>NW_027136306.1:0-2488725 GCF_039906515.1 Pseudorca crassidens
AGGAAAAAACGCATACGCCCTTTTTGGCCAACCAAGCAAGCTTGCAAAGGAAATCTGCACTACAATGAAGTCTCACTTCCCCCCGGTCAAAAGGGCCATCTGAAAAAAGTGTAAAATCCAGAAAGGCAGGACAGGCCATGGAGAACTGGGAGCCTTGTTATGCTGATGGGCGGATGTAAATTGCCAACAGACACTCGGGAGAAGTGTATGGTGTTTCCTGAAACATCTAAAAAACAAAGCAACAGAGCCTAGGGCACTTCCACTTATGGTCCTATAGCTTAGGGAAATTAAAATCAAAAAGACACGGCCACCCCAAAGTTTGGGACGCCTCTGTTTACAAGAACTCGTTTACCGTACAAGTTCAACATCGCAGAAAGTGAAAAATGGATAAAGAAGTTGTGGTATTTACTTACAAAGCAATATCACTCAGCAATGAAATCTATGTCATCAGGCCCTTAGCAGCACAATGAGTGGATTCAGGTATGATGATTCTAACTGAAATAAGTCACACAGAAAAAGAAACATCATAAGATATCAGTAATACACGGAATGTAAACTTGGCTACACAGGAACTGAATTACAGAACAGAACAGGGTCTCAAATTTAGAAAACCAACTTATGCTTGCTTAAGGGGAAAGGTGAGTTGGGGTGCTGCATAAAACCAGAGATTGAAATGAGCACAGATAAAGTTCCTTAAGCCAAATATGGAATAGACAAGAGCTACTCCTTGCTCAACGAAATGGACTCAACACCGCATATTAAATGCCTAAGAATGTACCTGACTAGTAAGTATCTTAAAACCTATGGATTGCTATGTCTCCGAAAGAGAATCAAGCATGTGTACAGGGGCATAAACGCAGCAGTGATAGGATTGGAGAGGTTCGGTGAGCAAATGAAGACCCTTTGAAGTCATATTGCATGGTACCCATTCCACGGGTTTCAACTACCCAGGTTTAAGGTATTCTTCCTTCAGCTAAAACATGCATGTGGAACCTAGAGTATGATCAACCATGTGATCGGGAGACGTGTTCAAATATGTCTCAGTTTCGTACCCTGGTACTCGGGTGCAACATTCCAGACGCTTTACTAACACCCTCCCGACTTGGAGAGTCAGTCCCTTTAACCTCCTGTTTGGCCCAGTTTGCAATTTCTGCGGAAGATGAACAGGAATAGCGAGAACCAATGAGAGACTAGCTGGAAGGTGTCTGGACGGGCAAATTTAACTCTCATTTCCCACCAGGAAGAGGAATTAACCAAAGGCTCAGCGTGCCGTGCCGGAACCAGATTAGGGCCTGAAGCCATCCTGCGGTGTTGCGGCCAGCTCAAAAGAAAGCGAGTTGAAGAAAGGAGCTCAGGGGCACTGTAATTCACAAACCTGCAGAGTTATAAATGACAGCTATCGTCCAAAAATATACTGAAGTAAGGCTGCCCAGAGGACTTGAAAGCGGGGCAGAATTGCAGGAAACCGATTTCAGGAGGCAGACTGGAATTGCATTGAAAGCATAGGAAAAGAGGCAGAACGTCCACAATGATGCACTTGGCCAAAAAGGGCGTATGCGTTTTTTCCTGAATATATTCAGGAAAAAACGCATACGCCCTTTTTGGCCAACCAAGCAAGCTTGCAAAGGAAATCTGCACTACAATGAAGTCTCACTTCCCCCCGGTCAAAAGGGCCATCTGAAAAAAGTGTAAAATCCAGAAAGGCAGGACAGGCCATGGAGAACTGGGAGCCTTGTTATGCTGATGGGCGGGATGTAAATTGCCAACAGACACTCGGGAGAAGTGTATGGTGTTTCCTGAAACATCTAAAAAACAAAGCAACAGAGCCTAGGGCACTTCCACTTATGGTCCTATAGCTTAGGGAAATTAAAATCAAAAGACACGGCCACCCCAAAGTTTGGGACGCCTCTGTTTACAAGAACCTCGTTTACCGTACAAGTTCAACATCGCAGAAAGTGAAAAATGGATAAAGAAGTTGTGGTATTTACTTACAAAGCAATATCACTCAGCAATGAAATCTATGTCATCAGGCCCTTAGCAGCACAATGAGTGGATTCAGGTATGATGATTCTAACTGAAATAAGTCACACAGAAAAAGAAACATCATAAGATATCAGTAATACACGGAATGTAAACTTGGCTACACAGGAACTGAATTACAGAACAGAACAGGGTCTCAAATTTAGAAAACCAACTTATGCTTGCTTAAGGGGAAAGGTGAGTTGGGGTGCTGCATAAAACCAGAGATTGAAATGAGCACAGATAAAGTTCCTTAAGCCAAATATGGAATAGACAAGAGCTACTCCTTGCTCAACGAAATGGACTCAACACCGCATATTAAATGCCTAAGAATGTACCTGACTAGTAAGTATCTTAAAACCTATGGATTGCTATGTCTCCGAAAGAGAATCAAGCATGTGTACAGGGGCATAAACGCAGCAGTGATAGGATTGGAGAGGTTCGGTGAGCAAATGAAGACCCTTTGAAGTCATATTGCATGGTACCCATTCCACGGGTTTCAACTACCCAGGTTTAAGGTATTCTTCCTTCAGCTAAAACATGCATGTGGAACCTAGAGTATGATCAACCATGTGATCGGGAGACGTGTTCAAATATGTCTCAGTTTTCCTCCCCTGGTACTCGGGTGCAACATTCCAGACGCTTTACTAACACCCTCCCGACTTGGAGAGTCAGTCCCTTTAACCTCCTGTTTGGCCCAGTTTGCAATTTCTGCGGAAGATGAACAGGAATAGCGAGAACCAATGAGAGACTAGCTGGAAGGTGTCTGGACGGGCAAATTTAACTCTCATTTCCCACCAGGAAGAGGAATTAACCAAAGGCTCAGCGTGCCGTGCCGGAACCAGATTAGGGCCTGAAGCCATCCTGCGGTGTTGCGGCCAGCTCAAAAGAAAGCGAGTTGAAGAAAGGAGCTCAGGGGCACTGTAATTCACAAACCTGCAGAGTTATAAATGACAGCTATCGTCCAAAAATATACTGAAGTAAGGCTGCCCAGAGGACTTGAAAGCGGGGCAGAATTGCAGGAAACCGATTTCAGGAGGCAGACTGGAATTGCATTGAAAGCATAGGAAAAGAGGCAGAACGTCCACAATGATGCACTTGGCCAAAAAGGGCGTATGCGTTTTTTCCTGAATATATTCAGGAAAAAACGCATACGCCCTTTTTGGCCAACCAAGCAAGCTTGCAAAGGAAATCTGCACTACAATGAAGTCTCACTTCCCCCCGGTCAAAAGGGCCATCTGAAAAAAGTGTAAAATCCAGAAAGGCAGGACAGGCCATGGAGAACTGGGAGCCTTGTTATGCTGATGGGCGGGATGTAAATTGCCAACAGACACTCGGGAGAAGTGTATGGTGTTTCCTGAAACATCTAAAAAACAAAGCAACAGAGCCTAGGGCACTTCCACTTATGGTCCTATAGCTTAGGGAAATTAAAATCAAAAAGACACGGCCACCCCAAAGTTTGGGACGCCTCTGTTTACAAGAACCTCGTTTACCGTACAAGTTCAACATCGCAGAAAGTGAAAAATGGATAAAGAAGTTGTGGTATTTACTTACAAAGCAATATCACTCAGCAATGAAATCTATGTCATCAGGCCCTTAGCAGCACAATGAGTGGATTCAGGTATGATGATTCTAACTGAAATAAGTCACACAGAAAAAGAAACATCATAAGATATCAGTAATACACGGAATGTAAACTTGGCTACACAGGAACTGAATTACAGAACAGAACAGGGTCTCAAATTTAGAAAACCAACTTATGCTTGCTTAAGGGGAAAGGTGAGTTGGGGTGCTGCATAAAACCAGAGATTGAAATGAGCACAGATAAAGTTCCTTAAGCCAAATATGGAATAGACAAGAGCTACTCCTTGCTCAACGAAATGGACTCAACACCGCATATTAAATGCCTAAGAATGTACCTGACTAGTAAGTATCTTAAAACCTATGGATTGCTATGTCTCCGAAAGAGAATCAAGCATGTGTACAGGGGCATAAACGCAGCAGTGATAGGATTGGAGAGGTTCGGTGAGCAAATGAAGACCCTTTGAAGTCATATTGCATGGTACCCATTCCACGGGTTTCAACTACCCAGGTTTAAGGTATTCTTCCTTCAGCTAAAACATGCATGTGGAACCTAGAGTATGATCAACCATGTGATCGGGAGACGTGTTCAAATATGTCTCAGTTTTCCTCCCCTGGTACTCGGGTGCAACATTCCAGACGCTTTACTAACACCCTCCCGACTTGGAGAGTCAGTCCCTTTAACCTCCTGTTTGGCCCAGTTTGCAATTTCTGCGGAAGATGAACAGGAATAGCGAGAACCAATGAGAGACTAGCTGGAAGGTGTCTGGACGGGCAAATTTAACTCTCATTTCCCACCAGGAAGAGGAATTAACCAAAGGCTCAGCGTGCCGTGCCGGAACCAGATTAGGGCCTGAAGCCATCCTGCGGTGTTGCGGCCAGCTCAAAAGAAAGCGAGTTGAAGAAAGGAGCTCAGGGGCACTGTAATTCACAAACCTGCAGAGTTATAAATGACAGCTATCGTCCAAAAATATACTGAAGTAAGGCTGCCCAGAGGACTTGAAAGCGGGGCAGAATTGCAGGAAACCGATTTCAGGAGGCAGACTGGAATTGCATTGAAAGCATAGGAAAAGAGGCAGAACGTCCACAATGATGCACTTGGCCAAAAAGGGCGTATGCGTTTTTTCCTGAATATATTCAGGAAAAAACGCATACGCCCTTTTTGGCCAACCAAGCAAGCTTGCAAAGGAAATCTGCACTACAATGAAGTCTCACTTCCCCCCGGTCAAAAGGGCCATCTGAAAAAAGTGTAAAATCCAGAAAGGCAGGACAGGCCATGGAGAACTGGGAGCCTTGTTATGCTGATGGGCGGGATGTAAATTGCCAACAGACACTCGGGAGAAGTGTATGGTGTTTCCTGAAACATCTAAAAAACAAAGCAACAGAGCCTAGGGCACTTCCACTTATGGTCCTATAGCTTAGGGAAATTAAAATCAAAAAGACACGGCCACCCCAAAGTTTGGGACGCCTCTGTTTACAAGAACCTCGTTTACCGTACAAGTTCAACATCGCAGAAAGTGAAAAATGGATAAAGAAGTTGTGGTATTTACTTACAAAGCAATATCACTCAGCAATGAAATCTATGTCATCAGGCCCTTAGCAGCACAATGAGTGGATTCAGGTATGATGATTCTAACTGAAATAAGTCACACAGAAAAAGAAACATCATAAGATATCAGTAATACACGGAATGTAAACTTGGCTACACAGGAACTGAATTACAGAACAGAACAGGGTCTCAAATTTAGAAAACCAACTTATGCTTGCTTAAGGGGAAAGGTGAGTTGGGGTGCTGCATAAAACCAGAGATTGAAATGAGCACAGATAAAGTTCCTTAAGCCAAATATGGAATAGACAAGAGCTACTCCTTGCTCAACGAAATGGACTCAACACCGCATATTAAATGCCTAAGAATGTACCTGACTAGTAAGTATCTTAAAACCTATGGATTGCTATGTCTCCGAAAGAGAATCAAGCATGTGTACAGGGGCATAAACGCAGCAGTGATAGGATTGGAGAGGTTCGGTGAGCAAATGAAGACCCTTTGAAGTCATATTGCATGGTACCCATTCCACGGGTTTCAACTACCCAGGTTTAAGGTATTCTTCCTTCAGCTAAAACATGCATGTGGAACCTAGAGTATGATCAACCATGTGATCGGGAGACGTGTTCAAATATGTCTCAGTTTTCCTCCCCTGGTACTCGGGTGCAACATTCCAGACGCTTTACTAACACCCTCCCGACTTGGAGAGTCAGTCCCTTTAACCTCCTGTTTGGCCCAGTTTGCAATTTCTGCGGAAGATGAACAGGAATAGCGAGAACCAATGAGAGACTAGCTGGAAGGTGTCTGGACGGGCAAATTTAACTCTCATTTCCCACCAGGAAGAGGAATTAACCAAAGGCTCAGCGTGCCGTGCCGGAACCAGATTAGGGCCTGAAGCCATCCTGCGGTGTTGCGGCCAGCTCAAAAGAAAGCGAGTTGAAGAAAGGAGCTCAGGGGCACTGTAATTCACAAACCTGCAGAGTTATAAATGACAGCTATCGTCCAAAAATATACTGAAGTAAGGCTGCCCAGAGGACTTGAAAGCGGGGCAGAATTGCAGGAAACCGATTTCAGGAGGCAGACTGGAATTGCATTGAAAGCATAGGAAAAGAGGCAGAACGTCCACAATGATGCACTTGGCCAAAAAGGGCGTATGCGTTTTTTCCTGAATATATTCAGGAAAAAACGCATACGCCCTTTTTGGCCAACCAAGCAAGCTTGCAAAGGAAATCTGCACTACAATGAAGTCTCACTTCCCCCCGGTCAAAAGGGCCATCTGAAAAAAGTGTAAAATCCAGAAAGGCAGGACAGGCCATGGAGAACTGGGAGCCTTGTTATGCTGATGGGCGGGATGTAAATTGCCAACAGACACTCGGGAGAAGTGTATGGTGTTTCCTGAAACATCTAAAAAACAAAGCAACAGAGCCTAGGGCACTTCCACTTATGGTCCTATAGCTTAGGGAAATTAAAATCAAAAAGACACGGCCACCCCAAAGTTTGGGACGCCTCTGTTTACAAGAACCTCGTTTACCGTACAAGTTCAACATCGCAGAAAGTGAAAAATGGATAAAGAAGTTGTGGTATTTACTTACAAAGCAATATCACTCAGCAATGAAATCTATGTCATCAGGCCCTTAGCAGCACAATGAGTGGATTCAGGTATGATGATTCTAACTGAAATAAGTCACACAGAAAAAGAAACATCATAAGATATCAGTAATACACGGAATGTAAACTTGGCTACACAGGAACTGAATTACAGAACAGAACAGGGTCTCAAATTTAGAAAACCAACTTATGCTTGCTTAAGGGGAAAGGTGAGTTGGGGTGCTGCATAAAACCAGAGATTGAAATGAGCACAGATAAAGTTCCTTAAGCCAAATATGGAATAGACAAGAGCTACTCCTTGCTCAACGAAATGGACTCAACACCGCATATTAAATGCCTAAGAATGTACCTGACTAGTAAGTATCTTAAAACCTATGGATTGCTATGTCTCCGAAAGAGAATCAAGCATGTGTACAGGGGCATAAACGCAGCAGTGATAGGATTGGAGAGGTTCGGTGAGCAAATGAAGACCCTTTGAAGTCATATTGCATGGTACCCATTCCACGGGTTTCAACTACCCAGGTTTAAGGTATTCTTCCTTCAGCTAAAACATGCATGTGGAACCTAGAGTATGATCAACCATGTGATCGGGAGACGTGTTCAAATATGTCTCAGTTTTCGTACCCTGGTACTCGGGTGCAACATTCCAGACGCTTTACTAACACCCTCCCGACTTGGAGAGTCAGTCCCTTTAACCTCCTGTTTGGCCCAGTTTGCAATTTCTGCGGAAGATGAACAGGAATAGCGAGAACCAATGAGAGACTAGCTGGAAGGTGTCTGGACGGGCAAATTTAACTCTCATTTCCCACCAGGAAGAGGAATTAACCAAAGGCTCAGCGTGCCGTGCCGGAACCAGATTAGGGCCTGAAGCCATCCTGCGGTGTTGCGGCCAGCTCAAAAGAAAGCGAGTTGAAGAAAGGAGCTCAGGGGCACTGTAATTCACAAACCTGCAGAGTTATAAATGACAGCTATCGTCCAAAAATATACTGAAGTAAGGCTGCCCAGAGGACTTGAAAGCGGGGCAGAATTGCAGGAAACCGATTTCAGGAGGCAGACTGGAATTGCATTGAAAGCATAGGAAAAGAGGCAGAACGTCCACAATGATGCACTTGGCCAAAAAGGGCGTATGCGTTTTTTCCTGAATATATTCAGGAAAAAACGCATACGCCCTTTTTGGCCAACCAAGCAAGCTTGCAAAGGAAATCTGCACTACAATGAAGTCTCACTTCCCCCCGGTCAAAAGGGCCATCTGAAAAAAGTGTAAAATCCAGAAAGGCAGGACAGGCCATGGAGAACTGGGAGCCTTGTTATGCTGATGGGCGGGATGTAAATTGCCAACAGACACTCGGGAGAAGTGTATGGTGTTTCCTGAAACATCTAAAAAACAAAGCAACAGAGCCTAGGGCACTTCCACTTATGGTCCTATAGCTTAGGGAAATTAAAATCAAAAAGACACGGCCACCCCAAAGTTTGGGACGCCTCTGTTTACAAGAACCTCGTTTACCGTACAAGTTCAACATCGCAGAAAGTGAAAAATGGATAAAGAAGTTGTGGTATTTACTTACAAAGCAATATCACTCAGCAATGAAATCTATGTCATCAGGCCCTTACCAGCACAATGAGTGGATTCAGGTATGATGATTCTAACTGAAATAAGTCACACAGAAAAAGAAACATCATAAGATATCAGTAATACACGGAATGTAAACTTGGCTACACAGGAACTGAATTACAGAACAGAACAGGGTCTCAAATTTAGAAAACCAACTTATGCTTGCTTAAGGGGAAAGGTGAGTTGGGGTGCTGCATAAAACCAGAGATTGAAATGAGCACAGATAAAGTTCCTTAAGCCAAATATGGAATAGACAAGAGCTACTCCTTGCTCAACGAAATGGACTCAACACCGCATATTAAATGCCTAAGAATGTACCTGACTAGTAAGTATCTTAAAACCTATGGATTGCTATGTCTCCGAAAGAGAATCAAGCATGTGTACAGGGGCATAAACGCAGCAGTGATAGGATTGGAGAGGTTCGGTGAGCAAATGAAGACCCTTTGAAGTCATATTGCATGGTACCCATTCCACGGGTTTCAACTACCCAGGTTTAAGGTATTCTTCCTTCAGCTAAAACATGCATGTGGAACCTAGAGTATGATCAACCATGTGATCGGGAGACGTGTTCAAATATGTCTCAGTTTTCGTACCCTGGTACTCGGGTGCAACATTCCAGACGCTTTACTAACACCCTCCCGACTTGGAGAGTCAGTCCCTTTAACCTCCTGTTTGGCCCAGTTTGCAATTTCTGCGGAAGATGAACAGGAATAGCGAGAACCAATGAGAGACTAGCTGGAAGGTGTCTGGACGGGCAAATTTAACTCTCATTTCCCACCAGGAAGAGGAATTAACCAAAGGCTCAGCGTGCCGTGCCGGAACCAGATTAGGGCCTGAAGCCATCCTGCGGTGTTGCGGCCAGCTCAAAAGAAAGCGAGTTGAAGAAAGGAGCTCAGGGGCACTGTAATTCACAAACCTGCAGAGTTATAAATGACAGCTATCGTCCAAAAATATACTGAAGTAAGGCTGCCCAGAGGACTTGAAAGCGGGGCAGAATTGCAGGAAACCGATTTCAGGAGGCAGACTGGAATTGCATTGAAAGCATAGGAAAAGAGGCAGAACGTCCACAATGATGCACTTGGCCAAAAAGGGCGTATGCGTTTTTTCCTGAATATATTCAGGAAAAAACGCATACGCCCTTTTTGGCCAACCAAGCAAGCTTGCAAAGGAAATCTGCACTACAATGAAGTCTCACTTCCCCCCGGTCAAAAGGGCCATCTGAAAAAAGTGTAAAATCCAGAAAGGCAGGACAGGCCATGGAGAACTGGGAGCCTTGTTATGCTGATGGGCGGGATGTAAATTGCCAACAGACACTCGGGAGAAGTGTATGGTGTTTCCTGAAACATCTAAAAAACAAAGCAACAGAGCCTAGGGCACTTCCACTTATGGTCCTATAGCTTAGGGAAATTAAAATCAAAAAGACACGGCCACCCCAAAGTTTGGGACGCCTCTGTTTACAAGAACCTCGTTTACCGTACAAGTTCAACATCGCAGAAAGTGAAAAATGGATAAAGAAGTTGTGGTATTTACTTACAAAGCAATATCACTCAGCAATGAAATCTATGTCATCAGGCCCTTAGCAGCACAATGAGTGGATTCAGGTATGATGATTCTAACTGAAATAAGTCACACAGAAAAAGAAACATCATAAGATATCAGTAATACACGGAATGTAAACTTGGCTACACAGGAACTGAATTACAGAACAGAACAGGGTCTCAAATTTAGAAAACCAACTTATGCTTGCTTAAGGGGAAAGGTGAGTTGGGGTGCTGCATAAAACCAGAGATTGAAATGAGCACAGATAAAGTTCCTTAAGCCAAATATGGAATAGACAAGAGCTACTCCTTGCTCAACGAAATGGACTCAACACCGCATATTAAATGCCTAAGAATGTACCTGACTAGTAAGTATCTTAAAACCTATGGATTGCTATGTCTCCGAAAGAGAATCAAGCATGTGTACAGGGGCATAAACGCAGCAGTGATAGGATTGGAGAGGTTCGGTGAGCAAATGAAGACCCTTTGAAGTCATATTGCATGGTACCCATTCCACGGGTTTCAACTACCCAGGTTTAAGGTATTCTTCCTTCAGCTAAAACATGCATGTGGAACCTAGAGTATGATCAACCATGTGATCGGGAGACGTGTTCAAATATGTCTCAGTTTTCGTACCCTGGTACTCGGGTGCAACATTCCAGACGCTTTACTAACACCCTCCCGACTTGGAGAGTCAGTCCCTTTAACCTCCTGTTTGGCCCAGTTTGCAATTTCTGCGGAAGATGAACAGGAATAGCGAGAACCAATGAGAGACTAGCTGGAAGGTGTCTGGACGGGCAAATTTAACTCTCATTTCCCACCAGGAAGAGGAATTAACCAAAGGCTCAGCGTGCCGTGCCGGAACCAGATTAGGGCCTGAAGCCATCCTGCGGTGTTGCGGCCAGCTCAAAAGAAAGCGAGTTGAAGAAAGGAGCTCAGGGGCACTGTAATTCACAAACCTGCAGAGTTATAAATGACAGCTATCGTCCAAAAATATACTGAAGTAAGGCTGCCCAGAGGACTTGAAAGCGGGGCAGAATTGCAGGAAACCGATTTCAGGAGGCAGACTGGAATTGCATTGAAAGCATAGGAAAAGAGGCAGAACGTCCACAATGATGCACTTGGCCAAAAAGGGCGTATGCGTTTTTTCCTGAATATATTCAGGAAAAAACGCATACGCCCTTTTTGGCCAACCAAGCAAGCTTGCAAAGGAAATCTGCACTACAATGAAGTCTCACTTCCCCCCGGTCAAAAGGGCCATCTGAAAAAAGTGTAAAATCCAGAAAGGCAGGACAGGCCATGGAGAACTGGGAGCCTTGTTATGCTGATGGGCGGGATGTAAATTGCCAACAGACACTCGGGAGAAGTGTATGGTGTTTCCTGAAACATCTAAAAAACAAAGCAACAGAGCCTAGGGCACTTCCACTTATGGTCCTATAGCTTAGGGAAATTAAAATCAAAAAGACACAGCCACCCCAAAGTTTGGGACGCCTCTGTTTACAAGAACCTCGTTTACCGTACAAGTTCAACATCGCAGAAAGTGAAAAATGGATAAAGAAGTTGTGGTATTTACTTACAAAGCAATATCACTCAGCAATGAAATCTATGTCATCAGGCCCTTAGCAGCACAATGAGTGGATTCAGGTATGATGATTCTAACTGAAATAAGTCACACAGAAAAAGAAACATCATAAGATATCAGTAATACACGGAATGTAAACTTGGCTACACAGGAACTGAATTACAGAACAGAACAGGGTCTCAAATTTAGAAAACCAACTTATGCTTGCTTAAGGGGAAAGGTGAGTTGGGGTGCTGCATAAAACCAGAGATTGAAATGAGCACAGATAAAGTTCCTTAAGCCAAATATGGAATAGACAAGAGCTACTCCTTGCTCAACGAAATGGACTCAACACCGCATATTAAATGCCTAAGAATGTACCTGACTAGTAAGTATCTTAAAACCTATGGATTGCTATGTCTCCGAAAGAGAATCAAGCATGTGTACAGGGGCATAAACGCAGCAGTGATAGGATTGGAGAGGTTCGGTGAGCAAATGAAGACCCTTTGAAGTCATATTGCATGGTACCCATTCCACGGGTTTCAACTACCCAGGTTTAAGGTATTCTTCCTTCAGCTAAAACATGCATGTGGAACCTAGAGTATGATCAACCATGTGATCGGGAGACGTGTTCAAATATGTCTCAGTTTTCGTACCCTGGTACTCGGGTGCAACATTCCAGACGCTTTACTAACACCCTCCCGACTTGGAGAGTCAGTCCCTTTAACCTCCTGTTTGGCCCAGTTTGCAATTTCTGCGGAAGATGAACAGGAATAGCGAGAACCAATGAGAGACTAGCTGGAAGGTGTCTGGACGGGCAAATTTAACTCTCATTTCCCACCAGGAAGAGGAATTAACCAAAGGCTCAGCGTGCCGTGCCGGAACCAGATTAGGGCCTGAAGCCATCCTGCGGTGTTGCGGCCAGCTCAAAAGAAAGCGAGTTGAAGAAAGGAGCTCAGGGGCACTGTAATTCACAAACCTGCAGAGTTATAAATGACAGCTATCGTCCAAAAATATACTGAAGTAAGGCTGCCCAGAGGACTTGAAAGCGGGGCAGAATTGCAGGAAACCGATTTCAGGAGGCAGACTGGAATTGCATTGAAAGCATAGGAAAAGAGGCAGAACGTCCACAATGATGCACTTGGCCAAAAAGGGCGTATGCGTTTTTTCCTGAATATATTCAGGAAAAAACGCATACGCCCTTTTTGGCCAACCAAGCAAGCTTGCAAAGGAAATCTGCACTACAATGAAGTCTCACTTCCCCCCGGTCAAAAGGGCCATCTGAAAAAAGTGTAAAATCCAGAAAGGCAGGACAGGCCATGGAGAACTGGGAGCCTTGTTATGCTGATGGGCGGGATGTAAATTGCCAACAGACACTCGGGAGAAGTGTATGGTGTTTCCTGAAACATCTAAAAAACAAAGCAACAGAGCCTAGGGCACTTCCACTTATGGTCCTATAGCTTAGGGAAATTAAAATCAAAAAGACACAGCCACCCCAAAGTTTGGGACGCCTCTGTTTACAAGAACCTCGTTTACCGTACAAGTTCAACATCGCAGAAAGTGAAAAATGGATAAAGAAGTTGTGGTATTTACTTACAAAGCAATATCACTCAGCAATGAAATCTATGTCATCAGGCCCTTAGCAGCACAATGAGTGGATTCAGGTATGATGATTCTAACTGAAATAAGTCACACAGAAAAAGAAACATCATAAGATATCAGTAATACACGGAATGTAAACTTGGCTACACAGGAACTGAATTACAGAACAGAACAGGGTCTCAAATTTAGAAAACCAACTTATGCTTGCTTAAGGGGAAAGGTGAGTTGGGGTGCTGCATAAAACCAGAGATTGAAATGAGCACAGATAAAGTTCCTTAAGCCAAATATGGAATAGACAAGAGCTACTCCTTGCTCAACGAAATGGACTCAACACCGCATATTAAATGCCTAAGAATGTACCTGACTAGTAAGTATCTTAAAACCTATGGATTGCTATGTCTCCGAAAGAGAATCAAGCATGTGTACAGGGGCATAAACGCAGCAGTGATAGGATTGGAGAGGTTCGGTGAGCAAATGAAGACCCTTTGAAGTCATATTGCATGGTACCCATTCCACGGGTTTCAACTACCCAGGTTTAAGGTATTCTTCCTTCAGCTAAAACATGCATGTGGAACCTAGAGTATGATCAACCATGTGATCGGGAGACGTGTTCAAATATGTCTCAGTTTTCGTACCCTGGTACTCGGGTGCAACATTCCAGACGCTTTACTAACACCCTCCCGACTTGGAGAGTCAGTCCCTTTAACCTCCTGTTTGGCCCAGTTTGCAATTTCTGCGGAAGATGAACAGGAATAGCGAGAACCAATGAGAGACTAGCTGGAAGGTGTCTGGACGGGCAAATTTAACTCTCATTTCCCACCAGGAAGAGGAATTAACCAAAGGCTCAGCGTGCCGTGCCGGAACCAGATTAGGGCCTGAAGCCATCCTGCGGTGTTGCGGCCAGCTCAAAAGAAAGCGAGTTGAAGAAAGGAGCTCAGGGGCACTGTAATTCACAAACCTGCAGAGTTATAAATGACAGCTATCGTCCAAAAATATACTGAAGTAAGGCTGCCCAGAGGACTTGAAAGCGGGGCAGAATTGCAGGAAACCGATTTCAGGAGGCAGACTGGAATTGCATTGAAAGCATAGGAAAAGAGGCAGAACGTCCACAATGATGCACTTGGCCAAAAAGGGCGTATGCGTTTTTTCCTGAATATATTCAGGAAAAAACGCATACGCCCTTTTTGGCCAACCAAGCAAGCTTGCAAAGGAAATCTGCACTACAATGAAGTCTCACTTCCCCCCGGTCAAAAGGGCCATCTGAAAAAAGTGTAAAATCCAGAAAGGCAGGACAGGCCATGGAGAACTGGGAGCCTTGTTATGCTGATGGGCGGGATGTAAATTGCCAACAGACACTCGGGAGAAGTGTATGGTGTTTCCTGAAACATCTAAAAAACAAAGCAACAGAGCCTAGGGCACTTCCACTTATGGTCCTATAGCTTAGGGAAATTAAAATCAAAAAGACACGGCCACCCCAAAGTTTGGGACGCCTCTGTTTACAAGAACCTCGTTTACCGTACAAGTTCAACATCGCAGAAAGTGAAAAATGGATAAAGAAGTTGTGGTATTTACTTACAAAGCAATATCACTCAGCAATGAAATCTATGTCATCAGGCCCTTAGCAGCACAATGAGTGGATTCAGGTATGATGATTCTAACTGAAATAAGTCACACAGAAAAAGAAACATCATAAGATATCAGTAATACACGGAATGTAAACTTGGCTACACAGGAACTGAATTACAGAACAGAACAGGGTCTCAAATTTAGAAAACCAACTTATGCTTGCTTAAGGGGAAAGGTGAGTTGGGGTGCTGCATAAAACCAGAGATTGAAATGAGCACAGATAAAGTTCCTTAAGCCAAATATGGAATAGACAAGAGCTACTCCTTGCTCAACGAAATGGACTCAACACCGCATATTAAATGCCTAAGAATGTACCTGACTAGTAAGTATCTTAAAACCTATGGATTGCTATGTCTCCGAAAGAGAATCAAGCATGTGTACAGGGGCATAAACGCAGCAGTGATAGGATTGGAGAGGTTCGGTGAGCAAATGAAGACCCTTTGAAGTCATATTGCATGGTACCCATTCCACGGGTTTCAACTACCCAGGTTTAAGGTATTCTTCCTTCAGCTAAAACATGCATGTGGAACCTAGAGTATGATCAACCATGTGATCGGGAGACGTGTTCAAATATGTCTCAGTTTTCGTACCCTGGTACTCGGGTGCAACATTCCAGACGCTTTACTAACACCCTCCCGACTTGGAGAGTCAGTCCCTTTAACCTCCTGTTTGGCCCAGTTTGCAATTTCTGCGGAAGATGAACAGGAATAGCGAGAACCAATGAGAGACTAGCTGGAAGGTGTCTGGACGGGCAAATTTAACTCTCATTTCCCACCAGGAAGAGGAATTAACCAAAGGCTCAGCGTGCCGTGCCGGAACCAGATTAGGGCCTGAAGCCATCCTGCGGTGTTGCGGCCAGCTCAAAAGAAAGCGAGTTGAAGAAAGGAGCTCAGGGGCACTGTAATTCACAAACCTGCAGAGTTATAAATGACAGCTATCGTCCAAAAATATACTGAAGTAAGGCTGCCCAGAGGACTTGAAAGCGGGGCAGAATTGCAGGAAACCGATTTCAGGAGGCAGACTGGAATTGCATTGAAAGCATAGGAAAAGAGGCAGAACGTCCACAATGATGCACTTGGCCAAAAAGGGCGTATGCGTTTTTTCCTGAATATATTCAGGAAAAAACGCATACGCCCTTTTTGGCCAACCAAGCAAGCTTGCAAAGGAAATCTGCACTACAATGAAGTCTCACTTCCCCCCGGTCAAAAGGGCCATCTGAAAAAAGTGTAAAATCCAGAAAGGCAGGACAGGCCATGGAGAACTGGGAGCCTTGTTATGCTGATGGGCGGGATGTAAATTGCCAACAGACACTCGGGAGAAGTGTATGGTGTTTCCTGAAACATCTAAAAAACAAAGCAACAGAGCCTAGGGCACTTCCACTTATGGTCCTATAGCTTAGGGAAATTAAAATCAAAAAGACACGGCCACCCCAAAGTTTGGGACGCCTCTGTTTACAAGAACCTCGTTTACCGTACAAGTTCAACATCGCAGAAAGTGAAAAATGGATAAAGAAGTTGTGGTATTTACTTACAAAGCAATATCACTCAGCAATGAAATCTATGTCATCAGGCCCTTAGCAGCACAATGAGTGGATTCAGGTATGATGATTCTAACTGAAATAAGTCACACAGAAAAAGAAACATCATAAGATATCAGTAATACACGGAATGTAAACTTGGCTACACAGGAACTGAATTACAGAACAGAACAGGGTCTCAAATTTAGAAAACCAACTTATGCTTGCTTAAGGGGAAAGGTGAGTTGGGGTGCTGCATAAAACCAGAGATTGAAATGAGCACAGATAAAGTTCCTTAAGCCAAATATGGAATAGACAAGAGCTACTCCTTGCTCAACGAAATGGACTCAACACCGCATATTAAATGCCTAAGAATGTACCTGACTAGTAAGTATCTTAAAACCTATGGATTGCTATGTCTCCGAAAGAGAATCAAGCATGTGTACAGGGGCATAAACGCAGCAGTGATAGGATTGGAGAGGTTCGGTGAGCAAATGAAGACCCTTTGAAGTCATATTGCATGGTACCCATTCCACGGGTTTCAACTACCCAGGTTTAAGGTATTCTTCCTTCAGCTAAAACATGCATGTGGAACCTAGAGTATGATCAACCATGTGATCGGGAGACGTGTTCAAATATGTCTCAGTTTTCGTACCCTGGTACTCGGGTGCAACATTCCAGACGCTTTACTAACACCCTCCCGACTTGGAGAGTCAGTCCCTTTAACCTCCTGTTTGGCCCAGTTTGCAATTTCTGCGGAAGATGAACAGGAATAGCGAGAACCAATGAGAGACTAGCTGGAAGGTGTCTGGACGGGCAAATTTAACTCTCATTTCCCACCAGGAAGAGGAATTAACCAAAGGCTCAGCGTGCCGTGCCGGAACCAGATTAGGGCCTGAAGCCATCCTGCGGTGTTGCGGCCAGCTCAAAAGAAAGCGAGTTGAAGAAAGGAGCTCAGGGGCACTGTAATTCACAAACCTGCAGAGTTATAAATGACAGCTATCGTCCAAAAATATACTGAAGTAAGGCTGCCCAGAGGACTTGAAAGCGGGGCAGAATTGCAGGAAACCGATTTCAGGAGGCAGACTGGAATTGCATTGAAAGCATAGGAAAAGAGGCAGAACGTCCACAATGATGCACTTGGCCAAAAAGGGCGTATGCGTTTTTTCCTGAATATATTCAGGAAAAAACGCATACGCCCTTTTTGGCCAACCAAGCAAGCTTGCAAAGGAAATCTGCACTACAATGAAGTCTCACTTCCCCCCGGTCAAAAGGGCCATCTGAAAAAAGTGTAAAATCCAGAAAGGCAGGACAGGCCATGGAGAACTGGGAGCCTTGTTATGCTGATGGGCGGGATGTAAATTGCCAACAGACACTCGGGAGAAGTGTATGGTGTTTCCTGAAACATCTAAAAAACAAAGCAACAGAGCCTAGGGCACTTCCACTTATGGTCCTATAGCTTAGGGAAATTAAAATCAAAAAGACACGGCCACCCCAAAGTTTGGGACGCCTCTGTTTACAAGAACCTCGTTTACCGTACAAGTTCAACATCGCAGAAAGTGAAAAATGGATAAAGAAGTTGTGGTATTTACTTACAAAGCAATATCACTCAGCAATGAAATCTATGTCATCAGGCCCTTAGCAGCACAATGAGTGGATTCAGGTATGATGATTCTAACTGAAATAAGTCACACAGAAAAAGAAACATCATAAGATATCAGTAATACACGGAATGTAAACTTGGCTACACAGGAACTGAATTACAGAACAGAACAGGGTCTCAAATTTAGAAAACCAACTTATGCTTGCTTAAGGGGAAAGGTGAGTTGGGGTGCTGCATAAAACCAGAGATTGAAATGAGCACAGATAAAGTTCCTTAAGCCAAATATGGAATAGACAAGAGCTACTCCTTGCTCAACGAAATGGACTCAACACCGCATATTAAATGCCTAAGAATGTACCTGACTAGTAAGTATCTTAAAACCTATGGATTGCTATGTCTCCGAAAGAGAACCAAGCATGTGTACAGGGGCATAAACGCAGCAGTGATAGGATTGGAGAGGTTCGGTGAGCAAATGAAGACCCTTTGAAGTCATATTGCATGGTACCCATTCCACGGGTTTCAACTACCCAGGTTTAAGGTATTCTTCCTTCAGCTAAAACATGCATGTGGAACCTAGAGTATGATCAACCATGTGATCGGGAGACGTGTTCAAATATGTCTCAGTTTTCGTACCCTGGTACTCGGGTGCAACATTCCAGACGCTTTACTAACACCCTCCCGACTTGGAGAGTCAGTCCCTTTAACCTCCTGTTTGGCCCAGTTTGCAATTTCTGCGGAAGATGAACAGGAATAGCGAGAACCAATGAGAGACTAGCTGGAAGGTGTCTGGACGGGCAAATTTAACTCTCATTTCCCACCAGGAAGAGGAATTAACCAAAGGCTCAGCGTGCCGTGCCGGAACCAGATTAGGGCCTGAAGCCATCCTGCGGTGTTGCGGCCAGCTCAAAAGAAAGCGAGTTGAAGAAAGGAGCTCAGGGGCACTGTAATTCACAAACCTGCAGAGTTATAAATGACAGCTATCGTCCAAAAATATACTGAAGTAAGGCTGCCCAGAGGACTTGAAAGCGGGGCAGAATTGCAGGAAACCGATTTCAGGAGGCAGACTGGAATTGCATTGAAAGCATAGGAAAAGAGGCAGAACGTCCACAATGATGCACTTGGCCAAAAAGGGCGTATGCGTTTTTTCCTGAATATATTCAGGAAAAAACGCATACGCCCTTTTTGGCCAACCAAGCAAGCTTGCAAAGGAAATCTGCACTACAATGAAGTCTCACTTCCCCCCGGTCAAAAGGGCCATCTGAAAAAAGTGTAAAATCCAGAAAGGCAGGACAGGCCATGGAGAACTGGGAGCCTTGTTATGCTGATGGGCGGGATGTAAATTGCCAACAGACACTCGGGAGAAGTGTATGGTGTTTCCTGAAACATCTAAAAAACAAAGCAACAGAGCCTAGGGCACTTCCACTTATGGTCCTATAGCTTAGGGAAATTAAAATCAAAAAGACACGGCCACCCCAAAGTTTGGGACGCCTCTGTTTACAAGAACCTCGTTTACCGTACAAGTTCAACATCGCAGAAAGTGAAAAATGGATAAAGAAGTTGTGGTATTTACTTACAAAGCAATATCACTCAGCAATGAAATCTATGTCATCAGGCCCTTAGCAGCACAATGAGTGGATTCAGGTATGATGATTCTAACTGAAATAAGTCACACAGAAAAAGAAACATCATAAGATATCAGTAATACACGGAATGTAAACTTGGCTACACAGGAACTGAATTACAGAACAGAACAGGGTCTCAAATTTAGAAAACCAACTTATGCTTGCTTAAGGGGAAAGGTGAGTTGGGGTGCTGCATAAAACCAGAGATTGAAATGAGCACAGATAAAGTTCCTTAAGCCAAATATGGAATAGACAAGAGCTACTCCTTGCTCAACGAAATGGACTCAACACCGCATATTAAATGCCTAAGAATGTACCTGACTAGTAAGTATCTTAAAACCTATGGATTGCTATGTCTCCGAAAGAGAATCAAGCATGTGTACAGGGGCATAAACGCAGCAGTGATAGGATTGGAGAGGTTCGGTGAGCAAATGAAGACCCTTTGAAGTCATATTGCATGGTACCCATTCCACGGGTTTCAACTACCCAGGTTTAAGGTATTCTTCCTTCAGCTAAAACATGCATGTGGAACCTAGAGTATGATCAACCATGTGATCGGGAGACGTGTTCAAATATGTCTCAGTTTTCCTCCCCTGGTACTCGGGTGCAACATTCCAGACGCTTTACTAACACCCTCCCGACTTGGAGAGTCAGTCCCTTTAACCTCCTGTTTGGCCCAGTTTGCAATTTCTGCGGAAGATGAACAGGAATAGCGAGAACCAATGAGAGACTAGCTGGAAGGTGTCTGGACGGGCAAATTTAACTCTCATTTCCCACCAGGAAGAGGAATTAACCAAAGGCTCAGCGTGCCGTGCCGGAACCAGATTAGGGCCTGAAGCCATCCTGCGGTGTTGCGGCCAGCTCAAAAGAAAGCGAGTTGAAGAAAGGAGCTCAGGGGCACTGTAATTCACAAACCTGCAGAGTTATAAATGACAGCTATCGTCCAAAAATATACTGAAGTAAGGCTGCCCAGAGGACTTGAAAGCGGGGCAGAATTGCAGGAAACCGATTTCAGGAGGCAGACTGGAATTGCATTGAAAGCATAGGAAAAGAGGCAGAACGTCCACAATGATGCACTTGGCCAAAAAGGGCGTATGCGTTTTTTCCTGAATATATTCAGGAAAAAACGCATACGCCCTTTTTGGCCAACCAAGCAAGCTTGCAAAGGAAATCTGCACTACAATGAAGTCTCACTTCCCCCCGGTCAAAAGGGCCATCTGAAAAAAGTGTAAAATCCAGAAAGGCAGGACAGGCCATGGAGAACTGGGAGCCTTGTTATGCTGATGGGCGGGATGTAAATTGCCAACAGACACTCGGGAGAAGTGTATGGTGTTTCCTGAAACATCTAAAAAACAAAGCAACAGAGCCTAGGGCACTTCCACTTATGGTCCTATAGCTTAGGGAAATTAAAATCAAAAAGACACGGCCACCCCAAAGTTTGGGACGCCTCTGTTTACAAGAACCTCGTTTACCGTACAAGTTCAACATCGCAGAAAGTGAAAAATGGATAAAGAAGTTGTGGTATTTACTTACAAAGCAATATCACTCAGCAATGAAATCTATGTCATCAGGCCCTTAGCAGCACAATGAGTGGATTCAGGTATGATGATTCTAACTGAAATAAGTCACACAGAAAAAGAAACATCATAAGATATCAGTAATACACGGAATGTAAACTTGGCTACACAGGAACTGAATTACAGAACAGAACAGGGTCTCAAATTTAGAAAACCAACTTATGCTTGCTTAAGGGGAAAGGTGAGTTGGGGTGCTGCATAAAACCAGAGATTGAAATGAGCACAGATAAAGTTCCTTAAGCCAAATATGGAATAGACAAGAGCTACTCCTTGCTCAACGAAATGGACTCAACACCGCATATTAAATGCCTAAGAATGTACCTGACTAGTAAGTATCTTAAAACCTATGGATTGCTATGTCTCCGAAAGAGAATCAAGCATGTGTACAGGGGCATAAACGCAGCAGTGATAGGATTGGAGAGGTTCGGTGAGCAAATGAAGACCCTTTGAAGTCATATTGCATGGTACCCATTCCACGGGTTTCAACTACCCAGGTTTAAGGTATTCTTCCTTCAGCTAAAACATGCATGTGGAACCTAGAGTATGATCAACCATGTGATCGGGAGACGTGTTCAAATATGTCTCAGTTTTCGTACCCTGGTACTCGGGTGCAACATTCCAGACGCTTTACTAACACCCTCCCGACTTGGAGAGTCAGTCCCTTTAACCTCCTGTTTGGCCCAGTTTGCAATTTCTGCGGAAGATGAACAGGAATAGCGAGAACCAATGAGAGACTAGCTGGAAGGTGTCTGGACGGGCAAATTTAACTCTCATTTCCCACCAGGAAGAGGAATTAACCAAAGGCTCAGCGTGCCGTGCCGGAACCAGATTAGGGCCTGAAGCCATCCTGCGGTGTTGCGGCCAGCTCAAAAGAAAGCGAGTTGAAGAAAGGAGCTCAGGGGCACTGTAATTCACAAACCTGCAGAGTTATAAATGACAGCTATCGTCCAAAAATATACTGAAGTAAGGCTGCCCAGAGGACTTGAAAGCGGGGCAGAATTGCAGGAAACCGATTTCAGGAGGCAGACTGGAATTGCATTGAAAGCATAGGAAAAGAGGCAGAACGTCCACAATGATGCACTTGGCCAAAAAGGGCGTATGCGTTTTTTCCTGAATATATTCAGGAAAAAACGCATACGCCCTTTTTGGCCAACCAAGCAAGCTTGCAAAGGAAATCTGCACTACAATGAAGTCTCACTTCCCCCCGGTCAAAAGGGCCATCTGAAAAAAGTGTAAAATCCAGAAAGGCAGGACAGGCCATGGAGAACTGGGAGCCTTGTTATGCTGATGGGCGGGATGTAAATTGCCAACAGACACTCGGGAGAAGTGTATGGTGTTTCCTGAAACATCTAAAAAACAAAGCAACAGAGCCTAGGGCACTTCCACTTATGGTCCTATAGCTTAGGGAAATTAAAATCAAAAAGACACGGCCACCCCAAAGTTTGGGACGCCTCTGTTTACAAGAACCTCGTTTACCGTACAAGTTCAACATCGCAGAAAGTGAAAAATGGATAAAGAAGTTGTGGTATTTACTTACAAAGCAATATCACTCAGCAATGAAATCTATGTCATCAGGCCCTTAGCAGCACAATGAGTGGATTCAGGTATGATGATTCTAACTGAAATAAGTCACACAGAAAAAGAAACATCATAAGATATCAGTAATACACGGAATGTAAACTTGGCTACACAGGAACTGAATTACAGAACAGAACAGGGTCTCAAATTTAGAAAACCAACTTATGCTTGCTTAAGGGGAAAGGTGAGTTGGGGTGCTGCATAAAACCAGAGATTGAAATGAGCACAGATAAAGTTCCTTAAGCCAAATATGGAATAGACAAGAGCTACTCCTTGCTCAACGAAATGGACTCAACACCGCATATTAAATGCCTAAGAATGTACCTGACTAGTAAGTATCTTAAAACCTATGGATTGCTATGTCTCCGAAAGAGAATCAAGCATGTGTACAGGGGCATAAACGCAGCAGTGATAGGATTGGAGAGGTTCGGTGAGCAAATGAAGACCCTTTGAAGTCATATTGCATGGTACCCATTCCACGGGTTTCAACTACCCAGGTTTAAGGTATTCTTCCTTCAGCTAAAACATGCATGTGGAACCTAGAGTATGATCAACCATGTGATCGGGAGACGTGTTCAAATATGTCTCAGTTTTCGTACCCTGGTACTCGGGTGCAACATTCCAGACGCTTTACTAACACCCTCCCGACTTGGAGAGTCAGTCCCTTTAACCTCCTGTTTGGCCCAGTTTGCAATTTCTGCGGAAGATGAACAGGAATAGCGAGAACCAATGAGAGACTAGCTGGAAGGTGTCTGGACGGGCAAATTTAACTCTCATTTCCCACCAGGAAGAGGAATTAACCAAAGGCTCAGCGTGCCGTGCCGGAACCAGATTAGGGCCTGAAGCCATCCTGCGGTGTTGCGGCCAGCTCAAAAGAAAGCGAGTTGAAGAAAGGAGCTCAGGGGCACTGTAATTCACAAACCTGCAGAGTTATAAATGACAGCTATCGTCCAAAAATATACTGAAGTAAGGCTGCCAAGAGGACTTGAAAGCGGGGCAGAATTGCAGGAAACCGATTTCAGGAGGTAGACTGGAATTGCATTGAAAGCATAGGAAAAGAGGCAGAACGTCCACAATGATGCACTTGGCCAAAAAGGGCGTATGCATTTTTTCCTGAATATATTCAGGAAAAAACGCATACGCCCTTTTTGGCCAACCAAGCAAGCTTGCAAAGGAAATCTGCACTACAATGAAGTCTCACTTCCCCCCGGTCAAAAGGGCCATCTGAAAAAAGTGTAAAATCCAGAAAGGCAGGACAGGCCATGGAGAACTGGGAGCCTTGTTATGCTGATGGGCGGGATGTAAATTGCCAACAGACACTCGGGAGAAGTGTATGGTGTTTCCTGAAACATCTAAAAAACAAAGCAACAGAGCCTAGGGCACTTCCACTTATGGTCCTATAGCTTAGGGAAATTAAAATCAAAAAGACACGGCCACCCCAAAGTTTGGGACGCCTCTGTTTACAAGAACCTCGTTTACCGTACAAGTTCAACATCGCAGAAAGTGAAAAATGGATAAAGAAGTTGTGGTATTTACTTACAAAGCAATATCACTCAGCAATGAAATCTATGTCATCAGGCCCTTAGCAGCACAATGAGTGGATTCAGGTATGATGATTCTAACTGAAATAAGTCACACAGAAAAAGAAACATCATAAGATATCAGTAATACACGGAATGTAAACTTGGCTACACAGGAACTGAATTACAGAACAGAACAGGGTCTCAAATTTAGAAAACCAACTTATGCTTGCTTAAGGGGAAAGGTGAGTTGGGGTGCTGCATAAAACCAGAGATTGAAATGAGCACAGATAAAGTTCCTTAAGCCAAATATGGAATAGACAAGAGCTACTCCTTGCTCAACGAAATGGACTCAACACCGCATATTAAATGCCTAAGAATGTACCTGACTAGTAAGTATCTTAAAACCTATGGATTGCTATGTCTCCGAAAGAGAATCAAGCATGTGTACAGGGGCATAAACGCAGCAGTGATAGGATTGGAGAGGTTCGGTGAGCAAATGAAGACCCTTTGAAGTCATATTGCATGGTACCCATTCCACGGGTTTCAACTACCCAGGTTTAAGGTATTCTTCCTTCAGCTAAAACATGCATGTGGAACCTAGAGTATGATCAACCATGTGATCGGGAGACGTGTTCAAATATGTCTCAGTTTTCGTACCCTGGTACTCGGGTGCAACATTCCAGACGCTTTACTAACACCCTCCCGACTTGGAGAGTCAGTCCCTTTAACCTCCTGTTTGGCCCAGTTTGCAATTTCTGCGGAAGATGAACAGGAATAGCGAGAACCAATGAGAGACTAGCTGGAAGGTGTCTGGACGGGCAAATTTAACTCTCATTTCCCACCAGGAAGAGGAATTAACCAAAGGCTCAGCGTGCCGTGCCGGAACCAGATTAGGGCCTGAAGCCATCCTGCGGTGTTGCGGCCAGCTCAAAAGAAAGCGAGTTGAAGAAAGGAGCTCAGGGGCACTGTAATTCACAAACCTGCAGAGTTATAAATGACAGCTATCGTCCAAAAATATACTGAAGTAAGGCTGCCAAGAGGACTTGAAAGCGGGGCAGAATTGCAGGAAACCGATTTCAGGAGGCAGACTGGAATTGCATTGAAAGCATAGGAAAAGAGGCAGAACGTCCACAATGATGCACTTGGCCAAAAAGGGCGTATGCGTTTTTTCCTGAATATATTCAGGAAAAAACGCATACGCCCTTTTTGGCCAACCAAGCAAGCTTGCAAAGGAAATCTGCACTACAATGAAGTCTCACTTCCCCCCGGTCAAAAGGGCCATCTGAAAAAAGTGTAAAATCCAGAAAGGCAGGACAGGCCATGGAGAACTGGGAGCCTTGTTATGCTGATGGGCGGGATGTAAATTGCCAACAGACACTCGGGAGAAGTGTATGGTGTTTCCTGAAACATCTAAAAAACAAAGCAACAGAGCCTAGGGCACTTCCACTTATGGTCCTATAGCTTAGGGAAATTAAAATCAAAAAGACACGGCCACCCCAAAGTTTGGGACGCCTCTGTTTACAAGAACCTCGTTTACCGTACAAGTTCAACATCGCAGAAAGTGAAAAATGGATAAAGAAGTTGTGGTATTTACTTACAAAGCAATATCACTCAGCAATGAAATCTATGTCATCAGGCCCTTAGCAGCACAATGAGTGGATTCAGGTATGATGATTCTAACTGAAATAAGTCACACAGAAAAAGAAACATCATAAGATATCAGTAATACACGGAATGTAAACTTGGCTACACAGGAACTGAATTACAGAACAGAACAGGGTCTCAAATTTAGAAAACCAACTTATGCTTGCTTAAGGGGAAAGGTGAGTTGGGGTGCTGCATAAAACCAGAGATTGAAATGAGCACAGATAAAGTTCCTTAAGCCAAATATGGAATAGACAAGAGCTACTCCTTGCTCAACGAAATGGACTCAACACCGCATATTAAATGCCTAAGAATGTACCTGACTAGTAAGTATCTTAAAACCTATGGATTGCTATGTCTCCGAAAGAGAATCAAGCATGTGTACAGGGGCATAAACGCAGCAGTGATAGGATTGGAGAGGTTCGGTGAGCAAATGAAGACCCTTTGAAGTCATATTGCATGGTACCCATTCCACGGGTTTCAACTACCCAGGTTTAAGGTATTCTTCCTTCAGCTAAAACATGCATGTGGAACCTAGAGTATGATCAACCATGTGATCGGGAGACATGTTCAAATATGTCTCAGTGTTCGTACCCTGGTACTCGGGTGCAACATTCCAGACGCTTTACTAACACCCTCCCGACTTGGAGAGTCAGTCCCTTTAACCTCCTGTTTGGCCCAGTTTGCAATTTCTGCGGAAGATGAACAGGAATAGCGAGAACCAATGAGAGACTAGCTGGAAGGTGTCTGGACGGGCAAATTTAACTCTCATTTCCCACCAGGAAGAGGAATTAACCAAAGGCTCAGCGTGCCGTGCCGGAACGAGATTAGGGCCTGAAGCCATCCTGCGGTGTTGCGGCCAGCTCAAAAGAAAGCGAGTTGAAGAAAGGAGCTCAGGGGCACTGTAATTCACAAACCTGCAGAGTTATAAATGACAGCTATCGTCCAAAAATATACTGAAGTAAGGCTGCCAAGAGGACTTGAAAGCGGGGCAGAATTGCAGGAAACCGATTTCAGGAGGCAGACTGGAATTGCATTGAAAGCATAGGAAAAGAGGCAGAACGTCCACAATGATGCACTTGGCCAAAAAGGGCGTATGCGTTTTTTCCTGAATATATTCAGGAAAAAACGCATACGCCCTTTTTGGCCAACCAAGCAAGCTTGCAAAGGAAATCTGCACTACAATGAAGTCTCACTTCCCCCCGGTCAAAAGGGCCATCTGAAAAAAGTGTAAAATCCAGAAAGGCAGGACAGGCCATGGAGAACTGGGAGCCTTGTTATGCTGATGGGCGGGATGTAAATTGCCAACAGACACTCGGGAGAAGTGTATGGTGTTTCCTGAAACATCTAAAAAACAAAGCAACAGAGCCTAGGGCACTTCCACTTATGGTCCTATAGCTTAGGGAAATTAAAATCAAAAAGACACGGCCACCCCAAAGTTTGGGACGCCTCTGTTTACAAGAACCTCGTTTACCGTACAAGTTCAACATCGCAGAAAGTGAAAAATGGATAAAGAAGTTGTGGTATTTACTTACAAAGCAATATCACTCAGCAGTGAAATCTATGTCATCAGGCCCTTAGCAGCACAATGAGTGGATTCAGGTATGATGATTCTAACTGAAATAAGTCACACAGAAAAAGAAACATCATAAGATATCAGTAATACACGGAATGTAAACTTGGCTACACAGGAACTGAATTACAGAACAGAACAGGGTCTCAAATTTAGAAAACCAACTTATGCTTGCTTAAGGGGAAAGGTGAGTTGGGGTGCTGCATAAAACCAGAGATTGAAATGAGCACAGATAAAGTTCCTTAAGCCAAATATGGAATAGACAAGAGCTACTCCTTGCTCAACGAAATGGACTCAACACCGCATATTAAATGCCTAAGAATGTACCTGACTAGTAAGTATCTTAAAACCTATGGATTGCTATGTCTCCGAAAGAGAATCAAGCATGTGTACAGGGGCATAAACGCAGCAGTGATAGGATTGGAGAGGTTCGGTGAGCAAATGAAGACCCTTTGAAGTCATATTGCATGGTACCCATTCCACGGGTTTCAACTACCCAGGTTTAAGGTATTCTTCCTTCAGCTAAAACATGCATGTGGAACCTAGAGTATGATCAACCATGTGATCGGGAGACGTGTTCAAATATGTCTCAGTGTTCGTACCCTGGTACTCGGGTGCAACATTCCAGACGCTTTACTAACACCCTCCCGACTTGGAGAGTCAGTCCCTTTAACCTCCTGTTTGGCCCAGTTTGCAATTTCTGCGGAAGATGAACAGGAATAGCGAGAACCAATGAGAGACTAGCTGGAAGGTGTCTGGACGGGCAAATTTAACTCTCATTTCCCACCAGGAAGAGGAATTAACCAAAGGCTCAGCGTGCCGTGCCGGAACGAGATTAGGGCCTGAAGCCATCCTGCGGTGTTGCGGCCAGCTCAAAAGAAAGCGAGTTGAAGAAAGGAGCTCAGGGGCACTGTAATTCACAAACCTGCAGAGTTATAAATGACAGCTATCGTCCAAAAATATACTGAAGTAAGGCTGCCAAGAGGACTTGAAAGCGGGGCAGAATTGCAGGAAACCGATTTCAGGAGGCAGACTGGAATTGCATTGAAAGCATAGGAAAAGAGGCAGAACGTCCACAATGATGCACTTGGCCAAAAAGGGCGTATGCGTTTTTTCCTGAATATATTCAGGAAAAAACGCATACGCCCTTTTTGGCCAACCAAGCAAGCTTGCAAAGGAAATCTGCACTACAATGAAGTCTCACTTCCCCCCGGTCAAAAGGGCCATCTGAAAAAAGTGTAAAATCCAGAAAGGCAGGACAGGCCATGGAGAACTGGGAGCCTTGTTATGCTGATGGGCGGGATGTAAATTGCCAACAGACACTCGGGAGAAGTGTATGGTGTTTCCTGAAACATCTAAAAAACAAAGCAACAGAGCCTAGGGCACTTCCACTTATGGTCCTATAGCTTAGGGAAATTAAAATCAAAAAGACACGGCCACCCCAAAGTTTGGGACGCCTCTGTTTACAAGAACCTCGTTTACCGTACAAGTTCAACATCGCAGAAAGTGAAAAATGGATAAAGAAGTTGTGGTATTTACTTACAAAGCAATATCACTCAGCAGTGAAATCTATGTCATCAGGCCCTTAGCAGCACAATGAGTGGATTCAGGTATGATGATTCTAACTGAAATAAGTCACACAGAAAAAGAAACATCATAAGATATCAGTAATACACGGAATGTAAACTTGGCTACACAGGAACTGAATTACAGAACAGAACAGGGTCTCAAATTTAGAAAACCAACTTATGCTTGCTTAAGGGGAAAGGTGAGTTGGGGTGCTGCATAAAACCAGAGATTGAAATGAGCACAGATAAAGTTCCTTAAGCCAAATATGGAATAGACAAGAGCTACTCCTTGCTCAACGAAATGGACTCAACACCGCATATTAAATGCCTAAGAATGTACCTGACTAGTAAGTATCTTAAAACCTATGGATTGCTATGTCTCCGAAAGAGAATCAAGCATGTGTACAGGGGCATAAACGCAGCAGTGATAGGATTGGAGAGGTTCGGTGAGCAAATGAAGACCCTTTGAAGTCATATTGCATGGTACCCATTCCACGGGTTTCAACTACCCAGGTTTAAGGTATTCTTCCTTCAGCTAAAACATGCATGTGGAACCTAGAGTATGATCAACCATGTGATCGGGAGACGTGTTCAAATATGTCTCAGTTTTCGTACCCTGGTACTCGGGTGCAACATTCCAGACGCTTTACTAACACCCTCCCGACTTGGAGAGTCAGTCCCTTTAACCTCCTGTTTGGCCCAGTTTGCAATTTCTGCGGAAGATGAACAGGAATAGCGAGAACCAATGAGAGACTAGCTGGAAGGTGTCTGGACGGGCAAATTTAACTCTCATTTCCCACCAGGAAGAGGAATTAACCAAAGGCTCAGCGTGCCGTGCCGGAACCAGATTAGGGCCTGAAGCCATCCTGCGGTGTTGCGGCCAGCTCAAAAGAAAGCGAGTTGAAGAAAGGAGCTCAGGGGCACTGTAATTCACAAACCTGCAGAGTTATAAATGACAGCTATCGTCCAAAAATATACTGAAGTAAGGCTGCCAAGAGGACTTGAAAGCGGGGCAGAATTGCAGGAAACCGATTTCAGGAGGCAGACTGGAATTGCATTGAAAGCATAGGAAAAGAGGCAGAACGTCCACAATGATGCACTTGGCCAAAAAGGGCGTATGCGTTTTTTCCTGAATATATTCAGGAAAAAACGCATACGCCCTTTTTGGCCAACCAAGCAAGCTTGCAAAGGAAATCTGCACTACAATGAAGTCTCACTTCCCCCCGGTCAAAAGGGCCATCTGAAAAAAGTGTAAAATCCAGAAAGGCAGGACAGGCCATGGAGAACTGGGAGCCTTGTTATGCTGATGGGCGGGATGTAAATTGCCAACAGACACTCGGGAGAAGTGTATGGTGTTTCCTGAAACATCTAAAAAACAAAGCAACAGAGCCTAGGGCACTTCCACTTATGGTCCTATAGCTTAGGGAAATTAAAATCAAAAAGACACGGCCACCCCAAAGTTTGGGACGCCTCTGTTTACAAGAACCTCGTTTACCGTACAAGTTCAACATCGCAGAAAGTGAAAAATGGATAAAGAAGTTGTGGTATTTACTTACAAAGCAATATCACTCAGCAATGAAATCTATGTCATCAGGCCCTTAGCAGCACAATGAGTGGATTCAGGTATGATGATTCTAACTGAAATAAGTCACACAGAAAAAGAAACATCATAAGATATCAGTAATACACGGAATGTAAACTTGGCTACACAGGAACTGAATTACAGAACAGAACAGGGTCTCAAATTTAGAAAACCAACTTATGCTTGCTTAAGGGGAAAGGTGAGTTGGGGTGCTGCATAAAACCAGAGATTGAAATGAGCACAGATAAAGTTCCTTAAGCCAAATATGGAATAGACAAGAGCTACTCCTTGCTCAACGAAATGGACTCAACACCGCATATTAAATGCCTAAGAATGTACCTGACTAGTAAGTATCTTAAAACCTATGGATTGCTATGTCTCCGAAAGAGAATCAAGCATGTGTACAGGGGCATAAACGCAGCAGTGATAGGATTGGAGAGGTTCGGTGAGCAAATGAAGACCCTTTGAAGTCATATTGCATGGTACCCATTCCACGGGTTTCAACTACCCAGGTTTAAGGTATTCTTCCTTCAGCTAAAACATGCATGTGGAACCTAGAGTATGATCAACCATGTGATCGGGAGACATGTTCAAATATGTCTCAGTGTTCGTACCCTGGTACTCGGGTGCAACATTCCAGACGCTTTACTAACACCCTCCCGACTTGGAGAGTCAGTCCCTTTAACCTCCTGTTTGGCCCAGTTTGCAATTTCTGCGGAAGATGAACAGGAATAGCGAGAACCAATGAGAGACTAGCTGGAAGGTGTCTGGACGGGCAAATTTAACTCTCATTTCCCACCAGGAAGAGGAATTAACCAAAGGCTCAGCGTGCCGTGCCGGAACGAGATTAGGGCCTGAAGCCATCCTGCGGTGTTGCGGCCAGCTCAAAAGAAAGCGAGTTGAAGAAAGGAGCTCAGGGGCACTGTAATTCACAAACCTGCAGAGTTATAAATGACAGCTATCGTCCAAAAATATACTGAAGTAAGGCTGCCAAGAGGACTTGAAAGCGGGGCAGAATTGCAGGAAACCGATTTCAGGAGGCAGACTGGAATTGCATTGAAAGCATAGGAAAAGAGGCAGAACGTCCACAATGATGCACTTGGCCAAAAAGGGCGTATGCGTTTTTTCCTGAATATATTCAGGAAAAAACGCATACGCCCTTTTTGGCCAACCAAGCAAGCTTGCAAAGGAAATCTGCACTACAATGAAGTCTCACTTCCCCCCGGTCAAAAGGGCCATCTGAAAAAAGTGTAAAATCCAGAAAGGCAGGACAGGCCATGGAGAACTGGGAGCCTTGTTATGCTGATGGGCGGGATGTAAATTGCCAACAGACACTCGGGAGAAGTGTATGGTGTTTCCTGAAACATCTAAAAAACAAAGCAACAGAGCCTAGGGCACTTCCACTTATGGTCCTATAGCTTAGGGAAATTAAAATCAAAAAGACACGGCCACCCCAAAGTTTGGGACGCCTCTGTTTACAAGAACCTCGTTTACCGTACAAGTTCAACATCGCAGAAAGTGAAAAATGGATAAAGAAGTTGTGGTATTTACTTACAAAGCAATATCACTCAGCAGTGAAATCTATGTCATCAGGCCCTTAGCAGCACAATGAGTGGATTCAGGTATGATGATTCTAACTGAAATAAGTCACACAGAAAAAGAAACATCATAAGATATCAGTAATACACGGAATGTAAACTTGGCTACACAGGAACTGAATTACAGAACAGAACAGGGTCTCAAATTTAGAAAACCAACTTATGCTTGCTTAAGGGGAAAGGTGAGTTGGGGTGCTGCATAAAACCAGAGATTGAAATGAGCACAGATAAAGTTCCTTAAGCCAAATATGGAATAGACAAGAGCTACTCCTTGCTCAACGAAATGGACTCAACACCGCATATTAAATGCCTAAGAATGTACCTGACTAGTAAGTATCTTAAAACCTATGGATTGCTATGTCTCCGAAAGAGAATCAAGCATGTGTACAGGGGCATAAACGCAGCAGTGATAGGATTGGAGAGGTTCGGTGAGCAAATGAAGACCCTTTGAAGTCATATTGCATGGTACCCATTCCACGGGTTTCAACTACCCAGGTTTAAGGTATTCTTCCTTCAGCTAAAACATGCATGTGGAACCTAGAGTATGATCAACCATGTGATCGGGAGACGTGTTCAAATATGTCTCAGTGTTCGTACCCTGGTACTCGGGTGCAACATTCCAGACGCTTTACTAACACCCTCCCGACTTGGAGAGTCAGTCCCTTTAACCTCCTGTTTGGCCCAGTTTGCAATTTCTGCGGAAGATGAACAGGAATAGCGAGAACCAATGAGAGACTAGCTGGAAGGTGTCTGGACGGGCAAATTTAACTCTCATTTCCCACCAGGAAGAGGAATTAACCAAAGGCTCAGCGTGCCGTGCCGGAACCAGATTAGGGCCTGAAGCCATCCTGCGGTGTTGCGGCCAGCTCAAAAGAAAGCGAGTTGAAGAAAGGAGCTCAGGGGCACTGTAATTCACAAACCTGCAGAGTTATAAATGACAGCTATCGTCCAAAAATATACTGAAGTAAGGCTGCCAAGAGGACTTGAAAGCGGGGCAGAATTGCAGGAAACCGATTTCAGGAGGCAGACTGGAATTGCATTGAAAGCATAGGAAAAGAGGCAGAACGTCCACAATGATGCACTTGGCCAAAAAGGGCGTATGCGTTTTTTCCTGAATATATTCAGGAAAAAACGCATACGCCCTTTTTGGCCAACCAAGCAAGCTTGCAAAGGAAATCTGCACTACAATGAAGTCTCACTTCCCCCCGGTCAAAAGGGCCATCTGAAAAAAGTGTAAAATCCAGAAAGGCAGGACAGGCCATGGAGAACTGGGAGCCTTGTTATGCTGATGGGCGGGATGTAAATTGCCAACAGACACTCGGGAGAAGTGTATGGTGTTTCCTGAAACATCTAAAAAACAAAGCAACAGAGCCTAGGGCACTTCCACTTATGGTCCTATAGCTTAGGGAAATTAAAATCAAAAAGACACGGCCACCCCAAAGTTTGGGACGCCTCTGTTTACAAGAACCTCGTTTACCGTACAAGTTCAACATCGCAGAAAGTGAAAAATGGATAAAGAAGTTGTGGTATTTACTTACAAAGCAATATCACTCAGCAGTGAAATCTATGTCATCAGGCCCTTAGCAGCACAATGAGTGGATTCAGGTATGATGATTCTAACTGAAATAAGTCACACAGAAAAAGAAACATCATAAGATATCAGTAATACACGGAATGTAAACTTGGCTACACAGGAACTGAATTACAGAACAGAACAGGGTCTCAAATTTAGAAAACCAACTTATGCTTGCTTAAGGGGAAAGGTGAGTTGGGGTGCTGCATAAAACCAGAGATTGAAATGAGCACAGATAAAGTTCCTTAAGCCAAATATGGAATAGACAAGAGCTACTCCTTGCTCAACGAAATGGACTCAACACCGCATATTAAATGCCTAAGAATGTACCTGACTAGTAAGTATCTTAAAACCTATGGATTGCTATGTCTCCGAAAGAGAATCAAGCATGTGTACAGGGGCATAAACGCAGCAGTGATAGGATTGGAGAGGTTCGGTGAGCAAATGAAGACCCTTTGAAGTCATATTGCATGGTACCCATTCCACGGGTTTCAACTACCCAGGTTTAAGGTATTCTTCCTTCAGCTAAAACATGCATGTGGAACCTAGAGTATGATCAACCATGTGATCGGGAGACGTGTTCAAATATGTCTCAGTGTTCGTACCCTGGTACTCGGGTGCAACATTCCAGACGCTTTACTAACACCCTCCCGACTTGGAGAGTCAGTCCCTTTAACCTCCTGTTTGGCCCAGTTTGCAATTTCTGCGGAAGATGAACAGGAATAGCGAGAACCAATGAGAGACTAGCTGGAAGGTGTCTGGACGGGCAAATTTAACTCTCATTTCCCACCAGGAAGAGGAATTAACCAAAGGCTCAGCGTGCCGTGCCGGAACCAGATTAGGGCCTGAAGCCATCCTGCGGTGTTGCGGCCAGCTCAAAAGAAAGCGAGTTGAAGAAAGGAGCTCAGGGGCACTGTAATTCACAAACCTGCAGAGTTATAAATGACAGCTATCGTCCAAAAATATACTGAAGTAAGGCTGCCAAGAGGACTTGAAAGCGGGGCAGAATTGCAGGAAACCGATTTCAGGAGGCAGACTGGAATTGCATTGAAAGCATAGGAAAAGAGGCAGAACGTCCACAATGATGCACTTGGCCAAAAAGGGCGTATGCGTTTTTTCCTGAATATATTCAGGAAAAAACGCATACGCCCTTTTTGGCCAACCAAGCAAGCTTGCAAAGGAAATCTGCACTACAATGAAGTCTCACTTCCCCCCGGTCAAAAGGGCCATCTGAAAAAAGTGTAAAATCCAGAAAGGCAGGACAGGCCATGGAGAACTGGGAGCCTTGTTATGCTGATGGGCGGGATGTAAATTGCCAACAGACACTCGGGAGAAGTGTATGGTGTTTCCTGAAACATCTAAAAAACAAAGCAACAGAGCCTAGGGCACTTCCACTTATGGTCCTATAGCTTAGGGAAATTAAAATCAAAAAGACACAGCCACCCCAAAGTTTGGGACGCCTCTGTTTACAAGAACCTCGTTTACCGTACAAGTTCAACATCGCAGAAAGTGAAAAATGGATAAAGAAGTTGTGGTATTTACTTACAAAGCAATATCACTCAGCAATGAAATCTATGTCATCAGGCCCTTAGCAGCACAATGAGTGGATTCAGGTATGATGATTCTAACTGAAATAAGTCACACAGAAAAAGAAACATCATAAGATATCAGTAATACACGGAATGTAAACTTGGCTACACAGGAACTGAATTACAGAACAGAACAGGGTCTCAAATTTAGAAAACCAACTTATGCTTGCTTAAGGGGAAAGGTGAGTTGGGGTGCTGCATAAAACCAGAGATTGAAATGAGCACAGATAAAGTTCCTTAAGCCAAATATGGAATAGACAAGAGCTACTCCTTGCTCAACGAAATGGACTCAACACCGCATATTAAATGCCTAAGAATGTACCTGACTAGTAAGTATCTTAAAACCTATGCATTGCTATGTCTCCGAAAGAGAATCAAGCATGTGTACAGGGGCATAAACGCAGCAGTGATAGGATTGGAGAGGTTCGGTGAGCAAATGAAGACCCTTTGAAGTCATATTGCATGGTACCCATTCCACGGGTTTCAACTACCCAGGTTTAAGGTATTCTTCCTTCAGCTAAAACATGCATGTGGAACCTAGAGTATGATCAACCATGTGATCGGGAGACGTGTTCAAATATGTCTCAGTTTTCGTACCCTGGTACTCGGGTGCAACATTCCAGACGCTTTACTAACACCCTCCCGACTTGGAGAGTCAGTCCCTTTAACCTCCTGTTTGGCCCAGTTTGCAATTTCTGCGGAAGATGAACAGGAATAGCGAGAACCAATGAGAGACTAGCTGGAAGGTGTCTGGACGGGCAAATTTAACTCTCATTTCCCACCAGGAAGAGGAATTAACCAAAGGCTCAGCGTGCCGTGCCGGAACCAGATTAGGGCCTGAAGCCATCCTGCGGTGTTGCGGCCAGCTCAAAAGAAAGCGAGTTGAAGAAAGGAGCTCAGGGGCACTGTAATTCACAAACCTGCAGAGTTATAAATGACAGCTATCGTCCAAAAATATACTGAAGTAAGGCTGCCAAGAGGACTTGAAAGCGGGGCAGAATTGCAGGAAACCGATTTCAGGAGGCAGACTGGAATTGCATTGAAAGCATAGGAAAAGAGGCAGAACGTCCACAATGATGCACTTGGCCAAAAAGGGCGTATGCGTTTTTTCCTGAATATATTCAGGAAAAAACGCATACGCCCTTTTTGGCCAACCAAGCAAGCTTGCAAAGGAAATCTGCACTACAATGAAGTCTCACTTCCCCCCGGTCAAAAGGGCCATCTGAAAAAAGTGTAAAATCCAGAAAGGCAGGACAGGCCATGGAGAACTGGGAGCCTTGTTATGCTGATGGGCGGGATGTAAATTGCCAACAGACACTCGGGAGAAGTGTATGGTGTTTCCTGAAACATCTAAAAAACAAAGCAACAGAGCCTAGGGCACTTCCACTTATGGTCCTATAGCTTAGGGAAATTAAAATCAAAAAGACACGGCCACCCCAAAGTTTGGGACGCCTCTGTTTACAAGAACCTCGTTTACCGTACAAGTTCAACATCGCAGAAAGTGAAAAATGGATAAAGAAGTTGTGGTATTTACTTACAAAGCAATATCACTCAGCAATGAAATCTATGTCATCAGGCACTTAGCAGCACAATGAGTGGATTCAGGTATGATGATTCTAACTGAAATAAGTCACACAGAAAAAGAAACATCATAAGATATCAGTAATACACGGAATGTAAACTTGGCTACACAGGAACTGAATTACAGAACAGAACAGGGTCTCAAATTTAGAAAACCAACTTATGCTTGCTTAAGGGGAAAGGTGAGTTGGGGTGCTGCATAAAACCAGAGATTGAAATGAGCACAGATAAAGTTCCTTAAGCCAAATATGGAATAGACAAGAGCTACTCCTTGCTCAACGAAATGGACTCAACACCGCATATTAAATGCCTAAGAATGTACCTGACTAGTAAGTATCTTAAAACCTATGGATTGCTATGTCTCCGAAAGAGAATCAAGCATGTGTACAGGGGCATAAACGCAGCAGTGATAGGATTGGAGAGGTTCGGTGAGCAAATGAAGACCCTTTGAAGTCATATTGCATGGTACCCATTCCACGGGTTTCAACTACCCAGGTTTAAGGTATTCTTCCTTCAGCTAAAACATGCATGTGGAACCTAGAGTATGATCAACCATGTGATCGGGAGACGTGTTCAAATATGTCTCAGTTTTCGTACCCTGGTACTCGGGTGCAACATTCCAGACGCTTTACTAACACCCTCCCGACTTGGAGAGTCAGTCCCTTTAACCTCCTGTTTGGCCCAGTTTGCAATTTCTGCGGAAGATGAACAGGAATAGCGAGAACCAATGAGAGACTAGCTGGAAGGTGTCTGGACGGGCAAATTTAACTCTCATTTCCCACCAGGAAGAGGAATTAACCAAAGGCTCAGCGTGCCGTGCCGGAACCAGATTAGGGCCTGAAGCCATCCTGCGGTGTTGCGGCCAGCTCAAAAGAAAGCGAGTTGAAGAAAGGAGCTCAGGGGCACTGTAATTCACAAACCTGCAGAGTTATAAATGACAGCTATCGTCCAAAAATATACTGAAGTAAGGCTGCCAAGAGGACTTGAAAGCGGGGCAGAATTGCAGGAAACCGATTTCAGGAGGCAGACTGGAATTGCATTGAAAGCATAGGAAAAGAGGCAGAACGTCCACAATGATGCACTTGGCCAAAAAGGGCGTATGCGTTTTTTCCTGAATATATTCAGGAAAAAACGCATACGCCCTTTTTGGCCAACCAAGCAAGCTTGCAAAGGAAATCTGCACTACAATGAAGTCTCACTTCCCCCCGGTCAAAAGGGCCATCTGAAAAAAGTGTAAAATCCAGAAAGGCAGGACAGGCCATGGAGAACTGGGAGCCTTGTTATGCTGATGGGCGGGATGTAAATTGCCAACAGACACTCGGGAGAAGTGTATGGTGTTTCCTGAAACATCTAAAAAACAAAGCAACAGAGCCTAGGGCACTTCCACTTATGGTCCTATAGCTTAGGGAAATTAAAATCAAAAAGACACGGCCACCCCAAAGTTTGGGACGCCTCTGTTTACAAGAACCTCGTTTACCGTACAAGTTCAACATCGCAGAAAGTGAAAAATGGATAAAGAAGTTGTGGTATTTACTTACAAAGCAATATCACTCAGCAATGAAATCTATGTCATCAGGCCCTTAGCAGCACAATGAGTGGATTCAGGTATGATGATTCTAACTGAAATAAGTCACACAGAAAAAGAAACATCATAAGATATCAGTAATACACGGAATGTAAACTTGGCTACACAGGAACTGAATTACAGAACAGAACAGGGTCTCAAATTTAGAAAACCAACTTATGCTTGCTTAAGGGGAAAGGTGAGTTGGGGTGCTGCATAAAACCAGAGATTGAAATGAGCACAGATAAAGTTCCTTAAGCCAAATATGGAATAGACAAGAGCTACTCCTTGCTCAACGAAATGGACTCAACACCGCATATTAAATGCCTAAGAATGTACCTGACTAGTAAGTATCTTAAAACCTATGGATTGCTATGTCTCCGAAAGAGAATCAAGCATGTGTACAGGGGCATAAACGCAGCAGTGATAGGATTGGAGAGGTTCGGTGAGCAAATGAAGACCCTTTGAAGTCATATTGCATGGTACCCATTCCACGGGTTTCAACTACCCAGGTTTAAGGTATTCTTCCTTCAGCTAAAACATGCATGTGGAACCTAGAGTATGATCAACCATGTGATCGGGAGACATGTTCAAATATGTCTCAGTGTTCGTACCCTGGTACTCGGGTGCAACATTCCAGACGCTTTACTAACACCCTCCCGACTTGGAGAGTCAGTCCCTTTAACCTCCTGTTTGGCCCAGTTTGCAATTTCTGCGGAAGATGAACAGGAATAGCGAGAACCAATGAGAGACTAGCTGGAAGGTGTCTGGACGGGCAAATTTAACTCTCATTTCCCACCAGGAAGAGGAATTAACCAAAGGCTCAGCGTGCCGTGCCGGAACCAGATTAGGGCCTGAAGCCATCCTGCGGTGCTGCGGCCAGCTCAAAAGAAAGCGAGTTGAAGAAAGGAGCTCAGGGGCACTGTAATTCACAAACCTGCAGAGTTATAAATGACAGCTATCGTCCAAAAATATACTGAAGTAAAGCTGCCAAGAGGACTTGAAAGCGGGGCAGAATTGCAGGAAACCGATTTCAGGAGGCAGACTGGAATTGCATTGAAAGCATAGGAAAAGAGGCAGAACGTCCACAATGATGCACTTGGCCAAAAAGGGCGTATGCGTTTTTTCCTGAATATATTCAGGAAGAAACGCATACGCCCTTTTTGGCCAACCAAGCAAGCTTGCAAAGGAAATCTGCACTACAATGAAGTCTCACTTCCCCCCGGTCAAAAGGGCCATCTGAAAAATGTGTAAAATCCAGAAAGGCAGGACAGGCCATGGAGAACTGGGAGCCTTGTTATGCTGATGGGCGGGATGTAAATTGCCAACAGACACTCGGGAGAAGTGTATGGTGTTTCCTGAAACATCTAAAAAACAAAGCAACAGAGCCTAGGGCACTTCCACTTATGGTCCTATAGCTTAGGGAAATTAAAATCAAAAAGACACAGCCACCCCAAAGTTTGGGACGCCTCTGTTTACAAGAACCTCGTTTACCGTACAAGTTCAACATCGCAGAAAGTGAAAAATGGATAAAGAAGTTGTGGTATTTACTTACAAAGCAATATCACTCAGCAATGAAATCTATGTCATCAGGCCCTTAGCAGCACAATGAGTGGATTCAGGTATGATGATTCTAACTGAAATAAGTCACACAGAAAAAGAAACATCATAAGATATCAGTAATACACGGAATGTAAACTTGGCTACACAGGAACTGAATTACAGAACAGAACAGGGTCTCAAATTTAGAAAACCAACTTATGCTTGCTTAAGGGGAAAGGTGAGTTGGGGTGCTGCATAAAACCAGAGATTGAAATGAGCACAGATAAAGTTCCTTAAGCCAAATATGGAATAGACAAGAGCTACTCCTTGCTCAACGAAATGGACTCAACACCGCATATTAAATGCCTAAGAATGTACCTGACTAGTAAGTATCTTAAAACCTATGGATTGCTATGTCTCCGAAAGAGAATCAAGCATGTGTACAGGGGCATAAACGCAGCAGTGATAGGATTGGAGAGGTTCGGTGAGCAAATGAAGACCCTTTGAACTCATATTGCATGGTACCCATTCCACGGGTTTCAACTACCCAGGTTTAAGGTATTCTTCCTTCAGCTAAAACATGCATGTGGAACCTAGAGTATGATCAACCATGTGATCGGGAGACGTGTTCAAATATGTCTCAGTTTTCGTACCCTGGTACTCGGGTGCAACATTCCAGACGCTTTACTAACACCCTCCCGACTTGGAGAGTCAGTCCCTTTAACCTCCTGTTTGGCCCAGTTTGCAATTTCTGCGGAAGATGAACAGGAATAGCGAGAACCAATGAGAGACTAGCTGGAAGGTGTCTGGACGGGCAAATTTAACTCTCATTTCCCACCAGGAAGAGGAATTAACCAAAGGCTCAGCGTGCCGTGCCGGAACCAGATTAGGGCCTGAAGCCATCCTGCGGTGTTGCGGCCAGCTCAAAAGAAAGCGAGTTGAAGAAAGGAGCTCAGGGGCACTGTAATTCACAAACCTGCAGAGTTATAAATGACAGCTATCGTCCAAAAATATACTGAAGTAAGGCTGCCAAGAGGACTTGAAAGTGGGGCAGAATTGCAGGAAACCGATTTCAGGAGGCAGACTGGAATTGCATTGAAAGCATAGGAAAAGAGGCAGAACGTCCACAATGATGCACTTGGCCAAAAAGGGCGTATGCGTTTTTTCCTGAATATATTCAGGAAGAAACGCATACGCCCTTTTTGGCCAACCAAGCAAGCTTGCAAAGGAAATCTGCACTACAATGAAGTCTCACTTCCCCCCGGTCAAAAGGGCCATCTGAAAAAAGTGTAAAATCCAGAAAGGCAGGACAGGCCATGGAGAACTGGGAGCCTTGTTATGCTGATGGGCGGGATGTAAATTGCCAACAGACACTCGGGAGAAGTGTATGGTGTTTCCTGAAACATCTAAAAAACAAAGCAACAGAGCCTAGGGCACTTCCACTTATGGTCCTATAGCTTAGGGAAATTAAAATCAAAAAGACACAGCCACCCCAAAGTTTGGGACGCCTCTGTTTACAAGAACCTCGTTTACCGTACAAGTTCAACATCGCAGAAAGTGAAAAATGGATAAAGAAGTTGTGGTATTTACTTACAAAGCAATATCACTCAGCAATGAAATCTATGTCATCAGGCCCTTAGCAGCACAATGAGTGGATTCAGGTATGATGATTCTAACTGAAATAAGTCACACAGAAAAAGAAACATCATAAGATATCAGTAATACACGGAATGTAAACTTGGCTACACAGGAACTGAATTACAGAACAGAACAGGGTCTCAAATTTAGAAAACCAACTTATGCTTGCTTAAGGGGAAAGGTGAGTTGGGGTGCTGCATAAAACCAGAGATTGAAATGAGCACAGATAAAGTTCCTTAAGCCAAATATGGAATAGACAAGAGCTACTCCTTGCTCAACGAAATGGACTCAACACCGCATATTAAATGCCTAAGAATGTACCTGACTAGTAAGTATCTTAAAACCTATGGATTGCTATGTCTCCGAAAGAGAATCAAGCATGTGTACAGGGGCATAAACGCAGCAGTGATAGGATTGGAGAGGTTCGGTGAGCAAATGAAGACCCTTTGAAGTCATATTGCATGGTACCCATTCCACGGGTTTCAACTACCCAGGTTTAAGGTATTCTTCCTTCAGCTAAAACATGCATGTGGAACCTAGAGTATGATCAACCATGTGATCGGGAGACGTGTTCAAATATGTCTCAGTTTTCCTCCCCTGGTACTCGGGTGCAACATTCCAGACGCTTTACTAACACCCTCCCGACTTGGAGAGTCAGTCCCTTTAACCTCCTGTTTGGCCCAGTTTGCAATTTCTGCGGAAGATGAACAGGAATAGCGAGAACCAATGAGAGACTAGCTGGAAGGTGTCTGGACGGGCAAATTTAACTCTCATTTCCCACCAGGAAGAGGAATTAACCAAAGGCTCAGCGTGCCGTGCCGGAACCAGATTAGGGCCTGAAGCCATCCTGCGGTGTTGCGGCCAGCTCAAAAGAAAGCGAGTTGAAGAAAGGAGCTCAGGGGCACTGTAATTCACAAACCTGCAGAGTTATAAATGACAGCTATCGTCCAAAAATATACTGAAGTAAGGCTGCCAAGAGGACTTGAAAGCGGGGCAGAATTGCAGGAAACCGATTTCAGGAGGCAGACTGGAATTGCATTGAAAGCATAGGAAAAGAGGCAGAACGTCCACAATGATGCACTTGGCCAAAAAGGGCGTATGCGTTTTTTCCTGAATATATTCAGGAAGAAACGCATACGCCCTTTTTGGCCAACCAAGCAAGCTTGCAAAGGAAATCTGCACTACAATGAAGTCTCACTTCCCCCCGGTCAAAAGGGCCATCTGAAAAAAGTGTAAAATCCAGAAAGGCAGGACAGGCCATGGAGAACTGGGAGCCTTGTTATGCTGATGGGCGGGATGTAAATTGCCAACAGACACTCGGGAGAAGTGTATGGTGTTTCCTGAAACATCTAAAAAACAAAGCAACAGAGCCTAGGGCACTTCCACTTATGGTCCTATAGCTTAGGGAAATTAAAATCAAAAAGACACAGCCACCCCAAAGTTTGGGACGCCTCTGTTTACAAGAACCTCGTTTACCGTACAAGTTCAACATCGCAGAAAGTGAAAAATGGATAAAGAAGTTGTGGTATTTACTTACAAAGCAATATCACTCAGCAATGAAATCTATGTCATCAGGCCCTTAGCAGCACAATGAGTGGATTCAGGTATGATGATTCTAACTGAAATAAGTCACACAGAAAAAGAAACATCATAAGATATCAGTAATACACGGAATGTAAACTTGGCTACACAGGAACTGAATTACAGAACAGAACAGGGTCTCAAATTTAGAAAACCAACTTATGCTTGCTTAAGGGGAAAGGTGAGTTGGGGTGCTGCATAAAACCAGAGATTGAAATGAGCACAGATAAAGTTCCTTAAGCCAAATATGGAATAGACAAGAGCTACTCCTTGCTCAACGAAATGGACTCAACACCGCATATTAAATGCCTAAGAATGTACCTGACTAGTAAGTATCTTAAAACCTATGGATTGCTATGTCTCCGAAAGAGAATCAAGCATGTGTACAGGGGCATAAACGCAGCAGTGATAGGATTGGAGAGGTTCGGTGAGCAAATGAAGACCCTTTGAAGTCATATTGCATGGTACCCATTCCACGGGTTTCAACTACCCAGGTTTAAGGTATTCTTCCTTCAGCTAAAACATGCATGTGGAACCTAGAGTATGATCAACCATGTGATCGGGAGACGTGTTCAAATATGTCTCAGTTTTCCTCCCCTGGTACTCGGGTGCAACATTCCAGACGCTTTACTAACACCCTCCCGACTTGGAGAGTCAGTCCCTTTAACCTCCTGTTTGGCCCAGTTTGCAATTTCTGCGGAAGATGAACAGGAATAGCGAGAACCAATGAGAGACTAGCTGGAAGGTGTCTGGACGGGCAAATTTAACTCTCATTTCCCACCAGGAAGAGGAATTAACCAAAGGCTCAGCGTGCCGTGCCGGAACCAGATTAGGGCCTGAAGCCATCCTGCGGTGTTGCGGCCAGCTCAAAAGAAAGCGAGTTGAAGAAAGGAGCTCAGGGGCACTGTAATTCACAAACCTGCAGAGTTATAAATGACAGCTATCGTCCAAAAATATACTGAAGTAAGGCTGCCAAGAGGACTTGAAAGCGGGGCAGAATTGCAGGAAACCGATTTCAGGAGGCAGACTGGAATTGCATTGAAAGCATAGGAAAAGAGGCAGAACGTCCACAATGATGCACTTGGCCAAAAAGGGCGTATGCGTTTTTTCCTGAATATATTCAGGAAGAAACGCATACGCCCTTTTTGGCCAACCAAGCAAGCTTGCAAAGGAAATCTGCACTACAATGAAGTCTCACTTCCCCCCGGTCAAAAGGGCCATCTGAAAAAAGTGTAAAATCCAGAAAGGCAGGACAGGCCATGGAGAACTGGGAGCCTTGTTATGCTGATGGGCGGGATGTAAATTGCCAACAGACACTCGGGAGAAGTGTATGGTGTTTCCTGAAACATCTAAAAAACAAAGCAACAGAGCCTAGGGCACTTCCACTTATGGTCCTATAGCTTAGGGAAATTAAAATCAAAAAGACACAGCCACCCCAAAGTTTGGGACGCCTCTGTTTACAAGAACCTCGTTTACCGTACAAGTTCAACATCGCAGAAAGTGAAAAATGGATAAAGAAGTTGTGGTATTTACTTACAAAGCAATATCACTCAGCAATGAAATCTATGTCATCAGGCCCTTAGCAGCACAATGAGTGGATTCAGGTATGATGATTCTAACTGAAATAAGTCACACAGAAAAAGAAACATCATAAGATATCAGTAATACACGGAATGTAAACTTGGCTACACAGGAACTGAATTACAGAACAGAACAGGGTCTCAAATTTAGAAAACCAACTTATGCTTGCTTAAGGGGAAAGGTGAGTTGGGGTGCTGCATAAAACCAGAGATTGAAATGAGCACAGATAAAGTTCCTTAAGCCAAATATGGAATAGACAAGAGCTACTCCTTGCTCAACGAAATGGACTCAACACCGCATATTAAATGCCTAAGAATGTACCTGACTAGTAAGTATCTTAAAACCTATGGATTGCTATGTCTCCGAAAGAGAATCAAGCATGTGTACAGGGGCATAAACGCAGCAGTGATAGGATTGGAGAGGTTCGGTGAGCAAATGAAGACCCTTTGAAGTCATATTGCATGGTACCCATTCCACGGGTTTCAACTACCCAGGTTTAAGGTATTCTTCCTTCAGCTAAAACATGCATGTGGAACCTAGAGTATGATCAACCATGTGATCGGGAGACGTGTTCAAATATGTCTCAGTTTTCGTACCCTGGTACTCGGGTGCAACATTCCAGACGCTTTACTAACACCCTCCCGACTTGGAGAGTCAGTCCCTTTAACCTCCTGTTTGGCCCAGTTTGCAATTTCTGCGGAAGATGAACAGGAATAGCGAGAACCAATGAGAGACTAGCTGGAAGGTGTCTGGACGGGCAAATTTAACTCTCATTTCCCACCAGGAAGAGGAATTAACCAAAGGCTCAGCGTGCCGTGCCGGAACCAGATTAGGGCCTGAAGCCATCCTGCGGTGTTGCGGCCAGCTCAAAAGAAAGCGAGTTGAAGAAAGGAGCTCAGGGGCACTGTAATTCACAAACCTGCAGAGTTATAAATGACAGCTATCGTCCAAAAATATACTGAAGTAAGGCTGCCAAGAGGACTTGAAAGCGGGGCAGAATTGCAGGAAACCGATTTCAGGAGGCAGACTGGAATTGCATTGAAAGCATAGGAAAAGAGGCAGAACGTCCACAATGATGCACTTGGCCAAAAAGGGCGTATGCGTTTTTTCCTGAATATATTCAGGAAGAAACGCATACGCCCTTTTTGGCCAACCAAGCAAGCTTGCAAAGGAAATCTGCACTACAATGAAGTCTCACTTCCCCCCGGTCAAAAGGGCCATCTGAAAAAAGTGTAAAATCCAGAAAGGCAGGACAGGCCATGGAGAACTGGGAGCCTTGTTATGCTGATGGGCGGGATGTAAATTGCCAACAGACACTCGGGAGAAGTGTATGGTGTTTCCTGAAACATCTAAAAAACAAAGCAACAGAGCCTAGGGCACTTCCACTTATGGTCCTATAGCTTAGGGAAATTAAAATCAAAAAGACACAGCCACCCCAAAGTTTGGGACGCCTCTGTTTACAAGAACCTCGTTTACCGTACAAGTTCAACATCGCAGAAAGTGAAAAATGGATAAAGAAGTTGTGGTATTTACTTACAAAGCAATATCACTCAGCAATGAAATCTATGTCATCAGGCCCTTAGCAGCACAATGAGTGGATTCAGGTATGATGATTCTAACTGAAATAAGTCACACAGAAAAAGAAACATCATAAGATATCAGTAATACACGGAATGTAAACTTGGCTACACAGGAACTGAATTACAGAACAGAACAGGGTCTCAAATTTAGAAAACCAACTTATGCTTGCTTAAGGGGAAAGGTGAGTTGGGGTGCTGCATAAAACCAGAGATTGAAATGAGCACAGATAAAGTTCCTTAAGCCAAATATGGAATAGACAAGAGCTACTCCTTGCTCAACGAAATGGACTCAACACCGCATATTAAATGCCTAAGAATGTACCTGACTAGTAAGTATCTTAAAACCTATGCATTGCTATGTCTCCGAAAGAGAATCAAGCATGTGTACAGGGGCATAAACGCAGCAGTGATAGGATTGGAGAGGTTCGGTGAGCAAATGAAGACCCTTTGAAGTCATATTGCATGGTACCCATTCCACGGGTTTCAACTACCCAGGTTTAAGGTATTCTTCCTTCAGCTAAAACATGCATGTGGAACCTAGAGTATGATCAACCATGTGATCGGGAGACGTGTTCAAATATGTCTCAGTTTTCCTCCCCTGGTACTCGGGTGCAACATTCCAGACGCTTTACTAACACCCTCCCGACTTGGAGAGTCAGTCCCTTTAACCTCCTGTTTGGCCCAGTTTGCAATTTCTGCGGAAGATGAACAGGAATAGCGAGAACCAATGAGAGACTAGCTGGAAGGTGTCTGGACGGGCAAATTTAACTCTCATTTCCCACCAGGAAGAGGAATTAACCAAAGGCTCAGCGTGCCGTGCCGGAACCAGATTAGGGCCTGAAGCCATCCTGCGGTGTTGCGGCCAGCTCAAAAGAAAGCGAGTTGAAGAAAGGAGCTCAGGGGCACTGTAATTCACAAACCTGCAGAGTTATAAATGACAGCTATCGTCCAAAAATATACTGAAGTAAGGCTGCCAAGAGGACTTGAAAGCGGGGCAGAATTGCAGGAAACCGATTTCAGGAGGCAGACTGGAATTGCATTGAAAGCATAGGAAAAGAGGCAGAACGTCCACAATGATGCACTTGGCCAAAAAGGGCGTATGCGTTTTTTCCTGAATATATTCAGGAAGAAACGCATACGCCCTTTTTGGCCAACCAAGCAAGCTTGCAAAGGAAATCTGCACTACAATGAAGTCTCACTTCCCCCCGGTCAAAAGGGCCATCTGAAAAAAGTGTAAAATCCAGAAAGGCAGGACAGGCCATGGAGAACTGGGAGCCTTGTTATGCTGATGGGCGGGATGTAAATTGCCAACAGACACTCGGGAGAAGTGTATGGTGTTTCCTGAAACATCTAAAAAACAAAGCAACAGAGCCTAGGGCACTTCCACTTATGGTCCTATAGCTTAGGGAAATTAAAATCAAAAAGACACAGCCACCCCAAAGTTTGGGACGCCTCTGTTTACAAGAACCTCGTTTACCGTACAAGTTCAACATCGCAGAAAGTGAAAAATGGATAAAGAAGTTGTGGTATTTACTTACAAAGCAATATCACTCAGCAATGAAATCTATGTCATCAGGCCCTTAGCAGCACAATGAGTGGATTCAGGTATGATGATTCTAACTGAAATAAGTCACACAGAAAAAGAAACATCATAAGATATCAGTAATACACGGAATGTAAACTTGGCTACACAGGAACTGAATTACAGAACAGAACAGGGTCTCAAATTTAGAAAACCAACTTATGCTTGCTTAAGGGTAAAGGTGAGTTGGGGTGCTGCATAAAACCAGAGATTGAAATGAGCACAGATAAAGTTCCTTAAGCCAAATATGGAATAGACAAGAGCTACTCCTTGCTCAACGAAATGGACTCAACACCGCATATTAAATGCCTAAGAATGTACCTGACTAGTAAGTATCTTAAAACCTATGGATTGCTATGTCTCCGAAAGAGAATCAAGCATGTGTACAGGGGCATAAACGCAGCAGTGATAGGATTGGAGAGGTTCGGTGAGCAAATGAAGACCCTTTGAAGTCATATTGCATGGTACCCATTCCACGGGTTTCAACTACCCAGGTTTAAGGTATTCTTCCTTCAGCTAAAACATGCATGTGGAACCTAGAGTATGATCAACCATGTGATCGGGAGACGTGTTCAAATATGTCTCAGTTTTCGTACCCTGGTACTCGGGTGCAACATTCCAGACGCTTTACTAACACCCTCCCGACTTGGAGAGTCAGTCCCTTTAACCTCCTGTTTGGCCCAGTTTGCAATTTCTGCTGAAGATGAACAGGAATAGCGAGAACCAATGAGAGACTAGCTGGAAGGTGTCTGGACGGGCAAATTTAACTCTCATTTCCCACCAGGAAGAGGAATTAACCAAAGGCTCAGCGTGCCGTGCCGGAACCAGATTAGGGCCTGAAGCCATCCTGCGGTGTTGCGGCCAGCTCAAAAGAAAGCGAGTTGAAGAAAGGAGCTCAGGGGCACTGTAATTCACAAACCTGCAGAGTTATAAATGACAGCTATCGTCCAAAAATATACTGAAGTAAGGCTGCCAAGAGGACTTGAAAGCGGGGCAGAATTGCAGGAAACCGATTTCAGGAGGCAGACTGGAATTGCATTGAAAGCATAGGAAAAGAGGCAGAACGTCCACAATGATGCACTTGGCCAAAAAGGGCGTATGCGTTTTTTCCTGAATATATTCAGGAAGAAACGCATACGCCCTTTTTGGCCAACCAAGCAAGCTTGCAAAGGAAATCTGCACTACAATGAAGTCTCACTTCCCCCCGGTCAAAAGGGCCATCTGAAAAAAGTGTAAAATCCAGAAAGGCAGGACAGGCCATGGAGAACTGGGAGCCTTGTTATGCTGATGGGCGGGATGTAAATTGCCAACAGACACTCGGGAGAAGTGTATGGTGTTTCCTGAAACATCTAAAAAACAAAGCAACAGAGCCTAGGGCACTTCCACTTATGGTCCTATAGCTTAGGGAAATTAAAATCAAAAAGACACAGCCACCCCAAAGTTTGGGACGCCTCTGTTTACAAGAACCTCGTTTACCGTACAAGTTCAACATCGCAGAAAGTGAAAAATGGATAAAGAAGTTGTGGTATTTACTTACAAAGCAATATCACTCAGCAATGAAATCTATGTCATCAGGCCCTTAGCAGCACAATGAGTGGATTCAGGTATGATGATTCTAACTGAAATAAGTCACACAGAAAAAGAAACATCATAAGATATCAGTAATACACGGAATGTAAACTTGGCTACACAGGAACTGAATTACAGAACAGAACAGGGTCTCAAATTTAGAAAACCAACTTATGCTTGCTTAAGGGGAAAGGTGAGTTGGGGTGCTGCATAAAACCAGAGATTGAAATGAGCACAGATAAAGTTCCTTAAGCCAAATATGGAATAGACAAGAGCTACTCCTTGCTCAACGAAATGGACTCAACACCGCATATTAAATGCCTAAGAATGTACCTGACTAGTAAGTATCTTAAAACCTATGGATTGCTATGTCTCCGAAAGAGAATCAAGCATGTGTACAGGGGCATAAACGCAGCAGTGATAGGATTGGAGAGGTTCGGTGAGCAAATGAAGACCCTTTGAAGTCATATTGCATGGTACCCATTCCACGGGTTTCAACTACCCAGGTTTAAGGTATTCTTCCTTCAGCTAAAACATGCATGTGGAACCTAGAGTATGATCAACCATGTGATCGGGAGACGTGTTCAAATATGTCTCAGTTTTCGTACCCTGGTACTCGGGTGCAACATTCCAGACGCTTTACTAACACCCTCCCGACTTGGAGAGTCAGTCCCTTTAACCTCCTGTTTGGCCCAGTTTGCAATTTCTGCTGAAGATGAACAGGAATAGCGAGAACCAATGAGAGACTAGCTGGAAGGTGTCTGGACGGGCAAATTTAACTCTCATTTCCCACCAGGAAGAGGAATTAACCAAAGGCTCAGCGTGCCGTGCCGGAACCAGATTAGGGCCTGAAGCCATCCTGCGGTGTTGCGGCCAGCTCAAAAGAAAGCGAGTTGAAGAAAGGAGCTCAGGGGCACTGTAATTCACAAACCTGCAGAGTTATAAATGACAGCTATCGTCCAAAAATATACTGAAGTAAGGCTGCCAAGAGGACTTGAAAGCGGGGCAGAATTGCAGGAAACCGATTTCAGGAGGCAGACTGGAATTGCATTGAAAGCATAGGAAAAGAGGCAGAACGTCCACAATGATGCACTTGGCCAAAAAGGGCGTATGCGTTTTTTCCTGAATATATTCAGGAAGAAACGCATACGCCCTTTTTGGCCAACCAAGCAAGCTTGCAAAGGAAATCTGCACTACAATGAAGTCTCACTTCCCCCCGGTCAAAAGGGCCATCTGAAAAAAGTGTAAAATCCAGAAAGGCAGGACAGGCCATGGAGAACTGGGAGCCTTGTTATGCTGATGGGCGGGATGTAAATTGCCAACAGACACTCGGGAGAAGTGTATGGTGTTTCCTGAAACATCTAAAAAACAAAGCAACAGAGCCTAGGGCACTTCCACTTATGGTCCTATAGCTTAGGGAAATTAAAATCAAAAAGACACAGCCACCCCAAAGTTTGGGACGCCTCTGTTTACAAGAACCTCGTTTACCGTACAAGTTCAACATCGCAGAAAGTGAAAAATGGATAAAGAAGTTGTGGTATTTACTTACAAAGCAATATCACTCAGCAATGAAATCTATGTCATCAGGCCCTTAGCAGCACAATGAGTGGATTCAGGTATGATGATTCTAACTGAAATAAGTCACACAGAAAAAGAAACATCATAAGATATCAGTAATACACGGAATGTAAACTTGGTTACACAGGAACTGAATTACAGAACAGAACAGGGTCTCAAATTTAGAAAACCAACTTATGCTTGCTTAAGGGGAAAGGTGAGTTGGGGTGCTGCATAAAACCAGAGATTGAAATGAGCACAGATAAAGTTCCTTAAGCCAAATATGGAATAGACAAGAGCTACTCCTTGCTCAACGAAATGGACTCAACACCGCATATTAAATGCCTAAGAATGTACCTGACTAGTAAGTATCTTAAAACCTATGGATTGCTATGTCTCCGAAAGAGAATCAAGCATGTGTACAGGGGCATAAACGCAGCAGTGATAGGATTGGAGAGGTTCGGTGAGCAAATGAAGACCCTTTGAAGTCATATTGCATGGTACCCATTCCACGGGTTTCAACTACCCAGGTTTAAGGTATTCTTCCTTCAGCTAAAACATGCATGTGGAACCTAGAGTATGATCAACCATGTGATCGGGAGACGTGTTCAAATATGTCTCAGTTTTCGTACCCTGGTACTCGGGTGCAACATTCCAGACGCTTTACTAACACCCTCCCGACTTGGAGAGTCAGTCCCTTTAACCTCCTGTTTGGCCCAGTTTGCAATTTCTGCTGAAGATGAACAGGAATAGCGAGAACCAATGAGAGACTAGCTGGAAGGTGTCTGGACGGGCAAATTTAACTCTCATTTCCCACCAGGAAGAGGAATTAACCAAAGGCTCAGCGTGCCGTGCCGGAACCAGATTAGGGCCTGAAGCCATCCTGCGGTGTTGCGGCCAGCTCAAAAGAAAGCGAGTTGAAGAAAGGAGCTCAGGGGCACTGTAATTCACAAACCTGCAGAGTTATAAATGACAGCTATCGTCCAAAAATATACTGAAGTAAGGCTGCCAAGAGGACTTGAAAGCGGGGCAGAATTGCAGGAAACCGATTTCAGGAGGCAGACTGGAATTGCATTGAAAGCATAGGAAAAGAGGCAGAACGTCCACAATGATGCACTTGGCCAAAAAGGGCGTATGCGTTTTTTCCTGAATATATTCAGGAAGAAACGCATACGCCCTTTTTGGCCAACCAAGCAAGCTTGCAAAGGAAATCTGCACTACAATGAAGTCTCACTTCCCCCCGGTCAAAAGGGCCATCTGAAAAAAGTGTAAAATCCAGAAAGGCAGGACAGGCCATGGAGAACTGGGAGCCTTGTTATGCTGATGGGCGGGATGTAAATTGCCAACAGACACTCGGGAGAAGTGTATGGTGTTTCCTGAAACATCTAAAAAACAAAGCAACAGAGCCTAGGGCACTTCCACTTATGGTCCTATAGCTTAGGGAAATTAAAATCAAAAAGACACAGCCACCCCAAAGTTTGGGACGCCTCTGTTTACAAGAACCTCGTTTACCGTACAAGTTCAACATCGCAGAAAGTGAAAAATGGATAAAGAAGTTGTGGTATTTACTTACAAAGCAATATCACTCAGCAATGAAATCTATGTCATCAGGCCCTTAGCAGCACAATGAGTGGATTCAGGTATGATGATTCTAACTGAAATAAGTCACACAGAAAAAGAAACATCATAAGATATCAGTAATACACGGAATGTAAACTTGGTTACACAGGAACTGAATTACAGAACAGAACAGGGTCTCAAATTTAGAAAACCAACTTATGCTTGCTTAAGGGGAAAGGTGAGTTGGGGTGCTGCATAAAACCAGAGATTGAAATGAGCACAGATAAAGTTCCTTAAGCCAAATATGGAATAGACAAGAGCTACTCCTTGCTCAACGAAATGGACTCAACACCGCATATTAAATGCCTAAGAATGTACCTGACTAGTAAGTATCTTAAAACCTATGGATTGCTATGTCTCCGAAAGAGAATCAAGCATGTGTACAGGGGCATAAACGCAGCAGTGATAGGATTGGAGAGGTTCGGTGAGCAAATGAAGACCCTTTGAAGTCATATTGCATGGTACCCATTCCACGGGTTTCAACTACCCAGGTTTAAGGTATTCTTCCTTCAGCTAAAACATGCATGTGGAACCTAGAGTATGATCAACCATGTGATCGGGAGACGTGTTCAAATATGTCTCAGTTTTCGTACCCTGGTACTCGGGTGCAACATTCCAGACGCTTTACTAACACCCTCCCGACTTGGAGAGTCAGTCCCTTTAACCTCCTGTTTGGCCCAGTTTGCAATTTCTGCGGAAGATGAACAGGAATAGCGAGAACCAATGAGAGACTAGCTGGAGGTGTCTGGACGGGCAAATTTAACTCTCATTTCCCACCAGGAAGAGGAATTAACCAAAGGCTCAGCGTGCCGTGCCGGAACCAGATTAGGGCCTGAAGCCATCCTGCGGTGTTGCGGCCAGCTCAAAAGAAAGCGAGTTGAAGAAAGGAGCTCAGGGGCACTGTAATTCACAAACCTGCAGAGTTATAAATGACAGCTATCGTCCAAAAATATACTGAAGTAAGGCTGCCAAGAGGACTTGAAAGCGGGGCAGAATTGCAGGAAACCGATTTCAGGAGGCAGACTGGAATTGCATTGAAAGCATAGGAAAAGAGGCAGAACGTCCACAATGATGCACTTGGCCAAAAAGGGCGTATGCGTTTTTTCCTGAATATATTCAGGAAGAAACGCATACGCCCTTTTTGGCCAACCAAGCAAGCTTGCAAAGGAAATCTGCACTACAATGAAGTCTCACTTCCCCCCGGTCAAAAGGGCCATCTGAAAAAAGTGTAAAATCCAGAAAGGCAGGACAGGCCATGGAGAACTGGGAGCCTTGTTATGCTGATGGGCGGGATGTAAATTGCCAACAGACACTCGGGAGAAGTGTATGGTGTTTCCTGAAACATCTAAAAAACAAAGCAACAGAGCCTAGGGCACTTCCACTTATGGTCCTATAGCTTAGGGAAATTAAAATCAAAAAGACACAGCCACCCCAAAGTTTGGGACGCCTCTGTTTACAAGAACCTCGTTTACCGTACAAGTTCAACATCGCAGAAAGTGAAAAATGGATAAAGAAGTTGTGGTATTTACTTACAAAGCAATATCACTCAGCAATGAAATCTATGTCATCAGGCCCTTAGCAGCACAATGAGTGGATTCAGGTATGATGATTCTAACTGAAATAAGTCACACAGAAAAAGAAACATCATAAGATATCAGTAATACACGGAATGTAAACTTGGCTACACAGGAACTGAATTACAGAACAGAACAGGGTCTCAAATTTAGAAAACCAACTTATGCTTGCTTAAGGGGAAAGGTGAGTTGGGGTGTTGCATAAAACCAGAGATTGAAATGAGCACAGATAAAGTTCCTTAAGCCAAATATGGAATAGACAAGAGCTACTCCTTGCTCAACGAAATGGACTCAACACCGCATATTAAATGCCTAAGAATGTACCTGACTAGTAAGTATCTTAAAACCTATGCATTGCTATGTCTCCGAAAGAGAATCAAGCATGTGTACAGGGGCATAAACGCAGCAGTGATAGGATTGGAGAGGTTCGGTGAGCAAATGAAGACCCTTTGAAGTCATATTGCATGGTACCCATTCCACGGGTTTCAACTACCCAGGTTTAAGGTATTCTTCCTTCAGCTAAAACATGCATGTGGAACCTAGAGTATGATCAACCACGTGATCGGGAGACGTGTTCAAATATGTCTCAGTTTTCCTCCCCTGGTACTCGGGTGCAACATTCCAGACGCTTTACTAACACCCTCCCGACTTGGAGAGTCAGTCCCTTTAACCTCCTGTTTGGCCCAGTTTGCAATTTCTGCGGAAGATGAACAGGAATAGCGAGAACCAATGAGAGACTAGCTGGAAGGTGTCTGGACGGGCAAATTTAACTCTCATTTCCCACCAGGAAGAGGAATTAACCAAAGGCTCAGCGTGCCGTGCCGGAACCAGATTAGGGCCTGAAGCCATCCTGCGGTGTTGCGGCCAGCTCAAAAGAAAGCGAGTTGAAGAAAGGAGCTCAGGGGCACTGTAATTCACAAACCTGCAGAGTTATAAATGACAGCTATCGTCCAAAAATATACTGAAGTAAGGCTGCCAAGAGGACTTGAAAGCGGGGCAGAATTGCAGGAAACCGATTTCAGGAGGCAGACTGGAATTGCATTGAAAGCATAGGAAAAGAGGCAGAACGTCCACAATGATGCACTTGGCCAAAAAGGGCGTATGCGTTTTTTCCTGAATATATTCAGGAAGAAACGCATACGCCCTTTTTGGCCAACCAAGCAAGCTTGCAAAGGAAATCTGCACTACAATGAAGTCTCACTTCCCCCCGGTCAAAAGGGCCATCTGAAAAAAGTGTAAAATCCAGAACGGCAGGACAGGCCATGGAGAACTGGGAGCCTTGTTATGCTGATGGGCGGGATGTAAATTGCCAACAGACACTCGGGAGAAGTGTATGGTGTTTCCTGAAACATCTAAAAAACAAAGCAACAGAGCCTAGGGCACTTCCACTTATGGTCCTATAGCTTAGGGAAATTAAAATCAAAAAGACACAGCCACCCCAAAGTTTGGGACGCCTCTGTTTACAAGAACCTCGTTTACCGTACAAGTTCAACATCGCAGAAAGTGAAAAATGGATAAAGAAGTTGTGGTATTTACTTACAAAGCAATATCACTCAGCAATGAAATCTATGTCATCAGGCCCTTACCAGCACAATGAGTGGATTCAGGTATGATGATTCTAACTGAAATAAGTCACACAGAAAAAGAAACATCATAAGATATCAGTAATACACGGAATGTAAACTTGGCTACACAGGAACTGAATTACAGAACAGAACAGGGTCTCAAATTTAGAAAACCAACTTATGCTTGCTTAAGGGTAAAGGTGAGTTGGGGTGCTGCATAAAACCAGAGATTGAAATGAGCACAGATAAAGTTCCTTAAGCCAAATATGGAATAGACAAGAGCTACTCCTTGCTCAACGAAATGGACTCAACACCGCATATTAAATGCCTAAGAATGTACCTGACTAGTAAGTATCTTAAAACCTATGGATTGCTATGTCTCCGAAAGAGAATCAAGCATGTGTACAGGGGCATAAACGCAGCAGTGATAGGATTGGAGAGGTTCGGTGAGCAAATGAAGACCCTTTGAAGTCATATTGCATGGTACCCATTCCACGGGTTTCAACTACCCAGGTTTAAGGTATTCTTCCTTCAGCTAAAACATGCATGTGGAACCTAGAGTATGATCAACCATGTGATCGGGAGACGTGTTCAAATATGTCTCAGTTTTCCTCCCCTGGTACTCGGGTGCAACATTCCAGACGCTTTACTAACACCCTCCCGACTTGGAGAGTCAGTCCCTTTAACCTCCTGTTTGGCCCAGTTTGCAATTTCTGCGGAAGATGAACAGGAATAGCGAGAACCAATGAGAGACTAGCTGGAAGGTGTCTGGACGGGCAAATTTAACTCTCATTTCCCACCAGGAAGAGGAATTAACCAAAGGCTCAGCGTGCCGTGCCGGAACCAGATTAGGGCCTGAAGCCATCCTGCGGTGTTGCGGCCAGCTCAAAAGAAAGCGAGTTGAAGAAAGGAGCTCAGGGGCACTGTAATTCACAAACCTGCAGAGTTATAAATGACAGCTATCGTCCAAAAATATACTGAAGTAAGGCTGCCAAGAGGACTTGAAAGCGGGGCAGAATTGCAGGAAACCGATTTCAGGAGGCAGACTGGAATTGCATTGAAAGCATAGGAAAAGAGGCAGAACGTCCACAATGATGCACTTGGCCAAAAAGGGCGTATGCGTTTTTTCCTGAATATATTCAGGAAGAAACGCATACGCCCTTTTTGGCCAACCAAGCAAGCTTGCAAAGGAAATCTGCACTACAATGAAGTCTCACTTCCCCCCGGTCAAAAGGGCCATCTGAAAAAAGTGTAAAATCCAGAAAGGCAGGACAGGCCATGGAGAACTGGGAGCCTTGTTATGCTGATGGGCGGGATGTAAATTGCCAACAGACACTCGGGAGAAGTGTATGGTGTTTCCTGAAACATCTAAAAAACAAAGCAACAGAGCCTAGGGCACTTCCACTTATGGTCCTATAGCTTAGGGAAATTAAAATCAAAAAGACACAGCCACCCCAAAGTTTGGGACGCCTCTGTTTACAAGAACCTCGTTTACCGTACAAGTTCAACATCGCAGAAAGTGAAAAATGGATAAAGAAGTTGTGGTATTTACTTACAAAGCAATATCACTCAGCAATGAAATCTATGTCATCAGGCCCTTAGCAGCACAATGAGTGGATTCAGGTATGATGATTCTAACTGAAATAAGTCACACAGAAAAAGAAACATCATAAGATATCAGTAATACACGGAATGTAAACTTGGCTACACAGGAACTGAATTACAGAACAGAACAGGGTCTCAAATTTAGAAAACCAACTTATGCTTGCTTAAGGGGAAAGGTGAGTTGGGGTGTTGCATAAAACCAGAGATTGAAATGAGCACAGATAAAGTTCCTTAAGCCAAATATGGAATAGACAAGAGCTACTCCTTGCTCAACGAAATGGACTCAACACCGCATATTAAATGCCTAAGAATGTACCTGACTAGTAAGTATCTTAAAACCTATGCATTGCTATGTCTCCGAAAGAGAATCAAGCATGTGTACAGGGGCATAAACGCAGCAGTGATAGGATTGGAGAGGTTCGGTGAGCAAATGAAGACCCTTTGAAGTCATATTGCATGGTACCCATTCCACGGGTTTCAACTACCCAGGTTTAAGGTATTCTTCCTTCAGCTAAAACATGCATGTGGAACCTAGAGTATGATCAACCATGTGATCGGGAGACGTGTTCAAATATGTCTCAGTTTTCCTCCCCTGGTACTCGGGTGCAACATTCCAGACGCTTTACTAACACCCTCCCGACTTGGAGAGTCAGTCCCTTTAACCTCCTGTTTGGCCCAGTTTGCAATTTCTGCGGAAGATGAACAGGAATAGCGAGAACCAATGAGAGACTAGCTGGAAGGTGTCTGGACGGGCAAATTTAACTCTCATTTCCCACCAGGAAGAGGAATTAACCAAAGGCTCAGCGTGCCGTGCCGGAACCAGATTAGGGCCTGAAGCCATCCTGCGGTGTTGCGGCCAGCTCAAAAGAAAGCGAGTTGAAGAAAGGAGCTCAGGGGCACTGTAATTCACAAACCTGCAGAGTTATAAATGACAGCTATCGTCCAAAAATATACTGAAGTAAGGCTGCCAAGAGGACTTGAAAGCGGGGCAGAATTGCAGGAAACCGATTTCAGGAGGCAGACTGGAATTGCATTGAAAGCATAGGAAAAGAGGCAGAACGTCCACAATGATGCACTTGGCCAAAAAGGGCGTATGCGTTTTTTCCTGAATATATTCAGGAAGAAACGCATACGCCCTTTTTGGCAAACCAAGCAAGCTTGCAAAGGAAATCTGCACTACAATGAAGTCTCACTTCCCCCCGGTCAAAAGGGCCATCTGAAAAAAGTGTAAAATCCAGAAAGGCAGGACAGGCCATGGAGAACTGGGAGCCTTGTTATGCTGATGGGCGGGATGTAAATTGCCAACAGACACTCGGGAGAAGTGTATGGTGTTTCCTGAAACATCTAAAAAACAAAGCAACAGAGCCTAGGGCACTTCCACTTATGGTCCTATAGCTTAGGGAAATTAAAATCAAAAAGACACAGCCACCCCAAAGTTTGGGACGCCTCTGTTTACAAGAACCTCGTTTACCGTACAAGTTCAACATCGCAGAAAGTGAAAAATGGATAAAGAAGTTGTGGTATTTACTTACAAAGCAATATCACTCAGCAATGAAATCTATGTCATCAGGCCCTTAGCAGCACAATGAGTGGATTCAGGTATGATGATTCTAACTGAAATAAGTCACACAGAAAAAGAAACATCATAAGATATCAGTAATACACGGAATGTAAACTTGGCTACACAGGAACTGAATTACAGAACAGAACAGGGTCTCAAATTTAGAAAACCAACTTATGCTTGCTTAAGGGGAAAGGTGAGTTGGGGTGCTGCATAAAACCAGAGATTGAAATGAGCACAGATAAAGTTCCTTAAGCCAAATATGGAATAGACAAGAGCTACTCCTTGCTCAACGAAATGGACTCAACACCGCATATTAAATGCCTAAGAATGTACCTGACTAGTAAGTATCTTAAAACCTATGCATTGCTATGTCTCCGAAAGAGAATCAAGCATGTGTACAGGGGCATAAACGCAGCAGTGATAGGATTGGAGAGGTTCGGTGAGCAAATGAAGACCCTTTGAACTCATATTGCATGGTACCCATTCCACGGGTTTCAACTACCCAGGTTTAAGGTATTCTTCCTTCAGCTAAAACATGCATGTGGAACCTAGAGTATGATCAACCATGTGATCGGGAGACGTGTTCAAATATGTCTCAGTTTTCGTACCCTGGTACTCGGGTGCAACATTCCAGACGCTTTACTAACACCCTCCCGACTTGGAGAGTCAGTCCCTTTAACCTCCTGTTTGGCCCAGTTTGCAATTTCTGCTGAAGATGAACAGGAATAGCGAGAACCAATGAGAGACTAGCTGGAAGGTGTCTGGACGGGCAAATTTAACTCTCATTTCCCACCAGGAAGAGGAATTAACCAAAGGCTCAGCGTGCCGTGCCGGAACCAGATTAGGGCCTGAAGCCATCCTGCGGTGTTGCGGCCAGCTCAAAAGAAAGCGAGTTGAAGAAAGGAGCTCAGGGGCACTGTAATTCACAAACCTGCAGAGTTATAAATGACAGCTATCGTCCAAAAATATACTGAAGTAAGGCTGCCAAGAGGACTTGAAAGCGGGGCAGAATTGCAGGAAACCGATTTCAGGAGGCAGACTGGAATTGCATTGAAAGCATAGGAAAAGAGGCAGAACGTCCACAATGATGCACTTGGCCAAAAAGGGCGTATGCGTTTTTTCCTGAATATATTCAGGAAAAAACGCATACGCCCTTTTTGGCCAACCAAGCAAGCTTGCAAAGGAAATCTGCACTACAATGAAGTCTCACTTCCCCCCGGTCAAAAGGGCCATCTGAAAAAAGTGTAAAATCCAGAAAGGCAGGACAGGCCATGGAGAACTGGGAGCCTTGTTATGCTGATGGGCGGGATGTAAATTGCCAACAGACACTCGGGAGAAGTGTATGGTGTTTCCTGAAACATCTAAAAAACAAAGCAACAGAGCCTAGGGCACTTCCACTTATGGTCCTATAGCTTAGGGAAATTAAAATCAAAAAGACACAGCCACCCCAAAGTTTGGGACGCCTCTGTTTACAAGAACCTCGTTTACCGTACAAGTTCAACATCGCAGAAAGTGAAAAATGGATAAAGAAGTTGTGGTATTTACTTACAAAGCAATATCACTCAGCAATGAAATCTATGTCATCAGGCCCTTAGCAGCACAATGAGTGGATTCAGGTATGATGATTCTAACTGAAATAAGTCACACAGAAAAAGAAACATCATAAGATATCAGTAATACACGGAATGTAAACTTGGCTACACAGGAACTGAATTACAGAACAGAACAGGGTCTCAAATTTAGAAAACCAACTTATGCTTGCTTAAGGGGAAAGGTGAGTTGGGGTGCTGCATAAAACCAGAGATTGAAATGAGCACAGATAAAGTTCCTTAAGCCAAATATGGAATAGACAAGAGCTACTCCTTGCTCAACGAAATGGACTCAACACCGCATATTAAATGCCTAAGAATGTACCTGACTAGTAAGTATCTTAAAACCTATGGATTGCTATGTCTCCGAAAGAGAATCAAGCATGTGTACAGGGGCATAAACGCAGCAGTGATAGGATTGGAGAGGTTCGGTGAGCAAATGAAGACCCTTTGAAGTCATATTGCATGGTACCCATTCCACGGGTTTCAACTACCCAGGTTTAAGGTATTCTTCCTTCAGCTAAAACATGCATGTGGAACCTAGAGTATGATCAACCATGTGATCGGGAGACGTGTTCAAATATGTCTCAGTTTTCGTACCCTGGTACTCGGGTGCAACATTCCAGACGCTTTACTAACACCCTCCCGACTTGGAGAGTCAGTCCCTTTAACCTCCTGTTTGGCCCAGTTTGCAATTTCTGCGGAAGATGAACAGGAATAGCGAGAACCAATGAGAGACTAGCTGGAGGTGTCTGGACGGGCAAATTTAACTCTCATTTCCCACCAGGAAGAGGAATTAACCAAAGGCTCAGCGTGCCGTGCCGGAACCAGATTAGGGCCTGAAGCCATCCTGCGGTGTTGCGGCCAGCTCAAAAGAAAGCGAGTTGAAGAAAGGAGCTCAGGGGCACTGTAATTCACAAACCTGCAGAGTTATAAATGACAGCTATCGTCCAAAAATATACTGAAGTAAGGCTGCCAAGAGGACTTGAAAGCGGGGCAGAATTGCAGGAAACCGATTTCAGGAGGCAGACTGGAATTGCATTGAAAGCATAGGAAAAGAGGCAGAACGTCCACAATGATGCACTTGGCCAAAAAGGGCGTATGCGTTTTTTCCTGAATATATTCAGGAAAAAACGCATACGCCCTTTTTGGCCAACCAAGCAAGCTTGCAAAGGAAATCTGCACTACAATGAAGTCTCACTTCTCCCCGGTCAAAAGGGCCATCTGAAAAAAGTGTAAAATCCAGAAAGGCAGGACAGGCCATGGAGAACTGGGAGCCTTGTTATGCTGATGGGCGGGATGTAAATTGCCAACAGACACTCGGGAGAAGTGTATGGTGTTTCCTGAAACATCCAAAAAACAAAGCAACAGAGCCTAGGGCACTTCCACTTATGGTCCTATAGCTTAGGGAAATTAAAATCAAAAAGACACAGCCACCCCAAAGTTTGGGACGCCTCTGTTTACAAGAACCTCGTTTACCGTACAAGTTCAACATCGCAGAAAGTGAAAAATGGATAAAGAAGTTGTGGTATTTACTTACAAAGCAATATCACTCAGCAATGAAATCTATGTCATCAGGCCCTTAGCAGCACAATGAGTGGATTCAGGTATGATGATTCTAACTGAAATAAGTCACACAGAAAAAGAAACATCATAAGATATCAGTAATACACGGAATGTAAACTTGGCTACACAGGAACTGAATTACAGAACAGAACAGGGTCTCAAATTTAGAAAACCAACTTATGCTTGCTTAAGGGGAAAGGTGAGTTGGGGTGCTGCATAAAACCAGAGATTGAAATGAGCACAGATAAAGTTCCTTAAGCCAAATATGGAATAGACAAGAGCTACTCCTTGCTCAACGAAATGGACTCAACACCGCATATTAAATGCCTAAGAATGTACCTGACTAGTAAGTATCTTAAAACCTATGGATTGCTATGTCTCCGAAAGAGAATCAAGCATGTGTACAGGGGCATAAACGCAGCAGTGATAGGATTGGAGAGGTTCGGTGAGCAAATGAAGACCCTTTGAAGTCATATTGCATGGTACCCATTCCACGGGTTTCAACTACCCAGGTTTAAGGTATTCTTCCTTCAGCTAAAACATGCATGTGGAACCTAGAGTATGATCAACCATGTGATCGGGAGACGTGTTCAAATATGTCTCAGTTTTCGTACCCTGGTACTCGGGTGCAACATTCCAGACGCTTTACTAACACCCTCCCGACTTGGAGAGTCAGTCCCTTTAACCTCCTGTTTGGCCCAGTTTGCAATTTCTGCGGAAGATGAACAGGAATAGCGAGAACCAATGAGAGACTAGCTGGAGGTGTCTGGACGGGCAAATTTAACTCTCATTTCCCACCAGGAAGAGGAATTAACCAAAGGCTCAGCGTGCCGTGCCGGAACCAGATTAGGGCCTGAAGCCATCCTGCGGTGTTGCGGCCAGCTCAAAAGAAAGCGAGTTGAAGAAAGGAGCTCAGGGGCACTGTAATTCACAAACCTGCAGAGTTATAAATGACAGCTATCGTCCAAAAATATACTGAAGTAAGGCTGCCAAGAGGACTTGAAAGCGGGGCAGAATTGCAGGAAACCGATTTCAGGAGGCAGACTGGAATTGCATTGAAAGCATAGGAAAAGAGGCAGAACGTCCACAATGATGCACTTGGCCAAAAAGGGCGTATGCGTTTTTTCCTGAATATATTCAGGAAAAAACGCATACGCCCTTTTTGGCCAACCAAGCAAGCTTGCAAAGGAAATCTGCACTACAATGAAGTCTCACTTCTCCCCGGTCAAAAGGGCCATCTGAAAAAAGTGTAAAATCCAGAAAGGCAGGACAGGCCATGGAGAACTGGGAGCCTTGTTATGCTGATGGGCGGGATGTAAATTGCCAACAGACACTCGGGAGAAGTGTATGGTGTTTCCTGAAACATCCAAAAAACAAAGCAACAGAGCCTAGGGCACTTCCACTTATGGTCCTATAGCTTAGGGAAATTAAAATCAAAAAGACACAGCCACCCCAAAGTTTGGGACGCCTCTGTTTACAAGAACCTCGTTTACAGTACAAGTTCAACATCGCAGAAAGTGAAAAATGGATAAAGAAGTTGTGGTATTTACTTACAAAGCAATATCACTCAGCAATGAAATCTATGTCATCAGGCCCTTAGCAGCACAATGAGTGGATTCAGGTATGATGATTCTAACTGAAATAAGTCACACAGAAAAAGAAACATCATAAGATATCAGTAATACACGGAATGTAAACTTGGCTACACAGGAACTGAATTACAGAACAGAACAGGGTCTCAAATTTAGAAAACCAACTTATGCTTGCTTAAGGGGAAAGGTGAGTTGGGGTGCTGCATAAAACCAGAGATTGAAATGAGCACAGATAAAGTTCCTTAAGCCAAATATGGAATAGACAAGAGCTACTCCTTGCTCAACGAAATGGACTCAACACCGCATATTAAATGCCTAAGAATGTACCTGACTAGTAAGTATCTTAAAACCTATGGATTGCTATGTCTCCGAAAGAGAATCAAGCATGTGTACAGGGGCATAAACGCAGCAGTGATAGGATTGGAGAGGTTCGGTGAGCAAATGAAGACCCTTTGAAGTCATATTGCATGGTACCCATTCCACGGGTTTCAACTACCCAGGTTTAAGGTATTCTTCCTTCAGCTAAAACATGCATGTGGAACCTAGAGTATGATCAACCATGTGATCGGGAGACGTGTTCAAATATGTCTCAGTTTTCGTACCCTGGTACTCGGGTGCAACATTCCAGACGCTTTACTAACACCCTCCCGACTTGGAGAGTCAGTCCCTTTAACCTCCTGTTTGGCCCAGTTTGCAATTTCTGCGGAAGATGAACAGGAATAGCGAGAACCAATGAGAGACTAGCTGGAGGTGTCTGGACGGGCAAATTTAACTCTCATTTCCCACCAGGAAGAGGAATTAACCAAAGGCTCAGCGTGCCGTGCCGGAACCAGATTAGGGCCTGAAGCCATCCTGCGGTGTTGCGGCCAGCTCAAAAGAAAGCGAGTTGAAGAAAGGAGCTCAGGGGCACTGTAATTCACAAACCTGCAGAGTTATAAATGACAGCTATCGTCCAAAAATATACTGAAGTAAGGCTGCCAAGAGGACTTGAAAGCGGGGCAGAATTGCAGGAAACCGATTTCAGGAGGCAGACTGGAATTGCATTGAAAGCATAGGAAAAGAGGCAGAACGTCCACAATGATGCACTTGGCCAAAAAGGGCGTATGCGTTTTTTCCTGAATATATTCAGGAAAAAACGCATACGCCCTTTTTGGCCAACCAAGCAAGCTTGCAAAGGAAATCTGCACTACAATGAAGTCTCACTTCCCCCCGGTCAAAAGGGCCATCTGAAAAAAGTGTAAAATCCAGAAAGGCAGGACAGGCCATGGAGAACTGGGAGCCTTGTTATGCTGATGGGCGGGATGTAAATTGCCAACAGACACTCGGGAGAAGTGTATGGTGTTTCCTGAAACATCTAAAAAACAAAGCAACAGAGCCTAGGGCACTTCCACTTATGGTCCTATAGCTTAGGGAAATTAAAATCAAAAAGACACAGCCACCCCAAAGTTTGGGACGCCTCTGTTTACAAGAACCTCGTTTACAGTACAAGTTCAACATCGCAGAAAGTGAAAAATGGATAAAGAAGTTGTGGTATTTACTTACAAAGCAATATCACTCAGCAATGAAATCTATGTCATCAGGCCCTTAGCAGCACAATGAGTGGATTCAGGTATGATGATTCTAACTGAAATAAGTCACACAGAAAAAGAAACATCATAAGATATCAGTAATACACGGAATGTAAACTTGGCTACACAGGAACTGAATTACAGAACAGAACAGGGTCTCAAATTTAGAAAACCAACTTATGCTTGCTTAAGGGGAAAGGTGAGTTGGGGTGCTGCATAAAACCAGAGACTGAAATGAGCACAGATAAAGTTCCTTAAGCCAAATATGGAATAGACAAGAGCTACTCCTTGCTCAACGAAATGGACTCAACACCGCATATTAAATGCCTAAGAATGTACCTGACTAGTAAGTATCTTAAAACCTATGGATTGCTATGTCTCCGAAAGAGAATCAAGCATGTGTACAGGGGCATAAACGCAGCAGTGATAGGATTGGAGAGGTTCGGTGAGCAAATGAAGACCCTTTGAAGTCATATTGCATGGTACCCATTCCACGGGTTTCAACTACCCAGGTTTAAGGTATTCTTCCTTCAGCTAAAACATGCATGTGGAACCTAGAGTATGATCAACCATGTGATCGGGAGACGTGTTCAAATATGTCTCAGTTTTCGTACCCTGGTACTCGGGTGCAACATTCCAGACGCTTTACTAACACCCTCCCGACTTGGAGAGTCAGTCCCTTTAACCTCCTGTTTGGCCCAGTTTGCAATTTCTGCGGAAGATGAACAGGAATAGCGAGAACCAATGAGAGACTAGCTGGAGGTGTCTGGACGGGCAAATTTAACTCTCATTTCCCACCAGGAAGAGGAATTAACCAAAGGCTCAGCGTGCCGTGCCGGAACCAGATTAGGGCCTGAAGCCATCCTGCGGTGTTGCGGCCAGCTCAAAAGAAAGCGAGTTGAAGAAAGGAGCTCAGGGGCACTGTAATTCACAAACCTGCAGAGTTATAAATGACAGCTATCGTCCAAAAATATACTGAAGTAAGGCTGCCAAGAGGACTTGAAAGCGGGGCAGAATTGCAGGAAACCGATTTCAGGAGGCAGACTGGAATTGCATTGAAAGCATAGGAAAAGAGGCAGAACGTCCACAATGATGCACTTGGCCAAAAAGGGCGTATGCGTTTTTTCCTGAATATATTCAGGAAAAAACGCATACGCCCTTTTTGGCCAACCAAGCAAGCTTGCAAAGGAAATCTGCACTACAATGAAGTCTCACTTCCCCCCGGTCAAAAGGGCCATCTGAAAAAAGTGTAAAATCCAGAAAGGCAGGACAGGCCATGGAGAACTGGGAGCCTTGTTATGCTGATGGGCGGGATGTAAATTGCCAACAGACACTCGGGAGAAGTGTATGGTGTTTCCTGAAACATCTAAAAAACAAAGCAACAGAGCCTAGGGCACTTCCACTTATGGTCCTATAGCTTAGGGAAATTAAAATCAAAAAGACACAGCCACCCCAAAGTTTGGGACGCCTCTGTTTACAAGAACCTCGTTTACAGTACAAGTTCAACATCGCAGAAAGTGAAAAATGGATAAAGAAGTTGTGGTATTTACTTACAAAGCAATATCACTCAGCAATGAAATCTATGTCATCAGGCCCTTAGCAGCACAATGAGTGGATTCAGGTATGATGATTCTAACTGAAATAAGTCACACAGAAAAAGAAACATCATAAGATATCAGTAATACACGGAATGTAAACTTGGCTACACAGGAACTGAATTACAGAACAGAACAGGGTCTCAAATTTAGAAAACCAACTTATGCTTGCTTAAGGGGAAAGGTGAGTTGGGGTGCTGCATAAAACCAGAGACTGAAATGAGCACAGATAAAGTTCCTTAAGCCAAATATGGAATAGACAAGAGCTACTCCTTGCTCAACGAAATGGACTCAACACCGCATATTAAATGCCTAAGAATGTACCTGACTAGTAAGTATCTTAAAACCTATGGATTGCTATGTCTCCGAAAGAGAATCAAGCATGTGTACAGGGGCATAAACGCAGCAGTGATAGGATTGGAGAGGTTCGGTGAGCAAATGAAGACCCTTTGAAGTCATATTGCATGGTACCCATTCCACGGGTTTCAACTACCCAGGTTTAAGGTATTCTTCCTTCAGCTAAAACATGCATGTGGAACCTAGAGTATGATCAACCATGTGATCGGGAGACGTGTTCAAATATGTCTCAGTTTTCGTACCCTGGTACTCGGGTGCAACATTCCAGACGCTTTACTAACACCCTCCCGACTTGGAGAGTCAGTCCCTTTAACCTCCTGTTTGGCCCAGTTTGCAATTTCTGCGGAAGATGAACAGGAATAGCGAGAACCAATGAGAGACTAGCTGGAGGTGTCTGGACGGGCAAATTTAACTCTCATTTCCCACCAGGAAGAGGAATTAACCAAAGGCTCAGCGTGCCGTGCCGGAACCAGATTAGGGCCTGAAGCCATCCTGCGGTGTTGCGGCCAGCTCAAAAGAAAGCGAGTTGAAGAAAGGAGCTCAGGGGCACTGTAATTCACAAACCTGCAGAGTTATAAATGACAGCTATCGTCCAAAAATATACTGAAGTAAGGCTGCCAAGAGGACTTGAAAGCGGGGCAGAATTGCAGGAAACCGATTTCAGGAGGCAGACTGGAATTGCATTGAAAGCATAGGAAAAGAGGCAGAACGTCCACAATGATGCACTTGGCCAAAAAGGGCGTATGCGTTTTTTCCTGAATATATTCAGGAAAAAACGCATACGCCCTTTTTGGCCAACCAAGCAAGCTTGCAAAGGAAATCTGCACTACAATGAAGTCTCACTTCCCCCCGGTCAAAAGGGCCATCTGAAAAAAGTGTAAAATCCAGAAAGGCAGGACAGGCCATGGAGAACTGGGAGCCTTGTTATGCTGATGGGCGGGATGTAAATTGCCAACAGACACTCGGGAGAAGTGTATGGTGTTTCCTGAAACATCTAAAAAACAAAGCAACAGAGCCTAGGGCACTTCCACTTATGGTCCTATAGCTTAGGGAAATTAAAATCAAAAAGACACAGCCACCCCAAAGTTTGGGACGCCTCTGTTTACAAGAACCTCGTTTACAGTACAAGTTCAACATCGCAGAAAGTGAAAAATGGATAAAGAAGTTGTGGTATTTACTTACAAAGCAATATCACTCAGCAATGAAATCTATGTCATCAGGCCCTTAGCAGCACAATGAGTGGATTCAGGTATGATGATTCTAACTGAAATAAGTCACACAGAAAAAGAAACATCATAAGATATCAGTAATACACGGAATGTAAACTTGGCTACACAGGAACTGAATTACAGAACAGAACAGGGTCTCAAATTTAGAAAACCAACTTATGCTTGCTTAAGGGGAAAGGTGAGTTGGGGTGCTGCATAAAACCAGAGATTGAAATGAGCACAGATAAAATTCCTTAAGCCAAATATGGAATAGACAAGAGCTACTCCTTGCTCAACGAAATGGACTCAACACCGCATATTAAATGCCTAAGAATGTACCTGACTAGTAAGTATCTTAAAACCTATGGATTGCTATGTCTCCGAAAGAGAATCAAGCATGTGTACAGGGGCATAAACGCAGCAGTGATAGGATTGGAGAGGTTCGGTGAGCAAATGAAGACCCTTTGAAGTCATATTGCATGGTACCCATTCCACGGGTTTCAACTACCCAGGTTTAAGGTATTCTTCCTTCAGCTAAAACATGCATGTGGAACCTAGAGTATGATCAACCATGTGATTGGGAGACGTGTTCAAATATGTCTCAGTTTTCGTACCCTGGTACTCGGGTGCAACATTCCAGACGCTTTACTAACACCCTCCCGACTTGGAGAGTCAGTCCCTTTAACCTCCTGTTTGGCCCAGTTTGCAATTTCTGCGGAAGATGAACAGGAATAGCGAGAACCAATGAGAGACTAGCTGGAGGTGTCTGGACGGGCAAATTTAACTCTCATTTCCCACCAGGAAGAGGAATTAACCAAAGGCTCAGCGTGCCGTGCCGGAACCAGATTAGGGCCTGAAGCCATCCTGCGGTGTTGCGGCCAGCTCAAAAGAAAGCGAGTTGAAGAAAGGAGCTCAGGGGCACTGTAATTCACAAACCTGCAGAGTTATAAATGACAGCTATCGTCCAAAAATATACTGAAGTAAGGCTGCCAAGAGGACTTGAAAGCGGGGCAGAATTGCAGGAAACCGATTTCAGGAGGTAGACTGGAATTGCATTGAAAGCATAGGAAAAGAGGCAGAACGTCCACAATGATGCACTTGGCCAAAAAGGGCGTATGCGTTTTTTCCTGAATATATTCAGGAAAAAACGCATACGCCCTTTTTGGCCAACCAAGCAAGCTTGCAAAGGAAATCTGCACTACAATGAAGTCTCACTTCCCCCCGGTCAAAAGGGCCATCTGAAAAAAGTGTAAAATCCAGAAAGGCAGGACAGGCCATGGAGAACTGGGAGCCTTGTTATGCTGATGGGCGGGATGTAAATTGCCAACAGACACTCGGGAGAAGTGTATGGTGTTTCCTGAAACATCCAAAAAACAAAGCAACAGAGCCTAGGGCACTTCCACTTATGGTCCTATAGCTTAGGGAAATTAAAATCAAAAAGACACAGCCACCCCAAAGTTTGGGACGCCTCTGTTTACAAGAACCTCGTTTACAGTACAAGTTCAACATCGCAGAAAGTGAAAAATGGATAAAGAAGTTGTGGTATTTACTTACAAAGCAATATCACTCAGCAATGAAATCTATGTCATCAGGCCCTTAGCAGCACAATGAGTGGATTCAGGTATGATGATTCTAACTGAAATAAGTCACACAGAAAAAGAAACATCATAAGATATCAGTAATACACGGAATGTAAACTTGGCTACACAGGAACTGAATTACAGAACAGAACAGGGTCTCAAATTTAGAAAACCAACTTATGCTTGCTTAAGGGGAAAGGTGAGTTGGGGTGCTGCATAAAACCAGAGATTGAAATGAGCACAGATAAAGTTCCTTAAGCCAAATATGGAATAGACAAGAGCTACTCCTTGCTCAACGAAATGGACTCAACACCGCATATTAAATGCCTAAGAATGTACCTGACTAGTAAGTATCTTAAAACCTATGGATTGCTATGTCTCCGAAAGAGAATCAAGCATGTGTACAGGGGCATAAACGCAGCAGTGATAGGATTGGAGAGGTTCGGTGAGCAAATGAAGACCCTTTGAAGTCATATTGCATGGTACCCATTCCACGGGTTTCAACTACCCAGGTTTAAGGTATTCTTCCTTCAGCTAAAACATGCATGTGGAACCTAGAGTATGATCAACCATGTGATCGGGAGACGTGTTCAAATATGTCTCAGTTTTCGTACCCTGGTACTCGGGTGCAACATTCCAGACGCTTTACTAACACCCTCCCGACTTGGAGAGTCAGTCCCTTTAACCTCCTGTTTGGCCCAGTTTGCAATTTCTGCGGAAGATGAACAGGAATAGCGAGAACCAATGAGAGACTAGCTGGAGGTGTCTGGACGGGCAAATTTAACTCTCATTTCCCACCAGGAAGAGGAATTAACCAAAGGCTCAGCGTGCCGTGCCGGAACCAGATTAGGGCCTGAAGCCATCCTGCGGTGTTGCGGCCAGCTCAAAAGAAAGCGAGTTGAAGAAAGGAGCTCAGGGGCACTGTAATTCACAAACCTGCAGAGTTATAAATGACAGCTATCGTCCAAAAATATACTGAAGTAAGGCTGCCAAGAGGACTTGAAAGCGGGGCAGAATTGCAGGAAACCGATTTCAGGAGGCAGACTGGAATTGCATTGAAAGCATAGGAAAAGAGGCAGAACGTCCACAATGATGCACTTGGCCAAAAAGGGCGTATGCGTTTTTTCCTGAATATATTCAGGAAAAAACGCATACGCCCTTTTTGGCCAACCAAGCAAGCTTGCAAAGGAAATCTGCACTACAATGAAGTCTCACTTCCCCCCGGTCAAAAGGGCCATCTGAAAAAAGTGTAAAATCCAGAAAGGCAGGACAGGCCATGGAGAACTGGGAGCCTTGTTATGCTGATGGGCGGGATGTAAATTGCCAACAGACACTCGGGAGAAGTGTATGCTGTTTCCTGAAACATCTAAAAAACAAAGCAACAGAGCCTAGGGCACTTCCACTTATGGTCCTATAGCTTAGGGAAATTAAAATCAAAAAGACACAGCCACCCCAAAGTTTGGGACGCCTCTGTTTACAAGAACCTCGTTTACAGTACAAGTTCAACATCGCAGAAAGTGAAAAATGGATAAAGAAGTTGTGGTATTTACTTACAAAGCAATATCACTCAGCAATGAAATCTATGTCATCAGGCCCTTAGCAGCACAATGAGTGGATTCAGGTATGATGATTCTAACTGAAATAAGTCACACAGAAAAAGAAACATCATAAGATATCAGTAATACACGGAATGTAAACTTGGCTACACAGGAACTGAATTACAGAACAGAACAGGGTCTCAAATTTAGAAAACCAACTTATGCTTGCTTAAGGGGAAAGGTGAGTTGGGGTGCTGCATAAAACCAGAGATTGAAATGAGCACAGATAAAATTCCTTAAGCCAAATATGGAATAGACAAGAGCTACTCCTTGCTCAACGAAATGGACTCAACACCGCATATTAAATGCCTAAGAATGTACCTGACTAGTAAGTATCTTAAAACCTATGGATTGCTATGTCTCCGAAAGAGAATCAAGCATGTGTACAGGGGCATAAACGCAGCAGTGATAGGATTGGAGAGGTTCGGTGAGCAAATGAAGACCCTTTGAAGTCATATTGCATGGTACCCATTCCACGGGTTTCAACTACCCAGGTTTAAGGTATTCTTCCTTCAGCTAAAACATGCATGTGGAACCTAGAGTATGATCAACCATGTGATCGGGAGACGTGTTCAAATATGTCTCAGTTTTCGTACCCTGGTACTCGGGTGCAACATTCCAGACGCTTTACTAACACCCTCCCGACTTGGAGAGTCAGTCCCTTTAACCTCCTGTTTGGCCCAGTTTGCAATTTCTGCGGAAGATGAACAGGAATAGCGAGAACCAATGAGAGACTAGCTGGAGGTGTCTGGACGGGCAAATTTAACTCTCATTTCCCACCAGGAAGAGGAATTAACCAAAGGCTCAGCGTGCCGTGCCGGAACCAGATTAGGGCCTGAAGCCATCCTGCGGTGTTGCGGCCAGCTCAAAAGAAAGCGAGTTGAAGAAAGGAGCTCAGGGGCACTGTAATTCACAAACCTGCAGAGTTATAAATGACAGCTATCGTCCAAAAATATACTGAAGTAAGGCTGCCAAGAGGACTTGAAAGCGGGGCAGAATTGCAGGAAACCGATTTCAGGAGGCAGACTGGAATTGCATTGAAAGCATAGGAAAAGAGGCAGAACGTCCACAATGATGCACTTGGCCAAAAAGGGCGTATGCGTTTTTTCCTGAATATATTCAGGAAAAAACGCATACGCCCTTTTTGGCCAACCAAGCAAGCTTGCAAAGGAAATCTGCACTACAATGAAGTCTCACTTCCCCCCGGTCAAAAGGGCCATCTGAAAAAAGTGTAAAATCCAGAAAGGCAGGACAGGCCATGGAGAACTGGGAGCCTTGTTATGCTGATGGGCGGGATGTAAATTGCCAACAGACACTCGGGAGAAGTGTATGGTGTTTCCTGAAACATCCAAAAAACAAAGCAACAGAGCCTAGGGCACTTCCACTTATGGTCCTATAGCTTAGGGAAATTAAAATCAAAAAGACACAGCCACCCCAAAGTTTGGGACGCCTCTGTTTACAAGAACCTCGTTTACAGTACAAGTTCAACATCGCAGAAAGTGAAAAATGGATAAAGAAGTTGTGGTATTTACTTACAAAGCAATATCACTCAGCAATGAAATCTATGTCATCAGGCCCTTAGCAGCACAATGAGTGGATTCAGGTATGATGATTCTAACTGAAATAAGTCACACAGAAAAAGAAACATCATAAGATATCAGTAATACACGGAATGTAAACTTGGCTACACAGGAACTGAATTACAGAACAGAACAGGGTCTCAAATTTAGAAAACCAACTTATGCTTGCTTAAGGGGAAAGGTGAGTTGGGGTGCTGCATAAAACCAGAGATTGAAATGAGCACAGATAAAGTTCCTTAAGCCAAATATGGAATAGACAAGAGCTACTCCTTGCTCAACGAAATGGACTCAACACCGCATATTAAATGCCTAAGAATGTACCTGACTAGTAAGTATCTTAAAACCTATGGATTGCTATGTCTCCGAAAGAGAATCAAGCATGTGTACAGGGGCATAAACGCAGCAGTGATAGGATTGGAGAGGTTCGGTGAGCAAATGAAGACCCTTTGAAGTCATATTGCATGGTACCCATTCCACGGGTTTCAACTACCCAGGTTTAAGGTATTCTTCCTTCAGCTAAAACATGCATGTGGAACCTAGAGTATGATCAACCATGTGATCGGGAGACGTGTTCAAATATGTCTCAGTTTTCGTACCCTGGTACTCGGGTGCAACATTCCAGACGCTTTACTAACACCCTCCCGACTTGGAGAGTCAGTCCCTTTAACCTCCTGTTTGGCCCAGTTTGCAATTTCTGCGGAAGATGAACAGGAATAGCGAGAACCAATGAGAGACTAGCTGGAGGTGTCTGGACGGGCAAATTTAACTCTCATTTCCCACCAGGAAGAGGAATTAACCAAAGGCTCAGCGTGCCGTGCCGGAACCAGATTAGGGCCTGAAGCCATCCTGCGGTGTTGCGGCCAGCTCAAAAGAAAGCGAGTTGAAGAAAGGAGCTCAGGGGCACTGTAATTCACAAACTTGCAGAGTTATAAATGACAGCTATCGTCCAAAAATATACTGAAGTAAGGCTGCCAAGAGGACTTGAAAGCGGGGCAGAATTGCAGGAAACCGATTTCAGGAGGCAGACTGGAATTGCATTGAAAGCATAGGAAAAGAGGCAGAACGTCCACAATGATGCACTTGGCCAAAAAGGGCGTATGCGTTTTTTCCTGAATATATTCAGGAAAAAACGCATACGCCCTTTTTGGCCAACCAAGCAAGCTTGCAAAGGAAATCTGCACTACAATGAAGTCTCACTTCCCCCCGGTCAAAAGGGCCATCTGAAAAAAGTGTAAAATCCAGAAAGGCAGGACAGGCCATGGAGAACTGGGAGCCTTGTTATGCTGATGGGCGGGATGTAAATTGCCAACAGACACTCGGGAGAAGTGTATGGTGTTTCCTGAAACATCTAAAAAACAAAGCAACAGAGCCTAGGGCACTTCCACTTATGGTCCTATAGCTTAGGGAAATTAAAATCAAAAAGACACAGCCACCCCAAAGTTTGGGACGCCTCTGTTTACAAGAACCTCGTTTACAGTACAAGTTCAACATCGCAGAAAGTGAAAAATGGATAAAGAAGTTGTGGTATTTACTTACAAAGCAATATCACTCAGCAATGAAATCTATGTCATCAGGCCCTTAGCAGCACAATGAGTGGATTCAGGTATGATGATTCTAACTGAAATAAGTCACACAGAAAAAGAAACATCATAAGATATCAGTAATACACGGAATGTAAACTTGGCTACACAGGAACTGAATTACAGAACAGAACAGGGTCTCAAATTTAGAAAACCAACTTATGCTTGCTTAAGGGGAAAGGTGAGTTGGGGTGCTGCATAAAACCAGAGATTGAAATGAGCACAGATAAAGTTCCTTAAGCCAAATATGGAATAGACAAGAGCTACTCCTTGCTCAACGAAATGGACTCAACACCGCATATTAAATGCCTAAGAATGTACCTGACTAGTAAGTATCTTAAAACCTATGGATTGCTATGTCTCCGAAAGAGAATCAAGCATGTGTACAGGGGCATAAACGCAGCAGTGATAGGATTGGAGAGGTTCGGTGAGCAAATGAAGACCCTTTGAAGTCATATTGCATGGTACCCATTCCACGGGTTTCAACTACCCAGGTTTAAGGTATTCTTCCTTCAGCTAAAACATGCATGTGGAACCTAGAGTATGATCAACCATGTGATCGGGAGACGTGTTCAAATATGTCTCAGTTTTCGTACCCTGGTACTCGGGTGCAACATTCCAGACGCTTTACTAACACCCTCCCGACTTGGAGAGTCAGTCCCTTTAACCTCCTGTTTGGCCCAGTTTGCAATTTCTGCGGAAGATGAACAGGAATAGCGAGAACCAATGAGAGACTAGCTGGAGGTGTCTGGACGGGCAAATTTAACTCTCATTTCCCACCAGGAAGAGGAATTAACCAAAGGCTCAGCGTGCCGTGCCGGAACCAGATTAGGGCCTGAAGCCATCCTGCGGTGTTGCGGCCAGCTCAAAAGAAAGCGAGTTGAAGAAAGGAGCTCAGGGGCACTGTAATTCACAAACCTGCAGAGTTATAAATGACAGCTATCGTCCAAAAATATACTGAAGTAAGGCTGCCAAGAGGACTTGAAAGCGGGGCAGAATTGCAGGAAACCGATTTCAGGAGGCAGACTGGAATTGCATTGAAAGCATAGGAAAAGAGGCAGAACGTCCACAATGATGCACTTGGCCAAAAAGGGCGTATGCGTTTTTTCCTGAATATATTCAGGAAAAAACGCATACGCCCTTTTTGGCCAACCAAGCAAGCTTGCAAAGGAAATCTGCACTACAATGAAGTCTCACTTCCCCCCGGTCAAAAGGGCCATCTGAAAAAAGTGTAAAATCCAGAAAGGCAGGACAGGCCATGGAGAACTGGGAGCCTTGTTATGCTGATGGGCGGGATGTAAATTGCCAACAGACACTCGGGAGAAGTGTATGGTGTTTCCTGAAACATCTAAAAAACAAAGCAACAGAGCCTAGGGCACTTCCACTTATGGTCCTATAGCTTAGGGAAATTAAAATCAAAAAGACACAGCCACCCCAAAGTTTGGGACGCCTCTGTTTACAAGAACCTCGTTTACAGTACAAGTTCAACATCGCAGAAAGTGAAAAATGGATAAAGAAGTTGTGGTATTTACTTACAAAGCAATATCACTCAGCAATGAAATCTATGTCATCAGGCCCTTAGCAGCACAATGAGTGGATTCAGGTATGATGATTCTAACTGAAATAAGTCACACAGAAAAAGAAACATCATAAGATATCAGTAATACACGGAATGTAAACTTGGCTACACAGGAACTGAATTACAGAACAGAACAGGGTCTCAAATTTAGAAAACCAACTTATGCTTGCTTAAGGGGAAAGGTGAGTTGGGGTGCTGCATAAAACCAGAGATTGAAATGAGCACAGATAAAGTTCCTTAAGCCAAATATGGAATAGACAAGAGCTACTCCTTGCTCAACGAAATGGACTCAACACCGCATATTAAATGCCTAAGAATGTACCTGACTAGTAAGTATCTTAAAACCTATGGATTGCTATGTCTCCGAAAGAGAATCAAGCATGTGTACAGGGGCATAAACGCAGCAGTGATAGGATTGGAGAGGTTCGGTGAGCAAATGAAGACCCTTTGAAGTCATATTGCATGGTACCCATTCCACGGGTTTCAACTACCCAGGTTTAAGGTATTCTTCCTTCAGCTAAAACATGCATGTGGAACCTAGAGTATGATCAACCATGTGATCGGGAGACGTGTTCAAATATGTCTCAGTTTTCGTACCCTGGTACTCGGGTGCAACATTCCAGACGCTTTACTAACACCCTCCCGACTTGGAGAGTCAGTCCCTTTAACCTCCTGTTTGGCCCAGTTTGCAATTTCTGCGGAAGATGAACAGGAATAGCGAGAACCAATGAGAGACTAGCTGGAGGTGTCTGGACGGGCAAATTTAACTCTCATTTCCCACCAGGAAGAGGAATTAACCAAAGGCTCAGCGTGCCGTGCCGGAACCAGATTAGGGCCTGAAGCCATCCTGCGGTGTTGCGGCCAGCTCAAAAGAAAGCGAGTTGAAGAAAGGAGCTCAGGGGCACTGTAATTCACAAACCTGCAGAGTTATAAATGACAGCTATCGTCCAAAAATATACTGAAGTAAGGCTGCCAAGAGGACTTGAAAGCGGGGCAGAATTGCAGGAAACCGATTTCAGGAGGCAGACTGGAATTGCATTGAAAGCATAGGAAAAGAGGCAGAACGTCCACAATGATGCACTTGGCCAAAAAGGGCGTATGCGTTTTTTCCTGAATATATTCAGGAAAAAACGCATACGCCCTTTTTGGCCAACCAAGCAAGCTTGCAAAGGAAATCTGCACTACAATGAAGTCTCACTTCCCCCCGGTCAAAAGGGCCATCTGAAAAAAGTGTAAAATCCAGAAAGACAGGACAGGCCATGGAGAACTGGGAGCCTTGTTATGCTGATGGGCGGGATGTAAATTGCCAACAGACACTCGGGAGAAGTGTATGGTGTTTCCTGAAACATCTAAAAAACAAAGCAACAGAGCCTAGGGCACTTCCACTTATGGTCCTATAGCTTAGGGAAATTAAAATCAAAAAGACACAGCCACCCCAAAGTTTGGGACGCCTCTGTTTACAAGAACCTCGTTTACAGTACAAGTTCAACATCGCAGAAAGTGAAAAATGGATAAAGAAGTTGTGGTATTTACTTACAAAGCAATATCACTCAGCAATGAAATCTATGTCATCAGGCCCTTAGCAGCACAATGAGTGGATTCAGGTATGATGATTCTAACTGAAATAAGTCACACAGAAAAAGAAACATCATAAGATATCAGTAATACACGGAATGTAAACTTGGCTACACAGGAACTGAATTACAGAACAGAACAGGGTCTCAAATTTAGAAAACCAACTTATGCTTGCTTAAGGGGAAAGGTGAGTTGGGGTGCTGCATAAAACCAGAGATTGAAATGAGCACAGATAAAGTTCCTTAAGCCAAATATGGAATAGACAAGAGCTACTCCTTGCTCAACGAAATGGACTCAACACCGCATATTAAATGCCTAAGAATGTACCTGACTAGTAAGTATCTTAAAACCTATGGATTGCTATGTCTCCGAAAGAGAATCAAGCATGTGTACAGGGGCATAAACGCAGCAGTGATAGGATTGGAGAGGTTCGGTGAGCAAATGAAGACCCTTTGAAGTCATATTGCATGGTACCCATTCCACGGGTTTCAACTACCCAGGTTTAAGGTATTCTTCCTTCAGCTAAAACATGCATGTGGAACCTAGAGTATGATCAACCATGTGATCGGGAGACGTGTTCAAATATGTCTCAGTTTTCGTACCCTGGTACTCGGGTGCAACATTCCAGACGCTTTACTAACACCCTCCCGACTTGGAGAGTCAGTCCCTTTAACCTCCTGTTTGGCCCAGTTTGCAATTTCTGCGGAAGATGAACAGGAATAGCGAGAACCAATGAGAGACTAGCTGGAGGTGTCTGGACGGGCAAATTTAACTCTCATTTCCCACCAGGAAGAGGAATTAACCAAAGGCTCAGCGTGCCGTGCCGGAACCAGATTAGGGCCTGAAGCCATCCTGCGGTGTTGCGGCCAGCTCAAAAGAAAGCGAGTTGAAGAAAGGAGCTCAGGGGCACTGTAATTCACAAACCTGCAGAGTTATAAATGACAGCTATCGTCCAAAAATATACTGAAGTAAGGCTGCCAAGAGGACTTGAAAGCGGGGCAGAATTGCAGGAAACCGATTTCAGGAGGTAGACTGGAATTGCATTGAAAGCATAGGAAAAGAGGCAGAACGTCCACAATGATGCACTTGGCCAAAAAGGGCGTATGCGTTTTTTCCTGAATATATTCAGGAAAAAACGCATACGCCCTTTTTGGCCAACCAAGCAAGCTTGCAAAGGAAATCTGCACTACAATGAAGTCTCACTTCCCCCCGGTCAAAAGGGCCATCTGAAAAAAGTGTAAAATCCAGAAAGGCAGGACAGGCCATGGAGAACTGGGAGCCTTGTTATGCTGATGGGCGGGATGTAAATTGCCAACAGACACTCGGGAGAAGTGTATGGTGTTTCCTGAAACATCTAAAAAACAAAGCAACAGAGCCTAGGGCACTTCCACTTATGGTCCTATAGCTTAGGGAAATTAAAATCAAAAAGACACAGCCACCCCAAAGTTTGGGACGCCTCTGTTTACAAGAACCTCGTTTACAGTACAAGTTCAACATCGCAGAAAGTGAAAAATGGATAAAGAAGTTGTGGTATTTACTTACAAAGCAATATCACTCAGCAATGAAATCTATGTCATCAGGCCCTTAGCAGCACAATGAGTGGATTCAGGTACGATGATTCTAACTGAAATAAGTCACACAGAAAAAGAAACATCATAAGATATCAGTAATACACAGAATGTAAACTTGGCTACACAGGAACTGAATTACAGAACAGAACAGGGTCTCAAATTTAGAAAACCAACTTATGCTTGCTTAAGGGGAAAGGTGAGTTGGGGTGCTGCATAAAACCAGAGATTGAAATGAGCACAGATAAAGTTCCTTAAGCCAAATATGGAATAGACAAGAGCTACTCCTTGCTCAACGAAATGGACTCAACACCGCATATTAAACGCCTAAGAATGTACCTGACTAGTAAGTATCTTAAAACCTATGGATTGCTATGTCTCCGAAAGAGAATCAAGCATGTGTACAGGGGCATAAACACAGCAGTGATAGGATTGGAGAGGTTCGGTGAGCAAATGAAGACCCTTTGAAGTCATATTGCATGGTACCCATTCCACGGGTTTCAACTACCCAGGTTTAAGGTATTCTTCCTTCAGCTAAAACATGCATGTGGAACCTAGAGTATGATCAACCATGTGATCGGGAAATGTGTTCAAATATGTCTCAGTTTTCGTACGCTGGAACTCGGGTGCAACATTCCAGACACTTTACTAACACCCTCCCGACTTGGAGAGTCAGTCCCTTTAACCTCCTGTTTGGCCCAGTTTGCAATTTCTGCGGAAGATGAACAGGAATAGCGAGAACCAATGAGAGACTAGCTGGAGGTGTCTGGACGGGCAAATTTAACTCTCATTTCCCACCAGGAAGAGGAATTAACCAAAGGCTCAGCGTGCCGTGCCGGAACCAGATTAGGGCCTGAAGCCATCCTGCGGTGTTGCGGCCAGCTCAAAAGAAAGCGAGTTGAAGAAAGGAGCTCAGGGGCACTGTAATTCACAAACCTGCAGAGTTATAAATGACAGCTATCGTCCAAAAATATACTGAAGTAAGGCTGCCAAGAGGACTTGAAAGCGGGGCAGAATTGCAGGAAACCGATTTCAGGAGGTAGACTGGAATTGCATTGAAAGCATAGGAAAAGAGGCAGAACGTCCACAATGATGCACTTGGCCAAAAAGGGCGTATGCGTTTTTTCCTGAATATATTCAGGAAAAAACGCATACGCCCTTTTTGGCCAACCAAGCAAGCTTGCAAAGGAAATCTGCACTACAATGAAGTCTCACTTCCCCCCGGTCAAAAGGGCCATCTGAAAAAAGTGTAAAATCCAGAAAGGCAGGACAGGCCATGGAGAACTGGGAGCCTTGTTATGCTGATGGGCGGGATGTAAATTGCCAACAGACACTCGGGAGAAGTGTATGGTGTTTCCTGAAACATCTAAAAAACAAAGCAACAGAGCCTAGGGCACTTCCACTTATGGTCCTATAGCTTAGGGAAATTAAAATCAAAAAGACACAGCCACCCCAAAGTTTGGGACGCCTCTGTTTACAAGAACCTCGTTTACAGTACAAGTTCAACATCGCAGAAAGTGAAAAATGGATAAAGAAGTTGTGGTATTTACTTACAAAGCAATATCACTCAGCAATGAAATCTATGTCATCAGGCCCTTAGCAGCACAATGAGTGGATTCAGGTATGATGATTCTAACTGAAATAAGTCACACAGAAAAAGAAACATCATAAGATATCAGTAATACACGGAATGTAAACTTGGCTACACAGGAACTGAATTACAGAACAGAACAGGGTCTCAAATTTAGAAAACCAACTTATGCTTGCTTAAGGGGAAAGGTGAGTTGGGGTGCTGCATAAAACCAGAGATTGAAATGAGCACAGATAAAGTTCCTTAAGCCAAATATGGAATAGACAAGAGCTACTCCTTGCTCAACGAAATGGACTCAACACCGCATATTAAATGCCTAAGAATGTACCTGACTAGTAAGTATCTTAAAACCTATGGATTGCTATGTCTCCGAAAGAGAATCAAGCATGTGTACAGGGGCATAAACGCAGCAGTGATAGGATTGGAGAGGTTCAGTGAGCAAATGAAGACCCTTTGAAGTCATATTGCATGGTACCCATTCCACGGGTTTCAACTACCCAGGTTTAAGGTATTCTTCCTTCAGCTAAAACATGCATGTGGAACCTAGAGTATGATCAACCATGTGATCGGGAGACGTGTTCAAATGTCTCAGTTTTCGTACCCTGGTACTCGGGTGCAACATTCCAGACGCTTTACTAACACCCTCCCGACTTGGAGAGTCAGTCCCTTTAACCTCCTGTTTGGCCCAGTTTGCAATTTCTGCAGAAGATGAACAGGAATAGCGAGAACCAATGAGAGACTAGCTGGAGGTGTCTGGACGGGCAAATTTAACTCTAATTTCCCACCAGGAAGAGGAATTAACCAAAGGCTCAGCGTGCCGTGCCGGAACCAGATTAGGGCCTGAAGCCATCCTGCGGTGTTGCGGCCAGCTCAAAAGAAAGCGAGTTGAAGAAAGGAGCTCAGGGGCACTGTAATTCACAAACCTGCAGAGTTATAAATGACAGCTATCGTCCAAAAATATACTGAAGTAAGGCTGCCAAGAGGACTTGAAAGCGGGGCAGAATTGCAGGAAACCGATTTCAGGAGGTAGACTGGAATTGCATTGAAAGCATAGGAGAAGAGGCAGAACGTCCACAATGATGCACTTGGCCAAAAAGGGCGTACGCGTTTTTTCCTGAATATATTCAGGAAAAAACGCATACGCACTTTTTGGCCAACTAAGCAAACTTGCAAAGGAAATCTGCACTACAATGAAGTCTCACTTCCCCCCGGTCAAAAGGGCCATCTGAAAAAAGTGTAAAATCCAGAAAGGCAGGACAGGCCATGGAGAACTGGGAGCCTTGTTATGCTGATGGGCGGGATGTAAATTGCCAACAGACACTCGGGAGAAGTGTATGGTGTTTCCTGAAACATCTAAAAAACAAAGCAACAGAGCCTAGGGCACTTCCACTTATGGTCCTATAGCTTAGGGAAATTAAAATCAAAAAGACACAGCCACCCCAAAGTTTGGGACGCCTCTGTTTACAAGAACCTCGTTTACAGTACAAGTTCAATATCACAGAAAGTGAAAAATGGATAAAGAACTTGTGGTACTTACGTACAATGCAGTATCACTCAACAATGAAATCTATGTCATCAGGCCCGTAGCAGCATAATGAGTGGATTCAGGTACGATGATTCTAACTGAAATAAGTCACACAGAAAAAGAAACATCATAAGATATCACTAATACACGGAATGTAAACTTGGCTACACAGGAACTGAATTCCAAAACAGAACAGTGTCTCAAAATTAGAAAACCAACTTATGCTTGCTTAAGGGGAAAGGTGAGTTGGGGTGCTGCATAGAACCAGAGATTGAAATGAGCACAGATAAAGTTCCTTAAGCCAAATATGGAATAGACAAGAGCTACTCCTTGCTCAACGAAATGGACTCAACACCGCATATTAAATGCCTAAGAATGTACCTGACTAGTAAGTATCTTAAAACCTATGGATTGCTATGTCTCCGAAAGAGAATCAAGCATGTGTACAGGGGCATAAACGCAGCAGTGATAGGATTGGAGAGGTTCGGTGAGCAAATGAAGACCCTTTGAAGTCATATTGCATGGTACCCATTCCACGGGTTTCAACTACCCAGGTTTAAGGTATTCTTCCTTCAGCTAAAACATGCATGTGGAACCTAGAGTATGATCAACCATGTGATCGGGAGACGTGTTCAAATATGTCTCAGTTTTCGTACCCTGGTACTCGGGTGCAACATTCCAGACGCTTTACTAACACCCTCCCGACTTGGAGAGTCAGTCCCTTTAACCTCCTGTTTGGCCCAGTTTGCAATTTCTGCGGAAGATGAACAGGAATAGCGAGAACCAATGAGAGACTAGCTGGAGGTGTCTGGACGGGCAAATTTAACTCTCATTTCCCACCAGGAAGAGGAATTAACCAAAGGCTCAGCGTGCCGTGCCGGAACCAGATTAGGGCCTGAAGCCATCCTGCGGTGTTGCGGCCAGCTCAAAAGAAAGCGAGTTGAAGAAAGGAGCTCAGGGGCACTGTAATTCACAAACTTGCAGAGTTATAAATGACAGCTATCGTCCAAAAATATACTGAAGTAAGGCTGCCAAGAGGACTTGAAAGCGGGGCAGAATTGCAGGAAACCGATTTCAGGAGGTAGACTGGAATTGCATTGAAAGCATAGGAAAAGAGGCAGAACGTCCACAATGATGCACTTGGCCAAAAAGGGCGTATGCGTTTTTTCCTGAATATATTCAGGAAAAAACGCATACGCCCTTTTTGGCCAACCAAGCAAGCTTGCAAAGGAAATCTGCACTACAATGAAGTCTCACTTCCCCCCGGTCAAAAGGGCCATCTGAAAAAAGTGTAAAATCCAGAAAGGCAGGACAGGCCATGGAGAACTGGGAGCCTTGTTATGCTGATGGGCGGGATGTAAATTGCCAACAGACACTCGGGAGAAGTGTATGGTGTTTCCTGAAACATCTAAAAAACAAAGCAACAGAGCCTAGGGCACTTCCACTTATGGTCCTATAGCTTAGGGAAATTAAAATCAAAAAGACACAGCCACCCCAAAGTTTGGGACGCCTCTGTTTACAAGAACCTCGTTTACAGTACAAGTTCAACATCGCAGAAAGTGAAAAATGGATAAAGAAGTTGTGGTATTTACTTACAAAGCAATATCACTCAGCAATGAAATCTATGTCATCAGGCCCTTAGCAGCACAATGAGTGGATTCAGGTATGATGATTCTAACTGAAATAAGTCACACAGAAAAAGAAACATCATAAGATATCAGTAATACACAGAATGTAAACTTGGCTACACAGGAACTGAATTACAGAACAGAACAGGGTCTCAAATTTAGAAAACCAACTTATGCTTGCTTAAGGGGAAAGGTGAGTTGGGGTGCTGCATAAAACCAGAGATTGAAATGAGCACAGATAAAGTTCCTTAAGCCAAATATGGAATAGACAAGAGCTACTCCTTGCTCAACGAAATGGACTCAACACCGCATATTAAACGCCTAAGAATGTACCTGACTAGTAAGTATCTTAAAACCTATGGATTGCTATGTCTCCGAAAGAGAATCAAGCATGTGTACAGGGGCATAAACGCAGCAGTGATAGGATTGGAGAGGTTCGGTGAGCAAATGAAGACCCTTTGAAGTCATATTGCATGGTACCCATTCCACGGGTTTCAACTACCCAGGTTTAAGGTATTCTTCCTTCAGCTAAAACATGCATGTGGAACCTAGAGTATGATCAACCATGTGATCGGGAAATGTGTTCAAATATGTCTCAGTTTTCGTACGCTGGAACTCGGGTGCAACATTCCAGACACTTTACTAACACCCTCCCGACTTGGAGAGTCAGTCCCTTTAACCTCCTGTTTGGCCCAGTTTGCAAATTCTGCAGAAGATGAACAGGAATAGCGAGAACCAATGAGAGACTAGCTGGAGGTGTCTGGACGGGCAAATTTAACTCCCATTTCCCACCAGGAAGAGGAATTAACCAAAGGCTCAGCGTGCCGTGCCGGAACCAGATTAGGGCCTGAAGCCATCCTGCGGTGTTGCGGCCAGCTCAAAAGAAAGCGAGTTGAAGAAAGGAGCTCAGGGGCACTGTAATTCACAAACCTGCAGAGTTATAAATGACAGCTATCGTCCAAAAATATACTGAAGTAAGGCTGCCAAGAGGACTTGAAAGCGGGGCAGAATTGCAGGAAACCGATTTCAGGAGGTAGACTGGAATTGCATTGAAAGCATAGGAAAAGAGGCAGAACGTCCACAATGATGCACTTGGCCAAAAAGGGCGTACGCGTTTTTTCCTGAAAATATTCAGGAAAAAACGCATACGCACTTTTTGGCCAACCAAGCAAACTTGCAAAGGAAATCTGCACTACAATGAAGTCTCACTTCCCCCCGGTCAAAAGGGCCATCTGAAAAAAGTGTAAAATCCAGAAAGGCAGGACAGGCCATGGAGAACTGGGAGCCTTGTTATGCTGATGGGCGGGATGTAAATTGCCAACAGACACTCGGGAGAAGTGTATGGTGTTTCCTGAAACATCTAAAAAACAAAGCAACAGAGCCTAGGGCACTTCCACTTATGGTCCTATAGCTTAGGGAAATTAAAATCAAAAAGACACAGCCACCCCAAAGTTTGGGACGCCTCTGTTTACAAGAACCTCGTTTACCGTACAAGTTCAATATCACAGAAAGTGAAAAATGGATAAAGAACTTGTGGTACTTACGTACAATGCAGTATCACTCAACAATGAAATCTATGTCATCAGGCCCGTAGCAGCATAATGAGTGGATTCAGGTACGATGATTCTAACTGAAATAAGTCACACAGAAAAAGAAACATCATAAGATATCAGTAATACACGGAATGTAAACTTGGCTACACAGGAACTGAATTCCAAAACAGAACAGGGTCTCAAAATTAGAAAACCAACTTATGCTTGCTTAAGGGGAAAGGTGAGTTGGGGTGCTGCATAAAACCAGAGATTGAAATGAGCACAGATAAAGTTCCTTAAGCCAAATATGGAATAGACAAGAGCTACCTCTTGCTCAACGAAATGTACTCAACACCCCATATTAAACGCCTAAGAATGTACCTGACTAGTAAGTATCTTAAAACCTATGGATTGCTATGTCTCCGAAAGAGAATCAAGCATGTGTACAGGGGCATAAACGCAGCAGTGATAGGATTGGAGAGGTTCGGTGAGCAAATGAAGACCCTTTGAAGTCATATTGCATGGTACCCATTCCACGGGTTTCAACTACCCAGGTTTAAGGTATTCTTCCTTCAGGTAAAACATGCATGTGGAACCTAGAGTATGATCAACCATGTGATCGGGAGATGTGTTCAAATATGTCTCAGTTTTCGTACCCTGGTACTCGGGTGCAACATTCCAGACGCTTTACTAACACCCTCCCGACTTGGAGAGTCAGTCCCTTTAACCTCCTGTTTGGCCCAGTTTGCAATTTCTGCGGAAGATGAACAGGAATAGCGAGAACCAATGAGAGACTAGCTGGAGGTGTCTGGACGGGCAAATTTAACTCTCATTTCCCACCAGGAAGAGGAATTAACCAAAGGCTCAGCGTGCCGTGCCGGAACCAGATTAGGGCCTGAAGCCATCCTGCGGTGTTGCGGCCAGCTCAAAAGAAAGCGAGTTGAAGAAAGGAGCTCAGGGGCACTGTAATTCACAAACCTGCAGAGTTATAAATGACAGCTATCGTCCAAAAATATACTGAAGTAAGGCTGCCAAGAGGACTTGAAAGCGGGGCAGAATTGCAGGAAACCGATTTCAGGAGGTAGACTGGAATTGCATTGAAAGCATAGGAAAAGAGGCAGAACGTCCACAATGATGCACTTGGCCAAAAAGGGCGTATGCGTTTTTTCCTGAATATATTCAGGAAAAAACGCATACGCCCTTTTTGGCCAACCAAGCAAGCTTGCAAAGGAAATCTGCACTACAATGAAGTCTCACTTCCCCCCGGTCAAAAGGGCCATCTGAAAAAAGTGTAAAATCCAGAAAGGCAGGACAGGCCATGGAGAACTGGGAGCCTTGTTATGCTGATGGGCGGGATGTAAATTGCCAACAGACACTCGGGAGAAGTGTATGGTGTTTCCTGAAACATCTAAAAAACAAAGCAACAGAGCCTAGGGCACTTCCACTTATGGTCCTATAGCTTAGGGAAATTAAAATCAAAAAGACACAGCCACCCCAAAGTTTGGGACGCCTCTGTTTACAAGAACCTCGTTTACAGTACAAGTTCAACATCGCAGAAAGTGAAAAATGGATAAAGAAGTTGTGGTATTTACTTACAAAGCAATATCACTCAGCAATGAAATCTATGTCATCAGGCCCTTAGCAGCACAATGAGTGGATTCAGGTATGATGATTCTAACTGAAATAAGTCACACAGAAAAAGAAACATCATAAGATATCAGTAATACACGGAATGTAAACTTGGCTACACAGGAACTGAATTACAGAACAGAACAGGGTCTCAAATTTAGAAAACCAACTTATGCTTGCTTAAGGGGAAAGGTGAGTTGGGGTGCTGCATAAAACCAGAGATTGAAATGAGCACAGATAAAGTTCCTTAAGCCAAATATGGAATAGACAAGAGCTACTCCTTGCTCAACGAAATGGACTCAACACCGCATATTAAATGCCTAAGAATGTACCTGACTAGTAAGTATCTTAAAACCTATGGATTGCTATGTCTCCGAAAGAGAATCAAGCATGTGTACAGGGGCATAAACGCAGCAGTGATAGGATTGGAGAGGTTCAGTGAGCAAATGAAGACCCTTTGAAGTCATATTGCATGGTACCCATTCCACGGGTTTCAACTACCCAGGTTTAAGGTATTCTTCCTTCAGCTAAAACATGCATGTGGAACCTAGAGTATGATCAACCATGTGATCGGGAGACGTGTTCAAATGTCTCAGTTTTCGTACCCTGGTACTCGGGTGCAACATTCCAGATGCTTTACTAACACCCTCCCGACTTGGAGAGTCAGTCCCTTTAACCTCCTGTTTGGCCCAGTTTGCAATTTCTGCAGAAGATGAACAGGAATAGCGAGAACCAATGAGAGACTAGCTGGAGGTGTCTGGACGGGCAAATTTAACTCTCATTTCCCACCAGGAAGAGGAATTAACCAAAGGCTCAGCGTGCCGTGCCGGTACCAGATTAGGGCCTGAAGCCATCCTGCGGTGTTGCGGCCAGGTCACAAGAAATCGAGTTGAAGAAAGGAGCTCAGGGGCACTGTAATTCACAAACCTGCAGAGTTATAAATGACAGCTATCGTCCAAAAATATACTGAAGTAAGGCTGCCAAGAGGACTTGAAAGCGGGGCAGAATTGCAGGAAACCGATTTCAGGAGGTAGACTGGAATTGCATTGAAAGCATAGGAGAAGAGGCAGAACGTCCACAATGATGCACTTGGCCAAAAAGGGCGTACGCGTTTTTTCCTGAATATATTCAGGAAAAAACGCATACGCACTTTTTGGCCAACTAAGCAAACTTGCAAAGGAAATCTGCACTACAATGAAGTCTCACTTCCCCCCGGTTAAAAGGGCCATCTGAAAAAAGTGTAAAATCCAGAAAGGCAGGACAGGCCATGGAGAACTGGGAGCCTTGTTATGCTGATGGGCGGGATGTAAATTGCCAACAGACACTCGGGAGAAGTGTATGGTGTTTCCTGAAACATCTAAAAAACAAAGCAACAGAGCCTAGGGCACTTCCACTTATGGTCCTATAGCTTAGGGAAATTAAAATCAAAAAGACACAGCCACCCCAAAGTTTGGGACGCCTCTGTTTACAAGAACCTCGTTTACAGTACAAGTTCAATATCAAAGAAAGTGAAAAATGGATAAAGAACTTGTGGTACTTACGTACAATGCAGTATCACTCAACAATGAAATCTATGTCATCAGGCCCGTAGCAGCATAATGAGTGGATTCAGGTACGATGATTCTAACTGAAATAAGTCACACAGAAAAAGAAACATCATAAGATATCAGTAATACACGGAATGTAAACTTGGCTACACAGGAACTGAATTACAGAACAGAACAGGGTCTCAAATTTAGAAAACCAACTTATGCTTGCTTAAGGGGAAAGGTGAGTTGGGGTGCTGCATAAAACCAGAGATTGAAATGAGCACAGATAAAGTTCCTTAAGCCAAATATGGAATAGACAAGAGCTACTCCTTGCTCAACGAAATGGACTCAACACCGCATATTAAATGCCTAAGAATGTACCTGACTAGTAAGTATCTTAAAACCTATGGATTGCTATGTCTCCGAAAGAGAATCAAGCATGTGTACAGGGGCATAAACGCAGCAGTGATAGGATTGGAGAGGTTCGGTGAGCAAATGAAGACCCTTTGAAGTCATATTGCATGGTACCCATTCCACGGGTTTCAACTACCCAGGTTTAAGGTATTCTTCCTTCAGCTAAAACATGCATGTGGAACCTAGAGTATGATCAACCATGTGATCGGGAGACGTGTTCAAATATGTCTCAGTTTTCGTACCCTGGTACTCGGGTGCAACATTCCAGACGCTTTACTAACACCCTCCCGACTTGGAGAGTCAGTCCCTTTAACCTCCTGTTTGGCCCAGTTTGCAATTTCTGCGGAAGATGAACAGGAATAGCGAGAACCAATGAGAGACTAGCTGGAGGTGTCTGGACGGGCAAATTTAACTCTCATTTCCCACCAGGAAGAGGAATTAACCAAAGGCTCAGCGTGCCGTGCCGGAACCAGATTAGGGCCTGAAGCCATCCTGCGGTGTTGCGGCCAGCTCAAAAGAAAGCGAGTTGAAGAAAGGAGCTCAGGGGCACTGTAATTCACAAACCTGCAGAGTTATAAATGACAGCTATCGTCCAAAAATATACTGAAGTAAGGCTGCCAAGAGGACTTGAAAGCGGGGCAGAATTGCAGGAAACCGATTTCAGGAGGTAGACTGGAATTGCATTGAAAGCATAGGAAAAGAGGCAGAACGTCCACAATGATGCACTTGGCCAAAAAGGGCGTATGCGTTTTTTCCTGAATATATTCAGGAAAAAACGCATACGCCCTTTTTGGCCAACCAAGCAAGCTTGCAAAGGAAATCTGCACTACAATGAAGTCTCACTTCCCCCCGGTCAAAAGGGCCATCTGAAAAAAGTGTAAAATCCAGAAAGGCAGGACAGGCCATGGAGAACTGGGAGCCTTGTTATGCTGATGGGCGGGATGTAAATTGCCAACAGACACTCGGGAGAAGTGTATGGTGTTTCCTGAAACATGTAAAAAACAAAGCAACAGAGCCTAGGGCACTTCCACTTATGGTCCTATAGCTTAGGGAAATTAAAATCAAAAAGACACAGCCACCTCAAAGTTTGGGACGCCTCTGTTTACAAGAACCTCGTTTACAGTACAAGTTGAACATCGCAGAAAGTGAAAAATGGATAAAGAAGTTGTGGTATTTACTTACAAAGCAATATCACTCAGCAATGAAATCTATGTCATCAGGCCCTTAGCAGCACAATGAGTGGATTCAGGTATGATGATTCTAACTGAAATAAGTCACACAGAAAAAGAAACATCATAAGATATCAGTAATACACGGAATGTAAACTTGGCTACACAGGAACTGAATTACAGAACAGAACAGGGTCTCAAATTTAGAAAACCAACTTATGCTTGCTTAAGGGGAAAGGTGAGTTGGGGTGCTGCATAAAACCAGAGATTGAAATGAGCACAGATAAAGTTCCTTAAGCCAAATATGGAATAGACAAGAGCTACTCCTTGCTCAACGAAATGGACTCAACACCGCATATTAAATGCCTAAGAATGTACCTGACTAGTAAGTATCTTAAAACCTATGGATTGCTATGTCTCCGAAAGAGAATCAAGCATGTGTACAGGGGCATAAACGCAGCAGTGATAGGATTGGAGAGGTTCGGTGAGCAAATGAAGACCCTTTGAAGTCATATTGCATGGTACCCATTCCACGGGTTTCAACTACCCAGGTTTAAGGTATTCTTCCTTCAGCTAAAACATGCATGTGGAACCTAGAGTATGATCAACCATGTGATCGGGAGACGTGTTCAAATATGTCTCAGTTTTCGTACCCTGGTACTCGGGTGCAACATTCCAGACGCTTTACTAACACCCTCCCGACTTGGAGAGTCAGTCCCTTTAACCTCCTGTTTGGCCCAGTTTGCAATTTCTGCGGAAGATGAACAGGAATAGCGAGAACCAATGAGAGACTAGCTGGAGGTGTCTGGACGGGCAAATTTAACTCTCATTTCCCACCAGGAAGAGGAATTAACCAAAGGCTCAGCGTGCCGTGCCGGAACCAGATTAGGGCCTGAAGCCATCCTGCGGTGTTGCGGCCAGCTCAAAAGAAAGCGAGTTGAAGAAAGGAGCTCAGGGGCACTGTAATTCACAAACCTGCAGAGTTATAAATGACAGCTATCGTCCAAAAATATACTGAAGTAAGGCTGCCAAGAGGACTTGAAAGCGGGGCAGAATTGCAGGAAACCGATTTCAGGAGGTAGACTGGAATTGCATTGAAAGCATAGGAAAAGAGGCAGAACGTCCACAATGATGCACTTGGCCTAAAAGGGCGTATGCGTTTTTTCCTGAATATATTCAGGAAGAAACGCATACGCCCTTTTTGGCCAACCAAGCAAGCTTGCAAAGGAAATCTGCACTACAATGAAGTCTCACTTCCCCCCGGTCAAAAGGGCCATCTGAAAAAAGTGTAAAATCCAGAAAGGCAGGACAGGCCATGGAGAACTGGGAGCCTTGTTATGCTGATGGGCGGGATGTAAATTGCCAACAGACACTCGGGAGAAGTGTATGGTGTTTCCTGAAACATCTAAAAAACAAAGCAACACAGCCTAGGGCACTTCCACTTATGGTCCTATAGCTTAGGGAAATTAAAATCAAAAAGACACAGCCACCCCAAAGTTTGGGACGCCTCTGTTTACAAGAACCTCGTTTACAGTACAAGTTCAACATCGCAGAAAGTGAAAAATGGATAAAGAAGTTGTGGTATTTACTTACAAAGCAATATCACTCAGCAATGAAATCTATGTCATCAGGCCCTTAGCAGCACAATGAGTGGATTCAGGTATGATGATTCTAACTGAAATAAGTCACACAGAAAAAGAAACATCATAAGATATCAGTAATACACGGAATGTAAACTTGGCTACACAGGAACTGAATTACAGAACAGAACAGGGTCTCAAATTTAGAAAACCAACTTATGCTTGCTTAAGGGGAAAGGTGAGTTGGGGTGCTGCATAAAACCAGAGATTGAAATGAGCACAGATAAAGTTCCTTAAGCCAAATATGGAATAGACAAGAGCTACTCCTTGCTCAACGAAATGGACTCAACATCGCATATTAAATGCCTAAGAATGTACCTGACTAGTAAGTATCTTAAAACCTATGGATTGCTATGTCTCCGAAAGAGAATCAAGCATGTGTACAGGGGCATAAACGCAGCAGTGATAGGATTGGAGAGGTTCGGTGAGCAAATGAAGACCCTTTGAAGTCATATTGCATGGTACCCATTCCACGGGTTTCAACTACCCAGGTTTAAGGTATTCTTCCTTCAGCTAAAACATGCATGTGGAACCTAGAGTATGATCAACCATGTGATCGGGAGACGTGTTCAAATATGTCTCAGTTTTCGTACCCTGGTACTCGGGTGCAACATTCCAGACGCTTTACTAACACCCTCCCGACTTGGAGAGTCAGTCCCTTTAACCTCCTGTTTGGCCCAGTTTGCAATTTCTGCGGAAGATGAACAGGAATAGCGAGAACCAATGAGAGACTAGCTGGAAGGTGTCTGGACGGGCAAATTTAACTCTCATTTCCCACCAGGAAGAGGAATTAACCAAAGGCTCAGCGTGCCGTGCCGGAACCAGATTAGGGCCTGAAGCCATCCTGCGGTGTTGCGGCCAGCTCAAAAGAAAGCGAGTTGAAGAAAGGAGCTCAGGGGCACTGTAATTCACAAACCTGCAGAGTTATAAATGACAGCTATCGTCCAAAAATATACTGAAGTAAGGCTGCCAAGAGGACTTGAAAGCGGGGCAGAATTGCAGGAAACCGATTTCAGGAGGCAGACTGGAATTGCATTGAAAGCATAGGAAAAGAGGCAGAACGTCCACAATGATGCACTTGGCCAAAAAGGGCGTATGCGTTTTTTCCTGAATATATTCAGGAAAAAACGCATACGCCCTTTTTGGCCAACCAAGCAAGCTTGCAAAGGAAATCTGCACTACAATGAAGTCTCACTTCCCCCCGGTCAAAAGGGCCATCTGAAAAAAGTGTAAAATCCAGAAAGGCAGGACAGGCCATGGAGAACTGGGAGCCTTGTTATGCTGATGGGCGGGATGTAAATTGCCAACAGACACTCGGGAGAAGTGTATGGTGTTTCCTGAAACATCTAAAAAACAAAGCAACAGAGCCTAGGGCACTTCCACTTATGGTCTTATAGCTTAGGGAAATTAAAATCAAAAAGACACAGCCACCCCAAAGTTTGGGACGCCTCTGTTTACAAGAACCTCGTTTACCGTACAAGTTCAACATCGCAGAAAGTGAAAAATGGATAAAGAAGTTGTGGTATTTACTTACAAAGCAATATCACTCAGCAATGAAATCTATGTCATCAGGCCCTTAGCAGCACAATGAGTGGATTCAGGTATGATGATTCTAACTGAAATAAGTCACACAGAAAAAGAAACATCATAAGATATCAGTAATACACGGAATGTAAACTTGGCTACACAGGAACTGAATTACAGAACAGAACAGGGTCTCAAATTTAGAAAACCAACTTATGCTTGCTTAAGGGGAAAGGTGAGTTGGGGTGCTGCATAAAACCAGAGATTGAAATGAGCACAGATAAAGTTCCTTAAGCCAAATATGGAATAGACAAGAGCTACTCCTTGCTCAACGAAATGGACTCAACACCGCATATTAAATGCCTAAGAATGTACCTGACTAGTAAGTATCTTAAAACCTATGGATTGCTATGTCTCCGAAAGAGAATCAAGCATGTGTACAGGGGCATAAACGCAGCAGTGATAGGATTGGAGAGGTTCGGTGAGCAAATGAAGACCCTTTGAAGTCATATTGCATGGTACCCATTCCACGGGTTTCAACTACCCAGGTTTAAGGTATTCTTCCTTCAGCTAAAACATGCATGTGGAACCTAGAGTATGATCAACCATGTGATCGGGAGACGTGTTCAAATATGTCTCAGTTTTCGTACCCTGGTACTCGGGTGCAACATTCCAGACGCTTTACTAACACCCTCCCGACTTGGAGAGTCAGTCCCTTTAACCTCCTGTTTGGCCCAGTTTGCAATTTCTGCGGAAGATGAACAGGAATAGCGAGAACCAATGAGAGACTAGCTGGAGGTGTCTGGACGGGCAAATTTAACTCTCATTTCCCACCAGGAAGAGGAATTAACCAAAGGCTCAGCGTGCCGTGCCGGAACCAGATTAGGGCCTGAAGCCATCCTGCGGTGTTGCGGCCAGCTCAAAAGAAAGCGAGTTGAAGAAAGGAGCTCAGGGGCACTGTAATTCACAAACCTGCAGAGTTATAAATGACAGCTATCGTCCAAAAATATACTGAAGTAAGGCTGCCAAGAGGACTTGAAAGCGGGGCAGAATTGCAGGAAACCGATTTCAGGAGGTAGACTGGAATTGCATTGAAAGCATAGGAAAAGAGGCAGAACGTCCACAATGATGCACTTGGCCAAAAAGGGCGTATGCGTTTTTTCCTGAATATATTCAGGAAGAAACGCATACGCCCTTTTTGGCCAACCAAGCAAGCTTGCAAAGGAAATCTACACTACAATGAAGTCTCACTTCCCCCCGGTCAAAAGGGCCATCTGAAAAAAGTGTAAAATCCAGAAAGGCAGGACAGGCCATGGAGAACTGGGAGCCTTGTTATGCTGATGGGCGGGATGTAAATTGCCAACAGACACTCGGGAGAAGTGTATGGTGTTTCCTGAAACATCTAAAAAACAAAGCAACAGAGCCTAGGGCACTTCCACTTATGGTCCTATAGCTTAGGGAAATTAAAATCAAAAAGACACAGCCACCCCAAAGTTTGGGACGCCTCTGTTTACAAGAACCTCGTTTACAGTACAAGTTCAATATCAAAGAAAGTGAAAAATGGATAAAGAACTTGTGGTACTTACGTACAATGCAGTATCACTCAACAATGAAATCTATGTCATCAGGCCCGTAGCAGCATAATGAGTGGATTCAGGTACGATGATTCTAACTGAAATAAGTCACACAGAAAAAGAAACATCATAAGATATCAGTAATACACGGAATGTAAACTTGGCTACACAGGAACTGAATTACAGAACAGAACAGGGTCTCAAATTTAGAAAACCAACTTATGCTTGCTTAAGGGGAAAGGTGAGTTGGGGTGCTGCATAAAACCAGAGATTGAAATGAGCACAGATAAAGTTCCTTAAGCCAAATATGGAATAGACAAGAGCTACTCCTTGCTCAACGAAATGGACTCAACACCGCATATTAAATGCCTAAGAATGTACCTGACTAGTAAGTATCTTAAAACCTATGGATTGCTATGTCTCCGAAAGAGAATCAAGCATGTGTACAGGGGCATAAACGCAGCAGTGATAGGATTGGAGAGGTTCGGTGAGCAAATGAAGACCCTTTGAAGTCATATTGCATGGTACCCATTCCACGGGTTTCAACTACCCAGGTTTAAGGTATTCTTCCTTCAGCTAAAACATGCATGTGGAACCTAGAGTATGATCAACCATGTGATCGGGAGACGTGTTCAAATATGTCTCAGTTTTCGTACCCTGGTACTCGGGTGCAACATTCCAGACGCTTTACTAACACCCTCCCGACTTGGAGAGTCAGTCCCTTTAACCTCCTGTTTGGCCCAGTTTGCAATTTCTGCGGAAGATGAACAGGAATAGCGAGAACCAATGAGAGACTAGCTGGAGGTGTCTGGACGGGCAAATTTAACTCTCATTTCCCACCAGGAAGAGGAATTAACCAAAGGCTCAGCGTGCCGTGCCGGAACCAGATTAGGGCCTGAAGCCATCCTGCGGTGTTGCGGCCAGCTCAAAAGAAAGCGAGTTGAAGAAAGGAGCTCAGGGGCACTGTAATTCACAAACCTGCAGAGTTATAAATGACAGCTATCGTCCAAAAATATACTGAAGTAAGGCTGCCAAGAGGACTTGAAAGCGGGGCAGAATTGCAGGAAACCGATTTCAGGAGGTAGACTGGAATTGCATTGAAAGCATAGGAAAAGAGGCAGAACGTCCACAATGATGCACTTGGCCAAAAAGGGCGTATGCGTTTTTTCCTGAATATATTCAGGAAAAAACGCATACGCCCTTTTTGGCCAACCAAGCAAGCTTGCAAAGGAAATCTGCACTACAATGAAGTCTCACTTCCCCCCGGTCAAAAGGGCCATCTGAAAAAAGTGTAAAATCCAGAAAGGCAGGACAGGCCATGGAGAACTGGGAGCCTTGTTATGCTGATGGGCGGGATGTAAATTGCCAACAGACACTCGGGAGAAGTGTATGGTGTTTCCTGAAACATGTAAAAAACAAAGCAACAGAGCCTAGGGCACTTCCACTTATGGTCCTATAGCTTAGGGAAATTAAAATCAAAAAGACACAGCCACCTCAAAGTTTGGGACGCCTCTGTTTACAAGAACCTCGTTTACAGTACAAGTTGAACATCGCAGAAAGTGAAAAATGGATAAAGAAGTTGTGGTATTTACTTACAAAGCAATATCACTCAGCAATGAAATCTATGTCATCAGGCCCTTAGCAGCACAATGAGTGGATTCAGGTATGATGATTCTAACTGAAATAAGTCACACAGAAAAAGAAACATCATAAGATATCAGTAATACACGGAATGTAAACTTGGCTACACAGGAACTGAATTACAGAACAGAACAGGGTCTCAAATTTAGAAAACCAACTTATGCTTGCTTAAGGGGAAAGGTGAGTTGGGGTGCTGCATAAAACCAGAGATTGAAATGAGCACAGATAAAGTTCCTTAAGCCAAATATGGAATAGACAAGAGCTACTCCTTGCTCAACGAAATGGACTCAACACCGCATATTAAATGCCTAAGAATGTACCTGACTAGTAAGTATCTTAAAACCTATGGATTGCTATGTCTCCGAAAGAGAATCAAGCATGTGTACAGGGGCATAAACGCAGCAGTGATAGGATTGGAGAGGTTCGGTGAGCAAATGAAGACCCTTTGAAGTCATATTGCATGGTACCCATTCCACGGGTTTCAACTACCCAGGTTTAAGGTATTCTTCCTTCAGCTAAAACATGCATGTGGAACCTAGAGTATGATCAACCATGTGATCGGGAGACGTGTTCAAATATGTCTCAGTTTTCGTACCCTGGTACTCGGGTGCAACATTCCAGACGCTTTACTAACACCCTCCCGACTTGGAGAGTCAGTCCCTTTAACCTCCTGTTTGGCCCAGTTTGCAATTTCTGCGGAAGATGAACAGGAATAGCGAGAACCAATGAGAGACTAGCTGGAGGTGTCTGGACGGGCAAATTTAACTCTCATTTCCCACCAGGAAGAGGAATTAACCAAAGGCTCAGCGTGCCGTGCCGGAACCAGATTAGGGCCTGAAGCCATCCTGCGGTGTTGCGGCCAGCTCAAAAGAAAGCGAGTTGAAGAAAGGAGCTCAGGGGCACTGTAATTCACAAACCTGCAGAGTTATAAATGACAGCTATCGTCCAAAAATATACTGAAGTAAGGCTGCCAAGAGGACTTGAAAGCGGGGCAGAATTGCAGGAAACCGATTTCAGGAGGTAGACTGGAATTGCATTGAAAGCATAGGAAAAGAGGCAGAACGTCCACAATGATGCACTTGGCCTAAAAGGGCGTATGCGTTTTTTCCTGAATATATTCAGGAAGAAACGCATACGCCCTTTTTGGCCAACCAAGCAAGCTTGCAAAGGAAATCTGCACTACAATGAAGTCTCACTTCCCCCCGGTCAAAAGGGCCATCTGAAAAAAGTGTAAAATCCAGAAAGGCAGGACAGGCCATGGAGAACTGGGAGCCTTGTTATGCTGATGGGCGGGATGTAAATTGCCAACAGACACTCGGGAGAAGTGTATGGTGTTTCCTGAAACATCTAAAAAACAAAGCAACACAGCCTAGGGCACTTCCACTTATGGTCCTATAGCTTAGGGAAATTAAAATCAAAAAGACACAGCCACCCCAAAGTTTGGGACGCCTCTGTTTACAAGAACCTCGTTTACAGTACAAGTTCAACATCGCAGAAAGTGAAAAATGGATAAAGAAGTTGTGGTATTTACTTACAAAGCAATATCACTCAGCAATGAAATCTATGTCATCAGGCCCTTAGCAGCACAATGAGTGGATTCAGGTATGATGATTCTAACTGAAATAAGTCACACAGAAAAAGAAACATCATAAGATATCAGTAATACACGGAATGTAAACTTGGCTACACAGGAACTGAATTACAGAACAGAACAGGGTCTCAAATTTAGAAAACCAACTTATGCTTGCTTAAGGGGAAAGGTGAGTTGGGGTGCTGCATAAAACCAGAGATTGAAATGAGCACAGATAAAGTTCCTTAAGCCAAATATGGAATAGACAAGAGCTACTCCTTGCTCAACGAAATGGACTCAACATCGCATATTAAATGCCTAAGAATGTACCTGACTAGTAAGTATCTTAAAACCTATGGATTGCTATGTCTCCGAAAGAGAATCAAGCATGTGTACAGGGGCATAAACGCAGCAGTGATAGGATTGGAGAGGTTCGGTGAGCAAATGAAGACCCTTTGAAGTCATATTGCATGGTACCCATTCCACGGGTTTCAACTACCCAGGTTTAAGGTATTCTTCCTTCAGCTAAAACATGCATGTGGAACCTAGAGTATGATCAACCATGTGATCGGGAGACGTGTTCAAATATGTCTCAGTTTTCGTACCCTGGTACTCGGGTGCAACATTCCAGACGCTTTACTAACACCCTCCCGACTTGGAGAGTCAGTCCCTTTAACCTCCTGTTTGGCCCAGTTTGCAATTTCTGCGGAAGATGAACAGGAATAGCGAGAACCAATGAGAGACTAGCTGGAAGGTGTCTGGACGGGCAAATTTAACTCTCATTTCCCACCAGGAAGAGGAATTAACCAAAGGCTCAGCGTGCCGTGCCGGAACCAGATTAGGGCCTGAAGCCATCCTGCGGTGTTGCGGCCAGCTCAAAAGAAAGCGAGTTGAAGAAAGGAGCTCAGGGGCACTGTAATTCACAAACCTGCAGAGTTATAAATGACAGCTATCGTCCAAAAATATACTGAAGTAAGGCTGCCAAGAGGACTTGAAAGCGGGGCAGAATTGCAGGAAACCGATTTCAGGAGGCAGACTGGAATTGCATTGAAAGCATAGGAAAAGAGGCAGAACGTCCACAATGATGCACTTGGCCAAAAAGGGCGTATGCGTTTTTTCCTGAATATATTCAGGAAAAAACGCATACGCCCTTTTTGGCCAACCAAGCAAGCTTGCAAAGGAAATCTGCACTACAATGAAGTCTCACTTCCCCCCGGTCAAAAGGGCCATCTGAAAAAAGTGTAAAATCCAGAAAGGCAGGACAGGCCATGGAGAACTGGGAGCCTTGTTATGCTGATGGGCGGGATGTAAATTGCCAACAGACACTCGGGAGAAGTGTATGGTGTTTCCTGAAACATCTAAAAAACAAAGCAACAGAGCCTAGGGCACTTCCACTTATGGTCTTATAGCTTAGGGAAATTAAAATCAAAAAGACACAGCCACCCCAAAGTTTGGGACGCCTCTGTTTACAAGAACCTCGTTTACCGTACAAGTTCAACATCGCAGAAAGTGAAAAATGGATAAAGAAGTTGTGGTATTTACTTACAAAGCAATATCATTCAGCAATGAAATCTATGTCATCAGGCCCTTAGCAGCACAATGAGTGGATTCAGGTATGATGATTCTAACTGAAATAAGTCACACAGAAAAAGAAACATCATAAGATATCAGTAATACACGGAATGTAAACTTGGCTACACAGGAACTGAATTACAGAACAGAACAGGGTCTCAAATTTAGAAAACCAACTTATGCTTGCTTAAGGGGAAAGGTGAGTTGGGGTGCTGCATAAAACCAGAGATTGAAATGAGCACAGATAAAGTTCCTTAAGCCAAATATGGAATAGACAAGAGCTACTCCTTGCTCAACGAAATGGACTCAACACCGCATATTAAATGCCTAAGAATGTACCTGACTAGTAAGTATCTTAAAACCTATGGATTGCTATGTCTCCGAAAGAGAATCAAGCATGTGTACAGGGGCATAAACGCAGCAGTGATAGGATTGGAGAGGTTCGGTGAGCAAATGAAGACCCTTTGAAGTCATATTGCATGGTACCCATTCCACGGGTTTCAACTACCCAGGTTTAAGGTATTCTTCCTTCAGCTAAAACATGCATGTGGAACCTAGAGTATGATCAACCATGTGATCGGGAGACGTGTTCAAATATGTCTCAGTTTTCGTACCCTGGTACTCGGGTGCAACATTCCAGACGCTTTACTAACACCCTCCCGACTTGGAGAGTCAGTCCCTTTAACCTCCTGTTTGGCCCAGTTTGCAATTTCTGCGGAAGATGAACAGGAATAGCGAGAACCAATGAGAGACTAGCTGGAGGTGTCTGGACGGGCAAATTTAACTCTCATTTCCCACCAGGAAGAGGAATTAACCAAAGGCTCAGCGTGCCGTGCCGGAACCAGATTAGGGCCTGAAGCCATCCTGCGGTGTTGCGGCCAGCTCAAAAGAAAGCGAGTTGAAGAAAGGAGCTCAGGGGCACTGTAATTCACAAACCTGCAGAGTTATAAATGACAGCTATCGTCCAAAAATATACTGAAGTAAGGCTGCCAAGAGGACTTGAAAGCGGGGCAGAATTGCAGGAAACCGATTTCAGGAGGTAGACTGGAATTGCATTGAAAGCATAGGAAAAGAGGCAGAACGTCCACAATGATGCACTTGGCCAAAAAGGGCGTATGCGTTTTTTCCTGAATATATTCAGGAAGAAACGCATACGCCCTTTTTGGCCAACCAAGCAAGCTTGCAAAGGAAATCTACACTACAATGAAGTCTCACTTCCCCCCGGTCAAAAGGGCCATCTGAAAAAAGTGTAAAATCCAGAAAGGCAGGACAGGCCATGGAGAACTGGGAGCCTTGTTATGCTGATGGGCGGGATGTAAATTGCCAACAGACACTCGGGAGAAGTGTATGGTGTTTCCTGAAACATCTAAAAAACAAAGCAACAGAGCCTAGGGCACTTCCACTTATGGTCCTATAGCTTAGGGAAATTAAAATCAAAAAGACACAGCCACCCCAAAGTTTGGGACGCCTCTGTTTACAAGAACCTCGTTTACAGTACAAGTTCAACATCGCAGAAAGTGAAAAATGGATAAAGAAGTTGTGGTATTTACTTACAAAGCAATATCACTCAGCAATGAAATCTATGTCATCAGGCCCTTAGCAGCACAATGAGTGGATTCAGGTATGATGATTCTAACTGAAATAAGTCACACAGAAAAAGAAACATCATAAGATATCAGTAATACACGGAATGTAAACTTGGCTACACAGGAACTGAATTACAGAACAGAACAGGGTCTCAAATTTAGAAAACCAACTTATGCTTGCTTAAGGGGAAAGGTGAGTTGGGGTGCTGCATAAAACCAGAGATTGAAATGAGCACAGATAAAGTTCCTTAAGCCAAATATGGAATAGACAAGAGCTACTCCTTGCTCAACGAAATGGACTCAACACCGCATATTAAATGCCTAAGAATGTACCTGACTAGTAAGTATCTTAAAACCTATGGATTGCTATGTCTCCGAAAGAGAATCAAGCATGTGTACAGGGGCATAAACGCAGCAGTGATAGGATTGGAGAGGTTCGGTGAGCAAATGAAGACCCTTTGAAGTCATATTGCATGGTACCCATTCCACGGGTTTCAACTACCCAGGTTTAAGGTATTCTTCCTTCAGCTAAAACATGCATGTGGAACCTAGAGTATGATCAACCATGTGATCGGGAGACGTGTTCAAATATGTCTCAGTTTTCGTACCCTGGTACTCGGGTGCAACATTCCAGACGCTTTACTAACACCCTCCCGACTTGGAGAGTCAGTCCCTTTAACCTCCTGTTTAGCCCAGTTTGCAATTTCTGCGGAAGATGAACAGGAATAGCGAGAACCAATGAGAGACTAGCTGGAGGTGTCTGGACGGGCAAATTTAACTCTCATTTCCCACCAGGAAGAGGAATTAACCAAAGGCTCAGCGTGCCGTGCCGGAACCAGATTAGGGCCTGAAGCCATCCTGCGGTGTTGCGGCCAGCTCAAAAGAAAGCGAGTTGAAGAAAGGAGCTCAGGGGCACTGTAATTCACAAACCTGCAGAGTTATAAATGACAGCTATCGTCCAAAAATATACTGAAGTAAGGCTGCCAAGAGGACTTGAAAGCGGGGCAGAATTGCAGGAAACCGATTTCAGGAGGCAGACTGGAATTGCATTGAAAGCATAGGAAAAGAGGCAGAACGTCCACAATGATGCACTTGGCCAAAAAGGGCGTATGCGTTTTTTCCTGAATATATTCAGGAAGAAACGCATACGCCCTTTTTGGCCAACCAAGCAAGCTTGCAAAGGAAATCTGCACTACAATGAAGTCTCACTTCCCCCCGGTCAAAAGGGCCATCTGAAAAAAGTGTAAAATCCAGAAAGGCAGGACAGGCCATGGAGAACTGGGAGCCTTGTTATGCTGATGGGCGGGATGTAAATTGCCAACAGACACTCGGGAGAAGTGTATGGTGTTTCCTGAAACATCTAAAAAACAAAGCAACAGAGCCTAGGGCACTTCCACTCATGGTCCTATAGCTTAGGGAAATTAAAATCAAAAAGACACAGCCACCCCAAAGTTTGGGACGCCTCTGTTTACAAGAACCTCGTTTACCGTACAAGTTCAACATCGCAGAAAGTGAAAAATGGATAAAGAAGTTGTGGTATTTACTTACAAAGCAATATCACTCAGCAATGAAATCTATGTCATCAGGCCCTTAGCAGCACAATGAGTGGATTCAGGTATGATGATTCTAACTGAAATAAGTCACACAGAAAAAGAAACATCATAAGATATCAGTAATACACGGAATGTAAACTTGGCTACACAGGAACTGAATTACAGAACAGAACAGGGTCTCAAATTTAGAAAACCAACTTATGCTTGCTTAAGGGGAAAGGTGAGTTGGGGTGCTGCATAAAACCAGAGATTGAAATGAGCACAGATAAAGTTCCTTAAGCCAAATATGGAATAGACAAGAGCTACTCCTTGCTCAACGAAATGGACTCAACACCGCATATTAAATGCCTAAGAATGTACCTGACTAGTAAGTATCTTAAAACCTATGGATTGCTATGTCTCCGAAAGAGAATCAAGCATGTGTACAGGGGCATAAACGCAGCAGTGATAGGATTGGAGAGGTTCGGTGAGCAAATGAAGACCCTTTGAAGTCATATTGCATGGTACCCATTCCACGGGTTTCAACTACCCAGGTTTAAGGTATTCTTCCTTCAGCTAAAACATGCATGTGGAACCTAGAGTATGATCAACCATGTGATCGGGAGACGTGTTCAAATATGTCTCAGTTTTCGTACCCTGGTACTCGGGTGCAACATTCCAGACGCTTTACTAACACCCTCCCGACTTGGAGAGTCAGTCCCTTTAACCTCCTGTTTGGCCCAGTTTGCAATTTCTGCGGAAGATGAACAGGAATAGCGAGAACCAATGAGAGACTAGCTGGAGGTGTCTGGACGGGCAAATTTAACTCTCATTTCCCACCAGGAAGACGAATTAACCAAAACCTCAGCGTGCCGTGCCGGAACCAGATTAGGGCCTGAAGCCATCCTGCGGTGTTGCGGCCAGCTCAAAAGAAAGCGAGTTGAAGAAAGGAGCTCAGGGGCACTGTAATTCACAAACCTGCAGAGTTATAAATGACAGCTATCGTCCAAAAATATACTGAAGTAAGGCTGCCAAGAGGACTTGAAAGCGGGGCAGAATTGCAGGAAACCGATTTCAGGAGGTAGACTGGAATTGCATTGAAAGCATAGGAAAAGAGGCAGAACGTCCACAATGATGCACTTGGCCAAAAAGGGCGTATGCGTTTTTTCCTGAATATATTCAGGAAAAAACGCATACACCCTTTTTGGCCAACCAAGCAAGCTTGCAAAGGAAATCTGCACTACAATGAAGTCTCACTTCCCCCCGGTCAAAAGGGCCATCTGAAAAAAGTGTAAAATCCAGAAAGGCAGGACAGGCCATGGAGAACTGGGAGCCTTGTTATGCTGATGGGCGGGATGTAAATTGCCAACAGACACTCGGGAGAAGTGTATGGTGTTTCCTGAAACATCTAAAAAACAAAGCAACAGAGCCTAGGGCACTTCCACTTATGGTCCTATAGCTTAGGGAAATTAAAATCAAAAAGACACAGCCACCCCAAAGTTTGGGACGCCTCTGTTTACAAGAACCTCGTTTACAGTACAAGTTCAACATCGCAGAAAGTGAAAAATGGATAAAGAAGTTGTGGTATTTACTTACAAAGCAATATCACTCAGCAATGAAATCTATGTCATCAGGCCCTTAGCAGCACAATGAGTGGATTCAGGTATGATGATTCTAACTGAAATAAGTCACACAGAAAAAGAAACATCATAAGATATCAGTAATACACGGAATGTAAACTTGGCTACACAGGAACTGAATTACAGAACAGAACAGGGTCTCAAATTTAGAAAACCAACTTATGCTTGCTTAAGGGGAAAGGTGAGTTGGGGTGCTGCATAAAACCAGAGATTGAAATGAGCACAGATAAAGTTCCTTAAGCCAAATATGGAATAGACAAGAGCTACTCCTTGCTCAACGAAATGGACTCAACACCGCATATTAAATGCCTAAGAATGTACCTGACTAGTAAGTATCTTAAAACCTATGGATTGCTATGTCTCCGAAAGAGAATCAAGCATGTGTACAGGGGCATAAACGCAGCAGTGATAGGATTGGAGAGGTTCGGTGAGCAAATGAAGACCCTTTGAAGTCATATTGCATGGTACCCATTCCACGGGTTTCAACTACCCAGGTTTAAGGTATTCTTCCTTCAGCTAAAACATGCATGTGGAACCTAGAGTATGATCAACCATGTGATCGGGAGACGTGTTCAAATATGTCTCAGTTTTCGTACCCTGGTACTCGGGTGCAACATTCCAGACGCTTTACTAACACCCTCCCGACTTGGAGAGTCAGTCCCTTTAACCTCCTGTTTGGCCCAGTTTGCAATTTCTGCGGAAGATGAACAGGAATAGCGAGAACCAATGAGAGACTAGCTGGAGGTGTCTGGACGGGCAAATTTAACTCTCATTTCCCACCAGGAAGAGGAATTAACCAAAGGCTCAGCGTGCCGTGCCGGAACCAGATTAGGGCCTGAAGCCATCCTGCGGTGTTGCGGCCAGCTCAAAAGAAAGCGAGTTGAAGAAAGGAGCTCAGGGGCACTGTAATTCACAAACCTGCAGAGTTATAAATGACAGCTATCGTCCAAAAATATACTGAAGTAAGGCTGCCAAGAGGACTTGAAAGCGGGGCAGAATTGCAGGAAACCGATTTCAGGAGGCAGACTGGAATTGCATTGAAAGCATAGGAAAAGAGGCAGAACGTCCACAATGATGCACTTGGCCAAAAAGGGCGTATGCGTTTTTTCCTGAATATATTCAGGAAAAAACGCATACGCCCTTTTTGGCCAACCAAGCAAGCTTGCAAAGGAAATCTGCACTACAATGAAGTCTCACTTCCCCCCGGTCAAAAGGGCCATCTGAAAAAAGTGTAAAATCCAGAAAGGCAGGACAGGCCATGGAGAACTGGGAGCCTTGTTATGCTGATGGGCGGGATGTAAATTGCCAACAGACACTCGGGAGAAGTGTATGGTGTTTCCTGAAACATCTAAAAAACAAAGCAACAGAGCCTAGGGCACTTCCACTTATGGTCCTATAGCTTAGGGAAATTAAAATCAAAAAGACACAGCCACCCCAAAGTTTGGGACGCCTCTGTTTACAAGAACCTCGTTTACCGTACAAGTTCAACATCGCAGAAAGTGAAAAATGGATAAAGAAGTTGTGGTATTTACTTACAAAGCAATATCACTCAGCAATGAAATCTATGTCATCAGGCCCTTAGCAGCACAATGAGTGGATTCAGGTATGATGATTCTAACTGAAATAAGTCACACAGAAAAAGAAACATCATAAGATATCAGTAATACACGGAATGTAAACTTGGCTACACAGGAACTGAATTACAGAACAGAACAGGGTCTCAAATTTAGAAAACCAACTTATGCTTGCTTAAGGGGAAAGGTGAGTTGGGGTGCTGCATAAAACCAGAGATTGAAATGAGCACAGATAAAGTTCCTTAAGCCAAATATGGAATAGACAAGAGCTACTCCTTGCTCAACGAAATGGACTCAACACCGCATATTAAATGCCTAAGAATGTACCTGACTAGTAAGTATCTTAAAACCTATGGATTGCTATGTCTCCGAAAGAGAATCAAGCATGTGTACAGGGGCATAAACGCAGCAGTGATAGGATTGGAGAGGTTCGGTGAGCAAATGAAGACCCTTTGAAGTCATATTGCATGGTACCCATTCCACGGGTTTCAACTACCCAGGTTTAAGGTATTCTTCCTTCAGCTAAAACATGCATGTGGAACCTAGAGTATGATCAACCATGTGATCGGGAGACGTGTTCAAATATGTCTCAGTTTTCGTACCCTGGTACTCGGGTGCAACATTCCAGACGCTTTACTAACACCCTCCCGACTTGGAGAGTCAGTCCCTTTAACCTCCTGTTTGGCCCAGTTTGCAATTTCTGCGGAAGATGAACAGGAATAGCGAGAACCAATGAGAGACTAGCTGGAGGTGTCTGGACGGGCAAATTTAACTCTCATTTCCCACCAGGAAGAGGAATTAACCAAAGGCTCAGCGTGCCGTGCCGGAACCAGATTAGGGCCTGAAGCCATCCTGCGGTGTTGCGGCCAGCTCAAAAGAAAGCGAGTTGAAGAAAGGAGCTCAGGGGCACTGTAATTCACAAACCTGCAGAGTTATAAATGACAGCTATCGTCCAAAAATATACTGAAGTAAGGCTGCCAAGAGGACTTGAAAGCGGGGCAGAATTGCAGGAAACCGATTTCAGGAGGTAGACTGGAATTGCATTGAAAGCATAGGAAAAGAGGCAGAACGTCCACAATGATGCACTTGGCCAAAAAGGGCGTATGCGTTTTTTCCTGAATATATTCAGGAAAAAACGCATACGCCCTTTTTGGCCAACCAAGCAAGCTTGCAAAGGAAATCTGCACTACAATGAAGTCTCACTTCCCCCCGGTCAAAAGGGCCATCTGAAAAAAGTGTAAAATCCAGAAAGGCAGGACAGGCCATGGAGAACTGGGAGCCTTGTTATGCTGATGGGCGGGATGTAAATTGCCAACAGACACTTGGGAGTGGTGTATGGTGTTTCCTGAAACATCTAAAAAACAAAGCAACAGAGCCTAGGGCACTTCCACTTATGGTCCTATAGCTTAGGGAAATTAAAATCAAAAAGACACAGCCACCCCAAAGTTTGGGATGCCTCTGTTTACAAGAACCTCGTTTACAGTACAAGTTCAACATCGCAGAAAGTGAAAAATGGATAAAGAAGTTGTGGTATTTACTTACAAAGCAATATCACTCAGCAATGAAATCTATGTCATCAGGCCCTTAGCAGCACAATGAGTGGATTCAGGTAAGATGATTCTAACTGAAATAAGTCACACAGAAAAAGAAACATCATAAGATATCAGTAATACACGGAATGTAAACTTGGCTACACAGGAACTGAATTACAGAACAGAACAGGGTCTCAAATTTAGAAAACCAACTTATGCTTGCTTAAGGGGAAAGGTGAGTTGGGGTGCTGCATAAAACCAGAGATTGAAATGAGCACAGATAAAGTTCCTTAAGCCAAATATGGAATAGACAAGAGCTACTCCTTGCTCAACGAAATGGACTCAACACCGCATATTAAATGCCTAAGAATGTACCTGACTAGTAAGTATCTTAAAACCTATGGATTGCTATGTCTCCGAAAGAGAATCAAGCATGTGTACAGGGGCATAAACGCAGCAGTGATAGGATTGGAGAGGTTCGGTGAGCAAATGAAGACCCTTTGAAGTCATATTGCATGGTACCCATTCCACGGGTTTCAACTACCCAGGTTTAAGGTATTCTTCCTTCAGCTAAAACATGCATGTGGAACCTAGAGTATGATCAACCATGTGATCGGGAGACGTGTTCAAATATGTCTCAGTTTTCGTACCCTGGTACTCGGGTGCAACATTCCAGACGCTTTACTAACACCCTCCCGACTTGGAGAGTCAGTCCCTTTAACCTCCTGTTTGGCCCAGTTTGCAATTTCTGCGGAAGATGAACAGGAATAGCGAGAACCAATGAGAGACTAGCTGGAGGTGTCTGGACGGGCAAATTTAACTCTCATTTCCCACCAGGAAGAGGAATTAACCAAAGGCTCAGCGTGCCGTGCCGGAACCAGATTAGGGCCTGAAGCCATCCTGCGGTGTTGCGGCCAGCTCAAAAGAAAGCGAGTTGAAGAAAGGAGCTCAGGGGCACTGTAATTCACAAACCTGCAGAGTTATAAATGACAGCTATCGTCCAAAAATATACTGAAGTAAGGCTGCCAAGAGGACTTGAAAGCGGGGCAGAATTACAGGAAACCGATTTCAGGAGGTAGACTGGAATTGCATTGAAAGCATAGGAAAAGAGGCAGAACGTCCACAATGATGCACTTGGCCAAAAAGGGCGTATGCGTTTTTTCCTGAATATATTCAGGAAAAAACGCATACGCCCTTTTTGGCCAACCAAGCAAGCTTGCAAAGGAAATCTACACTACAATGAAGTCTCACTTCCCCCCGGTCAAAAGGGCCATCTGAAAAAAGTGTAAAATCCAGAAAGGCAGGACAGGCCATGGAGAACTGGGAGCCTTGTTATGCTGATGGGCGGGATGTAAATTGCCAACAGACACTCGGGAGAAGTGTATGGTGTTTCCTGAAACATCTAAAAAACAAAGCAACAGAGCCTAGGGCACTTCCACTTATGGTCCTATAGCTTAGGGAAATTAAAATCAAAAAGACACAGCCACCCCAAAGTTTGGGATGCCTCTGTTTACAAGAACCTCGTTTACAGTACAAGTTCAACATCGCAGAAAGTGAAAAATGGATAAAGAAGTTGTGGTATTTACTTACAAAGCAATATCACTCAGCAATGAAATCTATGTCATCAGGCCCTTAGCAGCACAATGAGTGGATTCAGGTATGATGATTCTAACTGAAATAAGTCACACAGAAAAAGAAACATCATAAGATATCAGTAATACACGGAATGTAAACTTGGCTACACAGGAACTGAATTACAGAACAGAACAGGGTCTCAAATTTAGAAAACCAACTTATGCTTGCTTAAGGGGAAAGGTGAGTTGGGGTGCTGCATAAAACCAGAGATTGAAATGAGCACAGATAAAGTTCCTTAAGCCAAATATGGAATAGACAAGAGCTACTCCTTGCTCAACGAAATGGACTCAACACCGCATATTAAATGCCTAAGAATGTACCTGACTAGTAAGTATCTTAAAACCTATGGATTGCTATGTCTCCGAAAGAGAATCAAGCATGTGTACAGGGGCATAAACGCAGCAGTGATAGGATTGGAGAGGTTCGGTGAGCAAATGAAGACCCTTTGAAGTCATATTGCATGGTACCCATTCCACGGGTTTCAACTACCCAGGTTTAAGGTATTCTTCCTTCAGCTAAAACATGCATGTGGAACCTAGAGTATGATCAACCATGTGATCGGGAGACGTGTTCAAATATGTCTCAGTTTTCGTACCCTGGTACTCGGGTGCAACATTCCAGACGCTTTACTAACACCCTCCCGACTTGGAGAGTCAGTCCCTTTAACCTCCTGTTTGGCCCAGTTTGCAATTTCTGCGGAAGATGAACAGGAATAGCGAGAACCAATGAGAGACTAGCTGGAGGTGTCTGGACGGGCAAATTTAACTCTCATTTCCCACCAGGAAGACGAATTAACCAAAACCTCAGCGTGCCGTGCCGGAACCAGATTAGGGCCTGAAGCCATCCTGCGGTGTTGCGGCCAGCTCAAAAGAAAGCGAGTTGAAGAAAGGAGCTCAGGGGCACTGTAATTCACAAACCTGCAGAGTTATAAATGACAGCTATCGTCCAAAAATATACTGAAGTAAGGCTGCCAAGAGGACTTGAAAGCGGGGCAGAATTGCAGGAAACCGATTTCAGGAGGCAGACTGGAATTGCATTGAAAGCATAGGAAAAGAGGCAGAACGTCCACAATGATGCACTTGGCCAAAAAGGGCGTATGCGTTTTTTCCTGAATATATTCAGGAAAAAACGCATACGCCCTTTTTGGCCAACCAAGCAAGCTTGCAAAGGAAATCTGCACTACAATGAAGTCTCACTTCCCCCCGGTCAAAAGGGCCATCTGAAAAAAGTGTAAAATCCAGAAAGGCAGGACAGGCCATGGAGAACTGGGAGCCTTGTTATGCTGATGGGCGGGATGTAAATTGCCAACAGACACTCGGGAGAAGTGTATGGTGTTTCCTGAAACATCTAAAAAACAAAGCAACAGAGCCTAGGGCACTTCCACTTATGGTCCTATAGCTTAGGGAAATTAAAATCAAAAAGACACAGCCACCCCAAAGTTTGGGACGCCTCTGTTTACAAGAACCTCGTTTACAGTACAAGTTCAACATCGCAGAAAGTGAAAAATGGATAAAGAAGTTGTGGTATTTACTTACAAAGCAATATCACTCAGCAATGAAATCTATGTCATCAGGCCCTTAGCAGCACAATGAGTGGATTCAGGTATGATGATTCTAACTGAAATAAGTCACACAGAAAAAGAAACATCATAAGATATCAGTAATACACGGAATGTAAACTTGGCTACACAGGAACTGAATTACAGAACAGAACAGGGTCTCAAATTTAGAAAACCAACTTATGCTTGCTTAAGGGGAAAGGTGAGTTGGGGTGCTGCATAAAACCAGAGATTGAAATGAGCACAGATAAAGTTCCTTAAGCCAAATATGGAATAGACAAGAGCTACTCCTTGCTCAACGAAATGGACTCAACATCGCATATTAAATGCCTAAGAATGTACCTGACTAGTAAGTATCTTAAAACCTATGGATTGCTATGTCTCCGAAAGAGAATCAAGCATGTGTACAGGGGCATAAACGCAGCAGTGATAGGATTGGAGAGGTTCGGTGAGCAAATGAAGACCCTTTGAAGTCATATTGCATGGTACCCATTCCACGGGTTTCAACTACCCAGGTTTAAGGTATTCTTCCTTCAGCTAAAACATGCATGTGGAACCTAGAGTATGATCAACCATGTGATCGGGAGACGTGTTCAAATATGTCTCAGTTTTCGTACCCTGGTACTCGGGTGCAACATTCCAGACGCTTTACTAACACCCTCCCGACTTGGAGAGTCAGTCCCTTTAACCTCCTGTTTGGCCCAGTTTGCAATTTCTGAGGAAGAGGAACAGGAATAGCGAGAACCAATGAGAGACTAGCTGGAAGGTGTCTGGACGGGCAAATTTAACTCTCATTTCCCACCAGGAAGAGGAATTAACCAAAGGCTCAGCGTGCCGTGCCGGAACCAGATTAGGGCCTGAAGCCATCCTGCGGTGTTGCGGCCAGCTCAAAAGAAAGCGAGTTGAAGAAAGGAGCTCAGGGGCACTGTAATTCACAAACCTGCAGAGTTATAAATGACAGCTATCGTCCAAAAATATACTGAAGTAAGGCTGCCAAGAGGACTTGAAAGCGGGGCAGAATTGCAGGAAACCGATTTCAGGAGGTAGACTGGAATTGCATTGAAAGCATAGGAAAAGAGGCAGAACGTCCACAATGATGCACTTGGCCAAAAAGGGCGTATGCGTTTTTTCCTGAATATATTCAGGAAAAAACGCATACGCCCTTTTTGGCCAACCAAGCAAGCTTGCAAAGGAAATCTGCACTACAATGAAGTCTCACTTCCCCCCGGTCAAAAGGGCCATCTGAAAAAAGTGTAAAATCCAGAAAGGCAGGACAGGCCATGGAGAACTGGGAGCCTTGTTATGCTGATGGGCGGGATGTAAATTGCCAACAGACACTCGGGAGAGGTGTATGGTGTTTCCTGAAACATCTAAAAAACAAAGCAACAGAGCCTAGGGCACTTCCACTTATGGTCTTATAGCTTAGGGAAATTAAAATCAAAAAGACACAGCCACCCCAAAGTTTGGGACGCCTCTGTTTACAAGAACCTCGTTTACCGTACAAGTTCAACATCGCAGAAAGTGAAAAATGGATAAAGAAGTTGTGGTATTTACTTACAAAGCAATATCACTCAGCAATGAAATCTATGTCATCAGGCCCTTAGCAGCACAATGAGTGGATTCAGGTATGATGATTCTAACTGAAATAAGTCACACAGAAAAAGAAACATCATAAGATATCAGTAATACACGGAATGTAAACTTGGCTACACAGGAACTGAATTACAGAACAGAACAGGGTCTCAAATTTAGAAAACCAACTTATGCTTGCTTAAGGGGAAAGGTGAGTTGGGGTGCTGCATAAAACCAGAGATTGAAATGAGCACAGATAAAGTTCCTTAAGCCAAATATGGAATAGACAAGAGCTACTCCTTGCTCAACGAAATGGACTCAACACCGCATATTAAATGCCTAAGAATGTACCTGACTAGTAAGTATCTTAAAACCTATGGATTGCTATGTCTCCGAAAGAGAATCAAGCATGTGTACAGGGGCATAAACGCAGCAGTGATAGGATCGGAGAGGTTCGGTGAGCAAATGAAGACCCTTTGAAGTCATATTGCATGGTACCCATTCCACGGGTTTCAACTACCCAGGTTTAAGGTATTCTTCCTTCAGCTAAAACATGCATGTGGAACCTAGAGTATGATCAACCATGTGATCGGGAGACGTGTTCAAATATGTCTCAGTTTTCGTACCCTGGTACTCGGGTGCAACATTCCAGACGCTTTACTAACACCCTCCCGACTTGGAGAGTCAGTCCCTTTAACCTCCTGTTTGGCCCAGTTTGCAATTTCTGCGGAAGATGAACAGGAATAGCGAGAACCAATGAGAGACTAGCTGGAGGTGTCTGGACGGGCAAATTTAACTCTCATTTCCCACCAGGAAGAGGAATTAACCAAAGGCTCAGCGTGCCGTGCCGGAACCAGATTAGGGCCTGAAGCCATCCTGCGGTGTTGCGGCCAGCTCAAAAGAAAGCGAGTTGAAGAAAGGAGCTCAGGGGCACTGTAATTCACAAACCTGCAGAGTTATAAATGACAGCTATCGTCCAAAAATATACTGAAGTAAGGCTGCCAAGAGGACTTGAAAGCGGGGCAGAATTGCAGGAAACCGATTTCAGGAGGTAGACTGGAATTGCATTGAAAGCATAGGAAAAGAGGCAGAACGTCCACAATGATGCACTTGGCCAAAAAGGGCGTATGCGTTTTTTCCTGAATATATTCAGGAAAAAACGCATACGCCCTTTTTGGCCAACCAAGCAAGCTTGCAAAGGAAATCTGCACTACAATGAAGTCTCACTTCCCCCCGGTCAAAAGGACCATCTGAAAAAAGTGTAAAATCCAGAAAGGCAGGACAGGCCATGGAGAACTGGGAGCCTTGTTATGCTGATGGGCGGGATGTAAATTGCCAACAGACACTCGGGAGAAGTGTATGGTGTTTCCTGAAACATCTAAAAAACAAAGCAACAGAGCCTAGGGCACTTCCACTTATGGTCCTATAGCTTAGGGAAATTAAAATCAAAAAGACACAGCCACCACAAAGTTTGGGACGCCTCTGTTTACAAGAACCTCGTTTACAGTACAAGTTCAACATCGCAGAAAGTGAAAAATGGATAAAGAAGTTGTGGTATTTACTTACAAAGCAATATCACTCAGCAATGAAATCTATGTCATCAGGCCCTTAGCAGCACAATGAGTGGATTCAGGTATGATGATTCTAACTGAAATAAGTCACACAGAAAAAGAAACATCATAAGATATCAGTAATACACGGAATGTAAACTTGGCTACACAGGAACTGAATTACAGAACAGAACAGGGTCTCAAATTTAGAAAACCAACTTATGCTTGCTTAAGGGGAAAGGTGAGTTGGGGTGCTGCATAAAACCAGAGATTGAAATGAGCACAGATAAAGTTCCTTAAGCCAAATATGGAATAGACAAGAGCTACTCCTTGCTCAACGAAATGGACTCAACACCGCATATTAAATGCCTAAGAATGTACCTGACTAGTAAGTATCTTAAAACCTATGGATTGCTATGTCTCCGAAAGAGAATCAAGCATGTGTACAGGGGCATAAACGCAGCAGTGATAGGATTGGAGAGGTTCGGTGAGCAAATGAAGACCCTTTGAAGTCATATTACATGGTACCCATTCCACGGGTTTCAACTACCCAGGTTTAAGGTATTCTTCCTTCAGCTAAAACATGCATGTGGAACCTAGAGTATGATCAACCATGTGATCGGGAGACGTGTTCAAATATGTCTCAGTTTTCGTACCCTGGTACTCGGGTGCAACATTCCAGACGCTTTACTAACACCCTCCCGACTTGGAGAGTCAGTCCCTTTAACCTCCTGTTTGGCCCAGTTTGCAATTTCTGCGGAAGATGAACAGGAATAGCGAGAACCAATGAGAGACTAGCTGGAGGTGTCTGGACGGGCAAATTTAACTCTCATTTCCCACCAGGAAGAGGAATTAACCAAAGGCTCAGCGTGCCGTGCCGGAACCAGATTAGGGCCTGAAGCCATCCTGCGGTGTTGCGGCCAGCTCAAAAGAAAGCGAGTTGAAGAAAGGAGCTCAGGGGCACTGTAATTCACAAACCTGCAGAGTTATAAATGACAGCTATCGTCCAAAAATATACTGAAGTAAGGCTGCCAAGAGGACTTGAAAGCGGGGCAGAATTGCAGGAAACCGATTTCAGGAGGTAGACTGGAATTGCATTGAAAGCATAGGAAAAGAGGCAGAACGTCCACAATGATGCACTTGGCCAAAAAGGGCGTATGCGTTTTTTCCTGAATATATTCAGGAAGAAACGCATACGCCCTTTTTGGCCAACCAAGCAAGCTTGCAAAGGAAATCTACACTACAATGAAGTCTCACTTCCCCCCGGTCAAAAGGGCCATCTGAAAAAAGTGTAAAATCCAGAAAGGCAGGACAGGCCATGGAGAACTGGGAGCCTTGTTATGCTGATGGGCGGGATGTAAATTGCCAACAGACACTCGGGAGAAGTGTATGGTGTTTCCTGAAACATCTAAAAAACAAACCAACAGAGCCTAGGGCACTTCCACTTATGGTCCTATAGCTTAGGGAAATTAAAATCAAAAAGACACAGCCACCCCAAAGTTTGGGACGCCTCTGTTTACAAGAACCTCGTTTACAGTACAAGTTCAACATCGCAGAAAGTGAAAAATGGATAAAGAAGTTGTGGTATTTACTTACAAAGCAATATCACTCAGCAATGAAATCTATGTCATCAGGCCCTTAGCAGCACAATGAGTGGATTCAGGTATGATGATTCTAACTGAAATAAGTCACACAGAAAAAGAAACATCATAAGATATCAGTAATACACGGAATGTAAACTTGGCTACACAGGAACTGAATTACAGAACAGAACAGGGTCTCAAATTTAGAAAACCAACTTATGCTTGCTTAATGGGAAAGGTGAGTTGGGGTGCTGCATAAAACCAGAGATTGAAATGAGCACAGATAAAGTTCCTTAAGCCAAATATGGAATAGACAAGAGCTACTCCTTGCTCAACGAAATGGACTCAACACCGCATATTAAATGCCTAAGAATGTACCTGACTAGTAAGTATCTTAAAACCTATGGATTGCTATGTCTCCGAAAGAGAATCAAGCATGTGTACAGGGGCATAAACGCAGCAGTGATAGGATTGGAGAGGTTCGGTGAGCAAATGAAGACCCTTTGAAGTCATATTGCATGGTACCCATTCCACGGGTTTCAACTACCCAGGTTTAAGGTATTCTTCCTTCAGCTAAAACATGCATGTGGAACCTAGAGTATGATCAACCATGTGATCGGGAGACGTGTTCAAATATGTCTCAGTTTTCGTACCCTGGTACTCGGGTGCAACATTCCAGACGCTTTACTAACACCCTCCTGACTTGGAGAGTCAGTCCCTTTAACCTCCTGTTTGGCCCAGTTTGCAATTTCTGCGGAAGATGAACAGGAATAGTGAGAACCAATGAGAGACTAGCTGGAGGTGTCTGGACGGGCAAATTTAACTCTCATTTCCCACCAGGAAGAGGAATTAACCAAAGGCTCAGCGTGCCGTGCCGGAACCAGATTAGGGCCTGAAGCCATCCTGCGGTGTTGCGGCCAGCTCAAAACAAAGCGAGTTGAAGAAAGGAGCTCAGGGGCACTGTAATTCACAAACCTGCAGAGTTATAAATGACAGCTATCGTCCAAAAATATACTGAAGTAAGGCTGCCAAGAGGACTTGAAAGCGGGGCAGAATTACAGGAAACCGATTTCAGGAGGTAGACTGGAATTGCATTGAAAGCATAGGAAAAGAGGCAGAACGTCCACAATGATGCACTTGGCCAAAAAGGGCGTATGCGTTTTTTCCTGAATATATTCAGGAAAAAACGCATACGCCCTTTTTGGCCAACCAAGCAAGCTTGCAAAGGAAATCTACACTACAATGAAGTCTCACTTCACCCCGGTCAAAAGGGCCATCTGAAAAAAGTGTAAAATCCAGAAAGGCAGGACAGGCCATGGAGAACTGGGAGCCTTGTTATGCTGATGGGCGGGATGTAAATTGCCAACAGACACTCGGGAGAAGTGTATGGTGTTTCCTGAAACATCTAAAAAACAAAGCAACAGAGCCTAGGGCACTTCCACTTATGGTCCTATAGCTTAGGGAAATTAAAATCAAAAAGACACAGCCACCCCAAAGTTTGGGATGCCTCTGTTTACAAGAACCTCGTTTACAGTACAAGTTCAACATCGCAGAAAGTGAAAAATGGATAAAGAAGTTGTGGTATTTACTTACAAAGCAATATCACTCAGCAATGAAATCTATGTCATCAGGCCCTTAGCAGCACAATGAGTGGATTCAGGTATGATGATTCTAACTGAAATAAGTCACACAGAAAAAGAAACATCATAAGATATCAGTAATACACGGAATGTAAACTTGGCTACACAGGAACTGAATTACAGAACAGAACAGGGTCTCAAATTTAGAAAACCAACTTATGCTTGCTTAAGGGGAAAGGTGAGTTGGGGTGCTGCATAAAACCAGAGATTGAAATGAGCACAGATAAAGTTCCTTAAGCCAAATATGGAATAGACAAGAGCTACTCCTTGCTCAACGAAATGGACTCAACACCGCATATTAAATGCCTAAGAATGTACCTGACTAGTAAGTATCTTAAAACCTATGGATTGCTATGTCTCCGAAAGAGAATCAAGCATGTGTACAGGGGCATAAACGCAGCAGTGATAGGATTGGAGAGGTTCGGTGAGCAAATGAAGACCCTTTGAAGTCATATTGCATGGTACCCATTCCACGGGTTTCAACTACCCAGGTTTAAGGTATTCTTCCTTCAGCTAAAACATGCATGTGGAACCTAGAGTATGATCAACCATGTGATCGGGAGACGTGTTCAAATATGTCTCAGTTTTCGTACCCTGGTACTCGGGTGCAACATTCCAGACGCTTTACTAACACCCTCCCGACTTGGAGAGTCAGTCCCTTTAACCTCCTGTTTGGCCCAGTTTGCAATTTCTGCGGAAGATGAACAGGAATAGCGAGAACCAATGAGAGACTAGCTGGAGGTGTCTGGACGGGCAAATTTAACTCTCATTTCCCACCAGGAAGAGGAATTAACCAAAGGCTCAGCGTGCCGTGCCGGAACCAGATTAGGGCCTGAAGCCATCCTGCGGTGTTGCGGCCAGCTCAAAAGAAAGCGAGTTGAAGAAAGGAGCTCAGGGGCACTGTAATTCACAAACCTGCAGAGTTATAAATGACAGCTATCGTCCAAAAATATACTGAAGTAAGGCTGCCAAGAGGACTTGAAAGCGGGGCAGAATTACAGGAAACCGATTTCAGGAGGTAGACTGGAATTGCATTGAAAGCATAGGAAAAGAGGCAGAACGTCCACAATGATGCACTTGGCCAAAAAGGGCGTATGCGTTTTTTCCTGAATATATTCAGGAAAAAACGCATACGCCCTTTTTGGCCAACCAAGCAAGCTTGCAAAGGAAATCTACACTACAATGAAGTCTCACTTCACCCCGGTCAAAAGGGCCATCTGAAAAAAGTGTAAAATCCAGAAAGGCAGGACAGGCCATGGAGAACTGGGAGCCTTGTTATGCTGATGGGCGGGATGTAAATTGCCAACAGACACTCGGGAGAAGTGTATGGTGTTTCCTGAAACATCTAAAAAACAAAGCAACAGAGCCTAGGGCACTTCCACTTATGGTCCTATAGCTTAGGGAAATTAAAATCAAAAAGACACAGCCACCCCAAAGTTTGGGATGCCTCTGTTTACAAGAACCTCGTTTACAGTACAAGTTCAACATCGCAGAAAGTGAAAAATGGATAAAGAAGTTGTGGTATTTACTTACAAAGCAATATCACTCAGCAATGAAATCTATGTCATCAGGCCCTTAGCAGCACAATGAGTGGATTCAGGTATGATGATTCTAACTGAAATAAGTCACACAGAAAAAGAAACATCATAAGATATCAGTAATACACGGAATGTAAACTTGGCTACACAGGAACTGAATTACAGAACAGAACAGGGTCTCAAATTTAGAAAACCAACTTATGCTTGCTTAAGGGGAAAGGTGAGTTGGGGTGCTGCATAAAACCAGAGATTGAAATGAGCACAGATAAAGTTCCTTAAGCCAAATATGGAATAGACAAGAGCTACTCCTTGCTCAACGAAATGGACTCAACACCGCATATTAAATGCCTAAGAATGTACCTGACTAGTAAGTATCTTAAAACCTATGGATTGCTATGTCTCCGAAAGAGAATCAAGCATGTGTACAGGGGCATAAACGCAGCAGTGATAGGATTGGAGAGGTTCGGTGAGCAAATGAAGACCCTTTGAAGTCATATTGCATGGTACCCATTCCACGGGTTTCAACTACCCAGGTTTAAGGTATTCTTCCTTCAGCTAAAACATGCATGTGGAACCTAGAGTATGATCAACCATGTGATCGGGAGACGTGTTCAAATATGTCTCAGTTTTCGTACCCTGGTACTCGGGTGCAACATTCCAGACGCTTTACTAACACCCTCCCGACTTGGAGAGTCAGTCCCTTTAACCTCCTGTTTGGCCCAGTTTGCAATTTCTGCGGAAGATGAACAGGAATAGCGAGAACCAATGAGAGACTAGCTGGAGGTGTCTGGACGGGCAAATTTAACTCTCATTTCCCACCAGGAAGAGGAATTAACCAAAGGCTCAGCGTGCCGTGCCGGAACCAGATTAGGGCCTTAAGCCATCCTGCGGTGTTGCGGCCAGCTCAAAAGAAAGCGAGTTGAAGAAAGGAGCTCAGGGGCACTGTAATTCACAAACCTGCAGAGTTATAAATGACAGCTATCGTCCAAAAATATACTGAAGTAAGGCTGCCAAGAGGACTTGAAAGCGGGGCAGAATTGCAGGAAACCGATTTCAGGAGGTAGACTGGAATTGCATTGAAAGCATAGGAAAAGAGGCAGAACGTCCACAATGATGCACTTGGCCAAAAAGGGCGTATGCGTTTTTTCCTGAATATATTCAGGAAAAAACGCATACGCCCTTTTTGGCCAACCAAGCAAGCTTGCAAAGGAAATCTGCACTACAATGAAGTCTCACTTTCCCCCGGTCAAAAGGGCCATCTGAAAAAAGTGTAAAATCCAGAAAGGCAGGACAGGCCATGGAGAACTGGGAGCCTTGTTATGCTGATGGGCGGGATGTAAATTGCCAACAGACACTCGGGAGTGGTGTATGGTGTTTCCTGAAACATCTAAAAAACAAAGCAACAGAGCCTAGGGCACTTCCACTTATGGTCCTATAGCTTAGGGAAATTAAAATCAAAAAGACACAGCCACCCCAAAGTTTGGGATGCCTCTGTTTACAAGAACCTCGTTTACAGTACAAGTTCAACATCGCAGAAAGTGAAAAATGGATAAAGAAGTTGTGGTATTTACTTACAAAGCAATATCACTCAGCAATGAAATCTATGTCATCAGGCCCTTAGCAGCACAATGAGTGGATTCAGGTATGATGATTCTAACTGAAATAAGTCACACAGAAAAAGAAACATCATAAGATATCAGTAATACACGGAATGTAAACTTGGCTACACAGGAACTGAATTACAGAACAGAACAGGGTCTCAAATTTAGAAAACCAACTTATGCTTGCTTAAGGGGAAAGGTGAGTTGGGGTGCTGCATAAAACCAGAGATTGAAATGAGCACAGATAAAGTTCCTTAAGCCAAATATGGAATAGACAAGAGCTACTCCTTGCTCAACGAAATGGACTCAACACCGCATATTAAATGCCTAAGAATGTACCTGACTAGTAAGTATCTTAAAACCTATGGATTGCTATGTCTCCGAAAGAGAATCAAGCATGTGTACAGGGGCATAAACGCAGCAGTGATAGGATTGGAGAGGTTCGGTGAGCAAATGAAGACCCTTTGAAGTCATATTGCATGGTACCCATTCCACGGGTTTCAACTACCCAGGTTTAAGGTATTCTTCCTTCAGCTAAAACATGCATGTGGAACCTAGAGTATGATCAACCATGTGATCGGGAGACGTGTTCAAATATGTCTCAGTTTTCGTACCCTGGTACTCGGGTGCAACATTCCAGACGCTTTACTAACACCCTCCCGACTTGGAGAGTCAGTCCCTTTAACCTCCTGTTTGGCCCAGTTTGCAATTTCTGCGGAAGATGAACAGGAATAGCGAGAACCAATGAGAGACTAGCTGGAGGTGTCTGGACGGGCAAATTTAACTCTCATTTCCCACCAGGAAGAGGAATTAACCAAAGGCTCAGCGTGCCGTGCCGGAACCAGATTAGGGCCTGAAGCCATCCTGCGGTGTTGCGGCCAGCTCAAAAGAAAGCGAGTTGAAGAAAGGAGCTCAGGGGCACTGTAATTCACAAACCTGCAGAGTTATAAATGACAGCTATCGTCCAAAAATATACTGAAGTAAGGCTGCCAAGAGGACTTGAAAGCGGGGCAGAATTGCAGGAAACCGATTTCAGGAGGCAGACTGGAATTGCATTGAAAGCATAGGAAAAGAGGCAGAACGTCCACCATGATGCACTTGGCCAAAAAGGGCGTATGCGTTTTTTCCTGAATATATTCAGGAAAAAACGCATACGCCCTTTTTGGCCAACCAAGCAAGCTTGCAAAGGAAATCTGCACTACAATGAAGTCTCACTTCCCCCTGGTCAAAAGGGCCATCTGAAAAAAGTGTAAAATCCAGAAAGGCAGGACAGGCCATGGAGAACTGGGAGCCTTGTTATGCTGATGGGCGGGATGTAAATTGCCAACAGACACTCGGGAGAAGTGTATGGTGTTTCCTGAAACATCTAAAAAACAAAGCAACAGAGCCTAGGGCACTTCCACTTATGGTCCTATAGCTTAGGGAAATTAAAATCAAAAAGACACAGCCACCCCAAAGTTTGGGACGCCTCTGTTTACAAGAACCTCGTTTACAGTACAAGTTCAACATCGCAGAAAGTGAAAAATGGATAAAGAAGTTGTGGTATTTACTTACAAAGCAATATCACTCAGCAATGAAATCTATGTCATCAGGCCCTTAGCAGCACAATGAGTGGATTCAGGTATGATGATTCTAACTGAAATAAGTCACACAGAAAAAGAAACATCATAAGATATCAGTAATACACGGAATGTAAACTTGGCTACACAGGAACTGAATTACAGAACAGAACAGGGTCTCAAATTTAGAAAACCAACTTATGCTTGCTTAAGGGGAAAGGTGAGTTGGGGTGCTGCATAAAACCAGAGATTGAAATGAGCACAGATAAAGTTCCTTAAGCCAAATATGGAATAGACAAGAGCTACTCCTTGCTCAACGAAATGGACTCAACACCGCATATTAAATGCCTAAGAATGTACCTGACTAGTAAGTATCTTAAAACCTATGGATTGCTATGTCTCCGAAAGAGAATCAAGCATGTGTACAGGGGCATAAACGCAGCAGTGATAGGATTGGAGAGGTTCGGTGAGCAAATGAAGACCCTTTGAAGTCATATTGCATGGTACCCATTCCACGGGTTTCAACTACCCAGGTTTAAGGTATTCTTCCTTCAGCTAAAACATGCATGTGGAACCTAGAGTATGATCAACCATGTGATCGGGAGATGTGTTCAAATATGTCTCAGTTTTCGTACCCTGGTACTCGGGTGCAACATTCCAGACGCTTTACTAACACCCTCCCGACTTGGAGAGTCAGTCCCTTTAACCTCCTGTTTGGCCCAGTTTGCAATTTCTGCGGAAGATGAACAGGAATAGCGAGAACCAATGAGAGACTAGCTGGAAGGTGTCTGGACGGGCAAATTTAACTCTCATTTCCCACCAGGAAGAGGAATTAACCAAAGGCTCAGCGTGCCGTGCCGGAACCAGATTAGGGCCTGAAGCCATCCTGCGGTGTTGCGGCCAGCTCAAAAGAAAGCGAGTTGAAGAAAGGAGCTCAGGGGCACTGTAATTCACAAACCTGCAGAGTTATAAATGACAGCTATCGTCCAAAAATATACTGAAGTAAGGCTGCCAAGAGGACTTGAAAGCGGGGCAGAATTGCAGGAAACCGATTTCAGGAGGCAGACTGGAATTGCATTGAAAGCATAGGAAAAGAGGCAGAACGTCCACCATGATGCACTTGGCCAAAAAGGGCGTATGCGTTTTTTCCTGAATATATTCAGGAAAAAACGCATACGCCCTTTTTGGCCAACCAAGCAAGCTTGCAAAGGAAATCTGCACTACAATGAAGTCTCACTTCCCCCCGGTCAAAAGGGCCATCTGAAAAAAGTGTAAAATCCAGAAAGGCAGGACAGGCCATGGAGAACTGGGAGCCTTGTTATGCTGATGGGCGGGATGTAAATTGCCAACAGACACTCGGGAGAAGTGTATGGTGTTTCCTGAAACATCTAAAAAACAAAGCAACAGAGCCTAGGGCACTTCCACTTATGGTCCTATAGCTTAGGGAAATTAAAATCAAAAAGACACAGCCACCCCAAAGTTTGGGACGCCTCTGTTTACAAGAACCTCGTTTACCGTACAAGTTCAACATCGCAGAAAGTGAAAAATGGATAAAGAAGTTGTGGTATTTACTTACAAAGCAATATCACTCAGCAATGAAATCTATGTCATCAGGCCCTTAGCAGCACAATGAGTGGATTCAGGTATGATGATTCTAACTGAAATAAGTCACACAGAAAAAGAAACATCATAAGATATCAGTAATACACGGAATGTAAACTTGGCTACACAGGAACTGAATTACAGAACAGAACAGGGTCTCAAATTTAGAAAACCAACTTATGCTTGCTTAAGGGGAAAGGTGAGTTGGGGTGCTGCATAAAACCAGAGATTGAAATGAGCACAGATAAAGTTCCTTAAGCCAAATATGGAATAGACAAGAGCTACTCCTTGCTCAACGAAATGGACTCAACACCGCATATTAAACGCCTAAGAATGTACCTGACTAGTAAGTATCTTAAAACCTATGGATTGCTATGTCTCCGAAAGAGAATCAAGCATGTGTACAGGGGCATAAACGCAGCAGTGATAGGATTGGAGAGGTTCGGTGAGCAAATGAAGACCCTTTGAAGTCATATTGCATGGTACCCATTCCACGGGTTTCAACTACCCAGGTTTAAGGTATTCTTCCTTCAGCTAAAACATGCATGTGGAACCTAGAGTATGATCAACCATGTGATCGGGAGACGTGTTCAAATATGTCTCAGTTTTCGTACCCTGGTACTCGGGTGCAACATTCCAGACGCTTTACTAACACCCTCCCGACTTGGAGAGTCAGTCCCTTTAACCTCCTGTTTGGCCCAGTTTGCAATTTCTGCGGAAGATGAACAGGAATAGCGAGAACCAATGAGAGACTAGCTGGAAGGTGTCTGGACGGGCAAATTTAACTCTCATATCCCACCAGGAAGAGGAATTAACCAAAGGCTCAGCGTGCCGTGCCGGAAACAGATTAGGGCCTGAAGCCATCCTGCGGTGTTGCGGCCAGCTCAAAAGAAAGCGAGTTGAAGAAAGGAGCTCAGGGGCACTGTAATTCACAAACCTGCAGAGTTATAAATGACAGCTATCGTCCAAAAATATACTGAAGTAAGGCTGCCAAGAGGACTTGAAAGCGGGGCAGAATTGCAGGAAACCGATTTCAGGAGGTAGACTGGAATTGCATTGAAAGCATAGGAAAAGAGGCAGAACGTCCACAATGATGCACTTGGCCAAAAAGGGCGTATGCGTTTTTTCCTGAATATATTCAGGAAAAAACGCATACGCCCTTTTTGGCCAACCAAGCAAGCTTGCAAAGGAAATCTGCACTACAATGAAGTCTCACTTCCCCCCGGTCAAAAGGGCCATCTGAAAAAAGTGTAAAATCCAGAAAGGCAGGACAGGCCATGGAGAACTGGGAGCCTTGTTATGCTGATGGGCGGGATGTAAATTGCCAACAGACACTCGGGAGAAGTGTATGGTGTTTCCTGAAACATCTAAAAAACAAACCAACAGAGCCTAGGGCACTTCCACTTATGGTCCTATAGCTTAGGGAAATTAAAATCAAAAAGACACAGCCACCCCAAAGTTTGGGATGCCTCTGTTTACAAGAACCTCGTTTACAGTACAAGTTCAACATCGCAGAAAGTGAAAAATGGATAAAGAAGTTGTGGTATTTACTTACAAAGCAATATCACTCAGCAATGAAATCTATGTCATCAGGCCCTTAGCAGCACAATGAGTGGATTCAGGTATGATGATTCTAACTGAAATAAGTCACACAGAAAAAGAAACATCATAAGATATCAGTAATACACGGAATGTAAACTTGGCTACACAGGAACTGAATTACAGAACAGAACAGGGTCTCAAATTTAGAAAACCAACTTATGCTTGCTTAAGGGGAAAGGTGAGTTGGGGTGCTGCATAAAACCAGAGATTGAAATGAGCACAGATAAAGTTCCTTAAGCCAAATATGGAATAGACAAGAGCTACTCCTTGCTCAACGAAATGGACTCAACACCGCATATTAAATGCCTAAGAATGTACCTGACTAGTAAGTATCTTAAAACCTATGGATTGCTATGTCTCCGAAAGAGAATCAAGCATGTGTACAGGGGCATAAACGCAGCAGTGATAGGATTGGAGAGGTTCGGTGAGCAAATGAAGACCCTTTGAAGTCATATTGCATGGTACCCATTCCACGGGTTTCAACTACCCAGGTTTAAGGTATTCTTCCTTCAGCTAAAACATGCATGTGGAACCTAGAGTATGATCAACCATGTGATCGGGAGACGTGTTCAAATATGTCTCAGTTTTCGTACCCTGGTACTCGGGTGCAACATTCCAGACGCTTTACTAACACCCTCCCGACTTGGAGAGTCAGTCCCTTTAACCTCCTGTTTGGCCCAGTTTGCAATTTCTGCGGAAGATGAACAGGAATAGCGAGAACCAATGAGAGACTAGCTGGAGGTGTCTGGACGGGCAAATTTAACTCTCATTTCCCACCAGGAAGAGGAATTAACCAAAGGCTCAGCGTGCCGTGCCGGAACCAGATTAGGGCCTGAAGCCATCCTGCGGTGTTGCGGCCAGCTCAAAAGAAAGCGAGTTGAAGAAAGGAGCTCAGGGGCACTGTAATTCACAAACCTGCAGAGTTATAAATGACAGCTATCGTCCAAAAATATACTGAAGTAAGGCTGCCAAGAGGACTTGAAAGCGGGGCAGAATTGCAGGAAACCGATTTCAGGAGGTAGACTGGAATTGCATTGAAAGCATAGGAAAAGAGGCAGAACGTCCACAATGATGCACTTGGCCAAAAAGGGCGTATGCGTTTTTTCCTGAATATATTCAGGAAAAAACGCATACGCCCTTTTTGGCCAACCAAGCAAGCTTGCAAAGGAAATCTGCACTACAATGAAGTCTCACTTCCCCCCGGTCAAAAGGGCCATCTGAAAAAAGTGTAAAATCCAGAAAGGCAGGACAGGCCATGGAGAACTGGGAGCCTTGTTATGCTGATGGGCGGGATGTAAATTGCCAACAGACACTCGGGAGTGGTGTATGGTGTTTCCTGAAACATCTAAAAAACAAAGCAACAGAGCCTAGGGCACTTCCACTTATGGTCCTATAGCTTAGGGAAATTAAAATCAAAAAGACACAGCCACCCCAAAGTTTGGGATGCCTCTGTTTACAAGAACCTCGTTTACAGTACAAGTTCAACATCGCAGAAAGTGAAAAATGGATAAAGAAGTTGTGGTATTTACTTACAAAGCAATATCACTCAGCAATGAAATCTATGTCATCAGGCCCTTAGCAGCACAATGAGTGGATTCAGGTATGATGATTCTAACTGAAATAAGTCACACAGAAAAAGAAACATCATAAGATATCAGTAATACACGGAATGTAAACTTGGCTACACAGGAACTGAATTACAGAACAGAACAGGGTCTCAAATTTAGAAAACCAACTTATGCTTGCTTAAGGGGAAAGGTGAGTTGGGGTGCTGCATAAAACCAGAGATTGAAATGAGCACAGATAAAGTTCCTTAAGCCAAATATGGAATAGACAAGAGCTACTCCTTGCTCAACGAAATGGACTCAACACCGCATATTAAATGCCTAAGAATGTACCTGACTAGTAAGTATCTTAAAACCTATGGATTGCTATGTCTCCGAAAGAGAATCAAGCATGTGTACAGGGGCATAAACGCAGCAGTGATAGGATTGGAGAGGTTCGGTGAGCAAATGAAGACCCTTTGAAGTCATATTGCATGGTACCCATTCCACGGGTTTCAACTACCCAGGTTTAAGGTATTCTTCCTTCAGCTAAAACATGCATGTGGAACCTAGAGTATGATCAACCATGTGATCGGGAGACGTGTTCAAATATGTCTCAGTTTTCATACCCTGGTACTCGGGTGCAACATTCCAGACGCTTTACTAACACCCTCCCGACTTGGAGAGTCAGTCCCTTTAACCTCCTGTTTGGCCCAGTTTGCAATTTCTGCGGAAGATGAACAGGAATAGCGAGAACCAATGAGAGACTAGCTGGAGGTGTCTGGACGGGCAAATTTAACTCTCATTTCCCACCAGGAAGAGGAATTAACCAAAGGCTCAGCGTGCCGTGCCGGAACCAGATTAGGGCCTGAAGCCATCCTGCGGTGTTGCGGACAGCTCAAAAGAAAGCGAGTTGAAGAAAGGAGCTCAGGGGCACTGTAATTCACAAACCTGCAGAGTTATAAATGACAGCTATCATCCAAAAATATACTGAAGTAAGGCTGCCAAGAGGACTTGAAAGCGGGGCAGAATTACAGGAAACCGATTTCAGGAGGCAGACTGGAATTGCATTGAAAGCATACGAAAAGAGGCAGAACGTCCACAATGATGCACTTGGCCAAAAAGGGCGTATGCGTTTTTTCCTGAATATATTCAGGAAAAAACGCATACGCCCTTTTTGGCCAACCAAGCAAGCTTGCAAAGGAAATCTACACTACAATGAAGTCTCACTTCCCCCCAGTCAAAAGGGCCATCTGAAAAAAGTGTAAAATCCAGAAAGGCAGGACAGGCCATGGAGAACTGGGAGCCTTGTTATGCTGATGGGCGGGATGTAAATTGCCAACAGACACTCGGGAGAAGTGTATGGTGTTTCCTGAAACATCTAAAAAACAAAGCAACAGAGCCTAGGGCACCTCCACTTATGGTCCTATAGCTTAGGGAAATTAAAATCAAAAAGACACAGCCACCCCAAAGTTTGGGATGCCTCTGTTTACAAGAACCTCGTTTACAGTACAAGTTCAACATCGCAGAAAGTGAAAAATGGATAAAGAAGTTGTGGTATTTACTTACAAAGCAATATCACTCAGCAATGAAATCTATGTCATCAGGCCCTTAGCAGCACAATGAGTGGATTCAGGTATGATGATTCTAACTGAAATAAGTCACACAGAAAAAGAAACATCATAAGATATCAGTAATACACGGAATGTAAACTTGGCTACACAGGAACTGAATTACAGAACAGAACAGGGTCTCAAATTTAGAAAACCAACTTATGCTTGCTTAAGGGTAAAGGTGAGTTGGGGTGCTGCATAAAACCAGAGATTGAAATGAGCACAGATAAAGTTCCTTAAGCCAAATATGGAATAGACAAGAGCTACTCCTTGCTCAACGAAATGGACTCAACACCGCATATTAAATGCCTAAGAATGTACCTGACTAGTAAGTATCTTAAAACCTATGGATTGCTATGTCTCCGAAAGAGAATCAAGCATGTGTACAGGGGCATAAACGCAGCAGTGATAGGATTGGAGAGGTTCGGTGAGCAAATGAAGACCCTTTGAAGTCATATTGCATGGTACCCATTCCACGGGTTTCAACTACCCAGGTTTAAGGTATTCTTCCTTCAGCTAAAACATGCATGTGGAACCTAGAGTATGATCAACCATGTGATCGGGAGACGTGTTCAAATATGTCTCAGTTTTCGTACCCTGGTACTCGGGTGCAACATTCCAGACGCTTTACTAACACCCTCCCGACTTGGAGAGTCAGTCCCTTTAACCTCCTGTTTGGCCCAGTTTGCAATTTCTGCGGAAGATGAACAGGAATAGCGAGAACCAATGAGAGACTAGCTGGAGGTGTCTGGACGGGCAAATTTAACTCTCATTTCCCACCAGGAAGAGGAATTAACCAAAGGCTCAGCGTGCCGTGCCGGAACCAGATTAGGGCCTGAAGCCATCCTGCGGTGTTGCGGCCAGCTCAAAAGAAAGCGAGTTGAAGAAAGGAGCTCAGGGGCACTGTAATTCACAAACCTGCAGAGTTATAAATGACAGCTATCGTCCAAAAATATACTGAAGTAAGGCTGCCAAGAGGACTTGAAAGCGGGGCAGAATTGCAGGAAACCGATTTCAGGAGGCAGACTGGAATTGCATTGAAAGCATAGGAAAAGAGGCAGAACGTCCACCATGATGCACTTGGCCAAAAAGGGCGTATGCGTTTTTTCCTGAATATATTCAGGAAAAAACGCATACGCCCTTTTTGGCCAACCAAGCAAGCTTGCAAAGGAAATCTGCACTACAATGAAGTCTCACTTCCCCCTGGTCAAAAGGGCCATCTGAAAAAAGTGTAAAATCCAGAAAGGCAGGACAGGCCATGGAGAACTGGGAGCCTTGTTATGCTGATGGGCGGGATGTAAATTGCCAACAGACACTCGGGAGAAGTGTATGGTGTTTCCTGAAACATCTAAAAAACAAAGCAACAGAGCCTAGGGCACTTCCACTTATGGTCCTATAGCTTAGGGAAATTAAAATCAAAAAGACACAGCCACCCCAAAGTTTGGGACGCCTCTGTTTACAAGAACCTCGTTTACAGTACAAGTTCAACATCGCAGAAAGTGAAAAATGGATAAAGAAGTTGTGGTATTTACTTACAAAGCAATATCACTCAGCAATGAAATCTATGTCATCAGGCCCTTAGCAGCACAATGAGTGGATTCAGGTATGATGATTCTAACTGAAATAAGTCACACAGAAAAAGAAACATCATAAGATATCAGTAATACACGGAATGTAAACTTGGCTACACAGGAACTGAATTACAGAACAGAACAGGGTCTCAAATTTAGAAAACCAACTTATGCTTGCTTAAGGGGAAAGGTGAGTTGGGGTGCTGCATAAAACCAGAGATTGAAATGAGCACAGATAAAGTTCCTTAAGCCAAATATGGAATAGACAAGAGCTACTCCTTGCTCAACGAAATGGACTCAACACCGCATATTAAATGCCTAAGAATGTACCTGACTAGTAAGTATCTTAAAACCTATGGATTGCTATGTCTCCGAAAGAGAATCAAGCATGTGTACAGGGGCATAAACGCAGCAGTGATAGGATTGGAGAGGTTCGGTGAGCAAATGAAGACCCTTTGAAGTCATATTGCATGGTACCCATTCCACGGGTTTCAACTACCCAGGTTTAAGGTATTCTTCCTTCAGCTAAAACATGCATGTGGAACCTAGAGTATGATCAACCATGTGATCGGGAGATGTGTTCAAATATGTCTCAGTTTTCGTACCCTGGTACTCGGGTGCAACATTCCAGACGCTTTACTAACACCCTCCCGACTTGGAGAGTCAGTCCCTTTAACCTCCTGTTTGGCCCAGTTTGCAATTTCTGCGGAAGATGAACAGGAATAGCGAGAACCAATGAGAGACTAGCTGGAAGGTGTCTGGACGGGCAAATTTAACTCTCATTTCCCACCAGGAAGAGGAATTAACCAAAGGCTCAGCGTGCCGTGCCGGAAACAGATTAGGGCCTGAAGCCATCCTGCGGTGTTGCGGCCAGCTCAAAAGAAAGCGAGTTGAAGAAAGGAGCTCAGGGGCACTGTAATTCACAAACCTGCAGAGTTATAAATGACAGCTATCGTCCAAAAATATACTGAAGTAAGGCTGCCAAGAGGACTTGAAAGCGGGGCAGAATTGCAGGAAACCGATTTCAGGAGGCAGACTGGAATTGCATTGAAAGCATAGGAAAAGAGGCAGAACGTCCACCATGATGCACTTGGCCAAAAAGGGCGTATGCGTTTTTTCCTGAATATATTCAGGAAAAAACGCATACGCCCTTTTTGGCCAACCAAGCAAGCTTGCAAAGGAAATCTGCACTACAATGAAGTCTCACTTCCCCCCGGTCAAAAGGGCCATCTGAAAAAAGTGTAAAATCCAGAAAGGCAGGACAGGCCATGGAGAACTGGGAGCCTTGTTATGCTGATGGGCGGGATGTAAATTGCCAACAGACACTCGGGAGAAGTGTATGGTGTTTCCTGAAACATCTAAAAAACAAAGCAACAGAGCCTAGGGCACTTCCACTTATGGTCCTATAGCTTAGGGAAATTAAAATCAAAAAGACACAGCCACCCCAAAGTTTGGGACGCCTCTGTTTACAAGAACCTCGTTTACCGTACAAGTTCAACATCGCAGAAAGTGAAAAATGGATAAAGAAGTTGTGGTATTTACTTACAAAGCAATATCACTCAGCAATGAAATCTATGTCATCAGGCCCTTAGCAGCACAATGAGTGGATTCAGGTATGATGATTCTAACTGAAATAAGTCACACAGAAAAAGAAACATCATAAGATATCAGTAATACACGGAATGTAAACTTGGCTACACAGGAACTGAATTACAGAACAGAACAGGGTCTCAAATTTAGAAAACCAACTTATGCTTGCTTAAGGGGAAAGGTGAGTTGGGGTGCTGCATAAAACCAGAGATTGAAATGAGCACAGATAAAGTTCCTTAAGCCAAATATGGAATAGACAAGAGCTACTCCTTGCTCAACGAAATGGACTCAACACCGCATATTAAACGCCTAAGAATGTACCTGACTAGTAAGTATCTTAAAACCTATGGATTGCTATGTCTCCGAAAGAGAATCAAGCATGTGTACAGGGGCATAAACGCAGCAGTGATAGGATTGGAGAGGTTCGGTGAGCAAATGAAGACCCTTTGAAGTCATATTGCATGGTACCCATTCCACGGGTTTCAACTACCCAGGTTTAAGGTATTCTTCCTTCAGCTAAAACATGCATGTGGAACCTAGAGTATGATCAACCATGTGATCGGGAGACGTGTTCAAATATGTCTCAGTTTTCCTCCCCTGGTACTCGGGTGCAACATTCCAGACGCTTTACTAACACCCTCCCGACTTGGAGAGTCAGTCCCTTTAACCTCCTGTTTGGCCCAGTTTGCAATTTCTGCGGAAGATGAACAGGAATAGCGAGAACCAATGAGAGACTAGCTGGAAGGTGTCTGGACGGGCAAATTTAACTCTCATATCCCACCAGGAAGAGGAATTAACCAAAGGCTCAGCGTGCCGTGCCGGAAACAGATTAGGGCCTGAAGCCATCCTGCGGTGTTGCGGCCAGCTCAAAAGAAAGCGAGTTGAAGAAAGGAGCTCAGGGGCACTGTAATTCACAAACCTGCAGAGTTATAAATGACAGCTATCGTCCAAAAATATACTGAAGTAAGGCTGCCAAGAGGACTTGAAAGCGGGGCAGAATTGCAGGAAACCGATTTCAGGAGGTAGACTGGAATTGCATTGAAAGCATAGGAAAAGAGGCAGAACGTCCACAATGATGCACTTGGCCAAAAAGGGCGTATGCGTTTTTTCCTGAATATATTCAGGAAAAAACGCATACGCCCTTTTTGGCCAACCAAGCAAGCTTGCAAAGGAAATCTGCACTACAATGAAGTCTCACTTCCCCCCGGTCAAAAGGGCCATCTGAAAAAAGTGTAAAATCCAGAAAGGCAGGACAGGCCATGGAGAACTGGGAGCCTTGTTATGCTGATGGGCGGGATGTAAATTGCCAACAGACACTCGGGAGAAGTGTATGGTGTTTCCTGAAACATCTAAAAAACAAAGCAACAGAGCCTAGGGCACTTCCACTTATGGTCCTATAGCTTAGGGAAATTAAAATCAAAAAGACACAGCCACCCCAAAGTTTGGGATGCCTCTGTTTACAAGAACCTCGTTTACAGTACAAGTTCAACATCGCAGAAAGTGAAAAATGGATAAAGAAGTTGTGGTATTTACTTACAAAGCAATATCACTCAGCAATGAAATCTATGTCATCAGGCCCTTAGCAGCACAATGAGTGGATTCAGGTATGATGATTCTAACTGAAATAAGTCACACAGAAAAAGAAACATCATAAGATATCAGTAATACACGGAATGTAAACTTGGCTACACAGGAACTGAATTACAGAACAGAACAGGGTCTCAAATTTAGAAAACCAACTTATGCTTGCTTAAGGGGAAAGGTGAGTTGGGGTGCTGCATAAAACCAGAGATTGAAATGAGCACAGATAAAGTTCCTTAAGCCAAATATGGAATAGACAAGAGCTACTCCTTGCTCAACGAAATGGACTCAACACCGCATATTAAATGCCTAAGAATGTACCTGACTAGTAAGTATCTTAAAACCTATGGATTGCTATGTCTCCGAAAGAGAATCAAGCATGTGTACAGGGGCATAAACGCAGCAGTGATAGGATTGGAGAGGTTCGGTGAGCAAATGAAGACCCTTTGAAGTCATATTGCATGGTACCCATTCCACGGGTTTCAACTACCCAGGTTTAAGGTATTCTTCCTTCAGCTAAAACATGCATGTGGAACCTAGAGTATGATCAACCATGTGATCGGGAGACGTGTTCAAATATGTCTCAGTTTTCCTCCCCTGGTACTCGGGTGCAACATTCCAGACGCTTTACTAACACCCTCCCGACTTGGAGAGTCAGTCCCTTTAACCTCCTGTTTGGCCCAGTTTGCAATTTCTGCGGAAGATGAACAGGAATAGCGAGAACCAATGAGAGACTAGCTGGAGGTGTCTGGACGGGCAAATTTAACTCTCATTTCCCACCAGGAAGAGGAATTAACCAAAGGCTCAGCGTGCCGTGCCGGAACCAGATTAGGGCCTGAAGCCATCCTGCGGTGTTGCGGCCAGCTCAAAAGAAAGCGAGTTGAAGAAAGGAGCTCAGGGGCACTGTAATTCACAAACCTGCAGAGTTATAAATGACAGCTATCGTCCAAAAATATACTGAAGTAAGGCTGCCAAGAGGACTTGAAAGCGGGGCAGAATTACAGGAAACCGATTTCAGGAGGTAGACTGGAATTGCATTGAAAGCATAGGAAAAGAGGCAGAACGTCCACAATGATGCACTTGGCCAAAAAGGGCGTATGCGTTTTTTCCTGAATATATTCAGGAAAAAACGCATACGCCCTTTTTGGCCAACCAAGCAAGCTTGCAAAGGAAATCTACACTACAATGAAGTCTCACTTCCCCCCGGTCAAAAGGGCCATCTGAAAAAAGTGTAAAATCCAGAAAGGCAGGACAGGCCATGGAGAACTGGGAGCCTTGTTATGCTGATGGGCGGGATGTAAATTGCCAACAGACACTCGGGAGAAGTGTATGGTGTTTCCTGAAACATCTAAAAAACAAAGCAACAGAGCCTAGGGCACTTCCACTTATGGTCCTATAGCTTAGGGAAATTAAAATCAAAAAGACACAGCCACCCCAAAGTTTGGGATGCCTCTGTTTACAAGAACCTCGTTTACAGTACAAGTTCAACATCGCAGAAAGTGAAAAATGGATAAAGAAGTTGTGGTATTTACTTACAAAGCAATATCACTCAGCAATGAAATCTATGTCATCAGGCCCTTAGCAGCACAATGAGTGGATTCAGGTATGATGATTCTAACTGAAATAAGTCACACAGAAAAAGAAACATCATAAGATATCAGTAATACACGGAATGTAAACTTGGCTACACAGGAACTGAATTACAGAACAGAACAGGGTCTCAAATTTAGAAAACCAACTTATGCTTGCTTAAGGGTAAAGGTGAGTTGGGGTGCTGCATAAAACCAGAGATTGAAATGAGCACAGATAAAGTTCCTTAAGCCAAATATGGAATAGACAAGAGCTACTCCTTGCTCAACGAAATGGACTCAACACCGCATATTAAATGCCTAAGAATGTACCTGACTAGTAAGTATCTTAAAACCTATGGATTGCTATGTCTCCGAAAGAGAATCAAGCATGTGTACAGGGGCATAAACGCAGCAGTGATAGGATTGGAGAGGTTCGGTGAGCAAATGAAGACCCTTTGAAGTCATATTGCATGGTACCCATTCCACGGGTTTCAACTACCCAGGTTTAAGGTATTCTTCCTTCAGCTAAAACATGCATGTGGAACCTAGAGTATGATCAACCATGTGATCGGGAGACGTGTTCAAATATGTCTCAGTTTTCGTACCCTGGTACTCGGGTGCAACATTCCAGACGCTTTACTAACACCCTCCCGACTTGGAGAGTCAGTCCCTTTAACCTCCTGTTTGGCCCAGTTTGCAATTTCTGCGGAAGATGAACAGGAATAGCGAGAACCAATGAGAGACTAGCTGGAGGTGTCTGGACGGGCAAATTTAACTCTCATTTCCCACCAGGAAGAGGAATTAACCAAAGGCTCAGCGTGCCGTGCCGGAACCAGATTAGGGCCTGAAGCCATCCTGCGGTGTTGCGGCCAGCTCAAAAGAAAGCGAGTTGAAGAAAGGAGCTCAGGGGCACTGTAATTCACAAACCTGCAGAGTTATAAATGACAGCTATCGTCCAAAAATATACTGAAGTAAGGCTGCCAAGAGGACTTGAAAGTGGGGCAGAATTGCAGGAAACCGATTTCAGGAGGCAGACTGGAATTGCATTGAAAGCATAGGAAAAGAGGCAGAACGTCCACCATGATGCACTTGGCCAAAAAGGGCGTATGCGTTTTTTCCTGAATATATTCAGGAAAAAACGCATACGCCCTTTTTGGCCAACCAAGCAAGCTTGCAAAGGAAATCTGCACTACAATGAAGTCTCACTTCCCCCCCGGTCAAAAGGGCCATCTGAAAAAAGTGTAAAATCCAGAAAGGCAGGACAGGCCATGGAGAACTGGGAGCCTTGTTATGCTGATGGGCGGGATGTAAATTGCCAACAGACACTCGGGAGAAGTGTATGGTGTTTCCTGAAACATCTAAAAAACAAAGCAACAGAGCCTAGGGCACTTCCACTTATGGTCCTATAGCTTAGGGAAATTAAAATCAAAAAGACACAGCCACCCCAAAGTTTGGGACGCCTCTGTTTACAAGAACCTCGTTTACCGTACAAGTTCAACATCGCAGAAAGTGAAAAATGGATAAAGAAGTTGTGGTATTTACTTACAAAGCAATATCACTCAGCAATGAAATCTATGTCATCAGGCCCTTAGCAGCACAATGAGTGGATTCAGGTATGATGATTCTAACTGAAATAAGTCACACAGAAAAAGAAACATCATAAGATATCAGTAATACACGGAATGTAAACTTGGCTACACAGGAACTGAATTACAGAACAGAACAGGGTCTCAAATTTAGAAAACCAACTTATGCTTGCTTAAGGGGAAAGGTGAGTTGGGGTGCTGCATAAAACCAGAGATTGAAATGAGCACAGATAAAGTTCCTTAAGCCAAATATGGAATAGACAAGAGCTACTCCTTGCTCAACGAAATGGACTCAACACCGCATATTAAACGCCTAAGAATGTACCTGACTAGTAAGTATCTTAAAACCTATGGATTGCTATGACTCCGAAAGAGAATCAAGCATGTGTACAGGGGCATAAACGCAGCAGTGATAGGATTGGAGAGGTTCGGTGAGCAAATGAAGACCCTTTGAAGTCATATTGCATGGTACCCATTCCACGGGTTTCAACTACCCAGGTTTAAGGTATTCTTCCTTCAGCTAAAACATGCATGTGGAACCTAGAGTATGATCAACCATGTGATCGGGAGACGTGTTCAAATATGTCTCAGTTTTCGTACCCTGGTACTCGGGTGCAACATTCCAGACGCTTTACTAACACCCTCCCGACTTGGAGAGTCAGTCCCTTTAACCTCCTGTTTGGCCCAGTTTGCAATTTCTGCGGAAGATGAACAGGAATAGCGAGAACCAATGAGAGACTAGCTGGAAGGTGTCTGGACGGGCAAATTTAACTCTCATATCCCACCAGGAAGAGGAATTAACCAAAGGCTCAGCGTGCCGTGCCGGAAACAGATTAGGGCCTGAAGCCATCCTGCGGTGTTGCGGCCAGCTCAAAAGAAAGCGAGTTGAAGAAAGGAGCTCAGGGGCACTGTAATTCACAAACCTGCAGAGTTATAAATGACAGCTATCGTCCAAAAATATACTGAAGTAAGGCTGCCAAGAGGACTTGAAAGCGGGGCAGAATTGCAGGAAACCGATTTCAGGAGGCAGACTGGAATTGCATTGAAAGCATAGGAAAAGAGGCAGAACGTCCACAATGATGCACTTGGCCAAAAAGGGCGTATGCGTTTTTTCCTGAATATATTCAGGAAAAAACGCATACGCCCTTTTCGGCCAACCAAGCAAGCTTGCAAAGGAAATCTGCACTACAATGAAGTCTCACTTCCCCCCGGTCAAAAGGGCCATCTGAAAAAAGTGTAAAATCCAGAAAGGCAGGACAGGCCATGGAGAACTGGGAGCCTTGTTATGCTGATGGGCGGGATGTAAATTGCCAACAGACACTCGGGAGAAGTGTATGGTGTTTCCTGAAACATCTAAAAAACAAAGCAACAGAGCCTAGGGCACTTCCACTTATGGTCCTATAGCTTAGGGAAATTAAAATCAAAAAGACACAGCCACCCCAAAGTTTGGGACGCCTCTGTTTACAAGAACCTCGTTTACCGTACAAGTTCAAAATCGCAGAAAGTGAAAAATGGATAAAGAAGTTGTGGTATTTACTTACAAAGCAATATCACTCAGCAATGAAATCTATGTCATCAGGCCCTTAGCAGCACAATGAGTGGATTCAGGTATGATGATTCTAACTGAAATAAGTCACACAGAAAAAGAAACATCATAAGATATCAGTAATACACGGAATGTAAACTTGGCTACACAGGAACTGAATTACAGAACAGAACAGGGTCTCAAATTTAGAAAACCAACTTATGCTTGCTTAAGGGGAAAGGTGAGTTGGGGTGCTGCATAAAACCAGAGATTGAAATGAGCACAGATAAAGTTCCTTAAGCCAAATATGGAATAGACAAGAGCTACTCCTTGCTCAACGAAATGGACTCAACACCGCATATTAAATGCCTAAGAATGTACCTGACTAGTAAGTATCTTAAAACCTATGGATTGCTATGTCTCCGAAAGAGAATCAAGCATGTGTACAGGGGCATAAACGCAGCAGTGATAGGATTGGAGAGGTTCGGTGAGCAAATGAAGACCCTTTGAAGTCATATTGCATGGTACCCATTCCACGGGTTTCAACTACCCAGGTTTAAGGTATTCTTCCTTCAGCTAAAACATGCATGTGGAACCTAGAGTATGATCAACCATGTGATCGGGAGACGTGTTCAAATATGTCTCAGTTTTCGTACCCTGGTACTCGGGTGCAACATTCCAGACGCTTTACTAACACCCTCCCGACTTGGAGAGTCAGTCCCTTTAACCTCCTGTTTGGCCCAGTTTGCAATTTCTGCGGAAGATGAACAGGAATAGCGAGAACCAATGAGAGACTAGCTGGAGGTGTCTGGACGGGCAAATTTAACTCTCATTTCCCACCAGGAAGAGGAATTAACCAAAGGCTCAGCGTGCCGTGCCGGAACCAGATTAGGGCCTGAAGCCATCCTGCGGTGTTGCGGCCAGCTCAAAAGAAAGCGAGTTGAAGAAAGGAGCTCAGGGGCACTGTAATTCACAAACCTGCAGAGTTATAAATGACAGCTATCGTCCAAAAATATACTGAAGTAAGGCTGCCAAGAGGACTTGAAAGCGGGGCAGAATTGCAGGAAACCGATTTCAGGAGGTAGACTGGAATTGCATTGAAAGCATAGGAAAAGAGGCAGAACGTCCACAATGATGCACTTGGCCAAAAAGGGCGTATGCGTTTTTTCCTGAATATATTCAGGAAAAAACGCATACGCCCTTTTTGGCCAACCAAGCAAGCTTGCAAAGGAAATCTGCACTACAATGAAGTCTCACTTCCCCCCGGTCAAAAGGGCCATCTGAAAAAAGTGTAAAATCCAGAAAGGCAGGACAGGCCATGGAGAACTGGGAGCCTTGTTATGCTGATGGGTGGGATGTAAATTGCCAACAGACACTCGGGAGAAGTGTATGGTGTTTCCTGAAACATCTAAAAAACAAAGCAACAGAGCCTAGGGCACTTCCACTTATGGTCCTATAGCTTAGGAAAATTAAAATCAAAAAGACACAGCCACCCCAAAGTTTGGGACGCCTCTGTTTACAAGAACCTCGTTTACAGTACAAGTTCAACATCGCAGAAAGTGAAAAATGGATAAAGAAGTTGTGGTATTTACTTACAAAGCAATATCACTCAGCAATGAAATCTATGTCATCAGGCCCTTAGCAGCACAATGAGTGGATTCAGGTATGATGATTCTAACTGAAATAAGTCACACAGAAAAAGAAACATCATAAGATATCAGTAATACACGGAATGTAAACTTGGCTACACAGGAACTGAATTACAGAACAGAACAGGGTCTCAAATTTAGAAAACCAACTTATGCTTGCTTAAGGGGAAAGGTGAGTTGGGGTGCTGCATAAAACCAGAGATTGAAATGAGCACAGATAAAGTTCCTTAAGCCAAATATGGAATAGACAAGAGCTACTCCTTGCTCAATGAAATGGACTCAACACCGCATATTAAATGCCTAAGAATGTACCTGACTAGTAAGTATCTTAAAACCTATGGATTGCTATGTCTCCGAAAGAGAATCAAGCATGTGTACAGGGGCATAAACGCAGCAGTGATAGGATTGGAGAGGTTCGGTGAGCAAATGAAGACCCTTTGAAGTCATATTGCATGGTACCCATTCCACGGGTTTCAACTACCCAGGTTTAAGGTATTCTTCCTTCAGCTAAAACATGCATGTGGAACCTAGAGTATGATCAACCATGTGATCGGGAGACGTGTTCAAATATGTCTCAGTTTTCGTACCCTGGTACTCGGGTGCAACATTCCAGACGCTTTACTAACACCCTCCCGACTTGGAGAGTCAGTCCCTTTAACCTCCTGTTTGGCCCAGTTTGCAATTTCTGCGGAAGATGAACAGGAATAGCGAGAACCAATGAGAGACTAGCTGGAGGTGTCTGGACGGGCAAATTTAACTCTCATTTCCCACCAGGAAGAGGAATTAACCAAAGGCTCAGCGTGCCGTGCCGGAACCAGATTAGGGCCTGAAGCCATCCTGCGGTGTTGCGGCCAGCTCAAAAGAAAGCGAGTTGAAGAAAGGAGCTCAGGGGCACTGTAATTCACAAACCTGCAGAGTTATAAATGACAGCTATCGTCCAAAAATATACTGAAGTAAGGCTGCCAAGAGGACTTGAAAGCGGGGCAGAATTGCAGGAAACCGATTTCAGGAGGTAGACTGGAATTGCATTGAAAGCATAGGAAAAGAGGCAGAACGTCCACAATGATGCACTTGGCCAAAAAGGGCGTATGCGTTTTTTCCTGAATATATTCAGGAAAAAACGCATACGCCCTTTTTGGCCAACCAAGCAAGCTTGCAAAGGAAATCTGCACTACAATGAAGTCTCACTTCCCCCCCGGTCAAAAGGGCCATCTGAAAAAAGTGTAAAATCCAGAAAGGCAGGACAGGCCATGGAGAACTGGGAGCCTTGTTATGCTGATGGGCGGGATGTAAATTGCCAACAGACACTCGGGAGAAGTGTATGGTGTTTCCTGAAACATCTAAAAAACAAAGCAACAGAGCCTAGGGCACTTCCACTTATGGTCCTATAGCTTAGGAAAATTAAAATCAAAAAGACACAGCCACCCCAAAGTTTGGGACGCCTCTGTTTACAAGAACCTCGTTTACAGTACAAGTTCAACATCGCAGAAAGTGAAAAATGGATAAAGAAGTTGTGGTATTTACTTACAAAGCAATATCACTCAGCAATGAAATCTATGTCATCAGGCCCTTAGCAGCACAATGAGTGGATTCAGGTATGATGATTCTAACTGAAATAAGTCACACAGAAAAAGAAACATCATAAGATATCAGTAATACACGGAATGTAAACTTGGCTACACAGGAACTGAATTACAGAACAGAACAGGGTCTCAAATTTAGAAAACCAACTTATGCTTGCTTAAGGGGAAAGGTGAGTTGGGGTGCTGCATAAAACCAGAGATTGAAATGAGCACAGATAAAGTTCCTTAAGCCAAATATGGAATAGACAAGAGCTACTCCTTGCTCAATGAAATGGACTCAACACCGCATATTAAATGCCTAAGAATGTACCTGACTAGTAAGTATCTTAAAACCTATGGATTGCTATGTCTCCGAAAGAGAATCAAGCATGTGTACAGGGGCATAAACGCAGCAGTGATAGGATTGGAGAGGTTCGGTGAGCAAATGAAGACCCTTTGAAGTCATATTGCATGGTACCCATTCCACGGGTTTCAACTACCCAGGTTTAAGGTATTCTTCCTTCAGCTAAAACATGCATGTGGAACCTAGAGTATGATCAACCATGTGATCGGGAGACGTGTTCAAATATGTCTCAGTTTTCGTACCCTGGTACTCGGGTGCAACATTCCAGACGCTTTACTAACACCCTCCCGACTTGGAGAGTCAGTCCCTTTAACCTCCTGTTTGGCCCAGTTTGCAATTTCTGCGGAAGATGAACAGGAATAGCGAGAACCAATGAGAGACTAGCTGGAGGTGTCTGGACGGGCAAATTTAACTCTCATTTCCCACCAGGAAGAGGAATTAACCAAAGGCTCAGCGTGCCGTGCCGGAACCAGATTAGGGCCTGAAGCCATCCTGCGGTGTTGCGGCCAGCTCAAAAGAAAGCGAGTTGAAGAAAGGAGCTCAGGGGCACTGTAATTCACAAACCTGCAGAGTTATAAATGACAGCTATCGTCCAAAAATATACTGAAGTAAGGCTGCCAAGAGGACTTGAAAGCGGGGCAGAATTGCAGGAAACCGATTTCAGGAGGTAGACTGGAATTGCATTGAAAGCATAGGAAAAGAGGCAGAACGTCCACAATGATGCACTTGGCCAAAAAGGGCGTATGCGTTTTTTCCTGAATATATTCAGGAAAAAACGCATACGCCCTTTTTGGCCAACCAAGCAAGCTTGCAAAGGAAATCTGCACTACAATGAAGTCTCACTTCCCCCCCGGTCAAAAGGGCCATCTGAAAAAAGTGTAAAATCCAGAAAGGCAGGACAGGCCATGGAGAACTGGGAGCCTTGTTATGCTGATGGGCGGGATGTAAATTGCCAACAGACACTCGGGAGAAGTGTATGGTGTTTCCTGAAACATCTAAAAAACAAAGCAACAGAGCCTAGGGCACTTCCACTTATGGTCCTATAGCTTAGGGAAATTAAAATCAAAAAGACACAGCCACCCCAAAGTTTGGGACGCCTCTGTTTACAAGAACCTCGTTTACAGTACAAGTTCAACATCGCAGAAAGTGAAAAATGGATAAAGAAGTTGTGGTATTTACTTACAAAGCAATATCACTCAGCAATGAAATCTATGTCATCAGGCCCTTAGCAGCACAATGAGTGGATTCAGGTATGATGATTCTAACTGAAATAAGTCACACAGAAAAAGAAACATCATAAGATATCAGTAATACACGGAATGTAAACTTGGCTACACAGGAACTGAATTACAGAACAGAACAGGGTCTCAAATTTAGAAAACCAACTTATGCTTGCTTAAGGGGAAAGGTGAGTTGGGGTGCTGCATAAAACCAGAGATTGAAATGAGCACAGATAAAGTTCCTTAAGCCAAATATGGAATAGACAAGAGCTACTCCTTGCTCAACGAAATGGACTCAACACCGCATATTAAATGCCTAAGAATGTACCTGACTAGTAAGTATCTTAAAACCTATGGATTGCTATGTCTCCGAAAGAGAATCAAGCATGTGTACAGGGGCATAAACGCAGCAGTGATAGGATTGGAGAGGTTCGGTGAGCAAATGAAGACCCTTTGAAGTCATATTGCATGGTACCCATTCCACGGGTTTCAACTACCCAGGTTTAAGGTATTCTTCCTTCAGCTAAAACATGCATGTGGAACCTAGAGTATGATCAACCATGTGATCGGGAGACGTGTTCAAATATGTCTCAGTTTTCGTACCCTGGTACTCGGGTGCAACATTCCAGACGCTTTACTAACACCCTCCCGACTTGGAGAGTCAGTCCCTTTAACCTCCTGTTTGGCCCAGTTTGCAATTTCTGCGGAAGATGAACAGGAATAGCGAGAACCAATGAGAGACTAGCTGGAGGTGTCTGGACGGGCAAATTTAACTCTCATTTCCCACCAGGAAGAGGAATTAACCAAAGGCTCAGCGTGCCGTGCCGGAACCAGATTAGGGCCTGAAGCCATCCTGCGGTGTTGCGGCCAGCTCAAAAGAAAGCGAGTTGAAGAAAGGAGCTCAGGGGCACTGTAATTCACAAACCTGCAGAGTTATAAATGACAGCTATCGTCCAAAAATATACTGAAGTAAGGCTGCCAAGAGGACTTGAAAGCGGGGCAGAATTGCAGGAAACCGATTTCAGGAGGTAGACTGGAATTGCATTGAAAGCATAGGAAAAGAGGCAGAACGTCCACAATGATGCACTTGGCCAAAAAGGGCGTATGCGTTTTTTCCTGAATATATTCAGGAAAAAACGCATACGCCCTTTTTGGCCAACCAAGCAAGCTTGCAAAAGAAATCTGCACTACAATGAAGTCTCACTTCCCCCCGGTCAAAAGGGCCATCTGAAAAAAGTGTAAAATCCAGAAAGGCAGGACAGGCCATGGAGAACTGGGAGCCTTGTTATGCTGATGGGTGGGATGTAAATTGCCAACAGACACTCGGGAGAAGTGTATGGTGTTTCCTGAAACATCTAAAAAACAAAGCAACAGAGCCTAGGGCACTTCCACTTATGGTCCTATAGCTTAAGAAAATTAAAATCAAAAAGACACAGCCACCCCAAAGTTTGGGACGCCTCTGTTTACAAGAACCTCGTTTACAGTACAAGTTCAACATCGCAGAAAGTGAAAAATGGATAAAGAAGTTGTGGTATTTACTTACAAAGCAATATCACTCAGCAATGAAATCTATGTCATCAGGCCCTTAGCAGCACAATGAGTGGATTCAGGTATGATGATTCTAACTGAAATAAGTCACACAGAAAAAGAAACATCATAAGATATCAGTAATACACGGAATGTAAACTTGGCTACACAGGAACTGAATTACAGAACAGAACAGGGTCTCAAATTTAGAAAACCAACTTATGCTTGCTTAAGGGGAAAGGTGAGTTGGGGTGCTGCATAAAACCAGAGATTGAAATGAGCACAGATAAAGTTCCTTAAGCCAAATATGGAATAGACAAGAGCTACTCCTTGCTCAACGAAATGGACTCAACACCGCATATTAAATGCCTAAGAATGTACCTGACTAGTAAGTATCTTAAAACCTATGGATTGCTATGTCTCCGAAAGAGAATCAAGCATGTGTACAGGGGCATAAACGCAGCAGTGATAGGATTGGAGAGGTTCGGTGAGCAAATGAAGACCCTTTGAAGTCATATTGCATGGTACCCATTCCACGGGTTTCAACTACCCAGGTTTAAGGTATTCTTCCTTCAGCTAAAACATGCATGTGGAACCTAGAGTATGATCAACCATGTGATCGGGAGACGTGTTCAAATATGTCTCAGTTTTCGTACCCTGGTACTCGGGTGCAACATTCCAGACGCTTTACTAACACCCTCCCGACTTGGAGAGTCAGTCCCTTTAACCTCCTGTTTGGCCCAGTTTGCAATTTCTGCGGAAGATGAACAGGAATAGCGAGAACCAATGAGAGACTAGCTGGAGGTGTCTGGACGGGCAAATTTAACTCTCATTTCCCACCAGGAAGAGGAATTAACCAAAGGCTCAGCGTGCCGTGCCGGAACCAGATTAGGGCCTGAAGCCATCCTGCGGTGTTGCGGCCAGCTCAAAAGAAAGCGAGTTGAAGAAAGGAGCTCAGGGGCACTGTAATTCACAAACCTGCAGAGTTATAAATGACAGCTATCGTCCAAAAATATACTGAAGTAAGGCTGCCAAGAGGACTTGAAAGCGGGGCAGAATTGCAGGAAACCGATTTCAGGAGGTAGACTGGAATTGCATTGAAAGCATAGGAAAAGAGGCAGAACGTCCACAATGATGCACTTGGCCAAAAAGGGCGTATGCGTTTTTTCCTGAATATATTCAGGAAAAAACGCATACGCCCTTTTTGGCCAACCAAGCAAGCTTGCAAAGGAAATCTGCACTACAATGAAGTCTCACTTCCCCCCCGGTCAAAAGGGCCATCTGAAAAAAGTGTAAAATCCAGAAAGGCAGGACAGGCCATGGAGAACTGGGAGCCTTGTTATGCTGATGGGCGGGATGTAAATTGCCAACAGACACTCGGGAGAAGTGTATGGTGTTTCCTGAAACATCTAAAAAACAAAGCAACAGAGCCTAGGGCACTTCCACTTATGGTCCTATAGCTTAGGGAAATTAAAATCAAAAAGACACAGCCACCCCAAAGTTTGGGACGCCTCTGTTTACAAGAACCTCGTTTACAGTACAAGTTCAACATCGCAGAAAGTGAAAAATGGATAAAGAAGTTGTGGTATTTACTTACAAAGCAATATCACTCAGCAATGAAATCTATGTCATCAGGCCCTTAGCAGCACAATGAGTGGATTCAGGTATGATGATTCTAACTGAAATAAGTCACACAGAAAAAGAAACATCATAAGATATCAGTAATACACGGAATGTAAACTTGGCTACACAGGAACTGAATTACAGAACAGAACAGGGTCTCAAATTTAGAAAACCAACTTATGCTTGCTTAAGGGGAAAGGTGAGTTGGGGTGCTACATAAAACCAGAGATTGAAATGAACACAGATAAAGTTCCTTAAGCCAAATATGGAATAGACAAGAGCTACTCCTTGCTCAACGAAATGGACTCAACACCGCATATTAAATGCCTAAGAATGTACCTGACTAGTAAGTATCTTAAAACCTATGGATTGCTATGTCTCCGAAAGAGAATCAAGCATGTGTACAGGGGCATAAACGCAGCAGTGATAGGATTGGAGAGGTTCGGTGAGCAAATGAAGACCCTTTGAAGTCATATTGCATGGTACCCATTCCACGGGTTTCAACTACCCAGGTTTAAGGTATTCTTCCTTCAGCTAAAACATGCATGTGGAAACTAGAGTATGATCAACCATGTGATCGGGAGACGTGTTCAAATATGTCTCAGTTTTCGTACCCTGGTACTCGGGTGCAACATTCCAGACGCTTTACTAACACCCTCCCGACTTGGAGAGTCAGTCCCTTTAACCTCCTGTTTGGCCCAGTTTGCAATTTCTGCGGAAGATGAACAGGAATAGCGAGAACCAATGAGAGACTAGCTGGAGGTGTCTGGACGGGCAAATTTAACTCTCATTTCCCACCAGGAAGAGGAATTAACCAAAGGCTCAGCGTGCCGTGCCGGAACCAGATTAGGGCCTGAAGCCATCCTGCGGTGTTGCGGCCAGCTCAAAAGAAAGCGAGTTGAAGAAAGGAGCTCAGGGGCACTGTAATTCACAAACCTGCAGAGTTATAAATGACAGCTATCGTCCAAAAATATACTGAAGTAAGGCTGCCAAGAGGACTTGAAAGCGGGGCAGAATTGCAGGAAACCGATTTCAGGAGGTAGACTGGAATTGCATTGAAAGCATAGGAAAAGAGGCAGAACGTCCACAATGATGCACTTGGCCAAAAAGGGCGTATGCGTTTTTTCCTGAATATATTCAGGAAAAAACGCATACGCCCTTTTTGGCCAACCAAGCAAGCTTGCAAAGGAAATCTGCACTACAATGAAGTCTCACTTCCCCCCGGTCAAAAGGGCCATCTGAAAAAAGTGTAAAATCCAGAAAGGCAGGACAGGCCATGGAGAACTGGGAGCCTTGTTATGCTGATGGGCGGGATGTAAATTGCCAACAGACACTCGGGAGAAGTGTATGGTGTTTCCTGAAACATCTAAAAAACAAAGCAACAGAGCCTAGGGCACTTCCACTTATGGTCCTATAGCTTAGGGAAATTAAAATCAAAAAGACACAGCCACCCCAAAGTTTGGGACGCCTCTGTTTACAAGAACCTCGTTTACCGTACAAGTTCAACATCGCAGAAAGTGAAAAATGGATAAAGAAGTTGTGGTATATACTTACAAAGCAATATCACTCAGCAATGAAATCTATGTCATCAGGCCCTTAGCAGCACAATGAGTGGATTCAGGTATGATGATTCTAACTGAAATAAGTCACACAGAAAAAGAAACATCATAAGATATCAGTAATACACGGAATGTAAACTTGGCTACACAGGAACTGAATTACAGAACAGAACAGGGTCTCAAATTTAGAAAACCAACTTATGCTTGCTTAAGGGGAAAGGTGAGTTGGGGTGCTGCATAAAACCAGAGATTGAAATGAGCACAGATAAAGTTCCTTAAGCCAAATATGGAATAGACAAGAGCTACTCCTTGCTCAACGAAATGGACTCAACACCGCATATTAAATGCCTAAGAATGTACCTGACTAGTAAGTATCTTAAAACCTATGGATTGCTATGTCTCCGAAAGAGAATCAAGCATGTGTACAGGGGCATAAACGCAGCAGTGATAGGATTGGAGAGGTTCGGTGAGCAAATGAAGACCCTTTGAAGTCATATTGCATGGTACCCATTCCACGGGTTTCAACTACCCAGGTTTAAGGTATTCTTCCTTCAGCTAAAACATGCATGTGGAACCTAGAGTATGATCAACCATGTGATCGGGAGACGTGTTCAAATATGTCTCAGTTTTCGTACCCTGGTACTCGGGTGCAACATTCCAGACGCTTTACTAACACCCTCCCGACTTGGAGAGTCAGTCCCTTTAACCTCCTGTTTGGCCCAGTTTGCAATTTCTGCGGAAGATGAACAGGAATAGCGAGAACCAATGAGAGACTAGCTGGAGGTGTCTGGACGGGCAAATTTAACTCTCATTTCCCACCAGGAAGAGGAATTAACCAAAGGCTCAGCGTGCCGTGCCGGAACCAGATTAGGGCCTGAAGCCATCCTGCGGTGTTGCGGCCAGCTCAAAAGAAAGCGAGTTGAAGAAAGGAGCTCAGGGGCACTGTAATTCACAAACCTGCAGAGTTATAAATGACAGCTATCGTCCAAAAATATACTGAAGTAAGGCTGCCAAGAGGACTTGAAAGCGGGGCAGAATTGCAGGAAACCGATTTCAGGAGGTAGACTGGAATTGCATTGAAAGCATAGGAAAAGAGGCAGAACGTCCACAATGATGCACTTGGCCAAAAAGGGCGTATGCGTTTTTTCCTGAATATATTCAGGAAAAAACGCATACGCCCTTTTTGGCCAACCAAGCAAGCTTGCAAAGGAAATCTGCACTACAATGAAGTCTCACTTCCCCCCCGGTCAAAAGGGCCATCTGAAAAAAGTGTAAAATCCAGAAAGGCAGGACAGGCCATGGAGAACTGGGAGCCTTGTTATGCTGATGGGCGGGATGTAAATTGCCAACAGACACTCGGGAGAAGTGTATGGTGTTTCCTGAAACATCTAAAAAACAAAGCAACAGAGCCTAGGGCACTTCCACTTATGGTCCTATAGCTTAGGGAAATTAAAATCAAAAAGACACAGCCACCCCAAAGTTTGGGACGCCTCTGTTTACAAGAACCTCGTTTACAGTACAAGTTCAACATCGCAGAAAGTGAAAAATGGATAAAGAAGTTGTGGTATTTACTTACAAAGCAATATCACTCAGCAATGAAATCTATGTCATCAGGCCCTTAGCAGCACAATGAGTGGATTCAGGTATGATGATTCTAACTGAAATAAGTCACACAGAAAAAGAAACATCATAAGATATCAGTAATACACGGAATGTAAACTTGGCTACACAGGAACTGAATTACAGAACAGAACAGGGTCTCAAATTTAGAAAACCAACTTATGCTTGCTTAAGGGGAAAGGTGAGTTGGGGTGCTGCATAAAACCAGAGATTGAAATGAGCACAGATAAAGTTCCTTAAGCCAAATATGGAATAGACAAGAGCTACTCCTTGCTCAACGAAATGGACTCAACACCGCATATTAAATGCCTAAGAATGTACCTGACTAGTAAGTATCTTAAAACCTATGGATTGCTATGTCTCCGAAAGAGAATCAAGCATGTGTACAGGGGCATAAACGCAGCAGTGATAGGATTGGAGAGGTTCGGTGAGCAAATGAAGACCCTTTGAAGTCATATTGCATGGTACCCATTCCACGGGTTTCAACTACCCAGGTTTAAGGTATTCTTCCTTCAGCTAAAACATGCATGTGGAACCTAGAGTATGATCAACCATGTGATCGGGAGACGTGTTCAAATATGTCTCAGTTTTCGTACCCTGGTACTCGGGTGCAACATTCCAGACGCTTTACTAACACCCTCCCGACTTGGAGAGTCAGTCCCTTTAACCTCCTGTTTGGCCCAGTTTGCAATTTCTGCGGAAGATGAACAGGAATAGCGAGAACCAATGAGAGACTAGCTGGAGGTGTCTGGACGGGCAAATTTAACTCTCATTTCCCACCAGGAAGAGGAATTAACCAAAGGCTCAGCGTGCCGTGCCGGAACCAGATTAGGGCCTGAAGCCATCCTGCGGTGTTGCGGCCAGCTCAAAAGAAAGCGAGTTGAAGAAAGGAGCTCAGGGGCACTGTAATTCACAAACCTGCAGAGTTATAAATGACAGCTATCGTCCAAAAATATACTGAAGTAAGGCTGCCAAGAGGACTTGAAAGCGGGGCAGAATTGCAGGAAACCGATTTCAGGAGGTAGACTGGAATTGCATTGAAAGCATAGGAAAAGAGGCAGAACGTCCACAATGATGCACTTGGCCAAAAAGGGCGTATGCGTTTTTTCCTGAATATATTCAGGAAAAAACGCATACGCCCTTTTTGGCCAACCAAGCAAGCTTGCAAAGGAAATCTGCACTACAATGAAGTCTCACTTCCCCCCCGGTCAAAAGGGCCATCTGAAAAAAGTGTAAAATCCAGAAAGGCAGGACAGGCCATGGAGAACTGGGAGCCTTGTTATGCTGATGGGCGGGATGTAAATTGCCAACAGACACTCGGGAGAAGTGTATGGTGTTTCCTGAAACATCTAAAAAACAAAGCAACAGAGCCTAGGGCACTTCCACTTATGGTCCTATAGCTTAGGGAAATTAAAATCAAAAAGACACAGCCACCCCAAAGTTTGGGACGCCTCTGTTTACAAGAACCTCGTTTACAGTACAAGTTCAACATCGCAGAAAGTGAAAAATGGATAAAGAAGTTGTGGTATTTACTTACAAAGCAATATCACTCAGCAATGAAATCTATGTCATCAGGCCCTTAGCAGCACAATGAGTGGATTCAGGTATGATGATTCTAACTGAAATAAGTCACACAGAAAAAGAAACATCATAAGATATCAGTAATACACGGAATGTAAACTTGGCTACACAGGAACTGAATTACAGAACAGAACAGGGTCTCAAATTTAGAAAACCAACTTATGCTTGCTTAAGGGGAAAGGTGAGTTGGGGTGCTACATAAAACCAGAGATTGAAATGAACACAGATAAAGTTCCTTAAGCCAAATATGGAATAGACAAGAGCTACTCCTTGCTCAACGAAATGGACTCAACACCGCATATTAAATGCCTAAGAATGTACCTGACTAGTAAGTATCTTAAAACCTATGGATTGCTATGTCTCCGAAAGAGAATCAAGCATGTGTACAGGGGCATAAACGCAGCAGTGATAGGATTGGAGAGGTTCGGTGAGCAAATGAAGACCCTTTGAAGTCATATTGCATGGTACCCATTCCACGGGTTTCAACTACCCAGGTTTAAGGTATTCTTCCTTCAGCTAAAACATGCATGTGGAACCTAGAGTATGATCAACCATGTGATCGGGAGACGTGTTCAAATATGTCTCAGTTTTCGTACCCTGGTACTCGGGTGCAACATTCCAGACGCTTTACTAACACCCTCCCGACTTGGAGAGTCAGTCCCTTTAACCTCCTGTTTGGCCCAGTTTGCAATTTCTGCGGAAGATGAACAGGAATAGCGAGAACCAATGAGAGACTAGCTGGAGGTGTCTGGACGGGCAAATTTAACTCTCATTTCCCACCAGGAAGAGGAATTAACCAAAGGCTCAGCGTGCCGTGCCGGAACCAGATTAGGGCCTGAAGCCATCCTGCGGTGTTGCGGCCAGCTCAAAAGAAAGCGAGTTGAAGAAAGGAGCTCAGGGGCACTGTAATTCACAAACCTGCAGAGTTATAAATGACAGCTATCGTCCAAAAATATACTGAAGTAAGGCTGCCAAGAGGACTTGAAAGCGGGGCAGAATTGCAGGAAACCGATTTCAGGAGGTAGACTGGAATTGCATTGAAAGCATAGGAAAAGAGGCAGAACGTCCACAATGATGCACTTGGCCAAAAAGGGCGTATGCGTTTTTTCCTGAATATATTCAGGAAAAAACGCATACGCCCTTTTTGGCCAACCAAGCAAGCTTGCAAAGGAAATCTGCACTACAATGAAGTCTCACTTCCCCCCGGTCAAAAGGGCCATCTGAAAAAAGTGTAAAATCCAGAAAGGCAGGACAGGCCATGGAGAACTGGGAGCCTTGTTATGCTGATGGGCGGGATGTAAATTGCCAACAGACACTCGGGAGAAGTGTATGGTGTTTCCTGAAACATCTAAAAAACAAAGCAACAGAGCCTAGGGCACTTCCACTTATGGTCCTATAGCTTAGGGAAATTAAAATCAAAAAGACACAGCCACCCCAAAGTTTGGGACGCCTCTGTTTACAAGAACCTCGTTTACCGTACAAGTTCAACATCGCAGAAAGTGAAAAATGGATAAAGAAGTTGTGGTATATACTTACAAAGCAATATCACTCAGCAATGAAATCTATGTCATCAGGCCCTTAGCAGCACAATGAGTGGATTCAGGTATGATGATTCTAACTGAAATAAGTCACACAGAAAAAGAAACATCATAAGATATCAGTAATACACGGAATGTAAACTTGGCTACACAGGAACTGAATTACAGAACAGAACAGGGTCTCAAATTTAGAAAACCAACTTATGCTTGCTTAAGGGGAAAGGTGAGTTGGGGTGCTGCATAAAACCAGAGATTGAAATGAGCACAGATAAAGTTCCTTAAGCCAAATATGGAATAGACAAGAGCTACTCCTTGCTCAACGAAATGGACTCAACACCGCATATTAAATGCCTAAGAATGTACCTGACTAGTAAGTATCTTAAAACCTATGGATTGCTATGTCTCCGAAAGAGAATCAAGCATGTGTACAGGGGCATAAACGCAGCAGTGATAGGATTGGAGAGGTTCGGTGAGCAAATGAAGACCCTTTGAAGTCATATTGCATGGTACCCATTCCACGGGTTTCAACTACCCAGGTTTAAGGTATTCTTCCTTCAGCTAAAACATGCATGTGGAACCTAGAGTATGATCAACCATGTGATCGGGAGACGTGTTCAAATATGTCTCAGTTTTCGTACCCTGGTACTCGGGTGCAACATTCCAGACGCTTTACTAACACCCTCCCGACTTGGAGAGTCAGTCCCTTTAACCTCCTGTTTGGCCCAGTTTGCAATTTCTGCGGAAGATGAACAGGAATAGCGAGAACCAATGAGAGACTAGCTGGAGGTGTCTGGACGGGCAAATTTAACTCTCATTTCCCACCAGGAAGAGGAATTAACCAAAGGCTCAGCGTGCCGTGCCGGAACCAGATTAGGGCCTGAAGCCATCCTGCGGTGTTGCGGCCAGCTCAAAAGAAAGCGAGTTGAAGAAAGGAGCTCAGGGGCACTGTAATTCACAAACCTGCAGAGTTATAAATGACAGCTATCGTCCAAAAATATACTGAAGTAAGGCTGCCAAGAGGACTTGAAAGCGGGGCAGAATTGCAGGAAACCGATTTCAGGAGGTAGACTGGAATTGCATTGAAAGCATAGGAAAAGAGGCAGAACGTCCACAATGATGCACTTGGCCAAAAAGGGCGTATGCGTTTTTTCCTGAATATATTCAGGAAAAAACGCATACGCCCTTTTTGGCCAACCAAGCAAGCTTGCAAAGGAAATCTGCACTACAATGAAGTCTCACTTCCCCCCCGGTCAAAAGGGCCATCTGAAAAAAGTGTAAAATCCAGAAAGGCAGGACAGGCCATGGAGAACTGGGAGCCTTGTTATGCTGATGGGCGGGATGTAAATTGCCAACAGACACTCGGGAGAAGTGTATGGTGTTTCCTGAAACATCTAAAAAACAAAGCAACAGAGCCTAGGGCACTTCCACTTATGGTCCTATAGCTTAGGGAAATTAAAATCAAAAAGACACAGCCACCCCAAAGTTTGGGACGCCTCTGTTTACAAGAACCTCGTTTACAGTACAAGTTCAACATCGCAGAAAGTGAAAAATGGATAAAGAAGTTGTGGTATTTACTTACAAAGCAATATCACTCAGCAATGAAATCTATGTCATCAGGCCCTTAGCAGCACAATGAGTGGATTCAGGTATGATGATTCTAACTGAAATAAGTCACACAGAAAAAGAAACATCATAAGATATCAGTAATACACGGAATGTAAACTTGGCTACACAGGAACTGAATTACAGAACAGAACAGGGTCTCAAATTTAGAAAACCAACTTATGCTTGCTTAAGGGGAAAGGTGAGTTGGGGTGCTACATAAAACCAGAGATTGAAATGAACACAGATAAAGTTCCTTAAGCCAAATATGGAATAGACAAGAGCTACTCCTTGCTCAACGAAATGGACTCAACACCGCATATTAAATGCCTAAGAATGTACCTGACTAGTAAGTATCTTAAAACCTATGGATTGCTATGTCTCCGAAAGAGAATCAAGCATGTGTACAGGGGCATAAACGCAGCAGTGATAGGATTGGAGAGGTTCGGTGAGCAAATGAAGACCCTTTGAAGTCATATTGCATGGTACCCATTCCACGGGTTTCAACTACCCAGGTTTAAGGTATTCTTCCTTCAGCTAAAACATGCATGTGGAAACTAGAGTATGATCAACCATGTGATCGGGAGACGTGTTCAAATATGTCTCAGTTTTCGTACCCTGGTACTCGGGTGCAACATTCCAGACGCTTTACTAACACCCTCCCGACTTGGAGAGTCAGTCCCTTTAACCTCCTGTTTGGCCCAGTTTGCAATTTCTGCGGAAGATGAACAGGAATAGCGAGAACCAATGAGAGACTAGCTGGAGGTGTCTGGACGGGCAAATTTAACTCTCATTTCCCACCAGGAAGAGGAATTAACCAAAGGCTCAGCGTGCCGTGCCGGAACCAGATTAGGGCCTGAAGCCATCCTGCGGTGTTGCGGCCAGCTCAAAAGAAAGCGAGTTGAAGAAAGGAGCTCAGGGGCACTGTAATTCACAAACCTGCAGAGTTATAAATGACAGCTATCGTCCAAAAATATACTGAAGTAAGGCTGCCAAGAGGACTTGAAAGCGGGGCAGAATTGCAGGAAACCGATTTCAGGAGGTAGACTGGAATTGCATTGAAAGCATAGGAAAAGAGGCAGAACGTCCACAATGATGCACTTGGCCAAAAAGGGCGTATGCGTTTTTTCCTGAATATATTCAGGAAAAAACGCATACGCCCTTTTTGGCCAACCAAGCAAGCTTGCAAAGGAAATCTGCACTACAATGAAGTCTCACTTCCCCCCGGTCAAAAGGGCCATCTGAAAAAAGTGTAAAATCCAGAAAGGCAGGACAGGCCATGGAGAACTGGGAGCCTTGTTATGCTGATGGGCGGGATGTAAATTGCCAACAGACACTCGGGAGAAGTGTATGGTGTTTCCTGAAACATCTAAAAAACAAAGCAACAGAGCCTAGGGCACTTCCACTTATGGTCCTATAGCTTAGGGAAATTAAAATCAAAAAGACACAGCCACCCCAAAGTTTGGGACGCCTCTGTTTACAAGAACCTCGTTTACCGTACAAGTTCAACATCGCAGAAAGTGAAAAATGGATAAAGAAGTTGTGGTATATACTTACAAAGCAATATCACTCAGCAATGAAATCTATGTCATCAGGCCCTTAGCAGCACAATGAGTGGATTCAGGTATGATGATTCTAACTGAAATAAGTCACACAGAAAAAGAAACATCATAAGATATCAGTAATACACGGAATGTAAACTTGGCTACACAGGAACTGAATTACAGAACAGAACAGGGTCTCAAATTTAGAAAACCAACTTATGCTTGCTTAAGGGGAAAGGTGAGTTGGGGTGCTGCATAAAACCAGAGATTGAAATGAGCACAGATAAAGTTCCTTAAGCCAAATATGGAATAGACAAGAGCTACTCCTTGCTCAACGAAATGGACTCAACACCGCATATTAAATGCCTAAGAATGTACCTGACTAGTAAGTATCTTAAAACCTATGGATTGCTATGTCTCCGAAAGAGAATCAAGCATGTGTACAGGGGCATAAACGCAGCAGTGATAGGATTGGAGAGGTTCGGTGAGCAAATGAAGACCCTTTGAAGTCATATTGCATGGTACCCATTCCACGGGTTTCAACTACCCAGGTTTAAGGTATTCTTCCTTCAGCTAAAACATGCATGTGGAACCTAGAGTATGATCAACCATGTGATCGGGAGACGTGTTCAAATATGTCTCAGTTTTCGTACCCTGGTACTCGGGTGCAACATTCCAGACGCTTTACTAACACCCTCCCGACTTGGAGAGTCAGTCCCTTTAACCTCCTGTTTGGCCCAGTTTGCAATTTCTGCGGAAGATGAACAGGAATAGCGAGAACCAATGAGAGACTAGCTGGAGGTGTCTGGACGGGCAAATTTAACTCTCATTTCCCACCAGGAAGAGGAATTAACCAAAGGCTCAGCGTGCCGTGCCGGAACCAGATTAGGGCCTGAAGCCATCCTGCGGTGTTGCGGCCAGCTCAAAAGAAAGCGAGTTGAAGAAAGGAGCTCAGGGGCACTGTAATTCACAAACCTGCAGAGTTATAAATGACAGCTATCGTCCAAAAATATACTGAAGTAAGGCTGCCAAGAGGACTTGAAAGCGGGGCAGAATTGCAGGAAACCGATTTCAGGAGGTAGACTGGAATTGCATTGAAAGCATAGGAAAAGAGGCAGAACGTCCACAATGATGCACTTGGCCAAAAAGGGCGTATGCGTTTTTTCCTGAATATATTCAGGAAAAAACGCATACGCCCTTTTTGGCCAACCAAGCAAGCTTGCAAAGGAAATCTGCACTACAATGAAGTCTCACTTCCCCCCCGGTCAAAAGGGCCATCTGAAAAAAGTGTAAAATCCAGAAAGGCAGGACAGGCCATGGAGAACTGGGAGCCTTGTTATGCTGATGGGCGGGATGTAAATTGCCAACAGACACTCGGGAGAAGTGTATGGTGTTTCCTGAAACATCTAAAAAACAAAGCAACAGAGCCTAGGGCACTTCCACTTATGGTCCTATAGCTTAGGGAAATTAAAATCAAAAAGACACAGCCACCCCAAAGTTTGGGACGCCTCTGTTTACAAGAACCTCGTTTACAGTACAAGTTCAACATCGCAGAAAGTGAAAAATGGATAAAGAAGTTGTGGTATTTACTTACAAAGCAATATCACTCAGCAATGAAATCTATGTCATCAGGCCCTTAGCAGCACAATGAGTGGATTCAGGTATGATGATTCTAACTGAAATAAGTCACACAGAAAAAGAAACATCATAAGATATCAGTAATACACGGAATGTAAACTTGGCTACACAGGAACTGAATTACAGAACAGAACAGGGTCTCAAATTTAGAAAACCAACTTATGCTTGCTTAAGGGGAAAGGTGAGTTGGGGTGCTGCATAAAACCAGAGATTGAAATGAGCACAGATAAAGTTCCTTAAGCCAAATATGGAATAGACAAGAGCTACTCCTTGCTCAACGAAATGGACTCAACACCGCATATTAAATGCCTAAGAATGTACCTGACTAGTAAGTATCTTAAAACCTATGGATTGCTATGTCTCCGAAAGAGAATCAAGCATGTGTACAGGGGCATAAACGCAGCAGTGATAGGATTGGAGAGGTTCGGTGAGCAAATGAAGACCCTTTGAAGTCATATTGCATGGTACCCATTCCACGGGTTTCAACTACCCAGGTTTAAGGTATTCTTCCTTCAGCTAAAACATGCATGTGGAACCTAGAGTATGATCAACCATGTGATCGGGAGACGTGTTCAAATATGTCTCAGTTTTCGTACCCTGGTACTCGGGTGCAACATTCCAGACGCTTTACTAACACCCTCCCGACTTGGAGAGTCAGTCCCTTTAACCTCCTGTTTGGCCCAGTTTGCAATTTCTGCGGAAGATGAACAGGAATAGCGAGAACCAATGAGAGACTAGCTGGAGGTGTCTGGACGGGCAAATTTAACTCTCATTTCCCACCAGGAAGAGGAATTAACCAAAGGCTCAGCGTGCCGTGCCGGAACCAGATTAGGGCCTGAAGCCATCCTGCGGTGTTGCGGCCAGCTCAAAAGAAAGCGAGTTGAAGAAAGGAGCTCAGGGGCACTGTAATTCACAAACCTGCAGAGTTATAAATGACAGCTATCGTCCAAAAATATACTGAAGTAAGGCTGCCAAGAGGACTTGAAAGCGGGGCAGAATTGCAGGAAACCGATTTCAGGAGGTAGACTGGAATTGCATTGAAAGCATAGGAAAAGAGGCAGAACGTCCACAATGATGCACTTGGCCAAAAAGGGCGTATGCGTTTTTTCCTGAATATATTCAGGAAAAAACGCATACGCCCTTTTTGGCCAACCAAGCAAGCTTGCAAAGGAAATCTGCACTACAATGAAGTCTCACTTCCCCCCCGGTCAAAAGGGCCATCTGAAAAAAGTGTAAAATCCAGAAAGGCAGGACAGGCCATGGAGAACTGGGAGCCTTGTTATGCTGATGGGCGGGATGTAAATTGCCAACAGACACTCGGGAGAAGTGTATGGTGTTTCCTGAAACATCTAAAAAACAAAGCAACAGAGCCTAGGGCACTTCCACTTATGGTCCTATAGCTTAGGGAAATTAAAATCAAAAAGACACAGCCACCCCAAAGTTTGGGACGCCTCTGTTTACAAGAACCTCGTTTACAGTACAAGTTCAACATCGCAGAAAGTGAAAAATGGATAAAGAAGTTGTGGTATTTACTTACAAAGCAATATCACTCAGCAATGAAATCTATGTCATCAGGCCCTTAGCAGCACAATGAGTGGATTCAGGTATGATGATTCTAACTGAAATAAGTCACACAGAAAAAGAAACATCATAAGATATCAGTAATACACGGAATGTAAACTTGGCTACACAGGAACTGAATTACAGAACAGAACAGGGTCTCAAATTTAGAAAACCAACTTATGCTTGCTTAAGGGGAAAGGTGAGTTGGGGTGCTACATAAAACCAGAGATTGAAATGAACACAGATAAAGTTCCTTAAGCCAAATATGGAATAGACAAGAGCTACTCCTTGCTCAACGAAATGGACTCAACACCGCATATTAAATGCCTAAGAATGTACCTGACTAGTAAGTATCTTAAAACCTATGGATTGCTATGTCTCCGAAAGAGAATCAAGCATGTGTACAGGGGCATAAACGCAGCAGTGATAGGATTGGAGAGGTTCGGTGAGCAAATGAAGACCCTTTGAAGTCATATTGCATGGTACCCATTCCACGGGTTTCAACTACCCAGGTTTAAGGTATTCTTCCTTCAGCTAAAACATGCATGTGGAACCTAGAGTATGATCAACCATGTGATCGGGAGACGTGTTCAAATATGTCTCAGTTTTCGTACCCTGGTACTCGGGTGCAACATTCCAGACGCTTTACTAACACCCTCCCGACTTGGAGAGTCAGTCCCTTTAACCTCCTGTTTGGCCCAGTTTGCAATTTCTGCGGAAGATGAACAGGAATAGCGAGAACCAATGAGAGACTAGCTGGAGGTGTCTGGACGGGCAAATTTAACTCTCATTTCCCACCAGGAAGAGGAATTAACCAAAGGCTCAGCGTGCCGTGCCGGAACCAGATTAGGGCCTGAAGCCATCCTGCGGTGTTGCGGCCAGCTCAAAAGAAAGCGAGTTGAAGAAAGGAGCTCAGGGGCACTGTAATTCACAAACCTGCAGAGTTATAAATGACAGCTATCGTCCAAAAATATACTGAAGTAAGGCTGCCAAGAGGACTTGAAAGCGGGGCAGAATTGCAGGAAACCGATTTCAGGAGGTAGACTGGAATTGCATTGAAAGCATAGGAAAAGAGGCAGAACGTCCACAATGATGCACTTGGCCAAAAAGGGCGTATGCGTTTTTTCCTGAATATATTCAGGAAAAAACGCATACGCCCTTTTTGGCCAACCAAGCAAGCTTGCAAAGGAAATCTGCACTACAATGAAGTCTCACTTCCCCCCCGGTCAAAAGGGCCATCTGAAAAAAGTGTAAAATCCAGAAAGGCAGGACAGGCCATGGAGAACTGGGAGCCTTGTTATGCTGATGGGCGGGATGTAAATTGCCAACAGACACTCGGGAGAAGTGTATGGTGTTTCCTGAAACATCTAAAAAACAAAGCAACAGAGCCTAGGGCACTTCCACTTATGGTCCTATAGCTTAGGGAAATTAAAATCAAAAAGACACAGCCACCCCAAAGTTTGGGACGCCTCTGTTTACAAGAACCTCGTTTACCGTACAAGTTCAACATCGCAGAAAGTGAAAAATGGATAAAGAAGTTGTGGTATATACTTACAAAGCAATATCACTCAGCAATGAAATCTATGTCATCAGGCCCTTAGCAGCACAATGAGTGGATTCAGGTATGATGATTCTAACTGAAATAAGTCACACAGAAAAAGAAACATCATAAGATATCAGTAATACACGGAATGTAAACTTGGCTACACAGGAACTGAATTACAGAACAGAACAGGGTCTCAAATTTAGAAAACCAACTTATGCTTGCTTAAGGGGAAAGGTGAGTTGGGGTGCTGCATAAAACCAGAGATTGAAATGAGCACAGATAAAGTTCCTTAAGCCAAATATGGAATAGACAAGAGCTACTCCTTGCTCAACGAAATGGACTCAACACCGCATATTAAATGCCTAAGAATGTACCTGACTAGTAAGTATCTTAAAACCTATGGATTGCTATGTCTCCGAAAGAGAATCAAGCATGTGTACAGGGGCATAAACGCAGCAGTGATAGGATTGGAGAGGTTCGGTGAGCAAATGAAGACCCTTTGAAGTCATATTGCATGGTACCCATTCCACGGGTTTCAACTACCCAGGTTTAAGGTATTCTTCCTTCAGCTAAAACATGCATGTGGAACCTAGAGTATGATCAACCATGTGATCGGGAGACGTGTTCAAATATGTCTCAGTTTTCGTACCCTGGTACTCGGGTGCAACATTCCAGACGCTTTACTAACACCCTCCCGACTTGGAGAGTCAGTCCCTTTAACCTCCTGTTTGGCCCAGTTTGCAATTTCTGCGGAAGATGAACAGGAATAGCGAGAACCAATGAGAGACTAGCTGGAGGTGTCTGGACGGGCAAATTTAACTCTCATTTCCCACCAGGAAGAGGAATTAACCAAAGGCTCAGCGTGCCGTGCCGGAACCAGATTAGGGCCTGAAGCCATCCTGCGGTGTTGCGGCCAGCTCAAAAGAAAGCGAGTTGAAGAAAGGAGCTCAGGGGCACTGTAATTCACAAACCTGCAGAGTTATAAATGACAGCTATCGTCCAAAAATATACTGAAGTAAGGCTGCCAAGAGGACTTGAAAGCGGGGCAGAATTGCAGGAAACCGATTTCAGGAGGTAGACTGGAATTGCATTGAAAGCATAGGAAAAGAGGCAGAACGTCCACAATGATGCACTTGGCCAAAAAGGGCGTATGCGTTTTTTCCTGAATATATTCAGGAAAAAACGCATACGCCCTTTTTGGCCAACCAAGCAAGCTTGCAAAGGAAATCTGCACTACAATGAAGTCTCACTTCCCCCCCGGTCAAAAGGGCCATCTGAAAAAAGTGTAAAATCCAGAAAGGCAGGACAGGCCATGGAGAACTGGGAGCCTTGTTATGCTGATGGGCGGGATGTAAATTGCCAACAGACACTCGGGAGAAGTGTATGGTGTTTCCTGAAACATCTAAAAAACAAAGCAACAGAGCCTAGGGCACTTCCACTTATGGTCCTATAGCTTAGGGAAATTAAAATCAAAGAGACACAGCCACCCCAAAGTTTGGGACGCCTCTGTTTACAAGAACCTCGTTTACAGTACAAGTTCAACATCGCAGAAAGTGAAAAATGGATAAAGAAGTTGTGGTATTTACTTACAAAGCAATATCACTCAGCAATGAAATCTATGTCATCAGGCCCTTAGCAGCACAATGAGTGGATTCAGGTATGATGATTCTAACTGAAATAAGTCACACAGAAAAAGAAACATCATAAGATATCAGTAATACACGGAATGTAAACTTGGCTACACAGGAACTGAATTACAGAACAGAACAGGGTCTCAAATTTAGAAAACCAACTTATGCTTGCTTAAGGGGAAAGGTGAGTTGGGGTGCTGCATAAAACCAGAGATTGAAATGAACACAGATAAAGTTCCTTAAGCCAAATATGGAATAGACAAGAGCTACTCCTTGCTCAACGAAATGGACTCAACACCGCATATTAAATGCCTAAGAATGTACCTGACTAGTAAGTATCTTAAAACCTATGGATTGCTATGTCTCCGAAAGAGAATCAAGCATGTGTACAGGGGCATAAACGCAGCAGTGATAGGATTGGAGAGGTTCGGTGAGCAAATGAAGACCCTTTGAAGTCATATTGCATGGTACCCATTCCACGGGTTTCAACTACCCAGGTTTAAGGTATTCTTCCTTCAGCTAAAACATGCATGTGGAACCTAGAGTATGATCAACCATGTGATCGGGAGACGTGTTCAAATATGTCTCAGTTTTCGTACCCTGGTACTCGGGTGCAACATTCCAGACGCTTTACTAACACCCTCCCGACTTGGAGAGTCAGTCCCTTTAACCTCCTGTTTGGCCCAGTTTGCAATTTCTGCGGAAGATGAACAGGAATAGCGAGAACCAATGAGAGACTAGCTGGAGGTGTCTGGATGGGCAAATTTAACTCTCATTTCCCACCAGGAAGAGGAATTAACCAAAGGCTCAGCGTGCCGTGCCGGAACCAGATTAGGGCCTGAAGCCATCCTGCGGTGTTGCGGCCAGCTCAAAAGAAAGCGAGTTGAAGAAAGGAGCTCAGGGGCACTGTAATTCACAAACCTGCAGAGTTATAAATGACAGCTATCGTCCAAAAATATACTGAAGTAAGGCTGCCAAGAGGACTTGAAAGCGGGGCAGAATTACAGGAAACCGATTTCAGGAGGTAGACTGGAATTGCATTGAAAGCATAGGAAAAGAGGCAGAACGTCCACAATGATGCACTTGGCCAAAAAGGGCGTATGCGTTTTTTCCTCAATATATTCAGGAAGAAACGCATACGCCCTTTTTGGCCAACCAAGCAAGCTTGCAAAGGAAATCTGCACTACAATGAAGTCTCACTTCCCCCCGGTCAAAAGGGCCATCTGAAAAAAGTGTAAAATCCAGAAAGGCAGGACAGGCCATGGAGAACTGGGAGCCTTGTTATGCTGATGGGCGGGATGTAAATTGCCAACAGACACTCGGGAGAAGTGTATGGTGTTTCCTGAAACATCTAAAAAACAAAGCAACAGAGCCTAGGGCACTTCCACTTATGGTCCTATAGCTTAGGGAAATTAAAATCAAAAAGACACAGCCACCCCAAAGTTTGGGACGCCTCTGTTTACAAGAACCTCGTTTACCGTACAAGTTCAACATCGCAGAAAGTGAAAAATGGATAAAGAAGTTGTGGTATTTACTTACAAAGCAATATCACTCAGCAATGAAATCTATGTCATCAGGCCCTTAGCAGCACAATGAGTGGATTCAGGTATGATGATTCTAACTGAAATAAGTCACACAGAAAAAGAAACATCATAAGATATCAGTAATACACGGAATGTAAACTTGGCTACACAGGAACTGAATTACAGAACAGAACAGGGTCTCAAATTTAGAAAACCAACTTATGCTTGCTTAAGGGTAAAGGTGAGTTGGGGTGCTGCATAAAACCAGAGATTGAAATGAGCACAGATAAAGTTCCTTAAGCCAAATATGGAATAGACAAGAGCTACTCCTTGCTCAACGAAATGGACTCAACACCGCATATTAAATGCCTAAGAATGTACCTGACTAGTAAGTATCTTAAAACCTATGGATTGCTATGTCTCCGAAAGAGAATCAAGCATGTGTACAGGGGCATAAACGCAGCAGTGATAGGATTGGAGAGGTTCGGTGAGCAAATGAAGACCCTTTGAAGTCATATTGCATGGTACCCATTCCACGGGTTTCAACTACCCAGGTTTAAGGTATTCTTCCTTCAGCTAAAACATGCATGTGGAACCTAGAGTATGATCAACCATGTGATCGGGAGACGTGTTCAAATATGTCTCAGTTTTCGTACCCTGGTACTCGGGTGCAACATTCCAGACGCTTTACTAACACCCTCCCGACTTGGAGAGTCAGTCCCTTTAACCTCCTGTTTGGCCCAGTTTGCAATTTCTGCGGAAGATGAACAGGAATAGCGAGAACCAATGAGAGACTAGCTGGAGGTGTCTGGACGGGCAAATTTAACTCTCATTTCCCACCAGGAAGAGGAATTAACCAAAGGCTCAGCGTGCCGTGCCGGAACCAGATTAGGGCCTGAAGCCATCCTGCGGTGTTGCGGCCAGCTCAAAAGAAAGCGAGTTGAAGAAAGGAGCTCAGGGGCACTGTAATTCACAAACCTGCAGAGTTATAAATGACAGCTATCGTCCAAAAATATACTGAAGTAAGGCTGCCAAGAGGACTTGAAAGCGGGGCAGAATTGCAGGAAACCGATTTCAGGAGGTAGACTGGAATTGCATTGAAAGCATAGGAAAAGAGGCAGAACGTCCACAATGATGCACTTGGCCAAAAAGGGCGTATGCGTTTTTTCCTGAATATATTCAGGAAAAAACGCATACGCCCTTTTTGGCCAACCAAGCAAGCTTGCAAAGGAAATCTGCACTACAATGAAGTCTCACTTCCCCCCGGTCAAAAGGGCCATCTGAAAAAAGTGTAAAATCCAGAAAGGCAGGACAGGCCATGGAGAACTGGGAGCCTTGTTATGCTGATGGGCGGGATGTAAATTGCCAACAGACACTCGGGAGAAGTGTATGGTGTTTCCTGAAACATCTAAAAAACAAAGCAACAGAGCCTAGGGCACTTCCACTTATGGTCCTATAGCTTAGGGAAATTAAAATCAAAAAGACACAGCCACCCCAAAGTTTGGGACGCCTCTGTTTACAAGAACCTCGTGTACAGTACAAGTTCAACATCGCAGAAAGTGAAAAATGGATAAAGAAGTTGTGGTATTTACTTACAAAGCAATATCACTCAGCAATGAAATCTATGTCATCAGGCCCTTAGCAGCACAATGAGTAGATTCAGGTATGATGATTCTAACTGAAATAAGTCACACAGAAAAAGAAACATCATAAGATATCAGTAATACACGGAATGTAAACTTGGCTACACAGGAACTGAATTACAGAACAGAACAGGGTCTCAAATTTAGAAAACCAACTTATGCTTGCTTAAGGGGAAAGGTGAGTTGGGGTGCTGCATAAAACCAGAGATTGAAATGAGCACAGATAAAGTTCCTTAAGCCAAATATGGAATAGACAAGAGCTACTCCTTGCTCAACGAAATGGACTCAACACCGCATATTAAATGCCTAAGAATGTACCTGACTAGTAAGTATCTTAAAACCTATGGATTGCTATGTCTCCGAAAGAGAATCAAGCATGTGTACAGGGGCATAAATGCAGCAGTGATAGGATTGGAGAGGTTCGGTGAGCAAATGAAGACCCTTTGAAGTCATATTGCATGGTACCCATTCCACGGGTTTCAACTACCCAGGTTTAAGGTATTCTTCCTTCAGCTAAAACATGCATGTGGAACCTAGAGTATGATCAACCATGTGATCGGGAGACGTGTTCAAATATGTCTCAGTTTTCGTACCCTGGTACTCGGGTGCAACATTCCAGACGCTTTACTAACACCCTCCCGACTTGGAGAGTCAGTCCCTTTAACCTCCTGTTTGGCCCAGTTTGCAATTTCTGCGGAAGATGAACAGGAATAGCGAGAACCAATGAGAGACTAGCTGGAGGTGTCTGGACGGGCAAATTTAACTCTCATTTCCCACCAGGAAGAGGAATTAACCAAAGGCTCAGCGTGCCGTGCCGGAACCAGATTAGGGCCTGAAGCCATCCTGCGGTGTTGCGGCCAGCTCAAAAGAAAGCGAGTTGAAGAAAGGAGCTCAGGGGCACTGTAATTCACAAACCTGCAGAGTTATAAATGACAGCTATCGTCCAAAAATATACTGAAGTAAGGCTGCCAAGAGGACTTGAAAGCGGGGCAGAATTGCAGGAAACCGATTTCAGGAGGTAGACTGGAATTGCATTGAAAGCATAGGAAAAGAGGCAGAACGTCCACAATGATGCACTTGGCCAAAAAGGGCGTATGCGTTTTTTCCTGAATATATTCAGGAAAAAACGCATACGCCCTTTTTGGCCAACCAAGCAAGCTTGCAAAGGAAATCTGCACTACAATGAAGTCTCACTTCCCCCCGGTCAAAAGGGCCATCTGAAAAAAGTGTAAAATCCAGAAAGGCAGGACAGGCCATGGAGAACTGGGAGCCTTGTTATGCTGATGGGCGGGATGTAAATTGCCAACAGACACTCGGGAGAAGTGTATGGTGTTTCCTGAAACATCTAAAAAACAAAGCAACAGAGCCTAGGGCACTTCCACTTATGGTCCTATAGCTTAGGGAAATTAAAATCAAAAAGACACAGCCACCCCAAAGTTTGGGACGCCTCTGTTTACAAGAACCTCGTTTACCGTACAAGTTCAACATCGCAGAAAGTGAAAAATGGATAAAGAAGTTGTGGTATTTACTTACAAAGCAATATCACTCAGCAATGAAATCTATGTCATCAGGCCCTTAGCAGCACAATGAGTGGATTCAGGTATGATGATTCTAACTGAAATAAGTCACACAGAAAAAGAAACATCATAAGATATCAGTAATACACGGAATGTAAACTTGGCTACACAGGAACTGAATTACAGAACAGAACAGGGTCTCAAATTTAGAAAACCAACTTATGCTTGCTTAAGGGTAAAGGTGAGTTGGGGTGCTGCATAAAACCAGAGATTGAAATGAGCACAGATAAAGTTCCTTAAGCCAAATATGGAATAGACAAGAGCTACTCCTTGCTCAACGAAATGGACTCAACACCGCATATTAAATGCCTAAGAATGTACCTGACTAGTAAGTATCTTAAAACCTATGGATTGCTATGTCTCCGAAAGAGAATCAAGCATGTGTACAGGGGCATAAACGCAGCAGTGATAGGATTGGAGAGGTTCGGTGAGCAAATGAAGACCCTTTGAAGTCATATTGCATGGTACCCATTCCACGGGTTTCAACTACCCAGGTTTAAGGTATTCTTCCTTCAGCTAAAACATGCATGTGGAACCTAGAGTATGATCAACCATGTGATCGGGAGACGTGTTCAAATATGTCTCAGTTTTCGTACCCTGGTACTCGGGTGCAACATTCCAGACGCTTTACTAACACCCTCCCGACTTGGAGAGTCAGTCCCTTTAACCTCCTGTTTGGCCCAGTTTGCAATTTCTGCGGAAGATGAACAGGAATAGCGAGAACCAATGAGAGACTAGCTGGAGGTGTCTGGACGGGCAAATTTAACTCTCATTTCCCACCAGGAAGAGGAATTAACCAAAGGCTCAGCGTGCCGTGCCGGAACCAGATTAGGGCCTGAAGCCATCCTGCGGTGTTGCGGCCAGCTCAAAAGAAAGCGAGTTGAAGAAAGGAGCTCAGGGGCACTGTAATTCACAAACCTGCAGAGTTATAAATGACAGCTATCGTCCAAAAATATACTGAAGTAAGGCTGCCAAGAGGACTTGAAAGCGGGGCAGAATTGCAGGAAACCGATTTCAGGAGGTAGACTGGAATTGCATTGAAAGCATAGGAAAAGAGGCAGAACGTCCACCATGATGCACTTGGCCAAAAAGGGCGTATGCGTTTTTTCCTGAATATATTCAGGAAAAAACGCATACGCCCTTTTTGGCCAACCAAGCAAGCTTGCAAAGGAAATCTGCACTACAATGAAGTCTCACTTCCCCCCGGTCAAAAGGGCCATCTGAAAAAAGTGTAAAATCCAGAAAGGCAGGACAGGCCATGGAGAACTGGGAGCCTTGTTATGCTGATGGGCGGGATGTAAATTGCCAACAGACACTCGGGAGAAGTGTATGGTGTTTCCTGAAACATCTAAAAAACAAAGCAACAGAGCCTAGGGCACTTCCACTTATGGTCCTATAGCTTAGGGAAATTAAAATCAAAAAGACACAGCCACCCCAAAGTTTGGGACGCCTCTGTTTACAAGAACCTCGTGTACAGTACAAGTTCAACATCGCAGAAAGTGAAAAATGGATAAAGAAGTTGTGGTATTTACTTACAAAGCAATATCACTCAGCAATGAAATCTATGTCATCAGGCCCTTAGCAGCACAATGAGTAGATTCAGGTATGATGATTCTAACTGAAATAAGTCACACAGAAAAAGAAACATCATAAGATATCAGTAATACACGGAATGTAAACTTGGCTACACAGGAACTGAATTACAGAACAGAACAGGGTCTCAAATTTAGAAAACCAACTTATGCTTGCTTAAGGGGAAAGGTGAGTTGGGGTGCTGCATAAAACCAGAGATTGAAATGAGCACAGATAAAGTTCCTTAAGCCAAATATGGAATAGACAAGAGCTACTCCTTGCTCAACGAAATGGACTCAACACCGCATATTAAATGCCTAAGAATGTACCTGACTAGTAAGTATCTTAAAACCTATGGATTGCTATGTCTCCGAAAGAGAATCAAGCATGTGTACAGGGGCATAAATGCAGCAGTGATAGGATTGGAGAGGTTCGGTGAGCAAATGAAGACCCTTTGAAGTCATATTGCATGGTACCCATTCCACGGGTTTCAACTACCCAGGTTTAAGGTATTCTTCCTTCAGCTAAAACATGCATGTGGAACCTAGAGTATGATCAACCATGTGATCGGGAGACGTGTTCAAATATGTCTCAGTTTTCGTACCCTGGTACTCGGGTGCAACATTCCAGACGCTTTACTAACACCCTCCCGACTTGGAGAGTCAGTCCCTTTAACCTCCTGTTTGGCCCAGTTTGCAATTTCTGCGGAAGATGAACAGGAATAGCGAGAACCAATGAGAGACTAGCTGGAGGTGTCTGGACGGGCAAATTTAACTCTCATTTCCCACCAGGAAGAGGAATTAACCAAAGGCTCAGCGTGCCGTGCCGGAACCAGATTAGGGCCTGAAGCCATCCTGCGGTGTTGCGGCCAGCTCAAAAGAAAGCGAGTTGAAGAAAGGAGCTCAGGGGCACTGTAATTCACAAACCTGCAGAGTTATAAATGACAGCTATCGTCCAAAAATATACTGAAGTAAGGCTGCCAAGAGGACTTGAAAGCGGGGCAGAATTGCAGGAAACCGATTTCAGGAGGTAGACTGGAATTGCATTGAAAGCATAGGAAAAGAGGCAGAACGTCCACAATGATGCACTTGGCCAAAAAGGGCGTATGCGTTTTTTCCTGAATATATTCAGGAAAAAACGCATACGCCCTTTTTGGCCAACCAAGCAAGCTTGCAAAGGAAATCTGCACTACAATGAAGTCTCACTTCCCCCCGGTCAAAAGGGCCATCTGAAAAAAGTGTAAAATCCAGAAAGGCAGGACAGGCCATGGAGAACTGGGAGCCTTGTTATGCTGATGGGCGGGATGTAAATTGCCAACAGACACTCGGGAGAAGTGTATGGTGTTTCCTGAAACATCTAAAAAACAAAGCAACAGAGCCTAGGGCACTTCCACTTATGGTCCTATAGCTTAGGGAAATTAAAATCAAAAAGACACAGCCACCCCAAAGTTTGGGACGCCTCTGTTTACAAGAACCTCGTTTACCGTACAAGTTCAACATCGCAGAAAGTGAAAAATGGATAAAGAAGTTGTGGTATTTACTTACAAAGCAATATCACTCAGCAATGAAATCTATGTCATCAGGCCCTTAGCAGCACAATGAGTGGATTCAGGTATGATGATCCTAACTGAAATAAGTCACACAGAAAAAGAAACATCATAAGATATCAGTAATACACGGAATGTAAACTTGGCTACACAGGAACTGAATTACAGAACAGAACAGGGTCTCAAATTTAGAAAACCAACTTATGCTTGCTTAAGGGGAAAGGTGAGTTGGGGTGCTGCATAAAACCAGAGACTGAAATGAGCACAGATAAAGTTCCTTAAGCCAAATATGGAATAGACAAGAGCTACTCCTTGCTCAACGAAATGGACTCAACACCGCATATTAAATGCCTAAGAATGTACCTGACTAGTAAGTATCTTAAAACCTATGGATTGCTATGTCTCCGAAAGAGAATCAAGCATGTGTACAGGGGCATAAACGCAGCAGTGATAGGATTGGAGAGGTTCGGTGAGCAAATGAAGACCCTTTGAAGTCATATTGCATGGTACCCATTCCACGGGTTTCAACTACCCAGGTTTAAGGTATTCTTCCTTCAGCTAAAACATGCATGTGGAACCTAGAGTATGATCAACCATGTGATCGGGAGACGTGTTCAAATATGTCTCAGTTTTCGTACCCTGGTACTCGGGTGCAACATTCCAGACGCTTTACTAACACCCTCCCGACTTGGAGAGTCAGTCCCTTTAACCTCCTGTTTGGCCCAGTTTGCAATTTCTGCGGAAGATGAACAGGAATAGCGAGAACCAATGAGAGACTAGCTGGAGGTGTCTGGACGGGCAAATTTAACTCTCATTTCCCACCAGGAAGAGGAATTAACCAAAGGCTCAGCGTGCCGTGCCAGAACCAGATTAGGGCCTGAAGCCATCCTGCGGTGTTGCGGCCAGCTCAAAAGAAAGCGAGTTGAAGAAAGGAGCTCAGGGGCACTGTAATTCACAAACCTGCAGAGTTATAAATGACAGCTATCGTCCAAAAATATACTGAAGTAAGGCTGCCAAGAGGACTTGAAAGCGGGGCAGAATTGCAGGAAACCGATTTCAGGAGGTAGAGTGGAATTGCATTGAAAGCATAGGAAAAGAGGCAGAACGTCCACAATGATGCACTTGGCCAAAAAGGGCGTATGCGTTTTTTCCTGAATATATTCAGGAAAAAACGCATACGCCCTTTTTGGCCAACCAAGCAAGCTTGCAAAGGAAATCTGCACTACAATGAAGTCTCACTTCCCCCCGGTCAAAAGGGCCATCTGAAAAAAGTGTAAAATCCAGAAAGGCAGGACAGGCCATGGAGAACTGGGAGCCTTGTTATGCTGATGGGCGGGATGTAAATTGCCAACAGACACTCGGGAGAAGTGTATGGTGTTTCCTGAAACATCTAAAAAACAAAGCAACAGAGCCTAGGGCACTTCCACTTATGGTCCTATAGCTTAGGGAAATTAAAATCAAAAAGACACAGCCACCCCAAAGTTTGGGACGCCTCTGTTTACAAGAACCTCGTTTACAGTACAAGTTCAACATCGCAGAAAGTGAAAAATGGATAAAGAAGTTGTGGTATTTACTTACAAAGCAATATCACTCAGCAATGAAATCTATGTCATCAGGCCCTTAGCAGCACAATGAGTGGATTCAGGTATGATGATTCTAACTGAAATAAGTCACACAGAAAAAGAAACATCATAAGATATCAGTAATACACGGAATGTAAACTTGGCTACACAGGAACTGAATTACAGAACAGAACAGGGTCTCAAATTTAGAAAACCAACTTATGCTTGCTTAAGGGGAAAGGTGAGTTGGGGTGCTGCATAAAACCAGAGATTGAAATGAGCACAGATAAAGTTCCTTAAGCCAAATATGGAATAGACAAGAGCTACTCCTTGCTCAACGAAATGGACTCAACACCGCATATTAAATGCCTAAGAATGTACCTGACTAGTAAGTATCTTAAAACCTATGGATTGCTATGTCTCCGAAAGAGAATCAAGCATGTGTACAGGGGCATAAACACAGCAGTGATAGGATTGGAGAGGTTCGGTGAGCAAATGAAGACCCTTTGAAGTCATATTGCATGGTACCCATTCCACGGGTTTCAACTACCCAGGTTTAAGGTATTCTTCCTTCAGCTAAAACATGCATGTGGAACCTAGAGTATGATCAACCATGTGATCGGGAGACGTGTTCAAATATGTCTCAGTTTTCGTACCCTGGTACTCGGGTGCAACATTCCAGACGCTTTACTAACACCCTCCCGACTTGGAGAGTCAGTCCCTTTAACCTCCTGTTTGGCCCAGTTTGCAATTTCTGCGGAAGATGAACAGGAATAGCGAGAACCAATGAGAGACTAGCTGGAGGTGTCTGGACGGGCAAATTTAACTCTCATTTCCCACCAGGAAGAGGAATTAACCAAAGGCTCAGCGTGCCGTGCCGGAACCAGATTAGGGCCTGAAGCCATCCTGCGGTGTTGCGGCCAGCTCAAAAGAAAGCGAGTTGAAGAAAGGAGCTCAGGGGCACTGTAATTCACAAACCTGCAGAGTTATAAATGACAGCTATCGTCCAAAAATATACTGAAGTAAGGCTGCCAAGAGGACTTGAAAGCGGGGCAGAATTGCAGGAAACCGATTTCAGGAGGTAGACTGGAATTGCATTGAAAGCATAGGAAAAGAGGCAGAACGTCCACAATGATGCACTTGGCCAAAAAGGGCGTATGCGTTTTTTCCTGAATATATTCAGGAAAAAACGCATACGCCCTTTTTGGCCAACCAAGCAAGCTTGCAAAGGAAATCTGCACTACAATGAAGTCTCACTTCCCCCCGGTCAAAAGGGCCATCTGAAAAAAGTGTAAAATCCAGAAAGGCAGGACAGGCCATGGAGAACTGGGAGCCTTGTTATGCTGATGGGCGGGATGTAAATTGCCAACAGACACTCGGGAGAAGTGTATGGTGTTTCCTGAAACATCTAAAAAACAAAGCAACAGAGCCTAGGGCACTTCCACTTATGGTCCTATAGCTTAGGGAAATTAAAATCAAAAAGACACAGCCACCCCAAAGTTTGGGACGCCTCTGTTTACAAGAACCTCGTTTACCGTACAAGTTCAACATCGCAGAAAGTGAAAAATGGATAAAGAAGTTGTGGTATTTACTTACAAAGCAATATCACTCAGCAATGAAATCTATGTCATCAGGCCCTTAGCAGCACAATGAGTGGATTCAGGTATGATGATTCTAACTGAAATAAGTCACACAGAAAAAGAAACATCATAAGATATCAGTAATACACGGAATGTAAACTTGGCTACACAGGAACTGAATTACAGAACAGAACAGGGTCTCAAATTTAGAAAACCAACTTATGCTTGCTTAAGGGGAAAGGTGAGTTGGGGTGCTGCATAAAACCAGAGATTGAAATGAGCACAGATAAAGTTCCTTAAGCCAAATATGGAATAGACAAGAGCTACTCCTTGCTCAACGAAATGGACTCAACACCGCATATTAAATGCCTAAGAATGTACCTGACTAGTAAGTATCTTAAAACCTATGGATTGCTATGTCTCCGAAAGAGAATCAAGCATGTGTACAGGGGCATAAACGCAGCAGTGATAGGATTGGAGAGGTTCGGTGAGCAAATGAAGACCCTTTGAAGTCATATTGCATGGTACCCATTCCACGGGTTTCAACTACCCAGGTTTAAGGTATTCTTCCTTCAGCTAAAACATGCATGTGGAACCTAGAGTATGATCAACCATGTGATCGGGAGACGTGTTCAAATATGTCTCAGTTTTCGTACCCTGGTACTCGGGTGCAACATTCCAGACGCTTTACTAACACCCTCCCGACTTGGAGAGTCAGTCCCTTTAACCTCCTGTTTGGCCCAGTTTGCAATTTCTGCGGAAGATGAACAGGAATAGCGAGAACCAATGAGAGACTAGCTGGAGGTGTCTGGACGGGCAAATTTAACTCTCATTTCCCACCAGGAAGAGGAATTAACCAAAGGCTCAGCGTGCCGTGCCGGAACCAGATTAGGGCCTGAAGCCATCCTGCGGTGTTGCGGCCAGCTCAAAAGAAAGCGAGTTGAAGAAAGGAGCTCAGGGGCACTGTAATTCACAAACCTGCAGAGTTATAAATGACAGCTATCGTCCAAAAATATACTGAAGTAAGGCTGCCAAGAGGACTTGAAAGCGGGGCAGAATTGCAGGAAACCGATTTCAGGAGGTAGACTGGAATTGCATTGAAAGCATAGGAAAAGAGGCAGAACGTCCACAATGATGCACTTGGCCAAAAAGGGCGTATGCGTTTTTTCCTGAATATATTCAGGAAAACACGCATACGCCCTTTTTGGCCAACCAAGCAAGCTTGCAAAGGAAATCTGCACTACAATGAAGTCTCACTTCCCCCCGGTCAAAAGGGCCATCTGAAAAAAGTGTAAAATCCAGAAAGGCAGGACAGGCCATGGAGAACTGGGAGCCTTGTTATGCTGATGGGCGGGATGTAAATTGCCAACAGACACTCGGGAGAAGTGTATGGTGTTTCCTGAAACATCTAAAAAACAAAGCAACAGAGCCTAGGGCACTTCCACTTATGGTCCTATAGCTTAGGGAAATTAAAATCAAAAAGACACAGCCACCCCAAAGTTTGGGACGCCTCTGTTTACAAGAACCTCGTTTACCGTACAAGTTCAACATCGCAGAAAGTGAAAAATGGATAAAGAAGTTGTGGTATTTACTTACAAAGCAATATCACTCAGCAATGAAATCTATGTCATCAGGCCCTTAGCAGCACAATGAGTGGATTCAGGTATGATGATTCTAACTGAAATAAGTCACACAGAAAAAGAAACATCATAAGATATCAGTAATACACGGAATGTAAACTTGGCTACACAGGAACTGAATTACAGAACAGAACAGGGTCTCAAATTTAGAAAACCAACTTATGCTTGCTTAAGGGTAAAGGTGAGTTGGGGTGCTGCATAAAACCAGAGATTGAAATGAACACAGATAAAGTTCCTTAAGCCAAATATGGAATAGACAAGAGCTACTCCTTGCTCAACGAAATGGACTCAACACCGCATATTAAATGCCTAAGAATGTACCTGACTAGTAAGTATCTTAAAACCTATGGATTGCTATGTCTCTGAAAGAGAATCAAGCATGTGTACAGGGGCATAAACGCAGCAGTGATAGGATTGGAGAGGTTCGGTGAGCAAATGAAGACCCTTTGAAGTCATATTGCATGGTACCCATTCCACGGGTTTCAACTACCCAGGTTTAAGGTATTCTTCCTTCAGCTAAAACATGCATGTGGAACCTAGAGTATGATCAACCATGTGATCGGGAGACGTGTTCAAATATGTCTCAGTTTTCGTACCCTGGTACTCGGGTGCAACATTCCAGACGCTTTACTAACACCCTCCCGACTTGGAGAGTCAGTCCCTTTAACCTCCTGTTTGGCCCAGTTTGCAATTTCTGCGGAAGATGAACAGGAATAGCGAGAACCAATGAGAGACTAGCTGGAGGTGTCTGGACGGGCAAATTTAACTCTCATTTCCCACCAGGAAGAGGAATTAACCAAAGGCTCAGCGTGCCGTGCCGGAACCAGATTAGGGCCTGAAGCCATCCTGCGGTGTTGCGGCCAGCTCAAAAGAAAGCGAGTTGAAGAAAGGAGCTCAGGGGCACTGTAATTCACAAACCTGCAGAGTTATAAATGACAGCTATCGTCCAAAAATATACTGAAGTAAGGCTGCCAAGAGGACTTGAAAGCGGGGCAGAATTACAGGAAACCGATTTCAGGAGGTAGACTGGAATTGCATTGAAAGCATAGGAAAAGAGGCAGAACGTCCACAATGATGCACTTGGCCAAAAAGGGCGTATGCGTTTTTTCCTGAATATATTCAGGAAAAAACGCATACGCCCTTTTTGGCCAACCAAGCAAGCTTGCAAAGGAAATCTGCACTACAATGAAGTCTCACTTCCCCCCGGTCAAAAGGGCCATCTGAAAAAAGTGTAAAATCCAGAAAGGCAGGACAGGCCATGGAGAACTGGGAGCCTTGTTATGCTGATGGGCGGGATGTAAATTGCCAACAGACACTCGGGAGAAGTGTATGGTGTTTCCTGAAACATCTAAAAAACAAAGCAACAGAGCCTAGGGCACTTCCACTTATGGTCCTATAGCTTAGGGAAATTAAAATCAAAAAGACACAGCCACCCCAAAGTTTGGGACGCCTCTGTTTACAAGAACCTCGTGTACAGTACAAGTTCAACATCGCAGAAAGTGAAAAATGGATAAAGAAGTTGTGGTATTTACTTACAAAGCAATATCACTCAGCAATGAAATCTATGTCATCAGGCCCTTAGCAGCACAATGAGTGGATTCAGGTATGATGATTCTAACTGAAATAAGTCACACAGAAAAAGAAACATCATAAGATATCAGTAATACACGGAATGTAAACTTGGCTACACAGGAACTGAATTACAGAACAGAACAGGGTCTCAAATTTAGAAAACCAACTTATGCTTGCTTAAGGGGAAAGGTGAGTTGGGGTGCTGCATAAAACCAGAGATTGAAATGAGCACAGATAAAGTTCCTTAAGCCAAATATGGAATAGACAAGAGCTACTCCTTGCTCAACGAAATGGACTCAACACCGCATATTAAATGCCTAAGAATGTACCTGACTAGTAAGTATCTTAAAACCTATGGATTGCTATGTCTCCGAAAGAGAATCAAGCATGTGTACAGGGGCATAAATGCAGCAGTGATAGGATTGGAGAGGTTCGGTGAGCAAATGAAGACCCTTTGAAGTCATATTGCATGGTACCCATTCCACGGGTTTCAACTACCCAGGTTTAAGGTATTCTTCCTTCAGCTAAAACATGCATGTGGAACCTAGAGTATGATCAACCATGTGATCGGGAGACGTGTTCAAATATGTCTCAGTTTTCGTACCCTGGTCCTCGGGTGCAACATTCCAGACGCTTTACTAACACCCTCCCGACTTGGAGAGTCAGTCCCTTTAACCTCCTGTTTGGCCCAGTTTGCAATTTCTGCGGAAGATGAACAGGAATAGCGAGAACCAATGAGAGACTAGCTGGAGGTGTCTGGACGGGCAAATTTAACTCTCATTTCCCACCAGGAAGAGGAATTAACCAAAGGCTCAGCGTGCCGTGCCGGAACCAGATTAGGGCCTGAAGCCATCCTGCGGTGTTGCGGCCAGCTCAAAAGAAAGCGAGTTGAAGAAAGGAGCTCAGGGGCACTGTAATTCACAAACCTGCAGAGTTATAAATGACAGCTATCGTCCAAAAATATACTGAAGTAAGGCTGCCAAGAGGACTTGAAAGCGGGGCAGAATTGCAGGAAACCGATTTCAGGAGGTAGACTGGAATTGCATTGAAAGCATAGGAAAAGAGGCAGAACGTCCACAATGATGCACTTGGCCAAAAAGGGCGTATGCGTTTTTTCCTGAATATATTCAGGAAAAAACGCATACGCCCTTTTTGGCCAACCAAGCAAGCTTGCAAAGGAAATCTGCACTACAATGAAGTCTCACTTCCCCCCGGTCAAAAGGGCCATCTGAAAAAAGTGTAAAATCCAGAAAGGCAGGACAGGCCATGGAGAACTGGGAGCCTTGTTATGCTGATGGGCGGGATGTAAATTGCCAACAGACACTCGGGAGAAGTGTATGGTGTTTCCTGAAACATCTAAAAAACAAAGCAACAGAGCCTAGGGCACTTCCACTTATGGTCCTATAGCTTAGGGAAATTAAAATCAAAAAGACACAGCCACCCCAAAGTTTGGGACGCCTCTGTTTACAAGAACCTCGTTTACCGTACAAGTTCAACATCGCAGAAAGTGAAAAATGGATAAAGAAGTTGTGGTATTTACTTACAAAGCAATATCACTCAGCAATGAAATCTATGTCATCAGGCCCTTAGCAGCACAATGAGTGGATTCAGGTATGATGATCCTAACTGAAATAAGTCACACAGAAAAAGAAACATCATAAGATATCAGTAATACACGGAATGTAAACTTGGCTACACAGGAACTGAATTACAGAACAGAACAGGGTCTCAAATTTAGAAAACCAACTTATGCTTGCTTAAGGGGAAAGGTGAGTTGGGGTGCTGCATAAAACCAGAGATTGAAATGAGCACAGATAAAGTTCCTTAAGCCAAATATGGAATAGACAAGAGCTACTCCTTGCTCAACGAAATGGACTCAACACCGCATATTAAATGCCTAAGAATGTACCTGACTAGTAAGTATCTTAAAACCTATGGATTGCTATGTCTCCGAAAGAGAATCAAGCATGTGTACAGGGGCATAAACGCAGCAGTGATAGGATTGGAGAGGTTCGGTGAGCAAATGAAGACCCTTTGAAGTCATATTGCATGGTACCCATTCCACGGGTTTCAACTACCCAGGTTTAAGGTATTCTTCCTTCAGCTAAAACATGCATGTGGAACCTAGAGTATGATCAACCATGTGATCGGGAGACATGTTCAAATATGTCTCAGTTTTCGTACCCTGGTACTCGGGTGCAACATTCCAGACGCTTTACTAACACCCTCCCGACTTGGAGAGTCAGTCCCTTTAACCTCCTGTTTGGCCCAGTTTGCAATTTCTGCGGAAGATGAACAGGAATAGCGAGAACCAATGAGAGACTAGCTGGAGGTGTCTGGACGGGCAAATTTAACTCTCATTTCCCACCAGGAAGAGGAATTAACCAAAGGCTCAGCGTGCCGTGCCGGAACCAGATTAGGGCCTGAAGCCATCCTGCGGTGTTGCGGCCAGCTCAAAAGAAAGCGAGTTGAAGAAAGGAGCTCAGGGGCACTGTAATTCACAAACCTGCAGAGTTATAAATGACAGCTATCGTCCAAAAATATACTGAAGTAAGGCTGCCAAGAGGACTTGAAAGCGGGGCAGAATTGCAGGAAACCGATTTCAGGAGGTAGAGTGGAATTGCATTGAAAGCATAGGAAAAGAGGCAGAACGTCCACAATGATGCACCTGGCCAAAAAGGGCGTATGCGTTTTTTCCTGAATATATTCAGGAAAAAACGCATACGCCCTTTTTGGCCAACCAAGCAAGCTTGCAAAGGAAATCTGCACTACAATGAAGTCTCACTTCCCCCCGGTCAAAAGGGCCATCTGAAAAAAGTGTAAAATCCAGAAAGGCAGGACAGGCCATGGAGAACTGGGAGCCTTGTTATGCTGATGGGCGGGATGTAAATTGCCAACAGACACTCGGGAGAAGTGTATGGTGTTTCCTGAAACATCTAAAAAACAAAGCAACAGAGCCTAGGGCACTTCCACTTATGGTCCTATAGCTTAGGGAAATTAAAATCAAAAAGACACAGCCACCCCAAAGTTTGGGACGCCTCTGTTTACAAGAACCTCGTTTACAGTACAAGTTCAACATCGCAGAAAGTGAAAAATGGATAAAGAAGTTGTGGTATTTACTTACAAAGCAATATCACTCAGCAATGAAATCTATGTCATCAGGCCCTTAGCAGCACAATGAGTGGATTCAGGTATGATGATTCTAACTGAAATAAGTCACACAGAAAAAGAAACATCATAAGATATCAGTAATACACGGAATGTAAACTTGGCTACACAGGAACTGAATTACAGAACAGAACAGGGTCTCAAATTTAGAAAACCAACTTATGCTTGCTTAAGGGTAAAGGTGAGTTGGGGTGCTGCATAAAACCAGAGATTGAAATGAGCACAGATAAAGTTCCTTAAGCCAAATATGGAATAGACAAGAGCTACTCCTTGCTCAACGAAATGGACTCAACACCCCATATTAAACGCCTAAGAATGTACCTGACTAGTAAGTATCTTAAAACCTATGGATTGCTATGTCTCCGAAAGAGAATCAAGCATGTGTACAGGGGCATAAACGCAGCAGTGATAGGATTGGAGAGGTTCGGTGAGCAAATGAAGACCCTTTGAAGTCATATTGTATGGTACCCATTCCACGGGTTTCAACTACCCAGTTTTAAGGTATTCTTCCTTCAGCTAAAACATGCATGTGGAACCTAGAGTATGATCAACCATGTGATCGGGAGACATGTTCAAATATGTCTCAGTTTTCGTACCCTGGTACTGGGGTGCAACATTCCAGACGCTTTACTAACACCCTCCCGACTTGGAGAGTCAGTCCCTTTAACCTCCTGTTTGGCCCAGTTTGCAATTTCTGCGGAAGATGAACAGGAATAGGGAGAACCAATGAGAGACTAGCTGGAGGTGTCTGGACGGGCAAATTTAACTCTCATTTCCCACCAAGAAGAGGAAATAACCAAAGGCTCAGCGTGCCGTGCCGGAACCAGATTAGGGCCTGAAGCCATCCTGCGGTGTTGCGGCCAGCTCAAAAGAAAGCGAGTTGAAGAAAGGAGCTCAGGGGCACTGTAATTCACAAACCTGCAGAGTTATAAATGACAGCTATCGTCCAAAAATATACTGAAGTAAGGCTGCCAAGAGGACTTGAAAGCGGGGCAGAATTGCAGGAAACCGATTTCAGGAGGTAGACTGGAATTGCATTGAAAGCATAGGAAAAGAGGCAGAACGTCCACAATGATGCACTTGGCCAAAAAGGGCGTATGCGTTTTTTCCTGAATATATTCAGGAAAAAACGCATACGCCCTTTTTGGCCAACCAAGCAAGCTTGCAAAGGAAATCTGCACTACAGTGAAGTCTCACTTCCCCCCGGTCAAAAGGGCCATCTGAAAAAAGTGTAAAATCCAGAAAGGCAGGACAGGCCATGGAGAACTGGGAGCCTGGTTATGCTGATGGGCGGGATGTAAATTGCCAACAGACACTCGGGAGAAGTGTATGGTGTTTCCTGAAACATCTAAAAAACAAAGCAACAGAGCCTAGGGCACTTCCACTTATGGTCCTATAGCTTAGGGAAATTAAAATCAAATGACACAGCCACCCCAAAGTCTGGGACACCTCTGTTTACAAGAACCTCGTTTACAGTACAAGTTCAACATCACAGAAAGTGAAAAATGGATAAAGAACTTGTAGTATTTACTTACAAAGCAATATCACTCAGCAATGAAATCTATGTCATCAGGCCCGTAGCAGCATATTGAGTGGATTCAGGTATGATGATTCTAACTGAAATAAGTCACACAGAAAAAGAAACATCATAAGATATCAGTAATACACGGAATGTAAACTTGGCTACACAGGAACTGAATTCCAAAACAGAACAGGGTCTCAAATTTAGAAAAACAACTTATGCTTGCTTAAGGGTAAAGGTGAGTTGGGGTGCTGCATAAAACCAGAGATTGAAATGAGCACAGATAAAGTTCCTTAAGCCAAATATGGAATAGACAAGAGCTACTCCTTGCTCAATGAAATGGACTCAACACCCCATATTAAACGCCTAAGAATGTACCTGACTAGTAAGTATCTTAAACCCTATGGATTGCTATGTCTCCGAAAGAGAATCAAGCATGTGTACAGGGGCATAAACGCAGCAGTGATAGGATTGGAGAGGTTCGGTGAGCAAATGAAGACCCTTTGAAGTCATATTGCATGGTACCCATTCCACGGGTTTCAACTACCCAGGTTTAAGGTATTCTTCCTTCAGCTAAAACATGCATGTGGAACCTAGAGTATGATCAACCATGTGATCGGTAGACGTGTTCAAATATGTCTCAGTTTTTGTACCCTGGTACTCGGGTGCAACATTCCAGACGCTTTACTAACACCCTCCCGACTTGGAGAGTCAGTCCCTTTAACCTCCTGTTTGGCCCAGTTTGCAATTTCTGCGGAAGATGAACAGGAATAGGGAGAACCAATGAGAGACTAGCTGGAGGTGTCTGGACGGGCAAATTTAACTCTCATTTCCCACCAAGAAGAGGAAATAACCAAAGGCTCAGCGTGCCGTGCCGGAAGCAGATTAGAGCCTGAAGCCATCCTGCGGTGTTGCGGCCAGCTCAAAAGAAAGCGAGTTGAAGAAAGGAGCTCAGGGGCACTGTAATTCACAAACCTGCAGAGTTATAAATGACAGCTATCGTCCAAAAATATACTGAAGTAAGGCTGCCAAGAGGACTTGAAAGCGGGGCAGAATTGCAGGAATCCAATTTCAGGAGGTAGACTGGAATTGCATTGAAAGCATAGGAAAAGAGGCAGAACGTCCACAATGATGCACTTGGCCAAAAAGTGCATATGCGTTTTTTCCTGAATATATTCAGGAAAAAACGCATACGCCCTTTTTGGCCAACCAAGCAAGCTTGCAAAGGAAATCTGCACTACAATGAAGTCTCACTTCCCCCCGGTCAAAAGGGCCATCTGAAAACAGTGTAAAATCCAGAAAGGCAGGACAGGCCATGGAGAACTGGGAGCCTTGTTATGCTGATGGGCGGGATGTAAATTGCCAACAGACACTCGGGAGAAGTGTATGGTCTTTCCTGAAACATCTAAAAAGCAAAGCAACAGAGCCTAGGGCAATTCCACTTATGGTCCTATAGCTTAGGGAAATTAAAATCAAAAAGACACAGCCACCCCAAAGTTTGGGACGCCTCTGTTTACAAGAACCTCGTTTACCGTACAAGTTCAATATCACAGAAAGTGAAAAATGGATAAAGAACTCGTGCTACTTACGTACAATGCAGTATCACTCAGCAATGAAATCTATGTCATCAGGCCCGTAGCAGCATAATGAGTGGATTCAGGTACAATGATTCTAACTGAAATAAGTCACACAGAAAAAGAAACATCATAAGTTATCACTAATACACGGAATGTAAACTTGGCTACACAGAAACTGAATTCCAAAACAGAACAGGGTCTCAAATTTAGAAAACCAACTTATGCTTGCTTAAGGGGAAAGGTGAGTTGGGGTGCTGCATAAAACCAGACATTGAAATGAGCACAGATAAAGTTCCTTAAGCCAAATATGGAATAGACAAGAGCTACTCCTTGCTCAACGAAATGGACTCAACACCCCATATTAAACGCCTAGGAATGTACCTGACTAGTAAGTATCTTAAAACCTATGGATTGCTATGTCTCCAAAAGAGAATCAAGTGTGTGTACAGGGGCATAAACGCAGCAGTGATAGGATTGGAGAGGTTCTGTGAGCAAATGAAGACCCTTTGAAGTCATATTGCATGGTACCCATTCCACGGGTCTCAACTCTCCAGGTTTAAGGTATTCTTCCTTCAGCTAAAACATGCATGTGGAACCCAGAGTAGGATCAACTGTGTGAACGGTAGACGTGTTCAAATATGTCTCAGTTTTCATACCCTGGTATTCGGGTGCAACATTCCAGACGCTTTACTAACACTCTCCCCACTTGGAGAGTCAGCGCCTTTAAGCTCCTGTTTGGCCCAGTTTGCAATTTCTGCGGAAGATGAACAGGAATAGCGAGAACCAATGAGAGACTAGCTGGAGGTGTCTGGACGGGCAAATTTAACTCTCATTTCCCACCAGGAAGAGGAATTAACCAAAGGCTCAGCGTGCCGTGGCGGAACAAGTTTAGGGCCTGAAGCCATCCTGCGGTGTTGCGGCCAGGTCACAAGAAAGCGAGTTGAAGAAAGGAGCTCAGGGGCACTGTAATTCACAAACCTGCAGAGTTATAAATGACAGCTATCGCCCAAAACTATACTGAAGTACGGCTGCCAAGAGGACTTGAAAGCGGGGCAGAATTGCAGGAAACCGATTTCAGGAGGTAGACTGGAATTGCATTGAAAGCATAGGAAAAGGGGCAGAACGTCCACCATGATGCACTTGGCCAAAAAGGGCGTATGCGTTTTTTCCTGAATATATTCAGGAAAAAACGCATACGCCCTTTTTGGCCAACCAAGCAAGCTTGCAAAGGAAATCTGCACTACAATGAAGTCTCACTTCCCCCCGGTCAAAAGGGCCATCTGAAAAAAGTGTAAAATCCAGAAAGGCAGGACAGGCCATGGAGAACTGGGAGCCTTGTTATGCTGATGGGCGGGATGTAAATTGCCAACAGACACTCGGGAGAAGTGTATGGTGTTTCCTGAAACATCTAAAAAACAAAGCAACAGAGCCTAGGGCACTTCCACTTATGGTCCTATAGCTTAGGGAAATTAAAATCAAAAAGACACAGCCACCCCAAAGTTTGGGATGCCTCTGTTTACAAGAACCTCGTTTACAGTACAAGTTCAACATCGCAGAAAGTGAAAAATGGATAAAGAAGTTGTGGTATTTACTTACAAAGCAATATCACTCAGCAATGAAATCTATGTCATCAGGCCCTTAGCAGCACAATGAGTGGATTCAGGTATGATGATTCTAACTGAAATAAGTCACACAGAAAAAGAAACATCATAAGATATCAGTAATACATGGAATGTAAACTTGGCTACACAGGAACTGAATTCCAAAACAGAACAGGGTCTCAAATTTAGAAAACCAACTTATGCTTGCTTAAGGGGAAAGGTGAGTTGGGGTGCTGCATAAAACCAGAGATTGAAATGAGCACAGATAAAGTTCCTTAAGCCAAATATGGAATAGACAAGAGCTACTCCTTGCTCAACAAAATGGACTCAACACAGCATATTAAACGCCTAAGAATGTACCTGACTAGTAAGTATCTTAAAACCTATGGATTGCTATGTCTCCAAAAGAGAATCAAGCATGTGTACAGGGCCATAAACGCAGCAGTGATAGGATTGGAAAGGTTCGGTGAGCAAATGAAGACCCTTTGAAGTCATATTGCATGGTACCCATTTCACGGGTCTCAACTCTCCAGGTTTAAGGTATTCTTCCTTCAGCTAAAACATGCATGTGGAACCCAGAGTATGATCAACCATGTGAAAGGGAGACATGTTCAAATATGTCTCAGTTTTCCTCCCCTGGTACTCGGGTGCAACATTCCAGATGCTTTACTAACACTCTCCCCACTTGGAGAGTCAGTCCCTTTAACCTCCTGTTTGGCCCAGTTTGCAATTTCTGCGGAAGATGAACAGGAATAGCGAGAACCAATGAGAGACTAGCTGGAGGTGTCTGGACGGGCAAATTTAACTCTCATTTCCCACCAGGAAGAGGAATTAACCAAAGGCTCAGCGTGCCGTGCCGGAACCAGATTAGGGCCTGAAGCCATCCTGCGGTGTTGCGGCCAGCTCAAAAGAAAGCGAGTTGAAGAAAGGAGCTCAGGGGCACTTTAATTCACAAACCTGCAGACTTATAAATGACAGCTATCGTCCAAAAATATACTGAAGTAAGGCTGCCAAGAGGACTTGAAAGCGGGGCAGAATTGCAGGAAACCGATTTCAGGAGGTAGACTGGAATTGCATTGAAAGCATAGGAAAAGAGGCAGAACGTCCACAATGATGCAATTGGCCAAAAAGGGCGTATGCGTTTTTTCCTGAATATATTCAGGAAAAAACGCATACGCCCTTTTTGGCCAACCAAGCAAGCTTGCAAAGGAAATCTGCACTACAATGAAGTCTCACTTCCCCCCAGTCAAAAGGGCCATCTGTAAAAAGTGTAAAATCCAGAAAGGCAGGACAGGCCATGGAGAACTGGGAGCCTTGTTATGCTGATGGGCGGGATGTAAATTGCCAACAGACACTCGGGAGAAGTGTATGGTGTTTCCTGAAACATCTAAAAAACAAAGCAACAGAGCCTAGGGCACTTCCACTTATGGTCCTATAGCTTAGGGAAATTAAAATCAAAAAGACACAGCCACCCCAAGGTTTGGGACGCATCTGTTTACAAGAACCTCGTTTACAGTACAAGTTCAACATCGCAGAAAGTGAAAAATGGATAAAGAAGTTGTGGTATTTACTTACAAAGCAATATCACTCAGCAATGAAATCTATGTCATCAGGCCCTTAGCAGCACAATGAGTGGATTCAGGTATGATGATTCTAACTGAAATAAGTCACACAGAAAAAGAAACATCATAAGATATCAGTAATACACGGAATGTAAACTTGGCTACACAGGAACTGAATTACAGAACAGAACAGTGTCTCAAATTTAGAAAACCAACTTATGCTTGCTTAAGGGGAAAGGTGAGTTGGGGTGCTGCATAAAACCAGAGATTGAAATGAGCACAGATAAAGTTCCTTAAGCCAAATATGGAATAGACAAGAGCTACTCCTTGCTCAATGAAATGGACTCAACACCGCATATTAAACGCCTAAGAATGTACCTGACTAGTAAGTATCTTAAAACCTATGGATTGCTATGTCTCCGAAAGAGAATCAAGCATGTGTACAGGGGCATAAACGCAGCAGTGATAGGATTGGAGAGGTTCGGTGAGCAAATGAAGACCCTTTGAAGTCATATTGCATGGTACCCATTCCACGGGTTTCAACTACCCAGGTTTAAGGTATTCTTCCTTCAGCTAAAACATGCATGTGGAACCTAGAGTATGATCAACCATGTGATCGGGAGACGTGTTCAAATATGTCTCAGTTTGCGTACCCTGGTACTCGGGTGCAACATTCCAGACGCTTTACTATCACCCTCCCGACTTGGAGAGTCAGTCCCTTTAACCTCCTGTTTGGCCCAGTTTGCAATTTCTGCGGAAGATGAACAGGAATAGGGAGAACCAATGAGAGACTAGCTGGAGGTGTCTGGACGGGCAAATTTAACTCTCATTTCCCACCAGGAAGAGGAAATAACCAAAGGCTCAGCGTGCCGTGCCGGAACCAGATTAGGGCCTGAAGCCATCCTGCGGTGTTGCGGCCAGCTCAAAAGAAAGCGAGTTGAAGAAAGGAGCTCAGGGGCACTGTAATTCACAAACCTGCAGAGTTATAAATGACAGCTATCATCCAAAAATATACTGAAGTAAGGCTGCCAAGAGGACTTGAAAGCATGGCAGAATTGCAGGAATCCGATTTCAGGAGGTAGACTGGAATTGCATTGAAAGCATAGGAAAAGAGGCAGAACGTCCACAATGATGCACTTGGCCAAAAAGGGCGTATGCGTTTTTTCCTGAATATATTCAGGAAAAAACGCATACGCACTTTTTAGCCAACCAAGCAAGCTTGCAAAGGAAATCTGCACTACAATGAAGTCTCACTTCCCCCCAGTCAAAAGGGCCATCTGAAAAACCTGTAAAATCCAGAAAGGCAGGACAGGCCATGGAGAACTGGGAGCCTTGTTATGCTGATGGGCGGGATGTAAATTGCCAACAGACACTCGGGAGAAGTGTATGGTGTTTCCTGAAACATCTAAAACACAAAGCAACAGAGCCTAGGGCACTTCCACTTATGGTCCTATAGCTTAGGGAAATTAAAATCAAAAAGACACAGCCACCCCAAAATTTGGGACACCTCTGTTTACAAGAACCTCGTTTACAGTACAAGTTCAACATCGTAGAAAGTGAAAAATGGATAAAGAAGTTGTGGTATTTACTTACAAAGCAATATCACTCAGCAATGAAATCTATGTCATCAGGCCCTTAGCAGCACAATGAGTGGATTCAGGTATGATTATTCTAACTGAAATAAGTCACACAGAAAAAGAAACATCATAAGATATCAGTAATACACGGAATGTAAACTTGGCTACACAGGAACTGAATTACAGAACAGAACAGGGTCTCAAATTTAGAAAACCAACTTATGCTTGCTTAAGGGTAAAGGTGAGTTGGGGTGCTGCATAAAACCAGAGATTGAAATGAGCACAGATAAAGTTCCTTAAGCCAAATATGGAATAGACAAGAGCTACTCGTTGCTCAACGAAATGGACTCAACACCGCACATTAAACGCCTAAGAATGTACCTGACTAGTAAGTATCTTAAAACCTATGGATTGCTATGTCTCTGAAAGAGAATCAAGCATGTGTACAGGGGCATAAACGCAGCAGTGATAGGATTGGAGAGGTTCGGTGAGCAAATGAAGACCCTTTGAAGTCATATTGCATGGTACCCATTCCACGGGTTTCAACTACCCAGGTTTAAGGTATTCTTCCTTCAGCTAAAACATGCATGTGGAACCTAGAGTATGATCAACCATGTGATCGGGAGACGCGTTCAAATATGTCTCAGTTTTCGTACCCTGGTACTCGGGTGCAACATACCAGATCCTTTACTAACACTCTCCCGACTTGGAGAATCAGTCCCTTTAACCTCCTGTTTGGCCCAGTTTGCAATTTCTGCGGAAGATGAACAGGAATAGCGAGAACCAATCAGAGACTAGCTGGAGGTGTCTGGACGGGCAAATTTAACTCTCATTTCCCACCAGGAAGAGGAATTAACCAAAGGCTCAGCGTGCCGTGCCGGAAAAAGATTAGGGCCTGAAGCCATCCTGCGGTGTTGCGGCCAGCTCAAAAGAAAGCGAGTTGAAGAAAGGAGCTCAGGGGCACTGTAATTCACAAACCTGCAGAGTTATAAATGACAGCTATCGTCCAAAAATATACTGAAGTAAGGCTGCCAAGAGGACTTGAAAGCGGGGCAGAATTGCAGGAAACCGATTTCAGGAGGTAGACTGGAATTGCATTGAAAGCATAGGAAAAGAGGCAGAACGTCCACAATGATGAACTTGGCCAAAAAGGGCGTATAAGTTTTTTCCTGAATATATTCAGGAAAAAACGCATACGCCCTTTTTGGCCAACCAAGTAAGCTTGCAAAGGAAATCTGCACTACAATGAAGTCTCACTTGCCCCCGGTCAAAAGGGCCATCTGAAAAAAGTGTAAAATCCAGAAAGGCAGGACAGGCCATGGAGAACTGGGAGCCTTGTTATGCTGATGGGCGGGATGTAAATTGCCAACAGACACTCAGGAGAAGTGTATGGTGTTTCCTGAAACATCTAAAAAACAAAGCAACAGAGCCTAGGGCACTTCCACTTATGGTCCTATAGCTTAGGGAAATTAAAATCAAAAAGACACAGCCTCCCCAAAGTTTGGAACGCCTCTGTTTACAAGAACCTCGTTTACAGTACAAGTTCAACATCGCAGAAAGTGAAAAATGGATAAAGAAGTTGTGGTATTTACTTACAAAGCAATATCACTCAGCAATGAAATCTATGTCATCAGGCCCTTAGCAGCACAATGAGTGGATTCAGGTATGATGATTCTAACTGAAATAAGTCACACAGAAAAAAAAACAACATAAGATATCAGTAATACACGGAATGTAAACTTAGCTACACAGGAACTGAATTACAGAACAGAACAGGGTCTCAAATTTAGAAAACCAACTTATGCTTGCTTAAGGGGAAAGGTGAGTTGGGGTGCTGCATAAAACCAGAGATTGAAATGAGCACAGATAAAGTTCCTTAAGCCAAATATGGAATAGACAAGAGCTACTCCTTGCTCAACGAAATGGACTCAACACCGCATATTAAACGCCTAAGAATGTACCTGACTAGTAAGTATCTTAAAACCTATGGATTGCTATGTCTCCGAAAGAGAATCAAGCATGTGTACAGGGGCATAAACGCAGCAGTGATAGGATTGGAGAGGTTCGGTGAGCAAATGAAGACCCTTTGAAGTCATATTGCATGGTACCCATTCCACGGGTTTCAACTACCCAGGTTTAAGGTATTCTTCCTTCAGCTAAAACATGCATGTGGAACCTAGAGTATGATCAACCATGAGATCGGGAGACGTGTTCAAATATGTCTCAGTTTTCGTACCCTGGTACTCGGGTGCAACATTCCAGACGCTTTACTAACACCCTCCCGTCTTGGAGAGTCAGTCCCTTTAACCTCCTGTTTGGCCCAGTTTGCAATTTCTGCGGAAGGTGAACAGGAATAGCGAGAACCAATGAGAGACTAGCTGGAGGTGTCTGGACGGGCAAATTTAACTCTCATTTCCCACCAGGAAGAGGAATTAACCAAAGGCTCAGCATGCCGTGCCGGAACCAGATTAGGGCCTGAAGCCATCCTGTGGTGTTGCGGCCAGGTCACAAGAAAGCGAGTTGAAGAAAGGAGCTCAGGGGCACTGTAATTCACAAACCTGCAGAGTTATAAATGACAGCTATCGTCCAAAAATATACTGAAGTAAGGCTGCCAAGAGGACTTGAAAGCGGGGCAGAATTGCAGGAAACCGATTTCAGGAGGTAGACTGGAATTGCATTGAAAGCATAGGAAAAGAGGCAGAACGTCCACCATGATGCACTTGGCCAAAAAGGGCGTATGCGTTTTTTCCTGAATATATTCAGGAAAAAACGCATACGCCCTTTTTGGCCAACCAAGCAAACTTGCAAAGGAAATCTGCACTACAATGAAGTCTCACTTCCCCCCGGTCAAAAGGGCCATCTGAAAAACGTGTAAAATCCAGAAAGGCAGGACAGGCCATGGAGAACTGGGAGCCTTGTTATGCTGATGGGCGGGATGTAAATTGCCAACAGACACTCGGGAGAAGTGTATGGTGTTTCCTGAAACATCTAAAAAACAAAGCAACAGAGCCTAGGGCACTTCCACTTATGGTCCTATAGCTTAGGGAAATTAAAATCAAAAAGACACAGCCACCCCAAAGTTTGGAACGCCTCTGTTTACAAGAACCTCGTTTACCGTACAAGTTCAACATCGCAGAAAGTGAAAAATGGATAAAGAAGTTGTGGTATTTACTTACAAAGCAATATCACTCAGCAATGAAATCTATGTCATCAGGCCCTTAGCAAAACAATGAGTGGATTCAGGTATGATGATTCTAACTGAAATAAGTCACACAGAAAAAGAAACAACATAAGATATCAGTAATACACGGAATGTAAACTTGGCTACACAGGAACTGAATTACAGAACAGAACAGGGTCTCAAATTTAGAAAACCAACTTATGCTTGCTTAAGGGGAAAGGTGAGTTGGGGTGCTGCATAAAACCAGAGATTGAAATGAGCACAGATAAAGTTCCTTAAGCCAAATATGGAATAGACAAGAGCTACTCCTTGCTCAACGAAATGGACTCAACACCGCATATTAAACGCCTAAGAATGTACCTGACTAGTAAGTATCTTAAAACCTATGGATTGCTATGTCTCCGAAAGAGAATCAAGCATGTGTACAGGGGCATAAACGCAGCAGTGATAGGATTGGAGAGGTTCGGTGAGCAAATGAAGACCCTTTGAAGTCATATTGCATGGTACCCATTCCACGGGTTTCAACTACCCAGGTTTAAGGTATTCTTCCTTCAGCTAAAACATGCATGTGGAACCTAGAGTATGATCAACCATGTGATCGGGAGACGTGTTCAAATATGTCTCAGTTTTCGTACCCTGGTACTCGGGTGCAACATTCCAGACTCTTTACTAACACCCTCCCGACTTGGAGAGTCAGTCCCTTTAACCTCCTGTTTGGCCCAGTTTGCAATTTTTGCGGAAGATGAACAGGAATAGTGAGAACCAATGAGAGACTAGCTGGAGGTGTCTGGACGGGCAAATTTAACTCTCATTTCCCACCAGGAAGAGGAATTAACCAAAGGCTCAGCGTGCCGTGCCAGAACCAGATTAGGGCCTGAAGCCATCCTGCGGTGTTGCGGCCAGGTCACAAGAAAGCGAGTTGAAGAAAGGAGCTCAGGGGCATTGTAATTCACAAACCTGCAGAGTTATAAATGACGGCTATCATCCAAAAATATACTGAAGTAAGGCTGCCAAGAGGACTTGAAAGCGGGGCAGAATTGCAGGAAACCGATTTCAGGAGGTAGACTGGAATTGCATTGAAAGCATAGGAAAAGAGGCAGAACGTCCACAATGATGCACTTGGCCAAAAAGGGCGTATGCGTTTTTTCCTGAATATATTCAGGAAAAAACGCATACGCCCTTTTTGGCCAACCAAGCAAACTTGCAAAGGAAATCTGCACTACAATGAAGTCTCACTTCCCCCCGGTCAAAAGGGCCATCTGAAAAAAGTGTAAAATCCAGAAAGGCAGGACAGGCCATGGAGAACTGGGAGCCTTGTTATGCTGATGGGCGGGATGTAAATTGCCAACAGACACTCGGGAGAAGTGTATGGTGTTTCCTGAAACATCTAAAAAACAAAGCAACAGAGCCTAGGGCACTTCCACTTATGGTCCTATAGCTTAGGGAAATTAAAATCAAAAAGACACAGCCTCCCCAAAGTTTGGAACGCCTCTGTTTACAAGAACCTCGTTTACCGTACAAGTTCAACATCGCAGAAAGTGAAAAATGGATAAAGAACTTGTGGTACTTACGTAAAATGCAGTATCACTCAGCAATGAAATCTATGTCATCAGGCCCGTAGCAGCATAATGAGTGGATTCAGGTACGATGATTCTAACTGAAATAAGTCACACAGAAAAAGAAACATCCTAAGATATCTCTAATACACGGAATGTAAACTTGGCTACACAGGAACTGAATTCCAAAACAGAACAGGGTCTCAAATTTAGAAAACCAACTTATGCTTGCTTAAGGGTAAAGGTGAGTTGGGGTGCTGCATAAAACCAGAGATTGAAATGAGCACAGATAATGTTCCTTAAATCAAATATGGAATAGACAAGAGCTACTCCTTGCTCAACGAAATGGACTCAACACCGCATATTAAACGCCTAAGAATGTACCTGACTAGTAAGTATCTTAAAACCTATGGATTGCTATGTCTCCAAAAGAGAATCAAGCATGTGTACAGGGGCATAAACGCAGCAGTGATAGGATTGGAGAGGTTCGGTGAGCAAGTGAAGACCCTTTGAAGTCATATTGCATGGTACCCATTCCACGGGTTTCAACTACCCAGGTTTAAGGTATTCTTCCTTCAGCTAAAACATGCATGTGGAACGTAGAGTATGATCAACTATGTGATCGGGAGACGTGTTCAAATATGTCTCAGTTTTCGTACCCTGGTACTCGGGTGTCACATTCCAGACGTTTTACTAACACTCTCCCCACTTGGAGAGTCAGCGCCTTCAACCTCCTGTTTGGCCCAGTTTGCAATTTCTGCGGAAGATGAACAGGAATAGGGAGAACCAATGAGAGACTAGCTGGAGGTGTCTGGACGGGCAAATTTAACTCTCATTTCCCACCAGGAAGAGAAAATAACCAAAGGCTCAGCGTGCCATGCCGGAACCAGATTAGGGCCTGAAGCCATCCTGCGGTGTTGCGGCCAGCTCAAAAGAAAGCGAGTTGAAGAAAGGAGCTCAGGGGCACTGTAATTCACAAACCTGCAGAGTTATAAATGACAGCTATCGTCCAAAAATATACTGAAGTAAGGCTGCCAAGAGGACTTGAAAGCGGGGCAGAATTGCAGGAAACCGATTTCAGGAGGTAGACTGGAATTGCATTGAAAGCATAGGAAAAGAGGCAGAACATCCACCATGATGCACTTGGCCAAAAAGGGCGTATGCGTTTTTTCCTGAATATATTCAGGAAAAAACGCATACGCCCTTTTTGGCCAACCAAGCAAGCTTGCAAAGGAAATCTGCACTACAATGAAGTCTCACTTCCCCCCGGTCAAAAGGGCCATCTGAAAAAAGTGTAAAATCCAGAAAGGCAGGACAGGCCATGGAGAACTGGGAGCCTTGTTATGCTGATGGGCGGGATATAAATTGCCAACAGACACTCGGGAGAAGTGTATGGTGTTTCCTGAAACATCTAAAAAACAAAGCAACAGAGCCTAGGGCACTTCCACTTATGGTCCTATAGCTTAGGGAAATTAAAATCAAAAAGACACAGCCACCCCAAAGTTTGCGACGCCTCTGTTTACAAGAACCTCGTTTACAGTACAAGTTCAACATCGCAGAAAGTGAAAAATGGATAAAGAAGTTGTGGTATTTACTTACAAAGCAATATCACTCAGCAATGAAATCTATGTCATCAGGCCCTTAGCAGCACAATGAGTGGATTCAGGTATGATGATTCTAACTGAAATAAGTCACACAGAAAAAGAAACATCATAAGATATCACTAATACACGGAATGTAAACTTGGCTAACAGGAACTGAATTACAGAACAGAACAGGGTCTCAAATTTAGAAAACCAACTTATGTTTGCTTAAGGGTAAAGGTGAGTTGGGGTGCTAAATAAAACCAGAGATTGAAATGAGCACAGATAAAGTTCCTTAAGCCAAATATGGAATAGACAATAGCTACTCCTTGCTCAACGAAATGGACTCAACACCGCATATTAAACGCCTAAGAATGTACCGGACTAGTAAGTATCTTAAAACCTATGGATTGCTATGTCTCCGAAAGAGAATCAAGCATGTGTACAGGGGCATAAACGCAGCAGTGATAGGATTGGAGAGGTTCGGTGAGCAAATGAAGACCCTTTGAAGTCATATTGCATGGTACCCATTCCACGGGTCTCAACTCTCCAGGTTTAAGGTATTCTTCCTTCAGCTAAAACATGCATGTGGAACCCAGAGTATGATCAACCATGTGATCGGGAGACGTGTTCAAATATGTCTCAGTTTTCGTACCCTGGTACTCGGGTGCAACATTCCAGACTCTTTACTAACACCCTCCCGACTTGGAGAGTCAGTCCCTTTAACCTCCTGTTTGGCCCAGTTTGCAATTTCTGCGGAAGATGAACAGGAATAGCGAGAACCAATGAGAGACTAGCTGGAGGTGTCTGGACGGGCAAATTTAACTCTCATTTCCCACCAGGAAGAGGAATTAACCAAAGGCTCAGCGTGCCGTGCCGGAACCAGATTAGGGCCTGAAGCCATCCTGCGGTGTTGCGGCCAGCTCAAAAGAAAGCGAGTTGAAGAAAGGAGCTCAGGGGCACTGAAATTCACAAACCTGCAGAGTTATAAATGACAGCTTTCATCCAAAAATATACTGAAGTAAGGCTGCCAAGAGGACTTGAATGCGGGGCAGATTTGCAGGAAACCGATTTCAGGAGGTAGACTGGAATTGCATTGAAAGCATAGGAAAAGAGGCAGAACGTCCACCATGATGCACTTGGCCAAAAAGGGCGTATGCGTTTTTTCCTGAATATATTCAGGATAAAACGCATATGCCCTTTTGGGCCATCCAAGCAAGCTTGCAAAGGAAATCTGCACTACAATGAAGTCTCACTTCCCCCCAGTCAAAAGGGCCATCTGAAAAAAGTGTAAAATCCAGAAAGGCAGGACAGGCCATGGAGAACTGGGAGCCTTGTTATGCTGATGGGCGGGATGTAAATTGCCAACAGCCACTCGGGAGAAGTGTATGGTGTTTCCTGACACATCTAAAAAACAAAGCAACAGAGCCTAGGGCACTTCCACTTATGGTCCTATAGCTTAGGGAAATTAAAATCAAAAAGACACAGCCACCCCAAAGTTTGGAACGCCTCTGTTTACAAGAACCTCGTTTACCGTACAAGTTCAACATCGCAGAAAGTGAAAAATGGATAAAGAAGTTGTGGTATTTACTTACAAAGCAATATCACTCAGCAATGAAATCTATGTCATCAGGCCCTTAGCAGCACAATGAGTGGATTCAGGTATGATGATTCTAACTGAAATAAGTCACACAGAAAAAGAAACAACATAAGATATCAGTAATACACGGAATGTAAACTTGGCTACACAGGAACTGAATTACAGAACAGAACAGGGTCTCAAATTTAGAAAACCAACTTATGCTTGCTTAAGGGGAAAGGTGAGTTGGGGTGCTGCATAAAACCAGAGATCGAAATGAGCACAGATAAAGTTCCTTAAGCCAAATATGGAATAGACAAGAGCTACTCCTTGCTTAACGAAATGGACTCAACACCGCATATTAAACGCCTAAGAATGTACCTGACTAGTAAGTATCTTAAAACCTATGGATTGCTATGTCTCCGAAAGAGAATCAAGCATGTGTACAGGGGCATAAACGCAGCAGTGATAGGATTGGAGAGGTTCGGTGAGCAAATGAAGACCCTTTGAAGTCATATTGCATGGTACCCATTCCACGGGTTTCAACTACCCAGGTTTAAGGTATTCTTCCTTCAGCTAAAACATGCATGTGGAACCTAGAGTATGATCAACCATGTGATCGGGAGACGTGTTCAAATATGTCTCAGTTTTCGTACCCTGGTACTCGGGTGCAACATTCCAGACTCTTTACTAACACCCTCCCGACTTGGAGAGTCAGTCCCTTTAACCTCCTGTTTGGCCCAGTTTGCAATTTTTGCGGAAGATGAACAGGAATAGTGAGAACCAATGAGAGACTAGCTGGAGGTGTCTGGACGGGCAAATTTAACTCTCATTTCCCACCAGGAAGAGGAATTAACCAAAGGCTCAGCGTGCCGTGCCAGAACCAGATTAGGGCCTGAAGCCATCCTGCGGTGTTGCGGCCAGGTCACAAGAAAGCGAGTTGAAGAAAGGAGCTCAGGGGCATTGTAATTCACAAACCTGCAGAGTTATAAATGACTGCTATCATCCAAAAATATACTGAAGTAAGGCTGCCAAGAGGACTTGAAAGCGGGGCAGAATTGCAGGAAACCGATTTCAGGAGGTAGACTGGAATTGCATTGAAAGCATAGGAAAAGAGGCAGAACGTCCACAATGATGCACTTGGCCAAAAAGGGCGTATGCGTTTTTTCCTGAATATATTCAGGAAAAAACGCATACGCCCTTTTTGGCCAACCAAGCAAACTTGCAAAGGAAATCTGCACTACAATGAAGTCTCACTTCCCCCCGGTCAAACGGGCCATCTGAAAAAAGTGTAAAATCCAGAAAGGCAGGACAGGCCATGGAGAACTGGGAGCCTTGTTATGCTGATGGGCGGGATGTAAATTGCCAACAGACACTCGGGAGAAGTGTATGGTGTTTCCTGAAACATCTAAAAAACAAAGCAACAGAGCCTAGGGCACTTCCACTTATGGTCCTATAGCTTAGGGAAATTAAAATCAAAAAGACACAGCCTCCCCAAAGTTTGGAACGCCTCTGTTTACAAGAACCTCGTTTACCGTACAAGTTCAACATCGCAGAAAGTGAAAAATGGATAAAGAACTTGTGGTACTTACGTAAAATGCAGTATCACTCAGCAATGAAATCTATGTCATCAGGCCCGTAGCAGCATAATGAGTGGATTCAGGTACGATGATTCTAACTGAAATAAGTCACACAGAAAAAGAAACATCATAAGATATCTCTAATACACGGAATGTAAACTTGGCTACACAGGAACTGAATTCCAAAACAGAACAGGGTCTCAAATTTAGAAAACCAACTTATGCTTGCTTAAGGGTAAAGGTGAGTTGGGGTGCTGCATAAAACCAGAGATTGAAATGAGCACAGATAATGTTCCTTAAATCAAATATGGAATAGACAAGAGCTACTCCTTGCTCAACGAAATGGACTCAACACCGCATATTAAACGCCTAAGAATGTACCTGACTAGTAAGTATCTTAAAACCTATGGATTGCTATGTCTCCAAAAGAGAATCAAGCATGTGTACAGGGGCATAAACGCAGCAGTGATAGGATTGGAGAGGTTCGGTGAGCAAATGAAGACCCTTTGAAGTCATATTGCATGGTACCCATTCCACGGGTTTCAACTCTCCAGGTTTAAGGGATTCTTCCTTCAGCTAAAACATGCATGTGGAACGTAGAGTATGATCAACTATGTGATCGGGAGACGTGTTCAAATATGTCTCAGTTTTCGTACCCTGGTACTCGGGTGTCACATTCCAGACGTTTTACTAACACTCTCCCCACTTGGAGAGTCAGCCCCTTTAACCTCCTGTTTGGCCCAGTTTGCAATTTCTGCGGAAGATGAACAGGAATAGGGAGAACCAATGAGAGACTAGCTGGAGGTGTCTGGACGGGCAAATTTAACTCTCATTTCCCACCAGGAAGAGGAATTAACCAAAGGCTCAGCGTGCCGTGCCGGAACCAGATTAGGACCTGAAGCCATCCTGCGGTGTTGCGGCCAGGTCACAAGAAAGCGAGTTGAAGAAAGGAGCTCAGGGGCACTGTAATTCACAAACCTGCAGAGTTATAAATGACAGCTATCGTCCAAAAATATACTGAAGTAAGGCTGCCAAGAGGACTTGAAAGCGGGGCAGAATTGCAGGAAACCGATTTCAGGAGGTAGACTGGAATTGCATTGAAAGCATAGGAAAAGAGGCAGAACGTCCACCATGATGCACTTGGCCAAAAAGGGCGTATGCGTTTTTTCCTGAATATATTCAGGAAAAAACGCATACGCCCTTTTTGGCCAACCAAGCAAGCTTGCAAAGGAAATCTGCACTACAATGAAGTCTCACTTCCCCCCGGTCGAAAGGGCCATCTGAAAAAAGTGTAAAATCCAGAAAGGCAGGACAGGCCATGGAGAACTGGGAGCCTTGTTATGCTGATGGGCGGGATGTAAATTGCCAACAGACACTCGGGAGAAGTGTATGGTGTTTCCTGAAACATCTAAAAAACAAAGCAACAGAGCCTAGGGCACTTCCACTTATGGTCCTATAGCTTAGGGAAATTAAAATCAAAAAGACACAGCCACCCCAAAGTTTGGGACGCCTCTGTTTACAAGAACCTCGTTTACAGTACAAGTTCAACATTGCAGAAAGTGAAAAATGGATAAAGAAGTTGTGGTATTTACTTACAAAGCAATATCACTCAGCAATGAAATCTATGTCATCAGGCCATTAGCAGCACAATGAGTGGATTCAGGTATGATGATTCTAACTGAAATAAGTCACACAGAAAAAGAAACATCATAAGATATCACTAATACACGGAATGTAAACTTGGCTAACAGGAACTGAATTACAGAACAGAAGAGTGTCTGAAATTTAGAAAACCAACTTATGCTTGCTTAAGGGGAAAGGTGAGTTGGGGTGCTGCATAAAACCAGAGATCGAAATGAGCACAGATAAAGTTCCTTAAGCCAAATATGGAATAGACAAGAGCTACTCCTTGCTCAATGAAATGGACTCAACACCGCATATTAAACGCCTAAGAATGTAACTGACTAGTAAGTATCTTAAAACCTGTGGATTGTTATGTCTCCAAACGAGAATCAAGCGTGTGTACAGGGGCATAAACGCAGCAGTGATAGGATTGCAGTTGTTCGGTGAGCAAATGAAGAACCTTTGAAGTCATATTGCATGGTACCCATTACACGGGTCTCAACTCTCCAGGTTTAAGGTATTCTTCCTTCAGCTAAAACATGCATGTGGAACCCAGAGTATGATCAACCATGTGAACGGGAGATGTGTTCAAATATGTCTCAGTTTTCCTCCCCTGGTACTCGGGTGCAACTTTCCAGACGCTTTACTATCACTCTCCCCACTTGGAGAGTCAGCGCCTTTAACCTCCTGTTTGGCCCAGTTTGCAATTTCTGCAGAAGATGAACAGGAATAGGGAGAACCAATGAGAGACTAGCTGGAGGTGTTCTGGACGGGCAAATTTAACTCTCATTTCCCACCAGGAAGAGGAAATAACCAAAGGCTCAGCGTGCCGTGCCGGAAACAGATTAGGGCCTGAAGCCATCCTGCGGTGTTACGGCCAGCTCAAAAGAAAGCGAGTTGAAGAAAGGAGCTCAGGGGCACTGAAATTCACAAACCTGCAGAGTTATAAATGACAGCTTTCATCCAAAAATATACTGAAGTAAGGCTGCCAAGAGGACTTGAATGCGGGGCAGATTTGCAGGAAACCGATTTCAGGAGGTAGACTGGAATTGCATTGAAAGCATAGGAAAAGAGGCAGAACGTCCACCATGATCCACTTGGCAAAAAGGGCGTATGCGTTTTTTCCTGAATATATTCAGGATAAAACGCATACGCCCTTTTGGGCCAACCAAGCAAGCTTGCAAAGGAAATCTGCACTACAATGAAGTCTCACTTCCCCCCAGTCAAAAGGGCCATCTGAAAAAAGTGTAAAATCCAGAAAGGCAGGACAGGCCATGGAGAACTGGGAGCCTTGTTATGCTGATGGGCGGGATGTAAATTGCCAACAGACACTCGGGAGAAGTGTATGGTGTTTCCTGACACATCTAAAAAACAAAGCAACAGAGCCTAGGGCACTTCCACTTATGGTCCTATAGCTTAGGGAAATTAAAATCAAAAAGACACAGCCACCCCAAAGTTTGGGACGCCTCTGTTTACAAGAACCTCGTTTACAGTACAAGTTCAACATCGCAGAAAGTGAAAAATGGATAAAGAAGTTGTGGTATTTACTTACAAAGCAATATCACTCAGCAATGAAATCTATGTCATCAGGCCATTAGCAGCACAATGAGTGGATTCAGGTATGATGATTCTAACTGAAATAAGTCAATCAGAAAAAGAAACATCATAAGATATCAGTAATACACGGAATGTAAACTTGGCTACACAGGAACTGAATTACAGAACAGAACAGGGTCTCAAATTTAGAAAACCAACTTATGCTTGCTTAAGGGGAAAGGTGAGTTGGGGTGCTGCATAAAACCAGAGATTGAAATGAGCAGAGATAAAGTTCCTTAAGCCAAATATGGAATAGACAAGAGCTACTCCTTGCTCAACGAAATGGACTCAACACCGCATATTAAACGCCTAAGAATGTACCTGACTAGTAAGTATCTTAAAACCTATGGATTGCTATGTCTCCGAAAGAGAATCAAGCATGTGTACAGGGGCATAAACGCAGCAGTGATAGGATTGGAGAGGTTCGGTGAGCAAATGAAGACCCTTTGAAGTCATATTGCATGGTACCCATTCCACGGGTTTCAACTCTCCAGGTTTAAGGGATTCTTCCTTCAGCTAAAACATGCATGTGGAACCTAGAGTATGATCAACCATGTGATCGGGAGACGTGTTCAAATATGTCTCAGTTTTCCTCCCCTGGTACTCGGGTGCAACATTCCAGACGCTTTACTAACACTCTCCCAACTTGGAGAGTCAGTCCCTTTAACCTCCTGTTTGGCCCAGTTTGCAATTTCTGCGGAAGATGAACAGGAATAGGGAGAACCAATGAGAGACTAGCTGGAGGTGTCTGGACGGGCAAATTTAACTCTCATTTCCCACCAGGTAGAGGAATTAACCAAAGGCTCAGCGTGCCGTGCCGGAACCAGATTAGGACCTGAAGCCATCCTGCGGTGTTGCGGCCAGGTCACAAGAAAGCGAGTTGAAGAAAGGAGCTCAGGGGCACTGTAATTCACAAACCTGCAGAGTTATAAATGACAGCTATCGTCCAAAAATATACTGAAGTAAGGCTGCCAAGAGGACTTGAAAGCGGGGCAGAATTGCAGGAAACCGATTTCAGGAGGTAGACTGGAATTGCATTGAAAGCATAGGAAAAGAGGCAGAACGTCCACCATGATGCACTTGGCCAAAAAGGGCGTATGCGTTTTTTCCTGAATATATTCAGGAAAAAACGCATACGCCCTTTTTGGCCAACCAAGCAAGCTTGCAAAGGAAATCTGCACTACAATGAAGTCTCACTTACCCCCGGTCAAAAGGGCCATCTGAAAAAAGTGTAAAATCCAGAAAGGCAGGACAGGCCATGGAGAACTGGGAGCCTTGTTATGCTGATGGGCGGGATGTAAATTGCCAACAGACACTCGGGAGAAGTGTATGGTGTTTCCTGAAACATCTAAAAAACAAAGCAACAGAGCCTAGGGCACTTCCACTTATGGTCCTATAGCTTAGGGAAATTAAAATCAAAAAGACACAGCCACCCCAAAGTTTGGGACGCCTCTGTTTACAAGAACCTCGTTTACAGTACAAGTTCAACATCGCAGAAAGTGAAAAATGGATAAAGAAGTTGTGGTATTTACTTACAAAGCAATATCACTCAGCAATGAAATCTATGTCATCAGGCCCTTAGCAGCAAAATGAGTGGATTCAGGTATGATGATTCTAACTGAAATAAGTCACACAGAAAAAGAAACATCATAAGATATCACTAATACACGGAATGTAAACTTGGCTAACAGGAACTGAATTACAGAACAGAAGAGTGTCTGAAATTTAGAAAACCAACTTATGCTTGCTTAAGGGGAAAGGTGAGTTGGGGTGCTGCATAAAACCAGAGATTGAAATGAGCACAGATAAAGTTCCTTAAGCCAAATATGGAATAGACAAGAGCTACTCCTTGCTCAACGAAATGGACTCAACACCCCATATTAAACGCCTAAGAATGTACCTGACTAGTAAGTATCTTAAAACCTATGGATTGCTATGTCTCCAAAAGAGAATCAAGCGTGTGTACAGGGGCATAAACGCAGCAGTGATAGGATTGGAGAGGTTCGGTGAGCAAATGAAGACCCTTTGAAGTCATATTGCATGGTACACATTCCACGGGTCCCAACTCTCCAGGTTTAAGGTATTCTTCCTTCAGCTAAAACATGCATGTGGAACCCAGAGTATGATCAACCATGTGAACGGGAGATGTGTTCAAATATGTCTCAGTTTTCCTCCCCTGGTACTCGGGTGCAACATTCCAGATGCTTTACTATCACTCTCCCCACTTGGAGAGTCAGCGCCTTTAACCTCCTGTTTGGCCCAGTTTGCAATTTCTGCAGAAGATGAACAGGAATAGGGAGAACCAATGAGAGACTAGCTGGAGGTGTTCTGGACGGGCAAATTTAACTCTCATTTCCCACCAGGAAGAGGAAATAACCAAAGGCTCAGCGTGCCGTGCCGGAAACAGATTAGGGCCTGAAGCCATCCTGCGGTGTTGCGGCCAGGTCACAAGAAAGCGAGTTGAAGAAAGGAGCTCAGGGGCACTGAAATTCACAAACCTGCAGAGTTATAAATGACAGCTTTCATCCAAAAATATACTGAAGTAAGGCTGCCAAGAGGACTTGAATGCGGGGCAGATTTGCAGGAAACCGATTTCAGGAGGTAGACTGGAATTGCATTGAAAGCATAGGAAAAGAGGCAGAACGTCCACCATGATGCACTTGGCCAAAAAGGGCGTATGCGTTTTTTCCTGAATATATTCAGGATAAAACGCATACGCCCTTTTTGGCCAACCAAGCAAGCTTGCAAAGGAAATCTGCACTACAATGAAGTCTCACTTCCCCCCAGTCAAAAGGGCCATCTGAAAAAAGTGTAAAATCCAGAAAGGCAGGACAGGCCATGGAGAACTGGGAGCCTTGTTATGCTGATGGGCGGGATGTAAATTGCCAACAGACACTCGGGAGAAGTGTATGGTGTTTCCTGAAACATCTAAAAAACAAAGCAACAGAGCCTAGGGCACTTCCACTTATGGTCCTATAGCTTAGGGAAATTAAAATCAAAAAGACACAGCCAGCCCAAAGTTTGGGACGCCTCTGTTTACAAGAACCTCGTTTACAGTACAAGTTCAACATCGCAGAAAGTGAAAAATGGATAAAGAAGTTGTGGTATTTACTTACAAAGCAATATCACTCAGCAATGAAATCTATGTCATCAGGCCATTAGCAGCACAATGAGTGGATTCAGGTATGATGATTCTAACTGAAATAAGTCACACAGAAAAAGAAACATCATAAGATATCAGTAATACACGGAATGTAAACTTGGCTACACAGGAACTGAATTACAGAACAGAACAGGGTCTCAAATTTAGAAAACCAACTTATGCTTGCTTAAGGGTAAAGGTGAGTTGGGGTGCTTCATAAAACCAGAGATTGAAATGAGCACAGATAAAGTTCCTTAAGCCAAATATGGAATAGACAAGAGCTACTCCTTGCTCAACGAAATGGACTCAACACCGCATATTAAACGCCTAAGAATGTACCTGACTAGTAAGTATCTTAAAACCTATGGATTGCTATGTCTCCGAAAGCGAATCAAGCATGTGTACAGGGGCATAAACGCAGTAGTGATAGGATTGGAGAGGTTCGGTGAGCAAATGAAGACCCTTTGAAGTCATATTGCATGGTACCCATTCCACGGGTTTCAACTACCCAGGTTTAAGGTATTCTTCCTTCAGCTAAAACATGCATGTGGAACCTAGAGTATGATCAACCATGTGATCGGGAGACGTGTTCAAATATGTCTCAGTTTTCGTACCCTGGTACTCGGGTGCAACATTCCAGACGCTTTACTAACACCCTCCCAACTTGGAGAGTCAGTCCCTTTAACCTCCTGTTTGGCCCAGTTTGCAATTTCTGCGGAAGATGAACAGGAATAGCGAGAACCAATGAGAGACTAGCTGGAGGTGTCTGGACGGGCAAATTTAACTCTCATTTCCCACCAGGAAGAGGAATTAACCAAAGGCTCAGCGTGCCGTGCCGGAACCAGATTAGGACCTGAAGCCATCCTGCGGTGTTGCGGCCAGGTCACAAGAAAGCGAGTTGAAGAAAGGAGCTCAGGGGCACTGTAATTCACAAACCTGCAGAGTTATAAATGACAGCTATCGTCCAAAAATATACTGAAGTAAGGCTGCCAAGAGGACTTGAAAGCGGGGCAGAATTGCAGGAATCCGATTTCAGGAGGTAGACTGGAATTGCATTGAAAGCATAGGAAAAGAGGCAGAACGTCCACAATGATGCACTTGGCCAAAAAGGGCGTATGCGTTTTTTCCTGAATATATTCAGGAAAAAACGCATACGCCCTTTTTGGCCAACCAAGCAAGCTTGCAAAGGAAATCTGCACTACAATGAAGTCTCACTTCCCCCCGGTCAAAAGGGCCATCTGAAAAAAGTGTAAAATCCAGAAAGGCAGGACAGGCCATGGAGAACTGGGAGCCTTGTTATGCTGATGGGCGGGATGTAAATTGCCAACAGACACTCGGGAGAAGTGTATGGTGTTTCCTGAAACATCTAAAAAACAAAGCAACAGAGCCTAGGGCACTTCCACTTATGGTCCTATAGCTTAGGGAAATTAAAATCAAAAAGACACAGCCAGCCCAAAGTTTGGGACGCCTCTGTTTACAAGAACCTCGTTTACAGTACAAGTTCAACATCGCAGAAAGTGAAAAATGGATAAAGAAGTTGTGGTATTTACTTACAAAGCAATATCACTCAGCAATGAAATCTATGTCATCAGGCCATTAGCAGCACAATGAGTGGATTCAGGTATGATGATTCTAACTGAAATAAGTCACACAGAAAAAGAAACATCATAAGATATCAGTAATACACGGAATGTAAACTTGGCTACACAGGAACTGAATTACAGAACAGAACAGGGTCTCAAATTTAGAAAACCAACTTATGCTTGCTTAAGGGTAAAGGTGAGTTGGGGTGCTGCATAAAACCAGAGATTGAAATGAGCACAGATAAAGTTCCTTAAGCCAAATATGGAATAGACAAGAGCTACTCCTTGCTCAACGAAATGGACTCAACACCGCATATTAAACGCCTAAGAATGTACCTGACTAGTAAGTATCTTAAAACCTATGGATTGCTATGTCTCCGAAAGCGAATCAAGCATGTGTACAGGGGCATAAACGCAGTAGTGATAGGATTGGAGAGGTTCGGTGAGCAAATGAAGACCCTTTGAAGTCATATTGCATGGTACCCATTCCACGGGTTTCAACTACCCAGGTTTAAGGTATTCTTCCTTCAGCTAAAACATGCATGTGGAACCTAGAGTATGATCAACCATGTGATCGGGAGACGTGTTCAAATATGTCTCAGTTTTCGTACCCTGGTACTCGGGTGCAACATTCCAGACGCTTTACTAACACCCTCCCAACTTGGAGAGTCAGTCCCTTTAACCTCCTGTTTGGCCCAGTTTGCAATTTCTGCGGAAGATGAACAGGAATAGCGAGAACCAATGAGAGACTAGCTGGAGGTGTCTGGACGGGCAAATTTAACTCTCATTTCCCACCAGGAAGAGGAATTAACCAAAGGCTCAGCGTACCGTGCCGGAACCAGATTAGGACCTGAAGCCATCCTGCGGTGTTGCGGCCAGGTCACAAGAAAGCGAGTTGAAGAAAGGAGCTCAGGGGCACTGTAATTCACAAACCTGCAGAGTTATAAATGACAGCTATCGTCCAAAAATATACTGAAGTAAGGCTGCCAAGAGGACTTGAAAGCGGGGCAGAATTGCAGGAATCCGATTTCAGGAGGTAGACTGGAATTGCATTGAAAGCATAGGAAAAGAGGCAGAACGTCCACAATGATGCACTTGGCCAAAAAGGGCGTATGCGTTTTTTCCTGAATATATTCAGGAAAAAACGCATACGCCCTTTTTGGCCAACCAAGCAAGCTTGCAAAGGAAATCTGCACTACAATGAAGTCTCACTTCCCCCCGGTCAAAAGGGCCATCTGAAAAAAGTGTAAAATCCAGAAAGGCAGGACAGGCCATGGAGAACTGGGAGCCTTGTTATGCTGATGGGCGGGATGTAAATTGCCAACAGACACTCGGGAGAAGTGTATGGTGTTTCCTGAAACATCTAAAAAACAAAGCAACAGAGCCTAGGGCACTTCCACTTATGGTCCTATAGCTTAGGGAAATTAAAATCAAAAAGACACAGCCACCCCAAAGTGTGGGACGCCTCTGTTTACAAGAACCTCGTTTACAGTACAAGTTCAACATCGCAGAAAGTGAAAAATGGATAAAGAAGTTGTGGTATTTACTTACAAAGCAATATCACTCAGCAATGAAATCTATGTCATCAGGCCCATAGCAGCACAATGAGTGGATTCAGGTATGATGATTCTAACTGAAATAAGTCACACAGAAAAAGAACCATCATAAGATATTAGTAATACACGGAATGTAAACTTGGCTACACAGGAACTGAATTACATAACAGAACAGGGTCTCAAATTTAGAAAACCAACTTATGCTTGCTTAAGGGGAAAGGTGAGTTGGGGTGTTGCATAAAACCAGAGATCGAAATGAGCACAGATAAAGTTCCTTAAGCCAACTATGGAATAGACAAGAGCTACTCCTTGCTCAACGAAATGGACTCAACACCGCATATTAAACGCCTAAGAATGTACCTGACTAGTAAGTATCTTAAAACCTATGGATTGCTATGTCTCCGAAAGAGAATCAAGCATGTGTACAGGGGCATAAACGCAGCAGTGATAGGATTGGAGATGTTCGGTGAGCAAATGAAGACCCTTTGAAGTCATATTGCATGGTACCCATTTCACGGGTCTCAACTCTCCAGGTTTAAGGGATTCTTCCTTCAGCTAAAACATGCATGTGGAACCCAGAGTATGATCCATCGTGTGATCGGGAGACATGTTCAAATATGTCTCAGTTTTCGTACCCTGGTACTCGGGTGCAACATTCCAGACGCTTTACTAACACCCTCCCGACTTGGAGAGTCAGTCCCTTTAACCTCCTGTTTGGCCCAGTTTGCAATTTCTGCGGAAGATGAACAGGAATAGTGAGAACCAATGAGAGACTAGCTGGAGGTGTCTGGACGGGCAAATTTAACTCTCATTTCCCACCAGGAAGAGGAATTAACCAAAGGCTCAGCGTGCCGTGCCGGAACCAGATTAGGGCCTGAAGCCATCCTGCGGTGTTGCGGCCAGGTCACAAGAAAGCGAGTTGAAGAAAGGAGCTCAGGGGCACTGTAATTCACAAACCTGCAGAGTTATAAATGACAGCTATCGTCCAAAAATATACTGAAGTAAGGCTGCCAAGAGGACTTGAAAGCGGGGCAGAATTGCAGGAAACCGATTTCAGGAGGTAGACTGGAATTGCATTGAAAGCATAGGAAAAGAGGCAGAACGTCCACCATGATGCACTTGGCCAAAAAGGGCGTATGCGTTTTTTCCTGAATATATTCAGGAAAAAACGCATACGCCCTTTTTGGCCAACCAAGCAAGCTTGCAAAGGAAATCTGCACTACAATGAAGTCTCACTTCCCCCCGGTCAAAAGGGCCATCTGAAAAAAGTGTCAAATCCAGAAAGACAGGACAGGCCATGGAGAACTGGGAGCCTTGTTATGCTGATGGGCGGGATGTAAATTGCCAACAGACACTCGGGAGAAGTGTATGGTGTTTCCTGAAACATCTAAAAAACAAAGCAACAGAGCCTAGGGCACTTCCACTTATGGTCCTATAGCTTAGGGAAATTAAAATCAAAAAGACACAGCCACCCCAAAGTTTGGGACGCCTCTGTTTACAAGAACCTCGTTTACCGTACGAGTTCAATATCACAGAAAGTGAAAAATGCATAAAGAACTTGTGGTACTTACGTACAATGCAGTATCACTCAGCAATGAAATCTATGTCATCAGGCCCGTAGCAGCATAATGAGTGGATTCAGGTACGATGATTCTAACTGAAATAAGTCACACAGAAAAAGAAACATCATAAGATATCTCTAATACACGGAATGTAAACTTGGCTACACAGGAACTGAATTCCAAAACAGAACAGGGTCTCAAATTTAGAAAACCAACTTATGCTTGCTTAAGGATAAAGGTGAGTTGGGGTGCTGCATAAAACCAGAGATTGAAATGAGCACATATAATGTTCCTTAAGCCAAATATGGAATAGACAAGAGCTACTCCTTGCTCAACGAAATGGACTCAACACCCCATATTAAACGCCTAAGAATGTACCTGACTAGTAAGTATCTTAAAACCTATGGATTGCTATGTCTCCGAAAGAGAATCAAGCATGTGTACAGGGGCATAAACGCAGCAGTGATAGGATTGGAGATGTTCGGTGAGCAAATGAAGACCCTTTGAAGTCATATTGCATGGTACCCATTTCACGGGTCTCAACTCTCCAGGTTTAAGGGATTCTTCCTTCAGCTAAAACATGCATGTGGAACCCAGAGTATGATCCATCGTGTGATCGGGAGACGTGTTCAAATATGTCTCAGTTTTCGTACCCTGGTACTCGGGTGCAACATTCCAGACGCTTTACTAACACCCTCCCGACTTGGAGAGTCAGTCCCTTTAACCTCCTGTTTGGCCCAGTTTGCAATTTCTGCGGAAGATGAACAGGAATAGCGAGAACCAATGAGAGACTAGCTGGAGGTGTCTGGACGGGCAAATTTAACTCTCATTTCCCACCAGGAAGAGGAATTAACCAAAGGCTCAGCGTGCCGTGCCGGAACCAGATTAGGGCCTGAAGCCATCCTGCGGTGTTGCGGCCAGGTCACAAGAAAGCGAGTTGAAGAAAGGAGCTCAGGGGCACTGTAATTCACAAACCTGCAGAGTTATAAATGACAGCTATCGTCCAAAAATATACTGAAGTAAGGCTGCCAAGAGGACTTGAAAGCGGGGCAGAATTGCAGGAAACCGATTTCAGGAGGTAGACTGGAATTGCATTGAAAGAATAGGAAAAGAGGCAGAACATCCACAATGATGCACTTGGCCAAAAAGGGCGTATGCGTTTTTTCCTGAATATATTCAGGAAAAAACGCATACGCCCTTTTTGGCCCACCAATCAAACTTGCAAAGGAGATCTGCACTACAATGAAGTCTCACTTCCCCCCGGTCAAAAGGGCCATCTGAAAAAAGTGTAAAATCCAGAAAGGCAGGACAGGCCATGGAGAACTGGGAGCCTTGTTATGCTGATGGGCGGGATGTAAATTGCCAACAGACACTCAGGAGAAGTGTATGGTGTTTCCTGAAACATCTAAAAAACAAAGCAACAGAGCCTAGGGCACTTCCACTTATGGTCCTATAGCTTAGGGAAATTAAAATCAAAAAGACACAGCCACCCCAAAGTTTGGGACACCTCTGTTTACAAGAACCTCGTTTACAGTACAAGTTCAACATCGCAGAAAGTGAAAAATGGATAAAGAAGTTGTGGTATTTACTTACAAAGCAATATCACTCAGCAATGAAATCTATGTCATCAGGCCCTTAGCAGCACAATGAGTGGATTCAGGTATGATGATTCTAACTGAAATAAGTCACACAGAAAAAGAAACATCATAAGATATCAGTAATACACGGAATGTAAACTTGGCTACACAGGAACTGAATTACAGAACAGAACAGGGTCTCAAATTTAGAAAACCAACTTATGCTTGCTTAAGGGGAAAGGTGAGTTGGGGTGCTGCATAAAACCAGAGATTGAAATGAGCACAGATAAAGTTCCTTAAGCCAAATATGGAATAGACAAGAGCTACTCCTTGCTCAACGAAATGGACTCAACACCGCATATTAAACGCCTAAGAATGTACCTGACTAGAAAGTATCTTAAAACCTATGGATTGCTATGTCTCCGAAAGAGAATCAAGCATGTGTACAGGGGCATAAACGCAGCAGTGATAGGATTGGAGAGGTTCGGTGAGCAAATGAAGACCCTTTGAAGTCATATTGCATGGTACACATTCCACGGGTTTCAACTACCCAGGTTTAAGGTATTCTTCCTTCAGCTAAAACATGCATGTGGAACCTAGAGTATGATCAACCATGAGATCGGGAGACGTGTTCAAATATGTCTCAGTTTTCGTACCCTGGTACTCGGGTGCAACATTCCAGACGCTTTACTAACACTCTCCCGACTTGGAGAGTCAGTCCCTTTAACCTCCTGTTTGGCCCAGTTTGCAATTTCTGCGGAAGATGAACAGGAATAGCGAGAACCAATGAGAGACTAGCTGGAGGTGTCTGGACGGGCAAATTTAACTCTCATTTCCCACCAGGAAAAGGAATTAACCAAAGGTTCAGCGTGCCGTGCCGGACCCAGATTAGGGCCTGAAGCCATCCTGCGGTGTTGCGGCCAGCTCACAAGAAAGCGAGTTGAAGAAAGGAGCTCAGGGGCACTGTAATTCACAAACCTGCAGAGTTATAGATGACAGCTATCGTCCAAAAATATACTGAAGTAAGGCTGCCAAGAGGACTTGAAAGCAGGGCAGAATTGCAGGAAACCGATTTCAGGAGGTAGACTGGAATTGCATTGAAAGCATAGGAAAAGAGGCAGAACGTCCACCATGATGCACTTGGCCAAAAAGGGCATATGCGTTTTTTCCTGAATATATTCAGGAAAAAACGCATACGCCCTTTTTGGCCAACCAAGCAAGCTTGCAAAGGAAATCTGCACTACAATGAAGACTCACTTCCCCCCGGTCAAAAGGGCCATCTGAAAAAAGTGTAAAATCCAGAAAGGCAGGACAGGCCATGGAGAACTGGGAGCCTTGTTATGCTGATGGGCGGGATGTAAATTGCCAACAGACACTTGGGAGAAGTGTATGTTGTTTCCTGAATCATCTAAAAACCAAAGCAACAGAGCCTAGGGCACTTCCACTTATGGTCCTATAGCTTAGGGAAATTAAAATCTAAGAGACACAGCCACCCCAAAGTTTGGGACGGCTCTGTTTACAAGAACCTCGTTTATGGTACAAGTTCAATATCGCAGAAAGTGAAAAATGGATAAAGAAGTTGTGGTACTTATGTACAATGCAGTATCACTCAGCAATGAAATCTATGTCATCAGGCCCGTAGCAGCATAATGAGTGGATTCAGGTACGATGATTCTAACTGAAATAAGTCACACAGAAAAAGAAACATCATAAGATATAACTAACACACGGGATGTAAACTTGGCTACACAAGAACTGAATTACAGAACAGAACAGGGTCTCAAATTGAGAAAACCAACTTATGCTTTCTTAAGGGGAAAGTTGAGTTGGGGTGCTGCATAAAACCAGAGATTGAAATGAGCACAGATAAAGTTCCTTAAGCCAAATATGGAATAGACAAGAGCTATTCCTTGCTCAATGAAATGGACTCAACACCCCATATTAAACGCCTAAGAATGTACCTGACTAGTAAGTATCTTAAAACCTATGGATTGCTATGTCTCCAAAAGAGAATGAAGCGTGTGTACAGGGGCATAAACGCAGCAGTGATAGGATTGGAGAGGTTTGGTGAGCAAATGAAGACCCTTTGAAGACATATTGCATGGTACCCATTCCACGGGTCTCAACTCTCCAGGTTTAAGGTATTCTTCCTTCAGCTAAAACATTCATGTGGAACCCAGAGTATGATCAACCGTGTGATTGAGAGGCGTGTTCAAATATGTCTCAGTTTCGGTCACCTGGTACTCGGGTGCAACATTCCAGACGCTTTACTAACACTCTCCCGACGTGGAGAGTCAGTGCCTTTAACCTCCTGTTTGGCCCAGTTTGAAAATTCTGCGGAAAATGAACAGGAATAGGGAGAACCAATGAGAGACTAGCTGGAGGTGTCTGGACGGGCAAATTTAACTCTCATTTCCCACCAGGAAGAGGAATTAACCAAAGGCTCAGCGTGCCGTGCCGGAACCAGATTAGGGCCTGAAGCCATCCTGCGGTGTTGCGGCCAGGTCACAAGAAAGCGAGTTGAAGAATGGAGCTCAGGGGCACTGTAATTCATAAACCTGCAGAGTTATAAATGACAGCTATCGTCCAAAAATATACTGAAGAAAGGCTGCCAAGAGGACTTGAAAGCGGGGCAGAATTGCAGGAAACCGATTTCAGGAGGTAGACTGGAATTGCATTGAAAGCATAGGAAAAGAGGCAGAACGTCCACAATGATGCACTTGGCCAAAAAGGGCGTATGCGTTTTTTCCTAAATATATTCAGGAAAAAACGCATACGCCCTTTTTGGCCAACCAAGCAAACTTGCAAAGGAGATCTGCACTACAATGAAGTCTCACTTCCCCCCGGTCAAAAGGGCCATCTGAAAAAAGTGTAAAATCCAGAAAGGCAGGACAGCCATGGAGAACTGGGAGCCTTGTTATGCTGATGGGCGGGATGTAAATTGCCAACAGACACTCGGGAGAAGTGTATGGTGTTTCCTGAAACATCTAAAAAACAAAGCAACAGAGCCTAGGGCATTTCCACTTATGGTCCTATAGCTTAGGGAAATTAAAATCAAAAAGACACAGCCACCCCAAAGTTTGGGACCCCTCTGTTTACAAGAACCTCGTTTACCATACAAGTTCAATATCACAGAAAGTGAAAAATGGATAAAGAACTTGTGGTACTTACGTACAATGCAGTATCACTCAGCAATGAAATCTATGTCATCAGGCCCGTAGCAGCATAATGAGTGGATTCAGGTACGATGATTCTAACTGAAATAAGTCACACAGAAAAAGAAACATCATAAGATATCACTAATACACGGAATGTAAACTTGGCTACACAGGAACTGAATTCCAAAACAGAACTGGGTCTCAAATTTAGAAAACCAACTTATGCTTGCTTAAGGGGAAAGGTGAGATGGGGTGCTGCATAAAACCAGACATTGAAATGAGCACAGATAAAGTTCCTTAAGCCAAATATGGAATAGACAAGAGCTACTCCTTGCTCAATGAAATGGACTCAACACCGCATATTAAACGCCTAAGAATGTACCTGACTAGTAAGTATCTTAAAACCTATGGATTGCTATGTCTCCGAAAGAGAATCAAGCATGTGCACAGGGGCATAAACGCAGCAGTGATAGGATTGGAGAGGTTCGGTGAGCAAATGAAGACCCTTTGAAGTCATATTGCATGGTACCCATTCCACGGGTTTCAACTACCCAGGTTTAAGGTATTTTTCCTTCAACTAAAACATGCATGTGGAACCTAGAGTATGATCAACCATGTGATCGTGAGACGTGTTCAAATATGTCTCAGTTTTCGTACCCTGGTACTCGGGTGCAACATTCCAGACGCTTTACTAACACTCTCCCAACTTGGAGAGTCAGTCCCTTTAACCTCCTGTTTGGCCCAGTTTGCAATTTCTGCGGAAGATGAACAGGAATAGGGAGAACCAATGAGAGACTAGCTGGAGGTGTTCTGGACGGGCAAATTTAACTCTCATTTCCCACCAGGAAGAGGAAATAACCAAAGGCTCAGCGTGCCGTGCCGGAAACAGATTAGGGCCTGAAGCCATCCTGCGGTGTTACGGCCAGCTCAAAAGAAAGCGAGTTGAAGAAAGGAGCTCAGGGGCACTGAAATTCACAAACCTGCAGAGTTATAAATGACAGCTTTCATCCAAAAATATACTGAAGTAAGGCTGCCAAGAGGACTTGAATGCGGGGCAGATTTGCAGGAAACCGATTTCAGGAGGTAGACTGGAATTGCATTGAAAGCATAGGAAAAGAGGCAGAACGTCCACCATGATGCACTTGGCCAAAAAGGGCGTATGCGTTTTTTCCTGAATATATTCAGGATAAAACGCATACGCCCTTTTTGGCCAACCAAGCAAGCTTGCAAAGGAAATCTGCACTACAATGAAGTCTCACTTCCCCCCAGTCAAAAGGGCCATCTGAAAAAAGTGTAAAATCCAGAAAGGCAGGACAGGCCATGGAGAACTGGGAGCCTTGTTATGCTGATGGGCGGGATGTAAATTGCCAACAGACACTCGGGAGAAGTGTATGGTGTTTCCTGAAACATCTAAAAAACAAAGCAACAGAGCCTAGGGCACTTCCACTTATGGTCCTATAGCTTAGGGAAATTAAAATCAAAAAGACACAGCCAGCCCAAAGTTTGGGACGCCTCTGTTTACAAGAACCTCGTTTACAGTACAAGTTCAACATCGCAGAAAGTGAAAAATGGATAAAGAAGTTGTGGTATTTACTTACAAAGCAATATCACTCAGCAATGAAATCTATGTCATCAGGCCCTTAGCAGCACAATGAGTGGATTCAGGTATGATGATTCTAACTGAAATAAGTCACACAGAAAAAGAAACATCATAAGATATCAGTAATACACGGAATGTAAACTTGGCTACACAGGAACTGAATTACAGAACAGAACAGGGTCTCAAATTTAGAAAACCAACTTATGCTTGCTTAAGGGGAAAGGTGAGTTGGGGTGCTGCATAAAACCAGAGATTGAAATGAGCACAGATAAAGTTCCTTAAGCCAAATATGGAATAGACAAGAGCTACTCCTTGCTCAACGAAATGGACTCAACACCCCATATTAAACGCCTAAGAATGTACCTGACTAGCAAGGATCTTAAAACCTATGGATTGCTATGTCTCCGAAAGCGAATCAAGCATGTGTACAGGGGCATAAACGCAGCAGTGATAGGATTGGAGAGGTTCGGTGAGCAAATGAAGACCCTTTGAAGTCATATTGCATGGTACCCATTCCACGGGTTTCAACTACCCAGGTTTAAGGTATTCTTCCTTCAGCTAAAACATGCATGTGGAACCTAGAGTATGATCAACCATGTGATTGGGAGACGTGTTCAAATATGTCTCAGTTTTCGTACCCTGGTACTCGGGTGCAACATTCCAGACGCTTTACTAACACTCTCCCAACTTGGAGAGTCAGTCCCTTTAACCTCCTGTTTGGCCCAGTTTGCAATTTCTGCGGAAGATGAACAGGAATAGGGAGAACCAATGAGAGACTAGCTGGAGGTGTCTGGACGGGCAAATTTAACTCTCATTTCCCACCAGGAAGAGGAATTAACCAAAGGCTCAGCGTGCCGTGCCGGAACCAGATTAGGACCTGAAGCCATCCTGCGGTGTTGCGGCCAGGTCACAAGAAAGCGAGTTGAAGAAAGGAGCTCAGGGGCACTGTAATTCACAAACCTGCAGAGTTATAAATGACAGCTATCGTCCAAAAATATACTGAAGTAAGGCTGCCAAGAGGACTTGAAAGCGGGGCAGAATTGCAGGAATCCGATTTCAGGAGGTAGACTGGAATTGCATTGAAAGCATAGGAAAAGAGGCAGAACGTCCACAATGATGCACTTGGCCAAAAAGGGCGTATGCGTTTTTTCCTGAATATATTCAGGAAAAAACGCATACGCCCTTTTTGGCCAACCAAGCAAGCTTGCAAAGGAAATCTGCACTACAATGAAGTCTCACTTCCCCCCGGTCAAAAGGGCCATCTGAAAAAAGTGTAAAATCCAGAAAGGCAGGACAGGCCATGGAGAACTGGGAGCCTTGTTATGCTGATGGGCGGGATGTAAATTGCCAACAGACACTCGGGAGAAGTGTATGGTGTTTCCTGAAACATCTAAAAAACAAAGCAACAGAGCCTAGGGCACTTCCACTTATGGTCCTATAGCTTAGGGAAATTAAAATCAAAAAGCCACAGCCACCCCAAAGTGTGGGACGCCTCTGTTTACAAGAACCTCGTTTACAGTACAAGTTCAACATCGCAGAAAGTGAAAAATGGATAAAGAAGTTGTGGTATTTACTTACAAAGCAATATCACTCAGCAATGAAATCTATGTCATCAGGCCCTTAGCAGCACAATGAGTGGATTCAGGTATGATGATTCTAACTGAAATAAGTCACACAGAAAAAGAAACATCATAAGATACCTCTAATACACAGAATGTAAACTTGGCTACACAGGAACTGAATTACATAACAGAACATGGTCTCAAATTTAGAAAACCAACTTATGCTTGCTTAAGGGGAAAGGTGAGTTGGGGTGTTGCATAAAACCAGAGATCGAAATGAGCACAGATAAAGTTCCTTAAGCCAAATATGGAATAGACAAGAGCTACTCCTTGCTCAATGAAATGGACTCAACACCGCATATTAAACGCCTAAGAATGTACCTGACTAGTAAGTATCTTAAAAGCTGTGGATTGTTATGTCTCCAAACGAGAATCAAGCGTGTGTACAGGGGCATAAATGCAGCAAAGATAGGATTGGAGAGGTTCGGTGAGCAAATGAAGACCCTTTGAAGTCATATTGCATGGTACCCATTCCACGGGTCTCAACTCTCCAGGTTTAAGGTATTCTTCCTTCAGCTAAAACATGCATGTGGAACCCAGAGTATGATCAACCATGTGAACGGGAGACGTGTTCAAATATGTCTCAGTTTTCGTACCCTGGTACTCGGGTGCAACATTCCAGACGCTTTACTAACACCCTCCCGACTTGGAGAGTCAGTCCCTTTAACCTCCTGTTTGGCCCAGTTTGCAATTTCTGCGGAAGATGAACAGGAATAGTGAGAACCAATGAGAGACTAGCTGGAGGTGTCTGGACGGGCAAATTTAACTCTCATTTCCCACCAGGAAGAGGAATTAACCAAAGGCTCAGCGTGCCGTGCCGGAACCAGATTAGGGCCTGAAGCCATCCTGCGGTGTTGCGGCCAGGTCACAAGAAAGCGAGTTGAAGAAAGGAGCTCAGGGGCACTGTAATTCACAAACCTGCAGAGTTGTAAATGACAGCTATCGTCCAAAAATATACTGAAGTAAGGCTGCCAAGAGGACTTGAAAGCGGGGTAGAATTGCAGGAAACCGATTTCAGGAGGTAGACTGGAATTGCATTGAAAGCATAGGAAAAGAGGCAGAACGTCCACCATGATGCACTTGGCCAAAAAGGGCGTATGCATTTTTTCCTGAATATATTCAGGAAAAAACGCATACGCCCTTTTTGGCCAACCAAGCAAGCTTGCAAAGGAAATCTGCACTACAATGAAGTCTCACTTCCCCCCGGTCAAAAGGGCCATCTGAAAAAAGTGTCAAATCCAGAAAGACAGGCCAGGCCATGGAGAACTGGGAGCCTTGTTATGCTGATGGGCGGGATGTAAATTGCCAACAGACACTCGGGAGAAGTGTATGGTGTTTCCTGAAACATCTAAAAAACAAAGCAACAGAGCCTAGGGCACTTCCACTTATGGTCCTATAGCTTAGGGAAATTAAAATCAAAAAGACACAGCCACCCCAAAGTTTGGGACGCCTCTGTTTACAAGAACCTCGTTTACCGTACGAGTTCAATATCACAGAAAGTGAAAAATGCATAAAGAACTTGTGGTACTTACGTACAATGCAGTATCACTCAGCAATGAAATCTATGTAATCAGGCCCGTAGCAGCATAATGAGTGGATTCAGGTACGATGATTCTAACTGAAATAATTCACACAGAAAAAGAAACATCATAAGATATCTCTAATACACGGAATGTAAACTTGGCTACACAGGAACTGAATTCCAAAACAGAACAGGGTCTCAAATTTAGAAAACCAACTTATGCTTGCTTAAGGATAAAGGTGAGTTGGGGTGCTGCATAAAACCAGAGATTGAAATGAGCACAGATAAAGTTCCTTAAGCCAAATATGGAATAGACAAGAGCTACTCCTTGCTCAACGAAATGGACTCAACACCGCATATTAAACGCCTAAGAATGTACCTGACTAGTAAGTATCTTAAAACCTATGGATTGCTATGTCTCCGAAAGAGAATCAAGCATGTGTACAGGGGCATAAACGCAGCAGTGATAGGATTGGAGAGGTTCGGTGAGCAAATGAAGACCCTTTGAAGTCATATTGCATGGTACCCATTTCACGGGTCTCAACTCTCCAGGTTTAAGGGATTCTTCCTTCAGCTAAAACATGCATGTGGAACCCAGAGTATGATCCATCGTGTGATCGGGAGACGTGTTCAAATATGTCTCAGTTTTCGTACCCTGGTACTCGGGTGCAACATTCCAGACGCTTTACTAACACCCTCCCGACTTGGAGAGTCAGTCCCTTTAACCTCCTGTTTGGCCCAGTTTGCAATTTCTGCGGAAGATGAACAGGAATAGTGAGAACCAATGAGAGACTAGCTGGAGGTGTCTGGACGGGCAAATTTAACTCTCATTTCCCACCAGGAAGAGGAATTAACCAAAGGCTCAGCGTGCCGTGCCGGAACCAGATTAGGGCCTGAAGCCATCCTGCGGTGTTGCGGCCAGGTCACAAGAAAGCGAGTTGAAGAAAGGAGCTCAGGGGCACTGTAATTCACAAACCTGCAGAGTTATAAATGACAGCTATCGTCCAAAAATATACTGAAGTAAGGCTGCCAAGAGGACTTGAAAGCGGGGCAGAATTGCAGGAAACCGATTTCAGGAGGTAGACTGGAATTGCATTGAAAGCATAGGAAAAGAGGCAGAACGTCCACCATGATGCACTTGGCCAAAAAGGGCGTATGCATTTTTTCCTGAATATATTCAGGAAAAAACGCATACGCCCTTTTTGGCCAACCAAGCAAGCTTGCAAAGGAAATCTGCACTACAATGAAGTCTCACTTCCCCCCGGTCAAAAGGGCCATCTGAAAAAAGTGTCAAATCCAGAAAGACAGGACAGGCCATGGAGAACTGGGAGCCTTGTTATGCTGATGGGCGGGATGTAAATTGCCAACAGACACTCGGGAGAAGTGTATGGTGTTTCCTGAAACATCTAAAAAACAAAGCAACAGAGCCTAGGGCACTTCCACTTATGGTCCTATAGCTTAGGGAAATTAAAATCAAAAAGACACAGCCACCCCAAAGTTTGGGACGCCTCTGTTTACAAGAACCTCGTTTACCGTACGAGTTCAATATCACAGAAAGTGAAAAATGCATAAAGAACTTGTGGTACTTACGTACAATGCAGTATCACTCAGCAATGAAATCTATGTCATCAGGCCCGTAGCAGCATAATGAGTGGATTCAGGTACGATGATTCTAACTGAAATAAGTCACACAGAAAAAGAAACATCATAAGATATCACTAATACACGGAATGTAAACTTGGCTACACAGGAACTGAATTCCAAAACAGAACAGGGTCTCAAATTTAGAAAACCAACTTATGCTTGCTTAAGGGGAAAGGTGAGATGGGGTGCTGCATAAAACCAGAGATTGAAATGAGCACAGATAAAGTTCCTTAAGCCAAATATGGAATAGACAAGAGCTACTCCTTGCTCAACGAAATGGACTCAACACCGCATATTAAACGCCTAAGAATGTACCTGACTAGTAAGTATCTTAAAACCTATGGATTGCTATGTCTCCGAAAGAGAATCAAGCATGTGTACAGGGGCATAAACGCAGCAGTGATAGGATTGGAGAAGTTCGGTGAGCAAATGAAGACCCTTTGAAGTCATATTGCATGGTACACATTCCACGGGTTTCAACTACCCAGGTTTAAGGTATTCTTCCTTCAGCTAAAACATGCATGTGGAACCTAGAGTATGATCAACCATGAGATCGGGAGACGTGTTCAAATATGTCTCAGTTTTCGTACCCTGGTACTCGGGTGCAACATTCCAGACGCTTTACTAACACTCTCCCGACTTGGAGAGTCAGTCCCTTTAACCTCCTGTTTGGCCCAGTTTGCAATTTCTGCGGAAGATGAACAGGAATAGCGAGAACCAATGAGAGACTAGCTGGAGGTGTCTGGACGGGCAAATTTAACTCTCATTTCCCACCAGGAAAAGGAATTAACCAAAGGTTCAGCGTGCCGTGCCGGACCCAGATTAGGGCCTGAAGCCATCCTGCGGTGTTGCGGCCAGCTCACAAGAAAGCGAGTTGAAGAAAGGAGCTCAGGGGCACTGTAATTCACAAACCTGCAGAGTTATAAATGACAGCTATCGTCCAAAAATATACTGAAGTAAGGCTGCCAAGAGGACTTGAAAGCAGGGCAGAATTGCAGGAAACCGATTTCAGGAGGTAGACTGGAATTGCATTGAAAGCATAGGAAAAGAGGCAGAACGTCCACAATGATGCACTTGGCCAAAAAGGGCATATGCGTTTTTTCCTGACTATATTCAGGAAAAAACGCATACGCCCTTTTTGGCCAACCAAGCAAGCTTGCAAAGGAAATCTGCACTACAATGAAGACTCACTTCCCCCCGGTCAAAAGGGCCATCTGAAAAAAGTGTAAAATCCAGAAAGGCAGGACAGGCCATGGAGAACTGGGAGCCTTGTTATGCTGATGGGCGGGATGTAAATTGCCAACAGACACTTGGGAGAAGTGTATGTTGTTTCCTGAATCATCTAAAAACCAAAGCAACAGAGCCTAGGGCACTTCCACTTATGGTCCTATAGCTTAGGGAAATTAAAATCAAAGAGACACAGCCACCCCAAAGTTTGGGACGGCTCTGTTTACAAGAACCTCGTTTACGGTACAAGTTCAATATCGCAGAAAGTGAAAAATGGATAAAGAAGTTGTGGTACTTATGTACAATGCAGTATCACTCAGCAATGAAATCTATGTCATCAGGCCCGTAGCAGCATAATGAGTGGATTCAGGTACGATGATTCTAACTGAAATAAGTCACACAGAAAAAGAAACATCATAAGATATAACTAACACACGGGATGTAAACTTGGCTACACAAGAACTGAATTACAGAACAGAACAGGGTCTCAAATTGAGAAAACCAACTTATGCTTTCTTAAGGGGAAAGTTGAGTTGGGGTGCTGCATAAAACCAGAGATTGAAATGAGCACAGATAAAGTTCCTTAAGCCAAATATGGAATAGACAAGAGCTATTCCTTGCTCAACGAAATGGACTCAACACCCCATATTAAACGCCTAAGAATGTACCTGACTAGTAAGTATCTTAAAACCTATGGATTGCTATGTCTCCAAAAGAGAATGAAGCGTGTGTACAGGGGCATAAACGCAGCAGTGATAGGATTGGAGAGGTTCGGTGAGCAAATGAAGACCCTTTGAAGTCATATTGCATGGTACCCATTCCACGGGTCTCAACTCTCCAGGTTTAAGGTATTCTTCCTTCAGCTAAAACATGCATGTGGAACCCAGAGTATGATCAACCATGTGATTGAGAGACGTGTTCAAATATGTCTCAGTTTCGGTCACCTGGTACTCGGGTGCAACATTCCAGACGCTTTACTAACACTCTCCCGACGTAGAGAGTCAGTGCCTTTAACCTCCTGTTTGGCCCAGTTTGAAAATTCTGCGGAAGATGAACAGGAATAGCGAGAACCAATGAGAGACTAGCTGGAGGTGTCTGGACGGGCAAATTTAACTCTCATTTCCCACCAGGAAGAGGAATTAACCAAAGGCTCAGCGTGCCGTGCCGGAACCAGATTAGGGCCTGAAGCCATCCTGTGGTGTTGCGGCCAGGTCACAAGAAAGCGAGTTGAAGAAAGGAGCTCAGGGGCACTGTAATTCACAAACCTGCAGAGTTATAAATGACAGCTATCGTCCAAAAATATACTGAAGAAAGGCTGCCAAGAGGACTTGAAACCGGGGCAGAATTGCAGGAAACCGATTTCAGGAGGTAGACTGGAATTGCATTGAAAGCATAGGAAAAGAGGCAGAACGTCCACCATGATGCACTTGGCCAAAAAGGGCGTATGCGTTTTTTCCTAAATATATTCAGGAAAAAACGCATACGCCCTTTTTGGCCAACCAAGCAAACTTGCAAAGGAGATCTGCACTACAATGAAGTCTCACTTCCCCCCGGTCAAAAGGGCCATCTGAAAAAAGTGTAAAATCCAGAAAGGCAAGACAGCCATGGAGAACTGGGAGCCTTGTTATGCTGATGGGCGGGATGTAAATTGCCAACAGACACTCGGGAGAAGTGTATGGTGTTTCCTGAAACATCTAAAAAACAAAGCAACAGAGCCTAGGGCATTTCCACTTATGGTCCTATAGCTTAGGGAAATTAAAATCAAAAAGACACAGCCACCCCAAAGTTTGGGACGCCTCTGTTTACAAGAACCTCGTTTACCATACAAGTTCAATATCACAGAAAGTGAAAAATGGATAAAGAACTTGTGGTACTTACGTACAATGCAGTATCACTCAGCAATGAAATCTATGTCATCAGGCCCGTAGCAGCATAATGAGTGGATTCAGGTACGATGATTCTAACTGAAATAAGTCACACAGAAAAAGAAACATCATAAGATATCACTAATACACGGAATGTAAACTTGGCTACACAGGAACTGAATTCCAAAACAGAACTGGGTCTCAAATTTAGAAAACCAACTTATGCTTGCTTAAGGGGAAAGGTGAGTTGGGGTGCTGCATAAAACCAGAGATTGAAATGAGCACAGATAAAGTTCCTTAAGCCAAATATGGAATAGACAAGAGCTACTCCTTGCTCAACGAAATGGACTCAACACCGCATATTAAACGCCTAAGAATGTACCTGACTAGTAAGTATCCTAAAACCCATGGATTGCTATGTCTCTGAAAGAGAATCAAGCATGTGTACAGGGGCATAAACGCAGCAGTGATAGGATTGGAGAGGTTCGGTGAGCAAATGAAGACCCTTTGAAGACATATTGCATGGTACCCATTCCACGGGTCTCAACTCTCCAGGTTTAAGGTATTCTTCCTTCAGCTAAAACATGCATGTGGAACCCAGAGTATGATCAACCGTGTGATCGAGAGACGTGTTCATATATGTCTCAGGTTCGGTCCCCGGGTACTCGGGTGCAACATTCCAGACGCTTTACTAACACTCTCCCCAATTGGAGAGTCAGCGCCTTTAACCTACTGTTTGGCCCAGTTTGCAATTTCTGCGGAAGATGAACAGGAATAGCGAGAACCAATGAGAGACTAGCTGGAGGTGTCTGGACGGGCAAATTTAACTCTCATTTCCCACCAGGAAGAGGAATTAACCAAAGGCTCAGCGTGCCGTGCCGGAACCAGATTAGGGCCTGAAGCCATCCTGCGGTGTTGCGGCCAGGTCACAAGAAAGCGAGTTGAAGAAAGGAGCTCAGGGGCACTGTAATTCATAAACCTGCAGAGTTATAAATGACAGCTATCGTCCAAAAATATACTGAAGAAAGGCTGCCAAGAGGACTTGAAAGCGGGGCAGAATTGCAGGAAACCGATTTCAGGAGGTAGACTGGAATTGCATTGAAAGCATAGGAAAAGAGGCAGAACGTCCACCATGATGCACTTGGCCAAAAAGGGCGTATGCGTTTTTTCCTAAATATATTCAGGAAAAAACGCATACGCCCTTTTTGGCCAACCAAGCAAGCTTGCAAAGGAAATCTGCACTACAATGAAGTCTCACTTCCCCCCGGTCAAAAGGGCCATCTGAAAAAAGTGTAAAATCCAGAAAGGCAGGACAGCCATGGAGAACTGGGAGCCTTGTTATGCTGAAGGGCGGGATGTAAATTGCCAACAGACACTCGGGAGAAGTGTATGGTGTTTCCTGAAACATCTAAAAAACAAAGCAACAGAGCCTAGGGCACTTCCACTTATGGTCCTATAGCTTAGGGAAATTAAAATCAAAAAGACACAGCCACCCCAAAGTTTGGGACGCCTCTGTTTACAAGAACCTCGTTTACCGTACAAGTTCAACATCGCAGAAAGTGAAAAATGGATAAAGAAGTTGTGGTATTTACTTACAAAGCAATATCACTCAGCAATGAAATCTATGTCATCAGGCCCTTAGCAGCACAATGAGTGGATTCAGGTATGATGATTCTAACTGAAATAAGTCACACAGAAAAAGAAACATCATAAGATATCAGTAATACACGGAATGTAAACTTGGCTACACAGGAACTGAATTACAGAACAGAACAGGGTCTCAAATTTAGAAAACCAACTTATGCTTGCTTAAGGGGAAAGGTGAGTTGGGGTGCTGCATAAAACCAGAGATTGAAATGAGCACAGATAAAGTTCCTTAAGCCAAATATGGAATAGACAAGATCTACTCCTTGCTCAACGAAATGGACTCAACACCGCATATTAAATGCCTAAGAATGTACCTGACTAGTAAGTATCTTAAAACCTATGGATTGCTATGTCTCCGAAAGAGAATCAAGCATGTGTACAGGGGCATAAACGCAGCAGTGATAGGATTGGAGAGGTTCGGTGAGCAAATGAAGACCCTTTGAAGTCATATTGCATGGTACCCATTCCACGGGTTTCAACTACCCAGGTTTAAGGTATTCTTCCTTCAGCTAAAACATGCATGTGGAACCTAGAGTATGATCAACCCTGTGATCGGGAGACGTGTTCAAATATGTCTCAGTTTTCGTACCCTGGTACTCGGGTGCAACATTCCAGACGCGTTACTAACACCCTCCCGACTTGGAGAGTCAGTCCCTTTAACCTCCTGTTTGGCCCAGTTTGCAATTTCTGCGGAAGATGAACAGGAATAGCGAGAACCAATGAGAGACTAGCTGGAGGTGTCTGGACGGGCAAATTTAACTCTCATTTCCCACCAGGAAGAGGAATTAACCAAAGGCTCAGCGTGCCGTGCCGGAACCAGATTAGGGCCTGAAGCCATCCTGCGGTGTTGCGGCCAGCTCAAAAGAAAGCGAGTTGAAGAAAGGAGCTCAGGGGCACTGTAATTCACAAACCTGCAGAGTTATAAATGACAGCTATCGTCCAAAAATATACTGAAGTAAGGCTGCCAAGAGGACTTGAAAGCGGGGCAGAATTGCAGGAAACCGATTTCAGGAGGCAGACTGGAATTGCATTGAAAGCATAGGAAAAGAGGCAGAACGTCCACAATGATGCACTTGGCCAAAAAGGGCGTATGCGTTTTTTCCTGAATATATTCAGGAAGAAACGCATACGCCCTTTTTGGCCAACCAAGCAAGCTTGCAAAGGAAATCTGCACTACAATGAAGTCTCACTTCCCCCCGGTCAAAAGGGCCATCTGAAAAAAGTGTAAAATCCAGAAAGGCAGGACAGGCCATGGAGAACTGGGAGCCTTGTTATGCTGATGGGCGGGATGTAAATTGCCAACAGACACTCGGGAGAAGTGTATGGTGTTTCCTGAAACATCTAAAAAACAAAGCAACAGAGCCTAGGGCACTTCCACTTATGGTCCTATAGCTTAGGGAAATTAAAATCAAAAAGACACAGCCACCCCAAAGTTTGGGACACCTCTGTTTACAAGAACCTCGTTTACAGTACAAGTTCAACATCGCAGAAAGTGAAAAATGGATAAAGAAGTTGTGGTATTTACTTACAAAGCAATATCACTCAGCAATGAAATCTATGTCATCAGGCCCTTAGCAGCACAATGAGTGGATTCAGGTATGATGATTCTAACTGAAATAAGTCACACCAAAAAAGAAACATCATAAGATATCAGTAATACACGGAATGTAAACTTGGCTACACAGGAACTGAATTACAGAACAGAACAGGGTCTCAAATTTAGAAAACCAACTTATGCTTGCTTAAGGGGAAAGGTGAGTTGGGGTGCTAAATAAAACCAGAGATTGAAATGAGCACAGATAAAGTTCCTTAAGCCAAATATGGAATAGACAAGAGCTACTCCTTGCTCAACGAAATGGACTCAACACCGCATATTAAACGCCTAAGAATGTACCTGACTAGAAAGTATCTTAAAACCTATGGATTGCTATGTCTCCGAAAGAGAATCAAGCATGTGTACAGGGGCATAAACGCAGCAGTGATAGGATTGGAGAGGTTCGGTGAGCAAATGAAGACCCTTTGAAGTCATATTGCATGGTACCCATTCCACGGGTTTCAACTACCCAGGTTTAAGGTATTCTTCCTTCAGCTAAAACATGCATGTGGAACCTAGAGTATGATCAACCATGTGATCGGGAGACGTGTTCAAATATGTCTCAGTTTTCGTACCCTGGTACTCGGGTGCAACATTCCAGACGCTTTACTAACACCCTCCCGACTTGGAGAGTCAGTCCCTTTAACCTCCTGTTTGGCCCAGTTTGCAATTTCTGCGGAAGATGAACAGGAATAGCGAGAACCAATGAGAGACTAGCTGGAGGTGACGGAACGGGCAAATTTAACTCTCATTTCCCACCAGGAAAAGGAATTAACCAAAGGTTCAGCGTGCCGTGCCGGACCCAGATTAGGGCCTGAAGCCATCCTGCGGTGTTGCGGCCAGCTCACAAGAAAGCGAGTTGAAGAAAGGAGCTCAGGGGCACTGTAATTCACAAACCTGCAGAGTTATAAATGACAGCTATCGTCCAAAAATATACTGAAGTAAGGCTGCCAAGAGGACTTGAAAGCAGGGCAGAATTGCAGGAAACCGATTTCAGGAGGTAGACTGGAATTGCATTGAAAGCATAGGAAAAGAGGCAGAACGTCCACAATGATGCACTTGGCCAAAAAGGGCGTATGCGTTTTTTCCTAAATATATTCAGGAAAAAACGCATACGCCCTTTTTGGCCAACCAAGCAAACTTGCAAAGGAGATCTGCACTACAATGAAGTCTCACTTCCCCCCGGTCAAAAGGGCCATCTGAAAAAAGTGTAAAATCCAGAAAGGCAGGACAGCCATGGAGAACTGGGAGCCTTGTTATGCTGATGGGCGGGATGTAAATTGCCAACAGACACTTGGGAGAAGTGTATGTTGTTTCCTGAATCATCTAAAAACCAAAGCAACAGAGCCTAGGGCACTTCCACTTATGGTCCTATAGCTTAGGGAAATTAAAATCAAAGAGACACAGCCACCCCAAAGTTTGGGACGGCTCTGTTTACAAGAACCTCGTTTACGGTACAAGTTCAATATCGCAGAAAGTGAAAAATGGATAAAGAAGTTGTGGTACTTATGTACAATGCAGTATCACTCAGCAATGAAATCTATGTCATCAGGCCCATAGCAGCATAATGAGTGGATTCAGGTACGATGATTCTAACTGAAATAAGTCACACAGAAAAGAAACATCATAAGATATAACTAACACACGGGATGTAAACTTGGCTACACAAGAACTGAATTACAGAACAGAACAGGGTCTCAAATTGAGAAAACCAACTTATGCTTTCTTAAGGGGAAAGTTGAGTTGGGGTGCTGCATAAAACCAGAGATTGAAATGAGCACAGATAAAGTTCCTTAAGCCAAATATGGAATAGACAAGAGCTATTCCTTGCTCAACGAAATGGACTCAACACCCCATATTAAACGCCTAAGAATGTACCTGACTAGTAAGTATCTTAAAACCTATGGATTGCTATGTCTCCAAAAGAGAATGAAGCGTGTGTACAGGGGCATAAACGCAGCAGTGATAGGATTGGAGAGGTTCGGTGAGCAAATGAAGACCCTTTGAAGACATATTGCATGGTACCCATTCCACGGGTCTCAACTCTCCAGGTTTAAGGTATTCTTCCTTCAGCTAAAACATGCATGTGGAACCCAGAGTATGATCAACCGTGTGATTGAGAGGCGTGTTCAAATATGTCTCAGTTTCGGTCACCTGGTACTCGGGTGCAACATTCCAGACGCTTTACTAACACTCTCCCGACGTGGAGAGTCAGTGCCTTTAACCTCCTGTTTGGCCCAGTTTGAAAATTCTGCGGAAGATGAACAGGAATAGGGAGAACCAATGAGAGACTAGCTGGAGGTGTCTGGACGGGCAAATTTAACTCTCATTTCCCACCAGGAAGAGGAATTAACCAAAGGCTCAGCGTGCCGTGCCGGAACCAGATTAGGGCCTGAAGCCATCCTGCGGTGTTGCGGCCAGGTCACAAGAAAGCGAGTTGAAGAAAGGAGCTCAGGGGCACTGTAATTCATAAACCTGCAGAGTTATAAATGACAGCTATCGTCCAAAAATATACTGAAGAAAGGCTGCCAAGAGGACTTGAAAGCGGGGCAGAATTGCAGGAAACCGATTTCAGGAGGTAGACTGGAATTGCATTGAAAGCATAGGAAAAGAGGCAGAACGTCCACCATGATGCACTTGGCCAAAAAGGGCGTATGCGTTTTTTCCTAAATATATTCAGGAAAAAACGCATACGCCCTTTTTGGCCAACCAAGCAAGCTTGCAAAGGAAATCTGCACTACAATGAAGTCTCACTTCCCCCCGGTCAAAAGGGCCATCTGAAAAAAGTGTAAAATCCAGAAAGGCAGGACAGCCATGGAGAACTGGGAGCCTTGTTATGCTGAAGGGCGGGATGTAAATTGCCAACAGACACTCGGGAGAAGTGTATGGTGTTTCCTGAAACATCTAAAAAACAAAGCAACAGAGCCTAGGGCACTTCCACTTATGGTCCTATAGCTTAGGGAAATTAAAATCAAAAAGACACAGCCACCCCAAAGTTTGGGACGCCTCTGTTTACAAGAACCTCGTTTACCGTACAAGTTCAACATCGCAGAAAGTGAAAAATGGATAAAGAAGTTGTGGTATTTACTTACAAAGCAATATCACTCAGCAATGAAATCTATGTCATCAGGCCCTTAGCAGCACAATGAGTGGATTCAGGTATGATGATTCTAACTGAAATAAGTCACACAGAAAAAGAAACATCATAAGATATCAGTAATACACGGAATGTAAACTTGGCTACACAGGAACTGAATTACAGAACAGAACAGGGTCTCAAATTTAGAAAACCAACTTATGCTTGCTTAAGGGGAAAGGTGAGTTGGGGTGCTGCATAAAACCAGAGATTGAAATGAGCACAGATAAAGTTCCTTAAGCCAAATATGGAATAGACAAGATCTACTCCTTGCTCAACGAAATGGACTCAACACCGCATATTAAATGCCTAAGAATGTACCTGACTAGTAAGTATCTTAAAACCTATGGATTGCTATGTCTCCGAAAGAGAATCAAGCATGTGTACAGGGGCATAAACGCAGCAGTGATAGGATTGGAGAGGTTCGGTGAGCAAATGAAGACCCTTTGAAGTCATATTGCATGGTACCCATTCCACGGGTTTCAACTACCCAGGTTTAAGGTATTCTTCCTTCAGCTAAAACATGCATGTGGAACCTAGAGTATGATCAACCATGTGATCGGGAGACGTGTTCAAATATGTCTCAGTTTTCGTACCCTGGTACTCGGGTGCAACATTCCAGACGCTTTACTAACACCCTCCCGACTTGGAGAGTCAGTCCCTTTAACCTCCTGTTTGGCCCAGTTTGCAATTTCTGCGGAAGATGAACAGGAATAGCGAGAACCAATGAGAGACTAGCTGGAGGTGTCTGGACGGGCAAATTTAACTCTCATTTCCCACCAGGAAGAGGAATTAACCAAAGGCTCAGCGTGCCGTGCCGGAACCAGATTAGGGCCTGAAGCCATCCTGCGGTGTTGCGGCCAGCTCAAAAGAAAGCGAGTTGAAGAAAGGAGCTCAGGGGCACTGTAATTCACAAACCTGCAGAGTTATAAATGACAGCTATCGTCCAAAAATATACTGAAGTAAGGCTGCCAAGAGGACTTGAAAGCGGGGCAGAATTGCAGGAAACCGATTTCAGGAGGCAGACTGGAATTGCATTGAAAGCATAGGAAAAGAGGCAGAACGTCCACAATGATGCACTTGGCCAAAAAGGGCGTATGCGTTTTTTCCTGAATATATTCAGGAAGAAACGCATACGCCCTTTTTGGCCAACCAAGCAAGCTTGCAAAGGAAATCTGCACTACAATGAAGTCTCACTTCCCCCCGGTCAAAAGGGCCATCTGAAAAAAGTGTAAAATCCAGAAAGGCAGGACAGGCCATGGAGAACTGGGAGCCTTGTTATGCTGATGGGCGGGATGTAAATTGCCAACAGACACTCGGGAGAAGTGTATGGTGTTTCCTGAAACATCTAAAAAACAAAGCAACAGAGCCTAGGGCACTTCCACTTATGGTCCTATAGCTTAGGGAAATTAAAATCAAAAAGACACAGCCACCCCAAAGTTTGGGACACCTCTGTTTACAAGAACCTCGTTTACAGTACAAGTTCAACATCGCAGAAAGTGAAAAATGGATAAAGAAGTTGTGGTATTTACTTACAAAGCAATATCACTCAGCAATGAAATCTATGTCATCAGGCCCTTAGCAGCACAATGAGTGGATTCAGGTATGATGATTCTAACTGAAATAAGTCACACAGAAAAAGAAACATCATAAGATATCAGTAATACACGGAATGTAAACTTGGCTACACAGGAACTGAATTACAGAACAGAACAGGGTCTCAAATTTAGAAAACCAACTTATGCTTGCTTAAGGGGAAAGGTGAGTTGGGGTGCTAAATAAAACCAGAGATTGAAATGAGCACAGATAAAGTTCCTTAAGCCAAATATGGAATAGACAAGAGCTACTCCTTGCTCAACGAAATGGACTCAACACCGCATATTAAACGCCTAAGAATGTACCTGACTAGAAAGTATCTTAAAACCTATGGATTGCTATGTCTCCGAAAGAGAATCAAGCATGTGTACAGGGGCATAAACGCAGCAGTGATAGGATTGGAGAGGTTCGGTGAGCAAATGAAGACCCTTTGAAGTCATATTGCATGGTACCCATTCCACGGGTTTCAACTACCCAGGTTTAAGGTATTCTTCCTTCAGCTAAAACATGCATGTGGAACCTAGAGTATGATCAACCATGTGATCGGGAGACGTGTTCAAATATGTCTCAGTTTTCGTACCCTGGTACTCGGGTGCAACATTCCAGACGCTTTACTAACACCCTCCCGACTTGGAGAGTCAGTCCCTTTAACCTCCTGTTTGGCCCAGTTTGCAATTTCTGCGGAAGATGAACAGGAATAGCGAGAACCAATGAGAGACTAGCTGGAGGTGACGGAACGGGCAAATTTAACTCTCATTTCCCACCAGGAAAAGGAATTAACCAAAGGTTCAGCGTGCCGTGCCGGACCCAGATTAGGGCCTGAAGCCATCCTGCGGTGTTGCGGCCAGCTCACAAGAAAGCGAGTTGAAGAAAGGAGCTCAGGGGCACTGTAATTCACAAACCTGCAGAGTTATAAATGACAGCTATCGTCCAAAAATATACTGAAGTAAGGCTGCCAAGAGGACTTGAAAGCAGGGCAGAATTGCAGGAAACCGATTTCAGGAGGTAGACTGGAATTGCATTGAAAGCATAGGAAAAGAGGCAGAACGTCCACAATGATGCACTTGGCCAAAAAGGGCGTATGCGTTTTTTCCTAAATATATTCAGGAAAAAACGCATACGCCCTTTTTGGCCAACCAAGCAAACTTGCAAAGGAGATCTGCACTACAATGAAGTCTCACTTCCCCCCGGTCAAAAGGGCCATCTGAAAAAAGTGTAAAATCCAGAAAGGCAGGACAGCCATGGAGAACTGGGAGCCTTGTTATGCTGATGGGCGGGATGTAAATTGCCAACAGACACTTGGGAGAAGTGTATGTTGTTTCCTGAATCATCTAAAAACCAAAGCAACAGAGCCTAGGGCACTTCCACTTATGGTCCTATAGCTTAGGGAAATTAAAATCAAAGAGACACAGCCACCCCAAAGTTTGGGACGGCTCTGTTTACAAGAACCTCGTTTACGGTACAAGTTCAATATCGCAGAAAGTGAAAAATGGATAAAGAAGTTGTGGTACTTATGTACAATGCAGTATCACTCAGCAATGAAATCTATGTCATCAGGCCCATAGCAGCATAATGAGTGGATTCAGGTACGATGATTCTAACTGAAATAAGTCACACAGAAAAGAAACATCATAAGATATAACTAACACACGGGATGTAAACTTGGCTACACAAGAACTGAATTACAGAACAGAACAGGGTCTCAAATTGAGAAAACCAACTTATGCTTTCTTAAGGGGAAAGTTGAGTTGGGGTGCTGCATAAAACCAGAGATTGAAATGAGCACAGATAAAGTTCCTTAAGCCAAATATGGAATAGACAAGAGCTATTCCTTGCTCAACGAAATGGACTCAACACCCCATATTAAACGCCTAAGAATGTACCTGACTAGTAAGTATCTTAAAACCTATGGATTGCTATGTCTCCAAAAGAGAATGAAGCGTGTGTACAGGGGCATAAACGCAGCAGTGATAGGATTGGAGAGGTTCGGTGAGCAAATGAAGACCCTTTGAAGACATATTGCATGGTACCCATTCCACGGGTCTCAACTCTCCAGGTTTAAGGTATTCTTCCTTCAGCTAAAACATGCATGTGGAACCCAGAGTATGATCAACCGTGTGATTGAGAGGCGTGTTCAAATATGTCTCAGTTTCGGTCACCTGGTACTCGGGTGCAACATTCCAGACGCTTTACTAACACTCTCCCGACGTGGAGAGTCAGTGCCTTTAACCTCCTGTTTGGCCCAGTTTGAAAATTCTGCGGAAGATGAACAGGAATAGGGAGAACCAATGAGAGACTAGCTGGAGGTGTCTGGACGGGCAAATTTAACTCTCATTTCCCACCAGGAAGAGGAATTAACCAAAGGCTCAGCGTGCCGTGCCGGAACCAGATTAGGGCCTGAAGCCATCCTGCGGTGTTGCGGCCAGGTCACAAGAAAGCGAGTTGAAGAAAGGAGCTCAGGGGCACTGTAATTCATAAACCTGCAGAGTTATAAATGACAGCTATCGTCCAAAAATATACTGAAGAAAGGCTGCCAAGAGGACTTGAAAGCGGGGCAGAATTGCAGGAAACCGATTTCAGGAGGTAGACTGGAATTGCATTGAAAGCATAGGAAAAGAGGCAGAACGTCCACCATGATGCACTTGGCCAAAAAGGGCGTATGCGTTTTTTCCTAAATATATTCAGGAAAAAACGCATACGCCCTTTTTGGCCAACCAAGCAAGCTTGCAAAGGAAATCTGCACTACAATGAAGTCTCACTTCCCCCCGGTCAAAAGGGCCATCTGAAAAAAGTGTAAAATCCAGAAAGGCAGGACAGCCATGGAGAACTGGGAGCCTTGTTATGCTGAAGGGCGGGATGTAAATTGCCAACAGACACTCGGGAGAAGTGTATGGTGTTTCCTGAAACATCTAAAAAACAAAGCAACAGAGCCTAGGGCACTTCCACTTATGGTCCTATAGCTTAGGGAAATTAAAATCAAAAAGACACAGCCACCCCAAAGTTTGGGACGCCTCTGTTTACAAGAACCTCGTTTACCGTACAAGTTCAACATCGCAGAAAGTGAAAAATGGATAAAGAAGTTGTGGTATTTACTTACAAAGCAATATCACTCAGCAATGAAATCTATGTCATCAGGCCCTTAGCAGCACAATGAGTGGATTCAGGTATGATGATTCTAACTGAAATAAGTCACACAGAAAAAGAAACATCATAAGATATCAGTAATACACGGAATGTAAACTTGGCTACACAGGAACTGAATTACAGAACAGAACAGGGTCTCAAATTTAGAAAACCAACTTATGCTTGCTTAAGGGGAAAGGTGAGTTGGGGTGCTGCATAAAACCAGAGATTGAAATGAGCACAGATAAAGTTCCTTAAGCCAAATATGGAATAGACAAGATCTACTCCTTGCTCAACGAAATGGACTCAACACCGCATATTAAATGCCTAAGAATGTACCTGACTAGTAAGTATCTTAAAACCTATGGATTGCTATGTCTCCGAAAGAGAATCAAGCATGTGTACAGGGGCATAAACGCAGCAGTGATAGGATTGGAGAGGTTCGGTGAGCAAATGAAGACCCTTTGAAGTCATATTGCATGGTACCCATTCCACGGGTTTCAACTACCCAGGTTTAAGGTATTCTTCCTTCAGCTAAAACATGCATGTGGAACCTAGAGTATGATCAACCATGTGATCGGGAGACGTGTTCAAATATGTCTCAGTTTTCGTACCCTGGTACTCGGGTGCAACATTCCAGACGCTTTACTAACACCCTCCCGACTTGGAGAGTCAGTCCCTTTAACCTCCTGTTTGGCCCAGTTTGCAATTTCTGCGGAAGATGAACAGGAATAGTGAGAACCAATGAGAGACTAGCTGGAGGTGTCTGGACGGGCAAATTTAACTCTCATTTCCCAACAGGAAGAGGAATTAACCAAAGGCTCAGCGTGCCGTGCCGGAACCAGATTAGGGCCTGAAGCCATCCTGCGGTGTTGCGGCCAGCTCAAAAGAAAGCGAGTTGAAGAAAGGAGCTCAGGGGCACTGTAATTCACAAACCTGCAGAGTTATAAATGACAGCTATCGTCCAAAAATATACTGAAGTAAGGCTGCCAAGAGGACTTGAAAGCGGGGCAGAATTGCAGGAAACCGATTTCAGGAGGCAGACTGGAATTGCATTGAAAGCATAGGAAAAGAGGCAGAACGTCCACAATGATGCACTTGGCCAAAAAGGGCGTATGCGTTTTTTCCTGAATATATTCAGGAAGAAACGCATACGCCCTTTTTGGCCAACCAAGCAAGCTTGCAAAGGAAATCTGCACTACAATGAAGTCTCACTTCCCCCCGGTCAAAAGGGCCATCTGAAAAAAGTGTAAAATCCAGAAAGGCAGGACAGGCCATGGAGAACTGGGAGCCTTGTTATGCTGATGGGCGGGATGTAAATTGCCAACAGACACTCGGGAGAAGTGTATGGTGTTTCCTGAAACATCTAAAAAACAAAGCAACAGAGCCTAGGGCACTTCCACTTATGGTCCTATAGCTTAGGGAAATTAAAATCAAAAAGACACAGCCACCCCAAAGTTTGGGACGCCTCTGTTTACAAGAACCTCGTTTACCGTACAAGTTCAACATCGCAGAAAGTGAAAAATGGATAAAGAAGTTGTGGTATTTACTTACAAAGCAATATCACTCAGCAATGAAATCTATGTCATCAGGCCCTTAGCAGCACAATGAGTGGATTCAGGTATGATGATTCTAACTGAAATAAGTCACACAGAAAAAGAAACATCATAAGATATCAGTAATACACGGAATGTAAACTTGGCTACACAGGAACTGAATTACAGAACAGAACAGGGTCTCAAATTTAGAAAACCAACTTATGCTTGCTTAAGGGGAAAGGTGAGTTGGGGTGCTGCATAAAACCAGAGATTGAAATGAGCACAGATAAAGTTCCTTAAGCCAAATATGGAATAGACAAGAGCTACTCCTTGCTCAACGAAATGGACTCAACACCGCATATTAAATGCCTAAGAATGTACCTGACTAGTAAGTATCTTAAAACCTATGGATTGCTATGTCTCCGAAAGAGAATCAAGCATGTGTACAGGGGCATAAACGCAGCATTGATAGGATTGGAGAGGTTCGGTGAGCAAATGAAGACCCTTTGAAGTCATATTGCATGGTACCCATTCCACGGGTTTCAACTACCCAGGTTTAAGGTATTCTTCCTTCAGCTAAAACATGCATGTGGAACCTAGAGTATGATCAACCATGTGATCGGGAGACGTGTTCAAATATGTCTCAGTTTTCGTACCCTGGTACTCGGGTGCAACATTCCAGACGCTTTACTAACACCCTCCCGACTTGGAGAGTCAGTCCCTTTAACCTCCTGTTTGGCCCAGTTTGCAATTTCTGCGGAAGATGAACAGGAATAGCGAGAACCAATGAGAGACTAGCTGGAAGGTGTCTGGACGGGCAAATTTAACTCTCATTTCCCACCAGGAAGAGGAATTAACCAAAGGCTCAGCGTGCCGTGCCGGCACCAGATTAGGGCCTGAAGCCATCCTGCGGTGCTGCGGCCAGCTCAAAAGAAAGCGAGTGGAAGAAAGGAGCTCAGGGGCACTGTAATTCACAAACCTGCAGAGTTATAAATGACAGCTATCGTCCAAAAATATACTGAAGTAAGGCTGCCAAGAGGACTTGAAAGCGGGGCAGAATTGCAGGAAACCGATTTCAGGAGGCAGACTGGAATTGCATTGAAAGCATAGGAAAAGAGGCAGAACGTCCACAATGATGCACTTGGCCAAAAAGGGCGTATGCGTTTTTTCCTGAATATATTCAGGAAAAAACGCATACGCCCTTTTTGGCCAACCAAGCAAGCTTGCAAAGGAAATCTGCACTACGATGAAGTCTCACTTCCCCCCGGTCAAAAGGGCCATCTGAAAAAAGTGTAAAATCCAGAAAGGCAGGACAGGCCATGGAGAACTGGGAGCCTTGTTATGCTGATGGGCGGGATGTAAATTGCCAACAGCCACTCGGGAGAAGTGTATGGTGTTTCCTGAAACATCTAAAAAACAAAGCAACAGAGCCTAGGGCACTTCCACTTATGGTCCTATAGCTTAGGGAAATTAAAATCAAAAAGACACAGCCACCCCAAAGTTTGGGACGCCTCTGTTTACAAGAACCTCGTTTACCGTACAAGTTCAACATCGCAGAAAGTGAAAAATGGATAAAGAAGTTGTGGTATTTACTTACAAAGCAATATCACTCAGCAATGAAATCTATGTCATCAGGCCCTTAGCAGCACAATGAGTGGATTCAGGTATGATGATTCTAACTGAAATAAGTCACACAGAAAAAGAAACATCATAAGATATCAGTAATACACGGAATGTAAACTTGGCTACACAGGAACTGAATTACAGAACAGAACAGGGTCTCAAATTTAGAAAACCAACTTATGCTTGCTTAAGGGGAAAGGTGAGTTGGGGTGCTGCATAAAACCAGAGATTGAAATGAGCACAGATAAAGTTCCTTAAGCCAAATATGGAATAGACAAGAGCTACTCCTTGCTCAACGAAATGGACTCAACACCGCATGTTAAATGCCTAAGAATGTACCTGACTAGTAAGTATCTTAAAACCTATGGATTGCTATGTCTCCGAAAGAGAATCAAGCATGTGTACAGGGGCATAAACGCAGCAGTGATAGGATTGGAGAGGTTCGGTGAGCAAATGAAGACCCTTTGAAGTCATATTGCATGGTACCCATTCCACGGGTTTCAACTACCCAGGTTTAAGGTATTCTTCCTTCAGCTAAAACATGCATGTGGAACCTAGAGTATGATCAACCATGTGATCGGGAGACGTGTTCAAATATGTCTCAGTTTTCGTACCCTGGTACTCGGGTGCAACATTCCAGAAGCTTTACTAACACCCTCCCGACTTGGAGAGTCAGTCCCTTTAACCTCCTGTTTGGCCCAGTTTGCAATTTCTGCGGAAGATGAACAGGAATAGCGAGAACCAATGAGAGACTAGCTGGAAGGTGTCTGGACGGGCAAATTTAACTCTCATTTCCCACCAGGAAGAGGAATTAACCAAAGGCTCAGCGTGCCGTGCCGGAACCAGATTAGGGCCTGAAGCCATCCTGCGGTGTTGCGGCCAGCTCAAAAGAAAGCGAGTTGAAGAAAGGAGCTCAGGGGCACTGTAATTCACAAACCTGCAGAGTTATAAATGACAGCTATCGTCCAAAAATATACTGAAGTAAGGCTGCCAAGAGGACTTGAAAGCGGGGCAGAATTGCAGGAAACCGATTTCAGGAGGCAGACAGGAATTGCATTGAGAGCATAGGAAAAGAGGCAGAACGTCCACAATGATGCACTTGGCCAAAAAGGGCGTATGCGTTTTTTCCTGAATATATTCAGGAAAAAACGCATACGCCCTTTTTGGCCAACCAAGCAAGCTTGCAAAGGAAATCTGCACTACAATGAAGTCTCACTTCCCCCCGGTCAAAAGGGCCATCTGAAAAAAGTGTAAAATCCAGAAAGGCAGGACAGGCCATGGAGAACTGGGAGCCTTGTTATGCTGATGGGCGGGATGTAAATTGCCAACAGACACTCGGGAGAAGTGTATGGTGTTTCCTGAAACATCTAAAAAACAAAGCAACAGAGCCTAGGGCACTTCCACTTATGGTCCTATAGCTTAGGGAAATTAAAATCAAAAAGACACAGCCACCCCAAAGTTTGGGACGCCTCTGTTTACAAGAACCTCGTTTACCGTACAAGTTCAACATCGCAGAAAGTGAAAAATGGATAAAGAAGTTGTGGTATTTACTTACAAAGCAATATCACTCAGCAATGAAATCTATGTCATCAGGCCCTTAGCAGCACAATGAGTGGATTCAGGTATGATGATTCTAACTGAAATAAGTCACACAGAAAAAGAAACATCATAAGATATCAGTAATACACGGAATGTAAACTTGGCTACACAGGAACTGAATTACAGAACAGAACAGGGTCTCAAATTTAGAAAACCAACTTATGCTTGCTTAAGGGGAAAGGTGAGTTGGGGTGCTGCATAAAACCAGAGATTGAAATGAGCACAGATAAAGTTCCTTAAGCCAAATATGGAATAGACAAGAGCTACTCCTTGCTCAACGAAATGGACTCAACACCGCATATTAAATGCCTAAGAATGTACCTGACTAGTAAGTATCTTAAAACCTATGGATTGCTATGTCTCCGAAAGAGAATCAAGCATGTGTACAGGGGCATAAACGCAGCAGTGATAGGATTGGAGAGGTTCGGTGAGCAAATGAAGACCCTTTGAAGTCATATTGCATGGTACCCATTCCACGGGTTTCAACTACCCAGGTTTAAGGTATTCTTCCTTCAGCTAAAACATGCATGTGGAACCTAGAGTATGATCAACCATGTGATCGGGAGACGTGTTCAAATATGTCTCAGTTTTCGTACCCTGGTACTCGGGTGCAACATTCCAGACGCTTTACTAACACCCTCCCGACTTGGAGAGTCAGTCCCTTTAACCTCCTGTTTGGCCCAGTTTGCAATTTCTGCGGAAGATGAACAGGAATAGCGAGAACCAATGAGAGACTAGCTGGAAGGTGTCTGGACGGGCAAATTTAACTCTCATTTCCCACCAGGAAGAGGAATTAACCAAAGGCTCAGCGTGCCGTGCCGGAACCAGATTAGGGCCTGAAGCCATCCTGCGGTGTTGCGGCCAGCTCAAAAGAAAGCGAGTTGAAGAAAGGAGCTCAGGGGCACTGTAATTCACAAACCTGCAGAGTTATAAATGACAGCTATCGTCCAAAAATATACTGAAGTAAGGCTGCCAAGAGGACTTGAAAGCGGGGCAGAATTGCAGGAAACCGATTTCAGGAGGCAGACTGGAATTGCATTGAAAGCATAGGAAAAGAGGCAGAACGTCCACAATGATGCACTTGGCCAAAAAGGGCGTATGCGTTTTTTCCTGAATATATTCAGGAAAAAACGCATACGCCCTTTTTGGCCAACCAAGCAAGCTTGCAAAGGAAATCTGCACTACAATGAAGTCTCACTTCCCCCCGGTCAAAAGGGCCATCTGAAAAAAGTGTAAAATCCAGAAAGGCAGGACAGGCCATGGAGAACTGGGAGCCTTGTTATGCTGATGGACGGGATGTAAATTGCCAACAGACACTCGGGAGAAGTGTATGGTGTTTCCTGAAACATCTAAAAAACAAAGCAACAGAGCCTAGGGCACTTCCACTTATGGTCCTATAGCTTAGGGAAATTAAAATCAAAAAGACACAGCCACCCCAAAGTTTGGGACGCCTCTGTTTACAAGAACCTCGTTTACCGTACAAGTTCAACATCGCAGAAAGTGAAAAATGGATAAAGAAGTTGTGGTATTTACTTACAAAGCAATATCACTCAGCAATGAAATCTATGTCATCAGGCCCTTAGCAGCACAATGAGTGGATTCAGGTATGATGATTCTAACTGAAATAAGTCACACAGAAAAAGAAACATCATAAGATATCAGTAATACACGGAATGTAAACTTGGCTACACAGGAACTGAATTACAGAACAGAACAGGGTCTCAAATTTAGAAAACCAACTTATGCTTGCTTAAGGGGAAAGGTGAGTTGGGGTGCTGCATAAAACCAGAGATTGAAATGAGCACAGATAAAGTTCCTTAAGCCAAATATGGAATAGACAAGAGCTACTCCTTGCTCAACGAAATGGACTCAACACCGCATATTAAATGCCTAAGAATGTACCTGACTAGTAAGTATCTTAAAACCTATGGATTGCTATGTCTCCAAAAGAGAATCAAGCATGTGTACAGGGGCATAAACGCAGCAGTGATAGGATTGGAGAGGTTCGGTGAGCAAATGAAGACCCTTTGAAGTCATATTGCATGGTACCCATTCCACGGGTTTCAACTACCCAGGTTTAAGGTATTCTTCCTTCAGCTAAAACATGCATGTGGAACCTAGAGTATGATCAACCATGTGATCGGGAGACGTGTTCAAATATGTCTCAGTTTTCGTACCCTGGTACTCGGGTGCAACATTCCAGACGCTTTACTAACACCCTCCCGACTTGGAGAGTCAGTCCCTTTAACCTCCTGTTTGGCCCAGTTTGCAATTTCTGCGGAAGATGAACAGGAATAGCGAGAACCAATGAGAGACTAGCTGGAAGGTGTCTGGACGGGCAAATTTAACTCTCATTTCCCACCAGGAAGAGGAATTAACCAAAGGCTCAGCGTGCCGTGCCGGAACCAGATTAGGGCCTGAAGCCATCCTGCGGTGTTGCGGCCAGCTCAAAAGAAAGCGAGTTGAAGAAAGGAGCTCAGGGGCACTGTAATTCACAAACCTGCAGAGTTATAAATGACAGCTATCGTCCAAAAATATACTGAAGTAAGGCTGCCAAGAGGACTTGAAAGCGGGGCAGAATTGCAGGAAACCGATTTCAGGAGGCAGACTGGAATTGCATTGAAAGCATAGGAAAAGAGGCAGAACGTCCACAATGATGCACTTGGCCAAAAAGGGCGTATGCGTTTTTTCCTGAATATATTCAGGAAAAAACGCATACGCCCTTTTTGGCCAACCAAGCAAGCTTGCAAAGGAAATCTGCACTACAATGAAGTCTCACTTCCCCCCGGTCAAAAGGGCCATCTGAAAAAAGTGTAAAATCCAGAAAGGCAGGACAGGCCATGGAGAACTGGGAGCCTTGTTATGCTGATGGGCGGGATGTAAATTGCCAACAGACACTCGGGAGAAGTGTATGGTGTTTCCTGAAACATCTAAAAAACAAAGCAACAGAGCCTAGGGCACTTCCACTTATGGTCCTATAGCTTAGGGAAATTAAAATCAAAAAGACACAGCCACCCCAAAGTTTGGGACGCCTCTGTTTACAAGAACCTCGTTTACCGTACAAGTTCAACATCGCAGAAAGTGAAAAATGGATAAAGAAGTTGTGGTATTTACTTACAAAGCAATATCACTCAGCAATGAAATCTATGTCATCAGGCCCTTAGCAGCACAATGAGTGGATTCAGGTATGATGATTCTAACTGAAATAAGTCACACAGAAAAAGAAACATCATAAGATATCAGTAATACACGGAATGTAAACTTGGCTACACAGGAACTGAATTACAGAACAGAACAGGGTCTCAAATTTAGAAAACCAACTTATGCTTGCTTAAGGGGAAAGGTGAGTTGGGGTGCTGCATAAAACCAGAGATTGAAATGAGCACAGATAAAGTTCCTTAAGCCAAATATGGAATAGACAAGAGCTACTCCTTGCTCAACGAAATGGACTCAACACCGCATATTAAATGCCTAAGAATGTACCTGACTAGTAAGTATCTTAAAACCTATGGATTGCTATGTCTCCAAAAGAGAATCAAGCATGTGTACAGGGGCATAAACGCAGCAGTGATAGGATTGGAGAGGTTCGGTGAGCAAATGAAGACCCTTTGAAGTCATATTGCATGGTACCCATTCCACGGGTTTCAACTACCCAGGTTTAAGGTATTCTTCCTTCAGCTAAAACATGCATGTGGAACCTAGAGTATGATCAACCATGTGATCGGGAGACGTGTTCAAATATGTCTCAGTTTTCGTACCCTGGTACTCGGGTGCAACATTCCAGACGCTTTACTAACACCCTCCCGACTTGGAGAGTCAGTCCCTTTAACCTCCTGTTTGGCCCAGTTTGCAATTTCTGCGGAAGATGAACAGGAATAGCGAGAACCAATGAGAGACTAGCTGGAGGTGTCTGGACGGGCAAATTTAACTCTCATTTCCCACCAGGAAGAGGAATTAACCAAAGGCTCAGCGTGCCGTGCCGGAACCAGATTAGGGCCTGAAGCCATCCTGCGGTGTTGCGGCCAGCTCAAAAGAAAGCGAGTGGAAGAAAGGAGCTCAGGGGCACTGTAATTCACAAACCTGCAGAGTTATAAATGACAGCTATCGTCCAAAAATATACTGAAGTAAGGCTGCCAAGAGGACTTGAAAGCGGGGCAGAATTGCAGGAAACCGATTTCAGGAGGCAGACTGGAATTGCATTGAAAGCATAGGAAAAGAGGCAGAACGTCCACAATGATGCACTTGGCCAAAAAGGGCGTATGCGTTTTTTCCTGAATATATTCAGGAAAAAACGCATACGCCCTTTTTGGCCAACCAAGCAAGCTTGCAAAGGAAATCTGCACTACAATGAAGTCTCACTTCCCCCCGGTCAAAAGGGCCATCTGAAAAAAGTGTAAAATCCAGAAAGGCAGGACAGGCCATGGAGAACTGGGAGCCTTGTTATGCTGATGGGCGGGATGTAAATTGCCAACAGACACTCGGGAGAAGTGTATGGTGTTTCCTGAAACATCTAAAAAACAAAGCAACAGAGCCTAGGGCACTTCCACTTATGGTCCTATAGCTTAGGGAAATTAAAATCAAAAAGACACGGCCACCCCAAAGTTTGGGACGCCTCTGTTTACAAGAACCTCGTTTACCGTACAAGTTCAACATCGCAGAAAGTGAAAAATGGATAAAGAAGTTGTGGTATTTACTTACAAAGCAATATCACTCAGCAATGAAATCTATGTCATCAGGCCCTTAGCAGCACAATGAGTGGATTCAGGTATGATGATTCTAACTGAAATAAGTCACACAGAAAAAGAAACATCATAAGATATCAGTAATACACGGAATGTAAACTTGGCTACACAGGAACTGAATTACAGAACAGAACAGGGTCTCAAATTTAGAAAACCAACTTATGCTTGCTTAAGGGGAAAGGTGAGTTGGGGTGCTGCATAAAACCAGAGATTGAAATGAGCACAGATAAAGTTCCTTAAGCCAAATATGGAATAGACAAGAGCTACTCCTTGCTCAACGAAATGGACTCAACACCGCATATTAAATGCCTAAGAATGTACCTGACTAGTAAGTATCTTAAAACCTATGGATTGCTATGTCTCCGAAAGAGAATCAAGCATGTGTACAGGGGCATAAACGCAGCAGTGATAGGATTGGAGAGGTTCGGTGAGCAAATGAAGACCCTTTGAAGTCATATTGCATGGTACCCATTCCACGGGTTTCAACTACCCAGGTTTAAGGTATTCTTCCTTCAGCTAAAACATGCATGTGGAACCTAGAGTATGATCAACCATGTGATCGGGAGACGTGTTCAAATATGTCTCAGTTTTCGTACCCTGGTACTCGGGTGCAACATTCCAGACGCTTTACTAACACCCTCCCGACTTGGAGAGTCAGTCCCTTTAACCTCCTGTTTGGCCCAGTTTGCAATTTCTGCGGAAGATGAACAGGAATAGCGAGAACCAATGAGAGACTAGCTGGAAGGTGTCTGGACGGGCAAATTTAACTCTCATTTCCCACCAGGAAGAGGAATTAACCAAAGGCTCAGCGTGCCGTGCCGGAACCAGATTAGGGCCTGAAGCCATCCTGCGGTGTTGCGGCCAGCTCAAAAGAAAGCGAGTTGAAGAAAGGAGCTCAGGGGCACTGTAATTCACAAACCTGCAGAGTTATAAATGACAGCTATCGTCCAAAAATATACTGAAGTAAGGCTGCCAAGAGGACTTGAAAGCGGGGCAGAATTGCAGGAAACCGATTTCAGGAGGCAGACTGGAATTGCATTGAAAGCATAGGAAAAGAGGCAGAACGTCCACAATGATGCACTTGGCCAAAAAGGGCGTATGCGTTTTTTCCTGAATATATTCAGGAAAAAACGCATACGCCCTTTTTGGCCAACCAAGCAAGCTTGCAAAGGAAATCTGCACTACAATGAAGTCTCACTTCCCCCCGGTCAAAAGGGCCATCTGAAAAAAGTGTAAAATCCAGAAAGGCAGGACAGGCCATGGAGAACTGGGAGCCTTGTTATGCTGATGGGCGGGATGTAAATTGCCAACAGACACTCGGGAGAAGTGTATGGTGTTTCCTGAAACATCTAAAAAACAAAGCAACAGAGCCTAGGGCACTTCCACTTATGGTCCTATAGCTTAGGGAAATTAAAATCAAAAAGACACAGCCACCCCAAAGTTTGGGACGCCTCTGTTTACAAGAACCTCGTTTACCGTACAAGTTCAACATCGCAGAAAGTGAAAAATGGATAAAGAAGTTGTGGTATTTACTTACAAAGCAATATCACTCAGCAATGAAATCTATGTCATCAGGCCCTTAGCAGCACAATGAGTGGATTCAGGTATGATGATTCTAACTGAAATAAGTCACACAGAAAAAGAAACATCATAAGATATCAGTAATACACGGAATGTAAACTTGGCTACACAGGAACTGAATTACAGAACAGAACAGGGTCTCAAATTTAGAAAACCAACTTATGCTTGCTTAAGGGGAAAGGTGAGTTGGGGTGCTGCATAAAACCAGAGATTGAAATGAGCACAGATAAAGTTCCTTAAGCCAAATATGGAATAGACAAGAGCTACTCCTTGCTCAACGAAATGGACTCAACACCGCATATTAAATGCCTAAGAATGTACCTGACTAGTAAGTATCTTAAAACCTATGGATTGCTATGTCTCCGAAAGAGAATCAAGCATGTGTACAGGGGCATAAACGCAGCAGTGATAGGATTGGAGAGGTTCGGTGAGCAAATGAAGACCCTTTGAAGTCATATTGCATGGTACCCATTCCACGGGTTTCAACTACCCAGGTTTAAGGTATTCTTCCTTCAGCTAAAACATGCATGTGGAACCTAGAGTATGATCAACCATGTGATCGGGAGACGTGTTCAAATATGTCTCAGTTTTCGTACCCTGGTACTCGGGTGCAACATTCCAGACGCTTTACTAACACCCTCCCGACTTGGAGAGTCAGTCCCTTTAACCTCCTGTTTGGCCCAGTTTGCAATTTCTGCGGAAGATGAACAGGAATAGCGAGAACCAATGAGAGACTAGCTGGAGGTGTCTGGACGGGCAAATTTAACTCTCATTTCCCACCAGGAAGAGGAATTAACCAAAGGCTCAGCGTGCCGTGCCGGAACCAGATTAGGGCCTGAAGCCATCCTGCGGTGTTGCGGCCAGCTCAAAAGAAAGCGAGTTGAAGAAAGGAGCTCAGGGGCACTGTAATTCACAAACCTGCAGAGTTATAAATGACAGCTATCGTCCAAAAATATACTGAAGTAAGGCTGCCAAGAGGACTTGAAAGCGGGGCAGAATTGCAGGAAACCGATTTCAGGAGGCAGACTGGAATTGCATTGAAAGCATAGGAAAAGAGGCAGAACGTCCACAATGATGCACTTGGCCAAAAAGGGCGTATGCGTTTTTTCCTGAATATATTCAGGAAAAAACGCATACGCCCTTTTTGGCCAACCAAGCAAGCTTGCAAAGGAAATCTGCACTACAATGAAGTCTCACTTCCCCCCGGTCAAAAGGGCCATCTGAAAAAAGTGTAAAATCCAGAAAGGCAGGACAGGCCATGGAGAACTGGGAGCCTTGTTATGCTGATGGGCGGGATGTAAATTGCCAACAGACACTCGGGAGAAGTGTATGGTGTTTCCTGAAACATCTAAAAAACAAAGCAACAGAGCCTAGGGCACTTCCACTTATGGTCCTATAGCTTAGGGAAATTAAAATCAAAAAGACACAGCCACCCCAAAGTTTGGGACGCCTCTGTTTACAAGAACCTCGTTTACCGTACAAGTTCAACATCGCAGAAAGTGAAAAATGGATAAAGAAGTTGTGGTATTTACTTACAAAGCAATATCACTCAGCAATGAAATCTATGTCATCAGGCCCTTAGCAGCACAATGAGTGGATTCAGGTATGATGATTCTAACTGAAATAAGTCACACAGAAAAAGAAACATCATAAGATATCAGTAATACACGGAATGTAAACTTGGCTACACAGGAACTGAATTACAGAACAGAACAGGGTCTCAAATTTAGAAAACCAACTTATGCTTGCTTAAGGGGAAAGGTGAGTTGGGGTGCTGCATAAAACCAGAGATTGAAATGAGCACAGATAAAGTTCCTTAAGCCAAATATGGAATAGACAAGAGCTACTCCTTGCTCAACGAAATGGACTCAACACCGCATATTAAATGCCTAAGAATGTACCTGACTAGTAAGTATCTTAAAACCTATGGATTGCTATGTCTCCGAAAGAGAATCAAGCATGTGTACAGGGGCATAAACGCAGCAGTGATAGGATTGGAGAGGTTCGGTGAGCAAATGAAGACCCTTTGAAGTCATATTGCATGGTACCCATTCCACGGGTTTCAACTACCCAGGTTTAAGGTATTCTTCCTTCAGCTAAAACATGCATGTGGAACCTAGAGTATGATCAACCATGTGATCGGGAGACGTGTTCAAATATGTCTCAGTTTTCGTACCCTGGTACTCGGGTGCAACATTCCAGACGCTTTACTAACACCCTCCCGACTTGGAGAGTCAGTCCCTTTAACCTCCTGTTTGGCCCAGTTTGCAATTTCTGCGGAAGATGAACAGGAATAGCGAGAACCAATGAGAGACTAGCTGGAAGGTGTCTGGACGGGCAAATTTAACTCTCATTTCCCACCAGGAAGAGGAATTAACCAAAGGCTCAGCGTGCCGTGCCGGAACCAGATTAGGGCCTGAAGCCATCCTGCGGTGTTGCGGCCAGCTCAAAAGAAAGCGAGTTGAAGAAAGGAGCTCAGGGGCACTGTAATTCACAAACCTGCAGAGTTATAAATGACAGCTATCGTCCAAAAATATACTGAAGTAAGGCTGCCAAGAGGACTTGAAAGCGGGGCAGAATTGCAGGAAACCGATTTCAGGAGGCAGACTGGAATTGCATTGAAAGCATAGGAAAAGAGGCAGAACGTCCACAATGATGCACTTGGCCAAAAAGGGCGTATGCGTTTTTTCCTGAATATATTCAGGAAAAAACGCATACGCCCTTTTTGGCCAACCAAGCAAGCTTGCAAAGGAAATCTGCACTACAATGAAGTCTCACTTCCCCCCGGTCAAAAGGACCATCTGAAAAAAGTGTAAAATCCAGAAAGGCAGGACAGGCCATGGAGAACTGGGAGCCTTGTTATGCTGATGGGCGGGATGTAAATTGCCAACAGACACTCGGGAGAAGTGTATGGTGTTTCCTGAAACATCTAAAAAACAAAGCAACAGAGCCTAGGGCACTTCCACTTATGGTCCTATAGCTTAGGGAAATTAAAATCAAAAAGACACAGCCACCCCAAAGTTTGGGACGCCTCTGTTTACAAGAACCTCGTTTACCGTACAAGTTCAACATCGCAGAAAGTGAAAAATGGATAAAGAAGTTGTGGTATTTACTTACAAAGCAATATCACTCAGCAATGAAATCTATGTCATCAGGCCCTTAGCAGCACAATGAGTGGATTCAGGTATGATGATTCTAACTGAAATAAGTCACACAGAAAAAGAAACATCATAAGATATCAGTAATACACGGAATGTAAACTTGGCTACACAGGAACTGAATTACAGAACAGAACAGGGTCTCAAATTTAGAAAACCAACTTATGCTTGCTTAAGGGGAAAGGTGAGTTGGGGTGCTGCATAAAACCAGAGATTGAAATGAGCACAGATAAAGTTCCTTAAGCCAAATATGGAATAGACAAGAGCTACTCCTTGCTCAACGAAATGGACTCAACACCGCATATTAAATGCCTAAGAATGTACCTGACTAGTAAGTATCTTAAAACCTATGGATTGCTATGTCTCCGAAAGAGAATCAAGCATGTGTACAGGGGCATAAACGCAGCAGTGATAGGATTGGAGAGGTTCGGTGAGCAAATGAAGACCCTTTGAAGTCATATTGCATGGTACCCATTCCACGGGTTTCAACTACCCAGGTTTAAGGTATTCTTCCTTCAGCTAAAACATGCATGTGGAACCTAGAGTATGATCAACCATGTGATCGGGAGACGTGTTCAAATATGTCTCAGTTTTCGTACCCTGGTACTCGGGTGCAACATTCCAGACGCTTTACTAACACCCTCCCGACTTGGAGAGTCAGTCCCTTTAACCTCCTGTTTGGCCCAGTTTGCAATTTCTGCGGAAGATGAACAGGAATAGCGAGAACCAATGAGAGACTAGCTGGAGGTGTCTGGACGGGCAAATTTAACTCTCATTTCCCACCAGGAAGAGGAATTAACCAAAGGCTCAGCGTGCCGTGCCGGAACCAGATTAGGGCCTGAAGCCATCCTGCGGTGTTGCGGCCAGCTCAAAAGAAAGCGAGTTGAAGAAAGGAGCTCAGGGGCACTGTAATTCACAAACCTGCAGAGTTATAAATGACAGCTATCGTCCAAAAATATACTGAAGTAAGGCTGCCAAGAGGACTTGAAAGCGGGGCAGAATTGCAGGAAACCGATTTCAGGAGGCAGACTGGAATTGCATTGAAAGCATAGGAAAAGAGGCAGAACGTCCACAATGATGCACTTGGCCAAAAAGGGCGTATGCGTTTTTTCCTGAATATATTCAGGAAAAAACGCATACGCCCTTTTTGGCCAACCAAGCAAGCTTGCAAAGGAAATCTGCACTACAATGAAGTCTCACTTCCCCCCGGTCAAAAGGGCCATCTGAAAAAAGTGTAAAATCCAGAAAGGCAGGACAGGCCATGGAGAACTGGGAGCCTTGTTATGCTGATGGGCGGGATGTAAATTGCCAACAGACACTCGGGAGAAGTGTATGGTGTTTCCTGAAACATCTAAAAAACAAAGCAACAGAGCCTAGGGCACTTCCACTTATGGTCCTATAGCTTAGGGAAATTAAAATCAAAAAGACACAGCCACCCCAAAGTTTGGGACGCCTCTGTTTACAAGAACCTCGTTTACCGTACAAGTTCAACATCGCAGAAAGTGAAAAATGGATAAAGAAGTTGTGGTATTTACTTACAAAGCAATATCACTCAGCAATGAAATCTATGTCATCAGGCCCTTAGCAGCACAATGAGTGGATTCAGGTATGATGATTCTAACTGAAATAAGTCACACAGAAAAAGAAACATCATAAGATATCAGTAATACACGGAATGTAAACTTGGCTACACAGGAACTGAATTACAGAACAGAACAGGGTCTCAAATTTAGAAAACCAACTTATGCTTGCTTAAGGGGAAAGGTGAGTTGGGGTGCTGCATAAAACCAGAGATTGAAATGAGCACAGATAAAGTTCCTTAAGCCAAATATGGAATAGACAAGAGCTACTCCTTGCTCAACGAAATGGACTCAACACCGCATATTAAATGCCTAAGAATGTACCTGACTAGTAAGTATCTTAAAACCTATGGATTGCTATGTCTCCGAAAGAGAATCAAGAATGTGTACAGGGGCATAAACGCAGCAGTGATAGGATTGGAGAGGTTCGGTGAGCAAATGAAGACCCTTTGAAGTCATATTGCATGGTACCCATTCCACGGGTTTCAACTACCCAGGTTTAAGGTATTCTTCCTTCAGCTAAAACATGTATGTGGAACCTAGAGTATGATCAACCATGTGATCGGGAGACGTGTTCAAATATGTCTCAGTTTTCGTACCCTGGTACTCGGGTGCAACATTCCAGACGCTTTACTAACACCCTCCCGACTTGGAGAGTCAGTCCCTTTAACCTCCTGTTTGGCCCAGTTTGCAATTTCTGCGGAAGATGAACAGGAATAGCGAGAACCAATGAGAGACTAGCTGGAAGGTGTCTGGACGGGCAAATTTAACTCTCATTTCCCACCAGGAAGAGGAATTAACCAAAGGCTCAGCGTGCCGTGCCGGAACCAGATTAGGGCCTGAAGCCATCCTGCGGTGTTGCGGCCAGCTCAAAAGAAAGCGAGTGGAAGAAAGGAGCTCAGGGTCACTGTAATTCACAAACCTGCAGAGTTATAAATGACAGCTATCGTCCAAAAATATACTGAAGTAAGGCTGCCAAGAGGACTTGAAAGCGGGGCAGAATTGCAGGAAACCGATTTCAGGAGGCAGACTGGAATTGCATTGAAAGCATAGGAAAAGAGGCAGAACGTCCACAATGATGCACTTGGCCAAAAAGGGCGTATGCGTTTTTTCCTGAATATATTCAGGAAAAAACGCATACGCCCTTTTTGGCCAACCAAGCAAGCTTGCAAAGGAAATCTGCACTACAATGAAGTCTCACTTCCCCCCGGTCAAAAGGGCCATCTGAAAAAAGTGTAAAATCCAGAAAGGCAGGACAGGCCATGGAGAACTGGGAGCCTTGTTATGCTGATGGGCGGGATGTAAATTGCCAACAGACACTCGGGAGAAGTGTATGGTGTTTCCTGAAACATCTAAAAAACAAAGCAACAGAGCCTAGGGCACTTCCACTTATGGTCCTATAGCTTAGGGAAATTAAAATCAAAAAGACACAGCCACCCCAAAGTTTGGGACGCCTCTGTTTACAAGAACCTCGTTTACCGTACAAGTTCAACATCGCAGAAAGTGAAAAATGGATAAAGAAGTTGTGGTATTTACTTACAAAGCAATATCACTCAGCAATGAAATCTATGTCATCAGGCCCTTAGCAGCACAATGAGTGGATTCAGGTATGATGATTCTAACTGAAATAAGTCACACAGAAAAAGAAACATCATAAGATATCAGTAATACACGGAATGTAAACTTGGCTACACAGGAACTGAATTACAGAACAGAACAGGGTCTCAAATTTAGAAAACCAACTTATGCTTGCTTAAGGGTAAAGGTGAGTTGGGGTGCTGCATAAAACCAGAGATTGAAATGAGCACAGATAAAGTTCCTTAAGCCAAATATGGAATAGACAAGAGCTACTCCTTGCTCAACGAAATGGACTCAACACCGCATATTAAATGCCTAAGAATGTACCTGACTAGTAAGTATCTTAAAACCTATGGATTGCTATGTCTCCGAAAGAGAATCAAGCATGTGTACAGGGGCATAAACGCAGCAGTGATAGGATTGGAGAGGTTCGGTGAGCAAATGAAGACCCTTTGAAGTCATATTGCATGGTACCCATTCCACGGGTTTCAACTACCCAGGTTTAAGGTATTCTTCCTTCAGCTAAAACATGCATGTGGAACCTAGAGTATGATCAACCATGTGATCGGGAGACGTGTTCAAATATGTCTCAGTTTTCGTACCCTGGTACTCGGGTGCAACATTCCAGACGCTTTACTAACACCCTCCCGACTTGGAGAGTCAGTCCCTTTAACCTCCTGTTTGGCCCAGTTTGCAATTTCTGCGGAAGATGAACAGGAATAGCGAGAACCAATGAGAGACTAGCTGGAAGGTGTCTGGACGGGCAAATTTAACTCTCATTTCCCACCAGGAAGAGGAATTAACCAAAGGCTCAGCGTGCCGTGCCGGAACCAGATTAGGGCCTGAAGCCATCCTGCGGTGTTGCGGCCAGCTCAAAAGAAAGCGAGTGGAAGAAAGGAGCTCAGGGTCACTGTAATTCACAAACCTGCAGAGTTATAAATGACAGCTATCGTCCAAAAATATACTGAAGTAAGGCTGCCAAGAGGACTTGAAAGCGGGGCAGAATTGCAGGAAACCGATTTCAGGAGGCAGACTGGAATTGCATTGAAAGCATAGGAAAAGAGGCAGAACGTCCACAATGATGCACTTGGCCAAAAAGGGCGTATGCGTTTTTTCCTGAATATATTCAGGAAAAAACGCATACGCCCTTTTTGGCCAACCAAGCAAGCTTGCAAAGGAAATCTGCACTACAATGAAGTCTCACTTCCCCCCGGTCAAAAGGGCCATCTGAAAAAAGTGTAAAATCCAGAAAGGCAGGACAGGCCATGGAGAACTGGGAGCCTTGTTATGCTGATGGGCGGGATGTAAATTGCCAACAGACACTCGGGAGAAGTGTATGGTGTTTCCTGAAACATCTAAAAAACAAAGCAACAGAGCCTAGGGCACTTCCACTTATGGTCCTATAGCTTAGGGAAATTAAAATCAAAAAGACACAGCCACCCCAAAGTTTGGGACGCCTCTGTTTACAAGAACCTCGTTTACCGTACAAGTTCAACATCGCAGAAAGTGAAAAATGGATAAAGAAGTTGTGGTATTTACTTACAAAGCAATATCACTCAGCAATGAAATCTATGTCATCAGGCCCTTAGCAGCACAATGAGTGGATTCAGGTATGATGATTCTAACTGAAATAAGTCACACAGAAAAAGAAACATCATAAGATATCAGTAATACACGGAATGTAAACTTGGCTACACAGGAACTGAATTACAGAACAGAACAGGGTCTCAAATTTAGAAAACCAACTTATGCTTGCTTAAGGGGAAAGGTGAGTTGGGGTGCTGCATAAAACCAGAGATTGAAATGAGCACAGATAAAGTTCCTTAAGCCAAATATGGAATAGACAAGAGCTACTCCTTGCTCAACGAAATGGACTCAACACCGCATATTAAATGCCTAAGAATGTACCTGACTAGTAAGTATCTTAAAACCTATGGATTGCTATGTCTCCGAAAGAGAATCAAGAATGTGTACAGGGGCATAAACGCAGCAGTGATAGGATTGGAGAGGTTCGGTGAGCAAATGAAGACCCTTTGAAGTCATATTGCATGGTACCCATTCCACGGGTTTCAACTACCCAGGTTTAAGGTATTCTTCCTTCAGCTAAAACATGTATGTGGAACCTAGAGTATGATCAACCATGTGATCGGGAGACGTGTTCAAATATGTCTCAGTTTTCGTACCCTGGTACTCGGGTGCAACATTCCAGACGCTTTACTAACACCCTCCCGACTTGGAGAGTCAGTCCCTTTAACCTCCTGTTTGGCCCAGTTTGCAATTTCTGCGGAAGATGAACAGGAATAGCGAGAACCAATGAGAGACTAGCTGGAAGGTGTCTGGACGGGCAAATTTAACTCTCATTTCCCACCAGGAAGAGGAATTAACCAAAGGCTCAGCGTGCCGTGCCGGAACCAGATTAGGGCCTGAAGCCATCCTGCGGTGTTGCGGCCAGCTCAAAAGAAAGCGAGTGGAAGAAAGGAGCTCAGGGTCACTGTAATTCACAAACCTGCAGAGTTATAAATGACAGCTATCGTCCAAAAATATACTGAAGTAAGGCTGCCAAGAGGACTTGAAAGCGGGGCAGAATTGCAGGAAACCGATTTCAGGAGGCAGACTGGAATTGCATTGAAAGCATAGGAAAAGAGGCAGAACGTCCACAATGATGCACTTGGCCAAAAAGGGCGTATGCGTTTTTTCCTGAATATATTCAGGAAAAAACGCATACGCCCTTTTTGGCCAACCAAGCAAGCTTGCAAAGGAAATCTGCACTACAATGAAGTCTCACTTCCCCCCGGTCAAAAGGGCCATCTGAAAAAAGTGTAAAATCCAGAAAGGCAGGACAGGCCATGGAGAACTGGGAGCCTTGTTATGCTGATGGGCGGGATGTAAATTGCCAACAGACACTCGGGAGAAGTGTATGGTGTTTCCTGAAACATCTAAAAAACAAAGCAACAGAGCCTAGGGCACTTCCACTTATGGTCCTATAGCTTAGGGAAATTAAAATCAAAAAGACACAGCCACCCCAAAGTTTGGGACGCCTCTGTTTACAAGAACCTCGTTTACCGTACAAGTTCAACATCGCAGAAAGTGAAAAATGGATAAAGAAGTTGTGGTATTTACTTACAAAGCAATATCACTCAGCAATGAAATCTATGTCATCAGGCCCTTAGCAGCACAATGAGTGGATTCAGGTATGATGATTCTAACTGAAATAAGTCACACAGAAAAAGAAACATCATAAGATATCAGTAATACACGGAATGTAAACTTGGCTACACAGGAACTGAATTACAGAACAGAACAGGGTCTCAAATTTAGAAAACCAACTTATGCTTGCTTAAGGGGAAAGGTGAGTTGGGGTGCTGCATAAAACCAGAGATTGAAATGAGCACAGATAAAGTTCCTTAAGCCAAATATGGAATAGACAAGAGCTACTCCTTGCTCAACGAAATGGACTCAACACCGCATATTAAATGCCTAAGAATGTACCTGACTAGTAAGTATCTTAAAACCTATGGATTGCTATGTCTCCGAAAGAGAATCAAGCATGTGTACAGGGGCATAAACGCAGCAGTGATAGGATTGGAGAGGTTCGGTGAGCAAATGAAGACCCTTTGAAGTCATATTGCATGGTACCCATTCCACGGGTTTCAACTACCCAGGTTTAAGGTATTCTTCCTTCAGCTAAAACATGCATGTGGAACCTAGAGTATGATCAACCATGTGATCGGGAGACGTGTTCAAATATGTCTCAGTTTTCGTACCCTGGTACTCGGGTGCAACATTCCAGACGCTTTACTAACACCCTCCCGACTTGGAGAGTCAGTCCCTTTAACCTCCTGTTTGGCCCAGTTTGCAATTTCTGCGGAAGATGAACAGGAATAGCGAGAACCAATGAGAGACTAGCTGGAAGGTGTCTGGACGGGCAAATTTAACTCTCATTTCCCACCAGGAAGAGGAATTAACCAAAGGCTCAGCGTGCCGTGCCGGAACCAGATTAGGGCCTGAAGCCATCCTGCGGTGTTGCGGCCAGCTCAAAAGAAAGCGAGTTGAAGAAAGGAGCTCAGGGGCACTGTAATTCACAAACCTGCAGAGTTATAAATGACAGCTATCGTCCAAAAATATACTGAAGTAAGGCTGCCAAGAGGACTTGAAAGCGGGGCAGAATTGCAGGAAACCGATTTCAGGAGGCAGACTGGAATTGCATTGAAAGCATAGGAAAAGAGGCAGAACGTCCACAATGATGCACTTGGCCAAAAAGGGCGTATGCGTTTTTTCCTGAATATATTCAGGAAAAAACGCATACGCCCTTTTTGGCCAACCAAGCAAGCTTGCAAAGGAAATCTGCACTACAATGAAGTCTCACTTCCCCCCGGTCAAAAGGGCCATCTGAAAAAAGTGTAAAATCCAGAAAGGCAGGACAGGCCATGGAGAACTGGGAGCCTTGTTATGCTGATGGACGGGATGTAAATTGCCAACAGACACTCGGGAGAAGTGTATGGTGTTTCCTGAAACATCTAAAAAACAAAGCAACAGAGCCTAGGGCACTTCCACTTATGGTCCTATAGCTTAGGGAAATTAAAATCAAAAAGACACAGCCACCCCAAAGTTTGGGACGCCTCTGTTTACAAGAACCTCGTTTACCGTACAAGTTCAACATCGCAGAAAGTGAAAAATGGATAAAGAAGTTGTGGTATTTACTTACAAAGCAATATCACTCAGCAATGAAATCTATGTCATCAGGCCCTTAGCAGCACAATGAGTGGATTCAGGTATGATGATTCTAACTGAAATAAGTCACACAGAAAAAGAAACATCATAAGATATCAGTAATACACGGAATGTAAACTTGGCTACACAGGAACTGAATTACAGAACAGAACAGGGTCTCAAATTTAGAAAACCAACTTATGCTTGCTTAAGGGTAAAGGTGAGTTGGGGTGCTGCATAAAACCAGAGATTGAAATGAGCACAGATAAAGTTCCTTAAGCCAAATATGGAATAGACAAGAGCTACTCCTTGCTCAACGAAATGGACTCAACACCGCATATTAAATGCCTAAGAATGTACCTGACTAGTAAGTATCTTAAAACCTATGGATTGCTATGTCTCCGAAAGAGAATCAAGCATGTGTACAGGGGCATAAACGCAGCAGTGATAGGATTGGAGAGGTTCGGTGAGCAAATGAAGACCCTTTGAAGTCATATTGCATGGTACCCATTCCACGGGTTTCAACTACCCAGGTTTAAGGTATTCTTCCTTCAGCTAAAACATGCATGTGGAACCTAGAGTATGATCAACCATGTGATCGGGAGACGTGTTCAAATATGTCTCAGTTTTCGTACCCTGGTACTCGGGTGCAACATTCCAGACGCTTTACTAACACCCTCCCGACTTGGAGAGTCAGTCCCTTTAACCTCCTGTTTGGCCCAGTTTGCAATTTCTGCGGAAGATGAACAGGAATAGCGAGAACCAATGAGAGACTAGCTGGAGGTGTCTGGACGGGCAAATTTAACTCTCATTTCCCACCAGGAAGAGGAATTAACCAAAGGCTCAGCATGCCGTGCCGGAACCAGATTAGGGCCTGAAGCCATCCTGCGGTGTTGCGGCCAGCTCAAAAGAAAGTGAGTTGAAGAAAGGAGCTCAGGGGCACTGTAATTCACAAACCTGCAGAGTTATAAATGACAGCTATCGTCCAAAAATATACTGAAGTAAGGCTGCCAAGAGGACTTGAAAGCGGGGCAGAATTGCAGGAAACCGATTTCAGGAGGCAGACTGGAATTGCATTGAAAGCATAGGAAAAGAGGCAGAACGTCCACAATGATGCACTTGGCCAAAAAGGGCGTATGCGTTTTTTCCTGAATATATTCAGGAAAAAACGCATACGCCCTTTTTGGCCAACCAAGCAAGCTTGCAAAGGAAATCTGCACTACAATGAAGTCTCACTTCCCCCCGGTCAAAAGGGCCATCTGAAAAAAGTGTAAAATCCAGAAAGGCAGGACAGGCCATGGAGAACTGGGAGCCTTGTTATGCTGATGGGCGGGATGTAAATTGCCAACAGACACTCGGGAGAAGTGTATGGTGTTTCCTGAAACATCTAAAAAACAAAGCAACAGAGCCTAGGGCACTTCCACTTATGGTCCTATAGCTTAGGGAAATTAAAATCAAAAAGACACAGCCACCCCAAAGTTTGGGACGCCTCTGTTTACAAGAACCTCGTTTACCGTACAAGTTCAACATCGCAGAAAGTGAAAAATGGATAAAGAAGTTGTGGTATTTACTTACAAAGCAATATCACTCAGCAATGAAATCTATGTCATCAGGCCCTTAGCAGCACAATGAGTGGATTCAGGTATGATGATTCTAACTGAAATAAGTCACACAGAAAAAGAAACATCATAAGATATCAGTAATACACGGAATGTAAACTTGGCTACACAGGAACTGAATTACAGAACAGAACAGGGTCTCAAATTTAGAAAACCAACTTATGCTTGCTTAAGGGGAAAGGTGAGTTGGGGTGCTGCATAAAACCAGAGATTGAAATGAGCACAGATAAAGTTCCTTAAGCCAAATATGGAATAGACAAGAGCTACTCCTTGCTCAACGAAATGGACTCAACACCGCATATTAAATGCCTAAGAATGTACCTGACTAGTAAGTATCTTAAAACCTATGGATTGCTATGTCTCCGAAAGAGAATCAAGCATGTGTACAGGGGCATAAACGCAGCAGTGATAGGATTGGAGAGGTTCGGTGAGCAAATGAAGACCCTTTGAAGTCATATTGCATGGTACCCATTCCACGGGTTTCAACTACCCAGGTTTAAGGTATTCTTCCTTCAGCTAAAACATGCATGTGGAACCTAGAGTATGATCAACCATGTGATCGGGAGACGTGTTCAAATATGTCTCAGTTTTCGTACCCTGGTACTCGGGTGCAACATTCCAGACGCTTTACTAACACCCTCCCGACTTGGAGAGTCAGTCCCTTTAACCTCCTGTTTGGCCCAGTTTGCAATTTCTGCGGAAGATGAACAGGAATAGTGAGAACCAATGAGAGACTAGCTGGAGGTGTCTGGACGGGCAAATTTAACTCTCATTTCCCACCAGGAAGAGGAATTAACCAAAGGCTCAGCGTGCCGTGCCGGAACCAGATTAGGGCCTGAAGCCATCCTGCGGTGTTGCGGCCAGCTCAAAAGAAAGCGAGTTGAAGAAAGGAGCTCAGGGGCACTGTAATTCACAAACCTGCAGAGTTATAAATGACAGCTATCGTCCAAAAATATACTGAAGTAAGGCTGCCAAGAGGACTTGAAAGCGGGGCAGAATTGCAGGAAACCGATTTCAGGAGGCAGACTGGAATTGCATTGAAAGCATAGGAAAAGAGGCAGAACGTCCACAATGATGCACTTGGCCAAAAAGGGCGTATGCGTTTTTTCCTGAATATATTCAGGAAAAAACGCATACGCCCTTTTTGGCCAACCAAGCAAGCTTGCAAAGGAAATCTGCACTACAATGAAGTCTCACTTCCCCCCGGTCAAAAGGGCCATCTGAAAAAAGTGTAAAATCCAGAAAGGCAGGACAGGCCATGGAGAACTGGGAGCCTTGTTATGCTGATGGGCGGGATGTAAATTGCCAACAGACACTCGGGAGAAGTGTATGGTGTTTCCTGAAACATCTAAAAAACAAAGCAACAGAGCCTAGGGCACTTCCACTTATGGTCCTATAGCTTAGGGAAATTAAAATCAAAAAGACACAGCCACCCCAAAGTTTGGGACGCCTCTGTTTACAAGAACCTCGTTTACCGTACAAGTTCAACATCGCAGAAAGTGAAAAATGGATAAAGAAGTTGTGGTATTTACTTACAAAGCAATATCACTCAGCAATGAAATCTATGTCATCAGGCCCTTAGCAGCACAATGAGTGGATTCAGGTATGATGATTCTAACTGAAATAAGTCACACAGAAAAAGAAACATCATAAGATATCAGTAATACACGGAATGTAAACTTGGCTACACAGGAACTGAATTACAGAACAGAACAGGGTCTCAAATTTAGAAAACCAACTTATGCTTGCTTAAGGGTAAAGGTGAGTTGGGGTGCTGCATAAAACCAGAGATTGAAATGAGCACAGATAAAGTTCCTTAAGCCAAATATGGAATAGACAAGAGCTACTCCTTGCTCAACGAAATGGACTCAACACCGCATATTAAATGCCTAAGAATGTACCTGACTAGTAAGTATCTTAAAACCTATGGATTGCTATGTCTCCGAAAGAGAATCAAGCATGTGTACAGGGGCATAAACGCAGCAGTGATAGGATTGGAGAGGTTCGGTGAGCAAATGAAGACCCTTTGAAGTCATATTGCATGGTACCCATTCCACGGGTTTCAACTACCCAGGTTTAAGGTATTCTTCCTTCAGCTAAAACATGCATGTGGAACCTAGAGTATGATCAACCATGTGATCGGGAGACGTGTTCAAATATGTCTCAGTTTTCGTACCCTGGTACTCGGGTGCAACATTCCAGACGCTTTACTAACACCCTCCCGACTTGGAGAGTCAGTCCCTTTAACCTCCTGTTTGGCCCAGTTTGCAATTTCTGCGGAAGATGAACAGGAATAGTGAGAACCAATGAGAGACTAGCTGGAGGTGTCTGGACGGGCAAATTTAACTCTCATTTCCCACCAGGAAGAGGAATTAACCAAAGGCTCAGCGTGCCGTGCCGGAACCAGATTAGGGCCTGAAGCCATCCTGCGGTGTTGCGGCCAGCTCAAAAGAAAGCGAGTTGAAGAAAGGAGCTCAGGGGCACTGTAATTCACAAACCTGCAGAGTTATAAATGACAGCTATCGTCCAAAAATATACTGAAGTAAGGCTGCCAAGAGGACTTGAAAGCGGGGCAGAATTGCAGGAAACCGATTTCAGGAGGCAGACTGGAATTGCATTGAAAGCATAGGAAAAGAGGCAGAACGTCCACAATGATGCACTTGGCCAAAAAGGGCGTATGCGTTTTTTCCTGAATATATTCAGGAAAAAACGCATACGCCCTTTTTGGCCAACCAAGCAAGCTTGCAAAGGAAATCTGCACTACAATGAAGTCTCACTTCCCCCCGGTCAAAAGGGCCATCTGAAAAAAGTGTAAAATCCAGAAAGGCAGGACAGGCCATGGAGAACTGGGAGCCTTGTTATGCTGATGGGCGGGATGTAAATTGCCAACAGACACTCGGGAGAAGTGTATGGTGTTTCCTGAAACATCTAAAAAACAAAGCAACAGAGCCTAGGGCACTTCCACTTATGGTCCTATAGCTTAGGGAAATTAAAATCAAAAAGACACAGCCACCCCAAAGTTTGGGACGCCTCTGTTTACAAGAACCTCGTTTACCGTACAAGTTCAACATCGCAGAAAGTGAAAAATGGATAAAGAAGTTGTGGTATTTACTTACAAAGCAATATCACTCAGCAATGAAATCTATGTCATCAGGCCCTTAGCAGCACAATGAGTGGATTCAGGTATGATGATTCTAACTGAAATAAGTCACACAGAAAAAGAAACATCATAAGATATCAGTAATACACGGAATGTAAACTTGGCTACACAGGAACTGAATTACAGAACAGAACAGGGTCTCAAATTTAGAAAACCAACTTATGCTTGCTTAAGGGGAAAGGTGAGTTGGGGTGCTGCATAAAACCAGAGATTGAAATGAGCACAGATAAAGTTCCTTAAGCCAAATATGGAATAGACAAGAGCTACTCCTTGCTCAACGAAATGGACTCAACACCGCATATTAAATGCCTAAGAATGTACCTGACTAGTAAGTATCTTAAAACCTATGGATTGCTATGTCTCCGAAAGAGAATCAAGCATGTGTACAGGGGCATAAACGCAGCAGTGATAGGATTGGAGAGGTTCGGTGAGCAAATGAAGACCCTTTGAAGTCATATTGCATGGTACCCATTCCACGGGTTTCAACTACCCAGGTTTAAGGTATTCTTCCTTCAGCTAAAACATGCATGTGGAACCTAGAGTATGATCAACCATGTGATCGGGAGACGTGTTCAAATATGTCTCAGTTTTCGTACCCTGGTACTCGGGTGCAACATTCCAGACGCTTTACTAACACCCTCCCGACTTGGAGAGTCAGTCCCTTTAACCTCCTGTTTGGCCCAGTTTGCAATTTCTGCGGAAGATGAACAGGAATAGTGAGAACCAATGAGAGACTAGCTGGAGGTGTCTGGACGGGCAAATTTAACTCTCATTTCCCACCAGGAAGAGGAATTAACCAAAGGCTCAGCGTGCCGTGCCGGAACCAGATTAGGGCCTGAAGCCATCCTGCGGTGTTGCGGCCAGCTCAAAAGAAAGCGAGTTGAAGAAAGGAGCTCAGGGGCACTGTAATTCACAAACCTGCAGAGTTATAAATGACAGCTATCGTCCAAAAATATACTGAAGTAAGGCTGCCAAGAGGACTTGAAAGCGGGGCAGAATTGCAGGAAACCGATTTCAGGAGGCAGACTGGAATTGCATTGAAAGCATAGGAAAAGAGGCAGAACGTCCACAATGATGCACTTGGCCAAAAAGGGCGTATGCGTTTTTTCCTGAATATATTCAGGAAAAAACGCATACGCCCTTTTTGGCCAACCAAGCAAGCTTGCAAAGGAAATCTGCACTACAATGAAGTCTCACTTCCCCCCGGTCAAAAGGGCCATCTGAAAAAAGTGTAAAATCCAGAAAGGCAGGACAGGCCATGGAGAACTGGGAGCCTTGTTATGCTGATGGGCGGGATGTAAATTGCCAACAGACACTCGGGAGAAGTGTATGGTGTTTCCTGAAACATCTAAAAAACAAAGCAACAGAGCCTAGGGCACTTCCACTTATGGTCCTATAGCTTAGGGAAATTAAAATCAAAAAGACACAGCCACCCCAAAGTTTGGGACGCCTCTGTTTACAAGAACCTCGTTTACCGTACAAGTTCAACATCGCAGAAAGTGAAAAATGGATAAAGAAGTTGTGGTATTTACTTACAAAGCAATATCACTCAGCAATGAAATCTATGTCATCAGGCCCTTAGCAGCACAATGAGTGGATTCAGGTATGATGATTCTAACTGAAATAAGTCACACAGAAAAAGAAACATCATAAGATATCAGTAATACACGGAATGTAAACTTGGCTACACAGGAACTGAATTACAGAACAGAACAGGGTCTCAAATTTAGAAAACCAACTTATGCTTGCTTAAGGGTAAAGGTGAGTTGGGGTGCTGCATAAAACCAGAGATTGAAATGAGCACAGATAAAGTTCCTTAAGCCAAATATGGAATAGACAAGAGCTACTCCTTGCTCAACGAAATGGACTCAACACCGCATATTAAATGCCTAAGAATGTACCTGACTAGTAAGTATCTTAAAACCTATGGATTGCTATGTCTCCGAAAGAGAATCAAGCATGTGTACAGGGGCATAAACGCAGCAGTGATAGGATTGGAGAGGTTCGGTGAGCAAATGAAGACCCTTTGAAGTCATATTGCATGGTACCCATTCCACGGGTTTCAACTACCCAGGTTTAAGGTATTCTTCCTTCAGCTAAAACATGCATGTGGAACCTAGAGTATGATCAACCATGTGATCGGGAGACGTGTTCAAATATGTCTCAGTTTTCGTACCCTGGTACTCGGGTGCAACATTCCAGACGCTTTACTAACACCCTCCCGACTTGGAGAGTCAGTCCCTTTAACCTCCTGTTTGGCCCAGTTTGCAATTTCTGCGGAAGATGAACAGGAATAGTGAGAACCAATGAGAGACTAGCTGGAGGTGTCTGGACGGGCAAATTTAACTCTCATTTCCCACCAGGAAGAGGAATTAACCAAAGGCTCAGCGTGCCGTGCCGGAACCAGATTAGGGCCTGAAGCCATCCTGCGGTGTTGCGGCCAGCTCAAAAGAAAGCGAGTTGAAGAAAGGAGCTCAGGGGCACTGTAATTCACAAACCTGCAGAGTTATAAATGACAGCTATCGTCCAAAAATATACTGAAGTAAGGCTGCCAAGAGGACTTGAAAGCGGGGCAGAATTGCAGGAAACCGATTTCAGGAGGCAGACTGGAATTGCATTGAAAGCATAGGAAAAGAGGCAGAACGTCCACAATGATGCACTTGGCCAAAAAGGGCGTATGCGTTTTTTCCTGAATATATTCAGGAAAAAACGCATACGCCCTTTTTGGCCAACCAAGCAAGCTTGCAAAGGAAATCTGCACTACAATGAAGTCTCACTTCCCCCCGGTCAAAAGGGCCATCTGAAAAAAGTGTAAAATCCAGAAAGGCAGGACAGGCCATGGAGAACTGGGAGCCTTGTTATGCTGATGGGCGGGATGTAAATTGCCAACAGACACTCGGGAGAAGTGTATGGTGTTTCCTGAAACATCTAAAAAACAAAGCAACAGAGCCTAGGGCACTTCCACTTATGGTCCTATAGCTTAGGGAAATTAAAATCAAAAAGACACAGCCACCCCAAAGTTTGGGACGCCTCTGTTTACAAGAACCTCGTTTACCGTACAAGTTCAACATCGCAGAAAGTGAAAAATGGATAAAGAAGTTGTGGTATTTACTTACAAAGCAATATCACTCAGCAATGAAATCTATGTCATCAGGCCCTTAGCAGCACAATGAGTGGATTCAGGTATGATGATTCTAACTGAAATAAGTCACACAGAAAAAGAAACATCATAAGATATCAGTAATACACGGAATGTAAACTTGGCTACACAGGAACTGAATTACAGAACAGAACAGGGTCTCAAATTTAGAAAACCAACTTATGCTTGCTTAAGGGGAAAGGTGAGTTGGGGTGCTGCATAAAACCAGAGATTGAAATGAGCACAGATAAAGTTCCTTAAGCCAAATATGGAATAGACAAGAGCTACTCCTTGCTCAACGAAATGGACTCAACACCGCATATTAAATGCCTAAGAATGTACCTGACTAGTAAGTATCTTAAAACCTATGGATTGCTATGTCTCCGAAAGAGAATCAAGCATGTGTACAGGGGCATAAACGCAGCAGTGATAGGATTGGAGAGGTTCGGTGAGCAAATGAAGACCCTTTGAAGTCATATTGCATGGTACCCATTCCACGGGTTTCAACTACCCAGGTTTAAGGTATTCTTCCTTCAGCTAAAACATGCATGTGGAACCTAGAGTATGATCAACCATGTGATCGGGAGACGTGTTCAAATATGTCTCAGTTTTCGTACCCTGGTACTCGGGTGCAACATTCCAGACGCTTTACTAACACCCTCCCGACTTGGAGAGTCAGTCCCTTTAACCTCCTGTGTGGCCCAGTTTGCAATTTCTGCGGAAGATGAACAGGAATAGCGAGAACCAATGAGAGACTAGCTGGAGGTGTCTGGACGGGCAAATTTAACTCTCATTTCCCACCAGGAAGAGGAATTAACCAAAGGCTCAGCGTGCCGTGCCGGAACCAGATTAGGGCCTGAAGCCATCCTGCGGTGTTGCGGCCAGCTCAAAAGAAAGCGAGTTGAAGAAAGGAGCTCAGGGGCACTGTAATTCACAAACCTGCAGAGTTATAAATGACAGCTATCGTCCAAAAATATACTGAAGTAAGGCTGCCAAGAGGACTTGAAAGCGGGGCAGAATTGCAGGAAACCGATTTCAGGAGGCAGACTGGAATTGCATTGAAAGCATAGGAAAAGAGGCAGAACGTCCACAATGATGCACTTGGCCAAAAAGGGCGTATGCGTTTTTTCCTGAATATATTCAGGAAAAAACGCATACGCCCTTTTTGGCCAACCAAGCAAGCTTGCAAAGGAAATCTGCACTACAATGAAGTCTCACTTCCCCCCGGTCAAAAGGGCCATCTGAAAAAAGTGTAAAATCCAGAAAGGCAGGACAGGCCATGGAGAACTGGGAGCCTTGTTATGCTGATGGGCGGGATGTAAATTGCCAACAGACACTCGGGAGAAGTGTATGGTGTTTCCTGAAACATCTAAAAAACAAAGCAACAGAGCCTAGGGCACTTCCACTTATGGTCCTATAGCTTAGGGAAATTAAAATCAAAAAGACACAGCCACCCCAAAGTTTGGGACGCCTCTGTTTACAAGAACCTCGTTTACCGTACAAGTTCAACATCGCAGAAAGTGAAAAATGGATAAAGAAGTTGTGGTATTTACTTACAAAGCAATATCACTCAGCAATGAAATCTATGTCATCAGGCCCTTAGCAGCACAATGAGTGGATTCAGGTATGATGATTCTAACTGAAATAAGTCACACAGAAAAAGAAACATCATAAGATATCAGTAATACACGGAATGTAAACTTGGCTACACAGGAACTGAATTACAGAACAGAACAGGGTCTCAAATTTAGAAAACCAACTTATGCTTGCTTAAGGGGAAAGGTGAGTTGGGGTGCTGCATAAAACCAGAGATTGAAATGAGCACAGATAAAGTTCCTTAAGCCAAATATGGAATAGACAAGAGCTACTCCTTGCTCAACGAAATGGACTCAACACCGCATATTAAATGCCTAAGAATGTACCTGACTAGTAAGTATCTTAAAACCTATGGATTGCTATGTCTCCGAAAGAGAATCAAGCATGTGTACAGGGGCATAAACGCAGCAGTGATAGGATTGGAGAGGTTCGGTGAGCAAATGAAGACCCTTTGAAGTCATATTGCATGGTACCCATTCCACGGGTTTCAACTACCCAGGTTTAAGGTATTCTTCCTTCAGCTAAAACATGCATGTGGAACCTAGAGTATGATCAACCATGTGATCGGGAGACATGTTCAAATATGTCTCAGTTTTCGTACCCTGGTACTCGGGTGCAACATTCCAGACGCTTTACTAACACCCTCCCGACTTGGAGAGTCAGTCCCTTTAACCTCCTGTTTGGCCCAGTTTGCAATTTCTGCGGAAGATGAACAGGAATAGCGAGAACCAATGAGAGACTAGCTGGAGGTGTCTGGACGGGCAAATTTAACTCTCATTTCCCACCAGGAAGAGGAATTAACCAAAGGCTCAGCGTGCCGTGCCGGAACCAGATTAGGGCCTGAAGCCATCCTGCGGTGTTGCGGCCAGCTCAAAAGAAAGCGAGTTGAAGAAAGGAGCTCAGGGGCACTGTAATTCACAAACCTGCAGAGTTATAAATGACAGCTATCGTCCAAAAATATACTGAAGTAAGGCTGCCAAGAGGACTTGAAAGCGGGGCAGAATTGCAGGAAACCGATTTCAGGAGGCAGACAGGAATTGCATTGAAAGCATAGGAAAAGAGGCAGAACGTCCACAATGATGCACTTGGCCAAAAAGGGCGTATGCGTTTTTTCCTGAATATATTCAGGAAAAAACGCATACGCCCTTTTTGGCCAACCAAGCAAGCTTGCAAAGGAAATCTGCACTACAATGAAGTCTCACTTCCCCCCAGTCAAAAGGGCCATCTGAAAAAAGTGTAAAATCCAGAAAGGCAGGACAGGCCATGGAGAACTGGGAGCCTTGTTATGCTGATGGGCGGGATGTAAATTGCCAACAGACACTCGGGAGAAGTGTATGGTGTTTCCTGAAACATCTAAAAAACAAAGCAACAGAGCCTAGGGCACTTCCACTTATGGTCCTATAGCTTAGGGAAATTAAAATCAAAAAGACACAGCCACCCCAAAGTTTGGGACGCCTCTGTTTACAAGAACCTCATTTACCGTACAAGTTCAACATCGCAGAAAGTGAAAAATGGATAAAGAAGTTGTGGTATTTACTTACAAAGCAATATCACTCAGCAATGAAATCTATGTCATCAGGCCCTTAGCAGCACAATGAGTGGATTCAGGTATGATGATTCTAACTGAAATAAGTCACACAGAAAAAGAAACATCATAAGATATCAGTAATACACGGAATGTAAACTTGGCTACACAGGAACTGAATTACAGAACAGAACAGGGTCTCAAATTTAGAAAACCAACTTATGCTTGCTTAAGGGGAAAGGTGAGTTGGGGTGCTGCATAAAACCATAGATTGAAATGAGCACAGATAAAGTTCCTTAAGCCAAATATGGAATAGACAAGAGCTACTCCTTGCTCAACGAAATGGACTCAACACCGCATATTAAAAGCCTAAGAATGTACCTGACTAGTAAGTATCTTAAAACCTATGGATTGCTATGTCTCCGAAAGAGAATCAAGCATGTGTACAGGGGCATAAACGCAGCAGTGATAGGATTGGAGAGGTTCGGTGAGCAAACAAAGACCCTTAGAAGTCATATTGCATGGTACCCATTCCACGGGTTTCAACTACCCAGGTTTAAGGTATTCTTCCTTCAGCTAAAACATGCATGTGGAACCTAGAGTATGATCAACCATGTGATCGGGAGACGTGTTCAAATATGTCTCTGTTTTCGTACCCTGGTACTCGGGTGCAACATTCCAGACGCTTTACTAACACCCTCCCGACTTGGAGAGTCAGTCCCTTTAACCTCCTGTTTGGCCCAGTTTGCAATTTCTGCGGAAGATGAACAGGAATAGCTAGAACCAATGAGAGACTAGCTGGAGGTGTCTGGACGGGCAAATTTAACTCTCATTTCCCACCAGGAAGAGGAATTAACCAAAGGCTCAGCGTGCCGTGCCGGAACCAGATTAGGGCCTGAAGCCATCCTGCGTTGTTGCGGCCAGGTCACAAGAAAGCAAGTTGAAGAAAGGAGCTCAGGGGCACTGTAATTCACAAACCTGCAGACTTATAAATGACAGCTATCGTCCAAAAATATACTGAAGTAAGGCTGCCAAGAGGACTTGAAAGCGGGGCAGAATTGCAGGAAACCGATTTCAGGAGGTAGACTGGAATTGCATTGAAAGCATAGGAAAAGAGGCAGAACGTCCACAATGATGCACTTGGCCAAAAAGGGCGTATGCGTTTTTTCCTGAATATATTCAGGAAAAAACGCATACGCCCTTTTTGGCCAACCAAGCAAGCTTGCAAAGGAAATCTGCACTACAATGAAGTCTCACTTCCCCCCGGTCAAAAGGGCCATCTGAAAAAAGTGTAAAATCCAGAAAGGCAGGACAGGCCATGGAGAACTGGGAGCCTTGTTATGCTGATGGGCGGGATGTAAATTGCCAACAGACACTCGGGAGAAGTGTATGGTGTTTCCTGAAACATCTAAAAAACAAAGCAACAGAGCCTAGGGCACTTCCACTTATGGTCCTATAGCTTAGGGAAATTAAAATCAAAAAGACACAGCCACCCCAAAGTTTGGGACGCCTCTGTTTACAAGAACCTCGTTTACCGTACAAGTTCAACATCGCAGAAAGTGAAAAATGGATAAAGAAGTTGTGGTATTTACTTACAAAGCAATATCACTCAGCAATGAAATCTATGTCATCAGGCCCTTAGCAGCACAATGAGTGGATTCAGGTATGATGATTCTAACTGAAATAAGTCACACAGAAAAAGAAACATCATAAGATATCAGTAATACACGGAATGTAAACTTGGCTACACAGGAACTGAATTACAGAACAGAACAGGGTCTCAAATTTAGAAAACCAACTTATGCTTGCTTAAGGGGAAAGGTGAGTTGGGGTGCTGCATAAAACCAGAGATTGAAATGAGCACAGATAAAGTTCCTTAAGCCAAATATGGAATAGACAAGAGCTACTCCTTGCTCAACGAAATGGACTCAACACCGCATATTAAATGCCTAAGAATGTACCTGACTAGTAAGTATCTTAAAACCTATGGATTGCTATGTCTCCGAAAGAGAATCAAGCATGTGTACAGGGGCATAAACGCAGCAGTGATAGGATTGGAGAGATTCGGTGAGCAAATGAAGACCCTTTGAAGTCATATTGCATGGTACCCATTCCACGGGTTTCAACTACCCAGGTTTAAGGTATTCTTCCTTCAGCTAAAACATGCATGTGGAACCTAGAGTATGATCAACCATGTGATCGGGAGACATGTTCAAATATGTCTCAGTTTTCGTACCCTGGTACTCGGGTGCAACATTCCAGACGCTTTACTAACACCCTCCCGACTTGGAGAGTCAGTCCCTTTAACCTCCTGTTTGGCCCAGTTTGCAATTTCTGCGGAAGATGAACAGGAATAGCGAGAACCAATGAGAGACTAGCTGGAGGTGTCTGGACGGGCAAATTTAACTCTCATTTCCCACCAGGAAGAGGAATTAACCAAAGGCTCAGCGTGCCGTGCTGGAACCAGATTAGGGCCTGAAGCCATCCTGCGGTGTTGCGGCCAGCTCAAAAGAAAGCGAGTTGAAGAAAGGAGCTCAGGGGCACTGTAATTCACAAACCTGCAGAGTTATAAATGACAGCTATCGTGCAAAAATATACTGAAGTAAGGCTGCCAAGAGGACTTGAAAGCGGGGCAGAATTGCAGGAAACCGATTTCAGGAGGCAGACAGGAATTGCATTGAAAGCATAGGAAAAGAGGCAGAACGTCCACAATGATGCACTTGGCCAAAAAGGGCGTATGCGTTTTTTCCTGAATATATTCAGGAAAAAACGCATACGCCCTTTTTGGCCAACCAAGCAAGCTTGCAAAGGAAATCTGCACTACAATGAAGTCTCACTTCCCCCCAGTCAAAAGGGCCATCTGAAAAAAGTGTAAAATCCAGAAAGGCAGGACAGGCCATGGAGAACTGGGAGCCTTGTTATGCTGATGGGCGGGATGTAAATTGCCAACAGACACTCAGGAGAAGTGTATGGTGTTTCCTGAAACATCTAAAAAACAAAGCAACAGAGCCTAGGGCACTTCCACTTATGGTCCTATAGCTTAGGGAAATTAAAATCAAAAAGACACAGCCACCCCAAAGTTTGGGACGCCTCTGTTTACAAGAACCTCATTTACCGTACAAGTTCAACATCGCAGAAAGTGAAAAATGGATAAAGAAGTTGTGGTATTTACTTACAAAGCAATATCACTCAGCAATGAAATCTATGTCATCAGGCCCTTAGCAGCACAATGAGTGGATTCAGGTATGATGATTCTAACTGAAATAAGTCACACAGAAAAAGAAACATCATAAGATATCAGTAATACACGGAATGTAAACTTGGCTACACAGGAACTGAATTACAGAACAGAACAGGGTCTCAAATTTAGAAAACCAACTTATGCTTGCTTAAGGGGAAAGGTGAGTTGGGGTGCTGCATAAAACCATAGATTGAAATGAGCACAGATAAAGTTCCTTAAGCCAAATATGGAATAGACAAGAGCTACTCCTTGCTCAACGAAATGGACTCAACACCGCATATTAAAAGCCTAAGAATGTACCTGACTAGTAAGTATCTTAAAACCTATGGATTGCTATGTCTCCGAAAGAGAATCAAGCATGTGTACAGGGGCATAAACGCAGCAGTGATAGGATTGGAGAGGTTCGGTGAGCAAACAAAGACCCTTAGAAGTCATATTGCATGGTACCCATTCCACGGGTTTCAACTACCCAGGTTTAAGGTATTCTTCCTTCAGCTAAAACATGCATGTGGAACCTAGAGTATGATCAACCATGTGATCGGGAGACGTGTTCAAATATGTCTCAGTTTTCGTACCCTGGTAATCGGGTGCAACATTCCAGACGCTTTACTAACACTCTCCCGACTTGGAGAGTCAGTCCCTTTAACCTCCTGTTTGGCCCAGTTTGCAATTTCTGCGGAAGATGAACAGGAATAGCGAGAACCAATGAGAGACTAGCTGGAGGTGTCTGGACGGGCAAATTTAACTCTCATTTCCCACCAGGAAGAGGAATTAACCAAAGGCTCAGCGTGCCGTGCCGGAACCAGATTAGGGCCTGAAGCCATCCTGCGGTGTTGCGGCCAGGTCACAAGAAAGCAAGTTGAAGAAAGGAGCTCAGGGGCACTGTAATTCACAAACCTGCAGACTTATAAATGACAGCTATCGTCCAAAAATATACTGAAGTAAGGCTGCCAAGAGGACTTGAAAACAGGGCAGAATTGCAGGAAACCGATTTCAGGAGGTAGACTGGAATTGCATTGAAAGCATAGGAAAAGAGGCAGAACGTCCACAATGATGCACTTGGCCAAAAAGGGCGTATGCGTTTTTTCCTGAATATATTCAGGAAAAAACGCATACGCCCTTTTTGGCCAACCAAGCAAGCTTGCAAAGGAAATCTGCACTACAATGAAGTCTCACTTCCCCCCGGTCAAAAGGGCCATCTGAAAAAAGTGTAAAATCCAGAAAGGCAGGACAGGCCATGGAGAACTGGGAGCCTTGTTATGTTGATGGGCGGGATGAAAATTGCCAGCAGACACTCGGGAGAAGTGTATGGTGTTTCCTGAAACATCTAAAAAACAAAGCAACAGAGCCTAGGGCACTTCCACTTATGGTCCTATAGCTTAGGGAAATTAAAATCAAAAAGACACAGCCACCCCAAAGTTTGGGACGCCTCTGTTTACAAGAACCTCGTTTACCGTACAAGTTCAACATCGCAGAAAGTGAAAAATGGATAAAGAAGTTGTGGTATTTACTTACAAAGCAATATCACTCAGCAATGAAATCTATGTCATCAGGCCCTTAGCAGCACAATGAGTGGATTCAGGTATGATGATTCTAACTGAAATAAGTCACACAGAAAAAGAAACATCATAAGATATCAGTAATACACGGAATGTAAACTTGGCTACACAGGAACTGAATTACAGAACAGAACAGGGTCTCAAATTTAGAAAACCAACTTATGCTTGCTTAAGGGGAAAGGTGAGTTGGGGTGCTGCATAAAACCAGAGATTGAAATGAGCACAGATAAAGTTCCTTAAGCCAAATATGGAATAGACAAGAGCTACTCCTTGCTCAACGAAATGGACTCAACACCGCATATTAAACGCCTAAGAATGTACCTGACTAGTAAGTATCTTAAAACCTATGGATTACTATGTCTCCGAAAGAGAATCAAGCATGTGTACAGGGGCATAAACGCAGCAGTGATAGGACTGGAGAGGTTCGGTGAGCAAATGAAGACCCTCTGAAGTCATATTGCATGGTACCCATTCCACGGGTTTCAACTACCCAGGTTTAAGGTATTCTTCCTTCAGCTAAAACATGCATGTGGAACCTAGAGTATGATCAACCATGTGATCGGGAGACGTGTTCAAATATGTCTCTGTTTTCGTACCCTGGTACTCGGGTGCAACATTCCAGACGCTTTACTAACACCCTCCCGACTTGGAGAGTCAGTCCCTTTAACCTCCTGTTTGGCCCAGTTTGCAATTTCTGCGGAAGATGAACAGGAATAGCTAGAACCAATGAGAGACTAGCTGGAGGTGTCTGGACGGGCAAATTTAACTCTCATTTCCCACCAGGAAGAGGAATTAACCAAAGGCTCAGCGTGCCGTGCCGGAACCAGATTAGGGCCTGAAGCCATCCTGCGTTGTTGCGGCCAGGTCACAAGAAAGCAAGTTGAAGAAAGGAGCTCAGGGGCACTGTAATTCACAAACCTGCAGACTTATAAATGACAGCTATCGTCCAAAAATATACTGAAGTAAGGCTGCCAAGAGGACTTGAAAGCGGGGCAGAATTGCAGGAAACCGATTTCAGGAGGCAGACTGGAATTGCATTGAAAGCATAGGAAAAGAGGCAGAACGTCCACAATGATGCACTTGGCCAAAAAGGGCGTATGCGTTTTTTCCTGAATATATTCAGGAAAAAACGCATACGCCCTTTTTGGCCAACCAAGCAAGCTTGCAAAGGAAATCTGCACTACAATGAAGTCTCACTTCCCCCCGGTCAAAAGGGCCATCTGAAAAAAGTGTAAAATCCAGAAAGGCAGGACAGGCCATGGAGAACTGGGAGCCTTGTTATGCTGATGGGCGGGATGTAAATTGCCAACAGACACTCGGGAGAAGTGTATGGTGTTTCCTGAAACATCTAAAAAACAAAGCAACAGAGCCTAGGGCACTTCCACTTATGGTCCTATAGCTTAGGGAAATTAAAATCAAAAAGACACAGCCACCCCAAAGTTTGGGACGCCTCTGTTTACAAGAACCTCGTTTACCGTACAAGTTCAACATCGCAGAAAGTGAAAAATGGATAAAGAAGTTGTGGTATTTACTTACAAAGCAATATCACTCAGCAATGAAATCTATGTCATCAGGCCCTTAGCAGCACAATGAGTGGATTCAGGTATGATGATTCTAACTGAAATAAGTCACACAGAAAAAGAAACATCATAAGATATCAGTAATACACGGAATGTAAACTTGGCTACACAGGAACTGAATTACAGAACAGAACAGGGTCTCAAATTTAGAAAACCAACTTATGCTTGCTTAAGGGGAAAGGTGAGTTGGGGTGCTGCATAAAACCAGAGATTGAAATGAGCACAGATAAAGTTCCTTAAGCCAAATATGGAATAGACAAGAGCTACTCCTTGCTCAACGAAATGGACTCAACACCGCATATTAAATGCCTAAGAATGTACCTGACTAGTAAGTATCTTAAAACCTATGGATTGCTATGTCTCCGAAAGAGAATCAAGCATGTGTACAGGGGCATAAACGCAGCAGTGATAGGATTGGAGAGGTTCGGTGAGCAAATGAAGACCCTTTGAAGTCATATTGCATGGTACCCATTCCACGGGTTTCAACTACCCAGGTTTAAGGTATTCTTCCTTCAGCTAAAACATGCATGTGGAACCTAGAGTATGATCAACCATGTGATCGGGAGACGTGTTCAAATATGTCTCAGTTTTCGTACCCTGGTACTCGGGTGCAACATTCCAGACGCTTTACTAACACCCTCCCGACTTGGAGAGTCAGTCCCTTTAACCTCCTGTGTGGCCCAGTTTGCAATTTCTGCGGAAGATGAACAGGAATAGCGAGAACCAATGAGAGACTAGCTGGAGGTGTCTGGACGGGCAAATTTAACTCTCATTTCCCACCAGGAAGAGGAATTAACCAAAGGCTCAGCGTGCCGTGCCGGAACCAGATTAGGGCCTGAAGCCATCCTGCGGTGTTGCGGCCAGCTCAAAAGAAAGCGAGTTGAAGAAAGGAGCTCAGGGGCACTGTAATTCACAAACCTGCAGAGTTATAAATGACAGCTATCGTCCAAAAATATACTGAAGTAAGGCTGCCAAGAGGACTTGAAAGCGGGGCAGAATTGCAGGAAACCGATTTCAGGAGGCAGACTGGAATTGCATTGAAAGCATAGGAAAAGAGGCAGAACGTCCACAATGATGCACTTGGCCAAAAAGGGCGTATGCGTTTTTTCCTGAATATATTCAGGAAAAAACGCATACGCCCTTTTTGGCCAACCAAGCAAGCTTGCAAAGGAAATCTGCACTACAATGAAGTCTCACTTCCCCCCGGTCAAAAGGGCCATCTGAAAAAAGTGTAAAATCCAGAAAGGCAGGACAGGCCATGGAGAACTGGGAGCCTTGTTATGCTGATGGGCGGGATGTAAATTGCCAACAGACACTCGGGAGAAGTGTATGGTGTTTCCTGAAACATCTAAAAAACAAAGCAACAGAGCCTAGGGCACTTCCACTTATGGTCCTATAGCTTAGGGAAATTAAAATCAAAAAGACACAGCCACCCCAAAGTTTGGGACGCCTCTGTTTACAAGAACCTCGTTTACCGTACAAGTTCAACATCGCAGAAAGTGAAAAATGGATAAAGAAGTTGTGGTATTTACTTACAAAGCAATATCACTCAGCAATGAAATCTATGTCATCAGGCCCTTAGCAGCACAATGAGTGGATTCAGGTATGATGATTCTAACTGAAATAAGTCACACAGAAAAAGAAACATCATAAGATATCAGTAATACACGGAATGTAAACTTGGCTACACAGGAACTGAATTACAGAACAGAACAGGGTCTCAAATTTAGAAAACCAACTTATGCTTGCTTAAGGGGAAAGGTGAGTTGGGGTGCTGCATAAAACCAGAGATTGAAATGAGCACAGATAAAGTTCCTTAAGCCAAATATGGAATAGACAAGAGCTACTCCTTGCTCAACGAAATGGACTCAACACCGCATATTAAATGCCTAAGAATGTACCTGACTAGTAAGTATCTTAAAACCTATGGATTGCTATGTCTCCGAAAGAGAATCAAGCATGTGTACAGGGGCATAAACGCAGCAGTGATAGGATTGGAGAGGTTCGGTGAGCAAATGAAGACCCTTTGAAGTCATATTGCATGGTACCCATTCCACGGGTTTCAACTACCCAGGTTTAAGGTATTCTTCCTTCAGCTAAAACATGCATGTGGAACCTAGAGTATGATCAACCATGTGATCGGGAGACATGTTCAAATATGTCTCAGTTTTCGTACCCTGGTACTCGGGTGCAACATTCCAGACGCTTTACTAACACCCTCCCGACTTGGAGAGTCAGTCCCTTTAACCTCCTGTTTGGCCCAGTTTGCAATTTCTGCGGAAGATGAACAGGAATAGCGAGAACCAATGAGAGACTAGCTGGAGGTGTCTGGACGGGCAAATTTAACTCTCATTTCCCACCAGGAAGAGGAATTAACCAAAGGCTCAGCGTGCCGTGCCGGAACCAGATTAGGGCCTGAAGCCATCCTGCGGTGTTGCGGCCAGCTCAAAAGAAAGCGAGTTGAAGAAAGGAGCTCAGGGGCACTGTAATTCACAAACCTGCAGAGTTATAAATGACAGCTATCGTCCAAAAATATACTGAAGTAAGGCTGCCAAGAGGACTTGAAAGCGGGGCAGAATTGCAGGAAACCGATTTCAGGAGGCAGACAGGAATTGCATTGAAAGCATAGGAAAAGAGGCAGAACGTCCACAATGATGCACTTGGCCAAAAAGGGCGTATGCGTTTTTTCCTGAATATATTCAGGAAAAAACGCATACGCCCTTTTTGGCCAACCAAGCAAGCTTGCAAAGGAAATCTGCACTACAATGAAGTCTCACTTCCCCCCAGTCAAAAGGGCCATCTGAAAAAAGTGTAAAATCCAGAAAGGCAGGACAGGCCATGGAGAACTGGGAGCCTTGTTATGCTGATGGGCGGGATGTAAATTGCCAACAGACACTCGGGAGAAGTGTATGGTGTTTCCTGAAACATCTAAAAAACAAAGCAACAGAGCCTAGGGCACTTCCACTTATGGTCCTATAGCTTAGGGAAATTAAAATCAAAAAGACACAGCCACCCCAAAGTTTGGGACGCCTCTGTTTACAAGAACCTCATTTACCGTACAAGTTCAACATCGCAGAAAGTGAAAAATGGATAAAGAAGTTGTGGTATTTACTTACAAAGCAATATCACTCAGCAATGAAATCTATGTCATCAGGCCCTTAGCAGCACAATGAGTGGATTCAGGTATGATGATTCTAACTGAAATAAGTCACACAGAAAAAGAAACATCATAAGATATCAGTAATACACGGAATGTAAACTTGGCTACACAGGAACTGAATTACAGAACAGAACAGGGTCTCAAATTTAGAAAACCAACTTATGCTTGCTTAAGGGGAAAGGTGAGTTGGGGTGCTGCATAAAACCATAGATTGAAATGAGCACAGATAAAGTTCCTTAAGCCAAATATGGAATAGACAAGAGCTACTCCTTGCTCAACGAAATGGACTCAACACCGCATATTAAAAGCCTAAGAATGTACCTGACTAGTAAGTATCTTAAAACCTATGGATTGCTATGTCTCCGAAAGAGAATCAAGCATGTGTACAGGGGCATAAACGCAGCAGTGATAGGATTGGAGAGGTTCGGTGAGCAAACAAAGACCCTTAGAAGTCATATTGCATGGTACCCATTCCACGGGTTTCAACTACCCAGGTTTAAGGTATTCTTCCTTCAGCTAAAACATGCATGTGGAACCTAGAGTATGATCAACCATGTGATCGGGAGACGTGTTCAAATATGTCTCTGTTTTCGTACCCTGGTACTCGGGTGCAACATTCCAGACGCTTTACTAACACCCTCCCGACTTGGAGAGTCAGTCCCTTTAACCTCCTGTTTGGCCCAGTTTGCAATTTCTGCGGAAGATGAACAGGAATAGCTAGAACCAATGAGAGACTAGCTGGAGGTGTCTGGACGGGCAAATTTAACTCTCATTTCCCACCAGGAAGAGGAATTAACCAAAGGCTCAGCGTGCCGTGCCGGAACCAGATTAGGGCCTGAAGCCATCCTGCGTTGTTGCGGCCAGGTCACAAGAAAGCAAGTTGAAGAAAGGAGCTCAGGGGCACTGTAATTCACAAACCTGCAGACTTATAAATGACAGCTATCGTCCAAAAATATACTGAAGTAAGGCTGCCAAGAGGACTTGAAAGCGGGGCAGAATTGCAGGAAACCGATTTCAGGAGGTAGACTGGAATTGCATTGAAAGCATAGGAAAAGAGGCAGAACGTCCACAATGATGCACTTGGCCAAAAAGGGCGTATGCGTTTTTTCCTGAATATATTCAGGAAAAAACGCATACGCCCTTTTTGGCCAACCAAGCAAGCTTGCAAAGGAAATCTGCACTACAATGAAGTCTCACTTCCCCCCGGTCAAAAGGGCCATCTGAAAAAAGTGTAAAATCCAGAAAGGCAGGACAGGCCATGGAGAACTGGGAGCCTTGTTATGCTGATGGGCGGGATGTAAATTGCCAACAGACACTCGGGAGAAGTGTATGGTGTTTCCTGAAACATCTAAAAAACAAAGCAACAGAGCCTAGGGCACTTCCACTTATGGTCCTATAGCTTAGGGAAATTAAAATCAAAAAGACACAGCCACCCCAAAGTTTGGGACGCCTCTGTTTACAAGAACCTCGTTTACCGTACAAGTTCAACATCGCAGAAAGTGAAAAATGGATAAAGAAGTTGTGGTATTTACTTACAAAGCAATATCACTCAGCAATGAAATCTATGTCATCAGGCCCTTAGCAGCACAATGAGTGGATTCAGGTATGATGATTCTAACTGAAATAAGTCACACAGAAAAAGAAACATCATAAGATATCAGTAATACACGGAATGTAAACTTGGCTACACAGGAACTGAATTACAGAACAGAACAGGGTCTCAAATTTAGAAAACCAACTTATGCTTGCTTAAGGGGAAAGGTGAGTTGGGGTGCTGCATAAAACCAGAGATTGAAATGAGCACAGATAAAGTTCCTTAAGCCAAATATGGAATAGACAAGAGCTACTCCTTGCTCAACGAAATGGACTCAACACCGCATATTAAATGCCTAAGAATGTACCTGACTAGTAAGTATCTTAAAACCTATGGATTGCTATGTCTCCGAAAGAGAATCAAGCATGTGTACAGGGGCATAAACGCAGCAGTGATAGGATTGGAGAGATTCGGTGAGCAAATGAAGACCCTTTGAAGTCATATTGCATGGTACCCATTCCACGGGTTTCAACTACCCAGGTTTAAGGTATTCTTCCTTCAGCTAAAACATGCATGTGGAACCTAGAGTATGATCAACCATGTGATCGGGAGACATGTTCAAATATGTCTCAGTTTTCGTACCCTGGTACTCGGGTGCAACATTCCAGACGCTTTACTAACACCCTCCCGACTTGGAGAGTCAGTCCCTTTAACCTCCTGTTTGGCCCAGTTTGCAATTTCTGCGGAAGATGAACAGGAATAGCGAGAACCAATGAGAGACTAGCTGGAGGTGTCTGGACGGGCAAATTTAACTCTCATTTCCCACCAGGAAGAGGAATTAACCAAAGGCTCAGCGTGCCGTGCTGGAACCAGATTAGGGCCTGAAGCCATCCTGCGGTGTTGCGGCCAGCTCAAAAGAAAGCGAGTTGAAGAAAGGAGCTCAGGGGCACTGTAATTCACAAACCTGCAGAGTTATAAATGACAGCTATCGTGCAAAAATATACTGAAGTAAGGCTGCCAAGAGGACTTGAAAGCGGGGCAGAATTGCAGGAAACCGATTTCAGGAGGCAGACAGGAATTGCATTGAAAGCATAGGAAAAGAGGCAGAACGTCCACAATGATGCACTTGGCCAAAAAGGGCGTATGCGTTTTTTCCTGAATATATTCAGGAAAAAACGCATACGCCCTTTTTGGCCAACCAAGCAAGCTTGCAAAGGAAATCTGCACTACAATGAAGTCTCACTTCCCCCCAGTCAAAAGGGCCATCTGAAAAAAGTGTAAAATCCAGAAAGGCAGGACAGGCCATGGAGAACTGGGAGCCTTGTTATGCTGATGGGCGGGATGTAAATTGCCAACAGACACTCAGGAGAAGTGTATGGTGTTTCCTGAAACATCTAAAAAACAAAGCAACAGAGCCTAGGGCACTTCCACTTATGGTCCTATAGCTTAGGGAAATTAAAATCAAAAAGACACAGCCACCCCAAAGTTTGGGACGCCTCTGTTTACAAGAACCTCATTTACCGTACAAGTTCAACATCGCAGAAAGTGAAAAATGGATAAAGAAGTTGTGGTATTTACTTACAAAGCAATATCACTCAGCAATGAAATCTATGTCATCAGGCCCTTAGCAGCACAATGAGTGGATTCAGGTATGATGATTCTAACTGAAATAAGTCACACAGAAAAAGAAACATCATAAGATATCAGTAATACACGGAATGTAAACTTGGCTACACAGGAACTGAATTACAGAACAGAACAGGGTCTCAAATTTAGAAAACCAACTTATGCTTGCTTAAGGGGAAAGGTGAGTTGGGGTGCTGCATAAAACCATAGATTGAAATGAGCACAGATAAAGTTCCTTAAGCCAAATATGGAATAGACAAGAGCTACTCCTTGCTCAACGAAATGGACTCAACACCGCATATTAAAAGCCTAAGAATGTACCTGACTAGTAAGTATCTTAAAACCTATGGATTGCTATGTCTCCGAAAGAGAATCAAGCATGTGTACAGGGGCATAAACGCAGCAGTGATAGGATTGGAGAGGTTCGGTGAGCAAACAAAGACCCTTAGAAGTCATATTGCATGGTACCCATTCCACGGGTTTCAACTACCCAGGTTTAAGGTATTCTTCCTTCAGCTAAAACATGCATGTGGAACCTAGAGTATGATCAACCATGTGATCGGGAGACGTGTTCAAATATGTCTCAGTTTTCGTACCCTGGTAATCGGGTGCAACATTCCAGACGCTTTACTAACACTCTCCCGACTTGGAGAGTCAGTCCCTTTAACCTCCTGTTTGGCCCAGTTTGCAATTTCTGCGGAAGATGAACAGGAATAGCGAGAACCAATGAGAGACTAGCTGGAGGTGTCTGGACGGGCAAATTTAACTCTCATTTCCCACCAGGAAGAGGAATTAACCAAAGGCTCAGCGTGCCGTGCCGGAACCAGATTAGGGCCTGAAGCCATCCTGCGGTGTTGCGGCCAGGTCACAAGAAAGCAAGTTGAAGAAAGGAGCTCAGGGGCACTGTAATTCACAAACCTGCAGACTTATAAATGACAGCTATCGTCCAAAAATATACTGAAGTAAGGCTGCCAAGAGGACTTGAAAACAGGGCAGAATTGCAGGAAACCGATTTCAGGAGGTAGACTGGAATTGCATTGAAAGCATAGGAAAAGAGGCAGAACGTCCACAATGATGCACTTGGCCAAAAAGGGCGTATGCGTTTTTTCCTGAATATATTCAGGAAAAAACGCATACGCCCTTTTTGGCCAACCAAGCAAGCTTGCAAAGGAAATCTGCACTACAATGAAGTCTCACTTCCCCCCGGTCAAAAGGGCCATCTGAAAAAAGTGTAAAATCCAGAAAGGCAGGACAGGCCATGGAGAACTGGGAGCCTTGTTATGTTGATGGGCGGGATGAAAATTGCCAGCAGACACTCGGGAGAAGTGTATGGTGTTTCCTGAAACATCTAAAAAACAAAGCAACAGAGCCTAGGGCACTTCCACTTATGGTCCTATAGCTTAGGGAAATTAAAATCAAAAAGACACAGCCACCCCAAAGTTTGGGACGCCTCTGTTTACAAGAACCTCGTTTACCGTACAAGTTCAACATCGCAGAAAGTGAAAAATGGATAAAGAAGTTGTGGTATTTACTTACAAAGCAATATCACTCAGCAATGAAATCTATGTCATCAGGCCCTTAGCAGCACAATGAGTGGATTCAGGTATGATGATTCTAACTGAAATAAGTCACACAGAAAAAGAAACATCATAAGATATCAGTAATACACGGAATGTAAACTTGGCTACACAGGAACTGAATTACAGAACAGAACAGGGTCTCAAATTTAGAAAACCAACTTATGCTTGCTTAAGGGGAAAGGTGAGTTGGGGTGCTGCATAAAACCAGAGATTGAAATGAGCACAGATAAAGTTCCTTAAGCCAAATATGGAATAGACAAGAGCTACTCCTTGCTCAACGAAATGGACTCAACACCGCATATTAAACGCCTAAGAATGTACCTGACTAGTAAGTATCTTAAAACCTATGGATTACTATGTCTCCGAAAGAGAATCAAGCATGTGTACAGGGGCATAAACGCAGCAGTGATAGGACTGGAGAGGTTCGGTGAGCAAATGAAGACCCTCTGAAGTCATATTGCATGGTACCCATTCCACGGGTTTCAACTACCCAGGTTTAAGGTATTCTTCCTTCAGCTAAAACATGCATGTGGAACCTAGAGTATGATCAACCATGTGATCGGGAGACGTGTTCAAATATGTCTCTGTTTTCGTACCCTGGTACTCGGGTGCAACATTCCAGACGCTTTACTAACACCCTCCCGACTTGGAGAGTCAGTCCCTTTAACCTCCTGTTTGGCCCAGTTTGCAATTTCTGCGGAAGATGAACAGGAATAGCTAGAACCAATGAGAGACTAGCTGGAGGTGTCTGGACGGGCAAATTTAACTCTCATTTCCCACCAGGAAGAGGAATTAACCAAAGGCTCAGCGTGCCGTGCCGGAACCAGATTAGGGCCTGAAGCCATCCTGCGTTGTTGCGGCCAGGTCACAAGAAAGCAAGTTGAAGAAAGGAGCTCAGGGGCACTGTAATTCACAAACCTGCAGACTTATAAATGACAGCTATCGTCCAAAAATATACTGAAGTAAGGCTGCCAAGAGGACTTGAAAGCGGGGCAGAATTGCAGGAAACCGATTTCAGGAGGTAGACTGGAATTGCATTGAAAGCATAGGAAAAGAGGCAGAACGTCCACAATGATGCACTTGGCCAAAAAGGGCGTATGCGTTTTTTCCTGAATATATTCAGGAAAAAACGCATACGCCCTTTTTGGCCAACCAAGCAAGCTTGCAAAGGAAATCTGCACTACAATGAAGTCTCACTTCCCCACGGTCAAAAGGGCCATCTGAAAAAAGTGTAAAATCCAGAAAGGCAGGACAGGCCATGGAGAACTGGGAGCCTTGTTATGTTGATGGGCGGGATGAAAATTGCCAGCAGACACTCGGGAGAAGTGTATGGTGTTTCCTGAAACATCTAAAAAACAAAGCAACAGAGCCTAGGGTACTTCCACTTATGGTCCTATAGCTTAGGGAAATTAAAATCAAAAAGACACAGCCACCCCAAACATTGGGACGCCTCTGTTTACAAGAACCTCGTTTACAGTACAAGTTCAACATCGCAGAAAGTGAAAAATGGATAAAGAAGTTGTGGTATTTACTTACAAAGCAATATCACTCAGCAATGAAATCTATGTCATCAGGCCCTTAGCAGCACAATGAGTGGATTCAGGTATGATGATTCTAACTGAAATAAGTCACACAGAAAAAGAAACATCATAAGATATCAGTAATACACGGAATGTAAACTTGGCTACACAGGAACTGAATTACAGAACAGAACAGGGTCTCAAATTTAGAAAACCAACTTATGCTTGCTTAAGGGGAAAGGTGAGTTGGGGTGCTGCATAAAACCAGAGATTGAAATGAGCACAGATAAAGTTCCTTAAGCCAAATATGGAATAGACAAGAGCTACTCCTTGCTCAACGAAATGGACTCAACACCGCATATTAAACGCCTAAGAATGTACCTGACTAGTAAGTATCTTAAAACCTATGGATTACTATGTCTCCGAAAGAGAATCAAGCATGTGTACAGGGGCATAAACGCAGCAGTGATAGGATTGGAGAGGTTCGGTGAGCAAATGAAGACCCTCTGAAGTCATATTGCATGGTACCCATTCCAAGGGTTTCAACTACCCAGGTTTAAGGTATTCTTCCTTCAGCTAAAACATGCATGTGGAACCTAGAGTATGATCAACCATGTGATCGGGAAACGTGTTCAAATATGTCTCTGTTTTCGTACCCTGGTACTCGGGTGCAACATTCCAGACGCATTACTAACACCCTCCCGACTTGGAGAGTCAGTCCCTTTAACCTCCTGTTTGGCCCAGTTTGCAATTTCTGCGGAAGATGAACAGGAATAGCGAGAAACAATGAGAGACTAGCTGGAGGTGTCTGGACGGGCAAATTTAACTCTCATTTCCCACCAGGAAGAGGAATTAACCAAAGGCTCAGCGTGCCCTGCCGGAACCAGATTAGGGCCTGAAGACATCCTGCGGTGTTGCGGCCAGCTCAAAAGAAAGCGAGTTGAAGAAAGGAGCTCAGGGGCACTGTAATTCACAAAACTGCAGAGTTATAAATGACAGCTATCGTCCAAAAATATACTGAAGTAAGGCTGCCAAGAGGACTTGAAAGCGGGGCAGAATTGCAGGAAACCGATTTCAGGAGGTAGACTGGAATTGCATTGAAAGCATAGGAAAAGAGGCAGAACGTCCACAATGATGCACTTGTCCAAAAAGCGCGTATGTGTTTTTTCCTGAATATATTCAGGGAAAAACGCATACGCCCTTTTTGGCCAACCAAGCAAGCTTGCAAAGGAAATCTGCACTACAATGAAGTCTCACTTCCCCCCGGTCAAAAGGGCCATCTGAAAAAAGTGTAAAATCCAGAAAGGCAGGACAGGCCATGGAGAACTGGGAGCCTTGTTATGCTGATGGGCGGGATGAAAATTGCCAGCAGACACTCGGGAGAAGTGTATGGTGTTTCCTGAAACATCTAAAAAACAAAGCAACAGAGCCTAGGGCACTTCCACTTATGGGCCTATAGCTTAGGGAAATTAAAATCAAAAAGACACAGCCACCCCAAACATTGGGACGCCTCTGTTTACAAGAACCTCGTTTACAGTACAAGTTCAACATCGCAGAAAGTGAAAAATGGATAAAGAAGTTGTGGTATTTACTTACAAAGCAATATCACTCAGCAATGAAATCTATGTCATCAGGCCCTTAGCAGCACAATGAGTGGATTCAGGTATGATGATTCTAACTGAAATAAGTCACACAGAAAAAGAAACATCATAAGATATCAGTAATACACGGAATGTAAACTTGGCTACACAGGAACTGAATTACAGAACAGAACAGGGTCTCAAATTTAGAAAACCAACTTATGCTTGCTTAAGGGGAAAGGTGAGTTGGGGTGCTGCATAAAACCAGAGATTGAAATGAGCACAGATAAAGTTCCTTAAGCCAAATATGGAATAGACAAGAGCTACTCCTTGCTCAACGAAATGGACTCAACACCGCATATTAAACGCCTAAGAATGTACCTGACTAGTAAGTATCTTAAAACCTATGGATTGCTATGTCTCCGAAAGAGAATCAAGCATGTGTACAGGGGCATAAACGCAGCAGTGATAGGATTGGAGAGGTTCGGTGAGCAAATGAAGACCCTTTGAAGTCATATTGCATGGTACCCATTCCACGGGATTCAACTCTCCAGGTTTAAGGTATTCTTCCTTCAGCTAAAACATGCATGTGGAACCTAGAGTATGATCAACCATGTGATCGGGAGACGTGTTCAAATATGTCTCAGTTTTCGTACCCTGGTACTCGGGTGCAACATTCCAGACGCTTTACTAACACTCTCCCGACTTGGAGAGTCAGTCCCTTTAACCTCCTGTTTGGCCCAGTTTGCAATTTCTGCGCAAGATGAACAGGAATAGGGAGAACCAATGAGAGACTAGCTGGAGGTGTCTGGACGGGCAAATTTAACTCTCATTTCCCACCAGGAAGAGGAATTAACCAAAGGCTCAGCGTGCCGTGCCGGAACCAGATTAGGGCCTGAAGCCATCCTGCGGTGTTGCGGCCAGCTCAAAAGAAAGCGAGTTGAAGAAAGGAGCTCAGGGGCACTGTAATTCACAAACCTGCAGAGTTATCAATGACAGCTATCATCCAAAAATATACTGAAGTAAGGCTGCCAAGAGGACTTGAAAGCGGGGCAGAATTGCAGGAATCCGATTTCAGGAGGTAGACTGGAATTGCATTGAAAGCATAGGAAAAGAGGCAGAACGTCCACAATGATGCACTTGGCCAAAAAGGGCGTATGCGTTTTTTCCTGAATATATTCAGGAAAAAACGCATACGCCCTTTTGGGCCAACCAAGCAAGCTTGCAAAGGAAATCTGCACTACAATGAAGTCTCACTTCCCCCCAGTCAAAAGGGCCATCTGAAAAAAGTGTAAAATCCAGAAAGGCAGGACAGGCCATGGAGAACTGGGAGCCTTGTTATGCTGATGGGCGGGATGTAAATTGCCAACAGACACTCGGGAGAAGTGTATGGTGTTTCCTGAAACATCTAAAAAACAAAGCAACAGAGCCTAGGGCACTTCCACTTATGGTCCTATAGCTTAGGGAAATTAAAATCAAAAAGACACAGCCACCCCAAAGTTTGGAATGCCTCTGTTTACAAGAACCTCGTTTACAGTACAAGTTCAACATCGCAGAAAGTGAAAAATGGATAAAGAAGTTGTGGTATTTACTTACAAAGCAATATCACTCAGCCATGAAATCTATGTCATCAGGCCCTTAGCAGCACAATGAGTGGATTCAGGTATGATGATTCTAACTGAAATAAGTCACACAGAAAAAGAAACATCATAAGATATCAGTAATACACGGAATGTAAACTTGGCTCCACAGGAACTGAATTACAGAACAGAACAGGGTCTCAAATTTAGAAAACCAACTTATGCTTGCTTAAGGGGAAAGGTGAGTTGGGGTGCTGCATAAAACCAGAGATTGAAATGAGCACAGATAAAGTTCCTTAAGCAAAATATGGAATAGACAAGAGCTACTCCTTGCTCAACGAAATGGACTCAACACCACATATTAAACGCCTAAGAATGTACCTGACTAGTAAGTATCTTAAAACCTATGGATTGCTATGTCTCCGAAAGAGAATCAAGCATGTGTACAGGGGCATAAACGCAGCAGTGATAGGATTGGAGAGGTTCGGTGAGCAAATGAAGACCCTTTGAAGTCATATTGCATGGTACCCATTCCACGGGTCTCAACTCTCCAGGTTTAAGGTATTCTTCCTTCAGCTAAAACATGCATGTGGAACCCAGAGTATGATCCACCATGTGAACGGGAGACATGTTCAAATATGTCTCAGTTTTCCTCCCCTGGTACTCGGGTGCAACATTCCAGACGCTTTACTAACACTCTCCCGACTTGGAGAGTCAGTCCCTTTAACCTCCTGTTTGGCCCAGTTTGCAATTTCTGCGGAAGATGAACAGGAATAGCGAGAACCAATGAGAGACTAGCTGGAGGTGTCTGGACGGGCAAATTTAACTCTCATTTCCCACCAGGAAGAGGAATTAACCAAAGGCTCAGCGTGCCGTGCCGTAACAAGATTAGGGCCTGAAGCCATCCTGCGGTGTTGCGGCCAGCTCACAAGAAAGCGAGTTGAAGAAAGGAGCTCAGGGGCACTGTAATTCACAAACCTGCAGAGTTATAAATGACAGCTATCGTCCAAAAATATACTGAAGTAAGGCTGCCAAGAGGACTTGAAAGCGGGGCAGAATTGCAGGAAACCGATTTCAGGAGGTAGACTGGAATTGCATTGAAAGCATAGGAAAAGAGGCAGAACGTCCACAATGATGCACTTGGCCAAAAAGGGCGTATGCGTTTTTTCCTGAATATATTCAGGAAAAAACGCATACGCCCTTTTTGGCCAACCAAGCAAGCTTGCAAAGGAAATCTGCACTACAATGAAGTCTCACTTCCCCCCGGTCAAAAGGGCCATCTGAAAAAAGTGTAAAATCCAGAAAGGCAGGACAGGCCATGGAGAACTGGGAGCCTTGTTATGCTGATGGGCGGGATGTAAATTGCCAACAGACACTCGGGAGAAGTGTATGGTGTTTCCTGAAACATCTAAAAAACAAAGCAACAGAGCCTAGGGCACTTCCACTTATGGTCCTATAGCTTAGGGAAATTAAAATCAAAAAGACACAGCCACCCCAAAGTTTGGGACGCCTCTGTTTACAAGAACCTCGTTTACAGTACAAGTTCAACATCGCAGAAAGTGAAAAATGGATAAAGAATTTGTGGTATTTACTTACAAAGCAATATCACTCAGCAATGAAATCTATGTCATCAGGCCCTTAGCAGCACAATGAGTGGATTCAGGTATGACGATTCTAACTGAAATAAGTCACACAGAAAAAGAAACATCATAAGATATCAGTAATACACGGAATGTAAACTTGGCTACACAGGAACTGAATTACAGAACAGAACAGGGTCTCAAATTTAGAAAACCAACTTATGCTTGCTTAAGGGGAAAGGTGAGTTGGGGTGCTGCATAAAACCAGAGATTGAAATGAGCACAGATAAAGTTCCTTAAGCCAAATATGGAATAGACAAGAGCTACTCCTTGCTCAACGAAATGGACTCAACACCCCATATTAAGCGCCTAAGAATGTACCTGACTAGTAAGTATCTTAAAACCTATGGATTGCTATATCTCCAAAAGAGAATCAAGCGTGTGTCCAGGGGCATAAATGCAGCAGTGATAGGATTGGAGAGGTTCAGTGAGCAAACAAAGACCCTTTGAAGTCATATTGCATGGTACCCATTCCACGGGTCTCAACTCTCCAGGTTTCAGGGATTCTTCCTTCAGCTAAAACATGCATGTGGAACCCAGAGTATGATCAACCATGTGATCGGGAAACGTGTTCAAATATGTCTCAGTTTTCGTACCCTGGTACTCGGGTGCAACATTCCAGACGCTTTACTAACACCCTCCCGACTTGGAGAGTCAGTCCCTTTAACCTCCTGTTTGGCCCAGTTTGCAATTTCTGCGGAAGATGAACAGGAATAGCGAGAACCAATGAGAGACTAGCTGGAGGTGTCTGGACGGGCAAATTTAACTCTCATTTCCCACCAGGAAGAGGAATTAACCAAAGGCTCAGCGTGCCGTGCCGGAACCAGATTAGGGCCTGAAGCCATCCTGCGGTGTTGCGGCCAGGTCACAAGAAAGCGAGTTGAAGAAAGGAGCTCAGGGGCACTGTAATTCACAAACCTGCAGAGTTATAAATGACAGCTATCGTCCAAAAATATACTGAAGTAAGGCTGCCAAGAGGACTTGAAAGCGGGGCAGAATTGCAGGAAACCGATTTCAGGAGGTAGACTGGAATTGCATTGAAAGCATAGGAAAAGAGGCAGAACGTCCACAATGATGCACTTGGCCAAAAAGGGCGTATGCGTTTTTTCCTGAATATATTCAGGAAAAAACGCATACGCCCTTTTTGGCCAACCAAGCAAGCTTGCAAAGGAAATCTGCACTACAATGAAGTCTCACTTCCCCCCGGTCAAAAGGGCCATCTGAAAAAAGTGTAAAATCCAGAAAGGCAGGACAGGCCATGGAGAACTGGGAGCCTTGTTATGCTGATGGGCGGGATGTAAATTGCCAACAGACACTCGGGAGAAGTGTATGGTGTTTCCTGAAACATCTAAAAAACAAAGCAACAGAGCCTAGGGCACTTCCACTTATGGTCCTATAGCTTAGGGAAATTAAAATCAAAAAGACACAGCCACCCCAAAGTTTGGGACGCCTCTGTTTACAAGAACCTCGTTTACCGTACAAGTTCAATATCACAGAAAGTGAAAAATGGATAAAGAAGTTGTGGTATTTACTTACAAAGCAATATCACTCAGCAATGAAATCTATGTCATCAGGCCCTTAGCAGCACAATGAGTGGATTCAGGTATGATGATTCTAACTGAAATAAGTCACACAGAAAAAGAAACATCATAAGATATCAGTAATACACGGAATGTAAACTTGGCTACACAGGAACTGAATTACAGAACAGAACAGGGTCTCAAATTTAGAAAACCAACTTATGCTTGCTTTAGGGTAAAGGTGAGTTGGGGTGCTGCATAAAACCAGAGATTGAAATGAGCACAGATAAAGTTCCTTAAGCCAAATATGGAATAGACAAGAGCTACTCCTTGCTCAACGAAATGGACTCAACACCGCATATTAAAAGCCTAAGAATGTACCTGACTAGTAAGTATCTTAAAACCTATGGATTGCTATGTCTCCGAAAGAGAATCAAGCATGTGTACAGGGGCATAAACGCAGCAGTGATAGGATTGGAGAGGTTCGGTGAGCAAATGAAGACCCTTTGAAGTCATATTGCATGGTACCCATTCCACGGGTTTCAACTACCCAGGTTTAAGGTATTCTTCCTTCAGCTAAAACATGCATGTGGAACCTAGAGTATGATCCACCATGTGATCGGGAGACCTGTTCAAATATGTCTCAGTTTTCGTACCCTGGTACTCGGGTGCAACATTCCAGACGCTTTACTAACACTCTCCCGACTTGGAGAGTCAGTCCCTTTAACCTCCTGTTTGGCCCAGTTTGCAATTTCTGCGGAAGATGAACAGGAATAGCGAGAACCAATGAGAGACTAGCTGGAGGTGTCTGGACGGGCAAATTTAACTCTCATTTCCCACCAGGAAGAGGAATTAACCAAAGGCTCAGCATGCCGTGCCGTAACAAGATTAGGGCCTGAAGCCATCCTGCGGTGTTGCGGCCAGCTCAAAAGAAAGCGAGTTGAAGAAAGGAGCTCAGGGGCACTGTAATTCACAAACCTGCAGAGTTATAAATGACAGCTATCGTCCAAAAATATACTGAAGTAAGGCTGCCAAGAGGACTTGAAAGCGGGGCAGAATTGCAGGAAACCGATTTCAGGAGGTAGACTGGAATTGCATTGAAAGCATAGGAAAAGAGGCAGAACGTCCACAATGATGCACTTGGCCAAAAAGGGCGTATGCGTTTTTTCCTGAATATATTCAGGAAAAAACGCATACGCCCTTTTTGGCCAACCAAGCAAGCTTGCAAAGGAAATCTGCACTACAATGAAGTCTCACTTCCCCCCGGTCAAAAGGGCCATCTGAAAAAAGTGTAAAATCCAGAAAGGCAGGACAGGCCATGGAGAACTGGGAGCCTTGTTATGCTGATGGGCGGGATGTAAATTGCCAACAGACACTCGGGAGAAGTGTATGGTGTTTCCTGAAACATCTAAAAAACAAAGCAACAGAGCCTAGGGCACTTCCACTTATGGTCCTATAGCTTAGGGAAATTAAAATCAAAAAGACACAGCCACCCCAAAGTTTGGGACGCCTCTGTTTACAAGAACCTCGTTTACAGTACAAGTTCAACATCGCAGAAAGTGAAAAATGGATAAAGAATTTGTGGTATTTACTTACAAAGCAATATCACTCAGCAATGAAATCTATGTCATCAGGCCCTTAGCAGCACAATGAGTGGATTCAGGTATGACGATTCTAACTGAAATAAGTCACACAGAAAAAGAAACATCATAAGATATCAGTAATACACGGAATGTAAACTTGGCTACACAGGAACTGAATTACAGAACAGAACAGGGTCTCAAATTTAGAAAACCAACTTATGCTTGCTTAAGGGGAAAGGTGAGTTGGGGTGCTGCATAAAACCAGAGATTGAAATGAGCACAGATAAAGTTCCTTAAGCCAAATATGGAATAGACAAGAGCTACTCCTTGCTCAACGAAATGGACTCAACACCCCATATTAAGCGCCTAAGAATGTACCTGACTAGTAAGTATCTTAAAACCTATGGATTGCTATATCTCCAAAAGAGAATCAAGCGTTTGTCCAGGGGCATAAATGCAGCAGTGATAGGATTGGAGAGGTTCAGTGAGCAAACAAAGACCCTTTGAAGTCATATTGCATGGTACCCATTCCACGGGTCTCAACTCTCCAGGTTTCAGGGATCCTTCCTTCAGCTAAAACATGCATGTGGAACCTAGAGTATGATCAACCATGTGATCGGGAAACGTGTTCAAATATGTCTCAGTTTTCGTACCCTGGTACTCGGGTGCAACATTCCAGACGCTTTACTAACACCCTCCCGACTTGGAGAGTCAGTCCCTTTAACCTCCTGTTTGGCCCAGTTTGCAATTTCTGCGGAAGATGAACAGGAATAGTGAGAACCAATGAGAGACTAGCTGGAGGTGTCTGGACGGGCAAATTTAACTCTCATTTCCCACCAGGAAGAGGAATTAACCAAAGGCTCAGCGTGCCATGCCGGAACCAGATTAGGGCCTGAAGCCATCCTGCGGTGTTGCGGCCAGGTCACAAGAAAGCGAGTTGAAGAAAGGAGCTCAGGGGCACTGTAATTCACAAACCTGCAGACTTATAAATGACAGCTATCGTCCAAAAATATACTGAAGTAAGGCTGCCAAGAGGACTTGAAAGCGGGGCAGAATTGCAGGAAACCGATTTCAGGAGGTAGACTGGAATTGCATTGAAAGCATAGGAAAAGAGGCAGAACGTCCACAATGATGCACTTGGCCAAAAAGGGCGTATGCGTTTTTTCCTGAATATATTCAGGAAAAAACGCATACGCCCTTTTTGGCCAACCAAGCAAGCTTGCAAAGGAAATCTGCACTACAATGAAGTCTCACATCCCCCCGGTCAAAAGGGCCATCTGAAAAAAGTGTAAAATCCAGAAAGGCAGGACAGGCCATGGAGAACTGGGAGCCTTGTTATGCTGATGGGCGGGATGTAAATTGCCAACAGACACTCGGGAGAAGTGTATGGTGTTTCCTGAAACATCTAAAAAACAAAGCAACAGAGCCTAGGGCACTTCCACTTATGGTCCTATAGCTTAGGGAAATTAAAATCAAAAAGACACAGCCACCCCAAAGTTTGGGACGCCTCTGTTTACAAGAACCTCGTTTACCGTACAAGTTCAATATCACAGAAAGTGAAAAATGGATAAAGAAGTTGTGGTATTTACTTACAAAGCAATATCACTCAGCAATGAAATCTATGTCATCAGGCCCTTAGCAGCACAATGAGTGGATTCAGGTATGATGATTCTAACTGAAATAAGTCACACAGAAAAAGAAACATCATAAGATATCAGTAATACACGGAATGTAAACTTGGCTACACAGGAACTGAATTACAGAACAGAACAGGGTCTCAAATTTAGAAAACCAACTTATGCTTGCTTAAGGGGAAAGGTGAGTTGGGGTGCTGCATAAAACCAGAGATTGAAATGAGCACAGATAAAGTTCCTTAAGCCAAATATGGAATAGACAAGAGCTACTCCTTGCTCAACGAAATGGACTCAACACCGCATATTAAACGCCTAAGAATGTACCTGACTAGTAAGTATCTTAAAACCTATGGATTGCTATGTCTCCGAAAGAGAATCAAGCATGTGTACAGGGGCATAAACGCAGCAGTGATAGGATTGGAGAGGTTCAGTGAGCAAATGAAGACCCTTTGAAGTCATATTGCATGGTACCCATTCCACGGGTTTCAACTACCCAGGTTTAAGGTATTCTTCCTTCAGCTAAAACATGCATGTGGAACCTAGAGTATGATCAACCATGTGATCGGGAGACGTGTTCAAATATGTCTCTGTTTTCGTACCCTGGTACTCGGGTGCAACATTCCAGACGCTTTACTAACACCCTCCCGACTTGGAGAGTCAGTCCCTTTAACCTCCTGTTTGGCCCAGTTTGCAATTTCTGCGGAAGATGAACAGGAATAGCGAGAACCAATGAGAGACTAGCTGGAGGTGTCTGGACGGGCAAATTTAACTCTCATTTCCCACCAGGAAGAGGAATTAACCAAAGGCTCAGCGTGCCCTGCCGGAACCAGATTAGGGCCTGAAGCCATCCTGCGGTGTTGCGGCCAGGTCACAAGAAAGCGAGTTGAAGAAAGGAGCTCAGGGGCACTGTAATTCACAAAACTGCAGAGTTATAAATGACAGCTATCGTCCAAAAATATACTGAAGTAAGGCTGCCAAGAGGACGTGAAAGCGGGGCAGAATTGCAGGAAACCGATTTCAGGAGGTAGACTGGAATTGCATTGAAAGCATAGGAAAAGAGGCAGAACGTCCACAATGATGCACTTGGCCAAAAAGGGCGTATGAGTTTTTTCCTGAATATATTCTGGGAAAAACGCATACGCACTTTTTGGCCAACCAAGCAAGCTTGCAAAGGAAATCTGCACTACAATGAAGTCTCACTTCCCCCCGGTCAAAAGGGCCATCTGAAAAAAGTGTAAAATCCAGAAAGGCGGGAAAGGCCATGGAGAACTGGGAGCCTTGTTATGCTGACGGGCGGGATGTAAATTGCCAACAGACACTCGGGAGAAGTGTATGGTGTTTCCTGAAACATCTAAAAAACAAAGCAACAGAGCCTAGGGCACTTCCACTTGTGGTCCTATAGCTTAGGGAAATTAAAATCAAAAAGACACAGCCACCCCAAAGTTTGGAACGCCTCTGTTTACAAGAACCTCGTTTACAGTACAAGTTCAGCATCGCAGAAAGTGAAAAATGGATAAAGAAGTTGTGGTATTTACTTACAAAGCAATATCACTCAGCAATGAAATCTATGTCATCAGGCCCTTAGCAGCACAATGAGTGGATTCAGGTATGATGATTCTAACTGAAATAAGTCACACAGAAAAAGAAACATCATAAGATATCAGTAATACACGGAATGTAAACTTGGCTACACAGGAACTGAATTACAGAACAGAACAGGGTCTCAAATTTAGAAAACCAACTTATGCTTGCTTAAGGGGAAAGGTGAGTTGGGGTGCTGCATAAAACCAGAGATTGAAATGAGCACAGATAAAGTTCCTTAAGCCAAATATGGAATAGACAAGAGCTACTCCTTGCTCAACGAAATGGACTCAACACCGCATATTAAACGCCTAAGAATGTACCTGACTAGTAAGTATCTTAAAACCTATGGATTACTATGTCTCCGAAAGAGAATCAAGCATGTGTACAGGGGCATAAACGCAGCAGTGATAGGATTGGAGAGGTTCGGTGAGCAAATGAAGACCCTCTGAAGTCATATTGCATGGTACCCATTCCACGGGTTTCAACTCTCCAGGTTTAAGGTATTCTTCCTTCAGCTAAAACATGCATGTGCAACCTAGAGTATGATCAACCATGTGATCGGGAAATGTGTTCAAATATGTCTCTGTTTTCGTACCCTGGTACTCGGGTGCAACATTCCAGACGCTTTACTAACACCCTCCCGACTTGGAGAGTCAGTCCCTTTAACCTCCTGTTTGGCCCAGTTTGCAATTTCTGCAGAAGATGAACAGGAATAGCGAGAACCAATGAGAGACTAGCTGGAGGTGTCTGGACGGGCAAATTTAACTCTCATTTCCCACCAGGAAGAGGAGTTAAGCAAAGGCTCAGCGTGCCCTGCCAGAACCAGATTAGGGCCTGAAGCCATCCTGCGGTGTTGCGGCCAGGTCACAAGAAAGCGAGTTGAAGAAAGGAGCTCAGGGGCACTGTAATTCACAAACCTGCAGAGTTATAAATGACAGCTATCGTCCAAAAATATACTGAAGTAAGGCTGCCAAGAGGACTTGAAAGCGGGGCAGAATTGCAGGAAACCGATTTCAGGAGGTAGACTGGAATTGCATTGAAAGCATAGGAAAAGAGGCAGAACGTCCACAATGATGCACTTGGCCAAAAAGGGCGTATGCGTTTTTTCCTGAATATATTCAGGAAAAAACGCATACGCCCTTTTTGGCCAACCAAGCAAGCTTGCAAAGGAAATCTGCACTACAATGAAGTCTCACATCCCCCCGGTCAAAAGGGCCATCTGAAAAAAGTGTAAAATCCAGAAAGGCAGGACAGGCCATGGAGAACTGGGAGCCTTGTTATGCTGATGGGCGGGATGTAAATTGCCAACAGACACTCGGGAGAAGTGTATGGTGTTTCCTGAAACATCTAAAAAACAAAGCAACAGAGCCTAGGGCACTTCCACTTATGGTCCTATAGCTTAGGGAAATTAAAATCAAAAAGACACAGCCACCCCAAAGTTTGGGACGCCTCTGTTTACAAGAACCTCGTTTACCGTACAAGTTCAATATCACAGAAAGTGAAAAATGGATAAAGAAGTTGTGGTATTTACTTACAAAGCAATATCACTCAGCAATGAAATCTATGTCATCAGGCCCTTAGCAGCACAATGAGTGGATTCAGGTATGATGATTCTAACTGAAATAAGTCACACAGAAAAAGAAACATCATAAGATATCAGTAATACACGGAATGTAAACTTGGCTACACAGGAACTGAATTACAGAACAGAACAGGGTCTCAAATTTAGAAAACCAACTTATGCTTGCTTTAGGGTAAAGGTGAGTTGGGGTGCTGCATAAAACCAGAGATTGAAATGAGCACAGATAAAGTTCCTTAAGCCAAATATGGAATAGACAAGAGCTACTCCTTGCTCAACGAAATGGACTCAACACCGCATATTAAAAGCCTAAGAATGTACCTGACTAGTAAGTATCTTAAAACCTATGGATTGCTATGTCTCCGAAAGAGAATCAAGCATGTGTACAGGGGCATAAACGCAGCAGTGATAGGATTGGAGAGGTTCGGTGAGCAAATGAAGACCCTTTGAAGTCATATTGCATGGTACCCATTCCACGGGTTTCAACTACCCAGGTTTAAGGTATTCTTCCTTCAGCTAAAACATGCATGTGGAACCTAGAGTATGATCCACCATGTGATCGGGAGACCTGTTCAAATATGTCTCAGTTTTCGTACCCTGGTACTCGGGTGCAACATTCCAGACGCTTTACTAACACTCTCCCGACTTGGAGAGTCAGTCCCTTTAACCTCCTGTTTGGCCCAGTTTGCAATTTCTGCGGAAGATGAACAGGAATAGCGAGAACCAATGAGAGACTAGCTGGAGGTGTCTGGACGGGCAAATTTAACTCTCATTTCCCACCAGGAAGAGGAATTAACCAAAGGCTCAGCGTGCCGTGCCGTAACAAGATTAGGGCCTGAAGCCATCCTGCGGTGTTGCGGCCAGCTCAAAAGAAAGCGAGTTGAAGAAAGGAGCTCAGGGGCACTGTAATTCACAAACCTGCAGAGTTATAAATGACAGCTATCGTCCAAAAATATACTGAAGTAAGGCTGCCAAGAGGACTTGAAAGCGGGGCAGAATTGCAGGAAACCGATTTCAGGAGGTAGACTGGAATTGCATTGAAAGCATAGGAAAAGAGGCAGAACGTCCACAATGATGCACTTGGCCAAAAAGGGCGTATGCGTTTTTTCCTGAATATATTCAGGAAAAAACGCATACGCCCTTTTTGGCCAACCAAGCAAGCTTGCAAAGGAAATCTGCACTACAATGAAGTCTCACTTCCCCCCGGTCAAAAGGGCCATCTGAAAAAAGTGTAAAATCCAGAAAGGCAGGACAGGCCATGGAGAACTGGGAGCCTTGTTATGCTGATGGGCGGGATGTAAATTGCCAACAGACACTCGGGAGAAGTGTATGGTGTTTCCTGAAACATCTAAAAAACAAAGCAACAGAGCCTAGGGCACTTCCACTTATGGTCCTATAGCTTAGGGAAATTAAAATCAAAAAGACACAGCCACCCCAAAGTTTGGGACGCCTCTGTTTACAAGAACCTCGTTTACAGTACAAGTTCAACATTGCAGAAAGTGAAAAATGGATAAAGAATTTGTGGTATTTACTTACAAAGCAATATCACTCAGCAATGAAATCTATGTCATCAGGCCCTTAGCAGCACAATGAGTGGATTCAGGTATGACGATTCTAACTGAAATAAGTCACACAGAAAAAGAAACATCATAAGATATCAGTAATACACGGAATGTAAACTTGGCTACACAGGAACTGAATTACAGAACAGAACAGGGTCTCAAATTTAGAAAACCAACTTATGCTTGCTTAAGGGGAAAGGTGAGTTGGGGTGCTGCATAAAACCAGAGATTGAAATGAGCACAGATAAAGTTCCTTAAGCCAAATATGGAATAGACAAGAGCTACTCCTTGCTCAACGAAATGGACTCAACACCCCATATTAAGCGCCTAAGAATGTACCTGACTAGTAAGTATCTTAAAACCTATGGATTGCTATATCTCCAAAAGAGAATCAAGCGTGTGTCCAGGGGCATAAATGCAGCAGTGATAGGATTGGAGAGGTTCAGTGAGCAAACAAAGACCCTTTGAAGTCATATTGCATGGTACCCATTCCACGGGTCTCAACTCTCCAGGTTTCAGGGATCCTTCCTTCAGCTAAAACATGCATGTGGAACCTAGAGTATGATCAACCATGTGATCGGGAAACGTGTTCAAATATGTCTCAGTTTTCGTACCCTGGTACTCGGGTGCAACATTCCAGACGCTTTACTAACACCCTCCCGACTTGGAGAGTCAGTCCCTTTAACCTCCTGTTTGGCCCAGTTTGCAATTTCCGCAGAAGATGAACAGGAATAGCGAGAACCAATGAGAGACTAGCTGGAGGTGTCTGGACGGGCAAATTTAACTCTCATTTCCCACCAGGAAGAGGAATTAACCAAAGGCTCAGCGTGCCCTGCCAGAACCAGATTAGGGCCTGAAGCCATCCTGCGGTGTTGCGGCCAGGTCACAAGAAATCGAGTTGAAGAAAGGAGCTCAGGGGCACTGTAATTCACAAACCTGCAGAGTTATAAATGACAGCTATCGTCCAAAAATATACTGAAGTAAGGCTGCCAAGAGGACTTGAAAGCGGGGCAGAATTGCTGGAAACCGATTTCAGGAGGTAGACTGGAATTGCATTGAAAGCATAGGAAAAGAGGCAGAACGTCCACAATGATGCACTTGGCCAAAAAGGGCGTATGCGTTTTTTCCTGAATATATTCAGGAAAAAACGCATACGCCCTTTTTGGCCAACCAAGCAAGCTTGCAAAGGAAATCTGCACTACAATGAAGTCTCACATCCCCCCGGTCAAAAGGGCCATCTGAAAAAAGTGTAAAATCCAGAAAGGCAGGACAGGCCATGGAGAACTGGGAGCCTTGTTATGCTGATGGGCGGGATGAAAATTGCCAGCAGACACTCGGGAGAAGTGTATGGTGTTTCCTGAAACATCTAAAAAACAAAGCAACAGAGCCTAGGGCACTTCCACTTATGGTCCTATAGCTTAGGGAAATTAAAATCAAAAAGACACAGCCACCCCAAAGTTTGGGACGCCTCTGTTTACAAGAACCTCGTTTACAGTACAAGTTCAACATCGCAGAAAGTGAAAAATGGATAAAGAAGTTGTGGTATTTACTTACAAAGCAATATCACTCAACAATGAAATCTATGTCATCAGGCCCTTAGCAGCACAATGAGTGGATTCAGGTATGATGATTCTAACTGAAATAAGTCACACAGAAAAAGAAACATCATAAGATATCAGTAATACACGGAATGTAAACTTGGCTACACAGGAACTGAATTACAGAACAGAACAGGGTCTCAAATTTAGAAAACCAACTTATGCTTGCTTAAGGGGAAAGGTGAGTTGGGGTGCTGCATAAAACCAGAGATTGAAATGAGCACAGATAAAGTTCCTTAAGCCAAATATGGAATAGACAAGAGCTACTCCTTGCTCAACGAAATGGACTCAACACCACATATTAAGCGCCTAAGAATGTACCTGACTAGTAAGTATCTTAAAACCTATGGATTGCTATATCTCCGAAAGAGAATCAAGCGTGTGTCCAGGGGCAGAAATGCAGCAGTGATAGGATTGGAGAGGTTCGGTGAGCAAACAAAGACCCTTTGAAGTCATATTGCATGGTACCCATTCCACGGGTCTCAACTCTCCAGGTTTCAGGGATTATTCCTTCAGCTAAAACATGCATGTGGAACCTAGTGTATGATCAACCATGTGATCGGGAGACGTGTTCAAATATGTCTCTGTTTTCGTACCCTGGTACTCGGGTGCAACATTCCAGACGCTTTACTAACACCCTCCCGACTTGGAGAGTCAGTCCCTTTAACCTCCTGTTTGGCCCAGTTTGCAATTTCTGCGGAAGATGAACAGGAATAGCGAGAACCAATGAGAGACTAGCTGGAGGTGTCTGGACGGGCAAATTTAACTCTCATTTCCCACCAGGAAGAGGAATTAACCAAAGGCTCAGCGTGCCCTGCCGGAACCAGATTAGGGCCTGAAGCCATCCTGCGGTGTTGCGGCCAGGTCACAAGAAAGCGAGTTGAAGAAAGGAGCTCAGGGGCACTGTAATTCACAAAACTGCAGAGTTATAAATGACAGCTATCGTCCAAAAATATACTGAAGTAAGGCTGCCAAGAGGACGTGAAAGCGGGGCAGAATTGCAGGAAACCGATTTCAGGAGGTAGACTGGAATTGCATTGAAAGCATAGGAAAAGAGGCAGAACGTCCACAATGATGCACTTGGCCAAAAAGGGCGTATGAGTTTTTTCCTGAATATATTCTGGGAAAAACGCATACGCACTTTTTGGCCAACCAAGCAAGCTTGCAAAGGAAATCTGCACTACAATGAAGTCTCACTTCCCCCCGGTCAAAAGGGCCATCTGAAAAAAGTGTAAAATCCAGAAAGGCGGGAAAGGCCATGGAGAACTGGGAGCCTTGTTATGCTGACGGGCGGGATGTAAATTGCCAACAGACACTCGGGAGAAGTGTATGGTGTTTCCTGAAACATCTAAAAAACAAAGCAACAGAGCCTAGGGCACTTCCACTTGTGGTCCTATAGCTTAGGGAAATTAAAATCAAAAAGACACAGCCACCCCAAAGTTTGGAACGCCTCTGTTTACAAGAACCTCGTTTACAGTACAAGTTCAGCATCGCAGAAAGTGAAAAATGGATAAAGAAGTTGTGGTATTTACTTACAAAGCAATATCACTCAGCAATGAAATCTATGTCATCAGGCCCTTAGCAGCACAATGAGTGGATTCAGGTATGATGATTCTAACTGAAATAAGTCACACAGAAAAAGAAACATCATAAGATATCAGTAATACACGGAATGTAAACTTGGCTACACAGGAACTGAATTACAGAACAGAACAGGGTCTCAAATTTAGAAAACCAACTTATGCTTGCTTAAGGGGAAAGGTGAGTTGGGGTGCTGCATAAAACCAGAGATTGAAATGAGCACAGATAAAGTTCCTTAAGCCAAATATGGAATAGACAAGAGCTACTCCTTGCTCAACGAAATGGACTCAACACCGCATATTAAACGCCTAAGAATGTACCTGACTAGTAAGTATCTTAAAACCTATGGATTACTATGTCTCCGAAAGAGAATCAAGCATGTGTACAGGGGCATAAACGCAGCAGTGATAGGATTGGAGAGGTTCGGTGAGCAAATGAAGACCCTCTGAAGTCATATTGCATGGTACCCATTCCACGGGTTTCAACTCTCCAGGTTTAAGGTATTCTTCCTTCAGCTAAAACATGCATGTGCAACCTAGAGTATGATCAACCATGTGATCGGGAAATGTGTTCAAATATGTCTCTGTTTTCGTACCCTGGTACTCGGGTGCAACATTCCAGACGCTTTACTAACACCCTCCCGACTTGGAGAGTCAGTCCCTTTAACCTCCTGTTTGGCCCAGTTTGCAATTTCTGCAGAAGATGAACAGGAATAGCGAGAACCAATGAGAGACTAGCTGGAGGTGTCTGGACGGGCAAATTTAACTCTCATTTCCCACCAGGAAGAGGAGTTAAGCAAAGGCTCAGCGTGCCCTGCCAGAACCAGATTAGGGCCTGAAGCCATCCTGCGGTGTTGCGGCCAGGTCACAAGAAAGCGAGTTGAAGAAAGGAGCTCAGGGGCACTGTAATTCACAAACCTGCAGAGTTATAAATGACAGCTATCGTCCAAAAATATACTGAAGTAAGGCTGCCAAGAGGACTTGAAAGCGGGGCAGAATTGCAGGAAACCGATTTCAGGAGGTAGACTGGAATTGCATTGAAAGCATAGGAAAAGAGGCAGAACGTCCACAATGATGCACTTGGCCAAAAAGGGCGTATGCGTTTTTTCCTGAATATATTCAGGAAAAAACGCATACGCCCTTTTTGGCCAACCAAGCAAGCTTGCAAAGGAAATCTGCACTACAATGAAGTCTCACATCCCCCCGGTCAAAAGGGCCATCTGAAAAAAGTGTAAAATCCAGAAAGGCAGGACAGGCCATGGAGAACTGGGAGCCTTGTTATGCTGATGGGCGGGATGTAAATTGCCAACAGACACTCGGGAGAAGTGTATGGTGTTTCCTGAAACATCTAAAAAACAAAGCAACAGAGCCTAGGGCACTTCCACTTATGGTCCTATAGCTTAGGGAAATTAAAATCAAAAAGACACAGCCACCCCAAAGTTTGGGACGCCTCTGTTTACAAGAACCTCGTTTACCGTACAAGTTCAATATCACAGAAAGTGAAAAATGGATAAAGAAGTTGTGGTATTTACTTACAAAGCAATATCACTCAGCAATGAAATCTATGTCATCAGGCCCTTAGCAGCACAATGAGTGGATTCAGGTATGATGATTCTAACTGAAATAAGTCACACAGAAAAAGAAACATCATAAGATATCAGTAATACACGGAATGTAAACTTGGCTACACAGGAACTGAATTACAGAACAGAACAGGGTCTCAAATTTAGAAAACCAACTTATGCTTGCTTTAGGGTAAAGGTGAGTTGGGGTGCTGCATAAAACCAGAGATTGAAATGAGCACAGATAAAGTTCCTTAAGCCAAATATGGAATAGACAAGAGCTACTCCTTGCTCAACGAAATGGACTCAACACCGCATATTAAAAGCCTAAGAATGTACCTGACTAGTAAGTATCTTAAAACCTATGGATTGCTATGTCTCCGAAAGAGAATCAAGCATGTGTACAGGGGCATAAACGCAGCAGTGATAGGATTGGAGAGGTTCGGTGAGCAAATGAAGACCCTTTGAAGTCATATTGCATGGTACCCATTCCACGGGTTTCAACTACCCAGGTTTAAGGTATTCTTCCTTCAGCTAAAACATGCATGTGGAACCTAGAGTATGATCCACCATGTGATCGGGAGACCTGTTCAAATATGTCTCAGTTTTCGTACCCTGGTACTCGGGTGCAACATTCCAGACGCTTTACTAACACTCTCCCGACTTGGAGAGTCAGTCCCTTTAACCTCCTGTTTGGCCCAGTTTGCAATTTCTGCGGAAGATGAACAGGAATAGCGAGAACCAATGAGAGACTAGCTGGAGGTGTCTGGACGGGCAAATTTAACTCTCATTTCCCACCAGGAAGAGGAATTAACCAAAGGCTCAGCGTGCCGTGCCGTAACAAGATTAGGGCCTGAAGCCATCCTGCGGTGTTGCGGCCAGCTCAAAAGAAAGCGAGTTGAAGAAAGGAGCTCAGGGGCACTGTAATTCACAAACCTGCAGAGTTATAAATGACAGCTATCGTCCAAAAATATACTGAAGTAAGGCTGCCAAGAGGACTTGAAAGCGGGGCAGAATTGCAGGAAACCGATTTCAGGAGGTAGACTGGAATTGCATTGAAAGCATAGGAAAAGAGGCAGAACGTCCACAATGATGCACTTGGCCAAAAAGGGCGTATGCGTTTTTTCCTGAATATATTCAGGAAAAAACGCATACGCCCTTTTTGGCCAACCAAGCAAGCTTGCAAAGGAAATCTGCACTACAATGAAGTCTCACTTCCCCCCGGTCAAAAGGGCCATCTGAAAAAAGTGTAAAATCCAGAAAGGCAGGACAGGCCATGGAGAACTGGGAGCCTTGTTATGCTGATGGGCGGGATGTAAATTGCCAACAGACACTCGGGAGAAGTGTATGGTGTTTCCTGAAACATCTAAAAAACAAAGCAACAGAGCCTAGGGCACTTCCACTTATGGTCCTATAGCTTAGGGAAATTAAAATCAAAAAGACACAGCCACCCCAAAGTTTGGGACGCCTCTGTTTACAAGAACCTCGTTTACAGTACAAGTTCAACATTGCAGAAAGTGAAAAATGGATAAAGAATTTGTGGTATTTACTTACAAAGCAATATCACTCAGCAATGAAATCTATGTCATCAGGCCCTTAGCAGCACAATGAGTGGATTCAGGTATGACGATTCTAACTGAAATAAGTCACACAGAAAAAGAAACATCATAAGATATCAGTAATACACGGAATGTAAACTTGGCTACACAGGAACTGAATTACAGAACAGAACAGGGTCTCAAATTTAGAAAACCAACTTATGCTTGCTTAAGGGGAAAGGTGAGTTGGGGTGCTGCATAAAACCAGAGATTGAAATGAGCACAGATAAAGTTCCTTAAGCCAAATATGGAATAGACAAGAGCTACTCCTTGCTCAACGAAATGGACTCAACACCCCATATTAAGCGCCTAAGAATGTACCTGACTAGTAAGTATCTTAAAACCTATGGATTGCTATATCTCCAAAAGAGAATCAAGCGTGTGTCCAGGGGCATAAATGCAGCAGTGATAGGATTGGAGAGGTTCAGTGAGCAAACAAAGACCCTTTGAAGTCATATTGCATGGTACCCATTCCACGGGTCTCAACTCTCCAGGTTTCAGGGATCCTTCCTTCAGCTAAAACATGCATGTGGAACCTAGAGTATGATCAACCATGTGATCGGGAAACGTGTTCAAATATGTCTCAGTTTTCGTACCCTGGTACTCGGGTGCAACATTCCAGACGCTTTACTAACACCCTCCCGACTTGGAGAGTCAGTCCCTTTAACCTCCTGTTTGGCCCAGTTTGCAATTTCCGCAGAAGATGAACAGGAATAGCGAGAACCAATGAGAGACTAGCTGGAGGTGTCTGGACGGGCAAATTTAACTCTCATTTCCCACCAGGAAGAGGAATTAACCAAAGGCTCAGCGTGCCCTGCCAGAACCAGATTAGGGCCTGAAGCCATCCTGCGGTGTTGCGGCCAGGTCACAAGAAATCGAGTTGAAGAAAGGAGCTCAGGGGCACTGTAATTCACAAACCTGCAGAGTTATAAATGACAGCTATCGTCCAAAAATATACTGAAGTAAGGCTGCCAAGAGGACTTGAAAGCGGGGCAGAATTGCTGGAAACCGATTTCAGGAGGTAGACTGGAATTGCATTGAAAGCATAGGAAAAGAGGCAGAACGTCCACAATGATGCACTTGGCCAAAAAGGGCGTATGCGTTTTTTCCTGAATATATTCAGGAAAAAACGCATACGCCCTTTTTGGCCAACCAAGCAAGCTTGCAAAGGAAATCTGCACTACAATGAAGTCTCACATCCCCCCGGTCAAAAGGGCCATCTGAAAAAAGTGTAAAATCCAGAAAGGCAGGACAGGCCATGGAGAACTGGGAGCCTTGTTATGCTGATGGGCGGGATGAAAATTGCCAGCAGACACTCGGGAGAAGTGTATGGTGTTTCCTGAAACATCTAAAAAACAAAGCAACAGAGCCTAGGGCACTTCCACTTATGGTCCTATAGCTTAGGGAAATTAAAATCAAAAAGACACAGCCACCCCAAAGTTTGGGACGCCTCTGTTTACAAGAACCTCGTTTACAGTACAAGTTCAACATCGCAGAAAGTGAAAAATGGATAAAGAAGTTGTGGTATTTACTTACAAAGCAATATCACTCAACAATGAAATCTATGTCATCAGGCCCTTAGCAGCACAATGAGTGGATTCAGGTATGATGATTCTAACTGAAATAAGTCACACAGAAAAAGAAACATCATAAGATATCAGTAATACACGGAATGTAAACTTGGCTACACAGGAACTGAATTACAGAACAGAACAGGGTCTCAAATTTAGAAAACCAACTTATGCTTGCTTAAGGGGAAAGGTGAGTTGGGGTGCTGCATAAAACCAGAGATTGAAATGAGCACAGATAAAGTTCCTTAAGCCAAATATGGAATAGACAAGAGCTACTCCTTGCTCAACGAAATGGACTCAACACCACATATTAAGCGCCTAAGAATGTACCTGACTAGTAAGTATCTTAAAACCTATGGATTGCTATATCTCCGAAAGAGAATCAAGCGTGTGTCCAGGGGCAGAAATGCAGCAGTGATAGGATTGGAGAGGTTCGGTGAGCAAACAAAGACCCTTTGAAGTCATATTGCATGGTACCCATTCCACGGGTCTCAACTCTCCAGGTTTCAGGGATTATTCCTTCAGCTAAAACATGCATGTGGAACCTAGAGTATGATCAACCATGTGATCGGGAGACGTGTTCAAATATGTCTCTGTTTTCGTACCCTGGTACTCGGGTGCAACATTCCAGACGCTTTACTAACACCCTCCCGACTTGGAGAGTCAGTCCCTTTAACCTGTTTGGCCCAGTTTGCAATTTCTGCGGAAGATGAACAGGAATAGCGAGAACCAATGAGAGACTAGCTGGAGGTGTCTGGACGGGCAAATTTAACTCTCATTTCCCACCAGGAAGAGGAATTAACCAAAGGCTCAGCGTGCCCTGCCGGAACCAGATTAGGGCCTGAAGCCATCCTGCGGTGTTGCGGCCAGGTCACAAGAAAGCGAGTTGAAGAAAGGAGCTCAGGGGCACTGTAATTCACAAAACTGCAGAGTTATAAATGACAGCTATCGTCCAAAAATATACTGAAGTAAGGCTGCCAAGAGGACGTGAAAGCGGGGCAGAATTGCAGGAAACCGATTTCAGGAGGTAGACTGGAATTGCATTGAAAGCATAGGAAAAGAGGCAGAACGTCCACAATGATGCACTTGGCCAAAAAGGGCGTATGAGTTTTTTCCTGAATATATTCTGGGAAAAACGCATACGCACTTTTTGGCCAACCAAGCAAGCTTGCAAAGGAAATCTGCACTACAATGAAGTCTCACTTCCCCCCGGTCAAAAGGGCCATCTGAAAAAAGTGTAAAATCCAGAAAGGCGGGAAAGGCCATGGAGAACTGGGAGCCTTGTTATGCTGACGGGCGGGATGTAAATTGCCAACAGACACTCGGGAGAAGTGTATGGTGTTTCCTGAAACATCTAAAAAACAAAGCAACAGAGCCTAGGGCACTTCCACTTGTGGTCCTATAGCTTAGGGAAATTAAAATCAAAAAGACACAGCCACCCCAAAGTTTGGGACGCCTCTGTTTACAAGAACCTCGTTTACAGTACAAGTTCAACATCGCAGAAAGTGAAAAATGGATAAAGAAGTTGTGGTATTTACTTACAAAGCAATATCACTCAGCAATGAAATCTATGTCATCAGGCCCTTAGCAGCACAATGAGTGGATTCAGGTATGATGATTCTAACTGAAATAAGTCACACAGAAAAAGAAACATCATAAGATATCAGTAATACACGGAATGTAAACTTGGCTACACAGGAACTGAATTACAGAACAGAACAGGGTCTCAAATTTAGAAAACCAACTTATGCTTGCTTAAGGGGAAAGGTGAGTTGGGGTGCTGCATAAAACCAGAGATTGAAATGAGCACAGATAAAGTTCCTTAAGCCAAATATGGAATAGACAAGAGCTACTCCTTGCTCAACGAAATGGACTCAACACCGCATATTAAACGCCTAAGAATGTACCTGACTAGTAAGTATCTTAAAACCTATGGATTACTATGTCTCCGAAAGAGAATCAAGCATGTGTACAGGGGCATAAACGCAGCAGTGATAGGATTGGAGAGGTTCGGTGAGCAAATGAAGACCCTCTGAAGTCATATTGCATGGTACCCATTCCACGGGTTAAAACTCTCCAGGTTTAAGGTATTCTTCCTTCAGCTAAAACATGCATGTGCAACCTAGAGTATGATCAACCATGTGATCGGGAAACGTGTTCAAATATGTCTCTGTTTTCGTACCCTGGTACTCGGGTGCAACATTCCAGACGCTTTACTAACACCCTCCCGACTTGGAGAGTCAGTCCCTTTAACCTCCTGTTTGGCCCAGTTTGCAATTTCTGCAGAAGATGAACAGGAATAGCGAGAACCAATGAGAGACTAGCTGGAGGTGTCTGGACGGGCAAATTTAACTCTCATTTCCCACCAGGAAGAGGAGTTAACCAAAGGCTCAGCGTGCCCTGCCAGAACCAGATTAGGGCCTGAAGCCATCCTGCGGTGTTGCGGCCAGGTCACAAGAAAGCGAGTTGAAGAAAGGAGCTCAGGGGCACTGTAATTCACAAACCTGCAGAGTTATAAATGACAGCTATCGTCCAAAAATATACTGAAGTAAGGCTGCCAAGAGGACTTGAAAGCGGGGCAGAATTGCAGGAAACCGATTTCAGGAGGTAGACTGGAATTGCATTGAAAGCATAGGAAAAGAGGCAGAACGTCCACAATGATGCACTTGGCCAAAAAGGGCGTATGCGTTTTTTCCTGAATATATTCAGGAAAAAACGCATACGCCCTTTTTGGCCAACCAAGCAAGCTTGCAAAGGAAATCTGCACTACAATGAAGTCTCACTTCCCCCCGGTCAAAAGGGCCATCTGAAAAAAGTGTAAAATCCAGAAAGGCAGGACAGGCCATGGAGAACTGGGAGCCTTGTTATGCTGATGGGCGGGATGAAAATTGCCAGCAGACACTCGGGAGAAGTGTATGGTGTTTCCTGAAACATCTAAAAAACAAAGCAACAGAGCCTAGGGCACTTCCACTTATGGTCCTATAGCTTAGGGAAATTAAAATCAAAAAGACACAGCCACCCCAAACATTGGGACGCCTCTGTTTACAAGAACCTCGTTTACAGTACAAGTTCAACATCGCAGAAAGTGAAAAATGGATAAAGAAGTTGTGGTATTTACTTACAAAGCAATATCACTCAGCAATGAAATCTATGTCATCAGGCCCTTAGCAGCACAATGAGTGGATTCAGGTATGATGATTCTAACTGAAATAAGTCACACAGAAAAAGAAACATCATAAGATATCAGTAATACACGGAATGTAAACTTGGCTCCACAGGAACTGAATTACAGAACAGAACAGGGTCTCAAATTTAGAAAACCAACTTATGCTTGCTTAAGGGTAAAGGTGAGTTGGGGTGCTGCATAAAACCAGAGATTGAAATGAGCACAGATAAAGTTCCTTAAGCCAAATATGGAATAGACAAGAGCTACTCCTTGCTCAACGAAATGGACTCAACACCGCATATTAAACGCCTAAGAATGTACCTGACTAGTAAGTATCTTAAAACCTATGGATTGCTATGTCTCCGAAAGAGAATCAAGCATGTGTACAGGGGCATAAACGCAGCAGTGATAGGATTGGAGAGGTTCGGTGAGCAAATGAAGACCCTTTGAAGTCATATTGCATGGTACCCATTCCACGGGTTTCAACTCTCCAGGTTTAAGGTATTCTTCCTTCAGCTAAAACATGCATGTGGAACCTAGAGTATGATCAACCATGTGATCGGGAGACGTGTTCAAATATGTCTCTGTTTTCGTACCCTGGTACTCGGGTGCAACATTCCAGACGCTTTACTAACACCCTCCCGACTTGGAGAGTCAGTCGCTTTAACCTGTTTGGCCCAGTTTGCAATTTCTGCGGAAGATGAACAGGAATAGCGAATACCAATGAGAGACTAGCTGGAGGTGTCTGGACGGGCAAATTTAACTCTCATTTCCCACCAGGAAGAGGAATTAACCAAAGGCTCAGCGTGCCCTGCCGGAACCAGATTAGGGCCTGAAGCCATCCTGCGGTGTTGCGGCCAGGTCACAAGAAAGCGAGTTGAAGAAAGGAGCTCAGGGGCACTGTAATTCACAAAACTGCAGAGTTATAAATGACAGCTATCGTCCAAAAATATACTGAAGTAAGGCTGCCAAGAGGACGTGAAAGCGGGGCAGAATTGCAGGAAACCGATTTCAGGAGGTAGACTGGAATTGCATTGAAAGCATAGGAAAAGAGGCAGAACGTCCACAATGATGCACTTGGCCAAAAAGGGCGTATGAGTTTTTTCCTGAATATATTCTGGGAAAAACGCATACGCACTTTTTGGCCAACCAAGCAAGCTTGCAAAGGAAATCTGCACTACAATGAAGTCTCACTTCCCCCCGGTCAAAAGGGCCATCTGAAAAAAGTGTAAAATCCAGAAAGGCGGGAAAGGCCATGGAGAACTGGGAGCCTTGTTATGCTGACGGGCGGGATGTAAATTGCCAACAGCCACTCGGGAGAAGTGTATGGTGTTTCCTGAAACATCTAAAAAACAAAGCAACAGAGCCTAGGGCACTTCCACTTGTGGTCCTATAGCTTAGGGAAATTAAAATCAAATAGACACAGCCACCCCAAAGTTTGGAACGCCTCTGATTACAAGAACCTCGTTTACAGTACAAGTTCAACATCGCAGAAAGTGAAAAATGGATAAAGAAGTTGTGGTATTTACTTACAAAGCAATATCACTCAGCAATGAAATCTATGTCATCAGGCCCTTAGCAGCACAATGAGTGGATTCAGGTATGATGATTCTAACTGAAATAAGTCACACAGAAAAAGAAACATCATAAGATATCAGTAATACACGGAATGTAAACTTGGCTCCACAGGAACTGAATTACAGAACAGAACAGGGTCTCAAATTTAGAAAACCAACTTATGCTTGCTTAAGGGGAAAGGTGAGTTGGGGTGCTGCATAAAACCAGAGATTGAAATGAGCACAGATAAAGTTCCTTAAGCCAAATATGGAATAGACAAGAGCTACTCCTTGCTCAACGAAATGGACTCAACACCGCATATTAAACGCCTAAGAATGTACCTGACTAGTAAGTATCTTAAAACCTATGGATTACTATGTCTCCGAAAGAGAATCAAGCATGTGTACAGGGGCATAAACGCAGCAGTGATAGGATTGGAGAGGTTCGGTGAGCAAATGAAGACCCTCTGAAGTCATATTGCATGGTACCCATTAAACGGGTTTCAACTACCCAGGTTTAAGGTATTCTTCCTTCAGCTAAAACATGCATGTGCAACCTAGAGTATGATCAACCATGTGATCGGGAAACGTGTTCAAATATGTCTCTGTTTTCGTACCCTGGTACTCGGGTGCAACATTCCAGACGCTTTACTAACACCCTCCCGACTTGGAGAGTCAGTCCCTTTAACCTCCTGTTTGGCCCAGTTTGCAATTTCCGCAGAAGATGAACAGGAATAGCGAGAACCAATGAGAGACTAGCTGGAGGTGTCTGGACGGGCAAATTTAACTCTCATTTCCCACCAGGAATAGGAATTAACCAAAGGCTCAGCGTGCCCTGCCAGAACCAGATTAGGGCCTGAAGCCATCCTGCGGTGTTGCGGCCAGGTCACAAGAAAGCGAGTTGAAGAAAGGAGCTCAGGGGCACTGTAATTCACAAACCTGCAGAGTTATAAATGACAGCTATCGTCCAAAAATATACTGAAGTAAGGCTGCCAAGAGGACTTGAAAGCGGGGCAGAATTGCAGGAAACCGATTTCAGGAGGTAGACTGGAATTGCATTGAAAGCATAGGAAAAGAGGCAGAACGTCCACAATGATGCACTTGGCCAAAAAGGGCGTATGCGTTTTTTCCTGAATATATTCAGGAAAAAACGCATACGCCCTTTTTGGCCAACCAAGCAAGCTTGCAAAGGAAATCTGCACTACAATGAAGTCTCACATCCCCCCGGTCAAAAGGGCCATCTGAAAAAAGTGTAAAATCCAGAAAGGCAGGACAGGCCATGGAGAACTGGGAGCCTTGTTATGCTGATGGGCGGGATGAAAATTGCCAGCAGACACTCGGGAGAAGTGTATGGTGTTTCCTGAAACATCTAAAAAACAAAGCAACAGAGCCTAGGGCACTTCCACTTATGGTCCTATAGCTTAGGGAAATTAAAATCAAAAAGACACAGCCACCCCAAACATTGGGACGCCTCTGTTTACAAGAACCTCGTTTACAGTACAAGTTCAACATCGCAGAAAGTGAAAAATGGATAAAGAAGTTGTGGTATTTACTTACAAAGCAATATCACTCAGCAATGAAATCTATGTCATCAGGCCCTTAGCAGCACAATGAGTGGATTCAGGTATGATGATTCTAACTGAAATAAGTCACACAGAAAAAGAAACATCATAAGATATCAGTAATACACGGAATGTAAACTTGGCTCCACAGGAACTGAATTACAGAACAGAACAGGGTCTCAAATTTAGAAAACCAACTTATGCTTGCTTAAGGGTAAAGGTGAGTTGGGGTGCTGCATAAAACCAGAGATTGAAATGAGCACAGATAAAGTTCCTTAAGCCAAATATGGAATAGACAAGAGCTACTCCTTGCTCAACGAAATGGACTCAACACCGCATATTAAACGCCTAAGAATGTACCTGACTAGTAAGTATCTTAAAACCTATGGATTGCTATGTCTCCGAAAGAGAATCAAGCATGTGTACAGGGGCATAAACGCAGCAGTGATAGGATTGGAGAGGTTCGGTGAGCAAATGAAGACCCTTTGAAGTCATATTTCATGGTACCCATTCCACGGGTTTCAACTCTCCAGGTTTAAGGTATTCTTCCTTCAGCTAAAACATGCATGTGGAACCTAGAGTATGATCAACCATGTGATCGGGAGACGTGTTCAAATATGTCTCAGTTTTCGTACCCTGGTACTCGGGTGCAACATTCCAGACGCTTTACTAACACCCTCCCGACTTGGAGAGTCAGTCCCTTTAACCTCCTGTTTGGCCCAGTTTGCAATTTCTGCGCAAGATGAACAGGAATAGGGAGAACCAATGAGAGACTAGCTGGAGGTGTCTGGACGGGCAAATTTAACTCTCATTTCCCACCAGGAAGAGGAATTAACCAAAGGCTCAGCGTGCCGTGCCGGTACCAGATTAGGGCCTGAAGCCATCCTGCGGTGTTGCGGCCAGGTCACAAGAAAGCGAGTTGAAGAAAGGAGCTCAGGGGCACTGTAATTCACAAACCTGCAGAGTTATAAATGACAGCTATCGTCCAAAAATATACTGAAGTAAGGCTGCCAAGAGGACTTGAAAGCGGGGCAGAATTGCAGGAAACCGATTTCAGGAGGTAGACTGGAATTGCATTGAAAGCATAGGAAAAGAGGCAGAACGTCCACAATGATGCACTTGGCCAAAAAGGGCGTATGCGTTTTTTCCTGAATATATTCAGGAAAAAACGCATACGCCCTTTTTGGCCAACCAAGCAAGCTTGCCAAGGAAATCTGCACTACAATGAAGTCTCACTTCCCCCCGGTCAAAAGGGCCATCTGAAAAAAGTGTAAAATCCAGAAAGGCAGGACAGGCCATGGAGAACTGGGAGCCTTGTTATGCTGATGGGCGGGATGTAAATTGCCAACAGACACTCGGGAGAAGTGTATGGTGTTTCCTGAAACATCTAAAAAACAAAGCAACAGAGCCTAGGGCACTTCCACTTATGGTCCTATAGCTTAGGGAAATTAAAATCAAAAAGACACAGCCACCCCAAAGTTTGGAACGCCTCTGTTTACAAGAACCTCGTTTACAGTACAAGTTCAACATCGCAGAAAGTGAAAAATGGATAAAGAAGTTGTGGTATTTACTTACAAAGCAATATCACTCAGCAATGAAATCTATGTCATCAGGCCCTTAGCAGCACAATGAGTGGATTCAGGTATGATGATTCTAACTGAAATAAGTCACACAGAAAAAGAAACATCATAAGATATCAGTAATACACGGAATGTAAACTTGGCTCCACAGGAACTGAATTACAGAACAGAACAGGGTCTCAAATTTAGAAAACCAACTTATGCTTGCTTAAGGGTAAAGGTGAGTTGGGGTGCTGCATAAAACCAGAGATTGAAATGAGTACAGATAAAGTTCCTTAAGCAAAATATGGAATAGACAAGAGCTACTCCTTGCTCAACGAAATGGACTCAACACCACATATTAAACGCCTAAGAATGTACCTGACTAGTAAGTATCTTAAAACCTATGGATTGCTATGTCTCCGAAAGAGAATCAAGCATGTGTACAGGGGCATAAACGCAGCAGTGATAGGATTGGAGAGGTTCGGTGAGCAAATGAAGACCCTTTGAAGTCATATTGCATGGTAACCATTCCACGGGTCTCAACTCTCCAGGTTTAAGGTATTCTTCCTTCAGCTAAAACATGCATGTGGAACCCAGAGTATGATCCACCATGTGAACCGGAGACATGTTCAAATATGTCTCAGTTTTCCTCCCCTGGTACTCGGGTGCAACATTCCAGACGCTTTACTAACACTCTCCCCACTTGGAGAGTCAGCGCCTTTAACCTCCTGTTTGGCCCATTTTCCAATTTCTGCGGAAGATGAACAGAAATAGGGATAACCAATGAGAGACTAGCTGGAGGTGTCTGGACGGGCAAATTTAACTCTCATTTCCCACCAGGAAGAGGAAATAACCAAAGGTTCAGCATGCCGTGCCGGAACCAGATTAGGGCCTGAAACCATCCTGCGGTGTTGCGGCCAGCTCAAAAGAAAGCGAGTTGAAGAAAGGAGCTCAGGGGCACTGTAATTCACAAACCTGCAGAGTTATAAATGACAGCTATCGTCCAAAAATATACTGAAGTAAGGCTGCCAAGAGGACTTGAAAGCGGGGCAGAATTGCAGGAAACCGATTTCAGGAGGTAGACTGGAATTGCATTGAAAGCATAGGAAAAGAGGCAGAACGTCCACAATGATGCACTTGGCCAAAAAGGGCATATGCGTTTTTTCCTGAATATATTCAGGAAAAAACGCATACACCCTTTTTGGCCAACCAAGCAAGCTTGCAAAGGAAATCTGCACTACAATGAAGTCTCACTTCCCCCCGGTCAAAAGGGCCATCTGAAAAAAGTGTAAAATCCAGAAAGGCAGGACAGGCCATGGAGAACTGGGAGCCTTGTTATGCTGATGGGTGGGATGTAAATTGCCAACAGCCACTCGGGAGAAGTGTATGGTGTTTCCTGAAACATCTAAAAAACAAAGCAACAGAGCCTAGGGCACTTCCACTTATGGTCCTATAGCTTAGGGAAATTAAAATCAAAAAGACACAGCCACCCCAAAGTTTGGAACGCCTCTGTTTACAAGAACCTCGTTTACAGTACAAGTTCAACATCGCAGAAAGTGAAAAATGGATAAAGAAGTTGTGGTATTTACTTACAAAGCAATATCACTCAGCAATGAAATCTATGTCATCAGGCCCTTAGCAGCACAATGAGTGGATTCAGGTATGATGATTCTAACTGAAATAAGTCACACAGAAAGAGAAACATCATAAGATATCAGTAATACACGGAATGTAAACTTGGCTCCACAGGAACTGAATTACAGAACAGAACAGGGTCTCAAATTTAGAAAACCAACTTATGCTTGCTTAAGGGGAAAGGTGAGTTGGGGTGCTGCATAAAACCAGAGATTGAAATGAGCACAGATAAAGTTCCTTAAGCCAAATATGGAATAGACAAGAGCTACTCCTTGCTCAACGAAATGGACTCAACACCGCATATTAAACGCCTAAGAATGTACCTGACTAGTAAGTATCTTAAAACCTATGGATTACTATGTCTCCGAAAGAGAATCAAGCATGTGTACAGGGGCATAAACGCAGCAGTGATAGGATTGGAGAGGTTCGGTGAGCAAATGAAGACCCTCTGAAGTCATATTGCATGGTACCCATTAAACGGGTTTCAACTACCCAGGTTTAAGGTATTCTTCCTTCAGCTAAAACATGCATGTGCAACCTAGAGTATGATCAACCATGTGATCGGGAAACGTGTTCAAATATGTCTCTGTTTTCGTACCCTGGTACTCGGGTGCAACATTCCAGACGCTTTACTAACACCCTCCCGACTTGGAGAGTCAGTCCCTTTAACCTCCTGTTTGGCCCAGTTTGCAATTTCCGCAGAAGATGAACAGGAATAGCGAGAACCAATGAGAGACTAGCTGGAGGTGTCTGGACGGGCAAATTTAACTCTCATTTCCCACCAGGAAGAGGAATTAACCAAAGGCTCAGCGTGCCCTGCCAGAACCAGATTAGGGCCTGAAGCCATCCTGCGGTGTTGCGGCCAGGTCACAAGAAAGCGAGTTGAAGAAAGGAGCTCAGGGGCACTGTAATTCACAAACCTGCAGAGTTATAAATGACAGCTATCGTCCAAAAATATACTGAAGTAAGGCTGCCAAGAGGACTTGAAAGCGGGGCAGAATTGCAGGAAACCGATTTCAGGAGGTAGACTGGAATTGCATTGAAAGCATAGGAAAAGAGGCAGAATGTCCACAATGATGCACTTGGCCAAAAAGGGCGTATGCGTTTTTTCCTGAATATATTCAGGAAAAAACGCATACGCCCTTTTTGGCCAACCAAGCAAGCTTGCAAAGGAAATCTGCACTACAATGAAGTCTCACATCCCCCCGGTCAAAAGGGCCATCTGAAAAAAGTGTAAAATCCAGAAAGGCAGGACAGGCCATGGAGAACTGGGAGCCTTGTTATGCTGATGGGCGGGATGAAAATTGCCAGCAGACACTCGGGAGAAGTGTATGGTGTTTCCTGAAACATCTAAAAAACAAAGCAACAGAGCCTAGGGCACTTCCACTTATGGTCCTATAGCTTAGGGAAATTAAAATCAAAAAGACACAGCCACCCCAAACATTGGGACGCCTCTGTTTACAAGAACCTCGTTTACAGTACAAGTTCAACATCGCAGAAAGTGAAAAATGGATAAAGAAGTTGTGGTATTTACTTACAAAGCAATATCACTCAGCAATGAAATCTATGTCATCAGGCCCTTAGCAGCACAATGAGTGGATTCAGGTATGATGATTCTAACTGAAATAAGTCACACAGAAAAAGAAACATCATAAGATATCAGTAATACACGGAATGTAAACTTGGCTACACAGGAACTGAATTACAGAACAGAACAGGGTCTCAAATTTAGAAAACCAACTTATGCTTGCTTAAGGGTAAAGGTGAGTTGGGGTGCTGCATAAAACCAGAGATTGAAATGAGCACAGATAAAGTTCCTTAAGCCAAATATGGAATAGACAAGAGCTACTCCTTGCTCAACGAAATGGACTCAACACCGCATATTAAACGCCTAAGAATGTACCTGACTAGTAAGTATCTTAAAACCTATGGATTGCTATGTCTCCGAAAGAGAATCAAGCATGTGTACAGGGGCATAAACGCAGCAGTGATAGGATTGGAGAGGTTCGGTGAGCAAATGAAGACCCTTTGAAGTCATATTGCATGGTACCCATTCCACGGGTTTCAACTCTCCAGGTTTAAGGTATTCTTCCTTCAGCTAAAACATGCATGTGGAACCTAGAGTATGATCAACCATGTGATCGGGAGACGTGTTCAAATATGTCTCAGTTTTCGTACCCTGGTACTCGGGGGCAACATTCCAGACGCTTTACTAACACCCTCCCGACTTGGAGAGTCAGTGCCTTTAACCTCCTGTTTGGCCCAGTTTGCAATTTCTGCGCAAGATGAACAGGAATAGGGAGAACCAATGAGAGACTAGCTGGAGGTGTCTGGACGGGCAAATTTAACTCTCATTTCCCACCAGGAAGAGGAATTAACCAAAGGCTCAGCGTGCCGTGCCGGTACCAGATTAGGGCCTGAAGCCATCCTGCGGTGTTGCGGCCAGGTCACAAGAAAGCGAGTTGAAGAAAGGAGCTCAGGGGCACTGTAATTCACAAACCTGCAGAGTTATAAATGACAGCTATCGTCCAAAAATATACTGAAGTAAGGCTGCCAAGAGGACTTGAAAGCGGGGCAGAATTGCAGGAAACCGATTTCAGGAGGTAGACTGGAATTGCATTGAAAGCATAGGAAAAGAGGCAGAACGTCCACAATGATGCACTTGGCCAAAAAGGGCGTATGCGTTTTTTCCTGAATATATTCAGGAAAAAACGCATACGCCCTTTTTGGCCAACCAAGCAAGCTTGCCAAGGAAATCTGCACTACAATGAAGTCTCACTTCCCCCCGGTCAAAAGGGCCATCTGAAAAAAGTGTAAAATCCAGAAAGGCAGGACAGGCCATGGAGAACTGGGAGCCTTGTTATGCTGATGGGCGGGATGTAAATTGCCAACAGACACTCGGGAGAAGTGTATGGTGTTTCCTGAAACATCTAAAAAACAAAGCAACAGAGCCTAGGGCACTTCCACTTATGGTCCTATAGCTTAGGGAAATTAAAATCAAAAAGACACAGCCACCCCAAAGTTTGGAACGCCTCTGTTTACAAGAACCTCGTTTACAGTACAAGTTCAACATCGCAGAAAGTGAAAAATGGATAAAGAAGTTGTGGTATTTACTTACAAAGCAATATCACTCAGCAATGAAATCTATGTCATCAGGCCCTTAGCAGCACAATGAGTGGATTCAGGTATGATGATTCTAACTGAAATAAGTCACACAGAAAAAGAAACATCATAAGATATCAGTAATACACGGAATGTAAACTTGGCTCCACAGGAACTGAATTACAGAACAGAACAGGGTCTCAAATTTAGAAAACCAACTTATGCTTGCTTAAGGGTAAAGGTGAGTTGGGGTGCTGCATAAAACCAGAGATTGAAATGAGCACAGATAAAGTTCCTTAAGCAAAATATGGAATAGACAAGAGCTACTCCTTGCTCAACGAAATGGACTCAACACCACATATTAAACGCCTAAGAATGTACCTGACTAGTAAGTATCTTAAAACCTATGGATTGCTATGTCTCCGAAAGAGAATCAAGCATGTGTACAGGGGCATAAACGCAGCAGTGATAGGATTGGAGAGGTTCGGTGAGCAAATGAAGACCCTTTGAAGTCATATTGCATGGTAACCATTCCACGGGTCTCAACTCTCCAGGTTTAAGGTATTCTTCCTTCAGCTAAAACATGCATGTGGAACCCAGAGTATGATCCACCATGTGAACCGGAGACATGTTCAAATATGTCTCAGTTTTCCTCCCCTGGTACTCGGGTGCAACATTCCAGACGCTTTACTAACACTCTCCCCACTTGGAGAGTCAGCGCCTTTAACCTCCTGTTTGGCCCATTTTCCAATTTCTGCGGAAGATGAACAGAAATAGGGATAACCAATGAGAGACTAGCTGGAGGTGTCTGGACGGGCAAATTTAACTCTCATTTCCCACCAGGAAGAGGAAATAACCAAAGGTTCAGCATGCCGTGCCGGAACCAGATTAGGGCCTGAAACCATCCTGCGGTGTTGCGGCCAGCTCAAAAGAAAGCGAGTTGAAGAAAGGAGCTCAGGGGCACTGTAATTCACAAACCTGCAGAGTTATAAATGACAGCTATCGTCCAAAAATATACTGAAGTAAGGCTGCCAAGAGGACTTGAAAGCGGGGCAGAATTGCAGGAAACCGATTTCAGGAGGTAGACTGGAATTGCATTGAAAGCATAGGAAAAGAGGCAGAACGTCCACAATGATGCACTTGGCCAAAAAGGGCATATGCGTTTTTTCCTGAATATATTCAGGAAAAAACGCATACGCCCTTTTTGGCCAACCAAGCAAGCTTGCAAAGGAAATCTGCACTACAATGAAGTCTCACTTCCCCCCGGTCAAAAGGGCCATCTGAAAAAAGTGTAAAATCCAGAAAGGCAGGACAGGCCATGGAGAACTGGGAGCCTTGTTATGCTGATGGGTGGGATGTAAATTGCCAACAGCCACTCGGGAGAAGTGTATGGTGTTTCCTGAAACATCTAAAAAACAAAGCAACAGAGCCTAGGGCACTTCCACTTATGGTCCTATAGCTTAGGGAAATTAAAATCAAAAAGACACAGCCACCCCAAAGTTTGGAACGCCTCTGTTTACAAGAACCTCGTTTACAGTACAAGTTCAACATCGCAGAAAGTGAAAAATGGATAAAGAAGTTGTGGTATTTACTTACAAAGCAATATCACTCAGCAATGAAATCTATGTCATCAGGCCCTTAGCAGCACAATGAGTGGATTCAGGTATGATGATTCTAACTGAAATAAGTCACACAGAAAAAGAAACATCATAAGATATCAGTAATACACGGAATGTAAACTTGGCTACACAGGAACTGAATTACAGAACAGAACAGGGTCTCAAATTTAGAAAACCAACTTATGCTTGCTTAAGGGTAAAGGTGAGTTGGGGTGCTGCATAAAACCAGAGATTGAAATGAGCACAGATAAAGTTCCTTAAGCCAAATATGGAATAGACAAGAGCTACTCCTTGCTCAACGAAATGGACTCAACACCCCATATTAAGCGCCTAAGAATGTACCTGACTAGTAAGTATCTTAAAACCTATGGATTGCTATATCTCCAAAAGAGAATCAAGCGTGTGTCCAGGGGCATAAATGCAGCAGTGATAGGATTGGAGAGGTTCAGTGAGCAAACAAAGACCCTTTGAAGTCATATTGCATGGTACCCATTCCACGGGTCTCAACTCTCCAGGTTTCAGGGATCCTTCCTTCAGCTAAAACATGCATGTGCAACCTAGAGTATGATCAACCATGTGATCGGGAAACGTGTTCAAATATGTCTCAGTTTTCGTACCCTGGTACTCGGGTGCAACATTCCAGATGCTTTACTAACACCCTCCCGACTTGGAGAGTCAGTCCCTTTAACCTCCTGTTTGGCCCAGTTTGCAATTTCTGCGGAAGATGAACAGGAATAGCGAGAACCAATGAGAGACTAGCTGGAGGTGTCTGGACGGGCAAATTTAACTCTCATTTCCCACCAGGAAGAGGAATTAACCAAAGGCTCAGCGTGCCCTGCCGGAACCAGATTAGGGCCTGAAGCCATCCTGCGGTGTTGCGGCCAGGTCACAAGAAAGCGAGTTGAAGAAAGGAGCTCAGGGGCACTGTAATTCACAAAACTGCAGAGTTATAAATGACAGCTATCGTCCAAAAATATACTGAAGTAAGGCTGCCAAGAGGACGTGAAAGCGGGGCAGAATTGCAGGAAACCGATTTCAGGAGGTAGACTGGAATTGCATTGAAAGCATAGGAAAAGAGGCAGAACGTCCACAATGATGCACTTGGCCAAAAAGGGCGTATGAGTTTTTTCCTGAATATATTCCGGGAAAAACGCATACGCACTTTTTGGCCAACCAAGCAAGCTTGCAAAGGAAATCTGCACTACAATGAAGTCTCACTTCCCCCCGGTCAAAAGGGCCATCTGAAAAAAGTGTAAAATCCAGAAAGGCGGGAAAGGCCATGGAGAACTGGGAGCCTTGTTATGCTGACGGGCGGGATGTAAATTGCCAACAGACACTCGGGAGAAGTGTATGGTGTTTCCTGAAACATCTAAAAAACAAAGCAACAGAGCCTAGGGCACTTCCACTTGTGGTCCTATAGCTTAGGGAAATTAAAATCAAAAAGACACAGCCACCCCAAAGTTTGGAACGCCTCTGTTTACAAGAACCTCGTTTACAGTACAAGTTCAACATCGCAGAAAGTGAAAAATGGATAAAGAAGTTGTGGTATTTACTTACAAAGCAATATCACTCAGCAATGAAATCTATGTCATCAGGCCCTTAGCAGCACAATGAGTGGATTCAGGTATGATGATTCTAACTGAAATAAGTCACACAGAAAAAGAAACATCATAAGATATCAGTAATACACGGAATGTAAACTTGGCTACACAGGAACTGAATTACAGAACAGAACAGGGTCTCAAATTTAGAAAACCAACTTATGCTTGCTTAAGGGGAAAGGTGAGTTGGGGTGCTGCATAAAACCAGAGATTGAAATGAGCACAGATAAAGTTCCTTAAGCCAAATATGGAATAGACAAGAGCTACTCCTTGCTCAACGAAATGGACTCAACACCGCATATTAAACGCCTAAGAATGTACCTGACTAGTAAGTATCTTAAAACCTATGGATTACTATGTCTCCGAAAGAGAATCAAGCATGTGTACAGGGGCATAAACGCAGCAGTGATAGGATTGGAGAGGTTCGGTGAGCAAATGAAGACCCTCTGAAGTCATATTGCATGGTACCCATTCCACGGGTTTCAACTCTCCAGGTTTAAGGTATTCTTCCTTCAGCTAAAACATGCATGTGCAACCTACAGTATGATCAACCATGTGATCGGGAAACGTGTTCAAACATGTCTCTGTTTTCGTACCCTGGTACTCGGGTGCAACATTCCAGACGCTTTACTAACACCCTCCCGACTTGGAGAGTCAGTCCCTTTAACCTCCTGTTTGGCCCAGTTTGCAATTTCTGCAGAAGATGAACAGGAATAGCGAGAACCAATGAGAGACTAGCTGGAGGTGTCTGGACGGGCAAATTTAACTCTCATTTCCCACCAGGAAGAGGAGTTAAGCAAAGGCTCAGCGTGCCCTGCCAGAACCAGATTAGGGCCTGAAGCCATCCTGCGGTGTTGCGGCCAGGTCACAAGAAAGCGAGTTGAAGAAAGGAGCTCAGGGGCACTGTAATTCACAAACCTGCAGAGTTATAAATGACAGCTATCGTCCAAAAATATACTGAAGTAAGGCTGCCAAGAGGACTTGAAAGCGGGGCAGAATTGCAGGAAACCGATTTCAGGAGGTAGACTGGAATTGCATTGAAAGCATAGGAAAAGAGGCAGAACGTCCACAATGATGCACTTGGCCAAAAAGGGCGTATGCGTTTTTTCCTGAATATATTCAGGAAAAAACGCATACGCCCTTTTTGGCCAACCAAGCAAGCTTGCAAAGGAAATCTGCACTACAATGAAGTCTCACATCCCCCCGGTCAAAAGGGCCATCTGAAAAAAGTGTAAAATCCAGAAAGGCAGGACAGGCCATGGAGAACTGGGAGCCTTGTTATGCTGATGGGCGGGATGAAAATTGCCAGCAGACACTCGGGAGAAGTGTATGGTGTTTCCTGAAACATCTAAAAAACAAAGCAACAGAGCCTAGGGCACTTCCACTTATGGTCCTATAGCTTAGGGAAATTAAAATCAAAAAGACACAGCCACCCCAAACATTGGGACGCCTCTGTTTACAAGAACCTCGTTTACAGTACAAGTTCAACATCGCAGAAAGTGAAAAATGGATAAAGAAGTTGTGGTATTTACTTACAAAGCAATATCACTCAGCAATGAAATCTATGTCATCAGGCCCTTAGCAGCACAATGAGTGGATTCAGGTATGATGATTCTAACTGAAATAAGTCACACAGAAAAAGAAACATCATAAGATATCAGTAATACACGGAATGTAAACTTGGCTCCACAGGAACTGAATTACAGAACAGAACAGGTTCTCAAATTTAGAAAACCAACTTATGCTTGCTTAAGGGGAAAGGTGAGTTGGGGTGCTGCATAAAACCAGAGATTGAAATGAGCACAGATAAAGTTCCTTAAGCCAAATATGGAATAGACAAGAGCTACTCCTTGCTCAACGAAATGGACTCAACACCGCATATTAAACGCCTAAGAATGTACCTGACTAGTAAGTATCTTAAAACCTATGGATTACTATGTCTCCGAAAGAGAATCAAGCATGTGTACAGGGGCATAAACGCAGCAGTGATAGGATTGGAGAGGTTCGGTGAGCAAATGAAGACCCTCTGAAGTCATATTGCATGGTACCCATTCCACGGGTTTCAACTACCCAGGTTTAAGGTATTCTTCCTTCAGCTAAAACATGCATGTGCAACCTAGAGTATGATCAACCATGTGATCGGGAAACGTGTTCAAATATGTCTCTGTTTTCGTACCCTGGTACTCGGGTGCAACATTCCAGACGCTTTACTAACACCCTCCCGACTTGGAGAGTCAGTCCCTTTAACCTCCTGTTTGGCCCAGTTTGCAATTTCCGCAGAAGATGAACAGGAATAGCGAGAACCAATGAGAGACTAGCTGGAGGTGTCTGGACGGGCAAATTTAACTCTCATTTCCCACCAGGAAGAGGAATTAACCAAAGGCTCAGCATGCCCTGCCAGAACCAGATTAGGGCCTGAAGCCATCCTGCGGTGTTGCGGCCAGGTCACAAGAAAGCGAGTTGAAGAAAGGAGCTCAGGGGCACTGTAATTCACAAACCTGCAGAGTTATAAATGACAGCTATCGTCCAAAAATATACTGAAGTAAGGCTGCCAAGAGGACTTGAAAGCGGGGCAGAATTGCAGGAAACCGATTTCAGGAGGTAGACTGGAATTGCATTGAAAGCATAGGAAAAGAGGCAGAACGTCCACAATGATGCACTTGGCCAAAAAGGGCGTATGCGTTTTTTCCTGAATATATTCAGGAAAAAACGCATACGCCCTTTTTGGCCAACCAAGCAAGCTTGCAAAGGAAATCTGCACTACAATGAAGTCTCACATCCCCCCGGTCAAAAGGGCCATCTGAAAAAAGTGTAAAATCCAGAAAGGCAGGACAGGCCATGGAGAACTGGGAGTCTTGTTATGCTGATGGGCGGGATGAAAATTGCCAGCAGACACTCGGGAGAAGTGTATGGTGTTTCCTGAAACATCTAAAAAACAAAGCAACAGAGCCTAGGGCACTTCCACTTATGGTCCTATAGCTTAGGGAAATTAAAATCAAAAAGACACAGCCACCCCAAACATTGGGACGCCTCTGTTTACAAGAACCTCGTTTACAGTACAAGTTCAACATCGCAGAAAGTGAAAAATGGATAAAGAAGTTGTGGTATTTACTTACAAAGCAATATCACTCAGCAATGAAATCTATGTCATCAGGCCCTTAGCAGCACAATGAGTGGATTCAGGTATGATGATTCTAACTGAAATAAGTCACACAGAAAAAGAAACATCATAAGATATCAGTAATACACGGAATGTAAACTTGGCTACACAGGAACTGAATTACAGAACAGAACAGGGTCTCAAATTTAGAAAACCAACTTATGCTTGCTTAAGGGTAAAGGTGAGTTGGGGTGCTGCATAAAACCAGAGATTGAAATGAGCACAGATAAAGTTCCTTAAGCCAAATATGGAATAGACAAGAGCTACTCCTTGCTCAACGAAATGGACTCAACACCGCATATTAAACGCCTAAGAATGTACCTGACTAGTAAGTATCTTAAAACCTATGGATTGCTATGTCTCCGAAAGAGAATCAAGCATGTGTACAGGGGCATAAACGCAGCAGTGATAGGATTGGAGAGGTTCGGTGAGCAAATGAAGACCCTTTGAAGTCATATTGCATGGTACCCATTCCACGGGTTTCAACTCTCCAGGTTTAAGGTATTCTTCCTTCAGCTAAAACATGCATGTGGAACCTAGAGTATGATCAACCATGTGATCGGGAGACGTGTTCAAATATGTCTCAGTTTTCGTACCCTGGTACTCGGGTGCAACATTCCAGACGCTTTACTAACACCCTCCCGACTTGGAGAGTCAGTGCCTTTAACCTCCTGTTTGGCCCAGTTTGCAATTTCTGCGCAAGATGAACAGGAATAGGGAGAACCAATGAGAGACTAGCTGGAGGTGTCTGGACGGGCAAATTTAACTCTCATTTCCCACCAGGAAGAGGAATTAACCAAAGGCTCAGCGTGCCGTGCCGGTACCAGATTAGGGCCTGAAGCCATCCTGCGGTGTTGCGGCCAGGTCACAAGAAAGCGAGTTGAAGAAAGGAGCTCAGGGACACTGTAATTCACAAACCTGCAGAGTTATAAATGACAGCTATCGTCCAAAAATATACTGAAGTAAGGCTGCCAAGAGGACTTGAAAGCGGGGCAGAATTGCAGGAAACCGATTTCAGGAGGTAGACTGGAATTGCATTGAAAGCATAGGAAAAGAGGCAGAACGTCCACAATGATGCACTTGGCCAGAAAGGGCGTATGCGTTTTTTCCTGAATATATTCAGGAAAAAACGCATACGCCCTTTTTGGCCAACCAAGCAAGCTTGCAAAGGAAATCTGCACTACAATGAAGTCTCACTACCCCCCGGTCAAAAGGGCCATCTGAAAAAAGTGTAAAATCCAGAAAGGCAGGACAGGCCATGGAGAACTGGGAGCCTTGTTATGCTGATGGGCGGGATGTAAATTGCCAACAGACACTCGGGAGAAGTGTATGGTGTTTCCTGAAACATCTAAAAAACAAAGCAACAGAGCCTAGGGCACTTCCACTTATGGTCCTATAGCTTAGGGAAATTAAAATCAAAAAGACACAGCCACCCCAAAGTTTGGGACGCCTCTGTTTACAAGAACCTCGTTTACAGTACAAGTTCAACATCGCAGAAAGTGAAAAATGGATAAAGAAGTTGTGGTATTTACTTACAAAGCAATATCACTCAGCAATGAAATCTATGTCATCAGGCCCTTAGCAGCACAATGAGTGGATTCAGGTATGATGATTCTAACTGAAATAAGTCACACAGAAAAAGAAACATCATAAGATATCAGTAATACACGGAATGTAAACTTGGCTCCACAGGAACTGAATTACAGAACAGAACAGGGTCTCAAATTTAGAAAACCAACTTATGCTTGCTTAAGGGTAAAGGTGAGTTGGGGTGCTGCATAAAACCAGAGATTGAAATGAGCACAGATAAAGTTCCTTAAGCAAAATATGGAATAGACAAGAGCTACTCCTTGCTCAACGAAATGGACTCAACACCACATATTAAACGCCTAAGAATGTACCTGACTAGTAAGTATCTTAAAACCTATGGATTGCTATGTCTCCGAAAGAGAATCAAGCATGTGTACAGGGGCATAAACGCAGCAGTGATAGGATTGGAGAGGTTCGGTGAGCAAATGAAGACCCTTTGAAGTCATATTGCATGGTACCCATTCCACGGGTCTCAACTCTCCAGGTTTAAGGTATTCTTCCTTCAGCTAAAACATGCATGTGGAACCCAGAGTATGATCCACCATGTGAACCGGAGACATGTTCAAATATGTCTCAGTTTTCCTCCCCTGGTACTCGGGTGCAACATTCCAGACGCTTTACTAACACTCTCCCCACTTGGAGAGTCAGCGCCTTTAACCTCCTGTTTGGCCCATTTTCCAATTTCTGCGGAAGATGAACAGAAATAGGGATAACCAATGAGAGACTAGCTGGAGGTGTCTGGACGGGCAAATTTAACTCTCATTTCCCACCAGGAAGAGGAATTAACCAAAGGCTCAGCGTGCCATGTCGGAACCAGATTAGGGGCTGAAGCCATCCTGCGGTGTTGCGGCCATGTCACAAGAAAGCGAGTTGAAGAAAGGAGCTCAGGGGCACTGTAATTCACAAACCTGCAGAGTTATAAATGACAGCTATCGTCCAAAAATATACTGAAGTAAGGCTGCCAAGAGGACTTGAAAGCGGGGCAGAATTGCAGGAAACCGATTTCAGGAGGTAGACTGGAATTGCATTGAAAGCATAGGAAAAGAGGCAGAACGTCCACAATGATGCACTTGGCCAAAAAGGGCGTATGCGTTTTTTCCTGAATATATTCAGGAAAAAACGCATACGCCCTTTTTGGCCAACCAAGCAAGCTTGCAAAGGAAATCTGCACTACAATGAAGTCTCACTTCCCCCCGGTCAAAAGGGCCATCTGAAAAAAGTGTAAAATCCAGAAAGGCAGGACAGGCCATGGAGAACTGGGAGCCTTGTTATACTGATGGGCGGGATGTAAATTGCCAACAGCCACTCGGGAGAAGTGTATGGTGTTTCCTGAAACATCTAAAAAACAAAGCAACAGAGCCTAGGGCACTTCCACTTATGGTCCTATAGCTTAGGGAAATTAAAATCAAAAAGACACAGCCACCCCAAAGTTTGGGACGCCTCTGTTTACAAGAACCTCGTTTACCGTACAAGTTCAATATCGCAGAAAGTGAAAAATGGATAAAGAAGTTGTGGTATTTACTTACAAAGCAATATCACTCAGCAATGAAATCTATGTCATCAGGCCCTTAGCAGCACAATGAGTGGATTCAGGTATGATGATTCTAACTGAAATAAGTCACACAGAAAAAGAAACATCATAAGATATCAGTAATACACGGAATGTAAACTTGGCTACACAGGAACTGAATTACAGAACAGAACAGGGTCTCAAATTTAGAAAACCAACTTATGCTTGCTTAAGGGGAAAGGTGAGTTGGGGTGCTGCATAAAACCAGAGATTGAAATGAGCACAGATAAAGTTCCTTAAGCCAAATATGGAATAGACAAGAGCTACTCCTTGCTCAACGAAATGGACTCAACACCGCATATTAAACGCCTAAGAATGTACCTGACTAGTAAGTATCTTAAAACCTATGGATTGCTATGTCTCCGAAAGAGAATCAAGCATGTGTACAGGGGCATAAACGCAGCAGTGATAGGATTGGAGAGGTTCGGTGAGCAAATGAAGACCCTTTGAAGTCATATTGCATGGTACCCATTCCACGGGTTTCAACTACCCAGGTTTAAGGTATTCTTCCTTCAGCTAAAACATGCATGTGGAACCTAGAGTATGACCAACCATGTGATCGGGAGACGTGTTCAAATATGTCTCTGTTTTCGTACCCTGGTACTCGGGTGCAACATTCCAGACGCTTTACTAACACCCTCCCGACTTGGAGAGTCAGTCCCTTTAACCTCCTGTTTGGCCCAGTTTGCAATTTCTGCGGAAGATGAACAGGAATAGCGAGAACCAATGAGAGACTAGCTGGAGGTGTCTGGACGGGCAAATTTAACTCTCATTTCCCACCAGGAAGAGGAATTAACCAAAGGCTCAGCGTGCCCTGCCGGAACCAGATTAGGGCCTGAAGCCATCCTGCGGTGTTGCGGCCAGGTCACAAGAAAGCGAGTTGAAGAAAGGAGCTCAGGGGCACTGTAATTCATAAACCTGCAGAGTTATAAATGACAGCTATCGTCCAAAAATATACTGAAGTAAGGCTGCCAAGAGGACGTGAAAGCGGGGCAGAATTGCAGGAAACCGATTTCACGAGGTAGACTGGAATTGCATTGAAAGCATAGGAAAAGAGGTAGAACGTCCACAATGATGCACTTGGCCAAAAAGGGCGTATGTGTTTTTTCCTGAATATATTCTGGGAAAAACGCATACGCCCTTTTTGGCCAACCAAGCAAGCTTGCAAAGGAAATCTGCACTACAATGAAGTCTCACTTCCCCCCGGTCAAAAGGGCCATCTGAAAAAAGTGTAAAATCCAGAAAGGCGGGACAGGCCATGGAGAACTGGGAGCCTTGTTATGCTGATGGGCGGGATGTAAATTGCCAACAGACACTCGGGAGAAGTGTATGGTGTTTCCTGAAACATCTAAAAAACAAAGCAACAGAGCCTAGGGCACTTCCACTTATGGTCCTATAGCTTAGGGAAATTAAAATCAAAAAGACACAGCCACCCCAAAGTTTGGAACGCCTCTGTTTACAAGAACCTCGTTTACAGTACAAGTTCAACATCGCAGAAAGTGAAAAATGGATAAAGAAGTTGTGGTATTTACTTACAAAGCAATATCACTCAGCAATGAAATCTATGTCATCAGGCCCTTAGCAGCACAATGAGTGGATTCAGGTATGATGATTCTAACTGAAATAAGTCACACAGAAAAAGAAACATCATAAGATATCAGTAATACACGGAATGTAAACTTGGCTACACAGGAACTGAATTACAGAACAGAACAGGGTCTCAAATTTAGAAAACCAACTTATGCTTGCTTAAGGGGAAAGGTGAGTTGGGGTGCTGCATAAAACCAGAGATTGAAATGAGCACAGATAAAGTTCCTTAAGCCAAATATGGAATAGACAAGAGCTACTCCTTGCTCAACGAAATGGACTCAACACCGCATATTAAATGCCTAAGAATGTACCTGACTAGTAAGTATCTTAAAACCTATGGATTGCTATGTCTCCGAAAGAGAATCAAGCATGTGTACAGGGGCATAAACGCAGCAGTGATAGGATTGGAGAGGTTCGGTGAGCAAATGAAGACCCTTTGAAGTCATATTGCATGGTACCCATTCCACGGGTTTCAACTCTCCAGGTTTAAGGTATTCTTCCTTCAGCTAAAACATGCATGTGGAACCTAGAGTATGATCAACCATGTGATCGGGAGACGTGTTCAAATATGTCTCAGTTTTCGTACCCTGGTACTCGGGTGCAACATTCCAGACGCTTTACTAACACTCTCCCGACTTGGAGAGTCAGTGCCTTTAACCTCCTGTTTGGCCCAGTTTGCACATTCTGCGCAAGATGAACAGGAATAGGGAGAACCAATGAGAGACTAGCTGGAGGTGTCTGGACGGGCAAATTTAACTCTCATTTCCCACCAGGAAGAGGAATTAACCAAAGGCTCAGCGTGCCGTGCCGGAACCAGATTAGGGCCTGAAGCCATCCTGCGGTGTTGCGGCCAGGTCAAAAGAAAGCGAGTTGAAGAAAGGAGCTCAGGGGCACTGTAATTCACAAACCTGCAGAGTTATAAATGACAGCTATCGTCCAAAAATATACTGAAGTAAGGCTGCCAAGAGGACTTGAAAGCGGGGCAGAATTGCAGGAAACCGATTTCAGGAGGTAGACTGGAATTGCATTGAAAGCATAGGAAAAGAGGCAGAACGTCCACAATGATGCACTTGGCCAAAAAGGGCGTATGCATTTTTTCCTGAATATATTCAGGAAAAAACGCATACGCCCTTTTTGGCCAACCAAGCAAGCTTGCAAAGGAAATCTGCACTACAATGAAGTCTCACTTCCCCCCGGTCAAAAGGGCCATCTGAAAAAAGTGTAAAATCCAGAAAGGCAGGACAGGCCATGGAGAACTGGGAGCCTTGTTATGCTGATGGGCGGGATGTAAATTGCCAACAGACACTCGGGAGAAGTGTATGGTGTTTCCTGAAACATCTAAAAAACAAAGCAACAGAGCCTAGGGCACTTCCACTTATGGTCCTATAGCTTAGGGAAATTAAAATCAAAAAGACTCAGCCACCCCAAAGTTTGGAACGCCTCTGTTTACAAGAACCTCGTTTACAGTACAAGTTCAACATCGCAGAAAGTGAAAAATGGATAAAGAAGTTGTGGTATTTACTTACAAAGCAATATCACTCAGCAATGAAATCTATGTCATCAGGCCCTTAGCAGCACAATGAGTGGATTCAGGTATGATGATTCTAACTGAAATAAGTCACACAGAAAAAGAAACATCATAAGATATCAGTAATACACGGAATGTAAACTTGGCTACACAGGAACTGAATTACAGAACAGAACAGGGTCTCAAATTTAGAAAACCAACTTATGCTTGCTTAAGGGTAAAGGTGAGTTGGGGTGCTGCATAAAACCAGAGATTGAAATGAGCACAGATAAAGTTCCTTAAGCCAAATATGGAATAGACAAGAGCTACTCCTTGCTCAACGAAATGGACTCAACACCCCATATTAAGCGCCTAAGAATGTACCTGACTAGTAAGTATCTTAAAACCTATGGATTGCTATGTCTCCGAAAGAGAATCAAGCATGTGTACAGGGGCATAAACGCAGCAGTGATAGGATTGGAGAGGTTCGGTGAGCAAATGAAGACCCTTTGAAGTCATATTGCATGGTACCCATTCCACGGGTTTCAACTACCCAGGTTTAAGGTATTCTTCCTTCAGCTAAAACATGCATGTGGAACCTAGAGTATGATCAACCATGTGATCGGGAGACGTGTTCAAATATGTCTCTGTTTTCGTACCCTGGTACTCGGGTGCAACATTCCAGACGCTTTACTAACACCCTCCCGACTTGGAGAGTCAGTCCCTTTAACCTCCTGTTTGGCCCAGTTTGCAATTTCTGCGGAAGATGAACAGGAATAGCAAGAACCAATGAGAGACTAGCTGGAGGTGTCTGGACGGGCAAATTTAACTCTCATTTCCCACCAGGAAGAGGAATTAACCAAAGGCTCAGCGTGCCGTGCCGGAACCAGATTAGGGCCTGAAGCCATCCTGCGGTGTTGCGGCCAGGTCACAAGAAAGCGAGTTGAAGAAAGGAGCTCAGGGGCACTGTAATTCATAAAACTGCAGAGTTATAAATGACAGCTATCGTCCAAAAATATACTGAAGTAAGGCTGCCAAGAGGACGTGAAAGCGGGGCAGAATTGCAGGAAACCGATTTCAGGAGGTAGACTGGAATTGCATTGAAAGCATAGGAAAAGAGGCAGAACGTCCACAATGATGCACTTGGCCAAAAAGGGCGTATGTGTTTTTTCCTGAATATATTCTGGGAAAAACACATACGCCCTTTTTGGCCAACCAAGCAAGCTTGCAAAGGAAATCTGCACTACAATGAAGTCTCACTTCCCCCCGGTCAAAAGGGCCATCTGAAAAAAGTGTAAAATCCAGAAAGGCAGGACAGGCCATGGAGAACTGGGAGCCTTGTTATGCTGACGGGCGGGATGTAAATTGCCAACAGACACTCGGGAGAAGTGTATGGTGTTTCCTGAAACATCTAAAAAACAAAGCAACAGAGCCTAGGGCACTTCCACTTATGGTCCTATAGCTTAGGGAAATTAAAATCAAAAAGACACAGCCACCCCAAAGTTTGGAACGCCTCTGTTTACAAGAACCTCGTTTACCGTACAAGTTCAACATCGCAGAAAGTGAAAAATGGATAAAGAAGTTGTGGTATTTACTTACAAAGCAATATCACTCAGCAATGAAATCTATGTCATCAGGCCATTAGCAGCACAATGAGTGGATTCAGGTATGATGATTCTAACTGAAATAAGTCACACAGAAAAAGAAACATCATAAGATATCAGTAATACACGGAATGTAAACTTGGCTACACAGGAACTGAATTACAGAACAGAACAGGGTCTCAAATTTAGAAAACCAACTTATGCTTGCTTAAGGGGAAAGGTGAGTTGGGGTGCTGCATAAAACCAGAGATTGAAATGAGCACAGATAAAGTTCCTTAAGCCAAATATGGAATAGACAAGAGCTACTCCTTGCTCAACGAAATGGACTCAACACCGCATATTAAACGCCTAAGAATGTACCTGACTAGTAAGTATCTTAAAACCTATGGATTGCTATGTCTCCGAAAGAGAATCAAGCATGTGTACAGGGGCATAAACGCAGCAGTGATAGGATTGGAGAGGTTCGGTGAGCAAATGAAGACCCTTTGAAGTCATATTGCATGGTACCCATTCCACGGGTTTCAACTACCCAGGTTTAAGGTATTCTTCCTTCAGCTAAAACATGCATGTGGAACCTAGAGTATGATCAACCATGTGATCGGGAGACGTGTTCAAATATGTCTCAGTTTTCGTACCCTGGTACTCGGGTGCAACATTCCAGACGCTTTACTAACACCCTCCCGACTTGGAGAGTCAGTCCCTTTAACCTCCTGTTTGGCCCAGTTTGCAATTTCTGCGGAAGATGAACAGGAATAGCGAGAACCAATGAGAGACTAGCTGGAAGGTGTCTGGACGGGTAAATTTAACTCTCATTTCCCACCAGGAAGAGGAATTAACCAAAGGCTCAGCGTGCCGTGCCGGAACCAGATTAGGGCCTGAAGCCATCCTGCGGTGTTGCGGCCAGCTCAAAAGAAAGCGAGTTGAAGAAAGGAGCTCAGGGGCACTGTAATTCACAAACCTGCAGAGTTATAAATGACAGCTATCGTCCAAAAATATACTGAAGTAAGGCTGCCAAGAGGACTTGAAAGCGGGGCAGAATTGCAGGAAACCGATTTCAGGAGGCAGACTGGAATTGCATTGAAAGCATAGGAAAAGAGGCAGAACGTCCACAATGATGCACTTGGCCAAAAAGGGCGTATGCGTTTTTTCCTGAATATATTCTGGGAAAAACGCATACGCCCTTTTTGGCCAACCAAGCAAGCTTGCAAAGGAAATCTGCACTACAATGAAGTCTCACTTCCCCCCGGTCAAAAGGGCCATCTGAAAAAAGTGTAAAATCCAGAAAGGCAGGACAGGCCATGGAGAACTGGGAGCCTTGTTATGCTGACGGGCGGGATGTAAATTGCCAACAGACACTCGGGAGAAGTGTATGGTGTTTCCTGAAACATCTAAAAAACAAAGCAACAGAGCCTAGGGCACTTCCACTTATGGTCCTATAGCTTAGGGAAATTAAAATCAAAAAGACACAGCCACCCCAAAGTTTGGAACGCCTCTGTTTACAAGAACCTCGTTTACCGTACAAGTTCAACATCGCAGAAAGTGAAAAATGGATAAAGAAGTTGTGGTATTTACTTACAAAGCAATATCACTCAGCAATGAAATCTATGTCATCAGGCCCTTAGCAGCACAATGAGTGGATTCAGGTATGATGATTCTAACTGAAATAAGTCACACAGAAAAAGAAACATCATAAGATATCAGTAATACACGGAATGTAAACTTGGCTACACAGGAACTGAATTACAGAACAGAACAGGGTCTCAAATTTAGAAAACCAACTTATGCTTGCTTAAGGGGAAAGGTGAGTTGGGGTGCTGCATAAAACCAGAGATTGAAATGAGCACAGATAAAGTTCCTTAAGCCAAATATGGAATAGACAAGAGCTACTCCTTGCTCAACGAAATGGACTCAACACCGCATATTAAACGCCTAAGAATGTACCTGACTAGTAAGTATCTTAAAACCTATGGATTGCTATGTCTCCGAAAGAGAATCAAGCATGTGTACAGGGGCATAAACGCAGCAGTGATAGGATTGGAGAGGTTCGGTGAGCAAATGAAGACCCTTTGAAGTCATATTGCATGGTACCCATTCCACGGGTTTCAACTACCCAGGTTTAAGGTATTCTTCCTTCAGCTAAAACATGCATGTGGAACCTAGAGTATGATCAACCATGTGATCGGGAGACGTGTTCAAATATGTCTCAGTTTTCGTACCCTGGTACTCGGGTGCAACATTCCAGACGCTTTACTAACACCCTCCCGACTTGGAGAGTCAGTCCCTTTAACCTCCTGTTTGGCCCAGTTTGCAATTTCTGCGGAAGATGAACAGGAATAGCGAGAACCAATGAGAGACTAGCTGGAAGGTGTCTGGACGGGCAAATTTAACTCTCATTTCCCACCAGGAAGAGGAATTAACCAAAGGCTCAGCGTGCCGTGCCGGAACCAGATTAGGGCCTGAAGCCATCCTGCGGTGTTGCGGCCAGCTCAAAAGAAAGCGAGTTGAAGAAAGGAGCTCAGGGGCACTGTAATTCACAAACCTGCAGAGTTATAAATGACAGCTATCGTCCAAAAATATACTGAAGTAAGGCTGCCAAGAGGACTTGAAAGCGGGGCAGAATTGCAGGAAACCGATTTCAGGAGGCAGACTGGAATTGCATTGAAAGCATAGGAAAAGAGGCAGAACGTCCACAATGATGCACTTGGCCAAAAAGGGCGTATGCGTTTTTTCCTGAATATATTCAGGAAAAAACGCATACGCCCTTTTTGGCCAACCAAGCAAGCTTGCAAAGGAAATCTGCACTACAATGAAGTCTCACTTCCCCCCGGTCAAAAGGGCCATCTGAAAAAAGTGTAAAATCCAGAAAGGCAGGACAGGCCATGGAGAACTGGGAGCCTTGTTATGCTGATGGGCGGGATGTAAATTGCCAACAGACACTCGGGAGAAGTGTATGGTGTTTCCTGAAACATCTAAAAAACAAAGCAACAGAGCCTAGGGCACTTCCACTTATGGTCCTATAGCTTAGGGAAATTAAAATCAAAAAGACACAGCCACCCCAAAGTTTGGGACGCCTCTGTTTACAAGAACCTCGTTTACCGTACAAGTTCAACATCGCAGAAAGTGAAAAATGGATAAAGAAGTTGTGGTATTTACTTACAAAGCAATATCACTCAGCAATGAAATCTATGTCATCAGGCCCTTAGCAGCACAATGAGTGGATTCAGGTATGATGATTCTAACTGAAATAAGTCACACAGAAAAAGAAACATCATAAGATATCAGTAATACACGGAATGTAAACTTGGCTACACAGGAACTGAATTACAGAACAGAACAGGGTCTCAAATTTAGAAAACCAACTTATGCTTGCTTAAGGGGAAAGGTGAGTTGGGGTGCTGCATAAAACCAGAGATTGAAATGAGCACAGATAAAGTTCCTTAAGCCAAATATGGAATAGACAAGAGCTACTCCTTGCTCAACGAAATGGACTCAACACCGCATATTAAACGCCTAAGAATGTACCTGACTAGTAAGTATCTTAAAACCTATGGATTGCTATGTCTCCGAAAGAGAATCAAGCATGTGTACAGGGGCATAAACGCAGCAGTGATAGGATTGGAGAGGTTCGGTGAGCAAATGAAGACCCTTTGAAGTCATATTGCATGGTACCCATTCCACGGGTTTCAACTACCCAGGTTTAAGGTATTCTTCCTTCAGCTAAAACATGCATGTGGAACCTAGAGTATGATCAACCATGTGATCGGGAGACGTGTTCAAATATGTCTCAGTTTTCGTACCCTGGTACTCGGGTGCAACATTCCAGACGCTTTACTAACACCCTCCCGACTTGGAGAGTCAGTCCCTTTAACCTCCTGTTTGGCCCAGTTTGCAATTTCTGCGGAAGATGAACAGGAATAGCGAGAACCAATGAGAGACTAGCTGGAAGGTGTCTGGACGGGCAAATTTAACTCTCATTTCCCACCAGGAAGAGGAATTAACCAAAGGCTCAGCGTGCCGTGCCGGAACCAGATTAGGGCCTGAAGCCATCCTGCGGTGTTGCGGCCAGCTCAAAAGAAAGCGAGTGGAAGAAAGGAGCTCAGGGGCACTGTAATTCACAAACCTGCAGAGTTATAAATGACAGCTATCGTCCAAAAATATACTGAAGTAAGGCTGCCAAGAGGACTTGAAAGCGGGGCAGAATTGCAGGAAACCGATTTCAGGAGGCAGACTGGAATTGCATTGAAAGCATAGGAAAAGAGGCAGAACGTCCACAATGATGCACTTGGCCAAAAAGGGCGTATGCGTTTTTTCCTGAATATATTCAGGAAAAAACGCATACGCCCTTTTTGGCCAACCAAGCAAGCTTGCAAAGGAAATCTGCACTACAATGAAGTCTCACTTCCCCCCGGTCAAAAGGGCCATCTGAAAAAAGTGTAAAATCCAGAAAGGCAGGACAGGCCATGGAGAACTGGGAGCCTTGTTATGCTGATGGGCGGGATGTAAATTGCCAACAGACACTCGGGAGAAGTGTATGGTGTTTCCTGAAACATCTAAAAAACAAAGCAACAGAGCCTAGGGCACTTCCACTTATGGTCCTATAGCTTAGGGAAATTAAAATCAAAAAGACACAGCCACCCCAAAGTTTGGGACGCCTCTGTTTACAAGAACCTCGTTTACCGTACAAGTTCAACATCGCAGAAAGTGAAAAATGGATAAAGAAGTTGTGGTATTTACTTACAAAGCAATATCACTCAGCAATGAAATCTATGTCATCAGGCCCTTAGCAGCACAATGAGTGGATTCAGGTATGATGATTCTAACTGAAATAAGTCACACAGAAAAAGAAACATCATAAGATATCAGTAATACACGGAATGTAAACTTGGCTACACAGGAACTGAATTACAGAACAGAACAGGGTCTCAAATTTAGAAAACCAACTTATGCTTGCTTAAGGGGAAAGGTGAGTTGGGGTGCTGCATAAAACCAGAGATTGAAATGAGCACAGATAAAGTTCCTTAAGCCAAATATGGAATAGACAAGAGCTACTCCTTGCTCAACGAAATGGACTCAACACCCCATATTAAACGCCTAAGAATGTACCTGACTAGTAAGTATCTTAAAACCTATGGATTGCTATGTCTCCGAAAGAGAATCAAGCATGTGTACAGGGGCATAAACGCAGCAGTGATAGGATTGGAGAGGTTCGGTGAGCAAATGAAGACCCTTTGAAGTCATATTGCATGGTACCCATTCCACGGGTTTCAACTACCCAGGTTTAAGGTATTCTTCCTTCAGCTAAAACATGCATGTGGAACCTAGAGTATGATCAACCATGTGATCGGGAGACGTGTTCAAATATGTCTCAGTTTTCGTACCCTGGTACTCGGGTGCAACATTCCAGACGCTTTACTAACACCCTCCCGACTTGGAGAGTCAGTCCCTTTAACCTCCTGTTTGGCCCAGTTTGCAATTTCTGCGGAAGATGAACAGGAATAGCGAGAACCAATGAGAGACTAGCTCTAAGGTGTCTGGACGGGCAAATTTAACTCTCATTTCCCACCAGGAAGAGGAATTAACCAAAGGCTCAGCGTGCCGTGCCGGAACCAGATTAGGGCCTGAAGCCATCCTGCGGTGTTGCGGCCAGCTCAAAAGAAAGCGAGTTGAAGAAAGGAGCTCAGGGGCACTGTAATTCACAAACCTGCAGAGTTATAAATGACAGCTATCGTCCAAAAATATACTGAAGTAAGGCTGCCAAGAGGACTTGAAAGCGGGGCAGAATTGCAGGAAACCGATTTCAGGAGGCAGACGGGAATTGCATTGAAAGCATAGGAAAAGAGGCAGAACGTCCACAATGATGCACTTGGCCAAAAAGGGCGTATGCGTTTTTTCCTGAATATATTCAGGAAAAAACGCATACGCCCTTTTTGGCCAACCAAGCAAGCTTGCAAAGGAAATCTGCACTACAATGAAGTCTCACTTCCCCCCGGTCAAAAGGGCCATCTGAAAAAAGTGTAAAATCCAGAAAGGCAGGACAGGCCATGGAGAACTGGGAGCCTTGTTATGCTGATGGGCGGGATGTAAATTGCCAACAGACACTCGGGAGAAGTGTATGGTGTTTCCTGAAACATCTAAAAAACAAAGCAACAGAGCCTAGGGCACTTCCACTTATGGTCCTATAGCTTAGGGAAATTAAAATCAAAAAGACACAGCCACCCCAAAGTTTGGGACGCCTCTGTTTACAAGAACCTCGTTTACCGTACAAGTTCAACATCGCAGAAAGTGAAAAATGGATAAAGAAGTTGTGGTATTTACTTACAAAGCAATATCACTCAGCAATGAAATCTATGTCATCAGGCCCTTAGCAGCACAATGAGTGGATTCAGGTATGATGATTCTAACTGAAATAAGTCACACAGAAAAAGAAACATCATAAGATATCAGTAATACATGGAATGTAAACTTGGCTACACAGGAACTGAATTACAGAACAGAACAGGGTCTCAAATTTAGAAAACCAACTTATGCTTGCTTAAGGGGAAAGGTGAGTTGGGGTGCTGCATAAAACCAGAGATTGAAATGAGCACAGATAAAGTTCCTTAAGCCAAATATGGAATAGACAAGAGCTACTCCTTGCTCAACGAAATGGACTCAACACCGCATATTAAATGCCTAAGAATGTACCTGACTAGTAAGTATCTTAAAACCTATGGATTGCTATGTCTCCGAAAGAGAATCAAGCATGTGTACCGGGGCATAAACGCAGCAGTGATAGGATTGGAGAGGTTCGGTGAGCAAATGAAGACCCTTTGAAGTCATATTGCATGGTACCCATTCCACGGGTTTCAACTACCCAGGTTTAAGGTATTCTTCCTTCAGCTAAAACATGCATGTGGAACCTAGAGTATGATCAACCATGTGATCGGGAGACGTGTTCAAATATGTCTCAGTTTTCGTACCCTGGTACTCGGGTGCAACATTCCAGACGCTTTACTAACACCCTCCCGACTTGGAGAGTCAGTCCCTTTAAACTCCTGTTTGGCCCAGTTTGCAATTTCTGCGGAAGATGAACAGGAATAGCGAGAACCAATGAGAGACTAGCTGGAAGGTGTCTGGACGGGCAAATTTAACTCTCATTTCCCACCAGGAAGAGGAATTAACCAAAGGCTCAGCGTGCCGTGCCGGAACCAGATTAGGGCCTGAAGCCATCCTGCGGTGTTGCGGCCAGCTCAAAAGAAAGCGAGTTGAAGAAAGGAGCTCAGGGGCACTGTAATTCACAAACCTGCAGAGTTATAAATGACAGCTATCGTCCAAAAATATACTGAAGTAAGGCTGCCAAGAGGACTTGAAAGCGGGGCAGAATTGCAGGAAACCGATTTCAGGAGGCAGACTGGAATTGCATTGAAAGCATAGGAAAAGAGGCAGAACGTCCACAATGATGCACTTGGCCAAAAAGGGCGTATGCGTTTTTTCCTGAATATATTCAGGAAAAAACGCATACGCCCTTTTTGGCCAACCAAGCAAGCTTGCAAAGGAAATCTGCACTACAATGAAGTCTCACTTCCCCCCGGTCAAAAGGGCCATCTGAAAAAAGTGTAAAATCCAGAAAGGCAGGACAGGCCATGGAGAACTGGGAGCCTTGTTATGCTGATGGGCGGGATGTAAATTGCCAACAGCCACTCGGGAGAAGTGTATGGTGTTTCCTGAAACATCTAAAAAACAAAGCAACAGAGCCTAGGGCACATCCACTTATGGTCCTATAGCTTAGGGAAATTAAAATCAAAAAGACACAGCCACCCCAAAGTTTGGGACGCCTCTGTTTACAAGAACCTCGTTTACCGTACAAGTTCAACATCGCAGAAAGTGAAAAATGGATAAAGAAGTTGTGGTATATACTTACAAAGCAATATCACTCAGCAATGAAATCTATGTCATCAGGCCCTTAGCAGCACAATGAGTGGATTCAGGTATGATGATTCTAACTGAAATAAGTCACACAGAAAAAGAAACATCATAAGATATCAGTAATACACGGAATGTAAACTTGGCTACACAGGAACTGAATTACAGAACAGAACAGGGTCTCAAATTTAGAAAACCAACTTATGCTTGCTTAAGGGGAAAGGTGAGTTGGGGTGCTGCATAAAACCAGAGATTGAAATGAGCACAGATAAAGTTCCTTAAGCCAAATATGGAATAGACAAGAGCTACTCCTTGCTCAACGAAATGGACTCAACACCGCATATTAAATGCCTAAGAATGTACCTGACTAGTAAGTATCTTAAAACCTATGGATTGCTATGTCTCCGAAAGAGAATCAAGCATGTGTACAGGGGCATAAACGCAGCAGTGATAGGATTGGAGAGGTTCGGTGAGCAAATGAAGACCCTTTGAAGTCATATTGCATGGTACCCATTCCACGGGTTTCAACTACCCAGGTTTAAGGTATTCTTCCTTCAGCTAAAACATGCATGTGGAACCTAGAGTATGATCAACCATGTGATCGGGAGACGTGTTCAAATATGTCTCAGTTTTCGTACCCTGGTACTCGGGTGCAACATTCCAGACGCTTTACTAACACCCTCCCGACTTGGAGAGTCAGTCCCTTTAACCTCCTGTTTGGCCCAGTTTGCAATTTCTGCGGAAGATGAACAGGAATAGCGAGAACCAATGAGAGACTAGCTGGAGGTGTCTGGACGGGCAAATTTAACTCTCATTTCCCACCAGGAAGAGGAATTAACCAAAGGCTCAGCGTGCCGTGCCGGAACCAGATTAGGGCCTGAAGCCATCCTGCGGTGTTGCGGCCAGCTCAAAAGAAAGCGAGCTGAAGAAAGGAGCTCAGGGGCACTGTAATTCACAAACCTGCAGAGTTATAAATGACAGCTATCGTCCAAAAATATACTGAAGTAAGGCTGCCAAGAGGACTTGAAAGCGGGGCAGAATTGCAGGAAACCGATTTCAGGAGGTAGACTGGAATTGCATTGAAAGCATAGGAAAAGAGGCAGAACGTCCACAATGATGCACTTGGCCAAAAAGGGCGTATGCGTTTTTTCCTGAATATATTCAGGAAAAAACGCATACGCCCTTTTTGGCCAACCAAGCAAGCTTGCAAAGGAAATCTGCACTACAATGAAGTCTCACTTCCCCCCAGTCAAAAGGGCCATCTGAAAAAAGTGTAAAATCCAGAAAGGCAGGACAGGCCATGGAGAACTGGGAGCCTTGTTATGCTGATGGGCGGGATGTAAATTGCCAACAGACACTCGGGAGCAGTGTATGGTGTTTCCTGAAACATCTAAAAAACAAAGCAACAGAGCCTAGGGCACTTCCACTTATGGTCCTATAGCTTAGGGAAATTAAAATCAAAAAGACACAGCCACCCCAAAGTTTGGGACGCCTCTGTTTACAAGAACCTCGTTTACAGTACAAGTTCAACATCGCAGAAAGTGAAAAATGGATAAAGAAGTTGTGGTATTTACTTACAAAGCAATATCACTCAGCAATGAAATCTATGTCATCAGGCCCTTAGCAGCACAATGAGTGGATTCAGGTATGATGATTCTAACTGAAATAAGTCACACAGAAAAAGAAACATCATAAGATATCAGTAATACACGGAATGTAAACTTGGCTACACAGGAACTGAATTACAGAACAGAACAGGGTCTCAAATTTAGAAAACCAACTTATGCTTGCTTAAGGGGAAAGGTGAGTTGGGGTGCTGCATAAAACCAGAGATTGAAATGAGCACAGATAAAGTTCCTTAAGCCAAATATGGAATAGACAAGAGCTACTCCTTGCTCAACGAAATGGACTCAACACCGCATATTAAATGCCTAAGAATGTACCTGACTAGTAAGTATCTTAAAACCTATGGATTGCTATGTCTCCGAAAGAGAATCAAGCATGTGTACAGGGGCATAAACGCAGCAGTGATAGGATTGGAGAGGTTCGGTGAGCAAATGAAGACCCTTTGAAGTCATATTGCATGGTACCCATTCCACGGGTTTCAACTACCCAGGTTTAAGGTATTCTTCCTTCAGCTAAAACATGCATGTGGAACCTAGAGTATGATCAACCATGTGATCGGGAGACGTGTTCAAATATGTCTCAGTTTTCGTACCCTGGTACTCGGGTGCAACATTCCAGATGCTTTACTAACACCCTCCCGACTTGGAGAGTCAGTCCCTTTAACCTCCTGTTTGGCCCAGTTTGCAATTTCTGCGGAAGATGAACAGGAATAGCGAGAACCAATGAGAGACTAGCTGGAGGTGTCTGGACGGGCAAATTTAACTCTCATTTCCCACCAGGAAGAGGAATTAACCAAAGGCTCAGCGTGCCGTGCCGGAACCAGATTAGGGCCTGAAGCCATCCTGCGGTGTTGCGGCCAGCTCAAAAGAAAGCGAGTTGAAGAAAGGAGCTCAGGGGCACTGTAATTCACAAACCTGCAGAGTTATAAATGACAGCTATCGTCCAAAAATATACTGAAGTAAGGCTGCCAAGAGGACTTGAAAGCGGGGCAGAATTGCAGGAAACCGATTTCAGGAGGTAGACTGGAATTGCATTGAAAGCATAGGAAAAGAGGCAGAACGTCCACAATGATGCACTTGGCCAAAAAGGGCGTATGCGTTTTTTCCTGAATATATTCAGGAAAAAACGCATACGCCCTTTTTGGCCAACCAAGCAAGCTTGCAAAGGAAATCTGCACTACAATGAAGTCTCACTTCCCCCCGGTCAAAAGGGCCATCTGAAAAAAGTGTAAAATCCAGAAAGGCAGGACAGGCCATGGAGAACTGGGAGCCTAGTTATGCTGATGGGCGGGATGTAAATTGCCAACAGACACTCGGGAGAAGTGTATGGTGTTTCCTGAAACATCTAAAAAACAAAGCAACAGAGCCTAGGGCACTTCCACTTATGGTCCTATAGCTTAGGGAAATTAAAATCAAAAAGACACAGCCACCCCAAAGTTTGGGACGCCTCTGTTTACAAGAACCTCATTTACCGTACAAGTTCAATATCACAGAAAGTGAAAAATGGATAAAGAACTTGAGGTACTTACGTACAATGCAGTATCACTCAACAATGAAATCTATGTCATCAGGCCCGTAGCAGCATAATGAGTGGATTCAGGTACGATGATTCTAACTGAAATAAGTCACACAGAAAAAGAAACATCATAAGATATCACTAATACACGGAATGTAAACTTGGCTACACAGGAACTGAATTCCAAAACAGAACAGGGTCTCAAAATTAGAAAACCAACTTATGCTTGCTTAAGGGGAAAGGTGAGTTGCGGTGCTGCATAAAACCAGACATTGAAATGAGCACAGATAAAGATCCTTAAGCCAAATATGGAATAGCAAGAGCTACTCCTTGCTCAATGAAATGGACTCAACACCCCATATTAAACGCCTAAGAATGTACCTGACTAGTAAGTATCTTAAAACCTATGGATTGCTATGTCTCCAAAAGAGAATCAAGCATGTGTACAGGGGCATAAACGCAGCAGTGATAGGATTGGAGAGGTTCGGTGAGCAAATGAAGACCCTCTGAAGTCATATTGCATGGTACCCATTCCACGGGTCTCAACTCTCCTGGTTTCAGGGATTCTTCCTTCAGCTAAAACATGCATGTGGAACCTAGAGTATGATCAACCATGTGATCGGGAAACATGTTCAAATATGTCTCAGTTTTCGTACCCTGGTACTCGGGTGCAACATTCCAGATGCTTTACTAACACCCTCCCGACTTGGAGAGTCAGTCCCTTTAACCTCCTGTTTGGTCCAGTTTGCAATTTCTGCGGAAGATGAACAGGAATAGCGAGAACCAATGAGAGACTAGCTGGAGGTGTCTGGACGGGCAAATTTAACTCTCATTTCCCACCAGGAAGAGGAATTAACCAAAGGCTCAGCGTGCCGTGCCGGAACAAGATTAGGGCCTGAAGCCATCCTGCGGTGTTGCGGCCAGGTCACAAGAAAGCGAGTTGAAGAAAGGAGCTCAAGGGCACTGTAATTCACAAACCTGCAGAGTTATAAATGACAGCTATCGTCCAAAAATATACTGAAGTAAGGCTGCCAAGAGGACTTGAAAGCGGGGCAGAATTGCAGGAAACCGATTTCAGGAGGTAGACTGGAATTGCATTGAAAGCATAGGAAAAGAGGCAGAACGTCCACAATGATGCACTTGGCCAAAAAGGGCGTACGCGTTTTTTCATGAATATATTCAGGAAAAAACGCATACGCCCTTTTTGGCCAACCAAGCAAACTTGCAAAGGAAATCTGCACTACAATGAAGTCTCACTTCCCCCCGGTCAAAAGGGCCATCTGAAAAAAGTGTAAAATCCAGAAAGGCAGGACAGGCCATGGAGAACTGGGAGCCTTGTTATGCTGATGGGCGGGATGTAAATTGCCAACAGACACTCGGGAGAAGTGTATGGTGTTTCCTGAAACATCTAAAAAACAAAGCAACAGAGCCTAGGGCACTTCCACTTATGGTCCTATAGCTTAGGGAAATTAAAATCAAAAAGACACAGCCACCCCAAAGTTTGGGACGCCTCTGTTTACAAGAACCTCGTTTACCGTACAAGTTCAATATCACAGAAAGTGAAAAATGGATAAAGAAGTTGTGGTATTTACTTACAAAGCAATATCACTCAGCAATGAAATCTATGTCATCAGGCCCTTAGCAGCACAATGAGTGGATTCAGGTATGATGATTCTAACTGAAATAAGTCACACAGAAAAAGAAACATCATAAGATATCAGTAATACACGGAATGTAAACTTGGCTACACAGGAACTGAATTACAGAACAGAACAGGGTCTCAAATTTAGAAAACCAACTTATGCTTGCTTAAGGGGAAAGGTGAGTTGGGGTGCTGCATAAAACCAGAGATTGAAATGAGCACAGATAAAGTTCCTTAAGCCAAATATGGAATAGACAAGATCTACTCCTTGCTCAACGAAATGGACTCAACACCGCATATTAAACGCCTAAGAATGTACCTGACTAGTAAGTATCTTAAAACCTATGGATTGCTATGTCTCCGAAAGAGAATCAAGCATGTGTACAGGGGCATAAACGCAGCAGTGATAGGATTGGAGAGGTTCAGTGAGCAAATGAAGACCCTTTGAAGTCATATTGCATGGTACCCATTCCACGGGTTTCAACTACCCAGGTTTAAGGTATTCTTCCTTCAGCTAAAACATGCATGTGGAACCTAGAGTATGATCAACCATGTGATCGGGAGACGTGTTCAAATATGTCTCAGTTTTCGTACCCTGGTACTCGGGTGCAACATTCCAGACGCTTTACTAACACCCTCCCGACTTGGAGAGTCAGTCCCTTTAACCTCCTGTTTGGCCCAGTTTGCAATTTCTGCGGAAGATGAACAGGAATAGCGAGAACCAATGAGAGACTAGCTGGAGGTGTCTGGACGGGCAAATTTAACTCTCATTTCCCACCAGGAAGAGGAATTAACCAAAGGCTCAGCGTGCCGTGCCGGAACCAGATTAGGGCCTGAAGCCATCCTGCGGTGTTGCGGCCAGGTCAAAAGAAAGCGAGTTGAAGAAAGGAGCTCAGGGGCACTGTAATTCACAAACCTGCAGACTTATAAATGACAGCTATCGTCCAAAAATATACTGAAGTAAGGCTGCCAAGAGGACTTGAAAGCGGGGCAGAATTGCAGGAAACCGATTTCAGGAGGTAGACTGGAATTGCATTGAAAGCATAGGAAAAGAGGCAGAACGTCCACAATGATGCACTTGGCCAAAAAGGGCGTATGCGTTTTTTCCTGAATATATTCAGGAAAAAACGCATACGCCCTTTTTGGCCAACCAAGCAAGCTTGCAAAGGAAATCTGCACTACAATGAAGTCTCACTTCCCCCCGGTCAAAAGGGCCATCTGAGAAAAGTAAAAAATCCAGAAAGGCAGGACAGGCCATGGAGAACTGGGAGCCTTGTTATGCTGATGGGCGGGATGTAAATTGCCAACAGACACTCGGGAGAAGTGTATGGTGTTTCCTGAAACATCTAAAAAACAAAGCAACAGAGCCTAGGGCACTTCCACTTATGGTCCTATAGCTTAGGGAAATTAAAATCAAAAAGACACAGCCACCCCAAAGTTTGGGACGCCTCTGTTTACAAGAATCTCATTTACAGTACAAGTTCAACATCGCAGAAAGTGAAAAATGGATAAAGAAGTTGTGGTATTTACTTACAAAGCAATATCACTCAGCAATGAAATCTATGTCATCAGGCCCTTAGCAGCACAATGAGTGGATTCAGGTATGATGATTCTAACTGAAATAAGTCACACAGAAAAAGAAACATCATAAGATATCACTAATGCATGGAATGTAAACTTGGCTACACAGGAACTGAATTCCAAAACAGAACAGGGTCTCAAATTTAGAAAACCAACTTATTCTTGCTTAAGGGGAAAGGTGAGTTGGGGTGCTGAATAAAACCAGAGATTGAAATGAGCACAGATAAATTTCCTTAAGCCAAATATGGAATAGACAAGAGCTACTCCTTGCTCAACGAAATGGACTCAACACCGCATATTAAACGCCTAAGAATGTACCTGACTAGTAAGTATCTTAAAACCTATGGATTGCTATGTCTCCGAAAGAGAATCAAGCGTGTGTACAGGGGCATAAACGCAGCAGTGATAGGATTGGAGAGGTTCGGTGAGCAAATGAAGACCCTTTGAAGTCATATTGCATGGTACCCATTCCACGGGTTTCAACTACCCAGGTTTAAGGTATTCTTCCTTCAGCTAAAACATGCATGTGGAACCTAGAGTATGATCAACCATGTGACCGGGAGACGTGTTCAAATATGTCTCAGTTTTCGTACCCTGGTACTCGGGTGCAACATTCCAGACGCTTTACTAACACCCTCCCGACTTGGAGAGTCAGTCCCTTTAACCTCCTGTTTGGCCCAGTTTGCAATTTCTGCGGAAGATGAACAGGAATAGCGAGAACCAATGAGAGACTAGCTGGAGGTGTCTGGACGGGCAAATTTAACTCTCATTTCCCACAAGGAAGAGGAATTAACCAAAGGCTCAGCGTGCCGTGCCGGAACCAGATTAGGGCCTGAAGCCATCCTGCGGTGTTGCGGCCAGCTCAAAAGAAAGCGAGTTGAAGAAAGGAGCTCAGGGGCACTGTAATTCACAAACCTGCAGAGTTATAAATGACAGCTATCGTCCAAAAATATACTGAAGTAAGGCTGCCAAGAGGACTTGAAAGCGGGGCAGAATTGCAGGAAACCGATTTCAGGAGGTAGACTGGAATTGCATTGAAAGCATAGGAAAAGAGGCAGAACGTCCACAATGATGCACTTGGCCAAAAAGGGCGTATGCGTTTTTTCCTGAATATATTCAGGAAAAAACGCATACGCACTTTTTGGCCAACCAAGCAAACTTGCAAAGGAAATCTGCACTACAATGAAGTCTCACTTCACCCCGGTCAAAAGGGCCATCTGAAAAAAGTGTAAAATCCAGAAAGGCAGGACAGGCCATGGAGAACTAGGAGCCTTGTTATGCTGATGGGCGGGGTGTAAATTGCCAACAGACACTCGGGAGAAGTGTATGGTGTTTCCTGAAACATCTAAAAAACAAAGCAACAGATCCTAGGGCACTTCCACTTATGTTCCTATAGCTTAGGGAAATTAAAATCAAAAAGACACAGCCACCCCACAGTTTGGGACAGCTCTGTTTACAAGAACCTCGTTTACGGTACAAGTTCAATATCGCAGAAAGTGAAAAATGGATAAAGAATTTGTGGTACTTATGTACAATGCAAAATCACTCAGCCATGAAATCTATGTCATCAGGCCCGTAGCAACATAATGAGTGGATTCAGGTATGATGATTCTAACTGAAATATGTCACACAGAAAAAGAAACATCATAAGATATCACTAATACACGGAATGTGAACTTGGCTACACATGAACTGAATTACAAAACAGAACATGGTCTCAAGTTTAGAAAACCAACTTATGCTTCCTTAAGGGGGAAAGTGAGTTGGGGTGTTGCATAAAACCAGAGTTTGAAATTAGCACAGATACCATTCAATAAGCCAAATATGTAATAGACAAGACCTACCCCTTGCTCAACAAAATGGACTCAACAATGAGGTATCACCTCACACCTGATAGAATGGGCATCATGAGAAAATCTACAAACAAAAATGCTGGAAAGGATGTGGAGAAAAGGAACCCTCTTCCACTATTGTTGGGAATATAAATTGATACAGTCACTACGGAAAACAATATGGAGTTTCTTAAGAAACTAACAATAGAATTACCATATGATACAGCAATCCCAGTACTGGACATATACCCAGACAAAACCATAAATCAAAACGAGACATTCACCGCAATGTTCATTGCATCAGTATTTACAATATCGAGGTAATGGAAGCAACCTAAATGCCCACAGACAGACGAATGCATAAAGCTGTGGTACATATATAAAATGGAATATTACTAAGCCATGAAAAGGAATGAAATTGGGTCATTTGTAGAGACGTCGATGGATCTAGAGACTGTCATACAGAGTGAAGTAAGTCAGAAAGAGAAAAACAAATCTTGTATATTCATGCATATATGTGGAACCTAGAAAAACTGTACAGATTAACCATTTTGCAAGGCATAAATAGAGCAACAGATGTAGACAACAAATGTATGGACAACAAGGGGGGAAAGCTGTTGGGGGGGGTGGTGGTGGGAGGAGTTGAGAGACTGGGATTGGCATGTATACATTTATATGTATAAAATAGATAACCAATAAGAACCTGCTGTATAAAAATATAAAATAAAATTCAAAATTAAAAAGAAATAAAATTTAAAAAATAAAACAGAAAAAACAATTATTCCCTTCACATACATGTATTTATATGAATAAATTATTTCCATGCTTATATCTGTAAATACAAAAAAGAGGAATAAAATCTACCTTGAACCAAAAACGAAAAAGAGAAAAAAAACACAGAACCCACCAGTTCCACAGAGGAAAACGGTATCAGGGCACTTGCTCCAGTTGTAAACAATTCTGAAGTTGGCCAGTGGTGGGGAATCGTCTCCCATTCAGCCAGCAGCCCCCACGCAACAAGCGTCCTCATTGCAAAGCTGGGGCACCGTGCCGAGGCATCTGTGAGTAAACGTGAGCTGAGCCCCAGGCCAGTTGCTGCTGAACTATTCCCACCCGTCCCAGGTAAAACACCTGAATATATACAAGGACTTGAAAGCCTAGAGGAAGGGCCATAGAACCACACGAGTGACAGCATGCCGGCCGACTTGGTGCCTGCAGGCCAGCCAGGATGGTCCTGGCCCTGGGTGCTCTTCTGGAAGATTTCCATTTCCCTGACTGAGATACCCGTCCTGTCCCTGCCCCCACTGCTTTTTTCCTTCCTCACCTCTGCCCAGGGAGAAATTCCAGCAGCAGGTATGGGTGACACATCCTCTTCTTTAGCAGGTGGCAGCCTGGCAACTGCTGCAGAAAGTCCAGCAGAGCCCCACTCACACTGGGCCACCCACAAAGCCGTGGCCTCTCACTCCCTCCCACCAGCCCAGCCCCGAGACTGCTGACAGGGCAGAGAAAATGGCGTCAGGCACGGCTGCAGGGGCTCTTGCTGCCTGGAGTGGTATTTATATTGATCTCAACCCAGGCACACCTGGGGAGGGCTGGCCCGCACGGTAAGGCTGCCCAGGTCAGCCAATCATCACCCCTCAGGGGCTCACAGTTGCAGAAAATGGAACTTGCTGAACCGGCCAGGTCCAAGGAACAGGTGTGGGCTCCTGAGAGTCAGGATAGACAAGGGGCTGCAGCTTTGGCTTGTTTTCTAATCATTTTATCTGGCCCATGAGTGGGAGACAACTTCAAGAAAACCCTCTCCTTATGAGAGGAACCCAGGAGTCAGGGAGAGGAGGGGTGGGTGGTGGTTGGAGACAGAGGCCTGGTGCCCCGGGTGCAGTGGAAGTCTCTGGAAGACCAGGTGGAGGGAGGCCGCACAGAGTGATGCCCAGGGTCACAGACCTGTCGCAGCTGCTGTTTGTTAGTTCAAGTCCTGCTCTGAGGTGCTCTGTGCCAGCTCTGAGCGACAGGTGAGCTGGGGGTGCTCTGCAATGAGGGATATGTGCATGGTTCCTGTGTGCCCAGCCCTGCCATGGTACCTGCAAGGGTAGCTCTGTATCCTGGGAAGGGCCTGACCACGAGAGCCCCGTGGGCTGGGGTGGGGGTGGGGTACCTGCCCAGGTGAGCTCCATATTCTGGGATTGGTCTGACCACGAGAGCCCCATGGGCTGCTGGGGACCTGGTAAAGGATGTCAGGACAGTCAGTGAAGCCACCGAGGATATACCTCCAGTTGCTCCTAATTCCTACACCCTGCTGGTCATTCTACCAACCACCAGGACATGGTATTCTGTATTAGTCTTCAATGATGCCTTCTTTTGTATTCCATTAGTCCCAGAGTCACAAGAAATTTTGGCTTGTGAGTGGCAGGACTCAACATACAACTAAAACAATACTTCCGGGCCGTCTTGCCCCAAGGGTGCAAAAATTCCCACACCATCTTTGGGGAAAGCTTAGCTAAAGACCTAAAAGTTCTACCTCTGGAAAAGGAAACCCTCCTTCAGTACGCAGACGACATTCTGATCACCAGCCCTACTAAGGAGGCCTCTGAACTACCAAGCCAATAAAGGATAGAAGTTGTCCAAGAAAAAGCTCAAATATCACAGACTGCGGTGACCTGCCTGGGCTTCATTCTCACAGAAGGTCGGAGAAGCCCATCCCAGGAAAGGGAAGAAACCATTTTCAGCCTTACCCCTTTCTAAAACTAGAAGACAGCTTAGGGGTTCCTGGGGAGGCCAGGGTTTGCTGCTTCTGGATCCCTAACTACAGTCTACTAGCTGGGCCTCTATATGAAACACTGAAAGGAAAAGATGATGATCCTTTTGAATAGAATCCAGAAGTGGCCTTTCAAGAATGGAAAGAGCAGTCAATTCAGACCCTTGCCCTGGAACTCCCTAATTTAGCTAAACCCTTTGACCTTTACATTCCCGGTGAAAGGTGAATCGCCATTGGAGAATTAGTGCAAAAACTGGGACCACTTGAAATGGAACAATGCAAGAATGCCATCCAGGTAGGATAAACTACGGTCACCAAGGGGCTTGGCCCACTGCCGCATCTGGCCAAGATACTGGCGGTATCTAAAAACCTGGAAATCAGCAGCCCAAAAGGCCACCTCCTTCCTAAGGGAAAAGGACCCCACGTGGTGATCCTAACCACCAACGATGCCCTGAAGTTGCAGGGTTCGCTCCGTGGGCACACCGACCTCGAGTGAGGAGGCCCTCCAACTCCAACATCCAGAGAGATAACCGGGGGCAACAGGGCACCATGACGACTCGTGTGAACATCACTTGACCTGGAGTTTCTCTCATAAAACAATAAGAGTGTGTCCCAAAAGAGTAGACTACTGCTTGCAGGACTTACTGCACCCAGAGGGGAGCTAATAATCTTGGCGGGGGAACCGTATATCACACTGTCACCATAGAAAAGCCTACAGACACCGTGATGATGGTGGCCAATAAGACCGGCTGGACTCCTGTTTACTTCAAAAGGCTGTTGACTCAGTGGTCATCATGGTCCTTGATCACCACTGACCCTGGACTGTCTGGGAGTTGAGCGGGCAGGGCTCTGACACCTGGTGCTGTTTGTACGTTAATTCAGGGGCCTAATTGAAGAAAGCGCAGACTACTGGTCAGAGCATCTAGGCTGGCAGAAACGGTCAGCCTAAGGTGGCCGAACAAATGTGGGGCGGGGTGAAACCGGCCCCCACAGCGTCTCTGCACATCTCTTTCCTGGACCCTTAAAGGTCATTAGAATCTATAACACTTCCAATGCTGGTGCTCAGGTGGACGAGCAGGGAGGCAGGGGGCCTGGGGACAATCAACGTCACCTGGAGGCTGCTGGAGAGAAGCTCTGACCCTCGCCCCCGGGTATTAGGGCTCCCAACTCAGCACTCAGCAGTTACAGAAGAAGTGTCTGCACCCTCAGCACTCCAAGAATGAGGAACGGGACAAAAGGCAGAGGAGGGGTTTGTCCCCAGCAAAGCCCATTAAAAATCCCTGGGAGATAAAAATAGAATCTGGGCAATAAAGTCAAGTCTAACCTTTTTTATCCTTTGTGCTTTGTCTAATTTCACGTGCTCCTAGGGTCCCGCATGCAGAGGTTCCACACCCGGCACTTCAGACCAGATTTCCTAGTGCAGAATGGCTGGGTCGACACCTCAGCTCCTGGGGCCCAGTGCAGACTCCGCGATATAGAGCCTGAGCTGCAGCCAACCTGGCCCTCGAGAGCTCCGCCCCCTCCCTCCCACTGACTCTGACAGGATCTCTACACAGCAGCCCAGCCCACAGCCCACGGGGTAGTGCATGCTCTCACCTCTCCATTCTCTGATCAAAATATAAAGTTTCCTTTGCTTGTGAACCAAACTCAGTCTCGATCTGTTGGCCCCAATGACACTGGGCAGGGGGACACTTGTTGGGGTCCACTCTGGAGGATCAGTAACAGAAATTGAGACTATTGTAACCTCAATGAACAGATGTGTGAGCCAAACTGTAGTTAACATAGAACAGTGTATAAGGCTCGGGTAAAATAAGATGTTTCTAACACTTCCATTTGATATTTCCATCACTTTATTATAAGCAAGTTCAGTGAAAAGGTTTGTCTTATTTGTCAGGTCAATATTAGAGAAACGAAGTGATTTCTTTCCAAGGATGTACATCTAATAATCTTGGTTAAAGCTTCAATCTTGTTTTAAATGCTTTTCCATTGAAAATGATACCTCTCTTTCAGCTCCCCCATTTCTGAGAAGTATAAAATCTTATAATTTATTATTACCAAAGGGGAAAGGTGGGAGGAGGGATAAATTAACAGTTTGGGATTAACACATACACACTGCTATGTATAAAATAGATCATCAACAAGGAACTACTGTATAGCACAGGGAACTACACTCAACATTTTGCAATAACCTATAAGGGGAAATAATCTGAAAAAGAATAGATATTTTTATTGACATCATCTATCAATGACAGTTAAAGTGTAACCTAAGGGAAGCTGGTGGTGAGTGCTTCTGACCCTGAAGACTTCAATCATCTAAAGTTTGGACTCTGCCTACTTCCCAAGGCCCTTAATGAACATATGTGTAGCCGTAGCTTAAAAAATTCCCCAGTTTGGGTTTCGGGGAGACACTGATTTTGAAAAAGCCCTGGTGTTCTCCTTACATGAATGGGACTCTTCCTACTGCTAAAACATGTCTGTCACACCCAGAGGATGGTATACCGTCTGATCGGGAAGAGTTTGGAAAAGGCATCTCATCTCCTCATCTCCTGGTGCTCGGGTTCACCCCTCCAGCGTCTTTACTAACAGTCTCCCCACTTGGAGATGTCAGCACTGTCAACATCCTGTTGCGTACAGTTTGGAATTTGTCCAGAGGATGAAGCGGAAGGATGAGGAACAATGAGAGACAAGTCCTAGGTGTTCAGACAGGCACATGTCACTCTAATTTCCAATCAGGAAGACGAATTGACCAAAGGCTAGGGTTGCCCATGGAAACAGTATAGGGCTTGAGGAAATCCCGCTGCTTTGTGGCCAGTTCCCATAAACACAAGTTGAACAATGGAACTCAGGGGCAGTAAAATTCACAAAACTGCAGAGTTGAAAATATCCATCACTGAAAAATGTCTTGAGGAAAGTCAGAGAAAAGGACTTGTAAGCAAGGGAGAATGGCAGGAAAGGGATTTGAGGAGGTAGAAAGGACTCGCCATTAAGCACAAGAAAAGGAGCTGAACATTGCCAACATTGCAGTTGGCCAAAAAGGGTGTATGCGTTTTTTTCTGTATATATTCAAGAAAAGGGCATACACTTTTTTAGCCAACCAAACAGGTGGGCACTGGAAGTCAATACTACAAAAGATATCACTTCGCATCAGTCAGAAGAGCCATCCTCATAAAGCGTAAACAACAGAAATGCAGGACAGGGCAAGGAGAAGAGGGAGCCCTGTGAGACTTATAGTGGAAATGTATATTGCCAACGGCCATTCTGGAGAAGTGTATTGTGTTTACTAAAGCATCTAAAAAATGAGCTACAGAGCATAGGGCACTTGCACTCATGGGCGTATATCTTGAGAAAAACAAAAATCGAGAGGACACAGGCACCCCAATGTTTACCCCCTCTCTGTTTAAAAGATCCTCAACTAGGATATAACTTAAATGTCTCTGGAGGGAAAAAATGGGTAGAGATGTGGTACTTAGGTAGAGTGGAATATTATTCAGCCTGGAAATCAATGAAATATGGCCAGTTGTAACAACTCCGGAGGAGTTACGTATGATCTTTCTAAGTGACAGAATTCAAAAAGAAAAAGACACATATCATAAGATATCACTTAAAGGTGGAATCCAAAATGGCTACACATGAAATAAATTACAAAACAAAAACATAGTCAAATATGTAGAAAACACACATAAGGCTGCTAAACGGGAAAGGTGGGGAGGGGTGAGGCATCACCCAGGAGGTTGAAATTAGCAAAGATACCATTCCAAATACCAAACTGATAATCAACAAGGCCTACACGGTAGCTAAAAGAACTGCACTCAGCACACTCAAGTCACCGGAAAAGAATATATATGACTGGTAAGAATCTGAAAAAGAATTTACTGATGTCTCTCTGTACGTGAATCAAGTGGATGTACAGCAGCAAGAAACAGAGCTTTGAAAATCAGCTGTAACCAATATAGTAATAAATTGAAAAAAATAAACGACAGAGAGACAGAGAAAACCTCTTACAACTTTTCCTCAGGGCCGGTGATGCAACATGGATTGAACACATCTAGACCCACAGCAGGATGAGACATAAGGCTGGAAACTGTTTGCGCTAAGAGAAATGTGAGGTTGGGTGAGGAAATGCACACCCTTTAAAGTAATACTACCTGGTACCCATTCAATGGGTCCCAAATATGCAGGTTCAAGGGATCTTCCTACAGCTAAAACATGCATGGAAAACCCAGAGGACTGTACACCATGTGATCGGGAGATGTGTCTAAAATGCAGCTCATTTATCCTCTCCTGGTGCTCCTGTTCACCATTCCAGCCACGTTACTTAGAATCTCCCCACTTGGAGAATCAGCACATTTCAACTTCTGTTTCACACATTTTGCAAATTGTGAGGAGGATGAACGGGGAACCAATGAGAGAATAGTTGTAGGGGTTTGGACGGGCACATATCACTCTAATTTCCCATTAAGAATAAGAATTGAAAAAAGGCTCAGCCCGCCTCGCCCGAGCCAAAATAGGGCCTGAAGCAATCCTGCGGGTTTGAGGCCAGCTCACAAAAGAGCAACTTAAAAAATGGAGCTCAGGGTCACTGCAATTCACAAACCTGCAGAGTTATAAATGAAAACTAACGTCCAAAAATATGTTGAGGTAAGGCAAAGAAGAGGATCTGAATGCAAGACAGAATTGCAAGAAACAGATTTCAAGAGATAGATTGGACTCGTCTTTAAAGCACATGAAAAGCGGCAGAATTTCGACAATGATGCAGTTGGCCCAAAAGGGCGTATGCGTTTTTTCCTGATTATATCCAGGAAAAAACGCATACGCACTTTATGGGCAACGAAGCAAGCAAGCAATGCAAATGTGCACAACAAAGAAGTCTCATTTCCCACTGGTCAAAAGGGCCATCCTAAAAAATTGTAAAAACCAGAAATGCAGGACAGGCCATGGAGAACAGGGAGCCTTTATACGCTGATGGGCAGTGTGTGAACTGCCGAGAGCCACTCTGGAGAAGTGTATGGTGGTTCCTAAATCATCTAAAAAACAGAGCTACAGAGCATAGGACACTTCCAATCATGGGAGTATATCTAGGGAAATCTAAAAATTAACAAGACACAAGCACACCACAGTTTAGGGCTACTCTGTTTACAAGAACCTCAACTTCAGTATACCTTAAATATCCCAGGAAAGAGAACAATGGATAAAGAAGATGTGGTACTTATGTACAATGGAATATCTCTTCACCATGAAATCAATGTAATAAGGCTAGTAGAAGGATAAAGAGTGGATTTAGGTCCGATAATACTACTTGAAATAAGTCAAACAGAAAAAGAAACATATCATAAGATATCACTTATAGAGGGAGGGTAAATATGGCTGCACAAGAAATGAATTACAGAACAGAACAGTGTCTCACATTTAGAAAACACACTTATTTCAGCTTAAGGGGAAAGGAGAGGTGGGGTGATGCATAAAACCAGAGTTTGAAATTAGCACAGATACCGTTCAATAAACCAAATAGATATTAGACAAGATCTACACCTTGCTCAATGAACTGGCCTCAACACACCCTATACACCGCAGAGAAATATATCTGAGTAATAAGAATCTTAAAACCCATGTATTGATATATCTCCATAAGGGAATCAAGTGTGTGCAGAGTGGCACAAACACAGCAGTGAAAATGAGCTAAACCCCATTATAGAAATAAATTTAAAAAACAAAACGCAGAAACAATGAAAGAGAGAAAAATTCTTACAAAATTCGCTCAGGGGCTGTGATGCAACCTGGATTGACCACATATAAACCCACAGCTGGATAAGACATAAGGCTGGACACTTGGGGCTGAGAGGATTGATGAGCTTTGGTGAGCAACTGCCAAAAGTTTAATGCAATACTTCATGCTACTCATTCCAAGGGTCCCAACACTCCAGGTTGAAGGGAATCTTCCTACAGCTAAACCATGCTTGGGAAACCCAGCGACTGGTATACCATCTGATCGGGAAAGGTTTCTAAAACGCACCTCATTTTTCCTCTCCTGGGGCTCCGGATCGACATTCCAGCCGCTTTACCAAAAATATCCCCACATGGAGAGTCAATGCCTTTAAGTTCTGGTATCGCACAGTCTGCAGTTAGTGCGGAGGATGAATGGGAATAGGGGGAACCAGTGAGAAACTAGCTGTAGCGGTTTCAATGGGCACATGTCACTCTAAATTCACATCAGTAAGAAGAATAAACCAAAGGCACAGCAAGGTGCCCCAGAAGAAGAATAGGGCCTGAAGGAATCCTGTGGTTATGAGGCAAGATCACAAAAATAAGAGCTGAAAAATGGAGCTAAGGGCCACTGCAATTCAAAAACCTGCAGAGTTATAAAGGCCAACTATTTTCAAAAAATATATTGAGGTAAGGCTATGAAGAGGCATTGAAAGAAAGGCAGAATTGCAGGAAAACGATTTCAGGAGGTAGACTGGAATTGCATTTAAAGCATAGGAAAAGAGGCAGAACGTCCACAATGATGCACTTGGCCAAAAAGGGCGTATGCGTTTTTTCCTGAATATATTCAGGAAAAAACGCATACGCCCTTTTTGGCCAACCAAGCAAGCTTGCAAAGGAAATCTGCACTACAATGAAGTCTCACTTCCCCCCGGTCAAAAGGGCCATCTGAAAAAAGTGTAAAATCCAGAAAGGCAGGACAGGCCATGGAGAACTGGGAGCCTTGTTATGCTGATGGGCGGGATGTAAATTGCCAACAGACACTCGGGAGAAGTGTACGGTGTTTCCTGAAACATCTAAAAAACAAAGCAACAGAGCCTAGGGCACTTCCACTTATGGTCCTATAGCTTAGGGAAATTAAAATCAAAAAGACACAGCCACCCCAAAGTTTGGGACGCCTCTGTTTACAAGAACCTCGTTTACCGTACAAGTTCAATATCACAGAAAGTGAAAAATGGATAAAGAAGTTGTGGTATTTACTTACAAAGCAATATCACTCAGCAATGAAATCTATGTCATCAGGCCCTTAGCAGCACAATGAGTGGATTCAGGTATGACGATTCTAACTGAAATAAGTCACACAGAAAAAGAAACATCATAAGATATCAGTAATACACGGAATGTAAACTTGGCTACACAGGAACTGAATTACAGAACAGAACAGGGTCTCAAATTTAGAAAACCAACTTATGCTTGCTTAAGGGTAAAGGTGAGTTGGGGTGCTGCATAAAACCAGAGATTGAAATGAGCACAGATAAAGTTCCTTAAGCCAAATATGGAATAGACAAGAGCTACTCCTTGCTCAACGAAATGGACTCAACACCCCATATTAAGCGCCTAAGAATGTACCTGACTAGTAAGTATCTTAAAACCTATGGATTGCTATATCTCCAAAAGAGAATCAAGCGTGTGTCCAGGGGCATAAATGCAGCAGTGATAGGATTGGAGAGGTTCGGTGAGCAAACAAAGACCCTTTGAAGTCATATTGCATGGTACCCATTCCACGGGTCTCAACTCTCCAGGTTTCAGGGATTCTTCCTTCAGCTAAAACATGCATGTGGAACCTAGAGTATGATCAACCATGTGATCGGGAAACGTGTTCAAATATGTCTCAGTTTTCGTACCCTGGTACTCGGGTGCAACATTCCAGACGCTTTACTAACACCCTCCCGACTTGGAGAGTCAGTCCCTTTAACCTCCTGTTTGGCCCAGTTTGCAATTTCTGCGGAAGATGAACAGGAATAGCGAGAACCAATGAGAGACTAGCTGGAGGTGTCTGGACGGGCAAATTTAACTCTCATTTCCCACCAGGAAGAGGAATTAACCAAAGGCTCAGCGTGCCGTGCCGGAACCAGATTAGGGCCTGAAGCTATCCTGCGGTGTTGCGGCCAGGTCACAAGAAAGCGAGTTGAAGAAAGGAGCTCAGGGGCACTGTAATTCACAAACCTGCAGAGTTATAAATGACAGCTATCGTCCAAAAATATACTGAAGTAAGGCTGCCAAGAGGACTTGAAAGCGGGGCAGAATTGCAGGAAACCGATTTCAGGAGGTAGACTGGAATTGCATTGAAAGCATAGGAAAAGAGGCAGAACGTCCACAATGATGCACTTGGCCAAAAAGGGCGTATGCGTTTTTTCCTGAATATATTCAGGAAAAAACGCATACGCCCTTTTTGGCCAACCAAGCAAGCTTGCAAAGGAAATCTGCACTACAATGAAGTCTCACTTCCCCCCGGTCAAAAGGGCCATCTGAAAAAAGTGTAAAATCCAGAAAGGCAGGACAGGCCATGGAGAACTGGGAGCCTTGTTATGCTGATGGGCGGGATGTAAATTGCCAACACACACTCGAGAGAAGTGTACGGTGTTTCCTGAAACATCTAAAAAACAAAGCAACAGAGCCTAGGGCACTTCCACTTATGGTCCTATAGCTTAGGGAAATTAAAATCAAAAAGACACAGCCACCCCAAAGTTTGGGACGACTCTATTTACAAGAACCTCGTTTACCGTACAAGTTCAATATCACAGAAAGTGAAAAATGGATAAAGAAGTTGTGGTATTTACTTACAAAGCAATAACACTCAGCAATGAAATCTATGTCATCAGGCCCTTAGCAGCACAATGAGTGGATTCAGGTATGATGATTCTAACTGAAATAAGTCACACAGAAAAAGAAACATCATAAGATATCAGTAATACACGGAATGTAAACTTGGCTACACAGGAACTGAATTACAGAACAGAACAGGGTCTCAAATTTAGAAAACCAACTTATGCTTGCTTAAGGGGAAAGGTGAGTTTGGGTGCTGCACAAAACCATAGATTGAAATGAGCACAGATAAAGTTCCTTAAGCCAAATATGGAATAGACAAGAGCTACTCCTTGCTCAACGAAATGGACTCAACACCGCATATTAAAAGCCTAAGAATGTACCTGACTAGTAAGTATCTTAAAACCTATGGATTGCTATGTCTCCGAAAGAGAATCAAGCATGTGTACAGGGGCATAAACGCAGCAGTGATAGGATTGGAGAGGTTCGGTGAGCAAATGAAGACCCTTTGAAGTCATATTGCATGGTACCCATTCCACGGGTTTCAACTACCCAGGTTTAAGGTATTCTTCCTTCAGCTAAAACATGCATGTGGAACCTAGAGTATGATCAACCATGTGATCGGGAGACCTGTTCAAATATGTCTCAGTTTTCGTACCCTGGTACTCGGGTGCAACATTCCAGACGCTTTACTAACACTCTCCCGACTTGGAGAGTCAGTCCCTTTAACCTCCTGTTTGGCCCAGTTTGCAATTTCTGCGGAAGATGAACAGGAATAGCGAGAACCAATGAGAGACTAGCTGGAGGTGTCTGGACGGGCAAATTTAACTCTCATTTCTCACCAGGAAGAGGAATTAACCAAAGGCTCAGCGTGCCGTGCCGGAACAAGATTAGGGCCTGAAGCCATCCTGCGGTGTTGCGGCCAGCTCAAAAGAAAGCGAGTTGAAGAAAGGAGCTCAGGGGCATTGTAATTCACAAACCTGCAGAGTTATACATGACAGCTATCGTCCAAAAATATACTGAAGTAAGGCTGCCAAGAGGACTTGAAAGCGGGGCAGAATTGCAGGAAACCGATTTCAGGAGGTAGACTGGAATTGCATTGAAAGCATAGGAAAAGAGGCAGAACGTCCACAATGCTGCACTTGGCCAAAAAGGGCGTATGCGTTTTTTCCTGAATATATTCAGGAAAAAACGCATACGCCCTTTTTGGCCAACCAAGCAAGCTTGCAAAGGAAATCTGCACTACAATGAAGTCTCACTTCCCCCCGGTCAAAAGGGCCATCTGAAAAAAGTGTAAAATCCAGTAAGGCAGGACAGGCCATGGAGAACTGGGAGCCTTGTTATGCTGATGGGCGGGATGTAAATTGCCAACAGCCACTCGGGAGAAGTGTACGGTGTTTCCTGAAACATCTAAAAAACAAAGCAACAGAGCCTAGGGCACTTCCACTTATGGTCCTATAGATAAGGGAAATTAAAATCAAAAAGACACAGCCACCCCAAAGTTTGGGACGCCTCTGTTTACAAGAACCTCGTTTACCGTACAAGTTCAATATCACAGAAAGTGAAAAATGGATAAAGAAGTTGTGGTATTTACTTACAAAGCAATAACACTCAGCAATGAAATCTATGTCATCAGGCCCTTAGCAGCACAATGAGTGGATTCAGGTATGATGATTCTAACTGAAATAAGTCACACAGAAAAAGAAACATCATAAGATATCAGTAATACACGGAATGTAAACTTGGCTACACAGGAACTGAATTACAGAACAGAACAGGGTCTCAAATTTAGAAAACCAACTTATGCTTGCTTAAGGGGAAAGGTGAGTTTGGGTGCTGCATAAAACCATAGATTGAAATGAGCACAGATAAAGTTCCTTAAGCCAAATATGGAATAGACAAGAGCTACTCCTTGCTCAACGAAATGGACTCAACACCGCATATTAAAAGCCTAAGAATGTACCTGACTAGTAAGTATCTTAAAACCTATGGATTGCTATGTCTCCGAAAGAGAATCAAGCATGTGTACAGGGGCATAAACGCAGCAGTGATAGGATTGGAGAGGTTCGGTGAGCAAATGAAGACCCTTTGAAGTCATATTGCATGGTACCCATTCCACGGGTTTCAACTACCCAGGTTTAAGGTATTCTTCCTTCAGCTAAAACATGCATGTGGAACCTAGAGTATGATCAACCATGTGATCGGGAGACCTGTTCAAATATGTCTCAGTTTTCGTACCCTTTTACTCGGGTGCAACATTCCAGACGCTTTACTAACACTCTCCCGACTTGGAGAGTCAGTCCCTTTAACCTCCTGTTTGGCCCAGTTTGCAATTTCTGCGGAAGATGAACAGGAATAGCGAGAACCAATGAGAGACTAGCTGGAGGTGTCTGGACGGGCAAATTTAACTCTCATTTCCCACCAGGAAGAGGAATTAACCAAAGGCTCAGCGTGCCGTGCCGTAACAAGATTAGGGCCTGAAGCCATCCTGCGGTGTTGCGGCCAGCTCAAAAGAAAGCGAGTTGAAGAAAGGAGCTCAGGGGCACTGTAATTCACAAACCTGCAGAGTTATAAATGACAGCTATCGTCCAAAAATATACTGAAGTAAGGCTGCCAAGAGGACTTGAAAGCGGGGCAGAATTGCAGGAAACTGATTTCAGGAGGTAGACTGGAATTGCATTGAAAGCATAGGTAAAGAGGCAGAACGTCCACAATGATGCACTTGGCCAAAAAGGGCGTATGTGTTTTTTCCTGAATATATTCAGGAAAAAACGCATACGCCCTTTTTGGCCAACCAAGCAAGCTTGCAAAGGAAATCTGCACTACAATGAAGTCTCACTTCCCCCCGGTCAAAAGGGCAATCTGAAAAAAGTGTAAAATCCAGAAAAGCAGGACAGGCCATGGAGAACTGGGAGCCTTGTTATGCTGATGGGCGGGATGTAAATTGCCAACAGACACTCGGGAGAAGTGTATGGTGTTTCCTGAAACATCTAAAAAACAAAGCAACAGAGCCTAGGGCACTTCCACTTATGGTCCTATAGCTTAGGGAAATTAAAATCAAAAAGACACAGCCACCCCAAAGTTTGGGACGCCTCTGTTTACAAGAACCTCGTTTACAGTACAAGTTCAACATCGCAGAAAGTGAAAAATGGATAAAGAATTTGTGGTATTTACTTACAAAGCAATATCACTCAGCAATGAAATCTATGTCATCAGGCCCTTAGCAGCACAATGAGTGGATTCAGGTATGACGATTCTAACTGAAATAAGTCACACAGAAAAAGAAACATCATAAGATATCAGTAATACACGGAATGTAAACTTGGCTACACAGGAACTGAATTACAGAACAGAACAGGGTCTCAAATTTAGAAAACCAACTTATGCTTGCTTAAGGGGAAAGGTGAGTTGGGGTGCTGCATAAAACCAGAGATTGAAATGAGCACAGATAAAGTTCCTTAAGCCAAATATGGAATAGACAAGAGCTACTCCTTGCTCAACGAAATGGACTCAACACCCCATATTAAGCGCCTAAGAATGTACCTGACTAGTAAGTATCTTAAAACCTATGGATTGCTATATCTCCAAAAGAGAATCAAGCGTGTGTCCAGGGGCATAAATGCAGCAGTGATAGGATTGGAGAGGTTCGGTGAGCAAACAAAGACCCTTTGAAGTCATATTGCATGGTACCCATTCCACGGGTCTCAACTCTCCAGGTTTCAGGGATTCTTCCTTCAGCTAAAACATGCATGTGGAACCCAGAGTATGATCAACCATGTGATCGGGAAACGTGTTCAAATATGTCTCAGTTTTCGTACCCTGGTACTCGGGTGCAACATTCCAGACGCTTTACTAACACCCTCCCGACTTGGAGAGTCAGTCCCTTTAACCTCCTGTTTGGCCCAGTTTGCAATTTCTGCGGAAGATGAACAGGAATAGCGAGAACCAATGAGAGACTAGCTGGAGGTGTCTGGACGGGCAAATTTAACTCTCATTTCCCACCAGGAAGAGGAATTAACCAAAGGCTCAGCGTGCCGTGCCGGAACCAGATTAGGGCCTGAAGCTATCCTGCGGTGTTGCGGCCAGGTCACAAGAAAGCGAGTTGAAGAAAGGAGCTCAGGGGCACTGTAATTCACAAACCTGCAGAGTTATAAATGACAGCTATCGTCCAAAAATATACTGAAGTAAGGCTGCCAAGAGGACTTGAAAGCGGGGCAGAATTGCAGGAAACCGATTTCAGGAGGTAGACTGGAATTGCATTGAAAGCATAGGAAAAGAGGCAGAACGTCCACAATGATGCACTTGGCCAAAAAGGGCGTATGCGTTTTTTCCTGAATATATTCAGGAAAAAACGCATACGCCCTTTTTGGCCAACCAAGCAAGCTTGCAAAGGAAATCTGCACTACAATGAAGTCTCACTTCCCCCCGGTCAAAAGGGCCATCTGAAAAAAGTGTAAAATCCAGAAAGGCAGGACAGGCCATGGAGAACTGGGAGCCTTGTTATGCTGATGGGCGGGATGTAAATTGCCAACACACACTCGAGAGAAGTGTACGGTGTTTCCTGAAACATCTAAAAAACAAAGCAACAGAGCCTAGGGCACTTCCACTTATGGTCCTATAGCTTAGGGAAATTAAAATCAAAAAGACACAGCCACCCCAAAGTTTGGGACGACTCTGTTTACAAGAACCTCGTTTACCGTACAAGTTCAATATCACAGAAAGTGAAAAATGGATAAAGAAGTTGTGGTATTTACTTACAAAGCAATAACACTCAGCAATGAAATCTATGTCATCAGGCCCTTAGCAGCACAATGAGTGGATTCAGGTATGATGATTCTAACTGAAATAAGTCACACAGAAAAAGAAACATCATAAGATATCAGTAATACACGGAATGTAAACTTGGCTACACAGGAACTGAATTACAGAACAGAACAGGGTCTCAAATTTAGAAAACCAACTTATGCTTGCTTAAGGGGAAAGGTGAGTTTGGGTGCTGCACAAAACCATAGATTGAAATGAGCACAGATAAAGTTCCTTAAGCCAAATATGGAATAGACAAGAGCTACTCCTTGCTCAACGAAATGGACTCAACACCGCATATTAAAAGCCTAAGAATGTACCTGACTAGTAAGTATCTTAAAACCTATGGATTGCTATGTCTCCGAAAGAGAATCAAGCATGTGTACAGGGGCATAAACGCAGCAGTGATAGGATTGGAGAGGTTCGGTGAGCAAATGAAGACCCTTTGAAGTCATATTGCATGGTACCCATTCCACGGGTTTCAACTACCCAGGTTTAAGGTATTCTTCCTTCAGCTAAAACATGCATGTGGAACCTAGAGTATGATCAACCATGTGATCGGGAGACCTGTTCAAATATGTCTCAGTTTTCGTACCCTGGTACTCGGGTGCAACATTCCAGACGCTTTACTAACACTCTCCCGACTTGGAGAGTCAGTCCCTTTAACCTCCTGTTTGGCCCAGTTTGCAATTTCTGCGGAAGATGAACAGGAATAGCGAGAACCAATGAGAGACTAGCTGGAGGTGTCTGGACGGGCAAATTTAACTCTCATTTCCCACCAGGAAGAGGAATTAACCAAAGGCTCAGCGTGCCGTGCCGGAACAAGATTAGGGCCTGAAGCCATCCTGCGGTGTTGCGGCCAGCTCAAAAGAAAGCGAGTTGAAGAAAGGAGCTCAGGGGCACTGTAATTCACAAACCTGCAGAGTTATACATGACAGCTATCGTCCAAAAATATACTGAAGTAAGGCTGCCAAGAGGACTTGAAAGCGGGGCAGAATTGCAGGAAACCGATTTCAGGAGGTAGACTGGAATTGCATTGAAAGCATAGGAAAAGAGGCAGAACGTCCACAATGATGCACTTGGCCAAAAAGGGCGTATGCGTTTTTTCCTGAATATATTCAGGAAAAAACGCATACGCCCTTTTTGGCCAACCAAGCAAGCTTGCAAAGGAAATCTGCACTACAATGAAGTCTCACTTCCCCCCGGTCAAAAGGGCCATCTGAAAAAAGTGTAAAATCCAGAAAGGCAGGACAGGCCATGGAGAACTGGGAGCCTTGTTATGCTGATGGGCGGGATGTAAATTGCCAACAGCCACTCGGGAGAAGTGTACGGTGTTTCCTGAAACATCTAAAAAACAAAGCAACAGAGCCTAGGGCACTTCCACTTATGGTCCTATAGCTTAGGGAAATTAAAATCAAAAAGACACAGCCACCCCAAAGTTTGGGACGCCTCTGTTTACAAGAACCTCGTTTACCGTACAAGTTCAATATCACAGAAAGTGAAAAATGGATAAAGAAGTTGTGGTATTTACTTACAAAGCAATAACACTCAGCAATGAAATCTATGTCATCAGGCCCTTAGCAGCACAATGAGTGGATTCAGGTATGATGATTCTAACTGAAATAAGTCACACAGAAAAAGAAACATCATAAGATATCAGTAATACACGGAATGTAAACTTGGCTACACAGGAACTGAATTACAGAACAGAACAGGGTCTCAAATTTAGAAAACCAACTTATGCTTGCTTAAGGGGAAAGGTGAGTTTGGGTGCTGCATAAAACCATAGATTGAAATGAGCACAGATAAAGTTCCTTAAGCCAAATATGGAATAGACAAGAGCTACTCCTTGCTCAACGAAATGGACTCAACACCGCATATTAAAAGCCTAAGAATGTACCTGACTAGTAAGTATCTTAAAACCTATGGATTGCTATGTCTCCGAAAGAGAATCAAGCATGTGTACAGGGGCATAAACGCAGCAGTGATAGGATTGGAGAGGTTCGGTGAGCAAATGAAGACCCTTTGAAGTCATATTGCATGGTACCCATTCCACGGGTTTCAACTACCCAGGTTTCAGGTATTCTTCCTTCAGCTAAAACATGCATGTGGAACCTAGAGTATGATCAACCATGTGATCGGGAGACCTGTTCAAATATGTCTCAGTTTTCGTACCCTGGTACTCGGGTGCAACATTCCAGACGCTTTACTAACACTCTCCCGACTTGGAGAGTCAGTCCCTTTAACCTCCTGTTTGGCCCAGTTTGCAATTTCTGCGGAAGATGAACAGGAATAGCGAGAACCAATGAGAGACTAGCTGGAGGTGTCTGGATGGGCAAATTTAACTCTCATTTCCCACCAGGAAGAGGAATTAACCAAAGGCTCAGCGTGCCGTGCCGTAACAAGATTAGGGCCTGAAGCCATCCTGCGGTGTTGCGGCCAGCTCAAAAGAAAGCGAGTTGAAGAAAGGAGCTCAGGGGCACTGTAATTCACAAACCTGCAGAGTTATAAATGACAGCTATCGTCCAAAAATATACTGAAGTAAGGCTGCCAAGAGGACTTGAAAGTGGGGCAGAATTGCAGGAAACCGATTTCAGGAGGTAGACTGGAATTGCATTGAAAGCATAGGAAAAGAGGCAGAACGTCCACAATGATGCACTTGGCCAAAAAGGGCGTATGCGTTTTTTCCTGAATATATTCAGGAAAAAACGCATACGCCCTTTTTGGCCAACCAAGCAAGCTTGCAAAGGAAATCTGCACTACAATGAAGTCTCACTTCCCCCCGGTCAAAAGGGCCATCTGAAAAAAGTGTAAAATCCAGAAAGGCAGGACAGGCCATGGAGAACTGGGAGCCTTGTTATGCTGATGGGCGGGATGTAAATTGCCAACAGCCACTCGGGAGAAGTGTACGGTGTTTCCTGAAACATCTAAAAAACAAAGCAACAGAGCCTAGGGCACTTCCACTTATGGTCCTATAGCTTAGGGAAATTAAAATCAAAAAGACACAGCCACCACAAAGTTTGGGACGCCTCTGTTTACAAGAACCTCGTTTACCGTACAAGTTCAATATCACAGAAAGTGAAAAATGGATAAAGAAGTTGTGGTATTTACTTACAAAGCAATAACACTCAGCAATGAAATCTATGTCATCAGGCCCTTAGCAGCACAATGAGTGGATTCAGGTATGATGATTCTAACTGAAATAAGTCACACAGAAAAAGAAACATCATAAGATATCAGTAATACACGGAATGTAAACTTGGCTACACAGGAACTGAATTACAGAACAGAACAGGGTCTCAAATTTAGAAAACCAACTTATGCTTGCTTAAGGCGAAAGGTGAGTTTGGGTGCTGCATAAAACCATAGATTGAAATGAGCACAGATAAAGTTCCTTAAGCCAAATATGGAATAGACAAGAGCTACTCCTTGCTCAACGAAATGGACTCAACACCGCATATTAAAAGCCTAAGAATGTACCTGACTAGTAAGTATCTTAAAACCTATGGATTGCTATGTCTCCGAAAGAGAATCAAGCATGTGTACAGGGGCATAAACGCAGCAGTGATAGGATTGGAGAGGTTCGGTGAGCAAATGAAGACCCTTTGAAGTCATATTGCATGGTACCCATTCCACGGGTTTCAACTACCCAGGTTTAAGGTATTCTTCCTTCAGCTAAAACATGCATGTGGAACCTAGAGTATGATCAACCATGTGATCGGGAGACCTGTTCAAATATGTCTCAGTTTTCGTACCCTGGTACTCGGGTGCAACATTCCAGACGCTTTACTAACACTCTCCCGACTTGGAGAGTCAGTCCCTTTAACCTCCTGTTTGGCCCAGTTTGCAATTTCTGCGGAAGATGAACAGGAATAGCGAGAACCAATGAGAGACTAGCTGGAGGTGTCTGGACGGGCAAATTTAACTCTCATTTCCCACCAGGAAGAGGAATTAACCAAAGGCTCAGCGTGCCGTGCCGTAACAAGATTAGGGCCTGAAGCCATCCTGCGGTGTTGCGGCCAGCTCAAAAGAAAGCGAGTTGAAGAAAGGAGCTCAGGGGCACTGTAATTCACAAACCTGCAGAGTTATAAATGACAGCTATCGTCCAAAAATATACTGAAGTAAGGCTGCCAAGAGGACTTGAAAGTGGGGCAGAATTGCAGGAAACCGATTTCAGGAGGTAGACTGGAATTGCATTGAAAGCATAGGAAAAGAGGCAGAACGTCCACAATGATGCACTTGGCCAAAAAGGGCGTATGCGTTTTTTCCTGAATATATTCAGGAAAAAACGCATACGCCCTTTTTGGCCAACCAAGCAAGCTTGCAAAGGAAATCTGCACTACAATGAAGTCTCACTTCCCCCCGGTCAAAAGGGCCATCTGAAAAAAGTGTAAAATCCAGAAAGGCAGGACAGGCCATGGAGAACTGGGAGCCTTGTTATGCTGATGGGCGGGATGTAAATTGCCAACAGCCACTCGGGAGAAGTGTACGGTGTTTCCTGAAACATCTAAAAAACAAAGCAACAGAGCCTAGGGCACTTCCACTTATGGTCCTATAGCTTAGGGAAATTAAAATCAAAAAGACACAGCCACCCCAAAGTTTGGGACGCCTCTGTTTACAAGAACCTCGTTTACCGTACAAGTTCAATATCACAGAAAGTGAAAAATGGATAAAGAAGTTGTGGTATTTACTTACAAAGCAATAACACTCAGCAATGAAATCTATGTCATCAGGCCCTTAGCAGCACAATGAGTGGATTCAGGTATGATGATTCTAACTGAAATAAGTCACACAGAAAAAGAAACATCATAAGATATCAGTAATACACGGAATGTAAACTTGGCTACACAGGAACTGAATTACAGAACAGAACAGGGTCTCAAATTTAGAAAACCAACTTATGCTTGCTTAAGGGTAAAGGTGAGTTGGGGTGCTGCATAAAACCAGAGATTGAAATGAGCACAGATAAAGTTCCTTAAGCCAAATATGGAATAGACAAGAGCTACTCCTTGCTCAACGAAATGGACTCAACACCCCATATTAAGCGCCTAAGAATGTACCTGACTAGTAAGTATCTTAAAACCTATGGATTGCTATATCTCCAAAAGAGAATCAAGCGTGTGTCCAGGGGCATAAATGCAGCAGTGATAGGATTGGAGAGGTTCGGTGAGCAAACAAAGACCCTTTGAAGTCATATTGCATGGTACCCATTCCACGGGTCTCAACTCTCCAGGTTTCAGGGATTCTTCCTTCAGCTAAAACATGCATGTGGAACCTAGAGTATGATCAACCATGTGATCGGGAAACGTGTTCAAATATGTCTCAGTTTTCGTACCCTGGTACTCGGGTGCAACATTCCAGACGCTTTACTAACACCCTCCCGACTTGGAGAGTCAGTCCCTTTAACCTCCTGTTTGGCCCAGTTTGCAATTTCTGCGGAAGATGAACAGGAATAGCGAGAACCAATGAGAGACTAGCTGGAGGTGTCTGGACGGGCAAATTTAACTCTCATTTCCCACCAGGAAGAGGAATTAACCAAAGGCTCAGCGTGCCGTGCCAGAACCAGATTAGGGCCTGAAGCTATCCTGCGGTGTTGCGGCCAGGTCACAAGAAAGCGAGTTGAAGAAAGGAGCTCAGGGGCACTGTAATTCACAAACCTGCAGAGTTATAAATGACAGCTATCGTCCAAAAATATACTGAAGTAAGGCTGCCAAGAGGACTTGAAAGCGGGGCAGAATTGCAGGAAACCGATTTCAGGAGGTAGACTGGAATTGCATTGAAAGCATAGGAAAAGAGGCAGAACGTCCACAATGATGCACTTGGCCAAAAAGGGCGTATGCGTTTTTTCCTGAATATATTCAGGAAAAAACGCATACGCCCTTTTTGGCCAACCAAGCAAGCTTGCAAAGGAAATCTGCACTACAATGAAGTCTCACTTCCCCCCGGTCAAAAGGGCCATCTGAAAAAAGTGTAAAATCCAGAAAGGCAGGACAGGCCATGGAGAACTGGGAGCCTTGTTATGCTGATGGGCGGGATGTAAATTGCCAACACACACTCGAGAGAAGTGTACGGTGTTTCCTGAAACATCTAAAAAACAAAGCAACAGAGCCTAGGGCACTTCCACTTATGGTCCTATAGCTTAGGGAAATTAAAATCAAAAAGACACAGCCACCCCAAAGTTTGGGACGCCTCTGTTTACAAGAACCTCGTTTACCGTACAAGTTCAATATCACAGAAAGTGAAAAATGGATAAAGAAGTTGTGGTATTTACTTACAAAGCAATAACACTCAGCAATGAAATCTATGTCATCAGGCCCTTAGCAGCACAATGAGTGGATTCAGGTATGATGATTCTAACTGAAATAAGTCACACAGAAAAAGAAACATCATAAGATATCAGTAATACACGGAATGTAAACTTGGCTACACAGGAACTGAATTACAGAACAGAACAGGGTCTCAAATTTAGAAAACCAACTTATGCTTGCTTAAGGGGAAAGGTGAGTTTGGGTGCTGCATAAAACCATAGATTGAAATGAGCACAGATAAAGTTCCTTAAGCCAAATATGGAATAGACAAGAGCTACTCCTTGCTCAACGAAATGGACTCAACACCGCATATTAAAAGCCTAAGAATGTACCTGACTAGTAAGTATCTTAAAACCTATGGATTGCTATGTCTCCGAAAGAGAATCAAGCATGTGTACAGGGGCATAAACGCAGCAGTGATAGGATTGGAGAGGTTCGGTGAGCAAATGAAGACCCTTTGAAGTCATATTGCATGGTACCCATTCCACGGGTTTCAACTACCCAGGTTTAAGGTATTCTTCCTTCAGCTAAAACATGCATGTGGAACCTAGAGTATGATCAACCATGTGATCGGGAGACCTGTTCAAATATGTCTCAGTTTTCGTACCCTGGTACTCGGGTGCAACATTCCAGACGCTTTACTAACACTCTCCCGACTTGGAGAGTCAGTCCCTTTAACCTCCTGTTTGGCCCAGTTTGCAATTTCTGCGGAAGATGAACAGGAATAGCGAGAACCAATGAGAGACTAGCTGGAGGTGTCTGGACGGGCAAATTTAACTCTCATTTCCCACCAGGAAGAGGAATTAACCAAAGGCTCAGCGTGCCGTGCCGGAACAAGATTAGGGCCTGAAGCCATCCTGCGGTGTTGCGGCCAGCTCAAAAGAAAGCGAGTTGAAGAAAGGAGCTCAGGGGCACTGTAATTCACAAACCTGCAGAGTTATAAATGACAGCTATCGTCCAAAAATATACTGAAGTAAGGCTGCCAAGAGGACTTGAAAGTGGGGCAGAATTGCAGGAAACCGATTTCAGGAGGTAGACTGGAATTGCATTGAAAGCATAGGAAAAGAGGCAGAACGTCCACAATGATGCACTTGGCCAAAAAGGGCGTATGCGTTTTTTCCTGAATATATTCAGGAAAAAACGCATACGCCCTTTTTGGCCAACCAAGCAAGCTTGCAAAGGAAATCTGCACTACAATGAAGTCTCACTTCCCCCCGGTCAAAAGGGCCATCTGAAAAAAGTGTAAAATCCAGAAAGGCAGGACAGGCCATGGAGAACTGGGAGCCTTGTTATGCTGATGGGCGGGATGTAAATTGCCAACAGCCACTCGGGAGAAGTGTACGGTGTTTCCTGAAACATCTAAAAAACAAAGCAACAGAGCCTAGGGCACTTCCACTTATGGTCCTATAGCTTAGGGAAATTAAAATCAAAAAGACACAGCCACCCCAAAGTTTGGGACGCCTCTGTTTACAAGAACCTCGTTTACCGTACAAGTTCAATATCACAGAAAGTGAAAAATGGATAAAGAAGTTGTGGTATTTACTTACAAAGCAATAACACTCAGCAATGAAATCTATGTCATCAGGCCCTTAGCAGCACAATGAGTGGATTCAGGTATGATGATTCTAACTGAAATAAGTCACACAGAAAAAGAAACATCATAAGATATCAGTAATACACGGAATGTAAACTTGGCTACACAGGAACTGAATTACAGAACAGAACAGGGTCTCAAATTTAGAAAACCAACTTATGCTTGCTTAAGGCGAAAGGTGAGTTTGGGTGCTGCATAAAACCATAGATTGAAATGAGCACAGATAAAGTTCCTTAAGCCAAATATGGAATAGACAAGAGCTACTCCTTGCTCAACGAAATGGACTCAACACCGCATATTAAAAGCCTAAGAATGTACCTGACTATTAAGTATCTTAAAACCTATGGATTGCTATGTCTCCGAAAGAGAATCAAGCATGTGTACAGGGGCATAAACGCAGCAGTGATAGGATTGGAGAGGTTCGGTGAGCAAATGAAGACCCTTTGAAGTCATATTGCATGGTACCCATTCCACGGGTTTCAACTACCCAGGTTTAAGGTATTCTTCCTTCAGCTAAAACATGCATGTGGAACCTAGAGTATGATCAACCATGTGATCGGGAGACCTGTTCAAATATGTCTCAGTTTTCGTACCCTGGTACTCGGGTGCAACATTCCAGACGCTTTACTAACACTCTCCCGACTTGGAGAGTCAGTCCCTTTAACCTCCTGTTTGGCCCAGTTTGCAATTTCTGCGGAAGATGAACAGGAATAGCGAGAACCAATGAGAGACTAGCTGGAGGTGTCTGGACGGGCAAATTTAACTCTCATTTCCCACCAGGAAGAGGAATTAACCAAAGGCTCAGCGTGCCGTGCCGTAACAAGATTAGGGCCTGAAGCCATCCTGCGGTGTTGCGGCCAGCTCAAAAGAAAGCGAGTTGAAGAAAGGAGCTCAGGGGCACTGTAATTCACAAACCTGCAGAGTTATAAATGACAGCTATCGTCCAAAAATATACTGAAGTAAGGCTGCCAAGAGGACTTGAAAGCGGGGCAGAATTGCAGGAAACCGATTTCAGGAGGCAGACTGGAATTGCATTGAAAGCATAGGAAAAGAGGCAGAACGTCCACAATGATGCACTTGGCCAAAAAGGGCGTATGCGTTTTTTCCTGAATATATTCAGGAAAAAACGCATACGCCCTTTTTGGCCAACCAAGCAAGCTTGCAAAGGAAATCTGCACTACAATGAAGTCTCACTTCCCCCCGGTCAAAAGGGCCATCTGAAAAAAGTGTAAAATCCAGAAAGGCAGGACAGGCCATGGAGAACTGGGAGCCTTGTTATGCTGATGGGCGGGATGTAAATTGCCAACAGCCACTCGGGAGAAGTGTACGGTGTTTCCTGAAACATCTAAAAAACAAAGCAACAGAGCCTAGGGCACTTCCACTTATGGTCCTATAGCTTAGGGAAATTAAAATCAAAAAGACACAGCCACCCCAAAGTTTGGGACGCCTCTGTTTACAAGAACCTCGTTTACCGTACAAGTTCAATATCACAGAAAGTGAAAAATGGATAAAGAAGTTGTGGTATTTACTTACAAAGCAATAACACTCAGCAATGAAATCTATGTCATCAGGCCCTTAGCAGCACAATGAGTGGATTCAGGTATGATGATTCTAACTGAAATAAGTCACACAGAAAAAGAAACATCATAAGATATCAGTAATACACGGAATGTAAACTTGGCTACACAGGAACTGAATTACAGAACAGAACAGGGTCTCAAATTTAGAAAACCAACTTATGCTTGCTTAAGGGGAAAGGTGAGTTTGGGTGCTGCATAAAACCATAGATTGAAATGAGCACAGATAAAGTTCCTTAAGCCAAATATGGAATAGACAAGAGCTACTCCTTGCTCAACGAAATGGACTCAACACCGCATATTAAAAGCCTAAGAATGTACCTGACTAGTAAGTATCTTAAAACCTATGGATTGCTATGTCTCCGAAAGAGAATCAAGCATGTGTACAGGGGCATAAACGCAGCAGTGATAGGATTGGAGAGGTTCGGTGAGCAAATGAAGACCCTTTGAAGTCATATTGCATGGTACCCATTCCACGGGTTTCAACTACCCAGGTTTAAGGTATTCTACCTTCAGCTAAAACATGCATGTGGAAACTAGAGTATGATCAACCATGTGATCGGGAAACGTGTTCAAATATGTCTCAGTTTTCGTACCCTGGTACTCGGGTGTAACATTCCAGACGCTTTACTAACACCCTCCCGACTTGGAGAGTCAGTCCCTTTAACCTCCTGTTTGGCCCAGTTTGCAATTTCTGCGGAAGATGAACAGGAATAGCGAGAACCAATGAGAGACTAGCTGGAGGTGTCTGGACGGGCAAATTTAACTCTCATTTCCCACCAGGAAGAGGAATTAACCAAAGGCTCAGCGTGCCGTGCCGGAACCAGATTAGGGCCTGAAGCTATCCTGCGGTGTTGCGGCCAGGTCACAAGAAAGCGAGTTGAAGAAAGGAGCTCAGGGGCACTGTAATTCACAAACCTGCAGAGTTATAAATGACAGCTATCGTCCAAAAATATACTGAAGTAAGGCTGCCAAGAGGACTTGAAAGCGGGGCAGAATTGCAGGAAACCGATTTCAGGAGGTAGACTGGAATTGCATTGAAAGCATAGGAAAAGAGGCAGAACGTCCACAATGATGCACTTGGCCAAAAAGGGCGTATGCGTTTTTTCCTGAATATATTCAGGAAAAAACGCATACGCCCTTTTTGGCCAACCAAGCAAGCTTGCAAAGGAAATCTGCACTACAATGAAGTCTCACTTCCCCCCGGTCAAAAGGGCCATCTGAAAAAAGTGTAAAATCCAGAAAGGCAGGACAGGCCATGGAGAACTGGGAGCCTTGTTATGCTGATGGGCGGGATGTAAATTGCCAACACACACTCGAGAGAAGTGTACGGTGTTTCCTGAAACATCTAAAAAACAAAGCAACAGAGCCTAGGGCACTTCCACTTATGGTCCTATAGCTTAGGGAAATTAAAATCAAAAAGACACAGCCACCCCAAAGTTTGGGACGACTCTATTTACAAGAACCTCGTTTACCGTACAAGTTCAATATCACAGAAAGTGAAAAATGGATAAAGAAGTTGTGGTATTTACTTACAAAGCAATAACACTCAGCAATGAAATCTATGTCATCAGGCCCTTAGCAGCACAATGAGTGGATTCAGGTATGATGATTCTAACTGAAATAAGTCACACAGAAAAAGAAACATCATAAGATATCAGTAATACACGGAATGTAAACTTGGCTACACAGGAACTGAATTACAGAACAGAACAGGGTCTCAAATTTAGAAAACCAACTTATGCTTGCTTAAGGGGAAAGGTGAGTTTGGGTGCTGCACAAAACCATAGATTGAAATGAGCACAGATAAAGTTCCTTAAGCCAAATATGGAATAGACAAGAGCTACTCCTTGCTCAACGAAATGGACTCAACACCGCATATTAAAAGCCTAAGAATGTACCTGACTAGTAAGTATCTTAAAACCTATGGATTGCTATGTCTCCGAAAGAGAATCAAGCATGTGTACAGGGGCATAAACGCAGCAGTGATAGGATTGGAGAGGTTCGGTGAGCAAATGAAGACCCTTTGAAGTCATATTGCATGGTACCCATTCCACGGGTTTCAACTACCCAGGTTTAAGGTATTCTTCCTTCAGCTAAAACATGCATGTGGAACCTAGAGTATGATCAACCATGTGATCGGGAGACCTGTTCAAATATGTCTCAGTTTTCGTACCCTGGTACTCGGGTGCAACATTCCAGACGCTTTACTAACACTCTCCCGACTTGGAGAGTCAGTCCCTTTAACCTCCTGTTTGGCCCAGTTTGCAATTTCTGCGGAAGATGAACAGGAATAGCGAGAACCAATGAGAGACTAGCTGGAGGTGTCTGGACGGGCAAATTTAACTCTCATTTCCCACCAGGAAGAGGAATTAACCAAAGGCTCAGCGTGCCGTGCCGGAACAAGATTAGGGCCTGAAGCCATCCTGCGGTGTTGCGGCCAGCTCAAAAGAAAGCGAGTTGAAGAAAGGAGCTCAGGGGCACTGTAATTCACAAACCTGCAGAGTTATACATGACAGCTATCGTCCAAAAATATACTGAAGTAAGGCTGCCAAGAGGACTTGAAAGCGGGGCAGAATTGCAGGAAACCGATTTCAGGAGGTAGACTGGAATTGCATTGAAAGCATAGGAAAAGAGGCAGAACGTCCACAATGCTGCACTTGGCCAAAAAGGGCGTATGCGTTTTTTCCTGAATATATTCAGGAAAAAACGCATACGCCCTTTTTGGCCAACCAAGCAAGCTTGCAAAGGAAATCTGCACTACAATGAAGTCTCACTTCCCCCCGGTCAAAAGGGCCATCTGAAAAAAGTGTAAAATCCAGAAAGGCAGGACAGGCCATGGAGAACTGGGAGCCTTGTTATGCTGATGGGCGGGATGTAAATTGCCAACAGCCACTCGGGAGAAGTGTATGGTGTTTCCTGAAACATCTAAAAAACAAAGCAACAGAGCCTAGGGCACTTCCACTTATGGTCCTATAGCTTAGGGAAATTAAAATCAAAAAGACACAGCCACCCCAAAGTTTGGGACGCCTCTGTTTACAAGAACCTCGTTTACCGTACAAGTTCAATATCACAGAAAGTGAAAAATGGATAAAGAAGTTGTGGTATTTACTTACAAAGCAATAACACTCAGCAATGAAATCTATGTCATCAGGCCCTTAGCAGCACAATGAGTGGATTCAGGTATGATGATTCTAACTGAAATAAGTCACACAGAAAAAGAAACATCATAAGATATCAGTAATACACGGAATGTAAACTTGGCTACACAGGAACTGAATTACAGAACAGAACAGGGTCTCAAATTTAGAAAACCAACTTATGCTTGCTTAAGGGGAAAGGTGAGTTTGGGTGCTGCATAAAACCAGAGATTGAAATGAGCACAGATAAAGTTCCTTAAGCCAAATATGGAATAGACAAGAGCTACTCCTTGCTCAACGAAATGGACTCAACACCGCATATTAAAAGCCTAAGAATGTACCTGACTAGTAAGTATCTTAAAACCTATGGATTGCTATGTCTCCGAAAGAGAATCAAGCATGTGTACAGGGGCATAAACGCAGCAGTGATAGGATTGGAGAGGTTCGGTGAGCAAATGAAGACCCTTTGAAGTCATATTGCATGGTACCCATTCCACGGGTTTCAACTACCCAGGTTTAAGGTATTCTTCCTTCAGCTAAAACATGCATGTGGAACCTAGAGTATGATCAACCATGTGATCGGGAGACCTGTTCAAATATGTCTCAGTTTTCGTACCCTGGTACTCGGGTGCAACATTCCAGACGCTTTACTAACACTCTCCCGACTTGGAGAGTCAGTCCCTTTAACCTCCTGTTTGGCCCAGTTTGCAATTTCTGCGGAAGATGAACAGGAATAGCGAGAACCAATGAGAGACTAGCTGGAGGTGTCTGGACGGGCAAATTTAACTCTCATTTCCCACCAGGAAGAGGAATTAACCAAAGGCTCAGCGTGCCGTGCCGTAACAAGATTAGGGCCTGAAGCCATCCTGCGGTGTTGCGGCCAGCTCAAAAGAAAGCGAGTTGAAGAAAGGAGCTCAGGGGCACTGTAATTCACAAACCTGCAGAGTTATAAATGACAGCTATCGTCCAAAAATATACTGAAGTAAGGCTGCCAAGAGGACTTGAAAGTGGGGCAGAATTGCAGGAAACCGATTTCAGGAGGTAGACTGGAATTGCATTGAAAGCATAGGAAAAGAGGCAGAACGTCCACAATGATGCACTTGGCCAAAAAGGGCGTATGCGTTTTTTCCTGAATATATTCAGGAAAAAACGCATACGCCCTTTTTGGCCAACCAAGCAAGCTTGCAAAGGAAATCTGCACTACAATGAAGTCTCACTTCCCCCCGGTCAAAAGGGCCATCTGAAAAAAGTGTAAAATCCAGAAAGGCAGGACAGGCCATGGAGAACTGGGAGCCTTGTTATGCTGATGGGCGGGATGTAAATTGCCAACAGCCACTCGGGAGAAGTGTATGGTGTTTCCTGAAACATCTAAAAAACAAAGCAACAGAGCCTAGGGCACTTCCACTTATGGTCCTATAGCTTAGGGAAATTAAAATCAAAAAGACACAGCCACCCCAAAGTTTGGGACGCCTCTGTTTACAAGAACCTCGTTTACCGTACAAGTTCAATATCACAGAAAGTGAAAAATGGATAAAGAAGTTGTGGTATTTACTTACAAAGCAATAACACTCAGCAATGAAATCTATGTCATCAGGCCCTTAGCAGCACAATGAGTGGATTCAGGTATGATGATTCTAACTGAAATAAGTCACACAGAAAAAGAAACATCATAAGATATCAGTAATACACGGAATGTAAACTTGGCTACACAGGAACTGAATTACAGAACAGAACAGGGTCTCAAATTTAGAAAACCAACTTATGCTTGCTTAAGGGGAAAGGTGAGTTTGGGTGCTGCATAAAACCATAGATTGAAATGAGCACAGATAAAGTTCCTTAAGCCAAATATGGAATAGACAAGAGCTACTCCTTGCTCAACGAAATGGACTCAACACCGCATATTAAAAGCCTAAGAATGTACCTGACTAGTAAGTATCTTAAAACCTATGGATTGCTATGTCTCCGAAAGAGAATCAAGCATGTGTACAGGGGCATAAACGCAGCAGTGATAGGATTGGAGAGGTTCGGTGAGCAAATGAAGACCCTTTGAAGTCATATTGCATGGTACCCATTCCACGGGTTTCAACTACCCAGGTTTAAGGTATTCTACCTTCAGCTAAAACATGCATGTGGAAACTAGAGTATGATCAACCATGTGATCGGGAAACGTGTTCAAATATGTCTCAGTTTTCGTACCCTGGTACTCGGGTGTAACATTCCAGACGCTTTACTAACACCCTCCCGACTTGGAGAGTCAGTCCCTTTAACCTCCTGTTTGGCCCAGTTTGCAATTTCTGCGGAAGATGAACAGGAATAGCGAGAACCAATGAGAGACTAGCTGGAGGTGTCTGGACGGGCAAATTTAACTCTCATTTCCCACCAGGAAGAGGAATTAACCAAAGGCTCAGCTTGCCGTGCCGGAACCAGATTAGGGCCTGAAGCCATCCTGCGGTGTTGCGGCCAGCTCAAAGGAAAGCGAGTTGAAGAAAGGAGCTCAGGGGCACTGTAATTCACAAAACTGCAGAGTTATAAATGACAGCTATCGTCCAAAAATATACTGAAGTAAGGCTGCCAAGAGGACTTGAAAGCGGGGCAGAATTGCAGGAAACCGATTTCAGGAGGTAGACTGGAATTGCATTGAAAGCATAGGAAAAGAGGCAGAACGTCCACAATGATGCACTTGGCCAAAAAGGGCGTATGCGTTTTTTCCTGAATATATTCAGGAAGAAACGCATACGCCCTTTTTGGCCAACCAAGCAAGCTTGCAAAGGAAATCTGCACTACAATGAAGTCTCACTTCCCCCCGGTCAAAAGGGCCATCTGAAAAAAGTGTAAAATCCAGAAAGGCAGGACAGGCCATGGAGAACTTGGAGCCTTGTTATGCTGATGGGCAGGATGTAAATTGCCAACAGACACTCGGGAGAAGTGTATGGTGTTTCCTGAAACATCTAAAAAACAGACCAACAGAGCCTAGGGCACTTCCACTTATGGTCCTATAGCTTAGGGAAATTAAAATCAAAAAGACACAGCCACCCCAAAGTTTGGGACGCCTCTGTTTACAAGAACCTCATTTACCGTACAAGTTCAATATCACAGAAAGTGAAAAATGGAAAAAGAAGTTGTGGTACTTACGTACAATGCAGTATCACTCAACAATGAAATCTATGTCATCAGGCCCGTAGCAGCATAATGAGTGGATTCAGGTACGATGATTCTAACTGAAATAAGTCACACAGAAAAAGAAACATCATAAGATATCACTAATACACAGAATGTAAACTTGGCTACACAGGTACTGAATTCCAAAACAGAACAGGGTCTCAAATTTAGAAAACCAACTTATGCTTGCTTAAGGGGAAAGGTGAGTTGGGGTGCTGCATAAAACCAGAGATTGAAATGAGCACAGATAAAGTTCCTTAAGCCAAATATGGAATAGACAAGAGCTACTCCTTGCTCAACGAAATGGACTCAACACCGCATATTAAACGACTAAGAATGTACCTGACTAGTAAGTATCTTAAAACCTATGGATTGCTATGTCTCCGAAAGAGAATCAAGCATGTGTACAGGGGCATAAACGCAGCAGTGATAGGATTGGAGAGGTTCGGTGAGCAAATGAAGACCCTTTGAAGTCATATTGCATGGTACCCATTCCACGGGTTTCAACTACCCAGGTTTAAGGTGTTCTACCTTCAGCTAAAACATGCATGTGGAAACTAGAGTATGATGAACCATGTGATCGGGAGACGTGTTCAAATATGTCTCAGTTTTCGTACCCTGGTACTCGGGTGCAACATTCCAGACGCTTTACTAACACCCTCCCGACTTGGAGAGTCAGTCCCTTTTACCTCCTGTTTGGCCCAGTTTGCAATTTCTGTGGAAGATGAACAGGAATAGCGAGAACCAATGAGAGACTAGCTGGAGGTGTCTGGACGGGCAAATTTAACTCTCATTTCCCACCAGGAAGAGGAATTAACCAAAGGCTCAGCGTGCCGTGCCGGAACCAGATTAGGGCCTGAAGCCATCCTGCGGTGTTGCGGCCAGCTCAAAAGAAAGCGAGTTGAAGAAAGGAGCTCAGGGGCACTGTAATTCACAAAACTGCAGAGTTATAAATGACAGCTATCGTCCAAAAATATACTGAAGTAAGGCTGCCAAGAGGACTTGAAAGCGGGGCAGAATTGCAGGAAACCGATTTCAGGAGGTAGACTGGAATTGCATTGAAAGCATAGGAAAAGAGGCAGAACGTCCACAATGATGCACTTGGCCAAAAAGGGCGTATGTGTTTTTTCCTGAATATATTCAGGAAAAAACGCATACGCCCTTTTTGGCCAACCAAGCAAGCTTGCAAAGGAAATCTGCACTACAATGAAGTCTCACTTCCCCCCGGTCAAAAGGGCCATCTGAGAAAAGTGTAAAATCCAGAAAGGCAGGACAGGCCATGGAGAACTGGGAGCCTTGTTATGCTGATGGGCGGGATGTAAATTGCCAAAAGACACTCGGGAGAAGTGTATGGTGTTTCCTGAAACATCTAAAAAACAAAGCAACAGAGCCTAGGGCACTTCCACTTATGGTCCTATAGCTTAGGGAAATTAAAATCAAAAAGACACAGCCACCCCAAAGTTTGGGACGCCTCTGTTTACAAGAACCTCATTTACCGTACAAGTTCAATATCACAGAAAGTGAAAAATGGATAAAGAAGTTGTGGTATTTACGTACAATGCAGTATCACTCAACAATGAAATCTATGTCATCAGGCCCGTAGCAGCATAATGAGTGGATTCAGGTACGATGATTCTAACTGAAATAAGTCACACAGAAAAAGAAACATCATAAGATATCACTAATACACAGAATGTAAACTTGGCTACACAGGTACTGAATTCCAAAACAGAACAGGGTCTCAAATTTAGAAAACCAACTTATGCTTGCTTAAGGGGAAAGGTGAGTTGGGGTGCTGCATAAAACCAGAGATTGAAATGAGCACAGATAAAGTTCCTTAAGCCAAATATGGAATAGACAAGAGCTACTCCTTGCTCAACGAAATGGACTCAACACCGCATATTAAACGACTAAGAATGTACCTGACTAGTAAGTATCTTAAAACCTATGGATTGCTATGTCTCCGAAAGAGAATCAAGCATGTGTACAGGGGCATAAACGCAGCAGTGATAGGATTGGAGAGGTTTGGTGAGCAAATGAAGACCCTTTGAAGTCATATTGCATGGTACCCATTCCACGGGTTTCAACTACCCAGGTTTAAGGTATTCTACCTTCAGCTATATCATGCATGTGGAAACTAGAGTATGATGAACCATGTGATCGGGAGACGTGTTCAAATATGTCTCAGTTTTCGTACCCTGGTACTCGGGTGCAACATTCCAGACGCTTTACTAACACCCTCCCGACTTGGAGAGTCAGTCCCTTTAACCTCCTGTTTGGCCCAGTTTGCAATTTCTGTGGAAGATGAACAGGAATAGCGAGAACCAATGAGAGACTAGCTGGAGGTGTCTGGACGGGCAAATTTAACTCTCATTTCCCACCAGGAAGAGGAATTAACCAAAGGCTCAGCTTGCCGTGCCGGAACCAGATTAGGGCCTGAAGCCATCCTGCGGTGTTGCGGCCAGCTCAAAAGAAAGCGAGTTGAAGAAAGGAGCTCAGGGGCACTGTAATTCACAAACATGCAGACTTATAAATGACAGCTATCGTCCAAAAATATACTGAAGTAAGGCTGCCAAGAGGACTTGAAAGCGGGGCAGAATTGCAGGAAACCGATTTCAGGAGGTAGACTGGAATTGCATTGAAAGCATAGGAAAAGAGGCAGAACGTCCACAATGATGCACTTGGCCAAAAAGGGCGTATGCGTTTTTTCCTGAATATATTCAGGAAAAAACGCATACGCCCTTTTTGGCCAACCAAGCAAGCTTGCAAAGGAAATCTGCACTACAATGAAGTCTCACTTCACCCCGGTCAAAAGGGCCATCTGAAAAAAGTGTAAAATCCAGAAAGGCAGGACAGGCCATGGAGAACTGGGAGCCTTGTTATGCTGATGGGCGGGATGTAAATTGCCAACAGACACTCGGGAGAAGTGTATGGTGTTTCCTGAAACATCTAAAAAACAAAGCAACAGAGCCTAGGGCACTTCCACTTATGGTCCTATAGCTTAGGGAAATTAAAATCAAAAAGACACAGCCACCCCAAAGTTTGGGACGCCTCTGTTTACAAGAACCTCATTTACCGTACAAGTTCAATATCACAGAAAGTGAAAAATGGATAAAGAAGTTGTGGTACTTACGTACAATGCAGTATCACTCAACAATGAAATCTATGTCATCAGGCCCGTAGCAGCATAATGAGTGGATTCAGGTACGATGATTCTAACTGAAATAAGTCACACAGAAAAAGAAACATCATAAGATATCACTAATACACAGAATGTAAACTTGGCTACACAGGAACTGAATTCCAAAACAGAACAGGGTCTCAAATTTAGAAAACCAACTTATGCTTGCTTAAGGGGAAAGGTGAGTTGGTGTGCTGCATAAAACCAGAGATTGAAATGAGCACAGATAAAGTTCCTTAAGCCAAATATGGAATAGACAAGAGCTACTCCTTGCTCAACGAAATGGACTCAACACCCCATATTAAACGCCTAAGAATGTACCTGACTAGTAAGTATCTTAAAACCTATGGATTGCTATGTCTCCGAAAGAGAATCAAGCATGTGTACAGGGGCATAAACGCAGCAGTGATAGGATTGGAGAGGTTCGGTGAGCAAATGAAGACCCTTTGAAGTCATATTGCATGGTACCCATTCCACGGGTTTCAACTACCCAGGTTTAAGGTATTCTTCCTTCAGCTAAAACATGCATGTGGAACCTAGAGTATGATCAACCGTGTGAACGGGAGACGTGTTCAAATATGTCTCAGTTTTCCTCCCCTGGTACTCGGGTGCAACATTCCAGACAGTTTACTAACACCCTCCCGACTTGGAGAGTCAGTCCCTTTAAACTCCTGTTTGGCCCAGTTTGCAATTTCTGCGGAAGATGAACAGGAATAGCGAGAACCAATGAGAGACTAGCTGGAGGTGTCTGGACGGGCAAATTTAACTCTCATTTCCCACCAGGAAGAGGAATTAATCAAAGGCTCAGCGTGCCATGCCGGAACCAGATTAGGGCCTGAAGCCATCCTGCGGTGTTGCGGCCAGCTCAAAAGAAAGCGAGTTGAAGAAAGGAGCTCAGGGGCACTGTAATTCACAAACCTGCAGAGTTATAAATGACAGCTATCGTCCAAAAATATACTGAAGTAAGGCTGCCAAGAGGACTTGAAAGCGGGGCAGAATTGCAGGAAACCGATTTCAGGAGGTAGACTGGAATTGCATTGAAAGCATAGGAAAAGAGGCAGAACGTCCACAATGATGCACTTGGCCAAAAAGGGCGTATGCGTTTTTTCCTGAATATATTCAGGAAAAAACGCATACGCCCTTTTTGGTCAACCAAGCAAGCTTGCAAAGGAAATCTGCACTACAATGAAGTCTCACTTCCCCCCGGTCAAAAGGGCCATCTGAAAAAAGTGTAAAATCCAGAAAGGCAGGACAGGCCATGGAGAACTGGGAGCCTTGTTATGCTGATGGGCGGGATGTAAATTGCCAACAGACACTCGGGAGAAGTGTATGGTGTTTCCTGAAACATCTAAAAAACAAACCAACAGAGCCTAGGGCACTTCCACTTATGGTCCTATAGCTTAGGGAAATTAAAATCAAAAAGACACAGCCACCCCAAAGTTTGGGACGCCTCTGTTTACAAGAACCTCGTTTACAGTACAAGTTCAACATCGCAGAAAATGAAAAATGCATAAAGAAGTTGTGGTATTTACTTACAAAGCAATATCACTCAGCAATGAAATCTATGTCATCAGGCCCTTAGCAGCACAATGAGTGGATTCAGGTGTGATGATTCTAACTGATATAAGTCACACAGAAAAAGAAACATCATAAGATATCAGTAATACACGGAATGTAAACTTGGCTACACAGGAACTGAATTACAGAACAGAATAGGGTCTCAAATTTAGAAAACCAACTTATGCTTGCTTAAGGGGAAAGGTGAGTTGGGGTGCTGCATAAAACCAGAGATTGAAATGAGCACAGATAAAGTTCCTTAAGCCAAATATGGAATAGACAAGAGCTACTCCTTGCTCAACGAAATGGACTCAACACTCCATATTAAACGCCTAAGAATGTACCTGACTAGTAAGTATCTTAAAACCTATGGATTGCTATGTCTCCGAAAGAGAATCAAGCATGTGTACAGGGGCATAAACGCAGCAGTGATAGGATTGGAGAGGTTCGGTGAGCAAATGAAGACCCTTTGAAGTCATATTGCATGGTACCCATTCCACGGGTTTCAACTACCCAGGTTTAAGGTATTCTTCCTTCAGCTAAAACATGCATGTGGAACCTAGAGTATGATCAACCATGTGATCGGGAAACCTGTTCAAATATGTCTCAGTTTTCGTACCCTGGTACTCGGGTGCAACATTCCAGACGCTTTACTAACACTCTCCCGACTTGGAGAGTCAGTCCCTTTAACCTCCGGTTTGGCCCAGTTTGCAATTTCTGCGGAAGATGAACAGGAATAGCGAGAACCAATGAGAGACTAGCTGGAGGTGTCTGGACGGGCAAATTTAACTCTCATTTCCCACCAGGAAGAGGAATTAACCAAAGGCTCAGCGTGCCGTGCCGGAACCAGATTAGGGCCTGAAGCCATCCTGCGGTGTTGCGGCCAGGTCACAAGAAAGCGAGTTGAAGAAAGGAGCTCAGGGGCACTGTAATTCACAAACCTGCAGAGTTACAAATGACAGCTATTGTCCAAAAATATACTGAAGTAAGGTTGCCAAGAGGACTTCAAAGCAGGGCAGAATTGCAGGAAACCGATTTCAGGAGGTAGACTGGAATTGCATTGAAAGCATAGGAAAAGAGGCAGAACGTCCACAATGATGCACTTGGCCAAAAAGGGCGTATGCGTTTTTTCCTGAATATATTCAGGAAAAAACGCATACGCCCTTTTTGGCCAACAAAGCAAACTTGCAAAGGAAATCTGCACTACAATGAAGTCTCACTTCCCCCCGGTCAAAAGGGCCATCTGAATAAAGTGTAAAATCCAGAAAGGCAGGACAGGCCATGGAGAACTGGGAGCCTTGTTATGCTGATGGGCGGGATGTAAATTGCCAACAGACACTCGGGAGAAGTGTATGGTGTTTCCTGAAACATCTAAAAAACAAAGCAACAGAGCCTAGGGCACTTCCACTTATGGTCCTATAGCTTAGGGAAATTAAAATCAAAAAGACACAGCCACCCCAAAGTTTGGGACGCCTCTGTTTACAAGAACCTCATTTACCGTACAAGTTCAATATCACAGAAAGTGAAAAATGGATAAAGAACTTGTGGTACTTACGTACAATGCAGTATCACTCAGCAATGAAATCTATGTCATCAGGCCCGTAGCAGCATAATGAGTGGATTCAGGTAAGATGATTCTAACTGAAATAAGTGACACAGAAAAAGAAACATCATAAGATATCACTAATACACGGAATGTAAACTTGGCTACACAGGAACTGAATTCCAAAACAGAACAGGGTCTCAAATTTAGAAAACCAACTTATGCTTGCTTAAGGGGAAAGGTGAGTTGGGGTGCTGCATAAAACCAGAGATTGAAATGAGCACAGATAAAGTTCCTTAAGCCAAATATGGAATAGACAAGAGCTACTCCTTGCTCAACGAAATGGACTCAACACCCCATATTAAACGCCTAAGAATGTACCTGACTAGTAAGTATCTTAAAACCTATGGATTGCTATGTCTCCGAAAGAGAATCAAGCATGTGTACAGGGGCATAAACGCAGCAGTGATAGGATTGGAGAGGTTCGGTGAGCAAATGAAGACCCTTTGAAGTCATATTGCATGGTACCCATTACACGGGTCTCAACTCTCCATGTTTAAGGTATTCTTCCTTCAGCTAAAACATGCATGTGGAACCCAGAGTATGATCAACCGTGTGAACGGGAGACGTGTTCAAATATGTCTCAGTTTTCCTCCCCTGGTACTCGGGTGCAACATTCCAGACGCTTTACTAACACTCTCCCCACTTTGAGAGTCAGCGCCTTTAACCTCCTGTTTGGCCCAGTTTGCAATTTCTGCGGAACATGAACAGGAATGGCGAGAACCAATGAGAGACTAGCTGGAGGTGTCTGGACGGGCAAATTTAACTCTCATTTCCCACCAGGAAGAGGAAATAACCAAAGGCTCAGCGTGCCGTGACGGAACAAGATTAGGGCCTGAAGCCATCCTGCGGTGTTGCGGCCAGCTCAAAAGAAAGCGAGTTGAAGAAAGGAGCTCAGGGGCACTGTAATTCACAAACCTGCAGAGTTATAAATGACAGCTATCGTCCAAAAATATACTAAAGTAAGGCTGCCAAGAGGACTTGAAAGCGGGGCAGAATTGCAGGAAACCGATTTCAGGAGGTAGACTGGAATTGCATTGAAAGCATAGGAAAAGAGGCAGAACGTCCACAATGATGCACTTGGCCAAAAAGGGCGTATGCGTTTTTTCCTGAATATATTCAGGAAAAAACGCATACGCCCTTTTTGGCCAACCAAGCAAGCTTGCAAAGGAAATCTGCACTACAATGAAGTCTCACTTCTCCCCGGTCAAAAGGGCCATCTGAAAAAAGTGTAAAATCCAGAAAGGCAGGACAGGCCATGGAGAACTGGGAGCCTTGTTATGCTGATGGGCGGGATGTAAATTGCCAACAGACACTCGGGAGAAGTGTATGGTGTTTCCTGAAACATCTAAAAAACAAAGCAACAGAGCCTAGGGCACTTCCACTTATGGTCCTATAGCTTAGGGAAATTAAAATCAAAAAGACACAGCCACCCCAAATTTTGGGACGCCTCTGTTTACAAGAACCTCGATTACAATACAAGTTCAATATCACAGAAAGTGAAAAATGGATAAAGAACTTGTGGTACTTACGTACAATGCAGTATCACTCAGCAATGAAATCTATGTCATCAGGCCCGTAGCAGCATAATGAGTGGATTCAGGTACGATGATTCTAACTGAAATAAGTCACACAGAAAAAGAAACATCATAAGATATCACTAATACACGGAATGTAAACTTGGCTACACAGGAACTGAATTACAGAACAGAACAGGGTCTCAAATTTAGAAAACCAACTTATGCTTTCTTAAGGGGAAAGGTGAGTTGGGGTGCTGCATAAAACCAGAGATTGAAATGAGCACAGATAAAGTTCCTTAAGCCAAATATGGAATAGACAAGAGCTACTCCTTGCTCAACGAAATGGACTCAACACCCCATATTAAACGCCTAAGAATGTACCTGACTAGTAAGTATCTTAAAACCTATGGATTGCTATGTCTCCGAAAGAGAATCAAGCGTGTGTACAGGGGCATAAACGCAGCAGTGATAGGATTGGAGAGGTTCGGTGAGCAAATGAAGACCCTTTGAAGTCATATTGCATGGTACCCATTAAACGGGTCTCAACTCTCCAGGTTTAAGGTATTCTTCCTTCAGCTAAAACATGCATGTGGAACCCAGAGTATGATCAACCGTGTGAACGGGAGACGTGTTCAAATATGTCTCAGTTTTCCTCCCCTGGTACTCGGGTGCAACATTCCAGACGCTTTACTAACACTCTCCCCACTTGGAGAGTCAGTTCCTTTAACCTCCTGTTTGGCCCAGTTTGCAATTTCTGCGGAAGATGAACAGGAATAGGGAGAACCAATGAGAGACTAGCTGGAGGTGTCTGGACGGGCAAATTTAACTCTCATTTCCCACCAGGAAGAGGAATTAACCAAAGGCTCAGCGTGCCGTGCCGGAACCAGATTAGGGCCAGAAGCAATCCTGCGGTGTTGCGGCCAGCTCACAAGAAAGCGAGTTAAAGAAAGGAGCTCAGGGGCACTGTAATTCACAAACCTGCAGACTTATAAATGACAGCTATCGTCCAAAAATATACTGAAGTAAGGCTGCCAAGAGGACTTGAAAGCGGGGCAGAATTGCAGGAAACCGATTTCAGGAGGTAGACTGGAATTGCATTGAAAGCATAGGAAAAGAGGCAGAACGTCCACAGTGATGCACTTGGCCAAAAAGGGCGTATGCGTTTTTTCCTGAATATATTCAGGAAAAAACGCATACGCCCTCTTTTGCCAAGCAAGCAAGCTTGCAAAGGAAATCTGCACTACAATGAAGTCTCACTTCCCCCCGGTCAAAAGGGCCATCTGAAAAAAGTGTAAAATCCAGAAAGGCAGGACAGGCCATGGAGAACTGGGAGCCTTGTTATGCTGATGGGTGGGATGTAAATTGCCAACAGACACTTGGGAGAAGTGTATGGTGTTTCCTGAAACATCTAAAAAACAAAGCAACAGAGCCTAGGGCACTTCCACTTATGGTCCTATAGCTTAGGGAAATTAAAATCAAAAAGACACAGCCACCCCAAAGTTTGGGACGGCTCTGTTTACAAGAACCTTGGTTACGGTACAAGTTCAATATCGCAAAGAGCGAAAAATGGATAAAGAAGTTGTGGTACTTACGTACAATGCAATATCACTCAGCAATGAAATCTCTGTCTTCAGACACGTAGAAGCATAATGAGTGGATTCAGGTATGATGATTTTATCTGAAATAAGTCACACAGAAAAAGAAACATCATAAGATATCACTAATACACGGAATGTAAACTTGGGTACACAGGAACTGAATTCCAAAACAGAACAGGGTCTCAAATTTAGAAAACCAACTTATTCTTGCTTAAGGGGAAAGGGGAGTTGGGGTGCTGCATAAAACCAGAGATTGAAATGAGCACAGATAAAGTTCCTTAATCAAATATGTAATAGACAAGAGCTACTCCTTGCTCAACGAAATGGACTCAACACCCCATATTAAACGCCTAAGAATGTACCTGACTAGCAAGTATCTTAAAATCTATGGATTGCTATGTCTCTGAAAGGGAATCAAGCGTGTGTAGAGGGGCATAAACGCAGCAGTGATAGGATTGGAGAGGTTCGGTGAGCAAATGAAGACCCTTTGAAGTCACATTGCATGGTACCCATTCCACGGGTCTCAACTCTCCAGGTTTAAGGGATTCTTCCTTCAGCTAAAACATGCATGTGGAACCGAGAGTATGATCAACCATGTGATCGGGAGACGTGTTCAAATATGTCTCAGTTTTCGTCCCCTGGTACTCGGGTGCAACATTCCAGACGCTTTACTAACACTCTCCCGTCTTGGAGAGTCAGTATCTTTATTCTCCTGTTTGGCCCAGTTTGCAATTTCTGTGGAAGATGAACAGGAATAGGGAGAACCAATGAGAGACAAGCTGGAGGTTTCTGGACGGGCAAATTTAACTCTCATTTCCCACCAAGGACAGGAATTAACCAAAGGCTCAGCGTGCCGTGCTGGAACCAGATTAGGGCCTGAAGGAATCCTGCGGTGTTGCGGCCAGCTCACAAGAAAGCGAGATGAAGAACGGAGCTCAGGGGCACAGGAATTCACAAACCTGCAGAGTTATAAATGACAGCTATCGTCCAAAAATATACTGAAGTAAGGCTGCCAAGAGGACTTGAAAGCGGGGCAGAATTGCAGGAAACCGATTTCAGGAGGTAGACTGGAATTGCATTTTAAGCATAGGAAAAGAGGCAGAACGTCCACAATGATGCACTTGGCCAAAAAGGGTGTATGCGTTTTTTCCTGAATCAGGAAAAAACGCATACGCCCTTTTTGGCCAACCAAGCAAGCTTGCAAAGGAAATCTGCACTACAATGAAGTCTCACTTCCCCCCGGTCAAAAGGGCCATCTGAGAAAAGTGTAAAATCCAGAAAGGCAGGACAGGCCATGGAGAACTGGGAGCCTTGTTATGCTGATGGGCGGGATGTAAATTGCCAACAGCCACTCGGGAGAAGTGTATGGTGTTTCCTGAAACATCTAAAAAACAAAGCAACAGAGCCTAGGGCACTTCCACTTATGGTCCTATAGCTTAGGGAAATTAAAATCAAAAAGACACAGCCACCCCACTGTTTGGGATGCCTCTGTTTACAAGAACCTCGTTTACGGTACAAGTTCAATATCGCAGAAAGTGAAAAATGGATAAAGAAGTTGTGGTACTTATGTACAATGCAAAATCACTCAGCCATGAAATCTATGTCATCAGGCCCGTAGCAGCATAATGAGTGGATTCAGGTATGATGATTCTAAGTGAAATATGTCACACAGAAAAAGAAACATCATAAGATATCACTAATACACGGAATGTGAACTTGGCTACACATGAACTGAATTACAAAACAGAACAGGGTCTCAAGTTTAGAAAACCAACTTATGCTTCCTTAAGGGGGAAAGTGAGTTGGGGTGCTGCATAAAACCAGAGTTTGAAATTAGCACAGATACCATTCAATAAGCCAAATATGTAATAGACAAGACCTACCCCTTGCTCAACAAAATGGACTCAACAATGAGGTATCACCTCACACCTGATAGAATGGGCATCATGAGAAAATCTACAAACAAAAATGCTGGAAAGGGTGTGGAGAAAAGGAACCCCCTTCCACTATTGTTGGGAATATAAATTGATACAGTCACTACGGAGAACAATATGGAGTTTCTTAAGAAACTAACAATAGAATTACCATATGATACAGCAATCCCAGTACTGGACATATACCCAGACAAAACCATAAATCAAAACGAGACATTCACCGCAATGTTCATTGCATCAGTATTTACAATATCGAGGTAATGGAAGCAACCTAAATGCCCACAGACAGACGAATGCATAAAGCTGTGGTACATATATAAATTGGAATATTACTAAGCCATGAAAAGGAATGAAATTGGGTCATTTGTAGAGACGTCGATGGATCTAGAGACTGTCATACAGAGTGAAGTAAGTCAGAAAGAGAAAAACAAATCTTGTATATTCATGCATATATGTGGAACCTAGAAAAACTGTACAGATTAACCATTTTGCAAGGCATAAATAGAGCAACAGATGTAGACAACAAATGTATGGACAACAAGGGGGGAAAGCTGTTGGGGGGGGTGGTGGTGGGAGGAGTTGAGAGACTGGGATTGGCATGTATACATTTATATGTATAAAATAGATAACCAATAAGAACCTGCTGTATAAAAATATAAAATAAAATTCAAAATTAAAAAGAAATAAAATTTAAAAAATAAAACAGAAAAAACAATTATTCCCTTCACATACATGTATTTATATGAATAAATTATTTCCATGCTTATATCTGTAAATACAAAAAAGAGGAATAAAATCTACCTTGAACCAAAAACGAAAAAGAGAAAAAAAACACAGAACCCACCAGTTCCACAGAGGAAAACCGTATCAGGGCACTTGCTCCAGTTGTAAACAATTCTGAAGTTGGCCAGTGGTGGGGAATCGTCTCCCATTCAGCCAGCAGCCCCCACGCAACAAGCGTCCTCATTGCAAAGCTGGGGCACCATGCCGAGGCATCTGTGAGTAAACGGGAGGTGAGCCCCAGGCCAGTTGCTGCTGAACTATTCCCACCCGTCCCAGGTAAAACACCTGAATATATACAAGGACTTGAAAGCCTAGAGGAAGGGCCATAGAGCCACACGAGTGACAGCATGCCGGCCGACTTGGTGCCTGCAGGCCAGCCAGGATGGTCCTGGCCCTGGGTGCTCTTCTGGAAGATTTCCATTTCCCTGACTGAGATACCCGTCCTGTCCCTGCCCCCACTGCTTTTTTCCTTCCTCACCTCTGCCCAGGGAGAAATTCCAGCAGCAGGTATGGGTGACACATCCTCTTCTTTAGCAGGTGGCAGCCTGGCAACTGCTGCAGAAAGTCCAGCAGAGCCCCACTCACACTGGGCCACCCACAAAGCCGTGGCCTCTCACTCCCTCCCACCAGCCCAGCCCCGAGACTGCTGACAGGGCAGAGAAAATGGCGTCAGGCACGGCTGCAGGGGCTCTTGCTGCCTGGAGTGGTATTTATATTGATCTCAACCCAGGCACACCTGGGGAGGGCTGGCCCGCACGGTAAGGCTGCCCAGGTCAGCCAATCATCACCCCTCAGGGGCTCACAGTTGCAGAAAATGGAACTTGCTGAACCGGCCAGGTCCAAGGAACAGGTGTGGGCTCCTGAGAGTCAGGATAGACAAGGGGCTGCAGCTTTGGCTTGTTTTCTAATCATTTTATCTGGCCCATGAGTGGGAGACAACTTCAAGAAAACCCTCTCCTTATGAGAGGAACCCAGGAGTCAGGGAGAGGAGGGGTGGGTGGTGGTTGGAGACAGAGGCCTGGTGCCCCGGGTGCAGTGGAAGTCTCTGGAAGACCAGGTGGAGGGAGGCCGCACAGAGTGATGCCCAGGGTCACAGACCTGTCGCAGCTGCTGTTTGTTAGTTCAAGTCCTGCTCTGAGGTGCTCTGTGCCAGCTCTGAGCGACAGGTGAGCTGGGGGTGCTCTGCAATGAGGGCTATGTGCACGGTTCCTGTGTGCCCAGCCCTGCCATGGTACCTGCAAGGGTAGCTCTGTATCCTGGGAAGGGCCTGACCACGAGAGCCCCGTGGGCTGGGGTGGGGGTGGGGTACCTGCCCAGGTGAGCTCCATATTCTGGGATTGGTCTGACCACGAGAGCCCCATGGGCTGCTGGGGACCTGGTAAAGGATGTCAGGACAGTCAGTGAAGCCACCGAGGATATACCTCCAGTTGCTCCTAATTCCTACACCCTGCTGGTCATTCTACCAACCACCAGGACATGGTATTCTGTATTAGTCTTCAATGATGCCTTCTTTTGTATTCCATTAGTCCCAGAGTCACAAGAAATTTTGGCTTGTGAGTGGCAGGACTCAACATACAACTAAAACAATACTTCCGGGCCGTCTTGCCCCAAGGGTGCAAAAATTCCCACACCATCTTTGGGGAAAGCTTAGCTAAAGACCTAAAAGTTCTACCTCTGGAAAAGGAAACCCTCCTTCAGTACGCAGACGACATTCTGATCGCCAGCCCTACTAAGGAGGCCTCTGAACTACCAAGCCAATAAAGGATAGAAGTTGTCCAAGAAAAAGCTCAAATATCACAGACTGCGGTGACCTGCCTGGGCTTCATTCTCACAGAAGGTCGGAGAAGCCCATCCCAGGAAAGGGAAGAAACCATTTTCAGCCTTACCCCTTTCTAAAACTAGAAGACAGCTTAGGGGTTCCTGGGGAGGCCAGGGTTTGCTGCTTCTGGATCCCTAACTACAGTCTACTAGCTGGGCCTCTATATGAAACACTGAAAGGAAAAGATGATGATCCTTTTGAATAGAATCCAGAAGTGGCCTTTCAAGAATGGAAAGAGCAGTCAATTCAGACCCTTGCCCTGGAACTCCCTAATTTAGCTAAACCCTTTGACCTTTACATTCCCGGTGAAAGGTGAATCGCCATTGGAGAATTAGTGCAAAAACTGGGACCACTTGAAATGGAACAATGCAAGAATGCCATCCAGGTAGGATAAACTACGGTCACCAAGGGGCTTGGCCCACTGCCGCATCTGGCCAAGATACTGGCGGTATCTAAAAACCTGGAAATCAGCAGCCCAAAAGGCCACCTCCTTCCTAAGGGAAAAGGACCCCACGTGGTGATCCTAACCACCAACGATGCCCTGAAGTTGCAGGGTTCGCTCCGTGGGCACACCGACCTCGAGTGAGGAGGCCCTCCAACTCCAACATCCAGAGAGATAACCGGGGGCAACAGGGCACCATGACGACTCGTGTGAACATCACTTGACCTGGAGTTTCTCTCATAAAACAATAAGAGTGTGTCCCAAAAGAGTAGACTACTGCTTGCAGGACTTACTGCACCCAGAGGGGAGCTAATAATCTTGGCGGGGGAACCGTATATCACACTGTCACCATAGAAAAGCCTACAGACACCGTGATGATGGTGGCCAATAAGACCGGCTGGACTCCTGTTTACTTCAAAAGGCTGTTGACTCAGTGGTCATCATGGTCCTTGATCACCACTGACCCTGGACTGTCTGGGAGTTGAGCGGGCAGGGCTCTGACACCTGGTGCTGTTTGTACGTTAATTCAGGGGCCTAATTGAAGAAAGCGCAGACTACTGGTCAGAGCATCTAGGCTGGCAGAAACGGTCAGCCTAAGGTGGCCGAACAAATGTGGGGCGGGGTGAAACCGGCCCCCACAGCGTCTCTGCACATCTCTTTCCTGGACCCTTAAAGGTCATTAGAATCTATAACACTTCCAATGCTGGTGCTCAGGTGGACGAGCAGGGAGGCAGGGGACCTGGGGACAATCAACGTCACCTGGAGGCTGCTGGGGAGAAGCTCTGACCCTCGCCCCCGGGTATTAGGGCTCCCAACTCAGCACTCAGCAGTTACAGAAGAAGTGTCTGCACCCTCAGCACTCCAAGAATGAGGAACGGGACAAAAGGCAGAGGAGGGGTTTGTCCCCAGCAAAGCCCATTAAAAATCCCTGGGAGATAAAAATAGAATCTGGGCAATAAAGTCAAGTCTAACCTTTTTTATCCTTTGTGCTTTGTCTAATTTCACGTGCTCCTAGGGTCCCGCATGCAGAGGTTCCACACCCGGCACTTCAGACCAGATTTCCTAGTGCAGAATGGCTGGGTCGACACCTCAGCTCCTGGGGCCCAGTGCAGACTCCGCGATATAGAGCCTGAGCTGCAGCCAACCTGGCCCTCGAGAGCTCCGCCCCCTCCCTCCCACTGACTCTGACAGGATCTCTACACAGCAGCCCAGCCCACAGCCCACGGGGTAGTGCATGCTCTCACCTCTCCATTCTCTGATCAAAATATAAAGTTTCCTTTGCTTGTGAACCAAACTCAGTCTCGATCTGTTGGCCCCAATGACACTGGGCAGGGGGACACTTGTTGGGGTCCACTCTGGAGGATCAGTAACAGAAATTGAGACTATTGTAACCTCAATGAACAGATGTGTGAGCCAAACTGTAGTTAACATAGAACAGTGTATAAGGCTCGGGTAAAATAAGATGTTTCTAACACTTCCATTTGATATTTCCATCACTTTATTATAAGCAAGTTCAGTGAAAAGGTTTGTCTTATTTGTCAGGTCAATATTAGAGAAACGAAGTGATTTCTTTCCAAGGATGTACATCTAATAATCTTGGTTAAAGCTTCAATCTTGTTTTAAATGCTTTTCCATTGAAAATGATACCTCTCTTTCAGCTCCCCCATTTCTGAGAAGTATAAAATCTTATAATTTATTATTACCAAAGGGGAAAGGTGGGAGGAGGGATAAATTAACAGTTTGGGATTAACACATACACACTGCTATGTATAAAATAGATCATCAACAAGGAACTACTGTATAGCACAGGGAACTACACTCAACATTTTGCAATAACCTATAAGGGGAAATAATCTGAAAAAGAATAGATATTTTTATTGACATCATCTATCAATGACAGTTAAAGTGTAACCTAAGGGAAGCTGGTGGTGAGTGCTTCTGACCCTGAAGACTTCAATCATCTAAAGTTTGGACTCTGCCTACTTCCCAAGGCCCTTAATGAACATATGTGTAGCCGTAGCTTAAAAAATTCCCCAGTTTGGGTTTCGGGGAGACACTGATTTTGAAAAAGCCCTGGTGTTCTCCTTACATGAATGGGACTCTTCCTACTGCTAAAACATGTCTGTCACACCCAGAGGATGGTATACCGTCTGATCGGGAAGAGTTTGGAAAAGGCATCTCATCTCCTCATCTCCTGGTGCTCGGGTTCACCCCTCCAGCGTCTTTACTAACAGTCTCCCCACTTGGAGATGTCAGCACTGTCAACATCCTGTTGCGTACAGTTTGGAATTTGTCCAGAGGATGAAGCGGAAGGATGAGGAACAATGAGAGACAAGTCCTAGGTGTTCAGACAGGCACATGTCACTCTAATTTCCAATCAGGAAGACGAATTGACCAAAGGCTAGGGTTGCCCATGGAAACAGTATAGGGCTTGAGGAAATCCCGCTGCTTTGTGGCCAGTTCCCATAAACACAAGTTGAACAATGGAACTCAGGGGCAGTAAAATTCACAAAACTGCAGAGTTGAAAATATCCATCACTGAAAAATGTCTTGAGGAAAGTCAGAGAAAAGGACTTGTAAGCAAGGGAGAATGGCAGGAAAGGGATTTGAGGAGGTAGAAAGGACTCGCCATTAAGCACAAGAAAAGGAGCTGAACATTGCCAACATTGCAGTTGGCCAAAAAGGGTGTATGCGTTTTTTTCTGTATATATTCAAGAAAAGGGCATACACTTTTTTAGCCAACCAAACAGGTGGGCACTGGAAGTCAATACTACAAAAGATATCACTTCGCATCAGTCAGAAGAGCCATCCTCATAAAGCGTAAACAACAGAAATGCAGGACAGGGCAAGGAGAAGAGGGAGCCCTGTGAGACTTATAGTGGAAATGTATATTGCCAACGGCCATTCTGGAGAAGTGTATTGTGTTTACTAAAGCATCTAAAAAATGAGCTACAGAGCATAGGGCACTTGCACTCATGGGCGTATATCTTGAGAAAAACAAAAATCGAGAGGACACAGGCACCCCAATGTTTACCCCCTCTCTGTTTAAAAGATCCTCAACTAGGATATAACTTAAATGTCTCTGGAGGGAAAAAATGGGTAGAGATGTGGTACTTAGGTAGAGTGGAATATTATTCAGCCTGGAAATCAATGAAATATGGCCAGTTGTAACAACTCCGGAGGAGTTACGTATGATCTTTCTAAGTGACAGAATTCAAAAAGAAAAAGACACATATCATAAGATATCACTTAAAGGTGGAATCCAAAATGGCTACACATGAAATAAATTACAAAACAAAAACATAGTCAAATATGTAGAAAACACGCATAAGGCTGCTAAACGGGAAAGGTGGGGAGGGGTGAGGCATCACCCAGGAGGTTGAAATTAGCAAAGATACCATTCCAAATACCAAACTGATAATCAACAAGGCCTACACGGTAGCTAAAAGAACTGCACTCAGCACACTCAAGTCACCGGAAAAGAATATATACGACTGGTAAGAATCTGAAAAAGAATTTACTGATGTCTCTCTGTACGTGAATCAAGTGGATGTACAGCAGCAAGAAACAGAGCTTTGAAAATCAGCTGTAACCAATATAGTAATAAATTGAAAAAAATAAACGACAGAGAGACAGAGAAAACCTCTTACAACTTTTCCTCAGGGCCGGTGATGCAACATGGATTGAACACATCTAGACCCACAGCAGGATGAGACATAAGGCTGGAAACTGTTTGCGCTAAGAGAAATGTGAGGTTGGGTGAGGAAATGCACACCCTTTAAAGTAATACTACCTGGTACCCATTCAATGGGTCCCAAATATGCAGGTTCAAGGGATCGTCCTACAGCTAAAACATGCATGGAAAACCCAGAGGACTGTACACCATGTGATCGGGAGATGTGTCTAAAATGCAGCTCATTTATCCTCTCCTGGTGCTCCTGTTCACCATTCCAGCCACGTTACTTAGAATCTCCCCACTTGGAGAATCAGCACATTTCAACTTCTGTTTCACACATTTTGCAAATTGTGAGGAGGATGAACGGGGAACCAATGAGAGAATAGTTGTAGGGGTTTGGACGGGCACATATCACTCTAATTTCCCATTAAGCATAAGAATTGAAAAAAGGCTCAGCCCGCCTCGCCCGAGCCAAAATAGGGCCTGAAGCAATCCTGCGGGTTTGAGGCCAGCTCACAAAAGAGCAACTTAAAAAATGGAGCTCAGGGTCACTGCAATTCACAAACCTGCAGAGTTATAAATGAAAACTAACGTCCAAAAATATGTTGAGGTAAGGCAAAGAAGAGGATCTGAATGCAAGACAGAATTGCAAGAAACAGATTTCAAGAGATAGATTGGACTCGTCTTTAAAGCACATGAAAAGCGGCAGAATTTCGACAATGATGCAGTTGGCCCAAAAGGGCGTATGCGTTTTTTCCTGATTATATCCAGGAAAAAACGCATACGCACTTTATGGGCAACGAAGCAAGCAAGCAATGCAAATGTGCACAACAAAGAAGTCTCATTTCCCACTGGTCAAAAGGGCCATCCTAAAAAATTGTAAAAACCAGAAATGCAGGACAGGCCATGGAGAACAGGGAGCCTTTATACGCTGATGGGCAGTGTGTGAACTGCCGAGAGCCACTCTGGAGAAGTGTATGGTGGTTCCTAAATCATCTAAAAAACAGAGCTACAGAGCATAGGACACTTCCAATCATGGGAGTATATCTAGGGAAATCTAAAAATTAACAAGACACAAGCACACCACAGTTTAGGGCTACTCTGTTTACAAGAACCTCAACTTCAGTATACCTTAAATATCCCAGGAAAGAGAACAATGGATAAAGAAGATGTGGTACTTATGTACAATGGAATATCTCTTCACCATGAAATCAATGTAATAAGGCTAGTAGAAGGATAAAGAGTGGATTTAGGTCCGATAATACTACTTGAAATAAGTCAAACAGAAAAAGAAACATATCATAAGATATCACTTATAGAGGGAGGGTAAATATGGCTGCACAAGAAATGAATTACAGAACAGAACAGTGTCTCACATTTAGAAAACACACTTATTTCAGCTTAAGGGGAAAGGAGAGGTGGGGTGATGCATAAAACCAGAGTTTGAAATTAGCACAGATACCGTTCAATAAACCAAATAGATATTAGACAAGATCTACACCTTGCTCAATGAACTGGCCTCAACACACCCTATACACCGCAGAGAAATATATCTGAGTAATAAGAATCTTAAAACCCATGTATTGATATATCTCCATAAGGGAATCAAGTGTGTGCAGAGTGGCACAAACACAGCAGTGAAAATGAGCTAAACCCCATTATAGAAATAAATTTAAAAAACAAAACGCAGAAACAATGAAAGAGAGAAAAATTCTTACAAAATTCGCTCAGGGGCTGTGATGCAACCTGGATTGACCACATATAAACCCACAGCTGGATAAGACATAAGGCTGGACACTTGGGGCTGAGAGGATTGATGAGCTTTGGTGAGCAACTGCCAAAAGTTTAATGCAATACTTCATGCTACTCATTCCAAGGGTCCCAACACTCCAGGTTGAAGGGAATCTTCCTACAGCTAAACCATGCTTGGGAAACCCAGCGACTGGTATACCATATGATCGGGAAAGGTTTCTAAAACGCACCTCATTTTTCCTCTCCTGGGGCTCCGGATCGACATTCCAGCCGCTTTACCAAAAATATCCCCACATGGAGAGTCAATGCCTTTAAGTTCTGGTATCGCACAGTCTGCAGTTAGTGCGGAGGATGAATGGGAATAGGGGGAACCAGTGAGAAACTAGCTGTAGCGGTTTCAATGGGCACATGTCACTCTAAATTCACATCAGTAAGAAGAATAAACCAAAGGCACAGCAAGGTGCCCCAGAAGAAGAATAGGGCCTGAAGGAATCCTGTGGTTATGAGGCAAGATCACAAAAATAAGAGCTGAAAAATGGAGCTAAGGGCCACTGCAATTCAAAAACCTGCAGAGTTATAAAGGCCAACTATTTTCAAAAAATATATTGAGGTAAGGCTATGAAGAGGCATTGAAAGCAAGGCAGAATTGCAGGAAATCGATTTCAGGAGGTAGACTGGAATTGCATTTAAAGCATAGGAAAAGAGGCAGAACGTCCACAATGATTCACTTGGCCAAAAAGGGTGTATGCCTTTTTTCCTGAATTTATTCAGGAAAAAAGGCATACGCCCTTTTTGGCCAACCAAGCAAGCTTGCAAAGGAAATCTGCACTACAATGAAGTCTCACTTCCCCCTGGTCAAAAGGGCCATCTGAAAAAAGTGTAAAATCCAGAAAGGCAGGACAGGCCATGGAGAACTGGGAGCCTTGTTATGCTGATGGGCGGGATGTGTATGGTGTTTCCTGAAACATCTAAAAAACAAAGCAACAGAGCCTAGGGCACTTCCACTTATGGTCCTATAGCTTAGGGAAATTAAAATCAAAAAGACACAGCCACCCCAAAATTTGGGACGCCTCTGTTTACAAGAACCTCGTTAACCGTACAAGTTCAATATCACAGAAAGTGAAAAATGGATAAAGAACTTGTGGTACCTACGTACAATGCAGTATCACTCAGCAATGAAATCTATGTCATCAGGCCCGCAGCAGCATAATGAGTGGATACAGGTACGATGATTCTAACTGAAATAAGACACACAGAAAAAGAAACATCATAAGATATCACTAATACACGGAATGTAAACTTGGCTACACAGGAACTGAATTACAGAACAGAACAGGGTCTCAAATTTAGAAAACCAACTTATGCTTGCTTAAGGGGAAAGGTGAGTTGGGGTGCTGCATAAAACCAGAGATTGAAATGAACACAGATAAAGTTCCTTAAGCCAAATATGGAATAGACAAGAGCTACTCCTTGCTCAACGAAATGGACTCAACACCCCATATTAAACGCCTAAGAATGTACCTGACTAGTAAGTATCTTAAAACCTATGGATTGCTATGTCTCCAAAAGAGAATCAAGCATGTGTACAGGGGCATAAACGCAGCAGTGATAGGATTGGAGAGGTTCAGTGAGCAAATGAAGACCCTTTGAAGTCATATTGCATGGTACCAATTCCACGGGTCTCAACTCACCAGGTTTAAGGTATTCTTCCGTCAGCTAAAAGATGCATGTGGAACCCAGAGTATGATCAACCGTGTGAAAGGGAGACATGTTCAAATATGTCTCAGTTTTCCTCCCCTGGTACTCGGGTGCAACATTCCAGACGCTTTACTAACCCTCTCCCCACTTGGAGAGTCAGCGCCTTTAACCTCCTGTTTGGCCCAGTTTGCAATTTCTGCGGAAGATGAACGGAAATAGGGAGAACCAATGAGAGACTAGCTGGAGGTGTCTGGACGGGCAAATTTAACTCTCATTTCCCACCAGGAAGAGGAAATAACCAAAGGCTCAGCATGCCGTGCCGGAACCAGATTAGGGCCTGAAGCCATCCTGCGGTGTTGCGGCCAGCTCACAAGAAAGCGAGTTGAAGAAAGGAGCTCAGGGGCACTGTAATTCACAAACCTGCAGAGTTATAAATGACAGCTATCGTCCAAAAATATACTGAAGTAAGGCTGCCAAGAGGACTTGAAAGCGGGGCAGAATTGCAGGAAACCGATTTCAGGAGGTAGACTGGAATTTCATTGAAAGCATAGGAAAAGAGGCAGAACGTCCACAGTGATGCACTTGGCCAAAAAGGGCGTATGCGTTTTTTCCTGAATATATTCAGGAAAAAACGCATACGCCCTCTTTTGCCAAGCAAGCAAGCTTGCAAAGGAAATCTGCACTACAATGAAGTCTCACTTCCCCCCGGTCAAAAGGGCCATCTGAAAAAAGTGTAAAATCCAGAAAGGCAGGACAGGCCATGGAGAACTGGGAGCCTTGTTATGCTGATGGGCGGGATGTAAATTGCCAACAGCCACTCCGGAGAAGTGTATGGTGTTTCCTGAAACATCTAAAAAACAAAGCAACAGAGCCTAGGGCACTTCCACTTATGGTCCTATAGCTTAGGGAAATTAAAATCAAAAAGACACAGCCACCCCAAAGTTTGGAACGCCTCTGATTACAAGAACCTCGTTTACAGTACAAGTTCAACATCGCAGAAAGTGAAAAATGGATAAAGAAGTTGTGGTATTTACTTACAAAGCAATATCACTCAGCAATGAAATCTATGTCATCAGGCCCTTAGCAGCACAATGAGTGGATTCAGGTATGATGATTCTAACTGAAATAAGTCACACAGAAAAAGAAACATCATAAGATATCAGTAATACACGGAATGTAAACTTGGCTACACAGGAACTGAATTACAGAACAGAACAGGGTCTCAAATTTAGAAAACCAACTTATGCTTGCTTAAGGGTAAAGGTGAGTTGGGGTGCTGCATAAAACCAGAGATTGAAATGAGCACAGATAAAGTTCCTTAAGCCAAATATGGAATAGACAAGAGCTACTCCTTGCTCAACGAAATGGACTCAACACCCCATATTAAGAACCTAAGAATGTACCTGACTAGTAAGTATCTTAAAACCTATGGATTGCTATATCTCCAAAAGAGAATCAAGCGTGTGTCCAGGGGCATAAATGCAGCAGTGATAGGATTGGAGAGTTTCGGTGAGCAAACAAAGACCCTTTGAAGTAATATTGCATGGTACCCATTCTATGGGTCTCAACTCTCCAGGTTTCAGGGATTCTTCCTTCAGCTAAAACATGCATGTGGAACCTAGAGTATGATCAACCATGTGATCGGGAAACGTGTTCAAATATGTCTCAGTTTTCGTACCCTGGTACTCGGGTGCAACATTCCAGACGCTTTACTAACACCCTCCCGACTTGGAGAGTCAGTCCCTTTAACCTCCTGTTTGGCCCAGTTTGCAATTTCTGCGGAAGATGAACAGGAATAGCGAGAACCAATGAGAGACTAGCTGGAGGTGTCTGGACGGGCAAATTTAACTCTCATTTCCCACCAGGAAGAGGAATTAACCAAAGGCTCAGCGTGCCGTGCCGGAACCAGATTAGGGCCTGAAGCCATCCTGCGGTGTTGCGGCCAGGTCACAAGAAAGCGAGTTGAAGAAAGGAGCTCAGGGGCACTGTAATTCACAAACCTGCAGAGTTATAAATGACAGCTATCGTCCAAAAATATACTGAAGTAAGGCTGCCAAGAGGACTTGAAAGCGGGGCAGAATTGCAGGAAACCGATTTCAGGAGGTAGACTGGAATTGCATTGAAAGCATAGGAAAAGAGGCAGAACGTCCACAATGATGCACTTGGCCAAAAAGGGCGTATGCGTTTTTTCCTGAATATATTCAGGAAAAAACGCATACGCCCTTTTTGGCCAACCAAGCAAGCTTGCAAAGGAAATCTGCACTACAATGAAGTCTCACTTCCCCCCGGTCAAAAGGGCCATCTGAAAAAAGTGTAAAATCCAGAAAGGCAGGACAGGCCATGGAGAACTGGGAGCCTTGTTATGCTGATGGGCGGGATGTAAATTGCCAACAGACACTCGGGAGAAGTGTATGGTGTTTCCTGAAACATCTAAAAAACAAAGCAACAGAGCCTAGGGCACTTCCACTTATGGTCCTATAGCTTAGGGAAATTAAAATCAAAAAGACACAGCCACCCCAAACATTGGGACGCCTCTGTTTACAAGAACCTCGTTTACAGTACAAGTTCAACATCGCAGAAAGTGAAAAATGGATAAAGAAGTTGTGGTATTTACTTACAAAGCAATATCACTCAGCAATGAAATCTATGTCATCAGGCCCTTAGCAGCACAATGAGTGGATTCAGGTATGATGATTCTAACTGAAATAAGTCACACAGAAAAAGAAACATCATAAGATATCAGTAATACACGGAATGTAAACTTGGCTCCACAGGAACTGAATTACAGAACAGAACAGGGTCTCAAATTTAGAAAACCAACTTATGCTTGCTTAAGGGGAAAGGTGAGTTGGGGTGCTGCATAAAACCAGAGATTGAAATGAGCACAGATAAAGTTCCTTAAGCCAAATATGGAATAGACAAGAGCTACTCCTTGCTCAACGAAATGGACTCAACACCGCATATTAAACGCCTAAGAATGTACCTGACTAGTAAGTATCTTAAAACCTATGGATTGCTATGTCTCCGAAAGAGAATCAAGCATGTGTACAGGGGCATAAACGCAGCAGTGATAGGATTGGAGAGGTTCGGTGAGCAAATGAAGACCCTTTGAAGTCATATTGCATGGTACCCATTCCACGGGTTTCAACTCTCCAGGTTTAAGGTATTCTTCCTTCAGCTAAAACATACATATGGAACCTAGAGTATGATCAACCATGTGATCGGGAGACGTGTTCAAATATGTCTCAGTTTTCGTACCCTGGTACTCGGGTGCAACATTCCAGACGCTTTACTAACACTCTCCCGACTTGGAGAGTCAGTGCCTTTAACCTCCTGTTTGGCCCAGTTTGCAATTTCTGCGCAAGATGAACAGGAATAGGGAGAACCAATGAGAGACTAGCTGGAGGTGTCTGGACGGGCAAATTTAACTCTCATTTCCCACCAGGAAGAGGAATTAACCAAAGGCTCAGCGTGCCGTGCCGGAACCAGATTAGGGCCTGAAGCCATCCTGCGGTGTTGCGGCCAGCTCAAAAGAAAGCGAGTTGAAGAAAGGAGCTCAGGGGCACTGTAATTCACAAACCTGCAGAGTTATCAATGACAGCTATCGTCCAAAAATATACTGAAGTAAGGCTGCCAAGAGGACTTGAAAGCGGGGCAGAATTGCAGGAAACCGATTTCAGGAGGTAGACTGGAATTGCATTGAAAGCATAGGAAAAGAGGCAGAACGTCCACAATGATGCACTTGGCCAAAAAGGGCGTATGCGTTTTTTCCTGAATATATTCAGGAAAAAACACATACGCCCTTTTTGGCCAACCAAGCAAGCTTGCAAAGGAAATCTGCACTACAATGAAGTCTCACTTCCCCCCGGTCAAAAGGGCCATCTGAAAAAAGTGTAAAATCCAGAAAGGCAGGACAGGCCATGGAGAACTGGGAGCCTTGTTATGCTGATGGGCGGGATGTAAATTGCCAACAGACACTCGGGAGAAGTGTATGGTGTTTCCTGAAACATCTAAAAAACAAAGCAACAGAGCCTAGGGCACTTCCACTTATGGTCCTATAGCTTAGGGAAATTAAAATCAAAAAGACACAGCCACCCCAAAGTTTGGAATGCCTCTGTTTACAAGAACCTCGTTTACAGTACAAGTTCAACATCGCAGAAAGTGAAAAATGGATAAAGAAGTTGTGGTATCTACTTACAAAGCAATATCACTCAGCAATGAAATCTATGTCATCAGGCCCTTAGCAGCACAATGAGTGGATTCAGGTATGATGATTCCAACTGAAATAAGTCACACAGAAAAAGAAACATCATAAGATATCAGTAATACACGGAATGTAAACTTGGCTCCACAGGAACTGAATTACAGAACAGAACAGGGTCTCAAATTTAGAAAACCAACTTATGCTTGCTTAAGGGGAAAGGTGAGTTGGGGTGCTGCATAAAACCAGAGATTGAAATGAGCACAGATAAAGTTCCTTAAGCCAAATATGGAATAGACAAGAGCTACTCCTTGCTCAACGAAATGGACTCAACACCGCATATTAAACGCCTAAGAATGTACCTGACTAGTAAGTATCTTAAAACCTATGGATTGCTATGTCTCCGAAAGAGAATCAAGCATGTGTACAGGGGCATAAACGCAGCAGTGATAGGATTGGAGAGGTTCGGTGAGCAAATGAAGACCCTTTGAAGTCATATTGCATGGTACCCATTCCACGGGTTTCAACTCTCCAGGTTTAAGGTATTCTTCCTTCAGCTAAAACATACATATGGAACCTAGAGTATGATCAACCATGTGATCGGGAGACGTGTTCAAATATGTCTCAGTTTTCGTACCCTGGTACTCGGGTGCAACATTCCAGACGCTTTACTAACACTCTCCCGACTTGGAGAGTCAGTGCCTTTAACCTCCTGTTTGGCCCAGTTTGCAATTTCTGCGCAAGATGAACAGGAATAGGGAGAACCAATGAGAGACTAGCTGGAGGTGTCTGGACGGGCAAATTTAACTCTCATTTCCCACCAGGAAGAGGAATTAACCAAAGGCTCAGCGTGCCGTGCCGGAACCAGATTAGGGCCTGAAGCCATCCTGCGGTGTTGCGGCCAGCTCAAAAGAAAGCGAGTTGAAGAAAGGAGCTCAGGGGCACTGTAATTCACAAACCTGCAGAGTTATCAATGACAGCTATCGTCCAAAAATATACTGAAGTAAGGCTGCCAAGAGGACTTGAAAGCGGGGCAGAATTGCAGGAAACCGATTTCAGGAGGTAGACTGGAATTGCATTGAAAGCATAGGAAAAGAGGCAGAACGTCCACAATGATGCACTTGGCCAAAAAGGGCGTATGCGTTTTTTCCTGAATATATTCAGGAAAAAACACATACGCCCTTTTTGGCCAACCAAGCAAGCTTGCAAAGGAAATCTGCACTACAATGAAGTCTCACTTCCCCCCGGTCAAAAGGGCCATCTGAAAAAAGTGTAAAATCCAGAAAGGCAGGACAGGCCATGGAGAACTGGGAGCCTTGTTATGCTGATGGGCGGGATGTAAATTGCCAACAGACACTCGGGAGAAGTGTATGGTGTTTCCTGAAACATCTAAAAAACAAAGCAACAGAGCCTAGGGCACTTCCACTTATGGTCCTATAGCTTAGGGAAATTAAAATCAAAAAGACACAGCCACCCCAAAGTTTGGAATGCCTCTGTTTACAAGAACCTCGTTTACAGTACAAGTTCAACATCGCAGAAAGTGAAAAATGGATAAAGAAGTTGTGGTATCTACTTACAAAGCAATATCACTCAGCAATGAAATCTATGTCATCAGGCCCTTAGCAGCACAATGAGTGGATTCAGGTATGATGATTCCAACTGAAATAAGTCACACAGAAAAAGAAACATCATAAGATATCAGTAATACACGGAATGTAAACTTGGCTCCACAGGAACTGAATTACAGAACAGAACAGGGTCTCAAATTTAGAAAACCAACTTATGCTTGCTTAAGGGGAAAGGTTTGTTGGGGTGCTGCATAAAACCAGAGATTGAAATGAGCACAGATAAAGTTCCTTAAGCAAAATATGGAATAGACAAGAGCTACTCCTTGCTCAACGAAATGGACTCAACACCACATATTAAACGCCTAAGAATGTACCTGACTAGTAAGTATCTTAAAACCTATGGATTGCTATGTCTCCGAAAGAGAATCAAGCATGTGTACAGGGGCATAAACGCAGCAGTGATAGGATTGGAGAGGTTCGGTGAGCAAATGAAGACCCTTTGAAGTCATATTGCATGGTACCCATTCCACGGGTCTCAACTCTCCAGGTTTAAGGTATTCTTCCTTCAGCTAAAACATGCATGTGGAACCCAGAGTATGATCCACCATGTGAACCGGAGACATGTTCAAATATGTCTCAGTTTTCCTCCCCTGGTACTCGGGTGCAACATTCCAGACGCTTTACTAACACTCTCCCCACTTGGAGAGTCAGCGCCTTTAACCTCCTGTTTGGCCCAGTTTGCAATTTCTGCGCAAGATGAACAGGAATAGGGAGAACCAATGAGAGACTAGCTGGAGGTGTCTGGACGGGCAAATTTAACTCTCATTTCCCACCAGGAAGAGGAATTAACCAAAGGCTCAGCGTGCCGTGCCGGAACCAGATTAGGGCCTGAAGCCATCCTGCGGTGTTGCGGCCAGCTCAAAAGAAAGCGAGTTGAAGAAAGGAGCTCAGGGGCACTGTAATTCACAAACCTGCAGAGTTATCAATGACAGCTATCGTCCAAAAATATACTGAAGTAAGGCTGCCAAGAGGACTTGAAAGCGGGGCAGAATTGCAGGAAACCGATTTCAGGAGGTAGACTGGAATTGCATTGAAAGCATAGGAAAAGAGGCAGAACGTCCACAATGATGCACTTGGCCAAAAAGGGCGTATGCGTTTTTTCCTGAATATATTCAGGAAAAAACGCATACGCCCTTTTTGGCCAACCAAGCAAGCTTGCAAAGGAAATCTGCACTACAATGAAGTCTCACTTCCCCCCGGTCAAAAGGGCCATCTGAAAAAAGTGTAAAATCCAGAAAGGCAGGACAGGCCATGGAGAACTGGGAGCCTTGTTATGCTGATGGGCGGGATGTAAATTGCCAACAGACACTCGGGAGAAGTGTATGGTGTTTCCTGAAACATCTAAAAAACAAAGCAACAGAGCCTAGGGCACTTCCACTTATGGTCCTATAGCTTAGGGAAATTAAAATCAAAAAGACACAGCCACCCCAAAGTTTGGAACGCCTCTGTTTACAAGAACCTCGTTTACAGTACAAGTTCAACATCGCAGAAAGTGAAAAATGGATAAAGAAGTTGTGGTATTTACTTACAAAGCAATATCACTCAGCAATGAAATCTATGTCATCAGGCCCTTAGCAGCACAATGAGTGGATTCAGGTATGATGATTCTAACTGAAATAAGTCACACAGAAAAAGAAACATCATAAGATATCAGTAATACACGGAATGTAAACTTGGCTACACAGGAACTGAATTACAGAACAGAACAGGGTCTCAAATTTAGAAAACCAACTTATGCTTGCTTAAGGGTAAAGGTGAGTTGGGGTGCTGCATAAAACCAGAGATTGAAATGAGCACAGATAAAGTTCCTTAAGCCAAATATGGAATAGACAAGAGCTACTCCTTGCTCAACGAAATGGACTCAACACCCCATATTAAGCGCCTAAGAATGTACCTGACTAGTAAGTATCTTAAAACCTATGGATTGCTATGTCTCCGAAAGAGAATCAAGCATGTGTACAGGGGCATAAACGCAGCAGTGATAGGATTGGAGAGGTTCGGTGAGCAAATGAAGACCCTTTGAAGTCATATTGCATGGTACCCATTCCACGGGTTTCAACTACCCAGGTTTAAGGTATTCTTCCTTCAGCTAAAACATGCATGTGGAACCTAGAGTATGATCAACCATGTGATCGGGAGACGTGTTCAAATATGTCTCTGTTTTCGTACCCTGGTACTCGGGTGCAACATTCCAGACGCTTTACTAACACCCTCCCGACTTGGAGAGTCAGTCCCTTTAACCTCCTGTTTGGCCCAGTTTGCAATTTCTGCGGAAGATGAACAGGAATAGCAAGAACCAATGAGAGACTAGCTGGAGGTGTCTGGACGGGCAAATTTAACTCTCATTTCCCACCAGGAAGAGGAATTAACCAAAGGCTCAGCGTGCCGTGCCGGAACCAGATTAGGACCTGAAGCCATCCTGCGGTGTTGCGGCCAGGTCACAAGAAAGCGAGTTGAAGAAAGGAGCTCAGGGGCACTGTAATTCATAAAACTGCAGAGTTATAAATGACAGCTATCGTCCAAAAATATACTGAAGTAAGGCTGCCAAGAGGACGTGAAAGCGGGGCAGAATTGCAGGAAACCGATTTCAGGAGGTAGACTGGAATTGCATTGAAAGCATAGGAAAAGAGGCAGAACGTCCACAATGATGCACTTGGCCAAAAAGGGCGTATGTGTTTTTTCCTGAATATATTCTGGGAAAAACGCATACGCCCTTTTTGGCCAACCAAGCAAGCTTGCAAAGGAAATCTGCACTACAATGAAGTCTCACTTCCCCCCGGTCAAAAGGGCCATCTGAAAAAAGTGTAAAATCCAGAAAGGCAGGACAGGCCATGGAGAACTGGGAGCCTTGTTATGCTGACGGGCGGGATGTAAATTGCCAACAGACACTCGGGAGAAGTGTATGGTGTTTCCTGAAACATCTAAAAAACAAAGCAACAGAGCCTAGGGCACTTCCACTTATGGTCCTATAGCTTAGGGAAATTAAAATCAAAAAGACACAGCCACCCCAAAGTTTGGAACGCCTCTGTTTACAAGAACCTCGTTTACCGTACAAGTTCAACATCGCAGAAAGTGAAAAATGGATAAAGAAGTTGTGGTATTTACTTACAAAGCAATATCACTCAGCAATGAAATCTATGTCATCAGGCCCTTAGCAGCACAATGAGTGGATTCAGGTATGATGATTCTAACTGAAATAAGTCACACAGAAAAAGAAACATCATAAGATATCAGTAATACACGGAATGTAAACTTGGCTCCACAGGAACTGAATTACAGAACAGAACAGGGTCTCAAATTTAGAAAACCAACTTATGCTTGCTTAAGGGGAAAGGTGAGTTGGGGTGCTGCATAAAACCAGAGATTGAAATGAGCACAGATAAAGTTCCTTAAGCCAAATATGGAATAGACAAGAGCTACTCCTTGCTCAACGAAATGGACTCAACACCGCATATTAAACGCCTAAGAATGTACCTGACTAGTAAGTATCTTAAAACCTATGGATTGCTATGTCTCCGAAAGAGAATCAAGCATGTGTACAGGGGCATAAACGCAGCAGTGATAGGATTGGAGAGGTTCGGTGAGCAAATGAAGACCCTTTGAAGTCATATTGCATGGTACCCATTCCACGGGTTTCAACTACCCAGGTTTAAGGTATTCTTCCTTCAGCTAAAACATGCATGTGGAACCTAGAGTATGATCAACCATGTGATCGGGAGACCTGTTCAAATATGTCTCAGTTTTCGTACCCTGGTACTCGGGTGCAACATTCCAGACGCTTTACTAACACCCTCCCGACTTGGAGAGTCAGTCCCTTTAACCTCCTGTTTGGCCCAGTTTGCAATTTCTGCGGAAGATGAACAGGAATAGCGAGAACCAATGAGAGACTAGCTGGAAGGTGTCTGGACGGGCAAATTTAACTCTCATTTCCCACCAGGAAGAGGAATTAACCAAAGGCTCAGCGTGCCGTGCCGGAACCAGATTAGGGCCTGAAGCCATCCTGCGGTGTTGCGGCCAGCTCAAAAGAAAGCGAGTTGAAGAAAGGAGCTCAGGGGCACTGTAATTCACAAACCTGCAGACTTATAAATGACAGCTATCGTCCAAAAATATACTGAAGTAAGGCTGCCAAGAGGACTTGAAAGCGGGGCAGAATTGCAGGAAACCGATTTCAGGAGGCAGACTGGAATTGCATTGAAAGCATAGGAAAAGAGGCAGAACGTCCACAATGATGCACTTGGCCAAAAAGGGCGTATGCGTTTTTTCCTGAATATATTCAGGAAAAAACGCATACGCCCTTTTTGGCCAACCAAGCAAGCTTGCAAAGGAAATCTGCACTACAATGAAGTCTCACTTCCCCCCGGTCAAAAGGGCCATCTGAAAAAAGTGTAAAATCCAGAAAGGCAGGACAGGCCATGGAGAACTGGGAGCCTTGTTATGCTGATGGGCGGGATGTAAATTGCCAACAGACACTCGGGAGAAGTGTATGGTGTTTCCTGAAACATCTAAAAAACAAAGCAACAGAGCCTAGGGCACTTCCACTTATGGTCCTATAGCTTAGGGAAATTAAAATCAAAAAGACACGGCCACCCCAAAGTTTGGGACGCCTCTGTTTACAAGAACCTCGTTTACCGTACAAGTTCAACATCGCAGAAAGTGAAAAATGGATAAAGAAGTTGTGGTATTTACTTACAAAGCAATATCACTCAGCAATGAAATCTATGTCATCAGGCCCTTAGCAGCACAATGAGTGGATTCAGGTATGATGATTCTAACTGAAATAAGTCACACAGAAAAAGAAACATCATAAGATATCAGTAATACACGGAATGTAAACTTGGCTACACAGGAACTGAATTACAGAACAGAACAGGGTCTCAAATTTAGAAAACCAACTTATGCTTGCTTAAGGGGAAAGGTGAGTTGGGGTGCTGCATAAAACCAGAGATTGAAATGAGCACAGATAAAGTTCCTTAAGCCAAATATGGAATAGACAAGAGCTACTCCTTGCTCAACGAAATGGACTCAACACCGCATATTAAACGCCTAAGAATGTACCTGACTAGTAAGTATCTTAAAACCTATGGATTGCTATGTCTCCGAAAGAGAATCAAGCATGTGTACAGGGGCATAAACGCAGCAGTGATAGGATTGGAGAGGTTCGGTGAGCAAATGAAGACCCTTTGAAGTCATATTGCATGGTACCCTTTCCACGGGTTTCAACTACCCAGGTTTAAGGTATTCTTCCTTCAGCTAAAACATGCATGTGGAACCTAGAGTATGATCAACCATGTGATCGGGAGACGTGTTCAAATATGTCTCAGTTTTCGTACCCTGGTACTCGGGTGCAACATTCCAGACGCTTTACTAACACCCTCCCGACTTGGAGAGTCAGTCCCTTTAACCTCCTGTTTGGCCCAGTTTGCAATTTCTGCGGAAGATGAACAGGAATAGCGAGAACCAATGAGAGACTAGCTGGAAGGTGTCTGGACGGGCAAATTTAACTCTCATTTCCCACCAGGAAGAGGAATTAACCAAAGGCTCAGCGTGCCGTGCCGGAACCAGATTAGGGCCTGAAGCCATCCTGCGGTGTTGCGGCCAGCTCAAAAGAAAGCGAGTGGAAGAAAGGAGCTCAGGGGCACTGTAATTCACAAACCTGCAGAGTTATAAATGACAGCTATCGTCCAAAAATATACTGAAGTAAGGCTGCCAAGAGGACTTGAAAGCGGGGCAGAATTGCAGGAAACCGATTTCAGGAGGCAGACTGGAATTGCATTGAAAGCATAGGAAAAGAGGCAGAACGTCCACAATGATGCACTTGGCCAAAAAGGGCGTATGCGTTTTTTCCTGAATATATTCAGGAAAAAACGCATACGCCCTTTTTGGCCAACCAAGCAAGCTTGCAAAGGAAATCTGCACTACAATGAAGTCTCACTTCCCCCCGGTCAAAAGGGCCATCTGAAAAAAGTGTAAAATCCAGAAAGGCAGGACAGGCCATGGAGAACTGGGAGCCTTGTTATGCTGATGGGCGGGATGTAAATTGCCAACAGCCACTCGGGAGAAGTGTATGGTGTTTCCTGAAACATCTAAAAAACAAAGCAACAGAGCCTAGGGCACTTCCACTTATGGTCCTATAGCTTAGGGAAATTAAAATCAAAAAGACACAGCCACCCCAAAGTTTGGGACGCCTCTGTTTACAAGAACCTCGTTTACCGTACAAGTTCAATATCACAGAAAGTGAAAAATGGATAAAGAAGTTGTGGTATTTACTTACAAAGCAATAACACTCAGCAATGAAATCTATGTCATCAGGCCCTTAGCAGCACAATGAGTGGATTCAGGTATGATGATTCTAACTGAAATAAGTCACACAGAAAAAGAAACATCATAAGATATCAGTAATACACGGAATGTAAACTTGGCTACACAGGAACTGAATTACAGAACAGAACAGGGTCTCAAATTTAGAAAACCAACTTATGCTTGCTTAAGGGGAAAGGTGAGTTTGGGTGCTGCATAAAACCATAGATTGAAATGAGCACAGATAAAGTTCCTTAAGCCAAATATGGAATAGACAAGAGCTACTCCTTGCTCAACGAAATGGACTCAACACCGCATATTAAAAGCCTAAGAATGTACCTGACTAGTAAGTATCTTAAAACCTATGGATTGCTATGTCTCCGAAAGAGAATCAAGCATGTGTACAGGGGCATAAACGCAGCAGTGATAGGATTGGAGAGGTTCGGTGAGCAAATGAAGACCCTTTGAAGTCATATTGCATGGTACCCATTCCACGGGTTTCAACTACCCAGGTTTCAGGTATTCTTCCTTCAGCTAAAACATGCATGTGGAACCTAGAGTATGATCAACCATGTGATCGGGAGACCTGTTCAAATATGTCTCAGTTTTCGTACCCTGGTACTCGGGTGCAACATTCCAGACGCTTTACTAACACTCTCCCGACTTGGAGAGTCAGTCCCTTTAACCTCCTGTTTGGCCCAGTTTGCAATTTCTGCGGAAGATGAACAGGAATAGCGAGAACCAATGAGAGACTAGCTGGAGGTGTCTGGACGGGCAAATTTAACTCTCATTTCCCACCAGGAAGAGGAATTAACCAAAGGCTCAGCGTGCCGTGCCGTAACAAGATTAGGGCCTGAAGCCATCCTGCGGTGTTGCGGCCAGCTCAAAAGAAAGCGAGTTGAAGAAAGGAGCTCAGGGGCACTGTAATTCACAAACCTGCAGAGTTATAAATGACAGCTATCGTCCAAAAATATACTGAAGTAAGGCTGCCAAGAGGACTTGAAAGTGGGGCAGAATTGCAGGAAACCGATTTCAGGAGGTAGACTGGAATTGCATTGAAAGCATAGGAAAAGAGGCAGAACGTCCACAATGATGCACTTGGCCAAAAAGGGCGTATGCGTTTTTTCCTGAATATATTCAGGAAAAAACGCATACGCCCTTTTTGGCCAACCAAGCAAGCTTGCAAAGGAAATCTGCACTACAATGAAGTCTCACTTCCCCCCGGTCAAAAGGGCCATCTGAAAAAAGTGTAAAATCCAGAAAGGCAGGACAGGCCATGGAGAACTGGGAGCCTTGTTATGCTGATGGGCGGGATGTAAATTGCCAACAGCCACTCGGGAGAAGTGTACGGTGTTTCCTGAAACATCTAAAAAACAAAGCAACAGAGCCTAGGGCACTTCCACTTATGGTCCTATAGCTTAGGGAAATTAAAATCAAAAAGACACAGCCACCCCAAAGTTTGGGACGCCTCTGTTTACAAGAACCTCGTTTACCGTACAAGTTCAATATCACAGAAAGTGAAAAATGGATAAAGAAGTTGTGGTATTTACTTACAAAGCAATAACACTCAGCAATGAAATCTATGTCATCAGGCCCTTAGCAGCACAATGAGTGGATTCAGGTATGATGATTCTAACTGAAATAAGTCACACAGAAAAAGAAACATCATAAGATATCAGTAATACACGGAATGTAAACTTGGCTACACAGGAACTGAATTACAGAACAGAACAGGGTCTCAAATTTAGAAAACCAACTTATGCTTGCTTAAGGCGAAAGGTGAGTTTGGGTGCTGCATAAAACCATAGATTGAAATGAGCACAGATAAAGTTCCTTAAGCCAAATATGGAATAGACAAGAGCTACTCCTTGCTCAACGAAATGGACTCAACACCGCATATTAAAAGCCTAAGAATGTACCTGACTAGTAAGTATCTTAAAACCTATGGATTGCTATGTCTCCGAAAGAGAATCAAGCATGTGTACAGGGGCATAAACGCAACAGTGATAGGATTGGAGAGGTTCGGTGAGCAAATGAAGACCCTTTGAAGTCATATTGCATGGTACCCATTCCACGGGTTTCAACTACCCAGGTTTAAGGTATTCTTCCTTCAGCTAAAACATGCATGTGGAACCTAGAGTATGATCAACCATGTGATCGGGAGACCTGTTCAAATATGTCTCAGTTTTCGTACCCTGGTACTCGGGTGCAACATTCCAGACGCTTTACTAACACTCTCCCGACTTGGAGAGTCAGTCCCTTTAACCTCCTGTTTGGCCCAGTTTGCAATTTCTGCGGAAGATGAACAGGAATAGCGAGAACCAATGAGAGACTAGCTGGAGGTGTCTGGACGGGCAAATTTAACTCTCATTTCCCACCAGGAAGAGGAATTAACCAAAGGCTCAGCGTGCCGTGCCGTAACAAGATTAGGGCCTGAAGCCATCCTGCGGTGTTGCGGCCAGCTCAAAAGAAAGCGAGTTGAAGAAAGGAGCTCAGGGGCACTGTAATTCACAAACCTGCAGAGTTATAAATGACAGCTATCGTCCAAAAATATACTGAAGTAAGGCTGCCAAGAGGACTTGAAAGTGGGGCAGAATTGCAGGAAACCGATTTCAGGAGGTAGACTGGAATTGCATTGAAAGCATAGGAAAAGAGGCAGAACGTCCACAATGATGCACTTGGCCAAAAAGGGCGTATGCGTTTTTTCCTGAATATATTCAGGAAAAAACGCATACGCCCTTTTTGGCCAACCAAGCAAGCTTGCAAAGGAAATCTGCACTACAATGAAGTCTCACTTCCCCCCGGTCAAAAGGGCCATCTGAAAAAAGTGTAAAATCCAGAAAGGCAGGACAGGCCATGGAGAACTGGGAGCCTTGTTATGCTGATGGGCGGGATGTAAATTGCCAACAGCCACTCGGGAGAAGTGTACGGTGTTTCCTGAAACATCTAAAAAACAAAGCAACAGAGCCTAGGGCACTTCCACTTATGGTCCTATAGCTTAGGGAAATTAAAATCAAAAAGACACAGCCACCCCAAAGTTTGGGACGCCTCTGTTTACAAGAACCTCGTTTACCGTACAAGTTCAATATCACAGAAAGTGAAAAATGGATAAAGAAGTTGTGGTATTTACTTACAAAGCAATAACACTCAGCAATGAAATCTATGTCATCAGGCCCTTAGCAGCACAATGAGTGGATTCAGGTATGATGATTCTAACTGAAATAAGTCACACAGAAAAAGAAACATCATAAGATATCAGTAATACACGGAATGTAAACTTGGCTACACAGGAACTGAATTACAGAACAGAACAGGGTCTCAAATTTAGAAAACCAACTTATGCTTGCTTAAGGGTAAAGGTGAGTTGGGGTGCTGCATAAAACCAGAGATTGAAATGAGCACAGATAAAGTTCCTTAAGCCAAATATGGAATAGACAAGAGCTACTCCTTGCTCAACGAAATGGACTCAACACCCCATATTAAGCGCCTAAGAATGTACCTGACTAGTAAGTATCTTAAAACCTATGGATTGCTATATCTCCAAAAGAGAATCAAGCGTGTGTCCAGGGGCATAAATGCAGCAGTGATAGGATTGGAGAGGTTCGGTGAGCAAACAAAGACCCTTTGAAGTCATATTGCATGGTACCCATTCCACGGGTCTCAACTCTCCAGGTTTCAGGGATTCTTCCTTCAGCTAAAACATGCATGTGGAACCTAGAGTATGATCAACCATGTGATCGGGAAACGTGTTCAAATATGTCTCAGTTTTCGTACCCTGGTACTCGGGTGCAACATTCCAGACGCTTTACTAACACCCTCCCGACTTGGAGAGTCAGTCCCTTTAACCTCCTGTTTGGCCCAGTTTGCAATTTCTGCGGAAGATGAACAGGAATAGCGAGAACCAATGAGAGACTAGCTGGAGGTGTCTGGACGGGCAAATTTAACTCTCATTTCCCACCAGGAAGAGGAATTAACCAAAGGCTCAGCGTGCCGTGCCGGAACCAGATTAGGGCCTGAAGCTATCCTGCGGTGTTGCGGCCAGGTCACAAGAAAGCGAGTTGAAGAAAGGAGCTCAGGGGCACTGTAATTCACAAACCTGCAGAGTTATAAATGACAGCTATCGTCCAAAAATATACTGAAGTAAGGCTGCCAAGAGGACTTGAAAGCGGGGCAGAATTGCAGGAAACCGATTTCAGGAGGTAGACTGGAATTGCATTGAAAGCATAGGAAAAGAGGCAGAACGTCCACAATGATGCACTTGGCCAAAAAGGGCGTATGCGTTTTTTCCTGAATATATTCAGGAAAAAACGCATACGCCCTTTTTGGCCAACCAAGCAAGCTTGCAAAGGAAATCTGCACTACAATGAAGTCTCACTTCCCCCCGGTCAAAAGGGCCATCTGAAAAAAGTGTAAAATCCAGAAAGGCAGGACAGGCCATGGAGAACTGGGAGCCTTGTTATGCTGATGGGCGGGATGTAAATTGCCAACACACACTCGAGAGAAGTGTACGGTGTTTCCTGAAACATCTAAAAAACAAAGCAACAGAGCCTAGGGCACTTCCACTTATGGTCCTATAGCTTAGGGAAATTAAAATCAAAAAGACACAGCCACCCCAAAGTTTGGGACGCCTCTGTTTACAAGAACCTCGTTTACCGTACAAGTTCAATATCACAGAAAGTGAAAAATGGATAAAGAAGTTGTGGTATTTACTTACAAAGCAATAACACTCAGCAATGAAATCTATGTCATCAGGCCCTTAGCAGCACAATGAGTGGATTCAGGTATGATGATTCTAACTGAAATAAGTCACACAGAAAAAGAAACATCATAAGATATCAGTAATACACGGAATGTAAACTTGGCTACACAGGAACTGAATTACAGAACAGAACAGGGTCTCAAATTTAGAAAACCAACTTATGCTTGCTTAAGGGGAAAGGTGAGTTTGGGTGCTGCACAAAACCATAGATTGAAATGAGCACAGATAAAGTTCCTTAAGCCAAATATGGAATAGACAAGAGCTACTCCTTGCTCAACGAAATGGACTCAACACCGCATATTAAAAGCCTAAGAATGTACTGACTAGTAAGTATCTTAAAACCTATGGATTGCTATGTCTCCGAAAGAGAATCAAGCATGTGTACAGGGGCATAAACGCAGCAGTGATAGGATTGGAGAGGTTCGGTGAGCAAATGAAGACCCTTTGAAGTCATATTGCATGGTACCCATTCCACGGGTTTCAACTACCCAGGTTTAAGGTATTCTTCCTTCAGCTAAAACATGCATGTGGAACCTAGAGTATGATCAACCATGTGATCGGGAGACCTGTTCAAATATGTCTCAGTTTTCGTACCCTGGTACTCGGGTGCAACATTCCAGACGCTTTACTAACACTCTCCCGACTTGGAGAGTCAGTCCCTTTAACCTCCTGTTTGGCCCAGTTTGCAATTTCTGCGGAAGATGAACAGGAATAGCGAGAACCAATGAGAGACTAGCTGGAGGTGTCTGGACGGGCAAATTTAACTCTCATTTCCCACCAGGAAGAGGAATTAACCAAAGGCTCAGCGTGCCGTGCCGGAACAAGATTAGGGCCTGAAGCCATCCTGCGGTGTTGCGGCCAGCTCAAAAGAAAGCGAGTTGAAGAAAGGAGCTCAGGGGCACTGTAATTCACAAACCTGCAGAGTTATACATGACAGCTATCGTCCAAAAATATACTGAAGTAAGGCTGCCAAGAGGACTTGAAAGCGGGGCAGAATTGCAGGAAACCGATTTCAGGAGGTAGACTGGAATTGCATTGAAAGCATAGGAAAAGAGGCAGAACGTCCACAATGATGCACTTGGCCAAAAAGGGCGTATGCGTTTTTTCCTGAATATATTCAGGAAAAAACGCATACGCCCTTTTTGGCCAACCAAGCAAGCTTGCAAAGGAAATCTGCACTACAATGAAGTCTCACTTCCCCCCGGTCAAAAGGGCCATCTGAAAAAAGTGTAAAATCCAGAAAGGCAGGACAGGCCATGGAGAACTGGGAGCCTTGTTATGCTGATGGGCGGGATGTAAATTGCCAACAGCCACTCGGGAGAAGTGTACGGTGTTTCCTGAAACATCTAAAAAACAAAGCAACAGAGCCTAGGGCACTTCCACTTATGGTCCTATAGCTTAGGGAAATTAAAATCAAAAAGACACAGCCACCCCAAAGTTTGGGACGCCTCTGTTTACAAGAACCTCGTTTACCGTACAAGTTCAATATCACAGAAAGTGAAAAATGGATAAAGAAGTTGTGGTATTTACTTACAAAGCAATAACACTCAGCAATGAAATCTATGTCATCAGGCCCTTAGCAGCACAATGAGTGGATTCAGGTATGATGATTCTAACTGAAATAAGTCACACAGAAAAAGAAACATCATAAGATATCAGTAATACACGGAATGTAAACTTGGCTACACAGGAACTGAATTACAGAACAGAACAGGGTCTCAAATTTAGAAAACCAACTTATGCTTGCTTAAGGGGAAAGGTGAGTTTGGGTGCTGCATAAAACCATAGATTGAAATGAGCACAGATAAAGTTCCTTAAGCCAAATATGGAATAGACAAGAGCTACTCCTTGCTCAACGAAATGGACTCAACACCGCATATTAAAAGCCTAAGAATGTACCTGACTAGTAAGTATCTTAAAACCTATGGATTGCTATGTCTCCGAAAGAGAATCAAGCATGTGTACAGGGGCATAAACGCAGCAGTGATAGGATTGGAGAGGTTCGGTGAGCAAATGAAGACCCTTTGAAGTCATATTGCATGGTACCCATTCCACGGGTTTCAACTACCCAGGTTTAAGGTATTCTTCCTTCAGCTAAAACATGCATGTGGAACCTAGAGTATGATCAACCATGTGATCGGGAGACCTGTTCAAATATGTCTCAGTTTTCGTACCCTGGTACTCGGGTGCAACATTCCAGACGCTTTACTAACACTCTCCCGACTTGGAGAGTCAGTCCCTTTAACCTCCTGTTTGGCCCAGTTTGCAATTTCTGCGGAAGATGAACAGGAATAGCGAGAACCAATGAGAGACTAGCTGGAGGTGTCTGGACGGGCAAATTTAACTCTCATTTCCCACCAGGAAGAGGAATTAACCAAAGGCTCAGCGTGCCGTGCCGTAACAAGATTAGGGCCTGAAGCCATCCTGCGGTGTTGCGGCCAGCTCAAAAGAAAGCGAGTTGAAGAAAGGAGCTCAGGGGCACTGTAATTCACAAACCTGCAGAGTTATAAATGACAGCTATCGTCCAAAAATATACTGAAGTAAGGCTGCCAAGAGGACTTGAAAGTGGGGCAGAATTGCAGGAAACCGATTTCAGGAGGTAGACTGGAATTGCATTGAAAGCATAGGAAAAGAGGCAGAACGTCCACAATGATGCACTTGGCCAAAAAGGGCGTATGCGTTTTTTCCTGAATATATTCAGGAAAAAACGCATACGCCCTTTTTGGCCAACCAAGCAAGCTTGCAAAGGAAATCTGCACTACAATGAAGTCTCACTTCCCCCCGGTCAAAAGGGCCATCTGAAAAAAGTGTAAAATCCAGAAAGGCAGGACAGGCCATGGAGAACTGGGAGCCTTGTTATGCTGATGGGCGGGATGTAAATTGCCAACAGCCACTCGGGAGAAGTGTACGGTGTTTCCTGAAACATCTAAAAAACAAAGCAACAGAGCCTAGGGCACTTCCACTTATGGTCCTATAGCTTAGGGAAATTAAAATCAAAAAGACACAGCCACCCCAAAGTTTGGGACGCCTCTGTTTACAAGAACCTCGTTTACCGTACAAGTTCAATATCACAGAAAGTGAAAAATGGATAAAGAAGTTGTGGTATTTACTTACAAAGCAATAACACTCAGCAATGAAATCTATGTCATCAGGCCCTTAGCAGCACAATGAGTGGATTCAGGTATGATGATTCTAACTGAAATAAGTCACACAGAAAAAGAAACATCATAAGATATCAGTAATACACGGAATGTAAACTTGGCTACACAGGAACTGAATTACAGAACAGAACAGGGTCTCAAATTTAGAAAACCAACTTATGCTTGCTTAAGGCGAAAGGTGAGTTTGGGTGCTGCATAAAACCATAGATTGAAATGAGCACAGATAAAGTTCCTTAAGCCAAATATGGAATAGACAAGAGCTACTCCTTGCTCAACGAAATGGACTCAACACCGCATATTAAAAGCCTAAGAATGTACCTGACTATTAAGTATCTTAAAACCTATGGATTGCTATGTCTCCGAAAGAGAATCAAGCATGTGTACAGGGGCATAAACGCAGCAGTGATAGGATTGGAGAGGTTCGGTGAGCAAATGAAGACCCTTTGAAGTCATATTGCATGGTACCCATTCCACGGGTTTCAACTACCCAGGTTTAAGGTATTCTTCCTTCAGCTAAAACATGCATGTGGAACCTAGAGTATGATCAACCATGTGATCGGGAGACCTGTTCAAATATGTCTCAGTTTTCGTACCCTGGTACTCGGGTGCAACATTCCAGACGCTTTACTAACACTCTCCCGACTTGGAGAGTCAGTCCCTTTAACCTCCTGTTTGGCCCAGTTTGCAATTTCTGCGGAAGATGAACAGGAATAGCGAGAACCAATGAGAGACTAGCTGGAGGTGTCTGGACGGGCAAATTTAACTCTCATTTCCCACCAGGAAGAGGAATTAACCAAAGGCTCAGCGTGCCGTGCCGTAACAAGATTAGGGCCTGAAGCCATCCTGCGGTGTTGCGGCCAGCTCAAAAGAAAGCGAGTTGAAGAAAGGAGCTCAGGGGCACTGTAATTCACAAACCTGCAGAGTTATAAATGACAGCTATCGTCCAAAAATATACTGAAGTAAGGCTGCCAAGAGGACTTGAAAGCGGGGCAGAATTGCAGGAAACCGATTTCAGGAGGTAGACTGGAATTGCATTGAAAGCATAGGAAAAGAGGCAGAACGTCCACAATGATGCACTTGGCCAAAAAGGGCGTATGCGTTTTTTCCTGAATATATTCAGGAAAAAACGCATACGCCCTTTTTGGCCAACCAAGCAAGCTTGCAAAGGAAATCTGCACTACAATGAAGTCTCACTTCCCCCCGGTCAAAAGGGCCATCTGAAAAAAGTGTAAAATCCAGAAAGGCAGGACAGGCCATGGAGAACTGGGAGCCTTGTTATGCTGATGGGCGGGATGTAAATTGCCAACACACACTCGAGAGAAGTGTACGGTGTTTCCTGAAACATCTAAAAAACAAAGCAACAGAGCCTAGGGCACTTCCACTTATGGTCCTATAGCTTAGGGAAATTAAAATCAAAAAGACACAGCCACCCCAAAGTTTGGGACGACTCTATTTACAAGAACCTCGTTTACCGTACAAGTTCAATATCACAGAAAGTGAAAAATGGATAAAGAAGTTGTGGTATTTACTTACAAAGCAATAACACTCAGCAATGAAATCTATGTCATCAGGCCCTTAGCAGCACAATGAGTGGATTCAGGTATGATGATTCTAACTGAAATAAGTCACACAGAAAAAGAAACATCATAAGATATCAGTAATACACGGAATGTAAACTTGGCTACACAGGAACTGAATTACAGAACAGAACAGGGTCTCAAATTTAGAAAACCAACTTATGCTTGCTTAAGGGGAAAGGTGAGTTTGGGTGCTGCACAAAACCATAGATTGAAATGAGCACAGATAAAGTTCCTTAAGCCAAATATGGAATAGACAAGAGCTACTCCTTGCTCAACGAAATGGACTCAACACCGCATATTAAAAGCCTAAGAATGTACCTGACTAGTAAGTATCTTAAAACCTATGGATTGCTATGTCTCCGAAAGAGAATCAAGCATGTGTACAGGGGCATAAACGCAGCAGTGATAGGATTGGAGAGGTTCGGTGAGCAAATGAAGACCCTTTGAAGTCATATTGCATGGTACCCATTCCACGGGTTTCAACTACCCAGGTTTAAGGTATTCTTCCTTCAGCTAAAACATGCATGTGGAACCTAGAGTATGATCAACCATGTGATCGGGAGACCTGTTCAAATATGTCTCAGTTTTCGTACCCTGGTACTCGGGTGCAACATTCCAGACGCTTTACTAACACTCTCCCGACTTGGAGAGTCAGTCCCTTTAACCTCCTGTTTGGCCCAGTTTGCAATTTCTGCGGAAGATGAACAGGAATAGCGAGAACCAATGAGAGACTAGCTGGAGGTGTCTGGACGGGCAAATTTAACTCTCATTTCCCACCAGGAAGAGGAATTAACCAAAGGCTCAGCGTGCCGTGCCGGAACAAGATTAGGGCCTGAAGCCATCCTGCGGTGTTGCGGCCAGCTCAAAAGAAAGCGAGTTGAAGAAAGGAGCTCAGGGGCACTGTAATTCACAAACCTGCAGAGTTATACATGACAGCTATCGTCCAAAAATATACTGAAGTAAGGCTGCCAAGAGGACTTGAAAGCGGGGCAGAATTGCAGGAAACCGATTTCAGGAGGTAGACTGGAATTGCATTGAAAGCATAGGAAAAGAGGCAGAACGTCCACAATGCTGCACTTGGCCAAAAAGGGCGTATGCGTTTTTTCCTGAATATATTCAGGAAAAAACGCATACGCCCTTTTTGGCCAACCAAGCAAGCTTGCAAAGGAAATCTGCACTACAATGAAGTCTCACTTCCCCCCGGTCAAAAGGGCCATCTGAAAAAAGTGTAAAATCCAGAAAGGCAGGACAGGCCATGGAGAACTGGGAGCCTTGTTATGCTGATGGGCGGGATGTAAATTGCCAACAGCCACTCGGGAGAAGTGTATGGTGTTTCCTGAAACATCTAAAAAACAAAGCAACAGAGCCTAGGGCACTTCCACTTATGGTCCTATAGCTTAGGGAAATTAAAATCAAAAAGACACGGCCACCCCAAAGTTTGGGACGCCTCTGTTTACAAGAACCTCGTTTACCGTACAAGTTCAATATCACAGAAAGTGAAAAATGGATAAAGAAGTTGTGGTATTTACTTACAAAGCAATAACACTCAGCAATGAAATCTATGTCATCAGGCCCTTAGCAGCACAATGAGTGGATTCAGGTATGATGATTCTAACTGAAATAAGTCACACAGAAAAAGAAACATCATAAGATATCAGTAATACACGGAATGTAAACTTGGCTACACAGGAACTGAATTACAGAACAGAACAGGGTCTCAAATTTAGAAAACCAACTTATGCTTGCTTAAGGGGAAAGGTGAGTTTGGGTGCTGCATAAAACCAGAGATTGAAATGAGCACAGATAAAGTTCCTTAAGCCAAATATGGAATAGACAAGAGCTACTCCTTGCTCAACGAAATGGACTCAACACCGCATATTAAAAGCCTAAGAATGTACCTGACTAGTAAGTATCTTAAAACCTATGGATTGCTATGTCTCCGAAAGAGAATCAAGCATGTGTACAGGGGCATAAACGCAGCAGTGATAGGATTGGAGAGGTTCGGTGAGCAAATGAAGACCCTTTGAAGTCATATTGCATGGTACCCATTCCACGGGTTTCAACTACCCAGGTTTAAGGTATTCTTCCTTCAGCTAAAACATGCATGTGGAACCTAGAGTATGATCAACCATGTGATCGGGAGACCTGTTCAAATATGTCTCAGTTTTCGTACCCTGGTACTCGGGTGCAACATTCCAGACGCTTTACTAACACTCTCCCGACTTGGAGAGTCAGTCCCTTTAACCTCCTGTTTGGCCCAGTTTGCAATTTCTGCGGAAGATGAACAGGAATAGCGAGAACCAATGAGAGACTAGCTGGAGGTGTCTGGACGGGCAAATTTAACTCTCATTTCCCACCAGGAAGAGGAATTAACCAAAGGCTCAGCGTGCCGTGCCGTAACAAGATTAGGGCCTGAAGCCATCCTGCGGTGTTGCGGCCAGCTCAAAAGAAAGCGAGTTGAAGAAAGGAGCTCAGGGGCACTGTAATTCACAAACCTGCAGAGTTATAAATGACAGCTATCGTCCAAAAATATACTGAAGTAAGGCTGCCAAGAGGACTTGAAAGTGGGGCAGAATTGCAGGAAACCGATTTCAGGAGGTAGACTGGAATTGCATTGAAAGCATAGGAAAAGAGGCAGAACGTCCACAATGATGCACTTGGCCAAAAAGGGCGTATGCGTTTTTTCCTGAATATATTCAGGAAAAAACGCATACGCCCTTTTTGGCCAACCAAGCAAGCTTGCAAAGGAAATCTGCACTACAATGAAGTCTCACTTCCCCCCGGTCAAAAGGGCCATCTGAAAAAAGTGTAAAATCCAGAAAGGCAGGACAGGCCATGGAGAACTGGGAGCCTTGTTATGCTGATGGGCGGGATGTAAATTGCCAACAGCCACTCGGGAGAAGTGTACGGTGTTTCCTGAAACATCTAAAAAACAAAGCAACAGAGCCTAGGGCACTTCCACTTATGGTCCTATAGCTTAGGGAAATTAAAATCAAAAAGACACAGCCACCCCAAAGTTTGGGACGCCTCTGTTTACAAGAACCTCGTTTACCGTACAAGTTCAATATCACAGAAAGTGAAAAATGGATAAAGAAGTTGTGGTATTTACTTACAAAGCAATAACACTCAGCAATGAAATCTATGTCATCAGGCCCTTAGCAGCACAATGAGTGGATTCAGGTATGATGATTCTAACTGAAATAAGTCACACAGAAAAAGAAACATCATAAGATATCAGTAATACACGGAATGTAAACTTGGCTACACAGGAACTGAATTACAGAACAGAACAGGGTCTCAAATTTAGAAAACCAACTTATGCTTGCTTAAGGGGAAAGGTGAGTTTGGGTGCTGCATAAAACCAGAGATTGAAATGAGCACAGATAAAGTTCCTTAAGCCAAATATGGAATAGACAAGAGCTACTCCTTGCTCAACGAAATGGACTCAACACCGCATATTAAAAGCCTAAGAATGTACCTGACTAGTAAGTATCTTAAAACCTATGGATTGCTATGTCTCCGAAAGAGAATCAAGCATGTGTACAGGGGCATAAACGCAGCAGTGATAGGATTGGAGAGGTTCGGTGAGCAAATGAAGACCCTTTGAAGTCATATTGCATGGTACCCATTCCACGGGTTTCAACTACCCAGGTTTAAGGTATTCTACCTTCAGCTAAAACATGCATGTGGAAACTAGAGTATGATCAACCATGTGATCGGGAAACGTGTTCAAATATGTCTCAGTTTTCGTACCCTGGTACTCGGGTGTAACATTCCAGACGCTTTACTAACACCCTCCCGACTTGGAGAGTCAGTCCCTTTAACCTCCTGTTTGGCCCAGTTTGCAATTTCTGCGGAAGATGAACAGGAATAGCGAGAACCAATGAGAGACTAGCTGGAGGTGTCTGGACGGGCAAATTTAACTCTCATTTCCCACCAGGAAGAGGAATTAACCAAAGGCTCAGCGTGCCGTGCCGGAACCAGATTAGGGCCTGAAGCTATCCTGCGGTGTTGCGGCCAGGTCACAAGAAAGCGAGTTGAAGAAAGGAGCTCAGGGGCACTGTAATTCACAAACCTGCAGAGTTATAAATGACAGCTATCGTCCAAAAATATACTGAAGTAAGGCTGCCAAGAGGACTTGAAAGCGGGGCAGAATTGCAGGAAACCGATTTCAGGAGGTAGACTGGAATTGCATTGAAAGCATAGGAAAAGAGGCAGAACGTCCACAATGATGCACTTGGCCAAAAAGGGCGTATGCGTTTTTTCCTGAATATATTCAGGAAAAAACGCATACGCCCTTTTTGGCCAACCAAGCAAGCTTGCAAAGGAAATCTGCACTACAATGAAGTCTCACTTCCCCCCGGTCAAAAGGGCCATCTGAAAAAAGTGTAAAATCCAGAAAGGCAGGACAGGCCATGGAGAACTGGGAGCCTTGTTATGCTGATGGGCGGGATGTAAATTGCCAACACACACTCGAGAGAAGTGTACGGTGTTTCCTGAAACATCTAAAAAACAAAGCAACAGAGCCTAGGGCACTTCCACTTATGGTCCTATAGCTTAGGGAAATTAAAATCAAAAAGACACAGCCACCCCAAAGTTTGGGACGACTCTATTTACAAGAACCTCGTTTACCGTACAAGTTCAATATCACAGAAAGTGAAAAATGGATAAAGAAGTTGTGGTATTTACTTACAAAGCAATAACACTCAGCAATGAAATCTATGTCATCAGGCCCTTAGCAGCACAATGAGTGGATTCAGGTATGATGATTCTAACTGAAATAAGTCACACAGAAAAAGAAACATCATAAGATATCAGTAATACACGGAATGTAAACTTGGCTACACAGGAACTGAATTACAGAACAGAACAGGGTCTCAAATTTAGAAAACCAACTTATGCTTGCTTAAGGGGAAAGGTGAGTTTGGGTGCTGCACAAAACCATAGATTGAAATGAGCACAGATAAAGTTCCTTAAGCCAAATATGGAATAGACAAGAGCTACTCCTTGCTCAACGAAATGGACTCAACACCGCATATTAAAAGCCTAAGAATGTACCTGACTAGTAAGTATCTTAAAACCTATGGATTGCTATGTCTCCGAAAGAGAATCAAGCATGTGTACAGGGGCATAAACGCAGCAGTGATAGGATTGGAGAGGTTCGGTGAGCAAATGAAGACCCTTTGAAGTCATATTGCATGGTACCCATTCCACGGGTTTCAACTACCCAGGTTTAAGGTATTCTTCCTTCAGCTAAAACATGCATGTGGAACCTAGAGTATGATCAACCATGTGATCGGGAGACCTGTTCAAATATGTCTCAGTTTTCGTACCCTGGTACTCGGGTGCAACATTCCAGACGCTTTACTAACACTCTCCCGACTTGGAGAGTCAGTCCCTTTAACCTCCTGTTTGGCCCAGTTTGCAATTTCTGCGGAAGATGAACAGGAATAGCGAGAACCAATGAGAGACTAGCTGGAGGTGTCTGGACGGGCAAATTTAACTCTCATTTCCCACCAGGAAGAGGAATTAACCAAAGGCTCAGCGTGCCGTGCCGGAACAAGATTAGGGCCTGAAGCCATCCTGCGGTGTTGCGGCCAGCTCAAAAGAAAGCGAGTTGAAGAAAGGAGCTCAGGGGCACTGTAATTCACAAACCTGCAGAGTTATACATGACAGCTATCGTCCAAAAATATACTGAAGTAAGGCTGCCAAGAGGACTTGAAAGCGGGGCAGAATTGCAGGAAACCGATTTCAGGAGGTAGACTGGAATTGCATTGAAAGCATAGGAAAAGAGGCAGAACGTCCACAATGCTGCACTTGGCCAAAAAGGGCGTATGCGTTTTTTCCTGAATATATTCAGGAAAAAACGCATACGCCCTTTTTGGCCAACCAAGCAAGCTTGCAAAGGAAATCTGCACTACAATGAAGTCTCACTTCCCCCCGGTCAAAAGGGCCATCTGAAAAAAGTGTAAAATCCAGAAAGGCAGGACAGGCCATGGAGAACTGGGAGCCTTGTTATGCTGATGGGCGGGATGTAAATTGCCAACAGCCACTCGGGAGAAGTGTATGGTGTTTCCTGAAACATCTAAAAAACAAAGCAACAGAGCCTAGGGCACTTCCACTTATGGTCCTATAGCTTAGGGAAATTAAAATCAAAAAGACACGGCCACCCCAAAGTTTGGGACGCCTCTGTTTACAAGAACCTCGTTTACCGTACAAGTTCAATATCACAGAAAGTGAAAAATGGATAAAGAAGTTGTGGTATTTACTTACAAAGCAATAACACTCAGCAATGAAATCTATGTCATCAGGCCCTTAGCAGCACAATGAGTGGATTCAGGTATGATGATTCTAACTGAAATAAGTCACACAGAAAAAGAAACATCATAAGATATCAGTAATACACGGAATGTAAACTTGGCTACACAGGAACTGAATTACAGAACAGAACAGGGTCTCAAATTTAGAAAACCAACTTATGCTTGCTTAAGGGGAAAGGTGAGTTTGGGTGCTGCATAAAACCAGAGATTGAAATGAGCACAGATAAAGTTCCTTAAGCCAAATATGGAATAGACAAGAGCTACTCCTTGCTCAACGAAATGGACTCAACACCGCATATTAAAAGCCTAAGAATGTACCTGACTAGTAAGTATCTTAAAACCTATGGATTGCTATGTCTCCGAAAGAGAATCAAGCATGTGTACAGGGGCATAAACGCAGCAGTGATAGGATTGGAGAGGTTCGGTGAGCAAATGAAGACCCTTTGAAGTCATATTGCATGGTACCCATTCCACGGGTTTCAACTACCCAGGTTTAAGGTATTCTTCCTTCAGCTAAAACATGCATGTGGAACCTAGAGTATGATCAACCATGTGATCGGGAGACCTGTTCAAATATGTCTCAGTTTTCGTACCCTGGTACTCGGGTGCAACATTCCAGACGCTTTACTAACACTCTCCCGACTTGGAGAGTCAGTCCCTTTAACCTCCTGTTTGGCCCAGTTTGCAATTTCTGCGGAAGATGAACAGGAATAGCGAGAACCAATGAGAGACTAGCTGGAGGTGTCTGGACGGGCAAATTTAACTCTCATTTCCCACCAGGAAGAGGAATTAACCAAAGGCTCAGCGTGCCGTGCCGTAACAAGATTAGGGCCTGAAGCCATCCTGCGGTGTTGCGGCCAGCTCAAAAGAAAGCGAGTTGAAGAAAGGAGCTCAGGGGCACTGTAATTCACAAACCTGCAGAGTTATAAATGACAGCTATCGTCCAAAAATATACTGAAGTAAGGCTGCCAAGAGGACTTGAAAGTGGGGCAGAATTGCAGGAAACCGATTTCAGGAGGTAGACTGGAATTGCATTGAAAGCATAGGAAAAGAGGCAGAACGTCCACAATGATGCACTTGGCCAAAAAGGGCGTATGCGTTTTTTCCTGAATATATTCAGGAAAAAACGCATACGCCCTTTTTGGCCAACCAAGCAAGCTTGCAAAGGAAATCTGCACTACAATGAAGTCTCACTTCCCCCCGGTCAAAAGGGCCATCTGAAAAAAGTGTAAAATCCAGAAAGGCAGGACAGGCCATGGAGAACTGGGAGCCTTGTTATGCTGATGGGCGGGATGTAAATTGCCAACAGCCACTCGGGAGAAGTGTACGGTGTTTCCTGAAACATCTAAAAAACAAAGCAACAGAGCCTAGGGCACTTCCACTTATGGTCCTATAGCTTAGGGAAATTAAAATCAAAAAGACACAGCCACCCCAAAGTTTGGGACGCCTCTGTTTACAAGAACCTCGTTTACCGTACAAGTTCAATATCACAGAAAGTGAAAAATGGATAAAGAAGTTGTGGTATTTACTTACAAAGCAATAACACTCAGCAATGAAATCTATGTCATCAGGCCCTTAGCAGCACAATGAGTGGATTCAGGTATGATGATTCTAACTGAAATAAGTCACACAGAAAAAGAAACATCATAAGATATCAGTAATACACGGAATGTAAACTTGGCTACACAGGAACTGAATTACAGAACAGAACAGGGTCTCAAATTTAGAAAACCAACTTATGCTTGCTTAAGGGGAAAGGTGAGTTTGGGTGCTGCATAAAACCATAGATTGAAATGAGCACAGATAAAGTTCCTTAAGCCAAATATGGAATAGACAAGAGCTACTCCTTGCTCAACGAAATGGACTCAACACCGCATATTAAAAGCCTAAGAATGTACCTGACTAGTAAGTATCTTAAAACCTATGGATTGCTATGTCTCCGAAAGAGAATCAAGCATGTGTACAGGGGCATAAACGCAGCAGTGATAGGATTGGAGAGGTTCGGTGAGCAAATGAAGACCCTTTGAAGTCATATTGCATGGTACCCATTCCACGGGTTTCAACTACCCAGGTTTAAGGTATTCTACCTTCAGCTAAAACATGCATGTGGAAACTAGAGTATGATCAACCATGTGATCGGGAAACATGTTCAAATATGTCTCAGTTTTCGTACCCTGGTACTCGGGTGTAACATTCCAGACGCTTTACTAACACCCTCCCGACTTGGAGAGTCAGTCCCTTTAACCTCCTGTTTGGCCCAGTTTGCAATTTCTGCGGAAGATGAACAGGAATAGCGAGAACCAATGAGAGACTAGCTGGAGGTGTCTGGACGGGCAAATTTAACTCTCATTTCCCACCAGGAAGAGGAATTAACCAAAGGCTCAGCTTGCCGTGCCGGAACCAGATTAGGGCCTGAAGCCATCCTGCGGTGTTGCGGCCAGCTCAAAGGAAAGCGAGTTGAAGAAAGGAGCTCAGGGGCACTGTAATTCACAAAACTGCAGAGTTATAAATGACAGCTATCGTCCAAAAATATACTGAAGTAAGGCTGCCAAGAGGACTTGAAAGCGGGGCAGAATTGCAGGAAACCGATTTCAGGAGGTAGACTGGAATTGCATTGAAAGCATAGGAAAAGAGGCAGAACGTCCACAATGATGCACTTGGCCAAAAAGGGCGTATGCGTTTTTTCCTGAATATATTCAGGAAGAAACGCATACGCCCTTTTTGGCCAACCAAGCAAGCTTGCAAAGGAAATCTGCACTACAATGAAGTCTCACTTCCCCCCGGTCAAAAGGGCCATCTGAAAAAAGTGTAAAATCCAGAAAGGCAGGACAGGCCATGGAGAACTTGGAGCCTTGTTATGCTGATGGGCAGGATGTAAATTGCCAACAGACACTCGGGAGAAGTGTATGGTGTTTCCTGAAACATCTAAAAAACAGACCAACAGAGCCTAGGGCACTTCCACTTATGGTCCTATAGCTTAGGGAAATTAAAATCAAAAAGACACAGCCACCCCAAAGTTTGGGACGCCTCTGTTTACAAGAACCTCATTTACCGTACAAGTTCAATATCACAGAAAGTGAAAAATGGATAAAGAAGTTGTGGTATTTACTTACAAAGCAATAACACTCAGCAATGAAATCTATGTCATCAGGCCCTTAGCAGCACAATGAGTGGATTCAGGTATGATGATTCTAACTGAAATAAGTCACACAGAAAAAGAAACATCATAAGATATCAGTAATACACGGAATGTAAACTTGGCTACACAGGAACTGAATTACAGAACAGAACAGGGTCTCAAATTTAGAAAACCAACTTATGCTTGCTTAAGGGGAAAGGTGAGTTTGGGTGCTGCATAAAACCAGAGATTGAAATGAGCACAGATAAAGTTCCTTAAGCCAAATATGGAATAGACAAGAGCTACTCCTTGCTCAACGAAATGGACTCAACACCGCATATTAAAAGCCTAAGAATGTACCTGACTAGTAAGTATCTTAAAACCTATGGATTGCTATGTCTCCGAAAGAGAATCAAGCATGTGTACAGGGGCATAAACGCAGCAGTGATAGGATTGGAGAGGTTCGGTGAGCAAATGAAGACCCTTTGAAGTCATATTGCATGGTACCCATTCCACGGGTTTCAACTACCCAGGTTTAAGGTATTCTTCCTTCAGCTAAAACATGCATGTGGAACCTAGAGTATGATCAACCATGTGATCGGGAGACCTGTTCAAATATGTCTCAGTTTTCGTACCCTGGTACTCGGGTGCAACATTCCAGACGCTTTACTAACACTCTCCCGACTTGGAGAGTCAGTCCCTTTAACCTCCTGTTTGGCCCAGTTTGCAATTTCTGCGGAAGATGAACAGGAATAGCGAGAACCAATGAGAGACTAGCTGGAGGTGTCTGGACGGGCAAATTTAACTCTCATTTCCCACCAGGAAGAGGAATTAACCAAAGGCTCAGCGTGCCGTGCCGTAACAAGATTAGGGCCTGAAGCCATCCTGCGGTGTTGCGGCCAGCTCAAAAGAAAGCGAGTTGAAGAAAGGAGCTCAGGGGCACTGTAATTCACAAACCTGCAGAGTTATAAATGACAGCTATCGTCCAAAAATATACTGAAGTAAGGCTGCCAAGAGGACTTGAAAGTGGGGCAGAATTGCAGGAAACCGATTTCAGGAGGTAGACTGGAATTGCATTGAAAGCATAGGAAAAGAGGCAGAACGTCCACAATGATGCACTTGGCCAAAAAGGGCGTATGCGTTTTTTCCTGAATATATTCAGGAAAAAACGCATACGCCCTTTTTGGCCAACCAAGCAAGCTTGCAAAGGAAATCTGCACTACAATGAAGTCTCACTTCCCCCCGGTCAAAAGGGCCATCTGAAAAAAGTGTAAAATCCAGAAAGGCAGGACAGGCCATGGAGAACTGGGAGCCTTGTTATGCTGATGGGCGGGATGTAAATTGCCAACAGCCACTCGGGAGAAGTGTACGGTGTTTCCTGAAACATCTAAAAAACAAAGCAACAGAGCCTAGGGCACTTCCACTTATGGTCCTATAGCTTAGGGAAATTAAAATCAAAAAGACACAGCCACCCCAAAGTTTGGGACGCCTCTGTTTACAAGAACCTCGTTTACCGTACAAGTTCAATATCACAGAAAGTGAAAAATGGATAAAGAAGTTGTGGTATTTACTTACAAAGCAATAACACTCAGCAATGAAATCTATGTCATCAGGCCCTTAGCAGCACAATGAGTGGATTCAGGTATGATGATTCTAACTGAAATAAGTCACACAGAAAAAGAAACATCATAAGATATCAGTAATACACGGAATGTAAACTTGGCTACACAGGAACTGAATTACAGAACAGAACAGGGTCTCAAATTTAGAAAACCAACTTATGCTTGCTTAAGGGGAAAGGTGAGTTTGGGTGCTGCATAAAACCATAGATTGAAATGAGCACAGATAAAGTTCCTTAAGCCAAATATGGAATAGACAAGAGCTACTCCTTGCTCAACGAAATGGACTCAACACCGCATATTAAAAGCCTAAGAATGTACCTGACTAGTAAGTATCTTAAAACCTATGGATTGCTATGTCTCCGAAAGAGAATCAAGCATGTGTACAGGGGCATAAACGCAGCAGTGATAGGATTGGAGAGGTTCGGTGAGCAAATGAAGACCCTTTGAAGTCATATTGCATGGTACCCATTCCACGGGTTTCAACTACCCAGGTTTAAGGTATTCTACCTTCAGCTAAAACATGCATGTGGAAACTAGAGTATGATCAACCATGTGATCGGGAAACGTGTTCAAATATGTCTCAGTTTTCGTACCCTGGTACTCGGGTGTAACATTCCAGACGCTTTACTAACACCCTCCCGACTTGGAGAGTCAGTCCCTTTAACCTCCTGTTTGGCCCAGTTTGCAATTTCTGCGGAAGATGAACAGGAATAGCGAGAACCAATGAGAGACTAGCTGGAGGTGTCTGGACGGGCAAATTTAACTCTCATTTCCCACCAGGAAGAGGAATTAACCAAAGGCTCAGCTTGCCGTGCCGGAACCAGATTAGGGCCTGAAGCCATCCTGCGGTGTTGCGGCCAGCTCAAAGGAAAGCGAGTTGAAGAAAGGAGCTCAGGGGCACTGTAATTCACAAAACTGCAGAGTTATAAATGACAGCTATCGTCCAAAAATATACTGAAGTAAGGCTGCCAAGAGGACTTGAAAGCGGGGCAGAATTGCAGGAAACCGATTTCAGGAGGTAGACTGGAATTGCATTGAAAGCATAGGAAAAGAGGCAGAACGTCCACAATGATGCACTTGGCCAAAAAGGGCGTATGCGTTTTTTCCTGAATATATTCAGGAAGAAACGCATACGCCCTTTTTGGCCAACCAAGCAAGCTTGCAAAGGAAATCTGCACTACAATGAAGTCTCACTTCCCCCCGGTCAAAAGGGCCATCTGAAAAAAGTGTAAAATCCAGAAAGGCAGGACAGGCCATGGAGAACTTGGAGCCTTGTTATGCTGATGGGCAGGATGTAAATTGCCAACAGACACTCGGGAGAAGTGTATGGTGTTTCCTGAAACATCTAAAAAACAGACCAACAGAGCCTAGGGCACTTCCACTTATGGTCCTATAGCTTAGGGAAATTAAAATCAAAAAGACACAGCCACCCCAAAGTTTGGGACGCCTCTGTTTACAAGAACCTCATTTACCGTACAAGTTCAATATCACAGAAAGTGAAAAATGGAAAAAGAAGTTGTGGTACTTACGTACAATGCAGTATCACTCAACAATGAAATCTATGTCATCAGGCCCGTAGCAGCATAATGAGTGGATTCAGGTACGATGATTCTAACTGAAATAAGTCACACAGAAAAAGAAACATCATAAGATATCACTAATACACAGAATGTAAACTTGGCTACACAGGTACTGAATTCCAAAACAGAACAGGGTCTCAAATTTAGAAAACCAACTTATGCTTGCTTAAGGGGAAAGGTGAGTTGGGGTGCTGCATAAAACCAGAGATTGAAATGAGCACAGATAAAGTTCCTTAAGCCAAATATGGAATAGACAAGAGCTACTCCTTGCTCAACGAAATGGACTCAACACCGCATATTAAACGACTAAGAATGTACCTGACTAGTAAGTATCTTAAAACCTATGGATTGCTATGTCTCCGAAAGAGAATCAAGCATGTGTACAGGGGCATAAACGCAGCAGTGATAGGATTGGAGAGGTTCGGTGAGCAAATGAAGACCCTTTGAAGTCATATTGCATGGTACCCATTCCACGGGTTTCAACTACCCAGGTTTAAGGTATTCTACCTTCAGCTAAAACATGCATGTGGAAACTAGAGTATGATGAACCATGTGATCGGGAGACGTGTTCAAATATGTCTCAGTTTTCGTACCCTGGTACTCGGGTGCAACATTCCAGACGCTTTACTAACACCCTCCCGACTTGGAGAGTCAGTCCCTTTAACCTCCTGTTTGGCCCAGTTTGCAATTTCTGTGGAAGATGAACAGGAATAGCGAGAACCAATGAGAGACTAGCTGGAGGTGTCTGGACGGGCAAATTTAACTCTCATTTCCCACCAGGAAGACGAATTAACCAAAGGCTCAGCGTGCCGTGCCGGAACCAGATTAGGGCCTGAAGCCATCCTGCGGTGTTGCGGCCAGCTCAAAAGAAAGCGAGTTGAAGAAAGGAGCTCAGGGGCACTGTAATTCACAAAACTGCAGAGTTATAAATGACAGCTATCGTCCAAAAATATACTGAAGTAAGGCTGCCAAGAGGACTTGAAAGCGGGGCAGAATTGCAGGAAACCGATTTCAGGAGGTAGACTGGAATTGCATTGAAAGCATAGGAAAAGAGGCAGAACGTCCACAATGATGCACTTGGCCAAAAAGGGCGTATGTGTTTTTTCCTGAATATATTCAGGAAAAAACGCATACGCCCTTTTTGGCCAACCAAGCAAGCTTGCAAAGGAAATCTGCACTACAATGAAGTCTCACTTCCCCCCGGTCAAAAGGGCCATCTGAGAAAAGTGTAAAATCCAGAAAGGCAGGACAGGCCATGGAGAACTGGGAGCCTTGTTATGCTGATGGGCGGGATGTAAATTGCCAAAAGACACTCGGGAGAAGTGTATGGTGTTTCCTGAAACATCTAAAAAACAAAGCAACAGAGCCTAGGGCACTTCCACTTATGGTCCTATAGCTTAGGGAAATTAAAATCAAAAAGACACAGCCACCCCAAAGTTTGGGATGCCTCTGTTTACAAGAACCTCATTTACCGTACAAGTTCAATATCACAGAAAGTGAAAAATGGATAAAGAAGTTGTGGTATTTACGTACAATGCAGTATCACTCAACAATGAAATCTATGTCATCAGGCCCGTAGCAGCATAATGAGTGGATTCAGGTACGATGATTCTAACTGAAATAAGTCACACAGAAAAAGAAACATCATAAGATATCACTAATACACAGAATGTAAACTTGGCTACACAGGTACTGAATTCCAAAACAGAACAGGGTCTCAAATTTAGAAAACCAACTTATGCTTGCTTAAGGGGAAAGGTGAGTTGGGGTGCTGCATAAAACCAGAGATTGAAATGAGCACAGATAAAGTTCCTTAAGCCAAATATGGAATAGACAAGAGCTACTCCTTGCTCAACGAAATGGACTCAACACCGCATATTAAACGACTAAGAATGTACCTGACTAGTAAGTATCTTAAAACCTATGGATTGCTATGTCTCCGAAAGAGAATCAAGCATGTGTACAGGGGCATAAACGCAGCAGTGATAGGATTGGAGAGGTTTGGTGAGCAAATGAAGACCCTTTGAAGTCATATTGCATGGTACCCATTCCACGGGTTTCAACTACCCAGGTTTAAGGTATTCTACCTTCAGCTAAATCATGCATGTGGAAACTAGAGTATGATGAACCATGTGATCGGGAGACGTGTTCAAATATGTCTCAGTTTTCGTACCCTGGTACTCGGGTGCAACATTCCAGACGCTTTACTAACACCCTCCCGACTTGGAGAGTCAGTCCCTTTAACCTCCTGTTTGGCCCAGTTTGCAATTTCTGTGGAAGATGAACAGGAATAGCGAGAACCAATGAGAGACTAGCTGGAGGTGTCTGGACGGGCAAATTTAACTCTCATTTCCCACCAGGAAGAGGAATTAACCAAAGGCTCAGCTTGCCGTGCCGGAACCAGATTAGGGCCTGAAGCCATCCTGCGGTGTTGCGGCCAGCTCAAAAGAAAGCGAGTTGAAGAAAGGAGCTCAGGGGCACTGTAATTCACAAACATGCAGACTTATAAATGACAGCTATCGTCCAAAAATATACTGAAGTAAGGCTGCCAAGAGGACTTGAAAGCGGGGCAGAATTGCAGGAAACCGATTTCAGGAGGTAGACTGGAATTGCATTGAAAGCATAGGAAAAGAGGCAGAACGTCCACAATGATGCACTTGGCCAAAAAGGGCGTATGCGTTTTTTCCTGAATATATTCAGGAAAAAACGCATACGCCCTTTTTGGCCAACCAAGCAAGCTTGCAAAGGAAATCTGCACTACAATGAAGTCTCACTTCACCCCGGTCAAAAGGGCCATCTGAAAAAAGTGTAAAATCCAGAAAGGCAGGACAGGCCATGGAGAACTGGGAGCCTTGTTATGCTGATGGGCGGGATGTAAATTGCCAACAGACACTCGGGAGAAGTGTATGGTGTTTCCTGAAACATCTAAAAAACAAAGCAACAGAGCCTAGGGCACTTCCACTTATGGTCCTATAGCTTAGGGAAATTAAAATCAAAAAGACACAGCCACCCCAAATTTTGGGACGCCTCTGTTTACAAGAACCTCGATTACAATACAAGTTCAATATCACAGAAAGTGAAAAATGGATAAAGAACTTGTGGTACTTACGTACAATGCAGTATCACTCAGCAATGAAATCTATGTCATCAGGCCCGTAGCAGCATAATGAGTGGATTCAGGTACGATGATTCTAACTGAAATAAGTCACACAGAAAAAGAAACATCATAAGATATCACTAATACACGGAATGTAAACTTGGCTACACAGGAACTGAATTACAGAACAGAACAGGGTCTCAAATTTAGAAAACCAACTTATGCTTTCTTAAGGGGAAAGGTGAGTTGGGGTGCTGCATAAAACCAGAGATTGAAATGAGCACAGATAAAGTTCCTTAAGCCAAATATGGAATAGACAAGAGCTACTCCTTGCTCAACGAAATGGACTCAACACCCCATATTAAACGCCTAAGAATGTACCTGACTAGTAAGTATCTTAAAACCTATGGATTGCTATGTCTCCGAAAGAGAATCAAGCGTGTGTACAGGGGCATAAACGCAGCAGTGATAGGATTGGAGAGGTTCGGTGAGCAAATGAAGACCCTTTGAAGTCATATTGCATGGTACCCATTAAACGGGTCTCAACTCTCCAGGTTTAAGGTATTCTTCCTTCAGCTAAAACATGCATGTGGAACCCAGAGTATGATCAACCGTGTGAACGGGAGACGTGTTCAAATATGTCTCAGTTTTCCTCCCCTGGTACTCGGGTGCAACATTCCAGACGCTTTACTAACACTCTCCCCACTTGGAGAGTCAGTTCCTTTAACCTCCTGTTTGGCCCAGTTTGCAATTTCTGCGGAAGATGAACAGGAATAGGGAGAACCAATGAGAGACTAGCTGGAGGTGTCTGGACGGGCAAATTTAACTCTCATTTCCCACCAGGAAGAGGAATTAACCAAAGGCTCAGCGTGCCGTGCCGGAACCAGATTAGGGCCAGAAGCAATCCTGCGGTGTTGCGGCCAGCTCACAAGAAAGCGAGTTAAAGAAAGGAGCTCAGGGGCACTGTAATTCACAAACCTGCAGACTTATAAATGACAGCTATCGTCCAAAAATATACTGAAGTAAGGCTGCCAAGAGGACTTGAAAGCGGGGCAGAATTGCAGGAAACCGATTTCAGGAGGTAGACTGGAATTGCATTGAAAGCATAGGAAAAGAGGCAGAACGTCCACAGTGATGCACTTGGCCAAAAAGGGCGTATGCGTTTTTTCCTGAATATATTCAGGAAAAAACGCATACGCCCTCTTTTGCCAAGCAAGCAAGCTTGCAAAGGAAATCTGCACTACAATGAAGTCTCACTTCCCCCCGGTCAAAAGGGCCATCTGAAAAAAGTGTAAAATCCAGAAAGGCAGGACAGGCCATGGAGAACTGGGAGCCTTGTTATGCTGATGGGTGGGATGTAAATTGCCAACAGACACTTGGGAGAAGTGTATGGTGTTTCCTGAAACATCTAAAAAACAAAGCAACAGAGCCTAGGGCACTTCCACTTATGGTCCTATAGCTTAGGGAAATTAAAATCAAAAAGACACAGCCACCCCAAAGTTTGGGACGGCTCTGTTTACAAGAACCTTGGTTACGGTACAAGTTCAATATCGCAAAGAGCGAAAAATGGATAAAGAAGTTGTGGTACTTACGTACAATGCAATATCACTCAGCAATGAAATCTCTGTCTTCAGACACGTAGAAGCATAATGAGTGGATTCAGGTATGATGATTTTATCTGAAATAAGTCACACAGAAAAAGAAACATCATAAGATATCACTAATACACGGAATGTAAACTTGGGTACACAGGAACTGAATTCCAAAACAGAACAGGGTCTCAAATTTAGAAAACCAACTTATTCTTGCTTAAGGGGAAAGGGGAGTTGGGGTGCTGCATAAAACCAGAGATTGAAATGAGCACAGATAAAGTTCCTTAATCAAATATGTAATAGACAAGAGCTACTCCTTGCTCAACGAAATGGACTCAACACCCCATATTAAACGCCTAAGAATGTACCTGACTAGCAAGTATCTTAAAATCTATGGATTGCTATGTCTCTGAAAGGGAATCAAGCGTGTGTAGAGGGGCATAAACGCAGCAGTGATAGGATTGGAGAGGTTCGGTGAGCAAATGAAGACCCTTTGAAGTCACATTGCATGGTACCCATTCCACGGGTCTCAACTCTCCAGGTTTAAGGGATTCTTCCTTCAGCTAAAACATGCATGTGGAACCGAGAGTATGATCAACCATGTGATCGGGAGACGTGTTCAAATATGTCTCAGTTTTCGTCCCCTGGTACTCGGGTGCAACATTCCAGACGCTTTACTAACACTCTCCCGTCTTGGAGAGTCAGTATCTTTATTCTCCTGTTTGGCCCAGTTTGCAATTTCTGTGGAAGATGAACAGGAATAGGGAGAACCAATGAGAGACAAGCTGGAGGTTTCTGGACGGGCAAATTTAACTCTCATTTCCCACCAAGGACAGGAATTAACCAAAGGCTCAGCGTGCCGTGCTGGAACCAGATTAGGGCCTGAAGGAATCCTGCGGTGTTGCGGCCAGCTCACAAGAAAGCGAGATGAAGAACGGAGCTCAGGGGCACAGGAATTCACAAACCTGCAGAGTTATAAATGACAGCTATCGTCCAAAAATATACTGAAGTAAGGCTGCCAAGAGGACTTGAAAGCGGGGCAGAATTGCAGGAAACCGATTTCAGGAGGTAGACTGGAATTGCATTTTAAGCATAGGAAAAGAGGCAGAACGTCCACAATGATGCACTTGGCCAAAAAGGGTGTATGCGTTTTTTCCTGAATCAGGAAAAAACGCATACGCCCTTTTTGGCCAACCAAGCAAGCTTGCAAAGGAAATCTGCACTACAATGAAGTCTCACTTCCCCCCGGTCAAAAGGGCCATCTGAGAAAAGTGTAAAATCCAGAAAGGCAGGACAGGCCATGGAGAACTGGGAGCCTTGTTATGCTGATGGGCGGGATGTAAATTGCCAACAGCCACTCGGGAGAAGTGTATGGTGTTTCCTGAAACATCTAAAAAACAAAGCAACAGAGCCTAGGGCACTTCCACTTATGGTCCTATAGCTTAGGGAAATTAAAATCAAAAAGACACAGCCACCCCACTGTTTGGGATGCCTCTGTTTACAAGAACCTCGTTTACGGTACAAGTTCAATATCGCAGAAAGTGAAAAATGGATAAAGAAGTTGTGGTACTTATGTACAATGCAAAATCACTCAGCCATGAAATCTATGTCATCAGGCCCGTAGCAGCATAATGAGTGGATTCAGGTATGATGATTCTAAGTGAAATATGTCACACAGAAAAAGAAACATCATAAGATATCACTAATACACGGAATGTGAACTTGGCTACACATGAACTGAATTACAAAACAGAACAGGGTCTCAAGTTTAGAAAACCAACTTATGCTTCCTTAAGGGGGAAAGTGAGTTGGGGTGCTGCATAAAACCAGAGTTTGAAATTAGCACAGATACCATTCAATAAGCCAAATATGTAATAGACAAGACCTACCCCTTGCTCAACAAAATGGACTCAACAATGAGGTATCACCTCACACCTGATAGAATGGGCATCATGAGAAAATCTACAAACAAAAATGCTGGAAAGGGTGTGGAGAAAAGGAACCCCCTTCCACTATTGTTGGGAATATAAATTGATACAGTCACTACGGAGAACAATATGGAGTTTCTTAAGAAACTAACAATAGAATTACCATATGATACAGCAATCCCAGTACTGGACATATACCCAGACAAAACCATAAATCAAAACGAGACATTCACCGCAATGTTCATTGCATCAGTATTTACAATATCGAGGTAATGGAAGCAACCTAAATGCCCACAGACAGACGAATGCATAAAGCTGTGGTACATATATAAATTGGAATATTACTAAGCCATGAAAAGGAATGAAATTGGGTCATTTGTAGAGACGTCGATGGATCTAGAGACTGTCATACAGAGTGAAGTAAGTCAGAAAGAGAAAAACAAATCTTGTATATTCATGCATATATGTGGAACCTAGAAAAACTGTACAGATTAACCATTTTGCAAGGCATAAATAGAGCAACAGATGTAGACAACAAATGTATGGACAACAAGGGGGGAAAGCTGTTGGGGGGGGTGGTGGTGGGAGGAGTTGAGAGACTGGGATTGGCATGTATACATTTATATGTATAAAATAGATAACCAATAAGAACCTGCTGTATAAAAATATAAAATAAAATTCAAAATTAAAAAGAAATAAAATTTAAAAAATAAAACAGAAAAAACAATTATTCCCTTCACATACATGTATTTATATGAATAAATTATTTCCATGCTTATATCTGTAAATACAAAAAAGAGGAATAAAATCTACCTTGAACCAAAAACGAAAAAGAGAAAAAAAACACAGAACCCACCAGTTCCACAGAGGAAAACCGTATCAGGGCACTTGCTCCAGTTGTAAACAATTCTGAAGTTGGCCAGTGGTGGGGAATCGTCTCCCATTCAGCCAGCAGCCCCCACGCAACAAGCGTCCTCATTGCAAAGCTGGGGCACCATGCCGAGGCATCTGTGAGTAAACGGGAGGTGAGCCCCAGGCCAGTTGCTGCTGAACTATTCCCACCCGTCCCAGGTAAAACACCTGAATATATACAAGGACTTGAAAGCCTAGAGGAAGGGCCATAGAGCCACACGAGTGACAGCATGCCGGCCGACTTGGTGCCTGCAGGCCAGCCAGGATGGTCCTGGCCCTGGGTGCTCTTCTGGAAGATTTCCATTTCCCTGACTGAGATACCCGTCCTGTCCCTGCCCCCACTGCTTTTTTCCTTCCTCACCTCTGCCCAGGGAGAAATTCCAGCAGCAGGTATGGGTGACACATCCTCTTCTTTAGCAGGTGGCAGCCTGGCAACTGCTGCAGAAAGTCCAGCAGAGCCCCACTCACACTGGGCCACCCACAAAGCCGTGGCCTCTCACTCCCTCCCACCAGCCCAGCCCCGAGACTGCTGACAGGGCAGAGAAAATGGCGTCAGGCACGGCTGCAGGGGCTCTTGCTGCCTGGAGTGGTATTTATATTGATCTCAACCCAGGCACACCTGGGGAGGGCTGGCCCGCACGGTAAGGCTGCCCAGGTCAGCCAATCATCACCCCTCAGGGGCTCACAGTTGCAGAAAATGGAACTTGCTGAACCGGCCAGGTCCAAGGAACAGGTGTGGGCTCCTGAGAGTCAGGATAGACAAGGGGCTGCAGCTTTGGCTTGTTTTCTAATCATTTTATCTGGCCCATGAGTGGGAGACAACTTCAAGAAAACCCTCTCCTTATGAGAGGAACCCAGGAGTCAGGGAGAGGAGGGGTGGGTGGTGGTTGGAGACAGAGGCCTGGTGCCCCGGGTGCAGTGGAAGTCTCTGGAAGACCAGGTGGAGGGAGGCCGCACAGAGTGATGCCCAGGGTCACAGACCTGTCGCAGCTGCTGTTTGTTAGTTCAAGTCCTGCTCTGAGGTGCTCTGTGCCAGCTCTGAGCGACAGGTGAGCTGGGGGTGCTCTGCAATGAGGGCTATGTGCACGGTTCCTGTGTGCCCAGCCCTGCCATGGTACCTGCAAGGGTAGCTCTGTATCCTGGGAAGGGCCTGACCACGAGAGCCCCGTGGGCTGGGGTGGGGGTGGGGTACCTGCCCAGGTGAGCTCCATATTCTGGGATTGGTCTGACCACGAGAGCCCCATGGGCTGCTGGGGACCTGGTAAAGGATGTCAGGACAGTCAGTGAAGCCACCGAGGATATACCTCCAGTTGCTCCTAATTCCTACACCCTGCTGGTCATTCTACCAACCACCAGGACATGGTATTCTGTATTAGTCTTCAATGATGCCTTCTTTTGTATTCCATTAGTCCCAGAGTCACAAGAAATTTTGGCTTGTGAGTGGCAGGACTCAACATACAACTAAAACAATACTTCCGGGCCGTCTTGCCCCAAGGGTGCAAAAATTCCCACACCATCTTTGGGGAAAGCTTAGCTAAAGACCTAAAAGTTCTACCTCTGGAAAAGGAAACCCTCCTTCAGTACGCAGACGACATTCTGATCGCCAGCCCTACTAAGGAGGCCTCTGAACTACCAAGCCAATAAAGGATAGAAGTTGTCCAAGAAAAAGCTCAAATATCACAGACTGCGGTGACCTGCCTGGGCTTCATTCTCACAGAAGGTCGGAGAAGCCCATCCCAGGAAAGGGAAGAAACCATTTTCAGCCTTACCCCTTTCTAAAACTAGAAGACAGCTTAGGGGTTCCTGGGGAGGCCAGGGTTTGCTGCTTCTGGATCCCTAACTACAGTCTACTAGCTGGGCCTCTATATGAAACACTGAAAGGAAAAGATGATGATCCTTTTGAATAGAATCCAGAAGTGGCCTTTCAAGAATGGAAAGAGCAGTCAATTCAGACCCTTGCCCTGGAACTCCCTAATTTAGCTAAACCCTTTGACCTTTACATTCCCGGTGAAAGGTGAATCGCCATTGGAGAATTAGTGCAAAAACTGGGACCACTTGAAATGGAACAATGCAAGAATGCCATCCAGGTAGGATAAACTACGGTCACCAAGGGGCTTGGCCCACTGCCGCATCTGGCCAAGATACTGGCGGTATCTAAAAACCTGGAAATCAGCAGCCCAAAAGGCCACCTCCTTCCTAAGGGAAAAGGACCCCACGTGGTGATCCTAACCACCAACGATGCCCTGAAGTTGCAGGGTTCGCTCCGTGGGCACACCGACCTCGAGTGAGGAGGCCCTCCAACTCCAACATCCAGAGAGATAACCGGGGGCAACAGGGCACCATGACGACTCGTGTGAACATCACTTGACCTGGAGTTTCTCTCATAAAACAATAAGAGTGTGTCCCAAAAGAGTAGACTACTGCTTGCAGGACTTACTGCACCCAGAGGGGAGCTAATAATCTTGGCGGGGGAACCGTATATCACACTGTCACCATAGAAAAGCCTACAGACACCGTGATGATGGTGGCCAATAAGACCGGCTGGACTCCTGTTTACTTCAAAAGGCTGTTGACTCAGTGGTCATCATGGTCCTTGATCACCACTGACCCTGGACTGTCTGGGAGTTGAGCGGGCAGGGCTCTGACACCTGGTGCTGTTTGTACGTTAATTCAGGGGCCTAATTGAAGAAAGCGCAGACTACTGGTCAGAGCATCTAGGCTGGCAGAAACGGTCAGCCTAAGGTGGCCGAACAAATGTGGGGCGGGGTGAAACCGGCCCCCACAGCGTCTCTGCACATCTCTTTCCTGGACCCTTAAAGGTCATTAGAATCTATAACACTTCCAATGCTGGTGCTCAGGTGGACGAGCAGGGAGGCAGGGGACCTGGGGACAATCAACGTCACCTGGAGGCTGCTGGGGAGAAGCTCTGACCCTCGCCCCCGGGTATTAGGGCTCCCAACTCAGCACTCAGCAGTTACAGAAGAAGTGTCTGCACCCTCAGCACTCCAAGAATGAGGAACGGGACAAAAGGCAGAGGAGGGGTTTGTCCCCAGCAAAGCCCATTAAAAATCCCTGGGAGATAAAAATAGAATCTGGGCAATAAAGTCAAGTCTAACCTTTTTTATCCTTTGTGCTTTGTCTAATTTCACGTGCTCCTAGGGTCCCGCATGCAGAGGTTCCACACCCGGCACTTCAGACCAGATTTCCTAGTGCAGAATGGCTGGGTCGACACCTCAGCTCCTGGGGCCCAGTGCAGACTCCGCGATATAGAGCCTGAGCTGCAGCCAACCTGGCCCTCGAGAGCTCCGCCCCCTCCCTCCCACTGACTCTGACAGGATCTCTACACAGCAGCCCAGCCCACAGCCCACGGGGTAGTGCATGCTCTCACCTCTCCATTCTCTGATCAAAATATAAAGTTTCCTTTGCTTGTGAACCAAACTCAGTCTCGATCTGTTGGCCCCAATGACACTGGGCAGGGGGACACTTGTTGGGGTCCACTCTGGAGGATCAGTAACAGAAATTGAGACTATTGTAACCTCAATGAACAGATGTGTGAGCCAAACTGTAGTTAACATAGAACAGTGTATAAGGCTCGGGTAAAATAAGATGTTTCTAACACTTCCATTTGATATTTCCATCACTTTATTATAAGCAAGTTCAGTGAAAAGGTTTGTCTTATTTGTCAGGTCAATATTAGAGAAACGAAGTGATTTCTTTCCAAGGATGTACATCTAATAATCTTGGTTAAAGCTTCAATCTTGTTTTAAATGCTTTTCCATTGAAAATGATACCTCTCTTTCAGCTCCCCCATTTCTGAGAAGTATAAAATCTTATAATTTATTATTACCAAAGGGGAAAGGTGGGAGGAGGGATAAATTAACAGTTTGGGATTAACACATACACACTGCTATGTATAAAATAGATCATCAACAAGGAACTACTGTATAGCACAGGGAACTACACTCAACATTTTGCAATAACCTATAAGGGGAAATAATCTGAAAAAGAATAGATATTTTTATTGACATCATCTATCAATGACAGTTAAAGTGTAACCTAAGGGAAGCTGGTGGTGAGTGCTTCTGACCCTGAAGACTTCAATCATCTAAAGTTTGGACTCTGCCTACTTCCCAAGGCCCTTAATGAACATATGTGTAGCCGTAGCTTAAAAAATTCCCCAGTTTGGGTTTCGGGGAGACACTGATTTTGAAAAAGCCCTGGTGTTCTCCTTACATGAATGGGACTCTTCCTACTGCTAAAACATGTCTGTCACACCCAGAGGATGGTATACCGTCTGATCGGGAAGAGTTTGGAAAAGGCATCTCATCTCCTCATCTCCTGGTGCTCGGGTTCACCCCTCCAGCGTCTTTACTAACAGTCTCCCCACTTGGAGATGTCAGCACTGTCAACATCCTGTTGCGTACAGTTTGGAATTTGTCCAGAGGATGAAGCGGAAGGATGAGGAACAATGAGAGACAAGTCCTAGGTGTTCAGACAGGCACATGTCACTCTAATTTCCAATCAGGAAGACGAATTGACCAAAGGCTAGGGTTGCCCATGGAAACAGTATAGGGCTTGAGGAAATCCCGCTGCTTTGTGGCCAGTTCCCATAAACACAAGTTGAACAATGGAACTCAGGGGCAGTAAAATTCACAAAACTGCAGAGTTGAAAATATCCATCACTGAAAAATGTCTTGAGGAAAGTCAGAGAAAAGGACTTGTAAGCAAGGGAGAATGGCAGGAAAGGGATTTGAGGAGGTAGAAAGGACTCGCCATTAAGCACAAGAAAAGGAGCTGAACATTGCCAACATTGCAGTTGGCCAAAAAGGGTGTATGCGTTTTTTTCTGTATATATTCAAGAAAAGGGCATACACTTTTTTAGCCAACCAAACAGGTGGGCACTGGAAGTCAATACTACAAAAGATATCACTTCGCATCAGTCAGAAGAGCCATCCTCATAAAGCGTAAACAACAGAAATGCAGGACAGGGCAAGGAGAAGAGGGAGCCCTGTGAGACTTATAGTGGAAATGTATATTGCCAACGGCCATTCTGGAGAAGTGTATTGTGTTTACTAAAGCATCTAAAAAATGAGCTACAGAGCATAGGGCACTTGCACTCATGGGCGTATATCTTGAGAAAAACAAAAATCGAGAGGACACAGGCACCCCAATGTTTACCCCCTCTCTGTTTAAAAGATCCTCAACTAGGATATAACTTAAATGTCTCTGGAGGGAAAAAATGGGTAGAGATGTGGTACTTAGGTAGAGTGGAATATTATTCAGCCTGGAAATCAATGAAATATGGCCAGTTGTAACAACTCCGGAGGAGTTACGTATGATCTTTCTAAGTGACAGAATTCAAAAAGAAAAAGACACATATCATAAGATATCACTTAAAGGTGGAATCCAAAATGGCTACACATGAAATAAATTACAAAACAAAAACATAGTCAAATATGTAGAAAACACGCATAAGGCTGCTAAACGGGAAAGGTGGGGAGGGGTGAGGCATCACCCAGGAGGTTGAAATTAGCAAAGATACCATTCCAAATACCAAACTGATAATCAACAAGGCCTACACGGTAGCTAAAAGAACTGCACTCAGCACACTCAAGTCACCGGAAAAGAATATATACGACTGGTAAGAATCTGAAAAAGAATTTACTGATGTCTCTCTGTACGTGAATCAAGTGGATGTACAGCAGCAAGAAACAGAGCTTTGAAAATCAGCTGTAACCAATATAGTAATAAATTGAAAAAAATAAACGACAGAGAGACAGAGAAAACCTCTTACAACTTTTCCTCAGGGCCGGTGATGCAACATGGATTGAACACATCTAGACCCACAGCAGGATGAGACATAAGGCTGGAAACTGTTTGCGCTAAGAGAAATGTGAGGTTGGGTGAGGAAATGCACACCCTTTAAAGTAATACTACCTGGTACCCATTCAATGGGTCCCAAATATGCAGGTTCAAGGGATCGTCCTACAGCTAAAACATGCATGGAAAACCCAGAGGACTGTACACCATGTGATCGGGAGATGTGTCTAAAATGCAGCTCATTTATCCTCTCCTGGTGCTCCTGTTCACCATTCCAGCCACGTTACTTAGAATCTCCCCACTTGGAGAATCAGCACATTTCAACTTCTGTTTCACACATTTTGCAAATTGTGAGGAGGATGAACGGGGAACCAATGAGAGAATAGTTGTAGGGGTTTGGACGGGCACATATCACTCTAATTTCCCATTAAGCATAAGAATTGAAAAAAGGCTCAGCCCGCCTCGCCCGAGCCAAAATAGGGCCTGAAGCAATCCTGCGGGTTTGAGGCCAGCTCACAAAAGAGCAACTTAAAAAATGGAGCTCAGGGTCACTGCAATTCACAAACCTGCAGAGTTATAAATGAAAACTAACGTCCAAAAATATGTTGAGGTAAGGCAAAGAAGAGGATCTGAATGCAAGACAGAATTGCAAGAAACAGATTTCAAGAGATAGATTGGACTCGTCTTTAAAGCACATGAAAAGCGGCAGAATTTCGACAATGATGCAGTTGGCCCAAAAGGGCGTATGCGTTTTTTCCTGATTATATCCAGGAAAAAACGCATACGCACTTTATGGGCAACGAAGCAAGCAAGCAATGCAAATGTGCACAACAAAGAAGTCTCATTTCCCACTGGTCAAAAGGGCCATCCTAAAAAATTGTAAAAACCAGAAATGCAGGACAGGCCATGGAGAACAGGGAGCCTTTATACGCTGATGGGCAGTGTGTGAACTGCCGAGAGCCACTCTGGAGAAGTGTATGGTGGTTCCTAAATCATCTAAAAAACAGAGCTACAGAGCATAGGACACTTCCAATCATGGGAGTATATCTAGGGAAATCTAAAAATTAACAAGACACAAGCACACCACAGTTTAGGGCTACTCTGTTTACAAGAACCTCAACTTCAGTATACCTTAAATATCCCAGGAAAGAGAACAATGGATAAAGAAGATGTGGTACTTATGTACAATGGAATATCTCTTCACCATGAAATCAATGTAATAAGGCTAGTAGAAGGATAAAGAGTGGATTTAGGTCCGATAATACTACTTGAAATAAGTCAAACAGAAAAAGAAACATATCATAAGATATCACTTATAGAGGGAGGGTAAATATGGCTGCACAAGAAATGAATTACAGAACAGAACAGTGTCTCACATTTAGAAAACACACTTATTTCAGCTTAAGGGGAAAGGAGAGGTGGGGTGATGCATAAAACCAGAGTTTGAAATTAGCACAGATACCGTTCAATAAACCAAATAGATATTAGACAAGATCTACACCTTGCTCAATGAACTGGCCTCAACACACCCTATACACCGCAGAGAAATATATCTGAGTAATAAGAATCTTAAAACCCATGTATTGATATATCTCCATAAGGGAATCAAGTGTGTGCAGAGTGGCACAAACACAGCAGTGAAAATGAGCTAAACCCCATTATAGAAATAAATTTAAAAAACAAAACGCAGAAACAATGAAAGAGAGAAAAATTCTTACAAAATTCGCTCAGGGGCTGTGATGCAACCTGGATTGACCACATATAAACCCACAGCTGGATAAGACATAAGGCTGGACACTTGGGGCTGAGAGGATTGATGAGCTTTGGTGAGCAACTGCCAAAAGTTTAATGCAATACTTCATGCTACTCATTCCAAGGGTCCCAACACTCCAGGTTGAAGGGAATCTTCCTACAGCTAAACCATGCTTGGGAAACCCAGCGACTGGTATACCATATGATCGGGAAAGGTTTCTAAAACGCACCTCATTTTTCCTCTCCTGGGGCTCCGGATCGACATTCCAGCCGCTTTACCAAAAATATCCCCACATGGAGAGTCAATGCCTTTAAGTTCTGGTATCGCACAGTCTGCAGTTAGTGCGGAGGATGAATGGGAATAGGGGGAACCAGTGAGAAACTAGCTGTAGCGGTTTCAATGGGCACATGTCACTCTAAATTCACATCAGTAAGAAGAATAAACCAAAGGCACAGCAAGGTGCCCCAGAAGAAGAATAGGGCCTGAAGGAATCCTGTGGTTATGAGGCAAGATCACAAAAATAAGAGCTGAAAAATGGAGCTAAGGGCCACTGCAATTCAAAAACCTGCAGAGTTATAAAGGCCAACTATTTTCAAAAAATATATTGAGGTAAGGCTATGAAGAGGCATTGAAAGCAAGGCAGAATTGCAGGAAATCGATTTCAGGAGGTAGACTGGAATTGCATTTAAAGCATAGGAAAAGAGGCAGAACGTCCACAATGATTCACTTGGCCAAAAAGGGTGTATGCCTTTTTTCCTGAATTTATTCAGGAAAAAAGGCATACGCCCTTTTTGGCCAACCAAGCAAGCTTGCAAAGGAAATCTGCACTACAATGAAGTCTCACTTCCCCCTGGTCAAAAGGGCCATCTGAAAAAAGTGTAAAATCCAGAAAGGCAGGACAGGCCATGGAGAACTGGGAGCCTTGTTATGCTGATGGGCGGGATGTGTATGGTGTTTCCTGAAACATCTAAAAAACAAAGCAACAGAGCCTAGGGCACTTCCACTTATGGTCCTATAGCTTAGGGAAATTAAAATCAAAAAGACACAGCCACCCCAAAATTTGGGACGCCTCTGTTTACAAGAACCTCGTTAACCGTACAAGTTCAATATCACAGAAAGTGAAAAATGGATAAAGAACTTGTGGTACCTACGTACAATGCAGTATCACTCAGCAATGAAATCTATGTCATCAGGCCCGCAGCAGCATAATGAGTGGATACAGGTACGATGATTCTAACTGAAATAAGACACACAGAAAAAGAAACATCATAAGATATCAGTAATACACGGAATGTAAACTTGGCTACACAGGAACTGAATTACAGAACAGAACAGGGTCTCAAATTTAGAAAACCAACTTATGCTTGCTTAAGGGGAAAGGTGAGTTGGGGTGCTGCATAAAACCAGAGATTGAAATGAACACAGATAAAGTTCCTTAAGCCAAATATGGAATAGACAAGAGCTACTCCTTGCTCAACGAAATGGACTCAACACCCCATATTAAACGCCTAAGAATGTACCTGACTAGTAAGTATCTTAAAACCTATGGATTGCTATGTCTCCAAAAGAGAATCAAGCATGTGTACAGGGGCATAAACGCAGCAGTGATAGGATTGGAGAGGTTCAGTGAGCAAATGAAGACCCTTTGAAGTCATATTGCATGGTACCAATTCCACGGGTCTCAACTCACCAGGTTTAAGGTATTCTTCCGTCAGCTAAAAGATGCATGTGGAACCCAGAGTATGATCAACCGTGTGAAAGGGAGACATGTTCAAATATGTCTCAGTTTTCCTCCCCTGGTACTCGGGTGCAACATTCCAGACGCTTTACTAACCCTCTCCCCACTTGGAGAGTCAGCGCCTTTAACCTCCTGTTTGGCCCAGTTTGCAATTTCTGCGGAAGATGAACGGAAATAGGGAGAACCAATGAGAGACTAGCTGGAGGTGTCTGGACGGGCAAATTTAACTCTCATTTCCCACCAGGAAGAGGAAATAACCAAAGGCTCAGCATGCCGTGCCGGAACCAGATTAGGGCCTGAAGCCATCCTGCGGTGTTGCGGCCAGCTCACAAGAAAGCGAGTTGAAGAAAGGAGCTCAGGGGCACTGTAATTCACAAACCTGCAGAGTTATAAATGACAGCTATCGTCCAAAAATATACTGAAGTAAGGCTGCCAAGAGGACTTGAAAGCGGGGCAGAATTGCAGGAAACCGATTTCAGGAGGTAGACTGGAATTTCATTGAAAGCATAGGAAAAGAGGCAGAACGTCCACAGTGATGCACTTGGCCAAAAAGGGCGTATGCGTTTTTTCCTGAATATATTCAGGAAAAAACGCATACGCCCTCTTTTGCCAAGCAAGCAAGCTTGCAAAGGAAATCTGCACTACAATGAAGTCTCACTTCCCCCCGGTCAAAAGGGCCATCTGAAAAAAGTGTAAAATCCAGAAAGGCAGGACAGGCCATGGAGAACTGGGAGCCTTGTTATGCTGATGGGCGGGATGTAAATTGCCAACAGCCACTCCGGAGAAGTGTATGGTGTTTCCTGAAACATCTAAAAAACAAAGCAACAGAGCCTAGGGCACTTCCACTTATGGTCCTATAGCTTAGGGAAATTAAAATCAAAAAGACACAGCCACCCCAAAGTTTGGAACGCCTCTGATTACAAGAACCTCGTTTACAGTACAAGTTCAACATCGCAGAAAGTGAAAAATGGATAAAGAAGTTGTGGTATTTACTTACAAAGCAATATCACTCAGCAATGAAATCTATGTCATCAGGCCCTTAGCAGCACAATGAGTGGATTCAGGTATGATGATTCTAACTGAAATAAGTCACACAGAAAAAGAAACATCATAAGATATCAGTAATACACGGAATGTAAACTTGGCTACACAGGAACTGAATTACAGAACAGAACAGGGTCTCAAATTTAGAAAACCAACTTATGCTTGCTTAAGGGTAAAGGTGAGTTGGGGTGCTGCATAAAACCAGAGATTGAAATGAGCACAGATAAAGTTCCTTAAGCCAAATATGGAATAGACAAGAGCTACTCCTTGCTCAACGAAATGGACTCAACACCCCATATTAAGAACCTAAGAATGTACCTGACTAGTAAGTATCTTAAAACCTATGGATTGCTATATCTCCAAAAGAGAATCAAGCGTGTGTCCAGGGGCATAAATGCAGCAGTGATAGGATTGGAGAGTTTCGGTGAGCAAACAAAGACCCTTTGAAGTAATATTGCATGGTACCCATTCTATGGGTCTCAACTCTCCAGGTTTCAGGGATTCTTCCTTCAGCTAAAACATGCATGTGGAACCTAGAGTATGATCAACCATGTGATCGGGAAACGTGTTCAAATATGTCTCAGTTTTCGTACCCTGGTACTCGGGTGCAACATTCCAGACGCTTTACTAACACCCTCCCGACTTGGAGAGTCAGTCCCTTTAACCTCCTGTTTGGCCCAGTTTGCAATTTCTGCGGAAGATGAACAGGAATAGCGAGAACCAATGAGAGACTAGCTGGAGGTGTCTGGACGGGCAAATTTAACTCTCATTTCCCACCAGGAAGAGGAATTAACCAAAGGCTCAGCGTGCCGTGCCGGAACCAGATTAGGGCCTGAAGCCATCCTGCGGTGTTGCGGCCAGGTCACAAGAAAGCGAGTTGAAGAAAGGAGCTCAGGGGCACTGTAATTCACAAACCTGCAGAGTTATAAATGACAGCTATCGTCCAAAAATATACTGAAGTAAGGCTGCCAAGAGGACTTGAAAGCGGGGCAGAATTGCAGGAAACCGATTTCAGGAGGTAGACTGGAATTGCATTGAAAGCATAGGAAAAGAGGCAGAACGTCCACAATGATGCACTTGGCCAAAAAGGGCGTATGCGTTTTTTCCTGAATATATTCAGGAAAAAACGCATACGCCCTTTTTGGCCAACCAAGCAAGCTTGCAAAGGAAATCTGCACTACAATGAAGTCTCACTTCCCCCCGGTCAAAAGGGCCATCTGAAAAAAGTGTAAAATCCAGAAAGGCAGGACAGGCCATGGAGAACTGGGAGCCTTGTTATGCTGATGGGCGGGATGTAAATTGCCAACAGACACTCGGGAGAAGTGTATGGTGTTTCCTGAAACATCTAAAAAACAAAGCAACAGAGCCTAGGGCACTTCCACTTATGGTCCTATAGCTTAGGGAAATTAAAATCAAAAAGACACAGCCACCCCAAACATTGGGACGCCTCTGTTTACAAGAACCTCGTTTACAGTACAAGTTCAACATCGCAGAAAGTGAAAAATGGATAAAGAAGTTGTGGTATTTACTTACAAAGCAATATCACTCAGCAATGAAATCTATGTCATCAGGCCCTTAGCAGCACAATGAGTGGATTCAGGTATGATGATTCTAACTGAAATAAGTCACACAGAAAAAGAAACATCATAAGATATCAGTAATACACGGAATGTAAACTTGGCTCCACAGGAACTGAATTACAGAACAGAACAGGGTCTCAAATTTAGAAAACCAACTTATGCTTGCTTAAGGGGAAAGGTGAGTTGGGGTGCTGCATAAAACCAGAGATTGAAATGAGCACAGATAAAGTTCCTTAAGCCAAATATGGAATAGACAAGAGCTACTCCTTGCTCAACGAAATGGACTCAACACCGCATATTAAACGCCTAAGAATGTACCTGACTAGTAAGTATCTTAAAACCTATGGATTGCTATGTCTCCGAAAGAGAATCAAGCATGTGTACAGGGGCATAAACGCAGCAGTGATAGGATTGGAGAGGTTCGGTGAGCAAATGAAGACCCTTTGAAGTCATATTGCATGGTACCCATTCCACGGGTTTCAACTCTCCAGGTTTAAGGTATTCTTCCTTCAGCTAAAACATACATATGGAACCTAGAGTATGATCAACCATGTGATCGGGAGACGTGTTCAAATATGTCTCAGTTTTCGTACCCTGGTACTCGGGTGCAACATTCCAGACGCTTTACTAACACTCTCCCGACTTGGAGAGTCAGTGCCTTTAACCTCCTGTTTGGCCCAGTTTGCAATTTCTGCGCAAGATGAACAGGAATAGGGAGAACCAATGAGAGACTAGCTGGAGGTGTCTGGACGGGCAAATTTAACTCTCATTTCCCACCAGGAAGAGGAATTAACCAAAGGCTCAGCGTGCCGTGCCGGAACCAGATTAGGGCCTGAAGCCATCCTGCGGTGTTGCGGCCAGCTCAAAAGAAAGCGAGTTGAAGAAAGGAGCTCAGGGGCACTGTAATTCACAAACCTGCAGAGTTATCAATGACAGCTATCGTCCAAAAATATACTGAAGTAAGGCTGCCAAGAGGACTTGAAAGCGGGGCAGAATTGCAGGAAACCGATTTCAGGAGGTAGACTGGAATTGCATTGAAAGCATAGGAAAAGAGGCAGAACGTCCACAATGATGCACTTGGCCAAAAAGGGCGTATGCGTTTTTTCCTGAATATATTCAGGAAAAAACACATACGCCCTTTTTGGCCAACCAAGCAAGCTTGCAAAGGAAATCTGCACTACAATGAAGTCTCACTTCCCCCCGGTCAAAAGGGCCATCTGAAAAAAGTGTAAAATCCAGAAAGGCAGGACAGGCCATGGAGAACTGGGAGCCTTGTTATGCTGATGGGCGGGATGTAAATTGCCAACAGACACTCGGGAGAAGTGTATGGTGTTTCCTGAAACATCTAAAAAACAAAGCAACAGAGCCTAGGGCACTTCCACTTATGGTCCTATAGCTTAGGGAAATTAAAATCAAAAAGACACAGCCACCCCAAAGTTTGGAATGCCTCTGTTTACAAGAACCTCGTTTACAGTACAAGTTCAACATCGCAGAAAGTGAAAAATGGATAAAGAAGTTGTGGTATCTACTTACAAAGCAATATCACTCAGCAATGAAATCTATGTCATCAGGCCCTTAGCAGCACAATGAGTGGATTCAGGTATGATGATTCCAACTGAAATAAGTCACACAGAAAAAGAAACATCATAAGATATCAGTAATACACGGAATGTAAACTTGGCTCCACAGGAACTGAATTACAGAACAGAACAGGGTCTCAAATTTAGAAAACCAACTTATGCTTGCTTAAGGGGAAAGGTGAGTTGGGGTGCTGCATAAAACCAGAGATTGAAATGAGCACAGATAAAGTTCCTTAAGCCAAATATGGAATAGACAAGAGCTACTCCTTGCTCAACGAAATGGACTCAACACCGCATATTAAACGCCTAAGAATGTACCTGACTAGTAAGTATCTTAAAACCTATGGATTGCTATGTCTCCGAAAGAGAATCAAGCATGTGTACAGGGGCATAAACGCAGCAGTGATAGGATTGGAGAGGTTCGGTGAGCAAATGAAGACCCTTTGAAGTCATATTGCATGGTACCCATTCCACGGGTTTCAACTCTCCAGGTTTAAGGTATTCTTCCTTCAGCTAAAACATACATATGGAACCTAGAGTATGATCAACCATGTGATCGGGAGACGTGTTCAAATATGTCTCAGTTTTCGTACCCTGGTACTCGGGTGCAACATTCCAGACGCTTTACTAACACTCTCCCGACTTGGAGAGTCAGTGCCTTTAACCTCCTGTTTGGCCCAGTTTGCAATTTCTGCGCAAGATGAACAGGAATAGGGAGAACCAATGAGAGACTAGCTGGAGGTGTCTGGACGGGCAAATTTAACTCTCATTTCCCACCAGGAAGAGGAATTAACCAAAGGCTCAGCGTGCCGTGCCGGAACCAGATTAGGGCCTGAAGCCATCCTGCGGTGTTGCGGCCAGCTCAAAAGAAAGCGAGTTGAAGAAAGGAGCTCAGGGGCACTGTAATTCACAAACCTGCAGAGTTATCAATGACAGCTATCGTCCAAAAATATACTGAAGTAAGGCTGCCAAGAGGACTTGAAAGCGGGGCAGAATTGCAGGAAACCGATTTCAGGAGGTAGACTGGAATTGCATTGAAAGCATAGGAAAAGAGGCAGAACGTCCACAATGATGCACTTGGCCAAAAAGGGCGTATGCGTTTTTTCCTGAATATATTCAGGAAAAAACACATACGCCCTTTTTGGCCAACCAAGCAAGCTTGCAAAGGAAATCTGCACTACAATGAAGTCTCACTTCCCCCCGGTCAAAAGGGCCATCTGAAAAAAGTGTAAAATCCAGAAAGGCAGGACAGGCCATGGAGAACTGGGAGCCTTGTTATGCTGATGGGCGGGATGTAAATTGCCAACAGACACTCGGGAGAAGTGTATGGTGTTTCCTGAAACATCTAAAAAACAAAGCAACAGAGCCTAGGGCACTTCCACTTATGGTCCTATAGCTTAGGGAAATTAAAATCAAAAAGACACAGCCACCCCAAAGTTTGGAATGCCTCTGTTTACAAGAACCTCGTTTACAGTACAAGTTCAACATCGCAGAAAGTGAAAAATGGATAAAGAAGTTGTGGTATCTACTTACAAAGCAATATCACTCAGCAATGAAATCTATGTCATCAGGCCCTTAGCAGCACAATGAGTGGATTCAGGTATGATGATTCCAACTGAAATAAGTCACACAGAAAAAGAAACATCATAAGATATCAGTAATACACGGAATGTAAACTTGGCTCCACAGGAACTGAATTACAGAACAGAACAGGGTCTCAAATTTAGAAAACCAACTTATGCTTGCTTAAGGGGAAAGGTTTGTTGGGGTGCTGCATAAAACCAGAGATTGAAATGAGCACAGATAAAGTTCCTTAAGCAAAATATGGAATAGACAAGAGCTACTCCTTGCTCAACGAAATGGACTCAACACCACATATTAAACGCCTAAGAATGTACCTGACTAGTAAGTATCTTAAAACCTATGGATTGCTATGTCTCCGAAAGAGAATCAAGCATGTGTACAGGGGCATAAACGCAGCAGTGATAGGATTGGAGAGGTTCGGTGAGCAAATGAAGACCCTTTGAAGTCATATTGCATGGTACCCATTCCACGGGTTTCAACTCTCCAGGTTTAAGGTATTCTTCCTTCAGCTAAAACATGCATGTGGAACCCAGAGTATGATCCACCATGTGAACCGGAGACATGTTCAAATATGTCTCAGTTTTCCTCCCCTGGTACTCGGGTGCAACATTCCAGACGCTTTACTAACACTCTCCCCACTTGGAGAGTCAGCGCCTTTAACCTCCTGTTTGGCCCAGTTTGCAATTTCTGCGCAAGATGAACAGGAATAGGGAGAACCAATGAGAGACTAGCTGGAGGTGTCTGGACGGGCAAATTTAACTCTCATTTCCCACCAGGAAGAGGAATTAACCAAAGGCTCAGCGTGCCGTGCCGGAACCAGATTAGGGCCTGAAGCCATCCTGCGGTGTTGCGGCCAGCTCAAAAGAAAGCGAGTTGAAGAAAGGAGCTCAGGGGCACTGTAATTCACAAACCTGCAGAGTTATCAATGACAGCTATCGTCCAAAAATATACTGAAGTAAGGCTGCCAAGAGGACTTGAAAGCGGGGCAGAATTGCAGGAAACCGATTTCAGGAGGTAGACTGGAATTGCATTGAAAGCATAGGAAAAGAGGCAGAACGTCCACAATGATGCACTTGGCCAAAAAGGGCGTATGCGTTTTTTCCTGAATATATTCAGGAAAAAACGCATACGCCCTTTTTGGCCAACCAAGCAAGCTTGCAAAGGAAATCTGCACTACAATGAAGTCTCACTTCCCCCCGGTCAAAAGGGCCATCTGAAAAAAGTGTAAAATCCAGAAAGGCAGGACAGGCCATGGAGAACTGGGAGCCTTGTTATGCTGATGGGCGGGATGTAAATTGCCAACAGACACTCGGGAGAAGTGTATGGTGTTTCCTGAAACATCTAAAAAACAAAGCAACAGAGCCTAGGGCACTTCCACTTATGGTCCTATAGCTTAGGGAAATTAAAATCAAAAAGACACAGCCACCCCAAAGTTTGGAACGCCTCTGTTTACAAGAACCTCGTTTACAGTACAAGTTCAACATCGCAGAAAGTGAAAAATGGATAAAGAAGTTGTGGTATTTACTTACAAAGCAATATCACTCAGCAATGAAATCTATGTCATCAGGCCCTTAGCAGCACAATGAGTGGATTCAGGTATGATGATTCTAACTGAAATAAGTCACACAGAAAAAGAAACATCATAAGATATCAGTAATACACGGAATGTAAACTTGGCTACACAGGAACTGAATTACAGAACAGAACAGGGTCTCAAATTTAGAAAACCAACTTATGCTTGCTTAAGGGTAAAGGTGAGTTGGGGTGCTGCATAAAACCAGAGATTGAAATGAGCACAGATAAAGTTCCTTAAGCCAAATATGGAATAGACAAGAGCTACTCCTTGCTCAACGAAATGGACTCAACACCCCATATTAAGCGCCTAAGAATGTACCTGACTAGTAAGTATCTTAAAACCTATGGATTGCTATGTCTCCGAAAGAGAATCAAGCATGTGTACAGGGGCATAAACGCAGCAGTGATAGGATTGGAGAGGTTCGGTGAGCAAATGAAGACCCTTTGAAGTCATATTGCATGGTACCCATTCCACGGGTTTCAACTACCCAGGTTTAAGGTATTCTTCCTTCAGCTAAAACATGCATGTGGAACCTAGAGTATGATCAACCATGTGATCGGGAGACGTGTTCAAATATGTCTCTGTTTTCGTACCCTGGTACTCGGGTGCAACATTCCAGACGCTTTACTAACACCCTCCCGACTTGGAGAGTCAGTCCCTTTAACCTCCTGTTTGGCCCAGTTTGCAATTTCTGCGGAAGATGAACAGGAATAGCAAGAACCAATGAGAGACTAGCTGGAGGTGTCTGGACGGGCAAATTTAACTCTCATTTCCCACCAGGAAGAGGAATTAACCAAAGGCTCAGCGTGCCGTGCCGGAACCAGATTAGGACCTGAAGCCATCCTGCGGTGTTGCGGCCAGGTCACAAGAAAGCGAGTTGAAGAAAGGAGCTCAGGGGCACTGTAATTCATAAAACTGCAGAGTTATAAATGACAGCTATCGTCCAAAAATATACTGAAGTAAGGCTGCCAAGAGGACGTGAAAGCGGGGCAGAATTGCAGGAAACCGATTTCAGGAGGTAGACTGGAATTGCATTGAAAGCATAGGAAAAGAGGCAGAACGTCCACAATGATGCACTTGGCCAAAAAGGGCGTATGTGTTTTTTCCTGAATATATTCTGGGAAAAACGCATACGCCCTTTTTGGCCAACCAAGCAAGCTTGCAAAGGAAATCTGCACTACAATGAAGTCTCACTTCCCCCCGGTCAAAAGGGCCATCTGAAAAAAGTGTAAAATCCAGAAAGGCAGGACAGGCCATGGAGAACTGGGAGCCTTGTTATGCTGACGGGCGGGATGTAAATTGCCAACAGACACTCGGGAGAAGTGTATGGTGTTTCCTGAAACATCTAAAAAACAAAGCAACAGAGCCTAGGGCACTTCCACTTATGGTCCTATAGCTTAGGGAAATTAAAATCAAAAAGACACAGCCACCCCAAAGTTTGGAACGCCTCTGTTTACAAGAACCTCGTTTACCGTACAAGTTCAACATCGCAGAAAGTGAAAAATGGATAAAGAAGTTGTGGTATTTACTTACAAAGCAATATCACTCAGCAATGAAATCTATGTCATCAGGCCCTTAGCAGCACAATGAGTGGATTCAGGTATGATGATTCTAACTGAAATAAGTCACACAGAAAAAGAAACATCATAAGATATCAGTAATACACGGAATGTAAACTTGGCTCCACAGGAACTGAATTACAGAACAGAACAGGGTCTCAAATTTAGAAAACCAACTTATGCTTGCTTAAGGGGAAAGGTGAGTTGGGGTGCTGCATAAAACCAGAGATTGAAATGAGCACAGATAAAGTTCCTTAAGCCAAATATGGAATAGACAAGAGCTACTCCTTGCTCAACGAAATGGACTCAACACCGCATATTAAACGCCTAAGAATGTACCTGACTAGTAAGTATCTTAAAACCTATGGATTGCTATGTCTCCGAAAGAGAATCAAGCATGTGTACAGGGGCATAAACGCAGCAGTGATAGGATTGGAGAGGTTCGGTGAGCAAATGAAGACCCTTTGAAGTCATATTGCATGGTACCCATTCCACGGGTTTCAACTACCCAGGTTTAAGGTATTCTTCCTTCAGCTAAAACATGCATGTGGAACCTAGAGTATGATCAACCATGTGATCGGGAGACGTGTTCAAATATGTCTCAGTTTTCGTACCCTGGTACTCGGGTGCAACATTCCAGACGCTTTACTAACACCCTCCCGACTTGGAGAGTCAGTCCCTTTAACCTCCTGTTTGGCCCAGTTTGCAATTTCTGCGGAAGATGAACAGGAATAGCGAGAACCAATGAGAGACTAGCTGGAAGGTGTCTGGACGGGCAAATTTAACTCTCATTTCCCACCAGGAAGAGGAATTAACCAAAGGCTCAGCGTGCCGTGCCGGAACCAGATTAGGGCCTGAAGCCATCCTGCGGTGTTGCGGCCAGCTCAAAAGAAAGCGAGTTGAAGAAAGGAGCTCAGGGGCACTGTAATTCACAAACCTGCAGACTTATAAATGACAGCTATCGTCCAAAAATATACTGAAGTAAGGCTGCCAAGAGGACTTGAAAGCGGGGCAGAATTGCAGGAAACCGATTTCAGGAGGCAGACTGGAATTGCATTGAAAGCATAGGAAAAGAGGCAGAACGTCCACAATGATGCACTTGGCCAAAAAGGGCGTATGCGTTTTTTCCTGAATATATTCAGGAAAAAACGCATACGCCCTTTTTGGCCAACCAAGCAAGCTTGCAAAGGAAATCTGCACTACAATGAAGTCTCACTTCCCCCCGGTCAAAAGGGCCATCTGAAAAAAGTGTAAAATCCAGAAAGGCAGGACAGGCCATGGAGAACTGGGAGCCTTGTTATGCTGATGGGCGGGATGTAAATTGCCAACAGACACTCGGGAGAAGTGTATGGTGTTTCCTGAAACATCTAAAAAACAAAGCAACAGAGCCTAGAGCACTTCCACTTATGGTCCTATAGCTTAGGGAAATTAAAATCAAAAAGACACGGCCACCCCAAAGTTTGGGACGCCTCTGTTTACAAGAACCTCGTTTACCGTACAAGTTCAACATCGCAGAAAGTGAAAAATGGATAAAGAAGTTGTGGTATTTACTTACAAAGCAATATCACTCAGCAATGAAATCTATGTCATCAGGCCCTTAGCAGCACAATGAGTGGATTCAGGTATGATGATTCTAACTGAAATAAGTCACACAGAAAAAGAAACATCATAAGATATCAGTAATACACGGAATGTAAACTTGGCTACACAGGAACTGAATTACAGAACAGAACAGGGTCTCAAATTTAGAAAACCAACTTATGCTTGCTTAAGGGGAAAGGTGAGTTGGGGTGCTGCATAAAACCAGAGATTGAAATGAGCACAGATAAAGTTCCTTAAGCCAAATATGGAATAGACAAGAGCTACTCCTTGCTCAACGAAATGGACTCAACACCGCATATTAAACGCCTAAGAATGTACCTGACTAGTAAGTATCTTAAAACCTATGGATTGCTATGTCTCCGAAAGAGAATCAAGCATGTGTACAGGGGCATAAACGCAGCAGTGATAGGATTGGAGAGGTTCGGTGAGCAAATGAAGACCCTTTGAAGTCATATTGCATGGTACCCTTTCCACGGGTTTCAACTACCCAGGTTTAAGGTATTCTTCCTTCAGCTAAAACATGCATGTGGAACCTAGAGTATGATCAACCATGTGATCGGGAGACGTGTTCAAATATGTCTCAGTTTTCGTACCCTGGTACTCGGGTGCAACATTCCAGACGCTTTACTAACACCCTCCCGACTTGGAGAGTCAGTCCCTTTAACCTCCTGTTTGGCCCAGTTTGCAATTTCTGCGGAAGATGAACAGGAATAGCGAGAACCAATGAGAGACTAGCTGGAAGGTGTCTGGACGGGCAAATTTAACTCTCATTTCCCACCAGGAAGAGGAATTAACCAAAGGCTCAGCGTGCCGTGCCGGAACCAGATTAGGGCCTGAAGCCATCCTGCGGTGTTGCGGCCAGCTCAAAAGAAAGCGAGTGGAAGAAAGGAGCTCAGGGGCACTGTAATTCACAAACCTGCAGAGTTATAAATGACAGCTATCGTCCAAAAATATACTGAAGTAAGGCTGCCAAGAGGACTTGAAAGCGGGGCAGAATTGCAGGAAACCGATTTCAGGAGGCAGACTGGAATTGCATTGAAAGCATAGGAAAAGAGGCAGAACGTCCACAATGATGCACTTGGCCAAAAAGGGCGTATGCGTTTTTTCCTGAATATATTCAGGAAAAAACGCATACGCCCTTTTTGGCCAACCAAGCAAGCTTGCAAAGGAAATCTGCACTACAATGAAGTCTCACTTCCCCCCGGTCAAAAGGGCCATCTGAAAAAAGTGTAAAATCCAGAAAGGCAGGACAGGCCATGGAGAACTGGGAGCCTTGTTATGCTGATGGGCGGGATGTAAATTGCCAACAGACACTCGGGAGAAGTGTATGGTGTTTCCTGAAACATCTAAAAAACAAAGCAACAGAGCCTAGGGCACTTCCACTTATGGTCCTATAGCTTAGGGAAATTAAAATCAAAAAGACACAGCCACCCCAAAGTTTGGGACGCCTCTGTTTACAAGAACCTCGTTTACCGTACAAGTTCAACATAGCAGAAAGTGAAAAATGGATAAAGAAGTTGTGGTATTTACTTACAAAGCAATATCACTCAGCAATGAAATCTATGTCATCAGGCCCTTAGCAGCACAATGAGTGGATTCAGGTATGATGATTCTAACTGAAATAAGTCACACAGAAAAAGAAACATCATAAGATATCAGTAATACACGGAATGTAAACTTGGCTACACAGGAACTGAATTACAGAACAGAACAGGGTCTCAAATTTAGAAAACCAACTTATGCTTGCTTAAGGGTAAAGGTGAGTTGGGGAGCTGCATAAAACCAGAGATTGAAATGAGCACAGATAAAGTTCCTTAAGCCAAATATGGAATAGACAAGAGCTACTCCTTTATTAACGAAATGGACTCAACACCGCATATTAAATGCCTAAGAATGTACCTGACTAGTAAGTATCTTAAAACCTATGGATTGCTATGTCTCCGAAAGAGAATCAAGCATGTGTACAGGGGCATAAACGCAGCAGTGATAGGATTGGAGAGGTTCGGTGAGCAAATGAAGACCCTTTGAAGTCATATTGCATGGTACCCATTCCACGGGTTTCAACTACCCAGGTTTAAGGTATTCTTCCTTCAGCTAAAACATGCATGTGGAACCTAGAGTATGATCAACCATGTGATCGGGAGACGTGTTCAAATATGTCTCAGTTTTCGTACCCTGGTACTCGGGTGCAACATTCCAGACGCTTTACTAACACCCTCCCGACTTGGAGAGTCAGTCCCTTTAACCTCCTGTTTGGCCCAGTTTGCAATTTCTGCGGAAGATGAACAGGAATAGCGAGAACCAATGAGAGACTAGCTGGAAGGTGTCTGGACGGGCAAATTTAACTCTCATTTCCCACCAGGAAGAGGAATTAACCAAAGGCTCAGCGTGCCGTGCCGGAACCAGATTAGGGCCTGAAGCCATCCTGCGGTGTTGCGGCCAGCTCAAAAGAAAGCGAGTTGAAGAAAGGAGCTCAGGGGCACTGTAATTCACAAACCTGCAGAGTTATAAATGACAGCTATCGTCCAAAAATATACTGAAGTAAGGCTGCCCAGAGGACTTGAAAGCGGGGCAGAATTGCAGGAAACCGATTTCAGGAGGCAGACTGGAATTGCATTGAAAGCATAGGAAAAGAGGCAGAACGTCCACAATGATGCACTTGGCCAAAAAGGGCGTATGCGTTTTTTCCTGAATATATTCAGGAAAAAACGCATACGCCCTTTTTGGCCAACCAAGCAAGCTTGCAAAGGAAATCTGCACTACAATGAAGTCTCACTTCCCCCCGGTCAAAAGGGCCATCTGAAAAAAGTGTAAAATCCAGAAAGGCAGGACAGGCCATGGAGAACTGGGAGCCTTGTTATGCTGATGGGCGGGATGTAAATTGCCAACAGACACTCGGGAGAAGTGTATGGTGTTTCCTGAAACATCTAAAAAACAAAGCAACAGAGCCTAGGGCACTTCCACTTATGGTCCTATAGCTTAGGGAAATTAAAATCAAAAAGACACGGCCACCCCAAAGTTTGGGACGCCTCTGTTTACAAGAACCTCGTTTACCGTACAAGTTCAACATCGCAGAAAGTGAAAAATGGATAAAGAAGTTGTGGTATTTACTTACAAAGCAATATCACTCAGCAATGAAATCTATGTCATCAGGCCCTTAGCAGCACAATGAGTGGATTCAGGTATGATGATTCTAACTGAAATAAGTCACACAGAAAAAGAAACATCATAAGATATCAGTAATACACGGAATGTAAACTTGGCTACACAGGAACTGAATTACAGAACAGAACAGGGTCTCAAATTTAGAAAACCAACTTATGCTTGCTTAAGGGGAAAGGTGAGTTGGGGTGCTGCATAAAACCAGAGATTGAAATGAGCACAGATAAAGTTCCTTAAGCCAAATATGGAATAGACAAGAGCTACTCCTTGCTCAACGAAATGGACTCAACACCGCATATTAAATGCCTAAGAATGTACCTGACTAGTAAGTATCTTAAAACCTATGGATTGCTATGTCTCCGAAAGAGAATCAAGCATGTGTACAGGGGCATAAACGCAGCAGTGATAGGATTGGAGAGGTTCGGTGAGCAAATGAAGACCCTTTGAAGTCATATTGCATGGTACCCATTCCACGGGTTTCAACTACCCAGGTTTAAGGTATTCTTCCTTCAGCTAAAACATGCATGTGGAACCTAGAGTATGATCAACCATGTGATCGGGAGACGTGTTCAAATATGTCTCAGTTTTCGTACCCTGGTACTCGGGTGCAACATTCCAGACGCTTTACTAACACCCTCCCGACTTGGAGAGTCAGTCCCTTTAACCTCCTGTTTGGCCCAGTTTGCAATTTCTGCGGAAGATGAACAGGAATAGCGAGAACCAATGAGAGACTAGCTGGAAGGTGTCTGGACGGGCAAATTTAACTCTCATTTCCCACCAGGAAGAGGAATTAACCAAAGGCTCAGCGTGCCGTGCCGGAACCAGATTAGGGCCTGAAGCCATCCTGCGGTGTTGCGGCCAGCTCAAAAGAAAGCGAGTTGAAGAAAGGAGCTCAGGGGCACTGTAATTCACAAACCTGCAGAGTTATAAATGACAGCTATCGTCCAAAAATATACTGAAGTAAGGCTGCCCAGAGGACTTGAAAGCGGGGCAGAATTGCAGGAAACCGATTTCAGGAGGCAGACTGGAATTGCATTGAAAGCATAGGAAAAGAGGCAGAACGTCCACAATGATGCACTTGGCCAAAAAGGGCGTATGCGTTTTTTCCTGAATATATTCAGGAAAAAACGCATACGCCCTTTTTGGCCAACCAAGCAAGCTTGCAAAGGAAATCTGCACTACAATGAAGTCTCACTTCCCCCCGGTCAAAAGGGCCATCTGAAAAAAGTGTAAAATCCAGAAAGGCAGGACAGGCCATGGAGAACTGGGAGCCTTGTTATGCTGATGGGCGGGATGTAAATTGCCAACAGACACTCGGGAGAAGTGTATGGTGTTTCCTGAAACATCTAAAAAACAAAGCAACAGAGCCTAGGGCACTTCCACTTATGGTCCTATAGCTTAGGGAAATTAAAATCAAAAAGACACGGCCACCCCAAAGTTTGGGACGCCTCTGTTTACAAGAACCTCGTTTACCGTACAAGTTCAACATCGCAGAAAGTGAAAAATGGATAAAGAAGTTGTGGTATTTACTTACAAAGCAATATCACTCAGCAATGAAATCTATGTCATCAGGCCCTTAGCAGCACAATGAGTGGATTCAAGTATGATGATTCTAACTGAAATAAGTCACACAGAAAAAGAAACATCATAAGATATCAGTAATACACGGAATGTAAACTTGGCTACACAGGAACTGAATTACAGAACAGAACAGGGTCTCAAATTTAGAAAACCAACTTATGCTTGCTTAAGGGGAAAGGTGAGTTGGGGTGCTGCATAAAACCAGAGATTGAAATGAGCACAGATAAAGTTCCTTAAGCCAAATATGGAATAGACAAGAGCTACTCCTTGCTCAACGAAATGGACTCAACACCGCATATTAAATGCCTAAGAATGTACCTGACTAGTAAGTATCTTAAAACCTATGGATTGCTATGTCTCCGAAAGAGAATCAAGCATGTGTACAGGGGCATAAACGCAGCAGTGATAGGATTGGAGAGGTTCGGTGAGCAAATGAAGACCCTTTGAAGTCATATTGCATGGTACCCATTCCACGGGTTTCAACTACCCAGGTTTAAGGTATTCTTCCTTCAGCTAAAACATGCATGTGGAACCTAGAGTATGATCAACCATGTGATCGGGAGACGTGTTCAAATATGTCTCAGTTTTCGTACCCTGGTACTCGGGTGCAACATTCCAGATGCTTTACTAACACCCTCCCGACTTGGAGAGTCAGTCCCTTTAACCTCCTGTTTGGCCCAGTTTGCAATTTCTGCGGAAGATGAACAGGAATAGCGAGAACCAATGAGAGACTAGCTGGAGGTGTCTGGACGGGCAAATTTAACTCTCATTTCCCACCAGGAAGAGGAATTAACCAAAGGCTCAGCGTGCCGTGCCGGAACCAGATTAGGGCCTGAAGCCATCCTGCGGTGTTGCGGCCAGCTCAAAAGAAAGCGAGTTGAAGAAAGGAGCTCAGGGGCACTGTAATTCACAAACCTGCAGAGTTATAAATGACAGCTATCGTCCAAAAATATACTGAAGTAAGGCTGCCAAGAGGACTTGAAAGCGGGGCAGAATTGCAGGAAACCGATTTCAGGAGGTAGACTGGAATTGCATTGAAAGCATAGGAAAAGAGGCAGAACGTCCACAATGATGCACTTGGCCAAAAAGGGCGTATGCGTTTTTTCCTGAATATATTCAGGAAAAAACGCATACGCCCTTTTTGGCCAACCAAGCAAGCTTGCAAAGGAAATCTGCACTACAATGAAGTCTCACTTCCCCCCGGTCAAAAGGGCCATCTGAAAAAAGTGTAAAATCCAGAAAGGCAGGACAGGCCATGGAGAACTGGGAGCCTTGTTATGCTGATGGGCGGGATGTAAATTGCCAACAGACACTCGGGAGCAGTGTATGGTGTTTCCTGAAACATCTAAAAAACAAAGCAACAGAGCCTAGGGCACTTCCACTTATGGTCCTATAGCTTAGGGAAATTAAAATCAAAAAGACACAGCCACCCCAAAGTTTGGGACGCCTCTGTTTACAAGAACCTCGTTTACAGTACAAGTTCAACATCGCAGAAAGTGAAAAATGGATAAAGAAGTTGTGGTATTTACTTACAAAGCAATATCACTCAGCAATGAAATCTATGTCATCAGGCCCTTAGCAGCACAATGAGTGGATTCAGGTATGATGATTCTAACTGAAATAAGTCACACAGAAAAAGAAACATCATAAGATATCAGTAATACACGGAATGTAAACTTGGCTACACAGGAACTGAATTACAGAACAGAACAGGGTCTCAAATTTAGAAAACCAACTTATGCTTGCTTAAGGGGAAAGGTGAGTTGGGGTGCTGCATAAAACCAGAGATTGAAATGAGCACAGATAAAGTTCCTTAAGCCAAATATGGAATAGACAAGAGCTACTCCTTGCTCAACGAAATGGACTCAACACCGCATATTAAATGCCTAAGAATGTACCTGACTAGTAAGTATCTTAAAACCTATGGATTGCTATGTCTCCGAAAGAGAATCAAGCATGTGTACAGGGGCATAAACGCAGCAGTGATAGGATTGGAGAGGTTCGGTGAGCAAATGAAGACCCTTTGAAGTCATATTGCATGGTACCCATTCCACGGGTTTCAACTACCCAGGTTTAAGGTATTCTTCCTTCAGCTAAAACATGCATGTGGAACCTAGAGTATGATCAACCATGTGATCGGGAGACGTGTTCAAATATGTCTCAGTTTTCGTACCCTGGTACTCGGGTGCAACATTCCAGACGCTTTACTAACACCCTCCCGACTTGGAGAGTCAGTCCCTTTAACCTCCTGTTTGGCCCAGTTTGCAATTTCTGCGGAAGATGAACAGGAATAGCGAGAACCAATGAGAGACTAGCTGGAGGTGTCTGGACGGGCAAATTTAACTCTCATTTCCCACCAGGAAGAGGAATTAACCAAAGGCTCAGCGTGCCGTGCCGGAACCAGATTAGGGCCTGAAGCCATCCTGCGGTGTTGCGGCCAGGTCACAAGAAAGCGAGTTGAAGAAAGGAGCTCAGGGGCACTGTAATTCACAAACCTGCAGAGTTATAAATGACAGCTATTGTCCAAAAATATACTGAAGTAAGGCTGCCAAGAGGACTTGAAAGCGGGGCAGAATTGCAGGAAACCGATTTCAGGAGGTAGACTGGAATTGCATTGAAAGCATAGGAAAAGAGGCAGAACGTCCACAATGATGCACTTGGCCATAAAGGGCGTATGCGTTTCTTCCTGAATATATTCAGGAAGAAACGCATACGCCCGTTTTGGCCAACCAAGCAAGCTTGCAAAGGAAATCTGCACTACAATGAAGTCTCACTTCCCCCCGGTCAAAAGGGCCATCTGAAAAAAGTGTAAAATCCAGAAAGGCAGGACAGGCCATGGAGAACTGGGAGCCTTGTTATGCTGATGGGCGGGATGTAAATTGCCAACAGACACTCGGGAGAAGTGTATGGTGTTTCCTGAAACATCTAAAAAACAAAGCAACAGAGCCTAGGGCACTTCCACTTATGGTCCTATAGCTTAGGGAAATTAAAATCAAAAAGACACAGCCACCCCAAAGTTTGGGACGCCTCTGTTTACAAGAACCTCGTTTACAGTACAAGTTCAACATTGCAGAAAGTGAAAAATGGATAAAGAAGCTGTGGTATTTACTTACAAAGCAATATCACTCAGCAATGAAATCTATGTCATCAGGCCCTTAGCAGCACAATGAGTGGATTCAGGTATGATGATTCTAACTGAAATAAGTCACACAGAAAAAGAAACATCATAAGATATCAGTAATACACGGAATGTAAACTTGGCTACACAGGAACTGAATTACAGAACAGAACAGGGTCTCAAATTTAGAAAACCAACTTATGCTTGCTTAAGGGGAAAGGTGAGTTGGGGTGCTGCATAAAACCAGAGATTGAAATGAGCACAGATAAAGTTCCTTAAGCCAAATATGGAATAAACAAGAGCTACTCCTTGCTCAACGAAATGGACTCAACACCGCATATTAAACGCCTAAGAATGTACCTGACTAGTAAGTATCTTAAAACCTATGGATTGCTATGTCTCCAAAAGAGAATCAAGCATGTGTACAGGGGCATAAACGCAGCAGTGATAGGATTGGAGAGGTTCGGTGAGCAAATGAAGACCCTTTGAAGTCATATTGCATGGTACCCATTCCACGGGTTTCAACTACCCAGGTTTAAGGTATTCTTCCTTCAGCTAAAACATGCATGTGGAACCTAGAGTATGATCAACCATGTGATCGGGAGACGTGTTCAAATATGTCTCTGTTTTCGTACCCTGGTACTCGGGTGCAACATTCCAGACGCTTTACTAACACCCTCCCGACTTGGAGAGTCAGTCCCTTTAACCTCCTGTTTGGCCCAGTTTGCAATTTCTGCGGAAGATGAACAGGAATAGCAAGAACCAATGAGAGACTAGCTGGAGGTGTCTGGACGGGCAAATTTAACTCTCATTTCCCACCAGGAAGAGGAATTAACCAAAGGCTCAGCGTGCCGTGCCGGAACCAGATTAGGGCCTGAAGCCATCCTGCGGTGTTGCGGCCAGGTCACAAGAAAGCGAGTTGAAGAAAGGAGCTCAGGGGCACTGTAATTCATAAAACTGCAGAGTTATAAATGACAGCTATCGTCCAAAAATATACTGAAGTAAGGCTGCCAAGAGGACGTGAAAGCGGGGCAGAATTGCAGGAAACCGATTTCAGGAGGTAGACTGGAATTGCATTGAAAGCATAGGAAAAGAGGCAGAACGTCCACAATGATGCACTTGGCCAAAAAGGGCGTATGTGTTTTTTCCTGAATATATTCTGGGAAAAACGCATACGCCCTTTTTGGCCAACCAAGCAAGCTTGCAAAGGAAATCTGCACTACAATGAAGTCTCACTTCCCCCCGGTCAAAAGGGCCATCTGAAAAAAGTGTAAAATCCAGAAAGGCAGGACAGGCCATGGAGAACTGGGAGCCTTGTTATGCTGACGGGCGGGATGTAAATTGCCAACAGACACTCGGGAGAAGTGTATGGTGTTTCCTGAAACATCTAAAAAACAAAGCAACAGAGCCTAGGGCACTTCCACTTATGGTCCTATAGCTTAGGGAAATTAAAATAAAAAAGACACAGCCACCCCAAAGTTTGGAACGCCTCTGTTTACAAGAACCTCGTTTACCGTACAAGTTCAACATCGCAGAAAGTGAAAAATGGATAAAGAAGTTGTGGTATTTACTTACAAAGCAATATCACTCAGCAATGAAATCTATGTCATCAGGCCCTTAGCAGCACAATGAGTGGATTCAGGTATGATGATTCTAACTGAAATAAGTCACACAGAAAAAGAAACATCATAAGATATCAGTAATACACGGAATGTAAACTTGGCTCCACAGGAACTGAATTACAGAACAGAACAGGGTCTCAAATTTAGAAAACCAACTTATGCTTGCTTAAGGGGAAAGGTGAGTTGGGGTGCTGCATAAAACCAGAGATTGAAATGAGCACAGATAAAGTTCCTTAAGCCAAATATGGAATAGACAAGAGCTACTCCTTGCTCAACGAAATGGACTCAACACCGCATATTAAACGCCTAAGAATGTACCTGACTAGTAAGTATCTTAAAACCTATGGATTGCTATGTCTCCGAAAGAGAATCAAGCATGTGTACAGGGGCATAAACGCAGCAGTGATAGGATTGGAGAGGTTCGGTGAGCAAATGAAGACCCTTTGAAGTCATATTGCATGGTACCCATTCCACGGGTTTCAACTACCCAGGTTTAAGGTATTCTTCCTTCAGCTAAAACATGCATGTGGAACCTAGAGTATGATCAACCATGTGATCGGGAGACGTGTTCAAATATGTCTCAGTTTTCGTACCCTGGTACTCGGGTGCAACATTCCAGACGCTTTACTAACACCCTCCCGACTTGGAGAGTCAGTCCCTTTAACCTCCTGTTTGGCCCAGTTTGCAATTTCTGCGGAAGATGAACAGGAATAGCGAGAACCAATGAGAGACTAGCTGGAAGGTGTCTGGACGGGCAAATTTAACTCTCATTTCCCACCAGGAAGAGGAATTAACCAAAGGCTCAGCGTGCCGTGCCGGAACCAGATTAGGGCCTGAAGCCATCCTGCGGTGTTGCGGCCAGCTCAAAAGAAAGCGAGTTGAAGAAAGGAGCTCAGGGGCACTGTAATTCACAAACCTGCAGAGTTATAAATGACAGCTATCGTCCAAAAATATACTGAAGTAAGGCTGCCAAGAGGACTTGAAAGCGGGGCAGAATTGCAGGAAACCGATTTCAGGAGGCAGACTGGAATTGCATTGAAAGCATAGGAAAAGAGGCAGAACGTCCACAATGATGCACTTGGCCAAAAAGGGCGTATGCGTTTTTTCCTGAATATATTCAGGAAAAAACGCATACGCCCTTTTTGGCCAACCAAGCAAGCTTGCAAAGGAAATCTGCACTACAATGAAGTCTCACTTCCCCCCGGTCAAAAGGGCCATCTGAAAAAAGTGTAAAATCCAGAAAGGCAGGACAGGCCATGGAGAACTGGGAGCCTTGTTATGCTGATGGGCGGGATGTAAATTGCCAACAGACACTCGGGAGAAGTGTATGGTGTTTCCTGAAACATCTAAAAAACAAAGCAACAGAGCCTAGGGCACTTCCACTTATGGTCCTATAGCTTAGGGAAATTAAAATCAAAAAGACACGGCCACCCCAAAGTTTGGGACGCCTCTGTTTACAAGAACCTCGTTTACCGTACAAGTTCAACATCGCAGAAAGTGAAAAATGGATAAAGAAGTTGTGGTATTTACTTACAAAGCAATATCACTCAGCAATGAAATCTATGTCATCAGGCCCTTAGCAGCACAATGAGTGGATTCAGGTATGATGATTCTAACTGAAATAAGTCACACAGAAAAAGAAACATCATAAGATATCAGTAATACACGGAATGTAAACTTGGCTACACAGGAACTGAATTACAGAACAGAACAGGGTCTCAAATTTAGAAAACCAACTTATGCTTGCTTAAGGGGAAAGGTGAGTTGGGGTGCTGCATAAAACCAGAGATTGAAATGAGCACAGATAAAGTTCCTTAAGCCAAATATGGAATAGACAAGAGCTACTCCTTGCTCAACGAAATGGACTCAACACCGCATATTAAACGCCTAAGAATGTACCTGACTAGTAAGTATCTTAAAACCTATGGATTGCTATGTCTCCGAAAGAGAATCAAGCATGTGTACAGGGGCATAAACGCAGCAGTGATAGGATTGGAGAGGTTCGGTGAGCAAATGAAGACCCTTTGAAGTCATATTGCATGGTACCCATTCCACGGGTTTCAACTACCCAGGTTTAAGGTATTCTTCCTTCAGCTAAAACATGCATGTGGAACCTAGAGTATGATCAACCATGTGATCGGGAGACGTGTTCAAATATGTCTCAGTTTTCGTACCCTGGTACTCGGGTGCAACATTCCAGACGCTTTACTAACACCCTCCCGACTTGGAGAGTCAGTCCCTTTAACCTCCTGTTTGGCCCAGTTTGCAATTTCTGCGGAAGATGAACAGGAATAGCGAGAACCAATGAGAGACTAGCTGGAAGGTGTCTGGACGGGCAAATTTAACTCTCATTTCCCACCAGGAAGAGGAATTAACCAAAGGCTCAGCGTGCCGTGCCGGAACCAGATTAGGGCCTGAAGCCATCCTGCGGTGTTGCGGCCAGCTCAAAAGAAAGCGAGTGGAAGAAAGGAGCTCAGGGGCACTGTAATTCACAAACCTGCAGAGTTATAAATGACAGCTATCGTCCAAAAATATACTGAAGTAAGGCTGCCAAGAGGACTTGAAAGCGGGGCAGAATTGCAGGAAACCGATTTCAGGAGGCAGACTGGAATTGCATTGAAAGCATAGGAAAAGAGGCAGAACGTCCACAATGATGCACTTGGCCAAAAAGGGCGTATGCGTTTTTTCCTGAATATATTCAGGAAAAAACGCATACGCCCTTTTTGGCCAACCAAGCAAGCTTGCAAAGGAAATCTGCACTACAATGAAGTCTCACTTCCCCCCGGTCAAAAGGGCCATCTGAAAAAAGTGTAAAATCCAGAAAGGCAGGACAGGCCATGGAGAACTGGGAGCCTTGTTATGCTGATGGGCGGGATGTAAATTGCCAACAGACACTCGGGAGAAGTGTATGGTGTTTCCTGAAACATCTAAAAAACAAAACAACAGAGCCTAGGGCACTTCCACTTATGGTACTATAGCTTAGGGAAATTAAAATCAAAAAGACACAGCCACCCCAAAGTTTGGGACGCCTCTGTTTACAAGAACCTCGTTTACCGTACAAGTTCAACATCGCAGAAAGTGAAAAATGGATAAAGAAGTTGTGGTATTTACTTACAAAGCAATATCACTCAGCAATGAAATCTATGTCATCAGGCCCTTAGCAGCACAATGAGTGGATTCAGGTATGATGATTCTAACTGAAATAAGTCACACAGAAAAAGAAACATCATAAGATATCAGTAATACACGGAATGTAAACTTGGCTACACAGGAACTGAATTACAGAACAGAACAGGGTCTCAAATTTAGAAAACCAACTTATGCTTGCTTAAGGGGAAAGGTGAGTTGGGGTGCTGCATAAAACCAGAGATTGAAATGAGCACAGATAAAGTTCCTTAAGCCAAATATGGAATAGACAAGAGCTACTCCTTGCTCAACGAAATGGACTCAACACCGCATATTAAACGCCTAAGAATGTACCTGACTAGTAAGTATCTTAAAACCTATGGATTGCTATGTCTCCGAAAGAGAATCAAGCATGTGTACAGGGGCATAAACGCAGCAGTGATAGGATTGGAGAGGTTCGGTGAGCAAATGAAGACCCTTTGAAGTCATATTGCATGGTACCCATTCCACGGGTTTCAACTACCCAGGTTTAAGGTATTCTTCCTTCAGCTAAAACATGCATGTGGAACCTAGAGTATGATCAACCATGTGATCGGGAGACGTGTTCAAATATGTCTCAGTTTTCGTACCCTGGTACTCGGGTGCAACATTCCAGACGCTTTACTAACACCCTCCCGACTTGGAGAGTCAGTCCCTTTAACCTCCTGTTTGGCCCAGTTTGCAATTTCTGCGGAAGATGAACAGGAATAGCGAGAACCAATGAGAGACTAGCTGGAAGGTGTCTGGACGGGCAAATTTAACTCTCATTTCCCACCAGGAAGAGGAATTAACCAAAGGCTCAGCGTGCCGTGCCGGAACCAGATTAGGGCCTGAAGCCATCCTGCGGTGTTGCGGCCAGCTCAAAAGAAAGCGAGTTGAAGAAAGGAGCTCAGGGGCACTGTAATTCACAAACCTGCAGAGTTATAAATGACAGCTATCGTCCAAAAATATACTGAAGTAAGGCTGCCAAGAGGACTTGAAAGCGGGGCAGAATTGCAGGAAACCGATTTCAGGAGGCAGACTGGAATTGCATTGAAAGCATAGGAAAAGAGGCAGAACGTCCACAATGATGCACTTGGCCAAAAAGGGCGTATGCGTTTTTTCCTGAATATATTCAGGAAAAAACGCATACGCCCTTTTTGGCCAACCAAGCAAGCTTGCAAAGGAAATCTGCACTACAATGAAGTCTCACTTCCCCCCGGTCAAAAGGGCCATCTGAAAAAAGTGTAAAATCCAGAAAGGCAGGACAGGCCATGGAGAACTGGGAGCCTTGTTATGCTGATGGGCGGGATGTAAATTGCCAACAGACACTCGGGAGAAGTGTATGGTGTTTCCTGAAACATCTAAAAAACAAAGCAACAGAGCCTAGGGCACTTCCACTTATGGTCCTATAGCTTAGGGAAATTAAAATCAAAAAGACACAGCCACCCCAAAGTTTGGGACGCCTCTGTTTACAAGAACCTCATTTACCGTACAAGTTCAACATAGCAGAAAGTGAAAAATGGATAAAGAAGTTGTGGTATTTACTTACAAAGCAATATCACTCAGCAATGAAATCTATGTCATCAGGCCCTTAGCAGCACAATGAGTGGATTCAGGTATGATGATTCTAACTGAAATAAGTCACACAGAAAAAGAAACATCATAAGATATCAGTAATACACGGAATGTAAACTTGGCTACACAGGAACTGAATTACAGAACAGAACAGGGTCTCAAATTTAGAAAACCAACTTATGCTTGCTTAAGGGTAAAGGTGAGTTGGGGAGCTGCATAAAACCAGAGATTGAAATGAGCACAGATAAAGTTCCTTAAGCCAAATATGGAATAGACAAGAGCTACTCCTTTATTAACGAAATGGACTCAACACCGCATATTAAATGCCTAAGAATGTACCTGACTAGTAAGTATCTTAAAACCTATGGATTGCTATGTCTCCGAAAGAGAATCAAGCATGTGTACAGGGGCATAAACGCAGCAGTGATAGGATTGGAGAGGTTCGGTGAGCAAATGAAGACCCTTTGAAGTCATATTGCATGGTACCCATTCCACGGGTTTCAACTACCCAGGTTTAAGGTATTCTTCCTTCAGCTAAAACATGCATGTGGAACCTAGAGTATGATCAACCATGTGATCGGGAGACGTGTTCAAATATGTCTCAGTTTTCGTACCCTGGTACTCGGGTGCAACATTCCAGACGCTTTACTAACACCCTCCCGACTTGGAGAGTCAGTCCCTTTAACCTCCTGTTTGGCCCAGTTTGCAATTTCTGCGGAAGATGAACAGGAATAGCGAGAACCAATGAGAGACTAGCTGGAAGGTGTCTGGACGGGCAAATTTAACTCTCATTTCCCACCAGGAAGAGGAATTAACCAAAGGCTCAGCGTGCCGTGCCGGAACCAGATTAGGGCCTGAAGCCATCCTGCGGTGTTGCGGCCAGCTCAAAAGAAAGCGAGTTGAAGAAAGGAGCTCAGGGGCACTGTAATTCACAAACCTGCAGAGTTATAAATGACAGCTATCGTCCAAAAATATACTGAAGTAAGGCTGCCAAGAGGACTTGAAAGCGGGGCAGAATTGCAGGAAACCGATTTCAGGAGGCAGACGGGAATTGCATTGAAAGCATAGGAAAAGAGGCAGAACGTCCACAATGATGCACTTGGCCAAAAAGGGCGTATGCGTTTTTTCCTGAATATATTCAGGAAAAAACGCATACGCCCTTTTTGGCCAACCAAGCAAGCTTGCAAAGGAAATCTGCACTACAATGAAGTCTCACTTCCCCCCGGTCAAAAGGGCCATCTGAAAAAAGTGTAAAATCCAGAAAGGCAGGACAGGCCATGGAGAACTGGGAGCCTTGTTATGCTGATGGGCGGGATGTAAATTGCCAACAGACACTCGGGAGAAGTGTATGGTGTTTCCTGAAACATCTAAAAAACAAAGCAACAGAGCCTAGGGCACTTCCACTTATGGTCCTATAGCTTAGGGAAATTAAAATCAAAAAGACACAGCCACCCCAAAGTTTGGGACGCCTCTGTTTACAAGAACCTCGTTTACCGTACAAGTTCAACATCGCAGAAAGTGAAAAATGGATAAAGAAGTTGTGGTATTTACTTACAAAGCAATATCACTCAGCAATGAAATCTATGTCATCAGGCCCTTAGCAGCACAATGAGTGGATTCAGGTATGATGATTCTAACTGAAATAAGTCACACAGAAAAAGAAACATCATAAGATATCAGTAATACACGGAATGTAAACTTGGCTACACAGGAACTGAATTACAGAACAGAACAGGGTCTCAAATTTAGAAAACCAACTTATGCTTGCTTAAGGGGAAAGGTGAGTTGGGGTGCTGCATAAAACCAGAGATTGAAATGAGCACAGATAAAGTTCCTTAAGCCAAATATGGAATAGACAAGAGCTACTCCTTGCTCAACGAAATGGACTCAACACCGCATATTAAATGCCTAAGAATGTACCTGACTAGTAAGTATCTTAAAACCTATGGATTGCTATGTCTCCGAAAGAGAATCAAGCATGTGTACAGGGGCATAAACGCAGCAGTGATAGGATTGGAGAGGTTCGGTGAGCAAATGAAGACCCTTTGAAGTCATATTGCATGGTACCCATTCCACGGGTTTCAACTACCCAGGTTTAAGGTATTCTTCCTTCAGCTAAAACATGCATGTGGAACCTAGAGTATGATCAACCATGTGATCGGGAGACGTGTTCAAATATGTCTCAGTTTTCGTACCCTGGTACTCGGGTGCAACATTCCAGACGCTTTACTAACACCCTCCCGACTTGGAGAGTCAGTCCCTTTAAACTCCTGTTTGGCCCAGTTTGCAATTTCTGCGGAAGATGAACAGGAATAGCGAGAACCAATGAGAGACTAGCTGGAAGGTGTCTGGACGGGCAAATTTAACTCTCATTTCCCACCAGGAAGAGGAATTAACCAAAGGCTCAGCGTGCCGTGCCGGAACCAGATTAGGGCCTGAAGCCATCCTGCGGTGTTGCGGCCAGCTCAAAAGAAAGCGAGTTGAAGAAAGGAGCTCAGGGGCACTGTAATTCACAAACCTGCAGAGTTATAAATGACAGCTATCGTCCAAAAATATACTGAAGTAAGGCTGCCAAGAGGACTTGAAAGCGGGGCAGAATTGCAGGAAACCGATTTCAGGAGGCAGACTGGAATTGCATTGAAAGCATAGGAAAAGAGGCAGAACGTCCACAATGATGCACTTGGCCAAAAAGGGCGTATGCGTTTTTTCCTGAATATATTCAGGAAAAAACGCATACGCCCTTTTTGGCCAACCAAGCAAGCTTGCAAAGGAAATCTGCACTACAATGAAGTCTCACTTCCCCCCGGTCAAAAGGGCCATCTGAAAAAAGTGTAAAATCCAGAAAGGCAGGACAGGCCATGGAGAACTGGGAGCCTTGTTATGCTGATGGGCGGGATGTAAATTGCCAACAGCCACTCGGGAGAAGTGTATGGTGTTTCCTGAAACATCTAAAAAACAAAGCAACAGAGCCTAGGGCACATCCACTTATGGTCCTATAGCTTAGGGAAATTAAAATCAAAAAGACACAGCCACCCCAAAGTTTGGGACGCCTCTGTTTACAAGAACCTCGTTTACCGTACAAGTTCAACATCGCAGAAAGTGAAAAATGGATAAAGAAGTTGTGGTATTTACTTACAAAGCAATATCACTCAGCAATGAAATCTATGTCATCAGGCCCTTAGCAGCACAATGAGTGGATTCAGGTATGATGATTCTAACTGAAATAAGTCACACAGAAAAAGAAACATCATAAGATATCAGTAATACACGGAATGTAAACTTGGCTACACAGGAACTGAATTACAGAACAGAACAGGGTCTCAAATTTAGAAAACCAACTTATGCTTGCTTAAGGGGAAAGGTGAGTTGGGGTGCTGCATAAAACCAGAGATTGAAATGAGCACAGATAAAGTTCCTTAAGCCAAATATGGAATAGACAAGAGCTACTCCTTGCTCAACGAAATGGACTCAACACCGCATATTAAATGCCTAAGAATGTACCTGACTAGTAAGTATCTTAAAACCTATGGATTGCTATGTCTCCGAAAGAGAATCAAGCATGTGTACAGGGGCATAAACGCAGCAGTGATAGGATTGGAGAGGTTCGGTGAGCAAATGAAGACCCTTTGAAGTCATATTGCATGGTACCCATTCCACGGGTTTCAACTACCCAGGTTTAAGGTATTCTTCCTTCAGCTAAAACATGCATGTGGAACCTAGAGTATGATCAACCATGTGATCGGGAGACGTGTTCAAATATGTCTCAGTTTTCGTACCCTGGTACTCGGGTGCAACATTCCAGACGCTTTACTAACACCCTCCCGACTTGGAGAGTCAGTCCCTTTAACCTCCTGTTTGGCCCAGTTTGCAATTTCTGCGGAAGATGAACAGGAATAGCGAGAACCAATGAGAGACTAGCTGGAGGTGTCTGGACGGGCAAATTTAACTCTCATTTCCCACCAGGAAGAGGAATTAACCAAAGGCTCAGCGTGCCGTGCCGGAACCAGATTAGGGCCTGAAGCCATCCTGCGGTGTTGCGGCCAGCTCAAAAGAAAGCGAGCTGAAGAAAGGAGCTCAGGGGCACTGTAATTCACAAACCTGCAGAGTTATAAATGACAGCTATCGTCCAAAAATATACTGAAGTAAGGCTGCCAAGAGGACTTGAAAGCGGGGCAGAATTGCAGGAAACCGATTTCAGGAGGTAGACTGGAATTGCATTGAAAGCATAGGAAAAGAGGCAGAACGTCCACAATGATGCACTTGGCCAAAAAGGGCGTATGCGTTTTTTCCTGAATATATTCAGGAAAAAACGCATACGCCCTTTTTGGCCAACCAAGCAAGCTTGCAAAGGAAATCTGCACTACAATGAAGTCTCACTTCCCCCCGGTCAAAAGGGCCATCTGAAAAAAGTGTAAAATCCAGAAAGGCAGGACAGGCCATGGAGAACTGGGAGCCTTGTTATGCTGATGGGCGGGATGTAAATTGCCAACAGACACTCGGGAGCAGTGTATGGTGTTTCCTGAAACATCTAAAAAACAAAGCAACAGAGCCTAGGGCACTTCCACTTATGGTCCTATAGCTTAGGGAAATTAAAATCAAAAAGACACAGCCACCCCAAAGTTTGGGACGCCTCTGTTTACAAGAACCTCGTTTACAGTACAAGTTCAACATCGCAGAAAGTGAAAAATGGATAAAGAAGTTGTGGTATTTACTTACAAAGCAATATCACTCAGCAATGAAATCTATGTCATCAGGCCCTTAGCAGCACAATGAGTGGATTCAGGTATGATGATTCTAACTGAAATAAGTCACACAGAAAAAGAAACATCATAAGATATCAGTAATACACGGAATGTAAACTTGGCTACACAGGAACTGAATTACAGAACAGAACAGGGTCTCAAATTTAGAAAACCAACTTATGCTTGCTTAAGGGGAAAGGTGAGTTTGGGTGCTGCATAAAACCAGAGATTGAAATGAGCACAGATAAAGTTCCTTAAGCCAAATATGGAATAGACAAGAGCTACTCCTTGCTCAACGAAATGGACTCAACACCGCATATTAAATGCCTAAGAATGTACCTGACTAGTAAGTATCTTAAAACCTATGGATTGCTATGTCTCCGAAAGAGAATCAAGCATGTGTACAGGGGCATAAACGCAGCAGTGATAGGATTGGAGAGGTTCGGTGAGCAAATGAAGACCCTTTGAAGTCATATTGCATGGTACCCATTCCACGGGTTTCAACTACCCAGGTTTAAGGTATTCTTCCTTCAGCTAAAACATGCATGTGGAACCTAGAGTATGATCAACCATGTGATCGGGAGACGTGTTCAAATATGTCTCAGTTTTCGTACCCTGGTACTCGGGTGCAACATTCCAGACGCTTTACTAACACCCTCCCGACTTGGAGAGTCAGTCCCTTTAACCTCCTGTTTGGCCCAGTTTGCAATTTCTGCGGAAGATGAACAGGAATAGCGAGAACCAATGAGAGACTAGCTGGAAGGTGTCTGGACGGGCAAATTTAACTCTCATTTCCCACCAGGAAGAGGAATTAACCAAAGGCTCAGCGTGCCGTGCCGGAACCAGATTAGGGCCTGAAGCCATCCTGCGGTGTTGCGGCCAGCTCAAAAGAAAGCGAGTTGAAGAAAGGAGCTCAGGGGCACTGTAATTCACAAACCTGCAGAGTCATAAATGACAGCTATCGTCCAAAAATATACTGAAGTAAGGCTGCCAAGAGGACTTGAAAGCGGGGCAGAATTGCAGGAAACCGATTTCAGGAGGCAGACTGGAATTGCATTGAAAGCATAGGAAAAGAGGCAGAACGTCCACAATGATGCACTTGGCCAAAAAGGGCGTATGCGTTTTTTCCTGAATATATTCAGGAAAAAACGCATACGCCCTTTTTGGCCAACCAAGCAAGCTTGCAAAGGAAATCTGCACTACAATGAAGTCTCACTTCCCCCCGGTCAAAAGGGCCATCTGAAAAAAGTGTAAAATCCAGAAAGGCAGGACAGGCCATGGAGAACTGGGAGCCTTGTTATGCTGATGGGCGGGATGTAAATTGCCAACAGACACTCGGGAGAAGTGTATGGTGTTTCCTGAAACATCTAAAAAACAAAGCAACAGAGCCTAGGGCACTTCCACTTATGGTCCTATAGCTTAGGGAAATTAAAATCAAAAAGACACAGCCACCCCAAAGTTTGGGACGCCTCTGTTTACAAGAACCTCGTTTACAGTACAAGTTCAACATCGCAGAAAGTGAAAAATGGATAAAGAAGTTGTGGTATTTACTTACAAAGCAATATCACTCAGCAATGAAATCTATGTCATCAGGCCCTTAGCAGCACAATGAGTGGATTCAGGTATGATGATTCTAACTGAAATAAGTCACACAGAAAAAGAAACATCATAAGATATCAGTAATACACGGAATGTAAACTTGGCTACACAGGAACTGAATTACAGAACAGAACAGGGTCTCAAATTTAGAAAACCAACTTATGCTTGCTTAAGGGGAAAGGTGAGTTGGGGTGCTGCATAAAACCAGAGATTGAAATGAGCACAGATAAAGTTCCTTAAGCCAAATATGGAATAGACAAGAGCTACTCCTTGCTCAACGAAATGGACTCAACACCGCATATTAAATGCCTAAGAATGTACCTGACTAGTAAGTATCTTAAAACCTATGGATTGCTATGTCTCCGAAAGAGAATCAAGCATGTGTACAGGGGCATAAACGCAGCAGTGATAGGATTGGAGAGGTTCGGTGAGCAAATGAAGACCCTTTGAAGTCATATTGCATGGTACCCATTCCACGGGTTTCAACTACCCAGGTTTAAGGTATTCTTCCTTCAGCTAAAACATGCATGTGGAACCTAGAGTATGATCAACCATGTGATCGCGAGACGTGTTCAAATATGTCTCAGTTTTCATACCCTGGTACTCGGGTGCAACATTCCAGATGCTTTACTAACACCCTCCCGACTTGGAGAGTCAGTCCCTTTAACCTCCTGTTTGGCCCAGTTTGCAATTTCTGCGGAAGATGAACAGGAATAGCGAGAACCAATGAGAGACTAGCTGGAGGTGTCTGGACGGGCAAATTTAACTCTCATTTCCCACCAGGAAGAGGAATTAACCAAAGGCTCAGCGTGCCGTGCCGGAACCAGATTAGGGCCTGAAGCCATCCTGCGGTGTTGCGGCCAGCTCAAAAGAAAGCGAGTTGAAGAAAGGAGCTCAGGGGCACTGTAATTCACAAACCTGCAGAGTTATAAATGACAGCTATCGTCCAAAAATATACTGAAGTAAGGCTGCCAAGAGGAGTTGAAAGCGGGGCAGAATTGCAGGAAACCGATTTCAGGAGGTAGACTGGAATTGCATTGAAAGCATAGGAAAAGAGGCAGAACGTCCACAATGATGCACTTGGCCAAAAAGGGCGTATGCGTTTTTTCCTGAATATATTCAGGAAAAAACGCATACGCCCTTTTTGGCCAACCAAGCAAGCTTGCAAAGGAAATCTGCACTACAATGAAGTCTCACTTCCCCCCGGTCAAAAGGGCCATCTGAAAAAAGTGTAAAATCCAGAAAGGCAGGACAGGCCATGGAGAACTGGGAGCCTTGTTATGCTGATGGGCGGGATGTAAATTGCCAACACACACTCGGGAGCAGTGTATGGTGTTTCCTGAAACATCTAAAAAACAAAGCAACAGAGCCTAGGGCACTTCCACTTATGGTCCTATAGCTTAGGGAAATTAAAATCAAAAAGACACAGCCACCCCAAAGTTTGGGACGCCTCTGCTTACAAGAACCTCGTTTACCTTACAAGTTCAACATCGCAGAAAGTGAAAAATGGATAAAGAATTTGTGGTATTTACTTACAAAGCAATATCACTCAGCAATGAAATCTATGTCATCAGGCCCTTAGCAGCACAATGAGTGGATTCAGGTATGACGATTCTAACTGAAATAAGTCACACAGAAAAAGAAACATCATAAGATATCAGTAATACACGGAATGTAAACTTGGCTACACAGGAACTGAATTACAGAACAGAACAGGGTCTCAAATTTAGAAAACCAACTTATGCTTGCTTAAGGGTAAAGGTGAGTTGGGGTGCTGCATAAAACCAGAGATTGAAATGAGCACAGATAAAGTTCCTTAAGCCAAATATGGAATAGACAAGAGCTACTCCTTGCTCAACGAAATGGACTCAACACCCCATATTAAGCGCCTAAGAATGTACCTGACTAGTAAGTATCTTAAAACCTATGGATTGCTATATCTCCAAAAGAGAATCAAGCGTGTTTCCAGGGGCATAAATGTAGCAGTGATAGGATTGGAGAGGTTCGGTGAGCAAACAAAGACCCTTTGAAGTCATATTGCATATTACCCATTCCACGGGTCTCAACTCTCCAAGTTTCAGGGATTCTTCCTTCAGCTAAAACATGCATGTGGAACCTAGAGTATGATCAACCATGTGATTGGGAGACGTGTTCAAATATGTCTCAGTTTTCATACCCTGGTACTCGGGTGCAACATTCCAGACGCTTTACTAACACCCTCCTGACTTGGAGAGTCAGTCCCTTTAACCTCCTGTTTGGCCCAGTTTGCAATTTCTGCAGAAGATGAACAGGAATAGCGAGAACCAATGAGAGACTAGCTGGAGGTGTCTGGACGGGCAAATTTAACTCTCATTTCCCACCAGGAAGAGGAATTAACCAAAGGCTCAGCGTGCCGTGCCGGAACAAGATTAGGGCCTGAAGCCATCCTGCGGTGTTGCGGCCAGGTCACAAGAAAGCGAGTTGAAGAAAGGAGCTCAAGGGCACTGTAATTCACAAACCTGCAGAGTTATAAATGACAGCTATCGTCCAAAAATATACTGAAGTAAGGCTGCCAAGAGGACTTGAAAGCGGGGCAGAATTGCAGGAAACCGATTTCAGGAGGTAGACTGGAATTGCATTGAAAGCATAGGAAAAGAGGCAGAACGTCCACAATGATGCACTTGGCCAAAAAGGGCGTACGCGTTTTTTCATGAATATATTCAGGAAAAAACGCATACGCCCTTTTTGGCCAACCAAGCAAGCTTGCAAAGGAAATCTGCACTACAATGAAGTCTCACTTCCCCCCGGTCAAAAGGGCCATCTGAAAAAAGTGTAAAATCCAGAAAGGCAGGACAGGCCATGGAGAACTGGGAGCCTTGTTATGCTGATGGGCGGGATGTAAATTGCCAACAGCCACTCGGGAGAAGTGTATGGTGTTTCCTGAAACATCTAAAAAACAAAGCAACAGAGCCTAGGGCACATCCACTTATGGTTCTATAGCTTAGGGAAATTAAAATCAAAAAGACACAGCCACCCCAAAGTTTGGGACGCCTCTGTTTACAAGAACCTCGTTTACCGTACAAGTTCAACATCGCAGAAAGTGAAAAATGGATAAAGAAGTTGTGGTATTTACTTACAAAGCAATATCACTCAGCAATGAAATCTATGTCATCAGGCCCTTAGCAGCACAATGAGTGGATTCAGGTATGATGATTCTAACTGAAATAAGTCACACAGAAAAAGAAACATCATAAGATATCAGTAATACACGGAATGTAAACTTGGCTACACAGGAACTGAATTACAGAACAGAACAGGGTCTCAAATTTAGAAAACCAACTTATGCTTGCTTAAGGGGAAAGGTGAGTTGGGGTGCTGCATAAAACCAGAGATTGAAATGAGCACAGATAAAGTTCCTTAAGCCAAATATGGAATAGACAAGAGCTACTCCTTGCTCAACGAAATGGACTCAACACCGCATATTAAATGCCTAAGAATGTACCTGACTAGTAAGTATCTTAAAACCTATGGATTGCTATGTCTCCGAAAGAGAATCAAGCATGTGTACAGGGGCATAAACGCAGCAGTGATAGGATTGGAGAGGTTCGGTGAGCAAATGAAGACCCTTTGAAGTCATATTGCATGGTACCCATTCCACGGGTTTCAACTACCCAGGTTTAAGGTATTCTTCCTTCAGCTAAAACATGCATGTGGAACCTAGAGTATGATCAACCATGTGATCGGGAGACGTGTTCAAATATGTCTCAGTTTTCGTACCCTGGTACTCGGGTGCAACATTCCAGACGCTTTACTAACACCCTCCCGACTTGGAGAGTCAGTCCCTTTAACCTCCTGTTTGGCCCAGTTTGCAATTTCTGCGGAAGATGAACAGGAATAGCGAGAACCAATGAGAGACTAGCTGGAGGTGTCTGGACGGGCAAATTTAACTCTCATTTCCCACCAGGAAGAGGAATTAACCAAAGGCTCAGCGTGCCGTGCCGGAACCAGATTAGGGCCTGAAGCCATCCTGCGGTGTTGCGGCCAGCTCAAAAGAAAGCGAGCTGAAGAAAGGAGCTCAGGGGCACTGTAATTCACAAACCTGCAGAGTTATAAATGACAGCTATCGTCCAAAAATATACTGAAGTAAGGCTGCCAAGAGGACTTGAAAGCGGGGCAGAATTGCAGGAAACCGATTTCAGGAGGTAGACTGGAATTGCATTGAAAGCATAGGAAAAGAGGCAGAACGTCCACAATGATGCACTTGGCCAAAAAGGGCGTATGCGTTTTTTCCTGAATATATTCAGGAAAAAACGCATACGCCCTTTTTGGCCAACCAAGCAAGCTTGCAAAGGAAATCTGCACTACAATGAAGTCTCACTTCCCCCCGGTCAAAAGGGCCATCTGAAAAAAGTGTAAAATCCAGAAAGGCAGGACAGGCCATGGAGAACTGGGAGCCTTGTTATGCTGATGGGCGGGATGTAAATTGCCAACAGACACTCGGGAGCAGTGTATGGTGTTTCCTGAAACATCTAAAAAACAAAGCAACAGAGCCTAGGGCACTTCCACTTATGGTCCTATAGCTTAGGGAAATTAAAATCAAAAAGACACAGCCACCCCAAAGTTTGGGACGCCTCTGTTTACAAGAACCTCGTTTACAGTACAAGTTCAACATCGCAGAAAGTGAAAAATGGATAAAGAAGTTGTGGTATTTACTTACAAAGCAATATCACTCAGCAATGAAATCTATGTCATCAGGCCCTTAGCAGCACAATGAGTGGATTCAGGTATGATGATTCTAACTGAAATAAGTCACACAGAAAAAGAAACATCATAAGATATCAGTAATACACGGAATGTAAACTTGGCTACACAGGAACTGAATTACAGAACAGAACAGGGTCTCAAATTTAGAAAACCAACTTATGCTTGCTTAAGGGGAAAGGTGAGTTTGGGTGCTGCATAAAACCAGAGATTGAAATGAGCACAGATAAAGTTCCTTAAGCCAAATATGGAATAGACAAGAGCTACTCCTTGCTCAACGAAATGGACTCAACACCGCATATTAAATGCCTAAGAATGTACCTGACTAGTAAGTATCTTAAAACCTATGGATTGCTATGTCTCCGAAAGAGAATCAAGCATGTGTACAGGGGCATAAACGCAGCAGTGATAGGATTGGAGAGGTTCGGTGAGCAAATGAAGACCCTTTGAAGTCATATTGCATGGTACCCATTCCACGGGTTTCAACTACCCAGGTTTAAGGTATTCTTCCTTCAGCTAAAACATGCATGTGGAACCTAGAGTATGATCAACCATGTGATCGGGAGACGTGTTCAAATATGTCTCAGTTTTCGTACCCTGGTACTCGGGTGCAACATTCCAGACGCTTTACTAACACCCTCCCGACTTGGAGAGTCAGTCCCTTTAACCTCCTGTTTGGCCCAGTTTGCAATTTCTGCGGAAGATGAACAGGAATAGCGAGAACCAATGAGAGACTAGCTGGAAGGTGTCTGGACGGGCAAATTTAACTCTCATTTCCCACCAGGAAGAGGAATTAACCAAAGGCTCAGCGTGCCGTGCCGGAACCAGATTAGGGCCTGAAGCCATCCTGCGGTGTTGCGGCCAGCTCAAAAGAAAGCGAGTTGAAGAAAGGAGCTCAGGGGCACTGTAATTCACAAACCTGCAGAGTTATAAATGACAGCTATCGTCCAAAAATATACTGAAGTAAGGCTGCCAAGAGGACTTGAAAGCGGGGCAGAATTGCAGGAAACCGATTTCAGGAGGTAGACTGGAATTGCATTGAAAGCATAGGAAAAGAGGCAGAACGTCCACAATGATGCACTTGGCCAAAAAGGGCGTATGCGTTTTTTCCTGAATATATTCAGGAAAAAACGCATACGCCCTTTTTGGCCAACCAAGCAAGCTTGCAAAGGAAATCTGCACTACAATGAAGTCTCACTTCCCCCCGGTCAAAAGGGCCATCTGAAAAAAGTGTAAAATCCAGAAAGGCAGGACAGGCCATGGAGAACTGGGAGCCTTGTTATGCTGATGGGCGGGATGTAAATTGCCAACACACACTCGGGAGAAGTGTATGGTGTTTCCTGAAACATCTAAAAAACAAAGCAACAGAGCCTAGGGCACTTCCACTTATGGTCCTATAGCTTAGGGAAATTAAAATCAAAAAGACACAGCCACCCCAAAGTTTGGGACGCCTCTGCTTACAAGAACCTCGTTTACCTTACAAGTTCAACATCGCAGAAAGTGAAAAATGGATAAAGAATTTGTGGTATTTACTTACAAAGCAATATCACTCAGCAATGAAATCTATGTCATCAGGCCCTTAGCAGCACAATGAGTGGATTCAGGTATGACGATTCTAACTGAAATAAGTCACACAGAAAAAGAAACATCATAAGATATCAGTAATACACGGAATGTAAACTTGGCTACACAGGAACTGAATTACAGAACAGAACAGGGTCTCAAATTTAGAAAACCAACTTATGCTTGCTTAAGGGTAAAGGTGAGTTGGGGTGCTGCATAAAACCAGAGATTGAAATGAGCACAGATAAAGTTCCTTAAGCCAAATATGGAATAGACAAGAGCTACTCCTTGCTCAACGAAATGGACTCAACACCCCATATTAAGCGCCTAAGAATGTACCTGACTAGTAAGTATCTTAAAACCTATGGATTGCTATATCTCCAAAAGAGAATCAAGCGTGTTTCCAGGGGCATAAATGTAGCAGTGATAGGATTGGAGAGGTTCGGTGAGCAAACAAAGACCCTTTGAAGTCATATTGCATGTTACCCATTCCACGGGTCTCAACTCTCCAAGTTTCAGGGATTCTTCCTTCAGCTAAAACATGCATGTGGAACCTAGAGTATGATCAACCATGTGATTGGGAGACGTGTTCAAATATGTCTCAGTTTTCATACCCTGGTACTCGGGTGCAACATTCCAGACGCTTTACTAACACCCTCCTGACTTGGAGAGTCAGTCCCTTTAACCTCCTGTTTGGCCCAGTTTGCAATTTCTGCAGAAGATGAACAGGAATAGCGAGAACCAATGAGAGACTAGCTGGAGGTGTCTGGACGGGCAAATTTAACTCTCATTTCCCACCAGGAAGAGGAATTAACCAAAGGCTCAGCGTGCCGTGCCGGAACAAGATTAGGGCCTGAAGCCATCCTGCGGTGTTGCGGCCAGGTCACAAGAAAGCGAGTTGAAGAAAGGAGCTCAGGGGCACTGTAATTCACAAACCTGCAGAGTTATAAATGACAGCTATCGTCCAAAAATATACTGAAGTAAGGCTGCCAAGAGGACTTGAAAGCGGGGCAGAATTGCAGGAAACCGATTTCAGGAGGCAGACTGGAATTGCATTGAAAGCATAGGAAAAGAGGCAGAACGTCCACAATGATGCACTTGGCCAAAAAGGGCGTATGCGTTTTTTCCTGAATATATTCAGGAAACAATGCATACGCCCTTTTTGGCCAACCAAGCAAGCTTGCAAAGGAAATCTGCACTACAATGAAGTCTCACTTCCCCCCGGTCAAAAGGGCCATCTGAAAAAAGTGTAAAATCCAGAAAGGCAGGACAGGCCATGGAGAACTGGGAGCCTTGTTATGCTGATGGGCGGGATGTAAATTGCCAACAGACACTCGGGAGAAGTGTATGGTGTTTCCTGAAACATCTAAAAAACAAAGCAACAGAGCCTAGGGCACTTCCACTTATGGTCCTATAGCTTAGGGAAATTAAAATAAAAAAGACACAGCCACCCCAAAGTTTGGGACGCCTCTGTTTACAAGAACCTCGTTTACCGTACAAGTTCAACATCGCAGAAAGTGAAAAATGGATAAAGAAGTTGTGGTATTTACTTACAAAGCAATATCACTCAGCAATGAAATCTATGTCATCAGGCCCTTAGCAGCACAATGAGTGGATTCAGGTATGATGATTCTAACTGAAATAAGTCACACAGAAAAAGAAACATCATAAGATATCAGTAATACACGGAATGTAAACTTGGCTACACAGGAACTCAATTACAGAACAGAACAGGGTCTCAAATTTAGAAAACCAACTTATGCTTGCTTAAGGGTAAAGGTGAGTTGGGGTGCTGCATAAAACCAGAGATTGAAATGAGCACAGATAAAGTTCCTTAAGCCAAATATGGAATAGACAAGAGCTACTCCTTGCTCAACGAAATGGACTCAACACCGCATATTAAATGCCTAAGAATGTACCTGACTAGTAAGTATCTTAAAACCTATGGATTGCTATGTCTCCGAAAGAGAATCAAGCATGTGTACAGGGGCATAAACGCAGCAGTGATAGGATTGGAGAGGTTCGGTGAGCAAATGAAGACCCTTTGAAGTCATATTGCATGGTACCCATTCCACGGGTTTCAACTACCCAGGTTTAAGGTATTCTTCCTTCAGCTAAAACATGCATGTGGAACCTAGAGTATGATCAACCATGTGATCGGGAGACGTGTTCAAATATGTCTCAGTTTTCGTACCCTGGTACTCGGGTGCAACATTCCAGACGCTTTACTAACACCCTCCCGACTTGGAGAGTCAGTCCCTTTAACCTCCTGTTTGGCCCAGTTTGCAATTTCTGCGGAAGATGAACAGGAATAGCGAGAACCAATGAGAGACTAGCTGGAGGTGTCTGGACGGGCAAATTTAACTCTCATTTCCCACCAGGAAGAGGAATTAACCAAAGGCTCAGCATGCCGTGCCGGAACCAGATTAGGGCCTGAAGCCATCCTGCGGTGTTGCGGCCAGGTCACAAGAAAGCGAGTTGAAGAAAGGAGCTCAGGGGCACTGTAATTCACAAACCTGCAGAGTTATAAATGACAGCTATCGTCCAAAAATATACTGAAGTAAGGCTGCCAAGAGGACTTGAAAGCGGGGCAGAATTGCAGGAAACCGATTTCAGGAGGTAGACTGGAATTGCATTGAAAGCATAGGAAAAGAGGCAGAACGTCCACAATGATGCACTTGGCCAAAAAGGGCGTATGCGTTTTTTCCTGAATATATTCAGGAAAAAACGCATACGCCCTTTTTGGCCAACCAAGCAAGCTTGCAAAGGAAATCTGCACTACAATGAAGTCTCACTTCCCCCCGGTCAAAAGGGCCATCTGAGAAAAGTGTAAAATCCAGAAAGGCAGGACAGGCCATGGAGAACTGGGAGCCTTGTTATGCTGATGGGCGGGTTGTAAATTGCCAACAGACACTCGGGAGAAGTGTATGGTGTTTCCTGAAACATCTAAAAAACAAAGCAACAGAGCCTAGGGCACTTCCACTTATGGTCCTATAGCTTAGGGAAATTAAAATCAAAAAGACACAGCCACCCCAAAGTTTGGGACGTCTCTGTTTACAAGAACCTCGTTTACAGTACAAGTTCAACATCGCAGAAAGTGAAAAATGGATAAAGAAGTTGTGGTATTTACTTACAAAGCAATATCACTCAGCAATGAAATCTATGTCATCAGGCCCTTAGCAGCACAATGAGTGGATTCAGGTATGATGATTCTAACTGAAATAAGTCACACAGAAAAAGAAACATCATAAGATATCAGTAATACACAGAATGTAAACTTGGCTACACAGGAACTGAATTACAGAACAGAACAGGGTCTCAAATTTAGAAAACCAACTTATGCTTGCTTAAGGGGAAAGGTGAGTTGGGGTGCTGCATAAAACCAGAGATTGAAATGAGCACAGATAAAGTTCCTTAAGCCAAATATGGAATAGACAAGAGCTACTCCTTGCTCAACGAAATGGACTCAACACCGCATATTAAATGCCTAAGAATGTACCTGACTAGTAAGTATCTTAAAACCTATGGATTGCTATGTCTCCGAAAGAGAATCAAGCATGTGTACAGGGGCATAAACGCAGCAGTGATAGGATTGGAGAGGTTCGGTGAGCAAATGAAGACCCTTTGAAGTCATATTGCATGGTACCCATTCCACGGGTTTCAACTACCCAGGTTTAAGGTATTCTTCCTTCAGCTAAAACATGCATGTGGAACCTAGAGTATGATCAACCATGTGATCGGGAGACGTGTTCAAATATGTCTCAGTTTTCGTACCCTGGTACTCGGGTGCAACATTCCAGACGCTTTACTAACACCCTCCCGACTTGGAGAGTCAGTCCCTTTAACCTCCTGTTTGGCCCAGTTTGCAATTTCTGCGGAAGATGAACAGGAATAGCGAGAACCAATGAGAGACTAGCTGGAGGTGTCTGGACGGGCAAATTTAACTCTCATTTCCCACCAGGAAGAGGAATTAACCAAAGGCTCAGCGTGCCGTGCCGGAACCAGATTAGGGCCTGAAGCCATCCTGCGGTGTTGCGGCCAGCTCAAAAGAAAGCGAGCTGAAGAAAGGAGCTCAGGGGCACTGTAATTCACAAACCTGCAGAGTTATAAATGACAGCTATCGTCCAAAAATATACTGAAGTAAGGCTGCCAAGAGGACTTGAAAGCGGGGCAGAATTGCAGGAAACCGATTTCAGGAGGTAGACTGGAATTGCATTGAAAGCATAGGAAAAGAGGCAGAACGTCCACAATGATGCACTTGGCCAAAAAGGGCGTATGCGTTTTTTCCTGAATATATTCAGGAAAAAACGCATACGCCCTTTTTGGCCAACCAAGCAAGCTTGCAAAGGAAATCTGCACTACAATGAAGTCTCACTTCCCCCCGGTCAAAAGGGCCATCTGAAAAAAGTGTAAAATCCAGAAAGGCAGGACAGGCCATGGAGAACTGGGAGCCTTGTTATGCTGATGGGCGGGATGTAAATTGCCAACAGACACTCGGGAGCAGTGTATGGTGTTTCCTGAAACATCTAAAAAACAAAGCAACAGAGCCTAGGGCACTTCCACTTATGGTCCTATAGCTTAGGGAAATTAAAATCAAAAAGACACAGCCACCCCAAAGTTTGGGACGCCTCTGTTTACAAGAACCTCGTTTACAGTACAAGTTCAACATCGCAGAAAGTGAAAAATGGATAAAGAAGTTGTGGTATTTACTTACAAAGCAATATCACTCAGCAATGAAATCTATGTCATCAGGCCCTTAGCAGCACAATGAGTGGATTCAGGTATGATGATTCTAACTGAAATAAGTCACACAGAAAAAGAAACATCATAAGATATCAGTAATACACGGAATGTAAACTTGGCTACACAGGAACTGAATTACAGAACAGAACAGGGTCTCAAATTTAGAAAACCAACTTATGCTTGCTTAAGGGGAAAGGTGAGTTTGGGTGCTGCATAAAACCAGAGATTGAAATGAGCACAGATAAAGTTCCTTAAGCCAAATATGGAATAGACAAGAGCTACTCCTTGCTCAACGAAATGGACTCAACACCGCATATTAAATGCCTAAGAATGTACCTGACTAGTAAGTATCTTAAAACCTATGGATTGCTATGTCTCCGAAAGAGAATCAAGCATGTGTACAGGGGCATAAACGCAGCAGTGATAGGATTGGAGAGGTTCGGTGAGCAAATGAAGACCCTTTGAAGTCATATTGCATGGTACCCATTCCACGGGTTTCAACTACCCAGGTTTAAGGTATTCTTCCTTCAGCTAAAACATGCATGTGGAACCTAGAGTATGATCAACCATGTGATCGGGAGACGTGTTCAAATATGTCTCAGTTTTCGTACCCTGGTACTCGGGTGCAACATTCCAGACGCTTTACTAACACCCTCCCGACTTGGAGAGTCAGTCCCTTTAACCTCCTGTTTGGCCCAGTTTGCAATTTCTGCGGAAGATGAACAGGAATAGCGAGAACCAATGAGAGACTAGCTGGAAGGTGTCTGGACGGGCAAATTTAACTCTCATTTCCCACCAGGAAGAGGAATTAACCAAAGGCTCAGCGTGCCGTGCCGGAACCAGATTAGGGCCTGAAGCCATCCTGCGGTGTTGCGGCCAGCTCAAAAGAAAGCGAGTTGAAGAAAGGAGCTCAGGGGCACTGTAATTCACAAACCTGCAGAGTTATAAATGACAGCTATCGTCCAAAAATATACTGAAGTAAGGCTGCCAAGAGGACTTGAAAGCGGGGCAGAATTGCAGGAAACCGATTTCAGGAGGTAGACTGGAATTGCATTGAAAGCATAGGAAAAGAGGCAGAACGTCCACAATGATGCACTTGGCCAAAAAGGGCGTATGCGTTTTTTCCTGAATATATTCAGGAAAAAACGCATACGCCCTTTTTGGCCAACCAAGCAAGCTTGCAAAGGAAATCTGCACTACAATGAAGTCTCACTTCCCCCCGGTCAAAAGGGCCATCTGAAAAAAGTGTAAAATCCAGAAAGGCAGGACAGGCCATGGAGAACTGGGAGCCTTGTTATGCTGATGGGCGGGATGTAAATTGCCAACACACACTCGGGAGAAGTGTATGGTGTTTCCTGAAACATCTAAAAAACAAAGCAACAGAGCCTAGGGCACTTCCACTTATGGTCCTATAGCTTAGGGAAATTAAAATCAAAAAGACACAGCCACCCCAAAGTTTGGGACGCCTCTGCTTACAAGAACCTCGTTTACCTTACAAGTTCAACATCGCAGAAAGTGAAAAATGGATAAAGAATTTGTGGTATTTACTTACAAAGCAATATCACTCAGCAATGAAATCTATGTCATCAGGCCCTTAGCAGCACAATGAGTGGATTCAGGTATGACGATTCTAACTGAAATAAGTCACACAGAAAAAGAAACATCATAAGATATCAGTAATACACGGAATGTAAACTTGGCTACACAGGAACTGAATTACAGAACAGAACAGGGTCTCAAATTTAGAAAACCAACTTATGCTTGCTTAAGGGTAAAGGTGAGTTGGGGTGCTGCATAAAACCAGAGATTGAAATGAGCACAGATAAAGTTCCTTAAGCCAAATATGGAATAGACAAGAGCTACTCCTTGCTCAACGAAATGGACTCAACACCCCATATTAAGCGCCTAAGAATGTACCTGACTAGTAAGTATCTTAAAACCTATGGATTGCTATATCTCCAAAAGAGAATCAAGCGTGTTTCCAGGGGCATAAATGTAGCAGTGATAGGATTGGAGAGGTTCGGTGAGCAAACAAAGACCCTTTGAAGTCATATTGCATGTTACCCATTCCACGGGTCTCAACTCTCCAAGTTTCAGGGATTCTTCCTTCAGCTAAAACATGCATGTGGAACCTAGAGTATGATCAACCATGTGATTGGGAGACGTGTTCAAATATGTCTCAGTTTTCATACCCTGGTACTCGGGTGCAACATTCCAGACGCTTTACTAACACCCTCCTGACTTGGAGAGTCAGTCCCTTTAACCTCCTGTTTGGCCCAGTTTGCAATTTCTGCAGAAGATGAACAGGAATAGCGAGAACCAATGAGAGACTAGCTGGAGGTGTCTGGACGGGCAAATTTAACTCTCATTTCCCACCAGGAAGAGGAATTAACCAAAGGCTCAGCGTGCCGTGCCGGAACAAGATTAGGGCCTGAAGCCATCCTGCGGTGTTGCGGCCAGGTCACAAGAAAGCGAGTTGAAGAAAGGAGCTCAGGGGCACTGTAATTCACAAACCTGCAGAGTTATAAATGACAGCTATCGTCCAAAAATATACTGAAGTAAGGCTGCCAAGAGGACTTGAAAGCGGGGCAGAATTGCAGGAAACCGATTTCAGGAGGCAGACTGGAATTGCATTGAAAGCATAGGAAAAGAGGCAGAACGTCCACAATGATGCACTTGGCCAAAAAGGGCGTATGCGTTTTTTCCTGAATATATTCAGGAAACAATGCATACGCCCTTTTTGGCCAACCAAGCAAGCTTGCAAAGGAAATCTGCACTACAATGAAGTCTCACTTCCCCCCGGTCAAAAGGGCCATCTGAAAAAAGTGTAAAATCCAGAAAGGCAGGACAGGCCATGGAGAACTGGGAGCCTTGTTATGCTGATGGGCGGGATGTAAATTGCCAACAGACACTCGGGAGAAGTGTATGGTGTTTCCTGAAACATCTAAAAAACAAAGCAACAGAGCCTAGGGCACTTCCACTTATGGTCCTATAGCTTAGGGAAATTAAAATAAAAAAGACACAGCCACCCCAAAGTTTGGGACGCCTCTGTTTACAAGAACCTCGTTTACCGTACAAGTTCAACATCGCAGAAAGTGAAAAATGGATAAAGAAGTTGTGGTATTTACTTACAAAGCAATATCACTCAGCAATGAAATCTATGTCATCAGGCCCTTAGCAGCACAATGAGTGGATTCAGGTATGATGATTCTAACTGAAATAAGTCACACAGAAAAAGAAACATCATAAGATATCAGTAATACACGGAATGTAAACTTGGCTACACAGGAACTGAATTACAGAACAGAACAGGGTCTCAAATTTAGAAAACCAACTTATGCTTGCTTAAGGGTAAAGGTGAGTTGGGGTGCTGCATAAAACCAGAGATTGAAATGAGCACAGATAAAGTTCCTTAAGCCAAATATGGAATAGACAAGAGCTACTCCTTGCTCAACGAAATGGACTCAACACCGCATATTAAATGCCTAAGAATGTACCTGACTAGTAAGTATCTTAAAACCTATGGATTGCTATGTCTCCGAAAGAGAATCAAGCATGTGTACAGGGGCATAAACGCAGCAGTGATAGGATTGGAGAGGTTCGGTGAGCAAATGAAGACCCTTTGAAGTCATATTGCATGGTACCCATTCCACGGGTTTCAACTACCCAGGTTTAAGGTATTCTTCCTTCAGCTAAAACATGCATGTGGAACCTAGAGTATGATCAACCATGTGATCGGGAGACGTGTTCAAATATGTCTCAGTTTTCGTACCCTGGTACTCGGGTGCAACATTCCAGACGCTTTACTAACACCCTCCCGACTTGGAGAGTCAGTCCCTTTAACCTCCTGTTTGGCCCAGTTTGCAATTTCTGCGGAAGATGAACAGGAATAGCGAGAACCAATGAGAGACTAGCTGGAGGTGTCTGGACGGGCAAATTTAACTCTCATTTCCCACCAGGAAGAGGAATTAACCAAAGGCTCAGCATGCCGTGCCGGAACCAGATTAGGGCCTGAAGCCATCCTGCGGTGTTGCGGCCAGGTCACAAGAAAGCGAGTTGAAGAAAGGAGCTCAGGGGCACTGTAATTCACAAACCTGCAGAGTTATAAATGACAGCTATCGTCCAAAAATATACTGAAGTAAGGCTGCCAAGAGGACTTGAAAGCGGGGCAGAATTGCAGGAAACCGATTTCAGGAGGTAGACTGGAATTGCATTGAAAGCATAGGAAAAGAGGCAGAACGTCCACAATGATGCACTTGGCCAAAAAGGGCGTATGCGTTTTTTCCTGAATATATTCAGGAAAAAACGCATACGCCCTTTTTGGCCAACCAAGCAAGCTTGCAAAGGAAATCTGCACTACAATGAAGTCTCACTTCCCCCCGGTCAAAAGGGCCATCTGAGAAAAGTGTAAAATCCAGAAAGGCAGGACAGGCCATGGAGAACTGGGAGCCTTGTTATGCTGATGGGCGGGTTGTAAATTGCCAACAGACACTCGGGAGAAGTGTATGGTGTTTCCTGAAACATCTAAAAAACAAAGCAACAGAGCCTAGGGCACTTCCACTTATGGTCCTATAGCTTAGGGAAATTAAAATCAAAAAGACACAGCCACCCCAAAGTTTGGGACGTCTCTGTTTACAAGAACCTCGTTTACAGTACAAGTTCAACATCGCAGAAAGTGAAAAATGGATAAAGAAGTTGTGGTATTTACTTACAAAGCAATATCACTCAGCAATGAAATCTATGTCATCAGGCCCTTAGCAGCACAATGAGTGGATTCAGGTATGATGATTCTAACTGAAATAAGTCACACAGAAAAAGAAACATCATAAGATATCAGTAATACACAGAATGTAAACTTGGCTACACAGGAACTGAATTACAGAACAGAACAGGGTCTCAAATTTAGAAAACCAACTTATGCTTGCTTAAGGGGAAAGGTGAGTTGGGGTGCTGCATAAAACCAGAGATTGAAATGAGCACAGATAAAGTTCCTTAAGCCAAATATGGAATAGACAAGAGCTACTCCTTGCTCAACGAAATGGACTCAACACCGCATATTAAATGCCTAAGAATGTACCTGACTAGTAAGTATCTTAAAACCTATGGATTGCTATGTCTCCAAAAGAGAATCAAGCATGTGTACAGGGGCATAAACGCAGCAGTGATAGGATTGGAGAGGTTCGGTGAGCAAATGAAGACCCTTTGAAGTCATATTGCATGGTACCCATTCCACGGGTTTCAACTACCCAGGTTTAAGGTATTCTTCCTTCAGCTAAAACATGCATGTGGAACCTAGAGTATGATCAACCATGTGATCGGGAGACGTGTTCAAATATGTCTCAGTTTTTGTACCCTGGTACTCGGGTGCAACATTCCAGACGCTTTACTAACACCCTCCCGACTTGGAGAGTCAGTCCCTTTAACCTCCTGTTTGGCCCAGTTTGCAATTTCTGCGGAAGATGAACAGGAATAGCGAGAACCAATGAGAGACTAGCTGGAGGTGTCTGGACGGGCAAATTTAACTCTCATTTCCCACCAGGAAGAGGAATTAACCAAAGGCTCAGCGTGCCGTGCCGGAACCAGATTAGGGCCTGAAGCCATCCTGCGGTGTTGCGGCCAGCTCAAAAGAAAGCGAGTTGAAAAAAGGAGCTCAGGGGCACTGTAATTCACAAACCTGCAGAGTTATAAATGACAGCTATCGTCCAAAAATATACTGAAGTAAGGCTGCCAAGAGGACTTGAAAGCGGGGCAGAATTGCAGGAAACCGATTTCAGGAGGCAGACTGGAATTGCATTGAAAGCATAGGAAAAGAGGCAGAACGTCCACAATGATGCACTTGGCCAAAAAGGGCGTATGCGTTTTTTCCTGAATATATTCAGGAAAAAACGCATATGCCCTTTTTGGCCAACCAAGCAAGCTTGCAAAGGAAATCTGCACTACAATGAAGTCTCACTTCCCCCCGGTCAAAAGGGCCATCTGAAAAAAGTGTAAAATCCAGAAAGGCAGGACAGGCCATGGAGAACTGGGAGCCTTGTTATGCTGATGGGCGGGATGTAAATTGCCAACAGACACTCGGGAGAAGTGTATGGTGTTTCCTGAAACATCTAAAAAACAAAGCAACAGAGCCTAGGGCACTTCCACTTATGGTCCTATAGCTTAGGGAAATTAAAATCAAAAAGACACAGCCACCCCAAAGTTTGGGACGCCTCTGTTTACAAGAACCTCGTTTTCAGTACAAGTTCAACATCGCAGAAAGTGAAAAATGGATAAAGAAGTTGTGGTATTTACTTACAAAGCAATATCACTCAGCAATGTAATCTATGTCATCAGGCCCTTAGCAGCACAATGAGTGGATTCAGGTATGATGATTCTAACTGAAATAAGTCACACAGAAAAAGAAACATCATAAGGTATCAGTAATACACGGAATGTAAACTTGGCTACACAGGAACTGAATTACAGAACAGAACAGGGTCTCAAATTTAGAAAACCAACTTATGCTTGCTTAAGGGTAAAGGTGAGTTGGGGTGCTGCATAAAACCAGAGATTGAAATGAGCACAGATAAAGTTCCTTAAGCCAAATATGGAATAGACAAGAGCTACTCCTTGCTCAACGAAATGGACTCAACACCGCATATTAAAAGCCTAAGAATGTACCTGACTAGTAAGTATCTTAAAACCTATGGATTGCTATGTCTCCGAAAGAGAATCAAGCATGTGTACAGGGGCATAAACGCAGCAGTGATAGGATTGGAGAGGTTCGGTGAGCAAATGAAGACCCTTTGAAGTCATATTGCATGGTACCCATTCCACGGGTTTCAACTACCCAGGTTTAAGGTATTCTTCCTTCAGCTAAAACATGCATGTGGAACCTAGAGTATGATCAACCATGTGATCGGGAGATGTGTTCAAATATGTCTCAGTTTTCGTACCCTGGTACTCGGGTGCAACATTCCAGACGCTTTACTAACACCCTCCCGACTTGGAGAGTCAGTCCCTTTAACCTCCTGTTTGGCCCAGTTTGCAATTTCTGCGGAAGATGAACAGGAATAGCGAGAACCAATGAGAGACTAGCTGGAGGTGTCTGGACGGGCAAATTTAACTCTCATTTCCCACCAGGAAGAGGAATTAACCAAAGGCTCAGCGTGCCGTGCCGGAACCAGATTAGGGCCTGAAGCCATCCTGCGGTGTTGCGGCCAGCTCAAAAGAAAGCGAGTTGAAGAAAGGAGCTCAGGGGCACTGTAATTCACAAACCTGCAGAGTTATAAATGACAGCTATCGTCCAAAAATATACTGAAGTAAGGCTGCCAAGAGGACTTGAAAGCGGGACAGAATTGCAGGAAACCGATTTCAGGAGGCAGACTGGAATTGCATTGAAAGCATAGGAAAAGAGGCAGAACGTCCACAATGATGCACTTGGCCAAAAAGGGCGTATGCGTTTTTTCCTGAATATATTCAGGAAAAAATGCATACGCCCTTTTTGGCCAACCAAGCAAGCTTGCAAAGGAAATCTGCACTACAATGAAGTCTCACTTCCCCCCGGTCAAAAGGGCCATCTGAAAAAAGTGTAAAATCCAGAAAGGCAGGACAGGCCATGGAGAACTGGGAGCCTTGTTATGCTGATGGGCGGGATGTAAATTGCCAACAGACACTCGGGAGAAGTGTATGGTGTTTCCTGAAACATCTAAAAAACAAAGCAACAGAGCCTAAGGCACTTCCACTTATGGTCCTATAGCTTAGGGAAATTAAAATAAAAAAGACACAGCCACCCCAAAGTTTGGGACGCCTCTGTTTACAAGAACCTCGTTTACCGTACAAGTTCAACATCGCAGAAAGTGAAAAATGGATAAAGAAGTTGTGGTATTTACTTACAAAGCAATATCACTCAGCAATGAAATCTATGTCATCAGGCCCTTAGCAGCACAATGAGTGGATTCAGGTATGATGATTCTAACTGAAATAAGTCACACAGAAAAAGAAACATCATAAGATATCAGTAATACACGGAATGTAAACTTGGCTACACAGGAACTCAATTACAGAACAGAACAGGGTCTCAAATTTAGAAAACCAACTTATGCTTGCTTAAGGGTAAAGGTGAGTTGGGGTGCTGCATAAAACCAGAGATTGAAATGAGCACAGATAAAGTTCCTTAAGCCAAATATGGAATAGACAAGAGCTACTCCTTGCTCAACGAAATGGACTCAACACCGCATATTAAATGCCTAAGAATGTACCTGACTAGTAAGTATCTTAAAACCTATGGATTGCTATGTCTCCGAAAGAGAATCAAGCATGTGTACAGGGGCATAAACGCAGCAGTGATAGGATTGGAGAGGTTCGGTGAGCAAATGAAGACCCTTTGAAGTCATATTGCATGGTACCCATTCCACGGGTTTCAACTACCCAGGTTTAAGGTATTCTTCCTTCAGCTAAAACATGCATGTGGAACCTAGAGTATGATCAACCATGTGATCGGGAGACGTGTTCAAATATGTCTCAGTTTTCGTACCCTGGTACTCGGGTGCAACATTCCAGACGCTTTACTAACACCCTCCCGACTTGGAGAGTCAGTCCCTTTAACCTCCTGTTTGGCCCAGTTTGCAATTTCTGCGGAAGATGAACAGGAATAGCGAGAACCAATGAGAGACTAGCTGGAGGTGTCTGGACGGGCAAATTTAACTCTCATTTCCCACCAGGAAGAGGAATTAACCAAAGGCTCAGCGTGCCGTGCCGGAACCAGATTAGGGCCTGAAGCCATCCTGCGGTGTTGCGGCCAGCTCAAAAGAAAGCGAGTTGAAGAAAGGAGCTCAGGGGCACTGTAATTCACAAACCTGCAGAGTTACAAATGACAGCTATCGTCCAAAAATATACTGAAGTAAGGCTGCCAAGAGGACTTGAAAGCGGGACAGAATTGCAGGAAACCGATTTCAGGAGGTAGACTGGAATTGCATTTAAAGCATAGGAAAAGAGGCAGAACGTCCACAATGATGCACTTGGCCAAAAAGGGCGTATGCGTTTTTTCCTGAATATATTCAGGAAAAAACGCATACGCCCTTTTTGGCCAACCAAGCAAGCTTGCAAAGGAAATCTGCACTACAATGAAGTCTCACTTCCCCCCGGTCAAAAGGGCCATCTGAAAAAAGTGTAAAATCCAGAAAGGCAGGACAGGCCATGGAGAACTGGGAGCCTTGTTATGCTGATGGGCGGGATGTAAATTGCCAACAGACACTCGGGAGAAGTGTATGGTGTTTCCTGAAACATCTAAAAAACAAAGCAACAGAGCCTAGGGCACTTCCACTTATGGTCCTATAGCTTAGGGAAATTAAAATCAAAAAGACACAGCCACCCCAAAGTTTGGGACGCCTCTGTTTACAAGAACCTCGTTTACAGTACAAGTTCAACATCGCAGAAAGTGAAAAATGGATAAAGAAGTTGTGGTATTTACTTACAAAGCAATATCACTCAGCAATGAAATCTATGTCATCAGGCCCTTAGCAGCACAATGAGTGGATTCAGGTATGATGATTCTAACTGAAATAAGTCACACAGAAAAAGAAACATCATAAGATATCAGTAATACACGGAATGTAAACTTGGCTACACAGGAACTGAATTACAGAACAGAACAGGGTCTCAAATTTAGAAAACCAACTTATGCTTGCTTAAGGGTAAAGGTGAGTTGGGGTGCTGCATAAAACCAGAGATTGAAATGAGCACAGATAAAGTTCCTTAAGCCAAATATGGAATAGACAAGAGCTACTCCTTGCTCAACGAAATGGACTCAACACCGCATATTAAATGCCTAAGAATGTACCTGACTAGTAAGTATCTTAAAACCTATGGATTGCTATGTCTCCGAAAGAGAATCAAGCATGTGTACAGGGGCATAAACGCAGCAGTGATAGGATTGGAGAGGTTCGGTGAGCAAATGAAGACCCTTTGAAGTCATATTGCATGGTACCCATTCCACGGGTTTCAACTACCCAGGTTTAAGGTATTCTTCCTTCAGCTAAAACATGCATGTGGAACCTAGAGTATGATCAACCATGTGATTGGGAGACGTGTTCAAATATGTCTCAGTTTTCGTACCCTGGTACTCGGGTGCAACATTCCAGACGCTTTACTAACACCCTCCCGACTTGGAGAGTCAGTCCCTTTAACCTCCTGTTTGGCCCAGTTTGCAATTTCTGCGGAAGATGAACAGGAATAGCGAGAACCAATGAGAGACTAGCTGGAGGTGTCTGGACGGGCAAATTTAACTCTCATTTCCCACCAGGAAGAGGAATTAACCAAAGGCTCAGCATGCCGTGCCGGAACCAGATTAGGGCCTGAAGCCATCCTGCGGTGTTGCGGCCAGGTCACAAGAAAGCGAGTTGAAGAAAGGAGCTCAGGGGCACTGTAATTCACAAACCTGCAGAGTTATCAATGACAGCTATCGTCCAAAAATATACTGAAGTAAGGCTGCCAAGAGGACTTGAAAGCGGGGCAGAATTGCAGGAAACCGATTTCAGGAGGTAGACTGGAATTGCATTGAAAGCATAGGAAAAGAGGCAGAACGTCCACCATGATGCACTTGGCCAAAAAGGGCGTATGCGTTTTTTCCTGAATATATTCAGGAAAAAACGCATACGCCCTTTTTGGCCAACCAAGCAAGCTTGCAAAGGAAATCTGCACTACAATGAAGTCTCACTTCCCCCCGGTCAAAAGGGCCATCTGAAAAAAGTGTAAAATCCAGAAAGACAGGACAGTCCATGGAGAACTGGGAGCCTTGTTATGCTGATGGGCGGGATGTAAATTGCCAACAGACACTCGGGAGAAGTGTATGGTGTTTCCTGAAACATCTAAAAAACAAAGCAACAGAGCCTAGGGCACTTCCACTTATGGTCCTATAGCTTAGGGAAATTAAAATCAAAAAGACACAGCCACCCCAAAGTTTGGGACGCCTCTGTTTACAAGAACCTCGTTTACAGTACAAGTTCAACATCGCAGAAAGTGAAAAATGGATAAAGAAGTTGTGGTATTTACTTACAAAGCAATATCACTCAGCAATGAAATCTATGTCATCAGGCCCTTAGCAGCACAATGAGTGGATTCAGGTATGATGATTCTAACTGAAATAAGTCACACAGAAAAAGAAACATCATAAGATATCAGTAATACACGGAATGTAAACTTGGCTACACAGGAACTGAATTACAGAACAGAACAGGGTCTCAAATTTAGAAAACCAACTTATGCTTGCTTAAGGGTAAAGGTGAGTTGGGGTGCTGCATAAAACCAGAGATTGAAATGAGCACAGATAAAGTTCCTTAAGCCAAATATGGAATAGACAAGAGCTACTCCTTGCTCAACGAAATGGACTCAACACCGCATATTAAATGCCTAAGAATGTACCTGACTAGTAAGTATCTTAAAACCTATGGATTGCTATGTCTCCGAAAGAGAATCAAGCATGTGTACAGGGGCATAAACGCAGCAGTGATAGGATTGGAGAGGTTCGGTGAGCAAATGAAGACCCTTTGAAGTCATATTGCATGGTACCCATTCCACGGGTTTCAACTACCCAGGTTTAAGGTATTCTTCCTTCAGCTAAAACATGCATGTGGAACCTAGAGTATGATCAACCATGTGATCGGGAGACGTGTTCAAATATGTCTCAGTTTTCGTACCCTGGTACTCGGGTGCAACATTCCAGACGCTTTACTAACACCCTCCCGACTTGGAGAGTCAGTCCCTTTAACCTCCTGTTTGGCCCAGTTTGCAATTTCTGCGGAAGATGAACAGGAATAGCGAGAACCAATGAGAGACTAGCTGGAGGTGTCTGGACGGGCAAATTTAACTCTCATTTCCCACCAGGAAGAGGAATTAACCAAAGGCTCAGCGTGCCGTGCCGGAACCAGATTAGGGCCTGAAGCCATCCTGCGGTGTTGCGGCCAGCTCAAAAGAAAGCGAGTTGAAGAAAGGAGCTCAGGGGCACTGTAATTCACAAACCTGCAGAGTTATCAATGACAGCTATCGTCCAAAAATATACTGAAGTAAGGCTGCCAAGAGGACTTGAAAGCAGGGCAGAATTGCAGGAAACCGATTTCAGGAGGTAGACTGGAATTGCATTGAAAGCATAGGAAAAGAGGCAGAACGTCCACAATGATGCACTTGGCCAAAAAGGGCGTATGCGTTTTTTCCTGAATATATTCAGGAAAAAACGCATACGCCCTTTTTGGCCAACCAAGCAAGCTTGCAAAGGAAATCTGCACTACAATGAAGTCTCACTTCCCCCCGGTCAAAAGGGCCATCTGAAAAAAGTGTAAAATCCAGAAAGGCAGGACAGGCCATGGAGAACTGGGAGCCTTGTTATGCTGATGGGCGGGATGTAAATTGCCAACAGACACTCGGGAGAAGTGTATGGTGTTTCCTGAAACATCCAAAAAACAAAGCAACAGAGCCTAGGGCACTTCCACTTATGGTCCTATAGCTTAGGGAAATTAAAATCAAAAAGACACAGCCACCCCAAAGTTTGGGACGCCTCTGTTTACAAGAACCTCGTTTACAGTACAAGTTCAACATCGCAGAAAGTGAAAAATGGATAAAGAAGTTGTGGTATTTACTTACAAAGCAATATCACTCAGCAATGAAATCTATGTCATCAGGCCCTTAGCAGCACAATGAGTGGATTCAGGTATGATGATTCTAACTGAAATAAGTCACACAGAAAAAGAAACATCATAAGATATCAGTAATACACGGAATGTAAACTTGGCTCCACAGGAACTGAATTACAGAACAGAACAGGGTCTCAAATTTAGAAAACCAACTTATGCTTGCTTAAGGGGAAAGGTGAGTTGGGGTGCTGCATAAAACCAGAGATTGAAATGAGCACAGATAAAGTTCCTTAAGCCAAATATGGAATAGACAAGAGCTACTCCTTGCTCAACGAAATGGACTCAACACCGCATATTAAATGCCTAAGAATGTACCTGACTAGTAAGTATCTTAAAACCTATGGATTGCTATGTCTCCGAAAGAGAATCAAGCATGTGTACAGGGGCATAAACGCAGCAGTGATAGGATTGGAGAGGTTCGGTGAGCAAATGAAGACCCTTTGAAGTCATATTGCATGGTACCCATTCCACGGGTTTCAACTACCCAGGTTTAAGGTATTCTTCCTTCAGCTAAAACATGCATGTGGAACCTAGAGTATGATCAACCATGTGATCGGGAGACGTGTTCAAATATGTCTCAGTTTTCGTACCCTGGTACTCGGGTGCAACATTCCAGACGCTTTACTAACACCCTCCCGACTTGGAGAGTCAGTCCCTTTAACCTCCTGTTTGGCCCAGTTTGCAATTTCTGCGGAAGATGAACAGGAATAGCGAGAACCAATGAGAGACTAGCTGGAGGTGTCTGGACGGACAAATTTAACTCTCATTTCCCACCAGGAAGAGGAATTAACCAAAGGCTCAGCGTGCCGTGCCGGAACCAGATTAGGGCCTGAAGCCATCCTGCGGTGTTGCGGCCAGCTCAAAAGAAAGCGAGTTGAAGAAAGGAGCTCAGGGGCACTGTAATTCACAAACCTGCAGAGTTATCAATGACAGCTATCGTCCAAAAATATACTGAAGTAAGGCTGCCAAGAGGACTTGAAAGCAGGGCAGAATTGCAGGAAACCGATTTCAGGAGGTAGACTGGAATTGCATTGAAAGCATAGGAAAAGAGGCAGAACGTCCACAATGATGCACTTGGCCAAAAAGGGCGTATGCGTTTTTTCCTGAATATATTCAGGAAAAAACGCATACGCCCTTTTTGGCCAACCAAGCAAGCTTGCAAAGGAAATCTGCACTACAATGAAGTCTCACTTCCCCCCGGTCAAAAGGGCCATCTGAAAAAAGTGTAAAATCCAGAAAGGCAGGACAGGCCATGGAGAACTGGGAGCCTTGTTATGCTGATGGGCGGGATGTAAATTGCCAACAGACACTCGGGAGAAGTGTATGGTGTTTCCTGAAACATCCAAAAAACAAAGCAACAGAGCCTAGGGCACTTCCACTTATGGTCCTATAGCTTAGGGAAATTAAAATCAAAAAGACACAGCCACCCCAAAGTTTGGGACGCCTCTGTTTACAAGAACCTCGTTTACAGTACAAGTTCAACATCGCAGAAAGTGAAAAATGGATAAAGAAGTTGTGGTATTTACTTACAAAGCAATATCACTCAGCAATGAAATCTATGTCATCAGGCCCTTAGCAGCACAATGAGTGGATTCAGGTATGATGATTCTAACTGAAATAAGTCACACAGAAAAAGAAACATCATAAGATATCAGTAATACACGGAATGTAAACTTGGCTACACAGGAACTGAATTACAGAACAGAACAGGGTCTCAAATTTAGAAAACCAACTTATGCTTGCTTAAGGGGAAAGGTGAGTTGGGGTGCTGCATAAAACCAGAGATTGAAATGAGCACAGATAAAGTTCCTTAAGCCAAATATGGAATAGACAAGAGCTACTCCTTGCTCAACGAAATGGACTCAACACCGCATATTAAATGCCTAAGAATGTACCTGACTAGTAAGTATCTTAAAACCTATGGATTGCTATGTCTCCGAAAGAGAATCAAGCATGTGTACAGGGGCATAAACGCAGCAGTGATAGGATTGGAGAGGTTCGGTGAGCAAATGAAGACCCTTTGAAGTCATATTGCATGGTACCCATTCCACGGGTTTCAACTACCCAGGTTTAAGGTATTCTTCCTTCAGCTAAAACATGCATGTGGAACCTAGAGTATGATCAACCATGTGATCGGGAGACGTGTTCAAATATGTCTCAGTTTTCGTACCCTGGTACTCGGGTGCAACATTCCAGACGCTTTACTAACACCCTCCCGACTTGGAGAGTCAGTCCCTTTAACCTCCTGTTTGGCCCAGTTTGCAATTTCTGCGGAAGATGAACAGGAATAGCGAGAACCAATGAGAGACTAGCTGGAGGTGTCTGGACGGGCAAATTTAACTCTCATTTCCCACCAGGAAGAGGAATTAACCAAAGGCTCAGCGTGCCGTGCCGGAACCAGATTAGGGCCTGAAGCCATCCTGCGGTGTTGCGGCCAGCTCAAAAGAAAGCGAGTTGAAGAAAGGAGCTCAGGGGCACTGTAATTCACAAACCTGCAGAGTTATCAATGACAGCTATCGTCCAAAAATATACTGAAGTAAGGCTGCCAAGAGGACTTGAAAGCGGGGCAGAATTGCAGGAAACCGATTTCAGGAGGTAGACTGGAATTGCATTGAAAGCATAGGAAAAGAGGCAGAACGTCCACAATGATGCACTTGGCCAAAAAGGGCGTATGCGTTTTTTCCTGAATATATTCAGGAAAAAACGCATACGCCCTTTTTGGCCAACCAAGCAAGCTTGCAAAGGAAATCTGCACTACAATGAAGTCTCACTTCCCCCCGGTCAAAAGGGCCATCTGAAAAAAGTGTAAAATCCAGAAAGACAGGACAGGCCATGGAGAACTGGGAGCCTTGTTATGCTGATGGGCGGGATGTAAATTGCCAACAGACACTCGGGAGAAGTGTATGGTGTTTCCTGAAACATCTAAAAAACAAAGCAACAGAGCCTAGGGCACTTCCACTTATGGTCCTATAGCTTAGGGAAATTAAAATCAAAAAGACACAGCCACCCCAAAGTTTGGGACGCCTCTGTTTACAAGAACCTCGTTTACAGTACAAGTTCAACATCGCAGAAAGTGAAAAATGGATAAAGAAGTTGTGGTATTTACTTACAAAGCAATATCACTCAGCAATGAAATCTATGTCATCAGGCCCTTAGCAGCACAATGAGTGGATTCAGGTATGATGATTCTAACTGAAATAAGTCACACAGAAAAAGAAACATCATAAGGTATCAGTAATACACGGAATGTAAACTTGGCTACACAGGAACTGAATTACAGAACAGAACAGGGTCTCAAATTTAGAAAACCAACTTATGCTTGCTTAAGGGTAAAGGTGAGTTGGGGTGCTGCATAAAACCAGAGATTGAAATGAGCACAGATAAAGTTCCTTAAGCCAAATATGGAATAGACAAGAGCTACTCCTTGCTCAACGAAATGGACTCAACACCGCATATTAAAAGCCTAAGAATGTACCTGACTAGTAAGTATCTTAAAACCTATGGATTGCTATGTCTCCGAAAGAGAATCAAGCATGTGTACAGGGGCATAAACGCAGCAGTGATAGGATTGGAGAGGTTCGGTGAGCAAATGAAGACCCTTTGAAGTCATATTGCATGGTACCCATTCCACGGGTTTCAACTACCCAGGTTTAAGGTATTCTTCCTTCAGCTAAAACATGCATGTGGAACCTAGAGTATGATCAACCATGTGATCGGGAGACGTGTTCAAATATGTCTCAGTTTTCGTACCCTGGTACTCGGGTGCAACATTCCAGACGCTTTACTAACACCCTCCCGACTTGGAGAGTCAGTCCCTTTAACCTCCTGTTTGGCCCAGTTTGCAATTTCTGCGGAAGATGAACAGGAATAGCGAGAACCAATGAGAGACTAGCTGGAGGTGTCTGGACGGGCAAATTTAACTCTCATTTCCCACCAGGAAGAGGAATTAACCAAAGGCTCAGCGTGCCGTGCCGGAACCAGATTAGGGCCTGAAGCCATCCTGCGGTGTTGCGGCCAGCTCAAAAGAAAGCGAGTTGAAGAAAGGAGCTCAGGGGCACTGTAATTCACAAACCTGCAGAGTTACAAATGACAGCTATCGTCCAAAAATATACTGAAGTAAGGCTGCCAAGAGGACTTGAAAGCGGGACAGAATTGCAGGAAACCGATTTCAGGAGGTAGACTGGAATTGCATTTAAAGCATAGGAAAAGAGGCAGAACGTCCACAATGATGCACTTGGCCAAAAAGGGCGTATGCGTTTTTTCCTGAATATATTCAGGAAAAAACGCATACGCCCTTTTTGGCCAACCAAGCAAGCTTGCAAAGGAAATCTGCACTACAATGAAGTCTCACTTCCCCCCGGTCAAAAGGGCCATCTGGAAAAAGTGTAAAATCCAGAAAGGCAGGACAGGCCATGGAGAACTGGGAGCCTTGTTATGCTGATGGGCGGGATGTAAATTGCCAACAGACACTCGGGAGAAGTGTATGGTGTTTCCTGAAACATCTAAAAAACAAAGCAACAGAGCCTAGGGCACTTCCACTTATGGTCCTATAGCTTAGGGAAATTAAAATCAAAAAGACACAGCCACCCCAAAGTTTGGGACGTCTCTGTTTACAAGAACCTCGTGTACAGTACAAGTTCAACATCGCAGAAAGTGAAAAATGGATAAAGAAGTTGTGGTATTTACTTACAAAGCAATATCACTCAGCAATGAAATCTATGTCATCAGGCCCTTAGCAGCACAATGAGTGGATTCAGGTATGATGATTCTAACTGAAATAAGTCACACAGAAAAAGAAACATCATAAGATATCAGTAATACACGGAATGTAAACTTGGCTACACAGGAACTGAATTACAGAACAGAACAGGGTCTCAAATTTAGAAAACCAACTTATGCTTGCTTAAGGGTAAAGGTGAGTTGGGGTGCTGCATAAAACCAGAGATTGAAATGAGCACAGGTAAAGTTCCTTAAGCCAAATATGGAATAGACAAGAGCTACTCCTTGCTCAACGAAATGGACTCAACACCGCATATTAAATGCCTAAGAATGTACCTGACTAGTAAGTATCTTAAAACCTATGGATTGCTATGTCTCCGAAAGAGAATCAAGCATGTGTACAGGGGCATAAACGCAGCAGTGATAGGATTGGAGAGGTTCGGTGAGCAAATGAAGACCCTTTGAAGTCATATTGCATGGTACCCATTCCACGGGTTTCAACTACCCAGGTTTAAGGTATTCTTCCTTCAGCTAAAACATGCATGTGGAACCTAGAGTATGATCAACCATGTGATCGGGAGACGTGTTCAAATATGTCTCAGTTTTCGTACCCTGGTACTCGGGTGCAACATTCCAGACGCTTTACTAACACCCTCCCGACTTGGAGAGTCAGTCCCTTTAACCTCCTGTTTGGCCCAGTTTGCAATTTCTGCGGAAGATGAACAGGAATAGCGAGAACCAATGAGAGACTAGCTGGAGGTGTCTGGACGGGCAAATTTAACTCTCATTTCCCACCAGGAAGAGGAATTAACCAAAGGCTCAGCGTGCCGTGCCGGAACCAGATTAGGGCCTGAAGCCATCCTGCGGTGTTGCGGCCAGCTCAAAAGAAAGCGAGTTGAAGAAAGGAGCTCAGGGGCACTGTAATTCACAAACCTGCAGAGTTATCAATGACAGCTATCGTCCAAAAATATACTGAAGTAAGGCTGCCAAGAGGACTTGAAAGCAGGGCAGAATTGCAGGAAACCGATTTCAGGAGGTAGACTGGAATTGCATTGAAAGCATAGGAAAAGAGGCAGAACGTCCACCATGATGCACTTGGCCAAAAAGGGCGTATGCGTTTTTTCCTGAATATATTCAGGAAAAAACGCATACGCCCTTTTTGGCCAACCAAGCAAGCTTGCAAAGGAAATCTGCACTACAATGAAGTCTCACTTCCCCCCGGTCAAAAGGGCCATCTGAAAAAAGTGTAAAATCCAGAAAGGCAGGACAGGCCATGGAGAACTGGGAGCCTTGTTATGCTGATGGGCGGGATGTAAATTGCCAACAGACACTCGGGAGAAGTGTATGGTGTTTCCTGAAACATCTAAAAAACAAAGCAACAGAGCCTAGGGCACTTCCACTTATGGTCCTATAGCTTAGGGAAATTAAAATCAAAAAGACACAGCCACCCCAAAGTTTGGGACGCCTCTGTTTACAAGAACCTCGTGTACAGTACAAGTTCAACATCGCAGAAAGTGAAAAATGGATAAAGAAGTTGTGGTATTTACTTACAAAGCAATATCACTCAGCAATGAAATCTATGTCATCAGGCCCTTAGCAGCACAATGAGTGGATTCAGGTATGATGATTCTAACTGAAATAAGTCACACAGAAAAAGAAACATCATAAGATATCAGTAATACACGGAATGTAAACTTGGCTACACAGGAACTGAATTACAGAACAGAACAGGGTCTCAAATTTAGAAAACCAACTTATGCTTGCTTAAGGGTAAAGGTGAGTTGGGGTGCTGCATAAAACCAGAGATTGAAATGAGCACAGATAAAGTTCCTTAAGCCAAATATGGAATAGACAAGAGCTACTCCTTGCTCAACGAAATGGACTCAACACCGCATATTAAATGCCTAAGAATGTACCTGACTAGTAAGTATCTTAAAACCTATGGATTGCTATGTCTCCGAAAGAGAATCAAGCATGTGTACAGGGGCATAAACGCAGCAGTGATAGGATTGGAGAGGTTCGGTGAGCAAATGAAGACCCTTTGAAGTCATATTGCATGGTACCCATTCCACGGGTTTCAACTACCCAGGTTTAAGGTATTCTTCCTTCAGCTAAAACATGCATGTGGAACCTAGAGTATGATCAACCATGTGATCGGGAGACGTGTTCAAATATGTCTCAGTTTTCGTACCCTGGTACTCGGGTGCAACATTCCAGACGCTTTACTAACACCCTCCCGACTTGGAGAGTCAGTCCCTTTAACCTCCTGTTTGGCCCAGTTTGCAATTTCTGCGGAAGATGAACAGGAATAGCGAGAACCAATGAGAGACTAGCTGGAAGGTGTCTGGATGGGCAAATTTAACTCTCATTTCCCACCAGGAAGAGGAATTAACCAAAGGCTCAGCGTGCCGTGCCGGAACCAGATTAGGGCCTGAAGCCATCCTGCGGTGTTGCGGCCAGCTCAAAAGAAAGCGAGTTGAAGAAAGGAGCTCAGGGGCACTGTAATTCACAAACCTGCAGAGTTATAAATGACAGCTATCGTCCAAAAATATACTGAAGTAAGGCTGCCAAGAGGACTTGAAAGCGGGGCAGAATTGCAGGAAACCGATTTCAGGAGGCAGACTGGAATTGCATTGAAAGCATAGGAAAAGAGGCAGAACGTCCACAATGATGCACTTGGCCAAAAAGGGCGTATGCGTTTTTTCCTGAATATATTCAGGAAAAAACGCATACGCCCTTTTTGGCCAACCAAGCAAGCTTGCAAAGGAAATCTGCACTACAATGAAGTCTCACTTCCCCCCGGTCAAAAGGGCCATCTGAAAAAAGTGTAAAATCCAGAAAGGCAGGACAGGCCATGGAGAACTGGGAGCCTTGTTATGCTGATGGGCGGGATGTAAATTGCCAACAGACACTCGGGAGAAGTGTATGGTGTTTCCTGAAACATCTAAAAAACAAAGCAACAGAGCCTAGGGCACTTCCACTTATGGTCCTATAGCTTAGGGAAATTAAAATCAAAAAGACACAGCCACCCCAAAGTTTGGGACGCCTCTGTTTACAAGAACCTCGTTTACAGTACAAGTTCAACATCGCAGAAAGTGAAAAATGGATAAAGAAGTTGTGGTATTTACTTACAAAGCAATATCACTCAGCAATGAAATCTATGTCATCAGGCCCTTAGCAGCACAATGAGTGGATTCAGGTATGATGATTCTAACTGAAATAAGTCACACAGAAAAAGAAACATCATAAGATATCAGTAATACACGGAATGTAAACTTGGCTACACAGGAACTGAATTACAGAACAGAACAGGGTCTCAAATTTAGAAAACCAACTTATGCTTGCTTAAGGGGAAAGGTGAGTTGGGGTGCTGCATAAAACCAGAGATTGAAATGAGCACAGATAAAGTTCCTTAAGCCAAATATGGAATAGACAAGAGCTACTCCTTGCTCAACGAAATGGACTCAACACCGCATATTAAATGCCTAAGAATGTACCTGACTAGTAAGTATCTTAAAACCTATGGATTGCTATGTCTCCGAAAGAGAATCAAGCATGTGTACAGGGGCATAAACGCAGCAGTGATAGGATTGGAGAGGTTCGGTGAGCAAATGAAGACCCTTTGAAGTCATATTGCATGGTACCCATTCCACGGGTTTCAACTACCCAGGTTTAAGGTATTCTTCCTTCAGCTAAAACATGCATGTGGAACCTAGAGTATGATCAACCATGTGATCGGGAGACGTGTTCAAATATGTCTCAGTTTTCGTACCCTGGTACTCGGGTGCAACATTCCAGACGCTTTACTAACACCCTCCCGACTTGGAGAGTCAGTCCCTTTAACCTCCTGTTTGGCCCAGTTTGCAATTTCTGCGGAAGATGAACAGGAATAGCGAGAACCAATGAGAGACTAGCTGGAAGGTGTCTGGATGGGCAAATTTAACTCTCATTTCCCACCAGGAAGAGGAATTAACCAAAGGCTCAGCGTGCCGTGCCGGAACCAGATTAGGGCCTGAAGCCATCCTGCGGTGTTGCGGCCAGCTCAAAAGAAAGCGAGTTGAAGAAAGGAGCTCAGGGGCACTGTAATTCACAAACCTGCAGAGTTATAAATGACAGCTATCGTCCAAAAATATACTGAAGTAAGGCTGCCAAGAGGACTTGAAAGCGGGGCAGAATTGCAGGAAACCGATTTCAGGAGGCAGACTGGAATTGCATTGAAAGCATAGGAAAAGAGGCAGAACGTCCACAATGATGCACTTGGCCAAAAAGGGCGTATGCGTTTTTTCCTGAATATATTCAGGAAAAAACGCATACGCCCTTTTTGGCCAACCAAGCAAGCTTGCAAAGGAAATCTGCACTACAATGAAGTCTCACTTCCCCCCGGTCAAAAGGGCCATCTGAAAAAAGTGTAAAATCCAGAAAGGCAGGACAGGCCATGGAGAACTGGGAGCCTTGTTATGCTGATGGGCGGGATGTAAATTGCCAACAGACACTCGGGAGAAGTGTATGGTGTTTCCTGAAACATCTAAAAAACAAAGCAACAGAGCCTAGGGCACTTCCACTTATGGTCCTATAGCTTAGGGAAATTAAAATCAAAAAGACACAGCCACCCCAAAGTTTGGGACGCCTCTGTTTACAAGAACCTCGTTTACAGTACAAGTTCAACATCGCAGAAAGTGAAAAATGGATAAAGAAGTTGTGGTATTTACTTACAAAGCAATATCACTCAGCAATGAAATCTATGTCATCAGGCCCTTAGCAGCACAATGAGTGGATTCAGGTATGATGATTCTAACTGAAATAAGTCACACAGAAAAAGAAACATCATAAGATATCAGTAATACACGGAATGTAAACTTGGCTACACAGGAACTGAATTACAGAACAGAACAGGGTCTCAAATTTAGAAAACCAACTTATGCTTGCTTAAGGGGAAAGGTGAGTTGGGGTGCTGCATAAAACCAGAGATTGAAATGAGCACAGATAAAGTTCCTTAAGCCAAATATGGAATAGACAAGAGCTACTCCTTGCTCAACGAAATGGACTCAACACCGCATATTAAATGCCTAAGAATGTACCTGACTAGTAAGTATCTTAAAACCTATGGATTGCTATGTCTCCGAAAGAGAATCAAGCATGTGTACAGGGGCATAAACGCAGCAGTGATAGGATTGGAGAGGTTCGGTGAGCAAATGAAGACCCTTTGAAGTCATATTGCATGGTACCCATTCCACGGGTTTCAACTACCCAGGTTTAAGGTATTCTTCCTTCAGCTAAAACATGCATGTGGAACCTAGAGTATGATCAACCATGTGATCGGGAGACGTGTTCAAATATGTCTCAGTTTTCGTACCCTGGTACTCGGGTGCAACATTCCAGACGCTTTACTAACACCCTCCCGACTTGGAGAGTCAGTCCCTTTAACCTCCTGTTTGGCCCAGTTTGCAATTTCTGCGGAAGATGAACAGGAATAGCGAGAACCAATGAGAGACTAGCTGGAAGGTGTCTGGACGGGCAAATTTAACTCTCATTTCCCACCAGGAAGAGGAATTAACCAAAGGCTCAGCGTGCCGTGCTGGAACCAGATTAGGGCCTGAAGCCATCCTGCGGTGTTGCGGCCAGCTCAAAAGAAAGCGAGTTGAAGAAAGGAGCTCAGGGGCACTGTAATTCACAAACCTGCAGAGTTATAAATGACAGCTATCGTCCAAAAATATACTGAAGTAAGGCTGCCCAGAGGACTTGAAAGCGGGGCAGAATTGCAGGAAACCGATTTCAGGAGGCAGACTGGAATTGCATTGAAAGCATAGGAAAAGAGGCAGAACGTCCACAATGATGCACTTGGCCAAAAAGGGCGTATGCGTTTTTTCCTGAATATATTCAGGAAAAAACGCATACGCCCTTTTTGGCCAACCAAGCAAGCTTGCAAAGGAAATCTGCACTACAATGAAGTCTCACTTCCCCCCGGTCAAAAGGGCCATCTGAAAAAAGTGTAAAATCCAGAAAGGCAGGACAGGCCATGGAGAACTGGGAGCCTTGTTATGCTGATGGGCGGGATGTAAATTGCCAACAGACACTCGGGAGAAGTGTATGGTGTTTCCTGAAACATCTAAAAAACAAAGCAACAGAGCCTAGGGCACTTCCACTTATGGTCCTATAGCTTAGGGAAATTAAAATCAAAAAGACACAGCCACCCCAAAGTTTGGGACGCCTCTGTTTACAAGAACCTCGTTTACCGTACAAGTTCAACATCGCAGAAAGTGAAAAATGGATAAAGAAGTTGTGGTATTTACTTACAAAGCAATATCACTCAGCAATGAAATCTATGTCATCAGGCCCTTAGCAGCACAATGAGTGGATTCAGGTATGATGATTCTACCTGAAATAAGTCACACAGAAAAAGAAACATCATAAGATATCAGTAATACACGGAATGTAAACTTGGCTACACAGGAACTGAATTACAGAACAGAACAGGGTCTCAAATTTAGAAAACCAACTTATGCTTGCTTAAGGGGAAAGGTGAGTTGGGGTGCTGCATAAAACCAGAGATTGAAATGAGCACAGATAAAGTTCCTTAAGCCAAATATGGAATAGACAAGAGCTACTCCTTGCTCAACGAAATGGACTCAACACCGCATATTAAATGCCTAAGAATGTACCTGACTAGTAAGTATCTTAAAACCTATGGATTGCTATGTCTCCGAAAGAGAATCAAGCATGTGTACAGGGGCATAAACGCAGCAGTGATAGGATTGGAGAGGTTCGGTGAGCAAATGAAGACCCTTTGAAGTCATATTGCATGGTACCCATTCCACGGGTTTCAACTACCCAGGTTTAAGGTATTCTTCCTTCAGCTAAAACATGCATGTGGAACCTAGAGTATGATCAACCATGTGATCGGGAGACGTGTTCAAATATGTCTCAGTTTTCGTACCCTGGTACTCGGGTGCAACATTCCAGACGCTTTACTAACACCCTCCCGACTTGGAGAGTCCGTCCCTTTAACCTCCTGTTTGGCCCAGTTTGCAATTTCTGCGGAAGATGAACAGGAATAGCGAGAACCAATGAGAGACTAGCTGGAAGGTGTCTGGACGGGCAAATTTAACTCTCATTTCCCACCAGGAAGAGGAATTAACCAAAGGCTCAGCGTGCCGTGCCGGAACCAGATTAGGGCCTGAAGCCATCCTGCGGTGTTGCGGCCAGCTCAAAAGAAAGCGAGTTGAAGAAAGGAGCTCAGGGGCACTGTAATTCACAAACCTGCAGAGTTATAAATGACAGCTATCGTCCAAAAATATACTGAAGTAAGGCTGCCCAGAGGACTTGAAAGCGGGGCAGAATTGCAGGAAACCGATTTCAGGAGGCAGACTGGAATTGCATTGAAAGCATAGGAAAAGAGGCAGAACGTCCACAATGATGCACTTGGCCAAAAAGGGCGTATGCGTTTTTTCCTGAATATATTCAGGAAAAAACGCATACGCCCTTTTTGGCCAACCAAGCAAGCTTGCAAAGGAAATCTGCACTACAATGAAGTCTCACTTCCCCCCGGTCAAAAGGGCCATCTGAAAAAAGTGTAAAATCCAGAAAGGCAGGACAGGCCATGGAGAACTGGGAGCCTTGTTATGCTGATGGGCGGGATGTAAATTGCCAACAGACACTCGGGAGAAGTGTATGGTGTTTCCTGAAACATCTAAAAAACAAAGCAACAGAGCCTAGGGCACTTCCACTTATGGTCCTATAGCTTAGGGAAATTAAAATCAAAAAGACACAGCCACCCCAAAGTTTGGGACGCCTCTGTTTACAAGAACCTCGTTTACCGTACAAGTTCAACATCGCAGAAAGTGAAAAATGGATAAAGAAGTTGTGGTATTTACTTACAAAGCAATATCACTCAGCAATGAAATCTATGTCATCAGGCCCTTAGCAGCACAATGAGTGGATTCAGGTATGATGATTCTAACTGAAATAAGTCACACAGAAAAAGAAACATCATAAGATATCAGTAATACACGGAATGTAAACTTGGCTACACAGGAACTGAATTACAGAACAGAACAGGGTCTCAAATTTAGAAAACCAACTTATGCTTGCTTAAGGGGAAAGGTGAGTTGGGGTGCTGCATAAAACCAGAGATTGAAATGAGCACAGATAAAGTTCCTTAAGCCAAATATGGAATAGACAAGAGCTACTCCTTGCTCAACGAAATGGACTCAACACCGCATATTAAATGCCTAAGAATGTACCTGACTAGTAAGTATCTTAAAACCTATGGATTGCTATGTCTCCGAAAGAGAATCAAGCATGTGTACAGGGGCATAAACGCAGCAGTGATAGGATTGGAGAGGTTCGGTGAGCAAATGAAGACCCTTTGAAGTCATATTGCATGGTACCCATTCCACGGGTTTCAACTACCCAGGTTTAAGGTATTCTTCCTTCAGCTAAAACATGCATGTGGAACCTAGAGTATGATCAACCATGTGATCGGGAGACGTGTTCAAATATGTCTCAGTTTTCGTACCCTGGTACTCGGGTGCAACATTCCAGACGCTTTACTAACACCCTCCCGACTTGGAGAGTCAGTCCCTTTAACCTCCTGTTTGGCCCAGTTTGCAATTTCTGCGGAAGATGAACAGGAATAGCGAGAACCAATGAGAGACTAGCTGGAAGGTGTCTGGACGGGCAAATTTAACTCTCATTTCCCACCAGGAAGAGGAATTAACCAAAGGCTCAGCGTGCCGTGCCGGAACCAGATTAGGGCCTGAAGCCATCCTGCGGTGTTGCGGCCAGCTCAAAAGAAAGCGAGTTGAAGAAAGGAGCTCAGGGGCACTGTAATTCACAAACCTGCAGAGTTATAAATGACAGCTATCGTCCAAAAATATACTGAAGTAAGGCTGCCAAGAGGACTTGAAAGCGGGGCAGAATTGCAGGAAACCGATTTCAGGAGGCAGACTGGAATTGCATTGAAAGCATAGGAAAAGAGGCAGAACGTCCACAATGATGCACTTGGCCAAAAAGGGCGTATGCGTTTTTTCCTGAATATATTCAGGAAAAAACGCATACGCCCTTTTTGGCCAACCAAGCAAGCTTGCAAAGGAAATCTGCACTACAATGAAGTCTCACTTCCCCCCGGTCAAAAGGGCCATCTGAAAAAAGTGTAAAATCCAGAAAGGCAGGACAGGCCATGGAGAACTGGGAGCCTTGTTATGCTGATGGGCGGGATGTAAATTGCCAACAGACACTCGGGAGAAGTGTATGGTGTTTCCTGAAACATCTAAAAAACAAAGCAACAGAGCCTAGGGCACTTCCACTTATGGTCCTATAGCTTAGGGAAATTAAAATCAAAAAGACACGGCCACCCCAAAGTTTGGGACGCCTCTGTTTACAAGAACCTCGTTTACCGTACGAGTTCAACATCGCAGAAAGTGAAAAATGGATAAAGAAGTTGTGGTATTTACTTACAAAGCAATATCACTCAGCAATGAAATCTATGTCATCAGGCCCTTAGCAGCACAATGAGTGGATTCAGGTATGATGATTCTAACTGAAATAAGTCACACAGAAAAAGAAACATCATAAGATATCAGTAATACACGGAATGTAAACTTGGCTACACAGGAACTGAATTACAGAACAGAACAGGGTCTCAAATTTAGAAAACCAACTTATGCTTGCTTAAGGGGAAAGGTGAGTTGGGGTGCTGCATAAAACCAGAGATTGAAATGAGCACAGATAAAGTTCCTTAAGCCAAATATGGAATAGACAAGAGCTACTCCTTGCTCAACGAAATGGACTCAACACCGCATATTAAATGCCTAAGAATGTACCTGACTAGTAAGTATCTTAAAACCTATGGATTGCTATGTCTCCGAAAGAGAATCAAGCATGTGTACAGGGGCATAAACGCAGCAGTGATAGGATTGGAGAGGTTCGGTGAGCAAATGAAGACCCTTTGAAGTCATATTGCATGGTACCCATTCCAGGGGTTTCAACTACCCAGGTTTAAGGTATTCTTCCTTCAGCTAAAACATGCATGTGGAACCTAGAGTATGATCAACCATGTGATCGGGAGACGTGTTCAAATATGTCTCAGTTTTCGTACCCTGGTACTCGGGTGCAACATTCCAGACGCTTTACTAACACCCTCCCGACTTGGAGAGTCAGTCCCTTTAACCTCCTGTTTGGCCCAGTTTGCAATTTCTGCGGAAGATGAACAGGAATAGCGAGAACCAATGAGAGACTAGCTGGAAGGTGTCTGGACGGGCAAATTTAACTCTCATTTCCCACCAGGAAGAGGAATTAACCAAAGGCTCAGCGTGCCGTGCCGGAACCAGATTAGGGCCTGAAGCCATCCTGCGGTGTTGCGGCCAGCTCAAAAGAAAGCGAGTTGAAGAAAGGAGCTCAGGGGCACTGTAATTCACAAACCTGCAGAGTTATAAATGACAGCTATCGTCCAAAAATATACTGAAGTAAGGCTGCCCAGAGGACTTGAAAGCGGGGCAGAATTGCAGGAAACCGATTTCAGGAGGCAGACTGGAATTGCATTGAAAGCATAGGAAAAGAGGCAGAACGTCCACAATGATGCACTTGGCCAAAAAGGGCGTATGCGTTTTTTCCTGAATATATTCAGGAAAAAACGCATACGCCCTTTTTGGCCAACCAAGCAAGCTTGCAAAGGAAATCTGCACTACAATGAAGTCTCACTTCCCCCCGGTCAAAAGGGCCATCTGAAAAAAGTGTAAAATCCAGAAAGGCAGGACAGGCCATGGAGAACTGGGAGCCTTGTTATGCTGATGGGCGGGATGTAAATTGCCAACAGACACTCGGGAGAAGTGTATGGTGTTTCCTGAAACATCTAAAAAACAAAGCAACAGAGCCTAGGGCACTTCCACTTATGGTCCTATAGCTTAGGGAAATTAAAATCAAAAAGACACAGCCACCCCAAAGTTTGGGACGCCTCTGTTTACAAGAACCTCGTTTACCGTACGAGTTCAACATCGCAGAAAGTGAAAAATGGATAAAGAAGTTGTGGTATTTACTTACAAAGCAATATCACTCAGCAATGAAATCTATGTCATCAGGCCCTTAGCAGCACAATGAGTGGATTCAGGTATGATGATTCTAACTGAAATAAGTCACACAGAAAAAGAAACATCATAAGATATCAGTAATACACGGAATGTAAACTTGGCTACACAGGAACTGAATTACAGAACAGAACAGGGTCTCAAATTTAGAAAACCAACTTATGCTTGCTTAAGGGGAAAGGTGAGTTGGGGTGCTGCATAAAACCAGAGATTGAAATGAGCACAGATAAAGTTCCTTAAGCCAAATATGGAATAGACAAGAGCTACTCCTTGCTCAACGAAATGGACTCAACACCGCATATTAAATGCCTAAGAATGTACCTGACTAGTAAGTATCTTAAAACCTATGGATTGCTATGTCTCCGAAAGAGAATCAAGCATGTGTACAGGGGCATAAACGCAGCAGTGATAGGATTGGAGAGGTTCGGTGAGCAAATGAAGACCCTTTGAAGTCATATTGCATGGTACCCATTCCACGGGTTTCAACTACCCAGGTTTAAGGTATTCTTCCTTCAGCTAAAACATGCATGTGGAACCTAGAGTATGATCAACCATGTGATCGGGAGACGTGTTCAAATATGTCTCAGTTTTCGTACCCTGGTACTCGGGTGCAACATTCCAGACGCTTTACTAACACCCTCCCGACTTGGAGAGTCAGTCCCTTTAACCTCCTGTTTGGCCCAGTTTGCAATTTCTGCGGAAGATGAACAGGAATAGCGAGAACCAATGAGAGACTAGCTGGAAGGTGTCTGGACGGGCAAATTTAACTCTCATTTCCCACCAGGAAGAGGAATTAACCAAAGGCTCAGCGTGCCGTGCCGGAACCAGATTAGGGCCTGAAGCCATCCTGCGGTGTTGCGGCCAGCTCAAAAGAAAGCGAGTTGAAGAAAGGAGCTCAGGGGCACTGTAATTCACAAACCTGCAGAGTTATAAATGACAGCTATCGTCCAAAAATATACTGAAGTAAGGCTGCCCAGAGGACTTGAAAGCGGGGCAGAATTGCAGGAAACCGATTTCAGGAGGCAGACTGGAATTGCATTGAAAGCATAGGAAAAGAGGCAGAACGTCCACAATGATGCACTTGGCCAAAAAGGGCGTATGCGTTTTTTCCTGAATATATTCAGGAAAAAACGCATACGCCCTTTTTGGCCAACCAAGCAAGCTTGCAAAGGAAATCTGCACTACAATGAAGTCTCACTTCCCCCCGGTCAAAAGGGCCATCTGAAAAAAGTGTAAAATCCAGAAAGGCAGGACAGGCCATGGAGAACTGGGAGCCTTGTTATGCTGATGGGCGGGATGTAAATTGCCAACAGACACTCGGGAGAAGTGTATGGTGTTTCCTGAAACATCTAAAAAACAAAGCAACAGAGCCTAGGGCACTTCCACTTATGGTCCTATAGCTTAGGGAAATTAAAATCAAAAAGACACAGCCACCCCAAAGTTTGGGACGCCTCTGTTTACAAGAACCTCGTTTACCGTACAAGTTCAACATCGCAGAAAGTGAAAAATGGATAAAGAAGTTGTGGTATTTACTTACAAAGCAATATCACTCAGCAATGAAATCTATGTCATCAGGCCCTTAGCAGCACAATGAGTGGATTCAGGTATGATGATTCTAACTGAAATAAGTCACACAGAAAAAGAAACATCATAAGATATCAGTAATACACGGAATGTAAACTTGGCTACACAGGAACTGAATTACAGAACAGAACAGGGTCTCAAATTTAGAAAACCAACTTATGCTTGCTTAAGGGGAAAGGTGAGTTGGGGTGCTGCATAAAACCAGAGATTGAAATGAGCACAGATAAAGTTCCTTAAGCCAAATATGGAATAGACAAGAGCTACTCCTTGCTCAACGAAATGGACTCAACACCGCATATTAAATGCCTAAGAATGTACCTGACTAGTAAGTATCTTAAAACCTATGGATTGCTATGTCTCCGAAAGAGAATCAAGCATGTGTACAGGGGCATAAACGCAGCAGTGATAGGATTGGAGAGGTTCGGTGAGCAAATGAAGACCCTTTGAAGTCATATTGCATGGTACCCATTCCAGGGGTTTCAACTACCCAGGTTTAAGGTATTCTTCCTTCAGCTAAAACATGCATGTGGAACCTAGAGTATGATCAACCATGTGATCGGGAGACGTGTTCAAATATGTCTCAGTTTTCGTACCCTGGTACTCGGGTGCAACATTCCAGACGCTTTACTAACACCCTCCCGACTTGGAGAGTCAGTCCCTTTAACCTCCTGTTTGGCCCAGTTTGCAATTTCTGCGGAAGATGAACAGGAATAGCGAGAACCAATGAGAGACTAGCTGGAAGGTGTCTGGACGGGCAAATTTAACTCTCATTTCCCACCAGGAAGAGGAATTAACCAAAGGCTCAGCGTGCCGTGCCGGAACCAGATTAGGGCCTGAAGCCATCCTGCGGTGTTGCGGCCAGCTCAAAAGAAAGCGAGTTGAAGAAAGGAGCTCAGGGGCACTGTAATTCACAAACCTGCAGAGTTATAAATGACAGCTATCGTCCAAAAATATACTGAAGTAAGGCTGCCCAGAGGACTTGAAAGCGGGGCAGAATTGCAGGAAACCGATTTCAGGAGGCAGACTGGAATTGCATTGAAAGCATAGGAAAAGAGGCAGAACGTCCACAATGATGCACTTGGCCAAAAAGGGCGTATGCGTTTTTTCCTGAATATATTCAGGAAAAAACGCATACGCCCTTTTTGGCCAACCAAGCAAGCTTGCAAAGGAAATCTGCACTACAATGAAGTCTCACTTCCCCCCGGTCAAAAGGGCCATCTGAAAAAAGTGTAAAATCCAGAAAGGCAGGACAGGCCATGGAGAACTGGGAGCCTTGTTATGCTGATGGGCGGGATGTAAATTGCCAACAGACACTCGGGAGAAGTGTATGGTGTTTCCTGAAACATCTAAAAAACAAAGCAACAGAGCCTAGGGCACTTCCACTTATGGTCCTATAGCTTAGGGAAATTAAAATCAAAAAGACACAGCCACCCCAAAGTTTGGGACGCCTCTGTTTACAAGAACCTCGTTTACCGTACGAGTTCAACATCGCAGAAAGTGAAAAATGGATAAAGAAGTTGTGGTATTTACTTACAAAGCAATATCACTCAGCAATGAAATCTATGTCATCAGGCCCTTAGCAGCACAATGAGTGGATTCAGGTATGATGATTCTAACTGAAATAAGTCACACAGAAAAAGAAACATCATAAGATATCAGTAATACACGGAATGTAAACTTGGCTACACAGGAACTGAATTACAGAACAGAACAGGGTCTCAAATTTAGAAAACCAACTTATGCTTGCTTAAGGGGAAAGGTGAGTTGGGGTGCTGCATAAAACCAGAGATTGAAATGAGCACAGATAAAGTTCCTTAAGCCAAATATGGAATAGACAAGAGCTACTCCTTGCTCAACGAAATGGACTCAACACCGCATATTAAATGCCTAAGAATGTACCTGACTAGTAAGTATCTTAAAACCTATGGATTGCTATGTCTCCGAAAGAGAATCAAGCATGTGTACAGGGGCATAAACGCAGCAGTGATAGGATTGGAGAGGTTCGGTGAGCAAATGAAGACCCTTTGAAGTCATATTGCATGGTACCCATTCCACGGGTTTCAACTACCCAGGTTTAAGGTATTCTTCCTTCAGCTAAAACATGCATGTGGAACCTAGAGTATGATCAACCATGTGATCGGGAGACGTGTTCAAATATGTCTCAGTTTTCGTACCCTGGTACTCGGGTGCAACATTCCAGACGCTTTACTAACACCCTCCCGACTTGGAGAGTCAGTCCCTTTAACCTCCTGTTTGGCCCAGTTTGCAATTTCTGCGGAAGATGAACAGGAATAGCGAGAACCAATGAGAGACTAGCTGGAAGGTGTCTGGACGGGCAAATTTAACTCTCATTTCCCACCAGGAAGAGGAATTAACCAAAGGCTCAGCGTGCCGTGCCGGAACCAGATTAGGGCCTGAAGCCATCCTGCGGTGTTGCGGCCAGCTCAAAAGAAAGCGAGTTGAAGAAAGGAGCTCAGGGGCACTGTAATTCACAAACCTGCAGAGTTATAAATGACAGCTATCGTCCAAAAATATACTGAAGTAAGGCTGCCCAGAGGACTTGAAAGCGGGGCAGAATTGCAGGAAACCGATTTCAGGAGGCAGACTGGAATTGCATTGAAAGCATAGGAAAAGAGGCAGAACGTCCACAATGATGCACTTGGCCAAAAAGGGCGTATGCGTTTTTTCCTGAATATATTCAGGAAAAAACGCATACGCCCTTTTTGGCCAACCAAGCAAGCTTGCAAAGGAAATCTGCACTACAATGAAGTCTCACTTCCCCCCGGTCAAAAGGGCCATCTGAAAAAAGTGTAAAATCCAGAAAGGCAGGACAGGCCATGGAGAACTGGGAGCCTTGTTATGCTGATGGGCGGGATGTAAATTGCCAACAGACACTCGGGAGAAGTGTATGGTGTTTCCTGAAACATCTAAAAAACAAAGCAACAGAGCCTAGGGCACTTCCACTTATGGTCCTATAGCTTAGGGAAATTAAAATCAAAAAGACACAGCCACCCCAAAGTTTGGGACGCCTCTGTTTACAAGAACCTCGTTTACCGTACGAGTTCAACATCGCAGAAAGTGAAAAATGGATAAAGAAGTTGTGGTATTTACTTACAAAGCAATATCACTCAGCAATGAAATCTATGTCATCAGGCCCTTAGCAGCACAATGAGTGGATTCAGGTATGATGATTCTAACTGAAATAAGTCACACAGAAAAAGAAACATCATAAGATATCAGTAATACACGGAATGTAAACTTGGCTACACAGGAACTGAATTACAGAACAGAACAGGGTCTCAAATTTAGAAAACCAACTTATGCTTGCTTAAGGGGAAAGGTGAGTTGGGGTGCTGCATAAAACCAGAGATTGAAATGAGCACAGATAAAGTTCCTTAAGCCAAATATGGAATAGACAAGAGCTACTCCTTGCTCAACGAAATGGACTCAACACCGCATATTAAATGCCTAAGAATGTACCTGACTAGTAAGTATCTTAAAACCTATGGATTGCTATGTCTCCGAAAGAGAATCAAGCATGTGTACAGGGGCATAAACGCAGCAGTGATAGGATTGGAGAGGTTCGGTGAGCAAATGAAGACCCTTTGAAGTCATATTGCATGGTACCCATTCCACGGGTTTCAACTACCCAGGTTTAAGGTATTCTTCCTTCAGCTAAAACATGCATGTGGAACCTAGAGTATGATCAACCATGTGATCGGGAGACGTGTTCAAATATGTCTCAGTTTTCGTACCCTGGTACTCGGGTGCAACATTCCAGACGCTTTACTAACACCCTCCCGACTTGGAGAGTCAGTCCCTTTAACCTCCTGTTTGGCCCAGTTTGCAATTTCTGCGGAAGATGAACAGGAATAGCGAGAACCAATGAGAGACTAGCTGGAAGGTGTCTGGACGGGCAAATTTAACTCTCATTTCCCACCAGGAAGAGGAATTAACCAAAGGCTCAGCGTGCCGTGCCGGAACCAGATTAGGGCCTGAAGCCATCCTGCGGTGTTGCGGCCAGCTCAAAAGAAAGCGAGTTGAAGAAAGGAGCTCAGGGGCACTGTAATTCACAAACCTGCAGAGTTATAAATGACAGCTATCGTCCAAAAATATACTGAAGTAAGGCTGCCCAGAGGACTTGAAAGCGGGGCAGAATTGCAGGAAACCGATTTCAGGAGGCAGACTGGAATTGCATTGAAAGCATAGGAAAAGAGGCAGAACGTCCACAATGATGCACTTGGCCAAAAAGGGCGTATGCGTTTTTTCCTGAATATATTCAGGAAAAAACGCATACGCCCTTTTTGGCCAACCAAGCAAGCTTGCAAAGGAAATCTGCACTACAATGAAGTCTCACTTCCCCCCGGTCAAAAGGGCCATCTGAAAAAAGTGTAAAATCCAGAAAGGCAGGACAGGCCATGGAGAACTGGGAGCCTTGTTATGCTGATGGGCGGGATGTAAATTGCCAACAGACACTCGGGAGAAGTGTATGGTGTTTCCTGAAACATCTAAAAAACAAAGCAACAGAGCCTAGGGCACTTCCACTTATGGTCCTATAGCTTAGGGAAATTAAAATCAAAAAGACACAGCCACCCCAAAGTTTGGGACGCCTCTGTTTACAAGAACCTCGTTTACCGTACAAGTTCAACATCGCAGAAAGTGAAAAATGGATAAAGAAGTTGTGGTATTTACTTACAAAGCAATATCACTCAGCAATGAAATCTATGTCATCAGGCCCTTAGCAGCACAATGAGTGGATTCAGGTATGATGATTCTAACTGAAATAAGTCACACAGAAAAAGAAACATCATAAGATATCAGTAATACACGGAATGTAAACTTGGCTACACAGGAACTGAATTACAGAACAGAACAGGGTCTCAAATTTAGAAAACCAACTTATGCTTGCTTAAGGGGAAAGGTGAGTTGGGGTGCTGCATAAAACCAGAGATTGAAATGAGCACAGATAAAGTTCCTTAAGCCAAATATGGAATAGACAAGAGCTACTCCTTGCTCAACGAAATGGACTCAACACCGCATATTAAATGCCTAAGAATGTACCTGACTAGTAAGTATCTTAAAACCTATGGATTGCTATGTCTCCGAAAGAGAATCAAGCATGTGTACAGGGGCATAAACGCAGCAGTGATAGGATTGGAGAGGTTCGGTGAGCAAATGAAGACCCTTTGAAGTCATATTGCATGGTACCCATTCCAGGGGTTTCAACTACCCAGGTTTAAGGTATTCTTCCTTCAGCTAAAACATGCATGTGGAACCTAGAGTATGATCAACCATGTGATCGGGAGACGTGTTCAAATATGTCTCAGTTTTCGTACCCTGGTACTCGGGTGCAACATTCCAGACGCTTTACTAACACCCTCCCGACTTGGAGAGTCAGTCCCTTTAACCTCCTGTTTGGCCCAGTTTGCAATTTCTGCGGAAGATGAACAGGAATAGCGAGAACCAATGAGAGACTAGCTGGAAGGTGTCTGGACGGGCAAATTTAACTCTCATTTCCCACCAGGAAGAGGAATTAACCAAAGGCTCAGCGTGCCGTGCCGGAACCAGATTAGGGCCTGAAGCCATCCTGCGGTGTTGCGGCCAGCTCAAAAGAAAGCGAGTTGAAGAAAGGAGCTCAGGGGCACTGTAATTCACAAACCTGCAGAGTTATAAATGACAGCTATCGTCCAAAAATATACTGAAGTAAGGCTGCCCAGAGGACTTGAAAGCGGGGCAGAATTGCAGGAAACCGATTTCAGGAGGCAGACTGGAATTGCATTGAAAGCATAGGAAAAGAGGCAGAACGTCCACAATGATGCACTTGGCCAAAAAGGGCGTATGCGTTTTTTCCTGAATATATTCAGGAAAAAACGCATACGCCCTTTTTGGCCAACCAAGCAAGCTTGCAAAGGAAATCTGCACTACAATGAAGTCTCACTTCCCCCCGGTCAAAAGGGCCATCTGAAAAAAGTGTAAAATCCAGAAAGGCAGGACAGGCCATGGAGAACTGGGAGCCTTGTTATGCTGATGGGCGGGATGTAAATTGCCAACAGACACTCGGGAGAAGTGTATGGTGTTTCCTGAAACATCTAAAAAACAAAGCAACAGAGCCTAGGGCACTTCCACTTATGGTCCTATAGCTTAGGGAAATTAAAATCAAAAAGACACAGCCACCCCAAAGTTTGGGACGCCTCTGTTTACAAGAACCTCGTTTACCGTACAAGTTCAACATCGCAGAAAGTGAAAAATGGATAAAGAAGTTGTGGTATTTACTTACAAAGCAATATCACTCAGCAATGAAATCTATGTCATCAGGCCCTTAGCAGCACAATGAGTGGATTCAGGTATGATGATTCTAACTGAAATAAGTCACACAGAAAAAGAAACATCATAAGATATCAGTAATACACGGAATGTAAACTTGGCTACACAGGAACTGAATTACAGAACAGAACAGGGTCTCAAATTTAGAAAACCAACTTATGCTTGCTTAAGGGGAAAGGTGAGTTGGGGTGCTGCATAAAACCAGAGATTGAAATGAGCACAGATAAAGTTCCTTAAGCCAAATATGGAATAGACAAGAGCTACTCCTTGCTCAACGAAATGGACTCAACACCGCATATTAAATGCCTAAGAATGTACCTGACTAGTAAGTATCTTAAAACCTATGGATTGCTATGTCTCCGAAAGAGAATCAAGCATGTGTACAGGGGCATAAACGCAGCAGTGATAGGATTGGAGAGGTTCGGTGAGCAAATGAAGACCCTTTGAAGTCATATTGCATGGTACCCATTCCAGGGGTTTCAACTACCCAGGTTTAAGGTATTCTTCCTTCAGCTAAAACATGCATGTGGAACCTAGAGTATGATCAACCATGTGATCGGGAGACGTGTTCAAATATGTCTCAGTTTTCGTACCCTGGTACTCGGGTGCAACATTCCAGACGCTTTACTAACACCCTCCCGACTTGGAGAGTCAGTCCCTTTAACCTCCTGTTTGGCCCAGTTTGCAATTTCTGCGGAAGATGAACAGGAATAGCGAGAACCAATGAGAGACTAGCTGGAAGGTGTCTGGACGGGCAAATTTAACTCTCATTTCCCACCAGGAAGAGGAATTAACCAAAGGCTCAGCGTGCCGTGCCGGAACCAGATTAGGGCCTGAAGCCATCCTGCGGTGTTGCGGCCAGCTCAAAAGAAAGCGAGTTGAAGAAAGGAGCTCAGGGGCACTGTAATTCACAAACCTGCAGAGTTATAAATGACAGCTATCGTCCAAAAATATACTGAAGTAAGGCTGCCCAGAGGACTTGAAAGCGGGGCAGAATTGCAGGAAACCGATTTCAGGAGGCAGACTGGAATTGCATTGAAAGCATAGGAAAAGAGGCAGAACGTCCACAATGATGCACTTGGCCAAAAAGGGCGTATGCGTTTTTTCCTGAATATATTCAGGAAAAAACGCATACGCCCTTTTTGGCCAACCAAGCAAGCTTGCAAAGGAAATCTGCACTACAATGAAGTCTCACTTCCCCCCGGTCAAAAGGGCCATCTGAAAAAAGTGTAAAATCCAGAAAGGCAGGACAGGCCATGGAGAACTGGGAGCCTTGTTATGCTGATGGGCGGGATGTAAATTGCCAACAGACACTCGGGAGAAGTGTATGGTGTTTCCTGAAACATCTAAAAAACAAAGCAACAGAGCCTAGGGCACTTCCACTTATGGTCCTATAGCTTAGGGAAATTAAAATCAAAAAGACACAGCCACCCCAAAGTTTGGGACGCCTCTGTTTACAAGAACCTCGTTTACCGTACAAGTTCAACATCGCAGAAAGTGAAAAATGGATAAAGAAGTTGTGGTATTTACTTACAAAGCAATATCACTCAGCAATGAAATCTATGTCATCAGGCCCTTAGCAGCACAATGAGTGGATTCAGGTATGATGATTCTAACTGAAATAAGTCACACAGAAAAAGAAACATCATAAGATATCAGTAATACACGGAATGTAAACTTGGCTACACAGGAACTGAATTACAGAACAGAACAGGGTCTCAAATTTAGAAAACCAACTTATGCTTGCTTAAGGGGAAAGGTGAGTTGGGGTGCTGCATAAAACCAGAGATTGAAATGAGCACAGATAAAGTTCCTTAAGCCAAATATGGAATAGACAAGAGCTACTCCTTGCTCAACGAAATGGACTCAACACCGCATATTAAATGCCTAAGAATGTACCTGACTAGTAAGTATCTTAAAACCTATGGATTGCTATGTCTCCGAAAGAGAATCAAGCATGTGTACAGGGGCATAAACGCAGCAGTGATAGGATTGGAGAGGTTCGGTGAGCAAATGAAGACCCTTTGAAGTCATATTGCATGGTACCCATTCCAGGGGTTTCAACTACCCAGGTTTAAGGTATTCTTCCTTCAGCTAAAACATGCATGTGGAACCTAGAGTATGATCAACCATGTGATCGGGAGACGTGTTCAAATATGTCTCAGTTTTCGTACCCTGGTACTCGGGTGCAACATTCCAGACGCTTTACTAACACCCTCCCGACTTGGAGAGTCAGTCCCTTTAACCTCCTGTTTGGCCCAGTTTGCAATTTCTGCGGAAGATGAACAGGAATAGCGAGAACCAATGAGAGACTAGCTGGAAGGTGTCTGGACGGGCAAATTTAACTCTCATTTCCCACCAGGAAGAGGAATTAACCAAAGGCTCAGCGTGCCGTGCCGGAACCAGATTAGGGCCTGAAGCCATCCTGCGGTGTTGCGGCCAGCTCAAAAGAAAGCGAGTTGAAGAAAGGAGCTCAGGGGCACTGTAATTCACAAACCTGCAGAGTTATAAATGACAGCTATCGTCCAAAAATATACTGAAGTAAGGCTGCCCAGAGGACTTGAAAGCGGGGCAGAATTGCAGGAAACCGATTTCAGGAGGCAGACTGGAATTGCATTGAAAGCATAGGAAAAGAGGCAGAACGTCCACAATGATGCACTTGGCCAAAAAGGGCGTATGCGTTTTTTCCTGAATATATTCAGGAAAAAACGCATACGCCCTTTTTGGCCAACCAAGCAAGCTTGCAAAGGAAATCTGCACTACAATGAAGTCTCACTTCCCCCCGGTCAAAAGGGCCATCTGAAAAAAGTGTAAAATCCAGAAAGGCAGGACAGGCCATGGAGAACTGGGAGCCTTGTTATGCTGATGGGCGGGATGTAAATTGCCAACAGACACTCGGGAGAAGTGTATGGTGTTTCCTGAAACATCTAAAAAACAAAGCAACAGAGCCTAGGGCACTTCCACTTATGGTCCTATAGCTTAGGGAAATTAAAATCAAAAAGACACAGCCACCCCAAAGTTTGGGACGCCTCTGTTTACAAGAACCTCGTTTACCGTACAAGTTCAACATCGCAGAAAGTGAAAAATGGATAAAGAAGTTGTGGTATTTACTTACAAAGCAATATCACTCAGCAATGAAATCTATGTCATCAGGCCCTTAGCAGCACAATGAGTGGATTCAGGTATGATGATTCTAACTGAAATAAGTCACACAGAAAAAGAAACATCATAAGATATCAGTAATACACGGAATGTAAACTTGGCTACACAGGAACTGAATTACAGAACAGAACAGGGTCTCAAATTTAGAAAACCAACTTATGCTTGCTTAAGGGGAAAGGTGAGTTGGGGTGCTGCATAAAACCAGAGATTGAAATGAGCACAGATAAAGTTCCTTAAGCCAAATATGGAATAGACAAGAGCTACTCCTTGCTCAACGAAATGGACTCAACACCGCATATTAAATGCCTAAGAATGTACCTGACTAGTAAGTATCTTAAAACCTATGGATTGCTATGTCTCCGAAAGAGAATCAAGCATGTGTACAGGGGCATAAACGCAGCAGTGATAGGATTGGAGAGGTTCGGTGAGCAAATGAAGACCCTTTGAAGTCATATTGCATGGTACCCATTCCACGGGTTTCAACTACCCAGGTTTAAGGTATTCTTCCTTCAGCTAAAACATGCATGTGGAACCTAGAGTATGATCAACCATGTGATCGGGAGACGTGTTCAAATATGTCTCAGTTTTCGTACCCTGGTACTCGGGTGCAACATTCCAGACGCTTTACTAACACCCTCCCGACTTGGAGAGTCAGTCCCTTTAACCTCCTGTTTGGCCCAGTTTGCAATTTCTGCGGAAGATGAACAGGAATAGCGAGAACCAATGAGAGACTAGCTGGAAGGTGTCTGGACGGGCAAATTTAACTCTCATTTCCCACCAGGAAGAGGAATTAACCAAAGGCTCAGCGTGCCGTGCCGGAACCAGATTAGGGCCTGAAGCCATCCTGCGGTGTTGCGGCCAGCTCAAAAGAAAGCGAGTTGAAGAAAGGAGCTCAGGGGCACTGTAATTCACAAACCTGCAGAGTTATAAATGACAGCTATCGTCCAAAAATATACTGAAGTAAGGCTGCCCAGAGGACTTGAAAGCGGGGCAGAATTGCAGGAAACCGATTTCAGGAGGCAGACTGGAATTGCATTGAAAGCATAGGAAAAGAGGCAGAACGTCCACAATGATGCACTTGGCCAAAAAGGGCGTATGCGTTTTTTCCTGAATATATTCAGGAAAAAACGCATACGCCCTTTTTGGCCAACCAAGCAAGCTTGCAAAGGAAATCTGCACTACAATGAAGTCTCACTTCCCCCCGGTCAAAAGGGCCATCTGAAAAAAGTGTAAAATCCAGAAAGGCAGGACAGGCCATGGAGAACTGGGAGCCTTGTTATGCTGATGGGCGGGATGTAAATTGCCAACAGACACTCGGGAGAAGTGTATGGTGTTTCCTGAAACATCTAAAAAACAAAGCAACAGAGCCTAGGGCACTTCCACTTATGGTCCTATAGCTTAGGGAAATTAAAATCAAAAAGACACGGCCACCCCAAAGTTTGGGACGCCTCTGTTTACAAGAACCTCGTTTACCGTACGAGTTCAACATCGCAGAAAGTGAAAAATGGATAAAGAAGTTGTGGTATTTACTTACAAAGCAATATCACTCAGCAATGAAATCTATGTCATCAGGCCCTTAGCAGCACAATGAGTGGATTCAGGTATGATGATTCTAACTGAAATAAGTCACACAGAAAAAGAAACATCATAAGATATCAGTAATACACGGAATGTAAACTTGGCTACACAGGAACTGAATTACAGAACAGAACAGGGTCTCAAATTTAGAAAACCAACTTATGCTTGCTTAAGGGGAAAGGTGAGTTGGGGTGCTGCATAAAACCAGAGATTGAAATGAGCACAGATAAAGTTCCTTAAGCCAAATATGGAATAGACAAGAGCTACTCCTTGCTCAACGAAATGGACTCAACACCGCATATTAAATGCCTAAGAATGTACCTGACTAGTAAGTATCTTAAAACCTATGGATTGCTATGTCTCCGAAAGAGAATCAAGCATGTGTACAGGGGCATAAACGCAGCAGTGATAGGATTGGAGAGGTTCGGTGAGCAAATGAAGACCCTTTGAAGTCATATTGCATGGTACCCATTCCACGGGTTTCAACTACCCAGGTTTAAGGTATTCTTCCTTCAGCTAAAACATGCATGTGGAACCTAGAGTATGATCAACCATGTGATCGGGAGACGTGTTCAAATATGTCTCAGTTTTCGTACCCTGGTACTCGGGTGCAACATTCCAGACGCTTTACTAACACCCTCCCGACTTGGAGAGTCAGTCCCTTTAACCTCCTGTTTGGCCCAGTTTGCAATTTCTGCGGAAGATGAACAGGAATAGCGAGAACCAATGAGAGACTAGCTGGAAGGTGTCTGGACGGGCAAATTTAACTCTCATTTCCCACCAGGAAGAGGAATTAACCAAAGGCTCAGCGTGCCGTGCCGGAACCAGATTAGGGCCTGAAGCCATCCTGCGGTGTTGCGGCCAGCTCAAAAGAAAGCGAGTTGAAGAAAGGAGCTCAGGGGCACTGTAATTCACAAACCTGCAGAGTTATAAATGACAGCTATCGTCCAAAAATATACTGAAGTAAGGCTGCCCAGAGGACTTGAAAGCGGGGCAGAATTGCAGGAAACCGATTTCAGGAGGCAGACTGGAATTGCATTGAAAGCATAGGAAAAGAGGCAGAACGTCCACAATGATGCACTTGGCCAAAAAGGGCGTATGCGTTTTTTCCTGAATATATTCAGGAAAAAACGCATACGCCCTTTTTGGCCAACCAAGCAAGCTTGCAAAGGAAATCTGCACTACAATGAAGTCTCACTTCCCCCCGGTCAAAAGGGCCATCTGAAAAAAGTGTAAAATCCAGAAAGGCAGGACAGGCCATGGAGAACTGGGAGCCTTGTTATGCTGATGGGCGGGATGTAAATTGCCAACAGACACTCGGGAGAAGTGTATGGTGTTTCCTGAAACATCTAAAAAACAAAGCAACAGAGCCTAGGGCACTTCCACTTATGGTCCTATAGCTTAGGGAAATTAAAATCAAAAAGACACAGCCACCCCAAAGTTTGGGACGCCTCTGTTTACAAGAACCTCGTTTACCGTACGAGTTCAACATCGCAGAAAGTGAAAAATGGATAAAGAAGTTGTGGTATTTACTTACAAAGCAATATCACTCAGCAATGAAATCTATGTCATCAGGCCCTTAGCAGCACAATGAGTGGATTCAGGTATGATGATTCTAACTGAAATAAGTCACACAGAAAAAGAAACATCATAAGATATCAGTAATACACGGAATGTAAACTTGGCTACACAGGAACTGAATTACAGAACAGAACAGGGTCTCAAATTTAGAAAACCAACTTATGCTTGCTTAAGGGGAAAGGTGAGTTGGGGTGCTGCATAAAACCAGAGATTGAAATGAGCACAGATAAAGTTCCTTAAGCCAAATATGGAATAGACAAGAGCTACTCCTTGCTCAACGAAATGGACTCAACACCGCATATTAAATGCCTAAGAATGTACCTGACTAGTAAGTATCTTAAAACCTATGGATTGCTATGTCTCCGAAAGAGAATCAAGCATGTGTACAGGGGCATAAACGCAGCAGTGATAGGATTGGAGAGGTTCGGTGAGCAAATGAAGACCCTTTGAAGTCATATTGCATGGTACCCATTCCACGGGTTTCAACTACCCAGGTTTAAGGTATTCTTCCTTCAGCTAAAACATGCATGTGGAACCTAGAGTATGATCAACCATGTGATCGGGAGACGTGTTCAAATATGTCTCAGTTTTCGTACCCTGGTACTCGGGTGCAACATTCCAGACGCTTTACTAACACCCTCCCGACTTGGAGAGTCAGTCCCTTTAACCTCCTGTTTGGCCCAGTTTGCAATTTCTGCGGAAGATGAACAGGAATAGCGAGAACCAATGAGAGACTAGCTGGAAGGTGTCTGGACGGGCAAATTTAACTCTCATTTCCCACCAGGAAGAGGAATTAACCAAAGGCTCAGCGTGCCGTGCCGGAACCAGATTAGGGCCTGAAGCCATCCTGCGGTGTTGCGGCCAGCTCAAAAGAAAGCGAGTTGAAGAAAGGAGCTCAGGGGCACTGTAATTCACAAACCTGCAGAGTTATAAATGACAGCTATCGTCCAAAAATATACTGAAGTAAGGCTGCCCAGAGGACTTGAAAGCGGGGCAGAATTGCAGGAAACCGATTTCAGGAGGCAGACTGGAATTGCATTGAAAGCATAGGAAAAGAGGCAGAACGTCCACAATGATGCACTTGGCCAAAAAGGGCGTATGCGTTTTTTCCTGAATATATTCAGGAAAAAACGCATACGCCCTTTTTGGCCAACCAAGCAAGCTTGCAAAGGAAATCTGCACTACAATGAAGTCTCACTTCCCCCCGGTCAAAAGGGCCATCTGAAAAAAGTGTAAAATCCAGAAAGGCAGGACAGGCCATGGAGAACTGGGAGCCTTGTTATGCTGATGGGCGGGATGTAAATTGCCAACAGACACTCGGGAGAAGTGTATGGTGTTTCCTGAAACATCTAAAAAACAAAGCAACAGAGCCTAGGGCACTTCCACTTATGGTCCTATAGCTTAGGGAAATTAAAATCAAAAAGACACAGCCACCCCAAAGTTTGGGACGCCTCTGTTTACAAGAACCTCATTTACCGTACGAGTTCAACATCGCAGAAAGTGAAAAATGGATAAAGAAGTTGTGGTATTTACTTACAAAGCAATATCACTCAGCAATGAAATCTATGTCATCAGGCCCTTAGCAGCACAATGAGTGGATTCAGGTATGATGATTCTAACTGAAATAAGTCACACAGAAAAAGAAACATCATAAGATATCAGTAATACACGGAATGTAAACTTGGCTACACAGGAACTGAATTACAGAACAGAACAGGGTCTCAAATTTAGAAAACCAACTTATGCTTGCTTAAGGGGAAAGGTGAGTTGGGGTGCTGCATAAAACCAGAGATTGAAATGAGCACAGATAAAGTTCCTTAAGCCAAATATGGAATAGACAAGAGCTACTCCTTGCTCAACGAAATGGACTCAACACCGCATATTAAATGCCTAAGAATGTACCTGACTAGTAAGTATCTTAAAACCTATGGATTGCTATGTCTCCGAAAGAGAATCAAGCATGTGTACAGGGGCATAAACGCAGCAGTGATAGGATTGGAGAGGTTCGGTGAGCAAATGAAGACCCTTTGAAGTCATATTGCATGGTACCCATTCCACGGGTTTCAACTACCCAGGTTTAAGGTATTCTTCCTTCAGCTAAAACATGCATGTGGAACCTAGAGTATGATCAACCATGTGATCGGGAGACGTGTTCAAATATGTCTCAGTTTTCGTACCCTGGTACTCGGGTGCAACATTCCAGACGCTTTACTAACACCCTCCCGACTTGGAGAGTCAGTCCCTTTAACCTCCTGTTTGGCCCAGTTTGCAATTTCTGCGGAAGATGAACAGGAATAGCGAGAACCAATGAGAGACTAGCTGGAAGGTGTCTGGACGGGCAAATTTAACTCTCATTTCCCACCAGGAAGAGGAATTAACCAAAGGCTCAGCGTGCCGTGCCGGAACCAGATTAGGGCCTGAAGCCATCCTGCGGTGTTGCGGCCAGCTCAAAAGAAAGCGAGTTGAAGAAAGGAGCTCAGGGGCACTGTAATTCACAAACCTGCAGAGTTATAAATGACAGCTATCGTCCAAAAATATACTGAAGTAAGGCTGCCCAGAGGACTTGAAAGCGGGGCAGAATTGCAGGAAACCGATTTCAGGAGGCAGACTGGAATTGCATTGAAAGCATAGGAAAAGAGGCAGAACGTCCACAATGATGCACTTGGCCAAAAAGGGCGTATGCGTTTTTTCCTGAATATATTCAGGAAAAAACGCATACGCCCTTTTTGGCCAACCAAGCAAGCTTGCAAAGGAAATCTGCACTACAATGAAGTCTCACTTCCCCCCGGTCAAAAGGGCCATCTGAAAAAAGTGTAAAATCCAGAAAGGCAGGACAGGCCATGGAGAACTGGGAGCCTTGTTATGCTGATGGGCGGGATGTAAATTGCCAACAGACACTCGGGAGAAGTGTATGGTGTTTCCTGAAACATCTAAAAAACAAAGCAACAGAGCCTAGGGCACTTCCACTTATGGTCCTATAGCTTAGGGAAATTAAAATCAAAAAGACACAGCCACCCCAAAGTTTGGGACGCCTCTGTTTACAAGAACCTCGTTTACCGTACAAGTTCAACATCGCAGAAAGTGAAAAATGGATAAAGAAGTTGTGGTATTTACTTACAAAGCAATATCACTCAGCAATGAAATCTATGTCATCAGGCCCTTAGCAGCACAATGAGTGGATTCAGGTATGATGATTCTAACTGAAATAAGTCACACAGAAAAAGAAACATCATAAGATATCAGTAATACACGGAATGTAAACTTGGCTACACAGGAACTGAATTACAGAACAGAACAGGGTCTCAAATTTAGAAAACCAACTTATGCTTGCTTAAGGGGAAAGGTGAGTTGGGGTGCTGCATAAAACCAGAGATTGAAATGAGCACAGATAAAGTTCCTTAAGCCAAATATGGAATAGACAAGAGCTACTCCTTGCTCAACGAAATGGACTCAACACCGCATATTAAATGCCTAAGAATGTACCTGACTAGTAAGTATCTTAAAACCTATGGATTGCTATGTCTCCGAAAGAGAATCAAGCATGTGTACAGGGGCATAAACGCAGCAGTGATAGGATTGGAGAGGTTCGGTGAGCAAATGAAGACCCTTTGAAGTCATATTGCATGGTACCCATTCCACGGGTTTCAACTACCCAGGTTTAAGGTATTCTTCCTTCAGCTAAAACATGCATGTGGAACCTAGAGTATGATCAACCATGTGATCGGGAGACGTGTTCAAATATGTCTCAGTTTTCGTACCCTGGTACTCGGGTGCAACATTCCAGACGCTTTACTAACACCCTCCCGACTTGGAGAGTCAGTCCCTTTAACCTCCTGTTTGGCCCAGTTTGCAATTTCTGCGGAAGATGAACTGGAATAGCGAGAACCAATGAGAGACTAGCTGGAAGGTGTCTGGACGGGCAAATTTAACTCTCATTTCCCACCAGGAAGAGGAATTAACCAAAGGCTCAGCGTGCCGTGCCGGAACCAGATTAGGGCCTGAAGCCATCCTGCGGTGTTGCGGCCAGCTCAAAAGAAAGCGAGTTGAAGAAAGGAGCTCAGGGGCACTGTAATTCACAAACCTGCAGAGTTATAAATGACAGCTATCGTCCAAAAATATACTGAAGTAAGGCTGCCCAGAGGACTTGAAAGCGGGGCAGAATTGCAGGAAACCGATTTCAGGAGGCAGACTGGAATTGCATTGAAAGCATAGGAAAAGAGGCAGAACGTCCACAATGATGCACTTGGCCAAAAAGGGCGTATGCGTTTTTTCCTGAATATATTCAGGAAAAAACGCATACGCCCTTTTTGGCCAACCAAGCAAGCTTGCAAAGGAAATCTGCACTACAATGAAGTCTCACTTCCCCCCGGTCAAAAGGGCCATCTGAAAAAAGTGTAAAATCCAGAAAGGCAGGACAGGCCATGGAGAACTGGGAGCCTTGTTATGCTGATGGGCGGGATGTAAATTGCCAACAGACACTCGGGAGAAGTGTATGGTGTTTCCTGAAACATCTAAAAAACAAAGCAACAGAGCCTAGGGCACTTCCACTTATGGTCCTATAGCTTAGGGAAATTAAAATCAAAAAGACACAGCCACCCCAAAGTTTGGGACGCCTCTGTTTACAAGAACCTCGTTTACCGTACGAGTTCAACATCGCAGAAAGTGAAAAATGGATAAAGAAGTTGTGGTATTTACTTACAAAGCAATATCACTCAGCAATGAAATCTATGTCATCAGGCCCTTAGCAGCACAATGAGTGGATTCAGGTATGATGATTCTAACTGAAATAAGTCACACAGAAAAAGAAACATCATAAGATATCAGTAATACACGGAATGTAAACTTGGCTACACAGGAACTGAATTACAGAACAGAACAGGGTCTCAAATTTAGAAAACCAACTTATGCTTGCTTAAGGGGAAAGGTGAGTTGGGGTGCTGCATAAAACCAGAGATTGAAATGAGCACAGATAAAGTTCCTTAAGCCAAATATGGAATAGACAAGAGCTACTCCTTGCTCAACGAAATGGACTCAACACTGCATATTAAATGCCTAAGAATGTACCTGACTAGTAAGTATCTTAAAACCTATGGATTGCTATGTCTCCGAAAGAGAATCAAGCATGTGTACAGGGGCATAAACGCAGCAGTGATAGGATTGGAGAGGTTCGGTGAGCAAATGAAGACCCTTTGAAGTCATATTGCATGGTACCCATTCCAGGGGTTTCAACTACCCAGGTTTAAGGTATTCTTCCTTCAGCTAAAACATGCATGTGGAACCTAGAGTATGATCAACCATGTGATCGGGAGACGTGTTCAAATATGTCTCAGTTTTCGTACCCTGGTACTCGGGTGCAACATTCCAGACGCTTTACTAACACCCTCCCGACTTGGAGAGTCAGTCCCTTTAACCTCCTGTTTGGCCCAGTTTGCAATTTCTGCGGAAGATGAACAGGAATAGCGAGAACCAATGAGAGACTAGCTGGAAGGTGTCTGGACGGGCAAATTTAACTCTCATTTCCCACCAGGAAGAGGAATTAACCAAAGGCTCAGCGTGCCGTGCCGGAACCAGATTAGGGCCTGAAGCCATCCTGCGGTGTTGCGGCCAGCTCAAAAGAAAGCGAGTTGAAGAAAGGAGCTCAGGGGCACTGTAATTCACAAACCTGCAGAGTTATAAATGACAGCTATCGTCCAAAAATATACTGAAGTAAGGCTGCCCAGAGGACTTGAAAGCGGGGCAGAATTGCAGGAAACCGATTTCAGGAGGCAGACTGGAATTGCATTGAAAGCATAGGAAAAGAGGCAGAACGTCCACAATGATGCACTTGGCCAAAAAGGGCGTATGCGTTTTTTCCTGAATATATTCAGGAAAAAACGCATACGCCCTTTTTGGCCAACCAAGCAAGCTTGCAAAGGAAATCTGCACTACAATGAAGTCTCACTTCCCCCCGGTCAAAAGGGCCATCTGAAAAAAGTGTAAAATCCAGAAAGGCAGGACAGGCCATGGAGAACTGGGAGCCTTGTTATGCTGATGGGCGGGATGTAAATTGCCAACAGACACTCGGGAGAAGTGTATGGTGTTTCCTGAAACATCTAAAAAACAAAGCAACAGAGCCTAGGGCACTTCCACTTATGGTCCTATAGCTTAGGGAAATTAAAATCAAAAAGACACGGCCACCCCAAAGTTTGGGACGCCTCTGTTTACAAGAACCTCGTTTACCGTACAAGTTCAACATCGCAGAAAGTGAAAAATGGATAAAGAAGTTGTGGTATTTACTTACAAAGCAATATCACTCAGCAATGAAATCTATGTCATCAGGCCCTTAGCAGCACAATGAGTGGATTCAGGTATGATGATTCTAACTGAAATAAGTCACACAGAAAAAGAAACATCATAAGATATCAGTAATACACGGAATGTAAACTTGGCTACACAGGAACTGAATTACAGAACAGAACAGGGTCTCAAATTTAGAAAACCAACTTATGCTTGCTTAAGGGGAAAGGTGAGTTGGGGTGCTGCATAAAACCAGAGATTGAAATGAGCACAGATAAAGTTCCTTAAGCCAAATATGGAATAGACAAGAGCTACTCCTTGCTCAACGAAATGGACTCAACACCGCATATTAAATGCCTAAGAATGTACCTGACTAGTAAGTATCTTAAAACCTATGGATTGCTATGTCTCCGAAAGAGAATCAAGCATGTGTACAGGGGCATAAACGCAGCAGTGATAGGATTGGAGAGGTTCGGTGAGCAAATGAAGACCCTTTGAAGTCATATTGCATGGTACCCATTCCACGGGTTTCAACTACCCAGGTTTAAGGTATTCTTCCTTCAGCTAAAACATGCATGTGGAACCTAGAGTATGATCAACCATGTGATCGGGAGACGTGTTCAAATATGTCTCAGTTTTCGTACCCTGGTACTCGGGTGCAACATTCCAGACGCTTTACTAACACCCTCCCGACTTGGAGAGTCAGTCCCTTTAACCTCCTGTTTGGCCCAGTTTGCAATTTCTGCGGAAGATGAACAGGAATAGCGAGAACCAATGAGAGACTAGCTGGAAGGTGTCTGGACGGGCAAATTTAACTCTCATTTCCCACCAGGAAGAGGAATTAACCAAAGGCTCAGCGTGCCGTGCCGGAACCAGATTAGGGCCTGAAGCCATCCTGCGGTGTTGCGGCCAGCTCAAAAGAAAGCGAGTTGAAGAAAGGAGCTCAGGGGCACTGTAATTCACAAACCTGCAGAGTTATAAATGACAGCTATCGTCCAAAAATATACTGAAGTAAGGCTGCCCAGAGGACTTGAAAGCGGGGCAGAATTGCAGGAAACCGATTTCAGGAGGCAGACTGGAATTGCATTGAAAGCATAGGAAAAGAGGCAGAACGTCCACAATGATGCACTTGGCCAAAAAGGGCGTATGCGTTTTTTCCTGAATATATTCAGGAAAAAACGCATACGCCCTTTTTGGCCAACCAAGCAAGCTTGCAAAGGAAATCTGCACTACAATGAAGTCTCACTTCCCCCCGGTCAAAAGGGCCATCTGAAAAAAGTGTAAAATCCAGAAAGGCAGGACAGGCCATGGAGAACTGGGAGCCTTGTTATGCTGATGGACGGGATGTAAATTGCCAACAGACACTCGGGAGAAGTGTATGGTGTTTCCTGAAACATCTAAAAAACAAAGCAACAGAGCCTAGGGCACTTCCACTTATGGTCCTATAGCTTAGGGAAATTAAAATCAAAAAGACACAGCCACCCCAAAGTTTGGGACGCCTCTGTTTACAAGAACCTCGTTTACCGTACAAGTTCAACATCGCAGAAAGTGAAAAATGGATAAAGAAGTTGTGGTATTTACTTACAAAGCAATATCACTCAGCAATGAAATCTATGTCATCAGGCCCTTAGCAGCACAATGAGTGGATTCAGGTATGATGATTCTAACTGAAATAAGTCACACAGAAAAAGAAACATCATAAGATATCAGTAATACACGGAATGTAAACTTGGCTACACAGGAACTGAATTACAGAACAGAACAGGGTCTCAAATTTAGAAAACCAACTTATGCTTGCTTAAGGGGAAAGGTGAGTTGGGGTGCTGCATAAAACCAGAGATTGAAATGAGCACAGATAAAGTTCCTTAAGCCAAATATGGAATAGACAAGAGCTACTCCTTGCTCAACGAAATGGACTCAACACCGCATATTAAATGCCTAAGAATGTACCTGACTAGTAAGTATCTTAAAACCTATGGATTGCTATGTCTCCGAAAGAGAATCAAGCATGTGTACAGGGGCATAAACGCAGCAGTGATAGGATTGGAGAGGTTCGGTGAGCAAATGAAGACCCTTTGAAGTCATATTGCATGGTACCCATTCCACGGGTTTCAACTACCCAGGTTTAAGGTATTCTTCCTTCAGCTAAAACATGCATGTGGAACCTAGAGTATGATCAACCATGTGATCGGGAGACGTGTTCAAATATGTCTCAGTTTTCGTACCCTGGTACTCGGGTGCAACATTCCAGACGCTTTACTAACACCCTCCCGACTTGGAGAGTCAGTCCCTTTAACCTCCTGTTTGGCCCAGTTTGCAATTTCTGCGGAAGATGAACAGGAATAGCGAGAACCAATGAGAGACTAGCTGGAAGGTGTCTGGACGGGCAAATTTAACTCTCATTTCCCACCAGGAAGAGGAATTAACCAAAGGCTCAGCGTGCCGTGCCGGAACCAGATTAGGGCCTGAAGCCATCCTGCGGTGTTGCGGCCAGCTCAAAAGAAAGCGAGTTGAAGAAAGGAGCTCAGGGGCACTGTAATTCACAAACCTGCAGAGTTATAAATGACAGCTATCGTCCAAAAATATACTGAAGTAAGGCTGCCCAGAGGACTTGAAAGCGGGGCAGAATTGCAGGAAACCGATTTCAGGAGGCAGACTGGAATTGCATTGAAAGCATAGGAAAAGAGGCAGAACGTCCACAATGATGCACTTGGCCAAAAAGGGCGTATGCGTTTTTTCCTGAATATATTCAGGAAAAAACGCATACGCCCTTTTTGGCCAACCAAGCAAGCTTGCAAAGGAAATCTGCACTACAATGAAGTCTCACTTCCCCCCGGTCAAAAGGGCCATCTGAAAAAAGTGTAAAATCCAGAAAGGCAGGACAGGCCATGGAGAACTGGGAGCCTTGTTATGCTGATGGGCGGGATGTAAATTGCCAACAGACACTCGGGAGAAGTGTATGGTGTTTCCTGAAACATCTAAAAAACAAAGCAACAGAGCCTAGGGCACTTCCACTTATGGTCCTATAGCTTAGGGAAATTAAAATCAAAAAGACACAGCCACCCCAAAGTTTGGGACGCCTCTGTTTACAAGAACCTCGTTTACCGTACGAGTTCAACATCGCAGAAAGTGAAAAATGGATAAAGAAGTTGTGGTATTTACTTACAAAGCAATATCACTCAGCAATGAAATCTATGTCATCAGGCCCTTAGCAGCACAATGAGTGGATTCAGGTATGATGATTCTAACTGAAATAAGTCACACAGAAAAAGAAACATCATAAGATATCAGTAATACACGGAATGTAAACTTGGCTACACAGGAACTGAATTACAGAACAGAACAGGGTCTCAAATTTAGAAAACCAACTTATGCTTGCTTAAGGGGAAAGGTGAGTTGGGGTGCTGCATAAAACCAGAGATTGAAATGAGCACAGATAAAGTTCCTTAAGCCAAATATGGAATAGACAAGAGCTACTCCTTGCTCAACGAAATGGACTCAACACCGCATATTAAATGCCTAAGAATGTACCTGACTAGTAAGTATCTTAAAACCTATGGATTGCTATGTCTCCGAAAGAGAATCAAGCATGTGTACAGGGGCATAAACGCAGCAGTGATAGGATTGGAGAGGTTCGGTGAGCAAATGAAGACCCTTTGAAGTCATATTGCATGGTACCCATTCCACGGGTTTCAACTACCCAGGTTTAAGGTATTCTTCCTTCAGCTAAAACATGCATGTGGAACCTAGAGTATGATCAACCATGTGATCGGGAGACGTGTTCAAATATGTCTCAGTTTTCGTACCCTGGTACTCGGGTGCAACATTCCAGACGCTTTACTAACACCCTCCCGACTTGGAGAGTCAGTCCCTTTAACCTCCTGTTTGGCCCAGTTTGCAATTTCTGCGGAAGATGAACAGGAATAGCGAGAACCAATGAGAGACTAGCTGGAAGGTGTCTGGACGGGCAAATTTAACTCTCATTTCCCACCAGGAAGAGGAATTAACCAAAGGCTCAGCGTGCCGTGCCGGAACCAGATTAGGGCCTGAAGCCATCCTGCGGTGTTGCGGCCAGCTCAAAAGAAAGCGAGTTGAAGAAAGGAGCTCAGGGGCACTGTAATTCACAAACCTGCAGAGTTATAAATGACAGCTATCGTCCAAAAATATACTGAAGTAAGGCTGCCCAGAGGACTTGAAAGCGGGGCAGAATTGCAGGAAACCGATTTCAGGAGGCAGACTGGAATTGCATTGAAAGCATAGGAAAAGAGGCAGAACGTCCACAATGATGCACTTGGCCAAAAAGGGCGTATGCGTTTTTTCCTGAATATATTCAGGAAAAAACGCATACGCCCTTTTTGGCCAACCAAGCAAGCTTGCAAAGGAAATCTGCACTACAATGAAGTCTCACTTCCCCCCGGTCAAAAGGGCCATCTGAAAAAAGTGTAAAATCCAGAAAGGCAGGACAGGCCATGGAGAACTGGGAGCCTTGTTATGCTGATGGGCGGGATGTAAATTGCCAACAGACACTCGGGAGAAGTGTATGGTGTTTCCTGAAACATCTAAAAAACAAAGCAACAGAGCCTAGGGCACTTCCACTTATGGTCCTATAGCTTAGGGAAATTAAAATCAAAAAGACACAGCCACCCCAAAGTTTGGGACGCCTCTGTTTACAAGAACCTCGTTTACCGTACGAGTTCAACATCGCAGAAAGTGAAAAATGGATAAAGAAGTTGTGGTATTTACTTACAAAGCAATATCACTCAGCAATGAAATCTATGTCATCAGGCCCTTAGCAGCACAATGAGTGGATTCAGGTATGATGATTCTAACTGAAATAAGTCACACAGAAAAAGAAACATCATAAGATATCAGTAATACACGGAATGTAAACTTGGCTACACAGGAACTGAATTACAGAACAGAACAGGGTCTCAAATTTAGAAAACCAACTTATGCTTGCTTAAGGGGAAAGGTGAGTTGGGGTGCTGCATAAAACCAGAGATTGAAATGAGCACAGATAAAGTTCCTTAAGCCAAATATGGAATAGACAAGAGCTACTCCTTGCTCAACGAAATGGACTCAACACCGCATATTAAATGCCTAAGAATGTACCTGACTAGTAAGTATCTTAAAACCTATGGATTGCTATGTCTCCGAAAGAGAATCAAGCATGTGTACAGGGGCATAAACGCAGCAGTGATAGGATTGGAGAGGTTCGGTGAGCAAATGAAGACCCTTTGAAGTCATATTGCATGGTACCCATTCCACGGGTTTCAACTACCCAGGTTTAAGGTATTCTTCCTTCAGCTAAAACATGCATGTGGAACCTAGAGTATGATCAACCATGTGATCGGGAGACGTGTTCAAATATGTCTCAGTTTTCGTACCCTGGTACTCGGGTGCAACATTCCAGACGCTTTACTAACACCCTCCCGACTTGGAGAGTCAGTCCCTTTAACCTCCTGTTTGGCCCAGTTTGCAATTTCTGCGGAAGATGAACAGGAATAGCGAGAACCAATGAGAGACTAGCTGGAAGGTGTCTGGACGGGCAAATTTAACTCTCATTTCCCACCAGGAAGAGGAATTAACCAAAGGCTCAGCGTGCCGTGCCGGAACCAGATTAGGGCCTGAAGCCATCCTGCGGTGTTGCGGCCAGCTCAAAAGAAAGCGAGTTGAAGAAAGGAGCTCAGGGGCACTGTAATTCACAAACCTGCAGAGTTATAAATGACAGCTATCGTCCAAAAATATACTGAAGTAAGGCTGCCCAGAGGACTTGAAAGCGGGGCAGAATTGCAGGAAACCGATTTCAGGAGGCAGACTGGAATTGCATTGAAAGCATAGGAAAAGAGGCAGAACGTCCACAATGATGCACTTGGCCAAAAAGGGCGTATGCGTTTTTTCCTGAATATATTCAGGAAAAAACGCATACGCCCTTTTTGGCCAACCAAGCAAGCTTGCAAAGGAAATCTGCACTACAATGAAGTCTCACTTCCCCCCGGTCAAAAGGGCCATCTGAAAAAAGTGTAAAATCCAGAAAGGCAGGACAGGCCATGGAGAACTGGGAGCCTTGTTATGCTGATGGGCGGGATGTAAATTGCCAACAGACACTCGGGAGAAGTGTATGGTGTTTCCTGAAACATCTAAAAAACAAAGCAACAGAGCCTAGGGCACTTCCACTTATGGTCCTATAGCTTAGGGAAATTAAAATCAAAAAGACACAGCCACCCCAAAGTTTGGGACGCCTCTGTTTACAAGAACCTCGTTTACCGTACGAGTTCAACATCGCAGAAAGTGAAAAATGGATAAAGAAGTTGTGGTATTTACTTACAAAGCAATATCACTCAGCAATGAAATCTATGTCATCAGGCCCTTAGCAGCACAATGAGTGGATTCAGGTATGATGATTCTAACTGAAATAAGTCACACAGAAAAAGAAACATCATAAGATATCAGTAATACACGGAATGTAAACTTGGCTACACAGGAACTGAATTACAGAACAGAACAGGGTCTCAAATTTAGAAAACCAACTTATGCTTGCTTAAGGGGAAAGGTGAGTTGGGGTGCTGCATAAAACCAGAGATTGAAATGAGCACAGATAAAGTTCCTTAAGCCAAATATGGAATAGACAAGAGCTACTCCTTGCTCAACGAAATGGACTCAACACCGCATATTAAATGCCTAAGAATGTACCTGACTAGTAAGTATCTTAAAACCTATGGATTGCTATGTCTCCGAAAGAGAATCAAGCATGTGTACAGGGGCATAAACGCAGCAGTGATAGGATTGGAGAGGTTCGGTGAGCAAATGAAGACCCTTTGAAGTCATATTGCATGGTACCCATTCCACGGGTTTCAACTACCCAGGTTTAAGGTATTCTTCCTTCAGCTAAAACATGCATGTGGAACCTAGAGTATGATCAACCATGTGATCGGGAGACGTGTTCAAATATGTCTCAGTTTTCGTACCCTGGTACTCGGGTGCAACATTCCAGACGCTTTACTAACACCCTCCCGACTTGGAGAGTCAGTCCCTTTAACCTCCTGTTTGGCCCAGTTTGCAATTTCTGCGGAAGATGAACTGGAATAGCGAGAACCAATGAGAGACTAGCTGGAAGGTGTCTGGACGGGCAAATTTAACTCTCATTTCCCACCAGGAAGAGGAATTAACCAAAGGCTCAGCGTGCCGTGCCGGAACCAGATTAGGGCCTGAAGCCATCCTGCGGTGTTGCGGCCAGCTCAAAAGAAAGCGAGTTGAAGAAAGGAGCTCAGGGGCACTGTAATTCACAAACCTGCAGAGTTATAAATGACAGCTATCGTCCAAAAATATACTGAAGTAAGGCTGCCCAGAGGACTTGAAAGCGGGGCAGAATTGCAGGAAACCGATTTCAGGAGGCAGACTGGAATTGCATTGAAAGCATAGGAAAAGAGGCAGAACGTCCACAATGATGCACTTGGCCAAAAAGGGCGTATGCGTTTTTTCCTGAATATATTCAGGAAAAAACGCATACGCCCTTTTTGGCCAACCAAGCAAGCTTGCAAAGGAAATCTGCACTACAATGAAGTCTCACTTCCCCCCGGTCAAAAGGGCCATCTGAAAAAAGTGTAAAATCCAGAAAGGCAGGACAGGCCATGGAGAACTGGGAGCCTTGTTATGCTGATGGGCGGGATGTAAATTGCCAACAGACACTCGGGAGAAGTGTATGGTGTTTCCTGAAACATCTAAAAAACAAAGCAACAGAGCCTAGGGCACTTCCACTTATGGTCCTATAGCTTAGGGAAATTAAAATCAAAAAGACACGGCCACCCCAAAGTTTGGGACGCCTCTGTTTACAAGAACCTCGTTTACCGTACAAGTTCAACATCGCAGAAAGTGAAAAATGGATAAAGAAGTTGTGGTATTTACTTACAAAGCAATATCACTCAGCAATGAAATCTATGTCATCAGGCCCTTAGCAGCACAATGAGTGGATTCAGGTATGATGATTCTAACTGAAATAAGTCACACAGAAAAAGAAACATCATAAGATATCAGTAATACACGGAATGTAAACTTGGCTACACAGGAACTGAATTACAGAACAGAACAGGGTCTCAAATTTAGAAAACCAACTTATGCTTGCTTAAGGGGAAAGGTGAGTTGGGGTGCTGCATAAAACCAGAGATTGAAATGAGCACAGATAAAGTTCCTTAAGCCAAATATGGAATAGACAAGAGCTACTCCTTGCTCAACGAAATGGACTCAACACCGCATATTAAATGCCTAAGAATGTACCTGACTAGTAAGTATCTTAAAACCTATGGATTGCTATGTCTCCGAAAGAGAATCAAGCATGTGTACAGGGGCATAAACGCAGCAGTGATAGGATTGGAGAGGTTCGGTGAGCAAATGAAGACCCTTTGAAGTCATATTGCATGGTACCCATTCCACGGGTTTCAACTACCCAGGTTTAAGGTATTCTTCCTTCAGCTAAAACATGCATGTGGAACCTAGAGTATGATCAACCATGTGATCGGGAGACGTGTTCAAATATGTCTCAGTTTTCGTACCCTGGTACTCGGGTGCAACATTCCAGACGCTTTACTAACACCCTCCCGACTTGGAGAGTCAGTCCCTTTAACCTCCTGTTTGGCCCAGTTTGCAATTTCTGCGGAAGATGAACTGGAATAGCGAGAACCAATGAGAGACTAGCTGGAAGGTGTCTGGACGGGCAAATTTAACTCTCATTTCCCACCAGGAAGAGGAATTAACCAAAGGCTCAGCGTGCCGTGCCGGAACCAGATTAGGGCCTGAAGCCATCCTGCGGTGTTGCGGCCAGCTCAAAAGAAAGCGAGTTGAAGAAAGGAGCTCAGGGGCACTGTAATTCACAAACCTGCAGAGTTATAAATGACAGCTATCGTCCAAAAATATACTGAAGTAAGGCTGCCCAGAGGACTTGAAAGCGGGGCAGAATTGCAGGAAACCGATTTCAGGAGGCAGACTGGAATTGCATTGAAAGCATAGGAAAAGAGGCAGAACGTCCACAATGATGCACTTGGCCAAAAAGGGCGTATGCGTTTTTTCCTGAATATATTCAGGAAAAAACGCATACGCCCTTTTTGGCCAACCAAGCAAGCTTGCAAAGGAAATCTGCACTACAATGAAGTCTCACTTCCCCCCGGTCAAAAGGGCCATCTGAAAAAAGTGTAAAATCCAGAAAGGCAGGACAGGCCATGGAGAACTGGGAGCCTTGTTATGCTGATGGGCGGGATGTAAATTGCCAACAGACACTCGGGAGAAGTGTACGGTGTTTCCTGAAACATCTAAAAAACAAAGCAACAGAGCCTAGGGCACTTCCACTTATGGTCCTATAGCTTAGGGAAATTAAAATCAAAAAGACACAGCCACCCCAAAGTTTGGGACGCCTCTGTTTACAAGAACCTCGTTTACCGTACGAGTTCAACATCGCAGAAAGTGAAAAATGGATAAAGAAGTTGTGGTATTTACTTACAAAGCAATATCACTCAGCAATGAAATCTATGTCATCAGGCCCTTAGCAGCACAATGAGTGGATTCAGGTATGATGATTCTAACTGAAATAAGTCACACAGAAAAAGAAACATCATAAGATATCAGTAATACACGGAATGTAAACTTGGCTACACAGGAACTGAATTACAGAACAGAACAGGGTCTCAAATTTAGAAAACCAACTTATGCTTGCTTAAGGGGAAAGGTGAGTTGGGGTGCTGCATAAAACCAGAGATTGAAATGAGCACAGATAAAGTTCCTTAAGCCAAATATGGAATAGACAAGAGCTACTCCTTGCTCAACGAAATGGACTCAACACTGCATATTAAATGCCTAAGAATGTACCTGACTAGTAAGTATCTTAAAACCTATGGATTGCTATGTCTCCGAAAGAGAATCAAGCATGTGTACAGGGGCATAAACGCAGCAGTGATAGGATTGGAGAGGTTCGGTGAGCAAATGAAGACCCTTTGAAGTCATATTGCATGGTACCCATTCCAGGGGTTTCAACTACCCAGGTTTAAGGTATTCTTCCTTCAGCTAAAACATGCATGTGGAACCTAGAGTATGATCAACCATGTGATCGGGAGACGTGTTCAAATATGTCTCAGTTTTCGTACCCTGGTACTCGGGTGCAACATTCCAGACGCTTTACTAACACCCTCCCGACTTGGAGAGTCAGTCCCTTTAACCTCCTGTTTGGCCCAGTTTGCAATTTCTGCGGAAGATGAACAGGAATAGCGAGAACCAATGAGAGACTAGCTGGAAGGTGTCTGGACGGGCAAATTTAACTCTCATTTCCCACCAGGAAGAGGAATTAACCAAAGGCTCAGCGTGCCGTGCCGGAACCAGATTAGGGCCTGAAGCCATCCTGCGGTGTTGCGGCCAGCTCAAAAGAAAGCGAGTTGAAGAAAGGAGCTCAGGGGCACTGTAATTCACAAACCTGCAGAGTTATAAATGACAGCTATCGTCCAAAAATATACTGAAGTAAGGCTGCCCAGAGGACTTGAAAGCGGGGCAGAATTGCAGGAAACCGATTTCAGGAGGCAGACTGGAATTGCATTGAAAGCATAGGAAAAGAGGCAGAACGTCCACAATGATGCACTTGGCCAAAAAGGGCGTATGCGTTTTTTCCTGAATATATTCAGGAAAAAACGCATACGCCCTTTTTGGCCAACCAAGCAAGCTTGCAAAGGAAATCTGCACTACAATGAAGTCTCACTTCCCCCCGGTCAAAAGGGCCATCTGAAAAAAGTGTAAAATCCAGAAAGGCAGGACAGGCCATGGAGAACTGGGAGCCTTGTTATGCTGATGGGCGGGATGTAAATTGCCAACAGACACTCGGGAGAAGTGTATGGTGTTTCCTGAAACATCTAAAAAACAAAGCAACAGAGCCTAGGGCACTTCCACTTATGGTCCTATAGCTTAGGGAAATTAAAATCAAAAAGACACGGCCACCCCAAAGTTTGGGACGCCTCTGTTTACAAGAACCTCGTTTACCGTACAAGTTCAACATCGCAGAAAGTGAAAAATGGATAAAGAAGTTGTGGTATTTACTTACAAAGCAATATCACTCAGCAATGAAATCTATGTCATCAGGCCCTTAGCAGCACAATGAGTGGATTCAGGTATGATGATTCTAACTGAAATAAGTCACACAGAAAAAGAAACATCATAAGATATCAGTAATACACGGAATGTAAACTTGGCTACACAGGAACTGAATTACAGAACAGAACAGGGTCTCAAATTTAGAAAACCAACTTATGCTTGCTTAAGGGGAAAGGTGAGTTGGGGTGCTGCATAAAACCAGAGATTGAAATGAGCACAGATAAAGTTCCTTAAGCCAAATATGGAATAGACAAGAGCTACTCCTTGCTCAACGAAATGGACTCAACACCGCATATTAAATGCCTAAGAATGTACCTGACTAGTAAGTATCTTAAAACCTATGGATTGCTATGTCTCCGAAAGAGAATCAAGCATGTGTACAGGGGCATAAACGCAGCAGTGATAGGATTGGAGAGGTTCGGTGAGCAAATGAAGACCCTTTGAAGTCATATTGCATGGTACCCATTCCACGGGTTTCAACTACCCAGGTTTAAGGTATTCTTCCTTCAGCTAAAACATGCATGTGGAACCTAGAGTATGATCAACCATGTGATCGGGAGACGTGTTCAAATATGTCTCAGTTTTCGTACCCTGGTACTCGGGTGCAACATTCCAGACGCTTTACTAACACCCTCCCGACTTGGAGAGTCAGTCCCTTTAACCTCCTGTTTGGCCCAGTTTGCAATTTCTGCGGAAGATGAACAGGAATAGCGAGAACCAATGAGAGACTAGCTGGAAGGTGTCTGGACGGGCAAATTTAACTCTCATTTCCCACCAGGAAGAGGAATTAACCAAAGGCTCAGCGTGCCGTGCCGGAACCAGATTAGGGCCTGAAGCCATCCTGCGGTGTTGCGGCCAGCTCAAAAGAAAGCGAGTTGAAGAAAGGAGCTCAGGGGCACTGTAATTCACAAACCTGCAGAGTTATAAATGACAGCTATCGTCCAAAAATATACTGAAGTAAGGCTGCCCAGAGGACTTGAAAGCGGGGCAGAATTGCAGGAAACCGATTTCAGGAGGCAGACTGGAATTGCATTGAAAGCATAGGAAAAGAGGCAGAACGTCCACAATGATGCACTTGGCCAAAAAGGGCGTATGCGTTTTTTCCTGAATATATTCAGGAAAAAACGCATACGCCCTTTTTGGCCAACCAAGCAAGCTTGCAAAGGAAATCTGCACTACAATGAAGTCTCACTTCCCCCCGGTCAAAAGGGCCATCTGAAAAAAGTGTAAAATCCAGAAAGGCAGGACAGGCCATGGAGAACTGGGAGCCTTGTTATGCTGATGGGCGGGATGTAAATTGCCAACAGACACTCGGGAGAAGTGTATGGTGTTTCCTGAAACATCTAAAAAACAAAGCAACAGAGCCTAGGGCACTTCCACTTATGGTCCTATAGCTTAGGGAAATTAAAATCAAAAAGACACAGCCACCCCAAAGTTTGGGACGCCTCTGTTTACAAGAACCTCGTTTACCGTACAAGTTCAACATCGCAGAAAGTGAAAAATGGATAAAGAAGTTGTGGTATTTACTTACAAAGCAATATCACTCAGCAATGAAATCTATGTCATCAGGCCCTTAGCAGCACAATGAGTGGATTCAGGTATGATGATTCTAACTGAAATAAGTCACACAGAAAAAGAAACATCATAAGATATCAGTAATACACGGAATGTAAACTTGGCTACACAGGAACTGAATTACAGAACAGAACAGGGTCTCAAATTTAGAAAACCAACTTATGCTTGCTTAAGGGGAAAGGTGAGTTGGGGTGCTGCATAAAACCAGAGATTGAAATGAGCACAGATAAAGTTCCTTAAGCCAAATATGGAATAGACAAGAGCTACTCCTTGCTCAACGAAATGGACTCAACACCGCATATTAAATGCCTAAGAATGTACCTGACTAGTAAGTATCTTAAAACCTATGGATTGCTATGTCTCCGAAAGAGAATCAAGCATGTGTACAGGGGCATAAACGCAGCAGTGATAGGATTGGAGAGGTTCGGTGAGCAAATGAAGACCCTTTGAAGTCATATTGCATGGTACCCATTCCACGGGTTTCAACTACCCAGGTTTAAGGTATTCTTCCTTCAGCTAAAACATGCATGTGGAACCTAGAGTATGATCAACCATGTGATCGGGAGACGTGTTCAAATATGTCTCAGTTTTCGTACCCTGGTACTCGGGTGCAACATTCCAGACGCTTTACTAACACCCTCCCGACTTGGAGAGTCAGTCCCTTTAACCTCCTGTTTGGCCCAGTTTGCAATTTCTGCGGAAGATGAACAGGAATAGCGAGAACCAATGAGAGACTAGCTGGAAGGTGTCTGGACGGGCAAATTTAACTCTCATTTCCCACCAGGAAGAGGAATTAACCAAAGGCTCAGCGTGCCGTGCCGGAACCAGATTAGGGCCTGAAGCCATCCTGCGGTGTTGCGGCCAGCTCAAAAGAAAGCGAGTTGAAGAAAGGAGCTCAGGGGCACTGTAATTCACAAACCTGCAGAGTTATAAATGACAGCTATCGTCCAAAAATATACTGAAGTAAGGCTGCCCAGAGGACTTGAAAGCGGGGCAGAATTGCAGGAAACCGATTTCAGGAGGCAGACTGGAATTGCATTGAAAGCATAGGAAAAGAGGCAGAACGTCCACAATGATGCACTTGGCCAAAAAGGGCGTATGCGTTTTTTCCTGAATATATTCAGGAAAAAACGCATACGCCCTTTTTGGCCAACCAAGCAAGCTTGCAAAGGAAATCTGCACTACAATGAAGTCTCACTTCCCCCCGGTCAAAAGGGCCATCTGAAAAAAGTGTAAAATCCAGAAAGGCAGGACAGGCCATGGAGAACTGGGAGCCTTGTTATGCTGATGGGCGGGATGTAAATTGCCAACAGACACTCGGGAGAAGTGTATGGTGTTTCCTGAAACATCTAAAAAACAAAGCAACAGAGCCTAGGGCACTTCCACTTATGGTCCTATAGCTTAGGGAAATTAAAATCAAAAAGACACAGCCACCCCAAAGTTTGGGACGCCTCTGTTTACAAGAACCTCGTTTACCGTACAAGTTCAACATCGCAGAAAGTGAAAAATGGATAAAGAAGTTGTGGTATTTACTTACAAAGCAATATCACTCAGCAATGAAATCTATGTCATCAGGCCCTTAGCAGCACAATGAGTGGATTCAGGTATGATGATTCTAACTGAAATAAGTCACACAGAAAAAGAAACATCATAAGATATCAGTAATACACGGAATGTAAACTTGGCTACACAGGAACTGAATTACAGAACAGAACAGGGTCTCAAATTTAGAAAACCAACTTATGCTTGCTTAAGGGGAAAGGTGAGTTGGGGTGCTGCATAAAACCAGAGATTGAAATGAGCACAGATAAAGTTCCTTAAGCCAAATATGGAATAGACAAGAGCTACTCCTTGCTCAACGAAATGGACTCAACACCGCATATTAAATGCCTAAGAATGTACCTGACTAGTAAGTATCTTAAAACCTATGGATTGCTATGTCTCCGAAAGAGAATCAAGCATGTGTACAGGGGCATAAACGCAGCAGTGATAGGATTGGAGAGGTTCGGTGAGCAAATGAAGACCCTTTGAAGTCATATTGCATGGTACCCATTCCACGGGTTTCAACTACCCAGGTTTAAGGTATTCTTCCTTCAGCTAAAACATGCATGTGGAACCTAGAGTATGATCAACCATGTGATCGGGAGACGTGTTCAAATATGTCTCAGTTTTCGTACCCTGGTACTCGGGTGCAACATTCCAGACGCTTTACTAACACCCTCCCGACTTGGAGAGTCAGTCCCTTTAACCTCCTGTTTGGCCCAGTTTGCAATTTCTGCGGAAGATGAACAGGAATAGCGAGAACCAATGAGAGACTAGCTGGAAGGTGTCTGGACGGGCAAATTTAACTCTCATTTCCCACCAGGAAGAGGAATTAACCAAAGGCTCAGCGTGCCGTGCCGGAACCAGATTAGGGCCTGAAGCCATCCTGCGGTGTTGCGGCCAGCTCAAAAGAAAGCGAGTTGAAGAAAGGAGCTCAGGGGCACTGTAATTCACAAACCTGCAGAGTTATAAATGACAGCTATCGTCCAAAAATATACTGAAGTAAGGCTGCCCAGAGGACTTGAAAGCGGGGCAGAATTGCAGGAAACCGATTTCAGGAGGCAGACTGGAATTGCATTGAAAGCATAGGAAAAGAGGCAGAACGTCCACAATGATGCACTTGGCCAAAAAGGGCGTATGCGTTTTTTCCTGAATATATTCAGGAAAAAACGCATACGCCCTTTTTGGCCAACCAAGCAAGCTTGCAAAGGAAATCTGCACTACAATGAAGTCTCACTTCCCCCCGGTCAAAAGGGCCATCTGAAAAAAGTGTAAAATCCAGAAAGGCAGGACAGGCCATGGAGAACTGGGAGCCTTGTTATGCTGATGGGCGGGATGTAAATTGCCAACAGACACTCGGGAGAAGTGTATGGTGTTTCCTGAAACATCTAAAAAACAAAGCAACAGAGCCTAGGGCACTTCCACTTATGGTCCTATAGCTTAGGGAAATTAAAATCAAAAAGACACAGCCACCCCAAAGTTTGGGACGCCTCTGTTTACAAGAACCTCGTTTACCGTACAAGTTCAACATCGCAGAAAGTGAAAAATGGATAAAGAAGTTGTGGTATTTACTTACAAAGCAATATCACTCAGCAATGAAATCTATGTCATCAGGCCCTTAGCAGCACAATGAGTGGATTCAGGTATGATGATTCTAACTGAAATAAGTCACACAGAAAAAGAAACATCATAAGATATCAGTAATACACGGAATGTAAACTTGGCTACACAGGAACTGAATTACAGAACAGAACAGGGTCTCAAATTTAGAAAACCAACTTATGCTTGCTTAAGGGGAAAGGTGAGTTGGGGTGCTGCATAAAACCAGAGATTGAAATGAGCACAGATAAAGTTCCTTAAGCCAAATATGGAATAGACAAGAGCTACTCCTTGCTCAACGAAATGGACTCAACACCGCATATTAAATGCCTAAGAATGTACCTGACTAGTAAGTATCTTAAAACCTATGGATTGCTATGTCTCCGAAAGAGAATCAAGCATGTGTACAGGGGCATAAACGCAGCAGTGATAGGATTGGAGAGGTTCGGTGAGCAAATGAAGACCCTTTGAAGTCATATTGCATGGTACCCATTCCACGGGTTTCAACTACCCAGGTTTAAGGTATTCTTCCTTCAGCTAAAACATGCATGTGGAACCTAGAGTATGATCAACCATGTGATCGGGAGACGTGTTCAAATATGTCTCAGTTTTCGTACCCTGGTACTCGGGTGCAACATTCCAGACGCTTTACTAACACCCTCCCGACTTGGAGAGTCAGTCCCTTTAACCTCCTGTTTGGCCCAGTTTGCAATTTCTGCGGAAGATGAACAGGAATAGCGAGAACCAATGAGAGACTAGCTGGAAGGTGTCTGGACGGGCAAATTTAACTCTCATTTCCCACCAGGAAGAGGAATTAACCAAAGGCTCAGCGTGCCGTGCCGGAACCAGATTAGGGCCTGAAGCCATCCTGCGGTGTTGCGGCCAGCTCAAAAGAAAGCGAGTTGAAGAAAGGAGCTCAGGGGCACTGTAATTCACAAACCTGCAGAGTTATAAATGACAGCTATCGTCCAAAAATATACTGAAGTAAGGCTGCCCAGAGGACTTGAAAGCGGGGCAGAATTGCAGGAAACCGATTTCAGGAGGCAGACTGGAATTGCATTGAAAGCATAGGAAAAGAGGCAGAACGTCCACAATGATGCACTTGGCCAAAAAGGGCGTATGCGTTTTTTCCTGAATATATTCAGGAAAAAACGCATACGCCCTTTTTGGCCAACCAAGCAAGCTTGCAAAGGAAATCTGCACTACAATGAAGTCTCACTTCCCCCCGGTCAAAAGGGCCATCTGAAAAAAGTGTAAAATCCAGAAAGGCAGGACAGGCCATGGAGAACTGGGAGCCTTGTTATGCTGATGGGCGGGATGTAAATTGCCAACAGACACTCGGGAGAAGTGTATGGTGTTTCCTGAAACATCTAAAAAACAAAGCAACAGAGCCTAGGGCACTTCCACTTATGGTCCTATAGCTTAGGGAAATTAAAATCAAAAAGACACAGCCACCCCAAAGTTTGGGACGCCTCTGTTTACAAGAACCTCGTTTACCGTACAAGTTCAACATCGCAGAAAGTGAAAAATGGATAAAGAAGTTGTGGTATTTACTTACAAAGCAATATCACTCAGCAATGAAATCTATGTCATCAGGCCCTTAGCAGCACAATGAGTGGATTCAGGTATGATGATTCTAACTGAAATAAGTCACACAGAAAAAGAAACATCATAAGATATCAGTAATACACGGAATGTAAACTTGGCTACACAGGAACTGAATTACAGAACAGAACAGGGTCTCAAATTTAGAAAACCAACTTATGCTTGCTTAAGGGGAAAGGTGAGTTGGGGTGCTGCATAAAACCAGAGATTGAAATGAGCACAGATAAAGTTCCTTAAGCCAAATATGGAATAGACAAGAGCTACTCCTTGCTCAACGAAATGGACTCAACACCGCATATTAAATGCCTAAGAATGTACCTGACTAGTAAGTATCTTAAAACCTATGGATTGCTATGTCTCCGAAAGAGAATCAAGCATGTGTACAGGGGCATAAACGCAGCAGTGATAGGATTGGAGAGGTTCGGTGAGCAAATGAAGACCCTTTGAAGTCATATTGCATGGTACCCATTCCACGGGTTTCAACTACCCAGGTTTAAGGTATTCTTCCTTCAGCTAAAACATGCATGTGGAACCTAGAGTATGATCAACCATGTGATCGGGAGACGTGTTCAAATATGTCTCAGTTTTCGTACCCTGGTACTCGGGTGCAACATTCCAGACGCTTTACTAACACCCTCCCGACTTGGAGAGTCAGTCCCTTTAACCTCCTGTTTGGCCCAGTTTGCAATTTCTGCGGAAGATGAACAGGAATAGCGAGAACCAATGAGAGACTAGCTGGAAGGTGTCTGGACGGGCAAATTTAACTCTCATTTCCCACCAGGAAGAGGAATTAACCAAAGGCTCAGCGTGCCGTGCCAGAACCAGATTAGGGCCTGAAGCCATCCTGCGGTGTTGCGGCCAGCTCAAAAGAAAGCGAGTTGAAGAAAGGAGCTCAGGGGCACTGTAATTCACAAACCTGCAGAGTTATAAATGACAGCTATCGTCCAAAAATATACTGAAGTAAGGCTGCCCAGAGGACTTGAAAGCGGGGCAGAATTGCAGGAAACCGATTTCAGGAGGCAGACTGGAATTGCATTGAAAGCATAGGAAAAGAGGCAGAACGTCCACAATGATGCACTTGGCCAAAAAGGGCGTATGCGTTTTTTCCTGAATATATTCAGGAAAAAACGCATACGCCCTTTTTGGCCAACCAAGCAAGCTTGCAAAGGAAATCTGCACTACAATGAAGTCTCACTTCCCCCCGGTCAAAAGGGCCATCTGAAAAAAGTGTAAAATCCAGAAAGGCAGGACAGGCCATGGAGAACTGGGAGCCTTGTTATGCTGATGGGCGGGATGTAAATTGCCAACAGACACTCGGGAGAAGTGTATGGTGTTTCCTGAAACATCTAAAAAACAAAGCAACAGAGCCTAGGGCACTTCCACTTATGGTCCTATAGCTTAGGGAAATTAAAATCAAAAAGACACAGCCACCCCAAAGTTTGGGACGCCTCTGTTTACAAGAACCTCGTTTACCGTACAAGTTCAACATCGCAGAAAGTGAAAAATGGATAAAGAAGTTGTGGTATTTACTTACAAAGCAATATCACTCAGCAATGAAATCTATGTCATCAGGCCCTTAGCAGCACAATGAGTGGATTCAGGTATGATGATTCTAACTGAAATAAGTCACACAGAAAAAGAAACATCATAAGATATCAGTAATACACGGAATGTAAACTTGGCTACACAGGAACTGAATTACAGAACAGAACAGGGTCTCAAATTTAGAAAACCAACTTATGCTTGCTTAAGGGGAAAGGTGAGTTGGGGTGCTGCATAAAACCAGAGATTGAAATGAGCACAGATAAAGTTCCTTAAGCCAAATATGGAATAGACAAGAGCTACTCCTTGCTCAACGAAATGGACTCAACACCGCATATTAAATGCCTAAGAATGTACCTGACTAGTAAGTATCTTAAAACCTATGGATTGCTATGTCTCCGAAAGAGAATCAAGCATGTGTACAGGGGCATAAACGCAGCAGTGATAGGATTGGAGAGGTTCGGTGAGCAAATGAAGACCCTTTGAAGTCATATTGCATGGTACCCATTCCACGGGTTTCAACTACCCAGGTTTAAGGTATTCTTCCTTCAGCTAAAACATGCATGTGGAACCTAGAGTATGATCAACCATGTGATCGGGAGACGTGTTCAAATATGTCTCAGTTTTCGTACCCTGGTACTCGGGTGCAACATTCCAGACGCTTTACTAACACCCTCCCGACTTGGAGAGTCAGTCCCTTTAACCTCCTGTTTGGCCCAGTTTGCAATTTCTGCGGAAGATGAACAGGAATAGCGAGAACCAATGAGAGACTAGCTGGAAGGTGTCTGGACGGGCAAATTTAACTCTCATTTCCCACCAGGAAGAGGAATTAACCAAAGGCTCAGCGTGCCGTGCCGGAACCAGATTAGGGCCTGAAGCCATCCTGCGGTGTTGCGGCCAGCTCAAAAGAAAGCGAGTTGAAGAAAGGAGCTCAGGGGCACTGTAATTCACAAACCTGCAGAGTTATAAATGACAGCTATCGTCCAAAAATATACTGAAGTAAGGCTGCCCAGAGGACTTGAAAGCGGGGCAGAATTGCAGGAAACCGATTTCAGGAGGCAGACTGGAATTGCATTGAAAGCATAGGAAAAGAGGCAGAACGTCCACAATGATGCACTTGGCCAAAAAGGGCGTATGCGTTTTTTCCTGAATATATTCAGGAAAAAACGCATACGCCCTTTTTGGCCAACCAAGCAAGCTTGCAAAGGAAATCTGCACTACAATGAAGTCTCACTTCCCCCCGGTCAAAAGGGCCATCTGAAAAAAGTGTAAAATCCAGAAAGGCAGGACAGGCCATGGAGAACTGGGAGCCTTGTTATGCTGATGGGCGGGATGTAAATTGCCAACAGACACTCGGGAGAAGTGTATGGTGTTTCCTGAAACATCTAAAAAACAAAGCAACAGAGCCTAGGGCACTTCCACTTATGGTCCTATAGCTTAGGGAAATTAAAATCAAAAAGACACAGCCACCCCAAAGTTTGGGACGCCTCTGTTTACAAGAACCTCGTTTACCGTACAAGTTCAACATCGCAGAAAGTGAAAAATGGATAAAGAAGTTGTGGTATTTACTTACAAAGCAATATCACTCAGCAATGAAATCTATGTCATCAGGCCCTTAGCAGCACAATGAGTGGATTCAGGTATGATGATTCTAACTGAAATAAGTCACACAGAAAAAGAAACATCATAAGATATCAGTAATACACGGAATGTAAACTTGGCTACACAGGAACTGAATTACAGAACAGAACAGGGTCTCAAATTTAGAAAACCAACTTATGCTTGCTTAAGGGGAAAGGTGAGTTGGGGTGCTGCATAAAACCAGAGATTGAAATGAGCACAGATAAAGTTCCTTAAGCCAAATATGGAATAGACAAGAGCTACTCCTTGCTCAACGAAATGGACTCAACACCGCATATTAAATGCCTAAGAATGTACCTGACTAGTAAGTATCTTAAAACCTATGGATTGCTATGTCTCCGAAAGAGAATCAAGCATGTGTACAGGGGCATAAACGCAGCAGTGATAGGATTGGAGAGGTTCGGTGAGCAAATGAAGACCCTTTGAAGTCATATTGCATGGTACCCATTCCACGGGTTTCAACTACCCAGGTTTAAGGTATTCTTCCTTCAGCTAAAACATGCATGTGGAACCTAGAGTATGATCAACCATGTGATCGGGAGACGTGTTCAAATATGTCTCAGTTTTCGTACCCTGGTACTTGGGTGCAACATTCCAGACGCTTTACTAACACTCTCCGCACTTGGAGAGTCAGCACCTTTAAGCTCCTGTTTGGCCCAGTTTGCAATTTCTGCGGAAGATGAACAGAATTAGGGAGAACCAATGAGAGACTAGCTGGAGGTGTCTGGACGGGCAAATTTAACTCTCATTTCCCACCAGGAAGAGGAAATAACCAAAGGCTCAGCATGCCGTGCCGGAACCAGATTAGGGCCTGAAGCCATCCTGCGGTGTTGCGGCCAGCTCAAAAGAAAGCGAGTTGAAGAAAGGAGCTCAGGGGCACTGTAATTCACAAACCTGCAGAGTTATAAATGACAGCTATCGTCCAAAAATATACTGAAGTAAGGCTGCCAAGAGGACTTGAAAGCGGGGCAGAATTGCAGGAAACCGATTTCAGGAGGTAGACTGGAATTGCATTGAAAGCATAGGAAAAGAGGCAGAACGTCCACAATGATGCACTTGGCCAAAAAGGGCGTATGCGTTTTTTCCTGAATATATTCAGGAAAAAACGCATACGCCCTTTTTGGCCAACCAAGCAAGCTTGCAAAGGAAATCTGCACTACAATGAAGTCTCACTTCCCCCGGTCAAAAGGGCCATCTGAAAAAAGTGTAAAATCCAGAAAGGCAGGACAGGCCATGGAGAACTGGGAGCCTTGTTATGCTGATGGGCGGGATGTAAATTGCCAACAGACACTCGGGAGAAGTGTATGGTGTTTCCTGAAACATCTAAAAAACAAAGCAACAGAGCCTAGGGCACTTCCACTTATGGTCCTATAGCTTAGGGAAATTAAAATCAAAAAGACACAGCCACCCCAAAGTTTGGGACGCCTCTGTTTACAAGAACCTCGTTTACAGTACAAGTTGAACATCGCAGAAAGTGAAAAATGGATAAAGAAGTTGTGGTATTTACTTACAAAGCAATATCACTCAGCAATGAAATCTATGTCATCAGGCCCTTAGCAGCACAATGAGTGGATTCAGGTATGATGATTCTAACTGAAATAAGTCACACAGAAAAAGAAACATCATAAGATATCAGTAATACACGGAATGTAAACTTGGCTACACAGGAACTGAATTACAGAACAGAACAGGGTCTCAAATTTAGAAAACCAACTTATGCTTGCTTAAGGGTAAAGGTGAGTTGGGGTGCTGCATAAAACCAGAGATTGAAATGAGCACAGATAAAGTTCCTTAAGCCAAATATGGAATAGACAAGAGCTACTCCTTGCTCAACGAAATGGACTCAACACCGCATATTAAATGCCTAAGAATGTACCTGACTAGTAAGTATCTTAAAACCTATGGATTGCTATGTCTCCGAAAGAGAATCAAGCATGTGTACAGGGGCATAAACGCAGCAGTGATAGGATTGGAGAGGTTCGGTGAGCAAATGAAGACCCTTTGAAGTCATATTGCATGGTACCCATTCCACGGGTTTCAACTACCCAGGTTTAAGGTATTCTTCCTTCAGCTAAAACATGCATGTGGAACCTAGAGTATGATCAACCATGTGATCGGGAGACGTGTTCAAATATGTCTCAGTTTTCGTACCCTGGTACTCGGGTGCAACATTCCAGACGCTTTACTAACACCCTCCCGACTTGGAGAGTCAGTCCCTTTAACCTCCTGTTTGGCCCAGTTTGCAATTTCTGCGGAAGATGAACAGGAATAGCGAGAACCAATGAGAGACTAGCTGGAAGGTGTCTGGACGGGCAAATTTAACTCTCATTTCCCACCAGGAAGAGGAATTAACCAAAGGCTCAGCGTGCCGTGCCGGAACCAGATTAGGGCCTGAAGCCATCCTGCGGTGTTGCGGCCAGCTCAAAAGAAAGCGAGTGGAAGAAAGGAGCTCAGGGGCACTGTAATTCACAAACCTGCAGAGTTATAAATGACAGCTATCGTCCAAAAATATACTGAAGTAAGGCTGCCCAGAGGACTTGAAAGCGGGGCAGAATTGCAGGAAACCGATTTCAGGAGGCAGACTGGAATTGCATTGAAAGCATAGGAAAAGAGGCAGAACGTCCACAATGATGCACTTGGCCAAAAAGGGCGTATGCGTTTTTTCCTGAATATATTCAGGAAAAAACGCATACGCCCTTTTTGGCCAACCAAGCAAGCTTGCAAAGGAAATCTGCACTACAATGAAGTCTCACTTCCCCCCGGTCAAAAGGGCCATCTGAAAAAAGTGTAAAATCCAGAAAGGCAGGACAGGCCATGGAGAACTGGGAGCCTTGTTATGCTGATGGGCGGGATGTAAATTGCCAACAGACACTCGGGAGAAGTGTATGGTGTTTCCTGAAACATCTAAAAAACAAAGCAACAGAGCCTAGGGCACTTCCACTTATGGTCCTATAGCTTAGGGAAATTAAAATCAAAAAGACACGGCCACCCCAAAGTTTGGGACGCCTCTGTTTACAAGAACCTCGTTTACCGTACAAGTTCAACATCGCAGAAAGTGAAAAATGGATAAAGAAGTTGTGGTATTTACTTACAAAGCAATATCACTCAGCAATGAAATCTATGTCATCAGGCCCTTAGCAGCACAATGAGTGGATTCAGGTATGATGATTCTAACTGAAATAAGTCACACAGAAAAAGAAACATCATAAGATATCAGTAATACACGGAATGTAAACTTGGCTACACAGGAACTGAATTACAGAACAGAACAGGGTCTCAAATTTAGAAAACCAACTTATGCTTGCTTAAGGGGAAAGGTGAGTTGGGGTGCTGCATAAAACCAGAGATTGAAATGAGCACAGATAAAGTTCCTTAAGCCAAATATGGAATAGACAAGAGCTACTCCTTGCTCAACGAAATGGACTCAACACCGCATATTAAATGCCTAAGAATGTACCTGACTAGTAAGTATCTTAAAACCTATGGATTGCTATGTCTCCGAAAGAGAATCAAGCATGTGTACAGGGGCATAAACGCAGCAGTGATAGGATTGGAGAGGTTCGGTGAGCAAATGAAGACCCTTTGAAGTCATATTGCATGGTACCCATTCCACGGGTTTCAACTACCCAGGTTTAAGGTATTCTTCCTTCAGCTAAAACATGCATGTGGAACCTAGAGTATGATCAACCATGTGATCGGGAGACGTGTTCAAATATGTCTCAGTTTTCGTACCCTGGTACTCGGGTGCAACATTCCAGACGCTTTACTAACACCCTCCCGACTTGGAGAGTCAGTCCCTTTAACCTCCTGTTTGGCCCAGTTTGCAATTTCTGCGGAAGATGAACAGGAATAGCGAGAACCAATGAGAGACTAGCTGGAGGTGTCTGGACGGGCAAATTTAACTCTCATTTCCCACCAGGAAGAGGAATTAACCAAAGGCTCAGCGTGCCGTGCCGGAACCAGATTAGGGCCTGAAGCCATCCTGCGGTGTTGCGGCCAGCTCAAAACAAAGCGAGTTGAAGAAAGGAGCTCAGGGGCACTGTAATTCACAAACCTGCAGACTTATAAATGACAGCTATCGTCCAAAAATATACTGAAGTAAGGCTGCCAAGAGGACTTGAAAGCGGGGCAGAATTGCAGGAAACCGATTTCAGGAGGCAGACTGGAATTGCATTGAAAGCATAGGAAAAGAGGCAGAACGTCCACCATGATGCACTTGGCCAAAAAGGGCGTATGCGTTTTTTCCTGAATATATTCAGGAAAAAACGCATACGCCCTTTTTGGCCAACCAAGCAAGCTTGCAAAGGAAATCTGCACTACAATGAAGTCTCACTTCCCCCCGGTCAAAAGGGCCATCTGAAAAAAGTGTAAAATCCAGAAAGGCAGGACAGGCCATGGAGAACTGGGAGCCTTGTTATGCTGATGGGCGGGATGTAAATTGCCAACAGACACTCAGGAGAAGTGTATGGTGTTTCCTGAAACATCTAAAAAACAAAGCAACAGAGCCTAGGGCACTTCCACTTATGGTCCTATAGCTTAGGGAAATTAAAATCAAAAAGACACAGCCACCCCAAAGTTTGGGACGCCTCTGTTTACAAGAACCTCGTGTACAGTACAAGTTCAACATCGCAGAAAGTGAAAAATGGATAAAGAAGTTGTGGTATTTACTTACAAAGCAATATCACTCAGCAATGAAATCTATGTCATCAGGCCCTTAGCAGCACAATGAGTGGATTCAGGTATGATGATTCTAACTGAAATAAGTCACACAGAAAAAGAAACATCATAAGATATCAGTAATACACAGAATGTAAACTTGGCTACACAGGAACTGAATTACAGAACAGAACAGGGTCTCAAATTTAGAAAACCAACTTATGCTTTCTTAAGGGTAAAGGTGAGCTGGGGTGCTGCATAAAACCAGAGATTGAAATGAGCACAGATAAAGTTCCTTAAGCCAAATATGGAATAGACAAGAGCTACTCCTTACTCAACGAAATGGACTCAACACCGCATATGAAATGCCTAAGAATGTACCTGACTAGTAAGTATCTTAAAACCTATGGATTGCTATGTCTCCGAAAGAGAATCAAGCATGTGTACAGGGGCATAAACGCAGCAGTGATAGGATTGGAGAGGTTCGGTGAGCAAATGAAGACCCTTTGAAGTCATATTGCATGGTACCCATTCCACGGGTTTCAACTACCCAGGTTTAAGGTATTCTTCCTTCAGCTAAAACATGCATGTGGAACCTAGAGTATGATCAACCATGTGATCGGGAGACGTGTTCAAATATGTCTCAGTTTTCGTACCCTGGTACTCGGGTGCAACATTCCAGACGCTTTACTAACACCCTCCCGACTTGGAGAGTCAGTCCCTTTAACCTCCTGTTTGGCCCAGTTTGCAATTTCTGCGGAAGATGAACAGGAATAGCGAGAACCAATGAGAGACTAGCTGGAGGTGTCTGGACGGGCAAATTTAACTCTCATTTCCCACCAGGAAGAGGAATTAACCAAAGGCTCAGCGTGCCGTGCCGGAACCAGATTAGGGCCTGAAGCCATCCTGCGGTGTTGCGGCCAGCTCAAAAGAAAGCGAGTTGAAGAAAGGAGCTCAGGGGCACTGTAATTCACAAACCTGCAGAGTTATAAATGACAGCTATCGTCCAAAAATATACTGAAGTAAGGCTGCCAAGAGGACTTGAAAGCGGGGCAGAATTGCAGGAAACCGATTTCAGGAGGTAGACTGGAATTGCATTGAAAGCATAGGAAAAGAGGCAGAACGTCCACAATGATGCACTTGGCCAAAAAGGGCGTATGCGTTTTTTCCTGAATATATTCAGGAAGAAACGCATACGCCCTTTTTGGCCAACCAAGCAAGCTTGCAAAGGAAATCTGCACTACAATGAAGTCTCACTTCCCCCCGGTCAAAAGGGCCATCTGAAAAAAGTGTAAAATCCAGAAAGACAGGACAGGCCATGGAGAACTGGGAGCCTTGTTATGCTGATGGGCGGGATGTAAATTGCCAACAGACACTCGGGAGAAGTGTATGGTGTTTCCTGAAACATCTAAAAAACAAAGCAACAGAGCCTAGGGCACTTCCACTTATGGTCCTATAGCTTAGGGAAATTAAAATCAAAAAGACACAGCCACCCCAAAGTTTGGGACGCCTCTGTTTACAAGAACCTCGTTTACAGTACAAGTTCAACATCGCAGAAAGTGAAAAATGGATAAAGAAGTTGTGGTATTTACTTACAAAGCAATATCACTCAGCAATGAAATCTATGTCATCAGGCCCTTAGCAGCACAATGAGTGGATTCAGGTATGATGATTCTAACTGAAATAAGTCACACAGAAAAAGAAACATCATAAGATATCAGTAATACACGGAATGTAAACTTGGCTACACAGGAACTGAATTACAGAACAGAACAGTGTCTCAAATTTAGAAAACCAACTTATGCTTGCTTAAGGGGAAAGGTGAGTTGGGGTGTTGCATAAAACCAGAGATTGAAATGAGCACAGATAAAGTTCCTTAAGCCAAATATGGAATAGACAAGAGCTACTCCTTGCTCAACGAAATGGACTCAACACCGCATATTAAATGCCTAAGAATGTACCTGACTAGTAAGTATCTTAAAACCTATGGATTGCTATGTCTCCGAAAGAGAATCAAGCATGTGTACAGGGGCATAAACGCAGCAGTGATAGGATTGGAGAGGTTCGGTGAGCAAATGAAGACCCTCTGAAGTCATATTGCATGGTACCCATTCCACGGGTTTCAACTACCCAGGTTTAAGGTATTCTTCCTTCAGCTAAAACATGCATGTGGAACCTAGAGTATGATCAACCATGTGATCGGGAGACGTGTTCAAATATGTCTCAGTTTTCGTACCCTGGTACTCGGGTGCAACATTCCAGACGCTTTACTAACACCCTCCCGACTTGGAGAGTCAGTCCCTTTAACCTCCTGTTTGGCCCAGTTTGCAATTTCTGCGGAAGATGAACAGGAATAGCGAGAACCAATGAGAGACTAGCTGGAGGTGTCTGGACGGGCAAATTTAACTCTCATTTCCCACCAGGAAGAGGAATTAACCAAAGGCTCAGCGTGCCGTGCCGGAACCAGATTAGGGCCTGAAGCCATCCTGCGGTGTTGCGGCCAGCTCAAAACAAAGCGAGTTGAAGAAAGGAGCTCAGGGGCACTGTAATTCACAAACCTGCAGAGTTATAAATGACAGCTATCGTCCAAAAATATACTGAAGTAAGGCTGCCAAGAGGACTTGAAAGCGGGGCAGAATTGCAGGAAACCGATTTCAGGAGGCAGACTGGAATTGCATTGAAAGCATAGGAAAAGAGGCAGAACGTCCACAATGATGCACTTGGCCAAAAAGGGCGTATGCGTTTTTTCCTGAATATATTCAGGAAGAAACGCATACGCCCTTTTTGGCCAACCAAGCAAGCTTGCAAAGGAAATCTGCACTACAATGAAGTCTCACTTCCCCCCGGTCAAAAGGGCCATCTGAAAAAAGTGTAAAATCCAGAAAGACAGGACAGGCCATGGAGAACTGGGAGCCTTGTTATGCTGATGGGCGGGATGTAAATTGCCAACAGACACTCGGGAGAAGTGTATGCTGTTTCCTGAAACATCTAAAAAACAAAGCAACAGAGCCTAGGGCACTTCCACTTATGGTCCTATAGCTTAGGGAAATTAAAATCAAAAAGACACAGCCACCCCAAAGTTTGGGACGCCTCTGTTTACAAGAACCTCGTTTACAGTACAAGTTCAACATCGCAGAAAGTGAAAAATGGATAAAGAAGTTGTGGTATTTACTTACAAAGCAATATCACTCAGCAATGAAATCTATGTCATCAGGCCCTTAGCAGCACAATGAGTGGATTCAGGTATGATGATTCTAACTGAAATAAGTCACACAGAAAAAGAAACATCATAAGATATCAGTAATACACGGAATGTAAACTTGGCTACACAGGAACTGAATTACAGAACAGAACAGTGTCTCAAATTTAGAAAACCAACTTATGCTTGCTTAAGGGGAAAGGTGAGTTGGGGTGTTGCATAAAACCAGAGATTGAAATGAGCACAGATAAAGTTCCTTAAGCCAAATATGGAATAGACAAGAGCTACTCCTTGCTCAACGAAATGGACTCAACACCGCATATTAAATGCCTAAGAATGTACCTGACTAGTAAGTATCTTAAAACCTATGGATTGCTATGTCTCCGAAAGAGAATCAAGCATGTGTACAGGGGCATAAACGCAGCAGTGATAGGATTGGAGAGGTTCGGTGAGCAAATGAAGACCCTTTGAAGTCATATTGCATGGTACCCATTCCACGGGTTTCAACTACCCAGGTTTAAGGTATTCTTCCTTCAGCTAAAACATGCATGTGGAACCTAGAGTATGATCAACCATGTGATCAGGAGACGTGTTCAAATATGTCTCAGTTTTCGTACCCTGGTACTCGGGTGCAACATTCCAGACGCTTTACTAACACCCTCCCGACTTGGAGAGTCAGTCCCTTTAACCTCCTGTTTGGCCCAGTTTGCAATTTCTGCGGAAGATGAACAGGAATAGCGAGAACCAATGAGAGACTAGCTGGAGGTGTCTGGACGGGCAAATTTAACTCTCATTTCCCACCAGGAAGAGGAATTAACCAAAGGCTCAGCGTGCCGTGCCGGAACCAGATTAGGGCCTGAAGCCATCCTGCGGTGTTGCGGCCAGCTCAAAAGAAAGCGAGTTGAAGAAAGGAGCTCAGGGGCACTGTAATTCACAAACCTGCAGAGTTATAAATGACAGCTATCGTCCAAAAATATACTGAAGTAAGGCTGCCAAGAGGACTTGAAACCGGGGCAGAATTGCAGGAAACCGATTTCAGGAGGCAGACTGGAATTGCATTGAAAGCATAGGAAAAGAGGCAGAACGTCCACAATGATGCACTTGGCCAAAAAGGGCGTATGCGTTTTTTCCTGAATATATTCAGGAAAAAACGCATACGACCTTTTTGGCCAACCAAGCAAGCTTGCAAAGGAAATCTGCACTACAATGAAGTCTCACTTCCCCCCGGTCAAAAGGGCCATCTGAAAAAAGTGTAAAATCCAGAAAGGCAGGACAGGCCATGGAGAACTGGGAGCCTTGTTATGCTGATGGGCGGGATGTAAATTGCCAACAGACACTCGGGAGAAGAGTATGGTGTTTCCAGAAACATCTAAAAAACAAAGCAACAGAGCCTAGGGCACTTCCACTTATGGTCCTATAGCTTAGGGAAATTAAAATCAAAAAGACACAGCCACCCCAAAGTTTGGGATGCCTCTGTTTACAAGAACCTCGTTTACAGTACAAGTTCAACATCACAGAAAGTGAAAAATGGATAAAGAAGTTGTGGTATTTACTTAAAAAGCAATATCACTCAGCAATGAAATCTATGTCATCAGGCCCTTAGTAGCACAATGAGTGGATTCAGGTATGATGATTCTAACTGAAATAAGTCACACAGAAAAAGAAACATCATAAGATATCAGTAATACACGGAATGTAAACTTGGCTACACAGGAACTGAATTACAGAACAGAACAGGGTCTCAAATTCAGAAAACCAACTTATGCTTGCTTAAGGGGAAAGGTCAGTTGGGGTGCTGCATAAAACCAGAGATTGAAATGAGCACAGATAAAGTTCCTTAAGCCAAATATGGAATAGACAAGAGCTACTCCTTGCTCAACGAAATGGACTCAACACCGCATATTAAATGCCTAAGAATGTACCTGACTAGTAAGTATCCTAAAACCTATGGATTGCTATGTCTCCGAAAGAGAATCAAGCATGTGTACAGGGGCATAAACGCAGCAGTGATAGGATTGGAGAGGTTCGGTGAGCAAATGAAGACCATTTGAAGTCATATTGCATGGTACCCATTCCACGGGTTTCAACTACCCAGGTTTAAGGTATTCTTCCTTCAGCTAAAACATGCATGTGGAACCTAGAGTATGATCAACCATGTGATCGGGAGACGTGTTCAAATATGTCTCAGTTTTCGTACCCTGGTACTCGGGTGCAACATTCCAGACGCTTTACTAACACCCTCCCGACTTGGAGAGTCAGTCCCTTTAACCTCCTGTTTGGCCCAGTTTGCAATTTCTGCGGAAGATGAACAGGAATAGCGAGAACCAATGAGAGACTAGCTGGAGGTGTCTGGACGGGCAAATTTAACTCTCATTTCCCACCAGGAAGAGGAATTAACCAAAGGCTCAGCGTGCCGTTCCGGAACCAGATTAGGGCCTGAAGCCATCCTGCGGTGTTGCGACCAGCTCAAAAGAAAGCGAGTTGAAGAAAGGAGCTCAGGGGCACTGTAATTCACAAACCTGCAGAGTTATAAATGACAGCTATCGTCCAAAAATATACTGAAATAAGGCTGCCAAGAGGACTTGAAAGCGGGGCAGAATTGCAGGAAACCGATTTCAGGAGGTAGACTGGAATTGCATTGAAAGCATAGGAAAAGAGGCAGAACGTCCACAATGATGCACTTGGCCAAAAAGGGCGTATGCGTTTCTTCCTGAATATATTCAGGAAGAAACGCATACGACCTTTTTGGCCAACCAAGCAAGCTTGCAAAGGAAATCTGCACTACAATGAAGTCTCACTTCCCCCCCGGTCAAAAGGGCCATCTGAAAAAAGTGTAAAATCCAGAAAGACAGGACAGGCCATGGAGAACTGGGAGCCTTGTTATGCTGATGGGCGGGATGTAAATTGCCAACAGACACTCGGGAGAAGTGTATGGTGTTTCCTGAAACATCTAAAAAACAAAGCAACAGAGCCTAGGGCACTTCCACTTATGGTCCTATAGCTTAGGGAAATTAAAATCAAAAAGACACAGCCACCCCAAAGTTTGGGATGCCTCTGTTTACAAGAACCTCGTGTACAGTACAAGTTCAACATCGCAGAAAGTGAAAAATGGATAAAGAAGTTGTGGTATTTACTTACAAAGCAATATCACTCAGCAATGAAATCTATGTCATCAGGCCCTTAGCAGCACAATGAGTGGATTCAGGTATGATGATTCTAACTGAAATAAGTCACACAGAAAAAGAAACATCATAAGATATCAGTAATACACGGAATGTAAACTTGGCTACACAGGAACTGAATTACAGAACAGAACAGGGTCTCAAATTTAGAAAACCAACTTATGCTTTCTTAAGGGTAAAGGTGAGTTGGGGTGCTGCATAAAACCAGAGATTGAAATGAGCACAGATAAAGTTCCTTAAGCCAAATATGGAATAGACAAGAGCTACTCCTTACTCAACGAAATGGACTCAACACCGCATATGAAATGCCTAAGAATGTACCTGACTAGTAAGTATCTTAAAACCTATGGATTGCTATGTCTCCGAAAGAGAATCAAGCATGTGTACAGGGGCATAAACGCAGCAGTGATAGGATTGGAGAGGTTCGGTGAGCAAATGAAGACCCTTTGAAGTCATATTGCATGGTACCCATTCCACGGGTTTCAACTACCCAGGTTTAAGGTATTCTTCCTTCAGCTAAAACATGCATGTGGAACCTAGAGTATGATCAACCATGTGATCGGGAGACGTGTTCAAATATGTCTCAGTTTTCGTACCCTGGTACTCGGGTGCAACATTCCAGACGCTTTACTAACACCCTCCCGACTTGGAGAGTCAGTCCCTTTAACCTCCTGTTTGGCCCAGTTTGCAATTTCTGCGGAAGATGAACAGGAATAGCGAGAACCAATGAGAGACTAGCTGGAGGTGTCTGGACGGGCAAATTTAACTCTCATTTCCCACCAGGAAGAGGAATTAACCAAAGGCTCAGCGTGCCGTGCCGGAACCAGATTAGGGCCTGAAGCCATCCTGCGGTGTTGCGGCCAGCTCAAAACAAAGCGAGTTGAAGAAAGGAGCTCAGGGGCACTGTAATTCACAAACCTGCAGAGTTATAAATGACAGCTATCGTCCAAAAATATACTGAAGTAAGGCTGCCAAGAGGACTTGAAAGCGGGGCAGAATTGCAGGAAACCGATTTCAGGAGGCAGACTGGAATTGCATTGAAAGCATAGGAAAAGAGGCAGAACGTCCAAAATGATGCACTTGGCCAAAAAGGGCATATGCGTTTTTTCCTGAATATATTCAGGAAAAAACGCATACGCCCTTTTTGGCCAACCAAGCAAGCTTGCAAAGGAAATCTGCACTACAATGAAGTCTCACTTCCCCCCGGTCAAAAGGGCCATCTGAAGAAAGTGTAAAATCCAGAAAGGCAGGACAGGCCATGGAGAACTGGGAGCCTTGTTATGCTGATGGGCGGGATGTAAATTGCCAACAGACACTCGGGAGAAGTGTATGGTGTTTCCTGAAGCATCTAAAAAACAAAGCAACAGAGCCTAGGGCACTTCCACTTATGGTCCTATAGCTTAGGGAAATTAAAATCAAAAAGACACAGCCACCCCAAAGTTTGGGACGCCTCTGTTTACAAGAACCTCGTTTACAGTACAAGTTCAACATCGCAGAAAGTGAAAAATGGATAAAGAAGTTGTGGTATTTACTTACAAAGCAATATCACTCAGCAATGAAATCTATGTCATCAGGCCCTTAGCAGCACAATGAGTGGATTCAGGTATGATGATTCTAACTGAAATAAGTCACACAGAAAAAGAAACATCATAAGATATCAGTAATACACGGAATGTAAACTTGGCTACACAGGAACTGAATTACAGAACAGAACAGTGTCTCAAATTTAGAAAACCAACTTATGCTTGCTTAAGGGGAAAGGTGAGTTGGGGTGTTGCATAAAACCAGAGATTGAAATGAGCACAGATAAAGTTCCTTAAGCCAAATATGGAATAGACAAGAGCTACTCCTTGCTCAACGAAATGGACTCAACACCGCATATTAAATGCCTAAGAATGTACCTGACTAGTAAGTATCTTAAAACCTATGGATTGCTATGTCTCCGAAAGAGAATCAAGCATGTGTACAGGGGCATAAACGCAGCAGTGATAGGATTGGAGAGGTTCGGTGAGCAAATGAAGACCCTTTGAAGTCATATTGCATGGTACCCATTCCACGGGTTTCAACTACCCAGGTTTAAGGTATTCTTCCTTCAGCTAAAACATGCATGTGGAACCTAGAGTATGATCAACCATGTGATCGGGAGACGTGTTCAAATATGTCTCAGTTTTCGTACCCTGGTACTCGGGTGCAACATTCCAGACGCTTTACTAACACCCTCCCGACTTGGAGAGTCAGTCCCTTTAACCTCCTGTTTGGCCCAGTTTGCAATTTCTGCGGAAGATGAACAGGAATAGCGAGAACCAATGAGAGACTAGCTGGAGGTGTCTGGACGGGCAAATTTAACTCTCATTTCCCACCAGGAAGAGGAATTAACCAAAGGCTCAGCGTGCCGTGCCGGAACCAGATTAGGGCCTGAAGCCATCCTGCGGTGTTGCGGCCAGCTCAAAAGAAAGCGAGTTGAAGAAAGGAGCTCAGGGGCACTGTAATTCACAAACCTGCAGAGTTATAAATGACAGCTATCGTCCAAAAATATACTGAAGTAAGGCTGCCAAGAGGACTTGAAACCGGGGCAGAATTGCAGGAAACCGATTTCAGGAGGCAGACTGGAATTGCATTGAAAGCATAGGAAAAGAGGCAGAACGTCCACAATGATGCACTTGGCCAAAAAGGGCGTATGCGTTTTTTCCTGAATATATTCAGGAAAAAACGCATACGACCTTTTTGGCCAACCAAGCAAGCTTGCAAAGGAAATCTGCACTACAATGAAGTCTCACTTCCCCCCGGTCAAAAGGGCCATCTGAAAAAAGTGTAAAATCCAGAAAGGCAGGACAGGCCATGGAGAACTGGGAGCCTTGTTATGCTGATGGGCGGGATGTAAATTGCCAACAGACACTCGGGAGAAGAGTATGGTGTTTCCAGAAACATCTAAAAAACAAAGCAACAGAGCCTAGGGCACTTCCACTTATGGTCCTATAGCTTAGGGAAATTAAAATCAAAAAGACACAGCCACCCCAAAGTTTGGGATGCCTCTGTTTACAAGAACCTCGTTTACAGTACAAGTTCAACATCACAGAAAGTGAAAAATGGATAAAGAAGTTGTGGTATTTACTTACAAAGCAATATCACTCAGCAATGAAATCTATGTCATCAGGCCCTTAGTAGCACAATGAGTGGATTCAGGTATGATGATTCTAACTGAAATAAGTCACACAGAAAAAGAAACATCATAAGATATCAGTAATACACGGAATGTAAACTTGGCTACACAGGAACTGAATTACAGAACAGAACAGGGTCTCAAATTCAGAAAACCAACTTATGCTTGCTTAAGGGGAAAGGTGAGTTGGGGTGCTGCATAAAACCAGAGATTGAAATGAGCACAGATAAAGTTCCTTAAGCCAAATATGGAATAGACAAGAGCTACTCCTTGCTCAACGAAATGGACTCAACACCGCATATTAAATGCCTAAGAATGTACCTGACTAGTAAGTATCCTAAAACCTATGGATTGCTATGTCTCCGAAAGAGAATCAAGCATGTGTACAGGGGCATAAACGCAGCAGTGATAGGATTGGAGAGGTTCGGTGAGCAAATGAAGACCCTTTGAAGTCATATTGCATGGTACCCATTCCACGGGTTTCAACTACCCAGGTTTAAGGTATTCTTCCTTCAGCTAAAACATGCATGTGGAACCTAGAGTATGATCAACCATGTGATCGGGAGACGTGTTCAAATATGTCTCAGTTTTCGTACCCTGGTACTCGGGTGCAACATTCCAGACGCTTTACTAACACCCTCCCGACTTGGAGAGTCAGTCCCTTTAACCTCCTGTTTGGCCCAGTTTGCAATTTCTGCGGAAGATGAACAGGAATAGCGAGAACCAATGAGAGACTAGCTGGAGGTGTCTGGACGGGCAAATTTAACTCTCATTTCCCACCAGGAAGAGGAATTAACCAAAGGCTCAGCGTGCCGTGCCGGAACCAGATTAGGGCCTGAAGCCATCCTGCGGTGTTGCGACCAGCTCAAAAGAAAGCGAGTTGAAGAAAGGAGCTCAGGGGCACTGTAATTCACAAACCTGCAGAGTTATAAATGACAGCTATCGTCCAAAAATATACTGAAATAAGGCTGCCAAGAGGACTTGAAAGCGGGGCAGAATTGCAGGAAACCGATTTCAGGAGGTAGACTGGAATTGCATTGAAAGCATAGGAAAAGAGGCAGAACGTCCACAATGATGCACTTGGCCAAAAAGGGCGTATGCGTTTTTTCCTGAATATATTCAGGAAGAAACGCATACGACCTTTTTGGCCAACCAAGCAAGCTTGCAAAGGAAATCTGCACTACAATGAAGTCTCACTTCCCCCCGGTCAAAAGGGCCATCTGAAAAAAGTGTAAAATCCAGAAAGACAGGACAGGCCATGGAGAACTGGGAGCCTTGTTATGCTGATGGGCGGGATGTAAATTGCCAACAGACACTCGGGAGAAGTGTATGGTGTTTCCTGAAACATCTAAAAAACAAAGCAACAGAGCCTAGGGCACTTCCACTTATGGTCCTATAGCTTAGGGAAATTAAAATCAAAAAGACACAGCCACCCCAAAGTTTGGGACGCCTCTGTTTACAAGAACCTCGTGTACAGTACAAGTTCAACATCGCAGAAAGTGAAAAATGGATAAAGAAGTTGTGGTATTTACTTACAAAGCAATATCACTCAGCAATGAAATCTATGTCATCAGGCCCTTAGCAGCACAATGAGTGGATTCAGGTATGATGATTCTAACTGAAATAAGTCACACAGAAAAAGAAACATCATAAGATATCAGTAATACACGGAATGTAAACTTGGCTACACAGGAACTGAATTACAGAACAGAACAGGGTCTCAAATTTAGAAAACCAACTTATGCTTTCTTAAGGGTAAAGGTGAGTTGGGGTGCTGCATAAAACCAGAGATTGAAATGAGCACAGATAAAGTTCCTTAAGCCAAATATGGAATAGACAAGAGCTACTCCTTACTCAACGAAATGGACTCAACACCGCATATGAAATGCCTAAGAATGTACCTGACTAGTAAGTATCTTAAAACCTATGGATTGCTATGTCTCCGAAAGAGAATCAAGCATGTGTACAGGGGCATAAACGCAGCAGTGATAGGATTGGAGAGGTTCGGTGAGCAAATGAAGACCCTTTGAAGTCATATTGCATGGTACCCATTCCACGGGTTTCAACTACCCAGGTTTAAGGTATTCTTCCTTCAGCTAAAACATGCATGTGGAACCTAGAGTATGATCAACCATGTGATCGGGAGACGTGTTCAAATATGTCTCAGTTTTCGTACCCTGGTACTCGGGTGCAACATTCCAGACGCTTTACTAACACCCTCCCGACTTGGAGAGTCAGTCCCTTTAACCTCCTGTTTGGCCCAGTTTGCAATTTCTGCGGAAGATGAACAGGAATAGCGAGAACCAATGAGAGACTAGCTGGAGGTGTCTGGACGGGCAAATTTAACTCTCATTTCCCACCAGGAAGAGGAATTAACCAAAGGCTCAGCGTGCCGTGCCGGAACCAGATTAGGGCCTGAAGCCATCCTGCGGTGTTGCGGCCAGCTCAAAAGAAAGCGAGTTGAAGAAAGGAGCTCAGGGGCACTGTAATTCACAAACCTGCAGAGTTATAAATGACAGCTATCGTCCAAAAATATACTGAAGTAAGGCTGCCAAGAGGACTTGAAAGCGGGGCAGAATTGCAGGAAACCGATTTCAGGAGGTAGACTGGAATTGCATTGAAAGCATAGGAAAAGAGGCAGAACGTCCACAATGATGCACTTGGCCAAAAAGGGCGTATGCGTTTTTTCCTGAATATATTCAGGAAGAAACGCATACGCCCTTTTTGGCCAACCAAGCAAGCTTGCAAAGGAAATCTGCACTACAATGAAGTCTCACTTCCCCCCGGTCAAAAGGGCCATCTGAAAAAAGTGTAAAATCCAGAAAGACAGGACAGGCCATGGAGAACTGGGAGCCTTGTTATGCTGATGGGCGGGATGTAAATTGCCAACAGACACTCGGGAGAAGTGTATGCTGTTTCCTGAAACATCTAAAAAACAAAGCAACAGAGCCTAGGGCACTTCCACTTATGGTCCTATAGCTTAGGGAAATTAAAATCAAAAAGACACAGCCACCCCAAAGTTTGGGACGCCTCTGTTTACAAGAACCTCGTTTACAGTACAAGTTCAACATCGCAGAAAGTGAAAAATGGATAAAGAAGTTGTGGTATTTACTTACAAAGCAATATCACTCAGCAATGAAATCTATGTCATCAGGCCCTTAGCAGCACAATGAGTGGATTCAGGTATGATGATTCTAACTGAAATAAGTCACACAGAAAAAGAAACATCATAAGATATCAGTAATACACGGAATGTAAACTTGGCTACACAGGAACTGAATTACAGAACAGAACAGGGTCTCAAATTTAGAAAACCAACTTATGCTTGCTTAAGGGGAAAGGTGAGTTGGGGTGTTGCATAAAACCAGAGATTGAAATGAGCACAGATAAAGTTCCTTAAGCCAAATATGGAATAGACAAGAGCTACTCCTTGCTCAACGAAATGGACTCAACACCGCATATTAAATGCCTAAGAATGTACCTGACTAGTAAGTATCTTAAAACCTATGGATTGCTATGTCTCTGAAAGAGAATCAAGCATGTGTACAGGGGCATAAACGCAGCAGTGATAGGATTGGAGAGGTTCGGTGAGCAAATGAAGACCCTTTGAAGTCATATTGCATGGTACCCATTCCACGGGTTTCAACTACCCAGGTTTAAGGTATTCTTCCTTCAGCTAAAACATGCATGTGGAACCTAGAGTATGATCAACGATGTGATCGGGAGACGTGTTCAAATATGTCTCAGTTTTCGTACCCTGGTACTCGGGTGCAACATTCCAGACGCTTTACTAACACCCTCCCGACTTGGAGAGTCAGTCCCTTTAACCTCCTGTTTGGCCCAGTTTGCAATTTCTGCGGAAGATGAACAGGAATAGCGAGAACCAATGAGAGACTAGCTGGAGGTGTCTGGACGGGCAAATTTAACTCTCATTTCCCACCAGGAAGAGGAATTAACCAAAGGCTCAGCGTGCCGTGCCGGAACCAGATTAGGGCCTGAAGCCATCCTGCGGTGTTGCGGCCAGCTCAAAAGAAAGCGAGTTGAAGAAAGGAGCTCAGGGGCACTGTAATTCACAAACCTGCAGAGTTATAAATGACAGCTATCGTCCAAAAATATACTGAAGTAAGGCTGCCAAGAGGACTTGAAAGCGGGGCAGAATTGCAGGAAACCGATTTCAGGAGGCAGACTGGAATTGCATTGAAAGCATAGGAAAAGAGGCAGAACGTCCACAATGATGCACTTGGCCAAAAAGGGCGTATGCGTTTTTTCCTGAATATATTCAGGAAAAAACGCATACGACCTTTTTGGCCAACCAAGCAAGCTTGCAAAGGAAATCTGCACTACAATGAAGTCTCACTTCCCCCCGGTCAAAAGGGCCATCTGAAAAAAGTGTAAAATCCAGAAAGGCAGGACAGGCCATGGAGAACTGGGAGCCTTGTTATGCTGATGGGCGGGATGTAAATTGCCAACAGACACTCGGGAGAAGAGTATGGTGTTTCCAGAAACATCTAAAAAACAAAGCAACAGAGCCTAGGGCACTTCCACTTATGGTCCTATAGCTTAGGGAAATTAAAATCAAAAAGACACAGCCACCCCAAAGTTTGGGATGCCTCTGTTTACAAGAACCTCGTTTACAGTACAAGTTCAACATCACAGAAAGTGAAAAATGGATAAAGAAGTTGTGGTATTTACTTACAAAGCAATATCACTCAGCAATGAAATCTATGTCATCAGGCCCTTAGTAGCACAATGAGTGGATTCAGGTATGATGATTCTAACTGAAATAAGTCACACAGAAAAAGAAACATCATAAGATATCAGTAATACACGGAATGTAAACTTGGCTACACAGGAACTGAATTACAGAACAGAACAGGGTCTCAAATTCAGAAAACCAACTTATGCTTGCTTAAGGGGAAAGGTGAGTTGGGGTGCTGCATAAAACCAGAGATTGAAATGAGCACAGATAAAGTTCCTTAAGCCAAATATGGAATAGACAAGAGCTACTCCTTGCTCAACGAAATGGACTCAACACCGCATATTAAATGCCTAAGAATGTACCTGACTAGTAAGTATCCTAAAACCTATGGATTGCTATGTCTCCGAAAGAGAATCAAGCATGTGTACAGGGGCATAAACGCAGCAGTGATAGGATTGGAGAGGTTCGGTGAGCAAATGAAGACCCTTTGAAGTCATATTGCATGGTACCCATTCCACGGGTTTCAACTACCCAGGTTTAAGGTATTCTTCCTTCAGCTAAAACATGCATGTGGAACCTAGAGTATGATCAACCATGTGATCGGGAGACGTGTTCAAATATGTCTCAGTTTTCGTACCCTGGTACTCGGGTGCAACATTCCAGACGCTTTACTAACACCCTCCCGACTTGGAGAGTCAGTCCCTTTAACCTCCTGTTTGGCCCAGTTTGCAATTTCTGCGGAAGATGAACAGGAATAGCGAGAACCAATGAGAGACTAGCTGGAGGTGTCTGGACGGGCAAATTTAACTCTCATTTCCCACCAGGAAGAGGAATTAACCAAAGGCTCAGCGTGCCGTGCCGGAACCAGATTAGGGCCTGAAGCCATCCTGCGGTGTTGCGACCAGCTCAAAAGAAAGCGAGTTGAAGAAAGGAGCTCAGGGGCACTGTAATTCACAAACCTGCAGAGTTATAAATGACAGCTATCGTCCAAAAATATACTGAAGTAAGGCTGCCAAGAGGACTTGAAAGCGGGGCAGAATTGCAGGAAACCGATTTCAGGAGGTAGACTGGAATTGCATTGAAAGCATAGGAAAAGAGGCAGAACGTCCACAATGATGCACTTGGCCAAAAAGGGCGTATGCGTTTTTTCCTGAATATATTCAGGAAGAAACGCATACGACCTTTTTGGCCAACCAAGCAAGCTTGCAAAGGAAATCTGCACTACAATGAAGTCTCACTTCCCCCCGGTCAAAAGGGCCATCTGAAAAAAGTGTAAAATCCAGAAAGACAGGACAGGCCATGGAGAACTGGGAGCCTTGTTATGCTGATGGGCGGGATGTAAATTGCCAACAGACACTCGGGAGAAGTGTATGGTGTTTCCTGAAACATCTAAAAAACAAAGCAACAGAGCCTAGGGCACTTCCACTTATGGTCCTATAGCTTAGGGAAATTAAAATCAAAAAGACACAGCCACCCCAAAGTTTGGGACGCCTCTGTTTACAAGAACCTCGTGTACAGTACAAGTTCAACATCGCAGAAAGTGAAAAATGGATAAAGAAGTTGTGGTATTTACTTACAAAGCAATATCACTCAGCAATGAAATCTATGTCATCAGGCCCTTAGCAGCACAATGAGTGGATTCAGGTATGATGATTCTAACTGAAATAAGTCACACAGAAAAAGAAACATCATAAGATATCAGTAATACACGGAATGTAAACTTGGCTACACAGGAACTGAATTACAGAACAGAACAGGGTCTCAAATTTAGAAAACCAACTTATGCTTTCTTAAGGGTAAAGGTGAGTTGGGGTGCTGCATAAAACCAGAGATTGAAATGAGCACAGATAAAGTTCCTTAAGCCAAATATGGAATAGACAAGAGCTACTCCTTACTCAACGAAATGGACTCAACACCGCATATGAAATGCCTAAGAATGTACCTGACTAGTAAGTATCTTAAAACCTATGGATTGCTATGTCTCCGAAAGAGAATCAAGCATGTGTACAGGGGCATAAACGCAGCAGTGATAGGATTGGAGAGGTTCGGTGAGCAAATGAAGACCCTTTGAAGTCATATTGCATGGTACCCATTCCACGGGTTTCAACTACCCAGGTTTAAGGTATTCTTCCTTCAGCTAAAACATGCATGTGGAACCTAGAGTATGATCAACCATGTGATCGGGAGACGTGTTCAAATATGTCTCAGTTTTCGTACCCTGGTACTCGGGTGCAACATTCCAGACGCTTTACTAACACCCTCCCGACTTGGAGAGTCAGTCCCTTTAACCTCCTGTTTGGCCCAGTTTGCAATTTCTGCGGAAGATGAACAGGAATAGCGAGAACCAATGAGAGACTAGCTGGAGGTGTCTGGACGGGCAAATTTAACTCTCATTTCCCACCAGGAAGAGGAATTAACCAAAGGCTCAGCGTGCCGTGCCGGAACCAGATTAGGGCCTGAAGCCATCCTGCGGTGTTGCGGCCAGCTCAAAAGAAAGCGAGTTGAAGAAAGGAGCTCAGGGGCACTGTAATTCACAAACCTGCAGAGTTATAAATGACAGCTATCGTCCAAAAATATACTGAAGTAAGGCTGCCAAGAGGACTTGAAAGCGGGGCAGAATTGCAGGAAACCGATTTCAGGAGGTAGACTGGAATTGCATTGAAAGCATAGGAAAAGAGGCAGAACGTCCACAATGATGCACTTGGCCAAAAAGGGCGTATGCGTTTTTTCCTGAATATATTCAGGAAGAAACGCATACGCCCTTTTTGGCCAACCAAGCAAGCTTGCAAAGGAAATCTGCACTACAATGAAGTCTCACTTCCCCCCGGTCAAAAGGGCCATCTGAAAAAAGTGTAAAATCCAGAAAGACAGGACAGGCCATGGAGAACTGGGAGCCTTGTTATGCTGATGGGCGGGATGTAAATTGCCAACAGACACTCGGGAGAAGTGTATGCTGTTTCCTGAAACATCTAAAAAACAAAGCAACAGAGCCTAGGGCACTTCCACTTATGGTCCTATAGCTTAGGGAAATTAAAATCAAAAAGACACAGCCACCCCAAAGTTTGGGACGCCTCTGTTTACAAGAACCTCGTTTACAGTACAAGTTCAACATCGCAGAAAGTGAAAAATGGATAAAGAAGTTGTGGTATTTACTTACAAAGCAATATCACTCAGCAATGAAATCTATGTCATCAGGCCCTTAGCAGCACAATGAGTGGATTCAGGTATGATGATTCTAACTGAAATAAGTCACACAGAAAAAGAAACATCATAAGATATCAGTAATACACGGAATGTAAACTTGGCTACACAGGAACTGAATTACAGAACAGAACAGTGTCTCAAATTTAGAAAACCAACTTATGCTTGCTTAAGGGGAAAGGTGAGTTGGGGTGTTGCATAAAACCAGAGATTGAAATGAGCACAGATAAAGTTCCTTAAGCCAAATATGGAATAGACAAGAGCTACTCCTTGCTCAACGAAATGGACTCAACACCGCATATTAAATGCCTAAGAATGTACCTGACTAGTAAGTATCTTAAAACCTATGGATTGCTATGTCTCCGAAAGAGAATCAAGCATGTGTACAGGGGCATAAACGCAGCAGTGATAGGATTGGAGAGGTTCGGTGAGCAAATGAAGACCCTTTGAAGTCATATTGCATGGTACCCATTCCACGGGTTTCAACTACCCAGGTTTAAGGTATTCTTCCTTCAGCTAAAACATGCATGTGGAACCTAGAGTATGATCAACCATGTGATCGGGAGACGTGTTCAAATATGTCTCAGTTTTCGTACCCTGGTACTCGGGTGCAACATTCCAGACGCTTTACTAACACCCTCCCGACTTGGAGAGTCAGTCCCTTTAACCTCCTGTTTGGCCCAGTTTGCAATTTCTGCGGAAGATGAACAGGAATAGCGAGAACCAATGAGAGACTAGCTGGAGGTGTCTGGACGGGCAAATTTAACTCTCATTTCCCACCAGGAAGAGGAATTAACCAAAGGCTCAGCGTGCCGTGCCGGAACCAGATTAGGGCCTGAAGCCATCCTGCGGTGTTGCGGCCAGCTCAAAAGAAAGCGAGTTGAAGAAAGGAGCTCAGGGGCACTGTAATTCACAAACCTGCAGACTTATAAATGACAGCTATCGTCCAAAAATATACTGAAGTAAGGCTGCCAAGAGGACTTGAAACCGGGGCAGAATTGCAGGAAACCGATTTCAGGAGGCAGACTGGAATTGCATTGAAAGCATAGGAAAAGAGGCAGAACGTCCACAATGATGCACTTGGCCAAAAAGGGCGTATGCGTTTTTTCCTGAATATATTCAGGAAAAAACGCATACGACCTTTTTGGTCAACCAAGCAAGCTTGCAAAGGAAATCTGCACTACAATGAAGTCTCACTTCCCCCCGGTCAAAAGGGCCATCTGAAAAAAGTGTAAAATCCAGAAAGGCAGGACAGGCCATGGAGAACTGGGAGCCTTGTTATGCTGATGGGCGGGATGTAAATTGCCAACAGACACTCGGGAGAAGAGTATGGTGTTTCCAGAAACATCTAAAAAACAAAGCAACAGAGCCTAGGGCACTTCCACTTATGGTCCTATAGCTTAGGGAAATTAAAATCAAAAAGACACAGCCACCCCAAAGTTTGGGATGCCTCTGTTTACAAGAACCTCGTTTACAGTACAAGTTCAACATCACAGAAAGTGAAAAATGGATAAAGAAGTTGTGGTATTTACTTACAAAGCAATATCACTCAGCAATGAAATCTATGTCATCAGGCCCTTAGCAGCACAATGAGTGGATTCAGGTATGATGATTCTAACTGAAATAAGTCACACAGAAAAAGAAACATCATAAGATATCAGTAATACATGGAATGTAAACTTGGCTACACAGGAACTGAATTACAGAACAGAACAGGGTCTCAAATTCAGAAAACCAACTTATGCTTGCTTAAGGGGAAAGGTGAGTTGGGGTGCTGCATAAAACCAGAGATTGAAATGAGCACAGATAAAGTTCCTTAAGCCAAATATGGAATAGACAAGAGCTACTCCTTGCTCAACGAAATGGACTCAACACCGCATATTAAATGCCTAAGAATGTACCTGACTAGTAAGTATCCTAAAACCTATGGATTGCTATGTCTCCGAAAGAGAATCAAGCATGTGTACAGGGGCATAAACGCAGCAGTGATAGGATTGGAGAGGTTCGGTGAGCAAATGAAGACCCTTTGAAGTCATATTGCATGGTACCCATTCCACGGGTTTCAACTACCCAGGTTTAAGGTATTCTTCCTTCAGCTAAAACATGCATGTGGAACCTAGAGTATGATCAACCATGTGATCGGGAGACGTGTTCAAATATGTCTCAGTTTTCGTACCCTGGTACTCGGGTGCAACATTCCAGACGCTTTACTAACACCCTCCCGACTTGGAGAGTCAGTCCCTTTAACCTCCTGTTTGGCCCAGTTTGCAATTTCTGCGGAAGATGAACAGGAATAGCGAGAACCAATGAGAGACTAGCTGGAGGTGTCTGGACGGGCAAATTTAACTCTCATTTCCCACCAGGAAGAGGAATTAACCAAAGGCTCAGCGTGCCGTGCCGGAACCAGATTAGGGCCTGAAGCCATCCTGCGGTGTTGCGACCAGCTCAAAAGAAAGCGAGTTGAAGAAAGGAGCTCAGGGGCACTGTAATTCACAAACCTGCAGAGTTATAAATGACAGCTATCGTCCAAAAATATACTGAAGTAAGGCTGCCAAGAGGACTTGAAAGCGGGGCAGAATTGCAGGAAACCGATTTCAGGAGGTAGACTGGAATTGCATTGAAAGCATAGGAAAAGAGGCAGAACGTCCACAATGATGCACTTGGCCAAAAAGGGCGTATGCGTTTTTTCCTGAATATATTCAGGAAGAAACGCATACGCCCTTTTTGGCCAACCAAGCAAGCTTGCAAAGGAAATCTGCACTACAATGAAGTCTCACTTCCCCCCGGTCAAAAGGGCCATCTGAAAAAAGTGTAAAATCCAGAAAGACAGGACAGGCCATGGAGAACTGGGAGCCTTGTTATGCTGATGGGCGGGATGTAAATTGCCAACAGACACTCGGGAGAAGTGTATGGTGTTTCCTGAAACATCTAAAAAACAAAGCAACAGAGCCTAGGGCACTTCCACTTATGGTCCTATAGCTTAGGGAAATTAAAATCAAAAAGACACAGCCACCCCAAAGTTTGGGACGCCTCTGTTTACAAGAACCTCGTTTACAGTACAAGTTCAACATCGCAGAAAGTGAAAAATGGATAAAGAAGTTGTGGTATTTACTTAAAAAGCAACATCACTCAGCAATGAAATCTATGTCATCAGGCCCTTAGCAGCACAATGAGTGGATTCAGGTATGATGATTCTAACTGAAATAAGTCACACAGAAAAAGAAACATCATAAGATATCAGTAATACACGGAATGTAAACTTGGCTACACAGGAACTGAATTACAGAACAGAACAGTGTCTCAAATTTAGAAAACCAACTTATGCTTGCTTAAGGGTAAAGGTGAGTTGGGGTGCTGCATAAAACCAGAGATTGAAATGAACACAGATAAAGTTCCTTAAGCCAAATATGGAATAGACAAGAGCTACTCATTGCTCAACGAAATGGACTCAACACCGCATATTAAACGCCTAAGAATGTACCTGACTAGTAAGTATCTTAAAACCTATGGATTGCTATGTCTCCGAAAGAGAATCAAGCATGTGTACAGGGGCATAAACGCAGCAGTGATAGGATTGGAGAGGTTCGGTGAGCAAATGAAGACCCTCTGAAGTCATATTGCATGGTACCCATTCCACGGGTTTCAACTCCCCAGGTTTAAGGTATTCTTCCTTCAGCTAAAACATGCATGTGGAACCTAGAGTATGATCAACCATGTGATCGGGAGACGTGTTCAAATATGTCTCAGTTTTCGTACCCTGGTACTCGGGTGCAACATTCCAGACGCTTTACTAACACCCTCCCGACTTGGAGAGTCAGTCCCTTTAACCTCCTGTTTGGCCCAGTTTGCAATTTCTGCGGAAGATGAACAGGAATAGCGAGAACCAATGAGAGACTAGCTGGAGGTGTCTGGACGGGCAAATTTAACTCTCATTTCCCACCAGGAAGAGGAATTAACCAAAGGCTCAGCGTGCCGTGCCGGAACCAGATTAGGGCCTGAAGCCATCCTGCGGTGTTGCGGCCAGCTCAAAAGAAAGCGAGTTGAAGAAAGGAGCTCAGGGGCACTGTAATTCACAAACCTGCAGAGTTATAAATGACAGCTATCGTCCAAAAATATACTGAAGTAAGGCTGCCAAGAGGACTTGAAAGCGGGGCAGAATTGCAGGAAACCGATTTCAGGAGGCAGACTGGAATTGCATTGAAAGCATAGGAAAAGAGGCAGAACGTCCACAATGATGCACTTGGCCAAAAAGGGCGTATGCGTTTTTTCCTGAATATATTCAGGAAGAAACGCATACGCCCTTTCTGGCCAACCAAGCAAGCTTGCAAAGGAAATCTGCACTACAATGAAGTCTCACTTCCCCCAGGTCAAAAGGGCCATCTGAAAAAAGTGTAAAATCCAGAAAGACAGGACAGGCCATGGAGAACTGGGAGCCTTGTTATGCTGATGGGCGGGATGTAAATTGCCAACAGACACTCGGGAGAAGTGTATGGTGTTTCCTGAAACATCTAAAAAACAAAGCAACAGAGCCTAGGGCACTTCCACTTATGGTCCTATAGCTTAGGGAAATTAAAATCAAAAAGACACAGCCACCCCAAAGTTTGGGACGCCTCTGTTTACAAGAACCTCGTTTACAGTACAAGTTCAACATCGCAGAAAGTGAAAAATGGATAAAGAAGTTGTGGTATTTACTTAAAAAGCAACATCACTCAGCAATGAAATCTATGTCATCAGGCCCTTAGCAGCACAATGAGTGGATTCAGGTATGATGATTCTAACTGAAATAAGTCACACAGAAAAAGAAACATCATAAGATATCAGTAATACACGGAATGTAAACTTGGCTACACAGGAACTGAATTACAGAACAGAACAGTGTCTCAAATTTAGAAAACCAACTTATGCTTGCTTAAGGGTAAAGGTGAGTTGGGGTGCTGCATAAAACCAGAGATTGAAATGAACACAGATAAAGTTCCTTAAGCCAAATATGGAATAGACAAGAGCTACTCATTGCTCAACGAAATGGACTCAACACCGCATATTAAACGCCTAAGAATGTACCTGACTAGTAAGTATCTTAAAACCTATGGATTGCTATGTCTCCGAAAGAGAATCAAGCATGTGTACAGGGGCATAAACGCAGCAGTGATAGGATTGGAGAGGTTTGGTGAGCAAATGAAGACCCTCTGAAGTCATATTGCATGGTACCCATTCCACGGGTTTCAACTCCCCAGGTTTAAGGTATTCTTCCTTCAGCTAAAACATGCATGTGGAACCTAGAGTATGATCAACCATGTGATCGGGAGACGTGTTCAAATATGTCTCAGTTTTCGTACCCTGGTACTCGGGTGCAACATTCCAGACGCTTTACTAACACCCTCCCGACTTGGAGAGTCAGTCCCTTTAACCTCCTGTTTGGCCCAGTTTGCAATTTCTGCGGAAGATGAACAGGAATAGCGAGAACCAATGAGAGACTAGCTGGAGGTGTCTGGACGGGCAAATTTAACTCTCATTTCCCACCAGGAAGAGGAATTAACCAAAGGCTCAGCGTGCCGTGCCGGAACCAGATTAGGGCCTGAAGCCATCCTGCGGTGTTGCGGCCAGCTCAAAAGAAAGCGAGTTGAAGAAAGGAGCTCAGGGGCACTGTAATTCACAAACCTGCAGAGTTATAAATGACAGCTATCGTCCAAAAATATACTGAAGTAAGGCTGCCAAGAGGACTTGAAAGCGGGGCAGAATTGCAGGAAACCGATTTCAGGAGGCAGACTGGAATTGCATTGAAAGCATAGGAAAAGAGGCAGAACGTCCACAATGATGCACTTGGCCAAAAAGGGCGTATGCGTTTTTTCCTGAATATATTCAGGAAGAAACGCATACGCCCTTTCTGGCCAACCAAGCAAGCTTGCAAAGGAAATCTGCACTACAATGAAGTCTCACTTCCCCCAGGTCAAAAGGGCCATCTGAAAAAAGTGTAAAATCCAGAAAGACAGGACAGGCCATGGAGAACTGGGAGCCTTGTTATGCTGATGGGCGGGATGTAAATTGCCAACAGACACTCGGGAGAAGTGTATGGTGTTTCCTGAAACATCTAAAAAACAAAGCAACAGAGCCTAGGGCACTTCCACTTATGGTCCTATAGCTTAGGGAAATTAAAATCAAAAAGACACAGCCACCCCAAAGTTTGGGACGCCTCTGTTTACAAGAACCTCGTTTACAGTACAAGTTCAACATCGCAGAAAGTGAAAAATGGATAAAGAAGTTGTGGTATTTACTTACAAAGCAATATCACTCAGCAATGAAATCTATGTCATCAGGCCCTTAGCAGCACAATGAGTGGATTCAGGTATGATGATTCTAACTGAAATAAGTCACACAGAAAAAGAAACATCATAAGATATCAGTAATACACGGAATGTAAACTTGGCTACACAGGAACTGAATTACAGAACAGAACAGGGTCTCAAATTTAGAAAACCAACTTATGCTTGCTTAAGGGTAAAGGTGAGTTGGGTTGCTGCATAAAACCAGAGATTGAAATGAACACAGATAAAGTTCCTTAAGCCAAATATGGAATAGACAAGAGCTACTCCTTGCTCAACGAAATGGACTCAACACCGCATATTAAATGCCTAAGAATGTACCTGACTAGTAAGTATCTTAAAACCTATGGATTGCTATGTCTCCGAAAGAGAATCAAGCATGTGTACAGGGGCATAAACGCAGCAGTGATAGGATTGGAGAGGTTCGGTGAGCAAATGAAGACCCTTTGAAGTCATATTGCATGGTACCCATTCCACGGGTTTCAACTACCCAGGTTTAAGGTATTCTTCCTTCAGCTAAAACATGCATGTGGAACCTAGAGTATGATCAACCATGTGATCGGGAGACGTGTTCAAATATGTCTCAGTTTTCGCACTCTGGTACTCGGGTGCAACATTCCAGATGCTTTACTAACACCCTCCCGACTTGGAGAGTCAGTCCCTTTAACCTCCTGTTTGGCCCAGTTTGCAATTTCTGCGGAAGATGAACAGGAATAGCGAGAACCAATGAGAGACTAGCTGGAGGTGTCTGGACGGGCAAATTTAACTCTCATTTCCCACCAGGAAGAGGAATTAACCAAAGGCTCAGCGTGCCGTGCCGGAACCAGATTAGGGCCTGAAGCCATCCTGCGGTGTTGCGGCCAGCTCAAAAGAAAGCGAGTTGAAGAAAGGAGCTCAGGGGCACTGTAATTCACAAACCTGCAGAGTTATAAATGACAGCTATCGTCCAAAAATATACTGAAGTAAGGCTGCCAAGAGGACTTGAAAGCGGGGCAGAATTGCAGGAAACCAATTTCAGGAGGCAGACTGGAATTGCATTGAAAGCATAGGAAAAGAGGCAGAACGTCCACAATGATGCACTTGGCCAAAAAGGGCGTATGCCTTTTTTCCTGAATATATTCAGGAAGAAACGCATACGCCCTTTTTGGCCAACCAAGCAAGCTTGCAAAGGAAATCTGCACTACAATGAAGTCTCACTTCCCCCCGGTCAAAAGGGCCATCTGAAAAAAGTGTAAAATCCAGAAAGACAGGACAGGCCATGGAGAACTGGGAGCCTTGTTATGCTGATGGGCGGGATGTAAATTGCCAACAGACACTCGGGAGAAGTGTATGGTGTTTCCTGAAACATCTAAAAAACAAAGCAACAGAGCCTAGGGCACTTCCACTTATGGTCCTATAGCTTAGGGAAATTAAAATCAAAAAGACACAGCCACCCCAAAGTTTGGGACGCCTCTGTTTACAAGAACCTCGTTTACAGTACAAGTTCAACATCGCAGAAAGTGAAAAATGGATAAAGAAGTTGTGGTATTTACTTACAAAGCAATATCACTCAGCAATGAAATCTATGTCATCAGGCCCTTAGCAGCACAATGAGTGGATTCAGGTATGATGATTCTAACTGAAATAAGTCACACAGAAAAAGAAACATCATAAGATATCAGTAATACACGGAATGTAAACTTGGCTACACAGGAACTGAATTACAGAACAGAACAGGGTCTCAAATTTAGAAAACCAACTTATGCTTGCTTAAGGGTAAAGGTGAGTTGGGGTGCTGCATAAAACCAGAGATTGAAATGAACACAGATAAAGTTCCTTAAGCCAAATATGGAATAGACAAGAGCTACTCCTTGCTCAACGAAATGGACTCAACACCGCATATTAAATGCCTAAGAATGTACCTGACTAGTAAGTATCTTAAAACCTATGGATTGCTATGTCTCCGAAAGAGAATCAAGCATGTGTACAGGGGCATAAACGCAGCAGTGATAGGATTGGAGAGGTTCGGTGAGCAAATGAAGACCCTTTGAAGTCATATTGCATGGTACCCATTCCACGGGTTTCAACTACCCAGGTTTAAGGTATTCTTCCTTCAGCTAAAACATGCATGTGGAACCTAGAGTATGATCAACCATGTGATCGGGAGACGTGTTCAAATATGTCTCAGTTTTCGTAGTCTGGTACTCAGGTGCAACATTCCAGACACTTTACTAACACCCTCCCGACTTGGAGAGTCAGTCCCTTTAACCTCCTGTTTGGCCCAGTTTGCAATTTCTGCGGAAGATGAACAGGAATAGCGAGAACCAATGAGAGACTAGCTGGAGGTGTCTGGACGGGCAAATTTAACTCTCATATCCCACCAGGAAGAGGAAATAACCAAAGGCTCAGCATGCCGTGCCGGAACCAGATTAGGGCCTGAAGCCATCCTGCGGTGTTGCGGCCAGCTCAAAAGAAAGCGAGTTGAAGAAAGGAGCTCAGGGGCACTGTAATTCACAAACCTGCAGAGTTATAAATGACAGCTATCGTCCAAAAATATACTGAAGTAAGGCTGCCAAGAGGACTTGAAAGCGGGGCAGAATTGCAGGAAACCGATTTCAGGAGGTAGACTGGAATTGCATTGAAAGCATAGGAAAAGAGGCAGAACGTCCACAATGATGCACTTGGCCAAAAAGGGCGTATGCGTTTTTTCCTGAATATATTCAGGAAAAAACGCATACGCCCTTTTTGGCCAACCAAGCAAGCTTGCAAAGGAAATCTGCACTACAATGAAGCCTCACTTCCCCCCGGTCAAAAGGGCCATCTGAAAAAAGTGTAAAATCCAGAAAGGCAGGACAGGCCATGGAGAACTGGGAGCCTTGTTATGCTGATGGGCGGGATGTAAATTGCCAACAGACACTCGGGAGAAGTGTATGGTGTTTCCTGAAACATCTAAAAAACAAAGCAACAGAGCCTAGGGCACTTCCACTTATGGTCCTATAGCTTAGGGAAATTAAAATCAAAAAGACACAGCCACCCCAAAGTTTGGGACGCCTCTGTTTACAAGAACCTCGTTTACAGTACAAGTTGAACATCGCAGAAAGTGAAAAATGGATAAAGAAGTTGTGGTATTTACTTACAAAGCAATATCCCTCAGCAATGAAATCTATGTCATCAGGCCCTTAGCAGCACAATGAGTGGATTCAGGTATGATGATTCTAACTGAAATAAGTCACACAGAAAAAGAAACATCATAAGATATCAGTAATACACGGAATGTAAACTTGGCTACACAGGAACTGAATTACAGAACAGAACAGGGTCTCAAATTCAGAAAACCAACTTATGCTTGCTTAAGGGGAAAGGTGAGTTGGGGTGCTGCATAAAACCAGAGATTGAAATGAGCACAGATAAAGTTCCTTAAGCCAAATATGGAATAGACAAGAGCTACTCCTTGCTCAACGAAATGGACTCAACACCGCATATTAAATGCCTAAGAATGTACCTGACTAGTAAGTATCCTAAAACCTATGGATTGCTATGTCTCCGAAAGAGAATCAAGCATGTGTACAGGGGCATAAACGCAGCAGTGATAGGATTGGAGAGGTTCGGTGAGCAAATGAAGACCCTTTGAAGTCATATTGCATGGTACCCATTCCACGGGTTTCAACTACCCAGGTTTAAGGTATTCTTCCTTCAGCTAAAACATGCATGTGGAACCTAGAGTATGATCAACCATGTGATCGGGAGACGTGTTCAAATATGTCTCAGTTTTCGTACCCTGGTACTCGGGTGCAACATTCCAGATGCTTTACTAACATCCTCCCGACTTGGAGAGTCAGTCCCTTTAACCTCCTGTTTGGCCCAGTTTGCAATTTCTGCGGAAGATGAACAGGAATAGCGAGAACCAATGAGAGACTAGCTGGAGGTGTCTGGACGGGCAAATTTAACTCTCATTTCCCACCAGGAAGAGGAATTAACCAAAGGCTCAGCGTGCCGTGCCGGAACCAGATTAGGGCCTGAAGCCATCCTGCGGTGTTGCGACCAGCTGAAAAGAAAGCGAGTTGAAGAAAGGAGCTCAGGGGCACTGTAATTCACAAACCTGCAGAGTTATAAATGACAGCTATCGTCCAAAAATATACTGAAGTAAGGCTGCCAAGAGGACTTGAAAGCGGGGCAGAATTGCAGGAAACCGATTTCAGGAGGTAGACTGGAATTGCATTGAAAGCATAGGAAAAGAGGCAGAACGTCCACAATGATGCACTTGGCCAAAAAGGGCGTATGCGTTTTTTCCTGAATATATTCAGGAAGAAACGCATACGCCCTTTTTGGCCAACCAAGCAAGCTTGCAAAGGAAATCTGCACTACAATGAAGTCTCACTTCCCCCCGGTCAAAAGGGCCATCTGAAAAAAGTGTAAAATCCAGAAAGACAGGACAGGCCATGGAGAACTGGGAGCCTTGTTATGCTGATGGGCGGGATGTAAATTGCCAACAGACACTCGGGAGAAGTGTATGGTGTTTCCTGAAACATCTAAAAAACAAAGCAACAGAGCCTAGGGCACTTCCACTTATGGTCCTATAGCTTAGGGAAATTAAAATCAAAAAGACACAGCCACCCCAAAGTTTGGGACGCCTCTGTTTACAAGAACCTCGTTTACAGTACAAGTTCAACATCGCAGAAAGTGAAAAATGGATAAAGAAGTTGTGGTATTTACTTACAAAGCAATATCACTCAGCAATGAAATCTATGTCATCAGGCCCTTAGCAGCACAATGAGTGGATTCAGGTATGATGATTCTAACTGAAATAAGTCACACAGAAAAAGAAACATCATAAGATATCAGTAATACACGGAATGTAAACTTGGCTACACAGGAACTGAATTACAGAACAGAACAGGGTCTCAAATTTAGAAAACCAACTTATGCTTGCTTAAGGGTAAAGGTGAGTTGGGGTGCTGCATAAAACCAGAGATTGAAATGAACACAGATAAAGTTCCTTAAGCCAAATATGGAATAGACAAGAGCTACTCCTTGCTCAACGAAATGGACTCAACACCGCATATTAAACGCCTAAGAATGTACCTGACTAGTAAGTATCTTAAAACCTATGGATTGCTATGTCTCCGAAAGAGAATCAAGCATGTGTACAGGGGCATAAACGCAGCAGTGATAGGATTGGAGAGGTTCGGTGAGCAAATGAAGACCCTCTGAAGTCATATTGCATGGTACCCATTCCACGGGTTTCAACTCCCCAGGTTTAAGGTATTCTTCCTTCAGCTAAAACATGCATGTGGAACCTAGAGTATGATCAACCATGTGATCGGGAGACGTGTTCAAATATGTCTCAGTTTTCGTACCCTGGTACTCGGGTGCAACATTCCAGACGCTTTACTAACACCCTCCCGACTTGGAGAGTCAGTCCCTTTAACCTCCTGTTTGGCCCAGTTTGCAATTTCTGCGGAAGATGAACAGGAATAGCGAGAACCAATGAGAGACTAGCTGGAGGTGTCTGGACGGGCAAATTTAACTCTCATTTCCCACCAGGAAGAGGAATTAACCAAAGGCTCAGCGTGCCGTGCCGGAACCAGATTAGGGCCTGAAGCCATCCTGCGGTGTTGCGGCCAGCTCAAAAGAAAGCGAGTTGAAGAAAGGAGCTCAGGGGCACTGTAATTCACAAACCTGCAGAGTTATAAATGACAGCTATCGTCCAAAAATATACTGAAGTAAGGCTGCCAAGAGGACTTGAAAGCGGGGCAGAATTGCAGGAAACCGATTTCAGGAGGCAGACTGGAATTGCATTGAAAGCATAGGAAAAGAGGCAGAACGTCCACAATGATGCACTTGGCCAAAAAGGGCGTATGCGTTTTTTCCTGAATATATTCAGGAAGAAACGCATACGCCCTTTCTGGCCAACCAAGCAAGCTTGCAAAGGAAATCTGCACTACAATGAAGTCTCACTTCCCCCAGGTCAAAAGGGCCATCTGAAAAAAGTGTAAAATCCAGAAAGACAGGACAGGCCATGGAGAACTGGGAGCCTTGTTATGCTGATGGGCGGGATGTAAATTGCCAACAGACACTCGGGAGAAGTGTATGGTGTTTCCTGAAACATCTAAAAAACAAAGCAACAGAGCCTAGGGCACTTCCACTTATGGTCCTATAGCTTAGGGAAATTAAAATCAAAAAGACACAGCCACCCCAAAGTTTGGGACGCCTCTGTTTACAAGAACCTCGTTTACAGTACAAGTTCAACATCGCAGAAAGTGAAAAATGGATAAAGAAGTTGTGGTATTTACTTACAAAGCAATATCACTCAGCAATGAAATCTATGTCATCAGGCCCTTAGCAGCACAATGAGTGGATTCAGGTATGATGATTCTAACTGAAATAAGTCACACAGAAAAAGAAACATCATAAGATATCAGTAATACACGGAATGTAAACTTGGCTACACAGGAACTGAATTACAGAACAGAACAGGGTCTCAAATTTAGAAAACCAACTTATGCTTGCTTAAGGGTAAAGGTGAGTTGGGGTGCTGCATAAAACCAGAGATTGAAATGAACACAGATAAAGTTCCTTAAGCCAAATATGGAATAGACAAGAGCTACTCCTTGCTCAACGAAATGGACTCAACACCGCATATTAAATGCCTAAGAATGTACCTGACTAGTAAGTATCTTAAAACCTATGGATTGCTATGTCTCCGAAAGAGAATCAAGCATGTGTACAGGGGCATAAACGCAGCAGTGATAGGATTGGAGAGGTTCGGTGAGCAAATGAAGACCCTTTGAAGTCATATTGCATGGTACCCATTCCACGGGTTTCAACTACCCAGGTTTAAGGTATTCTTCCTTCAGCTAAAACATGCATGTGGAACCTAGAGTATGATCAACCATGTGATCGGGAGACGTGTTCAAATATGTCTCAGTTTTCGCACTCTGGTACTCGGGTGCAACATTCCAGATGCTTTACTAACACCCTCCCGACTTGGAGAGTCAGTCCCTTTAACCTCCTGTTTGGCCCAGTTTGCAATTTCTGTGGAAGATGAACAGGAATAGCGAGAACCAATGAGAGACTAGCTGGAGGTGTCTGGACGGGCAAATTTAACTCTCATTTCCCACCAGGAAGAGGAATTAACCAAAGGCTCAGCGTGCCGTGCCGGAACCAGATTAGGGCCTGAAGCCATCCTGCGGTGTTGCGGCCAGCTCAAAAGAAAGCGAGTTGAAGAAAGGAGCTCAGGGGCACTGTAATTCACAAACCTGCAGAGTTATAAATGACAGCTATCGTCCAAAAATATACTGAAGTAAGGCTGCCAAGAGGACTTGAAAGCGGGGCAGAATTGCAGGAAACCAATTTCAGGAGGCAGACTGGAATTGCATTGAAAGCATAGGAAAAGAGGCAGAACGTCCACAATGATGCACTTGGCCAAAAAGGGCGTATGCCTTTTTTCCTGAATATATTCAGGAAGAAACGCATACGCCCTTTTTGGCCAACCAAGCAAGCTTGCAAAGGAAATCTGCACTACAATGAAGTCTCACTTCCCCCCGGTCAAAAGGGCCATCTGAAAAAAGTGTAAAATCCAGAAAGACAGGACAGGCCATGGAGAACTGGGAGCCTTGTTATGCTGATGGGCGGGATGTAAATTGCCAACAGACACTCGGGAGAAGTGTATGGTGTTTCCTGAAACATCTAAAAAACAAAGCAACAGAGCCTAGGGCACTTCCACTTATGGTCCTATAGCTTAGGGAAATTAAAATCAAAAAGACACAGCCACCCCAAAGTTTGGGACGCCTCTGTTTACAAGAACCTCGTTTACAGTACAAGTTCAACATCGCAGAAAGTGAAAAATGGATAAAGAAGTTGTGGTATTTACTTACAAAGCAATATCACTCAGCAATGAAATCTATGTCATCAGGCCCTTAGCAGCACAATGAGTGGATTCAGGTATGATGATTCTAACTGAAATAAGTCACACAGAAAAAGAAACATCATAAGATATCAGTAATACACGGAATGTAAACTTGGCTACACAGGAACTGAATTACAGAACAGAACAGGGTCTCAAATTTAGAAAACCAACTTATGCTTGCTTAAGGGTAAAGGTGAGTTGGGGTGCTGCATAAAACCAGAGATTGAAATGAACACAGATAAAGTTCCTTAAGCCAAATATGGAATAGACAAGAGCTACTCCTTGCTCAACGAAATGGACTCAACACCGCATATTAAATGCCTAAGAATGTACCTGACTAGTAAGTATCTTAAAACCTATGGATTGCTATGTCTCCGAAAGAGAATCAAGCATGTGTACAGGGGCATAAACGCAGCAGTGATAGGATTGGAGAGGTTCGGTGAGCAAATGAAGACCCTTTGAAGTCATATTGCATGGTACCCATTCCACGGGTTTCAACTACCCAGGTTTAAGGTATTCTTCCTTCAGCTAAAACATGCATGTGGAACCTAGAGTATGATCAACCATGTGATCGGGAGACGTGTTCAAATATGTCTCAGTTTTCGTACTCTGGTACTCAGGTGCAACATTCCAGACACTTTACTAACACCCTCCCGACTTGGAGAGTCAGTCCCTTTAACCTCCTGTTTGGCCCAGTTTGCAATTTCTGCGGAAGATGAACAGGAATAGCGAGAACCAATGAGAGACTAGCTGGAGGTGTCTGGACGGGCAAATTTAACTCTCATATCCCACCAGGAAGAGGAAATAACCAAAGGCTCAGCATGCCGTGCCGGAACCAGATTAGGGCCTGAAGCCATCCTGCGGTGTTGCGGCCAGCTCAAAAGAAAGCGAGTTGAAGAAAGGAGCTCAGGGGCACTGTAATTCACAAACCTGCAGAGTTATAAATGACAGCTATCGTCCAAAAATATACTGAAGTAAGGCTGCCAAGAGGACTTGAAAGCGGGGCAGAATTGCAGGAAACCGATTTCAGGAGGTAGACTGGAATTGCATTGAAAGCATAGGAAAAGAGGCAGAACGTCCACAATGATGCACTTGGCCAAAAAGGGCGTATGCGTTTTTTCCTGAATATATTCAGGAAGAAACGCATACGCCCTTTTTGGCCAACCAAGCAAGCTTGCAAAGGAAATCTGCACTACAATGAAGTCTCACTTCCCCCCGGTCAAAAGGGCCATCTGAAAAAAGTGTAAAATCCAGAAAGACAGGACAGGCCATGGAGAACTGGGAGCCTTGTTATGCTGATGGGCGGGATGTAAATTGCCAACAGACACTCGGGAGAAGTGTATGGTGTTTCCTGAAACATCTAAAAAACAAAGCAACAGAGCCTAGGGCACTTCCACTTATGGTCCTATAGCTTAGGGAAATTAAAATCAAAAAGACACAGCCACCCCAAAGTTTGGGACGCCTCTGTTTACAAGAACCTCGTTTACAGTACAAGTTCAACATCGCAGAAAGTGAAAAATGGATAAAGAAGTTGTGGTATTTACTTACAAAGCAATATCACTCAGCAATGAAATCTATGTCATCAGGCCCTTAGCAGCACAATGAGTGGATTCAGGTATGATGATTCTAACTGAAATAAGTCACACAGAAAAAGAAACATCATAAGATATCAGTAATACACGGAATGTAAACTTGGCTACACAGGAACTGAATTACAGAACAGAACAGGGTCTCAAATTTAGAAAACCAACTTATGCTTGCTTAAGGGTAAAGGTGAGTTGGGGTGCTGCATAAAACCAGAGATTGAAATGAACACAGATAAAGTTCCTTAAGCCAAATATGGAATAGACAAGAGCTACTCCTTGCTCAACGAAATGGACTCAACACCGCATATTAAATGCCTAAGAATGTACCTGACTAGTAAGTATCTTAAAACCTATGGATTGCTATGTCTCCGAAAGAGAATCAAGCATGTGTACAGGGGCATAAACGCAGCAGTGATAGGATTGGAGAGGTTCGGTGAGCAAATGAAGACCCTTTGAAGTCATATTGCATGGTACCCATTCCACGGGTTTCAACTACCCAGGTTTAAGGTATTCTTCCTTCAGCTAAAACATGCATGTGGAACCTAGAGTATGATCAACCATGTGATCGGGAGACGTGTTCAAATATGTCTCAGTTTTCGTACTCTGGTACTCAGGTGCAACATTCCAGACACTTTACTAACACCCTCCCGACTTGGAGAGTCAGTCCCTTTAACCTCCTGTTTGGCCCAGTTTGCAATTTCTGCGGAAGATGAACAGGAATAGCGAGAACCAATGAGAGACTAGCTGGAGGTGTCTGGACGGGCAAATTTAACTCTCATATCCCACCAGGAAGAGGAAATAACCAAAGGCTCAGCATGCCGTGCCGGAACCAGATTAGGGCCTGAAGCCATCCTGCGGTGTTGCGGCCAGCTCAAAAGAAAGCGAGTTGAAGAAAGGAGCTCAGGGGCACTGTAATTCACAAACCTGCAGAGTTATAAATGACAGCTATCGTCCAAAAATATACTGAAGTAAGGCTGCCAAGAGGACTTGAAAGCGGGGCAGAATTGCAGGAAACCGATTTCAGGAGGTAGACTGGAATTGCATTGAAAGCATAGGAAAAGAGGCAGAACGTCCACAATGATGCACTTGGCCAAAAAGGGCGTATGCGTTTTTTCCTGAATATATTCAGGAAGAAACGCATACGCCCTTTTTGGCCAACCAAGCAAGCTTGCAAAGGAAATCTGCACTACAATGAAGTCTCACTTCCCCCCGGTCAAAAGGGCCATCTGAAAAAAGTGTAAAATCCAGAAAGACAGGACAGGCCATGGAGAACTGGGAGCCTTGTTATGCTGATGGGCGGGATGTAAATTGCCAACAGACACTCGGGAGAAGTGTATGGTGTTTCCTGAAACATCTAAAAAACAAAGCAACAGAGCCTAGGGCACTTCCACTTATGGTCCTATAGCTTAGGGAAATTAAAATCAAAAAGACACAGCCACCCCAAAGTTTGGGACGCCTCTGTTTACAAGAACCTCGTTTACAGTACAAGTTCAACATCACAGAAAGTGAAAAATGGATAAAGAAGTTGTGGTATTTACTTACAAAGCAATATCCCTCAGCAATGAAATCTATGTCATCAGGCCCTTAGCAGCACAATGAGTGGATTCAGGTATTATGATTCTAACTGAAATAAGTCACACAGAAAAAGAAACATCATAAGATATCAGTAATACACGGAATGTAAACTTGGCTACACAGGAACTGAATTACAGAACAGAACAGGGTCTCAAATTCAGAAAACCAACTTATGCTTGCTTAAGGGGAAAGGTGAGTTGGGGTGCTGCATAAAACCAGAGATTGAAATGAGCACAGATAAAGTTCCTTAAGCCAAATATGGAATAGACAAGAGCTACTCCTTGCTCAACGAAATGGACTCAACACCGCATATTAAATGCCTAAGAATGTACCTGACTAGTAAGTATCCTAAAACCTATGGATTGCTATGTCTCCGAAAGAGAATCAAGCATGTGTACAGGGGCATAAACGCAGCAGTGATAGGATTGGAGAGGTTCGGTGAGCAAATGAAGACCCTTTGAAGTCATATTGCATGGTACCCATTCCACGGGTTTCAACTACCCAGGTTTAAGGTATTCTTCCTTCAGCTAAAACATGCATGTGGAACCTAGAGTATGATCAACCATGTGATCGGGAGACGTGTTCAAATATGTCTCAGTTTTCGTACCCTGGTACTCGGGTGCAACATTCCAGACGCTTTACTAACACCCTCCCGACTTGGAGAGTCAGTCCCTTTAACCTCCTGTTTGGCCCAGTTTGCAATTTCTGCGGAAGATGAACAGGAATAGCGAGAACCAATGAGAGACTAGCTGGAGGTGTCTGGACGGGCAAATTTAACTCTCATTTCCCACCAGGAAGAGGAATTAACCAAAGGCTCAGCGTGCCGTGCCGGAACCAGATTAGGGCCTGAAGCCATCCTGCGGTGTTGCGACCAGCTCAAAAGAAAGCGAGTTGAAGAAAGGAGCTCAGGGGCACTGTAATTCACAAACCTGCAGAGTTATAAATGACAGCTATCGTCCAAAAATATACTGAAGTAAGGCTGCCAAGAGGACTTGAAAGCGGGGCAGAATTGCAGGAAACAGATTTCAGGAGGTAGACTGGAATTGCATTGAAAGCATAGGAAAAGAGGCAGAACGTCCACAATGATGCACTTGGCCAAAAAGGGCGTATGCGTTTTTTCCTGAATATATTCAGGAAGAAACGCATACGCCCTTTTTGGCCAACCAAGCAAGCTTGCAAAGGAAATCTGCACTACAATGAAGTCTCACTTCCCCCCGGTCAAAAGGGCCATCTGAAAAAAGTGTAAAATCCAGAAAGACAGGACAGGCCATGGAGAACTGGGAGCCTTGTTATGCTGATGGGCGGGATGTAAATTGCCAACAGACACTCGGGAGAAGTGTATGGTGTTTCCTGAAACATCTAAAAAACAAAGCAACAGAGCCTAGGGCACTTCCACTTATGGTCCTATAGCTTAGGGAAATTAAAATCAAAAAGACACAGCCACCCCAAAGTTTGGGACGCCTCTGTTTACAAGAACCTCGTTTACAGTACAAGTTCAACATCGCAGAAAGTGAAAAATGGATAAAGAAGTTGTGGTATTTACTTAAAAAGCAATATCACTCAGCAATGAAATCTATGTCATCAGGCCCTTAGCAGCACAATGAGTGGATTCAGGTATGATGATTCTAACTGAAATAAGTCACACAGAAAAAGAAACATCATAAGATATCAGTAATACACGGAATGTAAACTTGGCTACACAGGAACTGAATTACAGAACAGAACAGGGTCTCAAATTTAGAAAACCAACTTATGCTTGCTTAAGGGTAAAGGTGAGTTGGGGTGCTGCATAAAACCAGAGATTGAAATGAACACAGATAAAGTTCCTTAAGCCAAATATGGAATAGACAAGAGCTACTCCTTGCTCAACGAAATGGACTCAACACCGCATATTAAACGCCTAAGAATGTACCTGACTAGTAAGTATCTTAAAACCTATGGATTGCTATGTCTCCGAAAGAGAATCAAGCATGTGTACAGGGGCATAAACGCAGCAGTGATAGGATTGGAGAGGTTCGGTGAGCAAATGAAGACCCTCTGAAGTCATATTGCATGGTACCCATTCCACGGGTTTCAACTCCCCAGGTTTAAGGTATTCTTCCTTCAGCTAAAACATGCATGTGGAACCTAGAGTATGATCAACCATGTGATCGGGAGACGTGTTCAAATATGTCTCAGTTTTCGTACCCTGGTACTCGGGTGCAACATTCCAGACGCTTTACTAACACCCTCCCGACTTGGAGAGTCAGTCCCTTTAACCTCCTGTTTGGCCCAGTTTGCAATTTCTGCGGAAGATGAACAGGAATAGCGAGAACCAATGAGAGACTAGCTGGAGGTGTCTGGACGGGCAAATTTAACTCTCATTTCCCACCAGGAAGAGGAATTAACCAAAGGCTCAGCGTGCCGTGCCGGAACCAGATTAGGGCCTGAAGCCATCCTGCGGTGTTGCGGCCAGCTCAAAAGAAAGCGAGTTGAAGAAAGGAGCTCAGGGGCACTGTAATTCACAAACCTGCAGAGTTATAAATGACAGCTATCGTCCAAAAATATACTGAAGTAAGGCTGCCAAGAGGACTTGAAAGCGGGGCAGAATTGCAGGAAACCGATTTCAGGAGGCAGACTGGAATTGCATTGAAAGCATAGGAAAAGAGGCAGAACGTCCACAATGATGCACTTGGCCAAAAAGGGCGTATGCGTTTTTTCCTGAATATATTCAGGAAGAAACGCATACGCCCTTTCTGGCCAACCAAGCAAGCTTGCAAAGGAAATCTGCACTACAATGAAGTCTCACTTCCCCCAGGTCAAAAGGGCCATCTGAAAAAAGTGTAAAATCCAGAAAGACAGGACAGGCCATGGAGAACTGGGAGCCTTGTTATGCTGATGGGCGGGATGTAAATTGCCAACAGACACTCGGGAGAAGTGTATGGTGTTTCCTGAAACATCTAAAAAACAAAGCAACAGAGCCTAGGGCACTTCCACTTATGGTCCTATAGCTTAGGGAAATTAAAATCAAAAAGACACAGCCACCCCAAAGTTTGGGACGCCTCTGTTTACAAGAACCTTGTTTACAGTACAAGTTCAACATCGCAGAAAGTGAAAAATGGATAAAGAAGTTGTGGTATTTACTTACAAAGCAATATCACTCAGCAATGAAATCTATGTCATCAGGCCCTTAGCAGCACAATGAGTGGATTCAGGTATGATGATTCTAACTGAAATAAGTCACACAGAAAAAGAAACATCATAAGATATCAGTAATACACGGAATGTAAACTTGGCTACACAGGAACTGAATTACAGAACAGAACAGGGTCTCAAATTTAGAAAACCAACTTATGCTTGCTTAAGGGTAAAGGTGAGTTGGGGTGCTGCATAAAACCAGAGATTGAAATGAACACAGATAAAGTTCCTTAAGCCAAATATGGAATAGACAAGAGCTACTCCTTGCTCAACGAAATGGACTCAACACCGCATATTAAATGCCTAAGAATGTACCTGACTAGTAAGTATCTTAAAACCTATGGATTGCTATGTCTCCGAAAGAGAATCAAGCATGTGTACAGGGGCATAAACGCAGCAGTGATAGGATTGGAGAGGTTCGGTGAGCAAATGAAGACCCTTTGAAGTCATATTGCATGGTACCCATTCCACGGGTTTCAACTACCCAGGTTTAAGGTATTCTTCCTTCAGCTAAAACATGCATGTGGAACCTAGAGTATGATCAACCATGTGATCGGGAGACGTGTTCAAATATGTCTCAGTTTTCGCACTCTGGTACTCGGGTGCAACATTCCAGATGCTTTACTAACACCCTCCCGACTTGGAGAGTCAGTCCCTTTAACCTCCTGTTTGGCCCAGTTTGCAATTTCTGTGGAAGATGAACAGGAATAGCGAGAACCAATGAGAGACTAGCTGGAGGTGTCTGGACGGGCAAATTTAACTCTCATTTCCCACCAGGAAGAGGAATTAACCAAAGGCTCAGCGTGCCGTGCCAGAACCAGATTAGGGCCTGAAGCCATCCTGCGGTGTTGCGGCCAGCTCAAAAGAAAGCGAGTTGAAGAAAGGAGCTCAGGGGCACTGTAATTCACAAACCTGCAGAGTTATAAATGACAGCTATCGTCCAAAAATATACTGAAGTAAGGCTGCCAAGAGGACTTGAAAGCGGGGCAGAATTGCAGGAAACCAATTTCAGGAGGCAGACTGGAATTGCATTGAAAGCATAGAAAAAGAGGCAGAACGTCCACAATGATGCACTTGGCCAAAAAGGGCGTATGCCTTTTTTCCTGAATATATTCAGGAAGAAACGCATACGCCCTTTTTGGCCAACCAAGCAAGCTTGCAAAGGAAATCTGCACTACAATGAAGTCTCACTTCCCCCCGGTCAAAAGGGCCATCTGAAAAAAGTGTAAAATCCAGAAAGACAGGACAGGCCATGGAGAACTGGGAGCCTTGTTATGCTGATGGGCGGGATGTAAATTGCCAACAGACACTCGGGAGAAGTGTATGGTGTTTCCTGAAACATCTAAAAAACAAAGCAACAGAGCCTAGGGCACTTCCACTTATGGTCCTATAGCTTAGGGAAATTAAAATCAAAAAGACACAGCCACCCCAAAGTTTGGGACGCCTCTGTTTACAAGAACCTCGTTTACAGTACAAGTTCAACATCGCAGAAAGTGAAAAATGGATAAAGAAGTTGTGGTATTTACTTACAAAGCAATATCACTCAGCAATGAAATCTATGTCATCAGGCCCTTAGCAGCACAATGAGTGGATTCAGGTATGATGATTCTAACTGAAATAAGTCACACAGAAAAAGAAACATCATAAGATATCAGTAATACACGGAATGTAAACTTGGCTACACAGGAACTGAATTACAGAACAGAACAGGGTCTCAAATTTAGAAAACCAACTTATGCTTGCTTAAGGGTAAAGGTGAGTTGGGGTGCTGCATAAAACCAGAGATTGAAATGAACACAGATAAAGTTCCTTAAGCCAAATATGGAATAGACAAGAGCTACTCCTTGCTCAACGAAATGGACTCAACACCGCATATTAAATGCCTAAGAATGTACCTGACTAGTAAGTATCTTAAAACCTATGGATTGCTATGTCTCCGAAAGAGAATCAAGCATGTGTACAGGGGCATAAACGCAGCAGTGATAGGATTGGAGAGGTTCGGTGAGCAAATGAAGACCCTTTGAAGTCATATTGCATGGTACCCATTCCACGGGTTTCAACTACCCAGGTTTAAGGTATTCTTCCTTCAGCTAAAACATGCATGTGGAACCTAGAGTATGATCAACCATGTGATCGGGAGACGTGTTCAAATATGTCTCAGTTTTCGTACTCTGGTACTCAGGTGCAACATTCCAGACACTTTACTAACACCCTCCCGACTTGGAGAGTCAGTCCCTTTAACCTCCTGTTTGGCCCAGTTTGCAATTTCTGCGGAAGATGAACAGGAATAGCGAGAACCAATGAGAGACTAGCTGGAGGTGTCTGGACGGGCAAATTTAACTCTCATATCCCACCAGGAAGAGGAAATAACCAAAGGCTCAGCATGCCGTGCCGGAACCAGATTAGGGCCTGAAGCCATCCTGCGGTGTTGCGGCCAGCTCAAAAGAAAGCGAGTTGAAGAAAGGAGCTCAGGGGCACTGTAATTCACAAACCTGCAGAGTTATAAATGACAGCTATCGTCCAAAAATATACTGAAGTAAGGCTGCCAAGAGGACTTGAAAGCGGGGCAGAATTGCAGGAAACCGATTTCAGGAGGTAGACTGGAATTGCATTGAAAGCATAGGAAAAGAGGCAGAACGTCCACAATGATGCACTTGGCCAAAAAGGGCGTATGCGTTTTTTCCTGAATATATTCAGGAAAAAACGCATACGCCCTTTTTGGCCAACCAAGCAAGCTTGCAAAGGAAATCTGCACTACAATGAAGCCTCACTTCCCCCCGGTCAAAAGGGCCATCTGAAAAAAGTGTAAAATCCAGAAAGGCAGGACAGGCCATGGAGAACTGGGAGCCTTGTTATGCTGATGGGCGGGATGTAAATTGCCAACAGACACTCGGAAGAAGTGTATGGTGTTTCCTGAAACATCTAAAAAACAAAGCAACAGAGCCTAGGGCACTTCCACTTATGGTCCTATAGCTTAGGGAAATTAAAATCAAAAAGACACAGCCACCCCAAAGTTTGGGACGCCTCTGTTTACAAGAACCTCGTTTACAGTACAAGTTCAACATCGCAGAAAGTGAAAAATGGATAAAGAAGTTGTGGTATTTACTTACAAAGCAATATCACTCAGCAATGAAATCTATGTCATCAGGCCCTTAGCAGCACAATGAGTGGATTCAGGTATGATGATTCTAACTGAAATAAGTCACACAGAAAAAGAAACATCATAAGATATCAGTAATACACGGAATGTAAACTTGGCTACACAGGAACTGAATTACAGAACAGAACAGGGTCTCAAATTTAGAAAACCAACTTATGCTTGCTTAAGGGTAAAGGTGAGTTGGGGTGCTGCATAAAACCAGAGATTGAAATGAGCACAGATAAAGTTCCTTAAGCCAAATATGGAATAGACAAGAGCTACTCCTTGCTCAACGAAATGGACTCAACACCGCATATTAAATGCCTAAGAATGTACCTGACTAGTAAGTATCTTAAAACCTATGGATTGCTATGTCTCCGAAAGAGAATCAAGCATGTGTACAGGGGCATAAACGCAGCAGTGATAGGATTGGAGAGGTTCGGTGAGCAAATGAAGACCCTTTGAAGTCATATTGCATGGTACCCATTCCACGGGTTTCAACTACCCAGGTTTAAGGTATTCTTCCTTCAGCTAAAACATGCATGTGGAACCTAGAGTATGATCAACCATGTGATCGGGAGACGTGTTCAAATATGTCTCAGTTTTCGTACCCTGGTACTCGGGTGCAGCATTCCAGACGCTTTACTAACACCCTCCCGACTTGGAGAGTCAGTCCCTTTAACCTCCTGTTTGGCCCAGTTTGCAATTTCTGCGGAAGATGAACAGGAATAGCGAGAACCAATGAGAGACTAGCTGGAGGTGTCTGGACGGGCAAATTTAACTCTCATTTCCCACCAGGAAGAGGAATTAACCAAAGGCTCAGCGTGCCGTGCCGGAACCAGATTAGGGCCTGAAGCCATCCTGCGGTGTTGCGGCCAGCTCAAAAGAAAGCGAGTTGAAGAAAGGAGCTCAGGGGCACTGTAATTCACAAACCTGCAGAGTTATAAATGACAGCTATCGTCCAAAAATATACTGAAGTAAGGCTGCCAAGAGGACTTGAAAGCGGGGCAGAATTGCAGGAAACCAATTTCAGGAGGTAGACTGGAATTGCATTGAAAGCATAGGAAAAGAGGCAGAACGTCCACAATGATGCACTTGGCCAAAAAGGGCGTATGCGTTTTTTCCTGAATATATTCAGGAAAAAACGCATACGCACTTTTTGGCCAACCAAGCAAGCTTGCAAAGGAAATCTGCACTACAATGAAGTCTCACTTCCCCCCGGTCAAAAGGGCCATCTGAAAAAAGTGTAAAATCCAGAAAGGCAGGACAGGCCATGGAGAACTGGGAGCCTTGTTATGCTGATGGGCGGGATGTAAATTGCCAACAGACACTCGGGAGAAGTGTATGGTGTTTCCTGAAACATCTAAAAAACAAAGCAACAGAGCCTAGGGCACTTCCACTTATGGTCCTATAGCTTAGGGAAATTAAAATCAAAAAGACACAGCCACCTCAAAGTTTGGGACGCCTCTGTTTACAAGAACCTCGTTTACAGTACAAGTTCAACATCGCAGAAAGTGAAAAATGGATAAAGAAGTTGTGGTATTTACTTACAAAGCAATATCACTCAGCAATGAAATCTATGTCATCAGGCTCTTAGCAGCACAATGAGTGGATTCAGGTATGATGATTCTAACTGAAATAAGTCACACAGAAAAAGAAACATCATAAGATATCAGTAATACACGGAATGTAAACTTGGCTACACAGGAACTGAATTACAGAACAGAACAGTGTCTCAAATTTAGAAAACCAACTTATGCTTGCTTAAGGGTAAAGGTGAGTTGGGGTGCTGCATAAAACCAGAGATTGAAATGAGCACAGATAAAGTTCCTTAAGCCAAATATGGAATAGACAAGAGCTACTCCTTGCTCAACGAAATGGACTCAACACCGCATATTAAATGCCTAAGAATGTACCTGACTAGTAAGTATCTTAAAACCTATGGATTGCTATGTCTCCGAAAGAGAATCAAGCATGTGTACAGGGGCATAAACGCAGCAGTGATAGGATTGGAGAGGTTCGGTGAGCAAATGAAGACCCTTTGAAGTCATATTGCATGGTACCCATTCCACGGGTTTCAACTACCCAGGTTTAAGGTATTCTTCCTTCAGCTAAAACATGCATGTGGAACCTAGAGTATGATCAACCATGTGATCGGGAGACGTGTTCAAATATGTCTCAGTTTTCGTACCCTGGTACTCGGGTGCAACATTCCAGACGCTTTACTAACACCCTCCCGACTTGGAGAGTCAGTCCCTTTAACCTCCTGTTTGGCCCAGTTTGCAATTTCTGCGGAAGATGAACAGGAATAGCGAGAACCAATGAGAGACTAGCTGGAGGTGTCTGGACGGGCAAATTTAACTCTCATTTCCCACCAGGAAGAGGAATTAACCAAAGGCTCAGCGTGCCGTGCCGGAACCAGATTAGGGCCTGAAGCCATCCTGCGGTGTTGCGGCCAGCTCAAAAGAAAGCGAGTTGAAGAAAGGAGCTCAGGGGCACTGTAATTCACAAACCTGCAGAGTTATAAATGACAGCTATCGTCCAAAAATATACTGAAGTAAGGCTGCCAAGAGGACTTGAAAGCGGGGCAGAATTGCAGGAAACCGATTTCAGGAGGCAGACTGGAATTGCATTGAAAGCATAGGAAAAGAGGCAGAACGTCCACAATGATGCACTTGGCCAAAAAGGGCGTATGCGTTTTTTCCTGAATATATTCAGGAAAAAACGCATACGCCCTTTTTGGCCAACCAAGCAAGCTTGCAAAGGAAATCTGCACTACAATGAAGTCTCACTTCCCCCCGGTCAAAAGGGCCATCTGAAAAAAGTGTAAAATCCAGAAAGGCAGGACAGGCCATGGAGAACTGGGAGCCTTGTTATGCTGATGGGCGGGATGTAAATTGCCAACAGACACTCGGGAGAAGTGTATGGTGTTTCCTGAAACATCTAAAAAACAAAGCAACAGAGCCTAGGGCACTTCCACTTATGGTCCTATAGCTTAGGGAAATTAAAATCAAAAAGACACAGCCACCCCAAAGTTTGGGACGCCTCTGTTTACAAGAACCTCGTTTACCGTACAAGTTCAATATCACAGAAAGTGAAAAATGGATAAAGAACTTGTGGTACTTACGTACAATGCAGTATCACTCAACAATGAAATCTATGTCATCAGGCCCGTAGCAGCATAATGAGTGGATTCAGGTACTATGATTCTAACTGAAATAAGTCACACAGAAAAAGAAACATCATAAGATATCACTAATACACGGAATGTAAACTTGGCTACACAGGAACTGAATTCCAAAACAGAACAGGGTCTCAAAATTAGAAAACCAACTTATGCTTGCTTAAGGGGAAAGGTGAGTTGGGGTGCTGCATAAAACCAGAGATTGAAATGAGCACAGATAAAGTTCCTTAAGCCAAATATGGAATAGCAAGAGCTACTCCTTGCTCAATGAAATGGACTCAACACCCCATATTAAACGCCTAAGAATATACCTGACTAGTAAGTATCTTAAAACCTATGGATTGCTATGTCTCCAAAAGAGAATCAAGCATGTGTACAGGGGCATAAACGCAGCAGTGATAGGATTGGAGAGGTTCAGTGAGCAAATGAAGACCCTTTGAAGTCATATTGCATGGTACCCATTCCACGGGTCTCAACTCTCCAGGTTTAAGGTATTCTTCCTTCAGCTAAAACATGCATGTGGAACCCAGAGTACGATCATCCGTGTGAACGGGAGACATGTTCAAATATGTCTCAGTTTTCCTCCCCTGGTACTCGGGTGCAACATTCCAGACGCTTTACTAACACTCTCCGCACTTGGAGAGTCAGCACCTTTAAGCTCCTGTTTGGCCCAGTTTGCAATTTCTGCGGAAAATGAACAGGAATAGCGAGAACCAATGAGAGACTAGCTGGAGGTGTCTGGACGGGCAAATTTAACTCTCATTTCCCACCAGGAAGAGGAAATAACCAAAGGCTCAGCATGCCGTGCCGGAACCAGATTAGGGCCTGAAGCCATCCTGCGGTGTTGCGGCCAGCTCAAAAGAAAGCGAGTTGAAGAAAGGAGCTCAGGGGCACTGTAATTCACAAACCTGCAGAGTTATAAATGACAGCTATCGTCCAAAAATATACTGAAGTAAGGCTGCCAAGAGGACTTGAAAGCGGGGCAGAATTGCAGGAAACCGATTTCAGGAGGTAGACTGGAATTGCATTGAAAGCATAGGAAAAGAGGCAGAACGTCCACAATGATGCACTTGGCCAAAAAGGGCGTATGCATTTTTTCCTGAATATATTCAGGAAAAAACGCATACGCCCTTTTTGGCCAACCAAGCAAGCTTGCAAAGGAAATCTGCACAACAATGAAGTCTCACTTCCCCACGGTCAAAAGGGCCATCTGAAAAAAGTGTAAAATCCAGAAAGGCAGGACAGGCCATGGAGAACTGGGAGCCTTGTTATGCTGATGGGCGGGATGTAAATTGCCAACAGACACTCGGGAGAAGTGTATGGTGTTTCCTGAAACATCTAAAAAACAAAGCAACAGAGCCTAGGGCACTTCCACTTATGGTCCTATAGCTTAGGGAAATTAAAATCAAAAAGAAACAGCCACCCCAAAGTTTGGGACGCCTCTGTTTACAAGAACCTCGTTTACAGTACAAGTTCAACATCGCAGAAAGTGAAAAATGGATAAAGAACTTGTGGTATTTACTTACAAAGCAATATCACTCAGCAATGAAATCTATGTCATCAGGCCCTTAGCAGCACAATGAGTGGATTCAGGTATGATGATTCTAACTGAAATAAGTCACACAGAAAAAGAAACATCATAAGATATCAGTAATACACGGAATGTAAACTTGGCTACACAGGAACTGAATTACAGAACAGAACAGGGTCTCAAATTTAGAAAACCAACTTATGCTTGCTTAAGGGTAAAGGTGAGTTGGGGTGCTGCATAAAACCAGAGATTGAAATGAGCACAGATAAAGTTCCTTAAGCCAAATATGGAATAGACAAGAGCTACCTCTTGCTCAACGAAATGGACTCAACACCGCATATTAAATGCCTAAGAATGTACCTGACTAGTAAGTATCTTAAAACCTATGGATTGCTATGTCTCCGAAAGAGAATCAAGCATGTGTACAGGGGCATAAACGCAGCAGTGATAGGATTGGAGAGGTTCGGTGAGCAAATGAAGACCCTTTGAAGTCATATTGCATGGTACCCATTCCACGGGTTTCAACTACCCAGGTTTAAGGTATTCTTCCTTCAGCTAAAACATGCATGTGGAACCTAGAGTATGATCAACCATGTGATCGGGAGACGTGTTCAAATATGTCTCAGTTTTCGTACCCTGGTACTCGGGTGCAACATTCCAGACGCTTTACTAACACCCTCCCGACTTGGAGAGTCAGTCCCTTTAACCTCCTGTTTGGCCCAGTTTGCAATTTCTGCGGAAGATGAACAGGAATAGCGAGAACCAATGAGAGACTAGCTGGAGGTGTCTGGACGGGCAAATTTAACTCTCATATCCCACCAGGAAGAGGAATTAACCAAAGGCTCAGCGTGCCGTGCCGGAACCAGATTAGGGCCTGAAGCCATCCTGCGGTGTTGCGGCCAGCTCAAAAGAAAGCGAGTTGAAGAAATGAGCTCAGGAGCACTGTAATTCACAAACCTGCAGAGTTATAAATGACAGCTATCGTCCAAAAATATACTGAAGTAAGGCTGCCAAGAGGACTTGAAAGCGGGGCAGAATTGCAGGAAACCGATTTCAGGAGGCAGACTGGAATTGCATTGAAAGCATAGGAAAAGAGGCAGAACGTCCACAATGATGCACTTGGCCAAAAAGGGCGTATGCGTTTTTTCCTGAATATATTCAGGAAGAAACGCATACGCCCTTTTTGGCCAACCAAGCAAGCTTGCAAAGGAAATCTGCACTACAATGAAGTCTCACTTCCCCCCGGTCAAAAGGGCCATCTGAAAAAAGTGTAAAATCCAGAAAGACAGGACAGGCCATGGAGAACTGGGAGCCTTGTTATGCTGATGGGCGGGATGTAAATTGCCAACAGACACTCGGGAGAAGTGTATGGTGTTTCCTGAAACATCTAAAAAACAAAGCAACAGAGCCTAGGGCACTTCCACTTATGGTCCTATAGCTTAGGGAAATTAAAATCAAAAAGACACAGCCACCCCAAAGTTTGGGACGCCTCTGTTTACAAGAACCTCGTTTACAGTACAAGTTCAACATCACAGAAAGTGAAAAATGGATAAAGAAGTTGTGGTATTTACTTACAAAGCAATATCCCTCAGCAATGAAATCTATGTCATCAGGCCCTTAGCAGCACAATGAGTGGATTCAGGTATTATGATTCTAACTGAAATAAGTCACACAGAAAAAGAAACATCATAAGATATCAGTAATACACGGAATGTAAACTTGGCTACACAGGAACTGAATTACAGAACAGAACAGGGTCTCAAATTTAGAAAACCAACTTATGCTTGCTTAAGGGTAAAGGTGAGTTGGGGTGCTGCATAAAACCAGAGATTGAAATGAACACAGATAAAGTTCCTTAATCCAAATATGGAATAGACAAGAGCTACTCCTTGCTCAACGAAATGGACTCAACACCGCATATTAAATGCCTAAGAATGTACCTGACTAGTAAGTATCTTAAAACCTATGGATTGCTATGTCTCCGAAAGAGAATCAAGCATGTGTACAGGGGCATAAACGCAGCAGTGATAGGATTGGAGAGGTTCGGTGAGCAAATGAAGACCCTTTGAAGTCATATTGCATGGTACCCATTCCACGGGTTTCAACTACCCAGGTTTAAGGTATTCTTCCTTCAGCTAAAACATGCATGTGGAACCTAGAGTATGATCAACCATGTGATCGGGAGACGTGTTCAAATATGTCTCAGTTTTCGTACCCTGGTACTCGGGTGCAACATTCCAGACGCTTTACTAACACCCTCCCGACTTGGAGAGTCAGTCCCTTTAACCTCCTGTTTGGCCCAGTTTGCAATTTCTGCGGAAGATGAACAGGAATAGCGAGAACCAATGAGAGACTAGCTGGAGGTGTCTGGACGGGCAAATTTAACTCTCATTTCCCACCAGGAAGAGGAATTAACCAAAGGCTCAGCGTGCCGTGCCGGAACCAGATTAGGGCCTGAAGCCATCCTGTGGTGTTGCGGCCAGCTCAAAAGAAAGCGAGTTGAAGAAAGGAGCTCAGGGGCACTGTAATTCACAAACCTGCAGAGTTATAAATGACAGCTATCGTCCAAAAATATACTGAAGTAAGGCTGCCAAGAGGACTTGAAAGCGGGGCAGAATTGCAGGAAACCAATTTCAGGAGGTAGACTGGAATTGCATTGAAAGCATAGGAAAAGAGGCAGAACGTCCACAATGATGCACTTGGCCAAAAAGGGCGTATGCGTTTTTTCCTGAATATATTCAGGAAAAAACGCATACGCACTTTTTGGCCAACCAAGCAAGCTTGCAAAGGAAATCTGCACTACAATGAAGTCTCACTTCCCCCCGGTCAAAAGGGCCATCTGAAAAAAGTGTAAAATCCAGAAAGGCAGGACAGGCCATGGAGAACTGGGAGCCTTGTTATGCTGATGGGCGGGATGTAAATTGCCAACAGACACTCGGGAGAAGTGTATGGTGTTTCTTGAAACATCTAAAAAACAAAGCAACAGAGCCTAGGGCACTTCCACTTATGGTCCTATAGCTTAGGGAAATTAAAATCAAAAAGACACAGCCACCTCAAAGTTTGGGACGCCTCTGTTTACAAGAACCTCGTTTACAGTACAAGTTCAACATCGCAGAAAGTGAAAAATGGATAAAGAAGTTGTGGTATTTACTTACAAAGCAATATCACTCAGCAATGAAATCTATGTCATCAGGCTCTTAGCAGCACAATGAGTGGATTCAGGTATGATGATTCTAACTGAAATAAGTCACACAGAAAAAGAAACATCATAAGATATCAGTAATACACGGAATGTAAACTTGGCTACACAGGAACTGAATTACAGAACAGAACAGTGTCTCAAATTTAGAAAACCAACTTATGCTTGCTTAAGGGTAAAGGTGAGTTGGGGTGCTGCATAAAACCAGAGATTGAAATGAGCACAGATAAAGTTCCTTAAGCCAAATATGGAATAGACAAGAGCTACTCCTTGCTCAACGAAATGGACTCAACACCGCATATTAAATGCCTAAGAATGTACCTGACTAGTAAGTATCTTAAAACCTATGGATTGCTATGTCTCCGAAAGAGAATCAAGCATGTGTACAGGGGCATAAACGCAGCAGTGATAGGATTGGAGAGGTTCGGTGAGCAAATGAAGACCCTTTGAAGTCATATTGCATGGTACCCATTCCACGGGTTTCAACTACCCAGGTTTAAGGTATTCTTCCTTCAGCTAAAACATGCATGTGGAACCTAGAGTATGATCAACCATGTGATCGGGAGACGTGTTCAAATATGTCTCAGTTTTCGTACCCTGGTACTCGGGTGCAACATTCCAGACGCTTTACTAACACCCTCCCGACTTGGAGAGTCAGTCCCTTTAACCTCCTGTTTGGCCCAGTTTGCAATTTCTGCGGAAGATGAACAGGAATAGCGAGAACCAATGAGAGACTAGCTGGAGGTGTCTGGACGGGCAAATTTAACTCTCATTTCCCACCAGGAAGAGGAATTAACCAAAGGCTCAGCGTGCCGTGCCGGAACCAGATTAGGGCCTGAAGCCATCCTGCGGTGTTGCGGCCAGCTCAAAAGAAAGCGAGTTGAAGAAAGGAGCTCAGGGGCACTGTAATTCACAAACCTGCAGACTTATAAATGACAGCTATCGTCCAAAAATATACTGAAGTAAGGCTGCCAAGAGGACTTGAAAGCGGGGCAGAATTGCAGGAAACCGATTTCAGGAGGCAGACTGGAATTGCATTGAAAGCATAGGAAAAGAGGCAGAACGTCCACAATGATGCACTTGGCCAAAAAGGGCGTATGCGTTTTTTCCTGAATATATTCAGGAAAAAACGCATACGCCCTTTTTGGCCAACCAAGCAAGCTTGCAAAGGAAATCTGCACTACAATGAAGTCTCACTTCCCCCCGGTCAAAAGGGCCATCTGAAAAAAGTGTAAAATCCAGAAAGGCAGGACAGGCCATGGAGAACTGGGAGCCTTGTTATGCTGATGGGCGGGATGTAAATTGCCAACAGACACTCGGGAGAAGTGTATGGTGTTTCCTGAAACATCTAAAAAACAAAGCAACAGAGCCTAGGGCACTTCCACTTATGGTCCTATAGCTTAGGGAAATTAAAATCAAAAAGACACAGCCACCCCAAAGTTTGGGACGCCTCTGTTTACAAGAACCTCGTTTACCGTACAAGTTCAATATCACAGAAAGTGAAAAATGGATAAAGAACTTGTGGTACTTACGTACAATGCAGTATCACTCAACAATGAAATCTATGTCATCAGGCCCGTAGCAGCATAATGAGTGGATTCAGGTACTATGATTCTAACTGAAATAAGTCACACAGAAAAAGAAACATCATAAGATATCACTAATACACGGAATGTAAACTTGGCTACACAGGAACTGAATTCCAAAACAGAACAGGGTCTCAAAATTAGAAAACCAACTTATGCTTGCTTAAGGGGAAAGGTGAGTTGGGGTGCTGCATAAAACCAGAGATTGAAATGAGCACAGATAAAGTTCCTTAAGCCAAATATGGAATAGCAAGAGCTACTCCTTGCTCAATGAAATGGACTCAACACCCCATATTAAACGCCTAAGAATGTACCTGACTAGTAAGTATCTTAAAACCTATGGATTGCTATGTCTCCAAAAGAGAATCAAGCATGTGTACAGGGGCATAAACGCAGCAGTGATAGGATTGGAGAGGTTCAGTGAGCAAATGAAGACCCTTTGAAGTCATATTGCATGGTACCCATTCCACGGGTCTCAACTCTCCAGGTTTAAGGTATTCTTCCTTCAGCTAAAACATGCATGTGGAACCCAGAGTACGATCATCCGTGTGAACGGGAGACATGTTCAAATATGTCTCAGTTTTCCTCCCCTGGTACTCGGGTGCAACATTCCAGACGCTTTACTAACACTCTCCGCACTTGGAGAGTCAGCACCTTTAAGCTCCTGTTTGGCCCAGTTTGCAATTTCTGCGGAAAATGAACAGGAATAGCGAGAACCAATGAGAGACTAGCTGGAGGTGTCTGGACGGGCAAATTTAACTCTCATTTCCCACCAGGAAGAGGAAATAACCAAAGGCTCAGCATGCCGTGCCGGAACCAGATTAGGGCCTGAAGCCATCCTGCGGTGTTGCGGCCAGCTCAAAAGAAAGCGAGTTGAAGAAAGGAGCTCAGGGGCACTGTAATTCACAAACCTGCAGAGTTATAAATGACAGCTATCGTCCAAAAATATACTGAAGTAAGGCTGCCAAGAGGACTTGAAAGCGGGGCAGAATTGCAGGAAACCGATTTCAGGAGGTAGACTGGAATTGCATTGAAAGCATAGGAAAAGAGGCAGAACGTCCACAATGATGCACTTGGCCAAAAAGGGCGTATGCAATTTTTCCTGAATATATTCAGGAAAAAACGCATACGCCCTTTTTGGCCAACCAAGCAAGCTTGCAAAGGAAATCTGCACAACAATGAAGTCTCACTTCCCCACGGTCAAAAGGGCCATCTGAAAAAAGTGTAAAATCCAGAAAGGCAGGACAGGCCATGGAGAACTGGGAGCCTTGTTATGCTGATGGGCGGGATGTAAATTGCCAACAGACACTCGGGAGAAGTGTATGGTGTTTCCTGAAACATCTAAAAAACAAAGCAACAGAGCCTAGGGCACTTCCACTTATGGTCCTATAGCTTAGGGAAATTAAAATCAAAAAGACACAGCCACCCCAAAGTTTGGGACGCCTCTGTTTACAAGAACCTCGTTTACAGTACAAGTTCAACATCGCAGAAAGTGAAAAATGGATAAAGAACTTGTGGTATTTACTTACAAAGCAATATCACTCAGCAATGAAATCTATGTCATCAGGCCCTTAGCAGCACAATGAGTGGATTCAGGTATGATGATTCTAACTGAAATAAGTCACACAGAAAAAGAAACATCATAAGATATCAGTAATACACGGAATGTAAACTTGGCTACACAGGAACTGAATTACAGAACAGAACAGGGTCTCAAATTTAGAAAACCAACTTATGCTTGCTTAAGGGTAAAGGTGAGTTGGGGTGCTGCATAAAACCAGAGATTGAAATGAGCACAGATAAAGTTCCTTAAGCCAAATATGGAATAGACAAGAGCTACCTCTTGCTCAACGAAATGGACTCAACACCGCATATTAAATGCCTAAGAATGTACCTGACTAGTAAGTATCTTAAAACCTATGGATTGCTATGTCTCCGAAAGAGAATCAAGCATGTGTACAGGGGCATAAACGCAGCAGTGATAGGATTGGAGAGGTTCGGTGAGCAAATGAAGACCCTTTGAAGTCATATTGCATGGTACCCATTCCACGGGTTTCAACTACCCAGGTTTAAGGTATTCTTCCTTCAGCTAAAACATGCATGTGGAACCTAGAGTATGATCAACCATGTGATCGGGAGACGTGTTCAAATATGTCTCAGTTTTCGTACCCTGGTACTCGGGTGCAACATTCCAGACGCTTTACTAACACCCTCCCGACTTGGAGAGTCAGTCCCTTTAACCTCCTGTTTGGCCCAGTTTGCAATTTCTGCGGAAGATGAACAGGAATAGCGAGAACCAATGAGAGACTAGCTGGAGGTGTCTGGACGGGCAAATTTAACTCTCATATCCCACCAGGAAGAGGAATTAACCAAAGGCTCAGCGTGCCGTGCCGGAACCAGATTAGGGCCTGAAGCCATCCTGCGGTGTTGCGGCCAGCTCAAAAGAAAGCGAGTTGAAGAAATGAGCTCAGGAGCACTGTAATTCACAAACCTGCAGAGTTATAAATGACAGCTATCGTCCAAAAATATACTGAAGTAAGGCTGCCAAGAGGACTTGAAAGCGGGGCAGAATTGCAGGAAACCGATTTCAGGAGGCAGACTGGAATTGCATTGAAAGCATAGGAAAAGAGGCAGAACGTCCACAATGATGCACTTGGCCAAAAAGGGCGTATGCGTTTTTTCCTGAATATATTCAGGAAAAAACGCATACGCCCTTTTTGGCCAACTAAGCAAGCTTGCAAAGGAAATCTGCACTACAATGAAGTCTCACTTCCCCCCGGTCAAAAGGGCCATCTGAAAAAAGTGTAAAATCCAGAAAGGCAGGACAGGCCATGGAGAACTGGGAGCCTTGTTATGCTGATGGGCGGGATGTAAATTGCCAACAGACACTCGGGAGAAGTGTACGGTGTTTCCTGAAACATCTAAAAAACAAAGCAACAGAGCCTAGGGCACTTCCACTTATGGTCCTATAGCTTAGGGAAATTAAAATCAAAAAGACACAGCCACCTCAAAGTTTGGGACGCCTCTGTTTACAAGAACCTCGTTTACAGTACAAGTTCAACATCGCAGAAAGTGAAAAATGGATAAAGAAGTTGTTGTATTTACTTACAAAGCAATATCACTCAGCAATGAAATCTATGTCATCAGGCCCTTAGCAGCACAATGAGTGGATTCAGGTATGATGATTCTAACTGAAATAAGTCACACAGAAAAAGAAACATCATAAGATATCAGTAATACACGGAATGTAAACTTGGCTACACAGGAACTGAATTACAGAACAGAACAGGGTCTCAAATTTAGAAAACCAACTTATGCTTGCTTAAGGGTAAAGGTGAGTTGGGGTGCTGCATAAAACCAGAGATTGAAATGAGCACAGATAAAGTTCCTTAAGCCAAATATGGAATAGACAAGAGCTACTCCTTGCTCAACGAAATGGACTCAACACCGCATATTAAATGCCTAAGAATGTACCTGACTAGTCAGTATCTTAAAACCTATGGATTGCTATGTCTCCGAAAGAGAATCAAGCATGTGTACAGGGGCATAAACGCAGCAGTGATAGGATTGGAGAGGTTCGGTGAGCAAATGAAGACCCTTTGAAGTCATATTGCATGGTACCCATTCCACGGGTTTCAACTACCCAGGTTTAAGGTATTCTTCCTTCAGCTAAAACATGCATGTGGAACCTAGAGTATGATCAACCATGTGATCGGGAGACGTGTTCAAATATGTCTCAGTTTTCGTACCCTGGAACTCGGGTGCAACATTCCAGACGCTTTACTAACACCCTCCCGACTTGGAGAGTCAGTCCCTTTAACCTCCTGTTTGGCCCAGTTTGCAATTTCTGCGGAAGATGAACAGGAATAGCGAGAACCAATGAGAGACTAGCTGGAGGTGTCTGGACGGGCAAATTTAACTCTCATTTCCCACCAGGAAGAGGAATTAACCAAAGGCTCAGCGTGCCGTGCCGGAACCAGATTAGGGCCTGAAGCCATCCTGCGGTGTTGCGGCCAGCTCAAAAGAAAGCGAGTTGAAGAAAGGAGCTCAGGGGCACTGTAATTCACAAACCTGCAGAGTTATAAATGACAGCTATCGTCCAAAAATATACTGAAGTAAGGCTGCCAAGAGGACTTGAAAGCGGGGCAGAATTGCAGGAAACCGATTTCAGGAGGCAGACTGGAATTGCATTGAAAGCATAGGAAAAGAGGCAGAACGTCCAAAATGACGCACTTGGCCAAAAAGGTCATATGCGTTTTTTCCTGAATATATTCAGGAAAAAACGCATACGCCCTTTTTGGCCAACCAAGCAAGCTTGCAAAGGAAATCTGCACTACAATGAAGTCTCACTTCCCCCCGGTCAAAAGGGCCATCTGAAAAAAGTGTAAAATCCAGAAAGGCAGGACAGGCCATGGAGAACTGGGAGCCTTGTTATGCTGATGGGCGGGATGTAAATTGCCAACAGACACTCGGGAGAAGTGTATGGTGTTTCCTGAAACATCTAAAAAACAAAGCAACAGAGCCTAGGGCACTTCCACTTATGGTCCTATAGCTTAGGGAAATTAAAATCAAAAAGACACAGCCACCTCAAAATTTGGGACGCCTCTGTTTACAAGAACCTCGTGTACAGTACAAGTTCAACATCGCAGAAAGTGAAAAATGGATAAAGAAGTTGTGGTATTTACTTACAAAGCAATATCCCTCAGCAATGAAATCTATGTCATCAGGCCCTTAGCAGCACAATGAGTGGATTCAGGTATGATGATTCTAACTGAAATAAGTCACACAGAAAAAGAAACATCATAAGATATCAGTAATACACGGAATGTAAACTTGGCTACACAGGAACTGAATTCCAAAACAGAACAGGGTCTCAAAATTAGAAAACCAACTTATGCTTGCTTAAGGGGAAAGGTGAGTTGGGGTGCTGCATAAAACCAGAGATTGAAATGAGCACAGATAAAGTTCCTTAAGCCAAATATGGAATAGCAAGAGCTACTCCTTGCTCAATGAAATGGACTCAACACCCCATATTAAACGCCTAAGAATGTACCTGACTAGTAAGTATCTTAAAACCTATGGATTGCTATGTCTCCAAAAGAGAATCAAGCATGTGTACAGGGGCATAAACGCAGCAGTGATAGGATTGGAGAGGTTCAGTGAGCAAATGAAGACCCTTTGAAGTCATATTGCATGGTACCCATTCCACGGGTCTCAACTCTCCAGGTTTAAGGTATTCTTCCTTCAGCTAAAACATGCATGTGGAACCCAGAGTATGATCATCCGTGTGAACGGGAGACATGTTCAAATATGTCTCAGTTTTCCTCCCCTGGTAATCGGGTGCAACATTCCAGACGCTTTACTAACACTCTCCCGACTTGGAGAGTCAGTCCCTTCAACCTCCTGTTTGGCCCAGTTTGCAATTTCTGCGGAAGATGAACAGGAATAGCGAGAACCAATGAGAGACTAGCTGGAGGTGTCTGGACGGGCAAATTTAACTCTCATTTCCCACCAGGAAGAGGAAATAACCAAAGGCTCAGCATGCCGTGCCGGAACCAGATTAGGGCCTGAAGCCATCCTGCGGTGTTGCGGCCAGCTCAAAAGAAAGCGAGTTGAAGAAAGGAGCTCAGGGGCACTGTAATTCACAAACCTGCAGAGTTATAAATGACAGCTATCGTCCAAAAATATACTGAAGTAAGGCTGCCAAGAGGACTTGAAAGCGGGGCAGAATTGCAGGAAACCGATTTCAGGAGGTAGACTGGAATTGCATTGAAAGCATAGGAAAAGAGGCAGAACGTCCACAATGATGCACTTGGCCAAAAAGGGCGTATGCGTTTTTTCCTGAATATATTCAGGAAAAAACGCATACGCCCTTTTTGGCCAACCAAGCAAGCTTGCAAAGGAAATCTGCACTACAATGAAGTCTCACTTCCCCCCGGTCAAAAGGGCCATCTGAAAAAAGTGTAAAATCCAGAAAGGCAGGACAGGCCATGGAGAACTGGGAGCCTTGTTATGCTGATGGGCGGGATGTAAATTGCCAACAGACACTCGGGAGAAGTGTATGGTGTTTCCTGAAACATCTAAAAAACAAAGCAACAGAGCCTAGGGCACTTCCACTTATGGTCCTATAGCTTAGGGAAATTAAAATCAAAAAGACACAGCCACCCCAAAGTTTGGGACGCCTCTGTTTACAAGAACCTCGTTTACAGTACAAGTTCAACATCGCAGAAAGTGAAAAATCGATAAAGAAGTTGTGGTATTTACTTACAAAGCAATATCACTCAGCAATGAAATCTATGTCATCAGGCCCTTAGCAGCACAATGAGTGGATTCAGGTATGATGATTCTAACTGAAATAAGTCACACAGAAAAAGAAACATCATAAGATATCAGTAATACACGGAATGTAAACTTGGCTACACAGGAACTGAATTACAGAACAGAACAGGGTCTCAAATTTAGAAAACCAACTTATGCTTGCTTAAGGGTAAAGGTGAGTTGGGGTGCTGCATAAAACCAGAGATTGAAATGAACACAGATAAAGTTCCTTAAGCCAAATATGGAATAGACAAGAGCTACTCCTTGCTCAACGAAATGGACTCAACACCGCATATTAAATGCCTAAGAATGTACCTGACTAGTAAGTATCTTAAAACCTATGGATTGCTATGTCTCCGAAAGAGAATCAAGCATGTGTACAGGGGCATAAACGCAGCAGTGATAGGATTGGAGAGGTTCGGTGAGCAAATGAAGACCCTTTGAAGTCATATTGCATGGTACCCATTCCACGGGTTTCAACTACCCAGGTTTAAGGTATTCTTCCTTCAGCTAAAACATGCATGTGGAACCTAGAGTATGATCAACCATGTGATCGGGAGACGTGTTCAAATATGTCTCAGTTTTCGTACCCTGGTACTCGGGTGCAACATTCCAGACGCTTTACTAACACTCTCCGCACTTGGAGAGTCAGCACCTTTAAGCTCCTGTTTGGCCCAGTTTGCAATTTCTGCGGAAGATGAACAGAATTAGGGAGAACCAATGAGAGACTAGCTGGAGGTGTCTGGACGGGCAAATTTAACTCTCATTTCCCACCAGGAAGAGGAAATAACCAAAGGCTCAGCATGCCGTGCCGGAACCAGATTAGGGCCTGAAGCCATCCTGCGGTGTTGCGGCCAGCTCAAAAGAAAGCGAGTTGAAGAAAGGAGCTCAGGGGCACTGTAATTCACAAACCTGCAGAGTTATAAATGACAGCTATCGTCCAAAAATATACTGAAGTAAGGCTGCCAAGAGGACTTGAAAGCGGGGCAGAATTGCAGGAAACCGATTTCAGGAGGTAGACTGGAATTGCATTGAAAGCATAGGAAAAGAGGCAGAACGTCCACAATGATGCACTTGGCCAAAAAGGGCGTATGCGTTTTTTCCTGAATATATTCAGGAAAAAACGCATACGCCCTTTTTGGCCAACCAAGCAAGCTTGCAAAGGAAATCTGCACTACAATGAAGTCTCACTTCCCCCCGGTCAAAAGGGCCATCTGAAAAAAGTGTAAAATCCAGAAAGGCAGGACAGGCCATGGAGAACTGGGAGCCTTGTTATGCTGATGGGCGGGATGTAAATTGCCAACAGACACTCGGGAGAAGTGTATGGTGTTTCCTGAAACATCTAAAAAACAAAGCAACAGAGCCTAGGGCACTTCCACTTATGGTCCTATAGCTTAGGGAAATTAAAATCAAAAAGACACAGCCACCCCAAAGTTTGGGACGCCTCTGTATACAAGAACCTCGTTTACAGTACAAGTTGAACATCGCAGAAAGTGAAAAATGGATAAAGAAGTTGTGGTATTTACTTACAAAGCAATATCACTCAGCAATGAAATCTATGTCATCAGGCTCTTAGCAGCACAATGAGTGGATTCAGGTATGATGATTCTAACTGAAATAAGTCACACAGAAAAAGAAACATCATAAGATATCAGTAATACACGGAATGTAAACTTGGCTACACAGGAACTGAATTACAGAACAGAACAGGGTCTCAAATTTAGAAAACCAACTTATGCTTGCTTAAGGGTAAAGGTGAGTTGGGGTGCTGCATAAAACCAGAGATTGAAATGAGCACAGATAAAGTTCCTTAAGCCAAATATGGAATAGACAAGAGCTACTCCTTGCTCAACGAAATGGACTCAACACCGCATATTAAACGCCTAAGAATGTACCTGACTAGTAAGTATCTTAAAACCTATGGATTGCTATGTCTCCAAAAGAGAATCAGGCGTGTGTACAAGGGCATAAACGCAGCAGTGATAGGATTGGAGAGGTTCGGTGAGCAAATGAAGACCCTTTGAAGTCATATTGCATGGTACCCATTCCACGGGTTTCAACTACCCAGGTTTAAGGTATTCTTCCTTCAGCTAAAACATGCATGTGGAACCTAGAGTATGATCAACCATGTGATCGGGAAATGTGTTCAAATATGTCTCAGTTTTCGTACCCTGGAACTCGGGTGCAACATTCCAGACGCTTTACTAACACCCTCCCGACTTGGAGAGTCAGCCCCTTTAACCTCCTGTTTGGCCCAGTTTGCAAATTCTGCAGAAGATGAACAGGAATAGCGAGAACCAATGAGAGACTAGCTGGAGGTGTCTGGACGGGCAAATTTAACTCTCATTTCCCACCAGGAAGAGGAATTAACCAAAGGCTCAGCGTGCCGTGCCGGAACCAGATTAGGGCCTGAAGCCATCCTGCGGTGTTGCGGCCAGCTCAAAAGAAAGCGAGTTGAAGAAAGGAGCTCAGGGGCACTGTAATTCACAAACCTGCAGAGTTATAAATGACAGCTATCGTCCAAAAATATACTGAAGTAAGGCTGCCAAGAGGACTTGAAAGTGGGTCAGAATTGCAGGAAACCGATTTCAGGAGGTAGACTGGAATTGCATTGAAAGCATAGGAAAAGAGGCAGAACGTCCACAATGATGCACTTGGCCAAAAAGGGCGTACGCGTTTTTTCCTGAATATATTCAGGAAAAAACGCGTACGCCCTTTTTGGCCAACCAAGCAAACTTGCAAAGGAAATCTGCACTACAATGAAGTCTCACTTCCCCCCGGTCAAAAGGGCCATCTGAAAAATGTGTAAAATCCAGAAAGGCAGGACAGGCCATGGAGAACTGGGAGCCTTGTTATGCTGATGGGCGGGATGTAAATTGCCAACAGACACTCGGGAGAAGTGTATGGTGTTTCCTGAAACATCTAAAAAACAAAGCAACAGAGCCTAGGGCACTTCCACTTATGGTCCTATAGCTTAGGGAAATTAAAATCAAAAAGACACAGCCACCCCAAAGTTTGGGACGCCTCTGTTTACAAGAACCTCGTTTACCGTACAAGTTCAATATCACAGAAAGTGAAAAATGGATAAAGAACTTGTGGTACTTACGTACAATGCAGTATCACTCAACAATGAAATCTATGTCATCAGGCCCGTAGCAGCATAATGAGTGGATTCTGGTACGATGATTCTAACTGAAATAAGTCACACAGAAAAAGAAACATCATAAGATATCACTAATACATGGAATGTAAACTTGGCTACACAGGAACTGAATTCCAAAACAGAACAGGGTCTCAAATTTAGAAAACCAACTTATGCTTGCTTAAGGGGAAAGGTGAGTTGGGGTGCTGCATAAAACCAGACATTGAAATGAGCACAGATAAAGTTCCTTAAGCCAAATATGGAATAGCAAGAGCTACTCCTTGCTCAATGAAATGGACTCAACACCCCATATTAAACGCCTAAGAATGTACCTGACTAGTAAGTATCTTAAAACCTATGGATTGCTATGTCTCCAAAAGAGAATCAAGCATGTGTACAGGGGCATAAACGCAGCAGTGATAGGATTGGAGAGGTTCAGTGAGCAAATGAAGACCCTTTGAAGTCATATTGCATGGTACCCATTCCACGGGTCTCAACTCTCCAGGTTTAAGGTATTCTTCCTTCAGCTAAAACATGCATGTGGAACCCAGAGTATGATCAACCGTGTGAATGGGAGACATGTTCAAATATGTCTCAGTTTTCCTCCCCTGGTACTCGGGTGCAACATTCCAGACGCTTTACTAACACTCTCCGCACTTGGAGAGTCAGCACCTTAAACTCCTGTTTGGCCCAGTTTGCAATTTCTGCGGAAGATGAACAGAATTAGGGAGAACCAATGAGAGACTAGCTGGAGGTGTCTGGACGGGCAAATTTAACTCTCATTTCCCACCAGGAAGAGGAAATAACCAAAGGCTCAGCATGCCGTGCCGGAACCAGATTAGGGCCTGAAGCCATCCTGCGGTGTTGCGGCCAGCTCAAAAGAAAGCGAGTTGAAGAAAGGAGCTCAGGGGCACTGTAATTCACAAACCTGCAGAGTTATAAATGACAGCTATCGTCCAAAAATATACTGAAGTAAGGCTGCCAAGAGGACTTGAAAGCGGGGCAGAATTGCAGGAAACCGATTTCAGGAGGTAGACTGGAATTGCATTGAAAGCATAGGAAAAGAGGCAGAACGTCTAAAATGATGCACTTGGCCAAAAAGGGCGTATGCGTTTTTTCCTGAATATATTCAGGAAAAAACGCATACGCCCTTTTTGGCCAACCAAGCAAGCTTGCAAAGGAAATCTGCACTACAATGAAGTCTCACTTCCCCCCGGTCAAAAGGGCCATCTGAAAAAAGTGTAAAATCCAGAAAGGCAGGACAGGCCATGGAGAACTGGGAGCCTTGTTATGCTGATGGGCGGGATGTAAATTGCCAACAGACACTCGGGAGAAGTGTATGGTGTTTCCTGAAACATCTAAAAAACAAAGCAACAGAGCCTAGGGCACTTCCACTTATGGTCCTATAGCTTAGGGAAATTAAAATCAAAAAGACACAGCCACCCCAAAGTTTGGGACGCCTCTGTTTACAAGAACCTCGTTTACAGTACAAGTTCAACATCGCAGAAAGTGAAAAATGGATAAAGAAGTTGTGGTATTTACTTACAAAGCAATATCACTCAGCAATGAAATCTATGTCATCAGGCCCTTAGCAGCACAATGAGTGGATTCAGGTATGATGATTCTAACTGAAATAAGTCACACAGAAAAAGAAACATCATAAGATATCAGTAATACACGGAATGTAAACTTGGCTACACAGGAACTGAATTACAGAACAGAACAGGGTCTCAAATTTAGAAAACCAACTTATGCTTGCATAAGGGGAAAGGTGAGTTGGGGTGCTGCATAAAACCAGAGATTGAAATGAGCACAGATAAAGTTCCTTAAGCCAAATATGGAATAGACAAGAGCTACTCCTTGCTCAACGAAATGGACTCAACACCGCATATTAAACGCCTAAGAATGTACCTGACTAGTAAGTATCTTAAAACCTATGGATTGCTATGTCTCCGAAAGAGAATCAAGCATGTGTACAGGGGCATAAACGCAGCAGTGATAGGATTGGAGAGGTTCGGTGAGCAAATGAAGACCCTTTGAAGTCATATTGCATGGTACCCATTCCACGGGTTTCAACTACCCAGGTTTAAGGTATTCTTCCTTCAGCTAAAACATGCATGTGGAACCTAGAGTATGATCAACCATGTGATCGGGAGACGTGTTCAAATATGTCTCAGTTTTCGTACCCTGGTACTCGGGTGCAACATTCCAGACGCTTTACTAACACCCTCCCGACTAGGAGAGTCAGTCCCTTTAACCTCCTGTTTGGCCCAGTTTGCAATTTCTGCGGAAGATGAACAGGAATAGCGAGAACCAATGAGAGACTAGCTGGAGGTGTCTGGACGGGCAAATTTAACTCTCATTTCCCACCAGGAAGAGGAATTAACCAAAGGCTCAGCGTGCCGTGCCGGAACCAGATTAGGGCCTGAAGCCATCCTGCGGTGTTGCGGCCAGCTCAAAAGAAAGCGAGTTGAAGAAAGGAGCTCAGGGGCACTGTAATTCACAAACCTGCAGAGTTATAAATGACAGCTATCGTCCAAAAATATACTGAAGCAAGGCTGCCAAGAGGACTTGAAAGCGGGGCAGAATTGCAGGAAACCGATTTCAGGAGGTAGACTGGAATTGCATTGAAAGCATAGGAAAAGAGGCAGAACGTCCACAATGATGCACTTGGCCAAAAAGGGCGTATGCGTTTTTTCCTGAATATATTCAGGAAAAAACGCATACGCCCTTTTTGGCCAACCAAGCAAGCTTGCAAAGGAAATCTGCACTACAATGAAGTCTCACTTCCCCCCGGTCAAAAGGGCCATCTGAAAAAAGTGTAAAATCCAGAAAGGCAGGACAGGCCATGGAGAACTGGGAGCCTTGTTATGCTGATGGGCGGGATGTAAATTGCCAACAGACACTCGGGAGAAGTGTATGGTGTTTCCTGAAACATCTAAAAAACAAAGCAACAGAGCCTAGGGCACTTCCACTTATGGTCCTATAGCTTAGGGAAATTAAAATCAAAAAGACACAGCCACCTCAAAGTTTGGGACGCCTCTGTTTACAAGAACCTCGTTTACAGTACAAGTTCAACATCGCAGAAAGTGAAAAATGGATAAAGAAGTTGTGATAGTTACTTACAAAGCAATATCACTCAGCAATGAAATCTATGTCATCAGGCCCTTAGCAGCACAATGAGTGGATTCAGGTATGATGATTCTAACTGAAATAAGTCACACAGAAAAAGAAACATCATAAGATATCAGTAATACACGGAATGTAAACTTGGCTACACAGGAACTGAATTACAGAACAGAACAGGGTCTCAAATTTAGAAAACCAACTTACGCTTGCTTAAGGGGAAAGGTGAGTTGGGGTGCTGCATAAAACCAGAGATTGAAATGAACACAGATAAAGTTCCTTAAGCCAAATATGGAATAGACAAGAGCTACTCCTTGCTCAACGAAATGGACTCAACACCGCATATTAAATGCCTAAGAATGTACCTGACTAGTAAGTATCTTAAAACCTATGGATTGCTATGTCTCCGAAAGAGAATCAAGCATGTGTACAGGGGCATAAACGCAGCAGTGATAGGATTGGTGAGGTTCGGTGAGCAAATGAAGACCCTTTGAAGTCATATTGCATGGTACCCATTCCACGGGTTTCAACTACCCAGGTTTAAGGTATTCTTCCTTCAGCTAAAACATGCATGTGGAACCTAGAGTATGATCAACCATGTGATCGGGAGACGTGTTCAAATATGTCTCAGTTTTCGTACCCTGGTACTCGGGTGCAACATTCCAGACGCTTTACTAACACCCTCCCAACTTGGAGAGTCAGTCCCTTTAACCTCCTGTTTGGCCCAGTTTGCAATTTCTGCGGAAGATGAACAGGAATAGCGAGAACCAATGAGAGACTAGCTGGAGGTGTCTGGACGGGCAAATTTAACTCTAATTTCCCACCAGGAAGAGGAATTAACCAAAGGCTCAGCGTGCCGTGCCGGAACCAGATTAGGGCCTGAAGCCATCCTGCGGTGTTGCGGCCAGCTCAAAAGAAAGCGAGTTGAAGAAAGGAGCTCAGGGGCACTGTAATTCACAAACCTGCAGAGTTATAAATGACAGCTATCGTCCAAAAATATACTGAAGTAAGGCTGCCAAGAGGACTTGAAAGCGGGGCAGAATTGCAGGAAACCGATTTCAGGAGGTAGACTGGAATTGCATTGAAAGCATAGGAAAAGAGGCAGAACGTCTAAAATGATGCACTTGGCCAAAAAGGGCGTATGCGTTTTTTCCTGAATATATTCAGGAAAAAACGCATACGCCCTTTTTGGCCAACCAAGCAAGCTTGAAAAGGAAATCTGCACTACAATGAAGTCTCACTTCCCCCCGGTCAAAAGGGCCATCTGAAAAAAGTGTAAAATCCAGAAAGGCAGGACAGGCCATGGAGAACTGGGAGCCTTGTTATGCTGATGGGCGGGATGTAAATTGCCAACAGACACTCGGGAGAAGTGTATGGTGTTTCCTGAAACATCTAAAAAACAAAGCAACAGAGCCTAGGGCACTTCCACTTATGGTCCTATAGCTTAGGGAAATTAAAATCAAAAAGACACAGCCACCCCAAAGTTTGGGACGCCTCTGTTTACAAGAACCTCGTTTACAGTACAAGTTCAACATCGCAGAAAGTGAAAAATGGATAAAGAAGTTGTGGTATTTACTTACAAAGCAATATCACTCAGCAATGAAATCTATGTCATCAGGCCCTTAGCAGCACAATGAGTGGATTCAGGTATGATGATTCTAACTGAAATAAGTCACACAGAAAAAGAAACATCATAAGATATCAGTAATACACGGAATGTAAACTTGGCTACACAGGAACTGAATTACAGAACAGAACAGGGTCTCAAATTTAGAAAACCAACTTATGCTTGCATAAGGGGAAAGGTGAGTTGGGGTGCTGCATAAAACCAGAGATTGAAATGAGCACAGATAAAGTTCCTTAAGCCAAATATGGAATAGACAAGAGCTACTCCTTGCTCAACGAAATGGACTCAACACCGCATATTAAACGCCTAAGAATGTACCTGACTAGTAAGTATCTTAAAACCTATGGATTGCTATGTCTCCGAAAGAGAATCAAGCATGTGTACAGGGGCATAAACGCAGCAGTGATAGGATTGGAGAGGTTCGGTGAGCAAATGAAGACCCTTTGAAGTCATATTGCATGGTACCCATTCCACGGGTTTCAACTACCCAGGTTTAAGGTATTCTTCCTTCAGCTAAAACATGCATGTGGAACCTAGAGTATGATCAACCATGTGATCGGGAGACGTGTTCAAATATGTCTCAGTTTTCGTACCCTGGTACTCGGGTGCAACATTCCAGACGCTTTACTAACACCCTCCCGACTAGGAGAGTCAGTCCCTTTAACCTCCTGTTTGGCCCAGTTTGCAATTTCTGCGGAAGATGAACAGGAATAGCGAGAACCAATGAGAGACTAGCTGGAGGTGTCTGGACGGGCAAATTTAACTCTCATTTCCCACCAGGAAGAGGAATTAACCAAAGGCTCAGCGTGCCGTGCCGGAACCAGATTAGGGCCTGAAGCCATCCTGCGGTGTTGCGGCCAGCTCAAAAGAAAGCGAGTTGAAGAAAGGAGCTCAGGGGCACTGTAATTCACAAACCTGCAGAGTTATAAATGACAGCTATCGTCCAAAAATATACTGAAGCAAGGCTGCCAAGAGGACTTGAAAGCGGGGCAGAATTGCAGGAAACCGATTTCAGGAGGTAGACTGGAATTGCATTGAAAGCATAGGAAAAGAGGCAGAACGTCCACAATGATGCACTTGGCCAAAAAGGGCGTATGCGTTTTTTCCTGAATATATTCAGGAAAAAACGCATACGCCCTTTTTGGCCAACCAAGCAAGCTTGCAAAGGAAATCTGCACTACAATGAAGTCTCACTTCCCCCCGGTCAAAAGGGCCATCTGAAAAAAGTGTAAAATCCAGAAAGGCAGGACAGGCCATGGAGAACTGGGAGCCTTGTTATGCTGATGGGCGGGATGTAAATTGCCAACAGACACTCGGGAGAAGTGTATGGTGTTTCCTGAAACATCTAAAAAACAAAGCAACAGAGCCTAGGGCACTTCCACTTATGGTCCTATAGCTTAGGGAAATTAAAATCAAAAAGACACAGCCACCTCAAAGTTTGGGACGCCTCTGTTTACAAGAACCTCGTTTACAGTACAAGTTCAACATCGCAGAAAGTGAAAAATGGATAAAGAAGTTGTGATAGTTACTTACAAAGCAATATCACTCAGCAATGAAATCTATGTCATCAGGCCCTTAGCAGCACAATGAGTGGATTCAGGTATGATGATTCTAACTGAAATAAGTCACACAGAAAAAGAAACATCATAAGATATCAGTAATACACGGAATGTAAACTTGGCTACACAGGAACTGAATTACAGAACAGAACAGGGTCTCAAATTTAGAAAACCAACTTACGCTTGCTTAAGGGGAAAGGTGAGTTGGGGTGCTGCATAAAACCAGAGATTGAAATGAGCACAGATAAAGTTCCTTAAGCCAAATATGGAATAGACAAGAGCTACTCCTTGCTCAACGAAATGGACTCAACACCGCATATTAAATGCCTAAGAATGTACCTGACTAGTAAGTATCTTAAAACCTATGGATTGCTATGTCTCCGAAAGAGAATCAAGCATGTGTACAGGGGCATAAACGCAGCAGTGATAGGATTGGTGAGGTTCGGTGAGCAAATGAAGACCCTTTGAAGTCATATTGCATGGTACCCATTCCACGGGTTTCAACTACCCAGGTTTAAGGTATTCTTCCTTCAGCTAAAACATGCATGTGGAACCTAGAGTATGATCAACCATGTGATCGGGAGACGTGTTCAAATATGTCTCAGTTTTCGTACCCTGGTACTCGGGTGCAACATTCCAGACGCTTTACTAACACCCTCCCAACTTGGAGAGTCAGTCCCTTTAACCTCCTGTTTGGCCCAGTTTGCAATTTCTGCGGAAGATGAACAGGAATAGCGAGAACCAATGAGAGACTAGCTGGAGGTGTCTGGACGGGCAAATTTAACTCTAATTTCCCACCAGGAAGAGGAATTAACCAAAGGCTCAGCGTGCCGTGCCGGAACCAGATTAGGGCCTGAAGCCATCCTGCGGTGTTGCGGCCAGCTCAAAAGAAAGCGAGTTGAAGAAAGGAGCTCAGGGGCACTGTAATTCACAAACCTGCAGAGTTATAAATGACAGCTATCGTCCAAAAATATACTGAAGTAAGGCTGCCAAGAGGACTTGAAAGCGGGGCAGAATTGCAGGAAACCGATTTCAGGAGGCAGACTGGAATTGCATTGAAAGCATAGGAAAAGAGGCAGAACGTCCACAATGATGCACTTGGCCAAAAAGGGCGTATGCGTTTTTTCCTGAATATATTCAGGAAAAAACGCATACGCCCTTTTTGGCCAACCAAGCAAGCTTGCAAAGGAAATCTGCACTACAATGAAGTCTCACTTCCCCCCGGTCAAAAGGGCCATCTGAAAAAAGTGTAAAATCCAGAAAGGCAGGACAGGCCATGGAGAACTGGGAGCCTTGTTATGCTGATGGGCGGGATGTAAATTGCCAACAGACACTCGGGAGAAGTGTATGGTGTTTCCTGAAACATCTAAAAAACAAAGCAACAGAGCCTAGGGCACTTCCACTTATGGTCCTATAGCTTAGGGAAATTAAAATCAAAAAGACACAGCCACCCCAAAGTTTGGGACGCCTCTGTTTACAAGAACCTCGTGTACAGTACAAGTTCAACATCGCAGAAAGTGAAAAATGGATAAAGAAGTTGTGGTATTTACTTACAAAGCAATATCACTCAGCAATGAAATCTATGTCATCAGGCCCTTAGCAGCACAATGAGTGGATTCAGGTATGATGATTCTAACTGAAATAAGTCACACAGAAAAAGAAACATCATAAGATATCAGTAATACACGGAATGTAAACTTGGCTACACAGGAACTGAATTACAGAACAGAACAGGGTCTCAAATTTAGAAAACCAACTTATGCTTGCTTAAGGGGAAAGGTGAGTTGGGGTGCTGCATAAAACCAGAGATTGAAATGAGCACAGATAAAGTTCCTTAAGCCAAATATGGAATAGACAAGAGCTACTCCTTGCTCAACGAAATGGACTCAACACCGCATATTAAATGCCTAAGAATGTACCTGACTAGTAAGTATCTTAAAACCTATGGATTGCTATGTCTCCGAAAGAGAATCAAGCATGTGTACAGGGGCATAAACGCAGCAGTGATAGGATTGGAGAGGTTCGGTGAGCAAATGAAGACCCTTTGAAGTCATATTGCATGGTACCCATTCCACGGGTTTCAACTACCCAGGTTTAAGGTATTCTTCCTTCAGCTAAAACATGCATGTGGAACCTAGAGTATGATCAACCATGTGATCGGGAGACGTGTTCAAATATGTCTCAGTTTTCGTACCCTGGTACTCGGGTGCAACATTCCAGACGCTTTACTAACACCCTCCCGACTTGGAGAGTCAGTCCCTTTAACCTCCTGTTTGGCCCAGTTTGCAATTTCTGCGGAAGATGAACAGGAATAGCGAGAACCAATGAGAGACTAGCTGGAGGTGTCTGGACGGGCAAATTTAACTCTCATTTCCCACGAGGAAGAGGAATTAACCAAAGGCTCAGCGTGCCGTGCCGGAACCAGATTAGGGCCTGAAGCCATCCTGCGGTGTTGCGGCCAGCTCAAAAGAAAGCGAGTTGAAGAAAGGAGCTCAGGGGCACTGTAATTCACAAACCTGCAGAGTTATAAATGACAGCTATCGTCCAAAAATATACTGAAGTAAGGCTGCCAAGAGGACTTGAAAGCGGGGCAGAATTGCAGGAAACCGATTTCAGGAGGCAGACTGGAATTGCATTGAAAGCATAGGAAAAGAGGCAGAACGTCCAAAATGATGCACTTGGCCAAAAAGGGCATATGCGTTTTTTCCTGAATATATTCAGGAAAAAACGCATACGCCCTTTTTGGCCAACCAAGCAAGCTTGCAAAGGAAATCTGCACTACAATGAAGTCTCACTTCCCCCCGGTCAAAAGGGCCATCTGAAAAAAGTGTAAAATCCAGAAAGGCAGGACAGGCCATGGAGAACTGGGAGCCTTGTTATGCTGATGGGCGGGATGTAAATTGCCAACAGACACTCGGGAGAAGTGTATGGTGTTTCCTGAAACATCTAAAAAACAAAGCAACAGAGCCTAGGGCACTTCCACTTATGGTCCTATAGCTTAGGGAAATTAAAATCAAAAAGACACAGCCACCTCAAAGTTTGGGACGCCTCTGTTTACAAGAACCTCGTTTACAGTACAAGTTCAACATCGCAGAAAGTGAAAAATGGATAAAGAAGTTGTGGTATTTACTTACAAAGCAATATCACTCAGCAATGAAATCTATGTCATCAGGCCCTTAGCAGCACAATGAGTGGATTCAGGTATGATGATTCTAACTGAAATAAGTCACACAGAAAAAGAAACATCATAAGATATCAGTAATACACGGAATGTAAACTTGGCTACACAGGAACTGAATTACAGAACAGAACAGGGTCTCAAATTTAGAAAACCAACTTATGCTTGCTTAAGGGTAAAGGTGAGTTGGGGTGCTGCATAAAACCAGAGATTGAAATGAGCACAGATAAAGTTCCTTAAGCCAAATATGGAATAGACAAGAGCTACTCCTTGCTCAACGAAATGGACTCAACACCGCATATTAAATGCCTAAGAATGTACCTGACTAGTAAGTATCTTAAAACCTATGGATTGCTATGTCTCCGAAAGAGAATCAAGCATGTGTACAGGGGCATAAACGCAGCAGTGATAGGATTGGAGAGGTTCGGTGAGCAAATGAAGACCCTTTGAAGTCATATTGCATGGTACCCATTCCACGGGTTTCAACTACCCAGGTTTAAGGTATTCTTCCTTCAGCTAAAACATGCATGTGGAACCTAGAGTATGATCAACCATGTGATCGGGAGACGTGTTCAAATATGTCTCAGTTTTCGTACCCTGGTACTCGGGTGCAACATTCCAGACGCTTTACTAACACCCTCCCGACTTGGAGAGTCAGTCCCTTTAACCTCCTGTTTGGCCCAGTTTGCAATTTCTGCGGAAGATGAACAGGAATAGCGAGAACCAATGAGAGACTAGCTGGAGGTGTCTGGACGGGCAAATTTAACTCTCATTTCCCACCAGGAAGAGGAATTAACCAAAGGCTCAGCGTGCCGTGCCGGAACCAGATTAGGGCCTGAAGCCATCCTGCGGTGTTGCGGCCAGCTCAAAAGAAAGCGAGTTGAAGAAAGGAGCTCAGGGGCACTGTAATTCACAAACCTGCAGAGTTATAAATGACAGCTATCGTCCAAAAATATACTGAAGTAAGGCTGCCAAGAGGACTTGAAAGCGGGGCAGAATTGCAGGAAACCGATTTCAGGAGGTAGACTGGAATTGCATTGAAAGCATAGGAAAAGAGGCAGAACGTCCAAAATGATGCACTTGGCCAAAAAGGGCGTATGCGTTTTTTCCTGAATATATTCAGGAAAAAACGCATACGCCCTTTTTGGCCAACCAAGCAAGCTTGCAAAGGAAATCTGCACTACAATGAAGTCTCACTTCCCCCCGGTCAAAAGGGCCATCTGAAAAAAGTGTAAAATCCAGAAAGGCAGGACAGGCCATGGAGAACTGGGAGCCTTGTTATGCTGATGGGCGGGATGTAAATTGCCAACAGACACTCGGGAGAAGTGTATGGTGTTTCCTGAAACATCTAAAAAACAAAGCAACAGAGCCTAGGGCACTTCCACTTATGGTCCTATAGCTTAGGGAAATTAAAATCAAAAAGACACAGCCACCCCAAAGTTTGGAACGCCTCTGTTTACAAGAACCTCGTTTACAGTACAAGTTCAACATCGCAGAAAGTGAAAAATGGATAAAGAAGTTGTGGTATTTACTTACAAAGCAATATCACTCAGCAATGAAATCTATGTCATCAGGCCCTTAGCAGCACAATGAGTGGATTCAGGTATGATGATTCTAACTGAAATAAGTCACACAGAAAAAGAAACATCATAAGATATCAGTAATACACGGAATGTAAACTTGGCTACACAGGAACTGAATTACAGAACAGAACAGGGTCTCAAATTTAGAAAACCAACTTATGCTTGCATAAGGGGAAAGGTGAGTTGGGGTGCTGCATAAAACCAGAGATTGAAATGAGCACAGATAAAGTTCCTTAAGCCAAATATGGAATAGACAAGAGCTACCTCTTGCTCAACGAAATGGACTCAACACCGCATATTAAATGCCTAAGAATGTACCTGACTAGTAAGTATCTTAAAACCTATGGATTGCTATGTCTCCGAAAGAGAATCAAGCATGTGTACAGGGGCATAAACGCAGCAGTGATAGGATTGGAGAGGTTCGGTGAGCAAATGAAGACCCTTTGAAGTCATATTGCATGGTACCCATTCCACGGGTTTCAACTACCCAGGTTTAAGGTATTCTTCCTTCAGCTAAAACATGCATGTGGAACCTAGAGTATGATCAACCATGTGATCGGGAGACGTGTTCAAATATGTCTCAGTTTTCGTACCCTGGTACTCGGGTGCAACATTCCAGACGCTTTACTAACACCCTCCCGACTTGGAGAGTCAGTCCCTTTAACCTCCTGTTTGGCCCAGTTTGCAATTTCTGCGGAAGATGAACAGGAATAGCGAGAACCAATGAGAGACTAGCTGGAGGTGTCTGGACGGGCAAATTTAACTCTCATTTCCCACCAGGAAGAGGAATTAACCAAAGGCTCAGCGTGCCGTGCCGGAACCAGATTAGGGCCTGAAGCCATCCTGCGGTGTTGCGGCCAGCTCAAAAGAAAGCGAGTTGAAGAAAGGAGCTCAGGGGCACTGTAATTCACAAACCTGCAGAGTTATAAATGACAGCTATCGTCCAAAAATATACTGAAGTAAGGCTGCCAAGAGGACTTGAAAGCGGGGCAGAATTGCAGGAAACCGATTTCAGGAGGCAGACTGGAATTGCATTGAAAGCATAGGAAAAGAGGCAGAACGTCCAAAATGATGCACTTGGCCAAAAAGGGCATATGCGTTTTTTCCTGAATATATTCAGGAAAAAACGCATATGCCCTTTATGGCCAATCAAGCAAGCTTGCAAAGGAAATCTGCACTACAATGAAGTCTCACTTCCCCCCGGTCAAAAGGGCCATCTCAAGAAAGTGTAAAATCCAGAAAGGCAGGACAGGCCATGGAGAACTGGGAGCCTTGTTATGCTGATGGGCGGGATGTAAATTGCCAACAGACACTCGGGAGAAGTGTATGGTGTTTCCTGAAGCATCTAAAAAACAAAGCAACAGAGCCTAGGGCACTTCCACTTATGGTCCTATAGCTTAGGGAAATTAAAATCAAAAAGACACAGCCACCCCAAAGTTTGGAACGCCTCTGTTTACAAGAACCTCATTTACAGTACAAGTTCAACATCGCAGAAAGTGAAAAATGGATAAAGAAGTTGTGGTATTTACTTACAAAGCAATATCACTCAGCAATGAAATCTATGTCATCAGGCCCTTAGCAGCACAATGAGTGGATTCAGGTATGATGATTCTAACTGAAATAAGTCACACAGAAAAAGAAACATCATAAGATATCAGTAATACACGGAATGTAAACTTGGCTACACAGGAACTGAATTACAGAACAGAACAGGGTCTCAAATTTAGAAAACCAACTTATGCTTGCATAAGGGGAAAGGTGAGTTGGGGTGCTGCATAAAACCAGAGATTGAAATGAGCACAGATAAAGTTCCTTAAGCCAAATATGGAATAGACAAGAGCTACCTCTTGCTCAACGAAATGGACTCAACACCGCATATTAAATGCCTAAGAATGTACCTGACTAGTAAGTATCTTAAAACCTATGGATTGCTATGTCTCCGAAAGAGAATCAAGCATGTGTACAGGGGCATAAACGCAGCAGTGATAGGATTGGAGAGGTTCGGTGAGCAAATGAAGACCCTTTGAAGTCATATTGCATGGTACCCATTCCACGGGTTTCAACTACCCAGGTTTAAGGTATTCTTCCTTCAGCTAAAACATGCATGTGGAACCTAGAGTATGATCAACCATGTGATCGGGAGACGTGTTCAAATATGTCTCAGTTTTCGTACCCTGGTACTCGGGTGCAACATTCCAGACGCTTTACTAACACCCTCCCGACTTGGAGAGTCAGTCCCTTTAACCTCCTGTTTGGCCCAGTTTGCAATTTCTGCGGAAGATGAACAGGAATAGCGAGAACCAATGAGAGACTAGCTGGAGGTGTCTGGACGGGCAAATTTAACTCTCATTTCCCACCAGGAAGAGGAATTAACCAAAGGCTCACCGTGCCGTGCCGGAACCAGATTAGGGCCTGAAGCCATCCTGCGGTGTTGCGGCCAGCTCAAAACAAAGCGAGTTGAAGAAAGGAGCTCAGGGGCACTGTAATTCACAAACCTGCAGAGTTATAAATGACAGCTATCGTCCAAAAATATACTGAAGTAAGGCTGCCAAGAGGACTTGAAAGCGGGGCAGAATTGCAGGAAACCGATTTCAGGAGGCAGACTGGAATTGCATTGAAAGCATAGGAAAAGAGGCAGAACGTCCAAAATGATGCACTTGGCCAAAAAGGGCATATGCGTTTTTTCCTGAATATATTCAAGAAAAAACGCATACGCCCTTTTTGGCCAACCAAGCAAGCTTGCAAAGGAAATCTGCACTACAATGAAGTCTCACTTCCCCCCGGTCAAAAGGGCCATCTGAAGAAAGTGTAAAATCCAGAAAGGCAGGACAGGCCATGGAGAACTGGGAGCCTTGTTATGCTGATGGGCGGGATGTAAATTGCCAACAGACACTCGGGAGAAGTGTATGGTGTTTCCTGAAGCATCTAAAAAACAAAGCAACAGAGCCTAGGGCACTTCCACTTATGGTCCTATAGCTTAGGGAAATTAAAATCAAAAAGACACAGCCACCCCAAAGTTTGGAACGCCTCTGTTTACAAGAACCTCGTTTACAGTACAAGTTCAACATCGCAGAAAGTGAAAAATGGATAAAGAAGTTGTGGTATTTACTTACAAAGCAATATCACTCAGCAATGAAATCTATGTCATCAGGCCCTTAGCAGCACAATGAGTGGATTCAGGTATGATGATTCTAACTGAAATAAGTCACACAGAAAAAGAAACATCATAAGATATCAGTAATACACGGAATGTAAACTTGGCTACACAGGAACTGAATTACAGAACAGAACAGGGTCTCAAATTTAGAAAACCAACTTATGCTTGCATAAGGGGAAAGGTGAGTTGGGGTGCTGCATAAAACCAGAGATTGAAATGAGCACAGATAAAGTTCCTTAAGCCAAATATGGAATAGACAAGAGCTACCTCTTGCTCAACGAAATGGACTCAACACCGCATATTAAATGCCTAAGAATGTACCTGACTAGTAAGTATCTTAAAACCTATGGATTGCTATGTCTCCGAAAGAGAATCAAGCATGTGTACAGGGGCATAAACGCAGCAGTGATAGGATTGGAGAGGTTCGGTGAGCAAATGAAGACCCTTTGAAGTCATATTGCATGGTACCCATTCCACGGGTTTCAACTACCCAGGTTTAAGGTATTCTTCCTTCAGCTAAAACATGCATGTGGAACCTAGAGTATGATCAACCATGTGATCGGGAGACGTGTTCAAATATGTCTCAGTTTTCGTACCCTGGTACTCGGGTGCAACATTCCAGACGCTTTACTAACACCCTCCCGACTTGGAGAGTCAGTCCCTTTAACCTCCTGTTTGGCCCAGTTTGCAATTTCTGCGGAAGATGAACAGGAATAGCGAGAACCAATGAGAGACTAGCTGGAGGTGTCTGGACGGGCAAATTTAACTCTCATTTCCCACCAGGAAGAGGAATTAACCAAAGGCTCAGCGTGCCGTGCCGGAACCAGATTAGGGCCTGAAGCCATCCTGCGGTGTTGCGGCCAGCTCAAAAGAAAGCGAGTTGAAGAAAGGAGCTCAGGGGCACTGTAATTCACAAACCTGCAGACTTATAAATGACAGCTATCGTCCAAAAATATACTGAAGTAAGGCTGCCAAGAGGACTTGAAAGCGGGGCAGAATTGCAGGAAACCGATTTCAGGAGGCAGACTGGAATTGCATTGAAAGCATAGGAAAAGAGGCAGAACGTCCACCATGATGCACTTGGCCAAAAAGGGCGTATGCGTTTTTTCCTGAATATATTCAGGAAAAAACGCATACGCCCTTTTTGGCCAACCAAGCAAGCTTGCAAAGGAAATCTGCACTACAATGAAGTCTCACTTCCCCCCGGTCAAAAGGGCCATCTGAAAAAAGTGTAAAATCCAGAAAGGCAGGACAGGCCATGGAGAACTGGGAGCCTTGTTATGCTGATGGGCGGGATGTAAATTGCCAACAGACACTCGGGAGAAGTGTATGGTGTTTCCTGAAACATCTAAAAAACAAAGCAACAGAGCCTAGGGCACTTCCACTTATGGTCCTATAGCTTAGGGAAATTAAAATCAAAAAGACACAGCCACCTCAAAGTTTGGGACGCCTCTGTTTACAAGAACCTCGTTTACAGTACAAGTTCAACATCGCAGAAAGTGAAAAATGGATAAAGAAGTTGTGATATTTACTTACAAAGCAATATCACTCAGCAATGAAATCTATGTCATCAGGCCCTTAGCAGCACAATGAGTGGATTCAGGTATGATGATTCTAACTGAAATAAGTCACACAGAAAAAGAAACATCATAAGATATCAGTAATACACGGAATGTAAACTTGGCTACACAGGAACTGAATTACAGAACAGAACAGGGTCTCAAATTTAGAAAACCAACTTACGCTTGCTTAAGGGGAAAGGTGAGTTGGGGTGCTGCATAAAACCAGAGATTGAAATGAGCACAGATAAAGTTCCTTAAGCCAAATATGGAATAGACAAGAGCTACTCCTTGCTCAACGAAATGGACTCAACACCGCATATTAAATGCCTAAGAATGTACCTGACTAGTAAGTATCTTAAAACCTATGGATTGCTATGTCTCCGAAAGAGAATCAAGCATGTGTACAGGGGCATAAACGCAGCAGTGATAGGATTGGTGAGGTTCGGTGAGCAAATGAAGACCCTTTGAAGTCATATTGCATGGTACCCATTCCACGGGTTTCAACTACCCAGGTTTAAGGTATTCTTCCTTCAGCTAAAACATGCATGTGGAACCTAGAGTATGATCAACCATGTGATCGGGAGACGTGTTCAAATATGTCTCAGTTTTCGTACCCTGGTACTCGGGTGCAACATTCCAGACGCTTTACTAACACCCTCCCGACTTGGAGAGTCAGTCCCTTTAACCTCCTGTTTGGCCCAGTTTGCAATTTCTGCGGAAGATGAACAGGAATAGCGAGAACCAATGAGAGACTAGCTGGAGGTGTCTGGACGGGCAAATTTAACTCTCATTTCCCACCAGGAAGAGGAATTAACCAAAGGCTCAGCGTGCCGTGCCGGAACCAGATTAGGGCCTGAAGCCATCCTGCGGTGTTGCGGCCAGCTCAAAAGAAAGCGAGTTGAAGAAAGGAGCTCAGGGGCACTGTAATTCACAAACCTGCAGAGTTATAAATGACAGCTATCGTCCAAAAATATACTGAAGCAAGGCTGCCAAGAGGACTTGAAAGCGGGGCAGAATTGCAGGAAACCGATTTCAGGAGGCAGACTGGAATTGCATTGAAAGCATAGGAAAAGAGGCAGAACGTCCACAATGATGCACTTGGCCAAAAAGGGCGTATGCGTTTTTTCCTGAATATATTCAGGAAAAAACGCATACGCCCTTTTTGGCCAACCAAGCAAGCTTGCAAAGGAAATCTGCACTACAATGAAGTCTCACTTCCCCCCGGTCAAAAGGGCCATCTGAAAAAAGTGTAAAATCCAGAAAGGCAGGACAGGCCATGGAGAACTGGGAGCCTTGTTATGCTGATGGGCGGGATGTAAATTGCCAACAGACACTCGGGAGAAGTGTATGGTGTTTCCTGAAACATCTAAAAAACAAAGCAACAGAGCCTAGGGCACTTCCACTTATGGTCCTATAGCTTAGGGAAATTAAAATCAAAAAGACACAGCCACCCCAAAGTTTGGGACGCCTCTGTTTACAAGAACCTCGTGTACAGTACAAGTTCAACATCGCAGAAAGTGAAAAATGGATAAAGAAGTTGTGGTATTTACTTACAAAGCAATATCACTCAGCAATGAAATCTATGTCATCAGGCCCTTAGCAGCACAATGAGTGGATTCAGGTATGACGATTCTAACTGAAATAAGTCACACAGAAAAAGAAACATCATAAGATATCAGTAATACACGGAATGTAAACTTGGCTACACAGGAACTGAATTACAGAACAGAACAGGGTCTCAAATTTAGAAAACCAACTTATGCTTGCTTAAGGGGAAAGGTGAGTTGGGGTGCTGCATAAAACCAGAGATTGAAATGAGCACAGATAAAGTTCCTTAAGCCAAATATGGAATAGACAAGAGCTACTCCTTGCTCAACGAAATGGACTCAACACCGCATATTAAATGCCTAAGAATGTACCTGACTAGTAAGTATCTTAAAACCTATGGATTGCTATGTCTCCGAAAGAGAATCAAGCATGTGTACAGGGGCATAAACGCAGCAGTGATAGGATTGGAGAGGTTCGGTGAGCAAATGAAGACCCTTTGAAGTCATATTGCATGGTACCCATTCCACGGGTTTCAACTACCCAGGTTTAAGGTATTCTTCCTTCAGCTAAAACATGCATGTGGAACCTAGAGTATGATCAACCATGTGATCGGGAGACGTGTTCAAATATGTCTCAGTTTTCGTACCCTGGTACTCGGGTGCAACATTCCAGACGCTTTACTAACACCCTCCCGACTTGGAGAGTCAGTCCCTTTAACCTCCTGTTTGGCCCAGTTTGCAATTTCTGCGGAAGATGAACAGGAATAGCGAGAACCAATGAGAGACTAGCTGGAGGTGTCTGGACGGGCAAATTTAACTCTCATTTCCCACCAGGAAGAGGAATTAACCAAAGGCTCAGCGTGCCGTGCCGGAACCAGATTAGGGCCTGAAGCCATCCTGCGGTGTTGCGGCCAGCTCAAAAGAAAGCGAGTTGAAGAAAGGAGCTCAGGGGCACTGTAATTCACAAACCTGCAGAGTTATAAATGACAGCTATCGTCCAAAAATATACTGAAGTAAGGCTGCCAAGAGGACTTGAAAGCGGGGCAGAATTGCAGGAAACCGATTTCAGGAGGCAGACTGGAATTGCATTGAAAGCATAGGAAAAGAGGCAGAACGTCCAAAATGATGCACTTGGCCAAAAAGGGCATATGCGTTTTTTCCTGAATATATTCAGGAAAAAACGCATACGCCCTTTTTGGCCAACCAAGCAAGCTTGCAAAGGAAATCTGCACTACAATGAAGTCTCACTTCCCCCCGGTCAAAAGGGCCATCTGAAAAAAGTGTAAAATCCAGAAAGGCAGGACAGGCCATGGAGAACTGGGAGCCTTGTTATGCTGATGGGCGGGATGTAAATTGCCAACAGACACTCGGGAGAAGTGTATGGTGTTTCCTGAAACATCTAAAAAACAAAGCAACAGAGCCTAGGGCACTTCCACTTATGGTCCTATAGCTTAGGGAAATTAAAATCAAAAAGACACAGCCACCTCAAAGTTTGGGACGCCTCTGTTTACAAGAACCTCGTTTACAGTACAAGTTCAACATCGCAGAAAGTGAAAAATGGATAAAGAAGTTGTGGTATTTACTTACAAAGCAATATCACTCAGCAATGAAATCTATGTCATCAGGCCCTTAGCAGCACAATGAGTGGATTCAGGTATGATGATTCTAACTGAAATAAGTCACACAGAAAAAGAAACATCATAAGATATCAGTAATACACGGAATGTAAACTTGGCTACACAGGAACTGAATTACAGAACAGAACAGGGTCTCAAATTTAGAAAACCAACTTATGCTTGCTTAAGGGTAAAGGTGAGTTGGGGTGCTGCATAAAACCAGAGATTGAAATGAGCACAGATAAAGTTCCTTAAGCCAAATATGGAATAGACAAGAGCTACTCCTTGCTCAACGAAATGGACTCAACACCGCATATTAAATGCCTAAGAATGTACCTGACTAGTAAGTATCTTAAAACCTATGGATTGCTATGTCTCCGAAAGAGAATCAAGCATGTGTACAGGGGCATAAACGCAGCAGTGATAGGATTGGAGAGGTTCGGTGAGCAAATGAAGACCCTCTGAAGTCATATTGCATGGTACCCATTCCACGGGTTTCAACTACCCAGGTTTAAGGTATTCTTCCTTCAGCTAAAACATGCATGTGGAACCTAGAGTATGATCAACCATGTGATCGGGAGACGTGTTCAAATATGTCTCAGTTTTCGTACCCTGGTACTCGGGTGCAACATTCCAGACGCTTTACTAACACCCTCCCGACTTGGAGAGTCAGTCCCTTTAACCTCCTGTTTGGCCCAGTTTGCAATTTCTGCGGAAGATGAACAGGAATAGCGAGAACCAATGAGAGACTAGCTGGAGGTGTCTGGACGGGCAAATTTAACTCTCATTTCCCACCAGGAAGAGGAATTAACCAAAGGCTCAGCGTGCCGTGCCGGAACCAGATTAGGGCCTGAAGCCATCCTGCGGTGTTGCGGCCAGCTCAAAACAAAGCGAGTTGAAGAAAGGAGCTCAGGGGCACTGTAATTCACAAACCTGCAGAGTTATAAATGACAGCTATCGTCCAAAAATATACTGAAGCAAGGCTGCCAAGAGGACTTGAAAGCGGGGCAGAATTGCAGGAAACCGATTTCAGGAGGCAGACTGGAATTGCATTGAAAGCATAGGAAAAGAGGCAGAACGTCCACAATGATGCACTTGGCCAAAAAGGGCGTATGCGTTTTTTCCTGAATATATTCAGGAAAAAACGCATACGCCCTTTTTGGCCAACCAAGCAAGCTTGCAAAGGAAATCTGCACTACAATGAAGTCTCACTTCCCCCCGGTCAAAAGGGCCATCTGAAAAAAGTGTAAAATCCAGAAAGGCAGGACAGGCCATGGAGAACTGGGAGCCTTGTTATGCTGATGGGCGGGATGTAAATTGCCAACAGACACTCGGGAGAAGTGTATGGTGTTTCCTGAAACATTTAAAAAACAAAGCAACAGAGCCTAGGGCACTTCCACTTATGGTCCTATAGCTTAGGGAAATTAAAATCAAAAAGACACAGCCACCCCAAAGTTTGGGACGCCTCTGTTTACAAGAACCTCGTGTACAGTACAAGTTCAACATCGCAGAAAGTGAAAAATGGATAAAGAAGTTGTGGTATTTACTTACAAAGCAATATCACTCAGCAATGAAATCTATGTCATCAGGCCCTTAGCAGCACAATGAGTGGATTCAGGTATGATGATTCTAACTGAAATAAGTCACACAGAAAAAGAAACATCATAAGATATCAGTAATACACGGAATGTAAACTTGGCTACACAGGAACTGAATTACAGAACAGAACAGGGTCTCAAATTTAGAAAACCAACTTATGCTTGCTTAAGGGGAAAGGTGAGTTGGGGTGCTGCATAAAACCAGAGATTGAAATGAGCACAGATAAAGTTCCTTAAGCCAAATATGGAATAGACAAGAGCTACTCCTTGCTCAACGAAATGGACTCAACACCGCATATTAAATGCCTAAGAATGTACCTGACTAGTAAGTATCTTAAAACCTATGGATTGCTATGTCTCCTAAGAGAATCAAGCATGTGTACAGGGGCATAAACGCAGCAGTGATAGGATTGGAGAGGTTCGGTGAGCAAATGAAGACCCTCTGAAGTCATATTGCATGGTACCCATTCCACGGGTTTCAACTACCCAGGTTTAAGGTATTCTTCCTTCAGCTAAAACATGCATGTGGAACCTAGAGTATGATCAACCATGTGATCGGGAGACGTGTTCAAATATGTCTCAGTTTTCGTACCCTGGTACTCGGGTGCAACATTCCAGACGCTTTACTAACACCCTCCCGACTTGGAGAGTCAGTCCCTTTAACCTCCTGTTTGGCCCAGTTTGCAATTTCTGCGGAAGATGAACAGGAATAGCGAGAACCAATGAGAGACTAGCTGGAGGTGTCTGGACAGGCAAATTTAACTCTCATTTCCCACCAGGAAGAGGAATTAACCAAAGGCTCAGCGTGCCGTGCCGGAACCAGATTAGGGCCTGAAGCCATCCTGCGGTGTTGCGGCCAGCTCAAAAGAAAGCGAGTTGAAGAAAGGAGCTCAGGGGCACTGTAATTCACAAACCTGCAGAGTTATAAATGACAGCTATCGTCCAAAAATATACTGAAGTAAGGCTGCCAAGAGGACTTGAAAGCGGGGCAGAATTGCAGGAAACCAATTTCAGGAGGTAGACTGGAATTGCATTGAAAGCATAGGAAAAGAGGCAGAACGTCCACAATGATGCACTTGGCCAAAAAGGGCGTATGCGTTTTTTCCTGAATATATTCAGGAAAAAACGCATACGTCCGTTTTGGCCAACCAAGCAAGCTTGCAAAGGAAATCTGCACTACAATGAAGTCTCACTTCCCCCCGGTCAAAAGGGCCATCTGAAAAAAGTGTAAAATCCAGAAAGGCAGGACAGGCCATGGAGAACTGGGAGCCTTGTTATGCTGATGGGCGGGATGTAAATTGCCAACAGACACTCGGGAGAAGTGTATGGTGTTTCCTGAAACATCTAAAAAACAAAGCAACAGAGCCTAGGGCACTTCCACTTATGGTCCTATAGCTTAGGGAAATTAAAATCAAAAAGACACAGCCACCCCAAAGTTTGGGATGCCTCTGTTTACAAGAACCTCGTTTACAGTACAAGTTCAACATCGCAGAAAGTGAAAAATGGATAAAGAAGTTGTGGTATTTACTTACAAAGCAATATCACTCAGCAATGAAATCTATGTCATCAGGCCCTTAGCAGCACAATGAGTGGATTCAGGTATGATGATTCTAACTGAAATAAGTCACACAGAAAAAGAAACATCATAAGATATCAGTAATACACGGAATGTAAACTTGGCTACACAGGAACTGAATTACAGAACAGAACAGGGTCTCAAATTTAGAAAACCAACTTATGCTTGCTTAAGGGTAAAGGTGAGTTGGGGTGCTGCATAAAACCAGAGATTGAAATGAGCACAGATAAAGTTCCTTAAGCCAAATATGGAATAGACAAGAGCTACCTCTTGCTCAACGAAATGGACTCAACACCGCATATTAAATGCCTAAGAATGTACCTGACTAGTAAGTATCTTAAAACCTATGGATTGCTATGTCTCCGAAAGAGAATCAAGCATGTGTACAGGGGCATAAACGCAGCAGTGATAGGATTGGAGAGGTTCGGTGAGCAAATGAAGACCCTTTGAAGTCATATTGCATGGTACCCATTCCACGGGTTTCAACTACCCAGGTTTAAGGTATTCTTCCTTCAGCTAAAACATGCATGTGGAACCTAGAGTATGATCAACCATGTGATCGGGAGACGTGTTCAAATATGTCTCAGTTTTCGTACCCTGGTACTCGGGTGCAACATTCCAGACGCTTTACTAACACCCTCCCGACTTCGAGAGTCAGTCCCTTTAACCTCCTGTTTGGCCCAGTTTGCAATTTCTGCGGAAGATGAACAGGAATAGCGAGAACAAATGAGAGACTAGCTGGAGGTGTCTGGACGGGCAAATTTAACTCTCATTTCCCACCAGGAAGAGGAATTAACCAAAGGCTCAGCGTGCCGTGCCGGAACCAGATTAGGGCCTGAAGCCATCCTGCGGTGTTGCGGCCAGCTCAAAAGAAAGCGAGTTGAAGAAAGGAGCTCAGGGGCACTGTAATTCACAAACCTGCAGAGTTATAAATGACAGCTATCGTCCAAAAATATACTGAAGTAAGGCTGCCAAGAGGACTTGAAAGCGGGGCAGAATTGCAGGAAACCGATTTCAGGAGGTAGACTGGAATTGCATTGAAAGCATAGGAAAAGAGGCAGAACGTCCACAATGATGCACTTGGCCAAAAAGGGCGTATGCGTTTTTTCCTGAATATATTCAGGAAAAAACGCATACGCCCTTTTTGGCCAACCAAGCAAGCTTGCAAAGGAAATCTGCACTACAATGAAGTCTCACTTCCCCCCGGTCAAAAGGGCCATCTGAAAAAAGTGTAAAATCCAGAAAGGCAGGACAGGCCATGGAGAACTGGGAGCCTTGTTATGCTGATGGGTGGGATGTAAATTGCCAACAGACACTCGGGAGAAGTGTATGGTGTTTCCTGAAACATCTATAAAACAAAGCAACAGAGCCTAGGGCACTTCCACTTATGGTCCTATAGCTTAGGGAAATTAAAATCAAAAAGACACAGCCACCCCAAAGTTTGGGACGCCTCTGTTTACAAGAACCTCATTTACAGTACAAGTTCAACATCGCAGAAAGTGAAAAATGGATAAAGAAGTTGTGGTATTTACTTACAAAGCAATATCACTCAGCAATGAAATCTATGTCATCAGGCCCTTAGCAGCACAATGAGTGGATTCAGGTATGATGATTCTAACTGAAATAAGTCACACAGAAAAAGAAACATCATAAGATATCAGTAATACACGGAATGTAAACTTGGCTACACAGGAACTGAATTACAGAACAGAACAGGGTCTCAAATTTAGAAAACCAACTTATGCTTTCTTAAGGGTAAAGGTGAGTTGGGGTGCTGCATAAAACCAGACATTGAAATGAGCACAGATAAAGTTCCTTAAGCCAAATATGGAATAGACAAGAGCTACTCCTTGCTCAACGAAATGGACTCAACACCGCATATTAAATGCCTAAGAATGTACCTGACTAGTAAGTATCTTAAAACCTATGGATTGCTATGTCTCCGAAAGAGAATCAAGCATGTGTACAGGGGCATAAACGCAGCAGTGATAGGATTGGAGAGGTTCGGTGAGCAAATGAAGACCCTTTGAAGTCATATTGCATGGTACCCATTCCACGGGTTTCAACTACCCAGGTTTAAGGTATTCTTCCTTCAGCTAAAACATGCATGTGGAACCTAGAGTATGATCAACCATGTGATCGGGAGACGTGTTCAAATATGTCTCAGTTTTCGTACCTGGTACTCGGGTGCAACATTCCAGACGCTTTACTAACACCCTCCCGACTTGGAGAGTCAGTCCCTTTAACCTCCTGTTTGGCCCAGTTTGCAATTTCTGCGGAAGATGAACAGGAATAGCGAGAACCAATGAGAGACTAGCTGGAGGTGTCTGGACGGGCAAATTTAACTCTCATTTCCCACCAGGAAGAGGAATTAACCAAAGGCTCAGCGTGCCGTGCCGGAACCAGATTAGGGCCTGAAGCCATCCTGCGGTGTTGCGGCCAGCTCAAAAGAAAGCGAGTTGAAGAAAGGAGCTCAGGGGCACTGTAATTCACAAACCTGCAGAGTTATAAATGACAGCTATCGTCCAAAAATATACTGAAGTAAGGCTGCCAAGAGGACTTGAAAGCGGGGCAGAATTGCAGGAAACCGATTTCAGGAGGCAGACTGGAATTGCATTGAAAGCATAGGAAAAGAGGCAGAACGTCCACAATGATGCACTTGGCCAAAAAGGGCGTATGCGTTTTTTCCTGAATATATTCAGGAAAAAACGCATACGCCCTTTTTGGCCAACCAAGCAAGCTTGCAAAGGAAATCTGCACTACAATGAAGTCTCACTTCCCCCCGGTCAAACGGGCCATCTGAAAAAAGTGTAAAATCCAGAAAGGCAGGACAGGCCATGGAGAACTGGGAGCCTTGTTATGCTGATGGGCGGGATGTAAATTGCCAACAGACACTCGGGAGAAGTGTATGGTGTTTCCTGAAACATCTAAAAAACAAAGCAACAGAGCCTAGGGCACTTCCACTTATGGTCCTATAGCTTAGGGAAATTAAAATCAAAAAGACACAGCCACCCCAAAGTTTGGGACGCCTCTGTTTACAAGAACCTCGTTTACAGTACAAGTTCAACATCGCAGAAAGTGAAAAATGGATAAAGAAGTTGTGGTATTTACTTACAAAGCAATATCACTCAGCAATGAAATCTATGTCATCAGGCCCTTAGCAGCACAATGAGTGGATTCAGGTATGATGATTCTAACTGAAATAAGTCACACAGAAAAAGAAACATCATAAGATATCAGTAATACACGGAATGTAAACTTGGCTACACAGGAACTGAATTACAGAACAGAACAGGGTCTCAAATTTAGAAAACCAACTTATGCTTGCTTAAGGGGAAAGGTGAGTTGGGGTGCTGCATAAAACCAGAGATTGAAATGAGCACAGATAAAGTTCCTTAAGCCAAATATGGAATAGACAAGAGCTACTCCTTGCTCAACGAAATGGACTCAACACCGCATATTAAATGCCTAAGAATGTACCTGACTAGTAAGTATCTTAAAACCTATGGATTGCTATGTCTCCGAAAGAGAATCAAGCATGTGTACAGGGGCATAAACGCAGCAGTGATAGGATTGGAGAGGTTCGGTGAGCAAATGAAGACCCTTTGAAGTCATATTGCATGGTACCCATTCCACGGGTTTCAACTACCCAGGTTTAAGGTATTCTTCCTTCAGCTAAAACATGCATGTGGAACCTAGAGTATGATCAACCATGTGATCGGGAGACGTGTTCAAATATGTCTCAGTTTTCGTACCCTGGTACTCGGGTGCAACATTCCAGACGCTTTACTAACACCCTCCCGACTTGGAGAGTCAGTCCCTTTAACCTCCTGTTTGGCCCAGTTTGCAATTTCTGCGGAAGATGAACAGGAATAGCGAGAACCAATGAGAGACTAGCTGGAGGTGTCTGGACGGGCAAATTTAACTCTCATTTCCCACCAGGAAGAGGAATTAACCAAAGGCTCAGCGTGCCGTGCCGGAACCAGATTAGGGCCTGAAGCCATCCTGCGGTGTTGCGGCCAGCTCAAAAGAAAGCGAGTTGAAGAAAGGAGCTCAGGGGCACTGTAATTCACAAACCTGCAGACTTATAAATGACAGCTATCGTCCAAAAATATACTGAAGTAAGGCTGCCAAGAGGACTTGAAAGCGGGGCAGAATTGCAGGAAACCGATTTCAGGAGGCAGACTGGAATTGCATTGAAAGCATAGGAAAAGAGGCAGAACGTCCACAATGATGCACTTGGCCAAAAAGGGCGTATGCGTTTTTTCCTGAATATATTCAGGAAAAAACGCATACGCCCTTTTTGGCCAACCAAGCAAGCTTGCAAAGGAAATCTGCACTACAATGAAGTCTCACTTCCCCCCGGTCAAAAGGGCCATCTGAAAAAAGTGTAAAATCCAGAAAGGCAGGACAGGCCATGGAGAACTGGGAGCCTTGTTATGCTGATGGGCGGGATGTAAATTGCCAACAGACACTCGGGAGAAGTGTATGGTGTTTCCTGAAACATCTAAAAAACAAAGCAACAGAGCCTAGGGCACTTCCACTTATGGTCCTATAGCTTAGGGAAATTAAAATCAAAAAGACACAGCCACCCCAAAGTTTGGGACGCCTCTGTTTACAAGAACCTCGTTTACAGTACAAGTTCAACATCGCAGAAAGTGAAAAATGGATAAAGAAGTTGTGGTATTTACTTACAAAGCAATATCATTCAGCAATGAAATCTATGTCATCAGGCCCTTAGCAGCTCAATGAGTGGATTCAGGTATGATGATTCTAACTGAAATAAGTCACACAGAAAAAGAAACATCATAAGATATCAGTAATACACGGAATGTAAACTTGGCTACACAGGAACTGAATTACAGAACAGAACAGGGTCTCAAATTTAGAAAACCAACTTATGTTTTCTTAAGGGTAAAGGTGAGTTGGGGTGCTGCATAAAACCAGAGATTGAAATGAGCACAGATAAAGTTCCTTAAGCCAAATATGGAATAGACAAGAGCTACCTCTTGCTCAACGAAATGGACTCAACACCGCATATTAAATGCCTAAGAATGTACCTGACTAGTAAGTATCTTAAAACCTATGGATTGCTATGTCTCCGAAAGAGAATCAAGCATGTGTACAGGGGCATAAACGCAGCAGTGATAGGATTGGAGAGGTTCGGTGAGCAAATGAAGACCCTTTGAAGTCATATTGCATGGTACCCATTCCACGGGTTTCAACTACCCAGGTTTAAGGTATTCTTCCTTCAGCTAAAACATGCATGTGGAACCTAGAGTATGATCAACCATGTGATCGGGAGACGTGTTCAAATATGTCTCAGTTTTCGTACCCTGGTACTCGGGTGCAACATTCCAGACGCTTTACTAACACCCTCCCGACTTGGAGAGTCAGTCCCTTTAACCTCCTGTTTGGCCCAGTTTGCAATTTCTGCGGAAGATGAACAGGAATAGCGAGAACCAATGAGAGACTAGCTGGAGGTGTCTGGACGGGCAAATTTAACTCTCATTTCCCACCAGGAAGAGGAATTAACCAAAGGCTCAGCGTGCCGTGCCGGAACCAGATTAGGGCCTGAAGCCATCCTGCGGTGTTGCGGCCAGCTCAAAAGAAAGCGAGTTGAAGAAAGGAGCTCAGGGGCACTGTAATTCACAAACCTGCAGAGTTATAAATGACAGCTATCGTCCAAAAATATACTGAAGTAAGGCTGCCAAGAGGACTTGAAAGCGGGGCAGAATTGCAGGAAACCGATTTCAGGAGGTAGACTGGAATTGCATTGAAAGCATAGGAAAAGAGGCAGAACGTCCACAATGATGCACTTGGCCAAAAAGGGCGTATGCGTTTTTTCCTGAATATATTCAGGAAAAAACGCATACGCCCTTTTTGGCCAACCAAGCAAGCTTGCAAAGGAAATCTGCACTACAATGAAGTCTCACTTCCCCCCGGTCAAAAGGGCCATCTGAAAAAAGTGTAAAATCCAGAAAGGCAGGACAGGCCATGGAGAACTGGGAGCCTTGTTATGCTGATGGGCGGGATGTAAATTGCCAACAGACACTCGGGAGAAGTGTATGGTGTTTCCTGAAACATCTAAAAAACAAAGCAACAGAGCCTAGGGCACTTCCACTTATGGTCCTATAGCTTAGGGAAATTAAAATCAAAAAGACACAGCCACCCCAAAGTTTGGAACACCTCTGTTTACAAGAACCTCGTTTACAGTACAAGTTCAACATCGCAGAAAGTGAAAAATGGATAAAGAAGTTGTGGTATTTACTTACAAAGCAATATCACTCAGCAATGAAATCTATGTCATCAGGCCCTTAGCAGCACAATGAGTGGATTCAGGTATGATGATTCTAACTGAAATAAGTCACACAGAAAAAGAAACATCATAAGATATCAGTAATACACGGAATGTAAACTTGGCTACACAGGAACTGAATTACAGAACAGAACAGGGTCTCAAATTTAGAAAACCAACTTATGCTTGCTTAAGGGGAAAGGTGAGTTGGGGTGCTGCATAAAACCAGAGATTGAAATGAGCACAGATAAAGTTCCTTAAGCCAAATATAGAATAGACAAGAGCTACCTCTTGCTCAACGAAATGGACTCAACACCGCATATTAAATGCCTAAAAATGTACCTGACTAGTAAGTATCTTAAAACCTATGGATTGCTATGTCTCCAAAAGAGAATCAAGCATGTGTACAGGGGCATAAACGCAGCAGTGATAGGATTGGAGAGGTTCGGTGAGCAAATGAAGACCCTTTGAAGTCATATTGCATGGTACCCATTCCACGGGTTTCAACTACCCAGGTTTAAGGTATTCTTCCTTCAGCTAAAACATGCATGTGGAACCTAGAGTATGATCAACCATGTGATCGGGAGACGTGTTCAAATATGTCTCAGTTTTCGTACCCTGGTACTCGGGTGCAACATTCCAGACGCTTTACTAACACCCTCCCGACTTGGAGAGTCAGTCCCTTTAACCTCCTGTTTGGCCCAGTTTGCAATTTCTGCGGAAGATGAACAGGAATAGCGAGAACCAATGAGAGACTAGCTGGAGGTGTCTGGACGGGCAAATTTAACTCTCATTTCCCACCAGGAAGAGGAATTAACCAAAGGCTCAGCGTGCCGTGCCGGAACCAGATTAGGGCCTGAAGCCATCCTGCGGTGTTGCGGCCAGCTCAAAAGAAAGCGAGTTGAAGAAAGGAGCTCAGGGGCACTGTAATTCACAAACCTGCAGAGTTATAAATGACAGCTATCGTCCAAAAATATACTGAAGTAAGGCTGCCAAGAGGACTTGAAAGCGGGGCAGAATTGCAGGAAACCGATTTCAGGAGGTAGACTGGAATTGCATTGAAAGCATAGGAAAAGAGGCAGAACGTCCACAATGATGCACTTGGCCAAAAAGGACGTATGCGTTTTTTCCTGAATATATTCAGGAAAAAATGCATACGCCCTTTTTGGCCAACCAAGCAAGCTTGCAAAGGAAATCTGCACTACAATGAAGTCTCACTTCCCCCCGGTCAAAAGGGCCATCTGAAAAAAGTGTAAAATCCAGAAAGGCAGGACAGGCCATGGAGAACTGGGAGCCTTGTTATGCTGATGGGCGGGATGTAAATTGCCAAGAGACAATCGGGAGAAGTGTATGGTGTTTCCTGAAACATCTAAAAAACAAAGCAACAGAGCCTAGGGCACTTCCACTTATGGTCCTATAGCTTAGGGAAATTAAAATCAAAAAGACACAGCCACCCCAAAGTTTGGAACGCCTCTGTTTACAAGAACCTCGTTTACAGTACAAGTTGAACATCGCAGAAAGTGAAAAATGGATAAAGAAGTTGTGGTATTTACTTACAAAGCAATATCACTCAGCAATGAAATCTATGTCATCAGGCCCTTAGCAGCACAATGAGTGGATTCAGGTATGATGATTCTAACTGAAATAAGTCACACAGAAAAAGAAACATCATAAGATATCAGTAATACACGGAATGTAAACTTGGCTACACAGGAACTGAATTACAGAACAGAACAGGGTCTCAAATTTAGAAAACCAACTTATGCTTGCTTAAGGGGAAAGGTGAGTTGGGGTGCTGCATAAAACCAGAGATTGAAATGAGCACAGATAAAGTTCCTTAAGCCAAATATGGAATAGACAAGAGCTACCTCTTGCTCAACGAAATGGACTCAACACCGCATATTAAATGCCTAAGAATGTACCTGACTAGTAAGTATCTTAAAACCTATGGATTGCTATGTCTCCGAAAGAGAATCAAGCATGTGTACAGGGGCATAAACGCAGCAGTGATAGGATTGGAGAGGTTCGGTGAGCAAATGAAGACCCTTTGAAGTCATATTGCATGGTACCCATTCCACGGGTTTCAACTACCCAGGTTTAAGGTATTCTTCCTTCAGCTAAAACATGCATGTGGAACCTAGAGTATGATCAACCATGTGATCGGGAGACGTGTTCAAATATGTCTCAGTTTTCGTACCCTGGTACTCGGGTGCAACATTCCAGACGCTTTACTAACACCCTCCCGACTTGGAGAGTCAGTCCCTTTAACCTCCTGTTTGGCCCAGTTTGCAATTTCTGCGGAAGATGAACAGGAATAGCGAGAACCAATGAGAGACTAGCTGGAGGTGTCTGGACGGGCAAATTTAACTCTCATTTCCCACCAGGAAGAGGAATTAACCAAAGGCTCAGCGTGCCGTGCCGGAACCAGATTAGGGCCTGAAGCCATCCTGCGGTGTTGCGGCCAGCTCAAAAGAAAGCGAGTTGAAGAAAGGAGCTCAGGGGCACTGTAATTCACAAACCTGCAGAGTTATAAATGACAGCTATCGTCCAAAAATATACTGAAGTAAGGCTGCCAAGAGGACTTGAAAGCGGGGCAGAATTGCAGGAAACCGATTTCAGGAGGCAGACTGGAATTGCATTGAAAGCATAGGAAAAGAGGCAGAACGTCCAAAATGACGCACTTGGCCAAAAAGGTCATATGCGTTTTTTCCTGAATATATTCAGGAAAAAACGCATACGCCCTTTTTGGCCAACCAAGCAAGCTTGCAAAGGAAATCTGCACTACAATGAAGTCTCACTTCCCCCCGGTCAAAAGGGCCATCTGAAGAAAGTGTAAAATCCAGAAAGGCAGGACAGGCCATGGAGAACTGGGAGCCTTGTTATGCTGATGGGCGGGATGTAAATTGCCAACAGACACTCGGGAGAAGTGTATGGTGTTTCCTGAAGCATCTAAAAAACAAAGCAACAGAGCCTAGGGCACTTCCACTTATGGTCCTATAGCTTAGGGAAATTAAAATCAAAAAGACACAGCCACCCCAAAGTTTGGAACGCCTCTGTTTACAAGAACCTCATTTACAGTACAAGTTCAACATCGCAGAAAGTGAAAAATGGATAAAGAAGTTGTGGTATTTACTTACAAAGCAATATCACTCAGCAATGAAATCTATGTCATCAGGCCCTTAGCAGCACAATGAGTGGATTCAGGTATGATGATTCTAACTGAAATAAGTCACACAGAAAAAGAAACATCATAAGATATCAGTAATACACGGAATGTAAACTTGGCTACACAGGAACTGAATTACAGAACAGAACAGGGTCTCAAATTTAGAAAACCAACTTATGCTTGCATAAGGGGAAAGGTGAGTTGGGGTGCTGCATAAAACCAGAGATTGAAATGAGCACAGATAAAGTTCCTTAAGCCAAATATGGAATAGACAAGAGCTACCTCTTGCTCAACGAAATGGACTCAACACCGCATATTAAATGCCTAAGAATGTACCTGACTAGTAAGTATCTTAAAACCTATGGATTGCTATGTCTCCGAAAGAGAATCAAGCATGTGTACAGGGGCATAAACGCAGCAGTGATAGGATTGGAGAGGTTCGGTGAGCAAATGAAGACCCTTTGAAGTCATATTGCATGGTACCCATTCCACGGGTTTCAACTACCCAGGTTTAAGGTATTCTTCCTTCAGCTAAAACATGCATGTGGAACCTAGAGTATGATCAACCATGTGATCGGGAGACGTGTTCAAATATGTCTCAGTTTTCGTACCCTGGTACTCGGGTGCAACATTCCAGACGCTTTACTAACACCCTCCCGACTTGGAGAGTCAGTCCCTTTAACCTCCTGTTTGGCCCAGTTTGCAATTTCTGCGGAAGATGAACAGGAATAGCGAGAACCAATGAGAGACTAGCTGGAGGTGTCTGGACGGGCAAATTTAACTCTCATTTCCCACCAGGAAGAGGAATTAACCAAAGGCTCAGCGTGCCGTGCCGGAACCAGATTAGGGCCTGAAGCCATCCTGCGGTGTTGCGGCCAGCTCAAAACAAAGCGAGTTGAAGAAAGGAGCTCAGGGGCACTGTAATTCACAAACCTGCAGAGTTATAAATGACAGCTATCGTCCAAAAATATACTGAAGTAAGGCTGCCAAGAGGACTTGAAAGCGGGGCAGAATTGCAGGAAACCGATTTCAGGAGGCAGACTGGAATTGCATTGAAAGCATAGGAAAAGAGGCAGAACGTCCAAAATGATGCACTTGGCCAAAAAGGGCATATGCGTTTTTTCCTGAATATATTCAGGAAAAAACGCATACGCCCTTTTTGGCCAACCAAGCAAGCTTGCAAAGGAAATCTGCACTACAATGAAGTCTCACTTCCCCCCGGTCAAAAGGGCCATCTGAAGAAAGTGTAAAATCCAGAAAGGCAGGACAGGCCATGGAGAACTGGGAGCCTTGTTATGCTGATGGGCGGGATGTAAATTGCCAACAGACACTCGGGAGAAGTGTATGGTGTTTCCTGAAGCATCTAAAAAACAAAGCAACAGAGCCTAGGGCACTTCCACTTATGGTCCTATAGCTTAGGGAAATTAAAATCAAAAAGACACAGCCACCCCAAAGTTTGGAACGCCTCTGTTTACAAGAACCTCGTTTACAGTACAAGTTCAACATCGCAGAAAGTGAAAAATGGATAAAGAAGTTGTGGTATTTACTTACAAAGCAATATCACTCAGCAATGAAATCTATGTCATCAGGCCCTTAGCAGCACAATGAGTGGATTCAGGTATGATGATTCTAACTGAAATAAGTCACACAGAAAAAGAAACATCATAAGATATCAGTAATACACGGAATGTAAACTTGGCTACACAGGAACTGAATTACAGAACAGAACAGGGTCTCAAATTTAGAAAACCAACTTATGCTTGCATAAGGGGAAAGGTGAGTTGGGGTGCTGCATAAAACCAGAGATTGAAATGAGCACAGATAAAGTTCCTTAAGCCAAATATGGAATAGACAAGAGCTACCTCTTGCTCAACGAAATGGACTCAACACCGCATATTAAATGCCTAAGAATGTACCTGACTAGTAAGTATCTTAAAACCTATGGATTGCTATGTCTCCGAAAGAGAATCAAGCATGTGTACAGGGGCATAAACGCAGCAGTGATAGGATTGGAGAGGTTCGGTGAGCAAATGAAGACCCTTTGAAGTCATATTGCATGGTACCCATTCCACGGGTTTCAACTACCCAGGTTTAAGGTATTCTTCCTTCAGCTAAAACATGCATGTGGAACCTAGAGTATGATCAACCATGTGATCGGGAGACGTGTTCAAATATGTCTCAGTTTTCGTACCCTGGTACTCGGGTGCAACATTCCAGACGCTTTACTAACACCCTCCCGACTTGGAGAGTCAGTCCCTTTAACCTCCTGTTTGGCCCAGTTTGCAATTTCTGCGGAAGATGAACAGGAATAGCGAGAACCAATGAGAGACTAGCTGGAGGTGTCTGGACGGGCAAATTTAACTCTCATTTCCCACCAGGAAGAGGAATTAACCAAAGGCTCAGCGTGCCGTGCCGGAACCAGATTAGGGCCTGAAGCCATCCTGCGGTGTTGCGGCCAGCTCAAAACAAAGCGAGTTGAAGAAAGGAGCTCAGGGGCACTGTAATTCACAAACCTGCAGAGTTATAAATGACAGCTATCGTCCAAAAATATACTGAAGTAAGGCTGCCAAGAGGACTTGAAAGCGGGGCAGAATTGCAGGAAACCGATTTCAGGAGGCAGACTGGAATTGCATTGAAAGCATAGGAAAAGAGGCAGAACGTCCAAAATGATGCACTTGGCCAAAAAGGGCATATGCGTTTTTTCCTGAATATATTCAGGAAAAAACGCATACGCCCTTTTTGGCCAACCAAGCAAGCTTGCAAAGGAAATCTGCACTACAATGAAGTCTCACTTCCCCCCGGTCAAAAGGGCCATCTGAAGAAAGTGTAAAATCCAGAAAGGCAGGACAGGCCATGGAGAACTGGGAGCCTTGTTATGCTGATGGGCGGGATGTAAATTGCCAACAGACACTCGGGAGAAGTGTATGGTGTTTCCTGAAGCATCTAAAAAACAAAGCAACAGAGCCTAGGGCACTTCCACTTATGGTCCTATAGCTTAGGGAAATTAAAATCAAAAAGACACAGCCACCCCAAAGTTTGGAACGCCTCTGTTTACAAGAACCTCGTTTACAGTACAAGTTCAACATCGCAGAAAGTGAAAAATGGATAAAGAAGTTGTGGTATTTACTTACAAAGCAATATCACTCAGCAATGAAATCTATGTCATCAGGCCCTTAGCAGCACAATGAGTGGATTCAGGTATGATGATTCTAACTGAAATAAGTCACACAGAAAAAGAAACATCATAAGATATCAGTAATACACGGAATGTAAACTTGGCTACACAGGAACTGAATTACAGAACAGAACAGGGTCTCAAATTTAGAAAACCAACTTATGCTTGCATAAGGGGAAAGGTGAGTTGGGGTGCTGCATAAAACCAGAGATTGAAATGAGCACAGATAAAGTTCCTTAAGCCAAATATGGAATAGACAAGAGCTACTCCTTGCTCAACGAAATGGACTCAACACCGCATATTAAATGCCTAAGAATGTACCTGACTAGTAAGTATCTTAAAACCTATGGATTGCTATGTCTCCGAAAGAGAATCAAGCATGTGTACAGGGGCATAAACGCAGCAGTGATAGGATTGGAGAGGTTCGGTGAGCAAATGAAGACCCTTTGAAGTCATATTGCATGGTACCCATTCCACGGGTTTCAACTACCCAGGTTTAAGGTATTCTTCCTTCAGCTAAAACATGCATGTGGAACCTAGAGTATGATCAACCATGTGATCGGGAGACGTGTTCAAATATGTCTCAGTTTTCGTACCCTGGTACTCGGGTGCAACATTCCAGACGCTTTACTAACACCCTCCCGACTTGGAGAGTCAGTCCCTTTAACCTCCTGTTTGGCCCAGTTTGCAATTTCTGCGGAAGATGAACAGGAATAGCGAGAACCAATGAGAGACTAGCTGGAGGTGTCTGGACGGGCAAATTTAACTCTCATTTCCCACCAGGAAGAGGAATTAACCAAAGGCTCAGCGTGCCGTGCCGGAACCAGATTAGGGCCTGAAGCCATCCTGCGGTGTTGCGGCCAGCTCAAAAGAAAGCGAGTTGAAGAAAGGAGCTCAGGGGCACTGTAATTCACAAACCTGCAGACTTATAAATGACAGCTATCGTCCAAAAATATACTGAAGTAAGGCTGCCAAGAGGACTTGAAAGCGGGGCAGAATTGCAGGAAACCGATTTCAGGAGGCAGACTGGAATTGCATTGAAAGCATAGGAAAAGAGGCAGAACGTCAACCATGATGCACTTGGCCAAAAAGGGCGTATGCGTTTTTTCCTGAATATATTCAGGAAAAAACGCATACGCCCTTTTTGGCCAACCAAGCAAGCTTGCAAAGGAAATCTGCACTACAATGAAGTCTCACTTCCCCCCGGTCAAAAGGGCCATCTGAAAAAAGTGTAAAATCCAGAAAGGCAGGACAGGCCATGGAGAACTGGGAGCCTTGTTATGCTGATGGGCGGGATGTAAATTGCCAACAGACACTCGGGAGAAGTGTATGGTGTTTCCTGAAACATCTAAAAAACAAAGCAACAGAGCCTAGGGCACTTCCACTTATGGTCCTATAGCTTAGGGAAATTAAAATCAAAAAGACACAGCCACCTCAAAGTTTGGGACGCCTCTGTTTACAAGAACCTCGTTTACAGTACAAGTTCAACATCGCAGAAAGTGAAAAATGGATAAAGAAGTTGTGATATTTACTTACAAAGCAATATCACTCAGCAATGAAATCTATGTCATCAGGCCCTTAGCAGCACAATGAGTGGATTCAGGTATGATGATTCTAACTGAAATAAGTCACACAGAAAAAGAAACATCATAAGATATCAGTAATACACGGAATGTAAACTTGGCTACACAGGAACTGAATTACAGAACAGAACAGGGTCTCAAATTTAGAAAACCAACTTATGCTTGCATAAGGGGAAAGGTGAGTTGGGGTGCTGCATAAAACCAGAGATTGAAATGAGCACAGATAAAGTTCCTTAAGCCAAATATGGAATAGACAAGAGCTACTCCTTGCTCAACGAAATGGACTCAACACCGCATATTAAATGCCTAAGAATGTACCTGACTAGTAAGTATCTTAAAACCTATGGATTGCTATGTCTCCGAAAGAGAATCAAGCATGTGTACAGGGGCATAAACGCAGCAGTGATAGGATTGGAGAGGTTCGGTGAGCAAATGAAGACCCTTTGAAGTCATATTGCATGGTACCCATTCCACGGGTTTCAACTACCCAGGTTTAAGGTATTCTTCCTTCAGCTAAAACATGCATGTGGAACCTAGAGTATGATCAACCATGTGATCGGGAGACGTGTTCAAATATGTCTCAGTTTTCGTACCCTGGTACTCGGGTGCAACATTCCAGACGCTTTACTAACACCCTCCCGACTTGGAGAGTCAGTCCCTTTAACCTCCTGTTTGGCCCAGTTTGCAATTTCTGCGGAAGATGAACAGGAATAGCGAGAACCAATGAGAGACTAGCTGGAGGTGTCTGGACGGGCAAATTTAACTCTCATTTCCCACCAGGAAGAGGAATTAACCAAAGGCTCAGCGTGCCGTGCCGGAACCAGATTAGGGCCTGAAGCCATCCTGCGGTGTTGCGGCCAGCTCAAAAGAAAGCGAGTTGAAGAAAGGAGCTCAGGGGCACTGTAATTCACAAACCTGCAGACTTATAAATGACAGCTATCGTCCAAAAATATACTGAAGTAAGGCTGCCAAGAGGACTTGAAAGCGGGGCAGAATTGCAGGAAACCGATTTCAGGAGGCAGACTGGAATTGCATTGAAAGCATAGGAAAAGAGGCAGAACGTCAACCATGATGCACTTGGCCAAAAAGGGCGTATGCGTTTTTTCCTGAATATATTCAGGAAAAAACGCATACGCCCTTTTTGGCCAACCAAGCAAGCTTGCAAAGGAAATCTGCACTACAATGAAGTCTCACTTCCCCCCGGTCAAAAGGGCCATCTGAAAAAAGTGTAAAATCCAGAAAGGCAGGACAGGCCATGGAGAACTGGGAGCCTTGTTATGCTGATGGGCGGGATGTAAATTGCCAACAGACACTCGGGAGAAGTGTATGGTGTTTCCTGAAACATCTAAAAAACAAAGCAACAGAGCCTAGGGCACTTCCACTTATGGTCCTATAGCTTAGGGAAATTAAAATCAAAAAGACACAGCCACCTCAAAGTTTGGGACGCCTCTGTTTACAAGAACCTCGTTTACAGTACAAGTTCAACATCGCAGAAAGTGAAAAATGGATAAAGAAGTTGTGATATTTACTTACAAAGCAATATCACTCAGCAATGAAATCTATGTCATCAGGCCCTTAGCAGCACAATGAGTGGATTCAGGTATGATGATTCTAACTGAAATAAGTCACACAGAAAAAGAAACATCATAAGATATCAGTAATACACGGAATGTAAACTTGGCTACACAGGAACTGAATTACAGAACAGAACAGGGTCTCAAATTTAGAAAACCAACTTACGCTTGCTTAAGGGGAAAGGTGAGTTGGGGTGCTGCATAAAACCAGAGATTGAAATGAGCACAGATAAAGTTCCTTAAGCCAAATATGGAATAGACAAGAGCTACTCCTTGCTCAACGAAATGGACTCAACACCGCATATTAAATGCCTAAGAATGTACCTGACTAGTAAGTATCTTAAAACCTATGGATTGCTATGTCTCCGAAAGAGAATCAAGCATGTGTACAGGGGCATAAACGCAGCAGTGATAGGATTGGTGAGGTTCGGTGAGCAAATGAAGACCCTTTGAAGTCATATTGCATGGTACCCATTCCACGGGTTTCAACTACCCAGGTTTAAGGTATTCTTCCTTCAGCTAAAACATGCATGTGGAACCTAGAGTATGATCAACCATGTGATCGGGAGACGTGTTCAAATATGTCTCAGTTTTCGTACCCTGGTACTCGGGTGCAACATTCCAGACGCTTTACTAACACCCTCCCGACTTGGAGAGTCAGTCCCTTTAACCTCCTGTTTGGCCCAGTTTGCAATTTCTGCGGAAGATGAACAGGAATAGCGAGAACCAATGAGAGACTAGCTGGAGGTGTCTGGACGGGCAAATTTAACTCTCATTTCCCACCAGGAAGAGGAATTAACCAAAGGCTCAGCGTGCCGTGCCGGAACCAGATTAGGGCCTGAAGCCATCCTGCGGTGTTGCGGCCAGCTCAAAACAAAGCGAGTTGAAGAAAGGAGCTCAGGGGCACTGTAATTCACAAACCTGCAGAGTTATAAATGACAGCTATCGTCCAAAAATATACTGAAGTAAGGCTGCCAAGAGGACTTGAAAGCGGGGCAGAATTGCAGGAAACCGATTTCAGGAGGCAGACTGGAATTGCATTGAAAGCATAGGAAAAGAGGCAGAACGTCCAAAATGATGCACTTGGCCAAAAAGGGCATATGCGTTTTTTCCTGAATATATTCAGGAAAAAACGCATACGCCCTTTTTGGCCAACCAAGCAAGCTTGCAAAGGAAATCTGCACTACAATGAAGTCTCACTTCCCCCCGGTCAAAAGGGCCATCTGAAGAAAGTGTAAAATCCAGAAAGGCAGGACAGGCCATGGAGAACTGGGAGCCTTGTTATGCTGATGGGCGGGATGTAAATTGCCAACAGACACTCGGGAGAAGTGTATGGTGTTTCCTGAAGCATCTAAAAAACAAAGCAACAGAGCCTAGGGCACTTCCACTTATGGTCCTATAGCTTAGGGAAATTAAAATCAAAAAGACACAGCCACCCCAAAGTTTGGAACGCCTCTGTTTACAAGAACCTCGTTTACAGTACAAGTTCAACATCGCAGAAAGTGAAAAATGGATAAAGAAGTTGTGGTATTTACTTACAAAGCAATATCACTCAGCAATGAAATCTATGTCATCAGGCCCTTAGCAGCACAATGAGTGGATTCAGGTATGATGATTCTAACTGAAATAAGTCACACAGAAAAAGAAACATCATAAGATATCAGTAATACACGGAATGTAAACTTGGCTACACAGGAACTGAATTACAGAACAGAACAGGGTCTCAAATTTAGAAAACCAACTTATGCTTGCATAAGGGGAAAGGTGAGTTGGGGTGCTGCATAAAACCAGAGATTGAAATGAGCACAGATAAAGTTCCTTAAGCCAAATATGGAATAGACAAGAGCTACTCCTTGCTCAACGAAATGGACTCAACACCGCATATTAAATGCCTAAGAATGTACCTGACTAGTAAGTATCTTAAAACCTATGGATTGCTATGTCTCCGAAAGAGAATCAAGCATGTGTACAGGGGCATAAACGCAGCAGTGATAGGATTGGAGAGGTTCGGTGAGCAAATGAAGACCCTTTGAAGTCATATTGCATGGTACCCATTCCACGGGTTTCAACTACCCAGGTTTAAGGTATTCTTCCTTCAGCTAAAACATGCATGTGGAACCTAGAGTATGATCAACCATGTGATCGGGAGACGTGTTCAAATATGTCTCAGTTTTCGTACCCTGGTACTCGGGTGCAACATTCCAGACGCTTTACTAACACCCTCCCGACTTGGAGAGTCAGTCCCTTTAACCTCCTGTTTGGCCCAGTTTGCAATTTCTGCGGAAGATGAACAGGAATAGCGAGAACCAATGAGAGACTAGCTGGAGGTGTCTGGACGGGCAAATTTAACTCTCATTTCCCACCAGGAAGAGGAATTAACCAAAGGCTCAGCGTGCCGTGCCGGAACCAGATTAGGGCCTGAAGCCATCCTGCGGTGTTGCGGCCAGCTCAAAAGAAAGCGAGTTGAAGAAAGGAGCTCAGGGGCACTGTAATTCACAAACCTGCAGACTTATAAATGACAGCTATCGTCCAAAAATATACTGAAGTAAGGCTGCCAAGAGGACTTGAAAGCGGGGCAGAATTGCAGGAAACCGATTTCAGGAGGCAGACTGGAATTGCATTGAAAGCATAGGAAAAGAGGCAGAACGTCAACCATGATGCACTTGGCCAAAAAGGGCGTATGCGTTTTTTCCTGAATATATTCAGGAAAAAACGCATACGCCCTTTTTGGCCAACCAAGCAAGCTTGCAAAGGAAATCTGCACTACAATGAAGTCTCACTTCCCCCCGGTCAAAAGGGCCATCTGAAAAAAGTGTAAAATCCAGAAAGGCAGGACAGGCCATGGAGAACTGGGAGCCTTGTTATGCTGATGGGCGGGATGTAAATTGCCAACAGACACTCGGGAGAAGTGTATGGTGTTTCCTGAAACATCTAAAAAACAAAGCAACAGAGCCTAGGGCACTTCCACTTATGGTCCTATAGCTTAGGGAAATTAAAATCAAAAAGACACAGCCACCTCAAAGTTTGGGACGCCTCTGTTTACAAGAACCTCGTTTACAGTACAAGTTCAACATCGCAGAAAGTGAAAAATGGATAAAGAAGTTGTGATATTTACTTACAAAGCAATATCACTCAGCAATGAAATCTATGTCATCAGGCCCTTAGCAGCACAATGAGTGGATTCAGGTATGATGATTCTAACTGAAATAAGTCACACAGAAAAAGAAACATCATAAGATATCAGTAATACACGGAATGTAAACTTGGCTACACAGGAACTGAATTACAGAACAGAACAGGGTCTCAAATTTAGAAAACCAACTTACGCTTGCTTAAGGGGAAAGGTGAGTTGGGGTGCTGCATAAAACCAGAGATTGAAATGAGCACAGATAAAGTTCCTTAAGCCAAATATGGAATAGACAAGAGCTACTCCTTGCTCAACGAAATGGACTCAACACCGCATATTAAATGCCTAAGAATGTACCTGACTAGTAAGTATCTTAAAACCTATGGATTGCTATGTCTCCGAAAGAGAATCAAGCATGTGTACAGGGGCATAAACGCAGCAGTGATAGGATTGGTGAGGTTCGGTGAGCAAATGAAGACCCTTTGAAGTCATATTGCATGGTACCCATTCCACGGGTTTCAACTACCCAGGTTTAAGGTATTCTTCCTTCAGCTAAAACATGCATGTGGAACCTAGAGTATGATCAACCATGTGATCGGGAGACGTGTTCAAATATGTCTCAGTTTTCGTACCCTGGTACTCGGGTGCAACATTCCAGACGCTTTACTAACACCCTCCCGACTTGGAGAGTCAGTCCCTTTAACCTCCTGTTTGGCCCAGTTTGCAATTTCTGCGGAAGATGAACAGGAATAGCGAGAACCAATGAGAGACTAGCTGGAGGTGTCTGGACGGGCAAATTTAACTCTAATTTCCCACCAGGAAGAGGAATTAACCAAAGGCTCAGCGTGCCGTGCCGGAACCAGATTAGGGCCTGAAGCCATCCTGCGGTGTTGCGGCCAGCTCAAAAGAAAGCGAGTTGAAGAAAGGAGCTCAGGGGCACTGTAATTCACAAACCTGCAGAGTTATAAATGACAGCTATCGTCCAAAAATATACTGAAGCAAGGCTGCCAAGAGGACTTGAAAGCGGGGCAGAATTGCAGGAAACCGATTTCAGGAGGCAGACTGGAATTGCATTGAAAGCATAGGAAAAGAGGCAGAACGTCCACAATGATGCACTTGGCCAAAAAGGGCGTATGCGTTTTTTCCTGAATATATTCAGGAAAAAACGCATACGCCCTTTTTGGCCAACCAAGCAAGCTTGCAAAGGAAATCTGCACTACAATGAAGTCTCACTTCCCCCCGGTCAAAAGGGCCATCTGAAAAAAGTGTAAAATCCAGAAAGGCAGGACAGGCCATGGAGAACTGGGAGCCTTGTTATGCTGATGGGCGGGATGTAAATTGCCAACAGACACTCGGGAGAAGTGTATGGTGTTTCCTGAAACATCTAAAAAACAAAGCAACAGAGCCTAGGGCACTTCCACTTATGGTCCTATAGCTTAGGGAAATTAAAATCAAAAAGACACAGCCACCCCAAAGTTTGGGACGCCTCTGTTTACAAGAACCTCGTGTACAGTACAAGTTCAACATCGCAGAAAGTGAAAAATGGATAAAGAAGTTGTGGTATTTACTTACAAAGCAATATCACTCAGCAATGAAATCTATGTCATCAGGCCCTTAGCAGCACAATGAGTGGATTCAGGTATGATGATTCTAACTGAAATAAGTCACACAGAAAAAGAAACATCATAAGATATCAGTAATACACGGAATGTAAACTTGGCTACACAGGAACTGAATTACAGAACAGAACAGGGTCTCAAATTTAGAAAACCAACTTATGCTTGCTTAAGGGGAAAGGTGAGTTGGGGTGCTGCATAAAACCAGAGATTGAAATGAGCACAGATAAAGTTCCTTAAGCCAAATATGGAATAGACAAGAGCTACTCCTTGCTCAACGAAATGGACTCAACACCGCATATTAAATGCCTAAGAATGTACCTGACTAGTAAGTATCTTAAAACCTATGGATTGCTATGTCTCCGAAAGAGAATCAAGCATGTGTACAGGGGCATAAACGCAGCAGTGATAGGATTGGAGAGGTTCGGTGAGCAAATGAAGACCCTTTGAAGTCATATTGCATGGTACCCATTCCACGGGTTTCAACTACCCAGGTTTAAGGTATTCTTCCTTCAGCTAAAACATGCATGTGGAACCTAGAGTATGATCAACCATGTGATCGGGAGACGTGTTCAAATATGTCTCAGTTTTCGTACCCTGGTACTCGGGTGCAACATTCCAGACGCTTTACTAACACCCTCCCGACTTGGAGAGTCAGTCCCTTTAACCTCCTGTTTGGCCCAGTTTGCAATTTCTGCGGAAGATGAACAGGAATAGCGAGAACCAATGAGAGACTAGCTGGAGGTGTCTGGACGGGCAAATTTAACTCTCATTTCCCACGAGGAAGAGGAATTAACCAAAGGCTCAGCGTGCCGTGCCGGAACCAGATTAGGGCCTGAAGCCATCCTGTGGTGTTGCGGCCAGCTCAAAAGAAAGCGAGTTGAAGAAAGGAGCTCAGGGGCACTGTAATTCACAAACCTGCAGAGTTATAAATGACAGCTATCGTCCAAAAATATACTGAAGTAAGGCTGCCAAGAGGACTTGAAAGCGGGGCAGAATTGCAGGAAACCGATTTCAGGAGGCAGACTGGAATTGCATTGAAAGCATAGGAAAAGAGGCAGAACGTCCAAAATGATGCACTTGGCCAAAAAGGGCATATGCGTTTTTTCCTGAATATATTCAGGAAAAAACGCATACGCCCTTTTTGGCCAACCAAGCAAGCTTGCAAAGGAAATCTGCACTACAATGAAGTCTCACTTCCCCCCGGTCAAAAGGGCCATCTGAAAAAAGTGTAAAATCCAGAAAGGCAGGACAGGCCATGGAGAACTGGGAGCCTTGTTATGCTGATGGGCGGGATGTAAATTGCCAACAGACACTCGGGAGAAGTGTATGGTGTTTCCTGAAACATCTAAAAAACAAAGCAACAGAGCCTAGGGCACTTCCACTTATGGTCCTATAGCTTAGGGAAATTAAAATCAAAAAGACACAGCCACCTCAAAGTTTGGGACGCCTCTGTTTACAAGAACCTCGTTTACAGTACAAGTTCAACATCGCAGAAAGTGAAAAATGGATAAAGAAGTTGTGGTATTTACTTACAAAGCAATATCACTCAGCAATGAAATCTATGTCATCAGGCCCTTAGCAGCACAATGAGTGGATTCAGGTATGATGATTCTAACTGAAATAAGTCACACAGAAAAAGAAACATCATAAGATATCAGTAATACACGGAATGTAAACTTGGCTACACAGGAACTGAATTACAGAACAGAACAGGGTCTCAAATTTAGAAAACCAACTTATGCTTGCTTAAGGGTAAAGGTGAGTTGGGGTGCTGCATAAAACCAGAGATTGAAATGAGCACAGATAAAGTTCCTTAAGCCAAATATGGAATAGACAAGAGCTACTCCTTGCTCAACGAAATGGACTCAACACCGCATATTAAATGCCTAAGAATGTACCTGACTAGTAAGTATCTTAAAACCTATGGATTGCTATGTCTCCGAAAGAGAATCAAGCATGTGTACAGGGGCATAAACGCAGCAGTGATAGGATTGGAGAGGTTCGGTGAGCAAATGAAGACCCTTTGAAGTCATATTGCATGGTACCCATTCCACGGGTTTCAACTACCCAGGTTTAAGGTATTCTTCCTTCAGCTAAAACATGCATGTGGAACCTAGAGTATGATCAACCATGTGATCGGGAGACGTGTTCAAATATGTCTCAGTTTTCGTACCCTGGTACTCGGGTGCAACATTCCAGACGCTTTACTAACACCCTCCCGACTTGGAGAGTCAGTCCCTTTAACCTCCTGTTTGGCCCAGTTTGCAATTTCTGCGGAAGATGAACAGGAATAGCGAGAACCAATGAGAGACTAGCTGGAGGTGTCTGGACGGGCAAATTTAACTCTCATTTCCCACCAGGAAGAGGAATTAACCAAAGGCTCAGCGTGCCGTGCCGGAACCAGATTAGGGCCTGAAGCCATCCTGCGGTGTTGCGGCCAGCTCAAAAGAAAGCGAGTTGAAGAAAGGAGCTCAGGGGCACTGTAATTCACAAACCTGCAGAGTTATAAATGACAGCTATCGTCCAAAAATATACTGAAGTAAGGCTGCCAAGAGGACTTGAAAGCGGGGCAGAATTGCAGGAAACCGATTTCAGGAGGTAGACTGGAATTGCATTGAAAGCATAGGAAAAGAGGCAGAACGTCCAAAATGATGCACTTGGCCAAAAAGGGCGTATGCGTTTTTTCCTGAATATATTCAGGAAAAAACGCATACGCCCTTTTTGGCCAACCAAGCAAGCTTGCAAAGGAAATCTGCACTACAATGAAGTCTCACTTCCCCCCGGTCAAAAGGGCCATCTGAAAAAAGTGTAAAATCCAGAAAGGCAGGACAGGCCATGGAGAACTGGGAGCCTTGTTATGCTGATGGGCGGGATGTAAATTGCCAACAGACACTCGGGAGAAGTGTATGGTGTTTCCTGAAACATCTAAAAAACAAAGCAACAGAGCCTAGGGCACTTCCACTTATGGTCCTATAGCTTAGGGAAATTAAAATCAAAAAGACACAGCCACCCCAAAGTTTGGAACGCCTCTGTTTACAAGAACCTCGTTTACAGTACAAGTTCAACATCGCAGAAAGTGAAAAATGGATAAAGAAGTTGTGGTATTTACTTACAAAGCAATATCACTCAGCAATGAAATCTATGTCATCAGGCCCTTAGCAGCACAATGAGTGGATTCAGGTATGATGATTCTAACTGAAATAAGTCACACAGAAAAAGAAACATCATAAGATATCAGTAATACACGGAATGTAAACTTGGCTACACAGGAACTGAATTACAGAACAGAACAGGGTCTCAAATTTAGAAAACCAACTTATGCTTGCATAAGGGGAAAGGTGAGTTGGGGTGCTGCATAAAACCAGAGATTGAAATGAGCACAGATAAAGTTCCTTAAGCCAAATATGGAATAGACAAGAGCTACCTCTTGCTCAACGAAATGGACTCAACACCGCATATTAAATGCCTAAGAATGTACCTGACTAGTAAGTATCTTAAAACCTATGGATTGCTATGTCTCCGAAAGAGAATCAAGCATGTGTACAGGGGCATAAACGCAGCAGTGATAGGATTGGAGAGGTTCGGTGAGCAAATGAAGACCCTTTGAAGTCATATTGCATGGTACCCATTCCACGGGTTTCAACTACCCAGGTTTAAGGTATTCTTCCTTCAGCTAAAACATGCATGTGGAACCTAGAGTATGATCAACCATGTGATCGGGAGACGTGTTCAAATATGTCTCAGTTTTCGTACCCTGGTACTCGGGTGCAACATTCCAGACGCTTTACTAACACCCTCCCGACTTGGAGGGTCAGTCCCTTTAACCTCCTGTTTGGCCCAGTTTGCAATTTCTGCGGAAGATGAACAGGAATAGCGAGAACCAATGAGAGACTAGCTGGAGGTGTCTGGACGGGCAAATTTAACTCTCATTTCCCACCAGGAAGAGGAATTAACCAAAGGCTCAGCGTGCCGTGCCGGAACCAGATTAGGGCCTGAAGCCATCCTGCGGTGTTGCGGCCAGCTCAAAACAAAGCGAGTTGAAGAAAGGAGCTCAGGGGCACTGTAATTCACAAACCTGCAGAGTTATAAATGACAGCTATCGTCCAAAAATATACTGAAGTAAGGCTGCCAAGAGGACTTGAAAGCGGGGCAGAATTGCAGGAAACCGATTTCAGGAGGCAGACTGGAATTGCATTGAAAGCATAGGAAAAGAGGCAGAACGTCCACCATGATGCACTTGGCCAAAAAGGGCGTATGCGTTTTTTCCTGAATATATTCAGGAAAAAACGCATACGCCCTTTTTGGCCAACCAAGCAAGCTTGCAAAGGAAATCTGCACTACAATGAAGTCTCACTTCCCCCCGGTCAAAAGGGCCATCTGAAAAAAGTGTAAAATCCAGAAAGGCAGGACAGGCCATGGAGAACTGGGAGCCTTGTTATGCTGATGGGCGGGATGTAAATTGCCAACAGACACTCGGGAGAAGTGTATGGTGTTTCCTGAAACATCTAAAAAACAAAGCAACAGAGCCTAGGGCACTTCCACTTATGGTCCTATAGCTTAGGGAAATTAAAATCAAAAAGACACAGCCACCCCAAAGTTTGGGACGCCTCTGTTTACAAGAACCTCGTGTACAGTACAAGTTCAACATCGCAGAAAGTGAAAAATGGATAAAGAAGTTGTGGTATTTACTTACAAAGCAATATCACTCAGCAATGAAATCTATGTCATCAGGCCCTTAGCAGCACAATGAGTGGATTCAGGTATGATGATTCTAACTGAAATAAGTCACACAGAAAAAGAAACATCATAAGATATCAGTAATACACGGAATGTAAACTTGGCTACACAGGAACTGAATTACAGAACAGAACAGGGTCTCAAATTTAGAAAACCAACTTATGCTTGCTTAAGGGGAAAGGTGAGTTGGGGTGCTGCATAAAACCAGAGATTGAAATGAGCACAGATAAAGTTCCTTAAGCCAAATATGGAATAGACAAGAGCTACTCCTTACTCAACGAAATGGACTCAACACCGCATATGAAATGCCTAAGAATGTACCTGACTAGTAAGTATCTTAAAACCTATGGATTGCTATGTCTCCGAAAGAGAATCAAGCATGTGTACAGGGGCATAAACGCAGCAGTGATAGGATTGGAGAGGTTCGGTGAGCAAATGAAGACCCTTTGAAGTCATATTGCATGGTACCCATTCCACGGGTTTCAACTACCCAGGTTTAAGGTATTCTTCCTTCAGCTAAAACATGCATGTGGAACCTAGAGTATGATCAACCATGTGATCGGGAGATGTGTTCAAATATGTCTCAGTTTTCGTACCCTGGTACTCGGGTGCAACATTCCAGACGCTTTACTAACACCCTCCCGACTTGGAGAGTCAGTCCCTTTAACCTCCTGTTTGGCCCAGTTTGCAATTTCTGCGGAAGATGAACAGGAATAGCGAGAACCAATGAGAGACTAGCTGGAGGTGTCTGGACGGGCAAATTTAACTCTCATTTCCCACCAGGAAGAGGAATTAACCAAAGGCTCAGCGTGCCGTGCCGGAACCAGATTAGGGCCTGAAGCCATCCTGCGGTGTTGCGGCCAGCTCAAAAGAAAGCGAGTTGAAGAAAGGAGCTCAGGGGCACTGTAATTCACAAACCTGCAGAGTTATAAATGACAGCTATCGTCCAAAAATATACTGAAGTAAGGCTGCCAAGAGGACTTGAAAGCGGGGCAGAATTGCAGGAAACCGATTTCAGGAGGCAGACTGGAATTGCATTGAAAGCATAGGAAAAGAGGCAGAACGTCCACCATGATGCACTTGGCCAAAAAGGGCGTATGCGTTTTTTCCTGAATATATTCAGGAAAAAACGCATACGCCCTTTTTGGCCAACCAAGCAAGCTTGCAAAGGAAATCTGCACTACAATGAAGTCTCACTTCCCCCCGGTCAAAAGGGCCATCTGAAAAAAGTGTAAAATCCAGAAAGGCAGGACAGGCCATGGAGAACTGGGAGCCTTGTTATGCTGATGGGCGGGATGTAAATTGCCAACAGACACTCGGGAGAAGTGTATGGTGTTTCCTGAAACATCTAAAAAACAAAGCAACAGAGCCTAGGGCACTTCCACTTATGGTCCTATAGCTTAGGGAAATTAAAATCAAAAAGACACAGCCACCCCAAAGTTTGGGACGCCTCTGTTTACAAGAACTTCGTGTACAGGACAAGTTCAACATCGCAGAAAGTGAAAAATGGATAAAGAAGTTGTGGTATTTACTTACAAAGCAATATCACTCAGCAATGAAATCTATGTCATCAGGCCCTTAGCAGCACAATGAGTGGATTCAGGTATGATGATTCTAACTGAAATAAGTCACACAGAAAAAGAAACATCATAAGATATCAGTAATACACGCAATGTAAACTTGGCTACACAGGAACTGAATTACAGAACAGAACAGGGTCTCAAATTTAGAAAACCAACTTATGCTTGCTTAAGGGGAAAGGTGAGTTGGGGTGCTGCATAAAACCAGAGATTGAAATGAGCACAGATAAATTTCCTTAAGCCAAATATGGAATAGACAAGAGCTACTCCTTGCTCAACGAAATGGACTCAACACCGCATATTAAATGCCTAAGAATGTACCTGACTAGTAAGTATCTTAAAACCTATGGATTGCTATGTCTCCTAAGAGAATCAAGCATGTGTACAGGGGCATAAACGCAGCAGTGATAGGATTGGACAGGTTCGGTGAGCAAATGAAGACCCTCTGAAGTCATATTGCATGGTACCCATTCCACGGGTTTCAACTACCCAGGTTTAAGGTATTCTTCCTTCAGCTAAAACATGCATGTGGAACCTAGAGTATGATCAACCATGTGATCGGGAGACGTGTTCAAATATGTCTCAGTTTTCGTACCCTGGTACTCGGGTGCAACATTCCAGACGCTTTACTAACACCCTCCCGACTTGGAGAGTCAGTCCCTTTAACCTCCTGTTTGGCCCAGTTTGCAATTTCTGCGGAAGATGAACAGGAATAGCGAGAACCAATGAGAGACTAGCTGGAGGTGTCTGGACGGGCAAATTTAACTCTCATTTCCCACCAGGAAGAGGAATTAACCAAAGGCTCAGCGTGCCGTGCCGGAACCAGATTAGGGCCTGAAGCCATCCTGCGGTGTTGCGGCCAGCTCAAAAGAAAGCGAGTTGAAGAAAGGAGCTCAGGGGCACTGTAATTCACAAACCTGCAGAGTTATAAATGACAGCTATCGTCCAAAAATATACTGAAGTAAGGCTGCCAAGAGGACTTGAAAGCGGGGCAGAATTGCAGGAAACCAATTTCAGGAGGTAGACTGGAATTGCATTGAAAGCATAGGAAAAGAGGCAGAACGTCCACAATGATGCACTTGGCCAAAAAGGGCGTATGCGTTTTTTCCTGAATATATTCAGGAAAAAACGCATACGTCCGTTTTGGCCAACCAAGCAAGCTTGCAAAGGAAATCTGCACTACAATGAAGTCTCACTTCCCCCCGGTCAAAAGGGCCATCTGAAAAAAGTGTAAAATCCAGAAAGGCAGGACAGGCCATGGAGAACTGGGAGCCTTGTTATGCTGATGGGCGGGATGTAAATTGCCAACAGACACTCGGGAGAAGTGTATGGTGTTTCCTGAAACATCTAAAAAACAAAGCAACAGAGCCTAGGGCACTTCCACTTATGGTCCTATAGCTTAGGGAAATTAAAATCAAAAAGACACAGCCACCCCAAAGTTTGGGATGCCTCTGTTTACAAGAACCTCGTTTACAGTACAAGTTCAACATCGCAGAAAGTGAAAAATGGATAAAGAAGTTGTGGTATTTACTTACAAAGCAATATCACTCAGCAATGAAATCTATGTCATCAGGCCCTTAGCAGCACAATGAGTGGATTCAGGTATGATGATTCTAACTGAAATAAGTCACACAGAAAAAGAAACATCATAAGATATCAGTAATACACGGAATGTAAACTTGGCTACACAGGAACTGAATTACAGAACAGAACAGGGTCTCAAATTTAGAAAACCAACTTATGCTTTCTTAAGGGTAAAGGTGAGTTGGGGTGCTGCATAAAACCAGAGATTGAAATGAGCACAGATAAAGTTCCTTAAGCCAAATATGGAATAGACAAGAGCTACCTCTTGCTCAACGAAATGGACTCAACACCGCATATTGAATGCCTAAGAATGTACCTGACTAGTAAGTATCTTAAAACCTATGGATTGCTATGTCTCCGAAAGAGAATCAAGCATGTGTACAGGGGCATAAACGCAGCAGTGATAGGATTGGAGAGGTTCGGTGAGCAAATGAAGACCCTTTGAAGTCATATTGCATGGTACCCATTCCACGGGTTTCAACTACCCAGGTTTAAGGTATTCTTCCTTCAGCTAAAACATGCATGTGGAACCTAGAGTATGATCAACCATGTGATCGGGAGACGTGTTCAAATATGTCTCAGTTTTCGTACCCTGGTACTCGGGTGCAACATTCCAGACGCTTTACTAACACCCTCCCGACTTGGAGAGTCAGTCCCTTTAACCTCCTGTTTGGCCCAGTTTGCAATTTCTGCGGAAGATGAACAGGAATAGCGAGAACCAATGAGAGACTAGCTGGAGGTGTCTGGACGGGCAAATTTAACTCTCATTTCCCACCAGGAAGAGGAATTAACCAAAGGCTCAGCGTGCCGTGCCGGAACCAGATTAGGGCCTGAAGCCATCCTGCGGTGTTGCGGCCAGCTCAAAAGAAAGCGAGTTGAAGAAAGGAGCTAAGGGGCACTGTAATTCACAAACCTGCAGAGTTATAAATGACAGCTATCGTCCAAAAATATACTGAAGTAAGGCTGCCAAGAGGACTTGAAAGCGGGGCAGAATTGCAGGAAACCGATTTCAGGAGGCAGACTGGAATTGCATTGAAAGCATAGGAAAAGAGGCAGAACGTCCACCATGATGCACTTGGCCAAAAAGGGCGTATGCGTTTTATCCTGAATATATTCAGGAAAAAACGCATACGCCCTTTTTGGCCAACCAAGCAAGCTTGCAAAGGAAATCTGCACTACAATGAAGTCTCACTTCCCCCCGGTCAAAAGGGCCATCTGAAAAAAGTGTAAAATCCAGAAAGGCAGGACAGGCCATGGAGAACTGGGAGCCTTGTTATGCTGATGGGCGGGATGTAAATTGCCAACAGACACTCGGGAGAAGTGTATGGTGTTTCCTGAAACATTTAAAAAACAAAGCAACAGAGCCTAGGGCACTTCCACTTATGGTCCTATAGCTTAGGGAAATTAAAATCAAAAAGACACAGCCACCCCAAAGTTTGGGACGCCTCTGTTTACCAGAACCTCGTGTACAGTACAAGTTCAACATCGCAGAAAGTGAAAAATGGATAAAGAAGTTGTGGTATTTACTTACAAAGCAATATCACTCAGCAATGAAATCTATGTCATCAGGCCCTTAGCAGCACAATGAGTGGATTCAGGTATGATGATTCTAACTGAAATAAGTCACACAGAAAAAGAAACATCATAAGATATCAGTAATACACGGAATGTAAACTTGGCTACACAGGAACTGAATTACAGAACAGAACAGGGTCTCAAATTTAGAAAACCAACTTATGCTTGCTTAAGGGGAAAGGTGAGTTGGGGTGCTGCATAAAACCAGAGATTGAAATGAGCACAGATAAAGTTCCTTAAGCCAAATATGGAATAGACAAGAGCTACTCCTTGCTCAACGAAATGGACTCAACACCGCATATTAAATGCCTAAGAATGTACCTGACTAGTAAGTATCTTAAAACCTATGGATTGCTATGTCTCCTAAGAGAATCAAGCATGTGTACAGGGGCATAAACGCAGCAGTGATAGGATTGGAGAGGTTCGGTGAGCAAATGAAGACCCTCTGAAGTCATATTGCATGGTACCCATTCCACGGGTTTCAACTACCCAGGTTTAAGGTATTCTTCCTTCAGCTAAAACATGCATGTGGAACCTAGAGTATGATCAACCATGTGATCGGGAGACGTGTTCAAATATGTCTCAGTTTTCGTACCCTGGTACTCGGGTGCAACATTCCAGACGCTTTACTAACACCCTCCCGACTTGGAGAGTCAGTCCCTTTAACCTCCTGTTTGGCCCAGTTTGCAATTTCTGCGGAAGATGAACAGGAATAGCGAGAACCAATGAGAGACTAGCTGGAGGTGTCTGGACGGGCAAATTTAACTCTCATTTCCCACCAGGAAGAGGAATTAACCAAAGGCTCAGCGTGCCGTGCCGGAACCAGATTAGGGCCTGAAGCCATCCTGCGGTGTTGCGGCCAGCTCAAAAGAAAGCGAGTTGAAGAAAGGAGCTCAGGGGCACTGTAATTCACAAACCTGCAGAGTTATAAATGACAGCTATCGTCCAAAAATATACTGAAGTAAGGCTGCCAAGAGGACTTGAAAGCGGGGCAGAATTGCAGGAAACCAATTTCAGGAGGTAGACTGGAATTGCATTGAAAGCATAGGAAAAGAGGCAGAACGTCCACAATGATGCACTTGGCCAAAAAGGGCGTATGCGTTTTTTCCTGAATATATTCAGGAAAAAACGCATACGTCCGTTTTGGCCAACCAAGCAAGCTTGCAAAGGAAATCTGCACTACAATGAAGTCTCACTTCCCCCCGGTCAAAAGGGCCATCTGAAAAAAGTGTAAAATCCAGAAAGGCAGGACAGGCCATGGAGAACTGGGAGCCTTGTTATGCTGATGGGCGGGATGTAAATTGCCAACAGACACTCGGGAGAAGTGTATGGTGTTTCCTGAAACATCTAAAAAACAAAGCAACAGAGCCTAGGGCACTTCCACTTATGGTCCTATAGCTTAGGGAAATTAAAATCAAAAAGACACAGCCACCCCAAAGTTTGGGATGCCTCTGTTTACAAGAACCTCGTTTACAGTACAAGTTCAACATCGCAGAAAGTGAAAAATGGATAAAGAAGTTGTGGTATTTACTTACAAAGCAATATCACTCAGCAATGAAATCTATGTCATCAGGCCCTTAGCAGCACAATGAGTGGATTCAGGTATGATGATTCTAACTGAAATAAGTCACACAGAAAAAGAAACATCATAAGATATCAGTAATACACGGAATGTAAACTTGGCTACACAGGAACTGAATTACAGAACAGAACAGGGTCTCAAATTTAGAAAACCAACTTATGCTTGCTTAAGGGTAAAGGTGAGTTGGGGTGCTGCATAAAACCAGAGATTGAAATGAGCACAGATAAAGTTCCTTAAGCCAAATATGGAATAGACAAGAGCTACCTCTTGCTCAACGAAATGGACTCAACACCGCATATTAAATGCCTAAGAATGTACCTGACTAGTAAGTATCTTAAAACCTATGGATTGCTATGTCTCCGAAAGAGAATCAAGCATGTGTACAGGGGCATAAACGCAGCAGTGATAGGATTGGAGAGGTTCGGTGAGCAAATGAAGACCCTTTGAAGTCATATTGCATGGTACCCATTCCACGGGTTTCAACTACCCAGGTTTAAGGTATTCTTCCTTCAGCTAAAACATGCATGTGGAACCTAGAGTATGATCAACCATGTGATCGGGAGACGTGTTCAAATATGTCTCAGTTTTCGTACCCTGGTACTCGGGTGCAACATTCCAGACGCTTTACTAACACCCTCCCGACTTGGAGAGTCAGTCCCTTTAACCTCCTGTTTGGCCCAGTTTGCAATTTCTGCGGAAGATGAACAGGAATAGCGAGAACAAATGAGAGACTAGCTGGAGGTGTCTGGACGGGCAAATTTAACTCTCATTTCCCACCAGGAAGAGGAATTAACCAAAGGCTCAGCGTGCCGTGCCGGAACCAGATTAGGGCCTGAAGCCATCCTGCGGTGTTGCGGCCAGCTCAAAAGAAAGCGAGTTGAAGAAAGGAGCTCAGGGGCACTGTAATTCACAAACCTGCAGAGTTATAAATGACAGCTATCGTCCAAAAATATACTGAAGTAAGGCTGCCAAGAGGACTTGAAAGCGGGGCAGAATTGCAGGAAACCGATTTCAGGAGGTAGACTGGAATTGCATTGAAAGCATAGGAAAAGAGGCAGAACGTCCACAATGATGCACTTGGCCAAAAAGGGCGTATGCGTTTTTTCCTGAATATATTCAGGAAAAAACGCATACGCCTTTTTTGGCCAACCAAGCAAGCTTGCAAAGGAAATCTGCACTACAATGAAGTCTCACTTCCCCCCGGTCAAAAGGGCCATCTGAAAAAAGTGTAAAATCCAGAAAGGCAGGACAGGCCATGGAGAACTGGGAGCCTTGTTATGCTGATGGGTGGGATGTAAATTGCCAACAGACACTCAGGAGAAGTGTATGGTGTTTCCTGAAACATCTATAAAACAAAGCAACAGAGCCTAGGGCACTTCCACTTATGGTCCTATAGCTTAGGGAAATTAAAATCAAAAAGACACAGCCACCCCAAAGTTTGGGACGCCTCTGTTTACAAGAACCTCATTTACAGTACAAGTTCAACATCGCAGAAAGTGAAAAATGGATAAAGAAGTTGTGGTATTTACTTACAAAGCAATATCACTCAGCAATGAAATCTATGTCATCAGGCCCTTAGCAGCACAATGAGTGGATTCAGGTATGATGATTCTAACTGAAATAAGTCACACAGAAAAAGAAACATCATAAGATATCAGTAATACACGGAATGTAAACTTGGCTACACAGGAACTGAATTACAGAACAGAACAGGGTCTCAAATTTAGAAAACCAACTTATGCTTTCTTAAGGGTAAAGGTGAGTTGGGGTGCTGCATAAAACCAGACATTGAAATGAGCACAGATAAAGTTCCTTAAGCCAAATATGGAATAGACAAGAGCTACTCCTTGCTCAACGAAATGGACTCAACACCGCATATTAAATGCCTAAGAATGTACCTGACTAGTAAGTATCTTAAAACCTATGGATTGCTATGTCTCCGAAAGAGAATCAAGCATGTGTACAGGGGCATAAACGCAGCAGTGATAGGATTGGAGAGGTTCGGTGAGCAAATGAAGACCCTTTGAAGTCATATTGCATGGTACCCATTCCACGGGTTTCAACTACCCAGGTTTAAGGTATTCTTCCTTCAGCTAAAACATGCATGTGGAACCTAGAGTATGATCAACCATGTGATCGGGAGACGTGTTCAAATATGTCTCAGTTTTCGTACCTGGTACTCGGGTGCAACATTCCAGACGCTTTACTAACACCCTCCCGACTTGGAGAGTCAGTCCCTTTAACCTCCTGTTTGGCCCAGTTTGCAATTTCTGCGGAAGATGAACAGGAATAGCGAGAACCAATGAGAGACTAGCTGGAGGTGTCTGGACGGGCAAATTTAACTCTCATTTCCCACCAGGAAGAGGAATTAACCAAAGGCTCAGCGTGCCGTGCCGGAACCAGATTAGGGCCTGAAGCCATCCTGCGGTGTTGCGGCCAGCTCAAAAGAAAGCGAGTTGAAGAAAGGAGCTCAGGGGCACTGTAATTCACAAACCTGCAGAGTTATAAATGACAGCTATCGTCCAAAAATATACTGAAGTAAGGCTGCCAAGAGGACTTGAAAGCGGGGCAGAATTGCAGGAAACCGATTTCAGGAGGCAGACTGGAATTGCATTGAAAGCATAGGAAAAGAGGCAGAACGTCCACAATGATGCACTTGGCCAAAAAGGGCGTATGCGTTTTTTCCTGAATATATTCAGGAAAAAACGCATACGCCCTTTTTGGCCAACCAAGCAAGCTTGCAAAGGAAATCTGCACTACAATGAAGTCTCACTTCCCCCCGGTCAAAAGGGCCATCTGAAAAAAGTGTAAAATCCAGAAAGGCAGGACAGGCCATGGAGAACTGGGAGCCTTGTTATGCTGATGGGCGGGATGTAAATTGCCAACAGACACTCGGGAGAAGTGTATGGTGTTTCCTGAAACATCTAAAAAACAAAGCAACAGAGCCTAGGGCACTTCCACTTATGGTCCTATAGCTTAGGGAAATTAAAATCAAAAAGACACAGCCACCTCAAAGTTTGGGACGCCTCTGTTTACAAGAACCTCGTTTACAGTACAAGTTCAACATCGCAGAAAGTGAAAAATGGATAAAGAAGTTGTGGTATTTACTTACAAAGCAATATCACTCAGCAATGAAATCTATGTCATCAGGCCCTTAGCAGCACAATGAGTGGATTCAGGTATGATGATTCTAACTGAAATAAGTCACACAGAAAAAGAAACATCATAAGATATCAGTAATACACGGAATGTAAACTTGGCTACACAGGAACTGAATTACAGAACAGAACAGGGTCTCAAATTTAGAAAACCAACTTATGCTTGCTTAAGGGTAAAGGTGAGTTGGGGTGCTGCATAAAACCAGAGATTGAAATGAGCACAGATAAAGTTCCTTAAGCCAAATATGGAATAGACAAGAGCTACTCCTTGCTCAACGAAATGGACTCAACACCGCATATTAAATGCCTAAGAATGTACCTGACTAGTAAGTATCTTAAAACCTATGGATTGCTATGTCTCCGAAAGAGAATCAAGCATGTGTACAGGGGCATAAACGCAGCAGTGATAGGATTGGAGAGGTTCGGTGAGCAAATGAAGACCCTTTGAAGTCATATTGCATGGTACCCATTCCACGGGTTTCAACTACCCAGGTTTAAGGTATTCTTCCTTCAGCTAAAACATGCATGTGGAACCTAGAGTATGATCAACCATGTGATCGGGAGACGTGTTCAAATATGTCTCAGTTTTCGTACCCTGGTACTCGGGTGCAACATTCCAGACGCTTTACTAACACCCTCCCGACTTGGAGAGTCAGTCCCTTTAACCTCCTGTTTGGCCCAGTTTGCAATTTCTGCGGAAGATGAACAGGAATAGCGAGAACCAATGAGAGACTAGCTGGAGGTGTCTGGACGGGCAAATTTAACTCTCATTTCCCACCAGGAAGAGGAATTAACCAAAGGCTCAGCGTGCCGTGCCGGAACCAGATTAGGGCCTGAAGCCATCCTGCGGTGTTGCGGCCAGCTCAAAAGAAAGCGAGTTGAAGAAAGGAGCTCAGGGGCACTGTAATTCACAAACCTGCAGACTTATAAATGACAGCTATCGTCCAAAAATATACTGAAGTAAGGCTGCCAAGAGGACTTGAAAGCGGGGCAGAATTGCAGGAAACCGATTTCAGGAGGCAGACTGGAATTGCATTGAAAGCATAGGAAAAGAGGCAGAACGTCCACAATGATGCACTTGGCCAAAAAGGGCGTATGCGTTTTTTCCTGAATATATTCAGGAAAAAACGCATACGCCCTTTTTGGCCAACCAAGCAAGCTTGCAAAGGAAATCTGCACTACAATGAAGTCTCACTTCCCCCCGGTCAAAAGGGCCATCTGAAAAAAGTGTAAAATCCAGAAAGGCAGGACAGGCCATGGAGAACTGGGAGCCTTGTTATGCTGATGGGCGGGATGTAAATTGCCAACAGACACTCGGGAGAAGTGTATGGTGTTTCCTGAAACATCTAAAAAACAAAGCAACAGAGCCTAGGGCACTTCCACTTATGGTCCTATAGCTTAGGGAAATTAAAATCAAAAAGACACAGCCACCCCAAAGTTTGGGACGCCTCTGTTTACAAGAACCTCGTTTACAGTACAAGTTCAACATCGCAGAAAGTGAAAAATGGATAAAGAAGTTGTGGTATTTACTTACAAAGCAATATCATTCAGCAATGAAATCTATGTCATCAGGCCCTTAGCAGCTCAATGAGTGGATTCAGGTATGATGATTCTAACTGAAATAAGTCACACAGAAAAAGAAACATCATAAGATATCAGTAATACACGGAATGTAAACTTGGCTACACAGGAACTGAATTACAGAACAGAACAGGGTCTCAAATTTAGAAAACCAACTTATGTTTTCTTAAGGGTAAAGGTGAGTTGGGGTGCTGCATAAAACCAGAGATTGAAATGAGCACAGATAAAGTTCCTTAAGCCAAATATGGAATAGACAAGAGCTACCTCTTGCTCAACGAAATGGACTCAACACCGCATATTAAATGCCTAAGAATGTACCTGACTAGTAAGTATCTTAAAACCTATGGATTGCTATGTCTCCGAAAGAGAATCAAGCATGTGTACAGGGGCATAAACGCAGCAGTGATAGGATTGGAGAGGTTCGGTGAGCAAATGAAGACCCTTTGAAGTCATATTGCATGGTACCCATTCCACGGGTTTCAACTACCCAGGTTTAAGGTATTCTTCCTTCAGCTAAAACATGCATGTGGAACCTAGAGTATGATCAACCATGTGATCGGGAGACGTGTTCAAATATGTCTCAGTTTTCGTACCCTGGTACTCGGGTGCAACATTCCAGACGCTTTACTAACACCCTCCCGACTTGGAGAGTCAGTCCCTTTAACCTCCTGTTTGGCCCAGTTTGCAATTTCTGCGGAAGATGAACAGGAATAGCGAGAACCAATGAGAGACTAGCTGGAGGTGTCTGGACGGGCAAATTTAACTCTCATTTCCCACCAGGAAGAGGAATTAACCAAAGGCTCAGCGTGCCGTGCCGGAACCAGATTAGGGCCTGAAGCCATCCTGCGGTGTTGCGGCCAGCTCAAAAGAAAGCGAGTTGAAGAAAGGAGCTCAGGGGCACTGTAATTCACAAACCTGCAGAGTTATAAATGACAGCTATCGTCCAAAAATATACTGAAGTAAGGCTGCCAAGAGGACTTGAAAGCGGGGCAGAATTGCAGGAAACCGATTTCAGGAGGTAGACTGGAATTGCATTGAAAGCATAGGAAAAGAGGCAGAACGTCCACAATGATGCACTTGGCCAAAAAGGACGTATGCGTTTTTTCCTGAATATATTCAGGAAAAAATGCATACGCCCTTTTTGGCCAACCAAGCAAGCTTGCAAAGGAAATCTGCACTACAATGAAGTCTCACTTCCCCCCGGTCAAAAGGGCCATCTGAAAAAAGTGTAAAATCCAGAAAGGCAGGACAGGCCATGGAGAACTGGGAGCCTTGTTATGCTGATGGGCGGGATGTAAATTGCCAACAGACACTCGGGAGAAGTGTATGGTGTTTCCTGAAACATCTAAAAAACAAAGCAACAGAGCCTAGGGCACTTCCACTTATGGTCCTATAGCTTAGGGAAATTAAAATCAAAAAGACACAGCCACCCCAAAGTTTGGAACGCCTCTGTTTACAAGAACCTCGTTTACAGTACAAGTTGAACATCGCAGAAAGTGAAAAATGGATAAAGAAGTTGTGGTATTTACTTACAAAGCAATATCACTCAGCAATGAAATCTATGTCATCAGGCCCTTAGCAGCACAATGAGTGGATTCAGGTATGATGATTCTAACTGAAATAAGTCACACAGAAAAAGAAACATCATAAGATATCAGTAATACACGGAATGTAAACTTGGCTACACAGGAACTGAATTACAGAACAGAACAGGGTCTCAAATTTAGAAAACCAACTTATGCTTGCTTAAGGGTAAAGGTGAGTTGGGGTGCTGCATAAAACCAGAGATTGAAATGAGCACAGATAAAGTTCCTTAAGCCAAATATGGAATAGACAAGAGCTACCTCTTGCTCAACGAAATGGACTCAACACCGCATATTAAATGCCTAAGAATGTACCTGACTAGTAAGTATCTTAAAACCTATGGATTGCTATGTCTCCGAAAGAGAATCAAGCATGTGTACAGGGGCATAAACGCAGCAGTGATAGGATTGGAGAGGTTCGGTGAGCAAATGAAGACCCTTTGAAGTCATATTGCATGGTACCCATTCCACGGGTTTCAACTACCCAGGTTTAAGGTATTCTTCCTTCAGCTAAAACATGCATGTGGAACCTAGAGTATGATCAACCATGTGATCGGGAGACGTGTTCAAATATGTCTCAGTTTTCGTACCCTGGTACTCGGGTGCAACATTCCAGACGCTTTACTAACACCCTCCCGACTTGGAGAGTCAGTCCCTTTAACCTCCTGTTTGGCCCAGTTTGCAATTTCTGCGGAAGATGAACAGGAATAGCGAGAACCAATGAGAGACTAGCTGGAGGTGTCTGGACGGGCAAATTTAACTCTCATTTCCCACCAGGAAGAGGAATTAACCAAAGGCTCAGCGTGCCGTGCCGGAACCAGATTAGGGCCTGAAGCCATCCTGCGGTGTTGCGGCCAGCTCAAAAGAAAGCGAGTTGAAGAAAGGAGCTCAGGGGCACTGTAATTCACAAACCTGCAGAGTTATAAATGACAGCTATCGTCCAAAAATATACTGAAGTAAGGCTGCCAAGAGGACTTGAAAGCGGGGCAGAATTGCAGGAAACCGATTTCAGGAGGCAGACTGGAATTGCATTGAAAGCATAGGAAAAGAGGCAGAACGTCCAAAATGACGCACTTGGCCAAAAAGGTCGTATGCGTTTTTTCCTGAATATATTCAGGAAAAAACGCATACGCCCTTTTTGGCCAACCAAGCAAGCTTGCAAAGGAAATCTGCACTACAATGAAGTCTCACTTCCCCCCGGTCAAAAGGGCCATCTGAAAAAAGTGTAAAATCCAGAAAGGCAGGACAGGCCATGGAGAACTGGGAGCCTTGTTATGCTGATGGGCGGGATGTAAATTGCCAACAGACACTCGGGAGAAGTGTATGGTGTTTCCTGAAACATCTAAAAAACAAAGCAACAGAGCCTAGGGCACTTCCACTTATGGTCCTATAGCTTAGGGAAATTAAAATCAAAAAGACACAGCCACCTCAAAGTTTGGGACGCCTCTGTTTACAAGAACCTCGTGTACAGTACAAGTTCAACATCGCAGAAAGTGAAAAATGGATAAAGAAGTTGTGGTATTTACTTACAAAGCAATATCACTCAGCAATGAAATCTATGTCATCAGGCCCTTAGCAGCACAATGAGTGGATTCAGGTATGATGATTCTAACTGAAATAAGTCACACAGAAAAAGAAACATCATAAGATATCAGTAATACACGGAATGTAAACTTGGCTACACAGGAACTGAATTACAGAACAGAACAGGGTCTCAAATTTAGAAAACCAACTTATGCTTGCTTAAGGGGAAAGGTGAGTTGGGGTGCTGCATAAAACCAGAGATTGAAATGAACACAGATAAAGTTCCTTAAGCCAAATATGGAATAGACAAGAGCTACTCCTTGCTCAACGAAATGGACTCAACACCGCATATTAAATGCCTAAGAATGTACCTGACTAGTAAGTATCTTAAAACCTATGGATTGCTATGTCTCCGAAAGAGAATCAAGCATGTGTACAGGGGCATAAACGCAGCAGTGATAGGATTGGAGAGGTTCGGTGAGCAAATGAAGACCCTTTGAAGTCATATTGCATGGTACCCATTCCACGGGTTTCAACTACCCAGGTTTAAGGTATTCTTCCTTCAGCTAAAACATGCATGTGGAACCTAGAGTATGATCAACCATGTGATCGGGAGACATGTTCAAATATGTCTCAGTTTTCGTACCCTGGTACTCGGGTGCAACATTCCAGACGCTTTACTAACACCCTCCCGACTTGGAGAGTCAGTCCCTTTAACCTCCTGTTTGGCCCAGTTTGCAATTTCTGCGGAAGATGAACAGGAATAGCGAGAACCAATGAGAGACTAGCTGGAGGTGTCTGGACGGGCAAATTTAACTCTCATTTCCCACCAGGAAGAGGAATTAACCAAAGGCTCAGCGTGCCGTGCCGGAACCAGATTAGGGCCTGAAGCCATCCTGCGGTGTTGCGGCCAGCTCAAAAGAAAGCGAGTTGAAGAAAGGAGCTCAGGGGCACTGTAATTCACAAACCTGCAGAGTTATAAATGACAGCTATCGTCCAAAAATATACTGAAGTAAGGCTGCCAAGAGGACTTGAAAGCGGGGCAGAATTGCAGGAAACCGATTTCAGGAGGTAGACTGGAATTGCATTGAAAGCATAGGAAAAGAGGCAGAACGTCCACAATGATGCACTTGGCCAAAAAGGGCGTATGCGTTTTTTCCTGAATATATTCAGGAAAAAACGCATACGCCCTTTTTGGCCAACCAAGCAAGCTTGCAAAGGAAATCTGCACTACAATGAAGTCTCACTTCCCCCCGGTCAAAAGGGCCATCTGAAAAAAGTGTAAAATCCAGAAAGGCAGGACAGGCCATGGAGAACTGGGAGCCTTGTTATGCTGATGGGCGGGATGTAAATTGCCAACAGACACTCGGGAGAAGTGTATGGTGTTTCCTGAAACATCTAAAAAACAAAGCAACAGAGCCTAGGGCACTTCCACTTATGGTCCTATAGCTTAGGGAAATTAAAATCAAAAAGACACAGCCACCCCAAAGTTTGGGACACCTCTGTTTACAAGAACCTCGTTTACAGTACAAGTTCAACATCGCAGAAAGTGAAAAATGGATAAAGAAGTTGTGGTATTTACTTACAAAGCAATATCACTCAGCAATGAAATCTATGTCATCAGGCCCTTAGCAGCACAATGAGTGGATTCAGGTATGATGATTCTAACTGAAATAAGTCACACAGAAAAAGAAACATCATAAGATATCAGTAATACACGGAATGTAAACTTGGCTACACAGGAACTGAATTACAGAACAGAACAGGGTCTCAAATTTAGAAAACCAACTTATGCTTGCTTAAGGGGAAAGGTGAGTTGGGGTGCTGCATAAAACCAGAGATTGAAATGAGCACAGATAAAGTTCCTTAAGCCAAATATAGAATAGACAAGAGCTACCTCTTGCTCAACGAAATGGACTCAACACCGCATATTAAATGCCTAAGAATGTACCTGACTAGTAAGTATCTTAAAACCTATGGATTGCTATGTCTCCGAAAGAGAATCAAGCATGTGTACAGGGGCATAAACGCAGCAGTGATAGGATTGGAGAGGTTCGGTGAGCAAATGAAGACCCTTTGAAGTCATATTGCATGGTACCCATTCCACGGGTTTCAACTACCCAGGTTTAAGGTATTCTTCCTTCAGCTAAAACATGCATGTGGAACCTAGAGTATGATCAACCATGTGATCGGGAGACGTGTTCAAATATGTCTCAGTTTTCGTACCCTGGTACTCGGGTGCAACATTCCAGACGCTTTACTAACACCCTCCCGACTTGGAGAGTCAGTCCCTTTAACCTCCTGTTTGGCCCAGTTTGCAATTTCTGCGGAAGATGAACAGGAATAGCGAGAACCAATGAGAGACTAGCTGGAGGTGTCTGGACGGGCAAATTTAACTCTCATTTCCCACCAGGAAGAGGAATTAACCAAAGGCTCAGCGTGCCGTGCCGGAACCAGATTAGGGCCTGAAGCCATCCTGCGATGTTGCGGCCAGCTCAAAAGAAAGCGAGTTGAAGAAAGGAGCTCAGGGGCACTGTAATTCACAAACCTGCAGAGTTATAAATGACAGCTATCGTCCAAAAATATACTGAAGTAAGGCTGCCAAGAGGACTTGAAAGCGGGGCAGAATTGCAGGAAACCGATTTCAGGAGGTAGACTGGAATTGCATTGAAAGCATAGGAAAAGAGGCAGAACGTCCACAATGATGCACTTGGCCAAAAAGGACGTATGCGTTTTTTCCTGAATATATTCAGGAAAAAATGCATACGCCCTTTTTGGCCAACCAAGCAAGCTTGCAAAGGAAATCTGCACTACAATGAAGTCTCACTTCCCCCCGGTCAAAAGGGCCATCTGAAAAAAGTGTAAAATCCAGAAAGGCAGGACAGGCCATGGAGAACTGGGAGCCTTGTTATGCTGATGGGCGGGATGTAAATTGCCAACAGACACTCGGGAGAAGTGTATGGTGTTTCCTGAAACATCTAAAAAACAAAGCAACAGAGCCTAGGGCACTTCCACTTATGGTCCTATAGCTTAGGGAAATTAAAATCAAAAAGACACAGCCACCCCAAAGTTTGGAACGCCTCTGTTTACAAGAACCTCGTTTACAGTACAAGTTGAACATCGCAGAAAGTGAAAAATGGATAAAGAAGTTGTGGTATTTACTTACAAAGCAATATCACTCAGCAATGAAATCTATGTCATCAGGCCCTTAGCAGCACAATGAGTGGATTCAGGTATGATGATTCTAACTGAAATAAGTCACACAGAAAAAGAAACATCATAAGATATCAGTAATACACGGAATGTAAACTTGGCTACACAGGAACTGAATTACAGAACAGAACAGGGTCTCAAATTTAGAAAACCAACTTATGCTTGCTTAAGGGTAAAGGTGAGTTGGGGTGCTGCATAAAACCAGAGATTGAAATGAGCACAGATAAAGTTCCTTAAGCCAAATATGGAATAGACAAGAGCTACCTCTTGCTCAACGAAATGGACTCAACACCGCATATTAAATGCCTAAGAATGTACCTGACTAGTAAGTATCTTAAAACCTATGGATTGCTATGTCTCCGAAAGAGAATCAAGCATGTGTACAGGGGCATAAACGCAGCAGTGATAGGATTGGAGAGGTTCGGTGAGCAAATGAAGACCCTTTGAAGTCATATTGCATGGTACCCATTCCACGGGTTTCAACTACCCAGGTTTAAGGTATTCTTCCTTCAGCTAAAACATGCATGTGGAACCTAGAGTATGATCAACCATGTGATCGGGAGACGTGTTCAAATATGTCTCAGTTTTTGTACCCTGGTACTCGGGTGCAACATTCCAGACGCTTTACTAACACCCTCCCGACTTGGAGAGTCAGTCCCTTTAACCTCCTGTTTGGCCCAGTTTGCAATTTCTGCGGAAGATGAACAGGAATAGCGAGAACCAATGAGAGACTAGCTGGAGGTGTCTGGACGGGCAAATTTAACTCTCATTTCCCACCAGGAAGAGGAATTAACCAAAGGCTCAGCGTGCCGTGCCGGAACCAGATTAGGGCCTGAAGCCATCCTGCGGTGTTGCGGCCAGCTCAAAAGAAAGCGAGTTGAAGAAAGGAGCTCAGGGGCACTGTAATTCACAAACCTGCAGACTTATAAATGACAGCTATCGTCCAAAAATATACTGAAGTAAGGCTGCCAAGAGGACTTGAAAGCGGGGCAGAATTGCAGGAAACCGATTTCAGGAGGCAGACTGGAATTGCATTGAAAGCATAGGAAAAGAGGCAGAACGTCCAAAATGACGCACTTGGCCAAAAAGGTCATATGCGTTTTTTCCTGAATATATTCAGGAAAAAACGCATACGCCCTTTTTGGCCAACCAAGCAAGCTTGCAAAGGAAATCTGCACTACAATGAAGTCTCACTTCCCCCCGGTCAAAAGGGCCATCTGAAAAAAGTGTAAAATCCAGAAAGGCAGGACAGGCCATGGAGAACTGGGAGCCTTGTTATGCTGATGGGCGGGATGTAAATTGCCAACAGACACTCGGGAGAAGTGTATGGTGTTTCCTGAAACATCTAAAAAACAAAGCAACAGAGCCTAGGGCACTTCCACTTATGGTCCTATAGCTTAGGGAAATTAAAATCAAAAAGACACAGCCACCTCAAAGTTTGGGACGCCTCTGTTTACAAGAACCTCGTGTACAGTACAAGTTCAACATCGCAGAAAGTGAAAAATGGATAAAGAAGTTGTGGTATTTACTTACAAAGCAATATCACTCAGCAATGAAATCTATGTCATCAGGCCCTTAGCAGCACAATGAGTGGATTCAGGTATGATGATTCTAACTGAAATAAGTCACACAGAAAAAGAAACATCATAAGATATCAGTAATACACGGAATGTAAACTTGGCTACACAGGAACTGAATTACAGAACAGAACAGGGTCTCAAATTTAGAAAACCAACTTATGCTTGCTTAAGGGGAAAGGTGAGTTGGGGTGCTGCATAAAACCAGAGATTGAAATGAACACAGATAAAGTTCCTTAAGCCAAATATGGAATAGACAAGAGCTACTCCTTGCTCAACGAAATGGACTCAACACCGCATATTAAATGCCTAAGAATGTACCTGACTAGTAAGTATCTTAAAACCTATGGATTGCTATGTCTCCGAAAGAGAATCAAGCATGTGTACAGGGGCATAAACGCAGCAGTGATAGGATTGGAGAGGTTCGGTGAGCAAATGAAGACCCTTTGAAGTCATATTGCATGGTACCCATTCCACGGGTTTCAACTACCCAGGTTTAAGGTATTCTTCCTTCAGCTAAAACATGCATGTGGAACCTAGAGTATGATCAACCATGTGATCGGGAGACGTGTTCAAATATGTCTCAGTTTTCGTACCCTGGTACTCGGGTGCAACATTCCAGACGCTTTACTAACACCCTCCCGACTTGGAGAGTCAGTCCCTTTAACCTCCTGTTTGGCCCAGTTTGCAATTTCTGCGGAAGATGAACAGGAATAGCGAGAACCAATGAGAGACTAGCTGGAGGTGTCTGGACGGGCAAATTTAACTCTCATTTCCCACCAGGAAGAGGAATTAACCAAAGGCTCAGCGTGCCGTGCCGGAACCAGATTAGGGCCTGAAGCCATCCTGCGGTGTTGCGGCCAGCTCAAAAGAAAGCGAGTTGAAGAAAGGAGCTCAGGGGCACTGTAATTCACAAACCTGCAGAGTTATAAATGACAGCTATCGTCCAAAAATATACTGAAGTAAGGCTGCCAAGAGGACTTGAAAGCGGGGCAGAATTGCAGGAAACCGATTTCAGGAGGTAGACTGGAATTGCATTGAAAGCATAGGAAAAGAGGCAGAACGTCCACAATGATGCACTTGGCCAAAAAGGGCGTATGCGTTTTTTCCTGAATATATTCAGGAAAAAACGCATACGCCCTTTTTGGCCAACCAAGCAAACTTGCAAAGGAAATCTGCACTACAATGAAGTCTCACTTCCCCCCGGTCAAAAGGGCCATCTGAAAAAAGTGTAAAATCCAGAAAGACAGGACAGGCCATGGAGAACTGGGAGCCTTGTTATGCTGATGGGCGGGATGTAAATTGCCAACAGACACTCGGGAGAAGTGTATGGTGTTTCCTGAAGCATCTAAAAAACAAAGCAACAGAGCCTAGGGCACTTCCACTTATGGTCCTATAGCTTAGGGAAATTAAAATCAAAAAGACACAGCCACCCCAAAGTTTGGGACGCCTCTGTTTACAAGAACCTCGTTTACAGTACAAGTTCAACATCGCAGAAAGTGAAAAATGGATAAAGAAGTTGTGGTATTTACTTACAAAGCAATATCACTCAGCAATGAAATCTATGTCATCAGGCCCTTAGCAGCACAATGAGTGGATTCAGGTATGATGATTCTAACTGAAATAAGTCACACAGAAAAAGAAACATCATAAGATATCAGTAATACACGGAATGTAAACTTGGCTACACAGGAACTGAATTACAGAACAGAACAGGGTCTCAAATTTAGAAAACCAACTTATGCTTGCATAAGGGGAAAGGTGAGTTGGGGTGCTGCATAAAACCAGAGATTGAAATGAGCACAGATAAAGTTCCTTAAGCCAAATATGGAATAGACAAGAGCTACCTCTTGCTCAACGAAATGGACTCAACACCGCATATTAAATGCCTAAGAATGTACCTGACTAGTAAGTATCTTAAAACCTATGGATTGCTATGTCTCCGAAAGAGAATCAAGCATGTGTACAGGGGCATAAACGTAGCAGTGATAGGATTGGAGAGGTTCGGTGAGCAAATGAAGACCCTTTGAAGTCATATTGCATGGTACCCATTCCACGGGTTTCAACTACCCAGGTTTAAGGTATTCTTCCTTCAGCTAAAACATGCATGTGGAACCTAGAGTATGATCAACCATGTGATCGGGAGACGTGTTCAAATATGTCTCAGTTTTCGTACCCTGGTACTCGGGTGCAACATTCCAGACGCTTTACTAACACCCTCCCGACTTGGAGAGTCAGTCCCTTTAACCTCCTGTTTGGCCCAGTTTGCAATTTCTGCGGAAGATGAACAGGAATAGCGAGAACCAATGAGAGACTAGCTGGAGGTGTCTGGACGGGCAAATTTAACTCTCATTTCCCACCAGGAAGAGGAATTAACCAAAGGCTCAGCGTGCCGTGCCGGAACCAGATTAGGGCCTGAAGCCATCCTGCGGTGTTGCGGCCAGCTCAAAAGAAAGCGAGTTGAAGAAAGGAGCTCAGGGGCACTGTAATTCACAAACCTGCAGAGTTATAAATGACAGCTATCGTCCAAAAATATACTGAAGTAAGGCTGCCAAGAGGACTTGAAAGCGGGGCAGAATTGCAGGAAACCGATTTCAGGAGGCAGACTGGAATTGCATTGAAAGCATAGGAAAAGAGGCAGAACGTCCAAAATGATGCACTTGGCCAAAAAGGGCGTATGCGTTTTTTCCTGAATATATTCAGGAAAAAACGCATACGCCCTTTTTGGCCAACCAAGCAAGCTTGCAAAGGAAATCTGCACTACAATGAAGTCTCACTTCCCCCCGGTCAAAAGGGCCATCTGAAAAAAGTGTAAAATCCAGAAAGGCAGGACAGGCCATGGAGAACTGGGAGCCTTGTTATGCTGATGGGCGGGATGTAAATTGCCAACAGACACTCGGGAGAAGTGTATGGTGTTTCCTGAAACATCTAAAAAACAAAGCAACAGAGCCTAGGGCACTTCCACTTATGGTCCTATAGCTTAGGGAAATTAAAATCAAAAAGACACAGCCACCCCAAAGTTTGGAACGCCTCTGTTTACAAGAACCTCGTTTACAGTACAAGTTCAACATCGCAGAAAGTGAAAAATGGATAAAGAAGTTGTGGTATTTACTTACAAAGCAATATCACTCAGCAATGAAATCTATGTCATCAGGCCCTTAGCAGCACAATGAGTGGATTCAGGTATGATGATTCTAACTGAAATAAGTCACACAGAAAAAGAAACATCATAAGATATCAGTAATACACGGAATGTAAACTTGGCTACACAGGAACTGAATTACAGAACAGAACAGGGTCTCAAATTTAGAAAACCAACTTATGCTTGCTTAAGGGTAAAGGTGAGTTGGGGTGCTGCATAAAACCAGAGATTGAAATGAGCACAGATAAAGTTCCTTAAGCCAAATATGGAATAGACAAGAGCTACCTCTTGCTCAACGAAATGGACTCAACACCGCATATTAAATGCCTAAGAATGTACCTGACTAGTAAGTATCTTAAAACCTATGGATTGCTATGTCTCCGAAAGAGAATCAAGCATGTGTACAGGGGCATAAACGCAGCAGTGATAGGATTGGAGAGGTTCGGTGAGCAAATGAAGACCCTTTGAAGTCATATTGCATGGTACCCATTCCACGGGTTTCAACTACCCAGGTTTAAGGTATTCTTCCTTCAGCTAAAACATGCATGTGGAACCTAGAGTATGATCAACCATGTGATCGGGAGACATGTTCAAATATGTCTCAGTTTTCGTACCCTGGTACTCGGGTGCAACATTCCAGACGCTTTACTAACACCCTCCCGACTTGGAGAGTCAGTCCCTTTAACCTCCTGTTTGGCCCAGTTTGCAATTTCTGCGGAAGATGAACAGGAATAGCGAGAACCAATGAGAGACTAGCTGGAGGTGTCTGGACGGGCAAATTTAACTCTCATTTCCCACCAGGAAGAGGAATTAACCAAAGGCTCAGCGTGCCGTGCCGGAACCAGATTAGGGCCTGAAGCCATCCTGCGGTGTTGCGGCCAGCTCAAAAGAAAGCGAGTTGAAGAAAGGAGCTCAGGGGCACTGTAATTCACAAACCTGCAGAGTTATAAATGACAGCTATCGTCCAAAAATATACTGAAGTAAGGCTGCCAAGAGGACTTGAAAGCGGGGCAGAATTGCAGGAAACCGATTTCAGGAGGCAGACTGGAATTGCATTGAAAGCATAGGAAAAGAGGCAGAACGTCCAAAATGACGCACTTGGCCAAAAAGGTCGTATGCGTTTTTTCCTGAATATATTCAGGAAAAAACGCATACGCCCTTTTTGGCCAACCAAGCAAGCTTGCAAAGGAAATCTGCACTACAATGAAGTCTCACTTCCCCCCGGTCAAAAGGGCCATCTGAAAAAAGTGTAAAATCCAGAAAGGCAGGACAGGCCATGGAGAACTGGGAGCCTTGTTATGCTGATGGGCGGGATGTAAATTGCCAACAGACACTCGGGAGAAGTGTATGGTGTTTCCTGAAACATCTAAAAAACAAAGCAACAGAGCCTAGGGCACTTCCACTTATGGTCCTATAGCTTAGGGAAATTAAAATCAAAAAGACACAGCCACCTCAAAGTTTGGGACGCCTCTGTTTACAAGAACCTCGTGTACAGTACAAGTTCAACATCGCAGAAAGTGAAAAATGGATAAAGAAGTTGTGGTATTTACTTACAAAGCAATATCACTCAGCAATGAAATCTATGTCATCAGGCCCTTAGCAGCACAATGAGTGGATTCAGGTATGATGATTCTAACTGAAATAAGTCACACAGAAAAAGAAACATCATAAGATATCAGTAATACACGGAATGTAAACTTGGCTACACAGGAACTGAATTACAGAACAGAACAGGGTCTCAAATTTAGAAAACCAACTTATGCTTGCTTAAGGGGAAAGGTGAGTTGGGGTGCTGCATAAAACCAGAGATTGAAATGAACACAGATAAAGTTCCTTAAGCCAAATATGGAATAGACAAGAGCTACTCCTTGCTCAACGAAATGGACTCAACACCGCATATTAAATGCCTAAGAATGTACCTGACTAGTAAGTATCTTAAAACCTATGGATTGCTATGTCTCCGAAAGAGAATCAAGCATGTGTACAGGGGCATAAACGCAGCAGTGATAGGATTGGAGAGGTTCGGTGAGCAAATGAAGACCCTTTGAAGTCATATTGCATGGTACCCATTCCACGGGTTTCAACTACCCAGGTTTAAGGTATTCTTCCTTCAGCTAAAACATGCATGTGGAACCTAGAGTATGATCAACCATGTGATCGGGAGACATGTTCAAATATGTCTCAGTTTTCGTACCCTGGTACTCGGGTGCAACATTCCAGACGCTTTACTAACACCCTCCCGACTTGGAGAGTCAGTCCCTTTAACCTCCTGTTTGGCCCAGTTTGCAATTTCTGCGGAAGATGAACAGGAATAGCGAGAACCAATGAGAGACTAGCTGGAGGTGTCTGGACGGGCAAATTTAACTCTCATTTCCCACCAGGAAGAGGAATTAACCAAAGGCTCAGCGTGCCGTGCCGGAACCAGATTAGGGCCTGAAGCCATCCTGCGGTGTTGCGGCCAGCTCAAAAGAAAGCGAGTTGAAGAAAGGAGCTCAGGGGCACTGTAATTCACAAACCTGCAGAGTTATAAATGACAGCTATCGTCCAAAAATATACTGAAGTAAGGCTGCCAAGAGGACTTGAAAGCGGGGCAGAATTGCAGGAAACCGATTTCAGGAGGTAGACTGGAATTGCATTGAAAGCATAGGAAAAGAGGCAGAACGTCCACAATGATGCACTTGGCCAAAAAGGGCGTATGCGTTTTTTCCTGAATATATTCAGGAAAAAACGCATACGCCCTTTTTGGCCAACCAAGCAAACTTGCAAAGGAAATCTGCACTACAATGAAGTCTCACTTCCCCCCGGTCAAAAGGGCCATCTGAAAAAAGTGTAAAATCCAGAAAGACAGGACAGGCCATGGAGAACTGGGAGCCTTGTTATGCTGATGGGCGGGATGTAAATTGCCAACAGACACTCGGGAGAAGTGTATGGTGTTTCCTGAAGCATCTAAAAAACAAAGCAACAGAGCCTAGGGCACTTCCACTTATGGTCCTATAGCTTAGGGAAATTAAAATCAAAAAGACACAGCCACCCCAAAGTTTGGGACGCCTCTGTTTACAAGAACCTCGTTTACAGTACAAGTTCAACATCGCAGAAAGTGAAAAATGGATAAAGAAGTTGTGGTATTTACTTACAAAGCAATATCACTCAGCAATGAAATCTATGTCATCAGGCCCTTAGCAGCACAATGAGTGGATTCAGGTATGATGATTCTAACTGAAATAAGTCACACAGAAAAAGAAACATCATAAGATATCAGTAATACACGGAATGTAAACTTGGCTACACAGGAACTGAATTACAGAACAGAACAGGGTCTCAAATTTAGAAAACCAACTTATGCTTGCATAAGGGGAAAGGTTAATTGGGGTGCTGCATAAAACCAGAGATTGAAATGAGCACAGATAAAGTTCCTTAAGCCAAATATGGAATAGACAAGAGCTACCTCTTGCTCAACGAAATGGACTCAACACCGCATATTAAATGCCTAAGAATGTACCTGACTAGTAAGTATCTTAAAACCTATGGATTGCTATGTCTCCGAAAGAGAATCAAGCATGTGTACAGGGGCATAAACGTAGCAGTGATAGGATTGGAGAGGTTCGGTGAGCAAATGAAGACCCTTTGAAGTCATATTGCATGGTACCCATTCCACGGGTTTCAACTACCCAGGTTTAAGGTATTCTTCCTTCAGCTAAAACATGCATGTGGAACCTAGAGTATGATCAACCATGTGATCAGGAGACGTGTTCAAATATGTCTCAGTTTTCGTACCCTGGTACTCGGGTGCAACATTCCAGACGCTTTACTAACACCCTCCCGACTTGGAGAGTCAGTCCCTTTAACCTCCTGTTTGGCCCAGTTTGCAATTTCTGCGGAAGATGAACAGGAATAGCGAGAACCAATGAGAGACTAGCTGGAGGTGTCTGGACGGGCAAATTTAACTCTCATTTCCCACCAGGAAGAGGAATTAACCAAAGGCTCAGCGTGCCGTGCCGGAACCAGATTAGGGCCTGAAGCCATCCTGCGGTGTTGCGGCCAGCTCAAATGAAAGCGAGTTGAAGAAAGGAGCTCAGGGGCACTGTAATTCACAAACCTGCAGACTTATAAATGACAGCTATCGTCCAAAAATATACTGAAGTAAGGCTTCCAAGAGGACTTGAAAGCGGGGCAGAATTGCAGGAAACCGATTTCAGGAGGCAGACTGGAATTGCATTGAAAGCATAGGAAAAGAGGCAGAACGTCCAAAATGATGCACTTGGCCAAAAAGGGCGTATGCGTTTTTTCCTGAATATATTCAGGAAAAAACGCATACGCCCTTTTTGGCCAACCAAGCAAGCTTGCAAAGGAAATCTGCACTACAATGAAGTCTCACTTCCCCCCGGTCAAAAGGGCCATCTGAAAAAAGTGTAAAATCCAGAAAGGCAGGACAGGCCATGGAGAACTGGGAGCCTTGTTATGCTGATGGGCGGGATGTAAATTGCCAACAGACACTCGGGAGAAGTGTATGGTGTTTCCTGAAACATCTAAAAAACAAAGCAACAGAGCCTAGGGCACTTCCACTTATGGTCCTATAGCTTAGGGAAATTAAAATCAAAAAGACACAGCCACCTCAAAGTTTGGGACGCCTCTGTTTACAAGAACCTCGTTTACAGTACAAGTTCAACATCGCAGAAAGTGAAAAATGGATAAAGAAGTTGTGGTATTTACTTACAAAGCAATATCACTCAGCAATGAAATCTATGTCATCAGGCCCTTAGCAGCACAATGAGTGGATTCAGGTATGATGATTCTAACTGAAATAAGTCACACAGAAAAAGAAACATCATAAGATATCAGTAATACACGGAATGTAAACTTGGCTACACAGGAACTGAATTACAGAACAGAACAGGGTCTCAAATTTAGAAAACCAACTTATGCTTGCTTAAGGGTAAAGGTGAGTTGGGGTGCTGCATAAAACCAGAGACTGCAATGAGCACAGATAAAGTTCCTTAAGCCAAATATGGAATAGACAAGAGCTACTCCTTGCTCAACGAAATGGACTCAACACCGCATATTAAATGCCTAAGAATGTACCTGACTAGTAAGTATCTTAAAACCTATGGATTGCTATGTCTCCGAAAGAGAATCAAGCATGTGTACAGGGGCATAAACGCAGCAGTGATAGGATTGGAGAGGTTCGGTGAGCAAATGAAGACCCTCTGAAATCATATTGCATGGTACCCATTCCACGGGTTTCAACTACCCAGGTTTAAGGTATTCTTCCTTCAGCTAAAACATGCATGTGGAACCTAGAGTATGATCAACCATGTGATCGGGAGACGTGTTCAAATATGTCTCAGTTTTCGTACCCTGGTACTCGGGTGCAACATTCCAGACGCTTTACTAACACCCTCCCGACTTGGAGAGTCAGTCCCTTTAACCTCCTGTTTGGCCCAGTTTGCAATTTCTGCGGAAGATGAACAGGAATAGCGAGAACCAATGAGAGACTAGCTGGAGGTGTCTGGACGGGCAAATTTAACTCTCATTTCCCACCAGGAAGAGGAATTAACCAAAGGCTCAGCGTGCCGTGCCGGAACCAGATTAGGGCCTGAAGCCATCCTGCGGTGTTGCGGCCAGCTCAAAAGAAAGCGAGTTGAAGAAAGGAGCTCAGGGGCACTGTAATTCACAAACCTGCAGAGTTATAAATGACAGCTATCGTCCAAAAATATACTGAAGTAAGGCTGCCAAGAGGACTTGAAAGCGGGGCAGAATTGCAGGAAACCGATTTCAGGAGGCAGACTGGAATTGCATTGAAAGCATAGGAAAAGAGGCAGAACGTCCAAAATGACGCACTTGGCCAAAAAGGTCATATGCGTTTTTTCCTGAATATATTCAGGAAAAAACGCATACGCCCTTTTTGGCCAACCAAGCAAGCTTGCAAAGGAAATCTGCACTACAATGAAGTCTCACTTCCCCCCGGTCAAAAGGGCCATCTGAAAAAAGTGTAAAATCCAGAAAGGCAGGACAGGCCATGGAGAACTGGGAGCCTTGTTATGCTGATGGGCGGGATGTAAATTGCCAACAGACACTCGGGAGAAGTGTATGGTGTTTCCTGAAACATCTAAAAAACAAAGCAACAGAGCCTAGGGCACTTCCACTTATGGTCCTATAGCTTAGGGAAATTAAAATCAAAAAGACACAGCCACCTCAAAGTTTGGGACGCCTCTGTTTACAAGAACCTCGTTTACAGTACAAGTTCAACATCGCAGAAAGTGAAAAATGGATAAAGAAGTTGTGGTATTTACTTACAAAGCAATATCACTCAGCAATGAAATCTATGTCATCAGGCCCTTAGCAGCACAATGAGTGGATTCAGGTATGATGATTCTAACTGAAATAAGTCACACAGAAAAAGAAACATCATAAGATATCAGTAATACACGGAATGTAAACTTGGCTACACAGGAACTGAATTACAGAACAGAACAGGGTCTCAAATTTAGAAAACCAACTTATGCTTGCTTAAGGGGAAAGGTGAGTTGGGGTGCTGCATAAAACCAGAGATTGAAATGAACACAGATAAAGTTCCTTAAGCCAAATATGGAATAGACAAGAGCTACTCCTTGCTCAACGAAATGGACTCAACACCGCATATTAAATGCCTAAGAATGTACCTGACTAGTAAGTATCTTAAAACCTATGGATTGCTATGTCTCCGAAAGAGAATCAAGCATGTGTACAGGGGCATAAACGCAACAGTGATAGGATTGGAGAGGTTCGGTGAGCAAATGAAGACCCTTTGAAGTCATATTGCATGGTACCCATTCCACGGGTTTCAACTACCCAGGTTTAAGGTATTCTTCCTTCAGCTAAAACATGCATGTGGAACCTAGAGTATGATCAACCATGTGATCGGGAGACATGTTCAAATATGTCTCAGTTTTCGTACCCTGGTACTCGGGTGCAACATTCCAGACGCTTTACTAACACCCTCCCGACTTGGAGAGTCAGTCCCTTTAACCTCCTGTTTGGCCCAGTTTGCAATTTCTGCGGAAGATGAACAGGATTAACGAGAACCAATGAGAGACTAGCTGGAGGTGTCTGGACGGGCAAATTTAACTCTCATTTCCCACCAGGAAGAGGAATTAACCAAAGGCTCAGCGTGCCGTGCCGGAACCAGATTAGGGCCTGAAGCCATCCTGCGGTGTTGCGGCCAGCTCAAAAGAAAGCGAGTTGAAGAAAGGAGCTCAGGGGCACTGTAATTCACAAACCTGCAGAGTTATAAATGACAGCTATCGTCCAAAAATATACTGAAGTAAGGCTGCCAAGAGGACTTGAAAGTGGGGCAGAATTGCAGGAAACCGATTTCAGGAGGCAGACTGGAATTGCATTGAAAGCATAGGAAAAGAGGCAGAACGTCCACAATGATGCACTTGGCCAAAAAGGGCGTATGCGTTTTCTCCTGAATATATTCAGGAAAAAACGCATACGCCCTTTTTGGCCAACCAAGCAAGCTTGCAAAGGAAATCTGCACTACAATGAAGTCTCACTTCCCCCCGGTCAAAAGGGCCATCTGAAAAAAGTGTAAAATCCAGAAAGGCAGGACAGGCCATGGAGAACTGGGAGTCTTGTTATGCTGATGGGCGGGATGTAAATTGCCAACAGACACTCGGGAGAAGTGTATGGTGTTTCCTGAAACATCTAAAAAACAAAGCAACAGAGCCTAGGGCACTTCCACTTATGGTCCTATAGCTTAGGGAAACTAAAATCAAAAAGACACAGCCACCCCAAAGTTTGGGACGCCTCTGTTTACAAGAACCTCGTGTACAGTACAAGTTCAACATCGCAGAAAGTGAAAAATGGATAAAGAAGTTGTGGTATTTACTTACAAAGCAATATCACTCAGCAATGAAATCTATGTCATCAGGCCCTTAGCAGCACAATGAGTGGATTCAGGTATGATGATTCTAACTGAAATAAGTCACACAGAAAAAGAAACATCATAAGATATCAGTAATACACGGAATGTAAACTTGGCTCCACAGGAAATGAATTACAGAACAGAACAGGGTCTCAAATTTAGAAAACCAACTTATGCTTGCTTAAGGGTAAAGGTGAGTTGGGGTGCTGCATAAAACCAGAGATTGAAATGAGCACAGATAAAGTTCCTTAAGCCAAATATGGAATAGACAAGAGCTACTCCTTGCTCAACGAAATGGACTCAACACCGCATATTAAATGCCTAAGAATGTACCTGACTAGTCAGTATCTTAAAACCTATGGATTGCTATGTCTCCGAAAGAGAATCAAGCATGTGTACAGGGGCATAAACGCAGCAGTGATAGGATTGGAGAGGTTCGGTGAGCAAATGAAGACCCTTTGAAGTCATATTGCATGGTACCCATTCCACGGGTTTCAACTACCCAGGTTTAAGGTATTCTTCCTTCAGCTAAAACATGCATGTGGAACCTAGAGTATGATCAACCATGTGATCGGGAGACGTGTTCAAATATGTCTCAGTTTTCGTACCCTGGTACTCGGGTGCAACATTCCAGACGCTTTACTAACACCCTCCCGACTTGGAGAGTCAGTCCCTTTAACCTCCTGTTTGGCCCAGTTTGCAATTTCTGCGGAAGATGAACAGGATTAGCGAGAACCAATGAGAGACTAGCTGGAGGTGTCTGGACGGGCAAATTTAACTCTCATTTCCCACCAGGAAGAGGAATTAACCAAAGGCTCAGCGTGCCGTGCCGGAACCAGATTAGGGCCTGAAGCCATCCTGCGGTGTTGCGGCCAGCTCAAAAGAAAGCGAGTTGAAGAAAGGAGCTCAGGGGCACTGTAATTCACAAACCTGCAGAGTTATAAATGACAGCTATCGTCCAAAAATATACTGAAGTAAGGCTGCCAAGAGGACTTGAAAGCGGGGCAGAATTGCAGGAAACCGATTTCAGGAGGCAGACTGGAATTGCATTGAAAGCATAGGAAAAGAGGCAGAACGTCCACAATGATGCACTTGGCCAAAAAGGGCGTATGCGTTTTCTCCTGAATATATTCAGGAAAAAACGCATACGCCCTTTTTGGCCAACCAAGCAAGCTTGCAAAGGAAATCTGCACTACAATGAAGTCTCACTTCCCCCCGGTCAAAAGGGCCATCTGAAAAAAGTGTAAAATCCAGAAAGGCAGGACAGGCCATGGAGAACTGGGAGTCTTGTTATGCTGATGGGCGGGATGTAAATTGCCAACAGACACTCGGGAGAAGTGTATGGTGTTTCCTGAAACATCTAAAAAACAAAGCAACAGAGCCTAGGGCACTTCCACTTATGGTCCTATAGCTTAGGGAAATTAAAATCAAAAAGACACAGCCACCCCAAAGTTTGGGACGCCTCTGTTTACAAGAACCTCGTGTACAGTACAAGTTCAACATCGCAGAAAGTGAAAAATGGATAAAGAAGTTGTGGTATTTACTTACAAAGCAATATCACTCAGCAATGAAATCTATGTCATCAGGCCCTTAGCAGCACAATGAGTGGATTCAGGTATGATGATTCTAACTGAAATAAGTCACACAGAAAAAGAAACATCATAAGATATCAGTAATACACGGAATGTAAACTTGGCTCCACAGGAAATGAATTACAGAACAGAACAGGGTCTCAAATTTAGAAAACCAACTTATGCTTGCTTAAGGGTAAAGGTGAGTTGGGGTGCTGCATAAAACCAGAGATTGAAATGAGCACAGATAAAGTTCCTTAAGCCAAATATGGAATAGACAAGAGCTACTCCTTGCTCAACGAAATGGACTCAACACCGCATATTAAATGCCTAAGAATGTACCTGACTAGTCAGTATCTTAAAACCTATGGATTGCTATGTCTCCGAAAGAGAATCAAGCATGTGTACAGGGGCATAAACGCAGCAGTGATAGGATTGGAGAGGTTCGGTGAGCAAATGAAGACCCTTTGAAGTCATATTGCATGGTACCCATTCCACGGGTTTCAACTACCCAGGTTTAAGGTATTCTTCCTTCAGCTAAAACATGCATGTGGAACCTAGAGTATGATCAACCATGTGATCGGGAGACGTGTTCAAATATGTCTCAGTTTTCGTACCCTGGTACTCGGGTGCAACATTCCAGACGCTTTACTAACACCCTCCCGACTTGGAGAGTCAGTCCCTTTAACCTCCTGTTTGGCCCAGTTTGCAATTTCTGCGGAAGATGAACAGGAATAGCGAGAACCAATGAGAGACTAGCTGGAGGTGTCTGGACGGGCAAATTTAACTCTCATTTCCCACCAGGAAGAGGAATTAACCAAAGGCTCAGCGTGCCGTGCCGGAACCAGATTAGGGCCTGAAGCCATCCTGCGGTGTTGCGGCCAGCTCAAAAGAAAGCGAGTTGAAGAAAGGAGCTCAGGGGCACTGTAATTCACAAACCTGCAGAGTTATAAATGACAGCTATCGTCCAAAAATATACTGAAGTAAGGCTGCCAAGAGGACTTGAAAGCGGGGCAGAATTGCAGGAAACCGATTTCAGGAGGTAGACTGGAATTGCATTGAAAGCATAGGAAAAGAGGCAGAATGTCCACAATGATGCACTTGGCCAAAAAGGGCATATGCGTTTTTTCCTGAATATATTCAGGAAAAAACGCATACGCACTTTTTGGCCAACCAAGCAAGCTTGCAAAGGAAATCTGCACTACAATGAAGTCTCACTTCCCCCCGGTCAAAAGGGCCATCTGAAAAAAGTGTAAAATCCAGAAAGACAGGACAGGCCATGGAGAACTGGGAGCCTTGTTATGCTGATGGGCGGGATGTAAATTGCCAACAGACACTCGGGAGAAGTGTATGGTGTTTCCTGAAACATCTAAAAAACAAAGCAACAGAGCCTAGGGCACTTCCACTTATGGTCCTATAGCTTAGGGAAATTAAAATCAAAAAGACACAGCCACCCCAAAGTTTGGGACGCCTCTGTTTACAAGAACCTCGTTTACAGTACAAGTTCAACATCGCAGAAAGTGAAAAATGGATAAAGAAGTTGTGGTATTTACTTACAAAGCAATATCACTCAGCAATGAAATCTATGTCATCAGGCCCTTAGCAGCACAATGAGTGGATTCAGGTATGATGATTCTAACTGAAATAAGTCACACAGAAAAAGAAACATCATAAGATATCAGTAATACACGGAATGTAAACTTGGCTACACAGGAACTGAATTACAGAACAGAACAGGGTCTCAAATTTAGAAAACCAACTTATGCTTGCTTAAGGGGAAAGGTGAGTTGGGGTGCTGCATAAAACCAGAGATTGAAATGAGCACAGATAAAGTTCCTTAAGCCAAATATGGAATAGACAAGAGCTACCTCTTGCTCAACGAAATGGACTCAACACCGCATATTAAATGCCTAAGAATGTACCTGACTAGTAAGTATCTTAAAACCTATGGATTGCTATGTCTCCGAAAGAGAATCAAGCATGTGTACAGGGGCATAAACGCAGCAGTGATAGGATTGGAGAGGTTCGGTGAGCAAATGAAGACCCTCTGAAGTCATATTGCATGGTACCCATTCCACGGGTTTCAACTACCCAGGTTTAAGGTATTCTTCCTTCAGCTAAAACATGCATGTGGAACCTAGAGTATGATCAACCATGTGATCGGGAGACGTGTTCAAATATGTCTCAGTTTTCGTACCCTGGTACTCGGGTGCAACATTCCAGACGCTTTACTAACACCCTCCCGACTTGGAGAGTCAGTCCCTTTAACCTCCTGTTTGGCCCAGTTTGCAATTTCTGCGGAAGATGAACAGGAATAGCGAGAACCAATGAGAGACTAGCTGGAGGTGTCTGGACGGGCAAATTTAACTCTCATTTCCCACCAGGAAGAGGAATTAACCAAAGGCTCAGCGTGCCGTGCCGGAACCAGATTAGGGCCTGAAGCCATCCTGCGGTGTTGCGGCCAGCTCAAAAGAAAGCGAGTTGAAGAAAGGAGCTCAGGGGCACTGTAATTCACAAACCTGCAGAGTTATAAATGACAGCTATCGTCCAAAAATATACTGAAGTAAGGCTGCCAAGAGGACTTGAAAGCGGGGCAGAATTGCAGGAAACCGATTTCAGGAGGTAGACTGGAATTGCATTGAAAGCATAGGAAAAGAGGCAGAACGTCCACAATGATGCACTTGGCCAAAAAGGGCGTATGCGTTTTTTCCTGAATATATTCAGGAAGAAACGCATACGCCCTTTTTGGCCAACCAAGCAAGCTTGCAAAGGAAATCTGCACTACAATGAAGTCTCACTTCCCCCCGGTCAAAAGGGCCATCTGAAAAAAGTGTAAAATCCAGAAAGGCAGGACAGGCCATGGAGAACTGGGAGCCTTGTTATGCTGATGGGCGGGATGTAAATTGCCAACAGACACTCGGGAGAAGTGTATGGTGTTTCCTGAAACATCTAAAAAACAAAGCAACAGAGCCTAGGGCACTTCCACTTATGGTCCTATAGCTTAGGGAAATTAAAATCAAAAAGACACAGCCACCCCAAAGTTTGGGACGCCTCTGTTTACAAGAACCTCGTTTACCGTACAAGTTCAATATCACAGAAAGTGAAAAATGGATAAAGAACTTGTGGTACTTACGTACAATGCAGTATCACTCAACAATGAAATCTATGTCATCAGGCCCGTAGCAGCATAATGAGTGGATTCAGGTACTATGATTCTAACTGAAATAAGTCACACAGAAAAAGAAACATCATAAGATATCAGTAATACACGGAATGTAAACTTGGCTACACAGGAACTGAATTACAGAACAGAACAGGGTCTCAAATTTAGAAAACCAACTTATGCTTGCTTAAGGGGAAAGGTGAGTTGGGGTGCTGCATAAAACCAGAGATTGAAATGAGCACAGATAAAGTTCCTTAAGCCAAATATGGAATAGACAAGAGCTACTCCTTGCTCAACGAAATGGACTCAACACCGCATATTAAACGCCTAAGAATGTACCTGACTAGTAAGTATCTTAAAACCTATGGATTGCTATGTCTCCAAAAGAGAATCAAGCGTGTGTACAGGGGCATAAACGCAGCAGTGATAGGATTGGAGAGGTTCGGTGAGCAAATGAAGACCCTTTGAAGTCATATTGCATGGTACCCATTCCACGGGTTTCAACTACCCAGGTTTAAGGTATTCTTCCTTCAGCTAAAACATGCATGTGGAACCTAGAGTATGATCAACCATGTGATTGGGAAATGTGTTCAAATATGTCTCAGTTTTCGTACCCTGGAACTCGGGTGCAACATTCCAGACGCTTTACTAACACCCTCCCGACTTGGAGAGTCAGTCCCTTTAACCTCCTGTTTGGCCCAGTTTGCAAATTCTGCGGAAGATGAACAGGAATAGCGAGAACCAATGAGAGACTAGATGGAGGTGTCTGGACGGGCAAATTTAACTCTCATTTCCCACCAGGAAGAGGAATTAACCAAAGGCTCAGAGTGCCGTGCCGGAACCAGATTAGGGCCTGAAGCCATCCTGCGGTGTTGCGGCCAGCTCAAAAGAAAGCGAGTTGAAGAAAGGAGCTCAGGGACACTGTAATTCACAAACCTGCAGAGTTATAAATGACAGCTATCGTCCAAAAATATACTGAAGTAAGGCTGCCAAGAGGACTTGAAAGTGGGGCAGAATTGCAGGAAACCGATTTCAGGAGGTAGACTGGAATTGCATTGAAAGCATAGGAAAAGAGGCAGAACGTCCACAATGATGCACTTGGCCAAAAAGGGCGTATGCGTTTTTTCCTGAATATATTCAGGAAGAAACGCATACGCCCGTTTTGGCCAACCAAGCAAGCTTGCAAAGGAAATCTGCACTACAATGAAGTCTCACTTCCCCCCGGTCAAAAGGGCCATCTGAAAAAAGTGTAAAATCCAGAAAGGCAGGACAGGCCATGGAGAACTGGGAGCCTTGTTATGCTGATGGGCGGGATGTAAATTGCCAACAGACACTCGGGAGAAGTGTATGGTGTTTCCTGAAACATCTAAAAAACAAAGCAACAGAGCCTAGGGCACTTCCACTTATGGTCCTATAGCTTAGGGAAATTAAAATCAAAAAGACACAGCCACCCCAAAGTTTGGGACGCCTCTGTTTACAAGAACCTCGTTTACCGTACAAGTTCAATATCACAGAAAGTGAAAAATGGATAAAGAACTTGTGGTACTTACGTACAATGCAGTATCACTCAACAATGAAATCTATGTCATCAGGCCCGTAGGAGCATAATGAGTGGATTCAGGTACTATGATTCTAACTGAAATAAGTCACACAGAAAAAGAAACATCATAAGATATCAGTAATACACGGAATGTAAACTTGGCTACACAGGAACTGAATTACAGAACAGAACAGGGTCTCAAATTTAGAAAACCAACTTATGCTTGCTTAAGGGGAAAGGTGAGTTGGGGTGCTGCATAAAACCAGAGATTGAAATGAGCACAGATAAAGTTCCTTAAGCCAAATATGGAATAGACAAGAGCTACTCCTTGCTCAACGAAATGGACTCAACACCGCATATTAAACGCCTAAGAATGTACCTGACTAGTAAGTATCTTAAAACCTATGGATTGCTATGTCTCCAAAAGAGAATCAAGCGTGTGTACAGGGGCATAAACGCAGCAGTGATAGGATTGGAGAGGTTCGGTGAGCAAATGAAGACCCTTTGAAGTCATATTGCATGGTACCCATTCCACGGGTTTCAACTACCCAGGTTTAAGGTATTCTTCCTTCAGCTAAAACATGCATGTGGAACCTAGAGTATGATCAACCATGTGATCGGGAAATGTGTTCAAATATGTCTCAGTTTTCGTACCCTGGAACTCGGGTGCAACATTCCAGACGCTTTACTAACACCCTCCCGACTTGGAGAGTCAGTCCCTTTAACCTCCTGTTTGGCCCAGTTTGCAAATTCTGCGGAAGATGAACAGGAATAGCGAGAACCAACGAGAGACTAGATGGAGGTGTCTGGACGGGCAAATTTAACTCTCATTTCCCACCAGGAAGAGGAATTAACCAAAGGCTCAGAGTGCCGTGCCGGAACCAGATTAGGGCCTGAAGCCATCCTGCGGTGTTGCGGCCAGCTCAAAAGAAAGCGAGTTGAAGAAAGGAGCTCAGGGGCACTGTAATTCACAAACCTGCAGAGTTATAAATGACAGCTATCGTCCAAAAATATACTGAAGTAAGGCTGCCAAGAGGACTTGAAAGTGGGGCAGAATTGCAGGAAACCGATTTCAGGAGGTAGACTGGAATTGCATTGAAAGCATAGGAAAAGAGGCAGAACGTCCACAATGATGCACTTGGCCAAAAAGGGCGTATGCGTTTTTTCCTGAATATATTCAGGAAAAAACGCATACGCCCTTTTTGGCCAACCAGGCAAACTTGCAAAGGAAATCTGCACTACAATGAAGTCTCACTTCCCCCCGGTCAAAAGGGCCATCTGAAAAAAGTGTAAAATCCAGAAAGGCAGGACAGGCCATGGAGAACTGGGAGCCTTGTTATGCTGATGGGCGGGATGTAAATTGCCAACAGACACTCGGGAGAAGTGTATGGTGTTTCCTGAAACATCTAAAAAACAAAGCAACAGAGCCTAGGGCACTTCCACTTATGGTCCTATAGCTTAGGGAAATTAAAATCAAAAAGACACAGCCACCCCAAAGTTTGGGACGCCTCTGTTTACAAGAACCTCGTTTACCGTACAAGTTCAATATCACAGAAAGTGAAAAATGGATAAAGAACTTGTGGTACTTACGTACAATGCAGTATCACTCAACAATGAAATCTATGTCATCAGGCCCGTAGCAGCATAATGAGTGGATTCAGGTACTATGATTCTAACTGAAATAAGTCACACAGAAAAAGAAACATCATAAGATATCAGTAATACACGGAATGTAAACTTGGCTACACAGGAACTGAATTACAGAACAGAACAGGGTCTCAAATTTAGAAAACCAACTTATGCTTGCTTAAGGGGAAAGGTGAGTTGGGGTGCTGCATAAAACCAGAGATTGAAATGAGCACAGATAAAGTTCCTTAAGCCAAATATGGAATAGACAAGAGCTACTCCTTGCTCAACGAAATGGACTCAACACCGCATATTAAACGCCTAAGAATGTACCTGACTAGTAAGTATCTTAAAACCTATGGATTGCTATGTCTCCAAAAGAGAATCAAGCGTGTGTACAGGGGCATAAACGCAGCAGTGATAGGATTGGAGAGGTTCGGTGAGCAAATGAAGACCCTTTGAAGTCATATTGCATGGTACCCATTCCACGGGTTTCAACTACCCAGGTTTAAGGTATTCTTCCTTCAGCTAAAACATGCATGTGGAACCTAGAGTATGATCAACCATGTGATCGGGAAATGTGTTCAAATATGTCTCAGTTTTCGTACCCTGGAACTCGGGTGCAACATTCCAGACGCTTTACTAACACCCTCCCGACTTGGAGAGTCAGTCCCTTTAACCTCCTGTTTGGCCCAGTTTGCAAATTTTGCGGAAGATGAACAGGAATAGCGAGAACCAACGAGAGACTAGATGGAGGTGTCTGGACGGGCAAATTTAACTCTCATTTCCCACCAGGAAGAGGAAATAACCAAAGGCTCAGCGTGCCGTGCCGGAACCAGATTAGGGCCTGAAGCCATCCTGCGGTGTTGCGGCCAGCTCAAAAGAAAGCGAGTTGAAGAAAGGAGCTCAGGGGCACTGTAATTCACAAACCTGCAGAGTTATAAATGACAGCTATCGTCCAAAAATATACTGAAGTAAGGCTGCCAAGAGGACTTGAAAGCGGGGCAGAATTGCAGGAAACCGATTTCAGGATGTAGACTGGAATTGCATTGAAAGCATAGGAAAAGAGGCAGAACGTCCACAATGATGCACTTGGCCAAAAAGGGCGTATGCGTTTTTTCCTGAATATATTCAGGAAAAAACGCATACGCCCTTTTTGGCCAACCAAGCAAGCTTGCAAAGGAAATCTGCACTACAATGAAGTCTCACTTCCCCCCGGTCAAAAGGGTCATCTGAAAAAAGTGTAAAATCCAGAAAGGCAGGACAGGCCATGGAGAACTGGGAGCCTTGTTATGCTGATGGGCGGGATGTAAATTGCCAACAGACACTCGGGAGAAGTGTATGGTGTTTCCTGAAACATCTAAAAAACAAAGCAACAGAGCCTAGGGCACTTCCACTTATGGTCCTATAGCTTAGGGAAATTAAAATCAAAAAGACACAGCCACCCCAAAGTTTGGGACGCCTCTGTTTACAAGAACCTCGTTTACAGTACAAGTTCAACATCGCAGAAAGTGAAAAATGGATAAAGAAGTTGTGGTATTTACTTACAAAGCAATATCACTCAGCAATGAAATCTATGTCATCAGGCCCTTAGCAGCACAATGAGTGGATTCAGGTATGATGATTCTAACTGAAATAAGTCACACAGAAAAAGAAACATCATAAGATATCAGTAATACACGGAATGTAAACTTGGCTACACAGGAACTGAATTACAGAACAGAACAGGGTCTCAAATTTAGAAAACCAACTTATGCTTGCTTAAGGGGAAAGGTGAGTTGGGGTGCTGCATAAAACCAGAGATTGAAATGAGCACAGATAAAGTTCCTTAAGCCAAATATGGAATAGACAAGAGCTACCTCTTGCTCAACGAAATGGACTCAACACCGCATATTAAACGCCTAAGAATGTACCTGACTAGTAAGTATCTTAAAACCTATGGATTGCTATGTCTCCGAAAGAGAATCAAGCATGTGTACAGGGGCATAAACGCAGCAGTGATAGGATTGGAGAGGTTCGGTGAGCAAATGAAGACCCTTTGAAGTCATATTGCATGGTACCCATTCCACGGGTTTCAACTACCCAGGTTTAAGGTATTCTTCCTTCAGGTAAAACATGCATGTGGAACCTAGAGTATGATCAACCATGTGATCGGGAGATGTGTTCAAATATGTCTCAGTTTTCATACCCTGGTACTCGGGTGCAACATTCCAGACGCTTTACTAACACCCTCCCGACTTGGAGAGTCAGTCCCTTTAACCTCCTGTTTGGCCCAGTTTGCAATTTCTGCGGAAGATGAACAGGAATAGCGAGAACCAATGAGAGACTAGCTGGAGGTGTCTGGACGGGCAAATTTAACTCTCATTTCCCACCAGGAAGAGGAATTAACCAAAGGCTCAGCGTGCCGTGCCGGAACCAGATTAGGGCCTGAAGCCATCCTGCGGTGTTGCGGCCAGCTCAAAAGAAAGCGAGTTGAAGAAAGGAGCTCAGGGGCACTGTAATTCACAAACCTGCAGAGTTATAAATGACAGCTATCGTCCAAAAATATACTGAAGTAAGGCTGCCAAGAGGACTTGAAAGCGGGGCAGAATTGCAGGAAACCGATTTCAGGAGGCAGACTGGAATTGCATTGAAAGCATAGGAAAAGAGGCAGAACGTCCACAATGATGCACTTGGCCAAAAAGGGCGTATGCGTTTTTTCCTGAATATATTCAGGAAAAAACGCATACGCCCTTTTTGGCCAACCAAGCAAGCTTGCAAAGGAAATCTGCACTACAATGAAGTCTCACTTCCCCCCGGTCAAAAGGGCCATCTGAAAAAAGTGTAAAATCCAGAAAGGCAGGACAGGCCATGGAGAACTGGGAGCCTTGTTATGCTGATGGGCGGGATGTAAATTGCCAACAGACACTCGGGAGAAGTGTATGGTGTTTCCTGAAACATCTAAAAAACAAAGCAACAGAGCCTAGGGCACTTCCACTTATGGTCCTATAGCTTAGGGAAATTAAAATCAAAAAGACACAGCCACCCCAAAGTTTGGAACGCCTCTGTTTACAAGAACCTCGTTTACAGTACAAGTTCAACATCGCAGAAAGTGAAAAATGGATAAAGAAGTTGTGGTATTTACTTACAAAGCAATATCACTCAGCAATGAAATCTATGTCATCAGGCCCTTAGCAGCACAATGAGTGGATTCAGGTATGATGATTCTAACTGAAATAAGTCACACAGAAAAAGAAACATCATAAGATATCAGTAATACACGGAATGTAAACTTGGCTACACAGGAACTGAATTACAGAACAGAACAGGGTCTCAAATTTAGAAAACCAACTTATGCTTGCTTAAGGGGAAAGGTGAGTTGGGGTGCTGCATAAAACCAGAGATTGAAATGAGCACAGATAAAGTTCCTTAAGCCAAATATGGAATAGACAAGAGCTACCTCTTGCTCAACGAAATGGACTCAACACCGCATATTAAATGCCTAAGAATGTACCTGACTAGTAAGTATCTTAAAACCTATGGATTGCTATGTCTCCGAAAGAGAATCAAGCGTGTGTACAGGGGCATAAACGCAGCAGTGATAGGATTGGAGAGGTTCGGTGAGCAAATGAAGACCCTTTGAAGTCATATTGCATGGTACCCATTCCACGGGTTTCAACTACCCAGGTTTAAGGTATTCTTCCTTCAGCTAAAACATGCATGTGGAACCTAGAGTATGATCAACCATGTGATCGGGAGACGTGTTCAAATATGTCTCAGTTTTCGTACCCTGGTACTCGGGTGCAACATTCCAGACGCTTTACTAACACCCTCCCGACTTGGAGAGTCAGTCCCTTTAACCTCCTGTTTGGCCCAGTTTGCAATTTCTGCGGAAGATGAACAGGAATAGCGAGAACCAATGAGAGACTAGCTGGAGGTGTCTGGACGGGCAAATTTAACTCTCATTTCCCACCAGGAAGAGGAATTAACCAAAGGCTCAGCGTGCCGTGCCGGAACCAGATTAGGGCCTGAAGCCATCCTGCGGTGTTGCGGCCAGCTCAAAAGAAAGCGAGTTGAAGAAAGGAGCTCAGGGGCACTGTAATTCACAAACCTGCAGAGTTATAAATGACAGCTATCGTCCAAAAATATACTGAAGTAAGGCTGCCAAGAGGACTTGAAAGCGGGGCAGAATTGCAGGAAACCGATTTCAGGAGGCAGACTGGAATTGCATTGAAAGCATAGGAAAAGAGGCAGAACGTCCAAAATGACGCACTTGGCCAAAAAGGTCATATGCGTTTTTTCCTGAATATATTCAGGAAAAAACGCATACGCCCTTTTTGGCCAACCAAGCAAGCTTGCAAAGGAAATCTGCACTACAATGAAGTCTCACTTCCCCCCGGTCAAAAGGGCCATCTGAAAAAAGTGTAAAATCCAGAAAGGCAGGACAGGCCATGGAGAACTGGGAGCCTTGTTATGCTGATGGGCGGGATGTAAATTGCCAACAGACACTCGGGAGAAGTGTATGGTGTTTCCTGAAACATCTAAAAAACAAAGCAACAGAGCCTAGGGCACTTCCACTTATGGTCCTATAGCTTAGGGAAATTAAAATCAAAAAGACACAGCCACCTCAAAGTTTGGGACGCCTCTGTTTACAAGAACCTCGTTTACAGTACAAGTTCAACATCGCAGAAAGTGAAAAATGGATAAAGAAGTTGTGGTATTTACTTACAAAGCAATATCACTCAGCAATGAAATCTATGTCATCAGGCCCTTAGCAGCACAATGAGTGGATTCAGGTATGATGATTCTAACTGAAATAAGTCACACAGAAAAAGAAACATCATAAGATATCAGTAATACACGGAATGTAAACTTGGCTACACAGGAACTGAATTACAGAACAGAACAGGGTCTCAAATTTAGAAAACCAACTTATGCTTGCTTAAGGGTAAAGGTGAGTTGGGGTGCTGCATAAAACCAGAGATTGAAATGAGCACAGATAAAGTTCCTTAAGCCAAATATGGAATAGACAAGAGCTACTCCTTGCTCAACGAAATGGACTCAACCCCGCATATTAAATGCCTAAGAATGTACCTGACTAGTAAGTATCTTAAAACCTATGGATTGCTATGTCTCCGAAAGAGAATCAAGCATGTGTACAGGGGCATAAACGCAGCAGTGATAGGATTGGAGAGGTTCGGTGAGCAAATGAAGACCCTTTGAAGTCATATTGCATGGTACCCATTCCACGGGTTTCAACTACCCAGGTTTAAGGTATTCTTCCTTCAGCTAAAACATGCATGTGGAACCTAGAGTATGATCAACCATGTGATCGGGAGACGTGTTCAAATATGTCTCAGTTTTCGTACCCTGGTACTCGGGTGCAACATTCCAGACGCTTTACTAACACCCTCCCGACTTGGAGAGTCAGTCCCTTTAACCTCCTGTTTGGCCCAGTTTGCAATTTCTGCGGAAGATGAACAGGAATAGCGAGAACCAATGAGAGACTAGCTGGAGGTGTCTGGACGGGCAAATTTAACTCTCATTTCCCACCAGGAAGAGGAATTAACCAAAGGCTCAGCGTGCCGTGCCGGAACCAGATTAGGGCCTGAAGCCATCCTGCGGTGTTGCGGCCAGCTCAAAAGAAAGCGAGTTGAAGAAAGGAGCTCAGGGGCACTGTAATTCACAAACCTGCAGAGTTATAAATGACAGCTATCGTCCAAAAATATACTGAAGTAAGGCTGCCAAGAGGACTTGAAAGCGGGGCAGAATTGCAGGAAACCGATTTCAGGAGGCAGACTGGAATTGCATTGAAAGCATAGGAAAAGAGGCAGAACGTCCAAAATGACGCACTTGGCCAAAAAGGTCATATGCGTTTTTTCCTGAATATATTCAGGAAAAAACGCATACGCCCTTTTTGGCCAACCAAGCAAGCTTGCAAAGGAAATCTGCACTACAATGAAGTCTCACTTCCCCCCGGTCAAAAGGGCCATCTGAAAAAAGTGTAAAATCCAGAAAGGCAGGACAGGCCATGGAGAACTGGGAGCCTTGTTATGCTGATGGGCGGGATGTAAATTGCCAACAGACACTCGGGAGAAGTGTATGGTGTTTCCTGAAACATCTAAAAAACAAAGCAACAGAGCCTAGGGCACTTCCACTTATGGTCCTATAGCTTAGGGAAATTAAAATCAAAAAGACACAGCCACCTCAAAGTTTGGGACGCCTCTGTTTACAAGAACCTCGTTTACAGTACAAGTTCAACATCGCAGAAAGTGAAAAATGGATAAAGAAGTTGTGGTATTTACTTACAAAGCAATATCACTCAGCAATGAAATCTATGTCATCAGGCCCTTAGCAGCACAATGAGTGGATTCAGGTATGATGATTCTAACTGAAATAAGTCACACAGAAAAAGAAACATCATAAGATATCAGTAATACACGGAATGTAAACTTGGCTACACAGGAACTGAATTACAGAACAGAACAGGGTCTCAAATTTAGAAAACCAACTTATGCTTGCTTAAGGGGAAAGGTGAGTTGGGGTGCTGCATAAAACCAGAGATTGAAATGAACACAGATAAAGTTCCTTAAGCCAAATATGGAATAGACAAGAGCTACTCCTTGCTCAACGAAATGGACTCAACACCGCATATTAAATGCCTAAGAATGTACCTGACTAGTAAGTATCTTAAAACCTATGGATTGCTATGTCTCCGAAAGAGAATCAAGCATGTGTACAGGGGCATAAACGCAGCAGTGATAGGATTGGAGAGGTTCGGTGAGCAAATGAAGACCCTTTGAAGTCATATTGCATGGTACCCATTCCACGGGTTTCAACTACCCAGGTTTAAGGTATTCTTCCTTCAGCTAAAACATGCATGTGGAACCTAGAGTATGATCAACCATGTGATCGGGAGACGTGTTCAAATATGTCTCAGTTTTCGTACCCTGGTACTCGGGTGCAACATTCCAGACGCTTTACTAACACCCTCCCGACTTGGAGAGTCAGTTCCTTTAACCTCCTGTTTGGCCCAGTTTGCAATTTCTGCGGAAGATGAACAGGAATAGCGAGAACCAATGAGAGACTAGCTGGAGGTGTCTGGACGGGCAAATTTAACTCTCATTTCCCACCAGGAAGAGGAATTAACCAAAGGCTCAGCGTGCCGTGCCGGAACCAGATTAGGGCCTGAAGCCATCCTGCGGTGTTGCGGCCAGCTCAAAAGAAAGCGAGTTGAAGAAAGGAGCTCAGGGGCACTGTAATTCACAAACCTGCAGAGTTATAAATGACAGCTATCGTCCAAAAATATACTGAAGTAAGGCTGCCAAGAGGACTTGAAAGCGGGGCAGAATTGCAGGAAACCGATTTCAGGAGGTAGACTGGAATTGCATTGAAAGCATAGGAAAAGAGGCAGAACGTCCACAATGATGCACTTGGCCAAAAAGGGCGTATGCGTTTTTTCCTGAATATATTCAGGAAAAAACGCATACGCCCTTTTTGGCCAACCAAGCAAACTTGCAAAGGAAATCTGCACTACAATGAAGTCTCACTTCCCCCCGGTCAAAAGGGCCATCTGAAAAAAGTGTAAAATCCAGAAAGGCAGGACAGGCCATGGAGAACTGGGAGCCTTGTTATGCTGATGGGCGGGATGTAAATTGCCAACAGACACTCGGGAGAAGTGTATGGTGTTTCCTGAAACATCTAAAAAACAAAGCAACAGAGCCTAGGGCACTTCCACTTATGGTCCTATAGCTTAGGGAAATTAAAATCAAAAAGACACAGCCACCCCAAACATTGGGACGCCTCTGTTTACAAGAACCTCGTTTACAGTACAAGTTCAACATCGCAGAAAGTGAAAAATGGATAAAGAAGTTGTGGTATTTACTTACAAAGCAATATCACTCAGCAATGAAATCTATGTCATCAGGCCCTTAGCAGCACAATGAGTGGATTCAGGTATGATGATTCTAACTGAAATAAGTCACACAGAAAAAGAAACATCATAAGATATCAGTAATACACGGAATGTAAACTTGGCTACACAGGAACTGAATTACAGAACAGAACAGGGTCTCAAATTTAGAAAACCAACTTATGCTTGCTTAAGGGGAAAGGTGAGTTGGGGTGCTGCATAAAACCAGAGATTGAAATGAACACAGATAAAGTTCCTTAAGCCAAATATGGAATAGACAAGAGCTACTCCTTGCTCAACGAAATGGACTCAACACCGCATATTAAATGCCTAAGAATGTACCTGACTAGTAAGTATCTTAAAACCTATGGATTGCTATGTCTCCGAAAGAGAATCAAGCATGTGTACAGGGGCATAAACGCAGCAGTGATAGGATTGGAGAGGTTCGGTGAGCAAATGAAGACCCTTTGAAGTCATATTGCATGGTACCCATTCCACGGGTTTCAACTACCCAGGTTTAAGGTATTCTTCCTTCAGCTAAAACATGCATGTGGAACCTAGAGTATGATCAACCATGTGATCGGGAGACGTGTTCAAATATGTCTCAGTTTTCGTACCCTGGTACTCGGGTGCAACATTCCAGACGCTTTACTAACACCCTCCCGACTTGGAGAGTCAGTCCCTTTAACCTCCTGTTTGGCCCAGTTTGCAATTTCTGCGGAAGATGAACAGGAATAGCGAGAACCAATGAGAGACTAGCTGGAGGTGTCTGGACGGGCAAATTTAACTCTCATTTCCCACCAGGAAGAGGAATTAACCAAAGGCTCAGCGTGCCGTGCCGGAACCAGATTAGGGCCTGAAGCCATCCTGCGGTGTTGCGGCCAGCTCAAAAGAAAGCGAGTTGAAGAAAGGAGCTCAGGGGCACTGTAATTCACAAACCTGCAGAGTTATAAATGACAGCTATCGTCCAAAAATATACTGAAGTAAGGCTGCCAAGAGGACTTGAAAGCGGGGCAGAATTGCAGGAAACCGATTTCAGGAGGTAGACTGGAATTGCATTGAAAGCATAGGAAAAGAGGCAGAACGTCCACAATGATGCACTTGGCCAAAAAGGGCGTATGCGTTTTTTCCTGAATATATTCAGGAAAAAACGCATACGCCCTTTTTGGCCAACCAAGCAAACTTGCAAAGGAAATCTGCACTACAATGAAGTCTCACTTCCCCCCGGTCAAAAGGGCCATCTGAAAAAAGTGTAAAATCCAGAAAGACAGGACAGGCCATGGAGAACTGGGAGCCTTGTTATGCTGATGGGCGGGATGTAAATTGCCAACAGACACTCGGGAGAAGTGTATGGTGTTTCCTGAAGCATCTAAAAAACAAAGCAACAGAGCCTAGGGCACTTCCACTTATGGTCCTATAGCTTAGGGAAATTAAAATCAAAAAGACACAGCCACCCCAAAGTTTGGGACGCCTCTGTTTACAAGAACCTCGTTTACAGTACAAGTTCAACATCGCAGAAAGTGAAAAATGGATAAAGAAGTTGTGGTATTTACTTACAAAGCAATATCACTCAGCAATGAAATCTATGTCATCAGGCCCTTAGCAGCACAATGAGTGGATTCAGGTATGATGATTCTAACTGAAATAAGTCACACAGAAAAAGAAACATCATAAGATATCAGTAATACACGGAATGTAAACTTGGCTACACAGGAACTGAATTACAGAACAGAACAGGGTCTCAAATTTAGAAAACCAACTTATGCTTGCATAAGGGGAAAGGTGAGTTGGGGTGCTGCATAAAACCAGAGATTGAAATGAGCACAGATAAAGTTCCTTAAGCCAAATATGGAATAGACAAGAGCTACCTCTTGCTCAACGAAATGGACTCAACACCGCATATTAAATGCCTAAGAATGTACCTGACTAGTAAGTATCTTAAAACCTATGGATTGCTATGTCTCCGAAAGAGAATCAAGCATGTGTACAGGGGCATAAACGTAGCAGTGATAGGATTGGAGAGGTTCGGTGAGCAAATGAAGACCCTTTGAAGTCATATTGCATGGTACCCATTCCACGGGTTTCAACTACCCAGGTTTAAGGTATTCTTCCTTCAGCTAAAACATGCATGTGGAACCTAGAGTATGATCAACCATGTGATCAGGAGACGTGTTCAAATATGTCTCAGTTTTCGTACCCTGGTACTCGGGTGCAACATTCCAGACGCTTTACTAACACCCTCCCGACTTGGAGAGTCAGTCCCTTTAACCTTCTGTTTGGCCCAGTTTGCAATTTCTGCGGAAGATGAACAGGAATAGCGAGAACCAATGAGAGACTAGCTGGAGGTGTCTGGACGGGCAAATTTAACTCTCATTTCCCACCAGGAAGAGGAATTAACCAAAGGCTCAGCGTGCCGTGCCGGAACCAGATTAGGGCCTGAAGCCATCCTGCAGTGTTGCGGCCAGCTCAAAAGAAAGCGAGTTGAAGAAAGGAGCTCAGGGGCACTGTAATTCACAAACCTGCAGACTTATAAATGACAGCTATCGTCCAAAAATATACTGAAGTAAGGCTGCCAAGAGGACTTGAAAGCGGGGCAGAATTGCAGGAAACCGATTTCAGGAGGCAGACTGGAATTGCATTGAAAGCATAGGAAAAGAGGCAGAACGTCCAAAATGATGCACTTGGCCAAAAAGGGCGTATGCGTTTTTTCCTGAATATATTCAGGAAAAAACGCATACGCCCTTTTTGGCCAACCAAGCAAGCTTGCAAAGGAAATCTGCACTACAATGAAGTCTCACTTCCCCCCGGTCAAAAGGGCCATCTGAAAAAAGTGTAAAATCCAGAAAGGCAGGACAGGCCATGGAGAACTGGGAGCCTTGTTATGCTGATGGGCGGGATGTAAATTGCCAACAGACACTCGGGAGAAGTGTATGGTGTTTCCTGAAACATCTAAAAAACAAAGCAACAGAACCTAGGGCACTTCCACTTATGGTCCTATAGCTTAGGGAAATTAAAATCAAAAAGACACAGCCACCCCAAAGTTTGGGACGCCTCTGTTTACAAGAACCTCGTTTACAGTACAAGTTCAACATTGCAGAACGTGAAAAATGGATAAAGAAGTTGTGGTATTTACTTACAAAGCAATATCACTCAGCAATGAAATCTATGTCATCAGGCCCTTAGCAGCACAATGAGTGGATTCAGGTATGATGATTCTAACTGAAATAAGTCACACAGAAAAAGAAACATCATAAGATATCAGTAATACATGGAATGTAAACTTGGCTACACAGGAACTGAATTACAGAACAGAACAGGGTCTCAAATTTAGAAAACCAACTTATGCTTGCTTAAGGGTAAAGGTGAGTTGGGGTGCTGCATAAAACCAGAGATTGAAATGAGCACAGATAAAGTTCCTTAAGCCAAATATGGAATAGACAAGAGCTACTCCTTGCTCAACGAAATGGACTCAACACCGCATATTAAATGCCTAAGAATGTACCTGACTAGTCAGTATCTTAAAACCTATGGATTGCTATGTCTCCAAAAGAGAATCAAGCATGTGTACAGGGGCATAAACGCAGCAGTGATAGGATTGGAGAGGTTCGGTGAGCAAATGAAGACCCTTTGAAGTCATATTGCATGGTACCCATTCCACGGGTTTCAACTACCCAGGTTTAAGGTATTCTTCCTTCAGGTAAAACATGCATGTGGAACCTAGAGTATGATCAACCATGTGATCGGGAGACGTGTTCAAATATGTCTCAGTTTTCGTACCCTGGTACTCGGGTGCAACATTCCAGACGCTTTACTAACACCCTCCCGACTTGGAGAGTCAGTCCCTTTAACCTCCTGTTTGGCCCAGTTTGCAATTTCTGCGGAAGATGAACAGGAATAGCGAGAACCAATGAGAGACTAGCTGGAGGTGTCTGGACGGGCAAATTTAACTCTCATTTCCCACCAGGAAGAGGAATTAACCAAAGGCTCAGCGTGCCGTGCCGGAACCAGATTAGGGCCTGAAGCCATCCTGCGGTGTTGCGGCCAGCTCAAAAGAAAGCGAGTTGAAGAAAGGAGCTCAGGGGCACTGTAATTCACAAACCTGCAGAGTTATAAATGACAGCTATCGTCCAAAAATATACTGAAGTAAGGCTGCCAAGAGGACTTGAAAGCGGGGCAGAATTGCAGGAAACCGATTTCAGGAGGTAGACTGGAATTGCATTGAAAGCATAGGAAAAGAGGCAGAACGTCCACAATGATGCACTTGGCCAAAAAGGACGTATGCGTTTTTTCCTGAATATATTCAGGAAAAAACGCATACGCCCTTTTTGGCCAACCAAGCAAGCTTGCAAAGGAAATCTGCACTACAATGAAGTCTCACTTCCCCCCGGTCAAAAGGGCCATCTGAAAAAAGTGTAAAATCCAGAAAGGCAGGACAGGCCATGGAGAACTGGGAGCCTTGTTATGCTGATGGGCGGGATGTAAATTGCCAACAGACACTCGGGAGAAGTGTATGGTGTTTCCTGAAACATCTAAAAAACAAAGCAACAGAGCCTAGGGCACTTCCACTTATGGTCCTATAGCTTAGGGAAATTAAAATCAAAAAGACACAGCCACCCCAAACATTGGGACGCCTCTGTTTACAAGAACCTCGTTTACAGTACAAGTTCAACATCGCAGAAAGTGAAAAATGGATAAAGAAGTTGTGGTATTTACTTACAAAGCAATATCACTCAGCAATGAAATCTATGTCATCAGGCCCTTAGCAGCACAATGAGTGGATTCAGGTATGATGATTCTAACTGAAATAAGTCACACAGAAAAAGAAACATCATAAGATATCAGTAATACACGGAATGTAAACTTGGCTACACAGGAACTGAATTACAGAACAGAACAGGGTCTCAAATTTAGAAAACCAACTTATGCTTGCTTAAGGGTAAAGGTGAGTTGGGGTGCTGCATAAAACCAGAGATTGAAATGAGCACAGATAAAGTTCCTTAAGCCAAATATGGAATAGACAAGAGCTACTCCTTGCTCAACGAAATGGACTCAACCCCGCATATTAAATGCCTAAGAATGTACCTGACTAGTAAGTATCTTAAAACCTATGGATTGCTATGTCTCCGAAAGAGAATCAAGCATGTGTACAGGGGCATAAACGCAGCAGTGATAGGATTGGAGAGGTTCGGTGAGCAAATGAAGACCCTTTGAAGTCATATTGCATGGTACCCATTCCACGGGTTTCAACTACCCAGGTTTAAGGTATTCTTCCTTCAGCTAAAACATGCATGTGGAACCTAGAGTATGATCAACCATGTGATCGGGAGACGTGTTCAAATATGTCTCAGTTTTCGTACCCTGGTACTCGGGTGCAACATTCCAGACGCTTTACTAACACCCTCCCGACTTGGAGAGTCAGTCCCTTTAACCTCCTGTTTGGCCCAGTTTGCAATTTCTGCGGAAGATGAACAGGAATAGCGAGAACCAATGAGAGACTAGCTGGAGGTGTCTGGACGGGCAAATTTAACTCTCATTTCCCACCAGGAAGAGGAATTAACCAAAGGCTCAGCGTGCCGTGCCGGAACCAGATTAGGGCCTGAAGCCATCCTGCGGTGTTGCGGCCAGCTCAAAAGAAAGCGAGTTGAAGAAAGGAGCTCAGGGGCACTGTAATTCACAAACCTGCAGAGTTATAAATGACAGCTATCGTCCAAAAATATACTGAAGTAAGGCTGCCAAGAGGACTTGAAAGCGGGGCAGAATTGCAGGAAACCGATTTCAGGAGGCAGACTGGAATTGCATTGAAAGCATAGGAAAAGAGGCAGAACGTCCAAAATGACGCACTTGGCCAAAAAGGTCATATGCGTTTTTTCCTGAATATATTCAGGAAAAAACGCATACGCCCTTTTTGGCCAACCAAGCAAGCTTGCAAAGGAAATCTGCACTACAATGAAGTCTCACTTCCCCCCGGTCAAAAGGGCCATCTGAAAAAAGTGTAAAATCCAGAAAGGCAGGACAGGCCATGGAGAACTGGGAGCCTTGTTATGCTGATGGGCGGGATGTAAATTGCCAACAGACACTCGGGAGAAGTGTATGGTGTTTCCTGAAACATCTAAAAAACAAAGCAACAGAGCCTAGGGCACTTCCACTTATGGTCCTATAGCTTAGGGAAATTAAAATCAAAAAGACACAGCCACCTCAAAGTTTGGGACGCCTCTGTTTACAAGAACCTCGTTTACAGTACAAGTTCAACATCGCAGAAAGTGAAAAATGGATAAAGAAGTTGTGGTATTTACTTACAAAGCAATATCACTCAGCAATGAAATCTATGTCATCAGGCCCTTAGCAGCACAATGAGTGGATTCAGGTATGATGATTCTAACTGAAATAAGTCACACAGAAAAAGAAACATCATAAGATATCAGTAATACACGGAATGTAAACTTGGCTACACAGGAACTGAATTACAGAACAGAACAGGGTCTCAAATTTAGAAAACCAACTTATGCTTGCTTAAGGGGAAAGGTGAGTTGGGGTGCTGCATAAAACCAGAGATTGAAATGAACACAGATAAAGTTCCTTAAGCCAAATATGGAATAGACAAGAGCTACTCCTTGCTCAACGAAATGGACTCAACACCGCATATTAAATGCCTAAGAATGTACCTGACTAGTAAGTATCTTAAAACCTATGGATTGCTATGTCTCCGAAAGAGAATCAAGCATGTGTACAGGGGCATAAACGCAGCAGTGATAGGATTGGAGAGGTTCGGTGAGCAAATGAAGACCCTTTGAAGTCATATTGCATGGTACCCATTCCACGGGTTTCAACTACCCAGGTTTAAGGTATTCTTCCTTCAGCTAAAACATGCATGTGGAACCTAGAGTATGATCAACCATGTGATCGGGAGACATGTTCAAATATGTCTCAGTTTTCGTACCCTGGTACTCGGGTGCAACATTCCAGACGCTTTACTAACACCCTCCCGACTTGGAGAGTCAGTCCCTTTAACCTCCTGTTTGGCCCAGTTTGCAATTTCTGCGGAAGATGAACAGGAATAGCGAGAACCAATGAGAGACTAGCTGGAGGTGTCTGGACGGGCAAATTTAACTCTCATTTCCCACCAGGAAGAGGAATTAACCAAAGGCTCAGCGTGCCGTGCCGGAACCAGATTAGGGCCTGAAGCCATCCTGCGGTGTTGCGGCCAGCTCAAAAGAAAGCGAGTTGAAGAAAGGAGCTCAGGGGCACTGTAATTCACAAACCTGCAGAGTTATAAATGACAGCTATCGTCCAAAAATATACTGAAGTAAGGCTGCCAAGAGGACTTGAAAGCGGGGCAGAATTGCAGGAAACCGATTTCAGGAGGTAGACTGGAATTGCATTGAAAGCATAGGAAAAGAGGCAGAACGTCCAAAATGATGCACTTGGCCAAAAAGGGCGTATGCGTTTTTTCCTGAATATATTCAGGAAAAAACGCATACGCCCTTTTTGGCCAACCAAGCAAACTTGCAAAGGAAATCTGCACTACAATGAAGTCTCACTTCCCCCCGGTCAAAAGGGCCATCTGAAAAAAGTGTAAAATCCAGAAAGACAGGACAGGCCATGGAGAACTTGGAGCCTTGTTATGCTGATGGGCGGGATGTAAATTGCCAACAGACACTCGGGAGAAGTGTATGGTGTTTCCTGAAGCATCTAAAAAACAAAGCAACAGAGCCTAGGGCACTTCCATTTATGGTCCTATAGCTTAGGGAAATTAAAATCAAAAAGACACAGCCACCCCAAAGTTTGGGACGCCTCTGTTTACAAGAACCTCGTTTACAGTACAAGTTCAACATCGCAGAAAGTGAAAAATGGATAAAGAAGTTGTGGTATTTACTTACAAAGCAATATCACTCAGCAATGAAATCTATGTCATCAGGCCCTTAGCAGCACAATGAGTGGATTCAGGTATGATGATTCTAACTGAAATAAGTCACACAGAAAAAGAAACATCATAAGATATCAGTAATACACGGAATGTAAACTTGGCTACACAGGAACTGAATTACAGAACAGAACAGCGTCTCAAATTTAGAAAACCAACTTATGCTTGCTTAAGGGTAAAGGTGAGTTGGGGTGCTGCATAAAACCAGAGATTGAAATGAGCACAGATAAAGTTCCTTAAGCCAAATATGGAATAGACAAGAGCTACTCCTTGCTCAACGAAATGGACTCAACACCGCATATTAAATGCCTAAGAATGTACCTGACTAGTAAGTATCTTAAAACCTATGGATTGCTATGTCTCCGAAAGAGAATCAAGCATGTGTACAGGGGCATAAACGCAGCAGTGATAGGATTGGAGAGGTTCGGTGAGCAAATGAAGACCCTCTGAAATCATATTGCATGGTACCCATTCCACGGGTTTCAACTACCCAGGTTTAAGGTATTCTTCCTTCAGCTAAAACATGCATGTGGAACCTAGAGTATGATCAACCATGTGATCGGGAGACGTGTTCAAATATGTCTCAGTTTTCGTACCCTGGTACTCGGGTGCAACATTCCAGACGCTTTACTAACACCCTCCCGACTTGGAGAGTCAGTCCCTTTAACCTCCTGTTTGGCCCAGTTTGCAATTTCTGCGGAAGATGAACAGGATTAGCGAGAACCAATGAGAGACTAGCTGGAGGTGTCTGGACGGGCAAATTTAACTCTCATTTCCCACCAGGAAGAGGAATTAACCAAAGGCTCAGCGTGCCGTGCCGGAACCAGATTAGGGCCTGAAGCCATCCTGCGGTGTTGCGGCCAGCTCAAAAGAAAGCGAGTTGAAGAAAGGAGCTCAGGGGCACTGTAATTCACAAACCTGCAGAGTTATAAATGACAGCTATCGTCCAAAAATATACTGAAGTAAGGCTGCCAAGAGGACTTGAAAGCGGGGCAGAATTGCAGGAAACCGATTTCAGGAGGCAGACTGGAATTGCATTGAAAGCATAGGAAAAGAGGCAGAACGTCCACAATGATGCACTTGGCCAAAAAGGGCGTATGCGTTTTCTCCTGAATATATTCAGGAAAAAACGCATACGCCCTTTTTGGCCAACCAAGCAAGCTTGCAAAGGAAATCTGCACTACAATGAAGTCTCACTTCCCCCCGGTCAAAAGGGCCATCTGAAAAAAGTGTAAAATCCAGAAAGGCAGGACAGGCCATGGAGAACTGGGAGCCTTGTTATGCTGATGGGCGGGATGTAAATTGCCAACAGACACTCGGGAGAAGTGTATGGTGTTTCCTGAAACATCTAAAAAACAAAGCAACAGAGCCTAGGGCACTTCCACTTATGGTCCTATAGCTTAGGGAAATTAAAATCAAAAAGACACAGCCACCCCAAAGTTTGGGACGCCTCTGTTTACAAGAACCTCGTGTACAGTACAAGTTCAACATCGCAGAAAGTGAAAAATGGATAAAGAAGTTGTGGTATTTACTTACAAAGCAATATCACTCAGCAATGAAATCTATGTCATCAGGCCCTTAGCAGCACAATGAGTGGATTCAGGTATGATGATTCTAACTGAAATAAGTCACACAGAAAAAGAAACATCATAAGATATCAGTAATACACGGAATGTAAACTTGGCTACACAGGAACTGAATTACAGAACAGAACAGGGTCTCAAATTTAGAAAACCAACTTATGCTTGCTTAAGGGGAAAGGTGAGTTGGGGTGCTGCATAAAACCAGAGATTGAAATGAGCACAGATAAAGTTCCTTAAGCCAAATATGGAATAGACAAGAGCTACTCCTTGCTCAACGAAATGGACTCAACACCGCATATTAAATGCCTAAGAATGTACCTGACTAGTCAGTATCTTAAAACCTATGGATTGCTATGTCTCCGAAAGAGAATCAAGCATGTGTACAGGGGCATAAACGCAGCAGTGATAGGATTGGAGAGGTTCGGTGAGCAAATGAAGACCCTTTGAAGTCATATTGCATGGTACCCATTCCACGGGTTTCAACTACCCAGGTTTAAGGTATTCTTCCTTCAGCTAAAACATGCATGTGGAACCTAGAGTATGATCAACCATGTGATCGGGAGACGTGTTCAAATATGTCTCAGTTTTCGTACCCTGGTACTCGGGTGCAACATTCCAGACGCTTTACTAACACCCTCCCGACTTGGAGAGTCAGTCCCTTTAACCTCCTGTTTGGCCCAGTTTGCAATTTCTGCGGAAGATGAACAGGAATAGCGAGAACCAATGAGAGACTAGCTGGAGGTGTCTGGACGGGCAAATTTAACTCTCATTTCCCACCAGGAAGAGGAATTAACCAAAGGCTCAGCGTGCCGTGCCGGAACCAGATTAGGGCCTGAAGCCATCCTGCGGTGTTGCGGCCAGCTCAAAAGAAAGCGAGTTGAAGAAAGGAGCTCAGGGGCACTGTAATTCACAAACCTGCAGAGTTATAAATGACAGCTATCGTCCAAAAATATACTGAAGTAAGGCTGCCAAGAGGACTTGAAAGCGGGGCAGAATTGCAGGAAACCGATTTCAGGAGGTAGACTGGAATTGCATTGAAAGCATAGGAAAAGAGGCAGAACGTCCACAATGATGCACTTGGCCAAAAAGGACGTATGCGTTTTTTCCTGAATATATTCAGGAAAAAACGCATACGCCCTTTTTGGCCAACCAAGCAAGCTTGCAAAGGAAATCTGCACTACAATGAAGTCTCACTTCCCCCCGGTCAAAAGGGCCATCTGAAAAAAGTGTAAAATCCAGAAAGGCAGGACAGGCCATGGAGAACTGGGAGCCTTGTTATGCTGATGGGCGGGATGTAAATTGCCAACAGACACTCGGGAGAAGTGTATGGTGTTTCCTGAAACATCTAAAAAACAAAGCAACAGAGCCTAGGGCACTTCCACTTATGGTCCTATAGCTTAGGGAAATTAAAATCAAAAAGACACAGCCACCCCAAACATTGGGACGCCTCTGTTTACAAGAACCTCGTTTACAGTACAAGTTCAACATCGCAGAAAGTGAAAAATGGATAAAGAAGTTGTGGTATTTACTTACAAAGCAATATCACTCAGCAATGAAATCTATGTCATCAGGCCCTTAGCAGCACAATGAGTGGATTCAGGTATGATGATTCTAACTGAAATAAGTCACACAGAAAAAGAAACATCATAAGATATCAGTAATACACGGAATGTAAACTTGGCTACACAGGAACTGAATTACAGAACAGAACAGGGTCTCAAATTTAGAAAACCAACTTATGCTTGCTTAAGGGGAAAGGTGAGTTGGGGTGCTGCATAAAACCAGAGATTGAAATGAGCACAGATAAAGTTCCTTAAGCCAAATATGGAATAGACAAGAGCTACTCCTTGCTCAACGAAATGGACTCAACCCCGCATATTAAATGCCTAAGAATGTACCTGACTAGTAAGTATCTTAAAACCTATGGATTGCTATGTCTCCGAAAGAGAATCAAGCATGTGTACAGGGGCATAAACGCAGCAGTGATAGGATTGGAGAGGTTCGGTGAGCAAATGAAGACCCTTTGAAGTCATATTGCATGGTACCCATTCCACGGGTTTCAACTACCCAGGTTTAAGGTATTCTTCCTTCAGCTAAAACATGCATGTGGAACCTAGAGTATGATCAACCATGTGATCGGGAGACGTGTTCAAATATGTCTCAGTTTTCGTACCCTGGTACTCGGGTGCAACATTCCAGACGCTTTACTAACACCCTCCCGACTTGGAGAGTCAGTCCCTTTAACCTCCTGTTTGGCCCAGTTTGCAATTTCTGCGGAAGATGAACAGGAATAGCGAGAACCAATGAGAGACTAGCTGGAGGTGTCTGGACGGGCAAATTTAACTCTCATTTCCCACCAGGAAGAGGAATTAACCAAAGGCTCAGCGTGCCGTGCCGGAACCAGATTAGGGCCTGAAGCCATCCTGCGGTGTTGCGGCCAGCTCAAAAGAAAGCGAGTTGAAGAAAGGAGCTCAGGGGCACTGTAATTCACAAACCTGCAGAGTTATAAATGACAGCTATCGTCCAAAAATATACTGAAGTAAGGCTGCCAAGAGGACTTGAAAGCGGGGCAGAATTGCAGGAAACCGATTTCAGGAGGCAGACTGGAATTGCATTGAAAGCATAGGAAAAGAGGCAGAACGTCCAAAATGACGCACTTGGCCAAAAAGGTCATATGCGTTTTTTCCTGAATATATTCAGGAAAAAACGCATACGCCCTTTTTGGCCAACCAAGCAAGCTTGCAAAGGAAATCTGCACTACAATGAAGTCTCACTTCCCCCCGGTCAAAAGGGCCATCTGAAAAAAGTGTAAAATCCAGAAAGGCAGGACAGGCCATGGAGAACTGGGAGCCTTGTTATGCTGATGGGCGGGATGTAAATTGCCAACAGACACTCGGGAGAAGTGTATGGTGTTTCCTGAAACATCTAAAAAACAAAGCAACAGAGCCTAGGGCACTTCCACTTATGGTCCTATAGCTTAGGGAAATTAAAATCAAAAAGACACAGCCACCTCAAAGTTTGGGACGCCTCTGTTTACAAGAACCTCGTTTACAGTACAAGTTCAACATCGCAGAAAGTGAAAAATGGATAAAGAAGTTGTGGTATTTACTTACAAAGCAATATCACTCAGCAATGAAATCTATGTCATCAGGCCCTTAGCAGCACAATGAGTGGATTCAGGTATGATGATTCTAACTGAAATAAGTCACACAGAAAAAGAAACATCATAAGATATCAGTAATACACGGAATGTAAACTTGGCTACACAGGAACTGAATTACAGAACAGAACAGGGTCTCAAATTTAGAAAACCAACTTATGCTTGCTTAAGGGGAAAGGTGAGTTGGGGTGCTGCATAAAACCAGAGATTGAAATGAACACAGATAAAGTTCCTTAAGCCAAATATGGAATAGACAAGAGCTACTCCTTGCTCAACGAAATGGACTCAACACCGCATATTAAATGCCTAAGAATGTACCTGACTAGTAAGTATCTTAAAACCTATGGATTGCTATGTCTCCGAAAGAGAATCAAGCATGTGTACAGGGGCATAAACGCAGCAGTGATAGGATTGGAGAGGTTCGGTGAGCAAATGAAGACCCTTTGAAGTCATATTGCATGGTACCCATTCCACGGGTTTCAACTACCCAGGTTTAAGGTATTCTTCCTTCAGCTAAAACATGCATGTGGAACCTAGAGTATGATCAACCATGTGATCGGGAGACATGTTCAAATATGTCTCAGTTTTCGTACCCTGGTACTCGGGTGCAACATTCCAGACGCTTTACTAACACCCTCCCGACTTGGAGAGTCAGTCCCTTTAACCTCCTGTTTGGCCCAGTTTGCAATTTCTGCGGAAGATGAACAGGAATAGCGAGAACCAATGAGAGACTAGCTGGAGGTGTCTGGACGGGCAAATTTAACTCTCATTTCCCACCAGGAAGAGGAATTAACCAAAGGCTCAGCGTGCCGTGCCGGAACCAGATTAGGGCCTGAAGCCATCCTGCGGTGTTGCGGCCAGCTCAAAAGAAAGCGAGTTGAAGAAAGGAGCTCAGGGGCACTGTAATTCACAAACCTGCAGAGTTATAAATGACAGCTATCGTCCAAAAATATACTGAAGTAAGGCTGCCAAGAGGACTTGAAAGCGGGGCAGAATTGCAGGAAACCGATTTCAGGAGGTAGACTGGAATTGCATTGAAAGCATAGGAAAAGAGGCAGAACGTCCACAATGATGCACTTGGCCAAAAAGGGCGTATGCGTTTTTTCCTGAATATATTCAGGAAAAAACGCATACGCCCTTTTTGGCCAACCAAGCAAACTTGCAAAGGAAATCTGCACTACAATGAAGTCTCACTTCCCCCCGGTCAAAAGGGCCATCTGAAAAAAGTGTAAAATCCAGAAAGACAGGACAGGCCATGGAGAACTGGGAGCCTTGTTATGCTGATGGGCGGGATGTAAATTGCCAACAGACACTCGGGAGAAGTGTATGGTGTTTCCTGAAGCATCTAAAAAACAAAGCAACAGAGCCTAGGGCACTTCCACTTATGGTCCTATAGCTTAGGGAAATTAAAATCAAAAAGACACAGCCACCCCAAAGTTTGGGACGCCTCTGTTTACAAGAACCTCGTTTACAGTACAAGTTCAACATCGCAGAAAGTGAAAAATGGATAAAGAAGTTGTGGTATTTACTTACAAAGCAATATCACTCAGCAATGAAATCTATGTCATCAGGCCCTTAGCAGCACAATGAGTGGATTCAGGTATGATGATTCTAACTGAAATAAGTCACACAGAAAAAGAAACATCATAAGATATCAGTAATACACGGAATGTAAACTTGGCTACACAGGAACTGAATTACAGAACAGAACAGGGTCTCAAATTTAGAAAACCAACTTATGCTTGCTTAAGGGTAAAGGTGAGTTGGGGTGCTGCATAAAACCAGAGATTGAAATGAGCACAGATAAAGTTCCTTAAGCCAAATATGGAATAGACAAGAGCTACTCCTTGCTCAACGAAATGGACTCAACACCGCATATTAAATGCCTAAGAATGTACCTGACTAGTAAGTATCTTAAAACCTATGGATTGCTATGTCTCCGAAAGAGAATCAAGCATGTGTACAGGGGCATAAACGCAGCAGTGATAGGATTGGAGAGGTTCGGTGAGCAAATGAAGACCCTCTGAAATCATATTGCATGGTACCCATTCCACGGGTTTCAACTACCCAGGTTTAAGGTATTCTTCCTTCAGCTAAAACATGCATGTGGAACCTAGAGTATGATCAACCATGTGATCGGGAGACGTGTTCAAATATGTCTCAGTTTTCGTACCCTGGTACTCGGGTGCAACATTCCAGACGCTTTACTAACACCCTCCCGACTTGGAGAGTCAGTCCCTTTAACCTCCTGTTTGGCCCAGTTTGCAATTTCTGCGGAAGATGAACAGGATTAGCGAGAACCAATGAGAGACTAGCTGGAGGTGTCTGGACGGGCAAATTTAACTCTCATTTCCCACCAGGAAGAGGAATTAACCAAAGGCTCAGCGTGCCGTGCCGGAACCAGATTAGGGCCTGAAGCCATCCTGCGGTGTTGCGGCCAGCTCAAAAGAAAGCGAGTTGAAGAAAGGAGCTCAGGGGCACTGTAATTCACAAACCTGCAGACTTATAAATGACAGCTATCGTCCAAAAATATACTGAAGTAAGGCTGCCAAGAGGACTTGAAAGAGGGGCAGAATTGCAGGAAACCGATTTCAGGAGGCAGACTGGAATTGCATTGAAAGCATAGGAAAAGAGGCAGAACGTCCACAATGATGCACTTGGCCAAAAAGGGCGTATGCGTTTTCTCCTGAATATATTCAGGAAAAAACGCATACGCCCTTTTTGGCCAACCAAGCAAGCTTGCAAAGGAAATCTGCACTACAATGAAGTCTCACTTCCCCCCGGTCAAAAGGGCCATCTGAAAAAAGTGTAAAATCCAGAAAGGCAGGACAGGCCATGGAGAACTGGGAGTCTTGTTATGCTGATGGGCGGGATGTAAATTGCCAACAGACACTCGGGAGAAGTGTATGGTGTTTCCTGAAACATCTAAAAAACAAAGCAACAGAGCCTAGGGCACTTCCACTTATGGTCCTATAGCTTAGGGAAATTAAAATCAAAAAGACACAGCCACCCCAAAGTTTGGGACGCCTCTGTTTACAAGAACCTCGTGTACAGTACAAGTTCAACATCGCAGAAAGTGAAAAATGGATAAAGAAGTTGTGGTATTTACTTACAAAGCAATATCACTCAGCAATGAAATCTATGTCATCAGGCCCTTAGCAGCACAATGAGTGGATTCAGGTATGATGATTCTAACTGAAATAAGTCACACAGAAAAAGAAACATCATAAGATATCAGTAATACACGGAATGTAAACTTGGCTCCACAGGAAATGAATTACAGAACAGAACAGGGTCTCAAATTTAGAAAACCAACTTATGCTTGCTTAAGGGTAAAGGTGAGTTGGGGTGCTGCATAAAACCAGAGATTGAAATGAGCACAGATAAAGTTCCTTAAGCCAAATATGGAATAGACAAGAGCTACTCCTTGCTCAACGAAATGGACTCAACACCGCATATTAAATGCCTAAGAATGTACCTGACTAGTCAGTATCTTAAAACCTATGGATTGCTATGTCTCCGAAAGAGAATCAAGCATGTGTACAGGGGCATAAACGCAGCAGTGATAGGATTGGAGAGGTTCGGTGAGCAAATGAAGACCCTTTGAAGTCATATTGCATGGTACCCATTCCACGGGTTTCAACTACCCAGGTTTAAGGTATTCTTCCTTCAGCTAAAAAATGCATGTGGAACCTAGAGTATGATCAACCATGTGATCGGGAGACGTGTTCAAATATGTCTCAGTTTTCGTACCCTGGTACTCGGGTGCAACATTCCAGACGCTTTACTAACACCCTCCCGACTTGGAGAGTCAGTCCCTTTAACCTCCTGTTTGGCCCAGTTTGCAATTTCTGCGGAAGATGAACAGGAATAGCGAGAACCAATGAGAGACTAGCTGGAGGTGTCTGGACGGGCAAATTTAACTCTCATTTCCCACCAGGAAGAGGAATTAACCAAAGGCTCAGCGTGCCGTGCCGGAACCAGATTAGGGCCTGAAGCCATCCTGCGGTGTTGCGGCCAGCTCAAAAGAAAGCGAGTTGAAGAAAGGAGCTCAGGGGCACTGTAATTCACAAACCTGCAGAGTTATAAATGACAGCTATCGTCCAAAAATATACTGAAGTAAGGCTGCCAAGAGGACTTGAAAGCGGGGCAGAATTGCAGGAAACCGATTTCAGGAGGTAGACTGGAATTGCATTGAAAGCATAGGAAAAGAGGCAGAATGTCCACAATGATGCACTTGGCCAAAAAGGGCATATGCGTTTTTTCCTGAATATATTCAGGAAAAAACGCATACGCACTTTTTGGCCAACCAAGCAAGCTTGCAAAGGAAATCTGCACTACAATGAAGTCTCACTTCCCCCCGGTCAAAAGGGCCATCTGAAAAAAGTGTAAAATCCAGAAAGACAGGACAGGCCATGGAGAACTGGGAGCCTTGTTATGCTGATGGGCGGGATGTAAATTGCCAACAGACACTCGGGAGAAGTGTATGGTGTTTCCTGAAACATCTAAAAAACAAAGCAACAGAGCCTAGGGCACTTCCACTTATGGTCCTATAGCTTAGGGAAATTAAAATCAAAAAGACACAGCCACCCCAAAGTTTGGGACGCCTCTGTTTACAAGAACCTCGTTTACAGTACAAGTTCAACATTGCAGAACGTGAAAAATGGATAAAGAAGTTGTGGTATTTACTTACAAAGCAATATCACTCAGCAATGAAATCTATGTCATCAGGCCCTTAGCAGCACAATGAGTGGATTCAGGTATGATGATTCTAACTGAAATAAGTCACACAGAAAAAGAAACATCATAAGATATCAGTAATACACGGAATGTAAACTTGGCTACACAGGAACTGAATTACAGAACAGAACAGGGTCTCAAATTTAGAAAACCAACTTATGCTTGCTTAAGGGTAAAGGTGAGTTGGGGTGCTGCATAAAACCAGAGATTGAAATGAGCACAGATAAAGTTCCTTAAGCCAAATATGGAATAGACAAGAGCTACTCCTTGCTCAACGAAATGGACTCAACACCGCATATTAAATGCCTAAGAATGTACCTGACTAGTCAGTATCTTAAAACCTATGGATTGCTATGTCTCCGAAAGAGAATCAAGCATGTGTACAGGGGCATAAACGCAGCAGTGATAGGATTGGAGAGGTTCGGTGAGCAAATGAAGACCCTTTGAAGTCATATTGCATGGTACCCATTCCACGGGTTTCAACTACCCAGGTTTAAGGTATTCTTCCTTCAGGTAAAACATGCATGTGGAACCTAGAGTATGATCAACCATGTGATTGGGAGACGTGTTCAAATATGTCTCAGTTTTCGTACCCTGGTACTCGGGTGCAACATTCCAGACGCTTTACTAACACCCTCCCGACTTGGAGAGTCAGTCCCTTTAACCTCCTGTTTGGCCCAGTTTGCAATTTCTGCGGAAGATGAACAGGAATAGCGAGAACCAATGAGAGACTAGCTGGAGGTGTCTGGACGGGCAAATTTAACTCTCATTTCCCACCAGGAAGAGGAATTAACCAAAGGCTCAGCGTGCCGTGCCGGAACCAGATTAGGGCCTGAAGCCATCCTGCGGTGTTGCGGCCAGCTCAAAAGAAAGCGAGTTGAAGAAAGGAGCTCAGGGGCACTGTAATTCACAAACCTGCAGAGTTATAAATGACAGCTATCGTCCAAAAATATACTGAAGTAAGGCTGCCAAGAGGACTTGAAAGCGGGGCAGAATTGCAGGAAACCGATTTCAGGAGGTAGACTGGAATTGCATTGAAAGCATAGGAAAAGAGGCAGAACGTCCACAATGATGCACTTGGCCAAAAAGGACGTATGCGTTTTTTCCTGAATATATTCAGGAAAAAATGCATACGCCCTTTTTGGCCAACCAAGCAAGCTTGCAAAGGAAATCTGCACTACAATGAAGTCTCACTTCCCCCCGGTCAAAAGGGCCATCTGAAAAAAGTGTAAAATCCAGAAAGGCAGGACAGGCCATGGAGAACTGGGAGCCTTGTTATGCTGATGGGCGGGATGTAAATTGCCAACAGACACTCGGGAGAAGTGTATGGTGTTTCCTGAAACATCTAAAAAACAAAGCAACAGAGCCTAGGGCACTTCCACTTATGGTCCTATAGCTTAGGGAAATTAAAATCAAAAAGACACAGCCACCCCAAAGTTTGGAACGCCTCTGTTTACAAGAACCTCGTTTACAGTACAAGTTGAACATCGCAGAAAGTGAAAAATGGATAAAGAAGTTGTGGTATTTACTTACAAAGCAATATCACTCAGCAATGAAATCTATGTCATCAGGCCCTTAGCAGCACAATGAGTGGATTCAGGTATGATGATTCTAACTGAAATAAGTCACACAGAAAAAGAAACATCATAAGATATCAGTAATACACGGAATGTAAACTTGGCTACACAGGAACTGAATTACAGAACAGAACAGGGTCTCAAATTTAGAAAACCAACTTATGCTTGCTTAAGGGTAAAGGTGAGTTGGGGTGCTGCATAAAACCAGAGATTGAAATGAGCACAGATAAAGTTCCTTAAGCCAAATATGGAATAGACAAGAGCTACTCCTTGCTCAACGAAATGGACTCAACCCCGCATATTAAATGCCTAAGAATGTACCTGACTAGTAAGTATCTTAAAACCTATGGATTGCTATGTCTCCGAAAGAGAATCAAGCATGTGTACAGGGGCATAAACGCAGCAGTGATAGGATTGGAGAGGTTCGGTGAGCAAATGAAGACCCTTTGAAGTCATATTGCATGGTACCCATTCCACGGGTTTCAACTACCCAGGTTTAAGGTATTCTTCCTTCAGCTAAAACATGCATGTGGAACCTAGAGTATGATCAACCATGTGATCGGGAGACGTGTTCAAATATGTCTCAGTTTTCGTACCCTGGTACTCGGGTGCAACATTCCAGACGCTTTACTAACACCCTCCCGACTTGGAGAGTCAGTTCCTTTAACCTCCTGTTTGGCACAGTTTGCAATTTCTGCGGAAGATGAACAGGATTAGCGAGAACCAATGAGAGACTAGCTGGAGGTGTCTGGACGGGCAAATTTAACTCTCATTTCCCACCAGGAAGAGGAATTAACCAAAGGCTCAGCGTGCCGTGCCGGAACCAGATTAGGGCCTGAAGCCATCCTGCGGTGTTGCGGCCAGCTCAAAAGAAAGCGAGTTGAAGAAAGGAGCTCAGGGGCACTGTAATTCACAAACCTGCAGAGTTATAAATGACAGCTATCGTCCAAAAATATACTGAAGTAAGGCTGCCAAGAGGACTTGAAAGCGGGGCAGAATTGCAGGAAACCGATTTCAGGAGGCAGACTGGAATTGCATTGAAAGCATAGAAAAAGAGGCAGAACGTCCACAATGATGCACTTGGCCAAAAAGGGCGTATGCGTTTTCTCCTGAATATATTCAGGAAAAAACGCATACGCCCTTTTTGGCCAACCAAGCAAGCTTGCAAAGGAAATCTGCACTACAATGAAGTCTCACTTCCCCCCGGTCAAAAGGGCCATCTGAAAAAAGTGTAAAATCCAGAAAGGCAGGACAGGCCATGGAGAACTGGGAGTCTTGTTATGCTGATGGGCGGGATGTAAATTGCCAACAGACACTCGGGAGAAGTGTATGGTGTTTCCTGAAACATCTAAAAAACAAAGCAACAGAGCCTAGGGCACTTCCACTTATGGTCCTATAGCTTAGGGAAATTAAAATCAAAAAGACACAGCCACCCCAAAGTTTGGGACGCCTCTGTTTACAAGAACCTCGTGTACAGTACAAGTTCAACATCGCAGAAAGTGAAAAATGGATAAAGAAGTTGTGGTATTTACTTACAAAGCAATATCACTCAGCAATGAAATCTATGTCATCAGGCCCTTAGCAGCACAATGAGTGGATTCAGGTATGATGATTCTAACTGAAATAAGTCACACAGAAAAAGAAACATCATAAGATATCAGTAATACACGGAATGTAAACTTGGCTCCACAGGAAATGAATTACAGAACAGAACAGGGTCTCAAATTTAGAAAACCAACTTATGCTTGCTTAAGGGTAAAGGTGAGTTGGGGTGCTGCATAAAACCAGAGATTGAAATGAGCACAGATAAAGTTCCTTAAGCCAAATATGGAATAGACAAGAGCTACTCCTTGCTCAACGAAATGGACTCAACACCGCATATTAAATGCCTAAGAATGTACCTGACTAGTCAGTATCTTAAAACCTATGGATTGCTATGTCTCCGAAAGAGAATCAAGCATGTGTACAGGGGCATAAACGCAGCAGTGATAGGATTGGAGAGGTTCGGTGAGCAAATGAAGACCCTTTGAAGTCATATTGCATGGTACCCATTCCACGGGTTTCAACTACCCAGGTTTAAGGTATTCTTCCTTCAGCTAAAACATGCATGTGGAACCTAGAGTATGATCAACCATGTGATCGGGAGACGTGTTCAAATATGTCTCAGTTTTCGTACCCTGGTACTCGGGTGCAACATTCCAGACGCTTTACTAACACCCTCCCGACTTGGAGAGTCAGTCCCTTTAACCTCCTGTTTGGCCCAGTTTGCAATTTCTGCGGAAGATGAACAGGAATAGCGAGAACCAATGAGAGACTAGCTGGAGGTGTCTGGACGGGCAAATTTAACTCTCATTTCCCACCAGGAAGAGGAATTAACCAAAGGCTCAGCGTGCCGTGCCGGAACCAGATTAGGGCCTGAAGCCATCCTGCGGTGTTGCGGCCAGCTCAAAAGAAAGCGAGTTGAAGAAAGGAGCTCAGGGGCACTGTAATTCACAAACCTGCAGAGTTATAAATGACAGCTATCGTCCAAAAATATACTGAAGTAAGGCTGCCAAGAGGACTTGAAAGCGGGGCAGAATTGCAGGAAACCGATTTCAGGAGGTAGACTGGAATTGCATTGAAAGCATAGGAAAAGAGGCAGAATGTCCACAATGATGCACTTGGCCAAAAAGGGCATATGCGTTTTTTCCTGAATATATTCAGGAAAAAACGCATACGCACTTTTTGGTCAACCAAGCAAGCTTGCAAAGGAAATCTGCACTACAATGAAGTCTCACTTCCCCCCGGTCAAAAGGGCCATCTGAAAAAAGTGTAAAATCCAGAAAGACAGGACAGGCCATGGAGAACTGGGAGCCTTGTTATGCTGATGGGCGGGATGTAAATTGCCAACAGACACTCGGGAGAAGTGTATGGTGTTTCCTGAAACATCTAAAAAACAAAGCAACAGAGCCTAGGGCACTTCCACTTATGGTCCTATAGCTTAGGGAAATTAAAATCAAAAAGACACAGCCACCCCAAAGTTTGGGACGCCTCTGTTTACAAGAACCTCGTTTACAGTACAAGTTCAACATTGCAGAACGTGAAAAATGGATAAAGAAGTTGTGGTATTTACTTACAAAGCAATATCACTCAGCAATGAAATCTATGTCATCAGGCCCTTAGCAGCACAATGAGTGGATTCAGGTATGATGATTCTAACTGAAATAAGTCACACAGAAAAAGAAACATCATAAGATATCAGTAATACATGGAATGTAAACTTGGCTACACAGGAACTGAATTACAGAACAGAACAGGGTCTCAAATTTAGAAAACCAACTTATGCTTGCTTAAGGGTAAAGGTGAGTTGGGGTGCTGCATAAAACCAGAGATTGAAATGAGCACAGATAAAGTTCCTTAAGCCAAATATGGAATAGACAAGAGCTACTCCTTGCTCAACGAAATGGACTCAACACCGCATATTAAATGCCTAAGAATGTACCTGACTAGTCAGTATCTTAAAACCTATGGATTGCTATGTCTCCGAAAGAGAATCAAGCATGTGTACAGGGGCATAAACGCAGCAGTGATAGGATTGGAGAGGTTCGGTGAGCAAATGAAGACCCTTTGAAGTCATATTGCATGGTACCCATTCCACGGGTTTCAACTACCCAGGTTTAAGGTATTCTTCCTTCAGGTAAAACATGCATGTGGAACCTAGAGTATGATCAACCATGTGATCGGGAGACGTGTTCAAATATGTCTCAGTTTTCGTACCCTGGTACTCGGGTGCAACATTCCAGACGCTTTACTAACACCCTCCCGACTTGGAGAGTCAGTCCCTTTAACCTCCTGTTTGGCCCAGTTTGCAATTTCTGCGGAAGATGAACAGGAATAGCGAGAACCAATGAGAGACTAGCTGGAGGTGTCTGGACGGGCAAATTTAACTCTCATTTCCCACCAGGAAGAGGAATTAACCAAAGGCTCAGCGTGCCGTGCCGGAACCAGATTAGGGCCTGAAGCCATCCTGCGGTGTTGCGGCCAGCTCAAAAGAAAGCGAGTTGAAGAAAGGAGCTCAGGGGCACTGTAATTCACAAACCTGCAGAGTTATAAATGACAGCTATCGTCCAAAAATATACTGAAGTAAGGCTGCCAAGAGGACTTGAAAGCGGGGCAGAATTGCAGGAAACCAATTTCAGGAGGCAGACTGGAATTGCATTGAAAGCATAGGAAAAGAGGCAGAACGTCCACAATGATGCACTTGGCCAAAAAGGGCGTATGCGTTTTTTCCTGAATATATTCAGGAAAAAACGCATACGCCCTTTTTGGCCAACCAAGCAAGCTTGCAAAGGAAATCTGCACTACAATGAAGTCTCACTTCCCCCCGGTCAAAAGGGCCATCTGAAAAAAGTGTAAAATCCAGAAAGGCAGGACAGGCCATGGAGAACTGGGAGCCTTGTTATGCTGATGGGCGGGATGTAAATTGCCAACAGACACTCGGGAGAAGTGTATGGTGTTTCCTGAAACATCTAAAAAACAAAGCAACAGAGCCTAGGGCACTTCCACTTATGGTCCTATAGCTTAGGGAAATTAAAATCAAAAAGACACAGCCACCCCAAAGTTTGGGACGCCTCTGTTTACAAGAACCTCGTTTACAGTACAAGTTCAACATCGCAGAAAGTGAAAAATGGATAAAGAAGTTGTGGTATTTACTTACAAAGCAATATCACTCAGCAATGAAATCTATGTCATCAGGCCCTTAGCAGCACAATGAGTGGATTCAGGTATGATGATTCTAACTGAAATAAGTCACACAGAAAAAGAAACATCATAAGATATCAGTAATACACGGAATGTAAACTTGGCTACACAGGAACTGAATTACAGAACAGAACAGGGTCTCAAATTTAGAAAACCAACTTATGCTTGCTTAAGGGGAAAGGTGAGTTGGGGTGCTGCATAAAACCAGAGATTGAAATGAGCACAGATAAAGTTCCTTAAGCCAAATATGGAATAGACAAGAGCTACCTCTTGCTCAACGAAATGGACTCAACACCGCATATTAAATGCCTAAGAATGTACCTGACTAGTAAGTATCTTAAAACCTATGGATTGCTATGTCTCCGAAAGAGAATCAAGCATGTGTACAGGGGCATAAACGCAGCAGTGATAGGATTGGAGAGGTTCGGTGAGCAAATGAAGACCCTTTGAAGTCATATTGCATGGTACCCATTCCACGGGTTTCAACTACCCAGGTTTAAGGTATTCTTCCTTCAGCTAAAACATGCATGTGGAACCTAGAGTATGATCAACCATGTGATCGGGAGACGTGTTCAAATATGTCTCAGTTTTCGTACCCTGGTACTCGGGTGCAACATTCCAGACGCTTTACTAACACCCTCCCGACTTGGAGAGTCAGTCCCTTTAACCTCCTGTTTGGCCCAGTTTGCAATTTCTGCGGAAGATGAACAGGAATAGCGAGAACCAATGAGAGACTAGCTGGAGGTGTCTGGACGGGCAAATTTAACTCTCATTTCCCACCAGGAAGAGGAATTAACCAAAGGCTCAGCGTGCCGTGCCGGAACCAGATTAGGGCCTGAAGCCATCCTGCGGTGTTGCGGCCAGCTCAAAAGAAAGCGAGTTGAAGAAAGGAGCTCAGGGGCACTGTAATTCACAAACCTGCAGAGTTATAAATGACAGCTATCGTCCAAAAATATACTGAAGTAAGGCTGCCAAGAGGACTTGAAAGCGGGGCAGAATTGCAGGAAACCGATTTCAGGAGGTAGACTGGAATTGCATTGAAAGCATAGGAAAAGAGGCAGAACGTCCACAATGATGCACTTGGCCAAAAAGGGCGTATGCGTTTTTTCCTGAATATATTCAGGAAGAAACGCATACGCCCGTTTTGGCCAACCAAGCAAGCTTGCAAAGGAAATCTGCACTACAATGAAGTCTCACTTCCCCCCGGTCAAAAGGGCCATCTGAAAAAAGTGTAAAATCCAGAAAGGCAGGACAGGCCATGGAGAACTGGGAGCCTTGTTATGCTGATGGGCGGGATGTAAATTGCCAACAGACACTCGGGAGAAGTGTATGGTGTTTCCTGAAACATCTAAAAAACAAAGCAACAGAGCCTAGGGCACTTCCACTTATGGTCCTATAGCTTAGGGAAATTAAAATCAAAAAGACACAGCCACCCCAAAGTTTGGGACGCCTCTGTTTACAAGAACCTCGTTTACCGTACAAGTTCAATATCACAGAAAGTGAAAAATGGATAAAGAACTTGTGGTACTTACGTACAATGCAGTATCACTCAACAATGAAATCTATGTCATCAGGCCCGTAGCAGCATAATGAGTGGATTCAGGTACTATGATTCTAACTGAAATAAGTCACACAGAAAAAGAAACATCATAAGATATCAGTAATACACGGAATTTAAACTTGGCTACACAGGAACTGAATTACAGAACAGAACAGGGTCTCAAATTTAGAAAACCAACTTATGCTTGCTTAAGGGGAAAGGTGAGTTGGGGTGCTGCATAAAACCAGAGATTGAAATGAGCACAGATAAAGTTCCTTAAGCCAAATATGGAATAGACAAGAGCTACTCCTTGCTCAACGAAATGGACTCAACACCGCATATTAAACGCCTAAGAATGTACCTGACTAGTAAGTATCTTAAAACCTATGGATTGCTATGTCTCCAAAAGAGAATCAAGCGTGTGTACAGGGGCATAAACGCAGCAGTGATAGGATTGGAGAGGTTCGGTGAGCAAATGAAGACCCTTTGAAGTCATATTGCATGGTACCCATTCCACGGGTTTCAACTACCCAGGTTTAAGGTATTCTTCCTTCAGCTAAAACATGCATGTGGAACCTAGAGTATGATCAACCATGTGATTGGGAAATGTGTTCAAATATGTCTCAGTTTTCGTACCCTGGAACTCGGGTGCAACATTCCAGACGCTTTACTAACACCCTCCCGACTTGGAGAGTCAGTCCCTTTAACCTCCTGTTTGGCCCAGTTTGCAAATTCTGCGGAAGATGAACAGAAATAGCGAGAACCAACGAGAGACTAGATGGAGGTGTCTGGACGGGCAAATTTAACTCTCATTTCCCACCAGGAAGAGGAATTAACCAAAGGCTCAGAGTGCCGTGCCGGAACCAGATTAGGGCCTGAAGCCATCCTGCGGTGTTGCGGCCAGCTCAAAAGAAAGCGAGTTGAAGAAAGGAGCTCAGGGGCACTGTAATTCACAAACCTGCAGAGTTATAAATGACAGCTATCGTCCAAAAATATACTGAAGTAAGGCTGCCAAGAGGACTTGAAAGTGGGGCAGAATTGCAGGAAACCAATTTCAGGAGGTAGACTGGAATTGCATTGAAAGCATAGGAAAAGAGGCAGAACGTCCACAATGATGCACTTGGCCAAAAAGGGCGTATGCGTTTTTTCCTGAATATATTCAGGAAGAAACGCATACGCCCGTTTTGGCCAACCAAGCAAGCTTGCAAAGGAAATCTGCACTACAATGAAGTCTCACTTCCCCCCGGTCAAAAGGGCCATCTGAAAAAAGTGTAAAATCCAGAAAGGCAGGACAGGCCATGGAGAACTGGGAGCCTTGTTATGCTGATGGGCGGGATGTAAATTGCCAACAGACACTCGGGAGAAGTGTATGGTGTTTCCTGAAACATCTAAAAAACAAAGCAACAGAGCCTAGGGCACTTCCACTTATGGTCCTATAGCTTAGGGAAATTAAAATCAAAAAGACACAGCCACCCCAAAGTTTGGGACGCCTCTGTTTACAAGAACCTCGTTTACCGTACAAGTTCAATATCACAGAAAGTGAAAAATGGATAAAGAACTTGTGGTACTTACGTACAATGCAGTATCACTCAACAATGAAATCTATGTCATCAGGCCCGTAGCAGCATAATGAGTGGATTCAGGTACTATGATTCTAACTGAAATAAGTCACACAGAAAAAGAAACATCATAAGATATCAGTAATACACGGAATGTAAACTTGGCTACACAGGAACTGAATTACAGAACAGAACAGGGTCTCAAATTTAGAAAACCAACTTATGCTTGCTTAAGGGGAAAGGTGAGTTGGGGTGCTGCATAAAACCAGAGATTGAAATGAGCACAGATAAAGTTCCTTAAGCCAAATATGGAATAGACAAGAGCTACTCCTTGCTCAACGAAATGGACTCAACACCGCATATTAAACGCCTAAGAACGTACCTGACTAGTAAGTATCTTAAAACCTATGGATTGCTATGTCTCCAAAAGAGAATCAAGCGTGTGTACAGGGGCATAAACGCAGCAGTGATAGGATTGGAGAGGTTCGGTGAGCAAATGAAGACCCTTTGAAGTCATATTGCATGGTACCCATTCCACGGGTTTCAACTACCCAGGTTTAAGGTATTCTTCCTTCAGCTAAAACATGCATGTGGAACCTAGAGTATGATCAACCATGTGATCGGGAAATGTGTTCAAATATGTCTCAGTTTTCGTACCCTGGAACTCGGGTGCAACATTCCAGACGCTTTACTAACACCCTCCCGACTTGGAGAGTCAGTCCCTTTAACCTCCTGTTTGGCCCAGTTTGCAATTTCTGCGGAAGATGAACAGGAATAGCGAGAACCAACGAGAGAATAGATGGAGGTGTCTGGACGGGCAAATTTAACTCTCATTTCCCACCAGGAAGAGGAATTAACCAAAGGCTCAGAGTGCCGTGCCGGAACCAGATTAGGGCCTGAAGCCATCCTGCGGTGTTGCGGCCAGCTCAAAAGAAAACGAGTTGAAGAAAGGAGCTCAGGGGCACTGTAATTCACAAACCTGCAGAGTTATAAATGACAGCTATCGTCCAAAAATATACTGAAGTAAGGCTGCCAAGAGGACTTGAAAGTGGGGCAGAATTGCAGGAAACCGATTTCAGGAGGTAGACTGGAATTGCATTGAAAGCATAGGAAAAGAGGCAGAACGTCCACAATGATGCACTTGGCCAAAAAGGGCGTATGCGTTTTTTCCTGAATATATTCAGGAAAAAACGCATACGCCCTTTTTGGCCAACCAGGCAAACTTGCAAAGGAAATCTGCACTACAATGAAGTCTCACTTCCCCCCGGTCAAAAGGGCCATCTGAAAAAAGTGTAAAATCCAGAAAGGCAGGACAGGCCATGGAGAACTGGGAGCCTTGTTATGCTGATGGGCGGGATGTAAATTGCCAACAGACACTCGGGAGAAGTGTATGGTGTTTCCTGAAACATCTAAAAAACAAAGCAACAGAGCCTAGGGCACTTCCACTTATGGTCCTATAGCTTAGGGAAATTAAAATCAAAAAGACACAGCCACCCCAAAGTTTGGGAGGCCTCTGTTTACAAGAACCTCGTTTACCGTACAAGTTCAATATCACAGAAAGTGAAAAATGGATAAAGAACTTGTGGTACTTACGTACAATGCAGTATCACTCAACAATGAAATCTATGTCATCAGGCCCGTAGCAGCATAATGAGTGGATTCAGGTACTATGATTCTAACTGAAATAAGTCACACAGAAAAAGAAACATCATAAGATATCAGTAATACACGGAATGTAAACTTGGCTACACAGGAACTGAATTACAGAACAGAACAGGGTCTCAAATTTAGAAAACCAACTTATGCTTGCTTAAGGGGAAAGGTGAGTTGGGGTGCTGCATAAAACCAGAGATTGAAATGAGCACAGATAAAGTTCCTTAAGCCAAATATGGAATAGACAAGAGCTACTCCTTGCTCAACGAAATGGACTCAACACCGCATATTAAACGCCTAAGAATGTACCTGACTAGTAAGTATCTTAAAACCTATGGATTGCTATGTCTCCAAAAGAGAATCAAGCATGTGTACAGGGGCATAAATGCAGCAGTGATAGGATTGGAGAGGTTCGGTGAGCAAATGAAGACCCTTTGAAGTCATATTGCATGGTACCCATTCCACGGGTTTCAACTACCCAGGTTTAAGGTATTCTTCCTTCAGCTAAAACATGCATGTGGAACCTAGAGTATGATCAACCATGTGATCGGGAAATGTGTTCAAATATATCTCAGTTTTCGTACCCTGGAACTCGGGTGCAACATTCCAGACGCTTTACTAACACCCTCCCGACTTGGAGAGTCAGTCCCTTTAACCTCCTGTTTGGCCCAGTTTGCAAATTCTGCGGAAGATGAACAGGAATAGCGAGAACCAACGAGAGACTAGCTGGAGGTGTCTGGACGGGCAAATTTAACTCTCATTTCCCACCAGGAAGAGGAATTAACCAAAGGCTCAGCGTGCCGTGCCGGAACCAGATTAGGGCCTGAAGCCATCCTGCGGTGTTGCGGCCAGCTCAAAAGAAAGCGAGTTGAAGAAAGGAGCTCAGGGGCACTGTAATTCACAAACCTGCAGAGTTATAAATGACAGCTATCGTCCAAAAATATACTGAAGTAAGGCTGCCAAGAGGACTTGAAAGTGGGGCAGAATTGCAGGAAACCGATTTCAGGAGGTAGACTGGAATTGCATTGAAAGCATAGGAAAAGAGGCAGAACGTCCACAATGATGCACTTGGCCAAAAAGGGCGTATGCGTTTTTTCCTGAATATATTCAGGAAAAAACGCATACGCCCTTTTTGGCCAACCAAGCAAACTTGCAAAGGAAATCTGCACTACAATGAAGTCTCACTTCCCCCCGGTCAAAAGGGCCATCTGAAAAAAGTGTAAAATCCAGAAAGGCAGGACAGGCCATGGAGAACTGGGAGCCTTGTTATGCTGATGGGCGGGATGTAAATTGCCAACAGACACTCGGGAGAAGTGTATGGTGTTTCCTGAAACATCTAAAAAACAAAGCAACAGAGCCTAGGGCACTTCCACTTATGGTCCTATAGCTTAGGGAAATTAAAATCAAAAAGACACAGCCACCCCAAAGTTTGGGACGCCTCTGTTTACAAGAACCTCGTTTACCGTACAAGTTCAATATCACAGAAAGTGAAAAATGGATAAAGAACTTGTGGTACTTACGTACAATGCAGTATCACTCAACAATGAAATCTATGTCATCAGGCCCGTAGCAGCATAATGAGTGGATTCAGGTACTATGATTCTAACTGAAATAAGTCACACAGAAAAAGAAACATCATAAGATATCACTAATACACGGAATGTAAACTTGGCTACACAGGAACTGAATTCCAAAACAGAACAGGGTCTCAAAATTAGAAAACCACCTTATGCTTGCTTAAGGGGAAAGGTGAGTTGGGGTGCTGCATAAAACCAGACATTGAAATGAGCACAGATAAAGTTCCTTAAGCCAAATATGGAATAGCAAGAGCTACTCCTTGCTCAATGAAATGGACTCAACACCCCATATTAAACGCCTAAGAATGTACCTGACTAGTAAGTATCTTAAAACCTATGGATTGCTATGTCTCCAAAAGAGAATCAAGCATGTGTACAGGGGCATAAACGCAGCAGTGATAGGATTGGAGAGGTTCAGTGAGCAAATGAAGACCCTTTGAAGTCATATTGCATGGTACCCATTCCACGGGTCTCAAATCTCCAGGATTAAGGTATTCTTCCTTCAGCTAAAACATGCATGTGGAACCCAGAGTATGATCATCCGTGTGAACGGGAGACATGTTCAAATATGTCTCAGTTTTCCTCCCCTGGTACTCGGGTGCAACATTCCAGACGCTTTACTAACACTCTTCGCACTTGGAGAGTCAGCACCTTTAAGCTCCTGTTTGGCCCAGTTTGCAATTTCTGCGGAAGATGAACAGGAATAGCGAGAACCAATGAGAGACTAGCTGGAGGTGTCTGGACGGGCAAATTTAACTCTCATTTCCCACCAGGAAGAGGAAATAACCAAAGGCTCAGCATGCCGTGCCGGAACCAGATTAGGGCCTGAAGCCATCCTGCGGTGTTGCGGCCAGCTCAAAAGAAAGCGAGTTGAAGAAAGGAGCTCAGGGGCACTGTAATTCACAAACCTGCAGAGTTATAAATGACAGCTATTGTCCAAAAATATACTGAAGTAAGGCTGCCAAGAGGACTTGAAAGCGGGGCAGAATTGCAGGAAACCGATTTCAGGATGTAGACTGGAATTGCATTGAAAGCATAGGAAAAGAGGCAGAACGTCCACAATGATGCACTTGGCCAAAAAGGGCGTATGCGTTTTTTCCTGAATATATTCAGGAAAAAACGCATACGCCCTTTTTGGCCAACCAAGCAAGCTTGCAAAGGAAATCTGCACTACAATGAAGTCTCACTTCCCCCCGGTCAAAAGGGTCATCTGAAAAAAGTGTAAAATCCAGAAAGGCAGGACAGGCCATGGAGAACTGGGAGCCTTGTTATGCTGATGGGCGGGATGTAAATTGCCAACAGACACTCGGGAGAAGTGTATGGTGTTTCCTGAAACATCTAAAAAACAAAGCAACAGAGCCTAGGGCACTTCCACTTATGGTCCTATAGCTTAGGGAAATTAAAATCAAAAAGACACAGCCACCCCAAAGTTTGGGACGCCTCTGTTTACAAGAACCTCGTTTACCGTACAAGTTCAACATCGCAGAAAGTGAAAAATGGATAAAGAAGTTGTGGTATTTACTTACAAAGCAATATCACTCAGCAATGAAATCTATGTCATCAGGCCCTTAGCAGCACAATGAGTGGATTCAGGTATGATGATTCTAACTGAAATAAGTCACACAGAAAAAGAAACATCATAAGATATCAGTAATACACGGAATGTAAACTTGGCTACACAGGAACTGAATTACAGAACAGAACAGGGTCTCAAATTTAGAAAACCAACTTATGCTTGCTTAAGGGGAAAGGTGAGTTGGGGTGCTGCATAAAACCAGAGATTGAAATGAGCACAGATAAAGTTCCTTAAGCCAAATATGGAATAGACAAGAGCTACCTCTTGCTCAACGAAATGGACTCAACACCGCATATTAAAGGCCTAAGAATGTACCTGACTAGTAAGTATCTTAAAACCTATGGATTGCTATGTCTCCGAAAGAGAATCAAGCATGTGTACAGGGGCATAAACGCAGCAGTGATAGGATTGGAGAGGTTCGGTGAGCAAATGAAGACCCTTTGAAGTCATATTGCATGGTACCCATTCCACGGGTTTCAACTACCCAGGTTTAAGGTATTCTTCCTTCAGGTAAAACATGCATGTGGAACCTAGAGTATGATCAACCATGTGATCGGGAGATGTGTTCAAATATGTCTCAGTTTTCATACCCTGGTACTCGGGTGCAACATTCCAGACGCTTTACTAACACCCTCCCGACTTGGAGAGTCAGTCCCTTTAACCTCCTGTTTGGCCCAGTTTGCAATTTCTGCGGAAGATGAACAGGAATAGCGAGAACCAATGAGAGACTAGCTGGAGGTGTCTGGACGGGCAAATTTAACTCTCATATCCCACCAGGAAGAGGAATTAACCAAAGGCTCAGCGTGCCGTGCCGGAACCAGATTAGGGCCTGAAGCCATCCTGCGGTGTTGCGGCCAGCTCTAAAGAAAGCGAGTTGAAGAAAGGAGCTCAGGGGCACTGTAATTCACAAACCTGCAGAGTTATAAATGACAGCTATCGTCCAAAAATATACTGAAGTAAGGCTGCCAAGAGGACTTGAAAGCGGGGCAGAATTGCAGGAAACCGATTTCAGGAGGTAGACTGGAATTGCATTGAAAGCATAGGAAAAGAGGCAGAACGTCCACAATGATGCACTTGGCCAAAAAGGGCGTATGCGTTTTTTCCTGAATATATTCAGGAAAAAACGCATACGCCCTTTTTGGCCAACCAAGCAAGCTTGCAAAGGAAATCTGCACTACAATGAAGTCTCACTTCCCCCCGGTCAAAAGGGCCATCTGAAAAAAGTGTAAAATCCAGAAAGGCAGGACAGGCCATGGAGAACTGGGAGCCTTGTTATGCTGATGGGCGGGATGTAAATTGCCAACAGACACTCGGGAGAAGTGTATGGTGTTTCCTGAAACATCTAAAAAACAAAGCAACAGAGCCTAGGGCACTTCCACTTATGGTCCTATAGCTTAGGGAAATTAAAATCAAAAAGACACAGCCACCTCAAAGTTTGGGACGCCTCTGTTTACAAGAACCTCGTTTACAGTACAAGTTCAACATCGCAGAAAGTGAAAAATGGATAAAGAAGTTGTGGTATTTACTTACAAAGCAATATCACTCAGCAATGAAATCTATGTCATCAGGCCCTTAGCAGCACAATGAGTGGATTCAGGTATGATGATTCTAACTGAAATAAGTCACACAGAAAAAGAAACATCATAAGATATCAGTAATACACGGAATGTAAACTTGGCTACACAGGAACTGAATTACAGAACAGAACAGGGTCTCAAATTTAGAAAACCAACTTATGCTTGCATAAGGGGAAAGGTGAGTTGGGGTGCTGCATAAAACCAGAGATTGAAATGAGCACAGATAAAGTTCCTTAAGCCAAATATGGAATAGACAAGAGCTACCTCTTGCTCAACGAAATGGACTCAACACCGCATATTAAATGCCTAAGAATGTACCTGACTAGTAAGTATCTTAAAACCTATGGATTGCTATGTCTCCGAAAGAGAATCAAGCATGTGTACAGGGGCATAAACGTAGCAGTGATAGGATTGGAGAGGTTCGGTGAGCAAATGAAGACCCTTTGAAGTCATATTGCATGGTACCCATTCCACGGGTTTCAACTACCCAGGTTTAAGGTATTCTTCCTTCAGCTAAAACATGCATGTGGAACCTAGAGTATGATCAACCATGTGATCGGGAGACGTGTTCAAATATGTCTCAGTTTTCGTACCCTGGTACTCGGGTGCAACATTCCAGACGCTTTACTAACACCCTCCCGACTTGGAGAGTCAGTCCCTTTAACCTCCTGTTTGGCCCAGTTTGCAATTTCTGCGGAAGATGAACAGGAATAGCGAGAACCAATGAGAGACTAGCTGGAGGTGTCTGGACGGGCAAATTTAACTCTCATTTCCCACCAGGAAGAGGAATTAACCAAAGGCTCAGCGTGCCGTGCCGGAACCAGATTAGGGCCTGAAGCCATCCTGCGGTGTTGCGGCCAGCTCAAAAGAAAGCGCGTTGAAGAAAGGAGCTCAGGGGCACTGTAATTCACAAACCTGCAGACTTATAAATGACAGCTATCGTCCAAAAATATACTGAAGTAAGGCTGCCAAGAGGACTTGAAAGCGGGGCAGAATTGCAGGAAACCGATTTCAGGAGGCAGACTGGAATTGCATTGAAAGCATAGGAAAAGAGGCAGAACGTCCAAAATGACGCACTTGGCCAAAAAGGTCATATGCGTTTTTTCCTGAATATATTCAGGAAAAAACGCATACGCCCTTTTTGGCCAACCAAGCAAGCTTGCAAAGGAAATCTGCACTACAATGAAGTCTCACTTCCCCCCGGTCAAAAGGGCCATCTGAAAAAAGTGTAAAATCCAGAAAGGCAGGACAGGCCATGGAGAACTGGGAGCCTTGTTATGCTGATGGGCGGGATGTAAATTGCCAACAGACACTCGGGAGAAGTGTATGGTGTTTCCTGAAACATCTAAAAAACAAAGCAACAGAGCCTAGGGCACTTCCACTTATGGTCCTATAGCTTAGGGAAATTAAAATCAAAAAGACACAGCCACCTCAAAGTTTGGGACGCCTCTGTTTACAAGAACCTCGTTTACAGTACAAGTTCAACATCGCAGAAAGTGAAAAATGGATAAAGAAGTTGTGGTATTTACTTACAAAGCAATATCACTCAGCAATGAAATCTATGTCATCAGGCCCTTAGCAGCACAATGAGTGGATTCAGGTATGATGATTCTAACTGAAATAAGTCACACAGAAAAAGAAACATCATAAGATATCAGTAATACACGGAATGTAAACTTGGCTACACAGGAACTGAATTACAGAACAGAACAGGGTCTCAAATTTAGAAAACCAACTTATGCTTGCTTAAGGGGAAAGGTGAGTTGGGGTGCTGCATAAAACCAGAGATTGAAATGAACACAGATAAAGTTCCTTAAGCCAAATATGGAATAGACAAGAGCTACTCCTTGCTCAACGAAATGGACTCAACACCGCATATTAAATGCCTAAGAATGTACCTGACTAGTAAGTATCTTAAAACCTATGGATTGCTATGTCTCCGAAAGAGAATCAAGCATGTGTACAGGGGCATAAACGCAGCAGTGATAGGATTGGAGAGGTTCGGTGAGCAAATGAAGACCCTTTGAAGTCATATTGCATGGTACCCATTCCACGGGTTTCAACTACCCAGGTTTAAGGTATTCTTCCTTCAGCTAAAACATGCATGTGGAACCTAGAGTATGATCAACCATGTGATCGGGAGACATGTTCAAATATGTCTCAGTTTTCGTACCCTGGTACTCGGGTGCAACATTCCAGACGCTTTACTAACACCCTCCCGACTTGGAGAGTCAGTCCCTTTAACCTCCTGTTTGGCCCAGTTTGCAATTTCTGCGGAAGATGAACAGGAATAGCGAGAACCAATGAGAGACTAGCTGGAGGTGTCTGGACGGGCAAATTTAACTCTCATTTCCCACCAGGAAGAGGAATTAACCAAAGGCTCAGCGTGCCGTGCCGGAACCAGATTAGGGCCTGAAGCCATCCTGCGGTGTTGCGGCCAGCTCAAAAGAAAGCGAGTTGAAGAAAGGAGCTCAGGGGCACTGTAATTCACAAACCTGCAGAGTTATAAATGACAGCTATCGTCCAAAAATATACTGAAGTAAGGCTGCCAAGAGGACTTGAAAGCGGGGCAGAATTGCAGGAAACCGATTTCAGGAGGTAGACTGGAATTGCATTGAAAGCATAGGAAAAGAGGCAGAACGTCCACAATGATGCACTTGGCCAAAAAGGGCGTATGCGTTTTTTCCTGAATATATTCAGGAAAAAACGCATATGCCCTTTTTGGCCAACCAAGCAAACTTGCAAAGGAAATCTGCACTACAATGAAGTCTCACTTCCCCCCGGTCAAAAGGGCCATCTGAAAAAAGTGTAAAATCCAGAAAGACAGGACAGGCCATGGAGAACTGGGAGCCTTGTTATGCTGATGGGCAGGATGTAAATTGCCAACAGACACTCGGGAGAAGTGTATGGTGTTTCCTGAAGCATCTAAAAAACAAAGCAACAGAGCCTAGGGCACTTCCACTTATGGTCCTATAGCTTAGGGAAATTAAAATCAAAAAGACACAGCCACCCCAAAGTTTGGGACGCCTCTGTTTACAAGAACCTCGTTTACAGTACAAGTTCAACATCGCAGAAAGTGAAAAATGGATAAAGAAGTTGTGGTATTTACTTACAAAGCAATATCACTCAGCAATGAAATCTATGTCATCAGGCCCTTAGCAGCACAATGAGTGGATTCAGGTATGATGATTCTAACTGAAATAAGTCACACAGAAAAAGAAACATCATAAGATATCAGTAATACACGGAATGTAAACTTGGCTACACAGGAACTGAATTACAGAACAGAACAGGGTCTCAAATTTAGAAAACCAACTTATGCTTGCATAAGGGGAAAGGTGAGTTGGGGTGCTGCATAAAACCAGAGATTGAAATGAGCACAGATAAAGTTCCTTAAGCCAAATATGGAATAGACAAGAGCTACCTCTTGCTCAACGAAATGGACTCAACACCGCATATTAAATGCCTAAGAATGTACCTGACTAGTAAGTATCTTAAAACCTATGGATTGCTATGTCTCCGAAAGAGAATCAAGCATGTGTACAGGGGCATAAACGTAGCAGTGATAGGATTGGAGAGGTTCGGTGAGCAAATGAAGACCCTTTGAAGTCATATTGCATGGTACCCATTCCACGGGTTTCAACTACCCAGGTTTAAGGTATTCTTCCTTCAGCTAAAACATGCATGTGGAACCTAGAGTATGATCAACCATGTGATCGGGAGACGTGTTCAAATATGTCTCAGTTTTCGTACCCTGGTACTCGGGTGCAACATTCCAGACGCTTTACTAACACCCTCCCGACTTGGAGAGTCAGTCCCTTTAACCTCCTGTTTGGCCCAGTTTGCAATTTCTGCGGAAGATGAACAGGAATAGCGAGAACCAATGAGAGACTAGCTGGAGGTGTCTGGACGGGCAAATTTAACTCTCATTTCCCACCAGGAAGAGGAATTAACCAAAGGCTCAGCGTGCCGTGCCGGAACCAGATTAGGGCCTGAAGCCATCCTGCGGTGTTGCGGCCAGCTCAAAAGAAAGCGAGTTGAAGAAAGGAGCTCAGGGGCACTGTAATTCACAAACCTGCAGACTTATAAATGACAGCTATCGTCCAAAAATATACTGAAGTAAGGCTGCCAAGAGGACTTGAAAGCGGGGCAGAATTGCAGGAAACCGATTTCAGGAGGCAGACTGGAATTGCATTGAAAGCATAGGAAAAGAGGCAGAACGTCCAAAATGATGCACTTGGCCAAAAAGGGCGTATGCGTTTTTTCCTGAATATATTCAGGAAAAAACGCATACGCCCTTTTTGGCCAACCAAGCAAGCTTGCAAAGGAAATCTGCACTACAATGAAGTCTCACTTCCCCCCGGTCAAAAGGGCCATCTGAAAAAAGTGTAAAATCCAGAAAGGCAGGACAGGCCATGGAGAACTGGGAGCCTTGTTATGCTGATGGGCGGGATGTAAATTGCCAACAGACACTCGGGAGAAGTGTATGGTGTTTCCTGAAACATCTAAAAAACAAAGCAACAGAGCCTAGGGCACTTCCACTTATGGTCCTATAGCTTAGGGAAATTAAAATCAAAAAGACACAGCCACCTCAAAGTTTGGGACGCCTCTGTTTACAAGAACCTCGTTTACAGTACAAGTTCAACATCGCAGAAAGTGAAAAATGGATAAAGAAGTTGTGGTATTTACTTACAAAGCAATATCACTCAGCAATGAAATCTATGTCATCAGGCCCTTAGCAGCACAATGAGTGGATTCAGGTATGATGATTCTAACTGAAATAAGTCACACAGAAAAAGAAACATCATAAGATATCAGTAATACACGGAATGTAAACTTGGCTACACAGGAACTGAATTACAGAACAGAACAGGGTCTCAAATTTAGAAAACCAACTTATGCTTGCTTAAGGGTAAAGGTGAGTTGGGGTGCTGCATAAAACCAGAGATTGAAATGAGCACAGATAAAGTTCCTTAAGCCAAATATGGAATAGACAAGAGCTACTCCTTGCTCAACGAAATGGACTCAACACCGCATATTAAATGCCTAAGAATGTACCTGACTAGTCAGTATCTTAAAACCTATGGATTGCTATGTCTCCGAAAGAGAATCAAGCATGTGTACAGGGGCATAAATGCAGCAGTGATAGGATTGGAGAGGTTCGGTGAGCAAATGAAGACCCTCTGAAATCATATTGCATGGTACCCATTCCACGGGTTTCAACTACCCAGGTTTAAGGTATTCTTCCTTCAGCTAAAACATGCATGTGGAACCTAGAGTATGATCAACCATGTGATCGGGAGACGTGTTCAAATATGTCTCAGTTTTCGTACCCTGGTACTCGGGTGCAACATTCCAGACGCTTTACTAACACCCTCCCGACTTGGAGAGTCAGTCCCTTTAACCTCCTGTTTGGCCCAGTTTGCAATTTCTGCGGAAGATGAACAGGATTAGCGAGAACCAATGAGAGACTAGCTGGAGGTGTCTGGACGGGCAAATTTAACTCTCATTTCCCACCAGGAAGAGGAATTAACCAAAGGCTCAGCGTGCCGTGCCGGAACCAGATTAGGGCCTGAAGCCATCCTGCGGTGTTGCGGCCAGCTCAAAAGAAAGCGAGTTGAAGAAAGGAGCTCAGGGGCACTGTAATTCACAAACCTGCAGAGTTATAAATGACAGCTATCGTCCAAAAATATACTGAAGTAAGGCTGCCAAGAGGACTTGAAAGCGGGGCAGAATTGCAGGAAACCGATTTCAGGAGGCAGACTGGAATTGCATTGAAAGCATAGGAAAAGAGGCAGAACGTCCACAATGATGCACTTGGCCAAAAAGGGCGTATGCGTTTTTTCCTGAATATATTCAGGAAAAAACGCATACGCCCTTTTTGGCCAACCAGGCAAACTTGCAAAGGAAATCTGCACTACAATGAAGTCTCACTTCCCCCCGGTCAAAAGGGCCATCTGAAAAAAGTGTAAAATCCAGAAAGGCAGGACAGGCCATGGAGAACTGGGAGCCTTGTTATGCTGATGGGCGGGATGTAAATTGCCAACAGACACTCGGGAGAAGTGTATGGTGTTTCCTGAAACATCTAAAAAACAAAGCAACAGAGCCTAGGGCACTTCCACTTATGGTCCTATAGCTTAGGGAAATTAAAATCAAAAAGACACAGCCACCCCAAAGTTTGGGACGCCTCTGTTTACAAGAACCTCGTTTACCGTACAAGTTCAATATCACAGAAAGTGAAAAATGGATAAAGAACTTGTGGTACTTACGTACAATGCAGTATCACTCAACAATGAAATCTATGTCATCAGGCCCGTAGCAGCATAATGAGTGGATTCAGGTACTATGATTCTAACTGAAATAAGTCACACAGAAAAAGAAACATCATAAGATATCAGTAATACACGGAATGTAAACTTGGCTACACAGGAACTGAATTACAGAACAGAACAGGGTCTCAAATTTAGAAAACCAACTTATGCTTGCTTAAGGGGAAAGGTGAGTTGGGGTGCTGCATAAAACCAGAGATTGAAATGAGCACAGATAAAGTTCCTTAAGCCAAATATGGAATAGACAAGAGCTACTCCTTGCTCAACGAAATGGACTCAACACCGCATATTAAACGCCTAAGAATGTACCTGACTAGTAAGTATCTTAAAACCTATGGATTGCTATGTCTCCAAAAGAGAATCAAGCGTGTGTAAAGGGGCATAAACGCAGCAGTGATAGGATTGGAGAGGTTCGGTGAGCAAATGAAGACCCTTTGAAGTCATATTGCATGGTACCCATTCCACGGGTTTCAACTACCCAGGTTTAAGGTATTCTTCCTTCAGCTAAAACATGCATGTGGAACCTAGAGTATGATCAACCATGTGATCGGGAAATGTGTTCAAATATGTCTCAGTTTTCGTACCCTGGAACTCGGGTGCAACATTCCAGACGCTTTACTAACACCCTCCCGACTTGGAGAGTCAGTCCCTTTAACCTCCTGTTTGGCCCAGTTTGCAAATTCTGCGGAAGATGAACAGGAATAGCGAGAACCAACGAGAGACTAGATGGAGGTGTCTGGACGGGCAAATTTAACTCTCATTTCCCACCAGGAAGAGGAATTAACCAAAGGCTCAGAGTGCCGTGCCGGAACCAGATTAGGGCCTGAAGCCATCCTGCGGTGTTGCGGCCAGCTCAAAAGAAAGCGAGTTGAAGAAAGGAGCTCAGGGGCACTGTAATTCACAAACCTGCAGAGTTATAAATGACAGCTATCGTCCAAAAATATACTGAAGTAAGGCTGCCAAGAGGACTTGAAAGTGGGGCAGAATTGCAGGAAACCGATTTCAGGAGGTAGACTGGAATTGCATTGAAAGCATAGGAAAAGAGGCAGAACGTCCACAATGATGCACTTGGCCAAAAAGGGCGTATGCGTTTTTTCCTGAATATATTCAGGAAAAAATGCATACGCCCTTTTTGGCCAACCAGGCAAACTTGCAAAGGAAATCTGCACTACAATGAAGTCTCACTTCCCCCCGGTCAAAAGGGCCATCTGAAAAAAGTGTAAAATCCAGAAAGGCAGGACAGGCCATGGAGAACTGTGAGCCTTGTTATGCTGATGGGCGGGATGTAAATTGCCAACAGACACTCGGGAGAAGTGTATGGTGTTTCCTGAAACATCTAAAAAACAAAGCAACAGAGCCTAGGGCACTTCCACTTATGGTCCTATAGCTTAGGGAAATTAAAATCAAAAAGACACAGCCACCCCAAAGTTTGGGACGCCTCTGTTTACAAGAACCTCGTTTACCGTACAAGTTCAATATCACAGAAAGTGAAAAATGGATAAAGAACTTGTGGTACTTACGTACAATGCAGTATCACTCAACAATGAAATCTATGTCATCAGGCCCGTAGCAGCATAATGAGTGGATTCAGGTACTATGATTCTAACTGAAATAAGTCACACAGAAAAAGAAACATCATAAGATATCAGTAATACACGGAATGTAAACTTGGCTACACAGGAACTGAATTACAGAACAGAACAGGGTCTCAAATTTAGAAAACCAACTTATGCTTGCTTAAGGGGAAAGGTGAGTTGGGGTGCTGCATAAAACCAGAGATTGAAATGAGCACAGATAAAGTTCCTTAAGCCAAATATGGAATAGACAAGAGCTACTCCTTGCTCAACGAAATGGACTCAACACCGCATATTAAACGCCTAAGAATGTACCTGACTAGTAAGTATCTTAAAACCTATGGATTGCTATGTCTCCAAAAGAGAATCAAGCGTGTGTACAGGGGCATAAATGCAGCAGTGATAGGATTGGAGAGGTTCGGTGAGCAAATGAAGACCCTTTGAAGTCATATTGCATGGTACCCATTCCACGGGTTTCAACTACCCAGGTTTAAGGTATTCTTCCTTCAGCTAAAACATGCATGTGGAACCTAGAGTATGATCAACCATGTGATCGGGAAATGTGTTCAAATATATCTCAGTTTTCGTACCCTGGAACTCGGGTGCAACATTCCAGACGCTTTACTAACACCCTCCCGACTTGGAGAGTCAGTCCCTTTAACCTCCTGTTTGGCCCAGTTTGCAAATTCTGCGGAAGATGAACAGGAATAGCGAGAACCAACGAGAGACTAGCTGGAGGTGTCTGGACGGGCAAATTTAACTCTCATTTCCCACCAGGAAGAGGAATTAACCAAAGGCTCAGAGTGCCGTGCCGGAACCAGATTAGGGCCTGAAGCCATCCTGCGGTGTTGCGGCCAGCTCAAAAGAAAGCGAGTTGAAGAAAGGAGCTCAGGGGCACTGTAATTCACAAACCTGCAGAGTTATAAATGACAGCTATCGTCCAAAAATATACTGAAGTAAGGCTGCCAAGAGGACTTGAAAGTGGGGCAGAATTGCAGGAAACCGATTTCAGGAGGTAGACTGGAATTGCATTGAAAGCATAGGAAAAGAGGCAGAACGTCCACAATGATGCACTTGGCCAAAAAGGGCGTATGCGTTTTTTCCTGAATATATTCAGGAAGAAACGCATACGCCCTTTTTGGCCAACCAAGCAAGCTTGCAAAGGAAATCTGCACTACAATGAAGTCTCACTTCCCCCCGGTCAAACGGGCCATCTGAAAAAAGTGTAAAATCCAGAAAGGCAGGACAGGCCATGGAGAACTGGGAGCCTTGTTATGCTGATGGGCGGGATGTAAATTGCCAACAGACACTCGGGAGAAGTGTATGGTGTTTCCTGAAACATCTAAAAAACAAAGCAACAGAGCCTAGGGCACTTCCACTTATGGTCCTATAGCTTAGGGAAATTAAAATCAAAAAGACACAGCCACCCCAAAGTTTGGGACGCCTCTGTTTACAAGAACCTCGATAACCGTACAAGTTCAATATCACAGAAAGTGAAAAATGGATAAAGAACTTGTGGTACTTACGTACAATGCAGTATCACTCAACAATGAAATCTATGTCATCAGGCCCGTAGCAGCATAATGAGTGGATTCAGGTACTATGATTCTAACTGAAATAAGTCACACAGAAAAAGAAACATCATAAGATATCACTAATACACGGAATGTAAACTTGGCTACACAGGAACTGAATTCCAAAACAGAACAGGGTCTCAAAATTAGAAAACCAACTTATGCTTGCTTAAGGGGAAAGGTGAGTTGGGGTGCTGCATAAAACCAGACATTGAAATGAGCACAGATAAAGTTCCTTAAGCCAAATATGGAATAGCAAGAGCTACTCCTTGCTCAATGAAATGGACTCAACACCCCATATTAAACGCCTAAGAATGTACCTGACTAGTAAGTATCTTAAAACCTATGGATTGCTATGTCTCCAAAAGAGAATCAAGCATGTGTACAGGGGCATAAACGCAGCAGTGATAGGATTGGAGAGGTTCAGTGAGCAAATGAAGACCCTTTGAAGTCATATTGCATGGTACCCATTCCACGGGTCTCAACTCTCCAGGTTTAAGGTATTCTTCCTTCAGCTAAAACATGCATGTGGAACCCAGAGTATGATCATCCGTGTGAACGGGAGACATGTTCAAATATGTCTCAGTTTTCCTCCCCTGGTACTCGGGTGCAACATTCCAGACGCTTTACTAACACTCTTCGCACTTGGAGAGTCAGCACCTTTAAGCTCCTGTTTGGCCCAGTTTGCAATTTCTGCGGAAGATGAACAGGAATAGCGAGAACCAATGAGAGACTAGCTGGAGGTGTCTGGACGGGCAAATTTAACTCTCATTTCCCACCAGGAAGAGGAAATAACCAAAGGCTCAGCATGCCGTGCCGGAACCAGATTAGGGCCTGAAGCCATCCTGCGGTGTTGCGGCCAGCTCAAAAGAAAGCGAGTTGAAGAAAGGAGCTCAGGGGCACTGTAATTCACAAACCTGCAGAGTTATGAATGACAGCTATCGTCCAAAAATATACTGAAGTAAGGCTGCCAAGAGGACTTGAAAGCGGGGCAGAATTGCAGGAAACCGATTTCAGGATGTAGACTGGAATTGCATTGAAAGCATAGGAAAAGAGGCAGAACGTCCACAATGATGCACTTGGCCAAAAAGGGCGTATGCGTTTTTTCCTGAATATATTCAGGAAAAAACGCATACGCCCTTTTTGGCCAACCAAGCAAGCTTGCAAAGGAAATCTGCACTACAATGAAGTCTCACTTCCCCCCGGTCAAAAGGGTCATCTGAAAAAAGTGTAAAATCCAGAAAGGCAGGACAGGCCATGGAGAACTGGGAGCCTTGTTATGCTGATGGGCGGGATGTAAATTGCCAACAGACACTCGGGAGAAGTGTATGGTGTTTCCTGAAACATCTAAAAAACAAAGCAACAGAGCCTAGGGCACTTCCACTTATGGTCCTATAGCTTAGGGAAATTAAAATCAAAAAGACACAGCCACCCCAAAGTTTGGGACGCCTCTGTTTACAAGAACCTCGTTTACAGTACAAGTTCAACATCGCAGAAAGTGAAAAATGGATAAAGAAGTTGTGGTATTTACTTACAAAGCAATATCACTCAGCAATGAAATCTATGTCATCAGGCCCTTAGCAGCACAATGAGTGGATTCAGGTATGATGATTCTAACTGAAATAAGTCACACAGAAAAAGAAACATCATAAGATATCAGTAATACACGGAATGTAAACTTGGCTACACAGGAACTGAATTACAGAACAGAACAGGGTCTCAAATTTAGAAAACCAACTTATGCTTGCTTAAGGGGAAAGGTGAGTTGGGGTGCTGCATAAAACCAGAGATTGAAATGAGCACAGATAAAGTTCCTTAAGCCAAATATGGAATAGACAAGAGCTACCTCTTGCTCAACGAAATGGACTCAACACCGCATATTAAACGCCTAAGAATGTACCTGACTAGTAAGTATCTTAAAACCTATGGATTGCTATGTCTCCGAAAGAGAATCAAGCATGTGTACAGGGGCATAAACGCAGCAGTGATAGGATTGGAGAGGTTCGGTGAGCAAATGAAGACCCTTTGAAGTCATATTGCATGGTACCCATTCCACGGGTTTCAACTACCCAGGTTTAAGGTATTCTTCCTTCAGGTAAAACATGCATGTGGAACCTAGAGTATGATCAACCATGTGATCGGGAGATGTGTTCAAATATGTCTCAGTTTTCGTACCCTGGTACTCGGGTGCAACATTCCAGACGCTTTACTAACACCCTCCCGACTTGGAGAGTCAGTCCCTTTAACCTCCTGTTTGGCCCAGTTTGCAATTTCTGCGGAAGATGAACAGGAATAGCGAGAACCAATGAGAGACTAGCTGGAGGTGTCTGGACGGGCAAATTTAACTCACATATCCCAGCAGGAAGAGGAATTAACCAAAGGCTCAGCGTGCCGTGCCGGAACCAGATTAGGGCCTGAAGCCATCCTGCGGTGTTGCGGCCAGCTCAAAAGAAAGCGAGTTGAAGAAAGGAGCTCAGGGGCACTGTAATTCACAAACCTGCAGAGTTATAAATGACAGCTATCGTCCAAAAATATACTGAAGTAAGGCTGCTAAGAGGACTTGAAAGCGGGGCAGAATTGCAGGAAACCGATTTCAGGAGGTAGACTGGAATTGCATTGAAAGCATAGGAAAAGAGGCAGAACGTCCACAATGATGCACTTGGCCAAAAAGGGCGTATGCGTTTTTTCCTGAATATATTCAGGAAAAAACGCATACGCCCTTTTTGGCCAACCAAGCAAGCTTGCAAAGGAAATCTGCACTACAATGAAGTCTCACTTCCCCCCGGTCAAAAGGGCCATCTGAAAAAAGTGTAAAATCCAGAAAGGCAGGACAGGCCATGGAGAACTGGGAGCCTTGTTATGCTGATGGGCGGGATGTAAATTGCCAACAGACACTCGGGAGAAGTGTATGGTGTTTCCTGAAACATCTAAAAAACAAAGCAACAGAGCCTAGGGCACTTCCACTTATGGTCCTATAGCTTAGGGAAATTAAAATCAAAAAGACACAGCCACCCCAAAGTTTGGGACGCCTCTGTTTACAAGAACCTCGTTTACAGTACAAGTTCAACATCGCAGAAAGTGAAAAATGGATAAAGAAGTTGTGGTATTTACTTACAAAGCAATATCACTCAGCAATGAAATCTATGTCATCAGGCCCTTAGCAGCACAATGAGTGGATTCAGGTATGATGATTCTAACTGAAATAAGTCACACAGAAAAAGAAACATCATAAGATATCAGTAATACACGGAATGTAAACTTGGCTACACAGGAACTGAATTACAGAACAGAACAGGGTCTCAAATTTAGAAAACCAACTTATGCTTTCTTAAGGGTAAAGGTGAGTTGGGGTGCTGCATAAAACCAGAGATTGAAATGAGCACAGATAAAGTTCCTTAAGCCAAATATGGAATAGACAAGAGCTACCTCTTGCTCAACGAAATGGACTCAACACCGCATATTAAATGCCTAAGAATGTACCTGACTAGTAAGTATCCTAAAACCTATGGATTGCTATGTCTCCGAAAGAGAATCAAGCATGTGTACAGGGGCATAAACGCAGCAGTGATAGGATTGGAGAGGTTCGGTGAGCAAATGAAGACCCTTTGAAGTCATATTGCATGGTACCCATTCCACGGGTTTCAACTACCCAGGTTTAAGGTATTCTTCCTTCAGCTAAAACATGCATGTGGAACCTAGAGTATGATCAACCATGTGATCGGGAGACGTCTTCAAATATGTCTCAGTTTTCGTACCCTGGTACTCGGGTGCAACATTCCAGACGCTTTACTAACACCCTCCCGACTTGGAGAGTCAGTCCCTTTAACCTCCTGTTTGGCCCAGTTTGCAATTTCTGCGGAAGATGAACAGGAATAGCGAGAACCAATGAGAGACTAGCTGGAGGTGTCTGGACGGGCAAATTTAACTCTCATTTCCCACCAGGAAGAGGAATTAACCAAAGGCTCAGCGTGCCGTGCCGGAACCAGATTAGGGCCTGAAGCCATCCTGCGGTGTTGCGGCCAGCTCAAAAGAAAGCGAGTTGAAGAAAGGAGCTCAGGGGCACTGTAATTCACAAACCTGCAGAGTTATAAATGACAGCTATCGTCCAAAAATATACTGAAGTAAGGCTGCCAAGAGGACTTGAAAGCGGGGCAGAATTGCAGGAAACCGATTTCAGGAGGTAGACTGGAATTGCATTGAAAGCATAGGAAAAGAGGCAGAACGTCCACAATGATGCACTTGGCCATAAAGGGCGTATGCGTTTTTTCCTGAATATATTCAGGAAGAAACGCATACGCCCGTTTTGGCCAACCAAGCAAGCTTGCAAAGGAAATCTGCACTACAATGAAGTCTCACTTCCCCCCGGTCAAAAGGGCCATCTGAAATAAGTGTAAAATCCAGAAAGGCAGGACAGGCCATGGAGAACTGGGAGCCTTGTTATGCTGATGGGCGGGATGTAAATTGCCAACAGACACTCGGGAGAAGTGTATGGTGTTTCCTGAAACATCTAAAAAACAAAGCAACAGAGCCTAGGGCACTTCCACTTATGGTCCTATAGCTTAGGGAAATTAAAATCAAAAAGACACAGCCACCCCAAAGTTTGGGACGCCTCTGTTTACAAGAACCTCGTTTACAGTACAAGTTCAACATCGCAGAAAGTGAAAAATGGATAAAGAAGTTGTGGTATTTACTTACAAAGCAATATCCCTCAGCAATGAAATCTATGTCATCAGGCCCTTAGCAGCACAATGAGTGGATTCAGGTATGATGATTCTAACTGAAATAAGTCACACAGAAAAAGAAACATCATAAGATATCAGTAATACACGGAATGTAAACTTGGCTACACAGGAACTGAATTACAGAACAGAACAGGGTCTCAAATTTAGAAAACCAACTTATGCTTGCTTAAGGGGAAAGGTGAGTTGGGGTGCTGCATAAAACCAGAGATTGAAATGAGCACAGATAAAGTTCCTTAAGCCAAATATGGAATAGACAAGAGCTACTCCTTGCTCAACGAAATGGACTCAACACCGCATATTAAACGCCTAAGAATGTACCTGACTAGTAAGTATCTTAAAACCTATGGATTGCTATGTCTCCAAAAGAGAATCAAGCATGTGTACAGGGGCATAAACGCAGCAGTGATAGGATTGGAGAGGTTCGGTGAGCAAATGAAGACCCTTTGAAGTCATATTGCATGGTACCCATTCCACGGGTCTCAACTCTCCAGGTTTAAGGTATTCTTCCTTCAGCTAAAACATGCATGTGGAACCCAGAGTATGATCATCCGTGTGAACGGGAGACATGTTCAAATATGTCTCAGTTTTCCTCCCCAGGTACTCGGGTGCAACATTCCAGACGCTTTACTAACACTCTCCGCACTTGGAGAGTCAGTCCCTTTAACCTCCTGTTTGGCCCAGTTTGCAATTTCTGCGGAAGATGAACAGGAATAGCGAGAACCAATGAGAGACTAGCTGGAGGTGTCTGGACGGGCAAATTTAACTCTCATTTCCCACCAGGAAGAGGAAATAACCAAAGGCTCAGCATGCCGTGCCGGAACCAGATTAGGGACTGAAGCCATCCTGCGGTGTTGCGGCCAGCTCAAAAGAAAGCGAGTTGAAGAAAGGAGCTCAGGGGCACTGTAATTCACAAACCTGCAGAGTTATAAATGACAGCTATCGTCCAAAAATATACTGAAGTAAGGCTGCCAAGAGGACTTGAAAGCGGGGCAGAATTACAGGAAACCGATTTCAGGAGGTAGACTGGAATTGCATTGAAAGCATAGGAAAAGAGGCAGAACGTCCACAATGATGCACTTGGCCAAAAAGGGCGTATGCGTTTTTTCCTGAATATATTCAGGAAAAAACGCATACGCCCTTTTTGGCCAACCAAGCAAGCTTGCAAAGGAAATCTGCACTACAATGAAGTCTCACTTCCCCCCGGTCAAAAGGGCCATCTGAAAAAAGTGTAAAATCCAGAAAGGCAGGACAGGCCATGGAGAACTGGGAGCCTTGTTATGCTGATGGGCGGGATGTAAATTGCCAACAGACACTCGGGAGAAGTGTATGGTGTTTCCTGAAACATCTAAAAAACAAAGCAACAGAGCCTAGGGCACTTCCACTTATGGTCCTATAGCTTAGGGAAATTAAAATCAAAAAGACACAGCCACCCCAAAGTTTGGGACGCCTCTGTTTACAAGAACCTCGTTTACAGTACAAGTTCAACATCGCAGAAAGTGAAAAATGGATAAAGAAGTTGTGGTATTTACTTACAAAGCAATATCACTCAGCAATGAAATCTATGTCATCAGGCCCTTAGCAGCACAATGAGTGGATTCAGGTATGATGATTCTAACTGAAATAAGTCACACAGAAAAAGAAACATCATAAGATATCAGTAATACACGGAATGTAAACTTGGCTACACAGGAACTGAATTACAGAACAGAACAGGGTCTCAAATTTAGAAAACCAACTTATGCTTGCTTAAAGGTAAAGGTGAGTTGGGGTGCTGCATAAAACCAGAGATTGAAATGAACACAGATAAAGTTCCTTAAGCCAAATATGGAATAGACAAGAGCTACTCCTTGCTCAACGAAATGGACTCAACACCGCATATTAAATGCCTAAGAATGTACCTGACTAGTAAGTATCTTAAAACCTATGGATTGCTATGTCTCCGAAAGAGAATCAAGCATGTGTACAGGGGCATAAACGCAGCAGTGATAGGATTGGAGAGGTTCGGTGAGCAAATGAAGACCCTTTGAAGTCATATTGCATGGTACCCATTCCACGGGTTTCAACTACCCAGGTTTAAGGTATTCTTCCTTCAGCTAAAACATGCATGTGGAACCTAGAGTATGATCAACCATGTGATCGGGAAATGTGTTCAAATATGTCTCAGTTTTCGTACCCTGGAACTCGGGTGCAACATTCCAGACGCTTTACTAACACCCTCCCGACTTGGAGAGTCAGTCCCTTTAACCTCCTGTTTGGCCCAGTTTGCAAATTCTGCAGAAGATGAACAGGAATAGCGAGAACCAATGAGAGACTAGCTGGAGGTGTCTGGACGGGCAAATTTAACTCTCATTTCCCACCAGGAAGAGGAATTAACCAAAGGCTCAGCGTGCCGTGCCGGAACCAGATTAGGGCCTGAAGCCATCCTGCGGTGTTGCGGCCAGCTCAAAAGAAAGCGAGTTGAAGAAAGGAGCTCAGGGGCACTGTAATTCACAAACCTGCAGAGTTATAAATGACAGCTATCGTCCAAAAATATACTGAAGTAAGGCTGCCAAGAGGACTTGAAAGTGGGGCAGAATTGCAGGAAACCGATTTCAGGAGGTAGACTGGAATTGCATTGAAAGCATAGGAAAAGAGGCAGAACGTCCACAATGATGCACTTGGCCAAAAAGGGCGTACGCGTTTTTTCCTGAATATATTCAGGAAAAAACGCGTACGCCCTTTTTGGCCAACCAAGCAAACTTGCAAAGGAAATCTGCACTACAATGAAGTCTCACTTCCCCCCGGTCAAAAGGGCCATCTGAAAAATGTGTAAAATCCAGAAAGGCAGGACAGGCCATGGAGAACTGGGAGCCTTGTTATGCTGATGGGCGGGATGTAAATTGCCAACAGACACTCGGGAGAAGTGTATGCTGTTTCCTGAAACATCTAAAAAACAAAGCAACAGAGCCTAGGGCACTTCCACTTATGGTCCTATAGCTTAGGGAAATTAAAATCAAAAAGACACAGCCACCCCAAAGTTTGGGACGCCTCTGTTTACAAGAACCTCGTTTACAGTACAAGTTCAACATCGCAGAAAGTGAAAAATGGATAAAGAAGTTGTGGTATTTACTTACAAAGCAATATCACTCAGCAATGAAATCTATGTCATCAGGCCCTTAGCAGCACAATGAGTGGATTCAGGTATGATGATTCTAACTGAAATAAGTCACACAGAAAAAGAAACATCATAAGATATCAGTAATACACGGAATGTAAACTTGGCTACACAGGAACTGAATTACAGAACAGAACAGGGTCTCAAATTTAGAAAACCAACTTATGCTTGCTTAAGGGTAAAGGTGAGTTGGGGTGCTGCATAAAACCAGAGATTGAAATGAGCACAGATAAAGTTCCTTAAGCCAAATATGGAATAGACAAGAGCTACTCCTTGCTCAACGAAATGGACTCAACACCGCATATTAAACGCCTAAGAATGTACCTGACTAGTAAGTATCTTAAAACCTATGGATTGCTATGTCTCCGAAAGAGAATCAAGCATGTGTACAGGGGCATAAACGCAGCAGTGATAGGATTGGAGAGGTTCGGTGAGCAAATGAAGACCCTTTGAAGTCATATTGCATGGTACCCATTCCACGGGTTTCAACTACCCAGGTTTAAGGTATTCTTCCTTCAGCTAAAACATGCATGTGGAACCTAGAGTATGATCAACCATGTGCTCGGGAGACGTGTTCAAATATGTCTCAGTTTTCGTACCCTGGAACTCGGGTGCAACATTCCAGACGCTTTACTAACACCCTCCCGACTTGGAGAGTCAGTCCCTTTAACCTCCTGTTTGGCCCAGTTTGCAATTTCTGCGGAAGATGAACAGGAATAGCGAGAACCAATGAGAGACTAGCTGGAGGTGTCTGGACGGGCAAATTTAACTCTCATTTCCCACCAGGAAGAGGAATTAACCAAAGGCTCAGCGTGCCGTGCCGGAACCAGATTAGGGCCTGAAGCCATCCTGCGGTGTTGCGGCCAGCTCAAAAGAAAGCGAGTTGAAGAAAGGAGCTCAGGGGCACTGTAATTCACAAACCTGAAGAGTTATAAATGACAGCTATCGTCCAAAAATATACTGAAGTAAGGCTGCCAAGAGGACTTGAAAGCGGGGCAGAATTGCAGGAAACCGATTTCAGGAGGTAGACTGGAATTGCATTGAAAGCATAGGAAAAGAGGCAGAACGTCCACAATGATGCACTTGGCCAAAAAGGGCGTATGCGTTTTTTCCTGAATATATTCAGGAAAAAATGCATACGCCCTTTTTGGCCAACCAAGCAAGCTTGCAAAGGAAATCTGCACTACAATGAAGTCTCACTTCCCCCCGGTCAAAAGGGCCATCTGAAAAAAGTGTAAAATCCAGAAAGGCAGGACAGGCCATGGAGAACTGGGAGCCTTGTTATGCTGATGGGCGGGATGTAAATTGCCAACAGACACTCGGGAGAAGTGTATGGTGTTTCCTGAAACATCTAAAAAACAAAGCAACAGAGCCTAGGGCACTTCCACTTATGGTCCTATAGCTTAGGGAAATTAAAATCAAAAAGACACAGCCACCCCAAAGTTTGGGACGCCTCTGTTTACAAGAACCTCGTTTACAGTACAAGTTCAACATCGCAGAAAGTGAAAAATGGATAAAGAAGTTGTGGTATTTACTTACAAAGCAATATCACTCAGCAATGAAATCTATGTCATCAGGCCCTTAGCAGCACAATGAGTGGATTCAGGTATGATGATTCTAACTGAAATAAGTCACACAGAAAAAGAAACATCATAAGATATCAGTAATACACGGAATGTAAACTTGGCTACACAGGAACTGAATTACAGAACAGAACAGGGTCTCAAATTTAGAAAACCAACTTATGCTTTCTTAAGGGTAAAGGTGAGTTGGGGTGCTGCATAAAACCAGAGATTGAAATGAGCACAGATAAAGTTCCTTAAGCCAAATATGGAATAGACAAGAGCTACCTCTTGCTCAACGAAATGGACTCAACACCGCATATTAAATGCCTAAGAATGTACCTGACTAGTAAGTATCTTAAAACCTATGGATTGCTATGTCTCCGAAAGAGAATCAAGCATGTGTACAGGGGCATAAACGCAGCAGTGATAGGATTGGAGAGGTTCGGTGAGCAAATGAAGACCCTTTGAAGTCATATTGCATGGTACCCATTCCACGGGTTTCAACTACCCAGGTTTAAGGTATTCTTCCTTCAGGTAAAACATGCATGTGGAACCTACAGTATGATCAACCATGTGATCGGGAGATGTGTTCAAATATGCCTCAGTTTTCGTACCCTGGTACTCGGGTGCAACATTCCAGACGCTTTACTAACACCCTCCCGACTTGGAGAGTCAGTCCCTTTAACCTCCTGATTGGCCCAGTTTGCAATTTCTGCGGAAGATGAACAGGAATATCGAGAACCAATGAGAGACTAGCTGGAGGTGTCTGGACGGGCAAATTTAACTCTCATTTCCCACCAGGAAGAGGAATTAACCAAAGGCTCAGCGTGCCGTGCCAGAACCAGATTAGGGCCTGAAGCCATCCTGCGGTGTTGCGGCCAGCTCAAAACAAAGCGAGTTGAAGAAAGGAGCTCAGGGGCACTGTAATTCACAAACCTGCAGAGTTATAAATGACAGCTATCGTCCAAAAATATACTGAAGTAAGGCTGCCAAGAGGACTTGAAAGCGGGGCAGAATTGCAGGAAACCGATTTCAGGAGGTAGACTGGAATTGCATTGAAAGCATAGGAAAAGAGGCAGAACGTCCACAATGATGCACTTGACCAAAAAGGTCGTATGCGTTTTTTCCTGAATATATTCAGGTAAAAACGCATACGCCCTTTTTGGCCAACCAAGCAAGCTTGCAAAGGAAATCTGCACTACAATGAAGTCTCACTTCCCCCCGGTCAAAAGGGCCATCTGAAAAAAGTGTAAAATCCAGAAAGGCAGGACAGGCCATGGAGAACTGGGAGCCTTGTTATGCTGATGGGCGGGATGTAAATTGCCAACAGACACTCGGGAGAAGTGTATGGTGTTTCCTGAAACATCTAAAAAACAAAGCAACAGAGCCTAGGGCACTTCCACTTATGGTCCTATAGCTTAGGGAAATTAAAATCAAAAAGACACAGCCACGCCAAACATTGGGACGCCTCTGTTTACAAGAACCTCGTTTACAGTACAAGTTCAACATCGCAGAAAGTGAAAAATGGATAAAGAAGTTGTGGTATTTACTTACAAAGCAATATCACTCAGCAATGAAATCTATGTCATCAGGCCCTTAGCAGCACAATGAGTGGATTCAGGTATGATGATTCTAACTGAAATAAGTCACACAGAAAAAGAAACATCATAAGATATCAGTAATACACGGAATGTAAACTTGGCTACACAGGAACTGAATTACAGAACAGAACAGGGTCTCAAATTTAGAAAACCAACTTATGCTTTCTTAAGGGTAAAGGTGAGTTGGGGTGCTGCATAAAACCAGAGATTGAAATGAGCACAGATAAAGTTCCTTAAGCCAAATATGGAATAGACAAGAGCTACCTCTTGCTCAACGAAATGGACTCAACACCGCATATTAAATGCCTAAGAATGTACCTGACTAGTAAGTATATTAAAACCTATGGATTGCTATGTCTCCGAAAGAGAATCAAGCATGTGTACAGGGGCATAAACGCAGCAGTGATAGGATTGGAGAGGTTCGGTGAGCAAATGAAGACCCTTTGAAGTCATATTGCATGGTACCCATTCCACGGGTTTCAACTACCCAGGTTTAAGGTATTCTTCCTTCAGCTAAAACATGCATGTGGAACCTAGAGTATGATCAACCATGTGATCGGGAGACGTGTTCAAATATGTCTCAGTTTTCGTACCCTGGTACTCGGGTGCAACATTCCAGACGCTTTACTAACACCCTCCCGACTTGGAGAGTCAGTCCCTTTAACCTCCTGTTTGGCCCAGTTTGCAATTTCTGCGGAAGATGAACAGGAATAGCGAGAACCAATGAGAGACTAGCTGGAGGTGTCTGGACGGGCAAATTTAACTCTCATTTCCCACCAGGAAGAGGAATTAACCAAAGGCTCAGCGTGCCGTGCCGGAACCAGATTAGGGCCTGAAGCCATCCTGCGGTGTTGCGGCCAGCTCAAAAGAAAGCGAGTTGAAGAAAGGAGCTCAGGGGCACTGTAATTCACAAACCTGCAGAGTTATAAATGACAGCTATCGTCCAAAAATATACTGAAGTAAGGCTGCCAAGAGGACTTGAAAGCGGGGCAGAATTGCAGGAAACCGATTTCAGGAGGTAGACTGGAATTGCATTGAAAGCATAGGAAAAGAGGCAGAACGTCCACAATGATGCACTTGGCCATAAAGGGCGTATGCGTTTTTTCCTGAATATATTCAGGAAGAAACGCATACGCCCGTTTTGGCCAACCAAGCAAGCTTGCAAAGGAAATCTGCACTACAATGAAGTCTCACTTCCCCCCGGTCAAAAGGGCCATCTGAAAAAAGTGTAAAATCCAGAAAGGCAGGACAGGCCATGGAGAACTGGGAGCCTTGTTATGCTGATGGGCGGGATGTAAATTGCCAACAGACACTCGGGAGAAGTGTATGCTGTTTCCTGAAACATCTAAAAAACAAAGCAACAGAGCCTAGGGCACTTCCACTTATGGTCCTATAGCTTAGGGAAATTAAAATCAAAAAGACACAGCCACCCCAAAGTTTGGGACGCCTCTGTTTACAAGAACCTCGTTTACAGTACAAGTTCAACATCGCAGAAAGTGAAAAATGGATAAAGAAGTTGTGGTATTTACTTACAAAGCAATATCCCTCAGCAATGAAATCTATGTCATCAGGCCCTTAGCAGCACAATGAGTGGATTCAGGTATGATGATTCTAACTGAAATAAGTCACACAGAAAAAGAAACATCATAAGATATCACTAATACACGGAATGTAAACTTGGCTACACAGGAACTGAATTCCAAAACAGAACAGGGTCTCAAAATTAGAAAACCAACTTATGCTTGCTTAAGGGGAAAGGTGAGTTGGGGTGCTGCATAAAACCAGACATTGAAATGAGCACAGATAAAGTTCCTTAAGCCAAATATGGAATAGCAAGAGCTACTCCTTGCTCAATGAAATGGACTCAACACCCCATATTAAACGCCTAAGAATGTACCTGACTAGTAAGTATCTTAAAACCTATGGATTGCTATGTCTCCAAAAGAGAATCAAGCATGTGTACAGGGGCATAAACGCAGCAGTGATAGGATTGGAGAGGTTCAGTGAGCAAATGAAGACCCTGTGAAGTCATATTGCATGGTACCCATTCCACGGGTCTCAACTCTCCAGGTTTAAGGTATTCTTCCTTCAGCTAAAACATGCATGTGGAACCCAGAGTATGATCATCCGTGTGAACGGGAGACATGTTCAAATATGTCTCAGTTTTCCTCCCCTGGTACTCGGGTGCAACATTCCAGACGCTTTACTAACACTCTCCGCACTTGGAGAGTCAGCACCTTTAAGCTCCTGTTTGGCCCAGTTTGCAATTTCTGCGGAAGATGAACAGGAATAGCGAGAACCAATGAGAGACTAGCTGGAGGTGTCTGGACGGGCAAATTTAACTCTCATTTCCCACCAGGAAGAGGAAATAACCAAAGGCTCAGCATGCCGTGCCGGAACCAGATTAGGGCCTGAAGCCATCCTGCGGTGTTGCGGCCAGCTCAAAAGAAAGCGAGTTGAAGAAAGGAGTTCAGGGGCACTGTAATTCACAAACCTGCAGAGTTATAAATGACAGCTATCGTCCAAAAATATACTGAAGTAAGGCTGCCAAGAGGACTTGAAAGCGGGGCAGAATTGCAGGAAACCGATTTCAGGAGGTAGACTGGAATTGCATTGAAAGCATAGGAAAAGAGGCAGAACGTCCACAATGATGCACTTGGCCAAAAAGGGCGTATGCGTTTTTTCCTGAATATATTCAGGAAAAAACGCATACGCCCTTTTTGGCCAACCAAGCAAGCTTGCAAAGGAAATCTGCACTACAATGAAGTCTCACTTCCCCCCGGTCAAAAGGGCCATCTGAAAAAAGTGTAAAATCCAGAAAGGCAGGACAGGCCATGGAGAACTGGGAGCCTTGTTATGCTGATGGGCGGGATGTAAATTGCCAACAGACACTCGGGAGAAGTGTATGGTGTTTCCTGAAACATCTAAAAAACAAAGCAACAGAGCCTAGGGCACTTCCACTTATGGTCCTATAGCTTAGGGAAATTAAAATCAAAAAGACACAGCCACCCCAAAGTTTGGAACGCCTCTGTTTACAAGAACCTCGTTTACAGTACAAGTTCAACATCGCAGAAAGTGAAAAATGGATAAAGAAGTTGTGGTATTTACTTACAAAGCAATATCACTCAGCAATGAAATCTATGTCATCAGGCCCTTAGCAGCACAATGAGTGGATTCAGGTATGATGATTCTAACTGAAATAAGTCACACAGAAAAAGAAACATCATAAGATATCAGTAATACACGGAATGTAAACTTGGCTACACAGGAACTGAATTACAGAACAGAACAGGGTCTCAAATTTAGAAAACCAACTTATGCTTGCTTAAGGGTAAAGGTGAGTTGGGGTGCTGCATAAAACCAGAGATTGAAATGAGCACAGATAAAGTTCCTTAAGCCAAATATGGAATAGACAAGAGCTACCTCTTGCTCAACGAAATGGACTCAACACCGCATATTAAATGCCTAAGAATGTACCTGACTAGTAAGTATCTTAAAACCTATGGATTGCTATGTCTCCGAAAGAGAATCAAGCATGTGTACAGGGGCATAAACGCAGCAGTGATAGGATTGGAGAGGTTCGGTGAGCAAATGAAGACCCTTTGAAGTCATATTGCATGGTACCCATTCCACGGGTTTCAACTACCCAGGTTTAAGGTATTCTTCCTTCAGCTAAAACATGCATGTGGAACCTAGAGTATGATCAACCATGTGATCGGGAGACGTGTTCAAATATGTCTCAGTTTTCGTACCCTGGTACTCGGGTGCAACATTCCAGACGCTTTACTAACACCCTCCCGACTTGGAGAGTCAGTCCCTTTAACCTCCTGTTTGGCCCAGTTTGCAATTTCTGCGGAAGATGAACAGGAATAGCGAGAACCAATGAGAGACTAGCTGGAGGTGTCTGGACGGGCAAATTTAACTCTCATTTCCCACCAGGAAGAGGAATTAACCAAAGGCTCAGCGTGCCGTGCCGGAACCAGATTAGGGCCTGAAGCCATCCTGCGGTGTTGCGGCCAGCTCAAAAGAAAGCGAGTTGAAGAAAGGAGCTCAGGGGCACTGTAATTCACAAACCTGCAGAGTTATAAATGACAGCTATCGTCCAAAAATATACTGAAGTAAGGCTGCCAAGAGGACTTGAAAGCGGGGCAGAATTGCAGGAAACCGATTTCAGGAGGTAGACTGGAATTGCATTGAAAGCATAGGAAAAGAGGCAGAACGTCCACAATGATGCACTTGGCCAAAAAGGGCGTATGCGTTTTTTCCTGAATATATTCAGGAAAAAACGCATACGCCCTTTTTGGCCAACCAAGCAAGCTTGCAAAGGAAATCTGCACTACAATGAAGTCTCACTTCCCCCCGGTCAAAAGGGCCATCTGAAAAAAGTGTAAAATCCAGAAAGGCAGGACAGGCCATGGAGAACTGGGAGCCTTGTTATGCTGATGGGCGGGATGTAAATTGCCAACAGACACTCGGGAGAATTGTATGGTGTTTCCTGAAACATCTAAAAAACAAAGCAACAGAGCCTAGGGCACTTCCACTTATGGTCCTATAGCTTAGGGAAATTAAAATCAAAAAGACACAGCCACCCCAAAGTTTGGGACGCCTCTGTTTACAAGAACCTCGTTTACAGTACAAGTTGAACATCGCAGAAAGTGAAAAATGGATAAAGAAGTTGTGGTATTTACTTACAAAGCAATATCACTCAGCAATGAAATCTATGTCATCAGGCTCTTAGCAGCACAATGAGTGGATTCAGGTATGATGATTCTAACTGAAATAAGTCACACAGAAAAAGAAACATCATAAGATATCAGTAATACACGGAATGTAAACTTGGCTACACAGGAACTGAATTACAGAACAGAACAGGGTCTCAAATTTAGAAAACCAACTTATGCTTGCTTAAGGGTAAAGGTGAGTTGGGGTGCTGCATAAAACCAGAGATTGAAATGAGCACAGATAAACTTCCTTAAGCCAAATATGGAATAGACAAGAGCTACTCCTTGCTCAACGAAATGGACTCAACACCGCATATTAAACGCCTAAGAATGTACCTGACTAGTAAGTATCTTAAAACCTATGGATTGCTATGTCTCCAAAAGATAATCAAGCGTGTGTACAAGGGCATAAACGCAGCAGTGATAGGATTGGAGAGGTTCGGTGAGCAAATGAAGACCCTTTGAAGTCATATTGCATGGTACCCATTCCACGGGTTTCAACTACCCAGGTTTAAGGTATTCTTCCTTCAGCTAAAACATGCATGTGGAACCTAGAGTATGATCAACCATGTGATCGGGAAATGTGTTCAAATATGTCTCAGTTTTCGTACCCTGGAACTCGGGTGCAACATTCCAGACGCTTTACTAACACCCTCCCGACTTGGAGAGTCAGTCCCTTTAACCTCCTGTTTGGCCCAGTTTGCAAATTCTGCAGAAAATGAACAGGAATAGCGAGAACCAATGAGAGACTAGCTGGAGGTGTCTGGACGGGCAAATTTAACTCTCATTTCCCACGAGGAAGAGGAATTAACCAAAGGCTCAGCGTGCCGTGCCGGAACCAGATTAGGGCCTGAAGCCATCCTGCGGTGTTGCGGCCAGCTCAAAAGAAAGCGAGTTGAAGAAAGGAGCTCAGGGGCACTGTAATTCACAAACCTGCAGAGTTATAAATGACAGCTATCGTCCAAAAATATACTGAAGTAAGGCTGCCAAGAGGACTTGAAAGTGGGGCAGAATTGCAGGAAACCGATTTCAGGAGGTAGACTGGAATTGCATTGAAAGCATAGGAAAAGAGGCAGAACGTCCACAATGATGCACTTGGCCAAAAAGGGCGTACGCGTTTTTTCCTGAATATATTCAGGAAAAAACGCGTACGCCCTTTTTGGCCAACCAAGAAAACTTGCAAAGGAAATCTGCACTACAATGAAGTCTCACTTCCCCCCGGTCAAAAGGGCCATCTGAAAAATGTGTAAAATCCAGAAAGGCAGGACAGGCCATGGAGAACTGGGAGCCTTGTTATGCTGATGGGCGGGATGTAAATTGCCAACAGACACTCGGGAGAAGTGTATGGTGTTTCCTGAAACATCTAAAAAACAAAGCAACAGAGCCTAGGGCACTTCCACTTATGGTCCTATAGCTTAGGGAAATTAAAATCAAAAAGACACAGCCACCCCAAAGTTTGGGACGCCTCTGTTTACAAGAACCTCGTTTACAGTACAAGTTCAACATCGCAGAAAGTGAAAAATGGATAAAGAAGTTGTGGTATTTACTTACAAAGCAATATCACTCAGCAATGAAATCTATGTCATCAGGCCCTTAGCAGCACAATGAGTGGATTCAGGTATGATGATTCTAACTGAAATAAGTCACACAGAAAAAGAAACATCATAAGATATCAGTAATACACGGAATGTAAACTTGGCTACACAGGAACTGAATTACAGAACAGAACAGGGTCTCAAATTTAGAAAACCAACTTATGCTTGCTTAAGGGTAAAGGTGAGTTGGGGTGCTGCATAAAACCAGAGATTGAAATGAGCACAGATAAAGTTCCTTAAGCCAAATATGGAATAGACAAGAGCTACTCCTTGCTCAACGAAATGGACTCAACACCGCATATTAAACGCCTAAGAATGTACCTGACTAGTAAGTATCTTAAAACCTATGGATTGCTATGTCTCCGAAAGAGAATCAAGCATGTGTACAGGGGCATAAACGCAGCAGTGATAGGATTGGAGAGGTTCGGTGAGCAAATGAAGACCCTTTGAAGTCATATTGCATGGTACCCATTCCACGGGTTTCAACTACCCAGGTTTAAGGTATTCTTCCTTCAGCTAAAACATGCATGTGGAACCTAGAGTATGATCAACCATGTGCTCGGGAGACGTGTTCAAATATGTCTCAGTTTTCGTACCCTGGAACTCGGGTGCAACATTCCAGACGCTTTACTAACACCCTCCCGACTTGGAGAGTCAGTCCCTTTAACCTCCTGTTTGGCCCAGTTTGCAATTTCTGCGGAAGATGAACAGGAATAGCGAGAACCAATGAGAGACTAGCTGGAGGTGTCTGGACGGGCAAATTTAACTCTCATTTCCCACCAGGAAGAGGAATTAACCAAAGGCTCAGCGTGCCGTGCCGGAACCAGATTAGGGCCTGAAGCCATCCTGCGGTGTTGCGGCCAGCTCAAAAGAAAGCGAGTTGAAGAAAGGAGCTCAGGGGCACTGTAATTCACAAACCTGAAGAGTTATAAATGACAGCTATCGTCCAAAAATATACTGAAGTAAGGCTGCCAAGAGGACTTGAAAGCGGGGCAGAATTGCAGGAAACCGATTTCAGGAGGTAGACTGGAATTGCATTGAAAGCATAGGAAAAGAGGCAGAACGTCCACAATGATGCACTTGGCCAAAAAGGGCGTATGCGTTTTTTCCTGAATATATTCAGGAAAAAACGCATACGCCCTTTTTGGCCAACCAAGCAAGCTTGCAAAGGAAATCTGCACTACAATGAAGTCTCACTTCCCCCCGGTTAAAAGGGCCATCTGAAAAAAGTGTAAAATCCAGAAAGGCAGGACAGGCCATGGAGAACTGGGAGCCTTGTTATGCTGATGGGCGGGATGTAAATTGCCAACAGACACTCGGGAGAAGTGTATGGTGTTTCCTGAAACATCTAAAAAACAAAGCAACAGAGCCTAGGGCACTTCCACTTATGGTCCTATAGCTTAGGGAAATTAAAATAAAAAAGACACAGCCACCCCAAAGTTTGGGACGCCTCTGTTTACAAGAACCTCGTTTACAGTACAAGTTCAACATCGCAGAAAGTGAAAAATGGATAAAGAAGTTGTGGTATTTACTTACAAAGCAATATCACTCAGCAATGAAATCTATGTCATCAGGCCCTTAGCAGCACAATGAGTGGATTCAGGTATGATGATTCTAACTGAAATAAGTCACACAGAAAAAGAAACATCATAAGATATCAGTAATACACGGAATGTAAACTTGGCTACACAGGAACTGAATTACAGAACAGAACAGGGTCTCAAATTTAGAAAACCAACTTATGCTTTCTTAAGGGTAAAGGTGAGTTGGGGTGCTGCATAAAACCAGAGATTGAAATGAGCACAGATAAAGTTCCTTAAGCCAAATATGGAATAGACAAGAGCTACCTCTTGCTCAACGAAATGGACTCAACACCGCATATTAAATGCCTAAGAATGTACCTGACTAGTAAGTATCTTAAAACCTATGGATTGCTATGTCTCCGAAAGAGAATCAAGCATGTGTACAGGGGCATAAACGCAGCAGTGATAGGATTGGAGAGGTTCGGTGAGCAAATGAAGACCCTTTGAAGTCATATTGCATGGTACCCATTCCACGGGTCTCAAATCTCCAGGATTAAGGTATTCTTCCTTCAGCTAAAACATGCATGTGGAACCTAGAGTATGATCAACCATGTGATCGGGAGACGTGTTCAAATATGTCTCAGTTTTCGTACCCTGGTACTCGGGTGCAACATTCCAGACGCTTTACTAACACCCTCCCGACTTGGAGAGTCAGTCCCTTTAACCTCCTGTTTGGCCCAGTTTGCAATTTCTGCGGAAGATGAACAGGAATAGCGAGAACCAATGAGAGACTAGCTGGAGGTGTCTGGACGGGCAAATTTAACTCTCATTTCCCACCAGGAAGAGGAATTAACCAAAGGCTCAGCGTGCCGTGCCGGAACCAGATTAGGGCCTGAAGCCATCCTGCGGTGTTGCGGCCAGCTCAAAAGAAAGCGCGTTGAAGAAAGGAGCTCAGGGGCACTGTAATTCACAAACCTGCAGAGTTATAAATGACAGCTATCGTCCAAAAATATACTGAAGTAAGGCTGCCAAGAGGACTTGAAACCGGGGCAGAATTGCAGGAAACCGATTTCAGGAGGCAGACTGGAATTGCATTGAAAGCATAGGAAAAGAGGCAGAACGTCCACAATGATGCACTTGGCCAAAAAGGGCGTATGCGTTTTTTCCTGAATATATTCAGGAAAAAACGCATACGAACTTTTTGGCCAACCAAGCAAGCTTGCAAAGGAAATCTGCACTACAATGAAGTCTCACTTCCCCCCGGTCAAAAGGGCCATCTGAAAAAAGTGTAAAATCCAGAAAGGCAGGACAGGCCATGGAGAACTGGGAGCCTTGTTATGCTGATGGGCGGGATGTAAATTGCCAACAGACACTAGGGAGAAGAGTATGGTGTTTCCAGAAACATCTAAAAAACAAAGCAACAGAGCCTAGGGCACTTCCACTTATGGTCCTATAGCTTAGGGAAATTAAAATCAAAAAGACACAGCCACCCCAAAGTTTGGGATGCCTCTGTTTACAAGAACCTCGTTTACAGTACAAGTTCAACATCACAGAAAGTGAAAAATGGATAAAGAAGTTGTGGTATTTACTTACAAAGCAATATCACTCAGCAATGAAATCTATGTCATCAGGCCCTTAGTAGCACAATGAGTGGATTCAGGTATGATGATTCTAACTGAAATAAGTCACACAGAAAAAGAAACATCATAAGATATCAGTAATACACGGAATGTAAACTTGGCTACACAGGAACTGAATTACAGAACAGAACAGGGTCTCAAATTCAGAAAACCAACTTATGCTTGCTTAAGGGGAAAGGTGAGTTGGGGTGCTGCATAAAACCAGAGATTGAAATGAGCACAGATAAAGTTCCTTAAGCCAAATATGGAATAGACAAGAGCTACTCCTTGCTCAACGAAATGGACTCAACACCGCATATTAAATGCCTAAGAATGTACCTGACTAGTAAGTATCCTAAAACCTATGGATTGCTATGTCTCCGAAAGAGAATCAAGCATGTGTACAGGGGCATAAACGCAGCAGTGATAGGATTGGAGAGGTTCGGTGAGCAAATGAAGACCCTTTGAAGTCATATTGCATGGTACCCATTCCACGGGTTTCAACTACCCAGGTTTAAGGTATTCTTCCTTCAGCTAAAACATGCATGTGGAACCTAGAGTATGATCAACCATGTGATCGGGAGACGTGTTCAAATATGTCTCAGTTTTCGTACCCTGGTACTCGGGTGCAACATTCCAGACGCTTTACTAACACCCTCCCGACTTGGAGAGTCAGTCCCTTTAACCTCCTGTTTGGCCCAGTTTGCAATTTCTGCGGAAGATGAACAGGAATAGCGAGAACCAATGAGAGACTAGCTGGAGGTGTCTGGACGGGCAAATTTAACTCTCATTTCCCACCAGGAAGAGGAATTAACCAAAGGCTCAGCGTGCCGTGCCGGAACCAGATTAGGGCCTGAAGCCATCCTGCGGTGTTGCGACCAGCTCAAAAGAAAGCGAGTTGAAGAAAGGAGCTCAGGGGCACTGTAATTCACAAACCTGCAGAGTTATAAATGACAGCTATCGTCCAAAAATATACTGAAGTAAGGCTGCCAAGAGGACTTGAAAGCGGGGCAGAATTGCAGGAAACCGATTTCAGGAGGTAGACTGGAATTGCATTGAAAGCATAGGAAAAGAGGCAGAACGTCCACAATGATGCACTTGGCCAAAAAGGGCGTATGCGTTTTTTCCTGAATATATTCAGGAAGAAACGCATACGCCCTTTTTGGCCAACCAAGCAAGCTTGCAAAGGAAATCTGCACTACAATGAAGTCTCACTTCCCCCCGGTCAAAAGGGCCATCTGAAAAAAGTGTAAAATCCAGAAAGACAGGACAGGCCATGGAGAACTGGGAGCCTTGTTATGCTGATGGGCGGGATGTAAATTGCCAACAGACACTCGGGAGAAGTGTATGGTGTTTCCTGAAACATCTAAAAAACAAAGCAACAGAGCCTAGGGCACTTCCACTTATGGTCCTATAGCTTAGGGAAATTAAAATCAAAAAGACACAGCCACCCCAAAGTTTGGGACGCCTCTGTTTACAAGAACCTCGTTTACAGTACAAGTTCAACATCGCAGAAAGTGAAAAATGGATAAAGAAGTTGTGGTATTTACTTAAAAAGCAATATCACTCAGCAATGAAATCTATGTCATCAGGCCCTTAGCAGCACAATGAGTGGATTCAGGTATGATGATTCTAACTGAAATAAGTCACACAGAAAAAGAAACATCATAAGATATCAGTAATACACGGAATGTAAACTTGGCTACACAGGAACTGAATTACAGAACAGAACAGGGTCTCAAATTTAGAAAACCAACTTATGCTTGCTTAAGGGTAAAGTTGAGTTGGGGTGCTGCATAAAACCAGAGATTGAAATGAACACAGATAAAGTTCCTTAAGCCAAATATGGAATAGACAAGAGCTACTCCTTGCTCAACGAAATGGACTCAACACCGCATATTAAACGCCTAAGAATGTACCTGACTAGTAAGTATCTTAAAACCTATGGATTGCTATGTCTCCGAAAGAGAATCAAGCATGTGTACAGGGGCATAAACGCAGCAGTGATAGGATTGGAGAGGTTCGGTGAGCAAATGAAGACCCTCTGAAGTCATATTGCATGGTACCCATTCCACGGGTTTCAACTACCCAGGTTTAAGGTATTCTTCCTTCAGCTAAAACATGCATGTGGAACCTAGAGTATGATCAACCATGTGATCGGGAGACGTGTTCAAATATGTCTCAGTTTTCGTACCCTGGTACTCGGGTGCAACATTCCAGACGCTTTACTAACACCCTCCCGACTTGGAGAGTCAGTCCCTTTAACCTCCTGTTTGGCCCAGTTTGCAATTTCTGCGGAAGATGAACAGGAATAGCGAGAACCAATGAGAGACTAGCTGGAGGTGTCTGGACGGGCAAATTTAACTCTCATTTCCCACCAGGAAGAGGAATTAACCAAAGGCTCAGCGTGCCGTGCCGGAACCAGATTAGGGCCTGAAGCCATCCTGCAGTGTTGCGGCCAGCTCAAAAGAAAGCGAGTTGAAGAAAGGAGCTCAGGGGCACTGTAATTCACAAACCTGCAGAGTTATAAATGACAGCTATCGTCCAAAAATATACTGAAGTAAGGCTGCCAAGAGGACTTGAAAGCGGGGCAGAATTGCAGGAAACCGATTTCAGGAGGCAGACTGGAATTGCATTGAAAGCATAGGAAAAGAGGCAGAACGTCCACAATGATGCACTTGGCCAAAAAGTGCGTATGCGTTTTTTCCTGAATATATTCAGGAAGAAACGCATACGCCCTTTCTGGCCAACCAAGCAAGCGTGCAAAGGAAATCTGCACTACAATGAAGTCTCACTTCCCCCCGGTCAAAAGGGCCATCTGAAAAAAGTGTAAAATCCAGAAAGACAGGACAGGCCATGGAGAACTGGGAGCCTTGTTATGCTGATGGGCGGGACTTAAATTGCCAACAGACACTCGGGAGAAGTGTATGGTGTTTCCTGAAACATCTAAAAAACAAAGCAACAGAGCCTAGGGCACTTCCACTTATGGTCCTATAGCTTAGGGAAATTAAAATCAAAAAGACACAGCCACCCCAAAGTTTGGGACGCCTCTGTTTACAAGAACCTCGTTTACAGTACAAGTTCAACATCGCAGAAAGTGAAAAATGGATAAAGAAGTTGTGGTATTTACTTACAAAGCAATATCACTCAGCAATGAAATCTATGTCATCAGGCCCTTAGCAGCACAATGAGTGGATTCAGGTATGATGATTCTAACTGAAATAAGTCACACAGAAAAAGAAACATCATAAGATATCAGTAATACACGGAATGTAAACTTGGCTACACAGGAACTGAATTACAGAACAGAACAGGGTCTCAAATTTAGAAAACCAACTTATGCTTGCTTAAGGGTAAAGGTGAGTTGGGGTGCTGCATAAAACCAGAGATTGAAATGAACACAGATAAAGTTCCTTAAGCCAAATATGGAATAGACAAGAACTACTCCTTGCTCAACGAAATGGACTCAACACCGCATATTAAATGCCTAAGAATGTACCTGACTAGTAAGTATCTTAAAACCTATGGATTGCTATGTCTCCGAAAGAGAATCAAGCATGTGTACAGGGGCATAAACGCAGCAGTGATAGGATTGGAGAGGTTCGGTGAGCAAATGAAGACCCTTTGAAGTCATATTGCATGGTACCCATTCCACGGGTTTCAACTACCCAGGTTTAAGGTATTCTTCCTTCAGCTAAAACATGCATGTGGAACCTAGAGTATGATCAACCATGTGATCGGGAGACGTGTTCAAATATGTCTCAGTTTTCGCACTCTGGTACTCGGGTGCAACATTCCAGACGCTTTACTAACACCCTCCCGACTTGGAGAGTCAGTCCCTTTAACCTCCTGTTTGGCCCAGTTTGCAATTTCTGCGGAAGATGAACAGGAATAGCGAGAACCAATGAGAGACTAGCTGGAGGTGTCTGGACGGGCAAATTTAACTCTCATTTCCCACCAGGAAGAGGAATTAACCAAAGGCTCAGCGTGCCGTGCCGGAACCAGATTAGGGCCTGAAGCCATCCTGCGGTGTTGCGGCCAGCTCAAAAGAAAGCGAGTTGAAGAAAGGAGCTCAGGGGCACTGTAATTCACAAACCTGCAGACTTATAAATGACAGCTATCGTCCAAAAATATACTGAAGTAAGGCTGCCAAGAGGACTTGAAAGCGGGGCAGAATTGCAGGAAACCAATTTCAGGAGGCAGACTGGAATTGCATTGAAAGCATAGGAAAAGAGGCAGAACGTCCACAATGATGCACTTGGCCAAAAAGGGCGTATGCCTTTTTTCCTGAATATATTCAGGAAGAAACGCATACGCCCTTTTTGGCCAACCAAGCAAGCTTGCAAAGGAAATCTGCACTACAATGAAGTCTCACTTCCCCCCGGTCAAAAGGGCCATCTGAAAAAAGTGTAAAATCCAGAAAGACAGGACAGGCCATGGAGAACTGGGAGCCTTGTTATGCTGATGGGCGGGATGTAAATTGCCAACAGACACTCGGGAGAAGTGTATGGTGTTTCCTGAAACATCTAAAAAACAAAGCAACAGAGCCTAGGGCACTTCCACTTATGGTCCTATAGCTTAGGGAAATTAAAATCAAAAAGACACAGCCACCCCAAAGTTTGGGACGCCTCTGTTTACAAGAACCTCGTTTACAGTACAAGTTCAACATCGCAGAAAGTGAAAAATGGATAAAGAAGTTGTGGTATTTACTTACAAAGCAATATCACTCAGCAATGAAATCTATGTCATCAGGCCCTTAGCAGCACAATGAGTGGATTCAGGTATTATGATTCTAACTGAAATAAGTCACACAGAAAAAGAAACATCATAAGATATCAGTAATACACGGAATGTAAACTTGGCTACACAGGAACTGAATTACAGAACAGAACAGGGTCTCAAATTTAGAAAACCAACTTATGCTTGCTTAAGGGTAAAGGTGAGTTGGGGTGCTGCATAAAACCAGAGATTGAAATGAACACAGATAAAGTTCCTTAATCCAAATATGGAATAGACAAGAGCTACTCCTTGCTCAACGAAATGGACTCAACACCGCATATTAAATGCCTAAGAATGTACCTGACTAGTAAGTATCTTAAAACCTATGGATTGCTATGTCTCCGAAAGAGAATCAAGCATGTGTACAGGGGCATAAACGCAGCAGTGATAGGATTGGAGAGGTTCGGTGAGCAAATGAAGACCCTCTGAATTCATATTGCATGGTACCCATTCCACGGGTTTCAACTACCCAGGTTTAAGGTATTCTTCCTTCAGCTAAAACATGCATGTGGAACCTAGAGTATGATCAACCATGTGATCGGGAGACGTGTTCAAATATGTCTCAGTTTTCGTACCCTGGTACTCGGGTGCAACATTCCAGACGCTTTACTAACACCCTCCCGACTTGGAGAGTCAGTCCCTTTAACCTCCTGTTTGGCCCAGTTTGCAATTTCTGCGGAAGATGAACAGGAATAGCGAGAACCAATGAGAGACTAGCTGGAGGTGTCTGGACGGGCAAATTTAACTCTCATTTCCCACCAGGAAGAGGAATTAACCAAAGGCTCAGCGTGCCGTGCCGGAACCAGATTAGGGCCTGAAGCCATCCTGCAGTGTTGCGGCCAGCTCAAAAGAAAGCGAGTTGAAGAAAGGAGCTCAGGGGCACTGTAATTCACAAACCTGCAGAGTTATAAATGACAGCTATCGTCCAAAAATATACTGAAGTAAGGCTGCCAAGAGGACTTGAAAGCGGGGCAGAATTGCAGGAAACCGATTTCAGGAGGCAGACTGGAATTGCATTGAAAGCATAGGAAAAGAGGCAGAACGTCCACAATGATGCACTTGGCCAAAAAGGGCGTATGCGTTTTTTCCTGAATATATTCAGGAAGAAACGCATACGCCCTTTCTGGCCAACCAAGCAAGCGTGCAAAGGAAATCTGCACTACAATGAAGTCTCACTTCCCCCCGGTCAAAAGGGCCATCTGAAAAAAGTGTAAAATCCAGAAAGACAGGACAGGCCATGGAGAACTGGGAGCCTTGTTATGCTGATGGGCGGGACTTAAATTGCCAACAGACACTCGGGAGAAGTGTATGGTGTTTCCTGAAACATCTAAAAAACAAAGCAACAGAGCCTAGGGCACTTCCACTTATGGTCCTATAGCTTAGGGAAATTAAAATCAAAAAGACACAGCCACCCCAAAGTTTGGGACGCCTCTGTTTACAAGAACCTCGTTTACAGTACAAGTTCAACATCGCAGAAAGTGAAAAATGGATAAAGAAGTTGTGGTATTTACTTACAAAGCAATATCACTCAGCAATGAAATCTATGTCATCAGGCCCTTAGCAGCACAATGAGTGGATTCAGGTATGATGATTCTAACTGAAATAAGTCACACAGAAAAAGAAACATCATAAGATATCAGTAATACACGGAATGTAAACTTGGCTACACAGGAACTGAATTACAGAACAGAACAGGGTCTCAAATTTAGAAAACCAACTTATGCTTGCTTAAGGGGAAAGGTGAGTTGGGGTGCTGCATAAAACCAGAGACTGAAATGAGCACAGATAAAGTTCCTTAAGCCAAATATGGAATAGACAAGAGCTACTCCTTGCTCAACGAAATGGACTCAACACCGCATATTAAATGCCTAAGAATGTACCTGACTAGTAAGTATCTTAAAACCTATGGATTGCTATGTCTCCGAAAGAGAATCAAGCATGTGTACAGGGGCATAAACGCAGCAGTGATAGGATTGGAGAGGTTCGGTGAGCAAATGAAGACCCTTTGAAGTCATATTGCATGGTACCCATTCCACGGGTTTCAACTACCCAGGTTTAAGGTATTCTTCCTTCAGCTAAAACATGCATGTGGAACCTAGAGTATGATCAACCATGTGATCGGGAGACGTGTTCAAATATGTCTCAGTTTTCGTACCCTGGTACTCGGGTGCAACATTCCAGATGCTTTACTAACACCCTCCCGACTTGGAGAGTCAGTCCCTTTAACCTCCTGTTTGGCCCAGTTTGCAATTTCTGCGGAAGATGAACAGGAATAGCGAGAACCAATGAGAGACTAGCTGGAGGTGTCTGGACGGGCAAATTTAACTCTCATTTCCCACCAGGAAGAGGAATTAACCAAAGGCTCAGCGTGCCGTGCCGGAACCAGATTAGGGCCTGAAGCCATCCTGCGGTGTTGCGGCCAGCTCAAAAGAAAGCGAGTTGAAGAAAGGAGCTCAGGGGCACTGTAATTCACAAACCTGCAGAGTTATAAATGACAGCTATCGTCCAAAAATATACTGAAGTAAGGCTGCCAAGAGGACTTGAAAGCGGGGCAGAATTGCAGGAAACCGATTTCAGGAGGCAGACTGGAATTGCATTGAAAGCATAGGAAAAGAGGCAGAACGTCCACAATGATGCACTTGGCCAAAAAGGGCGTATGCGTTTTTTCCTGAATATATTCAGGAAAAAACGCATACGCCCTTTTTGGCCAACCAAGCAAGCTTGCAAAGGAAATCTGCACTACAATGAAGTCTCACTTCCCCCCGGTCAAAAGGGCCATCTGAAAAAAGTGTAAAATCCAGAAAGGCAGGACAGGCCATGGAGAACTGGGAGCCTTGTTATGCTGATGGGCGGGATGTAAATTGCCAACAGACACTCGGGAGAAGTGTATGGTGTTTCCTGAAACATCTAAAAAACAAAGCAACAGAGCCTAGGGCACTTCCACTTATGGTCCTATAGCTTAGGGAAATTAAAATCAAAAAGACACAGCCACCCCAAAGTTTGGGACGCCTCTGTTTACAAGAACCTCGTTTACAGTACAAGTTCAACATCGCAGAAAGTGAAAAATGGATAAAGAAGTTGTGGTATTTACTTACAAAGCAATATCACTCAGCAATGAAATCTATGTCATCAGGCCCTTAGCAGCACAATGAGTGGATTCAGGTATGATGATTCTAACTGAAATAAGTCACACAGAAAAAGAAACATCATAAGATATCAGTAATACACGGAATGTAAACTTGGCTACACAGGAACTGAATTACAGAACAGAACAGGGTCTCAAATTTAGAAAACCAACTTATGCTTGCTTAAGGGGAAAGGTGAGTTGGGGTGCTGCATAAAACCAGAGATTGAAATGAGCACAGATAAAATTCCTTAAGCCAAATATGGAATAGACAAGAGCTACTCCTTGCTCAACGAAATGGACTCAACACCGCATATTAAATGCCTAAGAATGTACCTGACTAGTAAGTATCTTAAAACCTATGGATTGCTATGTCTCCGAAAGAGAATCAAGCATGTGTACAGGGGCATAAACGCAGCAGTGATAGGATTGGAGAGGTTCGGTGAGCAAATGAAGACCCTTTGAAGTCATATTGCATGGTACCCATTCCACGGGTTTCAACTACCCAGGTTTAAGGTATTCTTCCTTCAGCTAAAACATGCATGTGGAACCTAGAGTATGATCAACCATGTGATCGGGAGACGTGTTCAAATATGTCTCAGTTTTCGTACCCTGGTACTCGGGTGCAACATTCCAGACGCTTTACTAACACCCTCCCGACTTGGAGAGTCAGTCCCTTTAACCTCCTGTTTGGCCCAGTTTGCAATTTCTGCGGAAGATGAACAGGAATAGCGAGAACCAATGAGAGACTAGCTGGAGGTGTCTGGACGGGCAAATTTAACTCTCATTTCCCACCAGGAAGAGGAATTAACCAAAGGCTCAGCGTGCCGTGCCGGAACCAGATTAGGGCCTGAAGCCATCCTGCGGTGTTGCGGCCAGCTCAAAAGAAAGCGAGTTGAAGAAAGGAGCTCAGGGGCACTGTAATTCACAAACCTGCAGAGTTATAAATGACAGCTATCGTCCAAAAATATACTGAAGTAAGGCTGCCAAGAGGACTTGAAAGCGGGGCAGAATTGCAGGAAACCGATTTCAGGAGGCAGACTGGAATTGCATTGAAAGCATAGGAAAAGAGGCAGAACGTCCACAATGATGCACTTGGCCAAAAAGGGCGTATGCGTTTTTTCCTGAATATATTCAGGAAAAAACGCATACGCCCTTTTTGGCCAACCAAGCAAGCTTGCAAAGGAAATCTGCACTACAATGAAGTCTCACTTCCCCCCGGTCAAAAGGGCCATCTGAAAAAAGTGTAAAATCCAGAAAGGCAGGACAGGCCATGGAGAACTGGGAGCCTTGTTATGCTGATGGGCGGGATGTAAATTGCCAACAGACACTCGGGAGAAGTGTATGGTGTTTCCTGAAACATCTAAAAAACAAAGCAACAGAGCCTAGGGCACTTCCACTTATGGTCCTATAGCTTAGGGAAATTAAAATCAAAAAGACACAGCCACCCCAAAGTTTGGGACGCCTCTGTTTACAAGAACCTCGTTTACAGTACAAGTTCAACATCGCAGAAAGTGAAAAATGGATAAAGAAGTTGTGGTATTTACTTACAAAGCAATATCACTCAGCAATGAAATCTATGTCATCAGGCCCTTAGCAGCACAATGAGTGGATTCAGGTATGATGATTCTAACTGAAATAAGTCACACAGAAAAAGAAACATCATAAGATATCAGTAATACACGGAATGTAAACTTGGCTACACAGGAACTGAATTACAGAACAGAACAGGGTCTCAAATTTAGAAAACCAACTTATGCTTGCTTAAGGGGAAAGGTGAGTTGGGGTGCTGCATAAAACCAGAGATTGAAATGAGCACAGATAAAGTTCCTTAAGCCAAATATGGAATAGACAAGAGCTACTCCTTGCTCAACGAAATGGACTCAACACCGCATATTAAATGCCTAAGAATGTACCTGACTAGTAAGTATCTTAAAACCTATGGATTGCTATGTCTCCGAAAGAGAATCAAGCATGTGTACAGGGGCATAAACGCAGCAGTGATAGGATTGGAGAGGTTCGGTGAGCAAATGAAGACCCTTTGAAGTCATATTGCATGGTACCCATTCCACGGGTTTCAACTACCCAGGTTTAAGGTATTCTTCCTTCAGCTAAAACATGCATGTGGAACCTAGAGTATGATCAACCATGTGATCGGGAGACGTGTTCAAATATGTCTCAGTTTTCGTACCCTGGTACTCGGGTGCAACATTCCAGACGCTTTACTAACACCCTCCCGACTTGGAGAGTCAGTCCCTTTAACCTCCTGTTTGGCCCAGTTTGCAATTTCTGCGGAAGATGAACAGGAATAGCGAGAACCAATGAGAGACTAGCTGGAGGTGTCTGGACGGGCAAATTTAACTCTCATTTCCCACCAGGAAGAGGAATTAACCAAAGGCTCAGCGTGCCGTGCCGGAACCAGATTAGGGCCTGAAGCCATCCTGCGGTGTTGCGGCCAGCTCAAAAGAAAGCGAGTTGAAGAAAGGAGCTCAGGGGCACTGTAATTCACAAACCTGCAGAGTTATAAATGACAGCTATCGTCCAAAAATATACTGAAGTAAGGCTGCCAAGAGGACTTGAAAGCGGGGCAGAATTGCAGGAAACCGATTTCAGGAGGCAGACTGGAATTGCATTGAAAGCATAGGAAAAGAGGCAGAACGTCCACAATGATGCACTTGGCCAAAAAGGGCGTATGCGTTTTTTCCTGAATATATTCAGGAAAAAACGCATACGCCCTTTTTGGCCAACCAAGCAAGCTTGCAAAGGAAATCTGCACTACAATGAAGTCTCACTTCCCCCCGGTCAAAAGGGCCATCTGAAAAAAGTGTAAAATCCAGAAAGGCAGGACAGGCCATGGAGAACTGGGAGCCTTGTTATGCTGATGGGCGGGATGTAAATTGCCAACAGACACTCGGGAGAAGTGTATGGTGTTTCCTGAAACATCTAAAAAACAAAGCAACAGAGCCTAGGGCACTTCCACTTATGGTCCTATAGCTTAGGGAAATTAAAATCAAAAAGACACAGCCACCCCAAAGTTTGGGACGCCTCTGTTTACAAGAACCTCGTTTACAGTACAAGTTCAACATCGCAGAAAGTGAAAAATGGATAAAGAAGTTGTGGTATTTACTTACAAAGCAATATCACTCAGCAATGAAATCTATGTCATCAGGCCCTTAGCAGCACAATGAGTGGATTCAGGTATGATGATTCTAACTGAAATAAGTCACACAGAAAAAGAAACATCATAAGATATCAGTAATACACGGAATGTAAACTTGGCTACACAGGAACTGAATTACAGAACAGAACAGGGTCTCAAATTTAGAAAACCAACTTATGCTTGCTTAAGGGGAAAGGTGAGTTGGGGTGCTGCATAAAACCAGAGATTGAAATGAGCACAGATAAAGTTCCTTAAGCCAAATATGGAATAGACAAGAGCTACTCCTTGCTCAACGAAATGGACTCAACACCGCATATTAAATGCCTAAGAATGTACCTGACTAGTAAGTATCTTAAAACCTATGGATTGCTATGTCTCCGAAAGAGAATCAAGCATGTGTACAGGGGCATAAACGCAGCAGTGATAGGATTGGAGAGGTTCGGTGAGCAAATGAAGACCCTTTGAAGTCATATTGCATGGTACCCATTCCACGGGTTTCAACTACCCAGGTTTAAGGTATTCTTCCTTCAGCTAAAACATGCATGTGGAACCTAGAGTATGATCAACCATGTGATCGGGAGACGTGTTCAAATATGTCTCAGTTTTCGTACCCTGGTACTCGGGTGCAACATTCCAGACGCTTTACTAACACCCTCCCGACTTGGAGAGTCAGTCCCTTTAACCTCCTGTTTGGCCCAGTTTGCAATTTCTGCGGAAGATGAACAGGAATAGCGAGAACCAATGAGAGACTAGCTGGAGGTGTCTGGACGGGCAAATTTAACTCTCATTTCCCACCAGGAAGAGGAATTAACCAAAGGCTCAGCGTGCCGTGCCGGAACCAGATTAGGGCCTGAAGCCATCCTGCGGTGTTGCGGCCAGCTCAAAAGAAAGCGAGTTGAAGAAAGGAGCTCAGGGGCACTGTAATTCACAAACCTGCAGAGTTATAAATGACAGCTATCGTCCAAAAATATACTGAAGTAAGGCTGCCAAGAGGACTTGAAAGCGGGGCAGAATTGCAGGAAACCGATTTCAGGAGGTAGACTGGAATTGCATTGAAAGCATAGGAAAAGAGGCAGAACGTCCACAATGATGCACTTGGCCAAAAAGGGCGTATGCGTTTTTTCCTGAATATATTCAGGAAAAAACGCATACGCCCTTTTTGGCCAACCAAGCAAGCTTGCAAAGGAAATCTGCACTACAATGAAGTCTCACTTCCCCCCGGTCAAAAGGGCCATCTGAAAAAAGTGTAAAATCCAGAAAGACAGGACAGGCCATGGAGAACTGGGAGCCTTGTTATGCTGATGGGCGGGATGTAAATTGCCAACAGACACTCGGGAGAAGTGTATGGTGTTTCCTGAAACATCTAAAAAACAAAGCAACAGAGCCTAGGGCACTTCCACTTATGGTCCTATAGCTTAGGGAAATTAAAATCAAAAAGACACAGCCACCCCAAAGTTTGGGACGCCTCTGTTTACAAGAACCTCGTTTACAGTACAAGTTCAACATCGCAGAAAGTGAAAAATGGATAAAGAAGTTGTGGTATTTACTTACAAAGCAATATCACTCAGCAATGAAATCTATGTCATCAGGCCCTTAGCAGCACAATGAGTGGATTCAGGTATGATGATTCTAACTGAAATAAGTCACACAGAAAAAGAAACATCATAAGATATCAGTAATACACGGAATGTAAACTTGGCTACACAGGAACTGAATTACAGAACAGAACAGGGTCTCAAATTTAGAAAACCAACTTATGCTTGCTTAAGGGGAAAGGTGAGTTGGGGTGCTGCATAAAACCAGAGATTGAAATGAGCACAGATAAAGTTCCTTAAGCCAAATATGGAATAGACAAGAGCTACTCCTTGCTCAACGAAATGGACTCAACACCGCATATTAAATGCCTAAGAATGTACCTGACTAGTAAGTATCTTAAAACCTATGGATTGCTATGTCTCCGAAAGAGAATCAAGCATGTGTACAGGGGCATAAACGCAGCAGTGATAGGATTGGAGAGGTTCGGTGAGCAAATGAAGACCCTTTGAAGTCATATTGCATGGTACCCATTCCACGGGTTTCAACTACCCAGGTTTAAGGTATTCTTCCTTCAGCTAAAACATGCATGTGGAACCTAGAGTATGATCAACCATGTGATCGGGAGACGTGTTCAAATATGTCTCAGTTTTCGTACCCTGGTACTCGGGTGCAACATTCCAGACGCTTTACTAACACCCTCCCGACTTGGAGAGTCAGTCCCTTTAACCTCCTGTTTGGCCCAGTTTGCAATTTCTGCGGAAGATGAACAGGAATAGCGAGAACCAATGAGAGACTAGCTGGAGGTGTCTGGACGGGCAAATTTAACTCTCATTTCCCACCAGGAAGAGGAATTAACCAAAGGCTCAGCGTGCCGTGCCGGAACCAGATTAGGGCCTGAAGCCATCCTGCGGTGTTGCGGCCAGCTCAAAAGAAAGCGAGTTGAAGAAAGGAGCTCAGGGGCACTGTAATTCACAAAACTGCAGAGTTATAAATGACAGCTATCGTCCAAAAATATACTGAAGTAAGGCTGCCAAGAGGACTTGAAAGCGGGGCAGAATTGCAGGAAACCGATTTCAGGAGGTAGACTGGAATTGCATTGAAAGCATAGGAAAAGAGGCAGAACGTCCACAATGATGCACTTGGCCAAAAAGGGCGTATGCGTTTTTTCCTGAATATATTCAGGAAAAAACGCATACGCCCTTTTTGGCCAACCAAGCAAACTTGCAAAGGAAATCTGCACTACAATGAAGTCTCACTTCCCCCCGGTCAAAAGGGCCATCTGAAAAAAGTGTGAAATCCAGAAAGACAGGACAGGCCATGGAGAACTGGGAGCCTTGTTATGCTGATGGGCGGGATGTAAATTGCCAACAGACACTCGGGAGAAGTGTATGGTGTTTCCTGAAGCATCTAAAAAACAAAGCAACAGAGCCTAGGGCACTTCCACTTATGGTCCTATAGCTTAGGGAAATTAAAATCAAAAAGACACAGCCACCCCAAAGTTTGGAACGCCTCTGTTTACAAGAACCTCGTTTACAGTACAAGTTCAACATCGCAGAAAGTGAAAAATGGATAAAGAAGTTGTGGTATTTACTTACAAAGCAATATCACTCAGCAATGAAATCTATGTCATCAGGCCCTTAGCAGCACAATGAGTGGATTCAGGTATGATGATTCTAACTGAAATAAGTCACACAGAAAAAGAAACATCATAAGATATCAGTAATACACGGAATGTAAACTTGGCTACACAGGAACTGAATTACAGAACAGAACAGGGTCTCAAATTTAGAAAACCAACTTATGCTTTCTTAAGGGTAAAGGTGAGTTGGGGTGCTGCATAAAACCAGAGATTGAAATGAGCACAGATAAAGTTCCTTAAGCCAAATATGGAATAGACAAGAGCTACCTCTTGCTCAACGAAATGGACTCAACCCCGCATAATAAATGCCTAAGAATGTACCTGACTAGTAAGTATCTTAAAACCTATGGATTGCTATGTCTCCGAAAGAGAATCAAGCATGTGTACAGGGGCATAAACGCAGCAGTGATAGGATTGGAGAGGTTCGGTGAGCAAATGAAGACCCTCTGAAGTCATATTGCATGGTACCCATTCCACGGGTTTCAACTACCCAGGTTTAAGGTATTCTTCCTTCAGCTAAAACATGCATGTGGAACCTAGAGTATGATCAACCATGTGATCGGGAGACGTGTTCAAATATGTCTCAGTTTTCGTACCCTGGTACTCGGGTGCAACATTCCAGATGATTTACTAACACCCTCCCGACTTGGAGAGTCAGTCCCTTTAACCTCCTGTTTGGCCCAGTTTGCAATTTCTGCGGAAGATGAACAGGAATAGCGAGAACCAATGAGAGACTAGCTGGAGGTGTCTGGACGGGCAAATTTAACTCTCATTTCCCACCAGGAAGAGGAATTAACCAAAGGCTCAGCGTGCCGTGCCGGAACCAGATTAGGGCCTGAAGCCATCCTGCGGTGTTGCGGCCAGCTCAAAAGAAAGCGAGTTGAAGAAAGGAGCTCAGGGGCACTGTAATTCACAAACCTGCAGAGTTATAAATGACAGCTATCGTCCAAAAATATACTGAAGTAAGGCTGCCAAGAGGACTTGAAAGCGGGGCAGAATTGCAGGAAACCGATTTCAGGAGGCAGACTGGAATTGCATTGAAAGCATAGGAAAAGAGGCAGAACGTCCACCATGATGCACTTGGCCAAAAAGGGCGTATGCGTTTTTTCCTGAATATATTCAGGAAAAAACGCATACGCCCTTTTTGGCCAACCAAGCAAGCTTGCAAAGGAAATCTGCACTACAATGAAGTCTCACTTCCCCCCGGTCAAAAGGGCCATCTGAAAAAAGTGTAAAATCCAGAAAGGCAGGACAGGCCATGGAGAACTGGGAGCCTTGTTATGCTGATGGGCGGGATGTAAATTGCCAACAGACACTCGGGAGAAGTGTATGGTGTTTCCTGAAACATCTAAAAAACAAAGCAACAGAGCCTAGGGCACTTCCACTTATGGTCCTATAGCTTAGGGAAATTAAAATCAAAAAGACACAGCCACCCCAAAGTTTGGGACGCCTCTGTTTACCAGAACCTCGTGTACAGTACAAGTTCAACATCGCAGAAAGTGAAAAATGGATAAAGAAGTTGTGGTATTTACTTACAAAGCAATATCACTCAGCAATGAAATCTATGTCATCAGGCCCTTAGCAGCACAATGAGTGGATTCAGGTATGATGATTCTAACTGAAATAAGTCACACAGAAAAAGAAACATCATAAGATATCAGTAATACACGGAATGTAAACTTGGCTACACAGGAACTGAATTACAGAACAGAACAGGGTCTCAAATTTAGAAAACCAACTTATGCTTTCTTAAGGGTAAAGGTGAGTTGGGGTGCTGCATAAAACCAGAGATTGAAATGAGCACAGATAAAGTTCCTTAAGCCAAATATGGAATAGACAAGAGCTACTCCTTACTCAATGAAATGGACTCAACACCGCATATGAAATGCCTAAGAATGTACCTGACTAGTAAGTATCTTAAAACCTATGGATTGCTATGTCTCCGAAAGAGAATCAAGCATGTGTACAGGGGCATAAACGCAGCAGTGATAGGATTGGAGAGGTTCGGTGAGCAAATGAAGACCCTTTGAAGTCATATTGCATGGTACCCATTCCACGGGTTTCAACTACCCAGGTTTAAGGTATTCTTCCTTCAGCTAAAACATGCATGTGGAACCTAGAGTATGATCAACCATGTGATCGGGAGACGTGTTCAAATATGTCTCAGTTTTCGTACCCTGGTACTCGGGTGCAACATTCCAGACGCTTTACTAACACCCTCCCGACTTGGAGAGTCAGTCCCTTTAACCTCCTGTTTGGCCCAGTTTGCAATTTCTGCGGAAGATGAACAGGAATAGCGAGAACCAATGAGAGACTAGCTGGAGGTGTCTGGACGGGCAAATTTAACTCTCATTTCCCACCAGGAAGAGGAATTAACCAAAGGCTCAGCGTGCCGTGCCGGAACCAGATTAGGGCCTGAAGCCATCCTGCGGTGTTGCGGCCAGCTCAAAAGAAAGCGAGTTGAAGAAAGGAGCTCAGGGGCACTGTAATTCACAAACCTGCAGAGTTATAAATGACAGCTATCGTCCAAAAATATACTGAAGTAAGGCTGCCAAGAGGACTTGAAAGCGGGGCAGAATTGCAGGAAACCGATTTCAGGAGGCAGACTGGAATTGCATTGAAAGCATAGGAAAAGAGGCAGAACGTCCACCATGATGCACTTGGCCAAAAAGGGCGTATGCGTTTTTTCCTGAATATATTCAGGAAAAAACGCATACGCCCTTTTTGGCCAACCAAGCAAGCTTGCAAAGGAAATCTGCACTACAATGAAGTCTCACTTCCCCCCGGTCAAAAGGGCCATCTGAAAAAAGTGTAAAATCCAGAAAGGCAGGACAGGCCATGGAGAACTGGGAGCCTTGTTATGCTGATGGGCGGGATGTAAATTGCCAACAGACACTGGGGAGAAGTGTATGGTGTTTCCTGAAACATCTAAAAAACAAAGCAACAGAGCCTAGGGCACTTCCACTTATGGTCCTATAGCTTAGGGAAATTAAAATCAAAAAGACACAGCCACCCCAAAGTTTGGGACGCCTCTGTTTACCAGAACCTCGTGTACAGTACAAGTTCAACATCGCAGAAAGTGAAAAATGGATAAAGAAGTTGTGGTATTTACTTACAAAGCAATATCACTCAGCAATGAAATCTATGTCATCAGGCCCTTAGCAGCACAATGAGTGGATTCAGGTATGATGATTCTAACTGAAATAAGTCACACAGAAAAAGAAACATCATAAGATATCAGTAATACACGGAATGTAAACTTGGCTACACAGGAACTGAATTACAGAACAGAACAGGGTCTCAAATTTAGAAAACCAACTTATGCTTGCTTAAGGGGAAAGGTGAGTTGGGGTGCTGCATAAAACCAGAGATTGAAATGAGCACAGATAAAGTTCCTTAAGCCAAATATGGAATAGACAAGAGCTACTCCTTGCTCAACGAAATGGACTCAACACCGCATATTAAATGCCTAAGAATGTACCTGACTAGTAAGTATCTTAAAACCTATGGATTGCTATGTCTCCTAAGAGAATCAAGCATGTGTACAGGGGCATAAACGCAGCAGTGATAGGATTGGACAGGTTCGGTGAGCAAATGAAGACCCTCTGAAGTCATATTGCATGGTACCCATTCCACGGGTTTCAACTACCCAGGTTTAAGGTATTCTTCCTTCAGCTAAAACATGCATGTGGAACCTAGAGTATGATCAACCATGTGATCGGGAGACGTGTTCAAATATGTCTCAGTTTTCGTACCCTGGTACTCGGGTGCAACATTCCAGACGCTTTACTAACACCCTCCCGACTTGGAGAGTCAGTCCCTTTAACCTCCTGTTTGGCCCAGTTTGCAATTTCTGCGGAAGATGAACAGGAATAGCGAGAACCAATGAGAGACTAGCTGGAGGTGTCTGGACGGGCAAATTTAACTCTCATTTCCCACCAGGAAGAGGAATTAACCAAAGGCTCAGCGTGCCGTGCCGGAACCAGATTAGGGCCTGAAGCCATCCTGCGGTGTTGCGGCCAGCTCAAAAGAAAGCGAGTTGAAGAAAGGAGCTCAGGGGCACTGTAATTCACAAACCTGCAGACTTATAAATGACAGCTATCGTCCAAAAATATACTGAAGTAAGGCTGCAAGAGGACTTGAAAGCGGGGCAGAATTGCAGGAAACCAATTTCAGGAGGTAGACTGGAATTGCATTGAAAGCATAGGAAAAGAGGCAGAACGTCCACAATGATGCACTTGGCCAAAAAGGGCGTATGCGTTTTTTCCTGAATATATTCAGGAAAAAACGCATACGTCCGTTTTGGCCAACCAAGCAAGCTTGCAAAGGAAATCTGCACTACAATGAAGTCTCACTTCCCCCCGGTCAAAAGGGCCATCTGAAAAAAGTGTAAAATCCAGAAAGGCAGGACAGGCCATGGAGAACTGGGAGCCTTGTTATGCTGATGGGCGGGATGTAAATTGCCAACAGACACTCGGGAGAAGTGTATGGTGTTTCCTGAAACATCTAAAAAACAAAGCAACAGAGCCTAGGGCACTTCCACTTATGGTCCTATAGCTTAGGGAAATTAAAATCAAAAAGACACAGCCACCCCAAAGTTTGGGATGCCTCTGTTTACAAGAACCTCGTTTACAGTACAAGTTCAACATCGCAGAAAGTGAAAAATGGATAAAGAAGTTGTGGTATTTACTTACAAAGCAATATCACTCAGCAATGAAATCTATGTCATCAGGCCCTTAGCAGCACAATGAGTGGATTCAGGTATGATGATTCTAACTGAAATAAGTCACACAGAAAAAGAAACATCATAAGATATCAGTAATACACGGAATGTAAACTTGGCTACACAGGAACTGAATTACAGAACAGAACAGGGTCTCAAATTTAGAAAACCAACTTATGCTTGCTTAAGGGTAAAGGTGAGTTGGGGTGCTGCATAAAACCAGAGATTGAAATGAGCACAGATAAAGTTCCTTAAGCCAAATATGGAATAGACAAGAGCTACCTCTTGCTCAACGAAATGGACTCAACACCGCATATTAAATGCCTAAGAATGTACCTGACTAGTAAGTATCTTAAAACCTATGGATTGCTATGTCTCTGAAAGAGAATCAAGCATGTGTACAGGGGCATAAACGCAGCAGTGATAGGATTGGAGAGGTTCGGTGAGCAAATGAAGACCCTTTGAAGTCATATTGCATGGTACCCATTCCACGGGTTTCAACTACCCAGGTTTAAGGTATTCTTCCTTCAGCTAAAACATGCATGTGGAACCTAGAGTATGATCAACCATGTGATCGGGAGACGTGTTCAAATATGTCTCAGTTTTCGTACCCTGGTACTCGGGTGCAACATTCCAGACGCTTTACTAACACCCTCCCGACTTGGAGAGTCAGTCCCTTTAACCTCCTGTTTGGCCCAGTTTGCAATTTCTGCGGAAGATGAACAGGAATAGCGAGAACCAATGAGAGACTAGCTGGAGGTGTCTGGACGGGCAAATTTAACTCTCATTTCCCACCAGGAAGAGGAATTAACCAAAGGCTCAGCGTGCCGTGCCGGAACCAGATTAGGGCCTGAAGCCATCCTGCGGTGTTGCGGCCAGCTCAAAAGAAAGCGAGTTGAAGAAAGGAGCTCAGGGGCTCTGTAATTCACAAACCTGCAGAGTTATAAATGACAGCTATCGTCCAAAAATATACTGAAGTAAGGCTGCCAAGAGGACTTGAAAGCGGGGCAGAATTGCAGGAAACCGATTTCAGGAGGCAGACTGGAATTGCATTGAAAGCATAGGAAAAGAGGCAGAACGTCCACAATGATGCACTTGGCCAAAAAGGGCGTATGCGTTTTTTCCTGAATATATTCAGGAAAAAACGCATACGCCCTTTTTGGCCAACCAAGCAAGCTTGCAAAGGAAATCTGCACTACAATGAAGTCTCACTTCCCCCCGGTCAAAAGGGCCATCTGAAAAAAGTGTAAAATCCAGAAAGGCAGGACAGGCCATGGAGAACTGGGAGCCTTGTTATGCTGATGGGCGGGATGTAAATTGCCAACAGACACTCGGGAGAAGTGTATGGTGTTTCCTGAAACATCTAAAAAACAAAGCAACAGAGCCTAGGGCACTTCCACTTATGGTCCTATAGCTTAGGGAAATTAAAATCAAAAAGACACAGCCACCCCAAAGTTTGGGACGCCTCTGTTTACAAGAACCTCGTGTACAGTACAAGTTCAACATCGCAGAAAGTGAAAAATGGATAAAGAAGTTGTGGTATTTACTTACAAAGCAATATCACTCAGCAATGAAATCTATGTCATCAGGCCCTTAGCAGCACAATGAGTGGATTCAGGTATGATGATTCTAACTGAAATAAGTCACACAGAAAAAGAAACATCATAAGATATCAGTAATACACGGAATGTAAACTTGGCTACACAGGAACTGAATTACAGAACAGAACAGGGTCTCAAATTTAGAAAACCAACTTATGCTTGCTTAAGGGTAAAGGTGAGTTGGGGTGCTGCATAAAACCAGAGATTGAAATGAGCACAGATAAAGTTCCTTAAGCCAAATATGGAATAGACAAGAGCTACTCCTTGCTCAACGAAATGGACTCAACACCGCATATTAAATGCCTAAGAATGTACCTGACTAGTAAGTATCTTAAAACCTATGGATTGCTATGTCTCCGAAAGAGAATCAAGCATGTGTACAGAGGCATAAACGCAGCAGTGATAGGATTGGAGAGGTTCGGTGAGCAAATGAAGTCCCTTTGAAGTCATATTGCATGGTACCCATTCCACGGGTTTCAACTACCCAGGTTTAAGGTATTCTTCCTTCAGCTAAAACATGCATGTGGAACCTAGAGTATGATCAACCATGTGATCGGGAGACGTGTTCAAATATGTCTCAGTTTTCGTACCCTGGTACTCGGGTGCAACATTCCAGACGCTTTACTAACACCCTCCCGACTTGGAGAGTCAGTCCCTTTAACCTCCTGTTTGGCCCAGTTTGCAATTTCTGCGGAAGATGAACAGGAATAGCGAGAACCAATGAGAGACTAGCTGGAGGTGTCTGGACGGGCAAATTTAACTCTCATTTCCCACCAGGAAGAGGAATTAACCAAAGGCTCAGCGTGCCGTGCCGGAACCAGATTAGGGCCTGAAGCCATCCTGCGGTGTTGCGGCCAGCTCAAAAGAAAGCGAGTTGAAGAAAGGAGCTCAGGGGCACTGTAATTCACAAACCTGCAGAGTTATAAATGACAGCTATCGTCCAAAAATATACTGAAGTAAGGCTGCCAAGAGGACTTGAAAGCGGGGCAGAATTGCAGGAAACCGATTTCAGGAGGTAGACGGGAATTGCATTGAAAGCATAGGAAAAGAGGCAGAACGTCCACAATGATGCACTTGGCCAAAAAGGGCGTATGCGTTTTTTCCTGAATATATTCAGGAAAAAACGCATACGCCCTTTTTGGCCAACCAAGCAAGCTTGCAAAGGAAATCTGCACTACAATGAAGTCTCACTTCCCCCCGGTCAAAAGGGCCATCTGAAAAAAGTGTAAAATCCAGAAAGGCAGGACAGGCCATGGAGAACTGGGAGCCTTGTTATGCTGATGGGCGGGATGTAAATTGCCAACAGACACTCGGGAGAAGTGTATGGTGTTTCCTGAAACATCTAAAAAACAAAGCAACAGAGCCTAGGGCACTTCCACTTATGGTCCTATAGCTTAGGGAAATTAAAATCAAAAAGACACAGCCACCCCAAAGTTTGGGACGCCTCTGTTTACAAGAACCTCGTGTACAGTACAAGTTCAACATCGCAGAAAGTGAAAAATGGATAAAGAAGTTGTGGTATTTACTTACAAAGCAATATCACTCAGCAATGAAATCTATGTCATCAGGCCCTTAGCAGCTCAATGAGTGGATTCAGGTATGATGATTCTAACTGAAATAAGTCACACAGAAAAAGAAACATCATAAGATATCAGTAATACACGGAATGTAAACTTGGCTACACAGGAACTGAATTACAGAACAGAACAGGGTCTCAAATTTAGAAAACCAACTTATGTTTTCTTAACGGTAAAGGTGAGTTGGGGTGCTACATAAAACCAGAGATTGAAATGAGCACAGATAAAGTTCCTTAAGCCAAATATGGAATAGACAAGAGCTACTCCTTGCTCAACGAAATGGACTCAACACCGCATATTAAATGCCTAAGAATGTACCTGACTAGTAAGTATCTTAAAACCTATGGATTGCTATGTCTCCGAAAGAGAATCAAGCATGTGTACAGGGGCATAAACGCAGCAGTGATAGGATTGGAGAGGTTCGGTGAGCAAATGAAGACCCTTTGAAGTCATATTGCATGGTACCCATTCCACGGGTTTCAACTACCCAGGTTTAAGGTATTCTTCCTTCAGCTAAAACATGCATGTGGAACCTAGAGTATGATCAACCATGTGATCGGGAGACGTGTTCAAATATGTCTCAGTTTTCGTACCCTGGTACTCGGGTGCAACATTCCAGACGCTTTACTAACACCCTCCCGACTTGGAGAGTCAGTCCCTTTAACCTCCTGTTTGGCCCAGTTTGCAATTTCTGCGGAAGATGAACAGGAATAGCGAGAACCAATGAGAGACTAGCTGGAGGTGTCTGGACGGGCAAATTTAACTCTCATTTCCCACCAGGAAGAGGAATTAACCAAAGGCTCAGCGTGCCGTGCCGGAACCAGATTAGGGCCTGAAGCCATCCTGCGGTGTTGCGGCCAGCTCAAAAGAAAGCGAGTTGAAGAAAGGAGCTCAGGGGCACTGTAATTCACAAAACTGCAGAGTTATAAATGACAGCTATCGTCCAAAAATATACTGAAGTAAGGCTGCCAAGAGGACTTGAAAGCGGGGCAGAATTGCAGGAAACCGATTTCAGGAGGTAGACTGGAATTGCATTGAAAGCATAGGAAAAGAGGCAGAACGTCCACAATGATGCACTTGGCCAAAAAGGGCGTATGCGTTTTTTCCTGAATATATTCAGGAAAAAACGCATACGCCCTTTTTGGCCAACCAAGCAAACTTGCAAAGGAAATCTGCACTACAATGAAGTCTCACTTCCCCCCGGTCAAAAGGGCCATCTGAAAAAAGTGTAAAATCCAGAAAGACAGGACAGGCCATGGAGAACTGGGAGCCTTGTTATGCTGATGGGCGGGATGTAAATTGCCAACAGACACTCGGGAGAAGTGTATGGTGTTTCCTGAAGCATCTAAAAAACAAAGCAACAGAGCCTAGGGCACTTCCACTTATGGTCCTATAGCTTAGGGAAATTAAAATCAAAAAGACACAGCCACCCCAAAGTTTGGGACGCCTCTGTTTACAAGAACCTCGTTTACAGTACAAGTTCAACATCGCAGAAAGTGAAAAATGGATAAAGAAGTTGTGGTATTTACTTACAAAGCAATATCACTCAGCAATGAAATCTATGTCATCAGGCCCTTAGCAGCACAATGAGTGGATTCAGGTATGATGATTCTAACTGAAATAAGTCACACAGAAAAAGAAACATCATAAGATATCAGTAATACACGGAATGTAAACTTGGCTACACAGGAACTGAATTACAGAACAGAACAGGGTCTCAAATTTAGAAAACCAACTTATGCTTTCTTAAGGGTAAAGGTGAGTTGGGGTGCTGCATAAAACCAGAGATTGAAATGAGCACAGATAAAGTTCCTTAAGCCAAATATGGAATAGACAAGAGCTACCTCTTGCTCAACGAAATGGACTCAACCCCGCATAATAAATGCCTAAGAATGTACCTGACTAGTAAGTATCTTAAAACCTATGGATTGCTATGTCTCCGAAAGAGAATCAAGCATGTGTACAGGGGCATAAACGCAGCAGTGATAGGATTGGAGAGGTTCGGTGAGCAAATGAAGACCCTCTGAAGTCATATTGCATGGTACCCATTCCACGGGTTTCAACTACCCAGGTTTAAGGTATTCTTCCTTCAGCTAAAACATGCATGTGGAACCTAGAGTATGATCAACCATGTGATCGGGAGACGTGTTCAAATATGTCTCAGTTTTCGTACCCTGGTACTCGGGTGCAACATTCCAGATGCTTTACTAACACCCTCCCGACTTGGAGAGTCAGTTCCTTTAACCTCCTGTTTGGCCCAGTTTGCAATTTCTGCGGAAGATGAACAGGAATAGCGAGAACCAATGAGAGACTAGCTGGAGGTGTCTGGACGGGCAAATTTAACTCTCATTTCCCACCAGGAAGAGGAATTAACCAAAGGCTCAGCGTGCCGTGCCGGAACCAGATTAGGGCCTGAAGCCATCCTGCGGTGTTGCGGCCAGCTCAAAAGAAAGCGAGTTGAAGAAAGGAGCTCAGGGGCACTGTAATTCACAAACCTGCAGAGTTATAAATGACAGCTATCGTCCAAAAATATACTGAAGTAAGGCTGCCAAGAGGACTTGAAAGTGGGGCAGAATTGCAGGAAACCGATTTCAGGAGGCAGACTGGAATTGCATTGAAAGCATAGGAAAAGAGGCAGAACGTCCACCATGATGCACTTGGCCAAAAAGGGCGTATGCGTTTTTTCCTGAATATATTCAGGAAGAAACGCATACGCCCTTTTTGGCCAACCAAGCAAGCTTGCAAAGGAAATCTGCACTACAATGAAGTCTCACTTCCCCCCGGTCAAAAGGGCCATCTGAAAAAAGTGTAAAATCCAGAAAGGCAGGACAGGCCATGGAGAACTGGGAGCCTTGTTATGCTGATGGGCGGGATGTAAATTGCCAACAGACACTCGGGAGAAGTGTATGGTGTTTCCTGAAACATCTAAAAAACAAAGCAACAGAGCCTAGGGCACTTCCACTTATGGTCCTATAGCTTAGGGAAATTAAAATCAAAAAGACACAGCCACCCCAAAGTTTGGGACGCCTCTGTTTACCAGAACCTCGTGTACAGTACAAGTTCAACATCGCAGAAAGTGAAAAATGGATAAAGAAGTTGTGGTATTTACTTACAAAGCAATATCACTCAGCAATGAAATCTATGTCATCAGGCCCTTAGCAGCACAATGAGTGGATTCAGGTATGATGATTCTAACTGAAATAAGTCACACAGAAAAAGAAACATCATAAGATATCAGTAATACACGGAATGTAAACTTGGCTACACAGGAACTGAATTACAGAACAGAACAGGGTCTCAAATTTAGAAAACCAACTTATGCTTTCTTAAGGGTAAAGGTGAGTTGGGGTGCTGCATAAAACCAGAGATTGAAATGAGCACAGATAAAGTTCCTTAAGCCAAATATGGAATAGACAAGAGCTACTCCTTACTCAATGAAATGGACTCAACACCGCATATGAAATGCCTAAGAATGTACCTGACTAGTAAGTATCTTAAAACCTATGGATTGCTATGTCTCCGAAAGAGAATCAAGCATGTGTACAGGGGCATAAACGCAGCAGTGATAGGATTGGAGAGGTTCGGTGAGCAAATGAAGACCCTTTGAAGTCATATTGCATGGTACCCATTCCACGGGTTTCAACTACCCAGGTTTAAGGTATTCTTCCTTCAGCTAAAACATGCATGTGGAACCTAGAGTATGATCAACCATGTGATCGGGAGACGTGTTCAAATATGTCTCAGTTTTCGTACCCTGGTACTCGGGTGCAACATTCCAGACGCTTTACTAACACCCTCCCGACTTGGAGAGTCAGTCCCTTTAACCTCCTGTTTGGCCCAGTTTGCAATTTCTGCGGAAGATGAACAGGAATAGCGAGAACCAATGAGAGACTAGCTGGAGGTGTCTGGACGGGCAAATTTAACTCTCATTTCCCACCAGGAAGAGGAATTAACCAAAGGCTCAGCGTGCCGTGCCGGAACCAGATTAGGGCCTGAAGCCATCCTGCGGTGTTGCGGCCAGCTCAAAAGAAAGCGAGTTGAAGAAAGGAGCTCAGGGGCACTGTAATTCACAAACCTGCAGAGTTATAAATGACAGCTATCGTCCAAAAATATACTGAAGTAAGGCTGCCAAGAGGACTTGAAAGCGGGGCAGAATTGCAGGAAACCGATTTCAGGAGGCAGACTGGAATTGCATTGAAAGCATAGGAAAAGAGGCAGAACGTCCACAATGATGCACTTGGCCAAAAAGGGCGTATGCGTTTTTTCCTGAATATATTCAGGAAAAAACGCATACGCCCTTTTTGGCCAACCAAGCAAGCTTGCAAAGGAAATCTGCACTACAATGAAGTCTCACTTCCCCCCGGTCAAAAGGGCCATCTGAAAAAAGTGTAAAATCCAGAAAGGCAGGACAGGCCATGGAGAACTGGGAGCCTTGTTATGCTGATGGGCGGGATGTAAATTGCCAACAGACACTCGGGAGAAGTGTATGGTGTTTCCTGAAACATCTAAAAAACAAAGCAACAGAGCCTAGGGCACTTCCACTTATGGTCCTATAGCTTAGGGAAATTAAAATCAAAAAGACACAGCCACCCCAAAGTTTGGGACGCCTCTGTTTACCAGAACCTCGTGTACAGTACAAGTTCAACATCGCAGAAAGTGAAAAATGGATAAAGAAGTTGTGGTATTTACTTACAAAGCAATATCACTCAGCAATGAAATCTATGTCATCAGGCCCTTAGCAGCACAATGAGTGGATTCAGGTATGATGATTCTAACTGAAATAAGTCACACAGAAAAAGAAACATCATAAGATATCAGTAATACACGGAATGTAAACTTGGCTACACAGGAACTGAATTACAGAACAGAACAGGGTCTCAAATTTAGAAAACCAACTTATGCTTGCTTAAGGGTAAAGGTGAGTTGGGGTGCTGCATAAAACCAGAGATTGAAATGAGCACAGATAAAGTTCCTTAAGCCAAATATGGAATAGACAAGAGCTACTCCTTGCTCAACGAAATGGACTCAACACCGCATATTAAATGCCTAAGAATGTACCTGACTAGTAAGTATCTTAAAACCTATGGATTGCTATGTCTCCTAAGAGAATCAAGCATGTGTACAGGGGCATAAACGCAGCAGTGATAGGATTGGACAGGTTCGGTGAGCAAATGAAGACCCTCTGAAGTCATATTGCATGGTACCCATTCCACGGGTTTCAACTACCCAGGTTTAAGGTATTCTTCCTTCAGCTAAAACATGCATGTGGAACCTAGAGTATGATCAACCATGTGATCGGGAGACGTGTTCAAATATGTCTCAGTTTTCGTACCCTGGTACTCGGGTGCAACATTCCAGACGCTTTACTAACACCCTCCCGACTTGGAGAGTCAGTCCCTTTAACCTCCTGTTTGGCCCAGTTTGCAATTTCTGCGGAAGATGAACAGGAATAGCGAGAACCAATGAGAGACTAGCTGGAGGTGTCTGGACGGGCAAATTTAACTCTCATTTCCCACCAGGAAGAGGAATTAACCAAAGGCTCAGCGTGCCGTGCCGGAACCAGATTAGGGCCTGAAGCCATCCTGCGGTGTTGCGGCCAGCTCAAAAGAAAGCGAGTTGAAGAAAGGAGCTCAGGGGCACTGTAATTCACAAACCTGCAGACTTATAAATGACAGCTATCGTCCAAAAATATACTGAAGTAAGGCTGCCAAGAGGACTTGAAAGCGGGGCAGAATTGCAGGAAACCAATTTCAGGAGGTAGACTGGAATTGCATTGAAAGCATAGGAAAAGAGGCAGAACGTCCACAATGATGCACTTGGCCAAAAAGGGCGTATGCGTTTTTTCCTGAATATATTCAGGAAAAAACGCAAACGTCCGTTTTGGCCAACCAAGCAAGCTTGCAAAGGAAATCTGCACTACAATGAAGTCTCACTTCCCCCCGGTCAAAAGGGCCATCTGAAAAAAGTGTAAAATCCAGAAAGGCAGGACAGGCCATGGAGAACTGGGAGCCTTGTTATGCTGATGGGCGGGATGTAAATTGCCAACAGACACTCGGGAGAAGTGTATGGTGTTTCCTGAAACATCTAAAAAACAAAGCAACAGAGCCTAGGGCACTTCCACTTATGGTCCTATAGCTTAGGGAAATTAAAATCAAAAAGACACAGCCACCCCAAAGTTTGGGATGCCTCTGTTTACAAGAACCTCGTTTACAGTACAAGTTCAACATCGCAGAAAGTGAAAAATGGATAAAGAAGTTGTGGTATTTACTTACAAAGCAATATCACTCAGCAATGAAATCTATGTCATCAGGCCCTTAGCAGCACAATGAGTGGATTCAGGTATGATGATTCTAACTGAAATAAGTCACACAGAAAAAGAAACATCATAAGATATCAGTAATACACGGAATGTAAACTTGGCTACACAGGAACTGAATTACAGAACAGAACAGGGTCTCAAATTTAGAAAACCAACTTATGCTTTCTTAAGGGTAAAGGTGAGTTGGGGTGCTGCATAAAACCAGAGATTGAAATGAGCACAGATAAAGTTCCTTAAGCCAAATATGGAATAGACAAGAGCTACCTCTTGCTCAACGAAATGGACTCAACACCGCATATTAAATGCCTAAGAATGTACCTGACTAGTAAGTATCTTAAAACCTATGGATTGCTATGTCTCCGAAAGAGAATCAAGCATGTGTACAGGGGCATAAACGCAGCAGTGATAGGATTGGAGAGGTTCGGTGAGCAAATGAAGACCCTTTGAAGTCATATTGCATGGTACCCATTCCACGGGTTTCAACTACCCAGGTTTAAGGTATTCTTCCTTCAGCTAAAACATGCATGTGGAACCTAGAGTATGATCAACCATGTGATCGGGAGACGTGTTCAAATATGTCTCAGTTTTCGTACCCTGGTACTCGGGTGCAACATTCCAGACGCTTTACTAACACCCTCCCGACTTGGAGAGTCAGTCCCTTTAACCTCCTGTTTGGCCCAGTTTGCAATTTCTGCGGAAGATGAACAGGAATAGCGAGAACCAATGAGAGACTAGCTGGAGGTGTCTGGACGGGCAAATTTAACTCTCATTTCCCACCAGGAAGAGGAATTAACCAAAGGCTCAGCGTGCCGTGCCGGAACCAGATTAGGGCCTGAAGCCATCCTGCGGTGTTGCGGCCAGCTCAAAAGAAAGCGAGTTGAAGAAAGGAGCTCAGGGGCACTGTAATTCACAAACCTGCAGAGTTATAAATGACAGCTATCGTCCAAAAATATACTGAAGTAAGGCTGCCAAGAGGACTTGAAAGCGGGGCAGAATTGCAGGAAACCGATTTCAGGAGGTAGACTGGAATTGCATTGGAAGCATAGGAAAAGAGGCAGAACGTCCACAATGATGCACTTGGCCAAAAAGGGCGTATGCGTTTTTTCCTGAATATATTCAGGAAAAAACGCATACGCCTTTTTTGGCCAACCAAGCAAGCTTGCAAAGGAAATCTGCACTACAATGAAGTCTCACTTCCCCCCGGTCAAAAGGGCCATCTGAAAAAAGTGTAAAATCCAGAAAGGCAGGACAGGCCATGGAGAACTGGGAGCCTTGTTATGCTGATGGGCGGGATGTAAATTGCCAACAGACACTCGGGAGAAGTGTATGGTGTTTCCTGAAACATCTATAAAACAAAGCAACAGAGCCTAGGGCACTTCCACTTATGGTCCTATAGCTTAGGGAAATTAAAATCAAAAAGACACAGCCACCCCAAAGTTTGGGACGCCTCTGTTTACCAGAACCTCGTGTACAGTACAAGTTCAACATCGCAGAAAGTGAAAAATGGATAAAGAAGTTGTGGTATTTACTTACAAAGCAATATCACTCAGCAATGAAATCTATGTCATCAGGCCCTTAGCAGCACAATGAGTGGATTCAGGTATGATGATTCTAACTGAAATAAGTCACACAGAAAAAGAAACATCATAAGATATCAGTAATACACGGAATGTAAACTTGGCTACACAGGAACTGAATTACAGAACAGAACAGGGTCTCAAATTTAGAAAACCAACTTATGCTTGCTTAAGGGTAAAGGTGAGTTGGGGTGCTGCATAAAACCAGAGATTGAAATGAGCACAGATAAAGTTCCTTAAGCCAAATATGGAATAGACAAGAGCTACTCCTTGCTCAACGAAATGGACTCAACACCGCATATTAAATGCCTAAGAATGTACCTGACTAGTAAGTATCTTAAAACCTATGGATTGCTATGTCTCCTAAGAGAATCAAGCATGTGTACAGGGGCATAAACGCAGCAGTGATAGGATTGGACAGGTTCGGTGAGCAAATGAAGACCCTCTGAAGTCATATTGCATGGTACCCATTCCACGGGTTTCAACTACCCAGGTTTAAGGTATTCTTCCTTCAGCTAAAACATGCATGTGGAACCTAGAGTATGATCAACCATGTGATCGGGAGACGTGTTCAAATATGTCTCAGTTTTCGTACCCTGGTACTCGGGTGCAACATTCCAGACGCTTTACTAACACCCTCCCGACTTGGAGAGTCAGTCCCTTTAACCTCCTGTTTGGCCCAGTTTGCAATTTCTGCGGAAGATGAACAGGAATAGCGAGAACCAATGAGAGACTAGCTGGAGGTGTCTGGACGGGCAAATTTAACTCTCATTTCCCACCAGGAAGAGGAATTAACCAAAGGCTCAGCGTGCCGTGCCGGAACCAGATTAGGGCCTGAAGCCATCCTGCGGTGTTGCGGCCAGCTCAAAAGAAAGCGAGTTGAAGAAAGGAGCTCAGGGGCACTGTAATTCACAAACCTGCAGAGTTATAAATGACAGCTATCGTCCAAAAATATACTGAAGTAAGGCTGCCAACAGGACTTGAAAGCGGGGCAGAATTGCAGGAAACCGATTTCAGGAGGCAGACTGGAATTGCATTGAAAGCATAGGAAAAGAGGCAGAACGTCCACAATGATGCACTTGGCCAAAAAGGGCGTATGCGTTTTTTCCTGAATATATTCAGGAAAAAACGCATATGCCCTTTTTGGCCAACCAAGCAAGCTTGCAAAGGAAATCTGCACTACAATGAAGTCTCACTTCCCCCCGGTCAAAAGGGCCATCTGAAAAAAGTGTAAAATCCAGAAAGGCAGGACAGGCCATGGAGAACTGGGAGCCTTGTTATGCTGATGGGCGGGATGTAAATTGCCAACAGACACTCGGGAGAAGTGTATGGTGTTTCCTGAAACATCTAAAAAACAAAGCAACAGAGCCTAGGGCACTTCCACTTATGGTCCTATAGCTTAGGGAAATTAAAATCAAAAAGACACAGCCACCCCAAAGTTTGGGACGCCTCTGTTTACAAGAACCTCGTGTACAGTACAAGTTCAACATCGCAGAAAGTGAAAAATGGATAAAGAAGTTGTGGTATTTACTTACAAAGCAATATCACTCAGCAATGAAATCTATGTCATCAGGCCCTTAGCAGCACAATGAGTGGATTCAGGTATGATGATTCTAACTGAAATAAGTCACACAGAAAAAGAAACATCATAAGATATCAGTAATACACGGAATGTAAACTTGGCTACACAGGAACTGAATTACAGAACAGAACAGGGTCTCAAATTTAGAAAACCAACTTATGCTTGCTTAAGGGTAAAGGTGAGTTGGGGTGCTGCATAAAACCAGAGATTGAAATGAGCACAGATAAAGTTCCTTAAGCCAAATATGGAATAGACAAGAGCTACCTCTTGCTCAACGAAATGGACTCAACACCGCATATTAAATGCCTAAGAATGTACCTGACTAGTAAGTATCTTAAAACCTATGGATTGCTATGTCTCCGAAAGAGAATCAAGCATGTGTACAGGGGCATAAACGCAGCAGTGATAGGATTGGAGAGGTTCGGTGAGCAAATGAAGACCCTTTGAAGTCATATTGCATGGTACCCATTCCACGGGTTTCAACTACCCAGGTTTAAGGTATTCTTCCTTCAGCTAAAACATGCATGTGGAACCTAGAGTATGATCAACCATGTGATCGGGAGACGTGTTCAAATATGTCTCAGTTTTCGTACCCTGGTACTCGGGTGCAACATTCCAGACGCTTTACTAACACCCTCCCGACTTGGAGAGTCAGTCCCTTTAACCTCCTGTTTGGCCCAGTTTGCAATTTCTGCGGAAGATGAACAGGAATAGCGAGAACCAATGAGAGACTAGCTGGAGGTGTCTGGACGGGCAAATTTAACTCTCATTTCCCACCAGGAAGAGGAATTAACCAAAGGCTCAGCATGCCGTGCCGGAACCAGATTAGGGCCTGAAGCCATCCTGCGGTGTTGCGGCCAGCTCAAAAGAAAGCGAGTTGAAGAAAGGAGCTCAGGGGCACTGTAATTCACAAACCTGCAGAGTTATAAATGACAGCTATCGTCCAAAAATATACTGAAGTAAGGCTGCCAAGAGGACTTGAAAGCGGGGCAGAATTGCAGGAAACCGATTTCAGGAGGTAGACTGGAATTGCATTGGAAGCATAGGAAAAGAGGCAGAACGTCCACAATGATGCACTTGGCCAAAAAGGGCGTATGCGTTTTTTCCTGAATATATTCAGGAAAAAACGCATACGCCTTTTTTGGCCAACCAAGCAAGCTTGCAAAGGAAATCTGCACTACAATGAAGTCTCACTTCCCCCCGGTCAAAAGGGCCATCTGAAAAAAGTGTAAAATCCAGAAAGGCAGGACAGGCCATGGAGAACTGGGAGCCTTGTTATGCTGATGGGCGGGATGTAAATTGCCAACAGACACTCGGGAGAAGTGTATGGTGTTTCCTGAAACATCTATAAAACAAAGCAACAGAGCCTAGGGCACTTCCACTTATGGTCCTATAGCTTAGGGAAATTAAAATCAAAAAGACACAGCCACCCCAAAGTTTGGGACGCCTCTGTTTACCAGAACCTCGTGTACAGTACAAGTTCAACATCGCAGAAAGTGAAAAATGGATAAAGAAGTTGTGGTATTTACTTACAAAGCAATATCACTCAGCAATGAAATCTATGTCATCAGGCCCTTAGCAGCACAATGAGTGGATTCAGGTATGATGATTCTAACTGAAATAAGTCACACAGAAAAAGAAACATCATAAGATATCAGTAATACACGGAATGTAAACTTGGCTACACAGGAACTGAATTACAGAACAGAACAGGGTCTCAAATTTAGAAAACCAACTTATGCTTGCTTAAGGGGAAAGGTGAGTTGGGGTGCTGCATAAAACCAGAGATTGAAATGAGCACAGATAAAGTTCCTTAAGCCAAATATGGAATAGACAAGAGCTACTCCTTGCTCAACGAAATGGACTCAACACCGCATATTAAATGCCTAAGAATGTACCTGACTAGTAAGTATCTTAAAACCTATGGATTGCTATGTCTCCTAAGAGAATCAAGCATGTGTACAGGGGCATAAACGCAGCAGTGATAGGATTGGACAGGTTCGGTGAGCAAATGAAGACCCTCTGAAGTCATATTGCATGGTACCCATTCCACGGGTTTCAACTACCCAGGTTTAAGGTATTCTTCCTTCAGCTAAAACATGCATGTGGAACCTAGAGTATGATCAACCATGTGATCGGGAGACGTGTTCAAATATGTCTCAGTTTTCGTACCCTGGTACTCGGGTGCAACATTCCAGACGCTTTACTAACACCCTCCCGACTTGGAGAGTCAGTCCCTTTAACCTCCTGTTTGGCCCAGTTTGCAATTTCTGCGGAAGATGAACAGGAATAGCGAGAACCAATGAGAGACTAGCTGGAGGTGTCTGGACGGGCAAATTTAACTCTCATTTCCCACCAGGAAGAGGAATTAACCAAAGGCTCAGCGTGCCGTGCCGGAACCAGATTAGGGCCTGAAGCCATCCTGCGGTGTTGCGGCCAGCTCAAAAGAAAGCGAGTTGAAGAAAGGAGCTCAGGGGCACTGTAATTCACAAACCTGCAGAGTTATAAATGACAGCTATCGTCCAAAAATATACTGAAGTAAGGCTGCCAAGAGGACTTGAAAGCGGGGCAGAATTGCAGGAAACCGATTTCAGGAGGCAGACTGGAATTGCATTGAAAGCATAGGAAAAGAGGCAGAACGTCCACAATGATGCACTTGGCCAAAAAGGGCGTATGCGTTTTTTCCTGAATATATTCAGGAAAAAACGCATACGCCCTTTTTGGCCAACCAAGCAAGCTTGCAAAGGAAATCTGCACTACAATGAAGTCTCACTTCCCCCCGGTCAAAAGGGCCATCTGAAAAAAGTGTAAAATCCAGAAAGGCAGGACAGGCCATGGAGAACTGGGAGCCTTGTTATGCTGATGGGCGGGATGTAAATTGCCAACAGACACTCGGGAGAAGTGTATGGTGTTTCCTGAAACATCTAAAAAACAAAGCAACAGAGCCTAGGGCACTTCCACTTATGGTCCTATAGCTTAGGGAAATTAAAATCAAAAAGACACAGCCACCCCAAAGTTTGGGACGCCTCTGTTTACAAGAACCTCGTGTACAGTACAAGTTCAACATCGCAGAAAGTGAAAAATGGATAAAGAAGTTGTGGTATTTACTTACAAAGCAATATCACTCAGCAATGAAATCTATGTCATCAGGCCCTTAGCAGCACAATGAGTGGATTCAGGTATGATGATTCTAACTGAAATAAGTCACACAGAAAAAGAAACATCATAAGATATCAGTAATACACGGAATGTAAACTTGGCTACACAGGAACTGAATTACAGAACAGAACAGGGTCTCAAATTTAGAAAACCAACTTATGCTTGCTTAAGGGTAAAGGTGAGTTGGGGTGCTGCATAAAACCAGAGATTGAAATGAGCACAGATAAAGTTCCTTAAGCCAAATATGGAATAGACAAGAGCTACTCCTTGCTCAACGAAATGGACTCAACACCGCATATTAAATGCCTAAGAATGTACCTGACTAGTAAGTATCTTAAAACCTATGGATTGCTATGTCTCCGAAAGAGAATCAAGCATGTGTACAGAGGAATAAACGCAGCAGTGATAGGATTGGAGAGGTTCGGTGAGCAAATGAAGTCCCTTTGAAGTCATATTGCATGGTACCCATTCCACGGGTTTCAACTACCCAGGTTTAAGGTATTCTTCCTTCAGCTAAAACATGCATGTGGAACCTAGAGTATGATCAACCATGTGATCGGGAGACGTGTTCAAATATGTCTCAGTTTTCGTACCCTGGTACTCGGGTGCAACATTCCAGACGCTTTACTAACACCCTCCCGACTTGGAGAGTCAGTCCCTTTAACCTCCTGTTTGGCCCAGTTTGCAATTTCTGCGGAAGATGAACAGGAATAGCGAGAACCAATGAGAGACTAGCTGGAGGTGTCTGGACGGGCAAATTTAACTCTCATTTCCCACCAGGAAGAGGAATTAACCAAAGGCTCAGCGTGCCGTGACGGAACCAGATTAGGGCCTGAAGCCATCCTGCGGTGTTGCGGCCAGCTCAAAAGAAAGCGAGTTGAAGAAAGGAGCTCAGGGGCACTGTAATTCACAAACCTGCAGAGTTATAAATGACAGCTATCGTCCAAAAATATACTGAAGTAAGGCTGCCAAGAGGACTTGAAAGCGGGGCAGAATTGCAGGAAACCGATTTCAGGAGGTAGACGGGAATTGCATTGAAAGCATAGGAAAAGAGGCAGAACGTCCACAATGATGCACTTGGCCAAAAAGGGCGTATGCGTTTTTTCCTGAATATATTCAGGAAAAAACGCATACGCCCTTTTTGGCCAACCAAGCAAGCTTGCAAAGGAAATCTGCACTACAATGAAGTCTCACTTCCCCCCGGTCAAAAGGGCCATCTGAAAAAAGTGTAAAATCCAGAAAGGCAGGACAGGCCATGGAGAACTGGGAGCCTTGTTATGCTGATGGGCGGGATGTAAATTGCCAACAGACACTCGGGAGAAGTGTATGGTGTTTCCTGAAACATCTAAAAAACAAAGCAACAGAGCCTAGGGCACTTCCACTTATGGTCCTATAGCTTAGGGAAATTAAAATCAAAAAGACACAGCCACCCCAAAGTTTGGGACGCCTCTGTTTACAAGAACCTCGTGTACAGTACAAGTTCAACATCGCAGAAAGTGAAAAATGGATAAAGAAGTTGTGGTATTTACTTACAAAGCAATATCACTCAGCAATGAAATCTATGTCATCAGGCCCTTAGCAGCTCAATGAGTGGATTCAGGTATGATGATTCTAACTGAAATAAGTCACACAGAAAAAGAAACATCATAAGATATCAGTAATACACGGAATGTAAACTTGGCTACACAGGAACTGAATTACAGAACAGAACAGGGTCTCAAATTTAGAAAACCAACTTATGTTTTCTTAACGGTAAAGGTGAGTTGGGGTGCTACATAAAACCAGAGATTGAAATGAGCACAGATAAAGTTCCTTAAGCCAAATATGGAATAGACAAGAGCTACCTCTTGCTCAACGAAATGGACTCAACACCGCATATTAAATGCCTAAGAATGTACCTGACTAGTAAGTATCTTAAAACCTATGGATTGCTATGTCTCCGAAAGAGAATCAAGCATGTGTACAGGGGCATAAACGCAGCAGTGATAGGATTGGAGAGGTTCGGTGAGCAAATGAAGACCCTTTGAAGTCATATTGCATGGTACCCATTCCACGGGTTTCAACTACCCAGGTTTAAGGTATTCTTCCTTCAGCTAAAACATGCATGTGGAACCTAGAGTATGATCAACCATGTGATCGGGAGACGTGTTCAAATATGTCTCAGTTTTCGTACCCTGGTACTCGGGTGCAACATTCCAGACGCTTTACTAACACCCTCCCGACTTGGAGAGTCAGTCCCTTTAACCTCCTGTTTGGCCCAGTTTGCAATTTCTGCGGAAGATGAACAGGAATAGCGAGAACCAATGAGAGACTAGCTGGAGGTGTCTGGACGGGCAAATTTAACTCTCATTTCCCACCAGGAAGAGGAATTAACCAAAGGCTCAGCGTGCCGTGCCGGAACCAGATTAGGGCCTGAAGCCATCCTGCGGTGTTGCGGCCAGCTCAAAAGAAAGCGAGTTGAAGAAAGGAGCTCAGGGGCACTGTAATTCACAAACCTGCAGACTTATAAATGACAGCTATCGTCCAAAAATATACTGAAGTAAGGCTGCCAAGAGGACTTGAAAGCGGGGCAGAATTGCAGGAAACCGATTTCAGGAGGTAGACTGGAATTGCATTGAAAGCATAGGAAAAGAGGCAGAACGTCCACAATGATGCACTTGGCCAAAAAGGACGTATGCGTTTTTTCCTGAATATATTCAGGAAAAAATGCATACGCCCTTTTTGGCCAACCAAGCAAGCTTGCAAAGGAAATCTGCACTACAATGAAGTCTCACTTCCCCCCGGTCAAAAGGGCCATCTGAAAAAAGTGTAAAATCCAGAAAGGCAGGACAGGCCATGGAGAACTGGGAGCCTTGTTATGCTGATGGGCGGGATGTAAATTGCCAACAGACACTCGGGAGAAGTGTATGGTGTTTCCTGAAACATCTAAAAAACAAAGCAACAGAGCCTAGGGCACTTCCACTTATGGTCCTATAGCTTAGGGAAATTAAAATCAAAAAGACACAGCCACCCCAAAGTTTGGAACGCCTCTGTTTACAAGAACCTCGTTTACAGTACAAGTTCAACATCGCAGAAAGTGAAAAATGGATAAAGAAGTTGTGGTATTTACTTACAAAGCAATATCACTCAGCAATGAAATCTATGTCATCAGGCCCTTAGCAGCACAATGAGTGGATTCAGGTATGATGATTCTAACTGAAATAAGTCACACAGAAAAAGAAACATCATAAGATATCAGTAATACACGGAATGTAAACTTGGCTACACAGGAACTGAATTACAGAACAGAACAGGGTCTCAAATTTAGAAAACCAACTTATGCTTGCTTAAGGGTAAAGGTGAGTTGGGGTGCTGCATAAAACCAGAGATTGAAATGAGCACAGATAAAGTTCCTTAAGCCAAATATGGAATAGACAAGAGCTACCTCTTGCTCAACGAAATGGACTCAACACCGCATATTAAATGCCTAAGAATGTACCTGACTAGTAAGTATCTTAAAACCTATGGATTGCTATGTCTCCGAAAGAGAATCAAGCATGTGTACAGGGGCATAAACGCAGCAGTGATAGGATTGGAGAGGTTCGGTGAGCAAATGAAGACCCTTTGAAGTCATATTGCATGGTACCCATTCCACGGGTTTCAACTACCCAGGTTTAAGGTATTCTTCCTTCAGCTAAAACATGCATGTGGAACCTAGAGTATGATCAACCATGTGATCGGGAGACGTGTTCAAATATGTCTCAGTTTTCGTACCCTGGTACTCGGGTGCAACATTCCAGACGCTTTACTAACACCCTCCCGACTTGGAGAGTCAGTCCCTTTAACCTCCTGTTTGGCCCAGTTTGCAATTTCTGCGGAAGATGAACAGGAATAGCGAGAACCAATGAGAGACTAGCTGGAGGTGTCTGGACGGGCAAATTTAACTCTCATTTCCCACCAGGAAGAGGAATTAACCAAAGGCTCAGCGTGCCGTGCCGGAACCAGATTAGGGCCTGAAGCCATCCTGCGGTGTTGCGGCCAGCTCAAAAGAAAGCGAGTTGAAGAAAGGAGCTCAGGGGCACTGTAATTCACAAACCTGCAGAGTTATAAATGACAGCTATCGTCCAAAAATATACTGAAGTAAGGCTGCCAAGAGGACTTGAAAGCGGGGCAGAATTGCAGGAAACCGATTTCAGGAGGTAGACGGGAATTGCATTGAAAGCATAGGAAAAGAGGCAGAACGTCCACAATGATGCACTTGGCCAAAAAGGGCGTATGCGTTTTTTCCTGAATATATTCAGGAAAAAACGCATACGCCCTTTTTGGCCAACCAAGCAAGCTTGCAAAGGAAATCTGCACTACAATGAAGTCTCACTTCCCCCCGGTCAAAAGGGCCATCTGAAAAAAGTGTAAAATCCAGAAAGGCAGGACAGGCCATGGAGAACTGGGAGCCTTGTTATGCTGATGGGCGGGATGTAAATTGCCAACAGACACTCGGGAGAAGTGTATGGTGTTTCCTGAAACATCTAAAAAACAAAGCAACAGAGCCTAGGGCACTTCCACTTATGGTCCTATAGCTTAGGGAAATTAAAATCAAAAAGACACAGCCACCCCAAAGTTTGGGACGCCTCTGTTTACCAGAACCTCGTGTACAGTACAAGTTCAACATCGCAGAAAGTGAAAAATGGATAAAGAAGTTGTGGTATTTACTTACAAAGCAATATCACTCAGCAATGAAATCTATGTCATCAGGCCCTTAGCAGCTCAATGAGTGGATTCAGGTATGATGATTCTAACTGAAATAAGTCACACAGAAAAAGAAACATCATAAGATATCAGTAATACACGGAATGTAAACTTGGCTACACAGGAACTGAATTACAGAACAGAACAGGGTCTCAAATTTAGAAAACCAACTTATGTTTTCTTAACGGTAAAGGTGAGTTGGGGTGCTACATAAAACCAGAGATTGAAATGAGCACAGATAAAGTTCCTTAAGCCAAATATGGAATAGACAAGAGCTACCTCTTGCTCAACGAAATGGACTCAACACCGCATATTAAATGCCTAAGAATGTACCTGACTAGTAAGTATCTTAAAACCTATGGATTGCTATGTCTCCGAAAGAGAATCAAGCATGTGTACAGGGGCATAAACGCAGCAGTGATAGGATTGGAGAGGTTCGGTGAGCAAATGAAGACCCTTTGAAGTCATATTGCATGGTACCCATTCCACGGGTTTCAACTACCCAGGTTTAAGGTATTCTTCCTTCAGCTAAAACATGCATGTGGAACCTAGAGTATGATCAACCATGTGATCGGGAGACGTGTTCAAATATGTCTCAGTTTTCGTACCCTGGTACTCGGGTGCAACATTCCAGACGCTTTACTAACACCCTCCCGACTTGGAGAGTCAGTCCCTTTAACCTCCTGTTTGGCCCAGTTTGCAATTTCTGCGGAAGATGAACAGGAATAGCGAGAACCAATGAGAGACTAGCTGGAGGTGTCTGGACGGGCAAATTTAACTCTCATTTCCCACCAGGAAGAGGAATTAACCAAAGGCTCAGCGTGCCGTGCCGGAACCAGATTAGGGCCTGAAGCCATCCTGCGGTGTTGCGGCCAGCTCAAAAGAAAGCGAGTTGAAGAAAGGAGCTCAGGGGCACTGTAATTCACAAACCTGCAGACTTATAAATGACAGCTATCGTCCAAAAATATACTGAAGTAAGGCTGCCAAGAGGACTTGAAAGCGGGGCAGAATTGCAGGAAACCGATTTCAGGAGGTAGACTGGAATTGCATTGGAAGCATAGGAAAAGAGGCAGAACGTCCACAATGATGCACTTGGCCAAAAAGGGCGTATGCGTTTTTTCCTGAATATATTCAGGAAAAAACGCATACGCCTTTTTTGGCCAACCAAGCAAGCTTGCAAAGGAAATCTGCACTACAATGAAGTCTCACTTCCCCCCGGTCAAAAGGGCCATCTGAAAAAAGTGTAAAATCCAGAAAGGCAGGACAGGCCATGGAGAACTGGGAGCCTTGTTATGCTGATGGGCGGGATGTAAATTGCCAACAGACACTCGGGAGAAGTGTATGGTGTTTCCTGAAACATCTATAAAACAAAGCAACAGAGCCTAGGGCACTTCCACTTATGGTCCTATAGCTTAGGGAAATTAAAATCAAAAAGACACAGCCACCCCAAAGTTTGGGACGCCTCTGTTTACCAGAACCTCGTGTACAGTACAAGTTCAACATCGCAGAAAGTGAAAAATGGATAAAGAAGTTGTGGTATTTACTTACAAAGCAATATCACTCAGCAATGAAATCTATGTCATCAGGCCCTTAGCAGCACAATGAGTGGATTCAGGTATGATGATTCTAACTGAAATAAGTCACACAGAAAAAGAAACATCATAAGATATCAGTAATACACGGAATGTAAACTTGGCTACACAGGAACTGAATTACAGAACAGAACAGGGTCTCAAATTTAGAAAACCAACTTATGCTTGCTTAAGGGGAAAGGTGAGTTGGGGTGCTGCATAAAACCAGAGATTGAAATGAGCACAGATAAAGTTCCTTAAGCCAAATATGGAATAGACAAGAGCTACTCCTTGCTCAACGAAATGGACTCAACACCGCATATTAAATGCCTAAGAATGTACCTGACTAGTAAGTATCTTAAAACCTATGGATTGCTATGTCTCCTAAGAGAATCAAGCATGTGTACAGGGGCATAAACGCAGCAGTGATAGGATTGGACAGGTTCGGTGAGCAAATGAAGACCCTCTGAAGTCATATTGCATGGTACCCATTCCACGGGTTTCAACTACCCAGGTTTAAGGTATTCTTCCTTCAGCTAAAACATGCATGTGGAACCTAGAGTATGATCAACCATGTGATCGGGAGACGTGTTCAAATATGTCTCAGTTTTCGTACCCTGGTACTCGGGTGCAACATTCCAGACGCTTTACTAACACCCTCCCGACTTGGAGAGTCAGTCCCTTTAACCTCCTGTTTGGCCCAGTTTGCAATTTCTGCGGAAGATGAACAGGAATAGCGAGAACCAATGAGAGACTAGCTGGAGGTGTCTGGACGGGCAAATTTAACTCTCATTTCCCACCAGGAAGAGGAATTAACCAAAGGCTCAGCGTGCCGTGCCGGAACCAGATTAGGGCCTGAAGCCATCCTGCGGTGTTGCGGCCAGCTCAAAAGAAAGCGAGTTGAAGAAAGGAGCTCAGGGGCACTGTAATTCACAAACCTGCAGAGTTATAAATGACAGCTATCGTCCAAAAATATACTGAAGTAAGGCTGCCAAGAGGACTTGAAAGCGGGGCAGAATTGCAGGAAACCGATTTCAGGAGGCAGACTGGAATTGCATTGAAAGCATAGGAAAAGAGGCAGAACGTCCACAATGATGCACTTGGCCAAAAAGGGCGTATGCGTTTTTTCCTGAATATATTCAGGAAAAAACGCATACGCCCTTTTTGGCCAACCAAGCAAGCTTGCAAAGGAAATCTGCACTACAATGAAGTCTCACTTCCCCCCGGTCAAAAGGGCCATCTGAAAAAAGTGTAAAATCCAGAAAGGCAGGACAGGCCATGGAGAACTGGGAGCCTTGTTATGCTGATGGGCGGGATGTAAATTGCCAACAGACACTCGGGAGAAGTGTATGGTGTTTCCTGAAACATCTAAAAAACAAAGCAACAGAGCCTAGGGCACTTCCACTTATGGTCCTATAGCTTAGGGAAATTAAAATCAAAAAGACACAGCCACCCCAAAGTTTGGGACGCCTCTGTTTACAAGAACCTCGTGTACAGTACAAGTTCAACATCGCAGAAAGTGAAAAATGGATAAAGAAGTTGTGGTATTTACTTACAAAGCAATATCACTCAGCAATGAAATCTATGTCATCAGGCCCTTAGCAGCACAATGAGTGGATTCAGGTATGATGATTCTAACTGAAATAAGTCACACAGAAAAAGAAACATCATAAGATATCAGTAATACACGGAATGTAAACTTGGCTACACAGGAACTGAATTACAGAACAGAACAGGGTCTCAAATTTAGAAAACCAACTTATGCTTGCTTAAGGGTAAAGGTGAGTTGGGGTGCTGCATAAAACCAGAGATTGAAATGAGCACAGATAAAGTTCCTTAAGCCAAATATGGAATAGACAAGAGCTACTCCTTGCTCAACGAAATGGACTCAACACCGCATATTAAATGCCTAAGAATGTACCTGACTAGTAAGTATCTTAAAACCTATGGATTGCTATGTCTCCGAAAGAGAATCAAGCATGTGTACAGGGGCATAAACGCAGCAGTGATAGGATTGGAGAGGTTCGGTGAGCAAATGAAGTCCCTTTGAAGTCATATTGCATGGTACCCATTCCACGGGTTTCAACTACCCAGGTTTAAGGTATTCTTCCTTCAGCTAAAACATGCATGTGGAACCTAGAGTATGATCAACCATGTGATCGGGAGACGTGTTCAAATATGTCTCAGTTTTCGTACCCTGGTACTCGGGTGCAACATTCCAGACGCTTTACTAACACCCTCCCGACTTGGAGAGTCAGTCCCTTTAACCTCCTGTTTGGCCCAGTTTGCAATTTCTGCGGAAGATGAACAGGAATAGCGAGAACCAATGAGAGACTAGCTGGAGGTGTCTGGACGGGCAAATTTAACTCTCATTTCCCACCAGGAAGAGGAATTAACCAAAGGCTCAGCGTGCCGTGCCGGAACCAGATTAGGGCCTGAAGCCATCCTGCGGTGTTGCGGCCAGCTCAAAAGAAAGCGAGTTGAAGAAAGGAGCTCAGGGGCACTGTAATTCACAAACCTGCAGAGTTATAAATGACAGCTATCGTCCAAAAATATACTGAAGTAAGGCTGCCAAGAGGACTTGAAAGCGGGGCAGAATTGCAGGAAACCGATTTCAGGAGGTAGACGGGAATTGCATTGAAAGCATAGGAAAAGAGGCAGAACGTCCACAATGATGCACTTGGCCAAAAAGGGCGTATGCGTTTTTTCCTGAATATATTCAGGAAAAAACGCATACGCCCTTTTTGGCCAACCAAGCAAGCTTGCAAAGGAAATCTGCACTACAATGAAGTCTCACTTCCCCCCGGTCAAAAGGGCCATCTGAAAAAAGTGTAAAATCCAGAAAGGCAGGACAGGCCATGGAGAACTGGGAGCCTTGTTATGCTGATGGGCGGGATGTAAATTGCCAACAGACACTCGGGAGAAGTGTATGGTGTTTCCTGAAACATCTAAAAAACAAAGCAACAGAGCCTAGGGCACTTCCACTTATGGTCCTATAGCTTAGGGAAATTAAAATCAAAAAGACACAGCCACCCCAAAGTTTGGGACGCCTCTGTTTACAAGAACCTCGTGTACAGTACAAGTTCAACATCGCAGAAAGTGAAAAATGGATAAAGAAGTTGTGGTATTTACTTACAAAGCAATATCACTCAGCAATGAAATCTATGTCATCAGGCCCTTAGCAGCTCAATGAGTGGATTCAGGTATGATGATTCTAACTGAAATAAGTCACACAGAAAAAGAAACATCATAAGATATCAGTAATACACGGAATGTAAACTTGGCTACACAGGAACTGAATTACAGAACAGAACAGGGTCTCAAATTTAGAAAACCAACTTATGTTTTCTTAACGGTAAAGGTGAGTTGGGGTGCTACATAAAACCAGAGATTGAAATGAGCACAGATAAAGTTCCTTAAGCCAAATATGGAATAGACAAGAGCTACCTCTTGCTCAACGAAATGGACTCAACACCACATATTAAATGCCTAAGAATGTACCTGACTAGTAAGTATCTTAAAACCTATGGATTGCTATGTCTCCGAAAGAGAATCAAGCATGTGTACAGGGGCATAAACGCAGCAGTGATAGGATTGGAGAGGTTCGGTGAGCAAATGAAGACCCTTTGAAGTCATATTGCATGGTACCCATTCCACGGGTTTCAACTACCCAGGTTTAAGGTATTCTTCCTTCAGCTAAAACATGCATGTGGAACCTAGAGTATGATCAACCATGTGATCGGGAGACGTGTTCAAATATGTCTCAGTTTTCGTACCCTGGTACTCGGGTGCAACATTCCAGACGCTTTACTAACACCCTCCCGACTTGGAGAGTCAGTCCCTTTAACCTCCTGTTTGGCCCAGTTTGCAATTTCTGCGGAAGATGAACAGGAATAGCGAGAACCAATGAGAGACTAGCTGGAGGTGTCTGGACGGGCAAATTTAACTCTCATTTCCCACCAGGAAGAGGAATTAACCAAAGGCTCAGTGTGCCGTGCCGGAACCAGATTAGGGCCTGAAGCCATCCTGCGGTGTTGCGGCCAGCTCAAAAGAAAGCGAGTTGAAGAAAGGAGCTCAGGGGCACTGTAATTCACAAACCTGCAGACTTATAAATGACAGCTATCGTCCAAAAATATACTGAAGTAAGGCTGCCAAGAGGACTTGAAAGCGGGGCAGAATTGCAGGAAACCGATTTCAGGAGGTAGACTGGAATTGCATTGAAAGCATAGGAAAAGAGGCAGAACGTCCACAATGATGCACTTGGCCAAAAAGGACGTATGCGTTTTTTCCTGAATATATTCAGGAAAAAATGCATACGCCCTTTTTGGCCAACCAAGCAAGCTTGCAAAGGAAATCTGCACTACAATGAAGTCTCACTTCCCCCCGGTCAAAAGGGCCATCTGAAAAAAGTGTAAAATCCAGAAAGGCAGGACAGGCCATGGAGAACTGGGAGCCTTGTTATGCTGATGGGCGGGATGTAAATTGCCAACAGACACTCGGGAGAAGTGTATGGTGTTTCCTGAAACATCTAAAAAACAAAGCAACAGAGCCTAGGGCACTTCCACTTATGGTCCTATAGCTTAGGGAAATTAAAATCAAAAAGACACAGCCACCCCAAAGTTTGGAACGCCTCTGTTTACAAGAACCTCGTTTACAGTACAAGTTCAACATCGCAGAAAGTGAAAAATGGATAAAGAAGTTGTGGTATTTACTTACAAAGCAATATCACTCAGCAATGAAATCTATGTCATCAGGCCCTTAGCAGCACAATGAGTGGATTCAGGTATGATGATTCTAACTGAAATAAGTCACACAGAAAAAGAAACATCATAAGATATCAGTAATACACGGAATGTAAACTTGGCTACACAGGAACTGAATTACAGAACAGAACAGGGTCTCAAATTTAGAAAACCAACTTATGCTTGCTTAAGGGTAAAGGTGAGTTGGGGTGCTGCATAAAACCAGAGATTGAAATGAGCACAGATAAAGTTCCTTAAGCCAAATATGGAATAGACAAGAGCTACCTCTTGCTCAACGAAATGGACTCAACACCGCATATTAAATGCCTAAGAATGTACCTGACTAGTAAGTATCTTAAAACCTATGGATTGCTATGTCTCCGAAAGAGAATCAAGCATGTGTACAGGGGCATAAACGCAGCAGTGATAGGATTGGAGAGGTTCGGTGAGCAAATGAAGACCCTTTGAAGTCATATTGCATGGTACCCATTCCACGGGTTTCAACTACCCAGGTTTAAGGTATTCTTCCTTCAGCTAAAACATGCATGTGGAACCTAGAGTATGATCAACCATGTGATCGGGAGACGTGTTCAAATATGTCTCAGTTTTCGTACCCTGGTACTCGGGTGCAACATTCCAGACGCTTTACTAACACCCTCCCGACTTGGAGAGTCAGTCCCTTTAACCTCCTGTTTGGCCCAGTTTGCAATTTCTGCGGAAGATGAACAGGAATAGCGAGAACCAATGAGAGACTAGCTGGAGGTGTCTGGACGGGCAAATTTAACTCTCATTTCCCACCAGGAAGAGGAATTAACCAAAGGCTCAGCGTGCCGTGCCGGAACCAGATTAGGGCCTGAAGCCATCCTGCGGTGTTGCGGCCAGCTCAAAAGAAAGCGAGTTGAAGAAAGGAGCTCAGGGGCACTGTAATTCACAAACCTGCAGAGTTATAAATGACAGCTATCGTCCAAAAATATACTGAAGTAAGGCTGCCAAGAGGACTTGAAAGCGGGGCAGAATTGCAGGAAACCGATTTCAGGAGGCAGACTGGAATTGCATTGAAAGCATAGGAAAAGAGGCAGAACGTCCACAATGATGCACTTGGCCAAAAAGTTCATATGCGTTTTTTCCTGAATATATTCAGGAAAAAACGCATACGCCCTTTTTGGCCAACCAAGCAAACTTGCAAAGGAAATCTGCACTACAATGAAGTCTCACTTCCCCCCGGTCAAAAGGGCCATCTGAAAAAAGTGTAAAATCCAGAAAGACAGGACAGGCCATGGAGAACTGGGAGCCTTGTTATGCTGATGGGCGGGATGTAAATTGCCAACAGACACTCGGGAGAAGTGTATGGTGTTTCCTGAAGCATCTAAAAAACAAAGCAACAGAGCCTAGGGCACTTCCACTTATGGTCCTATAGCTTAGGGAAATTAAAATCAAAAAGACACAGCCACCCCAAAGTTTGGGACGCCTCTGTTTACAAGAACCTCGTTTACAGTACAAGTTCAACATCGCAGAAAGTGAAAAATGGATAAAGAAGTTGTGGTATTTACTTACAAAGCAATATCACTCAGCAATGAAATCTATGTCATCAGGCCCTTAGCAGCACAATGAGTGGATTCAGGTATGATGATTCTAACTGAAATAAGTCACACAGAAAAAGAAACATCATAAGATATCAGTAATACACGGAATGTAAACTTGGCTACACAGGAACTGAATTACAGAACAGAACAGGGTCTCAAATTTAGAAAACCAACTTATGCTTGTATAAGGGGAAAGGTGAGTTGGGGTGCTGCATAAAACCAGAGATTGAAATGAGCACAGATAAAGTTCCTTAAGCCAAATATGGAATAGACAAGAGCTACCTCTTGCTCAACGAAATGGACTCAACACCGCATATTAAATGCCTAAGAATGTACCTGACTAGTAAGTATCTTAAAACCTATGGATTGCTATGTCTCCGAAAGAGAATCAAGCATGTGTACAGGGGCATAAACGTAGCAGTGATAGGATTGGAGAGGTTCGGTGAGCAAATGAAGACCCTTTGAAGTCATATTGCATGGTACCCATTCCACGGGTTTCAACTACCCAGGTTTAAGGTATTCTTCCTTCAGCTAAAACATGCATGTGGAACCTAGAGTATGATCAACCATGTGATCGGGAGACGTGTTCAAATATGTCTCAGTTTTCGTACCCTGGTACTCGGGTGCAACATTCCAGACGCTTTACTAACACCCTCCCGACTTGGAGAGTCAGTCCCTTTAACCTCCTGTTTGGCCCAGTTTGCAATTTCTGCGGAAGATGAACAGGAATAGCGAGAACCAATGAGAGACTAGCTGGAGGTGTCTGGACGGGCAAATTTAACTCTCATTTCCCACCAGGAAGAGGAATTAACCAAAGGCTCAGCGTGCCGTGCCGGAACCAGATTAGGGCCTGAAGCCATCCTGCGGTGTTGCGGCCAGCTCAAAAGAAAGCGAGTTGAAGAAAGGAGCTCAGGGGCACTGTAATTCACAAACCTGCAGAGTTATAAATGACAGCTATCGTCCAAAAATATACTGAAGTAAGGCTGCCAAGAGGACTTGAAAGCGGGGCAGAATTGCAGGAAACCGATTTCAGGAGGCAGACTGGAATTGCATTGAAAGCATAGGAAAAGAGGCAGAACGTCCACAATGATGCACTTGGCCAAAAAGGGCGTATGCGTTTTTTCCTGAATATATTCAGGAAAAAACGCATACGCCCTTTTTGGCCAACCAAGCAAGCTTGCAAAGGAAATCTGCACTACAATGAAGTCTCACTTCCCCCCGGTCAAAAGGGCCATCTGAAAAAAGTGTAAAATCCAGAAAGGCAGGACAGGCCATGGAGAACTGGGAGCCTTGTTATGCTGATGGGCGGGATGTAAATTGCCAACAGACACTCGGGAGAAGTGTATGCTGTTTCCTGAAACATCTAAAAAACAAAGCAACAGAGCCTAGGGCACTTCCACTTATGGTCCTATAGCTTAGGGAAATTAAAATCAAAAAGACACAGCCACCTCAAAGTTTGGGACGCCTCTGTTTACAAGAACCTCGTTTACAGTACAAGTTCAACATCGCAGAAAGTGAAAAATGGATAAAGAAGTTGTGGTATTTACTTACAAAGCAATATCACTCAGCAATGAAATCTATGTCATCAGGCCCTTAGCAGCACAATGAGTGGATTCAGGTATGATGATTCTAACTGAAATAAGTCACACAGAAAAAGAAACATCATAAGATATCAGTAATACACGGAATGTAAACTTGGCTACACAGGAACTGAATTACAGAACAGAACAGGGTCTCAAATTTAGAAAACCAACTTATGCTTGCTTAAGGGGAAAGGTGAGTTGGGGTGCTGCATAAAACCAGAGATTGAAATGAACACAGATAAAGTTCCTTAAGCCAAATATGGAATAGACAAGAGCTACTCCTTGCTCAACGAAATGGACTCAACACCGCATATTAAATGCCTAAGAATGTACCTGACTAGTAAGTATCTTAAAACCTATGGATTGCTATGTCTCCGAAAGAGAATCAAGCATGTGTACAGGGGCATAAACGCAGCAGTGATAGGATTGGAGAGGTTCGGTGAGCAAATGAAGACCCTTTGAAGTCATATTGCATGGTACCCATTCCACGGGTTTCAACTACCCAGGTTTAAGGTATTCTTCCTTCAGCTAAAACATGCATGTGGAACCTAGAGTATGATCAACCATGTGATCGGGAGACGTGTTCAAATATGTCTCAGTTTTCGTACCCTGGTACTCGGGTGCAACATTCCAGACGCTTTACTAACACCCTCCCGACTTGGAGAGTCAGTCCCTTTAACCTCCTGTTTGGCCCAGTTTGCAATTTCTGCGGAAGATGAACAGGAATAGCGAGAACCAATGAGAGACTAGCTGGAGGTGTCTGGACGGGCAAATTTAACTCTCATTTCCCACCAGGAAGAGGAATTAACCAAAGGCTCAGCGTGCCGTGCCGGAACCAGATTAGGGCCTGAAGCCATCCTGCGGTGTTGCGGCCAGCTCAAAAGAAAGCGAGTTTAAGAAAGGAGCTCAGGGGCACTGTAATTCACAAACCTGCAGACTTATAAATGACAGCTATCGTCCAAAAATATACTGAAGTAAGGCTGCCAAGAGGACTTGAAAGCGGGGCAGAATTGCAGGAAACCGATTTCAGGAGGTAGACTGGAATTGCATTGAAAGCATAGGAAAAGAGGCAGAACGTCCACAATGATGCACTTGGCCAAAAAGGGCGTATGCGTTTTTTCCTGAATATATTCAGGAAAAAACGCATACGCCCTTTTTGGCCAACCAAGCAAACTTGCAAAGGAAATCTGCACTACAATGAAGTCTCACTTCCCCCCAGTCAAAAGGGCCATCTGAAAAAAGTGTAAAATCCAGAAAGACAGGACAGGCCATGGAGAACTGGGAGCCTTGTTATGCTGATGGGCGGGATGTAAATTGCCAACAGACACTCGGGAGAAGTGTATGGTGTTTCCTGAAGCATCTAAAAAACAAAGCAACAGAGCCTAGGGCACTTCCACTTATGGTCCTATAGCTTAGAGAAATTAAAATCAAAAAGACACAGCCACCCCAAAGTTTGGGACGCCTCTGTTTACAAGAACCTCGTTTACAGTACAAGTTCAACATCGCAGAAAGTGAAAAATGGATAAAGAAGTTGTGGTATTTACTTACAAAGCAATATCACTCAGCAATGAAATCTATGTCATCAGGCCCTTAGCAGCACAATGAGTGGATTCAGGTATGATGATTCTAACTGAAATAAGTCACACAGAAAAAGAAACATCATAAGATATCAGTAATACACGGAATGTAAACTTGGCTACACAGGAACTGAATTACAGAACAGAACAGGGTCTCAAATTTAGAAAACCAACTTATGCTTGCATAAGGGGAAAGGTGAGTTGGGGTGCTGCATAAAACCAGAGATTGAAATGAGCACAGATAAAGTTCCTTAAGCCAAATATGGAATAGACAAGAGCTACCTCTTGCTCAACGAAATGGACTCAACACCGCATATTAAATGCCTAAGAATGTACCTGACTAGTAAGTATCTTAAAACCTATGGATTGCTATGTCTCCGAAAGAGAATCAAGCATGTGTACAGGGGCATAAACGCAGCAGTGATAGGATTGGAGAGGTTCGGTGAGCAAATGAAGACCCTTTGAAGTCATATTGCATGGTACCCATTCCACGGGTCTCAAATCTCCAGGATTAAGGTATTCTTCCTTCAGCTAAAACATGCATGTGGAACCTAGAGTATGATCAACCATGTGATCGGGAGACGTGTTCAAATATGTCTCAGTTTTCGTACCCTGGTACTCGGGTGCAACATTCCAGACGCTTTACTAACACCCTCCCGACTTGGAGAGTCAGTCCCTTTAACCTCCTGTTTGGCCCAGTTTGCAATTTCTGCGGAAGATGAACAGGAATAGCGAGAACCAATGAGAGACTAGCTGGAGGTGTCTGGACGGGCAAATTTAACTCTCATTTCCCACCAGGAAGAGGAATTAACCAAAGGCTCAGCGTGCCGTGCCGGAACCAGATTAGGGCCTGAAGCCATCCTGCGGTGTTGCGGCCAGCTCAAAAGAAAGCGAGTTGAAGAAAGGAGCTCAGGGGCACTGTAATTCACAAACCTGCAGAGTTATAAATGACAGCTATCGTCCAAAAATATACTGAAGTAAGGCTGCCAAGAGGACTTGAAAGCGGGGCAGAATTGCAGGAAACCGATTTCAGGAGGTAGACTGGAATTGCATTGAAAGCATAGGAAAAGAGGCAGAACGTCCACAATGATGCACTTGGCCAAAAAGGGCGTATGCGTTTTTTCCTGAATATATTCAGGAAAAAACGCATACGCCCTTTTTGGCCAACCAAGCAAGCTTGCAAAGGAAATCTGCACTACAATGAAGTCTCACTTCCCCCCGGTCAAAAGGGCCATCTGAAAAAAGTGTAAAATCCAGAAAGGCAGGACAGGCCATGGAGAACTGGGAGCCTTGTTATGCTGATGGGCGGGATGTAAATTGCCAACAGACACTCGGGAGAAGTGTATGGTGTTTCCTGAAACATCTAAAAAACAAAGCAACAGAGCCTAGGGCACTTCCACTTATGGTCCTATAGCTTAGGGAAATTAAAATCAAAAAGACACAGCCACCCCAAACATTGGGACGCCTCTGTTTACAAGAACCTCGTTTACCGTACAAGTTCAACATCGCAGAAAGTGAAAAATGGATAAAGAAGTTGTGGTATTTACTTACAAAGCAATATCACTCAGCAATGAAATCTATGTCATCAGGCCCTTAGCAGCACAATGAGTGGATTCAGGTATGATGATTCTAACTGAAATAAGTCACACAGAAAAAGAAACATCATAAGATATCAGTAATACACGGAATGTAAACTTGGCTACACAGGAACTGAATTACAGAACAGAACAGGGTCTCAAATTTAGAAAACCAACTTATGCTTGCTTAAGGGTAAAGGTGAGTTGGGGTGCTGCATAAAACCAGAGATTGAAATGAGCACAGATAAAGTTCCTTAAGCCAAATATGGAATAGACAAGAGCTACTCCTTGCTCAACGAAATGGACTCAACACCGCATATTAAACGCCTAAGAATGTACCTGACTAGTAAGTATCTTAAAACCTATGGATTGCTATGTCTCTGAAAGAGAATCAAGCATGTGTACAGGGGCATAAACGCAGCAGTGATAGGATTGGAGAGGTTCGGTGAGCAAATGAAGACCCTTTGAAGTCATATTGCATGGTACCCATTCCACGGGTTTCAACTACCCAGGTTTAAGGTATTCTTCCTTCAGCTAAAACATGCATGTGGAACCTAGAGTATGATCAACCATGTGATCGGGAGACGTGTTCAAATATGTCTCAGTTTTCGTACCCTGGTACGCGGGTGCAACATTCCAGACGCTTTACTAACACCCTCCCGACTTGGAGAGTCAGTCCCTTTAACCTCCTGTTTGGCCCAGTTTGCAATTTCTGCGGAAGATGAACAGGAATAGCGAGAACCAATGAGAGACTAGCTGGAGGTGTCTGGACGGGCAAATTTAACTCTCATTTCCCACCAGGAAGAGGAATTAACCAAAGGCTCAGCGTGCCGTGCCGGAACCAGATTAGGGCCTGAAGCCATCCTGCGGTGTTGCGGCCAGCTCAAAAGAAAGCGAGTTGAAGAAAGGAGCTCAGGGGCACTGTAATTCACAAACCTGCAGAGTTATAAATGACAGCTATCGTCCAAAAATATACTGAAGTAAGGCTGCCAAGAGGACTTGAAAGTGGGGCAGAATTGCAGGAAACCGATTTCAGGAGGTAGACTGGAATTGCATTGAAAGCATAGGAAAAGAGGCAGAACGTCCACAATGATGCACTTGGCCAAAAAGGGCGTATGCGTTTTTTCCTGAATATATTCAGGAAAAAACGCATACGCCCTTTTTGGCCAACCAAGCAAGCTTGCAAAGGAAATCTGCACTACAATGAAGTCTCACTTCCCCCCGGTCAAAAGGGCCATCTGAAAAAAGTGTAAAATCCAGAAAGGCAGGACAGGCCATGGAGAACTGGGAGCCTTGTTATGCTGATGGGCGGGATGTAAATTGCCAACAGACACTCCGGAGAAGTATATGGTGTTTCCTGAAACATCTAAAAAACAAAGCAACAGAGCCTAGGGCACTTCCACTTATGGTCCTATAGCTTAGGGAAATTAAAATCAAAAAGACACAGCCACCCCAAAGTTTGGGACGCCTCTGTTTACAAGAACCTCGTTTACAGTACAAGTTCAACATCGCAGAAAGTGAAAAATGGATAAAGAAGTTGTGGTATTTACTTACAAAGCAATATCACTCAGCAATGAAATCTATGTCATCAGGCCCTTAGCAGCACAATGAGTGGATTCAGGTATGATGATTCTAACTGAAATAAGTCACACAGAAAAAGAAACATCATAAGATATCAGTAATACACAGAATGTAAACTTGGCTACACAGGAACTGAATTACAGAACAGAACAGGGTCTCAAATTTAGAAAACCAACTTATGCTTGCTTAAGGGTAAAGGTGAGTTGGGGTGCTGCATAAAACCAGAGATTGAAATGAGCACAGATAAAGTTCCTTAAGCCAAATATGGAATAGACAAGAGCTACTCCTTGCTCAACGAAATGGACTCAACACCGCATATTAAACGCCTAAGAATGTACCTGACTAGTAAGTATCTTAAAACCTATGGATTGCTATGTCTCCGAAAGAGAATCAAGCATGTGTACAGGGGCATAAACGCAGCAGTGATAGGATTGGAGAGGTTCGGTGAGCAAATGAAGACCCTTTGAAGTCATATTGCATGGTACCCATTCCACGGGTTTCAACTACCCAGGTTTAAGGTATTCTTCCTTCAGCTAAAACATGCATGTGGAACCTAGAGTATGATCAACCATGTGATCGGGAAATGTGTTCAAATATGTCTCAGTTTTCGTACGCTGGAACTCGGGTGCAACATTCCAGACGCTTTACTAACACCCTCCCGACTTGGAGAGTCAGTCCCTTTAACCTCCTGTTTGGCCCAGTTTGCAATTTCTGCAGAAGATGAACAGGAATAGCGAGAACCAATGAGAGACTAGCTGGAGGTGTCTGGACGGGCAAATTTAACTCCCATTTCCCACCAGGAAGAGGAATTAACCAAAGGCTCAGCGTGCCGTGCCGGAACCAGATTAGGGCCTGAAGCCATCCTGCGGTGTTGCGGCCAGCTCAAAAGAAAGCGAGTTGAAGAAAGGAGCTCAGGGGCACTGTAATTCACAAACCTGCAGAGTTATAAATGACAGCTATCGTCCAAAAATATACTGAAGTAAGGCTGCCAAGAGGACTTGAAATCGGGGCAGAATTGCAGGAAACCGATTTCAGGAGGTAGACTGGAATTGCATTGAAAGCATAGGAAAAGAAGCAGAACGTCCACAATGATGCACTTGGCCAAAAAGGACGTATGCGTTTTTTCCTGAATATATTCAGGAAAAAACGCATACGCCCTTTTTGGCCAACCAAGCAAGCTTGCAAAGGAAATCTGCACTACAATGAAGTCTCACTTCCCCCCGGTCAAAAGGGCCATCTGAAAAAAGTGTAAAATCCAGAAAGGCAGGACAGGCCATGGAGAACTGGGAGCCTTGTTATGCTGATGGGCAGGATGTAAATTGCCAACAGACACTCGGGAGAAGTGTATGGTGTTTCCTGAAACATCTAAAAAACAAAGCAACAGAGCCTAGGGCACTTCCACTTATGGTCCTATAGCTTAGGGAAATTAAAATCAAAAAGACACAGCCACCCCAAAGTTTGGGACGCCTCTGTTTACAAGAACCTCGTTTACCGTACAAGTTCAACATCGCAGAAAGTGAAAAATGGATAAAGAAGTTGTGGTATTTACTTACAAAGCAATATCACTCAGCAATGAAATCTATGTCATCAGGCCCTTAGCAGCACAATGAGTGGATTCAGGTATGATGATTCTAACTGAAATAAGTCACACAGAAAAAGAAACATCATAAGATATCAGTAATACACGGAATGTAAACTTGGCTACACAGGAACTGAATTACAGAACAGAACAGGGTCTCAAATTTAGAAAACCAACTTATGCTTGCTTAAGGGGAAAGGTGAGTTGGGGTGCTGCATAAAACCAGAGATTGAAATGAGCACAGATAAAGTTCCTTAAGCCAAATATGGAATAGACAAGAGCTACTCCTTGCTCAACGAAATGGACTCAACACCGCATATTAAATGCCTAAGAATGTACCTGACTAGTAAGTATCTTAAAACCTATGGATTGCTATGTCTCCGAAAGAGAATCAAGCATGTGTACAGGGGCATAAACGCAGCAGTGATAGGATTGGAGAGGTTCGGTGAGCAAATGAAGACCCTTTGAAGTCATATTGCATGGTACCCATTCCACGGGTTTCAACTACCCAGGTTTAAGGTATTCTTCCTTCAGCTAAAACATGCATGTGGAACCTAGAGTATGATCAACCATGTGATCGGGAGACGTGTTCAAATATGTCTCAGTTTTCGTACCCTGGTACTCGGGTGCAACATTCCAGACGCTTTACTAACACCCTCCCGACTTGGAGAGTCAGTCCCTTTAACCTCCTGTTTGGCCCAGTTTGCAATTTCTGCGGAAGATGAACAGGAATAGCGAGAACCAATGAGAGACTAGCTGGAAGGTGTCTGGACGGGCAAATTTAACTCTCATTTCCCACCAGGAAGAGGAATTAACCAAAGGCTCAGCGTGCCGTGCCGGAACCAGATTAGGGCCTGAAGCCATCCTGCGGTGTTGCGGCCAGCTCAAAAGAAAGCGAGTTGAAGAAAGGAGCTCAGGGGCACTGTAATTCACAAACCTGCAGAGTTATAAATGACAGCTATCGTCCAAAAATATACTGAAGTAAGGCTGCCAAGAGGACTTGAAAGCGGGGCAGAATTGCAGGAAACCGATTTCAGGAGGCAGACTGGAATTGCATTGAAAGCATAGGAAAAGAGGCAGAACGTCCACAATGATGCACTTGGCCAAAAAGGGCGTATGCGTTTTTTCCTGAATATATTCAGGAAAAAACGCATACGCCCTTTTTGGCCAACCAAGCAAGCTTGCAAAGGAAATCTGCACTACAATGAAGTCTCACTTCCCCCCGGTCAAAAGGGCCATCTGAAAAAAGTGTAAAATCCAGAAAGGCAGGACAGGCCATGGAGAACTGGGAGCCTTGTTATGCTGATGGGCGGGATGTAAATTGCCAACAGACACTTGGGAGAAGTGTATGGTGTTTCCTGAAACATCTAAAAAACAAAGCAACAGAGCCTAGGGCACTTCCACTTATGGTCCTATAGCTTAGGGAAATTAAAATCAAAAAGACACAGCCACCCCAAAGTTTGGGACGCCTCTGTTTACAAGAACCTCGTTTACCGTACAAGTTCAATATCACAGAAAGTGAAAAATGGATAAAGAACTTGTGGTACTTACGTACAATGCAGTATCACTCAACAATGAAATCTATGTCATCAGGCCCGTAGCAGCATAATGAGTGGATTCAGGTACGATGATTCTAACTGAAATAAGTCACACAGAAAAAGAAACATCATAAGATATCACTAATACACGGAATGTAAACTTGGCTACACAGGAACTGAATTCCAAAACAGAACAGTGTCTCAAAATTAGAAAACCAACTTATGATTGCTTAAGGGGAAAGGTGAGTTGGGGTGCTGCATAAAACCAGAGATTGAAATGAGCACAGATAAAGTTCCTTAAGCCAAATATGGAATAGACAAGAGCTACCTCTTGCTCAACGAAATGGACTCAACACCCCATATTAAACGCCTAAGAATGTACCTGACTAGTAAGTATCTTAAAACCTATGGATTGCTATGTCTCCGAAAGAGAATCAAGCATGTGTACAGGGGCATAAACGCAGCAGTGATAGGATTGGAGAGGTTCGGTGAGCAAATGAAGACCCTTTGAAGTCATATTGCATGGTACCCATTCCACGGGTTTCAACTACCCAGGTTTAAGGTATTCTTCCTTCAGCTAAAACATGTATGTGGAACCTAGAGTATGATCAACCATGTGATCGGGAGATGTGTTCAAATATGTCTCAGTTTTCGTACCCTGGTACTCGGGTGCAACATTCCAGACGCTTTACTAACACCCTCCCGACTTGGAGAGTCAGTCCCTTTAACCTCCTGTTTGGCCCAGTTTGCAATTTCTGCGGAAGATGAACAGGAATAGCGAGAACCAATGAGAGACTAGCTGGAGGTGTCTGGACGGGCAAATTTAACTCTCATTTCCCACCAGGAAGAGGAATTAACCAAAGGCTCAGCGTGCCGTGCCGGAACCAGATTAGGGCCTGAAGCCATCCTGCGGTGTTGCGGCCAGCTCAAAAGAAAGCGAGTTGAAGAAAGGAGCTCAGGGGCACTGTAATTCACAAACCTGCAGAGTTATAAATGACAGCTATCGTCCAAAAATATACTGAAGTAAGGCTGCCAAGAGGACTTGAAAGCGGGGCAGAATTGCAGGAAACCGATTTCAGGAGGTAGACTGGAATTGCATTGAAAGCATAGGAAAAGAGGCAGAACGTCCACAATGATGCACTTGGCCAAAAAGGGCGTATGCGTTTTTTCCTGAATATATTCAGGAAAAAACGCATACGCCCTTTTTGGCCAACCAAGCAAGCTTGCAAAGGAAATCTGCACTACAATGAAGTCTCACTTCCCCCCGGTCAAAAGGGCCATCTGAAAAAAGTGTAAAATCCAGAAAGGCAGGACAGGCCATGGAGAACTGGGAGCCTTGTTATGCTGATGGGCGGGATGTAAATTGCCAACAGACACTCGGGAGAAGTGTATGGTGTTTCCTGAAACATCTAAAAAACAAAGCAACAGAGCCTAGGGCACTTCCACTTATGGTCCTATAGCTTAGGGAAATTAAAATCAAAAAGACACAGCCACCCCAAAGTTTGGGACGCCTCTGTTTACAAGAACCTCGTTTACAGTACAAGTTCAACATCGCAGAAAGTGAAAAATGGATAAAGAAGTTGTGGTATTTACTTACAAAGCAATATCACTCAGCAATGAAATCTATGTCATCAGGCCCTTAGCAGCACAATGAGTGGATTCAGGTATGATGATTCTAACTGAAATAAGTCACACAGAAAAAGAAACATCATAAGATATCAGTAATACACGGAATGTAAACTTGGCTACACAGGAACTGAATTACAGAACAGAACAGGGTCTCAAATTTAGAAAACCAACTTATGCTTGCTTAAGGGGAAAGGTGAGTTGGGGTGCTGCATAAAACCAGAGATTGAAATGAGCACAGATAAAGTTCCTTAAGCCAAATATGGAATAGACAAGAGCTACTCCTTGCTCAACGAAATGGACTCAACATCGCATATTAAATGCCTAAGAATGTACCTGACTAGTAAGTATCTTAAAACCTATGGATTGCTATGTCTCCGAAAGAGAATCAAGCATGTGTACAGGGGCATAAACGCAGCAGTGATAGGATTGGAGAGGTTCGGTGAGCAAATGAAGACCCTTTGAAGTCATATTGCATGGTACCCATTCCACGGGTTTCAACTACCCAGGTTTAAGGTATTCTTCCTTCAGCTAAAACATGCATGTGGAACCTAGAGTATGATCAACCATGTGATCGGGAGACGTGTTCAAATATGTCTCAGTTTTCGTACCCTGGTACTCGGGTGCAACATTCCAGACGCTTTACTAACACCCTCCCGACTTGGAGAGTCAGTCCCTTTAACCTCCTGTTTGGCCCAGTTTGCAATTTCTGCGGAAGATGAACAGGAATAGCGAGAACCAATGAGAGACTAGCTGGAAGGTGTCTGGACGGGCAAATTTAACTCTCATTTCCCACCAGGAAGAGGAATTAACCAAAGGCTCAGCGTGCCGTGCCGGAACCAGATTAGGGCCTGAAGCCATCCTGCGGTGTTGCGGCCAGCTCAAAAGAAAGCGAGTTGAAGAAAGGAGCTCAGGGGCACTGTAATTCACAAACCTGCAGAGTTATAAATGACAGCTATCGTCCAAAAATATACTGAAGTAAGGCTGCCAAGAGGACTTGAAAGCGGGGCAGAATTGCAGGAAACCGATTTCAGGAGGCAGACTGGAATTGCATTGAAAGCATAGGAAAAGAGGCAGAACGTCCACAATGATGCACTTGGCCAAAAAGGGCGTATGCGTTTTTTCCTGAATATATTCAGGAAAAAACGCATACGCCCTTTTTGGCCAACCAAGCAAGCTTGCAAAGGAAATCTGCACTACAATGAAGTCTCACTTCCCCCCGGTCAAAAGGGCCATCTGAAAAAAGTGTAAAATCCAGAAAGGCAGGACAGGCCATGGAGAACTGGGAGCCTTGTTATGCTGATGGGCGGGATGTAAATTGCCAACAGACACTGGGGAGAAGTGTATGGTGTTTCCTGAAACATCTAAAAAACAAAGCAACAGAGCCTAGGGCACTTCCACTTATGGTCCTATAGCTTAGGGAAATTAAAATCAAAAAGACACAGCCACCCCAAAGTTTGGGACGCCTCTGTTTACAAGAACCTCGTTTACCGTACAAGTTCAACATCGCAGAAAGTGAAAAATGGATAAAGAAGTTGTGGTATTTACTTACAAAGCAATATCACTCAGCAATGAAATCTATGTCATCAGGCCCTTAGCAGCACAATGAGTGGATTCAGGTATGATGATTCTAACTGAAATAAGTCACACAGAAAAAGAAACATCATAAGATATCAGTAATACACGGAATGTAAACTTGGCTACACAGGAACTGAATTACAGAACAGAACAGGGTCTCAAATTTAGAAAACCAACTTATGCTTGCTTAAGGGGAAAGGTGAGTTGGGGTGCTGCATAAAACCAGAGATTGAAATGAGCACAGATAAAGTTCCTTAAGCCAAATATGGAATAGACAAGAGCTACTCCTTGCTCAACGAAATGGACTCAACACCGCATATTAAACGCCTAAGAATGTACCTGACTAGTAAGTATCTTAAAACCTATGGATTGCTATGTCTCCAAAAGAGAATCAAGCATGTGTACAGGGGCATAAACGCAGCAGTGATAGGATTGGAGAGGTTCGGTGAACAAATGAAGACCCTTTGAAGTCATATTGCATGGTACCCATTCCACGGGTTTCAACTACCCAGGTTTAAGGTATTCTTCCTTCAGCTAAAACATGCATGTGGAACCTAGAGTATGATCAACCATGTGATCGGGAGACGTGTTCAAATATGTCTCAGTTTTCGTACCCTGGTACTCGGGTGCAACATTCCAGACGCTTTACTAACACCCTCCCGACTTGGAGAGTCAGTCCCTTTAACCTCCTGTTTGGCCCAGTTTGCAATTTCTGCGGAAGATGAACAGGAATAGCGAGAACCAATGAGAGACTAGCTGGAGGTGTCTGGACGGGCAAATTTAACTCTCATTTCCCACCAGGAAGAGGAATTAACCAAAGGCTCAGCGTGCCGTGCCGGAACCAGATTAGGGCCTGAAGCCATCCTGCGGTGTTGCGGCCAGCTCAAAAGAAAGCGAGTTGAAGAAAGGAGCTCAGGGGCACTGTAATTCACAAACCTGCAGAGTTATAAATGACAGCTATCGTCCAAAAATATACTGAAGTAAGGCTGCCAAGAGGACTTGAAAGCGGGGCAGAATTGCAGGAAACCGATTTCAGGAGGTAGACTGGAATTGCATTGAAAGCATAGGAAAAGAGGCAGAACGTCCACAATGATGCACTTGGCCAAAAAGGGCGTATGCGTTTTTTCCTGAATATATTCAGGAAAAAACGCATACGCCCTTTTTGGCCAACCAAGCAAGCTTGCAAAGGAAATCTGCACTACAATGAAGTCTCACTTCCCCCCGGTCAAAAGGGCCATCTGAAAAAAGTGTAAAATCCAGAAAGGCAGGACAGGCCATGGAGAACTGGGAGCCTTGTTATGCTGATGGGCGGGATGTAAATTGCCAACAGACACTCGGGAGAAGTGTATGGTGTTTCCTGAAACATCTAAAAAACAAAGCAACAGAGCCTAGGGCACTTCCACTTATGGTCCTATAGCTTAGGGAAATTAAAATCAAAAAGACACAGCCACCCCAAAGTTTGGGACGCCTCTGTTTACAAGAACCTCGTTTACCGTACAAGTTCAACATCGCAGAAAGTGAAAAATGGATAAAGAAGTTGTGGTATTTACTTACAAAGCAATATCACTCAGCAATGAAATCTATGTCATCAGGCCCTTAGCAGCACAATGAGTGGATTCAGGTATGATGATTCTAACTGAAATAAGTCACACAGAAAAAGAAACATCATAAGATATCAGTAATACACGGAATGTAAACTTGGCTACACAGGAACTGAATTACAGAACAGAACAGGGTCTCAAATTTAGAAAACCAACTTATGCTTGCTTAAGGGGAAAGGTGAGTTGGGGTGCTGCATAAAACCAGAGATTGAAATGAGCACAGATAAAGTTCCTTAAGCCAAATATGGAATAGACAAGAGCTACTCCTTGCTCAACGAAATGGACTCAACACCGCATATTAAACGCCTAAGAATGTACCTGACTAGTAAGTATCTTAAAACCTATGGATTGCTATGTCTCCGAAAGAGAATCAAGCATGTGTACAGGGGCATAAACGCAGCAGTGATAGGATTGGAGAGGTTCGGTGAGCAAATGAAGACCCTTTGAAGTCATATTGCATGGTACCCATTCCACGGGTTTCAACTACCCAGGTTTAAGGTATTCTTCCTTCAGCTAAAACATGCATGTGGAACCTAGAGTATGATCAACCATGTGATCGGGAGACGTGTTCAAATATGTCTCAGTTTTCGTACCCTGGTACTCGGGTGCAACATTCCAGACGCTTTACTAACACCCTCCCGACTTGGAGAGTCAGTCCCTTTAACCTCCTGTTTGGCCCAGTTTACAATTTCTGCGGAAGATGAACAGGAATAGCGAGAACCAATGAGAGACTAGCTGGAGGTGTCTGGACGGGCAAATTTAACTCTCATTTCCCACCAGGAAGAGGAATTAACCAAAGGCTCAGCGTGCCGTGCCGGAACCAGATTAGGGCCTGAAGCCATCCTGCGGTGTTGCGGCCAGCTCAAAAGAAAGCGAGTTGAAGAAAGGAGCTCAGGGGCACTGTAATTCACAAACCTGCAGAGTTATAAATGACAGCTATCGTCCAAAAATATACTGAAGTAAGGCTGCCAAGAGGACTTGAAAGCGGGGCAGAATTGCAGGAAACCGATTTCAGGAGGTAGACTGGAATTGCATTGAAAGCATAGGAAAAGAGGCAGAACGTCCACAATGATGCACTTGGCCAAAAAGGGCGTATGCGTTTTTTCCTGAATATATTCAGGAAAAAACGCATATGCCCTTTTTGGCCAACCAAGCAAGCTTGCAAAGGAAATCTGCACTACAATGAAGTCTCACTTCCCCCCGGTCAAAAGGGCCATCTGAAAAAAGTGTAAAATCCAGAAAGGCAGGACAGGCCATGGAGAACTGGGAGCCTTGTTATGCTGATGGGCGGGATGTAAATTGCCAACAGACACTCGGGAGAAGTGTATGGTGTTTCCTGAAACATCTAAAAAACAAAGCAACAGAGCCTAGGGCACTTCCACTTATGGTCCTATAGCTTAGGGAAATTAAAATCAAAAAGACACAGCCACCCCAAAGTTTGGGACGCCTCTGTTTACAAGAACCTCGTTTACAGTACAAGTTCAACATCGCAGAAAGTGAAAAATGGATAAAGAAGTTGTGGTATTTACTTACAAAGCAATATCACTCAGCAATGAAATCTATGTCATCAGGCCCTTAGGAGCACAATGAGTGGATTCAGGTATGATGATTCTAACTGAAATAAGTCACACAGAAAAAGAAACATCATAAGATATCAGTAATACACGGAATGTAAACTTGGCTACACAGGAACTGAATTACAGAACAGAACAGGGTCTCAAATTTAGAAAACCAACTTATGCTTGCTTAAGGGGAAAGGTGAGTTGGGGTGCTGCATAAAACCAGAGATTGAAATGAGCACAGATAAAGTTCCTTAAGCCAAATATGGAATAGACAAGAGCTACTCCTTGCTCAACGAAATGGACTCAACATCGCATATTAAATGCCTAAGAATGTACCTGACTAGTAAGTATCTTAAAACCTATGGATTGCTATGTCTCCGAAAGAGAATCAAGCATGTGTACAGGGGCATAAACGCAGCAGTGATAGGATTGGAGAGGTTCGGTGAGCAAATGAAGACCCTTTGAAGTCATATTGCATGGTACCCATTCCACGGGTTTCAACTACCCAGGTTTAAGGTATTCTTCCTTCAGCTAAAACATGCATGTGGAACCTAGAGTATGATCAACCATGTGATCGGGAGACGTGTTCAAATATGTCTCAGTTTTCGTACCCTGGTACTCGGGTGCAACATTCCAGACGCTTTACTAACACCCTCCCGACTTGGAGAGTCAGTCCCTTTAACCTCCTGTTTGGCCCAGTTTGCAATTTCTGCGGAAGATGAACAGGAATAGCGAGAACCAATGAGAGACTAGCTGGAAGGTGTCTGGACGGGCAAATTTAACTCTCATTTCCCACCAGGAAGAGGAATTAACCAAAGGCTCAGCGTGCCGTGCCGGAACCAGATTAGGGCCTGAAGCCATCCTGCGGTGTTGCGGCCAGCTCAAAAGAAAGCGAGTTGAAGAAAGGAGCTCAGGGGCACTGTAATTCACAAACCTGCAGAGTTATAAATGACAGCTATCGTCCAAAAATATACTGAAGTAAGGCTGCCAAGAGGACTTGAAAGCGGGGCAGAATTGCAGGAAACCGATTTCAGGAGGCAGACTGGAATTGCATTGAAAGCATAGGAAAAGAGGCAGAACGTCCACAATGATGCACTTGGCCAAAAAGGGCGTATGCGTTTTTTCCTGAATATATTCAGGAAAAAACGCATACGCCCTTTTTGGCCAACCAAGCAAGCTTGCAAAGGAAATCTGCACTACAATGAAGTCTCACTTCCCCCCGGTCAAAAGGGCCATCTGAAAAAAGTGTAAAATCCAGAAAGGCAGGACAGGCCATGGAGAACTGGGAGCCTTGTTATGCTGATGGGCGGGATGTAAATTGCCAACAGACACTCGGGAGAAGTGTATGGTGTTTCCTGAAACATCTAAAAAACAAAGCAACAGAGCCTAGGGCACTTCCACTTATGGTCCTATAGCTTAGGGAAATTAAAATCAAAAAGACACAGCCACCCCAAAGTTTGGGACGCCTCTGTTTACAAGAACCTCGTTTACCGTACAAGTTCAACATCGCAGAAAGTGAAAAATGGATAAAGAAGTTGTGGTATTTACTTACAAAGCAATATCACTCAGCAATGAAATCTATGTCATCAGGCCCTTAGCAGCACAATGAGTGGATTCAGGTATGATGATTCTAACTGAAATAAGTCACACAGAAAAAGAAACATCATAAGATATCAGTAATACACGGAATGTAAACTTGGCTACACAGGAACTGAATTACAGAACAGAACAGGGTCTCAAATTTAGAAAACCAACTTATGCTTGCTTAAGGGTAAAGGTGAGTTGGGGTGCTGCATAAAACCAGAGATTGAAATGAGCACAGATAAAGTTCCTTAAGCCAAATATGGAATAGACAAGAGCTACTCCTTGCTCAACGAAATGGACTCAACACCGCATATTAAATGCCTAAGAATGTACCTGACTAGTAAGTATCTTAAAACCTATGGATTGCTATGTCTCCGAAAGAGAATCAAGCATGTGTACAGGGGCATAAACGCAGCAGTGATAGGATTGGAGAGGTTCGGTGAGCAAATGAAGACCCTTTGAAGTCATATTGCATGGTACCCATTCCACGGGTTTCAACTACCCAGGTTTAAGGTATTCTTCCTTCAGCTAAAACATGCATGTGGAACCTAGAGTATGATCAACCATGTGATCGGGAGACGTGTTCAAATATGTCTCAGTTTTCGTACCCTGGTACTCGGGTGCAACATTCCAGACGCTTTACTAACACCCTCCCGACTTGGAGAGTCAGTCCCTTTAACCTCCTGTTTGGCCCAGTTTGCAATTTCTGCGGAAGATGAACAGGAATAGCGAGAACCAATGAGAGACTAGCTGGAAGGTGTCTGGACGGGCAAATTTAACTCTCATTTCCCACCAGGAAGAGGAATTAACCAAAGGCTCAGCGTGCCGTGCCGGAACCAGATTAGGGCCTGAAGCCATCCTGCGGTGTTGCGGCCAGCTCAAAAGAAAGCGAGTTGAAGAAAGGAGCTCAGGGGCACTGTAATTCACAAACCTGCAGAGTTATAAATGACAGCTATCGTCCAAAAATATACTGAAGTAAGGCTGCCAAGAGGACTTGAAAGCGGGGCAGAATTGCAGGAAACCGATTTCAGGAGGCAGACTGGAATTGCATTGAAAGCATAGGAAAAGAGGCAGAACGTCCACAATGATGCACTTGGCCAAAAAGGGCGTATGCGTTTTTTCCTGAATATATTCAGGAAAAAACGCATACGCCCTTTTTGGCCAACTAAGCAAGCTTGCAAAGGAAATCTGCACTACAATGAAGTCTCACTTCCCCCCGGTCAAAAGGGCCATCTGAAAAAAGTGTAAAATCCAGAAAGGCAGGACAGGCCATGGAGAACTGGGAGCCTTGTTATGCTGATGGGCGGGATGTAAATTGCCAACAGACACTCGGGAGAAGTGTATGGTGTTTCCTGAAACATCTAAAAAACAAAGCAACAGAGCCTAGGGCACTTCCACTTATGGTCCTATAGCTTAGGGAAATTAAAATCAAAAAGACACAGCCACCCCAAAGTTTGGGACGCCTCTGTTTACAAGAACCTCGTTTACCGTACAAGTTCAACATCGCAGAAAGTGAAAAATGGATAAAGAAGTTGTGGTATTTACTTACAAAGCAATATCACTCAGCAATGAAATCTATGTCATCAGGCCCTTAGCAGCACAATGAGTGGATTCAGGTATGATGATTCTAACTGAAATAAGTCACACAGAAAAAGAAACATCATAAGATATCAGTAATACACGGAATGTAAACTTGGCTACACAGGAACTGAATTACAGAACAGAACAGGGTCTCAAATTTAGAAAACCAACTTATGCTTGCTTAAGGGGAAAGGTGAGTTGGGGTGCTGCATAAAACCAGAGATTGAAATGAGCACAGATAAAGTTCCTTAAGCCAAATATGGAATAGACAAGAGCTACTCCTTGCTCAACGAAATGGACTCAACATCGCATATTAAATGCCTAAGAATGTACCTGACTAGTAAGTATCTTAAAACCTATGGATTGCTATGTCTCCGAAAGAGAATCAAGCATGTGTACAGGGGCATAAACGCAGCAGTGATAGGATTGGAGAGGTTCGGTGAGCAAATGAAGACCCTTTGAAGTCATATTGCATGGTACCCATTCCACGGGTTTCAACTACCCAGGTTTAAGGTATTCTTCCTTCAGCTAAAACATGCATGTGGAACCTAGAGTATGATCAACCATGTGATCGGGAGACGTGTTCAAATATGTCTCAGTTTTCGTACCCTGGTACTCGGGTGCAACATTCCAGACGCTTTACTAACACCCTCCCGACTTGGAGAGTCAGTCCCTTTAACCTCCTGTTTGGCCCAGTTTGCAATTTCTGCGGAAGATGAACAGGAATAGCGAGAACCAATGAGAGACTAGCTGGAAGGTGTCTGGACGGGCAAATTTAACTCTCATTTCCCACCAGGAAGAGGAATTAACCAAAGGCTCAGCGTGCCGTGCCGGAACCAGATTAGGGCCTGAAGCCATCCTGCGGTGTTGCGGCCAGCTCAAAAGAAAGCGAGTTGAAGAAAGGAGCTCAGGGGCACTGTAATTCACAAACCTGCAGAGTTATAAATGACAGCTATCGTCCAAAAATATACTGAAGTAAGGCTGCCAAGAGGACTTGAAAGCGGGGCAGAATTGCAGGAAACCGATTTCAGGAGGCAGACTGGAATTGCATTGAAAGCATAGGAAAAGAGGCAGAACGTCCACAATGATGCACTTGGCCAAAAAGGGCGTATGCGTTTTTTCCTGAATATATTCAGGAAAAAACGCATACGCCCTTTTTGGCCAACTAAGCAAGCTTGCAAAGGAAATCTGCACTACAATGAAGTCTCACTTCCCCCCGGTCAAAAGGGCCATCTGAAAAAAGTGTAAAATCCAGAAAGGCAGGACAGGCCATGGAGAACTGGGAGCCTTGTTATGCTGATGGGCGGGATGTAAATTGCCAACAGACACTCGGGAGAAGTGTATGGTGTTTCCTGAAACATCTAAAAAACAAAGCAACAGAGCCTAGGGCACTTCCACTTATGGTCCTATAGCTTAGGGAAATTAAAATCAAAAAGACACAGCCACCCCAAAGTTTGGGACGCCTCTGTTTACAAGAACCTCGTTTACCGTACAAGTTCAACATCGCAGAAAGTGAAAAATGGATAAAGAAGTTGTGGTATTTACTTACAAAGCAATATCACTCAGCAATGAAATCTATGTCATCAGGCCCTTAGCAGCACAATGAGTGGATTCAGGTATGATGATTCTAACTGAAATAAGTCACACAGAAAAAGAAACATCATAAGATATCAGTAATACACGGAATGTAAACTTGGCTACACAGGAACTGAATTACAGAACAGAACAGGGTCTCAAATTTAGAAAACCAACTTATGCTTGCTTAAGGGGAAAGGTGAGTTGGGGTGCTGCATAAAACCAGAGATTGAAATGAGCACAGATAAAGTTCCTTAAGCCAAATATGGAATAGACAAGAGCTACTCCTTGCTCAACGAAATGGACTCAACACCGCATATTAAATGCCTAAGAATGTACCTGACTAGTAAGTATCTTAAAACCTATGGATTGCTATGTCTCCGAAAGAGAATCAAGCATGTGTACAGGGGCATAAACGCAGCAGTGATAGGATTGGAGAGGTTCGGTGAGCAAATGAAGACCCTTTGAAGTCATATTGCATGGTACCCATTCCACGGGTTTCAACTACCCAGGTTTAAGGTATTCTTCCTTCAGCTAAAACATGCATGTGGAACCTAGAGTATGATCAACCATGTGATCGGGAGACGTGTTCAAATATGTCTCAGTTTTCGTACCCTGGTACTCGGGTGCAACATTCCAGACGCTTTACTAACACCCTCCCGACTTGGAGAGTCAGTCCCTTTAACCTCCTGTTTGGCCCAGTTTGCAATTTCTGCGGAAGATGAACAGGAATAGCGAAAACCAATGAGAGACTAGCTGGAAGGTGTCTGGACGGGCAAATTTAACTCTCATTTCCCACCAGGAAGAGGAATTAACCAAAGGCTCAGCGTGCCGTGCCGGAACCAGATTAGGGCCTGAAGCCATCCTGCGGTGTTGCGGCCAGCTCAAAAGAAAGCGAGTTGAAGAAAGGAGCTCAGGGGCACTGTAATTCACAAACCTGCAGAGTTATAAATGACAGCTATCGTCCAAAAATATACTGAAGTAAGGCTGCCAAGAGGACTTGAAAGCGGGGCAGAATTGCAGGAAACCGATTTCAGGAGGCAGACTGGAATTGCATTGAAAGCATAGGAAAAGAGGCAGAACGTCCACAATGATGCACTTGGCCAAAAAGGGCGTATGCGTTTTTTCCTGAATATATTCAGGAAAAAACGCATACGCCCTTTTTGGCCAACCAAGCAAGCTTGCAAAGGAAATCTGCACTACAATGAAGTCTCACTTCCCCCCGGTCAAAAGGGCCATCTGAAAAAAGTGTAAAATCCAGAAAGGCAGGACAGGCCATGGAGAACTGGGAGCCTTGTTATGCTGATGGGCGGGATGTAAATTGCCAACAGACACTCGGGAGAAGTGTATGGTGTTTCCTGAAACATCTAAAAAACAAAGCAACAGAGCCTAGGGCACTTCCACTTATGGTCCTATAGCTTAGGGAAATTAAACTCAAAAAGACACAGCCACCCCAAAGTTTGGGACGCCTCTGTTTACAAGAACCTCGTTTACCGTACAAGTTCAACATCGCAGAAAGTGAAAAATGGATAAAGAAGTTGTGGTATTTACTTACAAAGCAATATCACTCAGCAATGAAATCTATGTCATCAGGCCCTTAGCAGCACAATGAGTGGATTCAGGTATGATGATTCTAACTGAAATAAGTCACACAGAAAAAGAAACATCATAAGATATCAGTAATACACGGAATGTAAACTTGGCTACACAGGAACTGAATTACAGAACAGAACAGGGTCTCAAATTTAGAAAACCAACTTATGCTTGCTTAAGGGGAAAGGTGAGTTGGGGTGCTGCATAAAACCAGAGATTGAAATGAGCACAGATAAAGTTCCTTAAGCCAAATATGGAATAGACAAGAGCTACTCCTTGCTCAACGAAATGGACTCAACACCGCATATTAAATGCCTAAGAATGTACCTGACTAGTAAGTATCTTAAAACCTATGGATTGCTATGTCTCCGAAAGAGAATCAAGCATGTGTACAGGGGCATAAACGCAGCAGTGATAGGATTGGAGAGGTTCGGTGAGCAAATGAAGACCCTTTGAAGTCATATTTCATGGTACCCATTCCACGGGTTTCAACTACCCAGGTTTAAGGTATTCTTCCTTCAGCTAAAACATGCATGTGGAACCTAGAGTATGATCAACCATGTGATCGGGAGACGTGTTCAAATATGTCTCAGTTTTCGTACCCTGGTACTCGGGTGCAACATTCCAGACGCTTTACTAACACCCTCCCGACTTGGAGAGTCAGTCCCTTTAACCTCCTGTTTGGCCCAGTTTGCAATTTCTGCGGAAGATGAACAGGAATAGCGAAAACCAATGAGAGACTAGCTGGAAGGTGTCTGGACGGGCAAATTTAACTCTCATTTCCCACCAGGAAGAGGAATTAACCAAAGGCTCAGCGTGCCGTGCCGGAACCAGATTAGGGCCTGAAGCCATCCTGCGGTGTTGCGGCCAGCTCAAAAGAAAGCGAGTTGAAGAAAGGAGCTCAGGGGCACTGTAATTCACAAACCTGCAGAGTTATAAATGACAGCTATCGTCCAAAAATATACTGAAGTAAGGCTGCCAAGAGGACTTGAAAGCGGGGCAGAATTGCAGGAAACCGATTTCAGGAGGCAGACTGGAATTGCATTGAAAGCATAGGAAAAGAGGCAGAACGTCCACAATGATGCACTTGGCCAAAAAGGGCGTATGCGTTTTTTCCTGAATATATTCAGGAAAAAACGCATACGCCCTTTTTGGCCAACCAAGCAAGCTTGCAAAGGAAATCTGCACTACAATGAAGTCTCACTTCCCCCCGGTCAAAAGGGCCATCTGAAAAAAGTGTAAAATCCAGAAAGGCAGGACAGGCCATGGAGAACTGGGAGCCTTGTTATGCTGATGGGCGGGATGTAAATTGCCAACAGACACTCGGGAGAAGTGTATGGTGTTTCCTGAAACATCTAAAAAACAAAGCAACAGAGCCTAGGGCACTTCCACTTATGGTCCTATAGCTTAGGGAAATTAAACTCAAAAAGACACAGCCACCCCAAAGTTTGGGACGCCTCTGTTTACAAGAACCTCGTTTACCGTACAAGTTCAACATCGCAGAAAGTGAAAAATGGATAAAGAAGTTGTGGTATTTACTTACAAAGCAATATCACTCAGCAATGAAATCTATGTCATCAGGCCCTTAGCAGCACAATGAGTGGATTCAGGTATGATGATTCTAACTGAAATAAGTCACACAGAAAAAGAAACATCATAAGATATCAGTAATACACGGAATGTAAACTTGGCTACACAGGAACTGAATTACAGAACAGAACAGGGTCTCAAATTTAGAAAACCAACTTATGCTTGCTTAAGGGGAAAGGTGAGTTGGGGTGCTGCATAAAACCAGAGATTGAAATGAGCACAGATAAAGTTCCTTAAGCCAAATATGGAATAGACAAGAGCTACTCCTTGCTCAACGAAATGGACTCAACACCGCATATTAAATGCCTAAGAATGTACCTGACTAGTAAGTATCTTAAAACCTATGGATTGCTATGTCTCCGAAAGAGAATCAAGCATGTGTACAGGGGCATAAACGCAGCAGTGATAGGATTGGAGAGGTTCGGTGAGCAAATGAAGACCCTTTGAAGTCATATTGCATGGTACCCATTCCACGGGTTTCAACTACCCAGGTTTAAGGTATTCTTCCTTCAGCTAAAACATGCATGTGGAACCTAGAGTATGATCAACCATGTGATCGGGAGACGTGTTCAAATATGTCTCAGTTTTCGTACCCTGGTACTCGGGTGCAACATTCCAGACGCTTTACTAACACCCTCCCGACTTGGAGAGTCAGTCCCTTTAACCTCCTGTTTGGCCCAGTTTGTAATTTCTGCGGAAGATGAACAGGAATAGCGAAAACCAATGAGAGACTAGCTGGAAGGTGTCTGGACGGGCAAATTAAACTCTCATTTCCCACCAGGAAGAGGAATTAACCAAAGGCTCAGCGTGCCGTGCCGGAACCAGATTAGGGCCTGAAGCCATCCTGCGGTGTTGCGGCCAGCTCAAAAGAAAGCGAGTTGAAGAAAGGAGCTCAGGGGCACTGTAATTCACAAACCTGCAGAGTTATAAATGACAGCTATCGTCCAAAAATATACTGAAGTAAGGCTGCCAAGAGGACTTGAAAGCGGGGCAGAATTGCAGGAAACCGATTTCAGAAGGCAGACTGGAATTGCATTGAAAGCATAGGAAAAGAGGCAGAACGTCCACAATGATGCACTTGGCCAAAAAGTGCGTATGCGTTTTTTCCTGAATATATTCAGGAAAAAACGCATACGCCCTTTTTGGCCAACTAAGCAAGCTTGCAAAGGAAATCTGCACTACAATGAAGTCTCACTTCCCCCCGGTCAAAAGGGCCATCTGAAAAAAGTGTAAAATCCAGAAAGGCAGGACAGGCCATGGAGAACTGGGAGCCTTGTTATGCTGATGGGCGGGATGTAAATTGCCAACAGACACTCGGGAGAAGTGTATGGTGTTTCCTGAAACATCTAAAAAACAAAGCAACAGAGCCTAGGGCACTTCCACTTATGGTCCTATAGCTTAGGGAAATTAAAATCAAAAAGACACAGCCACCCCAAAGTTTGGGACGCCTCTGTTTACAAGAACCTCGTTTACCGTACAAGTTCAACATCGCAGAAAGTGAAAAATGGATAAAGAAGTTGTGGTATTTACTTACAAAGCAATATCACTCAGCAATGAAATCTATGTCATCAGGCCCTTAGCAGCACAATGAGTGGATTCAGGTATGATGATTCTAACTGAAATAAGTCACACAGAAAAAGAAACATCATAAGATATCAGTAATACACGGAATGTAAACTTGGCTACACAGGAACTGAATTACAGAACAGAACAGGGTCTCAAATTTAGAAAACCAACTTATGCTTGCTTAAGGGGAAAGGTGAGTTGGGGTGCTGCATAAAACCAGAGATTGAAATGAGCACAGATAAAGTTCCTTAAGCCAAATATGGAATAGACAAGAGCTACTCCTTGCTCAACGAAATGGACTCAACACCGCATATTAAATGCCTAAGAATGTACCTGACTAGTAAGTATCTTAAAACCTATGGATTGCTATGTCTCCGAAAGAGAATCAAGCATGTGTACAGGGGCATAAACGCAGCAGTGATAGGATTGGAGAGGTTCGGTGAGCAAATGAAGACCCTTTGAAGTCATATTGCATGGTACCCATTCCACGGGTTTCAACTACCCAGGTTTAAGGTATTCTTCCTTCAGCTAAACCATGCATGTGGAACCTAGAGTATGATCAACCATGTGATCGGGAGACGTGTTCAAATATGTCTCAGTTTTCGTACCCTGGTACTCGGGTGCAACATTCCAGACGCTTTACTAACACCCTCCCGACTTGGAGAGTCAGTCCCTTTAACCTCCTGTTTGGCCCAGTTTGCAATTTCTGCGGAAGATGAACAGGAATAGCGAGAACCAATGAGAGACTAGCTGGAGGTGTCTGGACGGGCAAATTTAACTCTCATTTCCCACCAGGAAGAGGAATTAACCAAAGGCTCAGCGTGCCGTGCCGGAACCAGATTAGGGCCTGAAGCCATCCTGCGGTGTTGCGGCCAGCTCAAAAGAAAGCGAGTTGAAGAAAGGAGCTCAGGGGCACTGTAATTCACAAACCTGCAGAGTTATAAATGACAGCTATCGTCCAAAAATATACTGAAGTAAGGCTGCCAAGAGGACTTGAAAGCGGGGCAGAATTGCAGGAAACCGATTTCAGGAGGTAGACTGGAATTGCATTGAAAGCATAGGAAAAGAGGCAGAACGTCCACAATGATGCACTTGGCCAAAAAGGGCGTATGCGTTTTTTCCTGAATATATTCAGGAAAAAACGCATACGCCCTTTTTGGCCAACCAAGCAAGCTTGCAAAGGAAATCTGCACTACAATGAAGTCTCACTTCCCCCCGGTCAAAAGGACCATCTGAAAAAAGTGTAAAATCCAGAAAGGCAGGACAGGCCATGGAGAACTGGGAGCCTTGTTATGCTGATGGGCGGGATGTAAATTGCCAACAGACACTCGGGAGAAGTGTATGGTGTTTCCTGAAACATCTAAAAAACAAAGCAACAGAGCCTAGGGCACTTCCACTTATGGTCCTATAGCTTAGGGAAATTAAAATCAAAAAGACACAGCCACCCCAAAGTTTGGGACGCCTCTGTTTACAAGAACCTCGTTTACAGTACAAGTTCAACATCGCAGAAAGTGAAAAATGGATAAAGAAGTTGTGGTATTTACTTACAAAGCAATATCACTCAGCAATGAAATCTATGTCATCAGGCCCTTAGCAGCACAATGAGTGGATTCAGGTATGATGATTCTAACTGAAATAAGTCACACAGAAAAAGAAACATCATAAGATATCAGTAATACACGGAATGTAAACTTGGCTCCACAGGAACTGAATTACAGAACAGAACAGGGTCTCAAATTTAGAAAACCAACTTATGCTTGCTTAAGGGTAAAGGTGAGTTGGGGTGCTGCATAAAACCAGAGATTGAAATGAGCACAGATAAAGTTCCTTAAGCCAAATATGGAATAGACAAGAGCTACTCCTTGCTCAACGAAATGGACTCAACACCGCATATTAAATGCCTAAGAATGTACCTGACTAGTAAGTATCTTAAAACCTATGGATTGCTATGTCTCCGAAAGAGAATCAAGCATGTGTACAGGGGCATAAACGCAGCAGTGATAGGATTGGAGAGGTTCGGTGAGCAAATGAAGACCCTTTGAAGTCATATTGCATGGTACCCATTCCACGGGTTTCAACTACCCAGGTTTAAGGTATTCTTCCTTCAGCTAAAACATGCATGTGGAACCTAGAGTATGATCAACCATGTGATCGGGAGACGTGTTCAAATATGTCTCAGTTTTCGTACCCTGGTACTCGGGTGCAACATTCCAGACGCTTTACTAACACCCTCCCGACTTGGAGAGTCAGTCCCTTTAACCTCCTGTTTGGCCCAGTTTGCAATTTCTGCGGAAGATGAACAGGAATAGCGAGAACCAATGAGAGACTAGCTGGAGGTGTCTGGACGGGCAAATTTAACTCTCATTTCCCACCAGGAAGAGGAATTAACCAAAGGCTCAGCGTGCCGTGCCGGAACCAGATTAGGGCCTGAAGCCATCCTGCGGTGTTGCGGCCAGCTCAAAAGAAAGCGAGTTGAAGAAAGGAGCTCAGGGGCACTGTAATTCACAAACCTGCAGAGTTATAAATGACAACTATCGTCCAAAAATATACTGAAGTAAGGCTGCCAAGAGGACTTGAAAGCGGGGCAGAATTGCAGGAAACCGATTTCAGGAGGTAGACTGGAATTGCATTGAAAGCATAGGAAAAGAGGCAGAACGTCCACAATGATGCACTTGGCCAAAAAGGGCGTATGCGTTTTTTCCTGAATATATTCAGGAAAAAACGCATACGCCCTTTTTGGCCAACCAAGCAAGCTTGCAAAGGAAATCTGCACTACAATGAAGTCTCACTTCCCCCCGGTCAAAAGGACCATCTGAAAAAAGTGTAAAATCCAGAAAGGCAGGACAGGCCATGGAGAACTGGGAGCCTTGTTATGCTGATGGGCGGGATGTAAATTGCCAACAGACACTCGGGAGAAGTGTATGGTGTTTCCTGAAACATCTAAAAAACAAAGCAACAGAGCCTAGGGCACTTCCACTTATGGTCCTATAGCTTAGGGAAATTAAAATCAAAAAGACACAGCCACCCCAAAGTTTGGGACGCCTCTGTTTACAAGAACCTCGTTTACCGTACAAGTTCAACATCGCAGAAAGTGAAAAATGGATAAAGAAGTTGTGGTATTTACTTACAAAGCAATATCACTCAGCAATGAAATCTATGTCATCAGGCCCTTAGCAGCACAATGAGTGGATTCAGGTATGATGATTCTAACTGAAATAAGTCACACAGAAAAAGAAACATCATAAGATATCAGTAATACACGGAATGTAAACTTGGCTACACAGGAACTGAATTACAGAACAGAACAGGGTCTCAAATTTAGAAAACCAACTTATGCTTGCTTAAGGGGAAAGGTGAGTTGGGGTGCTGCATAAAACCAGAGATTGAAATGAGCACAGATAAAGTTCCTTAAGCCAAATATGGAATAGACAAGAGCTACTCCTTGCTCAACGAAATGGACTCAACACCGCATATTAAATGCCTAAGAATGTACCTGACTAGTAAGTATCTTAAAACCTATGGATTGCTATGTCTCCGAAAGAGAATCAAGCATGTGTACAGGGGCATAAACGCAGCAGTGATAGGATTGGAGAGGTTCGGTGAGCAAATGAAGACCCTTTGAAGTCATATTGCATGGTACCCATTCCACGGGTTTCAACTACCCAGGTTTAAGGTATTCTTCCTTCAGCTAAAACATGCATGTGGAACCTAGAGTATGATCAACCATGTGATCGGGAGACGTGTTCAAATATGTCTCAGTTTTCGTACCCTGGTACTCGGGTGCAACATTCCAGACGCTTTACTAACACCCTCCCGACTTGGAGAGTCAGTCCCTTTAACCTCCTGTTTGGCCCAGTTTGCAATTTCTGCGGAAGATGAACAGGAATAGCGAGAACCAATGAGAGACTAGCTAGAGGTGTCTGGACGGGCAAATTTAACTCTCATTTCCCACCAGGAAGAGGAATTAACCAAAGGCTCAGCGTGCCGTGCCGGAACCAGATTAGGGCCTGAAGCCATCCTGCGGTGTTGCGGCCAGCTCAAAAGAAAGCGAGTTGAAGAAAGGAGCTCAGGGGCACTGTAATTCACAAACCTGCAGAGTTATAAATGACAGCTATCGTCCAAAAATATACTGAAGTAAGGCTGCCAAGAGGACTTGAAAGCGGGGCAGAATTGCAGGAAACCGATTTCAGGAGGTAGACTGGAATTGCATTGAAAGCATAGAAAAAGAGGCAGAACGTCCACAATGATGCACTTGGCCAAAAAGGGCGTATGCGTTTTTTCCTGAATATATTCAGGAAAAAACGCATACGCCCTTTTTGGCCAACCAAGCAAGCTTGCAAAGGAAATCTGCACTACAATGAAGTCTCACTTCCCCCCGGTCAAAAGGACCATCTGAAAAAAGTGTAAAATCCAGAAAGGCAGGACAGGCCATGGAGAACTGGGAGCCTTGTTATGCTGATGGGCGGGATGTAAATTGCCAACAGACACTCGGGAGAAGTGTATGGTGTTTCCTGAAACATCTAAAAAACAAAGCAACAGAGCCTAGGGCACTTCCACTTATGGTCCTATAGCTTAGGGAAATTAAAATCAAAAAGACACAGCCACCCCAAAGTTTGGGACGCCTCTGTTTACAAGAACCTCGTTTACAGTACAAGTTCAACATCGCAGAAAGTGAAAAATGGATAAAGAAGTTGTGGTATTTACTTACAAAGCAATATCACTCAGCAATGAAATCTATGTCATCAGGCCCTTAGCAGCACAATGAGTGGATTCAGGTATGATGATTCTAACTGAAATAAGTCACACAGAAAAAGAAACATCATAAGATATCAGTAATACACGGAATGTAAACTTGGCTTCACAGGAACTGAATTACAGAACAGAACAGGGTCTCAAATTTAGAAAACCAACTTATGCTTGCATAAGGGGAAAGGTGAGTTGGGGTGCTGCATAAAACCAGAGATTGAAATGAGCACAGATAAAGTTCCTTAAGCCAAATATGGAATAGACAAGAGCTACTCCTTGCTCAACGAAATGGACTCAACACCGCATATTAAATGCCTAAGAATGTACCTGACTAGTAAGTATCTTAAAACCTATGGATTGCTATGTCTCCGAAAGAGAATCAAGCATGTGTACAGGGGCATAAACGCAGCAGTGATAGGATTGGAGAGGTTCGGTGAGCAAATGAAGACCCTTTGAAGTCATATTGCATGGTACCCATTCCACGGGTTTCAACTACCCAGGTTTAAGGTATTCTTCCTTCAGCTAAACCATGCATGTGGAACCTAGAGTATGATCAACCATGTGATCGGGAGACGTGTTCAAATATGTCTCAGTTTTCGTACCCTGGTACTCGGGTGCAACATTCCAGACGCTTTACTAACACCCTCCCGACTTGGAGAGTCAGTCCCTTTAACCTCCTGTTTGGCCCAGTTTGCAATTTCTGCGGAAGATGAACAGGAATAGCGAGAACCAATGAGAGACTAGCTGGAGGTGTCTGGACGGGCAAATTTAACTCTCATTTCCCACCAGGAAGAGGAATTAACCAAAGGCTCAGCGTGCCGTGCCGGAACCAGATTAGGGCCTGAAGCCATCCTGCGGTGTTGCGGCCAGCTCAAAAGAAAGCGAGTTGAAGAAAGGAGCTCAGGGGCACTGTAATTCACAAACCTGCAGAGTTATAAATGACAGCTATCGTCCAAAAATATACTGAAGTAAGGCTGCCAAGAGGACTTGAAAGCGGGGCAGAATTGCAGGAAACCGATTTCAGGAGGTAGACTGGAATTGCATTGAAAGCATAGGAAAAGAGGCAGAACGTCCACAATGATGCACTTGGCCAAAAAGGGCGTATGCGTTTTTTCCTGAATATATTCAGGAAGAAACGCATACGCCCTTTTTGGCAAACCAAGCAAGCTTGCAAAGGAAATCTGCACTACAATGAAGTCTCACTTCCCCCCGGTCAAAAGGGCCATCTGAAAAAAGTGTAAAATCCAGAAAGGCAGGACAGGCCATGGAGAACTGGGAGCCTTGTTATGCTGATGGGCGGGATGTAAATTGCCAACAGACACTCGGGAGAAGTGTATGGTGTTTCCTGAAACATCTAAAAAACAAAGCAACAGAGCCTAGGGCACTTCCACTTATGGTCCTATAGCTTAGGGAAATTAAAATCAAAAAGACACAGCCACCCCAAAGTTTGGGACGCCTCTGTTTACAAGAACCTCGTTTACAGTACAAGTTCAACATCGCAGAAAGTGAAAAATGGATAAAGAAGTTGTGGTATTTACTTACAAAGCAATATCACTCAGCAATGAAATCTATGTCATCAGGCCCTTAGCAGCACAATGAGTGGATTCAGGTATGATGATTCTAACTGAAATAAGTCACACAGAAAAAGAAACATCATAAGATATCAGTAATACACGGAATGTAAACTTGGCTAAACAGGAACTGAATTACAGAACAGAACAGGGTCTCAAATTTAGAAAACCAACTTATGCTTGCTTAAGGGGAAAGGTGAGTTGGGGTGCTGCATAAAACCAGAGATTGAAATGAGCACAGATAAAGTTCCTTAAGCCAAATATGGAATAGACAAGAGCTACTCCTTGCTCAACGAAATGGACTCAACACCGCATATTAAATGCCTAAGAATGTACCTGACTAGTAAGTATCTTAAAACCTATGGATTGCTATGTCTCCGAAAGAGAATCAAGCATGTGTACAGGGGCATAAACGCAGCAGTGATAGGATTGGAGAGGTTCGGTGAGCAAATGAAGACCCTTTGAAGTCATATTGCATGGTACCCATTCCACGGGTTTCAACTACCCAGGTTTAAGATATTCTTCCTTCAGCTAAAACATGCATGTGGAACCTAGAGTATGATCAACCATGTGATCGGGAGACGTGTTCAAATATGTCTCAGTTTTTGTACCCTGGTACTCGGGTGCAACATTCCAGACGCTTTACTAACACCCTCCCGACTTGGAGAGTCAGTCCCTTTAACCTCCTGTTTGGTCCAGTTTGCAATTTCTGCGGAAGATGAACAGGAATAGCGAGAACCAATGAGAGACTAGCTGGAGGTGTCTGGACGGGCAAATTTAACTCTCATTTCCCACCAGGAAGAGGAATTAACCAAAGGCTCAGCGTGCCGTGCCGGAACCAGATTAGGGCCTGAAGCCATCCTGCGGTGTTGCGGCCAGCTCAAAAGAAAGCGAGTTGAAGAAAGGAGCTCAGGGGCACTGTAATTCACAAACCTGCAGAGTTATAAATGACAGCTATCGTCCAAAAATATACTGAAGTAAGGCTGCCAAGAGGACTTGAAAGCGGGGCAGAATTGCAGGAAACCGATTTCAGGAGGTAGACTGGAATTGCATTGAAAGCATAGGAAAAGAGGCAGAACGTCCACAATGATGCACTTGGCCAAAAAGGGCGTATGCGTTTTTTCCTGAATATATTCAGGAAAAAACGCATACGCCCTTTTTGGCCAACCAAGCAAGCTTGCAAAGGAAATCTGCACTACAATGAAGTCTCACTTCCCCCCGGTCAAAAGGACCATCTGAAAAAAGTGTAAAATCCAGAAAGGCAGGACAGGCCATGGAGAACTGGGAGCCTTGTTATGCTGATGGGCGGGATGTAAATTGCCAACAGACACTCGGGAGAAGTGTATGGTGTTTCCTGAAACATCTAAAAAACAAAGCAACAGAGCCTAGGGCACTTCCACTTATGGTCCTATAGCTTAGGGAAATTAAAATCAAAAAGACACAGCCACCCCAAAGTTTGGGACGCCTCTGTTTACAAGAACCTCGTTTACAGTACAAGTTCAACATCGCAGAAAGTGAAAAATGGATAAAGAAGTTGTGGTATTTACTTACAAAGCAATATCACTCAGCAATGAAATCTATGTCATCAGGCCCTTAGCAGCACAATGAGTGGATTCAGGTATGATGATTCTAACTGAAATAAGTCACACAGAAAAAGAAACATCATAAGATATCAGTAATACACGGAATGTAAACTTGGCTACACAGGAACTGAATTACAGAACAGAACAGGGTCTCAAATTTAGAAAACCAACTTATGCTTGCTTAAGGGGAAAGGTGAGTTGGGGTGCTGCATAAAACCAGAGATTGAAATGAGCACAGATAAAGTTCCTTAAGCCAAATATGGAATAGACAAGAGCTACTCCTTGCTCAACGAAATGGACTCAACACCGCATATTAAATGCCTAAGAATGTACCTGACTAGTAAGTATCTTAAAACCTATGGATTGCTATGTCTCCGAAAGAGAATCAAGCATGTGTACAGGGGCATAAACGCAGCAGTGATAGGATTGGAGAGGTTCGGTGAGCAAATGAAGACCCTTTGAAGTCATATTGCATGGTACCCATTCCACGGGTTTCAACTACCCAGGTTTAAGGTATTCTTCCTTCAGCTAAACCATGCATGTGGAACCTAGAGTATGATCAACCATGTGATCGGGAGACGTGTTCAAATATGTCTCAGTTTTCGTACCCTGGTACTCGGGTGCAACATTCCAGACGCTTTACTAACACCCTCCCGACTTGGAGAGTCAGTCCCTTTAACCTCCTGTTTGGCCCAGTTTGCAATTTCTGCGGAAGATGAACAGGAATAGCGAGAACCAATGAGAGACTAGCTGGAGGTGTCTGGACGGGCAAATTTAACTCTCATTTCCCACCAGGAAGAGGAATTAACCAAAGGCTCAGCGTGCCGTGCCGGAACCAGATTAGGGCCTGAAGCCATCCTGCGGTGTTGCGGCCAGCTCAAAAGAAAGCGAGTTGAAGAAAGGAGCTCAGGGGCACTGTAATTCACAAACCTGCAGAGTTATAAATGACAGCTATCGTCCAAAAATATACTGAAGTAAGGCTGCCAAGAGGACTTGAAAGCGGGGCAGAATTACAGGAAACCGATTTCAGGAGGTAGACTGGAATTGCATTGAAAGCATAGGAAAAGAGGCAGAACGTCCACAATGATGCACTTGGCCAAAAAGGGCGTATGCGTTTTTTCCTGAATATATTCAGGAAAAAACGCATACGCCCTTTTTGGCCAACCAAGCAAGCTTGCAAAGGAAATCTACACTACAATGAAGTCTCACTTCCCCCCGGTCAAAAGGGCCATCTGAAAAAAGTGTAAAATCCAGAAAGGCAGGACAGGCCATGGAGAACTGGGAGCCTTGTTATGCTGATGGGCGGGATGTAAATTGCCAACAGACACTCGGGAGAAGTGTATGGTGTTTCCTGAAACATCTAAAAAACAAAGCAACAGAGCCTAGGGCACTTCCACTTATGGTCCTATAGCTTAGGGAAATTAAAATCAAAAAGACACAGCCACCCCAAAGTTTGGGATGCCTCTGTTTACAAGAACCTCGTTTACAGTACAAGTTCAACATCGCAGAAAGTGAAAAATGGATAAAGAAGTTGTGGTATTTACTTACAAAGCAATATCACTCAGCAATGAAATCTATGTCATCAGGCCCTTAGCAGCACAATGAGTGGATTCAGGTATGATGATTCTAACTGAAATAAGTCACACAGAAAAAGAAACATCATAAGATATCAGTAATACACGGAATGTAAACTTGGCTACACAGGAACTGAATTACAGAACAGAACAGGGTCTCAAATTTAGAAAACCAACTTATGCTTGCTTAAGGGTAAAGGTGAGTTGGGGTGCTGCATAAAACCAGAGATTGAAATGAGCACAGATAAAGTTCCTTAAGCCAAATATGGAATAGACAAGAGCTACTCCTTGCTCAACGAAATGGACTCAACACCGCATATTAAATGCCTAAGAATGTACCTGACTAGTAAGTATCTTAAAACCTATGGATTGCTATGTCTCCGAAAGAGAATCAAGCATGTGTACAGGGGCATAAATGCAGCAGTGATAGGATTGGAGAGGTTCGGTGAGCAAATGAAGACCCTTTGAAGTCATATTGCATGGTACCCATTCCACGGGTTTCAACTACCCAGGTTTAAGGTATTCTTCCTTCAGCTAAAACATGCATGTGGAACCTAGAGTATGATCAACCATGTGATCGGGAGACGTGTTCAAATATGTCTCAGTTTTCGTACCCTGGTACTCGGGTGCAACATTCCAGACGCTTTACTAACACCCTCCCGACTTGGAGAGTCAGTCCCTTTAACCTCCTGTTTGGCCCAGTTTGCAATTTCTGCGGAAGATGAACAGGAATAGCGAGAACCAATGAGAGACTAGCTGGAGGTGTCTGGACGGGCAAATTTAACTCTCATTTCCCACCAGGAAGAGGAATTAACCAAAGGCTCAGCGTGCCGTGCCGGAACCAGATTAGGGCCTGAAGCCATCCTGCGGTGTTGCGGCCAGCTCAAAAGAAAGCGAGTTGAAGAAAGGAGCTCAGGGGCACTGTAATTCACAAACCTGCAGAGTTATAAATGACAGCTATCGTCCAAAAATATACTGAAGTAAGGCTGCCAAGAGGACTTGAAAGCGGGGCAGAATTGCAGGAAACCGATTTCAGGAGGTAGACTGGAATTGCATTGAAAGCATAGGAAAAGAGGCAGAACGTCCACCATGATGCACTTGGCCAAAAAGGGCGTATGCGTTTTTTCCTGAATATATTCAGGAAAAAACGCATACGCCCTTTTTGGCCAACCAAGCAAGCTTGCAAAGGAAATCTGCACTACAATGAAGTCTCACTTCCCCCCGGTCAAAAGGGCCATCTGAAAAAAGTGTAAAATCCAGAAAGGCAGGACAGGCCATGGAGAACTGGGAGCCTTGTTATGCTGATGGGCGGGATGTAAATTGCCAACAGACACTCGGGAGAAGTGTATGGTGTTTCCTGAAACATCTAAAAAACAAAGCAACAGAGCCTAGGGCACTTCCACTTATGGTCCTATAGCTTAGGGAAATTAAAATCAAAAAGACACAGCCACCCCAAAGTTTGGGATGCCTCTGTTTACAAGAACCTCGTTTACAGTACAAGTTCAACATCGCAGAAAGTGAAAAATGGATAAAGAAGTTGTGGTATTTACTTACAAAGCAATATCACTCAGCAATGAAATCTATGTCATCAGGCCCTTAGCAGCACAATGAGTGGATTCAGGTATGATGATTCTAATTGAAATAAGTCACACAGAAAAAGAAACATCATAAGATATCAGTAATACACGGAATGTAAACTTGGCTACACAGGAACTGAATTACAGAACAGAACAGGGTCTCAAATTTAGAAAACCAACTTATGCTTGCTTAAGGGGAAAGGTGAGTTGGGGTGCTGCATAAAACCAGAGATTGAAATGAGCACAGATAAAGTTCCTTAAGCCAAATATGGAATAGACAAGAGCTACTCCTTGCTCAACGAAATGGACTCAACACCGCATATTAAATGCCTAAGAATGTACCTGACTAGTAAGTATCTTAAAACCTATGGATTGCTATGTCTCCGAAAGAGAATCAAGCATGTGTACAGGGGCATAAACGCAGCAGTGATAGGATTGGAGAGGTTCGGTGAGCAAATGAAGACCCTTTGAAGTCATATTGCATGGTACCCATTCCACGGGTTTCAACTACCCAGGTTTAAGGTATTCTTCCTTCAGCTAAAACATGCATGTGGAACCTAGAGTATGATCAACCATGTGATCGGGAGACGTGTTCAAATATGTCTCAGTTTTCGTACCCTGGTACTCGGGTGCAACATTCCAGACGCTTTACTAACACCCTCCCGACTTGGAGAGTCAGTCCCTTTAACCTCCTGTTTGGCCCAGTTTGCAATTTCTGCGGAAGATGAACAGGAATAGCGAGAACCAATGAGAGACTAGCTGGAAGGTGTCTGGACGGGCAAATTTAACTCTCATATCCCACCAGGAAGAGGAATTAACCAAAGGCTCAGCGTGCCGTGCCGGAACCAGATTAGGGCCTGAAGCCATCCTGCGGTGTTGCGGCCAGCTCAAAAGAAAGCGAGTTGAAGAAAGGAGCTCAGGGGCACTGTAATTCACAAACCTGCAGAGTTATAAATGACAGCTATCGTCCAAAAATATACTGAAGTAAGGCTGCCAAGAGGACTTGAAAGCGGGGCAGAATTGCAGGAAACCGATTTCAGGAGGCAGACTGCAATTGCATTGAAAGCATAGGAAAAGAGGCAGAACGTCCACCATGATGCACTTGGCCAAAAAGGGCGTATGCGTTTTTTCCTGAATATATTCAGGAAAAAACGCATACGCCCTTTTTGGCCAACCAAGCAACCTTGCAAAGGAAATCTGCACTACAATGAAGTCTCACTTCCCCCCGGTCAAAAGGGCCATCTGATAAAAGTGTAAAATCCAGAAAGGCAGGACAGGCCATGGAGAACTGGGAGCCTTGTTATGCTGATGGGCGGGATGTAAATTGCCAACAGACACTCGGGAGAAGTGTATGCTGTTTCCTGAAACATCTAAAAAACAAAGCAACAGAGCCTAGGGCACTTCCACTTATGGTCCTATAGCTTAGGGAAATTAAAATCAAAAAGACACAGCCACCCCAAAGTTTGGGACGCCTCTGTTTACAAGAACCTCGTTTACCGTACAAGTTCAAAATCGCAGAAAGTGAAAAATGGATAAAGAAGTTGTGGTATTTACTTACAAAGCAATATCACTCAGCAATGAAATCTATGTCATCAGGCCCTTAGCAGCACAATGAGTGGATTCAGGTATGATGATTCTAACTGAAATAAGTCACACAGAAAAAGAAACATCATAAGATATCAGTAATACACGGAATGTAAACTTGGCTACACAGGAACTGAATTACAGAACAGAACAGGGTCTCAAATTTAGAAAACCAACTTATGCTTGCTTAAGGGTAAAGGTGAGTTGGGGTGCTGCATAAAACCAGAGATTGAAATGAGCACAGATAAAGTTCCTTAAGCCAAATATGGAATAGACAAGAGCTACTCCTTGCTCAACGAAATGGACTCAACACCGCATATTAAATGCCTAAGAATGTACCTGACTAGTAAGTATCTTAAAACCTATGGATTGCTATGTCTCCGAAAGAGAATCAAGCATGTGTACAGGGGCATAAACGCAGCAGTGATAGGATTGGAGAGGTTCGGTGAGCAAATGAAGACCCTTTGAAGTCATATTGCATGGTACCCATTCCACGGGTTTCAACTACCCAGGTTTAAGGTATTCTTCCTTCAGCTAAAACATGCATGTGGAACCTAGAGTATGATCAACCATGTGATCGGGAGACGTGTTCAAATATGTCTCAGTTTTCGTACCCTGGTACTCGGGTGCAACATTCCAGACGCTTTACTAACACCCTCCCGACTTGGAGAGTCAGTCCCTTTAACCTCCTGTTTGGCCCAGTTTGCAATTTCTGCGGAAGATGAACAGGAATAGCGAGAACCAATGAGAGACTAGCTGGAAGGTGTCTGGACGGGCAAATTTAACTCTCATTTCCCACCAGGAAGAGGAATTAACCAAAGGCTCAGCGTGCCGTGCCGGAACCAGATTAGGGCCTGAAGCCATCCTGCGGTGTTGCGGCCAGCTCAAAAGAAAGCGAGTTGAAGAAAGGAGCTCAGGGGCACTGTAATTCACAAACCTGCAGAGTTATAAATGACAGCTATCGTCCAAAAATATACTGAAGTAAGGCTGCCAAGAGGACTTGAAAGCGGGGCAGAATTGCAGGAAACCGATTTCAGGAGGCAGACTGGAATTGCATTGAAAGCATAGGAAAAGAGGCAGAACGTCCACAATGATGCACTTGGCCAAAAAGGGCGTATGCGTTTTTTCCTGAATATATTCAGGAAAAAACGCATACGCCCTTTTTGGCCAACCAAGCAAGCTTGCAAAGGAAATCTGCACTACAATGAAGTCTCACTTCCCCCCGGTCAAAAGGGCCATCTGAAAAAAGTGTAAAATCCAGAAAGGCAGGACAGGCCATGGAGAACTGGGAGCCTTGTTATGCTGATGGGCGGGATGTAAATTGCCAACAGACACTCGGGAGAAGTGTATGGTGTTTCCTGAAACATCTAAAAAACAAAGCAACAGAGCCTAGGGCACTTCCACTTATGGTCCTATAGCTTAGGGAAATTAAAATCAAAAAGACACAGCCACCCCAAAGTTTGGGACGCCTCTGTTTACAAGAACCTCGTTTACCGTACAAGTTCAACATCGCAGAAAGTGAAAAATGGATAAAGAAGTTGTGGTATTTACTTACAAAGCAATATCACTCAGCAATGAAATCTATGTCATCAGGCCCTTAGCAGCACAATGAGTGGATTCAGGTATGATGATTCTAACTGAAATAAGTCACACAGAAAAAGAAACATCATAAGATATCAGTAATACACGGAATGTAAACTTGGCTACACAGGAACTGAATTACAGAACAGAACAGGGTCTCAAATTTAGAAAACCAACTTATGCTTGCTTAAGGGTAAAGGTGAGTTGGGGTGCTGCATAAAACCAGAGATTGAAATGAGCACAGATAAAGTTCCTTAAGCCAAATATGGAATAGACAAGAGCTACTCCTTGCTCAACGAAATGGACTCAACACCGCATATTAAATGCCTAAGAATGTACCTGACTAGTAAGTATCTTAAAACCTATGGATTGCTATGTCTCCGAAAGAGAATCAAGCATGTGTACAGGGGCATAAACGCAGCAGTGATAGGATTGGAGAGGTTCGGTGAGCAAATGAAGACCCTTTGAAGTCATATTGCATGGTACCCATTCCACGGGTTTCAACTACCCAGGTTTAAGGTATTCTTCCTTCAGCTAAAACATGCATGTGGAACCTAGAGTATGATCAACCATGTGATCGGGAGACGTGTTCAAATATGTCTCAGTTTTCGTACCCTGGTACTCGGGTGCAACATTCCAGACGCTTTACTAACACCCTCCCGACTTGGAGAGTCAGTCCCTTTAACCTCCTGTTTGGCCCAGTTTGCAATTTCTGCGGAAGATGAACAGGAATAGCGAGAACCAATGAGAGACTAGCTGGAAGGTGTCTGGACGGGCAAATTTAACTCTCATTTCCCACCAGGAAGAGGAATTAACCAAAGGCTCAGCGTGCCGTGCCGGAACCAGATTAGGGCCTGAAGCCATCCTGCGGTGTTGCGGCCAGCTCAAAAGAAAGCGAGTTGAAGAAAGGAGCTCAAGGGCACTGTAATTCACAAACCTGCAGAGTTATAAATGACAGCTATCGTCCAAAAATATACTGAAGTAAGGCTGCCAAGAGGACTTGAAAGCGGGGCAGAATTGCAGGAAACCGATTTCAGGAGGCAGACTGGAATTGCATTGAAAGCATAGGAAAAGAGGCAGAACGTCCACAATGATGCACTTGGCCAAAAAGGGCGTATGCGTTTTTTCCTGAATATATTCAGGAAAAAACGCATACGCCCTTTTTGGCCAACCAAGCAAGCTTGCAAAGGAAATCTGCACTACAATGAAGTCTCACTTCCCCCCGGTCAAAAGGGCCATCTGAAAAAAGTGTAAAATCCAGAAAGGCAGGACAGGCCATGGAGAACTGGGAGCCTTGTTATGCTGATGGGCGGGATGTAAATTGCCAACAGACACTTGGGAGAAGTGTATGGTGTTTCCTGAAACATCTAAAAAACAAAGCAACAGAGCCTAGGGCACTTCCACTTATGGTCCTATAGCTTAGGGAAATTAAAATCAAAAAGACACAGCCACCCCAAAGTTTGGGACGCCTCTGTTTACAAGAACCTCGTTTACAGTACAAGTTCAACATCGCAGAAAGTGAAAAATGGATAAAGAAGTTGTGGTATTTACTTACAAAGCAATATCACTCAGCAATGAAATCTATGTCATCAGGCCCTTAGCAGCACAATGAGTGGATTCAGGTATGATGATTCTAACTGAAATAAGTCACACAGAAAAAGAAACATCATAAGATATCAGTAATACACGGAATGTAAACTTGGCTACACAGGAACTGAATTACAGAACAGAACAGGGTCTCAAATTTAGAAAACCAACTTATGCTTGCTTAAGGGGAAAGGTGAGTTGGGGTGCTGCATAAAACCAGAGATTGAAATGAGCACAGATAAAGTTCCTTAAGCCAAATATGGAATAGACAAGAGCTACTCCTTGCTCAACGAAATGGACTCAACACCCCATATTAAACGCCTAAGAATGTACCTGACTAGTAAGTATCTTAAAACCTATGGATTGCTATGTCTCCGAAAGAGAATCAAGCGTGTGTACAGGGGCATAAACGCAGCAGTGATAGGATTGGAGAGGTTCGGTGAGCCAATGAAGACCCTTTGAAGTCATATTGCATGGTACCCATTCCACGGGTCTCAACTCTCCAGGTTTAAGGTATTCTTCCTTCAGCTAAAACATGCATGTGGAACCTAGAGTATGATCAACCATGTGATCGGGAGACGTGTTTAAATATGTCTCAGTTTTCGTACCCTGGTACTCGGGTGCAACATTCCAGACGCTTTACTAACACTCTCCCGACTTGGAGAGTCAGTCCCTTTAACCTCCTGTTTGGCCCAGTTTGCAATTTCTGTGGAAGATGAACAGAAATAGCGAGAACCAATGAGAGACTAGCTGGAGGTGTCTGGACGGGCAAATTTAACTCTCATTTCCCACCAGGAAGAGGAATTAACCAAAGGCTCAGCGTGCCGTGCCGGAACCAGATTAGGGCCTGAAGCCATCCTGCGGTGTTGCGGCCAGCTCAAAAGAAAGCGAGTTGAAGAAAGGAGCTCAGGGGCACTGTAATTCACAAACCTGCAGAGTTATAAATGACAGCTATCGTCCAAAAATATACTGAAGTAAGGCTGCCAAGAGGACTTGAAAGCGGGGCAGAATTGCAGGAAACCGATTTCAGGAGGTAGACTGGAATTGCATTTAAAGCACAGGAAAAGAGGCAGAACGTCCACCATGATGCACTTGGCCAAAAAGGGCGTATGCGTTTTTTCCTGAATATATTCAGGAAAAAACGCATACGCCCTTTTTGGCCAACCAAGCAAGCTTGCAAAGGAAATCTGCACTACAATGAAGTCTCACTTCCCCCCGGTCAAAAGGGCCATCTGAAAAAAGTGTAAAATCCAGAAAGGCAGGACAGGCCATGGAGAACTGGGAGCCTTGTTATGCTGATGGACGGGATGTAAATTGCCAACAGCCACTTGGGAGAAGTGTATGGTGTTTCCTGAAACATCTAAAAAACAAAGCAACAGAGCCTAGGGCACTTCCACTTATGGTCCTATAGCTTAGGGAAATTAAAATCAAAAAGACACAGCCACCCCAAAGTTTGGGACGCCTCTGTTTACAAGAACCTCGTTTACAGTACAAGTTCAACATCGCAGAAAGTGAAAAATGGATAAAGAAGTTGTGGTATTTACTTACAAAGCAATATCACTCAGCAATGAAATCTATGTCATCAGGCCCTTAGCAGCACAATGAGTGGATTCAGGTATGATGATTCTAACTGAAATAAGTCACACAGAAAAAGAAACATCATAAGATATCAGTAATACACAGAATGTAATCTTGGCTACACAGGAACTGAATTCCAAAACAGAACAGGGTCTCAAATTTAGAAAACCAACTTATGCTTGCTTAAGGGTAAAGGTGAGTTGGGGTGCTGCATAAAACCAGAGATTGAAATGAGCACAGATAAAGTTCCTTAAGCCAAATATGGAATAGACAAGAGCTACTCCTTGCTCAACGAAATGGACTCAACACCGCATATTAAACGCCTAAGAATGTACCTGACTAGTAAGTATCTTAAAACCTATGGATTGCTATGTCTCCGAAAGAGAATCAAGCATGTGTACAGGGGCATAAACGCAGCAGTGATAGGATTGGAGAGGTTCGGTGAGCAAATGAAGACCCTTTGAAGTCATATTGCATGGTACCCATTCCACGGGTTTCAACTACCCAGGTTTAAGGTATTCTTCCTTCAGCTAAAACATGCATGTGGAACCTAGAGTATGATCAACCATGTGATCGGGAGACGTGTTCAAATATGTCTCAGTTTTCGTACCCTGGTACTCGGGTGCAACATTCCAGACGCTTTACTAACACCCTCCCGACTTGGAGAGTCAGTCCCTTTAACCTCCTGTTTGGCCCAGTTTGCAATTTCTGCGGAAGATGAACAGGAATAGCGAGAACCAATGAGAGACTAGCTGGAAGGTGTCTGGACGGGCAAATTTAACTCTCATTTCCCACCAGGAAGAGGAATTAACCAAAGGCTCAGCGTGCCGTGCCGGAACCAGATTAGGGCCTGAAGCCATCCTGCGGTGTTGCGGCCAGCTCAAAAGAAAGCGAGTTGAAGAAAGGAGCTCAGGGGCACTGTAATTCACAAACCTGCAGAGTTATAAATGACAGCTATCGTCCAAAAATATACTGAAGTAAGGCTGCCAAGAGGACTTGAAAGCGGGGCAGAATTGCAGGAAACCGATTTCAGGAGGCAGACTGGAATTGCATTGAAAGCATAGGAAAAGAGGCAGAACGTCCACAATGATGCACTTGGCCAAAAAGGGCGTATGCGTTTTTTCCTGAATATATTCAGGAAAAAACGCATACGCCCTTTTTGGCCAACCAAGCAAGCTTGCAAAGGAAATCTGCACTACAATGAAGTCTCACTTCCCCCCGGTCAAAAGGGCCATCTGAAAAAAGTGTAAAATCCAGAAAGGCAGGACAGGCCATGGAGAACTGGGAGCCTTGTTATGCTGATGGGCTGGATGTAAATTGCCAACAGACACTCGGGAGAAGTGTATGGTGTTTCCTGAAACATCTAAAAAACAAAGCAACAGAGCCTAGGGCACTTCCACTTATGGTCCTATAGCTTAGGGAAATTAAAATCAAAAAGACACAGCCACCCCAAAGTTTGGGACGCCTCTGTTTACAAGAACCTCGTTTACCGTACAAGTTCAACATCGCAGAAAGTGAAAAATGGATAAAGAAGTTGTGGTATTTACTTACAAAGCAATATCACTCAGCAATGAAATCTATGTCATCAGGCCCTTAGCAGCACAATGAGTGGATTCAGGTATGATGATTCTAACTGAAATAAGTCACACAGAAAAAGAAACATCATAAGATATCAGTAATACACGGAATGTAAACTTGGCTACACAGGAACTGAATTACAGAACAGAACAGGGTCTCAAATTTAGAAAACCAACTTATGCTTGCTTAAGGGGAAAGGTGAGTTGGGGTGCTGCATAAAACCAGAGATTGAAATGAGCACAGATAAAGTTCCTTAAGCCAAATATGGAATAGACAAGAGCTACTCCTTGCTCAACGAAATGGACTCAACACCGCATATTAAATGCCTAAGAATGTACCTGACTAGTAAGTATCTTAAAACCTATGGATTGCTATGTCTCCGAAAGAGAATCAAGCATGTGTACAGGGGCATAAACGCAGCAGTGATAGGATTGGAGAGGTTCGGTGAGCAAATGAAGACCCTTTGAAGTCATATTGCATGGTACCCATTCCACGGGTTTCAACTACCCAGGTTTAAGGTATTCTTCCTTCAGCTAAAACATGCATGTGGAACCTAGAGTATGATCAACCATGTGATCGGGAGACGTGTTCAAATATGTCTCAGTTTTCATACCCTGGTACTCGGGTGCAACATTCCAGACGCTTTACTAACACCCTCCCGACTTGGAGAGTCAGTCCCTTTAACCTCCTGTTTGGCCCAGTTTGCAATTTCTGCGGAAGATGAACAGGAATAGCGAGAACCAATGAGAGACTAGCTGGAAGGTGTCTGGACGGGCAAATTTAACTCTCATTTCCCACCAGGAAGAGGAATTAACCAAAGGCTCAGCCTGCCGTGCCGGAACCAGATTAGGGCCTGAAGCCATCCTGCGGTGTTGCGGCCAGCTCAAAAGAAAGCGAGTTGAAGAAAGGAGCTCAAGGGCACTGTAATTCACAAACCTGCAGAGTTATAAATGACAGCTATCGTCCAAAAATATACTGAAGTAAGGCTGCCAAGAGGACTTGAAAGCGGGGCAGAATTGCAGGAAACCGATTTCAGGAGGCAGACTGGAATTGCATTGAAAGCATAGGAAAAGAGGCAGAACGTCCACAATGATGCACTTGGCCAAAAAGGGCGTATGCGTTTTTTCCTGAATATATTCAGGAAAAAACGCATACGCCCTTTTTGGCCAACCAAGCAAGCTTGCAAAGGAAATCTGCACTACAATGAAGTCTCACTTCCCCCCGGTCAAAAGGGCCATCTGAAAAAAGTGTAAAATCCAGAAAGGCAGGACAGGCCATGGAGAACTGGGAGCCTTGTTATGCTGATGGGCGGGATGTAAATTGCCAACAGACACTTGGGAGAAGTGTATGGTGTTTCCTGAAACATCTAAAAAACAAAGCAACAGAGCCTAGGGCACTTCCACTTATGGTCCTATAGCTTAGGGAAATTAAAATCAAAAAGACACAGCCACCCCAAAGTTTGGGACGCCTCTGTTTACAAGAACCTCGTTTACAGTACAAGTTCAACATCGCAGAAAGTGAAAAATGGATAAAGAAGTTGTGGTATTTACTTACAAAGCAATATCACTCAGCAATGAAATCTATGTCATCAGGCCCTTAGCAGCACAATGAGTGGATTCAGGTATGATGATTCTAACTGAAATAAGTCACACAGAAAAAGAAACATCATAAGATATCAGTAATACACGGAATGTAAACTTGGCTACACAGGAACTGAATTACAGAACAGAACAGGGTCTCAAATTTAGAAAACCAACTTATGCTTGCTTAAGGGGAAAGGTGAGTTGGGGTGCTGCATAAAACCAGAGATTGAAATGAGCACAGATAAAGTTCCTTAAGCCAAATATGGAATAGACAAGAGCTACTCCTTGCTCAACGAAATGGACTCAACACCCCATATTAAACGCCTAAGAATGTACCTGACTAGTAAGTATCTTAAAACCTATGGATTGCTATGTCTCCGAAAGAGAATCAAGCGTGTGTACAGGGGCATAAACGCAGCAGTGATAGGATTGGAGAGGTTCGGTGAGCCAATGAAGACCCTTTGAAGTCATATTGCATGGTACCCATTCCACGGGTCTCAACTCTCCAGGTTTAAGGTATTCTTCCTTCAGCTAAAACATGCATGTGGAACCTAGAGTATGATCAACCATGTGATCGGGAGACGTGTTTAAATATGTCTCAGTTTTCGTACCCTGGTACTCGGGTGCAACATTCCAGACGCTTTACTAACACTCTCCCGACTTGGAGAGTCAGTCCCTTTAACCTCCTGTTTGGCCCAGTTTGCAATTTCTGTGGAAGATGAACAGAAATAGCGAGAACCAATGAGAGACTAGCTGGAGGTGTCTGGACGGGCAAATTTAACTCTCATTTCCCACCAGGAAGAGGAATTAACCAAAGGCTCAGCGTGTCGTGCCGGAACCAGATTAGGGCCTGAAGCCATCCTGCGGTGTTGCGGCCAGCTCAAAAGAAAGCGAGTTGAAGAAAGGAGCTCAGGGGCACTGTAATTCACAAACCTGCAGAGTTATAAATGACAGCTATCGTCCAAAAATATACTGAAGTAAGGCTGCCAAGAGGACTTGAAAGCGGGGCAGAATTGCAGGAAACCGATTTCAGGAGGTAGACTGGAATTGCATTTAAAGCACAGGAAAAGAGGCAGAACGTCCACCATGATGCACTTGGCCAAAAAGGGCGTATGCGTTTTTTCCTGAATATATTCAGGAAAAAACGCATACGCCCTTTTTGGCCAACCAAGCAAGCTTGCAAAGGAAATCTGCACTACAATGAAGTCTCACTTCCCCCCGGTCAAAAGGGCCATCTGAAAAAAGTGTAAAATCCAGAAAGGCAGGACAGGCCATGGAGAACTGGGAGCCTTGTTATGCTGATGGACGGGATGTAAATTGCCAACAGCCACTTGGGAGAAGTGTATGGTGTTTCCTGAAACATCTAAAAAACAAAGCAACAGAGCCTAGGGCACTTCCACTTATGGTCCTATAGCTTAGGGAAATTAAAATCAAAAAGACACAGCCACCCCAAAATTTGGGACGCCTCTGTTTACAAGAACCTCGTTTACAGTACAAGTTCAACATCGCAGAAAGTGAAAAATGGATAAAGAAGTTGTGGTATTTACTTACAAAGCAATATCACTCAGCAATGAAATCTATGTCATCAGGCCCTTAGCAGCACAATGAGTGGATTCAGGTATGATGATTCTAACTGAAATAAGTCACACAGAAAAAGAAACATCATAAGATATCAGTAATACACAGAATGTAATCTTGGCTACACAGGAACTGAATTCCAAAACAGAACAGGGTCTCAAATTTAGAAAACCAACTTATGCTTGCTTAAGGGTAAAGGTGAGTTGGGGTGCTGCATAAAACCAGAGATTGAAATGAGCACAGATAAAGTTCCTTAAGCCAAATATGGAATAGACAAGAGCTACTCCTTGCTCAACGAAATGGACTCAACACCGCATATTAAACGCCTAAGAATGTACCTGACTAGTAAGTATCTTAAAACCTATGGATTGCTATGTCTCCGAAAGAGAATCAAGCATGTGTACAGGGGCATAAACGCAGCAGTGATAGGATTGGAGAGGTTCGGTGAGCAAATGAAGACCCTTTGAAGTCATATTGCATGGTACCCATTCCACGGGTTTCAACTACCCAGGTTTAAGGTATTCTTCCTTCAGCTAAAACATGCATGTGGAACCTAGAGTATGATCAACCATGTGATCGGGAGACGTGTTCAAATATGTCTCAGTTTTCGTACCCTGGTACTCGGGTGCAACATTCCAGACGCTTTACTAACACCCTCCCGACTTGGAGAGTCAGTCCCTTTAACCTCCTGTTTGGCCCAGTTTGCAATTTCTGCGGAAGATGAACAGGAATAGCGAGAACCAATGAGAGACTAGCTGGAAGGTGTCTGGACGGGCAAATTTAACTCTCATATCCCACCAGGAAGAGGAATTAACCAAAGGCTCAGCGTGCCGTGCCGGAACCAGATTAGGGCCTGAAGCCATCCTGCGGTGTTGCGGCCAGCTCAAAAGAAAGCGAGTTGAAGAAAGGAGCTCAGGGGCACTGTAATTCACAAACCTGCAGAGTTATAAATGACAGCTATCATCCAAAAATATACTGAAGTAAGGCTGCCAAGAGGACTTGAAAGCGGGGCAGAATTGCAGGAAACCGATTTCAGGAGGCAGACTGGAATTGCATTGAAAGCATAGGAAAAGAGGCAGAACGTCCACAATGATGCACTTGGCCAAAAAGGGCGTATGCGTTTTTTCCTGAATATATTCAGGAAAAAACGCATATGCCCTTTTTGGCCAACCAAGCAAGCTTGCAAAGGAAATCTGCACTACAATGAAGTCTCACTTCCCCCCGGTCAAAAGGGCCATCTGAAAAAAGTGTAAAATCCAGAAAGGCAGGACAGGCCATGGAGAACTGGGAGCCTTGTTATGCTGATGGGCGGGATGTAAATTGCCAACAGACACTCGGGAGAAGTGTATGGTGTTTCCTGAAACATCTAAAAAACAAAGCAACAGAGCCTAGGGTACTTCCACTTATGGTCCTATAGCTTAGGGAAATTAAAATCAAAAAGACACAGCCACCCCAAAGTTTGGGACGCCTCTGTTTACAAGAACCTCGTTTACAGTACAAGTTCAACATCGCAGAAAGTGAAAAATGGATAAAGAAGTTGTGGTATTTACTTACAAAGCAATATCACTCAGCAATGAAATCTATGTCATCAGGCCCTTAGCAGCACAATGAGTGGATTCAGGTATGATGATTCTAACTGAAATAAGTCACACAGAAAAAGAAACATCATAAGATATCAGTAATACACGGAATGTAAACTTGGCTACACAGGAACTGAATTACAGAACAGAACAGGGTCTCAAATTTAGAAAACCAACTTATGCTTGCTTAAGGGTAAAGGTGAGTTGGGGTGCTGCATAAAACCAGAGATTGAAATGAGCACAGATAAAGTTCCTTAAGCCAAATATGGAATAGACAAGAGCTACTCCTTGCTCAACGAAATGGACTCAACACCGCATATTAAACGCCTAAGAATGTACCTGACTAGTAAGTATCTTAAAACCTATGGATTGCTATGTCTCCGAAAGAGAATCAAGCGTGTGTACAGGGGCATAAACGCAGCAGTGATAGGATTGGAGAGGTTCGGTGAGCCAATGAAGACCCTTTGAAGTCATATTGCATGGTACCCATTCAACGGGTCTCAACTCTCCAGGTTTAAGGTATTCTTCCTTCAGCTAAAACATGCATGTGGAACCTAGAGTATGATCAACCATGTGATCGGGAGACGTGTTCAAATATGTCTCAGTTTTCGTACCCTGGTACTCGGGTGCAACATTCCAGACGCTTTACTAACATCCTCCCGACTTGGAGAGTCAGTCCCTTTAACCTCCTGTTTGGCCCAGTTTGCAATTTCTGCGGAAGATGAACAGGAATAGCGAGAATCAATGAGAGACTACCTGGAGGTGTCTGGACGGGCAAATTTAACTCTCATTTCCCACCAGGAAGAGGAATTAACCAAAGGCTCAGCGTGCCGTGCCGGAACCAGATTAGGGCCTGAAGCCATCCTGCGGTGTTGCGGCCAGCTCAAAAGAAAGCGAGTTGAAGAAAGGAGCTCAGGGGCACTGTAATTCACAAACCTGCAGAGTTATAAATGACAGCTATCATCCAAAAATATACTGAAGTAAGGCTGCCAAGAGGACTTGAAAGCGGGGCAGAATTGCAGGAAACCGATTTCAGGAGGTAGACTGGAATTGCATTGAAAGCATAGGAAAAGAGGCAGAACGTCCACAGTGATGCACTTGGCCAAAAAGGGCGTATGCGTTTTTTCCTGAATATATTCAGGAAAAAACGCATACGCCCTCTTTGGCCAACCAAGCAAGCTTGCAAAGGAAATCTGCACTACAATGAAGTCTCACTTCCCCCCGGTCAAAAGGGCCATCTTAAAAAAGTGTAAAATCCAGAAAGGCAGGACAGGCCATGGAGAACTGGGAGCCTTGTTATGCTGATGGGCGGGATGTAAATTGCCAACAGACACTCAGGAGAAGTGTATGGTGTTTCCTGAAACATCTAAAAAACAAAGCAACAGAGCCTAGGGCACTTCCACTTATGGTCCTATAGCTTAGGGAAATTAAAATCAAAAAGACACAGCCACCCCACAGTTTGGGACAGCTCTGTTTACAAGAACCTCGTTTACGGTACAAGTTCAATATCGCAGAAAGTGAAAAATGGATAAAGAAGTTGTGGTACTTATGTACAATGCAAAATCACTCAGCCATGAAATCTATGTCATCAGGCCCATAGCAGCATAATGAGTGGATTCAGGTATGATGATTCTAACTGAAATATGTCACACAGAAAAAGAAACATCATAAGATATCACTAATACATGGAATGTGAACTTGGCTACACATGAACTGAATTACAAAACAGAACAGGGTCTCAAATTTAGAAAACCAACTTATGCTTCCTTAAGGGGGAAAGTGAGTTGGGGTGCTGCATAAAACCAGAGTTTGAAATTAGCACAGATACCATTCAATAAGCCAAATATGTAATAGACAAGACCTACCCCTTGCTCAACAAAATGGACTCAACAATGAGGTATCACCTCACACCTGATAGAATGGGCATCATGAGAAAATCTACAAACAAAAATGCTGGAAAGGGTGTGGAGAAAAGGAACCCCCTTCCACTATTGTTGGGAATATAAATTGATACAGTCACTACGGAGAACAATATGGAGTTTCTTAAGAAACTAACAATAGAATTACCATATGATACAGCAATCCCAGTACTGGACATATACCCAGACAAAACCATAAATCAAAACGAGACATTCACCGCAATGTTCATTGCATCACTATTTACAATATCGAGGTAATGGAAGCAACCTAAATGCCCACAGACAGACGAATGCATAAAGCTGTGGTACATATATAAAATGGAATATTACTAAGCCATGAAAAGGAATGAAATTGGGTCATTTGTAGAGACGTCGATGGATCTAGAGACTGTCATACAGAGTGAAGTAAGTCAGAAAGAGAAAAACAAATCTTGTATATTCATGCATATATGTGGAACCTAGAAAAACTGTACAGATTAACCATTTTGCAAGGCATAAATAGAGCAACAGATGTAGACAACAAATGTATGGACAACAAGGGGGGAAAGCTGTTGGGGGGGTGGTGGTGGGAGGAGTTGAGAGACTGGGATTGGCATGTATACATTTATATGTATAAAATAGATAACCAATAAGAACCTGCTGTATAAAAATATAAAATAAAATTCAAAATTAAAAAGAAATAAAATTTAAAAAATAAAACAGAAAAAACAATTATTCCCTTCACATACATGTATTTATATGAATAAATTATTTCCATGCTTATATCTGTAAATACAAAAAAGAGGAATAAAATCTACCTTGAACCAAAAACGAAAAAGAGAAAAAGAACACAGAACCCACCAGTTCCACAGAGGAAAACCGTATCAGGGCACTTGCTCCAGTTGTAAACAATTCTGAAGTTGGCCAGTGGTGGGGAATCGTCTCCCATTCAGCCAGCAGCCCCCACGCAACAAGCGTCCTCATTGCAAAGCTGGGGCACCGTGCCGAGGCATCTGTGAGTAAACGTGAGCTGAGCCCCAGGCCAGTTGCTGCTGAACTATTCCCACCCGTCCCAGGTAAAACACCTGAATATATACAAGGACTTGAAAGCCTAGAGGAAGGGCCATAGAGCCACACGAGTGACAGCATGCCGGCCGACTTGGTGCCTGCAGGCCAGCCAGGATGGTCCTGGCCCTGGGTGCTCTTCTGGAAGATTTCCATTTCCCTGACTGAGATACCCGTCCTGTCCCTGCCCCCACTGCTTTTTTCCTTCCTCACCTCTGCCCAGGGAGAAATTCCAGCAGCAGGTATGGGTGACACATCCTCTTCTTTAGCAGGTGGCAGCCTGGCAACTGCTGCAGAAAGTCCAGCAGAGCCCCACTCACACTGGGCCACCCACAAAGCCATGGCCTCTCACTCCCTCCCACCAGCCCAGCCCCGAGACTGCTGACAGGGCAGAGAAAATGGCGTCAGGCACGGCTGCAGGGGCTCTTGCTGCCTGGAGTGGTATTTATATTGATCTCAACCCAGGCACACCTGGGGAGGGCTGGCCCGCACGGTAAGGCTGCCCAGGTCAGCCAATCATCACCCCTCAGGGGCTCACAGTTGCAGAAAATGGAACTTGCTGAACCGGCCAGGTCCAAGGAACAGGTGTGGGCTCCTGAGAGTCAGGATAGACAAGGGGCTGCAGCTTTGGCTTGTTTTCTAATCATTTTATCTGGCCCATGAGTGGGAGACAACTTCAAGAAAACCCTCTCCTTATGAGAGGAACCCAGGAGTCAGGGAGAGGAGGGGTGGGTGGTGGTTGGAGACAGAGGCCTGGTGCCCCGGGTGCAGTGGAAGTCTCTGGAAGACCAGGTGGAGGGAGGCCGCACAGAGTGATGCCCAGGGTCACAGACCTGTCGCAGCTGCTGTTTGTTAGTTCAAGTCCTGCTCTGAGGTGCTCTGTGCCAGCTCTGAGCGACAGGTGAGATGGGGGTGCTCTGCAATGAGGGCTATGTGCACGGTTCCTGTGTGCCCAGCCCTGCCATGGTACCTGCAAGGGTAGCTCTGTATCCTGGGAAGGGCCTGACCACGAGAGCCCCGTGGGCTGGGGTGGGGGTGGGGTACCTGCCCAGGTGAGCTCCATATTCTGGGATTGGTCTGACCACGAGAGCCCCATGGGCTGCTGGGGACCTGGTAAAGGATGTCAGGACAGTCAGTGAAGCCACCGAGGATATACCTCCAGTTGCTCCTAATTCCTACACCCTGCTGGTCATTCTACCAACCACCAGGACATGGTATTCTGTATTAGTCTTCAATGATGCCTTCTTTTGTATTCCATTAGTCCCAGAGTCACAAGAAATTTTGGCTTGTGAGTGGCAGGACTCAACATACAACTAAAACAATACTTCCGGGCCGTCTTGCCCCAAGGGTGCAAAAATTCCCACACCATCTTTGGGGAAAGCTTAGCTAAAGACCTAAAAGTTCTACCTCTGGAAAAGGAAACCCTCCTTCAGTACGCAGACGACATTCTGATCGCCAGCCCTACTAAGGAGGCCTCTGAACTACCAAGCCAATAAAGGATAGAAGTTGTCCAAGAAAAAGCTCAAATATCACAGACTGCGGTGACCTGCCTGGGCTTCATTCTCACAGAAGGTCGGAGAAGCCCATCCCAGGAAAGGGAAGAAACCATTTGCAGCCTTACCCCTTTCTAAAACTAGAAGACAGCTTAGGGGTTCCTGGGGAGGCCAGGGTTTGCTGCTTCTGGATCCCTAACTACAGTCTACTAGCTGGGCCTCTATATGAAACACTGAAAGGAAAAGATGATGATCCTTTTGAATAGAATCCAGAAGTGGCCTTTCAAGAATGGAAAGAGCAGTCAATTCAGACCCTTGCCCTGGAACTCCCTAATTTAGCTAAACCCTTTGACCTTTACATTCCCGGTGAAAGGTGAATCGCCATTGGAGAATTAGTGCAAAAACTGGGACCACTTGAAATGGAACAATGCAAGAATGCCATCCAGGTAGGATAAACTACGGTCACCAAGGGGCTTGGCCCACTGCCGCATCTGGCCAAGATACTGGCGGTATCTAAAAACCTGGAAATCAGCAGCCCAAAAGGCCACCTCCTTCCTAAGGGAAAAGGACCCCACGTGGTGATCCTAACCACCAACGATGCCCTGAAGTTGCAGGGTTCGCTCCGTGGGCACACCGACCTCGAGTGAGGAGGCCCTCCAACTCCAACATCCAGAGAGATAACCGGGGGCAACAGGGCACCATGACGACTCGTGTGAACATCACTTGACCTGGAGTTTCTCTCATAAAACAATAAGAGTGTGTCCCAAAAGAGTAGACTACTGCTTGCAGGACTTACTGCACCCAGAGGGGAGCTAATAATCTTGGCGGGGGAACCGTATATCACACTGTCACCATAGAAAAGCCTACAGACACCGTGATGATGGTGGCCAATAAGACCGGCTGGACTCCTGTTTACTTCAAAAGGCTGTTGACTCAGTGGTCATCATGGTCCTTGATCACCACTGACCCTGGACTGTCTGGGAGTTGAGCGGGCAGGGCTCTGACACCTGGTGCTGTTTGTACGTTAATTCAGGGGCCTAATTGAAGAAAGCGCAGACTACTGGTCAGAGCATCTAGGCTGGCAGAAACGGTCAGCCTAAGGTGGCCGAACAAATGTGGGGCGGGGTGAAACCGGCCCCCACAGCGTCTCTGCACATCTCTTTCCTGGACCCTTAAAGGTCATTAGAATCTATAACACTTCCAATGCTGGTGCTCAGGTGGACGAGCAGGGAGGCAGGGGGCCTGGGGACAATCAACGTCACCTGGAGGCTGCTGGGGAGAAGCTCTGACCCTCGCCCCCGGGTATTAGGGCTCCCAACTCAGCACTCAGCAGTTACAGAAGAAGTGTCTGCACCCTCAGCACTCCAAGAATGAGGAACGGGACAAAAGGCAGAGGAGGGGTTTGTCCCCAGCAAAGCCCATTAAAAATCCCTGGGAGATAAAAATAGAATCTGGGCAATAAAGTCAAGTCTAACCTTTTTTATCCTTTGTGCTTTGTCTAATTTCACGTGCTCCTAGGGTCCCGCATGCAGAGGTTCCACACCCGGCACTTCAGACCAGATTTCCTAGTGCAGAATGGCTGGGTCGACACCTCAGCTCCTGGGGCCCAGTGCAGACTCCGCGATATAGAGCCTGAGCTGCAGCCAACCTGGCCCTCGAGAGCTCCGCCCCCTCCCTCCCACTGACTCTGACAGGATCTCTACACAGCAGCCCAGCCCACAGCCCACGGGGTAGTGCATGCTCTCACCTCTCCATTCTCTGATCAAAATATAAAGTTTCCTTTGCTTGTGAACCAAACTCAGTCTCGATCTGTTGGCCCCAATGACACTGGGCAGGGGGACACTTGTTGGGGTCCACTCTGGAGGATCAGTAACAGAAATTGAGACTATTGTAACCTCAATGAACAGATGTGTGAGCCAAACTGTAGTTAACATAGAACAGTGTATAAGGCTCGGGTAAAATAAGATGTTTCTAACACTTCCATTTGATATTTCCATCACTTTATTATAAGCAAGTTCAGTGAAAAGGTTTGTCTTATTTGTCAGGTCAATATTAGAGAAACGAAGTGATTTCTTTCCAAGGATGTACATCTAATAATCTTGGTTAAAGCTTCAATCTTGTTTTAAATGCTTTTCCATTGAAAATGATACCTCTCTTTCAGCTCCCCCATTTCTGAGAAGTATAAAATCTTATAATTTATTATTACCAAAGGGGAAAGGTGGGAGGAGGGATAAATTAACAGTTTGGGATTAACACATACACACTGCTATGTATAAAATAGATCATCAACAAGGAACTACTGTATAGCACAGGGAACTACACTCAACATTTTGCAATAACCTATAAGGGGAAATAATCTGAAAAAGAATAGATATTTTTATTGACATCATCTATCAATGACAGTTAAAGTGTAACCTAAGGGAAGCTGGTGGTGAGTGCTTCTGACCCTGAAGACTTCAATCATCTAAAGTTTGGACTCTGCCTACTTCCCAAGGCCCTTAATGAACATATGTGTAGCCGTAGCTTAAAAAATTCCCCAGTTTGGGTTTCGGGGAGACACTGATTTTGAAAAAGCCCTGGTGTTCTCCTTACATGAATGGGACTCTTCCTACTGCTAAAACATGTCTGTCACACCCAGAGGATGGTATACCGTCTGATCGGGAAGAGTTTGGAAAAGGCATCTCATCTCCTCATCTCCTGGTGCTCGGGTTCACCCCTCCAGCGTCTTTACTAACAGTCTCCCCACTTGGAGATGTCAGCACTGTCAACATCCTGTTGCGTACAGTTTGGAATTTGTCCAGAGGATGAAGCGGAAGGATGAGGAACAATGAGAGACAAGTCCTAGGTGTTCAGACAGGCACATGTCACTCTAATTTCCAATCAGGAAGACGAATTGACCAAAGGCTAGGGTTGCCCATGGAAACAGTATAGGGCTTGAGGAAATCCCGCTGCTTTGTGGCCAGTTCCCATAAACACAAGTTGAACAATGGAACTCAGGGGCAGTAAAATTCACAAAACTGCAGAGTTGAAAATATCCATCACTGAAAAATGTCTTGAGGAAAGTCAGAGAAAAGGACTTGTAAGCAAGGGAGAATGGCAGGAAAGGGATTTGAGGAGGTAGAAAGGACTCGCCATTAAGCACAAGAAAAGGAGCTGAACATTGCCAACATTGCAGTTGGCCAAAAAGGGTGTATGCGTTTTTTTCTGTATATATTCAAGAAAAGGGCATACACTTTTTTAGCCAACCAAACAGGTGGGCACTGGAAGTCAATACTACAAAAGATATCACTTCGCATCAGTCAGAAGAGCCATCCTCATAAAGCGTAAACAACAGAAATGCAGGACAGGGCAAGGAGAAGAGGGAGCCCTGTGAGACTTATAGTGGAAATGTATATTGCCAACGGCCATTCTGGAGAAGTGTATTGTGTTTACTAAAGCATCTAAAAAATGAGCTACAGAGCATAGGGCACTTGCACTCATGGGCGTATATCTTGAGAAAAACAAAAATCGAGAGGACACAGGCACCCCAATGTTTACCCCCTCTCTGTTTAAAAGATCCTCAACTAGGATATAACTTAAATGTCTCTGGAGGGAAAAAATGGGTAGAGATGTGGTACTTAGGTAGAGTGGAATATTATTCAGCCTGGAAATCAATGAAATATGGCCAGTTGTAACAACTCCGGAGGAGTTACGTATGATCTTTCTAAGTGACAGAATTCAAAAAGAAAAAGACACATATCATAAGATATCACTTAAAGGTGGAATCCAAAATGGCTACACATGAAATAAATTACAAAACAAAAACATAGTCAAATATGTAGAAAACACGCATAAGGCTGCTAAACGGGAAAGGTGGGGAGGGGTGAGGCATCACCCAGGAGGTTGAAATTAGCAAAGATACCATTCCAAATACCAAACTGATAATCAACAAGGCCTACACGGTAGCTAAAAGAACTGCACTCAGCACACTCAAGTCACCGGAAAAGAATATATACGACTGGTAAGAATCTGAAAAAGAATTTACTGATGTCTCTCTGTACGTGAATCAAGTGGATGTACAGCAGCAAGAAACAGAGCTTTGAAAATCAGCTGTAACCAATATAGTAATAAATTGAAAAAAATAAACGACAGAGAGACAGAGAAAACCTCTTACAACTTTTCCTCAGGGCCGGTGATGCAACATGGATTGAACACATCTAGACCCACAGCAGGATGAGACATAAGGCTGGAAACTGTTTGCGCTAAGAGAAATGTGAGGTTGGGTGAGGAAATGCACACCCTTTAAAGTAATACTACCTGGTACCCATTCAATGGGTCCCAAATATGCAGGTTCAAGGGATCGTCCTACAGCTAAAACATGCATGGAAAACCCAGAGGACTGTACACCATGTGATCGGGAGATGTGTCTAAAATGCAGCTCATTTATCCTCTCCTGGTGCTCCTGTTCACCATTCCAGCCACGTTACTTAGAATCTCCCCACTTGGAGAATCAGCACATTTCAACTTCTGTTTCACACATTTTGCAAATTGTGAGGAGGATGAACGGGGAACCAATGAGAGAATAGTTGTAGGGGTTTGGACGGGCACATATCACTCTAATTTCCCATTAAGCATAAGAATTGAAAAAAGGCTCAGCCTGCCTCGCCCGAGCCAAAATAGGGCCTGAAGCAATCCTGCGGGTTTGAGGCCAGCTCACAAAAGAGCAACTTAAAAAATGGAGCTCAGGGTCACTGCAATTCACAAACCTGCAGAGTTATAAATGAAAACTAACGTCCAAAAATATGTTGAGGTAAGGCAAAGAAGAGGATCTGAATGCAAGACAGAATTGCAAGAAACAGATTTCAAGAGATAGATTGGACTCGTCTTTAAAGCACATGAAAAGCGGCAGAATTTCAACAATGATGCAGTTGGCCCAAAAGGGCGTATGCGTTTTTTCCTGATTATATCCAGGAAAAAACGCATACGCACTTTATGGGCAACGAAGCAAGCAAGCAATGCAAATGTGCACAACAAAGAAGTCTCATTTCCCACTGGTCAAAAGGGCCATCCTAAAAAATTGTAAAAACCAGAAATGCAGGACAGGCCATGGAGAACAGGGAGCCTTTATACTCTGATGGGCAGTGTGTGAACTGCCGAGAGCCACTCTGGAGAAGTGTATGGTGGTTCCTAAATCATCTAAAAAACAGAGCTACAGAGCATAGGACACTTCCAATCATGGGAGTATATCTAGGGAAATCTAAAAATTAACAAGACACAAGCACACCACAGTTTAGGGCTACTCTGTTTACAAGAACCTCAACTTCAGTATACCTTAAATATCCCAGGAAAGAGAACAATGGATAAAGAAGATGTGGTACTTATGTACAATGGAATATCTCTTCACCATGAAATCAATGTAATAAGGCTAGTAGAAGGATAAAGAGTGGATTTAGGTCCGATAATACTACTTGAAATAAGTCAAACAGAAAAAGAAACATATCATAAGATATCACTTATAGAGGGAGGGTAAATATGGCTGCACAAGAAATGAATTACAGAACAGAACAGTGTCTCACATTTAGAAAACACACTTATTTCAGCTTAAGGGGAAAGGAGAGGTGGGGTGATGCATAAAACCAGAGTTTGAAATTAGCACAGATACCGTTCAATAAACCAAATAGATATTAGACAAGATCTACACCTTGCTCAATGAACTGGCCTCAACACACCCTATACACCGCAGAGAAATATATCTGAGTAATAAGAATCTTAAAACCCATGTATTGATATATCTCCATAAGGGAATCAAGTGTGTGCAGAGTGGCACAAACACAGCAGTGAAAATGAGCTAAACCCCATTATAGAAATAAATTTTAAAAACAAAACGCAGAAACAATGAAAGAGAGAAAAATTCTTACAAAATTCGCTCAGGGGCTGTGATGCAACCTGGATTGACCACATATAAACCCACAGCTGGATAAGACATAAGGCTGGACACTTGGGGCTGAGAGGATTGATGAGCTTTGGTGAGCAACTGCCAAAAGTTTAATGCAATACTTCATGCTACTCATTCCAAGGGTCCCAACACTCCAGGTTGAAGGGAATCTTCCTACAGCTAAACCATGCTTGGGAAACCCAGCGACTGGTATACCATATGATCGGGAAAGGTTTCTAAAACGCACCTCATTTTTCCTCTCCTGGGGCTCCGGATCGACATTCCAGCCGCTTTACCAAAAATATCCCCACATGGAGAGTCAATGCCTTTAAGTTCTGGTATCGCACAGTCTGCAGTTAGTGCGGAGGATGAATGGGAATAGGGGGAACCAGTGAGAAACTAGCTGTAGCGGTTTCAATGGGCACATGTCACTCTAAATTCACATCAGTAAGAAGAATAAACCAAAGGCACAGCAAGGTGCCCCAGAAGAAGAATAGGGCCTGAAGGAATCCTGTGGTTATGAGGCAAGATCACAAAAATAAGAGCTGAAAAATGGAGCTAAGGGCCACTGCAATTCAAAAACCTGCAGAGTTATAAAGGCCAACTATTTTCAAAAAATATATTGAGGTAAGGCTATGAAGAGGCATTGAAAGCAAGGCAGAATTGCAGGAAAACGATTTCAGGAGGTAGACTGGAATTGCATTGAAAGCATAGGAAAAGAGGCAGAACGTCCACAATGATTCACTTGGCCAAAAAGGGTGTATGCCTTTTTTCCTGAATTTATTCAGGAAAAAAGGCATACGCCCTTTTTGGCCAACCAAGCAAGCTTGCAAAGGAAATCTGCACTACAATGAAGTCTCACTTCCCCCCGGTCAAAAGGGCCATCTGAAAAAAGTGTAAAATCCAGAAAGGCAGGACAGGCCATGGAGAACTGGGAGCCTTGTTATGCTGATGGGCGGGATGTGTATGGTGTTTCCTGAAACATCTAAAAAACAAAGCAACAGAGCCTAGGGCACTTCCACTTATGGTCCTATAGCTTAGGGAAATTAAAATCAAAAAGACACAGCCACCCCAAAATTTGGGACGCCTCTGTTTACAAGAACCTCGTTAACCGTACAAGTTCAATATCACAGAAAGTGAAAAATGGATAAAGAACTTGTGGTACTTACGTACAATGCAGTATCACTCAGCAATGAAATCTATGTCATCAGGCCCGCAGCAGCATAATGAGTGGATACAGGTACGATGATTCTAAATGAAATAAGACACACAGAAAAAGAAACATCATAAGATATCACTAATACACGGAATGTAAACTTGGCTACACAGGAACTGAATTACAGAACAGAACAGGGTCTCAAATTTAGAAAACCAACTTATGCTTGCTTAAGGGGAAAGGTGAGTTGGGGTGCTGCATAAAACCAGAGATTGAAATGAACACAGATAAAGTTCCTTAAGCCAAATATGGAATAGACAAGAGCTACTCCTTGCTCAACGAAATGGACTCAACACCGCATATTAAACGCCTAAGAATGTACCTGACTAGTAAGTATCTTAAAACCTATGGATTGCTATGTCTCCGAAAGAGAATCAAGCATGTGTACAGGGGCATAAACGCAGCAGTGATAGGATTGGAGAGGTTCGGTGAGCAAATGAAGATCCTTTGAAGTCATATTGCATGGTACCCATTCCACGGGTTTCAACTACCCAGGTTTAAGGTATTCTTCCTTCAGCTAAAACATGCATGTGGAACCTAGAGTATGATCATCCATGTGATCGGGAGACGTGTTCAAATATGTCTCAGTTTTCGTCCCCTGGTACTCGGGTGCAACATTCCAGACGCTTTACTAACACTCTCCCGACTTGGAGAGTCAGTGCCTTTAACCTCCTGTTTGGCCCTGTTTTCAATTTCAGTGGAAGATGAACAGGAATAGGAAGAACCAATGAGAGACTAGCTGGAGGTGTCTGGACGGGCATATTTAACTCTCATTTTCCACCAGGAAGAGGAATTAAGCAAAGGCACAGTGTGCCGTGCTGGAACCAGATTAGGGCTTGAAGCAATCCTGCAATGTTGCGGCCAGGTCACAAGAATGCGAGTTGAAGAAAGGAGCTCAGGGGCACTGTAATTCACAAACCTGCAGAGTTATAAATGACAGCTATCGTCCAAAAATATACTGAAGTAAGGCTGCCAAGAGGACTTGAAAGCGGGGCAGAATTGCAGGAAACCGATTTCAGGAGGTAGACTGGAATTGCATTGAAAGCATAGGAAAAGAGGGAGAATGTCCACAATGATGCACTTGGCCAAAAAGGGCGTATGCGTTTTTTCCTGAATATATTCAGGGAAAAACGCATACGCCCTTTTCGGCCAACCAAGCAAGCTTGCAAAGGAAATCTGCACTACAATGAAGTCTCACTTCCCCCCAGTCAAAAGGGCCATCTGAAAAAAGTGTAAAATCCAGAAAGGCAGGACAGGCCATGGAGAACTGGGAGCCTTGTTATGCTGATGGGCGGGATGTAAATTGCCAACAGACACTCGGGAGAAGTGTATGGTGTTTCCTGAAACATCTAAAAAACAAAGCAACAGAGCCTAGGGCACTTCCACTTATGGTCCTATAGCTTAGGGAAATTAAAATAAAAAAGACACAGCCACCCCAAAGTTTGGGACGCCTCTGCTGACAAGAACCTCGTTTACAGTACAAGTTCAACATCGCAGAAAGTGAAAAATGGATAAAGAAGTTGTGGTATTTACTTACAAAGCAATATCACTCAGCAATGAAATCTATGTCATCAGGCACTTAGCAGCACAATGAGTGGATTCAGGTATGACGATTCTAACTGAAATAAGTCACACAGAAAAAGAAACATCATAAGATATCAGTAATACACGGAATGTAAACTTGGCTACACAGGAACTGAATTACAGAACAGAACAGGGTCTCAAATTTAGAAAACCAACTTATGCTTGCTTAAGGGGAAAGGTGAGTTGGGGTGCTGCATAAAACCAGAGATTGAAATGAGCACAGATAAAGTTCCTTAAGCCAAATATGGAATAGACAAGAGCTACTCCTTGCTCAACGAAATGGACTCAACACCCCATATTAAGCGCCTAAGAATGTACCTGACTAGTAAGTATCTTAAAACCTATGGATTGCTATATCTCCAAAAGAGAATCAAGCGTGTTTCCAGGGGCATAAATGCAGCAGTGATAGGATTGGAGAGGTTCGGTGAGCAAACAAAGACCCTTTGAAGTCATATTGCATGGTACCCATTCCACGGGTCTCAACTCTACAGGTTTCAGGGATTCTTCCTTCAGCTAAAACATGCATGTGGAACCTAGAGTATGATCAACCATGTGATCGGGAAACGTGTTCAAATATGTCTCAGTTTTCGTACCCTGGTACTCGGGTGCAACATTCCAGACGCTTTACTAACACCCTCCTGACTTGGAGAGTCAGTCCCTTTAACCTCCTGTTTGGCCCAGTTTGCAATTTCTGCGGAAGATGAACAGGAATAGCGAGAACCAATGAGAGACTAGCTGGAGGTGTCTGGACGGGCAAATTTAACTCTCATTTCCCACCAGGAAGAGGAATTAACCAAAGGCTCAGCGTGCCGTGCCGGAACCAGATTAGGGCCTGAAGCCATCCTGCGGTGTTGCGGCCAGGTCACAAGAAAGCGAGTTGAAGAAAGGAGCTCAGGGGCACTGTAATTCACAAACCTGCAGAGTTATAAATGACAGCTATCGTCCAAAAATATACTGAAGTAAGGCTGCCAAGAGGACTTGAAAGCGGGGCAGAATTGCAGGAAACCGATTTCAGGAGGTAGACTGGAATTGCATTGAAAGCATAGGAAAAGAGGCAGAACGTCCACAATGATGCACTTGGCCAAAAAGGGCGTATGCGTTTTTTCCTGAATATATTCAGGAAAAACGCATACGCCCTTTTTGGCCAACCAAGCAAGCTTGCAAAGGAAATCTGCACTACAATGAAGTCTCACTTCCCCCCGGTCAAAAGGGCCATCTGAAAAAAGTGTAAAATCCAGAAAGGCAGGACAGGCCATGGAGAACTGGGAGCCTTGTTATGCTGATGGGCGGGATGTAAATTGCCAACAGACACTCGGGAGAAGTGTATGGTGTTTCCTGAAACATCTAAAAAACAAAGCAACAGAGCCTAGGGCACTTCCACTTATGGTCCTATAGCTTAGGGAAATTAAAATCAAAAAGACACAGCCACCCCAAAGTTTGGGACGCCTCTGTTTACAAGAACCTCGTTTACAGTACAAGTTCAACATCGCAGAAAGTGAAAAATGGATAAAGAAGTTGTGGTATTTACTTACAAAGCAATATCACTCAGCAATGAAATCTATGTCATCAGGCCCTTAGCAGCACAATGAGTGGATTCAGGTATGATGATTCTAACTGAAATAAGTCACACAGAAAAAGAAACATCATAAGATATCAGTAATACACGGAATGTAAACTTGGCTACACAGGGACTGAATTACAGAACAGAACAGGGTCTCAAATTTAGAAAACCAACTTATGCTTGCTTAAGGGGAAAGGTGAGTTGGGGTGCTGCATAAAACCAGACATTGAAATGAGCACAGATAAAGTTCCTTAAGCCAAATATGGAATAGACAAGAGCTACTCCTTGCTCAACGAAATGGACTCAACACCGCATATTAAACGCCTAAGAATGTACCTGACTAGTAAGTATCTTAAAACCTATGGATTGCTATGTCTCCGAAAGAGAATCAAGCATGTGTACAGGGGCATAAACGCAGCAGTGATAGGATTGGAGAGGTTCGGTGAGCAAATGAAGACCCTTTGAAGTCATATTGCATGGTACCCATTCCACGGGTTTCAACTACCCAGGTTTAAGGTATTCTTCCTTCAGCTAAAACATGCATGTGGAACCTAGAGTATGATCAACCATGTGATCGGGAGACGTGTTCAAATATGTCTCAGTTTTCGTACCCTGGTACTCGGGTGCAACATTCCAGACGCTTTACTAACACCCTCCCGACTTGGAGAGTCAGTCCCTTTAACCTCCTGTTTGGCCCAGTTTGCAATTTCTGCGGAAGATGAACAGGAATAGCGAGAACCAATGAGAGACTAGCTGGAGGTGTCTGGACGGGCAAATTTAACTCTCATTTCCCACCAGGAAGAGGAATTAACCAAAGGCTCAGCGTGCCGTGCCGGAACCAGATTAGGGCCTGAAGCCATCCTGCGGTGTTGCGGCCAGGTCACAAGAAAGCGAGTTGAAGAAAGGAGCTCAGGGGCACTGTAATTCACAAACCTGCAGAGTTATAAATGACAGCTATCGTCCAAAAATATACTGAAGTAAGGCTGCCAAGAGGACTTGAAAGCGGGGCAGAATTGCAGGAAACCGATTTCAGGAGGTAGACTGGAATTGCATTGAAAGCATAGGAAAAGAGGCAGAACGTCCACAATGATGCACTTGGCCAAAAAGGGCGTATGCGTTTTTTCCTGAATATATTCAGGAAGAAACGCATACGCCCTTTTTGGCCAACCAAGCAAGCTTGCAAAGGAAATCTGCACTACAATGAAGTCTCACTTCCCCCCGGTCAAAAGGGTCATCTGAAAAAAGTGTAAAATCCAGAAAGGCAGGACAGGCCATGGAGAACTGGGAGCCTTGTTATGCTGATGGGCGGGATGTAAATTGCCAACAGACACTCGGGAGAAGTGTATGGTGTTTCCTGAAACATCTAAAAAACAAAGCAACAGAGCCTAGGGCACTTCCACTTATGGTCCTATAGCTTAGGGAAATTAAAATCAAAAAGACACAGCCACCCCAAAGTTTGGGATGCCTCTGTTTACAAGAACCTCGTTTACAGTACAAGTTCAACATCGCAGAAAGTGAAAAATGGATAAAGAATTTGTGGTATTTACTTACAAAGCAATATCCCTCAGCAATGAAATCTATGTCATCAGGCCCTTAGCAGCACAATGAGTGGATTCAGGTATGACGATTCTAACTGAAATAAGTCACACAGAAAAAGAAACATCATAAGATATCAGTAATACACGGAATGTAAACTTGGCTACACAGGAACTGAATTACAGAACAGAACAGGGTCTCAAATTTAGAAACCAACTTATGCTTGCTTAAGGGTAAAGGTGAGTTGGGGTGCTGGATAAAACCAGAGATTGAAATGAGCACAGATAAAGTTCCTTAAGCCAAATATGGAATAGACAAGAGCTACTCCTTGCTCAACGAAATGGACTCAACACCCCATATTAAGCGCCTAAGAATGTACCTGACTAGTAAGTATCTTAAAACCTATGGATTGCTATATCTCCAAAAGAGAATCAAGCGTGTTTCCAGGGGCATAAATGCAGCAGTGATAGGATTGGAGAGGTTCGGTGAGCAAACAAAGACCCTTTGAAGTCATATTGCATGGTACCCATTCCACGGGTCTCAACTCTCCAGGTTTCAGGGATTCTTCCTTCAGCTAAAACATGCATGTGGAACCTAGAGTATGATCAACCATGTGATCGGGAAACGTGTTCAAATATGTCTCAGTTTTCGTACCCTGGTACTCGGGTGCAACATTCCAGACGCTTTACTAACACCCTCCTGACTTGGAGAGTCAGTCCCTTTAACCTCCTGTTTGGCCCAGTTTGCAATTTCTGCGGAAGATGAATAGGAATAGCGAGAACCAATGAGAGACTAGCTGGAGGTGTCTGGACGGGCAAATTTAACTCTCATTTCCCACCAGGAAGAGGAATTAACCAAAGGCTCAGCGTGCCGTGCCGGAACCAGATTAGGGCCTGAAGCCATCCTGCGGTGTTGCGGCCAGGTCACAAGAAAGCGAGTTGAAGAAAGGAGCTCAGGGGCACTGTAATTCACAAACCTGCAGAGTTATAAATGACAGCTATCGTCCAAAAATATACTGAAGTAAGGCTGCCAAGAGGACTTGAAAGCGGGGCAGAATTGCAGGAAACCGATTTCAGGAGGTAGACTGGAATTGCATTGAAAGCATAGGAAAAGAGGCAGAACGTCCACAATGATGCACTTGGTCAAAAAGGGCGTATGCGTTTTTTCCTGAATATATTCAGGAAAAAACGCATACGCCCTTTTTGGCCAACCAAGGAAACTTGCAAAGGAAATCTGCACTACAATGAAGTCTCACTTCCCCCCGGTCAAAAGGGCCATCTGAAAAAAGTGTAAAATCCAGAAAGGCAGGACAGGCCATGGAGAACTGGGAGCCTTGTTATGCTGATGGGTGGGATGTAAATTGCCAACAGACACTCGGGAGAAGTGTATGGTGTTTCCTGAAACATCTAAAAAACAAAGCAACAGAGCCTAGGGCACTTCCACTTATGGTCCTATAGCTTAGGGAAATTAAAATCAAAAAGACACAGCCACCCCAAAGTTTGGGACGCCTCTGTTTACAAGAACCTCGTTTACAGTACAAGTTCAACATCGCAGAAAGTGAAAAATGGATAAAGAAGTTGTGGTATTTACTTACAAAGCAATATCACTCAGCAATGAAATCTATGTCATCAGGCACTTAGCAGCACAATGAGTGGATTCAGGTATGATGATTCTAACTGAAATAAGTCACACAGAAAAAGAAACATCATAAGATATCAGTAATACACGGAATGTAAACTTGGCTACACAGGAACTGAATTACAGAACAGAACAGGGTCTCAAATTTAGAAAACCAACTTATGCTTGCTTAAGGGGAAAGGTGAGTTGGGGTGCTGCATAAAACCAGAGATTGAAATGAGCACAGATAAAGTTCCTTAAGCCAAATATGGAATAGACAAGAGCTACTCCTTGCTCAACGAAATGGACTCAACACCGCATATTAAATGCCTAAGAATGTACCTGACTAGTAAGTATCTTAAAACCTATGGATTGCTATGTCTCCGAAAGAGAATCAAGCATGTGTACAGGGGCATAAACGCAGCAGTGATAGGATTGGAGAGGTTCGGTGAGCAAATGAAGACCCTTTGAAGTCATATTGCATGGTACCCATTCCACGGGTTTCAACTACCCAGGTTTAAGGTATTCTTCCTTCAGCTAAAACATGCATGTGGAACCTAGAGTATGATCAACCATGTGATCGGGAGACGTGTTCAAATATGTCTCAGTTTTCGTACCCTGGTACTCGGGTGCAACATTCCAAACGCTTTACTAACACCCTCCCGACTTGGAGAGTCAGTCCCTTTAACCTCCTGTTTGGCCCAGTTTGCAATTTCTGCGGAAGATGAACAGGAATAGCGAGAACCAATGAGAGACTAGCTGGAAGGTGTCTGGACGGGCAAATTTAACTCTCATTTCCCACCAGGAAGAGGAATTAACCAAAGGCTCAGCGTGCCGTGCCAGAACCAGATTAGGGCCTGAAGCCATCCTGCGGTGTTGCGGCCAGCTCAAAAGAAAGCGAGTTGAAGAAAGGAGCTCAGGGGCACTGTAATTCACAAACCTGCAGAGTTATAAATGACAGCTATCGTCCAAAAATATACTGAAGTAAGGCTGCCCAGAGGACTTGAAAGCGGGGCAGAATTGCAGGAAACCGATTTCAGGAGGCAGACTGGAATTGCATTGAAAGCATAGGAAAAGAGGCAGAACGTCCACAATGATGCACTTGGCCAAAAAGGGCGTATGCGTTTTTTCCTGAATATATTCAGGAAAAAACGCATACGCCCTTTTTGGCCAACCAAGCAAGCTTGCAAAGGAAATCTGCACTACAATGAAGTCTCACTTCCCCCCGGTCAAAAGGGCCATCTGAAAAAAGTGTAAAATCCAGAAAGGCAGGACAGGCCATGGAGAACTGGGAGCCTTGTTATGCTGATGGGCAGGATGTAAATTGCCAACAGACACTCGGGAGAAGTGTATGGTGTTTCCTGAAACATCTAAAAAGCAAAGCAACAGAGCCTAGGGCACTTCCACTTATGGTCCTATAGCTTAGGGAAATTAAAATCAAAAAGACACAGCCACCCCAAAGTTTGGGACGCCTCTGTTTACAAGAACCTCGTTTACCGTACAAGTTCAACATCGCAGAAAGTGAAAAATGGATAAAGAAGTTGTGGTATTTACTTACAAAGCAATATCACTCAGCAATGAAATCTATGTCATCAGGCCCTTAGCAGCACAATGAGTGGATTCAGGTATGATGATTCTAACTGAAATAAGTCACACAGAAAAAGAAACATCATAAGATATCAGTAATACACGGAATGTAAACTTGGCTACACAGGAACTGAATTACAGAACAGAACAGGGTCTCAAATTTAGAAAACCAACTTATGCTTGCTTAAGGGTAAAGGTGAGTTGGGGTGCTGCATAAAACCAGAGATTGAAATGAGCACAGATAAAGTTCCTTAAGCCAAATATGGAATAGACAAGAGCTACTCCTTGCTCAACGAAATGGACTCAACACCGCATATTAAACGCCTAAGAATGTACCTGACTAGTAAGTATCTTAAAACCTATGGATTGCTATGTCTCCGAAAGAGAATCAAGCATGTGTACAGGGGCATAAACGCAGCAGTGATAGGATTGGAGAGGTTCGGTGAGCAAATGAAGACCCTTTGAAGTCATATTGCATGGTACCCATTCCACGGGTTTCAACTACCCAGGTTTAAGGTATTCTTCCTTCAGCTAAAACATGCATGTGGAACCTAGAGTATGATCAACCATGTGATCGGGAGACGTGTTCAAATATGTCTCAGTTTTCGTACCCTGGTACTCGGGTGCAACATTCCAGACGCTTTACTAACACCCTCCCGACTTGGAGAGTCAGTCCCTTTAACCTCCTGTTTGGCCCAGTTTGCAATTTCTGCGGAAGATGAACAGGAATAGCGAGAACCAATGAGAGACTAGCTGGAGGTGTCTGGACGGGCAAATTTAACTCTCATTTCCCACCAGGAAGAGGAATTAACCAAAGGCTCAGCGTGCCGTGCCGGAACCAGATTAGGGCCTGAAGCCATCCTGCGGTGTTGCGGCCAGCTCAAAAGAAAGCGAGTTGAAGAAAGGAGCTCAGGGGCACTGTAATTCACAAACCTGCAGAGTTATAAATGACAGCTATCGTCCAAAAATATACTGAAGTAAGGCTGCCAAGAGGACTTGAAAGCGGGGCAGAATTGCAGGAAACCGATTTCAGGAGGTAGACTGGAATTGCATTGAAAGCATAGGAAAAGAGGCAGAACGTCCACAATGATGCACTTGGCCAAAAAGGGCGTATGCGTTTTTTCCTGAATATATTCAGGAAAAAACGCATACGCCCTTTTTGGCCAACCAAGCAAGCTTGCAAAGGAAATCTGCACTACAATGAAGTCTCACTTCCCCCCGGTCAAAAGGGCCATCTGAAAAAAGTGTAAAATCCAGAAAGGCAGGACAGGCCATGGAGAACTGGGAGCCTTGTTATGCTGATGGGCGGGATGTAAATTGCCAACAGACACTCGGGAGAAGTGTATGGTGTTTCCTGAAACATCTAAAAAACAAAGCAACAGAGCCTAGGGCACTTCCACTTATGGTCCTATAGCTTAGGGAAATTAAAATCAAAAAGACACAGCCACCCCAAACATTGGGACGCCTCTGTTTACAAGAACCTCGTTTACAGTACAAGTTCAACATCGCAGAAAGTGAAAAATGGATAAAGAAGTTGTGGTATTTACTTACAAAGCAATATCACTCAGCAATGAAATCTATGTCATCAGGCACTTAGCAGCACAATGAGTGGATTCAGGTATGACGATTCTAACTGAAATAAGTCACACAGAAAAAGAAACATCATAAGATATCAGTAATACACGGAATGTAAACTTGGCTACACAGGAACTGAATTACAGAACAGAACAGGGTCTCAAATTTAGAAAACCAACTTATGCTTGCTTAAGGGGAAAGGTGAGTTGGGGTGCTGCATAAAACCAGAGATTGAAATGAGCACAGATAAAGTTCCTTAAGCCAAATATGGAATAGACAAGAGCTACTCCTTGCTCAACGAAATGGACTCAACACCCCATATTAAGCGCCTAAGAATGTACCTGACTAGTAAGTATCTTAAAACCTATGGATTGCTATATCTCCAAAAGAGAATCAAGCGTGTTTCCAGGGGCATAAATGCAGCAGTGATAGGATTGGAGAGGTTCGGTGAGCAAACAAAGACCCTTTGAAGTCATATTGCATGGTACCCATTCCACGGGTCTCAACTCTACAGGTTTCAGGGATTCTTCCTTCAGCTAAAACATGCATGTGGAACCTAGAGTATGATCAACCATGTGATCGGGAAACGTGTTCAAATATGTCTCAGTTTTCGTACCCTGGTACTCGGGTGCAACATTCCAGACGCTTTACTAACACCCTCCTGACTTGGAGAGTCAGTCCCTTTAACCTCCTGTTTGGCCCAGTTTGCAATTTCTGCGGAAGATGAACAGGAATAGCGAGAACCAATGAGAGACTAGCTGGAGGTGTCTGGACGGGCAAATTTAACTCTCATTTCCCACCAGGAAGAGGAATTAACCAAAGGCTCAGCGTGCCGTGCCGGAACCAGATTAGGGCCTGAAGCCATCCTGCGGTGTTGCGGCCAGGTCACAAGAAAGCGAGTTGAAGAAAGGAGCTCAGGGGCACTGTAATTCACAAACCTGCAGAGTTATAAATGACAGCTATCGTCCAAAAATATACTGAAGTAAGGCTGCCAAGAGGACTTGAAAGCGGGGCAGAATTGCAGGAAACCGATTTCAGGAGGTAGACTGGAATTGCATTGAAAGCATAGGAAAAGAGGCAGAACGTCCACAATGATGCACTTGGCCAAAAAGGGCGTATGCGTTTTTTCCTGAATATATTCAGGAAAAACGCATACGCCCTTTTTGGCCAACCAAGCAAGCTTGCAAAGGAAATCTGCACTACAATGAAGTCTCACTTCCCCCCGGTCAAAAGGGCCATCTGAAAAAAGTGTAAAATCCAGAAAGGCAGGACAGGCCATGGAGAACTGGGAGCCTTGTTATGCTGATGGGCGGGATGTAAATTGCCAACAGACACTCGGGAGAAGTGTATGGTGTTTCCTGAAACATCTAAAAAACAAAGCAACAGAGCCTAGGGCACTTCCACTTATGGTCCTATAGCTTAGGGAAATTAAAATCAAAAAGACACAGCCACCCCAAAGTTTGGGACGCCTCTGTTTACAAGAACCTCGTTTACAGTACAAGTTCAACATCGCAGAAAGTGAAAAATGGATAAAGAAGTTGTGGTATTTACTTACAAAGCAATATCACTCAGCAATGAAATCTATGTCATCAGGCCCTTAGCAGCACAATGAGTGGATTCAGGTATGATGATTCTAACTGAAATAAGTCACACAGAAAAAGAAACATCATAAGATATCAGTAATACACGGAATGTAAACTTGGCTACACAGGGACTGAATTACAGAACAGAACAGGGTCTCAAATTTAGAAAACCAACTTATGCTTGCTTAAGGGGAAAGGTGAGTTGGGGTGCTGCATAAAACCAGACATTGAAATGAGCACAGATAAAGTTCCTTAAGCCAAATATGGAATAGACAAGAGCTACTCCTTGCTCAACGAAATGGACTCAACACCGCATATTAAACGCCTAAGAATGTACCTGACTAGTAAGTATCTTAAAACCTATGGATTGCTATGTCTCCGAAAGAGAATCAAGCATGTGTACAGGGGCATAAACGCAGCAGTGATAGGATTGGAGAGGTTCGGTGAGCAAATGAAGACCCTTTGAAGTCATATTGCATGGTACCCATTCCACGGGTTTCAACTACCCAGGTTTAAGGTATTCTTCCTTCAGCTAAAACATGCATGTGGAACCTAGAGTATGATCAACCATGTGATCGGGAGACGTGTTCAAATATGTCTCAGTTTTCGTACCCTGGTACTCGGGTGCAACATTCCAGACGCTTTACTAACACCCTCCCGACTTGGAGAGTCAGTCCCTTTAACCTCCTGTTTGGCCCAGTTTGCAATTTCTGCGGAAGATGAACAGGAATAGCGAGAACCAATGAGAGACTAGCTGGAGGTGTCTGGACGGGCAAATTTAACTCTCATTTCCCACCAGGAAGAGGAATTAACCAAAGGCTCAGCGTGCCGTGCCGGAACCAGATTAGGGCCTGAAGCCATCCTGCGGTGTTGCGGCCAGGTCACAAGAAAGCGAGTTGAAGAAAGGAGCTCAGGGGCACTGTAATTCACAAACCTGCAGAGTTATAAATGACAGCTATCGTCCAAAAATATACTGAAGTAAGGCTGCCAAGAGGACTTGAAAGCGGGGCAGAATTGCAGGAAACCGATTTCAGGAGGTAGACTGGAATTGCATTGAAAGCATAGGAAAAGAGGCAGAACGTCCACAATGATGCACTTGGCCAAAAAGGGCGTATGCGTTTTTTCCTGAATATATTCAGGAAGAAACGCATACGCCCTTTTTGGCCAACCAAGCAAGCTTGCAAAGGAAATCTGCACTACAATGAAGTCTCACTTCCCCCCGGTCAAAAGGGTCATCTGAAAAAAGTGTAAAATCCAGAAAGGCAGGACAGGCCATGGAGAACTGGGAGCCTTGTTATGCTGATGGGCGGGATGTAAATTGCCAACAGACACTCGGGAGAAGTGTATGGTGTTTCCTGAAACATCTAAAAAACAAAGCAACAGAGCCTAGGGCACTTCCACTTATGGTCCTATAGCTTAGGGAAATTAAAATCAAAAAGACACAGCCACCCCAAAGTTTGGGATGCCTCTGTTTACAAGAACCTCGTTTACAGTACAAGTTCAACATCGCAGAAAGTGAAAAATGGATAAAGAATTTGTGGTATTTACTTACAAAGCAATATCCCTCAGCAATGAAATCTATGTCATCAGGCCCTTAGCAGCACAATGAGTGGATTCAGGTATGACGATTCTAACTGAAATAAGTCACACAGAAAAAGAAACATCATAAGATATCAGTAATACACGGAATGTAAACTTGGCTACACAGGAACTGAATTACAGAACAGAACAGGGTCTCAAATTTAGAAACCAACTTATGCTTGCTTAAGGGTAAAGGTGAGTTGGGGTGCTGGATAAAACCAGAGATTGAAATGAGCACAGATAAAGTTCCTTAAGCCAAATATGGAATAGACAAGAGCTACTCCTTGCTCAACGAAATGGACTCAACACCCCATATTAAGCGCCTAAGAATGTACCTGACTAGTAAGTATCTTAAAACCTATGGATTGCTATATCTCCAAAAGAGAATCAAGCGTGTTTCCAGGGGCATAAATGCAGCAGTGATAGGATTGGAGAGGTTCGGTGAGCAAACAAAGACCCTTTGAAGTCATATTGCATGGTACCCATTCCACGGGTCTCAACTCTCCAGGTTTCAGGGATTCTTCCTTCAGCTAAAACATGCATGTGGAACCTAGAGTATGATCAACCATGTGATCGGGAAACGTGTTCAAATATGTCTCAGTTTTCGTACCCTGGTACTCGGGTGCAACATTCCAGACGCTTTACTAACACCCTCCTGACTTGGAGAGTCAGTCCCTTTAACCTCCTGTTTGGCCCAGTTTGCAATTTCTGCGGAAGATGAATAGGAATAGCGAGAACCAATGAGAGACTAGCTGGAGGTGTCTGGACGGGCAAATTTAACTCTCATTTCCCACCAGGAAGAGGAATTAACCAAAGGCTCAGCGTGCCGTGCCGGAACCAGATTAGGGCCTGAAGCCATCCTGCGGTGTTGCGGCCAGGTCACAAGAAAGCGAGTTGAAGAAAGGAGCTCAGGGGCACTGTAATTCACAAACCTGCAGAGTTATAAATGACAGCTATCGTCCAAAAATATACTGAAGTAAGGCTGCCAAGAGGACTTGAAAGCGGGGCAGAATTGCAGGAAACCGATTTCAGGAGGTAGACTGGAATTGCATTGAAAGCATAGGAAAAGAGGCAGAACGTCCACAATGATGCACTTGGTCAAAAAGGGCGTATGCGTTTTTTCCTGAATATATTCAGGAAAAAACGCATACGCCCTTTTTGGCCAACCAAGGAAACTTGCAAAGGAAATCTGCACTACAATGAAGTCTCACTTCCCCCCGGTCAAAAGGGCCATCTGAAAAAAGTGTAAAATCCAGAAAGGCAGGACAGGCCATGGAGAACTGGGAGCCTTGTTATGCTGATGGGTGGGATGTAAATTGCCAACAGACACTCGGGAGAAGTGTATGGTGTTTCCTGAAACATCTAAAAAACAAAGCAACAGAGCCTAGGGCACTTCCACTTATGGTCCTATAGCTTAGGGAAATTAAAATCAAAAAGACACAGCCACCCCAAAGTTTGGGACGCCTCTGTTTACAAGAACCTCGTTTACAGTACAAGTTCAACATCGCAGAAAGTGAAAAATGGATAAAGAAGTTGTGGTATTTACTTACAAAGCAATATCACTCAGCAATGAAATCTATGTCATCAGGCACTTAGCAGCACAATGAGTGGATTCAGGTATGATGATTCTAACTGAAATAAGTCACACAGAAAAAGAAACATCATAAGATATCAGTAATACACGGAATGTAAACTTGGCTACACAGGAACTGAATTACAGAACAGAACAGGGTCTCAAATTTAGAAAACCAACTTATGCTTGCTTAAGGGGAAAGGTGAGTTGGGGTGCTGCATAAAACCAGAGATTGAAATGAGCACAGATAAAGTTCCTTAAGCCAAATATGGAATAGACAAGAGCTACTCCTTGCTCAACGAAATGGACTCAACACCGCATATTAAATGCCTAAGAATGTACCTGACTAGTAAGTATCTTAAAACCTATGGATTGCTATGTCTCCGAAAGAGAATCAAGCATGTGTACAGGGGCATAAACGCAGCAGTGATAGGATTGGAGAGGTTCGGTGAGCAAATGAAGACCCTTTGAAGTCATATTGCATGGTACCCATTCCACGGGTTTCAACTACCCAGGTTTAAGGTATTCTTCCTTCAGCTAAAACATGCATGTGGAACCTAGAGTATGATCAACCATGTGATCGGGAGACGTGTTCAAATATGTCTCAGTTTTCGTACCCTGGTACTCGGGTGCAACATTCCAAACGCTTTACTAACACCCTCCCGACTTGGAGAGTCAGTCCCTTTAACCTCCTGTTTGGCCCAGTTTGCAATTTCTGCGGAAGATGAACAGGAATAGCGAGAACCAATGAGAGACTAGCTGGAAGGTGTCTGGACGGGCAAATTTAACTCTCATTTCCCACCAGGAAGAGGAATTAACCAAAGGCTCAGCGTGCCGTGCCAGAACCAGATTAGGGCCTGAAGCCATCCTGCGGTGTTGCGGCCAGCTCAAAAGAAAGCGAGTTGAAGAAAGGAGCTCAGGGGCACTGTAATTCACAAACCTGCAGAGTTATAAATGACAGCTATCGTCCAAAAATATACTGAAGTAAGGCTGCCCAGAGGACTTGAAAGCGGGGCAGAATTGCAGGAAACCGATTTCAGGAGGCAGACTGGAATTGCATTGAAAGCATAGGAAAAGAGGCAGAACGTCCACAATGATGCACTTGGCCAAAAAGGGCGTATGCGTTTTTTCCTGAATATATTCAGGAAAAAACGCATACGCCCTTTTTGGCCAACCAAGCAAGCTTGCAAAGGAAATCTGCACTACAATGAAGTCTCACTTCCCCCCGGTCAAAAGGGCCATCTGAAAAAAGTGTAAAATCCAGAAAGGCAGGACAGGCCATGGAGAACTGGGAGCCTTGTTATGCTGATGGGCAGGATGTAAATTGCCAACAGACACTCGGGAGAAGTGTATGGTGTTTCCTGAAACATCTAAAAAGCAAAGCAACAGAGCCTAGGGCACTTCCACTTATGGTCCTATAGCTTAGGGAAATTAAAATCAAAAAGACACAGCCACCCCAAAGTTTGGGACGCCTCTGTTTACAAGAACCTCGTTTACCGTACAAGTTCAACATCGCAGAAAGTGAAAAATGGATAAAGAAGTTGTGGTATTTACTTACAAAGCAATATCACTCAGCAATGAAATCTATGTCATCAGGCCCTTAGCAGCACAATGAGTGGATTCAGGTATGATGATTCTAACTGAAATAAGTCACACAGAAAAAGAAACATCATAAGATATCAGTAATACACGGAATGTAAACTTGGCTACACAGGAACTGAATTACAGAACAGAACAGGGTCTCAAATTTAGAAAACCAACTTATGCTTGCTTAAGGGTAAAGGTGAGTTGGGGTGCTGCATAAAACCAGAGATTGAAATGAGCACAGATAAAGTTCCTTAAGCCAAATATGGAATAGACAAGAGCTACTCCTTGCTCAACGAAATGGACTCAACACCGCATATTAAACGCCTAAGAATGTACCTGACTAGTAAGTATCTTAAAACCTATGGATTGCTATGTCTCCGAAAGAGAATCAAGCATGTGTACAGGGGCATAAACGCAGCAGTGATAGGATTGGAGAGGTTCGGTGAGCAAATGAAGACCCTTTGAAGTCATATTGCATGGTACCCATTCCACGGGTTTCAACTACCCAGGTTTAAGGTATTCTTCCTTCAGCTAAAACATGCATGTGGAACCTAGAGTATGATCAACCATGTGATCGGGAGACGTGTTCAAATATGTCTCAGTTTTCGTACCCTGGTACTCGGGTGCAACATTCCAGACGCTTTACTAACACCCTCCCGACTTGGAGAGTCAGTCCCTTTAACCTCCTGTTTGGCCCAGTTTGCAATTTCTGCGGAAGATGAACAGGAATAGCGAGAACCAATGAGAGACTAGCTGGAGGTGTCTGGACGGGCAAATTTAACTCTCATTTCCCACCAGGAAGAGGAATTAACCAAAGGCTCAGCGTGCCGTGCCGGAACCAGATTAGGGCCTGAAGCCATCCTGCGGTGTTGCGGCCAGCTCAAAAGAAAGCGAGTTGAAGAAAGGAGCTCAGGGGCACTGTAATTCACAAACCTGCAGAGTTATAAATGACAGCTATCGTCCAAAAATATACTGAAGTAAGGCTGCCAAGAGGACTTGAAAGCGGGGCAGAATTGCAGGAAACCGATTTCAGGAGGTAGACTGGAATTGCATTGAAAGCATAGGAAAAGAGGCAGAACGTCCACAATGATGCACTTGGCCAAAAAGGGCGTATGCGTTTTTTCCTGAATATATTCAGGAAAAAACGCATACGCCCTTTTTGGCCAACCAAGCAAGCTTGCAAAGGAAATCTGCACTACAATGAAGTCTCACTTCCCCCCGGTCAAAAGGGCCATCTGAAAAAAGTGTAAAATCCAGAAAGGCAGGACAGGCCATGGAGAACTGGGAGCCTTGTTATGCTGATGGGCGGGATGTAAATTGCCAACAGACACTCGGGAGAAGTGTATGGTGTTTCCTGAAACATCTAAAAAACAAAGCAACAGAGCCTAGGGCACTTCCACTTATGGTCCTATAGCTTAGGGAAATTAAAATCAAAAAGACACAGCCACCCCAAACATTGGGACGCCTCTGTTTACAAGAACCTCGTTTACAGTACAAGTTCAACATCGCAGAAAGTGAAAAATGGATAAAGAAGTTGTGGTATTTACTTACAAAGCAATATCACTCAGCAATGAAATCTATGTCATCAGGCCCTTAGCAGCACAATGAGTGGATTCAGGTATGATGATTCTAACTGAAATAAGTCACACAGAAAAAGAAACATCATAAGATATCAGTAATACACGGAATGTAAACTTGGCTACACAGGAACTGAATTACAGAACAGAACAGGGTCTCAAATTTAGAAAACCAACTTATGCTTGCTTAAGGGTAAAGGTGAGTTGGGGTGCTGCATAAAACCAGACATTGAAATGAGCACAGATAAAGTTCCTTAAGCCAAATATGGAATAGACAAGAGCTACCTCTTGCTCAACGAAATGGACTCAACACCGCATATTAAATGCCTAAGAATGTACCTGACTAGTAAGTATCTTAAAACCTATGGATTGCTATGTCTCCGAAAGAGAATCAAGCATGTGTACAGGGGCATAAACGCAGCAGTGATAGGATTGGAGAGGTTCGGTGAGCAAATGAAGACCCTTTGAAGTCATATTGCATGGTACCCATTCCACGGGTTTCAAATACCCAGGTTTAAGGTATTCTTCCTTCAGCTAAAACATGCATGTGGAACCTAGCGTATGATCAACCATGTGATCGGGAAACGTGTTCAAATATGTCTCAGTTCTCGTACCCTGGTACTCGGGTGCAACATTCCATACGCTTTACTAACACCCTCCCGACTTGGAGAGTCAGTCCCTTTAACCTCCTGTTTGGCCCAGTTTGCAATTTCTGCGGAAGATGAACAGGAATAGCGAGAACCAATGAGAGACTAGCTGGAGGTGTCTGGACGGGCAAATTTAACTCTCATTTCCCACCAGGAAGAGGAATTAACCAAAGGCTCAGCGTGCTGTGCCGGAACCAGATTAGGGCCTGAAGCCATCCTGCAGTGTTGCGGCCAGCTCAAAAGAAAGCGAGTTGAAGAAAGGAGCTCAGGGACACTGTAATTCACAAACCTGCAGAGTTATAAATGACAGCTATCGTCCAAAAATATACTGAAGTAAGGCTGCCAAGAGGACTTGAAAGCGGGGCAGAATTGCAGGAAACCGATTTCAGGAGGTAGACTGGAATTGCATTGAAAGCATAGGAAAAGAGGCAGAACGTCCACAATGATGCACTTGGCCAAAAAGGGCGTATGCGTTTCTTCCTGAATATATTCAGGAAGAAACGCATACGCCCTTTTTGGCCAACCAAGCAAGCTTGCAAAGGAAATCTGCACTACAATGAAGTCTCACTTCCCCCCGGTCAAAAGGGCCATCTGAAAAAAGTGTAAAATCCAGAAAGGCAGGACAGGCCATGGAGAACTGGGAGCCTTGTTATGCTGATGGGCGGGATGTAAATTGCCAACAGACACTCGGGAGAAGTGTATGGTGTTTCCTGAAACATCTAAAAAACAAAGCAACAGAGCCTAGGGCACTTCCACTTATGGTCCTATAGCTTAGGGAAATTAAAATCAAAAAGACACAGCCACCCCAAAGTTTGGGACGCCTCTGTTTACAAGAACCTCGTTTACAGTACAAGTTCAACATCGCAGAAAGTGAAAAATGGATAAAGAAGTTGTGGTATTTACTTACAAAGCAATATCACTCAGCAATGAAATCTATGTCATCAGGCCCTTAGCAGCACAATGAGTGGATTCAGGTATGATGATTCTAACTGAAATAAGTCACACAGAAAAAGAAACATCATAAGATATCAGTAATACACGGAATGTAAACTTGGCTACACAGGAACTGAATTACAGAACAGAACAGGGTCTCAAATTTAGAAAACCAACTTATGCTTGCTTAAGGGGAAAGGTGAGTTGGGGTGCTGCATAAAACCAGAGATTGAAATGAGCACAGATAAAGTTCCTTAAGCCAAATATGGAATAGACAAGAGCTACTCCTTGCTCAACGAAATGGACTCAACCCCGCATATTAAATGCCTAAGAATGTACCTGACTAGTAAGTATCTTAAAACCTATGGATTGCTATGTCTCCGAAAGAGAATCAAGCATGTGTACAGGGGCATAAACGCAGCAGTGATAGGATTGGAGAGGTTCGGTGAGCAAATGAAGACCCTTTGAAGTCATATTGCATGGTACCCATTCCACGGGTTTCAACTACCCAGGTTTAAGGTATTCTTCCTTCAGCTAAAACATGCATGTGGAACCTAGAGTATGATCAACCATGTGATCGGGAGACGTGTTCAAATATGTCTCAGTTTTCGTACCCTGGTACTCGGGTGCAACATTCCAGACGCTTTACTAACACCCTCCCGACTTGGAGAGTCAGTCCCTTTAACCTCCTGTTTGGCCCAGTTTGCAATTTCTGCGGAAGATGAACAGGAATAGCGAGAACCAATGAGAGACTAGCTGGAGGTGTCTGGACGGGCAAATTTAACTCTCATTTCCCACCAGGAAGAGGAATTAACCAAAGGCTCAGCGTGCCGTGCCGGAACCAGATTAGGGCCTGAAGCCATCCTGCGGTGTTGCGGCCAGCTCAAAAGAAAGCGAGTTGAAGAAAGGAGCTCAGGGGCACTGTAATTCACAAACCTGCAGAGTTATAAATGACAGCTATCGTCCAAAAATATACTGAAGTAAGGCTGCCAAGAGGACTTGAAAGCGGGGCAGAATTGCAGGAAACCGATTTCAGGAGGTAGACTGGAATTGCATTGAAAGCATAGGAAAAGAGGCAGAACGTCCACAATGATGCACTTGGCCAAAAAGGGCATATGCGTTTTTTCCTGAATATATTCAGGAAGAAACGCATACGCCCTTTTTGGCCAACCAAGCAAGCTTGCAAAGGAAATCTGCACTACAATGAAGTCTCACTTCCCCCCGGTCAAAAGGGCCATCTGAAAAAAGTGTAAAATCCAGAAAGGCAGGACAGGCCATGGAGAACTGGGAGCCTTGTTATGCTGATGGGCGGGATGTAAATTGCCAACAGACACTCGGGAGAAGTGTATGGTGTTTCCTGAAACATCTAAAAAACAAAGCAACAGAGCCTAGGGCACTTCCACTTATGGTCCTATAGCTTAGGGAAATTAAAATCAAAAAGACACAGCCACCCCAAAGTTTGGGACGCCTCTGTTTACAAGAACCTCGTTTACAGTACAAGTTCAACATCTCAGAAAGTGAAAAATGGATAAAGAATTTGTGGTATTTACTTACAAAGCAATATCACACAGCAATGAAATCTATGTCATCAGGCCCTTAGCAGCACAATGAGTGGATTCAGGTATGACGATTCTAACTGAAATAAGTCACACAGAAAAAGAAACATCATAAGATATCAGTAATACACGGAATGTAAACTTGGCTACACAGGAACTGAATTACAGAACAGAACAGGGTCTCAAATTTAGAAACCAACTTATGCTTGCTTAAGGGTAAAGGTGAGTTGGGGTGCTGCATAAAACCAGAGATTGAAATGAGCACAGATAAAGTTCCTTAAGCCAAATATGGAATAGACAAGAGCTACTCCTTGCTCAACGAAATGGACTCAACACCCCATATTAAGCGCCTAAGAATGTACCTGACTAGTAAGTATCTTAAAACCTATGGATTGCTATATCTCCAAAAGAGAATCAAGCGTGTTTCCAGGGGCATAAATGCAGCAGTGATAGGATTGGAGAGGTTCGGTGAGCAAACAAAGACCCTTTGAAGTCATATTGCATGGTACCCATTCCACGGGTTTCAACTACCCAGGTTTAAGGTATTCTTCCTTCAGCTAAAACATGCATGTGGAACCTAGAGTATGATCAACCATGTGATCGGGAGACGTGTTCAAATATGTCTCAGTTTTCGTACCCTGGTACTTGGGTGCAACATTCCAGACGCTTTACTAACACCCTCCCGACTTGGAGAGTCAGTCCCTTTAACCTCCTGTTTGGCCCAGTTTGCAATTTCTGCGGAAGATGAACAGGAATAGCGAGAACCAATGAGAGACTAGCTGGAGGTGTCTGGACGGGCAAATTTAACTCTCATTTCCCACCAGGAAGAGGAATTAACCAAAGGCTCAGCGTGCCGTGCCGGAACCAGATTAGGGCCTGAAGCCATCCTGCGGTGTTGCGGCCAGCTCAAAAGAAAGCGAGTTGAAGAAAGGAGCTCAGGGGCACTATAATTCACAAACCTGCAGAGTTATAAATGACAGCTATCGTCCAAAAATATACTGAAGTAAGGCTGCCAAGAGGACTTGAAAGCGGGGCAGAATTGCAGGAAACCGATTTCAGGAGGTAGACTGGAATTGCATTGAAAGCATAGGAAAAGAGGCAGAACGTCCACAATGATGCACTTGGCCAAAAAGGGCGTATGCGTTTTTTCCTGAATATATTCAGGAAGAAACGCATACGCCCTTTTTGGCCAACCAAGCAAGCTTGCAAAGGAAATCTGCACTACAATGAAGTCTCACTTCCCCCCGGTCAAAAGGGCCATCTGAAAAAAGTGTAAAATCCAGAAAGACAGGACAGGCCATGGAGAAGTGGGAGCCTTGTTATGCTGATGGGCGGGATGTAAATTGCCAACAGACACTCGGGAAAAGTGTATGGTGTTTCCTGAAACATCTAAAAAACAAAGCAACAGAGCCTAGGGCACTTCCACTTATGGTCCTATAGCTTAGGGAAATTAAAATCAAAAAGACACAGCCACCCCAAAGTTTGGGACGCCTCTGTTTACAAGAACCTCGTTTACCGTACAAGTTCAACATCGCAGAAAGTGAAAAATGGATAAAGAAGTTGTGGTATTTACTTACAAAGCAATATCACTCAGCAATGAAATCTATGTCATCAGGCCCTTAGCAGCACAATGAGTGGATTCAGGTATGATGATTCTAACTGAAATAAGTCACACAGAAAAAGAAACATCATAAGATATCAGTAATACACGGAATGTAAACTTGGCTACACAGGAACTGAATTACAGAACAGAACAGGGTCTCAAATTTAGAAAACCAACTTATGCTTGCATAAGGGGAAAGGTGAGTTGGGGTGCTGCATAAAACCAGAGATTGAAATGAGCACAGATAAAGTTCCTTAAGCCAAATATGGAATAGACAAGAGCTACCTCTTGCTCAACGAAATGGACTCAACACCGCATATTAAATGCCTAAGAATGTACCTGACTAGTAAGTATCTTAAAACCTATGGATTGCTATGTCTCCGAAAGAGAATCAAGCATGTGTACAGGGGCATAAACGCAGCAGTGATAGGATTGGAGAGGTTCGGTGAGCAAATGAAGACCCTTTGAAGTCATATTGCATGGTACCCATTCCACGGGTCTCAAATCTCCAGGATTAAGGTATTCTTCCTTCAGCTAAAACATGCATGTGGAACCTAGAGTATGATCAACCATGTGATCGGGAGACGTGTTCAAATATGTCTCAGTTTTCGTACCCTGGTACTCGGGTGCAACATTCCAGACGCTTTACTAACACCCTCCCGACTTGGAGAGTCAGTCCCTTTAACCTCCTGTTTGGCCCAGTTTGCAATTTCTGCGGAAGATGAACAGGAATAGCGAGAACCAATGAGAGACTAGCTGGAGGTGTCTGGACGGGCAAATTTAACTCTCATTTCCCACCAGGAAGAGGAATTAACCAAAGGCTCAGCGTGCCGTGCCGGAACCAGATTAGGGCCTGAAGCCATCCTGCGGTGTTGCGGCCAGCTCAAAAGAAAGCGAGTTGAAGAAAGGAGCTCAGGGGCATTGTAATTCACAAACCTGCAGAGTTATAAATGACAGCTATCGTCCAAAAATATACTGAAGTAAGGCTGCCAAGAGGACTTGAAAGCGGGGCAGAATTGCAGGAAACCGATTTCAGGAGGTAGACTGGAATTGCATTGAAAGCATAGGAAAAGAGGCAGAACGTCCACAATGATGCACTTGGCCAAAAAGGGCGTATGCGTTTTTTCCTGAATATATTCAGGGAAAAACGCATACGCCCTTTTTGGCCAACCAAGCAAGCTTGCAAAGGAAATCTGCACTACAATGAAGTCTCACTTCCCCCCGGTCAAAAGGGCCATCTGAAAAAAGTGTAAAATCCAGAAAGGCAGGACAGGCCATGGAGAACTGGGAGCCTTGTTATGCTGATGGGCGGGATGTAAATTGCCAACAGACACTCGCGAGAAGTGTATGGTGTTTCCTGAAACATCTAAAAAACAAAGCAACAGAGCCTAGGGCACTTCCACTTATGGTCCTATAGCTTAGGGAAATTAAAATCAAAAAGACACAGCCACCCCAAAGTTTGGGACGCCTCTGTTTACAAGAACCTCGTTTACAGTACAAGTTCAACATCGCAGAAAGTGAAAAATGGATAAAGAAGTTGTGGTATTTACTTACAAAGCAATATCACTCAGCAATGAAATCTATGTCATCAGGCCCTTAGCAGCACAATGAGTGGATTCAGGTATGATGATTCTAACTGAAATAAGTCACACAGAAAAAGAAACATCATAAGATATCAGTAATACACGGAATGTAAACTTGGCTACACAGGAACTGAATTACAGAACAGAACAGGGTCTCAAATTTAGAAAACCAACTTATGCTTGCTTAAGGGTAAAGGTGAGTTGGGGTGCTGCATAAAACCAGAGATTGAAATGAGCACAGATAAAGTTCCTTAAGCCAAATATGGAATAGACAAGAGCTACTCCTTGCTCAACGAAATGGACTCAACACCCCATATTAAACGCCTAAGAATGTACCTGACTAGTAAGTATCTTAAAACCTATGGATTGCTATGTCTCCGAAAGAGAATCAAGCATGTGTACAGGGGCATAAACGCAGCAGTGATAGGATTGGAGAGGTTCGGTGAGCAAATGAAGACCCTTTGAAGTCATATTGCATGGTACCCATTCCACGGGTTTCAACTACCCAGGTTTAAGGTATTCTTCCTTCAGCTAAAACATGCATGTGGAACCTAGAGTATGATCAACCATGTGATCGGGAGACGTGTTCAAATATGTCTCAGTTTTCGTACCCTGGTACTCGGGTGCAACATTCCAGACGCTTTACTAACACCCTCCCGACTTGGAGAGTCAGTCCCTTTAACCTCCTGTTTGGCCCAGTTTGCAATTTCTGCGGAAGATGAACAGGAATAGCGAGAACCAATGAGAGACTAGCTGGAGGTGTCTGGACGGGCAAATTTAACTCTCATTTCCCACCAGGAAGAGGAATTAACCAAAGGCTCAGCGTGCCGTGCCGGAACCAGATTAGGGTCTGAAGCCATCCTGCAGTGTTGCGGCCAGCTCAAAAGAAAGCGAGTTGAAGAAAGGAGCTCAGGGGCACTGTAATTCACAAACCTGCAGAGTTATAAATGACAGCTATCGTCCAAAAATATACTGAAGTAAGGCTGCCAAGAGGACTTGAAAGCGGGGCAGAATTGCAGGAAACCGATTTCAGGAGGTAGACTGGAATTGCATTGAAAGCATAGGAAAATAGGGAGAACGTCCACAATGATGCACTTGGCCAAAAAGGGCGTATGCGTTTTTTCCTGAATATATTCAGAAAAAAACGCATACGCCCTTTTTGGCCAACCAAGCAAGCTTGCAAAGGAAATCTGCACTACAATGAAGTCTCACTTCCCCCCGGTCAAAAGGGCCATCTGAAAAAAGTGTAAAATCCAGAAAGGCAGGACAGGCCATGGAGAACTGGGAGTCTTGTTATGCTGATGGGCGGGATGTAAATTGCCAACAGACACTCGGGAGAAGTGTATGGTGTTTCCTGAAACATCTAAAAAACAAAGCAACAGAGCCTAGGGCACTTCCACTTATGGTCCTATAGCTTAGGGAAATTAAAATCAAAAAGACACAGCCACCCCAAACATTGGGACGCCTCTGTTTACAAGAACCTCGTTTACAGTACAAGTTCAACATCGCAGAAAGTGAAAAATGGATAAAGAAGTTGTGGTATTTACTTACAAAGCAATATCACTCAGCAATGAAATCTATGTCATCAGGCCCTTAGCAGCACAATGAGTGGATTCAGGTATGATGATTCTAACTGAAATAAGTCACACAGAAAAAGAAACATCATAAGATATCAGTAATACACGGAATGTAAACTTGGCTACACAGGAACTGAATTACAGAACAGAACAGGGTCTCAAATTTAGAAAACCAACTTATGCTTGCTTAAGGGTAAAGGTGAGTTGGGGTGCTGCATAAAACCAGAGATTGAAATGAGAACAGATAAAGTTCCTTAAGCCAAATATGGAATAGACAAGAGCTACTCCTTGCTCAACGAAATGGACTCAACCCCGCATATTAAATGCCTAAGAATGTACCTGACTAGTAAGTATCTTAAAACCTATGGATTGCTATGTCTCCGAAAGAGAATCAAGCATGTGTACAGGGGCATAAACGCAGCAGTGATAGGATTGGAGAGGTTCGGTGAGCAAATGAAGACCCTTTGAAGTCATATTGCATGGTACCCATTCCACGGGTCTCAACTCTCCAGGTTTAAGGTATTCTTCCTTCAGCTAAAACATGCATGTGGAACCCAGAGTATGATCATCCGTGTGAACGGGAGACATGTTCATATATGTCTCAGTTTTCCTCCGCTGGTACTCGGGTGCAACATTCCAGACGCTTTACTAACACTCTCCGCACTTGGAGAGTCAGCACCTTTAAGCTCCTGTTTGGCCCAGTTTGCAATTTCTGCGGAAGATGAACAGAAATAGGGAGAACCAATGAGAGACTAGCTGGAGGTTTCTGGACGGGCAAATTTAACTCTCATTTCCCACCAGGAAGAGGAAATAACCAAAGGCTCAGCATGCCGTGCCGGAACCAGATTAGGGCCTGAAGCCATCCTGCGGTGTTGCGGCCAGCTCAAAAGAAAGCGAGTTGAAGAAAGGAGCTCAGGGGCACTGTAATTCACAAACCTGCAGAGTTATAAATGACAGCTATCGTCCAAAAATATACTGAAGTAAGGCTGCCAAGAGCACTTGAAAGCAGGGCAGAATTGCAGGAAACCGATTTCAGGAGGTAGACTGGAATTGCATTGAAAGCATAGGAAAAGAGGCAGAACGTCCACAATGATGCACTTGGTCAAAAAGGGCGTATGCGTTTTTTCCTGAATATATTCAGGAAAAAACGCATACGCCCTTTTTGGCCAACCAAGCAAGCTTGCAAAGGAAATCTGCACTACAATGAAGTCTCACTTCCCCCCGGTCAAAAGGGCCATCTGAAAAAAGTGTAAAATCCAGAAAGGCAGGACAGGCCATGGAGAACTGGGAGCCTTGTTATGCTGATGGGCGGGATGTAAATTGCCAACAGACACTCGGGAGAAGTGTATGGTGTTTCCTGAAACATCTAAAAAACAAAGCAACAGAGCCTAGGGCACTTCCACTTATGGTCCTATAGCTTAGGGAAATTAAAATCAAAAAGACACAGCCACCCCAAAGTTTGGGACGCCTCTGTTTACAAGAACCTCGTTTACAGTACAAGTTCAACATCGCAGAAAGTGAAAAATGGATAAAGAAGTTGTGGTATTTACTTACAAAGCAATATCACTCAGCAATGAAATCTATGTCATCAGGCCCTTAGCAGCACAATGAGTGGATTCAGATATGATGATTCTAACTGAAATAAGTCACACAGAAAAAGAAACATCATAAGATATCAGTAATACACGGAATGTAAACTTGGCTACACAGGAACTGAATTACAGAACAGAACAGGGTCTCAAATTTAGAAAACCAACTTATGCTTGCTTAAGGGTAAAGGTGAGTTGGGGTGTTGCATAAAACCAGAGATTGAAATGAACACAGATAAAGTTCCATAAGCCAAATATGGAATAGACAAGAGCTACTCCTTGCTCAACGAAATGGACTCAACACCGCATATTAAATGCCTAAGAATGTACCTGACTAGTAAGTATCTTAAAACCTATGGATTGCTATGTCTCCGAAAGAGAATCAAGCATGTGTACAGGGGCATAAACGCAGCAGTGATAGGATTGGAGAGGTTCGGTGAGCAAATGAAGACCCTTTGAAGTCATATTGCATGGTACCCATTCCACGGGTTTCAACTACCCAGGTTTAAGGTATTCTTCCTTCAGCTAAAACATGCATGTGGAACCTAGAGTATGATCAACCATGTGATCAGGAGACGTGTTCAAATATGTCTCAGTTTTCGTACCCTGGTACTCGGGTGCAACATTCCAGACGCTTTACTAACACCCTCCCGACTTGGAGAGTCAGTCCCTTTAACCTCCTGTTTGGCCCAGTTTGCAATTTCTGCGGAAGATGAACAGGAATAGCGAGAACCAATGAGACACTAGCTGGAGGTGTCTGGACGGGCAAATTTAACTCTCATTTCCCACCAGGAAGAGGAATTAACCAAAGGCTCAGCGTGCCGTGCCGGAACCAGATTAGGGCCTGAAGCCATCCTGCGGTGTTGCGGCCAGCTCAAAATAAAGCGAGTTGAAGAAAGGAGCTCAGGGGCACTGTAATTCACAAACCTGCAGACTTATAAATGACAGCTATCGTCCAAAAATATACTGAAGTAAGGCTGCCAAGAGGACTTGAAAGCGGGGCAGAATTGCAGGAAACCGATTTCAGGAGGTAGACTGGAATTGCATTGAAAGCATAGGAAAAGAGGCAGAACGTCCACAATGATGCACTTGGCCAAAAAGGGCGTATGCGTTTTTTCCTGAATATATTCAGGAAAAAACGCATACGCACTTTTTGGCCAACCAAGCAAGCTTGCAAAGGAAATCTGCACTACAATGAAGTCTCACTTCCCCCCGGTCAAAAAGGCCATCTGAAAAAAGTGTAAAATCCAGAAAGGCAGAACAGGCCATGGAGAACTGGGAGCCTTGTTATGCTGATGGGCGGGATGTAAATTGCCAACAGACACTCGGGAGAAGTGTATGGTGTTTCCTGAAACATCTAAAAAACAAAGCAACAGAGCCTAGGGCACTTCCACTTATGGTCCTATAGCTTAGGGAAATTAAAATCAAAAAGACACAGCCACCCCAAAGTTTGGGACGCCTCTGTTTACAAGAACCTCGTTTACAGTACAAGTTCAACATCGCAGAAAGTGAAAAATGGATAAAGAAGTTGTGGTATTTACTTACAAAGCAATATCACTCAGCAATGAAATCTATGTCATCAGGCCCTTAGCAGCACAATGAGTGGATTCAGGTATGATGATTCTAACTGAAATAAGTCACACAGAAAAAGAAACATCATAAGATATCAGTAATACACAGAATGTAAACTTGGCTACACAGGAACTGAATTACAGAACAGAACAGGGTCTCAAATTTAGAAAACCAACTTATGCTTGCTTAAGGGTAAAGGTGAGTTGGGGTGCTGCATAAAACCAGAGATTGAAATGAGCACAGATAAAGTTCCTTAAGCCAAATATGGAATAGACAAGAGCTACTCCTTGCTCAACGAAATGGACTCAACACCGCATATTAAACGCCTAAGAATGTACCTGACTAGTAAGTATCTTAAAACCTATGGATTGCTATGTCTCCGAAAGAGAATCAAGCATGTGTACAGGGGCATAAACACAGCAGTGATAGGATTGGAGAGGTTCGGTGAGCAAATGAAGACCCTTTGAAGTCATATTGCATGGTACCCATTCCACGGGTTTCAACTACCCAGGTTTAAGGTATTCTTCCTTCAGCTAAAACATGCATGTGGAACCTAGAGTATGATCAACCATGTGATCGGGAGACGTGTTCAAATATGTCTCAGTTTTCGTACCCTGGTACTCGGGTGCAACATTCCAGACGCTTTACTAACACTCTCCCGACTTGGAGAGTCAGTCCCTTTAACCTCCTGTTTGGCCCAGTTTGCAATTTCTGCGGAAGATGAACAGGAATAGCGAGAACCAATGAGAGACTAGCTGGAGGTGTCTGGACGGGCAAATTTAACTCTCATTTCCCACCAGGAAGAGGAATTAACCAAAGGCTCAGCTTACCGTGTCGGAACCAGATTAGGGCCTGAAGCCATACTGCAGTGTTGCGGCCAGGTCACAAGAAAGCGAGTTGAAGAAAGGAGCTCAGGGGCACTGTAATTCACAAACCTGCAGAGTTATAAATGACAGCTATCGTCCAAAAATATACTGAAGTAAGGCTGCCAAGAGGACTTGAAAGCGGGGCAGAATTGCAGGAAACCGATTTCAGGAGGTAGACTGGAATTGCATTGAAAGCATAGGAAAAGAGGCAGAACGTCCACAATGATGCACTTGGCCAAAAAGGGCGTATGCGTTTTTTCCTGAATATATTCAGGAAAAAACGCATACGCCCTTTTTGGCCAACCAAGCAAGCTTGCAAAGGAAATCTGCACTACAATGAAGTCTCACTTCCCCCCGGTCAAAAGGGCCATCTGAAAAAAGTGTAAAATCCAGAAAGACAGGACAGGCCATGGAGAACTGGGAGCCTTGTTATGCTGATGGGCGGGATGTAAATTGCCAACAGACACTCGGGAGAAGTGTATGGTGTTTCCTGAAACATCTAAAAAACAAAGCAACAGAGCCTAGGGCACTTCCACTTATGGTCCTATAGCTTAGGGAAATTAAAATCAAAAAGACACAGCCACCCCAAAGTTTGGGACGCCTCTGTGTACAAGAACCTCGTTTACCGTACAAGTTCAATATCACAGAAAGTGAAAAATGGATACAGAACTTGTGGTACTTACGTACAATGCAGTATCACTCAGCAATGAAATCTATGTCATCAGGCCCGTAGCAGCATAATGAGTGGATTCAGGTACGATGATTCTAACTGAAATAAGTCACACAGAAAAAGAAACATCATAAGATATCACTAATACACGGAATGTAAACTTGGCTACACAGGAACTGAATTACAGAACAGAACAGAGTCTCAAATTTAGAAAACCAACTTATGCTTGCTTAAGGGTAAAGGTGAGTTGGGGTGCTGCATAAAACCAGAGATTGAAATGAGCACAGATAAAGTTCCTTAAGCCAAATATGGAATAGACAAGAGCTACTCCTTGCTCAACGAAATGGACTCAACACCCAATATTAAACGCCTAAGATTGTACCTGACTAGTAAGTATCTTAAAACCTATGGATTGCTATGTCTCCAAAAGAGAATCAAGCGTGTGTACAGGGGCATAAACGCAGCAGTGATAGGATTGGAGAGGTTCGGTGAGCAAATGAAGACCCTTTGAAGTCATATTGCATGGTACCCATTACACGGGTCTCAACTCTCCAGGTTTAAGGTATTCTTCCTTCAGCTAAAACATGCATGTGGAACCCAGAGTATGATCAACCGTGTGAACGGGAGACGTGTTCAAATATGTCTCAGTTTTCCTCCTCTGGTACTCGGGTGCAACATTCCAGATGCTTTACTAACACTCTCCCGACTTGGGGAGTCAATCCCTTTAACCTCCTGTTTGGCCCAGTTTGCAATTTCTGCGGAAGATGAACAGGAATAGCGAGAACCAATGAGAGACTAGCTGGAGGTGTCTGGACGGGCAAATTTAACTCTCATTTCCCACCAGGAAGAGGAATTAACCAAAGGCTCAGCGTGCCGTGCCGGAACCAGATTAGGGCCTGAAGCCATCCTGCGGTGTTGCGGCCAGCTCAAAAGAAAGCGAGTTGAAGAAAGGAGCTCAGGGGCACTGTAATTCACAAAACTGCAGAGTTATAAATGACAGCTATCGTCCAAAAATATACTGAAGTAAGGCTGCCAAGAGGACTTGAAAGCGGGGCAGAATTGCAGGAAACCGATTTCAGGAGGTAGACTGGAATTGCATTGAAAGCATAGGAAAAGAGGCAGAACGTCCACAATGATGCACTTTGCCAAAAAGGGCGTAGGCGTTTTTTCCTGAACATATTCAGGAAAAAACGCATACGCCCTTTTTGGCCAACCAAGCAAGCTTGCAAAGGAAATCTGCACTACAATGAAGTCTCACTTCCCCCCGGTCAAAAGGGCCATCTGAAAAAAGTGTAAAATCCAGAAAGGCAGGACAGGCCATGGAGAACTGGGAGCCTTGTTATGCTGATGGGCGGGATGTAAATTGCCAACAGACACTCGGGAGAAGTGTATGGTGTTTCCTGAAACATCTAAAAAACAAAGCAACAGAGCCTAGGGCACTTCCACTTATGGTCCTATAGCTTAGGGAAATTAAAATCAAAAAGACACAGCCACCCCAAAGTTTGGGACGGCTCTGTTTACAAGAACCTTGTTTACAGTACAAGTTCAACATCGCAGAAAGTGAAAAATGGATAAAGAAGTTGTGGTACTTACGTACAATGCAATATCACTCAGCAATTAAATCTCTGTCTTCAGACACGTAGAAGCATAATGAGTGGATTCAGGTATGATGATTTTATCTGAAATAAGTCACACAGAAAAAGAAAAATCATAAGATATCAGTAATACATGGAATGTAAACTTGGCTACACAGGAACTGAATTCTAAAACAGAACAGGGTCTCAAATTTAGAAAACCAACTTATGCTTGCTTAAGGGGAAAGGGGAGTTGGGGTGCTGCATAAAACCAGAGATTGAAATGAGCACAGATAAAGTTCCTTAATCAAATATGTAACAGACAAGAGCTACTCCTTGCTCAACGAAATGGACTCAACACCCCATATTAAACGCCTAAGAATGTACCTGACTAGCAAGTATCTTAAAATCTATGGATTGCTATGTCTCTGAAAGGGAATCAAGCGTGTGTAGAGGGGCATAAACGCAGCAGTGATAGGATTGGAGAGGTTCGGTGAGCAAATGAAGACCCTTTGAAGTCACATTTCATGGTACCCATTCCAAGGGTCTCAACTCTCCAGGTTTAAGGGATTCTTCCTTCAGCTAAAACATGCATGTGGAACCCAGAGTATGATCAACCATGTGATCGGGAGACGTGTTCAAATATGTCTCAGTTTTCGTCCCCTGGTACTCGGGTGCAACATTCCAGACGCTTTACTAACACTCTCCCGACTTGGAGAGTCAGTATCTTTATTCTCCTGTTTGGCCCAGTTTGCAATTTCTGTGGAAGATGAACAGGAATAGGGAGAACCAATGAGAGACAAGCTGGAGGTTTCTGGACGGGCAAATTTAACTCTCATTTCCCACCAAGGACAGGAATTAACCAAAGGCTCAGCGTGCCGTGCCGGAACAAGATTAGGGCCTGAAGCAATCCTGCGGTGTTGCGGCCAGCTCACAAGAAAGCGAGATGAAGAACGGAGCTCAGGGGCACAGGAATTCACAAACCTGCAGAGTTATAAATGACAGCTATCGTCCAAAAATATACTGAAGGAAGGCTGCCAAGAGGACTTGAAAGCGGGGCAGAATTGCAGGAAACCGATTTCAGGAGGTAGACTGGAATTGCATTTTAAGCATAGGAAAAGAGGCAGAACGTCCACAATGATGCACTTGGCCAAAAAGGGCGTATGCGTTTTTTCCTGAATCAGGAAAAAACGCATACGCCCTTTTTGGCCAACCAAGCAAGCTTGCAAAGGAAATCTGCACTACAATGAAGTCTCACTTCCCCCTGGTCAAAAGGGCCATCTGAGAAAAGTGTAAAATCCAGAAAGACAGGACAGGCCATGGAGAACTGGGAGCCTTGTTATGCTGATGGGCGGGATGTAAATTGCCAACAGCCACTCGGGAGAAGTGTATGGTGTTTCCTGAAACATCTAAAAAACAAAGCAACAGAGCCTAGGGCACTTCCACTTATGGTCCTATAGCTTAGGGAAATTAAAATCAAAAAGACACAGCCACCCCACAGTTTGGGACAGCTCTGTTTACAAGAACCTCGTTTACGGTACAAGTTCAATATCGCAGAAAGTGAAAAATGGATAAAGAAGTTGTGGTACTTATGTACAATGCAAAATCACTCAGCCATGAAATCTATGTCATCAGGCCCGTAGCAGCATAATGAGTGGATTCAGGTATGATGATTCTAACTGAAATATGTCACACAGAAAAAGAAACATCATAAGATATCACTAATACATGGAATGTGAACTTGGCTACACATGAACTGAATTACAAAACAGAACAGGGTCTCAAGTTTAGAAAACCAACTTATGCTTCCTTATGGGGGAAAGTGAGTTGGGGTGCTGCATAAAACCAGAGTTTGAAATTAGCACAGATACCATTCAATAAGCCAAATATGTAATAGACAAGACCTACCCCTTGCTCAACAAAATGGACTCAACAATGAGGTATCACCTCACACCTGATAGAATGGGCATCATGAGAAAATCTACAAACAAAAATGCTGGAAAGGGTGTGGAGAAAAGGAACCCCCTTCCACTATTGTTGGGAATATAAATTGATACAGTCACTACGGAGAACAATATGGAGTTTCTTAAGAAACTAACAATAGAATTACCATATGATACAGCAATCCCAGTACTGGACATATACCCAGACAAAACCATAAATCAAAACGAGACATTCACCGCAATGTTCATTGCATCACTATTTACAATATCGAGGTAATGGAAGCAACCTAAATGCCCACAGACAGACGAATGCATAAAGCTGTGGTACATATATAAAATGGAATATTACTAAGCCATGAAAAGGAATGAAATTGGGTCATTTGTAGAGACGTCGATGGATCTAGAGACTGTCATACAGAGTGAAGTAAGTCAGAAAGAGAAAAACAAATCTTGTATATTCATGCATATATGTGGAACCTAGAAAAACTGTACAGATTAACCATTTTGCAAGGCATAAATAGAGCAACAGATGTAGACAACAAATGTATGGACAACAAGGGGGGAAAGCTGTTGGGGGGGTGGTGGTGGGAGGAGTTGAGAGACTGGGATTGGCATGTATACATTTATATGTATAAAATAGATAACCAATAAGAACCTGCTGTATAAAAATATAAAATAAAATTCAAAATTAAAAAGAAATAAAATTTAAAAAATAAAACAGAAAAAACAATTATTCCCTTCACATACATGTATTTATATGAATAAATTATTTCCATGCTTATATCTGTAAATACAAAAAAGAGGAATAAAATCTACCTTGAACCAAAAACGAAAAAGAGAAAAAAAACACAGAACCCACCAGTTCCACAGAGGAAAACCGTATCAGGGCACTTGCTCCAGTTGTAAACAATTCTGAAGTTGGCCAGTGGTGGGGAATCGTCTCCCATTCAGCCAGCAGCCCCCACGCAACAAGCGTCCTCATTGCAAAGCTGGGGCACCGTGCCGAGGCATCTGTGAGTAAACGTGAGCTGAGCCCCAGGCCAGTTGCTGCTGAACTATTCCCACCCGTCCCAGGTAAAACACCTGAATATATACAAGGACTTGAAAGCCTAGAGGAAGGGCCATAGAGCCACACGAGTGACAGCATGCCGGCCGACTTGGTGCCTGCAGGCCAGCCAGGATGGTCCTGGCCCTGGGTGCTCTTCTGGAAGATTTCCATTTCCCTGCCTGAGATACCCGTCCTGTCCCTGCCCCCACTGCTTTTTTCCTTCCTCACCTCTGCCCAGGGAGAAATTCCAGCAGCAGGTATGGGTGACACATCCTCTTCTTTAGCAGGTGGCAGCCTGGCAACTGCTGCAGAAAGTCCAGCAGAGCCCCACTCACACTGGGCCACCCACAAAGCCGTGGCCTCTCACTCCCTCCCACCAGCCCAGCCCCGAGACTGCTGACAGGGCAGAGAAAATGGCGTCAGGCACGGCTGCAGGGGCTCTTGCTGCCTGGAGTGGTATTTATATTGATCTCAACCCAGGCACACCTGGGGAGGGCTGGCCCGCACGGTAAGGCTGCCCAGGTCAGCCAATCATCACCCCTCAGGGGCTCACAGTTGCAGAAAATGGAACTTGCTGAACCGGCCAGGTCCAAGGAACAGGTGTGGGCTCCTGAGAGTCAGGATAGACAAGGGGCTGCAGCTTTGGCTTGTTTTCTAATCATTTTATCTGGCCCATGAGTGGGAGACAACTTCAAGAAAACCCTCTCCTTATGAGAGGAACCCAGGAGTCAGGGAGAGGAGGGGTGGGTGGTGGTTGGAGACAGAGGCCTGGTGCCCCGGGTGCAGTGGAAGTCTCTGGAAGACCAGGTGGAGGGAGGCCGCACAGAGTGATGCCCAGGGTCACAGACCTGTCGCAGCTGCTGTTTGTTAGTTCAAGTCCTGCTCTGAGGTGCTCTGTGCCAGCTCTGAGCGACAGGTGAGATGGGGGTGCTCTGCAATGAGGGCTATGTGCACGGTTCCTGTGTGCCCAGCCCTGCCATGGTACCTGCAAGGGTAGCTCTGTATCCTGGGAAGGGCCTGACCACGAGAGCCCCGTGGGCTGGGGTGGGGGTGGGGTACCTGCCCAGGTGAGCTCCATATTCTGGGATTGGTCTGACCACGAGAGCCCCATGGGCTGCTGGGGACCTGGTAAAGGATGTCAGGACAGTCAGTGAAGCCACCGAGGATATACCTCCAGTTGCTCCTAATTCCTACACCCTGCTGGTCATTCTACCAACCACCAGGACATGGTATTCTGTATTAGTCTTCAATGATGCCTTCTTTTGTATTCCATTAGTCCCAGAGTCACAAGAAATTTTGGCTTGTGAGTGGCAGGACTCAACATACAACTAAAACAATACTTCCGGGCCGTCTTGCCCCAAGGGTGCAAAAATTCCCACACCATCTTTGGGGAAAGCTTAGCTAAAGACCTAAAAGTTCTACCTCTGGAAAAGGAAACCCTCCTTCAGTACGCAGACGACATTCTGATCGCCAGCCCTACTAAGGAGGCCTCTGAACTACCAAGCCAATAAAGGATAGAAGTTGTCCAAGAAAAAGCTCAAATATCACAGACTGCGGTGACCTGCCTGGGCTTCATTCTCACAGAAGGTCGGAGAAGCCCATCCCAGGAAAGGGAAGAAACCATTTGCAGCCTTACTCCTTTCTAAAACTAGAAGACAGCTTAGGGGTTCCTGGGGAGGCCAGGGTTTGCTGCTTCTGGATCCCTAACTACAGTCTACTAGCTGGGCCTCTATATGAAACACTGAAAGGAAAAGATGATGATCCTTTTGAATAGAATCCAGAAGTGGCCTTTCAAGAATGGAAAGAGCAGTCAATTCAGACCCTTGCCCTGGAACTCCCTAATTTAGCTAAACCCTTTGACCTTTACATTCCCGGTGAAAGGTGAATCGCCATTGGAGAATTAGTGCAAAAACTGGGACCACTTGAAATGGAACAATGCAAGAATGCCATCCAGGTAGGATAAACTACGGTCACCAAGGGGCTTGGCCCACTGCCGCATCTGGCCAAGATACTGGCGGTATCTAAAAACCTGGAAATCAGCAGCCCAAAAGGCCACCTCCTTCCTAAGGGAAAAGGACCCCACGTGGTGATCCTAACCACCAACCATGCCCTGAAGTTGCAGGGTTCGCTCCGTGGGCACACCGACCTCGAGTGAGGAGGCCCTCCAACTCCAACATCCAGAGAGATAACCGGGGGCAACAGGGCACCATGACGACTCGTGTGAACATCACTTGACCTGGAGTTTCTCTCATAAAACAATAAGAGTGTGTCCCAAAAGAGTAGACTACTGCTTGCAGGACTTACTGCACCCAGAGGGGAGCTAATAATCTTGGCGGGGGAACCGTATATCACACTGTCACCATAGAAAAGCCTACAGACACCGTGATGATGGTGGCCAATAAGACCGGCTGGACTCCTGTTTACTTCAAAAGGCTGTTGACTCAGTGGTCATCATGGTCCTTGATCACCACTGACCCTGGACTGTCTGGGAGTTGAGCGGGCAGGGCTCTGACACCTGGTGCTGTTTGTACGTTAATTCAGGGGCCTAATTGAAGAAAGCGCAGACTACTGGTCAGAGCATCTAGGCTGGCAGAAACGGTCAGCCTAAGGTGGCCGAACAAATGTGGGGCGGGGTGAAACCGGCCCCCACAGCGTCTCTGCACATCTCTTTCCTGGACCCTTAAAGGTCATTAGAATCTATAACACTTCCAATGCTGGTGCTCAGGTGGACGAGCAGGGAGGCAGGGGGCCTGGGGACAATCAACGTCACCTGGAGGCTGCTGGGGAGAAGCTCTGACCCTCGCCCCCGGGTATTAGGGCTCCCAACTCAGCACTCAGCAGTTACAGAAGAAGTGTCTGCACCCTCAGCACTCCAAGAATGAGGAACGGGACAAAAGGCAGAGGAGGGGTTTGTCCCCAGCAAAGCCCATTAAAAATCCCTGGGAGATAAAAATAGAATCTGGGCAATAAAGTCAAGTCTAACCTTTTTTATCCTTTGTGCTTTGTCTAATTTCACGTGCTCCTAGGGTCCCGCATGCAGAGGTTCCACACCCGGCACTTCAGACCAGATTTCCTAGTGCAGAATGGCTGGGTCGACACCTCAGCTCCTGGGGCCCAGTGCAGACTCCGCGATATAGAGCCTGAGCTGCAGCCAACCTGGCCCTCGAGAGCTCCGCCCCCTCCCTCCCACTGACTCTGACAGGATCTCTACACAGCAGCCCAGCCCACAGCCCACGGGGTAGTGCATGCTCTCACCTCTCCATTCTCTGATCAAAATATAAAGTTTCCTTTGCTTGTGAACCAAACTCAGTCTCGATCTGTTGGCCCCAATGACACTGGGCAGGGGGACACTTGTTGGGGTCCACTCTGGAGGATCAGTAACAGAAATTGAGACTATTGTAACCTCAATGAACAGATGTGTGAGCCAAACTGTAGTTAACATAGAACAGTGTATAAGGCTCGGGTAAAATAAGATGTTTCTAACACTTCCATTTGATATTTCCATCACTTTATTATAAGCAAGTTCAGTGAAAAGGTTTGTCTTATTTGTCAGGTCAATATTAGAGAAACGAAGTGATTTCTTTCCAAGGATGTACATCTAATAATCTTGGTTAAAGCTTCAATCTTGTTTTAAATGCTTTTCCATTGAAAATGATACCTCTCTTTCAGCTCCCCCATTTCTGAGAAGTATAAAATCTTATAATTTATTATTACCAAAGGGGAAAGGTGGGAGGAGGGATAAATTAACAGTTTGGGATTAACACATACACACTGCTATGTATAAAATAGATCATCAACAAGGAACTACTGTATAGCACAGGGAACTACACTCAACATTTTGCAATAACCTATAAGGGGAAATAATCTGAAAAAGAATAGATATTTTTATTGACATCATCTATCAATGACAGTTAAAGTGTAACCTAAGGGAAGCTGGTGGTGAGTGCTTCTGACCCTGAAGACTTCAATCATCTAAAGTTTGGACTCTGCCTACTTCCCAAGGCCCTTAATGAACATATGTGTAGCCGTAGCTTAAAAAATTCCCCAGTTTGGGTTTCGGGGAGACACTGATTTTGAAAAAGCCCTGGTGTTCTCCTTACATGAATGGGACTCTTCCTATTGCTAAAACATGTCTGTCACACCCAGAGGATGGTATACCGTCTGATCGGGAAGAGTTTGGAAAAGGCATCTCATCTCCTCATCTCCTGGTGCTCGGGTTCACCCCTCCAGCGTCTTTACTAACAGTCTCCCCACTTGGAGATGTCAGCACTGTCAACATCCTGTTGCGTACAGTTTGGAATTTGTCCAGAGGATGAAGCGGAAGGATGAGGAACAATGAGAGACAAGTCCTAGGTGTTCAGACAGGCACATGTCACTCTAATTTCCAATCAGGAAGACGAATTGACCAAAGGCTAGGGTTGCCCATGGAAACAGTATAGGGCTTGAGGAAATCCCGCTGCTTTGTGGCCAGTTCCCATAAACACAAGTTGAACAATGGAACTCAGGGGCAGTAAAATTCACAAAACTGCAGAGTTGAAAATATCCATCACTGAAAAATGTCTTGAGGAAAGTCAGAGAAAAGGACTTGTAAGCAAGGGAGAATGGCAGGAAAGGGATTTGAGGAGGTAGAAAGGACTCGCCATTAAGCACAAGAAAAGGAGCTGAACATTGCCAACATTGCAGTTGGCCAAAAAGGGTGTATGCGTTTTTTTCTGTATATATTCAAGAAAAGGGCATACACTTTTTTAGCCAACCAAACAGGTGGGCACTGGAAGTCAATACTACAAAAGATATCACTTCGCATCAGTCAGAAGAGCCATCCTCATAAAGCGTAAACAACAGAAATGCAGGACAGGGCAAGGAGAAGAGGGAGCCCTGTGAGACTTATAGTGGAAATGTATATTGCCAACGGCCATTCTGGAGAAGTGTATTGTGTTTACTAAAGCATCTAAAAAATGAGCTACAGAGCATAGGGCACTTGCACTCATGGGCGTATATCTTGAGAAAAACAAAAATCGAGAGGACACAGGCACCCCAATGTTTACCCCCTCTCTGTTTAAAAGATCCTCAACTAGGATATAACTTAAGTGTCTCTGGAGGGAAAAAATGGGTAGAGATGTGGTACTTAGGTAGAGTGGAATATTATTCAGCCTGGAAATCAATGAAATATGGCCAGTTGTAACAACTCCGGAGGAGTTACGTATGATCTTTCTAAGTGACAGAATTCAAAAAGAAAAAGACACATATCATAAGATATCACTTAAAGGTGGAATCCAAAATGGCTACACATGAAATAAATTACAAAACAAAAACATAGTCAAATATGTAGAAAACACGCATAAGGCTGCTAAACGGGAAAGGTGGGGAGGGGTGAGGCATCACCCAGGAGGTTGAAATTAGCAAAGATACCATTCCAAATACCAAACTGATAATCAACAAGGCCTACACGGTAGCTAAAAGAACTGCACTCAGCACACTCAAGTCACCGGAAAAGAATATATACGACTGGTAAGAATCTGAAAAAGAATTTACTGATGTCTCTCTGTACGTGAATCAAGTGGATGTACAGCAGCAAGAAACAGAGCTTTGAAAATCAGCTGTAACCAATATAGTAATAAATTGAAAAAAATAAACGACAGAGAGACAGAGAAAACCTCTTACAACTTTTCCTCAGGGCCGGTGATGCAACATGGATTGAACACATCTAGACCCACAGCAGGATGAGACATAAGGCTGGAAACTGTTTGCGCTAAGAGAAATGTGAGGTTGGGTGAGGAAATGCACACCCTTTAAAGTAATACTACCTGGTACCCATTCAATGGGTCCCAAATATGCAGGTTCAAGGGATCTTCCTACAGCTAAAACATGCATGGAAAACCCAGAGGACTGTACACCATGTGATCAGGAGATGTGTCTAAAATGCAGCTCATTTATCCTCTCCTGGTGCTCCTGTTCACCATTCCAGCCACGTTACTTAGAATCTCCCCACTTGGAGAATCAGCACATTTCAACTTCTGTTTCACACATTTTGCAAATTGTGAGGAGGATGAACGGGGAACCAATGAGAGAATAGTTGTAGGGGTTTGGACGGGCACATATCACTCTAATTTCCCATTAAGTATAAGAATTGAAAAAAGGCTCAGCCCGCCTCGCCCGAGCCAAAATAGGGCCTGAAACAATCCTGCAGGTTTGAGGCCAGCTCACAAAAGAGCAACTTAAAAAATGGAGCTCAGGGTCACTGCAATTCACAAACCTGCAGAGTTATAAATGAAAACTAACGTCCAAAAATATGTTGAGGTAAGGCAAAGAAGAGGATCTGAATGCAAGACAGAATTGCAAGAAACAGATTTCAAGAGATAGATTGGACTCGTCTTTAAAGCACATGAAAAGTGGCAGAATTTCGACAATGATGCAGTTGGCCCAAAAGGGCGTATGCGTTTTTTCCTGATTATATCCAGGAAAAAACGCATACGCACTTTATGGGCAACGAAGCAAGCAAGCAATGCAAATGTGCACAACAAAGAAGTCTCATTTCCCACTGGTCAAAAGGGCCATCCTAAAAAATTGTAAAAACCAGAAATGCAGGACAGGCCATGGAGAACAGGGAGCCTTTATACGCTGATGGGCAGTGTGTGAACTGCCGAGAGCCACTCTGGAGAAGTGTATGGTGGTTCCTAAATCATCTAAAAAACAGAGCTACAGAGCATAGGACACTTCCAATCATGGGAGTATATCTAGGGAAATCTAAAAATTAACAAGACACAAGCACACCACAGTTTAGGGCTACTCTGTTTACAAGAACCTCAACTTCAGTATACCTTAAATATCCCAGGAAAGAGAACAATGGATAAAGAAGATGTGGTACTTATGTACAATGGAATATCTCTTCACCATGAAATCAATGTAATAAGGCTAGTAGAAGGATAAAGAGTGGATTTAGGTCCGATAATACTACTTGAAATAAGTCAAACAGAAAAAGAAACATATCATAAGATATCACTTATAGAGGGAGGGTAAATATGGCTGCACAAGAAATGAATTACAGAACAGAACAGTGTCTCACATTTAGAAAACACACTTATTTCAGCTTAAGGGGAAAGGAGAGGTGGGGTGATGCATAAAACCAGAGTTTGAAATTAGCACAGATACCGTTCAATAAACCAAATAGATATTAGACAAGATCTACACCTTGCTCAATGAACTGGCCTCAACACACCCTATACACCGCAGAGAAATATATCTGAGTAATAAGAATCTTAAAACCCATGTATTGATATATCTCCATAAGGGAATCAAGTGTGTGCAGAGTGGCACAAACACAGCAGTGAAAATGAGCTAAACCCCATTATAGAAATAAATTTTAAAAACAAAACGCAGAAACAATGAAAGAGAGAAAAATTCTTACAAAATTCGCTCAGGGGCTGTGATGCAACCTGGATTGACCACATATAAACCCACAGCTGGATAAGACATAAGGCTGGACACTTGGGGCTGAGAGGATTGATGAGCTTTGGTGAGCAACTGCCAAAAGTTTAATGCAATACTTCATGCTACTCATTCCAAGGGTCCCAACACTCCAGGTTGAAGGGAATCTTCCTACAGCTAAACCATGCTTGGGAAACCCAGCGACTGGTATACCATATGATCGGGAAAGGTTTCTAAAACGCACCTCATTTTTCCTCTCCTGGGGCTCCGGATCGACATTCCAGCCGCTTTACCAAAAATATCCCCACATGGAGAGTCAATGCCTTTAAGTTCTGGTATCGCACAGTCTGCAGTTAGTGCGGAGGATGAATGGGAATAGGGGGAACCAGTGAGAAACTAGCTGTAGCGGTTTCAATGGGCACATGTCACTCTAAATTCACATCAGTAAGAAGAATAAACCAAAGGCACAGCAAGGTGCCCCAGAAGAAGAATAGGGCCTGAAGGAATCCTGTGGTTATGAGGCAAGATCACAAAAATAAGAGCTGAAAAATGGAGCTAAGGGCCACTGCAATTCAAAAACCTGCAGAGTTATAAAGGCCAACTATTTTCAAAAAATATATTGAGGTAAGGCTATGAAGAGGCATTGAAAGCAAGGCAGAATTGCACGAAAACGATTTCAGGAGGTAGACGGGAATTGCATTTAAAGCATAGGAAAAGAGGCAGAACGTCCACAATGATGCACTTGGCCAAAAAGGGCGTATGCCTTTTTTCCTGAATTTATTCAGAAAAAAAGGGATACGCACTTTTTGCCCAACCAAGCAAGCTTGCAAAGGAAATCTGCACTACAATGAAGTCTCACTTCCCCCCGGTCAAAAGGGCCATCTGAAAAAAGTGTAAAATCCAGAAAGGCAGGACAGGCCATGGAGAACTGGGAGCCTTGTTATGCTGATGGGCGGGATGTGTATGGTGTTTCCTGAAACATCTAAAAAACAAAGCAACAGAGCCTAGGGCACTTCCACTTATGGTCCTATAGCTTAGGGAAATTAAAATCAAAAAGACACAGCCACCCCAAAATTTGGGACGCCTCTGTTTACAAGAACCTCGTTAACCGTACAAGTTCAATATCACAGAAAGTGAAAAATGGATAAAGAACTTGTGGTACTTACGTACAATGCAGTATCACTCAGCAATGAAATCTATGTCATCAGGCCCGCAGCAGCATAATGAGTGGATACAGGTACGATGATTCTAACTGAAATAAGACACACAGAAAAAGAAACATCATAAGATATCAGTAATACACGGAATGTAAACTTGGCTACACAGGAACTGAATTACAGAACAGAACAGGGTCTCAAATTTAGAAAACCAACTTATGCTTGGTTAAGGGGAAAGGTGAGTTGGGGTGCTGCATAAAACCATAGATTGAAATGAGCACAGATAAAGTTCCTTAAGCCAAATATGGAATAGACAAGAGCTACTCCTTGCTCAACGAAATGGACTCAACACCGCCTATTAAACGCCTAAGAATGTACCTGACTAGTAAGTATCTTAAAACCTATGGATTGCTATGTCTCCGAAAGAGAATCAAGCATGTGTACAGGGGCATAAACGCAGCAGTGATAGGATTGGAGAGGTTCGGTGAGCAAATGAAGACCCTTTGAAGTCATATTGCATGGTACCCATTCCACGGGTTTCAACTACCCAGGTTTAAGGTATTCTTCCTTCAGCTAAAACATGCATGTGGAACCTAGAGTATGATCAACCATGTGATCGGGAAACGTGTTCAAATATGTCTCAGTTTTCGTACCCTGGTACTCGGGTGCAACATTCCATACGCTTTACTAACACCCTCCCGACTTGGAGAGTCAGTCCCTTTAACCTCCTGTTTGGCCCAGTTTGCAATTTCTGCGGAAGATGAACAGGAATAGCGAGAACCAATGAGAGACTAGCTGGAGGTGTCTGGACGGGCAAATTTAACTCTCATTTCCCACCAGGAAGAGGAATTAACCAAAGGCTCAGCATGCCGTGCCGGAACCAGATTAGGGCCTGAAGCCATCCTGCGGTGTTGCGGCCAGGTCACAAGAAAGCGAGTTGAAGAAAGGAGCTCAGGGGCACTGTAATTCACAAACCTGCAGAGTTATAAATGACAGCTATCGTCCAAAAATATACTGAAGTAAGGCTGCCAAGAGGACTTGAAAGCGGGGCAGAATTGCAGGAAACCGATTTCAGGAGGTAGACTGGAATTGCATTGAAAGCATAGGAAAAGAGGCAGAACGTCCACAATGATGCACTTGGCCAAAAAGGGCGTATGCGTTTTTTCCTGAATATATTCAGGAAAAAACGCATACGCCCTTTTTGGCCAACCAAGCAAGCTTGCAAAGGAAATCTGCACTACAATGAAGTCTCACTTCCCCCCGGTCAAAAGGGCCATCTGAAAAAAGTGTAAAATCCAGAAAGGCAGGACAGGCCATGGAGAACTGGGAGCCTTGTTATGCTGATGGGCGGGATGTAAATTGCCAACAGACACTCGGGAGAAGTGTATGGTGTTTCCTGAAACATCTAAAAAACAAAGCAACAGAGCCTAGGGCACTTCCACTTATGGTCCTATAGCTTAGGGAAATTAAAATCAAAAAGACACAGCCACCCCAAAGTTTGGGACGCCTCTGTTTACAAGAACCTCGTTTACAGTACAAGTTCAACATCGCAGAAAGTGAAAAATGGATAAAGAAGTTGTGGTATTTACTTACAAAGCAATATCACTCAGCAATGAAATCTATGTCATCAGGCCCTTAGCAGCACAATGAGTGGATTCAGGTATGATGATTCTAACTGAAATAAGTCACACAGAAAAAGAAACATCATAAGATATCAGGAATACACGGAATGTAAACTTGGCTACACAGGAACTGAATTACAGAACAGAACAGGGTCTCAAATTTAGAAAACCAACTTATGCTTGCTTAAGGGGAAAGGTGAGTTGGGGTGCTGCATAAAACCAGAGATTGAAATGAGCACAGATAAAGTTCCTTAAGCCAAATATGGAATAGACAAGAGCTACTCCTTGCTCAACGAAATGGACTCAACACCGCATATTAAACGCCTAAGAATGTACCTGACTAGTAAGTATCTTAAAACCTATGGATTGCTATGTCTCCGAAAGAGAATCAAGCATGTGTACAGGGGCATAAACGCAGCAGTGATAGGATTGGAGAGGTTCGGTGAGCAAATGAAGACCCTTTGAAGTCATATTGCATGGTACCCATTCCACGGGTTTCAACTACCCAGGTTTAAGGTATTCTTCCTTCAGCTAAAACATGCATGTGGAACCTAGAGTATGATCAACCATGTGATCGGGAGACGTGTTCAAATATGTCTCAGTTTTCGTACCCTGGTACTCGGGTGCAACATTCCAGACGCTTTACTAACACCCTCCCGACTTGGAGAGTCAGTCCCTTTAACCTCCTGTTTGGCCCAGTTTGCAATTTCTGCGGAAGATGAACAGGAATAGCGAGAACCAATGAGAGACTAGCTGGAGGTGTCTGGACGGGCAAATTTAACTCTCATTTCCCACCAGGAAGAGGAATTAACCAAAGGCTCAGCATGCCGTGCCGGAACCAGATTAGGGCCTGAAGCCATCCTGCGGTGTTGCGGCCAGGTCACAAGAAAGCGAGTTGAAGAAAGGAGCTCAGGGGCACTGTAATTCACAAACCTGCAGAGTTATAAATGACAGCTATCGTCCAAAAATATACTGAAGTAAGGCTGCCAAGAGGACTTGAAAGCGGGGCAGAATTGCAGGAAACCGATTTCAGGAGGTAGACTGGAATTGCATTGAAAGCATAGGAAAAGAGGCAGAACGTCCACAATGATGCACTTGGCCAAAAAGGGCGTATGCGTTTTTTCCTGAATATATTCAGGAAAAAACGCATACGCCCTTTTTGGCCAACCAAGCAAGCTTGCAAAGGAAATCTGCACTACAATGAAGTCTCACTTCCCCCTGGTCAAAAGGGCCATCTGAGAAAAGTGTAAAATCCAGAAAGGCAGGACAGGCCATGGAGAACTGGGAGCCTTGTTATGCTGATGGGCGGGATGTAAATTGCCAACAGACACTCGGGAGAAGTGTATGGTGTTTCCTGAAACATCTAAAAAACAAAGCAACAGAGCCTAGGGCACTTCCACTTATGGTCCTATAGCTTAGGGAAATTAAAATCAAAAAGACACAGCCACCCCACAGTTTGGGACAGCTCTGTTTACAAGAACCTCGTTTACAGTACAAGTTCAACATCGCAGAAAGTGAAAAATGGATAAAGAAGTTGTGGTATTTACTTACAAAGCAATATCACTCAGCAATGAAATCTATGTCATCAGGCCCTTAGCAGCACAATGAGTGGATTCAGGTATGATGATTCTAACTGAAATAAGTCACACAGAAAAAGAAACATCATAAGATATCAGTAATACACGGAATGTAAACTTGGCTACACAGGAACTGAATTACAGAACAGAACAGGGTCTCAAATTTAGAAAACCAACTTATGCTTGCTTAAGGGGAAAGGTGAGTTGGGGTGCTGCATAAAACCAGAGATTGAAATGAGCACAGATAAAGTTCCTTAAGCCAAATATGGAATAGACAAGAGCTACTCCTTGCTCAACGAAATGGACTCAACACCCCATATTAAACGCCTAAGAATGTACCTGACTAGTAAGTATCTTAAAACCTATGGATTGCTATGTCTCCGAAAGAGAATCAAGCGTGTGTACAGGGGCATAAACGCAGCAGTGATAGGATTGGAGAGGTTCGGTGAGCCAATGAAGACCCTTTGAAGTCATATTGCATGGTACCCATTCCACGGGTCTCAACTCTCCAGGTTTAAGGTATTCTTCCTTCAGCTAAAACATGCATGTGGAACCTAGAGTATGATCAACCATGTGATCGGGAGACGTGTTCAAATATGTCTCAGTTTTCGTACCCTGGTACTCGGGTGCAACATTCCAGACGCTTTACTAACATCCTCCCGACTTGGAGAGTCAGTCACTTTAACCTCCTGTTTGGCCCAGTTTGCAATTTCTGCGGAAGATGAACAGGAATAGCGAGAATCAATGAGAGACTACCTGGAGGTGTCTGGACGGGCAAATTTAACTCTCATTTCCCACCAGGAAGAGGAATTAACCAAAGGCTCAGCGTGCCGTGCCGGAACCAGATTAGGGCCTGAAGCCATCCTGCGGTGTTGCGGCCAGCTCAAAAGAAAGCGAGTTGAAGAAAGGAGCTCAGGGGCACTGTAATTCACAAACCTGCAGAGTTATAAATGTCAGCTATCATCCAAAAATATACTGAAGTAAGGCTGCCAAGAGGACTTGAAAGCGGGGCAGAATTGCAGGAAACCGATTTCAGGAGGTAGACTGGAATTGCATTGAAAGCATAGGAAAAGAGGCAGAACGTCCACAGTGATGCACTTGGCCAAAAAGGGCGTATGCGTTTTTTCCTGAATATATTCAGGAAAAAACGCATACGCCCTCTTTGGCCAACCAAGCAAGCTTGCAAAGGAAATCTGCACTACAATGAAGTCTCACTTCCCCCCGGTCAAAAGGGCCATCTTAAAAAAATGTAAAATCCAGAAAGGCAGGACAGGCCATGGAGAACTGGGAGCCTTGTTATGCTGATGGGCGGGATGTAAATTGCCAACAGACACTCAGGAGAAGTGTATGGTGTTTCCTGAAACATCTAAAAAACAAAGCAACAGAGCCTAGGGCACTTCCACTTATGGTCCTATAGCTTAGGGAAATTAAAATCAAAAAGACACAGCCACCCCACAGTTTGGGACAGCTCTGTTTACAAGAACCTCGTTTACGGTACAAGTTCAATATCGCAGAAAGTGAAAAATGGATAAAGAAGTTGTGGTACTTATGTACAATGCAAAATCACTCAGCCATGAAATCTATGTCATCAGGCCCGTAGCAGCATAATGAGTGGATTCAGGTATGATGATTCTAACTGAAATATGTCACACAGAAAAAGAAACATCATAAGATATCACTAATACATGGAATGTGAACTTGGCTACACATGAACTGAATTACAAAACAGAACAGGGTCTCAAATTTAGAAAACCAACTTATGCTTCCTTAAGGGGGAAAGTGAGTTGGGGTGCTGCATAAAACCAGAGTTTGAAATTAGCACAGATACCATTCAATAAGCCAAATATGTAATAGACAAGACCTACCCCTTGCTCAACAAAATGGACTCAACAATGAGGTATCACCTCACACCTGATAGAATGGGCATCATGAGAAAATCTACAAACAAAAATGCTGGAAAGGGTGTGGAGAAAAGGAACCCCCTTCCACTATTGTTGGGAATATAAATTGATACAGTCACTACGGAGAACAATATGGAGTTTCTTAAGAAACTAACAATAGAATTACCATATGATACAGCAATCCCAGTACTGGACATATACCCAGACAAAACCATAAATCAAAACGAGACATTCACCGCAATGTTCATTGCATCACTATTTACAATATCGAGGTAATGGAAGCAACCTAAATGCCCACAGACAGACGAATGCATAAAGCTGTGGTACATATATAAAATGGAATATTACTAAGCCATGAAAAGGAATGAAATTGGGTCATTTGTAGAGACGTCGATGGATCTAGAGACTGTCATACAGAGTGAAGTAAGTCAGAAAGAGAAAAACAAATCTTGTATATTCATGCATATATGTGGAACCTAGAAAAACTGTACAGATTAACCATTTTGCAAGGCATAAATAGAGCAACAGATGTAGACAACAAATGTATGGACAACAAGGGGGGAAAGCTGTTGGGGGGGTGGTGGTGGGAGGAGTTGAGAGACTGGGATTGGCATGTATACATTTATATGTATAAAATAGATAACCAATAAGAACCTGCTGTATAAAAATATAAAATAAAATTCAAAATTAAAAAGAAATAAAATTTAAAAAATAAAACAGAAAAAACAATTATTCCCTTCACATACATGTATTTATATGAATAAATTATTTCCATGCTTATATCTGTAAATACAAAAAAGAGGAATAAAATCTACCTTGAACCAAAAACGAAAAAGAGAAAAAAAACACAGAACCCACCAGTTCCACAGAGGAAAACCGTATCAGGGCACTTGCTCCAGTTGTAAACAATTCTGAAGTTGGCCAGTGGTGGGGAATCGTCTCCCATTCAGCCAGCAGCCCCCACGCAACAAGCGTCCTCATTGCAAAGCTGGGGCACCGTGCCGAGGCATCTGTGAGTAAACGTGAGCTGAGCCCCAGGCCAGTTGCTGCTGAACTATTCCCACCCGTCCCAGGTAAAACACCTGAATATATACAAGGACTTGAAAGCCTAGAGGAAGGGCCATAGAGCCACACGAGTGACAGCATGCCGGCCGACTTGGTGCCTGCAGGCCAGCCAGGATGGTCCTGGCCCTGGGTGCTCTTCTGGAAGATTTCCATTTCCCTGCCTGAGATACCCGTCCTGTCCCTGCCCCCACTGCTTTTTTCCTTCCTCACCTCTGCCCAGGGAGAAATTCCAGCAGCAGGTATGGGTGACACATCCTCTTCTTTAGCAGGTGGCAGCCTGGCAACTGCTGCAGAAAGTCCAGCAGAGCCCCACTCACACTGGGCCACCCACAAAGCCGTGGCCTCTCACTCCCTCCCACCAGCCCAGCCCCGAGACTGCTGACAGGGCAGAGAAAATGGCGTCAGGCACGGCTGCAGGGGCTCTTGCTGCCTGGAGTGGTATTTATATTGATCTCAACCCAGGCACACCTGGGGAGGGCTGGCCCGCACGGTAAGGCTGCCCAGGTCAGCCAATCATCACCCCTCAGGGGCTCACAGTTGCAGAAAATGGAACTTGCTGAACCGGCCAGGTCCAAGGAACAGGTGTGGGCTCCTGAGAGTCAGGATAGACAAGGGGCTGCAGCTTTGGCTTGTTTTCTAATCATTTTATCTGGCCCATGAGTGGGAGACAACTTCAAGAAAACCCTCTCCTTATGAGAGGAACCCAGGAGTCAGGGAGAGGAGGGGTGGGTGGTGGTTGGAGACAGAGGCCTGGTGCCCCGGGTGCAGTGGAAGTCTCTGGAAGACCAGGTGGAGGGAGGCCGCACAGAGTGATGCCCAGGGTCACAGACCTGTCGCAGCTGCTGTTTGTTAGTTCAAGTCCTGCTCTGAGGTGCTCTGTGCCAGCTCTGAGCGACAGGTGAGCTGGGGGTGCTCTGCAATGAGGGCTATGTGCACGGTTCCTGTGTGCCCAGCCCTGCCATGGTACCTGCAAGGGTAGCTCTGTATCCTGGGAAGGGCCTGACCACGAGAGCCCCGTGGGCTGGGGTGGGGGTGGGGTACCTGCCCAGGTGAGCTCCATATTCTGGGATTGGTCTGACCACGAGAGCCCCATGGGCTGCTGGGGACCTGGTAAAGGATGTCAGGACAGTCAGTGAAGCCACCGAGGATATACCTCCAGTTGCTCCTAATTCCTACACCCTGCTGGTCATTCTACCAACCACCAGGACATGGTATTCTGTATTAGTCTTCAATGATGCCTTCTTTTGTATTCCATTAGTCCCAGAGTCACAAGAAATTTTGGCTTGTGAGTGGCAGGACTCAACATACAACTAAAACAATACTTCCGGGCCGTCTTGCCCCAAGGGTGCAAAAATTCCCACACCATCTTTGGGGAAAGCTTAGCTAAAGACCTAAAAGTTCTACCTCTGGAAAAGGAAACCCTCCTTCAGTACGCAGACGACATTCTGATCGCCAGCCCTACTAAGGAGGCCTCTGAACTACCAAGCCAATAAAGGATAGAAGTTGTCCAAGAAAAAGCTCAAATATCACAGACTGCGGTGACCTGCCTGGGCTTCATTCTCACAGAAGGTCGGAGAAGCCCATCCCAGGAAAGGGAAGAAACCATTTGCAGCCTTACCCCTTTCTAAAACTAGAAGACAGCTTAGGGGTTCCTGGGGAGGCCAGGGTTTGCTGCTTCTGGATCCCTAACTACAGTCTACTAGCTGGGCCTCTATATGAAACACTGAAAGGAAAAGATGATGATCCTTTTGAATAGAATCCAGAAGTGGCCTTTCAAGAATGGAAAGAGCAGTCAATTCAGACCCTTGCCCTGGAACTCCCTAATTTAGCTAAACCCTTTGACCTTTACATTCCCGGTGAAAGGTGAATCGCCATTGGAGAATTAGTGCAAAAACTGGGACCACTTGAAATGGAACAATGCAAGAATGCCATCCAGGTAGGATAAACTACGGTCACCAAGGGGCTTGGCCCACTGCCGCATCTGGCCAAGATACTGGCGGTATCTAAAAACCTGGAAATCAGCAGCCCAAAAGGCCACCTCCTTCCTAAGGGAAAAGGACCCCACGTGGTGATCCTAACCACCAACCATGCCCTGAAGTTGCAGGGTTCGCTCCGTGGGCACACCGACCTCGAGTGAGGAGGCCCTCCAACTCCAACATCCAGAGAGATAACCGGGGGCAACAGGGCACCATGACGACTCGTGTGAACATCACTTGACCTGGAGTTTCTCTCATAAAACAATAAGAGTGTGTCCCAAAAGAGTAGACTACTGCTTGCAGGACTTACTGCACCCAGAGGGGAGCTAATAATCTTGGCGGGGGAACCGTATATCACACTGTCACCATAGAAAAGCCTACAGACACCGTGATGATGGTGGCCAATAAGACCGGCTGGACTCCTGTTTACTTCAAAAGGCTGTTGACTCAGTGGTCATCATGGTCCTTGATCACCACTGACCCTGGACTGTCTGGGAGTTGAGCGGGCAGGGCTCTGACACCTGGTGCTGTTTGTACGTTAATTCAGGGGCCTAATTGAAGAAAGCGCAGACTACTGGTCAGAGCATCTAGGCTGGCAGAAACGGTCAGCCTAAGGTGGCCGAACAAATGTGGGGCGGGGTGAAACCGGCCCCCACAGCGTCTCTGCACATCTCTTTCCTGGACCCTTAAAGGTCATTAGAATCTATAACACTTCCAATGCTGGTGCTCAGGTGGACGAGCAGGGAGGCAGGGGGCCTGGGGACAATCAACGTCACCTGGAGGCTGCTGGGGAGAAGCTCTGACCCTCGCCCCCGGGTATTAGGGCTCCCAACTCAGCACTCAGCAGTTACAGAAGAAGTGTCTGCACCCTCAGCACTCCAAGAATGAGGAACGGGACAAAAGGCAGAGGAGGGGTTTGTCCCCAGCAAAGCCCATTAAAAATCCCTGGGAGATAAAAATAGAATCTGGGCAATAAAGTCAAGTCTAACCTTTTTTATCCTTTGTGCTTTGTCTAATTTCACGTGCTCCTAGGGTCCCGCATGCAGAGGTTCCACACCCGGCACTTCAGACCAGATTTCCTAGTGCAGAATGGCTGGGTCGACACCTCAGCTCCTGGGGCCCAGTGCAGACTCCGCGATATAGAGCCTGAGCTGCAGCCAACCTGGCCCTCGAGAGCTCCGCCCCCTCCCTCCCACTGACTCTGACAGGATCTCTACACAGCAGCCCAGCCCACAGCCCACGGGGTAGTGCATGCTCTCACCTCTCCATTCTCTGATCAAAATATAAAGTTTCCTTTGCTTGTGAACCAAACTCAGTCTCGATCTGTTGGCCCCAATGACACTGGGCAGGGGGACACTTGTTGGGGTCCACTCTGGAGGATCAGTAACAGAAATTGAGACTATTGTAACCTCAATGAACAGATGTGTGAGCCAAACTGTAGTTAACATAGAACAGTGTATAAGGCTCGGGTAAAATAAGATGTTTCTAACACTTCCATTTGATATTTCCATCACTTTATTATAAGCAAGTTCAGTGAAAAGGTTTGTCTTATTTGTCAGGTCAATATTAGAGAAACGAAGTGATTTCTTTCCAAGGATGTACATCTAATAATCTTGGTTAAAGCTTCAATCTTGTTTTAAATGCTTTTCCATTGAAAATGATACCTCTCTTTCAGCTCCCCCATTTCTGAGAAGTATAAAATCTTATAATTTATTATTACCAAAGGGGAAAGGTGGGAGGAGGGATAAATTAACAGTTTGGGATTAACACATACACACTGCTATGTATAAAATAGATCATCAACAAGGAACTACTGTATAGCACAGGGAACTACACTCAACATTTTGCAATAACCTATAAGGGGAAATAATCTGAAAAAGAATAGATATTTTTATTGACATCATCTATCAATGACAGTTAAAGTGTAACCTAAGGGAAGCTGGTGGTGAGTGCTTCTGACCCTGAAGACTTCAATCATCTAAAGTTTGGACTCTGCCTACTTCCCAAGGCCCTTAATGAACATATGTGTAGCCGTAGCTTAAAAAATTCCCCAGTTTGGGTTTCGGGGAGACACTGATTTTGAAAAAGCCCTGGTGTTCTCCTTACATGAATGGGACTCTTCCTACTGCTAAAACATGTCTGTCACACCCAGAGGATGGTATACCGTCTGATCGGGAAGAGTTTGGAAAAGGCATCTCATCTCCTCATCTCCTGGTGCTCGGGTTCACCCCTCCAGCGTCTTTACTAACAGTCTCCCCACTTGGAGATGTCAGCACTGTCAACATCCTGTTGCGTACAGTTTGGAATTTGTCCAGAGGATGAAGCGGAAGGATGAGGAACAATGAGAGACAAGTCCTAGGTGTTCAGACAGGCACATGTCACTCTAATTTCCAATCAGGAAGACGAATTGACCAAAGGCTAGGGTTGCCCATGGAAACAGTATAGGGCTTGAGGAAATCCCGCTGCTTTGTGGCCAGTTCCCATAAACACAAGTTGAACAATGGAACTCAGGGGCAGTAAAATTCACAAAACTGCAGAGTTGAAAATATCCATCACTGAAAAATGTCTTGAGGAAAGTCAGAGAAAAGGACTTGTAAGCAAGGGAGAATGGCAGGAAAGGGATTTGAGGAGGTAGAAAGGACTCGCCATTAAGCACAAGAAAAGGAGCTGAACATTGCCAACATTGCAGTTGGCCAAAAAGGGTGTATGCGTTTTTTTCTGTATATATTCAAGAAAAGGGCATACACTTTTTTAGCCAACCAAACAGGTGGGCACTGGAAGTCAATACTACAAAAGATATCACTTCGCATCAGTCAGAAGAGCCATCCTCATAAAGCGTAAACAACAGAAATGCAGGACAGGGCAAGGAGAAGAGGGAGCCCTGTGAGACTTATAGTGGAAATGTATATTGCCAACGGCCATTCTGGAGAAGTGTATTGTGTTTACTAAAGCATCTAAAAAATGAGCTACAGAGCATAGGGCACTTGCACTCATGGGCGTATATCTTGAGAAAAACAAAAATCGAGAGGACACAGGCACCCCAATGTTTACCCCCTCTCTGTTTAAAAGATCCTCAACTAGGATATAACTTAAGTGTCTCTGGAGGGAAAAAATGGGTAGAGATGTGGTACTTAGGTAGAGTGGAATATTATTCAGCCTGGAAATCAATGAAATATGGCCAGTTGTAACAACTCCGGAGGAGTTATGTATGATCTTTCTAAGTGACAGAATTCAAAAAGAAAAAGACACATATCATAAGATATCACTTAAAGGTGGAATCCAAAATGGCTACACATGAAATAAATTACAAAACAAAAACATAGTCAAATATGTAGAAAACACGCATAAGGCTGCTAAACGGGAAAGGTGGGGAGGGGTGAGGCATCACCCAGGAGGTTGAAATTAGCAAAGATACCATTCCAAATACCAAACTGATAATCAACAAGGCCTACACGGTAGCTAAAAGAACTGCACTCAGCACACTCAAGTCACCGGAAAAGAATATATACGACTGGTAAGAATCTGAAAAAGAATTTACTGATGTCTCTCTGTACGTGAATCAAGTGGATGTACAGCAGCAAGAAACAGAGCTTTGAAAATCAGCTGTAACCAATATAGTAATAAATTGAAAAAAATAAACGACAGAGAGACAGAGAAAACCTCTTACAACTTTTCCTCAGGGCCGGTGATGCAACATGGATTGAACACATCTAGACCCACAGCAGGATGAGACATAAGGCTGGAAACTGTTTGCGCTAAGAGAAATGTGAGGTTGGGTGAGGAAATGCACACCCTTTAAAGTAATACTACCTGGTACCCATTCAATGGGTCCCAAATATGCAGGTTCAAGGGATCTTCCTACAGCTAAAACATGCATGGAAAACCCAGAGGACTGTACACCATGTGATCAGGAGATGTGTCTAAAATGCAGCTCATTTATCCTCTCCTGGTGCTCCTGTTCACCATTCCAGCCACGTTACTTAGAATCTCCCCACTTGGAGAATCAGCACATTTCAACTTCTGTTTCACACATTTTGCAAATTGTGAGGAGGATGAACGGGGAACCAATGAGAGAATAGTTGTAGGGGTTTGGACGGGCACATATCACTCTAATTTCCCATTAAGTATAAGAATTGAAAAAAGGCTCAGCCCGCCTCGCCCGAGCCAAAATAGGGCCTGAAACAATCCTGCAGGTTTGAGGCCAGCTCACAAAAGAGCAACTTAAAAAATGGAGCTCAGGGTCACTGCAATTCACAAACCTGCAGAGTTATAAATGAAAACTAACGTCCAAAAATATGTTGAGGTAAGGCAAAGAAGAGGATCTGAATGCAAGACAGAATTGCAAGAAACAGATTTCAAGAGATAGATTGGACTCGTCTTTAAAGCACATGAAAAGTGGCAGAATTTCGACAATGATGCAGTTGGCCCAAAAGGGCGTATGCGTTTTTTCCTGATTATATCCAGGAAAAAACGCATACGCACTTTATGGGCAACGAAGCAAGCAAGCAATGCAAATGTGCACAACAAAGAAGTCTCATTTCCCACTGGTCAAAAGGGCCATCCTAAAAAATTGTAAAAACCAGAAATGCAGGACAGGCCATGGAGAACAGGGAGCCTTTATACGCTGATGGGCAGTGTGTGAACTGCCGAGAGCCACTCTGGAGAAGTGTATGGTGGTTCCTAAATCATCTAAAAAACAGAGCTACAGAGCATAGGACACTTCCAATCATGGGAGTATATCTAGGGAAATCTAAAAATTAACAAGACACAAGCACACCACAGTTTAGGGCTACTCTGTTTACAAGAACCTCAACTTCAGTATACCTTAAATATCCCAGGAAAGAGAACAATGGATAAAGAAGATGTGGTACTTATGTACAATGGAATATCTCTTCACCATGAAATCAATGTAATAAGGCTAGTAGAAGGATAAAGAGTGGATTTAGGTCCGATAATACTACTTGAAATAAGTCAAACAGAAAAAGAAACATATCATAAGATATCACTTATAGAGGGAGGGTAAATATGGCTGCACAAGAAATGAATTACAGAACAGAACAGTGTCTCACATTTAGAAAACACACTTATTTCAGCTTAAGGGGAAAGGAGAGGTGGGGTGATGCATAAAACCAGAGTTTGAAATTAGCACAGATACCGTTCAATAAACCAAATAGATATTAGACAAGATCTACACCTTGCTCAATGAACTGGCCTCAACACACCCTATACACCGCAGAGAAATATATCTGAGTAATAAGAATCTTAAAACCCATGTATTGATATATCTCCATAAGGGAATCAAGTGTGTGCAGAGTGGCACAAACACAGCAGTGAAAATGAGCTAAACCCCATTATAGAAATAAATTTTAAAAACAAAACGCAGAAACAATGAAAGAGAGAAAAATTCTTACAAAATTCGCTCAGGGGCTGTGATGCAACCTGGATTGACCACATATAAACCCACAGCTGGATAAGACATAAGGCTGGACACTTGGGGCTGAGAGGATTGATGAGCTTTGGTGAGCAACTGCCAAAAGTTTAATGCAATACTTCATGCTACTCATTCCAAGGGTCCCAACACTCCAGGTTGAAGGGAATCTTCCTACAGCTAAACCATGCTTGGGAAACCCAGCGACTGGTATACCATATGATCGGGAAAGGTTTCTAAAACGCACCTCATTTTTCCTCTCCTGGGGCTCCGGATCGACATTCCAGCCGCTTTACCAAAAATATCCCCACATGGAGAGTCAATGCCTTTAAGTTCTGGTATCGCACAGTCTGCAGTTAGTGCGGAGGATGAATGGGAATAGGGGGAACCAGTGAGAAACTAGCTGTAGCGGTTTCAATGGGCACATGTCACTCTAAATTCACATCAGTAAGAAGAATAAACCAAAGGCACAGCAAGGTGCCCCAGAAGAAGAATAGGGCCTGAAGGAATCCTGTGGTTATGAGGCAAGATCACAAAAATAAGAGCTGAAAAATGGAGCTAAGGGCCACTGCAATTCAAAAACCTGCAGAGTTATAAAGGCCAACTATTTTCAAAAAATATATTGAGGTAAGGCTATGAAGAGGCATTGAAAGCAAGGCAGAATTGCACGAAAACGATTTCAGGAGGTAGACGGGAATTGCATTTAAACCATAGGAAAAGAGGCAGAACGTCCACAATGATGCACTTGGCCAAAAAGGGCGTATGCCTTTTTTCCTGAATTTATTCAGAAAAAAAGGGATACGCACTTTTTGCCCAACCAAGCAAGCTTGCAAAGGAAATCTGCACTACAATGAAGTCTCACTTCCCCCCGGTCAAAAGGGCCATCTGAAAAAAGTGTAAAATCCAGAAAGGCAGGACAGGCCATGGAGAACTGGGAGCCTTGTTATGCTGATGGGCGGGATGTGTATGGTGTTTCCTGAAACATCTAAAAAACAAAGCAACAGAGCCTAGGGCACTTCCACTTATGGTCCTATAGCTTAGGGAAATTAAAATCAAAAAGACACAGCCACCCCAAAATTTGGGACGCCTCTGTTTACAAGAACCTCGTTAACCGTACAAGTTCAATATCACAGAAAGTGAAAAATGGATAAAGAACTTGTGGTACTTACGTACAATGCAGTATCACTCAGCAATGAAATCTATGTCATCAGGCCCGCAGCAGCATAATGAGTGGATACAGGTACGATGATTCTAACTGAAATAAGACACACAGAAAAAGAAACATCATAAGATATCAGTAATACACGGAATGTAAACTTGGCTACACAGGAACTGAATTACAGAACAGAACAGGGTCTCAAATTTAGAAAACCAACTTATGCTTGCTTAAGGGGAAAGGTGAGTTGGGGTGCTGCATAAAACCATAGATTGAAATGAGCACAGATAAAGTTCCTTAAGCCAAATATGGAATAGACAAGAGCTACTCCTTGTTCAACGAAATGGACTCAACACCGCCTATTAAACGCCTAAGAATGTACCTGACTAGTAAGTATCTTAAAACCTATGGATTGCTATGTCTCCAAAAGAGAATCAAGCATGTGTACAGGGGCATAAACGCAGCAGTGATAGGATTGGAGAGGTTCGGTGAGCAAATGAAGACCCTTTGAAGTCATATTGCATGGTACCCATTCCACGGGTTTCAACTACCCAGGTTTAAGGTATTCTTCCTTCAGCTAAAACATGCATGTGGAACCTAGAGTATAATCAACCATGTGATCGGGAAACGTGTTCAAATATGTCTCAGTTCTCGTACCCTGGTACTCGGGTGCAACATTCCAGACGCTTTACTAACACCCTCCCGACTTGGAGAGTCAGTCCCTTTAACCTCCTGTTTGGCCCAGTTTGCAATTTCTGCGGAAGATGAACAGGAATAGCGAGAACCAATGAGAGACTAGCTGGAGGTGTCTGGACGGGCAAATTTAACTCTCATTTCCCACCAGGAAGAGGAATTAACCAAAGGCTCAGCGTGCCGTGCCGGAACCAGATTAGGGCCTGAAGCCATCCTGCGGTGTTGCGGCCAGCTCAAAAGAAAGCGAGTTGAAGAAAGGAGCTCAGGGGCACTGTAATTCACAAACCTGCAGAGTTATAAATGACAGCTATCGTCCAAAAATATACTGAAGTAAGGCTGCCAAGAGGACTTGAAAGCGGGGCAGAATTGCAGGAAACCGATTTCAGGAGGTAGACTGGAATTGCAGTGAAAGCATAGGAAAAGAGGCAGAACGTCCACAATGATGCACTTGGCCAAAAAGGGCGTATGCGTTTTTTCCTGAATATATTCAGGAAAAAAGGCATACGCCCTTTTTGGCCAACCAAGCAAGCTTGCAAAGGAAATCTGCACTACAATAAAGTCTCACTTCCCCCCGGTCAAAAGGGCCATCTGAAAAAAGTGTAAAATCCAGAAAGGCAGGACAGGCCATGGAGAACTGGGAGCCTTGTTATGCTGATGGGCGGGATGTAAATTGCCAACAGACACTCGGGAGAAGTGTATGGTGTTTCCTGAAACATCTAAAACACAAAGCAACAGAGCCTAGGGCACTTCCACTTATGGTCCTATAGCTTAGGGAAATTAAAACCAAAAAGACACAGCCACCCCAAACATTGGGACGCCTCTGTTTACAAGAACCTCATTTACAGTACAAGTTCAACATCGCAGAAAGTGAAAAATGGATAAAGAAGTTGTGGTATTTACTTACAAAGCAATATCACTCAGCAATGAAATCTATGTCATCAGGCCCTTAGCAGCACAATGAGTGGATTCAGGTATGATGATTCTAACTGAAATAAGTCACACAGAAAAAGAAACATCATAAGATATCAGTAATACACGGAATGTAAACTTGGCTACACAGGAACTGAATTACAGAACAGAACAGGGTCTCAAATTTAGAAAACCAACTTATGCTTGCTTAAGGGGAAAGGTGAGTTGGGGTGCTGCATAAAACCAGAGATTGAAATGAGCACAGATAAAGTTCCTTAAGCCAAATATGGAATAGACAAGAGCTACTCCTTGTTCAACGAAATGGACTCAACACCGCATATTAAACGCCTAAGAATGTACCTGACTAGTAAGTATCTTAAAACCTATGGATTGCTATGTCTCCGAAAGAGAATCAAGCATGTGTACAGGGGCATAAACGCAGCAGTGATAGGATTGGAGAGGTTCGGTGAGCAAATGAAGACCCTTTGAAGTCATATTGCATGGTACCCATTCCACGGGTTTCAACTACCCAGGTTTAAGGTATTCTTCCTTCAGCTAAAACATGCATGTGGAACCTAGAGTATAATCAACCATGTGATCGGGAAACGTGTTCAAATATGTCTCAGTTCTCGTACCCTGGTACTCGGGTGCAACATTCCAGACGCTTTACTAACACCCTCCCGACTTGGAGAGTCAGTCCCTTTAACCTCCTGTTTGGCCCAGTTTGCAATTTCTGCGGAAGATGAACAGGAATAGCGAGAACCAATGAGAGACTAGCTGGAGGTGTCTGGACGGGCAAATTTAACTCTCATTTCCCACCAGGAAGAGGAATTAACCAAAGGCTCAGCGTGCCGTGCCGGAACCAGATTAGGGCCTGAAGCCATCCTGCGGTGTTGCGGCCAGCTCAAAAGAAAGCGAGTTGAAGAAAGGAGCTCAGGGGCACTGTAATTCACAAACCTGCAGAGTTATAAATGACAGCTATCGTCCAAAAATATACTGAAGTAAGGCTGCCAAGAGGACTTGAAAGCGGGGCAGAATTGCAGGAAACCGATTTCAGGAGGTAGACTGGAATTGCAGTGAAAGCATAGGAAAAGAGGCAGAACGTCCACAATGATGCACTTGGCCAAAAAGGGCGTATGCGTTTTTTCCTGAATATATTCAGGAAAAAAGGCATACGCCCTTTTTGGCCAACCAAGCAAGCTTGCAAAGGAAATCTGCACTACAATAAAGTCTCACTTCCCCCCGGTCAAAAGGGCCATCTGAAAAAAGTGTAAAATCCAGAAAGGCAGGACAGGCCATGGAGAACTGGGAGCCTTGTTATGCTGATGGGCGGGATGTAAATTGCCAACAGACACTCGGGAGAAGTGTATGGTGTTTCCTGAAACATCTAAAACACAAAGCAACAGAGCCTAGGGCACTTCCACTTATGGTCCTATAGCTTAGGGAAATTAAAACCAAAAAGACACAGCCACCCCAAACATTGGGACGCCTCTGTTTACAAGAACCTCATTTACAGTACAAGTTCAACATCGCAGAAAGTGAAAAATGGATAAAGAAGTTGTGGTATTTACTTACAAAGCAATATCACTCAGCAATGAAATCTATGTCATCAGGCCCTTAGCAGCACAATGAGTGGATTCAGGTATGATGATTCTAACTGAAATAAGTCACACAGAAAAAGAAACATCATAAGATATCAGTAATACACGGAATGTAAACTTGGCTACACAGGAACTGAATTACAGAACAGAACAGGGTCTCAAATTTAGAAAACCAACTTATGCTTGCTTAAGGGGAAAGGTGAGTTGGGGTGCTGCATAAAACCAGAGATTGAAATGAGCACAGATAAAGTTCCTTAAGCCAAATATGGAATAGACAAGAGCTACTCCTTGCTCAACGAAATGGACTCAACACCGCATATTAAACGCCTAAGAATGTACCTGACTAGTAAGTATCTTAAAACCTATGGATTGCTATGTCTCCGAAAGAGAATCAAGCATGTGTACAGGGGCATAAACGCAGCAGTGATAGGATTGGAGAGGTTCGGTGAGCAAATGAAGACCCTTTGAAGTCATATTGCATGGTACCCATTCCACGGGTTTCAACTACCCAGGTTTAAGGTATTCTTCCTTCAGCTAAAACATGCATGTGGAACCTAGAGTATGATCAACCATGTGATCGGGAGACGTGTTCAAATATATCTCAGTTTTCGTACCCTGGTACTCGGGTGCAACATTCCAGACGCTTTACTAACACCCTCCCGACTTGGAGAGTCAGTCCCTTTAACCTCCTGTTTGGCCCAGTTTGCAATTTCTGCGGAAGATGAACAGGAATAGCGAGAACCAATGAGAGACTAGCTGGAGGTGTCTGGACGGGCAAATTTAACTCTCATTTCCCACCAGGAAGAGGAATTAACCAAAGGCTCAGCGTGCCGTGCCGGAACCAGATTAGGGCCTGAAGCCATCCTGCGGTGTTGCGGCCAGCTCAAAAGAAAGCGAGTTGAAGAAAGGAGCTCAGGGGCACTGTAATTCACAAACCTGCAGAGTTATAAATGACAGCTATCGTCCAAAAATATACTGAAGTAAGGCTGCCAAGAGGACTTGAAAGCGGGGCAGAATTGCAGGAAACCGATTTCAGGAGGTAGACTGGAATTGCAGTGAAAGCATAGGAAAAGAGGCAGAACGTCCACAATGATGCACTTGGCCAAAAAGGGCGTATGCGTTTTTTCCTGAATATATTCAGGAAAAAAGGCATACGCCCTTTTTGGCCAACCAAGCAAGCTTGCAAAGGAAATCTGCACTACAATGAAGTCTCACTTCCCCCCGGTCAAAAGGGCCATCTGAAAAAAGTGTAAAATCCAGAAAGGCAGGACAGGCCATGGAGAACTGGGAGCCTTGTTATGCTGATGGGCGGGATGTAAATTGCCAACAGACACTCGGGAGAAGTGTATGGTGTTTCCTGAAACATCTAAAACACAAAGCAACAGAGCCTAGGGCACTTCCACTTATGGTCCTATAGCTTAGGGAAATTAAAACCAAAAAGACACAGCCACCCCAAACATTGGGACGCCTCTGTTTACAAGAACCTCGTTTACAGTACAAGTTCAACATCGCAGAAAGTGAAAAATGGATAAAGAAGTTGTGGTATTTACTTACAAAGCAATATCACTCAGCAATGAAATCTATGTCATCAGGCCCTTAGCAGCACAATGAGTGGATTCAGGTATGATGATTCTAACTGAAATAAGTCACACAGAAAAAGAAACATCATAAGATATCAGTAATACACGGAATGTAAACTTGGCTACACAGGAACTGAATTACAGAACAGAACAGGGTCTCAAATTTAGAAAACCAACTTATGCTTGCTTAAGGGTAAAGGTGAGTTGGGGTGCTGCATAAAACCAGAGATTGAAATGAGCACAGATAAAGTTCCTTAAGCCAAATATGGAATAGACAAGAGCTACTCCTTGCTCAACGAAATGGACTCAACACCGCATATTAAATGCCTAAGAATGTACCTGACTAGTAAGTATCTTAAAACCTATGGATTGCTATGTCTCCGAAAGAGAATCAAGCATGTGTACAGGGGCATAAACGCAGCAGTGATAGGATTGGAGAGGTTCGGTGAGCAAATGAAGACCCTCTGAAATCATATTGCATGGTACCCATTCCACGGGTTTCAACTACCCAGGTTTAAGGTATTCTTCCTTCAGGTAAAACATGCATGTGGAACCTAGAGTATGATCAACCATGTGATCGGGAGACGTGTTCAAATATGTCTCAGTTTTCGTACCCTGGTACTCGGGTGCAATATTCCAGATGCTTTACTAACACCCTCCCGACTTGGAGAGTCAGTCCCTTTAACCTCCTGTTTGGCCCAGTTTGCAATTTCTGCGGAAGATGAACAGGAATAGCGAGAACCAATGAGAGACTAGCTGGAGGTGTCTGGACGGGCAAATTTAACTCTCATTTCCCACCAGGAAGAGGAATTAACCAAAGGCTCAGCGTGCCGTGTCGGAACCAGATTAGGGCCTGAAGCCATTCTGCGGTGTTGCGGCCAGGTCACAAGAAAGTGAGTTGAAGAAAGGAGCTCAGGGGCACTGTAATTCACAAACCTGCAGAGTTATAAATGACAGCTATCGTCCAAAAATATACTGAAGTAAGGCTGCCAAGAGGACTTGAAAGCGGGGCAGAATTGCAGGAAACCGATTTCAGGAGGTAGACTGGAATTGCAGTGAAAGCATAGGAAAAGAGGCAGAACGTCCACAATGATGCACTTGGCCAAAAAGTGCGTATGCGTTTTTTCCTGAATATATTCAGGAAAAAACGCATACGCCCTTTTTGGCCAACCAAGCAAGCTTGCAAAGGAAATCTGCACTACAATGAAGTCTCACTTCCCCCCGGTCAAAAGGGCCATCTGAAAAAAGTGTAAAATCCAGAAAGGCAGGACAGGCCATGGAGAACTGGGAGCCTTGTTATGCTGATGGGCGGGATGTAAATTGCCAACAGACACTCGGGAGAAGTGTATGGTGTTTCCTGAAACATCTAAAAAACAAAGCAACAGAGCCTAGGGCACTTCCACTTATGGTCCTATAGCTTAGGGAAATTAAAATCAAAAAGACACAGCCACCCCAAACATTGGGACGCCTCTGTTTACAAGAACCTCGTTTACAGTACAAGTTCAACATCGCAGAAAGTGAAAAATGGATAAAGAAGTTGTGGTATTTACTTACAAAGCAATATCACTCAGCAATGAAATCTATGTCATCAGGCCCTTAGCAGCACAATGAGTGGATTCAGGTATGATGATTCTAACTGAAATAAGTCACACAGAAAAAGAAACATCATAAGATATCAGTAATACACGGAATGTAAACTTGGCTACACAGGAACTGAATTACAGAACAGAACAGGGTCTCAAATTTAGAAAACCAACTTATGCTTGCTTAAGGGGAAAGGTGAGTTGGGGTGCTGCATAAAACCAGAGATTGAAATGAGCACAGATAAAGTTCCTTAAGCCAAATATGGAATAGACAAGAGCTACTCCTTGCTCAACGAAATGGACTCAACACCGCATATTAAACGCCTAAGAATGTACCTGACTAGTAAGTATCTTAAAACCTATGGATTGCTATGTCTCCGAAAGAGAATCAAGCATGTGTACAGGGGCATAAACGCAGCAGTGATAGGATTGGAGAGGTTCGGTGAGCAAATGAAGACCCTTTGAAGTCATATTGCATGGTACCCATTCCACGGGTTTCAACTACCCAGGTTTAAGGTATTCTTCCTTCAGGTAAAACATGCATGTGGAACCTAGAGTATGATCAACCATGTGATCGGGAGACGTGTTCAAATATGTCTCAGTTTTCGTACCCTGGTACTCGGGTGCAATACTCCAGACGCTTTACTAACACCCTCCCGACTTGGAGAGTCAGTCCCTTTAACCTCCTGTTTGGCCCAGTTTGCAATTTCTGCGGAAGATGAACAGGAATAGCGAGAACCAATGAGAGACTAGCTGGAGGTGTCTGGACGGGCAAATTTAACTCTCATTTCCCACCAGGAAGAGGAATTAACCAAAGGCTCAGCGTGCCGTGCCGGAACCAGATTAGGGCCTGAAGCCATCCTGCGGTGTTGCGGCCAGGTCACAAGAAAGCGAGTTGAAGAAAGGAGCTCAGGGGCACTGTAATTCACAAACCTGCAGAGTTATAAATGACAGCTATCGTCCAAAAATATACTGAAGTAAGGCTGCCAAGAGGACTTGAAAGCGGGGCAGAATTGCAGGAAACCGATTTCAGGAGGTAGACTGGAATTGCAGTGAAAGCATAGGAAAAGAGGCAGAACGTCCACAATGATGCACTTGGCCAAAAAGGGCGTATGCGTTTTTTCCTGAATATATTCAGGAAAAAACGCATACGCCCTTTTTGGCCAACCAAGCAAGCTTGCAAAGGAAATCTGCACTACAATGAAGTCTCACTTCCCCCCGGTCAAAAGGGCCATCTGAAAAAAGTGTAAAATCCAGAAAGGCAGGACAGGCCATGGAGAACTGGGAGCCTTGTTATGCTGATGGGCGGGATGTAAATTGCCAACAGACACTCAGGAGAAGTGTATGGTGTTTCCTGAAACATCTAAAAAACAAAGCAACAGAGCCTAGGGCACTTCCACTTATGGTCCTATAGCTTAGGGAAATTAAAATCAAAAAGACACAGCCACCCCAAACATTGGGACGCCTCTGTTTACAAGAACCTCGTTTACAGTACAAGTTCAACATCGCAGAAAGTGAAAAATGGATAAAGAAGTTGTGGTATTTACTTACAAAGCAATATCACTCAGCAATGAAATCTATGTCATCAGGCCCTTAGCAGCACAATGAGTGGATTCAGGTATGATGATTCTAACTGAAATAAGTCACACAGAAAAAGAAACATCATAAGATATCAGTAATACACGGAATGTAAACTTGGCTACACAGGAACTGAATTACAGAACAGAACAGGGTCTCAAATTTAGAAAACCAACTTATGCTTGCTTAAGGGGAAAGGTGAGTTGGGGTGCTGCATAAAACCAGAGATTGAAATGAGCACAGATAAAGTTCCTTAAGCCAAATATGGAATAGACAAGAGCTACTCCTTGCTCAACGAAATGGACTCAACACCGCATATTAAACGCCTAAGAATGTACCTGACTAGTAAGTATCTTAAAACCTATGGATTGCTATGTCTCCGAAAGAGAATCAAGCATGTGTACAGGGGCATAAACGCAGCAGTGATAGGATTGGAGAGGTTCGGTGAGCAAATGAAGACCCTTTGAAGTCATATTGCATGGTACCCATTCCACGGGTTTCAACTACCCAGGTTTAAGGTATTCTTCCTTCAGGTAAAACATGCATGTGGAACCTAGAGTATGATCAACCATGTGATCGGGAGACGTGTTCAAATATGTCTCAGTTTTCGTACCCTGGTACTCGGGTGCAATACTCCAGACGCTTTACTAACACCCTCCCGACTTGGAGAGTCAGTCCCTTTAACCTCCTGTTTGGCCCAGTTTGCAATTTCTGCGGAAGATGAACAGGAATAGCGAGAACCAATGAGAGACTAGCTGGAGGTGTCTGGACGGGCAAATTTAACTCTCATTTCCCACCAGGAAGAGGAATTAACCAAAGGCTCAGCGTGCCGTGCCGGAACCAGATTAGGGCCTGAAGCCATCCTGCGGTGTTGCGGCCAGGTCACAAGAAAGCGAGTTGAAGAAAGGAGCTCAGGGGCACTGTAATTCACAAACCTGCAGAGTTATAAATGACAGCTATCGTCCAAAAATATACTGAAGTAAGGCTGCCAAGAGGACTTGAAAGCGGGGCAGAATTGCAGGAAACCGATTTCAGGAGGTAGACTGGAATTGCAGTGAAAGCATAGGAAAAGAGGCAGAACGTCCACAATGATGCACTTGACCAAAAAGGGCGTATGTGTTTTTTCCTGAATATATTCAGGAAAAAACGCATACGCCCTTTTTGGCCAACCAAGCAAGCTTGCAAAGGAAATCTGCACTACAATGAAGTCTCACTTCCCCCCGGTCAAAAGGGCCATCTGAAAAAAGTGTAAAATCCAGAAAGGCAGGACAGGCCATGGAGAACTGGGAGCCTTGTTATGCTGATGGGCGGGATGTAAATTGCCAACAGACACTCGGGAGAAGTGTATGGTGTTTCCTGAAACATCTAAAAAACAAAGCAACAGAGCCTAGGGCACTTCCACTTATGGTCCTATAGCTTAGGGAAATTAAAATCAAAAAGACACAGCCACCCCAAAGTTTGGGACGCCTCTGTTTACAAGAACCTCGTTTACAGTACAAGTTCAACATCGCAGAAAGTGAAAAATGGATAAAGAAGTTGTGGTATTTACTTACAAAGCAATATCACTCAGCAATGAAATCTATGTCATCAGGCCCTTAGCAGCACAATGAGTGGATTCAGGTATGATGATTCTAACTGAAATAAGTCACACAGAAAAAGAAACATCATAAGATATCAGGAATACACGGAATGTAAACTTGGCTACACAGGAACTGAATTACAGAACAGAACAGGGTCTCAAATTTAGAAAACCAACTTATGCTTGCTTAAGGGGAAAGGTGAGTTGGGGTGCTGCATAAAACCAGAGATTGAAATGAGCACAGATAAAGTTCCTTAAGCCAAATATGGAATAGACAAGAGCTACTCCTTGCTCAACGAAATGGACTCAACACCGCATATTAAACGCCTAAGAATGTACCTGACTAGTAAGTATCTTAAAACCTATGGATTGCTATGTCTCCGAAAGAGAATCAAGCATGTGTACAGGGGCATAAACGCAGCAGTGATAGGATTGGAGAGGTTCGGTGAGCAAATGAAGACCCTTTGAAGTCATATTGCATGGTACCCATTCCACGGGTTTCAACTACCCAGGTTTAAGGTATTCTTCCTTCAGGTAAAACATGCATGTGGAACCTAGAGTATGATCAACCATGTGATCGGGAGACGTGTTCAAATATGTCTCAGTTTTCGTACCCTGGTACTCGGGTGCAATACTCCAGACGCTTTACTAACACCCTCCCGACTTGGAGAGTCAGTCCCTTTAACCTCCTGTTTGGCCCAGTTTGCAATTTCTGCGGAAGATGAACAGGAATAGCGAGAACCAATGAGAGACTAGCTGGAGGTGTCTGGACGGGCAAATTTAACTCTCATTTCCCACCAGGAAGAGGAATTAACCAAAGGCTCAGCGTGCCGTGCCGGAACCAGATTAGGGCCTGAAGCCATCCTGCGGTGTTGCGGCCAGGTCACAAGAAAGCGAGTTGAAGAAAGGAGCTCAGGGGCACTGTAATTCACAAACCTGCAGAGTTATAAATGACAGCTATCGTCCAAAAATATACTGAAGTAAGGCTGCCAAGAGGACTTGAAAGCGGGGCAGAATTGCAGGAAACCGATTTCAGGAGGTAGACTGGAATTGCAGTGAAAGCATAGGAAAAGAGGCAGAACGTCCACAATGATGCACTTGACCAAAAAGGGCGTATGTGTTTTTTCCTGAATATATTCAGGAAAAAACGCATACGCCCTTTTTGGCCAACCAAGCAAGCTTGCAAAGGAAATCTGCACTACAATGAAGTCTCACTTCCCCCCGGTCAAAAGGGCCATCTGAAAAAAGTGTAAAATCCAGAAAGGCAGGACAGGCCATGGAGAACTGGGAGCCTTGTTATGCTGATGGGCGGGATGTAAATTGCCAACAGACACTCGGGAGAAGTGTATGGTGTTTCCTGAAACATCTAAAAAACAAAGCAACAGAGCCTAGGGCACTTCCACTTATGGTCCTATAGCTTAGGGAAATTAAAATCAAAAAGACACAGCCACCCCAAAGTTTGGGACGCCTCTGTTTACAAGAACCTCGTTTACAGTACAAGTTCAACATCGCAGAAAGTGAAAAATGGATAAAGAAGTTGTGGTATTTACTTACAAAGCAATATCACTCAGCAATGAAATCTATGTCATCAGGCCCTTAGCAGCACAATGAGTGGATTCAGGTATGATGATTCTAACTGAAATAAGTCACACAGAAAAAGAAACATCATAAGATATCAGGAATACACGGAATGTAAACTTGGCTACACAGGAACTGAATTACAGAACAGAACAGGGTCTCAAATTTAGAAAACCAACTTATGCTTGCTTAAGGGGAAAGGTGAGTTGGGGTGCTGCATAAAACCAGAGATTGAAATGAGCACAGATAAAGTTCCTTAAGCCAAATATGGAATAGACAAGAGCTACTCCTTGCTCAACGAAATGGACTCAACACCGCATATTAAACGCCTAAGAATGTACCTGACTAGTAAGTATCTTAAAACCTATGGATTGCTATGTCTCCGAAAGAGAATCAAGCATGTGTACAGGGGCATAAACGCAGCAGTGATAGGATTGGAGAGGTTCGGTGAGCAAATGAAGACCCTTTGAAGTCATATTGCATGGTACCCATTCCACGGGTTTCAACTACCCAGGTTTAAGGTATTCTTCCTTCAGGTAAAACATGCATGTGGAACCTAGAGTATGATCAACCATGTGATCGGGAGACGTGTTCAAATATGTCTCAGTTTTCGTACCCTGGTACTCGGGTGCAATACTCCAGACGCTTTACTAACACCCTCCCGACTTGGAGAGTCAGTCCCTTTAACCTCCTGTTTGGCCCAGTTTGCAATTTCTGCGGAAGATGAACAGGAATAGCGAGAACCAATGAGAGACTAGCTGGAGGTGTCTGGACGGGCAAATTTAACTCTCATTTCCCACCAGGAAGAGGAATTAACCAAAGGCTCAGCGTGCCGTGCCGGAACCAGATTAGGGCCTGAAGCCATCCTGCGGTGTTGCGGCCAGGTCACAAGAAAGCGAGTTGAAGAAAGGAGCTCAGGGGCACTGTAATTCACAAACCTGCAGAGTTATAAATGACAGCTATCGTCCAAAAATATACTGAAGTAAGGCTGCCAAGAGGACTTGAAAGCGGGGCAGAATTGCAGGAAACCGATTTCAGGAGGTAGACTGGAATTGCAGTGAAAGCATAGGAAAAGAGGCAGAACGTCCACAATGATGCACTTGACCAAAAAGGGCGTATGTGTTTTTTCCTGAATATATTCAGGAAAAAACGCATACGCCCTTTTTGGCCAACCAAGCAAGCTTGCAAAGGAAATCTGCACTACAATGAAGTCTCACTTCCCCCCGGTCAAAAGGGCCATCTGAAAAAAGTGTAAAATCCAGAAAGGCAGGACAGGCCATGGAGAACTGGGAGCCTTGTTATGCTGATGGGCGGGATGTAAATTGCCAACAGACACTCGGGAGAAGTGTATGGTGTTTCCTGAAACATCTAAAAAACAAAGCAACAGAGCCTAGGGCACTTCCACTTATGGTCCTATAGCTTAGGGAAATTAAAATCAAAAAGACACAGCCACCCCAAAGTTTGGGACGCCTCTGTTTACAAGAACCTCGTTTACAGTACAAGTTCAACATCGCAGAAAGTGAAAAATGGATAAAGAAGTTGTGGTATTTACTTACAAAGCAATATCACTCAGCAATGAAATCTATGTCATCAGGCCCTTAGCAGCACAATGAGTGGATTCAGGTATGATGATTCTAACTGAAATAAGTCACACAGAAAAAGAAACATCATAAGATATCAGTAATACACGGAATGTAAACTTGGCTACACAGGAACTGAATTACAGAACAGAACAGGGTCTCAAATTTAGAAAACCAACTTATGCTTGCTTAAGGGGAAAGGTGAGTTGGGGTGCTGCATAAAACCAGAGATTGAAATGAGCACAGATAAAGTTCCTTAAGCCAAATATGGAATAGACAAGAGCTACTCCTTGCTCAACGAAATGGACTCAACACCGCATATTAAATGCCTAAGAATGTACCTGACTAGTAAGTATCTTAAAACCTATGGATTGCTATGTCTCCGAAAGAGAATCAAGCATGTGTACAGGGGCATAAACGCAGCAGTGATAGGATTGGAGAGGTTCGGTGAGCAAATGAAGACCCTTTGAAGTCATATTGCATGGTACCCATTCCACGGGTTTCAACTACCCAGGTTTAAGGTATTCTTCCTTCAGCTAAAACATGCATGTGGAACCTAGAGTATGATCAACCATGTGATCGGGAGACGTGTTCAAATATGTCTCAGTTTTCGTACCCTGGTACTCGGGTGCAACATTCCAGACGCTTTACTAACACCCTCCCGACTTGGAGAGTCAGTCCCTTTAACCTCCTGTTTGGCCCAGTTTGCAATTTCTGCGGAAGATGAACAGGAATAGCGAGAACCAATGAGAGACTAGCTGGAGGTGTCTGGACGGGCAAATTTAACTCTCATTTCCCACCAGGAAGAGGAATTAACCAAAGGCTCAGCGTGCCGTGCCAGAACCAGATTAGGGCCTGAAGCCATCCTGCGGTGTTGCGGCCAGCTCAAAAGAAAGCGAGTTGAAGAAAGGAGCTCAGGGGCACTGTAATTCACAAACCTGCAGAGTTATAAATGACAGCTATCGTCCAAAAATATACTGAAGTAAGGCTGCCAAGAGGACTTGAAAGCGGGGCAGAATTGCAGGAAACCGATTTCAGGAGGTAGACTGGAATTGCATTGAAAGCATAGGAAAAGAGGCAGAACGTCCACAATGATGCACTTGGCCAAAAAGGGCGTATGCGTTTTTTCCTGAATATATTCAGGAAAAAACGCATACGCCCTTTTTGGCCAACCAAGCAAGCTTGCAAAGGAAATCTGCACTACAATGAAGTCTCACTTCCCCCCGGTCAAAAGGGCCATCTGAAAAAAGTGTAAAATCCAGAAAGGCAGGACAGGCCATGGAGAACTGGGAGCCTTGTTATGCTGATGGGCGGGATGTAAATTGCCAACAGACACTCGGGAGAAGTGTATGGTGTTTCCTGAAACATCTAAAAAACAAAGCAACAGAGCCTAGGGCACTTCCACTTATGGTCCTATAGCTTAGGGAAATTAAAATCAAAAAGACACAGCCACCCCAAAGTTTGGGACGCCTCTGTTTACAAGAACCTCGTTTACAGTACAAGTTCAACATCGCAGAAAGTGAAAAATGGATAAAGAAGTTGTGGTATTTACTTACAAAGCAATATCACTCAGCAATGAAATCTATGTCATCAGGCCCTTAGCAGCACAATGAGTGGATTCAGGTATGATGATTCTAACTGAAATAAGTCACACAGAAAAAGAAACATCATAAGATATCAGGAATACACGGAATGTAAACTTGGCTACACAGGAACTGAATTACAGAACAGAACAGGGTCTCAAATTTAGAAAACCAACTTATGCTTTCTTAAGGGTAAAGGTGAGTTGGGGTGCTGCATAAAACCAGAGATTGAAATGAGCACAGATAAAGTTCCTTAAGCCAAATATGGAATAGACAAGAGCTACCTCTTGCTCAACGAAATGGACTCAACACCGCATATTAAATGCCTAAGAATGTACCTGACTAGTAAGTATCTTAAAACCTATGGATTGCTATGTCTCCGAAAGAGAATCAAGCATGTGTACAGGGGCATAAACGCAGCAGTGATAGGATTGGAGAGGTTCGGTGAGCAAATGAAGACCCTTTGAAGTCATATTGCATGGTACCCATTCCACGGGTTTCAACTACCCAGGTTTAAGGTATTCTTCCTTCAGGTAAAACATGCATGTGGAACCTAGAGTATGATCAACCATGTGATCGGGAGACGTGTTCAAATATGTCTCAGTTTTCGTACCCTGGTACTCGGGTGCAACATTCCAGACGCTTTACTAACACCCTCCCGACTTGGAGAGTCAGTCCCTTTAACCTCCTGTTTGGCCCAGTTTGCAATTTCTGCGGAAGATGAACAGGAATAGCGAGAACCAATGAGAGATTAGCTGGAGGTGTCTGGACGGGCAAATTTAACTCTCATTTCCCACCAGGAAGAGGAATTAACCAAAGGCTCAGCGTGCCGTGCCGGAACCAGATTAAGGCCTGAAGCCATCCTGCGGTGTTGCGGCCAGCTCAAAAGAAAGCGAGTTGAAGAAAGGAGCTCAGGGGCACTGTAATTCACAAACCTGCAGAGTTATAAATGACAGCTATCGTCCAAAAATATACTGAAGTAAGGCTGCCAAGAGGACTTGAAAGCGGGGCAGAATTGCAGGAAACCGATTTCAGGAGGCAGACTGGAATTGCATTGAAAGCATAGGAAAAGAGGCAGAACGTCCACAATGATGCACTTGGCCAAAAAGGGCGTATGCGTTTTTTCCTGAATATATTCAGGAAAAAATGCATACGCCCTTTTTGGCCAACCAAGCAAGCTTGCAAAGGAAATCTGCACTACAATGAAGTCTCACTTCCCCCCGGTCAAAAGGGCCATCTGAAAAAAGTGTAAAATCCAGAAAGGCAGGACAGGCCATGGAGAACTGGGAGCCTTGTTATGCTGATGGGCGGGATGTAAATTGCCAACAGACACTCGGGAGAAGTGTATGGTGTTTCCTGAAACATCTAAAAAACAAAGCAACAGAGCCTAGGGCACTTCCACTTATGGTCCTATAGCTTAGGGAAATTAAAATCAAAAAGACACAGCCACCCCAAAGTTTGGGACGCCTCTGTTTACAAGAACCTCGTTTACCGTACAAGTTCAACATCGCAGAAAGTGAAAAATGGATAAAGAAGTTGTGGTATTTACTTACAAAGCAATATCACTCAGCAATGAAATCTATGTCATCAGGCCCTTAGCAGCACAATGAGTGGATTCAGGTATGATGATTCTAACTGAAATAAGTCACACAGAAAAAGAAACATCATAAGATATCAGTAATACACGGAATGTAAACTTGGCTACACAGGAACTGAATTACAGAACAGAACAGGGTCTCAAATTTAGAAAACCAACTTATGCTTGCTTAAGGGTAAAGGTGAGTTGGGGTGCTGCATAAAACCAGAGATTGAAATGAGCACAGATAAAGTTCCTTAAGCCAAATATGGAATAGACAAGAGCTACTCCTTGCTCAACGAAATGGACTCAACACCGCATATTAAATGCCTAAGAATGTACCTGACTAGTAAGTATCTTAAAACCTATGGATTGCTATGTCTCCGAAAGAGAATCAAGCATGTGTACAGGGGCATAAACGCAGCAGTGATAGGATTGGAGAGGTTCGGTGAGCAAATGAAGACCCTTTGAAGTCATATTGCATGGTACCCATTCCACGGGTTTCAACTACCCAGGTTTAAGGTATTCTTCCTTCAGGTAAAACATGCATGTGGAACCTAGAGTATGATCAACCATGTGATCGGGAGACGTGTTCAAATATGTCTCAGTTTTCGTACCCTGGTACTCGGGTGCAACATTCCAGACGCTTTACTAACACCCTCCCGACTTGGAGAGTCAGTCCCTTTAACCTCCTGTTTGGCCCAGTTTGCAATTTCTGCGGAAGATGAACAGGAATAGCGAGAACCAATGAGAGACTAGCTGGAGGTGTCTGGACGGGCAAATTTAACTCTCATTTCCCACCAGGAAGAGGAATTAACCAAAGGCTCAGCGTGCCGTGCCGGAACCAGATTAGGGCCTGAAGCCATCCTGCGGTGTTGCGGCCAGCTCAAAAGAAAGCGAGTTGAAGAAAGGAGCTCAGGGGCACTGTAATTCACAAACCTGCAGAGTTATAAATGACAGCTATCGTCCAAAAATATACTGAAGTAAGGCTGCCAAGAGGACTTGAAAGCGGGGCAGAATTACAGGAAACCGATTTCAGGAGGTAGACTGGAATTGCAGTGAAAGCATAGGAAAAGAGGCAGAACGTCCACAATGATGCACTTGGCCAAAAAGGGCGTATGCGTTTTTTCCTGAATATATTCAGGAGAAAACGCATACGCCCTTTTTGGCCAACCAAGCAAGCTTGCAAAGGAAATCTGCACTACAATGAAGTCTCACTTCCCCCCGGTCAAAAGGGCCATCTGAAAAAAGTGTAAAATCCAGAAAGGCAGGACAGGCCATGGAGAACTGGGAGCCTTGTTATGCTGATGGGCGGGATGTAAATTGCCAACAGACACTCGGGAGAAGTGTATGGTGTTTCCTGAAACATCTAAAAAACAAAGCAACAGAGCCTAGGGCACTTCCACTTATGGTCCTATAGCTTAGGGAAATTAAAATAAAAAAGACACAGCCACCCCAAAGTTTGGGACGCCTCTGTTTACAAGAACCTCGTTTACCGTACAAGTTCAACATCGCAGAAAGTGAAAAATGGATAAAGAAGTTGTGGTATTTACTTACAAAGCAATATCACTCAGCAATGAAATCTATGTCATCAGGCCCTTAGCAGCACAATGAGTGGATTCAGGTATGATGATTCTAACTGAAATAAGTCACACAGAAAAAGAAACATCATAAGATATCAGTAATACACGGAATGTAAACTTGGCTACACAGGAACTGAATTACAGAACAGAACAGGGTCTCAAATTTAGAAAACCAACTTATGCTTGCTTAAGGGTAAAGGTGAGTTGGGGTGCTGCATAAAACCAGAGATTGAAATGAGCACAGATAAAGTTCCTTAAGCCAAATATGGAATAGACAAGAGCTACTCCTTGCTCAACGAAATGGACTCAACACCGCATATTAAACGCCTAAGAATGTACCTGACTAGTAAGTATCTTAAAACCTATGGATTGCTATGTCTCCGAAAGAGAATCAAGCATGTGTACAGGGGCATAAACGCAGCAGTGATAGGATTGGAGAGGTTCGGTGAGCAAATGAAGACCCTTTGAAGTCATATTGCATGGTACCCATTCCACGGGTTTCAACTACCCAGGTTTAAGGTATTCTTCCTTCAGCTAAAACATGCATGTGGAACCTAGAGTATGATCAACCATGTGATCGGGAGACGTGTTCAAATATGTCTCAGTTTTCGTACCCTGGTACTCGGGTGCAACATTCCAGACGCTTTACTAACACCCTCCCGACTTGGAGAGTCAGTCCCTTTAACCTCCTGTTTGGCCCAGTTTGCAATTTCTGCGGAAGATGAACAGGAATAGCGAGAACCAATGAGAGATTAGCTGGAGGTGTCTGGACGGGCAAATTTAACTCTCATTTCCCACCAGGAAGAGGAATTAACCAAAGGCTCAGCGTGCCGTGCCGGAACCAGATTAGGGCCTGAAGCCATCCTGCGGTGTTGCGGCCAGCTCAAAAGAAAGCGAGTTGAAGAAAGGAGCTCAGGGGCACTGTAATTCACAAACCTGCAGAGTTATAAATGACAGCTATCGTCCAAAAATATACTGAAGTAAGGCTGCCAAGAGGACTTGAAAGCGGGGCAGAATTGCAGGAAACCGATTTCAGGAGGCAGACTGGAATTGCATTGAAAGCATAGGAAAAGAGGCAGAACGTCCACAATGATGCACTTGGCCAAAAAGGGCGTATGCGTTTTTTCCTGAATATATTCAGGAAAAAACGCATACGCCCTTTTTGGCCAACCAAGCAAGCTTGCAAAGGAAATCTGCACTACAATGAAGTCTCACTTCCCCCCGGTCAAAAGGGCCATCTGAAAAAAGTGTAAAATCCAGAAAGACAGGACAGGCCATGGAGAACTGGGAGCCTTGTTATGCTGATGGGCGGGATGTAAATTGCCAACAGACACTCGGGAGAAGTGTATGGTGTTTCCTGAAACATCTAAAAAACAAAGCAACAGAGCCTAGGGCACTTCCACTTATGGTCCTATAGCTTAGGGAAATTAAAATCAAAAAGACACAGCCACCCCAAAGTTTGGGACGCCTCTGTTTACAAGAACCTCGTTTACAGTACAAGTTCAACATCGCAGAAAGTGAAAAATGGATAAAGAAGTTGTGGTATTTACTTACAAAGCAATATCACTCAGCAATGTAATCTATGTCATCAGGCCCTTAGCAGCACAATGAGTGGATTCAGGTATGATGATTCTAACTGAAATAAGTCACACAGAAAAAGAAACATCATAAGGTATCAGTAATACACGGAATGTAAACTTGGCTACACAGGAACTGAATTACAGAACAGAACAGGGTCTCAAATTTAGAAAACCAACTTATGCTTCCTTAAGGGTAAAGGTGAGTTGGGGTGCTGCATAAAACCAGAGATTGAAATGAGCACAGATAAAGTTCCTTAAGCCAAATATGGAATAGACAAGAGCTACTCCTTGCTCAACGAAATGGACTCAACACCGCATATTAAAAGCCTAAGAATGTACCTGACTAGTAAGTATCTTAAAACCTATGGATTGCTATGTCTCCGAAAGAGAATCAAGCATGTGTACAGGGGCATAAACGCAGCAGTGATAGGATTGGAGAGGTTCGGTGAGCAAATGAAGACCCTTTGAAGTCATATTGCATGGTACCCATTCCACGGGTTTCAACTACCCAGGTTTAAGGTATTCTTCCTTCAGCTAAAACATGCATGTGGAACCTAGAGTATGATCAACCATGTGATCGGGAGACGTGTTCAAATATGTCTCAGTTTTCGTATCCTGGTACTCGGGTGCAACATTCCAGACGCTTTACTAACACCCTCCCGACTTGGAGAGTCAGTCCCTTTAACCTCCTGTTTGGCCCAGTTTGCAATTTCTGCGGAAGATGAACAGGAATAGCGAGAACCAATGAGAGACTAGCTGGAAGGTGTCTGGACGGGCAAATTTAACTCTCATTTCCCACCAGGAAGAGGAATTAACCAAAGGCTCAGCGTGCCGTGCCGGAACCAGATTAGGGCCTGAAGCCATCCTGCGGTGTTGCGGCCAGCTCAAAAGAAAGCGAGTTGAAGAAAGGAGCTCAGGGGCACTGTAATTCACAAACCTGCAGAGTTATAAATGACAGCTATCGTCCAAAAATATACTGAAGTAAGGCTGCCAAGAGGACTTGAAAGCGGGGCAGAATTGCAGGAAACCGATTTCAGGAGGCAGACTGGAATTGCATTGAAAGCATAGGAAAAGAGGCAGAACGTCCACAATGATGCACTTGGCCAAAAAGGGCGTATGCGTTTTTTCCTGAATATATTCAGGAAAAAATGCATACGCCCTTTTTGGCCAACCAAGCAAGCTTGCAAAGGAAATCTGCACTACAATGAAGTCTCACTTCCCCCCGGTCAAAAGGGCCATCTGAAAAAAGTGTAAAATCCAGAAAGGCAGGACAGGCCATGGAGAACTGGGAGCCTTGTTATGCTGATGGGCGGGATGTAAATTGCCAACAGACACTCGGGAGAAGTGTATGGTGTTTCCTGAAACATCTAAAAAACAAAGCAACAGAGCCTAGGGCACTTCCACTTATGGTCCTATAGCTTAGGGAAATTAAAATAAAAAAGACACAGCCACCCCAAAGTTTGGGACGCCTCTGTTTACAAGAACCTCGTTTACAGTACAAGTTCAACATCGCAGAAAGTGAAAAATGGATAAAGAAGTTGTGGTATTTACTTACAAAGCAATATCACTCAGCAATGTAATCTATGTCATCAGGCCCTTAGCAGTACAATGAGTGGATTCAGGTATGATGATTCTAACTGAAATAAGTCACACAGAAAAAGAAACATCATAAGGTATCAGTAATACACGGAATGTAAACTTGGCTACACAGGAACTGAATTACAGAACAGAACAGGGTCTCAAATTTAGAAAACCAACTTATGCTTGCTTAAGGGTAAAGGTGAGTTGGGGTGCTGCATAAAACCAGAGATTGAAATGAGCACAGATAAAGTTCCTTAAGCCAAATATGGAATAGACAAGAGCTACTCCTTGCTCAACGAAATGGACTCAACACCGCATATTAAAAGCCTAAGAATGTACCTGACTAGTAAGTATCTTAAAACCTATGGATTGCTATGTCTCCGAAAGAGAATCAAGCATGTGTACAGGGGCATAAACGGAGCAGTGATAGGATTGGAGAGGTTCGGTGAGCAAATGAAGACCCTTTGAAGTCATATTGCATGGTACCCATTCCACGGGTTTCAACTACCCAGGTTTAAGGTATTCTTCCTTCAGCTAAAACATGCATGTGGAACCTAGAGTATGATCAACCATGTGATCGGGAGACGTGTTCAAATATGTCTCAGTTTTCGTACCCTGGTACTCGGGTGCAACATTCCAGACGCTTTACTAACACCCTCCCGACTTGGAGAGTCAGTCCCTTTAACCTCCTGTTTGGCCCAGTTTGCAATTTCTGCGGAAGATGAACAGGAATAGCGAGAACCAATGAGAGACTAGCTGGAGGTGTCTGGACGGGCAAATTTAACTCTCATTTCCCACCAGGAAGAGGAATTAACCAAAGGCTCAGCGTGCCGTGCCGGAACCAGATTAGGGCCTGAAGCCATCCTGCGGTGTTGCGGCCAGCTCAAAAGAAAGCGAGTTGAAGAAAGGAGCTCAGGGGCACTGTAATTCACAAACCTGCAGAGTTACAAATGACAGCTATCGTCCAAAAATATACTGAAGTAAGGCTGCCAAGAGGACTTGAAAGCGGGACAGAATTGCAGGAAACCGATTTCAGGAGGTAGACTGGAATTGCATTTAAAGCATAGGAAAAGAGGCAGAACGTCCACAATGATGCACTTGGCCAAAAAGGGCGTATGCGTTTTTTCCTGAATATATTCAGGAAAAAACGCATACGCCCTTTTTGGCCAACCAAGCAAGCTTGCAAAGGAAATCTGCACTACAATGAAGTCTCACTTCCCCCCGGTCAAAAGGGCCATCTGAAAAAAGTGTAAAATCCAGAAAGGCAGGACAGGCCATGGAGAACTGGGAGCCTTGTTATGCTGATGGGCGGGATGTAAATTGCCAACAGACACTCGGGAGAAGTGTATGGTGTTTCCTGAAACATCTAAAAAACAAAGCAACAGAGCCTAGGGCACTTCCACTTATGGTCCTATAGCTTAGGGAAATTAAAATCAAAAAGACACAGCCACCCCAAAGTTTGGGACGCCTCTGTTTACAAGAACCTCGTTTACAGTACAAGTTCAACATCGCAGAAAGTGAAAAATGGATAAAGAAGTTGTGGTATTTACTTACAAAGCAATATCACTCAGCAATGAAATCTATGTCATCAGGCCCTTAGCAGCACAATGAGTGGATTCAGGTATGATGATTCTAACTGAAATAAGTCACACAGAAAAAGAAACATCATAAGATATCAGTAATACACGGAATGTAAACTTGGCTACACAGGAACTGAATTACAGAACAGAACAGGGTCTCAAATTTAGAAAACCAACTTATGCTTGCTTAAGGGGAAAGGTGAGTTGGGGTGCTGCATAAAACCAGAGATTGAAATGAGCACAGATAAAGTTCCTTAAGCCAAATATGGAATAGACAAGAGCTACTCCTTGCTCAACGAAATGGACTCAACACCGCATATTAAATGCCTAAGAATGTACCTGACTAGTAAGTATCTTAAAACCTATGGATTGCTATGTCTCCGAAAGAGAATCAAGCATGTGTACAGGGGCATAAACGCAGCAGTGATAGGATTGGAGAGGTTCGGTGAGCAAATGAAGACCCTTTGAAGTCATATTGCATGGTACCCATTCCACGGGTTTCAACTACCCAGGTTTAAGGTATTCTTCCTTCAGCTAAAACATGCATGTGGAACCTAGAGTATGATCAACCATGTGATCGGGAGACGTGTTCAAATATGTCTCAGTTTTCGTACCCTGGTACTCGGGTGCAACATTCCAGACGCTTTACTAACACCCTCCCGACTTGGAGAGTCAGTCCCTTTAACCTCCTGTTTGGCCCAGTTTGCAATTTCTGCGGAAGATGAACAGGAATAGCGAGAACCAATGAGAGACTAGCTGGAGGTGTCTGGACGGGCAAATTTAACTCTCATTTCCCACCAGGAAGAGGAATTAACCAAAGGCTCAGCGTGCCGTGCCGGAACCAGATTAGGGCCTGAAGCCATCCTGCGGTGTTGCGGCCAGCTCAAAAGAAAGCGAGTTGAAGAAAGGAGCTCAGGGGCACTGTAATTCACAAACCTGCAGAGTTATCAATGACAGCTATCGTCCAAAAATATACTGAAGTAAGGCTGCCAAGAGGACTTGAAAGCAGGGCAGAATTGCAGGAAACCGATTTCAGGAGGTAGACTGGAATTGCATTGAAAGCATAGGAAAAGAGGCAGAACGTCCACAATGATGCACTTGGCCAAAAAGGGCGTATACGTTTTTTCCTGAATATATTCAGGAAAAAACGCATACGCCCTTTTTGGCCAACCAAGCAAGCTTGCAAAGGAAATCTGCACTACAATGAAGTCTCACTTCCCCCCGGTCAAAAGGGCCATCTGAAAAAAGTGTAAAATCCAGAAAGGCAGGACAGGCCATGGAGAACTGGGAGCCTTGTTATGCTGATGGGCGGGATGTAAATTGCCAACAGACACTCGGGAGAAGTGTATGGTGTTTCCTGAAACATCCAAAAAACAAAGCAACAGAGCCTAGGGCACTTCCACTTATGGTCCTATAGCTTAGGGAAATTAAAATCAAAAAGACACAGCCACCCCAAAGTTTGGGACGCCTCTGTTTACAAGAACCTCGTTTACAGTACAAGTTCAACATCGCAGAAAGTGAAAAATGGATAAAGAAGTTGTGGTATTTACTTACAAAGCAATATCACTCAGCAATGAAATCTATGTCATCAGGCCCTTAGCAGCACAATGAGTGGATTCAGGTATGATGATTCTAACTGAAATAAGTCACACAGAAAAAGAAACATCATAAGATATCAGTAATACACGGAATGTAAACTTGGCTACACAGGAACTGAATTACAGAACAGAACAGGGTCTCAAATTTAGAAAACCAACTTATGCTTGCTTAAGGGGAAAGGTGAGTTGGGGTGCTGCATAAAACCAGAGATTGAAATGAGCACAGATAAAGTTCCTTAAGCCAAATATGGAATAGACAAGAGCTACTCCTTGCTCAACGAAATGGACTCAACACCGCATATTAAATGCCTAAGAATGTACCTGACTAGTAAGTATCTTAAAACCTATGGATTGCTATGTCTCCAAAAGAGAATCAAGCATGTGTACAGGGGCATAAACGCAGCAGTGATAGGATTGGAGAGGTTCGGTGAGCAAATGAAGACCCTTTGAAGTCATATTGCATGGTACCCATTCCACGGGTTTCAACTACCCAGGTTTAAGGTATTCTTCCTTCAGCTAAAACATGCATGTGGAACCTAGAGTATGATCAACCATGTGATCGGGAGACGTGTTCAAATATGTCTCAGTTTTCGTACCCTGGTACTCGGGTGCAACATTCCAGACGCTTTACTAACACCCTCCCGACTTGGAGAGTCAGTCCCTTTAACCTCCTGTTTGGCCCAGTTTGCAATTTCTGCGGAAGATGAACAGGAATAGTGAGAACCAATGAGAGACTAGCTGGAGGTGTCTGGACGGGCAAATTTAACTCTCATTTCCCACCAGGAAGAGGAATTAACCAAAGGCTCAGCGTGCCGTGCCGGAACCAGATTAGGGCCTGAAGCCATCCTGCGGTGTTGCGGCCAGCTCAAAAGAAAGCGAGTTGAAGAAAGGAGCTCAGGGGCACTGTAATTCACAAACCTGCAGAGTTATCAATGACAGCTATCGTCCAAAAATATACTGAAGTAAGGCTGCCAAGAGGACTTGAAAGCAGGGCAGAATTGCAGGAAACCGATTTCAGGAGGTAGACTGGAATTGCATTGAAAGCATAGGAAAAGAGGCAGAACGTCCACAATGATGCACTTGGCCAAAAAGGGCGTATGCGTTTTTTCCTGAATATATTCAGGAAAAAACGCATACGCCCTTTTTGGCCAACCAAGCAAGCTTGCAAAGGAAATCTGCACTACAATGAAGTCTCACTTCCCCCCGGTCAAAAGGGCCATCTGAAAAAAGTGTAAAATCCAGAAAGGCAGGACAGGCCATGGAGAACTGGGAGCCTTGTTATGCTGATGGGCGGGATGTAAATTGCCAACAGACACTCGGGAGAAGTGTATGGTGTTTCCTGAAACATCCAAAAAACAAAGCAACAGAGCCTAGGGCACTTCCACTTATGGTCCTATAGCTTAGGGAAATTAAAATAAAAAAGACACAGCCACCCCAAAGTTTGGGACGCCTCTGTTTACAAGAACCTCGTTTACAGTACAAGTTCAACATCGCAGAAAGTGAAAAATGGATAAAGAAGTTGTGGTATTTACTTACAAAGCAATATCACTCAGCAATGAAATCTATGTCATCAGGCCCTTAGCAGCACAATGAGTGGATTCAGGTATGATGATTCTAACTGAAATAAGTCACACAGAAAAAGAAACATCATAAGATATCAGTAATACACGGAATGTAAACTTGGCTACACAGGAACTGAATTACAGAACAGAACAGGGTCTCAAATTTAGAAAACCAACTTATGCTTGCTTAAGGGGAAAGGTGAGTTGGGGTGCTGCATAAAACCAGAGATTGAAATGAGCACAGATAAAGTTCCTTAAGCCAAATATGGAATAGACAAGAGCTACTCCTTGCTCAACGAAATGGACTCAACACCGCATATGAAATGCCTAAGAATGTACCTGACTAGTAAGTATCTTAAAACCTATGGATTGCTATGTCTCCGAAAGAGAATCAAGCATGTGTACAGGGGCATAAACGCAGCAGTGATAGGATTGGAGAGGTTCGGTGAGCAAATGAAGACCCTTTGAAGTCATATTGCATGGTACCCATTCCACGGGTTTCAACTACCCAGGTTTAAGGTATTCTTCCTTCAGCTAAAACATGCATGTGGAACCTAGAGTATGATCAACCATGTGATCGGGAGACGTGTTCAAATATGTCTCAGTTTTCGTACCCTGGTACTCGGGTGCAACATTCCAGACGCTTTACTAACACCCTCCCGACTTGGAGAGTCAGTCCCTTTAACCTCCTGTTTGGCCCAGTTTGCAATTTCTGCGGAAGATGAACAGGAATAGCGAGAACCAATGAGAGACTAGCTGGAGGTGTCTGGACGGGCAAATTTAACTCTCATTTCCCACCAGGAAGAGGAATTAACCAAAGGCTCAGCGTGCCGTGCCGGAACCAGATTAGGGCCTGAAGCCATCCTGCGGTGTTGCGGCCAGCTCAAAAGAAAGCGAGTTGAAGAAAGGAGCTCAGGGGCACTGTAATTCACAAACCTGCAGAGTTATCAATGACAGCTATCGTCCAAAAATATACTGAAGTAAGGCTGCCAAGAGGACTTGAAAGCGGGGCAGAATTGCAGGAAACCGATTTCAGGAGGTAGACTGGAATTGCATTGAAAGCATAGGAAAAGAGGCAGAACGTCCACCATGATGCACTTGGCCAAAAAGGGCGTATGCGTTTTTTCCTGAATATATTCAGGAAAAAACGCATACGCCCTTTTTGGCCAACCAAGCAAGCTTGCAAAGGAAATCTGCACTACAATGAAGTCTCACTTCCCCCCGGTCAAAAGGGCCATCTGAAAAAAGTGTAAAATCCAGAAAGACAGGACAGGCCATGGAGAACTGGGAGCCTTGTTATGCTGATGGGTGGGATGTAAATTGCCAACAGACACTCGGGAGAAGTGTATGGTGTTTCCTGAAACATCTAAAAAACAAAGCAACAGAGCCTAGGGCACTTCCACTTATGGTCCTATAGCTTAGGGAAATTAAAATCAAAAAGACACAGCCACCCCAAACATTGGGACGCCTCTGTTTACAAGAACCTCGTTTACAGTACAAGTTCAACATCGCAGAAAGTGAAAAATGGATAAAGAAGTTGTGGTATTTACTTACAAAGCAATATCACTCAGCAATGAAATCTATGTCATCAGGCCCTTAGCAGCACAATGAGTGGATTCAGGTATGATGATTCTAACTGAAATAAGTCACACAGAAAAAGAAACATCATAAGATATCAGTAATACACGGAATGTAAACTTGGCTACACAGGAACTGAATTACAGAACAGAACAGGGTCTCAAATTTAGAAAACCAACTTATGCTTGCTTAAGGGGAAAGGTGAGTTGGGGTGCTGCATAAAACCAGAGATTGAAATGAGCACAGATAAAGTTCCTTAAGCCAAATATGGAATAGACAAGAGCTACTCCTTGCTCAACGAAATGGACTCAACACCGCATATTAAATGCCTAAGAATGTACCTGACTAGTAAGTATCTTAAAACCTATGGATTGCTATGTCTCCGAAAGAGAATCAAGCATGTGTACAGGGGCATAAACGCAGCAGTGATAGGATTGGAGAGGTTCGGTGAGCAAATGAAGACCCTTTGAAGTCATATTGCATGGTACCCATTCCACGGGTTTCAACTACCCAGGTTTAAGGTATTCTTCCTTCAGCTAAAACATGCATGTGGAACCTAGAGTATGATCAACCATGTGATCGGGAGACGTGTTCAAATATGTCTCAGTTTTCGTACCCTGGTACTCGGGTGCAACATTCCAGACGCTTTACTAACACCCTCCCGACTTGGAGAGTCAGTCCCTTTAACCTCCTGTTTGGCCCAGTTTGCAATTTCTGCGGAAGATGAACAGGAATAGCGAGAACCAATGAGAGACTAGCTGGAGGTGTCTGGACGGGCAAATTTAACTCTCATTTCCCACCAGGAAGAGGAATTAACCAAAGGCTCAGCGTGCCGTGCCGGAACCAGATTAGGGCCTGAAGCCATCCTGCGGTGTTGCGGCCAGCTCAAAAGAAAGCGAGTTGAAGAAAGGAGCTCAGGGGCACTGTAATTCACAAACCTGCAGAGTTATCAATGACAGCTATCGTCCAAAAATATACTGAAGTAAGGCTGCCAAGAGGACTTGAAAGCGGGGCAGAATTGCAGGAAACCGATTTCAGGAGGTAGACTGGAATTGCATTGAAAGCATAGGAAAAGAGGCAGAACGTCCACAATGATGCACTTGGCCAAAAAGGGCGTATGCGTTTTTTCCTGAATATATTCAGGAAAAAACGCATACGCCCTTTTTGGCCAACCAAGCAAGCTTGCAAAGGAAATCTGCACTACAATGAAGTCTCACTTCCCCCCGGTCAAAAGGGCCATCTGAAAAAAGTGTAAAATCCAGAAAGGCAGGACAGGCCATGGAGAACTGGGAGCCTTGTTATGCTGATGGGCGGGATGTAAATTGCCAACAGACACTCGGGAGAAGTGTATGGTGTTTCCTGAAACATCTAAAAAACAAAGCAACAGAGCCTAGGGCACTTCCACTTATGGTCCTATAGCTTAGGGAAATTAAAATCAAAAAGACACAGCCACCCCAAAGTTTGGGACGCCTCTGTTTACAAGAACCTCGTTTACAGTACAAGTTCAACATCGCAGAAAGTGAAAAATGGATAAAGAAGTTGTGGTATTTACTTACAAAGCAATATCACTCAGCAATGAAATCTATGTCATCAGGCCCTTAGCAGCACAATGAGTGGATTCAGGTATGATGATTCTAACTGAAATAAGTCACACAGAAAAAGAAACATCATAAGGTATCAGTAATACACGGAATGTAAACTTGGCTACACAGGAACTGAATTACAGAACAGAACAGGGTCTCAAATTTAGAAAACCAACTTATGCTTGCTTAAGGGTAAAGGTGAGTTGGGGTGCTGCATAAAACCAGAGATTGAAATGAGCACAGATAAAGTTCCTTAAGCCAAATATGGAATAGACAAGAGCTACTCCTTGCTCAACGAAATGGACTCAACACCGCATATTAAAAGCCTAAGAATGTACCTGACTAGTAAGTATCTTAAAACCTATGGATTGCTATGTCTCCGAAAGAGAATCAAGCATGTGTACAGGGGCATAAACGCAGCAGTGATAGGATTGGAGAGGTTCGGTGAGCAAATGAAGACCCTTTGAAGTCATATTGCATGGTACCCATTCCACGGGTTTCAACTACCCAGGTTTAAGGTATTCTTCCTTCAGCTAAAACATGCATGTGGAACCTAGAGTATGATCAACCATGTGATTGGGAGACATGTTCAAATATGTCTCAGTTTTCGTACCCTGGTACTCGGGTGCAACATTCCAGACGCTTTACTAACACCCTCCCGACTTGGAGAGTCAGTCCCTTTAACCTCCTGTTTGGCCCAGTTTGCAATTTCTGCGGAAGATGAACAGGAATAGCGAGAACCAATGAGAGACTAGCTGGAGGTGTCTGGACGGGCAAATTTAACTCTCATTTCCCACCAGGAAGAGGAATTAACCAAAGGCTCAGCGTGCCGTGCCGGAACCAGATTAGGGCCTGAAGCCATCCTGCGGTGTTGCGGCCAGCTCAAAAGAAAGCGAGTTGAAGAAAGGAGCTCAGGGGCACTGTAATTCACAAACCTGCAGAGTTACAAATGACAGCTATCGTCCAAAAATATACTGAAGTAAGGCTGCCAAGAGGACTTGAAAGCGGGACAGAATTGCAGGAAACCGATTTCAGGAGGCAGACTGGAATTGCATTTAAAGCATAGGAAAAGAGGCAGAACGTCCACAATGATGCACTTGGCCAAAAAGGGCGTATGCGTTTTTTCCTGAATATATTCAGGAAAAAACGCATACGCCCTTTTTGGCCAACCAAGCAAGCTTGCAAAGGAAATCTGCACTACAATGAAGTCTCACTTCCCCCCGGTCAAAAGGGCCATCTGAAAAAAGTGTAAAATCCAGAAAGGCAGGACAGGCCATGGAGAACTGGGAGCCTTGTTATGCTGATGGGCGGGATGTAAATTGCCAACAGACACTCGGGAGAAGTGTATGGTGTTTCCTGAAACATCTAAAAAACAAAGCAACAGAGCCTAGGGCACTTCCACTTATGGTCCTATAGCTTAGGGAAATTAAAATCAAAAAGACACAGCCACCCCAAAGTTTGGGACGCCTCTGTTTACAAGAACCTCGTGTACAGTACAAGTTCAACATCGCAGAAAGTGAAAAATGGATAAAGAAGTTGTGGTATTTACTTACAAAGCAATATCACTCAGCAATGAAATCTATGTCATCAGGCCCTTAGCAGCACAATGAGTGGATTCAGGTATGATGATTCTAACTGAAATAAGTCACACAGAAAAAGAAACATCATAAGATATCAGTAATACACGGAATGTAAACTTGGCTACACAGGAACTGAATTACAGAACAGAACAGGGTCTCAAATTTAGAAAACCAACTTATGCTTGCTTAAGGGTAAAGGTGAGTTGGGGTGCTGCATAAAACCAGAGATTGAAATGAGCACAGGTAAAGTTCCTTAAGCCAAATATGGAATAGACAAGAGCTACTCCTTGCTCAACGAAATGGACTCAACACCGCATATTAAATGCCTAAGAATGTACCTGACTAGTAAGTATCTTAAAACCTATGGATTGCTATGTCTCCGAAAGAGAATCAAGCATGTGTACAGGGGCATAAACGCAGCAGTGATAGGATTGGAGAGGTTCGGTGAGCAAATGAAGACCCTTTGAAGTCATATTGCATGGTACCCATTCCACGGGTTTCAACTACCCAGGTTTAAGGTATTCTTCCTTCAGCTAAAACATGCATGTGGAACCTAGAGTATGATCAACCATGTGATCGGGAGACGTGTTCAAATATGTCTCAGTTTTCGTACCCTGGTACTCGGGTGCAACATTCCAGACGCTTTACTAACACCCTCCCGACTTGGAGAGTCAGTCCCTTTAACCTCCTGTTTGGCCCAGTTTGCAATTTCTGCGGAAGATGAACAGGAATAGCGAGAACCAATGAGAGACTAGCTGGAGGTGTCTGGACGGGCAAATTTAACTCTCATTTCCCACCAGGAAGAGGAATTAACCAAAGGCTCAGCGTGCCGTGCCGGAACCAGATTAGGGCCTGAAGCCATCCTGCGGTGTTGCGGCCAGCTCAAAAGAAAGCGAGTTGAAGAAAGGAGCTCAGGGGCACTGTAATTCACAAACCTGCAGAGTTACAAATGACAGCTATCGTCCAAAAATATACTGAAGTAAGGCTGCCAAGAGGACTTGAAAGCGGGACAGAATTGCAGGAAACCGATTTCAGGAGGCAGACTGGAATTGCATTTAAAGCATAGGAAAAGAGGCAGAACGTCCACAATGATGCACTTGGCCAAAAAGGGCGTATGCGTTTTTTCCTGAATATATTCAGGAAAAAACGCATACGCCCTTTTTGGCCAACCAAGCAAGCTTGCAAAGGAAATCTGCACTACAATGAAGTCTCACTTCCCCCCGGTCAAAAGGGCCATCTGAAAAAAGTGTAAAATCCAGAAAGGCAGGACAGGCCATGGAGAACTGGGAGCCTTGTTATGCTGATGGGCGGGATGTAAATTGCCAACAGACACTCGGGAGAAGTGTATGGTGTTTCCTGAAACATCTAAAAAACAAAGCAACAGAGCCTAGGGCACTTCCACTTATGGTCCTATAGCTTAGGGAAATTAAAATCAAAAAGACACAGCCACCCCAAAGTTTGGGACGCCTCTGTTTACAAGAACCTCGTGTACAGTACGAGTTCAACATCGCAGAAAGTGAAAAATGGATAAAGAAGTTGTGGTATTTACTTACAAAGCAATATCACTCAGCAATGAAATCTATGTCATCAGGCCCTTAGCAGCACAATGAGTGGATTCAGGTATGATGATTCTAACTGAAATAAGTCACACAGAAAAAGAAACATCATAAGATATCAGTAATACACGGAATGTAAACTTGGCTACACAGGAACTGAATTACAGAACAGAACAGGGTCTCAAATTTAGAAAACCAACTTATGCTTGCTTAAGGGTAAAGGTGAGTTGGGGTGCTGCATAAAACCAGAGATTGAAATGAGCACAGATAAAGTTCCTTAAGCCAAATATGGAATAGACAAGAGCTACTCCTTGCTCAACGAAATGGACTCAACACCGCATATTAAATGCCTAAGAATGTACCTGACTAGTAAGTATCTTAAAACCTATGGATTGCTATGTCTCCGAAAGAGAATCAAGCATGTGTACAGGGGCATAAACGCAGCAGTGATAGGATTGGAGAGGTTCGGTGAGCAAATGAAGACCCTTTGAAGTCATATTGCATGGTACCCATTCCACGGGTTTCAACTACCCAGGTTTAAGGTATTCTTCCTTCAGCTAAAACATGCATGTGGAACCTAGAGTATGATCAACCATGTGATCGGGAGACGTGTTCAAATATGTCTCAGTTTTCGTACCCTGGTACTCGGGTGCAACATTCCAGACGCTTTACTAACACCCTCCCGACTTGGAGAGTCAGTCCCTTTAACCTCCTGTTTGGCCCAGTTTGCAATTTCTGCGGAAGATGAACAGGAATAGCGAGAACCAATGAGAGACTAGCTGGAAGGTGTCTGGACGGGCAAATTTAACTCTCATTTCCCACCAGGAAGAGGAATTAACCAAAGGCTCAGCGTGCCGTGCCGGAACCAGATTAGGGCCTGAAGCCATCCTGCGGTGTTGCGGCCAGCTCAAAAGAAAGCGAGTTGAAGAAAGGAGCTCAGGGGCACTGTAATTCACAAACCTGCAGAGTTATAAATGACAGCTATCGTCCAAAAATATACTGAAGTAAGGCTGCCAAGAGGACTTGAAAGCGGGGCAGAATTGCAGGAAACCGATTTCAGGAGGCAGACTGGAATTGCATTGAAAGCATAGGAAAAGAGGCAGAACGTCCACAATGATGCACTTGGCCAAAAAGGGCGTATGCGTTTTTTCCTGAATATATTCAGGAAAAAACGCATACGCCCTTTTTGGCCAACCAAGCAAGCTTGCAAAGGAAATCTGCACTACAATGAAGTCTCACTTCCCCCCGGTCAAAAGGGCCATCTGAAAAAAGTGTAAAATCCAGAAAGGCAGGACAGGCCATGGAGAACTGGGAGCCTTGTTATGCTGATGGGCGGGATGTAAATTGCCAACAGACACTCGGGAGAAGTGTATGGTGTTTCCTGAAACATCTAAAAAACAAAGCAACAGAGCCTAGGGCACTTCCACTTATGGTCCTATAGCTTAGGGAAATTAAAATCAAAAAGACACAGCCACCCCAAAGTTTGGGATGCCTCTGTTTACAAGAACCTCGTTTACCGTACAAGTTCAACATCGCAGAAAGTGAAAAATGGATAAAGAAGTTGTGGTATTTACTTACAAAGCAATATCACTCAGCAATGAAATCTATGTCATCAGGCCCTTAGCAGCACAATGAGTGGATTCAGGTATGATGATTCTAACTGAAATAAGTCACACAGAAAAAGAAACATCATAAGATATCAGTAATACACGGAATGTAAACTTGGCTACACAGGAACTGAATTACAGAACAGAACAGGGTCTCAAATTTAGAAAACCAACTTATGCTTGCTTAAGGGGAAAGGTGAGTTGGGGTGCTGCATAAAACCAGAGATTGAAATGAGCACAGATAAAGTTCCTTAAGCCAAATATGGAATAGACAAGAGCTACTCCTTGCTCAACGAAATGGACTCAACACCGCATATTAAATGCCTAAGAATGTACCTGACTAGTAAGTATCTTAAAACCTATGGATTGCTATGTCTCCGAAAGAGAATCAAGCATGTGTACAGGGGCATAAACGCAGCAGTGATAGGATTGGAGAGGTTCGGTGAGCAAATGAAGACCCTTTGAAGTCATATTGCATGGTACCCATTCCACGGGTTTCAACTACCCAGGTTTAAGGTATTCTTCCTTCAGCTAAAACATGCATGTGGAACCTAGAGTATGATCAACCATGTGATCGGGAGACGTGTTCAAATATGTCTCAGTTTTCGTACCCTGGTACTCGGGTGCAACATTCCAGACGCTTTACTAACACCCTCCCGACTTGGAGAGTCAGTCCCTTTAACCTCCTGTTTGGCCCAGTTTGCAATTTCTGCGGAAGATGAACAGGAATAGCGAGAACCAATGAGAGACTAGCTGGAAGGTGTCTGGACGGGCAAATTTAACTCTCATTTCCCACCAGGAAGAGGAATTAACCAAAGGCTCAGCGTGCCGTGCCGGAACCAGATTAGGGCCTGAAGCCATCCTGCGCTGTTGCGGCCAGCTCAAAAGAAAGCGAGTTGAAGAAAGGAGCTCAGGGGCACTGTAATTCACAAACCTGCAGAGTTATAAATGACAGCTATCGTCCAAAAATATACTGAAGTAAGGCTGCCCAGAGGACTTGAAAGCGGGGCAGAATTGCAGGAAACCGATTTCAGGAGGCAGACTGGAATTGCATTGAAAGCATAGGAAAAGAGGCAGAACGTCCACAATGATGCACTTGGCCAAAAAGGGCGTATGCGTTTTTTCCTGAATATATTCAGGAAAAAACGCATACGCCCTTTTTGGCCAACCAAGCAAGCTTGCAAAGGAAATCTGCACTACAATGAAGTCTCACTTCCCCCCGGTCAAAAGGGCCATCTGAAAAAAGTGTAAAATCCAGAAAGGCAGGACAGGCCATGGAGAACTGGGAGCCTTGTTATGCTGATGGGCGGGATGTAAATTGCCAACAGACACTCGGGAGAAGTGTATGGTGTTTCCTGAAACATCTAAAAAACAAAGCAACAGAGCCTAGGGCACTTCCACTTATGGTCCTATAGCTTAGGGAAATTAAAATCAAAAAGACACAGCCACCCCAAAGTTTGGGACGCCTCTGTTTACAAGAACCTCGTTTACCGTACGAGTTCAACATCGCAGAAAGTGAAAAATGGATAAAGAAGTTGTGGTATTTACTTACAAAGCAATATCACTCAGCAATGAAATCTATGTCATCAGGCCCTTAGCAGCACAATGAGTGGATTCAGGTATGATGATTCTAACTGAAATAAGTCACACAGAAAAAGAAACATCATAAGATATCAGTAATACACGGAATGTAAACTTGGCTACACAGGAACTGAATTACAGAACAGAACAGGGTCTCAAATTTAGAAAACCAACTTATGCTTGCTTAAGGGGAAAGGTGAGTTGGGGTGCTGCATAAAACCAGAGATTGAAATGAGCACAGATAAAGTTCCTTAAGCCAAATATGGAATAGACAAGAGCTACTCCTTGCTCAACGAAATGGACTCAACACCGCATATTAAATGCCTAAGAATGTACCTGACTAGTAAGTATCTTAAAACCTATGGATTGCTATGTCTCCGAAAGAGAATCAAGCATGTGTACAGGGGCATAAACGCAGCAGTGATAGGATTGGAGAGGTTCGGTGAGCAAATGAAGACCCTTTGAAGTCATATTGCATGGTACCCATTCCACGGGTTTCAACTACCCAGGTTTAAGGTATTCTTCCTTCAGCTAAAACATGCATGTGGAACCTAGAGTATGATCAACCATGTGATCGGGAGACGTGTTCAAATATGTCTCAGTTTTCGTACCCTGGTACTCGGGTGCAACATTCCAGACGCTTTACTAACACCCTCCCGACTTGGAGAGTCAGTCCCTTTAACCTCCTGTTTGGCCCAGTTTGCAATTTCTGCGGAAGATGAACAGGAATAGCGAGAACCAATGAGAGACTAGCTGGAAGGTGTCTGGACGGGCAAATTTAACTCTCATTTCCCACCAGGAAGAGGAATTAACCAAAGGCTCAGCGTGCCGTGCCGGAACCAGATTAGGGCCTGAAGCCATCCTGCGCTGTTGCGGCCAGCTCAAAAGAAAGCGAGTTGAAGAAAGGAGCTCAGGGGCACTGTAATTCACAAACCTGCAGAGTTATAAATGACAGCTATCGTCCAAAAATATACTGAAGTAAGGCTGCCCAGAGGACTTGAAAGCGGGGCAGAATTGCAGGAAACCGATTTCAGGAGGCAGACTGGAATTGCATTGAAAGCATAGGAAAAGAGGCAGAACGTCCACAATGATGCACTTGGCCAAAAAGGGCGTATGCGTTTTTTCCTGAATATATTCAGGAAAAAACGCATACGCCCTTTTTGGCCAACCAAGCAAGCTTGCAAAGGAAATCTGCACTACAATGAAGTCTCACTTCCCCCCGGTCAAAAGGGCCATCTGAAAAAAGTGTAAAATCCAGAAAGGCAGGACAGGCCATGGAGAACTGGGAGCCTTGTTATGCTGATGGGCGGGATGTAAATTGCCAACAGACACTCGGGAGAAGTGTATGGTGTTTCCTGAAACATCTAAAAAACAAAGCAACAGAGCCTAGGGCACTTCCACTTATGGTCCTATAGCTTAGGGAAATTAAAATCAAAAAGACACGGCCACCCCAAAGTTTGGGACGCCTCTGTTTACAAGAACCTCGTTTACCGTACGAGTTCAACATCGCAGAAAGTGAAAAATGGATAAAGAAGTTGTGGTATTTACTTACAAAGCAATATCACTCAGCAATGAAATCTATGTCATCAGGCCCTTAGCAGCACAATGAGTGGATTCAGGTATGATGATTCTAACTGAAATAAGTCACACAGAAAAAGAAACATCATAAGATATCAGTAATACACGGAATGTAAACTTGGCTACACAGGAACTGAATTACAGAACAGAACAGGGTCTCAAATTTAGAAAACCAACTTATGCTTGCTTAAGGGGAAAGGTGAGTTGGGGTGCTGCATAAAACCAGAGATTGAAATGAGCACAGATAAAGTTCCTTAAGCCAAATATGGAATAGACAAGAGCTACTCCTTGCTCAACGAAATGGACTCAACACCGCATATTAAATGCCTAAGAATGTACCTGACTAGTAAGTATCTTAAAACCTATGGATTGCTATGTCTCCGAAAGAGAATCAAGCATGTGTACAGGGGCATAAACGCAGCAGTGATAGGATTGGAGAGGTTCGGTGAGCAAATGAAGACCCTTTGAAGTCATATTGCATGGTACCCATTCCACGGGTTTCAACTACCCAGGTTTAAGGTATTCTTCCTTCAGCTAAAACATGCATGTGGAACCTAGAGTATGATCAACCATGTGATCGGGAGAGGTGTTCAAATATGTCTCAGTTTTCGTACCCTGGTACTCGGGTGCAACATTCCAGACGCTTTACTAACACCCTCCCGACTTGGAGAGTCAGTCCCTTTAACCTCCTGTTTGGCCCAGTTTGCAATTTCTGCGGAAGATGAACAGGAATAGCGAGAACCAATGAGAGACTAGCTGGAAGGTGTCTGGACGGGCAAATTTAACTCTCATTTCCCACCAGGAAGAGGAATTAACCAAAGGCTCAGCGTGCCGTGCCGGAACCAGATTAGGGCCTGAAGCCATCCTGCGGTGTTGCGGCCAGCTCAAAAGAAAGCGAGTTGAAGAAAGGAGCTCAGGGCCACTGTAATTCACAAACCTGCAGAGTTATAAATGACAGCTATCGTCCAAAAATATACTGAAGTAAGGCTGCCCAGAGGACTTGAAAGCGGGGCAGAATTGCAGGAAACCGATTTCAGGAGGCAGACTGGAATTGCATTGAAAGCATAGGAAAAGAGGCAGAACGTCCACAATGATGCACTTGGCCAAAAAGGGCGTATGCGTTTTTTCCTGAATATATTCAGGAAAAAACGCATACGCCCTTTTTGGCCAACCAAGCAAGCTTGCAAAGGAAATCTGCACTACAATGAAGTCTCACTTCCCCCCGGTCAAAAGGGCCATCTGAAAAAAGTGTAAAATCCAGAAAGGCAGGACAGGCCATGGAGAACTGGGAGCCTTGTTATGCTGATGGGCGGGATGTAAATTGCCAACAGACACTCGGGAGAAGTGTATGGTGTTTCCTGAAACATCTAAAAAACAAAGCAACAGAGCCTAGGGCACTTCCACTTATGGTCCTATAGCTTAGGGAAATTAAAATCAAAAAGACACGGCCACCCCAAAGTTTGGGACGCCTCTGTTTACAAGAACCTCGTTTACCGTACGAGTTCAACATCGCAGAAAGTGAAAAATGGATAAAGAAGTTGTGGTATTTACTTACAAAGCAATATCACTCAGCAATGAAATCTATGTCATCAGGCCCTTAGCAGCACAATGAGTGGATTCAGGTATGATGATTCTAACTGAAATAAGTCACACAGAAAAAGAAACATCATAAGATATCAGTAATACACGGAATGTAAACTTGGCTACACAGGAACTGAATTACAGAACAGAACAGGGTCTCAAATTTAGAAAACCAACTTATGCTTGCTTAAGGGGAAAGGTGAGTTGGGGTGCTGCATAAAACCAGAGATTGAAATGAGCACAGATAAAGTTCCTTAAGCCAAATATGGAATAGACAAGAGCTACTCCTTGCTCAACGAAATGGACTCAACACCGCATATTAAATGCCTAAGAATGTACCTGACTAGTAAGTATCTTAAAACCTATGGATTGCTATGTCTCCGAAAGAGAATCAAGCATGTGTACAGGGGCATAAACGCAGCAGTGATAGGATTGGAGAGGTTCGGTGAGCAAATGAAGACCCTTTGAAGTCATATTGCATGGTACCCATTCCACGGGTTTCAACTACCCAGGTTTAAGGTATTCTTCCTTCAGCTAAAACATGCATGTGGAACCTAGAGTATGATCAACCATGTGATCGGGAGACGTGTTCAAATATGTCTCAGTTTTCGTACCCTGGTACTCGGGTGCAACATTCCAGACGCTTTACTAACACCCTCCCGACTTGGAGAGTCAGTCCCTTTAACCTCCTGTTTGGCCCAGTTTGCAATTTCTGCGGAAGATGAACAGGAATAGCGAGAACCAATGAGAGACTAGCTGGAAGGTGTCTGGACGGGCAAATTTAACTCTCATTTCCCACCAGGAAGAGGAATTAACCAAAGGCTCAGCGTGCCGTGCCGGAACCAGATTAGGGCCTGAAGCCATCCTGCGGTGTTGCGGCCAGCTCAAAAGAAAGCGAGTTGAAGAAAGGAGCTCAGGGGCACTGTAATTCACAAACCTGCAGAGTTATAAATGACAGCTATCGTCCAAAAATATACTGAAGTAAGGCTGCCCAGAGGACTTGAAAGCGGGGCAGAATTGCAGGAAACCGATTTCAGGAGGCAGACTGGAATTGCATTGAAAGCATAGGAAAAGAGGCAGAACGTCCACAATGATGCACTTGGCCAAAAAGGGCGTATGCGTTTTTTCCTGAATATATTCAGGAAAAAACGCATACGCCCTTTTTGGCCAACCAAGCAAGCTTGCAAAGGAAATCTGCACTACAATGAAGTCTCACTTCCCCCCGGTCAAAAGGGCCATCTGAAAAAAGTGTAAAATCCAGAAAGGCAGGACAGGCCATGGAGAACTGGGAGCCTTGTTATGCTGATGGGCGGGATGTAAATTGCCAACAGACACTCGGGAGAAGTGTATGGTGTTTCCTGAAACATCTAAAAAACAAAGCAACAGAGCCTAGGGCACTTCCACTTATGGTCCTATAGCTTAGGGAAATTAAAATCAAAAAGACACAGCCACCCCAAAGTTTGGGACGCCTCTGTTTACAAGAACCTCGTTTACCGTACGAGTTCAACATCGCAGAAAGTGAAAAATGGATAAAGAAGTTGTGGTATTTACTTACAAAGCAATATCACTCAGCAATGAAATCTATGTCATCAGGCCCTTAGCAGCACAATGAGTGGATTCAGGTATGATGATTCTAACTGAAATAAGTCACACAGAAAAAGAAACATCATAAGATATCAGTAATACACGGAATGTAAACTTGGCTACACAGGAACTGAATTACAGAACAGAACAGGGTCTCAAATTTAGAAAACCAACTTATGCTTGCTTAAGGGGAAAGGTGAGTTGGGGTGCTGCATAAAACCAGAGATTGAAATGAGCACAGATAAAGTTCCTTAAGCCAAATATGGAATAGACAAGAGCTACTCCTTGCTCAACGAAATGGACTCAACACCGCATATTAAATGCCTAAGAATGTACCTGACTAGTAAGTATCTTAAAACCTATGGATTGCTATGTCTCCGAAAGAGAATCAAGCATGTGTACAGGGGCATAAACGCAGCAGTGATAGGATTGGAGAGGTTCGGTGAGCAAATGAAGACCCTTTGAAGTCATATTGCATGGTACCCATTCCACGGGTTTCAACTACCCAGGTTTAAGGTATTCTTCCTTCAGCTAAAACATGCATGTGGAACCTAGAGTATGATCAACCATGTGATCGGGAGACGTGTTCAAATATGTCTCAGTTTTCGTACCCTGGTACTCGGGTGCAACATTCCAGACGCTTTACTAACACCCTCCCGACTTGGAGAGTCAGTCCCTTTAACCTCCTGTTTGGCCCAGTTTGCAATTTCTGCGGAAGATGAACAGGAATAGCGAGAACCAATGAGAGACTAGCTGGAAGGTGTCTGGACGGGCAAATTTAACTCTCATTTCCCACCAGGAAGAGGAATTAACCAAAGGCTCAGCGTGCCGTGCCGGAACCAGATTAGGGCCTGAAGCCATCCTGCGGTGTTGCGGCCAGCTCAAAAGAAAGCGAGTTGAAGAAAGGAGCTCAGGGGCACTGTAATTCACAAACCTGCAGAGTTATAAATGACAGCTATCGTCCAAAAATATACTGAAGTAAGGCTGCCCAGAGGACTTGAAAGCGGGGCAGAATTGCAGGAAACCGATTTCAGGAGGCAGACTGGAATTGCATTGAAAGCATAGGAAAAGAGGCAGAACGTCCACAATGATGCACTTGGCCAAAAAGGGCGTATGCGTTTTTTCCTGAATATATTCAGGAAAAAACGCATACGCCCTTTTTGGCCAACCAAGCAAGCTTGCAAAGGAAATCTGCACTACAATGAAGTCTCACTTCCCCCCGGTCAAAAGGGCCATCTGAAAAAAGTGTAAAATCCAGAAAGGCAGGACAGGCCATGGAGAACTGGGAGCCTTGTTATGCTGATGGGCGGGATGTAAATTGCCAACAGACACTCGGGAGAAGTGTATGGTGTTTCCTGAAACATCTAAAAAACAAAGCAACAGAGCCTAGGGCACTTCCACTTATGGTCCTATAGCTTAGGGAAATTAAAATCAAAAAGACACAGCCACCCCAAAGTTTGGGACGCCTCTGTTTACAAGAACCTCGTTTACCGTACGAGTTCAACATCGCAGAAAGTGAAAAATGGATAAAGAAGTTGTGGTATTTACTTACAAAGCAATATCACTCAGCAATGAAATCTATGTCATCAGGCCCTTAGCAGCACAATGAGTGGATTCAGGTATGATGATTCTAACTGAAATAAGTCACACAGAAAAAGAAACATCATAAGATATCAGTAATACACGGAATGTAAACTTGGCTACACAGGAACTGAATTACAGAACAGAACAGGGTCTCAAATTTAGAAAACCAACTTATGCTTGCTTAAGGGGAAAGGTGAGTTGGGGTGCTGCATAAAACCAGAGATTGAAATGAGCACAGATAAAGTTCCTTAAGCCAAATATGGAATAGACAAGAGCTACTCCTTGCTCAACGAAATGGACTCAACACCGCATATTAAATGCCTAAGAATGTACCTGACTAGTAAGTATCTTAAAACCTATGGATTGCTATGTCTCCGAAAGAGAATCAAGCATGTGTACAGGGGCATAAACGCAGCAGTGATAGGATTGGAGAGGTTCGGTGAGCAAATGAAGACCCTTTGAAGTCATATTGCATGGTACCCATTCCACGGGTTTCAACTACCCAGGTTTAAGGTATTCTTCCTTCAGCTAAAACATGCATGTGGAACCTAGAGTATGATCAACCATGTGATCGGGAGACGTGTTCAAATATGTCTCAGTTTTCCTCCCCTGGTACTCGGGTGCAACATTCCAGACGCTTTACTAACACCCTCCCGACTTGGAGAGTCAGTCCCTTTAACCTCCTGTTTGGCCCAGTTTGCAATTTCTGCGGAAGATGAACAGGAATAGCGAGAACCAATGAGAGACTAGCTGGAAGGTGTCTGGACGGGCAAATTTAACTCTCATTTCCCACCAGGAAGAGGAATTAACCAAAGGCTCAGCGTGCCGTGCCGGAACCAGATTAGGGCCTGAAGCCATCCTGCGGTGTTGCGGCCAGCTCAAAAGAAAGCGAGTTGAAGAAAGGAGCTCAGGGGCACTGTAATTCACAAACCTGCAGAGTTATAAATGACAGCTATCGTCCAAAAATATACTGAAGTAAGGCTGCCCAGAGGACTTGAAAGCGGGGCAGAATTGCAGGAAACCGATTTCAGGAGGCAGACTGGAATTGCATTGAAAGCATAGGAAAAGAGGCAGAACGTCCACAATGATGCACTTGGCCAAAAAGGGCGTATGCGTTTTTTCCTGAATATATTCAGGAAAAAACGCATACGCCCTTTTTGGCCAACCAAGCAAGCTTGCAAAGGAAATCTGCACTACAATGAAGTCTCACTTCCCCCCGGTCAAAAGGGCCATCTGAAAAAAGTGTAAAATCCAGAAAGGCAGGACAGGCCATGGAGAACTGGGAGCCTTGTTATGCTGATGGGCGGGATGTAAATTGCCAACAGACACTCGGGAGAAGTGTATGGTGTTTCCTGAAACATCTAAAAAACAAAGCAACAGAGCCTAGGGCACTTCCACTTATGGTCCTATAGCTTAGGGAAATTAAAATCAAAAAGACACAGCCACCCCAAAGTTTGGGACGCCTCTGTTTACAAGAACCTCGTTTACCGTACGAGTTCAACATCGCAGAAAGTGAAAAATGGATAAAGAAGTTGTGGTATTTACTTACAAAGCAATATCACTCAGCAATGAAATCTATGTCATCAGGCCCTTAGCAGCACAATGAGTGGATTCAGGTATGATGATTCTAACTGAAATAAGTCACACAGAAAAAGAAACATCATAAGATATCAGTAATACACGGAATGTAAACTTGGCTACACAGGAACTGAATTACAGAACAGAACAGGGTCTCAAATTTAGAAAACCAACTTATGCTTGCTTAAGGGGAAAGGTGAGTTGGGGTGCTGCATAAAACCAGAGATTGAAATGAGCACAGATAAAGTTCCTTAAGCCAAATATGGAATAGACAAGAGCTACTCCTTGCTCAACGAAATGGACTCAACACCGCATATTAAATGCCTAAGAATGTACCTGACTAGTAAGTATCTTAAAACCTATGGATTGCTATGTCTCCGAAAGAGAATCAAGCATGTGTACAGGGGCATAAACGCAGCAGTGATAGGATTGGAGAGGTTCGGTGAGCAAATGAAGACCCTTTGAAGTCATATTGCATGGTACCCATTCCACGGGTTTCAACTACCCAGGTTTAAGGTATTCTTCCTTCAGCTAAAACATGCATGTGGAACCTAGAGTATGATCAACCATGTGATCGGGAGACGTGTTCAAATATGTCTCAGTTTTCGTACCCTGGTACTCGGGTGCAACATTCCAGACGCTTTACTAACACCCTCCCGACTTGGAGAGTCAGTCCCTTTAACCTCCTGTTTGGCCCAGTTTGCAATTTCTGCGGAAGATGAACAGGAATAGCGAGAACCAATGAGAGACTAGCTGGAAGGTGTCTGGACGGGCAAATTTAACTCTCATTTCCCACCAGGAAGAGGAATTAACCAAAGGCTCAGCGTGCCGTGTCGGAACCAGATTAGGGCCTGAAGCCATCCTGCGGTGTTGCGGCCAGCTCAAAAGAAAGCGAGTTGAAGAAAGGAGCTCAGGGGCACTGTAATTCACAAACCTGCAGAGTTATAAATGACAGCTATCGTCCAAAAATATACTGAAGTAAGGCTGCCCAGAGGACTTGAAAGCGGGGCAGAATTGCAGGAAACCGATTTCAGGAGGCAGACTGGAATTGCATTGAAAGCATAGGAAAAGAGGCAGAACGTCCACAATGATGCACTTGGCCAAAAAGGGCGTATGCGTTTTTTCCTGAATATATTCAGGAAAAAACGCATACGCCCTTTTTGGCCAACCAAGCAAGCTTGCAAAGGAAATCTGCACTACAATGAAGTCTCACTTCCCCCCGGTCAAAAGGGCCATCTGAAAAAAGTGTAAAATCCAGAAAGGCAGGACAGGCCATGGAGAACTGGGAGCCTTGTTATGCTGATGGGCGGGATGTAAATTGCCAACAGACACTCGGGAGAAGTGTATGGTGTTTCCTGAAACATCTAAAAAACAAAGCAACAGAGCCTAGGGCACTTCCACTTATGGTCCTATAGCTTAGGGAAATTAAAATCAAAAAGACACAGCCACCCCAAAGTTTGGGACGCCTCTGTTTACAAGAACCTCGTTTACCGTACAAGTTCAACATCGCAGAAAGTGAAAAATGGATAAAGAAGTTGTGGTATTTACTTACAAAGCAATATCACTCAGCAATGAAATCTATGTCATCAGGCCCTTAGCAGCACAATGAGTGGATTCAGGTATGATGATTCTAACTGAAATAAGTCACACAGAAAAAGAAACATCATAAGATATCAGTAATACACGGAATGTAAACTTGGCTACACAGGAACTGAATTACAGAACAGAACAGGGTCTCAAATTTAGAAAACCAACTTATGCTTGCTTAAGGGGAAAGGTGAGTTGGGGTGCTGCATAAAACCAGAGATTGAAATGAGCACAGATAAAGTTCCTTAAGCCAAATATGGAATAGACAAGAGCTACTCCTTGCTCAACGAAATGGACTCAACACCGCATATTAAATGCCTAAGAATGTACCTGACTAGTAAGTATCTTAAAACCTATGGATTGCTATGTCTCCGAAAGAGAATCAAGCATGTGTACAGGGGCATAAACGCAGCAGTGATAGGATTGGAGAGGTTCGGTGAGCAAATGAAGACCCTTTGAAGTCATATTGCATGGTACCCATTCCACGGGTTTCAACTACCCAGGTTTAAGGTATTCTTCCTTCAGCTAAAACATGCATGTGGAACCTAGAGTATGATCAACCATGTGATCGGGAGACGTGTTCAAATATGTCTCAGTTTTCGTACCCTGGTACTCGGGTGCAACATTCCAGACGCTTTACTAACACCCTCCCGACTTGGAGAGTCAGTCCCTTTAACCTCCTGTTTGGCCCAGTTTGCAATTTCTGCGGAAGATGAACAGGAATAGCGAGAACCAATGAGAGACTAGCTGGAAGGTGTCTGGACGGGCAAATTTAACTCTCATTTCCCACCAGGAAGAGGAATTAACCAAAGGCTCAGCGTGCCGTGCCGGAACCAGATTAGGGCCTGAAGCCATCCTGCGGTGTTGCGGCCAGCTCAAAAGAAAGCGAGTTGAAGAAAGGAGCTCAGGGGCACTGTAATTCACAAACCTGCAGAGTTATAAATGACAGCTATCGTCCAAAAATATACTGAAGTAAGGCTGCCCAGAGGACTTGAAAGCGGGGCAGAATTGCAGGAAACCGATTTCAGGAGGCAGACTGGAATTGCATTGAAAGCATAGGAAAAGAGGCAGAACGTCCACAATGATGCACTTGGCCAAAAAGGGCGTATGCGTTTTTTCCTGAATATATTCAGGAAAAAACGCATACGCCCTTTTTGGCCAACCAAGCAAGCTTGCAAAGGAAATCTGCACTACAATGAAGTCTCACTTCCCCCCGGTCAAAAGGGCCATCTGAAAAAAGTGTAAAATCCAGAAAGGCAGGACAGGCCATGGAGAACTGGGAGCCTTGTTATGCTGATGGGCGGGATGTAAATTGCCAACAGACACTCGGGAGAAGTGTATGGTGTTTCCTGAAACATCTAAAAAACAAAGCAACAGAGCCTAGGGCACTTCCACTTATGGTCCTATAGCTTAGGGAAATTAAAATCAAAAAGACACAGCCACCCCAAAGTTTGGGACGCCTCTGTTTACAAGAACCTCGTTTACCGTACAAGTTCAACATCGCAGAAAGTGAAAAATGGATAAAGAAGTTGTGGTATTTACTTACAAAGCAATATCACTCAGCAATGAAATCTATGTCATCAGGCCCTTAGCAGCACAATGAGTGGATTCAGGTATGATGATTCTAACTGAAATAAGTCACACAGAAAAAGAAACATCATAAGATATCAGTAATACACGGAATGTAAACTTGGCTACACAGGAACTGAATTACAGAACAGAACAGGGTCTCAAATTTAGAAAACCAACTTATGCTTGCTTAAGGGGAAAGGTGAGTTGGGGTGCTGCATAAAACCAGAGATTGAAATGAGCACAGATAAAGTTCCTTAAGCCAAATATGGAATAGACAAGAGCTACTCCTTGCTCAACGAAATGGACTCAACACCGCATATTAAATGCCTAAGAATGTACCTGACTAGTAAGTATCTTAAAACCTATGGATTGCTATGTCTCCGAAAGAGAATCAAGCATGTGTACAGGGGCATAAACGCAGCAGTGATAGGATTGGAGAGGTTCGGTGAGCAAATGAAGACCCTTTGAAGTCATATTGCATGGTACCCATTCCACGGGTTTCAACTACCCAGGTTTAAGGTATTCTTCCTTCAGCTAAAACATGCATGTGGAACCTAGAGTATGATCAACCATGTGATCGGGAGACGTGTTCAAATATGTCTCAGTTTTCCTCCCCTGGTACTCGGGTGCAACATTCCAGACGCTTTACTAACACCCTCCCGACTTGGAGAGTCAGTCCCTTTAACCTCCTGTTTGGCCCAGTTTGCAATTTCTGCGGAAGATGAACAGGAATAGCGAGAACCAATGAGAGACTAGCTGGAAGGTGTCTGGACGGGCAAATTTAACTCTCATTTCCCACCAGGAAGAGGAATTAACCAAAGGCTCAGCGTGCCGTGCCGGAACCAGATTAGGGCCTGAAGCCATCCTGCGGTGTTGCGGCCAGCTCAAAAGAAAGCGAGTTGAAGAAAGGAGCTCAGGGGCACTGTAATTCACAAACCTGCAGAGTTATAAATGACAGCTATCGTCCAAAAATATACTGAAGTAAGGCTGCCCAGAGGACTTGAAAGCGGGGCAGAATTGCAGGAAACCGATTTCAGGAGGCAGACTGGAATTGCATTGAAAGCATAGGAAAAGAGGCAGAACGTCCACAATGATGCACTTGGCCAAAAAGGGCGTATGCGTTTTTTCCTGAATATATTCAGGAAAAAACGCATACGCCCTTTTTGGCCAACCAAGCAAGCTTGCAAAGGAAATCTGCACTACAATGAAGTCTCACTTCCCCCCGGTCAAAAGGGCCATCTGAAAAAAGTGTAAAATCCAGAAAGGCAGGACAGGCCATGGAGAACTGGGAGCCTTGTTATGCTGATGGGCGGGATGTAAATTGCCAACAGACACTCGGGAGAAGTGTATGGTGTTTCCTGAAACATCTAAAAAACAAAGCAACAGAGCCTAGGGCACTTCCACTTATGGTCCTATAGCTTAGGGAAATTAAAATCAAAAAGACACGGCCACCCCAAAGTTTGGGACGCCTCTGTTTACAAGAACCTCGTTTACCGTACAAGTTCAACATCGCAGAAAGTGAAAAATGGATAAAGAAGTTGTGGTATTTACTTACAAAGCAATATCACTCAGCAATGAAATCTATGTCATCAGGCCCTTAGCAGCACAATGAGTGGATTCAGGTATGATGATTCTAACTGAAATAAGTCACACAGAAAAAGAAACATCATAAGATATCAGTAATACACGGAATGTAAACTTGGCTACACAGGAACTGAATTACAGAACAGAACAGGGTCTCAAATTTAGAAAACCAACTTATGCTTGCTTAAGGGGAAAGGTGAGTTGGGGTGCTGCATAAAACCAGAGATTGAAATGAGCACAGATAAAGTTCCTTAAGCCAAATATGGAATAGACAAGAGCTACTCCTTGCTCAACGAAATGGACTCAACACCGCATATTAAATGCCTAAGAATGTACCTGACTAGTAAGTATCTTAAAACCTATGGATTGCTATGTCTCCGAAAGAGAATCAAGCATGTGTACAGGGGCATAAACGCAGCAGTGATAGGATTGGAGAGGTTCGGTGAGCAAATGAAGACCCTTTGAAGTCATATTGCATGGTACCCATTCCACGGGTTTCAACTACCCAGGTTTAAGGTATTCTTCCTTCAGCTAAAACATGCATGTGGAACCTAGAGTATGATCAACCATGTGATCGGGAGACGTGTTCAAATATGTCTCAGTTTTCGTACCCTGGTACTCGGGTGCAACATTCCAGACGCTTTACTAACACCCTCCCGACTTGGAGAGTCAGTCCCTTTAACCTCCTGTTTGGCCCAGTTTGCAATTTCTGCGGAAGATGAACAGGAATAGCGAGAACCAATGAGAGACTAGCTGGAAGGTGTCTGGACGGGCAAATTTAACTCTCATTTCCCACCAGGAAGAGGAATTAACCAAAGGCTCAGCGTGCCGTGCCGGAACCAGATTAGGGCCTGAAGCCATCCTGCGGTGTTGCGGCCAGCTCAAAAGAAAGCGAGTTGAAGAAAGGAGCTCAGGGGCACTGTAATTCACAAACCTGCAGAGTTATAAATGACAGCTATCGTCCAAAAATATACTGAAGTAAGGCTGCCCAGAGGACTTGAAAGCGGGGCAGAATTGCAGGAAACCGATTTCAGGAGGCAGACTGGAATTGCATTGAAAGCATAGGAAAAGAGGCAGAACGTCCACAATGATGCACTTGGCCAAAAAGGGCGTATGCGTTTTTTCCTGAATATATTCAGGAAAAAACGCATACGCCCTTTTTGGCCAACCAAGCAAGCTTGCAAAGGAAATCTGCACTACAATGAAGTCTCACTTCCCCCCGGTCAAAAGGGCCATCTGAAAAAAGTGTAAAATCCAGAAAGGCAGGACAGGCCATGGAGAACTGGGAGCCTTGTTATGCTGATGGGCGGGATGTAAATTGCCAACAGACACTCGGGAGAAGTGTATGGTGTTTCCTGAAACATCTAAAAAACAAAGCAACAGAGCCTAGGGCACTTCCACTTATGGTCCTATAGCTTAGGGAAATTAAAATCAAAAAGACACGGCCACCCCAAAGTTTGGGACGCCTCTGTTTACAAGAACCTCGTTTACCGTACAAGTTCAACATCGCAGAAAGTGAAAAATGGATAAAGAAGTTGTGGTATTTACTTACAAAGCAATATCACTCAGCAATGAAATCTATGTCATCAGGCCCTTAGCAGCACAATGAGTGGATTCAGGTATGATGATTCTAACTGAAATAAGTCACACAGAAAAAGAAACATCATAAGATATCAGTAATACACGGAATGTAAACTTGGCTACACAGGAACTGAATTACAGAACAGAACAGGGTCTCAAATTTAGAAAACCAACTTATGCTTGCTTAAGGGGAAAGGTGAGTTGGGGTGCTGCATAAAACCAGAGATTGAAATGAGCACAGATAAAGTTCCTTAAGCCAAATATGGAATAGACAAGAGCTACTCCTTGCTCAACGAAATGGACTCAACACCGCATATTAAATGCCTAAGAATGTACCTGACTAGTAAGTATCTTAAAACCTATGGATTGCTATGTCTCCGAAAGAGAATCAAGCATGTGTACAGGGGCATAAACGCAGCAGTGATAGGATTGGAGAGGTTCGGTGAGCAAATGAAGACCCTTTGAAGTCATATTGCATGGTACCCATTCCACGGGTTTCAACTACCCAGGTTTAAGGTATTCTTCCTTCAGCTAAAACATGCATGTGGAACCTAGAGTATGATCAACCATGTGATCGGGAGACGTGTTCAAATATGTCTCAGTTTTCGTACCCTGGTACTCGGGTGCAACATTCCAGACGCTTTACTAACACCCTCCCGACTTGGAGAGTCAGTCCCTTTAACCTCCTGTTTGGCCCAGTTTGCAATTTCTGCGGAAGATGAACAGGAATAGCGAGAACCAATGAGAGACTAGCTGGAAGGTGTCTGGACGGGCAAATTTAACTCTCATTTCCCACCAGGAAGAGGAATTAACCAAAGGCTCAGCGTGCCGTGCCGGAACCAGATTAGGGCCTGAAGCCATCCTGCGGTGTTGCGGCCAGCTCAAAAGAAAGCGAGTTGAAGAAAGGAGCTCAGGGGCACTGTAATTCACAAACCTGCAGAGTTATAAATGACAGCTATCGTCCAAAAATATACTGAAGTAAGGCTGCCCAGAGGACTTGAAAGCGGGGCAGAATTGCAGGAAACCGATTTCAGGAGGCAGACTGGAATTGCATTGAAAGCATAGGAAAAGAGGCAGAACGTCCACAATGATGCACTTGGCCAAAAAGGGCGTATGCGTTTTTTCCTGAATATATTCAGGAAAAAACGCATACGCCCTTTTTGGCCAACCAAGCAAGCTTGCAAAGGAAATCTGCACTACAATGAAGTCTCACTTCCCCCCGGTCAAAAGGGCCATCTGAAAAAAGTGTAAAATCCAGAAAGGCAGGACAGGCCATGGAGAACTGGGAGCCTTGTTATGCTGATGGGCGGGATGTAAATTGCCAACAGACACTCGGGAGAAGTGTATGGTGTTTCCTGAAACATCTAAAAAACAAAGCAACAGAGCCTAGGGCACTTCCACTTATGGTCCTATAGCTTAGGGAAATTAAAATCAAAAAGACACGGCCACCCCAAAGTTTGGGACGCCTCTGTTTACAAGAACCTCGTTTACCGTACAAGTTCAACATCGCAGAAAGTGAAAAATGGATAAAGAAGTTGTGGTATTTACTTACAAAGCAATATCACTCAGCAATGAAATCTATGTCATCAGGCCCTTAGCAGCACAATGAGTGGATTCAGGTATGATGATTCTAACTGAAATAAGTCACACAGAAAAAGAAACATCATAAGATATCAGTAATACACGGAATGTAAACTTGGCTACACAGGAACTGAATTACAGAACAGAACAGGGTCTCAAATTTAGAAAACCAACTTATGCTTGCTTAAGGGGAAAGGTGAGTTGGGGTGCTGCATAAAACCAGAGATTGAAATGAGCACAGATAAAGTTCCTTAAGCCAAATATGGAATAGACAAGAGCTACTCCTTGCTCAACGAAATGGACTCAACACCGCATATTAAATGCCTAAGAATGTACCTGACTAGTAAGTATCTTAAAACCTATGGATTGCTATGTCTCCGAAAGAGAATCAAGCATGTGTACAGGGGCATAAACGCAGCAGTGATAGGATTGGAGAGGTTCGGTGAGCAAATGAAGACCCTTTGAAGTCATATTGCATGGTACCCATTCCACGGGTTTCAACTACCCAGGTTTAAGGTATTCTTCCTTCAGCTAAAACATGCATGTGGAACCTAGAGTATGATCAACCATGTGATCGGGAGACGTGTTCAAATATGTCTCAGTTTTCGTACCCTGGTACTCGGGTGCAACATTCCAGACGCTTTACTAACACCCTCCCGACTTGGAGAGTCAGTCCCTTTAACCTCCTGTTTGGCCCAGTTTGCAATTTCTGCGGAAGATGAACAGGAATAGCGAGAACCAATGAGAGACTAGCTGGAAGGTGTCTGGACGGGCAAATTTAACTCTCATTTCCCACCAGGAAGAGGAATTAACCAAAGGCTCAGCGTGCCGTGCCGGAACCAGATTAGGGCCTGAAGCCATCCTGCGGTGTTGCGGCCAGCTCAAAAGAAAGCGAGTTGAAGAAAGGAGCTCAGGGCCACTGTAATTCACAAACCTGCAGAGTTATAAATGACAGCTATCGTCCAAAAATATACTGAAGTAAGGCTGCCCAGAGGACTTGAAAGCGGGGCAGAATTGCAGGAAACCGATTTCAGGAGGCAGACTGGAATTGCATTGAAAGCATAGGAAAAGAGGCAGAACGTCCACAATGATGCACTTGGCCAAAAAGGGCGTATGCGTTTTTTCCTGAATATATTCAGGAAAAAACGCATACGCCCTTTTTGGCCAACCAAGCAAGCTTGCAAAGGAAATCTGCACTACAATGAAGTCTCACTTCCCCCCGGTCAAAAGGGCCATCTGAAAAAAGTGTAAAATCCAGAAAGGCAGGACAGGCCATGGAGAACTGGGAGCCTTGTTATGCTGATGGGCGGGATGTAAATTGCCAACAGACACTCGGGAGAAGTGTATGGTGTTTCCTGAAACATCTAAAAAACAAAGCAACAGAGCCTAGGGCACTTCCACTTATGGTCCTATAGCTTAGGGAAATTAAAATCAAAAAGACACAGCCACCCCAAAGTTTGGGACGCCTCTGTTTACAAGAACCTCGTTTACCGTACAAGTTCAACATCGCAGAAAGTGAAAAATGGATAAAGAAGTTGTGGTATTTACTTACAAAGCAATATCACTCAGCAATGAAATCTATGTCATCAGGCCCTTAGCAGCACAATGAGTGGATTCAGGTATGATGATTCTAACTGAAATAAGTCACACAGAAAAAGAAACATCATAAGATATCAGTAATACACGGAATGTAAACTTGGCTACACAGGAACTGAATTACAGAACAGAACAGGGTCTCAAATTTAGAAAACCAACTTATGCTTGCTTAAGGGGAAAGGTGAGTTGGGGTGCTGCATAAAACCAGAGATTGAAATGAGCACAGATAAAGTTCCTTAAGCCAAATATGGAATAGACAAGAGCTACTCCTTGCTCAACGAAATGGACTCAACACCGCATATTAAATGCCTAAGAATGTACCTGACTAGTAAGTATCTTAAAACCTATGGATTGCTATGTCTCCGAAAGAGAATCAAGCATGTGTACAGGGGCATAAACGCAGCAGTGATAGGATTGGAGAGGTTCGGTGAGCAAATGAAGACCCTTTGAAGTCATATTGCATGGTACCCATTCCACGGGTTTCAACTACCCAGGTTTAAGGTATTCTTCCTTCAGCTAAAACATGCATGTGGAACCTAGAGTATGATCAACCATGTGATCGGGAGACGTGTTCAAATATGTCTCAGTTTTCGTACCCTGGTACTCGGGTGCAACATTCCAGACGCTTTACTAACACCCTCCCGACTTGGAGAGTCAGTCCCTTTAACCTCCTGTTTGGCCCAGTTTGCAATTTCTGCGGAAGATGAACAGGAATAGCGAGAACCAATGAGAGACTAGCTGGAAGGTGTCTGGACGGGCAAATTTAACTCTCATTTCCCACCAGGAAGAGGAATTAACCAAAGGCTCAGCGTGCCGTGCCGGAACCAGATTAGGGCCTGAAGCCATCCTGCGGTGTTGCGGCCAGCTCAAAAGAAAGCGAGTTGAAGAAAGGAGCTCAGGGGCACTGTAATTCACAAACCTGCAGAGTTATAAATGACAGCTATCGTCCAAAAATATACTGAAGTAAGGCTGCCCAGAGGACTTGAAAGCGGGGCAGAATTGCAGGAAACCGATTTCAGGAGGCAGACTGGAATTGCATTGAAAGCATAGGAAAAGAGGCAGAACGTCCACAATGATGCACTTGGCCAAAAAGGGCGTATGCGTTTTTTCCTGAATATATTCAGGAAAAAACGCATACGCCCTTTTTGGCCAACCAAGCAAGCTTGCAAAGGAAATCTGCACTACAATGAAGTCTCACTTCCCCCCGGTCAAAAGGGCCATCTGAAAAAAGTGTAAAATCCAGAAAGGCAGGACAGGCCATGGAGAACTGGGAGCCTTGTTATGCTGATGGGCGGGATGTAAATTGCCAACAGACACTCGGGAGAAGTGTATGGTGTTTCCTGAAACATCTAAAAAACAAAGCAACAGAGCCTAGGGCACTTCCACTTATGGTCCTATAGCTTAGGGAAATTAAAATCAAAAAGACACGGCCACCCCAAAGTTTGGGACGCCTCTGTTTACAAGAACCTCGTTTACCGTACAAGTTCAACATCGCAGAAAGTGAAAAATGGATAAAGAAGCTGTGGTATTTACTTACAAAGCAATATCACTCAGCAATGAAATCTATGTCATCAGGCCCTTAGCAGCACAATGAGTGGATTCAGGTATGATGATTCTAACTGAAATAAGTCACACAGAAAAAGAAACATCATAAGATATCAGTAATACACGGAATGTAAACTTGGCTACACAGGAACTGAATTACAGAACAGAACAGGGTCTCAAATTTAGAAAACCAACTTATGCTTGCTTAAGGGGAAAGGTGAGTTGGGGTGCTGCATAAAACCAGAGATTGAAATGAGCACAGATAAAGTTCCTTAAGCCAAATATGGAATAGACAAGAGCTACTCCTTGCTCAACGAAATGGACTCAACACCGCATATTAAATGCCTAAGAATGTACCTGACTAGTAAGTATCTTAAAACCTATGGATTGCTATGTCTCCGAAAGAGAATCAAGCATGTGTACAGGGGCATAAACGCAGCAGTGATAGGATTGGAGAGGTTCGGTGAGCAAATGAAGACCCTTTGAAGTCATATTGCATGGTACCCATTCCACGGGTTTCAACTACCCAGGTTTAAGGTATTCTTCCTTCAGCTAAAACATGCATGTGGAACCTAGAGTATGATCAACCATGTGATCGGGAGACGTGTTCAAATATGTCTCAGTTTTCGTACCCTGGTACTCGGGTGCAACATTCCAGACGCTTTACTAACACCCTCCCGACTTGGAGAGTCAGTCCCTTTAACCTCCTGTTTGGCCCAGTTTGCAATTTCTGCGGAAGATGAACAGGAATAGCGAGAACCAATGAGAGACTAGCTGGAAGGTGTCTGGACGGGCAAATTTAACTCTCATTTCCCACCAGGAAGAGGAATTAACCAAAGGCTCAGCGTGCCGTGCCGGAACCAGATTAGGGCCTGAAGCCATCCTGCGGTGTTGCGGCCAGCTCAAAAGAAAGCGAGTTGAAGAAAGGAGCTCAGGGGCACTGTAATTCACAAACCTGCAGAGTTATAAATGACAGCTATCGTCCAAAAATATACTGAAGTAAGGCTGCCCAGAGGACTTGAAAGCGGGGCAGAATTGCAGGAAACCGATTTCAGGAGGCAGACTGGAATTGCATTGAAAGCATAGGAAAAGAGGCAGAACGTCCACAATGATGCACTTGGCCAAAAAGGGCGTATGCGTTTTTTCCTGAATATATTCAGGAAAAAACGCATACGCCCTTTTTGGCCAACCAAGCAAGCTTGCAAAGGAAATCTGCACTACAATGAAGTCTCACTTCCCCCCGGTCAAAAGGGCCATCTGAAAAAAGTGTAAAATCCAGAAAGGCAGGACAGGCCATGGAGAACTGGGAGCCTTGTTATGCTGATGGGCGGGATGTAAATTGCCAACAGACACTCGGGAGAAGTGTATGGTGTTTCCTGAAACATCTAAAAAACAAAGCAACAGAGCCTAGGGCACTTCCACTTATGGTCCTATAGCTTAGGGAAATTAAAATCAAAAAGACACGGCCACCCCAAAGTTTGGGACGCCTCTGTTTACAAGAACCTCGTTTACCGTACAAGTTCAACATCGCAGAAAGTGAAAAATGGATAAAGAAGTTGTGGTATTTACTTACAAAGCAATATCACTCAGCAATGAAATCTATGTCATCAGGCCCTTAGCAGCACAATGAGTGGATTCAGGTATGATGATTCTAACTGAAATAAGTCACACAGAAAAAGAAACATCATAAGATATCAGTAATACACGGAATGTAAACTTGGCTACACAGGAACTGAATTACAGAACAGAACAGGGTCTCAAATTTAGAAAACCAACTTATGCTTGCTTAAGGGGAAAGGTGAGTTGGGGTGCTGCATAAAACCAGAGATTGAAATGAGCACAGATAAAGTTCCTTAAGCCAAATATGGAATAGACAAGAGCTACTCCTTGCTCAACGAAATGGACTCAACACCGCATATTAAATGCCTAAGAATGTACCTGACTAGTAAGTATCTTAAAACCTATGGATTGCTATGTCTCCGAAAGAGAATCAAGCATGTGTACAGGGGCATAAACGCAGCAGTGATAGGATTGGAGAGGTTCGGTGAGCAAATGAAGACCCTTTGAAGTCATATTGCATGGTACCCATTCCACGGGTTTCAACTACCCAGGTTTAAGGTATTCTTCCTTCAGCTAAAACATGCATGTGGAACCTAGAGTATGATCAACCATGTGATCGGGAGACGTGTTCAAATATGTCTCAGTTTTCGTACCCTGGTACTCGGGTGCAACATTCCAGACGCTTTACTAACACCCTCCCGACTTGGAGAGTCAGTCCCTTTAACCTCCTGTTTGGCCCAGTTTGCAATTTCTGCGGAAGATGAACAGGAATAGCGAGAACCAATGAGAGACTAGCTGGAAGGTGTCTGGACGGGCAAATTTAACTCTCATTTCCCACCAGGAAGAGGAATTAACCAAAGGCTCAGCGTGCCGTGCCGGAACAAGATTAGGGCCTGAAGCCATCCTGCGGTGTTGCGGCCAGCTCAAAAGAAAGCGAGTTGAAGAAAGGAGCTCAGGGGCACTGTAATTCACAAACCTGCAGAGTTATAAATGACAGCTATCGTCCAAAAATATACTGAAGTAAGGCTGCCAAGAGGACTTGAAAGCGGGGCAGAATTGCAGGAAACCGATTTCAGGAGGCAGACTGGAATTGCATTGAAAGCATAGGAAAAGAGGCAGAACGTCCACAATGATGCACTTGGCCAAAAAGGGCGTATGCGTTTTTTCCTGAATATATTCAGGAAAAAACGCATACGCCCTTTTTGGCCAACCAAGCAAGCTTGCAAAGGAAATCTGCACTACAATGAAGTCTCACTTCCCCCCGGTCAAAAGGGCCATCTGAAAAAAGTGTAAAATCCAGAAAGGCAGGACAGGCCATGGAGAACTGGGAGCCTTGTTATGCTGATGGGCGGGATGTAAATTGCCAACAGACACTCGGGAGAAGTGTATGGTGTTTCCTGAAACATCTAAAAAACAAAGCAACAGAGCCTAGGGCACTTCCACTTATGGTCCTATAGCTTAGGGAAATTAAAATCAAAAAGACACGGCCACCCCAAAGTTTGGGACGCCTCTGTTTACAAGAACCTCGTTTACCGTACAAGTTCAACATCGCAGAAAGTGAAAAATGGATAAAGAAGCTGTGGTATTTACTTACAAAGCAATATCACTCAGCAATGAAATCTATGTCATCAGGCCCTTAGCAGCACAATGAGTGGATTCAGGTATGATGATTCTAACTGAAATAAGTCACACAGAAAAAGAAACATCATAAGATATCAGTAATACACGGAATGTAAACTTGGCTACACAGGAACTGAATTACAGAACAGAACAGGGTCTCAAATTTAGAAAACCAACTTATGCTTGCTTAAGGGGAAAGGTGAGTTGGGGTGCTGCATAAAACCAGAGATTGAAATGAGCACAGATAAAGTTCCTTAAGCCAAATATGGAATAGACAAGAGCTACTCCTTGCTCAACGAAATGGACTCAACACCGCATATTAAATGCCTAAGAATGTACCTGACTAGTAAGTATCTTAAAACCTATGGATTGCTATGTCTCCGAAAGAGAATCAAGCATGTGTACAGGGGCATAAACGCAGCAGTGATAGGATTGGAGAGGTTCGGTGAGCAAATGAAGACCCTTTGAAGTCATATTGCATGGTACCCATTCCACGGGTTTCAACTACCCAGGTTTAAGGTATTCTTCCTTCAGCTAAAACATGCATGTGGAACCTAGAGTATGATCAACCATGTGATCGGGAGACGTGTTCAAATATGTCTCAGTTTTCGTACCCTGGTACTCGGGTGCAACATTCCAGACGCTTTACTAACACCCTCCCGACTTGGAGAGTCAGTCCCTTTAACCTCCTGTTTGGCCCAGTTTGCAATTTCTGCGGAAGATGAACAGGAATAGCGAGAACCAATGAGAGACTAGCTGGAAGGTGTCTGGACGGGCAAATTTAACTCTCATTTCCCACCAGGAAGAGGAATTAACCAAAGGCTCAGCGTGCCGTGCCGGAACCAGATTAGGGCCTGAAGCCATCCTGCGGTGTTGCGGCCAGCTCAAAAGAAAGCGAGTTGAAGAAAGGAGCTCAGGGGCACTGTAATTCACAAACCTGCAGAGTTATAAATGACAGCTATCGTCCAAAAATATACTGAAGTAAGGCTGCCAAGAGGACTTGAAAGCGGGGCAGAATTGCAGGAAACCGATTTCAGGAGGCAGACTGGAATTGCATTGAAAGCATAGGAAAAGAGGCAGAACGTCCACAATGATGCACTTGGCCAAAAAGGGCGTATGCGTTTTTTCCTGAATATATTCAGGAAAAAACGCATACGCCCTTTTTGGCCAACCAAGCAAGCTTGCAAAGGAAATCTGCACTACAATGAAGTCTCACTTCCCCCCGGTCAAAAGGGCCATCTGAAAAAAGTGTAAAATCCAGAAAGGCAGGACAGGCCATGGAGAACTGGGAGCCTTGTTATGCTGATGGGCGGGATGTAAATTGCCAACAGACACTCGGGAGAAGTGTATGGTGTTTCCTGAAACATCTAAAAAACAAAGCAACAGAGCCTAGGGCACTTCCACTTATGGTCCTATAGCTTAGGGAAATTATAATCAAAAAGACACGGCCACCCCAAAGTTTGGGACGCCTCTGTTTACAAGAACCTCGTTTACCGTACAAGTTCAACATCGCAGAAAGTGAAAAATGGATAAAGAAGTTGTGGTATTTACTTACAAAGCAATATCACTCAGCAATGAAATCTATGTCATCAGGCCCTTAGCAGCACAATGAGTGGATTCAGGTATGATGATTCTAACTGAAATAAGTCACACAGAAAAAGAAACATCATAAGATATCAGTAATACACGGAATGTAAACTTGGCTACACAGGAACTGAATTACAGAACAGAACAGGGTCTCAAATTTAGAAAACCAACTTATGCTTGCTTAAGGGGAAAGGTGAGTTGGGGTGCTGCATAAAACCAGAGATTGAAATGAGCACAGATAAAGTTCCTTAAGCCAAATATGGAATAGACAAGAGCTACTCCTTGCTCAACGAAATGGACTCAACACCGCATATTAAATGCCTAAGAATGTACCTGACTAGTAAGTATCTTAAAACCTATGGATTGCTATGTCTCCGAAAGAGAATCAAGCATGTGTACAGGGGCATAAACGCAGCAGTGATAGGATTGGAGAGGTTCGGTGAGCAAATGAAGACCCTTTGAAGTCATATTGCATGGTACCCATTCCACGGGTTTCAACTACCCAGGTTTAAGGTATTCTTCCTTCAGCTAAAACATGCATGTGGAACCTAGAGTATGATCAACCATGTGATCGGGAGACGTGTTCAAATATGTCTCAGTTTTCGTACCCTGGTACTCGGGTGCAACATTCCAGACGCTTTACTAACACCCTCCCGACTTGGAGAGTCAGTCCCTTTAACCTCCTGTTTGGCCCAGTTTGCAATTTCTGCGGAAGATGAACAGGAATAGCGAGAACCAATGAGAGACTAGCTGGAAGGTGTCTGGACGGGCAAATTTAACTCTCATTTCCCACCAGGAAGAGGAATTAACCAAAGGCTCAGCGTGCCGTGCCGGAACCAGATTAGGGCCTGAAGCCATCCTGCGGTGTTGCGGCCAGCTCAAAAGAAAGCGAGTTGAAGAAAGGAGCTCAGGGGCACTGTAATTCACAAACCTGCCGAGTTATAAATGACAGCTATCGTCCAAAAATATACTGAAGTAAGGCTGCCCAGAGGACTTGAAAGCGGGGCAGAATTGCAGGAAACCGATTTCAGGAGGCAGACTGGAATTGCATTGAAAGCATAGGAAAAGAGGCAGAACGTCCACAATGATGCACTTGGCCAAAAAGGGCGTATGCGTTTTTTCCTGAATATATTCAGGAAAAAACGCATACGCCCTTTTTGGCCAACCAAGCAAGCTTGCAAAGGAAATCTGCACTACAATGAAGTCTCACTTCCCCCCGGTCAAAAGGGCCATCTGAAAAAAGTGTAAAATCCAGAAAGGCAGGACAGGCCATGGAGAACTGGGAGCCTTGTTATGCTGATGGGCGGGATGTAAATTGCCAACAGACACTCGGGAGAAGTGTATGGTGTTTCCTGAAACATCTAAAAAACAAAGCAACAGAGCCTAGGGCACTTCCACTTATGGTCCTATAGCTTAGGGAAATTAAAATCAAAAAGACACAGCCACCCCAAAGTTTGGGACGCCTCTGTTTACAAGAACCTCGTTTACCGTACAAGTTCAACATCGCAGAAAGTGAAAAATGGATAAAGAAGTTGTGGTATTTACTTACAAAGCAATATCACTCAGCAATGAAATCTATGTCATCAGGCCCTTAGCAGCACAATGAGTGGATTCAGGTATGATGATTCTAACTGAAATAAGTCACACAGAAAAAGAAACATCATAAGATATCAGTAATACACGGAATGTAAACTTGGCTACACAGGAACTGAATTACAGAACAGAACAGGGTCTCAAATTTAGAAAACCAACTTATGCTTGCTTAAGGGGAAAGGTGAGTTGGGGTGCTGCATAAAACCAGAGATTGAAATGAGCACAGATAAAGTTCCTTAAGCCAAATATGGAATAGACAAGAGCTACTCCTTGCTCAACGAAATGGACTCAACACCGCATATTAAATGCCTAAGAATGTACCTGACTAGTAAGTATCTTAAAACCTATGGATTGCTATGTCTCCGAAAGAGAATCAAGCATGTGTACAGGGGCATAAACGCAGCAGTGATAGGATTGGAGAGGTTCGGTGAGCAAATGAAGACCCTTTGAAGTCATATTGCATGGTACCCATTCCACGGGTTTCAACTACCCAGGTTTAAGGTATTCTTCCTTCAGCTAAAACATGCATGTGGAACCTAGAGTATGATCAACCATGTGATCGGAAGACGTGTTCAAATATGTCTCAGTTTTCGTACCCTGGTACTCGGGTGCAACATTCCAGACGCTTTACTAACACCCTCCCGACTTGGAGAGTCAGTCCCTTTAACCTCCTGTTTGGCCCAGTTTGCAATTTCTGCGGAAGATGAACAGGAATAGCGAGAACCAATGAGAGACTAGCTGGAAGGTGTCTGGACGGGCAAATTTAACTCTCATTTCCCACCAGGAAGAGGAATTAACCAAAGGCTCAGCGTGCCGTGCCGGAACCAGATTAGGGCCTGAAGCCATCCTGCGGTGTTGCGGCCAGCTCAAAAGAAAGCGAGTTGAAGAAAGGAGCTCAGGGGCACTGTAATTCACAAACCTGCAGAGTTATAAATGACAGCTATCGTCCAAAAATATACTGAAGTAAGGCTGCCAAGAGGACTTGAAAGCGGGGCAGAATTGCAGGAAACCGATTTCAGGAGGCAGACTGGAATTGCATTGAAAGCATAGGAAAAGAGGCAGAACGTCCACAATGATGCACTTGGCCAAAAAGGGCGTATGCGTTTTTTCCTGAATATATTCAGGAAAAAACGCATACGCCCTTTTTGGCCAACCAAGCAAGCTTGCAAAGGAAATCTGCACTACAATGAAGTCTCACTTCCCCCCGGTCAAAAGGGCCATCTGAAAAAAGTGTAAAATCCAGAAAGGCAGGACAGGCCATGGAGAACTGGGAGCCTTGTTATGCTGATGGGCGGGATGTAAATTGCCAACAGACACTCGGGAGAAGTGTATGGTGTTTCCTGAAACATCTAAAAAACAAAGCAACAGAGCCTAGGGCACTTCCACTTATGGTCCTATAGCTTAGGGAAATTAAAATCAAAAAGACACAGCCACCCCAAAGTTTGGGATGCCTCTGTTTACAAGAACCTCGTTTACCGTACAAGTTCAACATCGCAGAAAGTGAAAAATGGATAAAGAAGTTGTGGTATTTACTTACAAAGCAATATCACTCAGCAATGAAATCTATGTCATCAGGCCCTTAGCAGCACAATGAGTGGATTCAGGTATGATGATTCTAACTGAAATAAGTCACACAGAAAAAGAAACATCATAAGATATCAGTAATACACGGAATGTAAACTTGGCTACACAGGAACTGAATTACAGAACAGAACAGGGTCTCAAATTTAGAAAACCAACTTATGCTTGCTTAAGGGGAAAGGTGAGTTGGGGTGCTGCATAAAACCAGAGATTGAAATGAGCACAGATAAAGTTCCTTAAGCCAAATATGGAATAGACAAGAGCTACTCCTTGCTCAACGAAATGGACTCAACACCGCATATTAAATGCCTAAGAATGTACCTGACTAGTAAGTATCTTAAAACCTATGGATTGCTATGTCTCCGAAAGAGAATCAAGCATGTGTACAGGGGCATAAACGCAGCAGTGATAGGATTGGAGAGGTTCGGTGAGCAAATGAAGACCCTTTGAAGTCATATTGCATGGTACCCATTCCACGGGTTTCAACTACCCAGGTTTAAGGTATTCTTCCTTCAGCTAAAACATGCATGTGGAACCTAGAGTATGATCAACCATGTGATCGGGAGACGTGTTCAAATATGTCTCAGTTTTCGTACCCTGGTACTCGGGTGCAACATTCCAGACGCTTTACTAACACCCTCCCGACTTGGAGAGTCAGTCCCTTTAACCTCCTGTTTGGCCCAGTTTGCAATTTCTGCGGAAGATGAACAGGAATAGCGAGAACCAATGAGAGACTAGCTGGAAGGTGTCTGGACGGGCAAATTTAACTCTCATTTCCCACCAGGAAGAGGAATTAACCAAAGGCTCAGCGTGCCGTGCCGGAACCAGATTAGGGCCTGAAGCCATCCTGCGGTGTTGCGGCCAGCTCAAAAGAAAGCGAGTTGAAGAAAGGAGCTCAGGGGCACTGTAATTCACAAACCTGCAGAGTTATAAATGACAGCTATCGTCCAAAAATATACTGAAGTAAGGCTGCCCAGAGGACTTGAAAGCGGGGCAGAATTGCAGGAAACCGATTTCAGGAGGCAGACTGGAATTGCATTGAAAGCATAGGAAAAGAGGCAGAACGTCCACAATGATGCACTTGGCCAAAAAGGGCGTATGCGTTTTTTCCTGAATATATTCAGGAAAAAACGCATACGCCCTTTTTGGCCAACCAAGCAAGCTTGCAAAGGAAATCTGCACTACAATGAAGTCTCACTTCCCCCCGGTCAAAAGGGCCATCTGAAAAAAGTGTAAAATCCAGAAAGGCAGGACAGGCCATGGAGAACTGGGAGCCTTGTTATGCTGATGGGCGGGATGTAAATTGCCAACAGACACTCGGGAGAAGTGTATGGTGTTTCCTGAAACATCTAAAAAACAAAGCAACAGAGCCTAGGGCACTTCCACTTATGGTCCTATAGCTTAGGGAAATTAAAATCAAAAAGACACGGCCACCCCAAAGTTTGGGACGCCTCTGTTTACAAGAACCTCGTTTACCGTACAAGTTCAACATCGCAGAAAGTGAAAAATGGATAAAGAAGTTGTGGTATTTACTTACAAAGCAATATCACTCAGCAATGAAATCTATGTCATCAGGCCCTTAGCAGCACAATGAGTGGATTCAGGTATGATGATTCTAACTGAAATAAGTCACACAGAAAAAGAAACATCATAAGATATCAGTAATACACGGAATGTAAACTTGGCTACACAGGAACTGAATTACAGAACAGAACAGGGTCTCAAATTTAGAAAACCAACTTATGCTTGCTTAAGGGGAAAGGTGAGTTGGGGTGCTGCATAAAACCAGAGATTGAAATGAGCACAGATAAAGTTCCTTAAGCCAAATATGGAATAGACAAGAGCTACTCCTTGCTCAACGAAATGGACTCAACACCGCATATTAAATGCCTAAGAATGTACCTGACTAGTAAGTATCTTAAAACCTATGGATTGCTATGTCTCCGAAAGAGAATCAAGCATGTGTACAGGGGCATAAACGCAGCAGTGATAGGATTGGAGAGGTTCGGTGAGCAAATGAAGACCCTTTGAAGTCATATTGCATGGTACCCATTCCACGGGTTTCAACTACCCAGGTTTAAGGTATTCTTCCTTCAGCTAAAACATGCATGTGGAACCTAGAGTATGATCAACCATGTGATCGGGAGACGTGTTCAAATATGTCTCAGTTTTCGTACCCTGGTACTCGGGTGCAACATTCCAGACGCTTTACTAACACCCTCCCGACTTGGAGAGTCAGTCCCTTTAACCTCCTGTTTGGCCCAGTTTGCAATTTCTGCGGAAGATGAACAGGAATAGCGAGAACCAATGAGAGACTAGCTGGAAGGTGTCTGGACGGGCAAATTTAACTCTCATTTCCCACCAGGAAGAGGAATTAACCAAAGGCTCAGCGTGCCGTGCCGGAACCAGATTAGGGCCTGAAGCCATCCTGCGGTGTTGCGGCCAGCTCAAAAGAAAGCGAGTTGAAGAAAGGAGCTCAGGGGCACTGTAATTCACAAACCTGCAGAGTTATAAATGACAGCTATCGTCCAAAAATATACTGAAGTAAGGCTGCCAAGAGGACTTGAAAGCGGGGCAGAATTGCAGGAAACCGATTTCAGGAGGCAGACTGGAATTGCATTGAAAGCATAGGAAAAGAGGCAGAACGTCCACAATGATGCACTTGGCCAAAAAGGGCGTATGCGTTTTTTCCTGAATATATTCAGGAAAAAACGCATACGCCCTTTTTGGCCAACCAAGCAAGCTTGCAAAGGAAATCTGCACTACAATGAAGTCTCACTTCCCCCCGGTCAAAAGGGCCATCTGAAAAAAGTGTAAAATCCAGAAAGGCAGGACAGGCCATGGAGAACTGGGAGCCTTGTTATGCTGATGGGCGGGATGTAAATTGCCAACAGACACTCGGGAGAAGTGTATGGTGTTTCCTGAAACATCTAAAAAACAAAGCAACAGAGCCTAGGGCACTTCCACTTATGGTCCTATAGCTTAGGGAAATTAAAATCAAAAAGACACGGCCACCCCAAAGTTTGGGACGCCTCTGTTTACAAGAACCTCGTTTACCGTACAAGTTCAACATCGCAGAAAGTGAAAAATGGATAAAGAAGTTGTGGTATTTACTTACAAAGCAATATCACTCAGCAATGAAATCTATGTCATCAGGCCCTTAGCAGCACAATGAGTGGATTCAGGTATGATGATTCTAACTGAAATAAGTCACACAGAAAAAGAAACATCATAAGATATCAGTAATACACAGAATGTAAACTTGGCTACACAGGAACTGAATTACAGAACAGAACAGGGTCTCAAATTTAGAAAACCAACTTATGCTTGCTTAAGGGGAAAGGTGAGTTGGGGTGCTGCATAAAACCAGAGATTGAAATGAGCACAGATAAAGTTCCTTAAGCCAAATATGGAATAGACAAGAGCTACTCCTTGCTCAACGAAATGGACTCAACACCGCATATTAAATGCCTAAGAATGTACCTGACTAGTAAGTATCTTAAAACCTATGGATTGCTATGTCTCCGAAAGAGAATCAAGCATGTGTACAGGGGCATAAACGCAGCAGTGATAGGATTGGAGAGGTTCGGTGAGCAAATGAAGACCCTTTGAAGTCATATTGCATGGTACCCATTCCACGGGTTTCAACTACCCAGGTTTAAGGTATTCTTCCTTCAGCTAAAACATGCATGTGGAACCTAGAGTATGATCAACCATGTGATCGGGAGACGTGTTCAAATATGTCTCAGTTTTCGTACCCTGGTACTCGGGTGCAACATTCCAGACGCTTTACTAACACCCTCCCGACTTGGAGAGTCAGTCCCTTTAACCTCCTGTTTGGCCCAGTTTGCAATTTCTGCGGAAGATGAACAGGAATAGCGAGAACCAATGAGAGACTAGCTGGAAGGTGTCTGGACGGGCAAATTTAACTCTCATTTCCCACCAGGAAGAGGAATTAACCAAAGGCTCAGCGTGCCGTGCCGGAACCAGATTAGGGCCTGAAGCCATCCTGCGGTGTTGCGGCCAGCTCAAAAGAAAGCGAGTTGAAGAAAGGAGCTCAGGGGCACTGTAATTCACAAACCTGCAGAGTTATAAATGACAGCTATCGTCCAAAAATATACTGAAGTAAGGCTGCCAAGAGGACTTGAAAGCGGGGCAGAATTGCAGGAAACCGATTTCAGGAGGCAGACTGGAATTGCATTGAAAGCATAGGAAAAGAGGCAGAACGTCCACAATGATGCACTTGGCCAAAAAGGGCGTATGCGTTTTTTCCTGAATATATTCAGGAAAAAACGCATACGCCCTTTTTGGCCAACCAAGCAAGCTTGCAAAGGAAATCTGCACTACAATGAAGTCTCACTTCCCACCGGTCAAAAGGGCCATCTGAAAAAAGTGTAAAATCCAGAAAGGCAGGACAGGCCATGGAGAACTGGGAGCCTTGTTATGCTGATGGGCGGGATGTAAATTGCCAACAGACACTCGGGAGAAGTGTATGGTGTTTCCTGAAACATCTAAAAAACAAAGCAACAGAGCCTAGGGCACTTCCACTTATGGTCCTATAGCTTAGGGAAATTAAAATCAAAAAGACACAGCCACCCCAAAGTTTGGGACGCCTCTGTTTACAAGAACCTCGTTTACCGTACAAGTTCAACATCGCAGAAAGTGAAAAATGGATAAAGAAGTTGTGGTATTTACTTACAAAGCAATATCACTCAGCAATGAAATCTATGTCATCAGGCCCTTAGCAGCACAATGAGTGGATTCAGGTATGATGATTCTAACTGAAATAAGTCACACAGAAAAAGAAACATCATAAGATATCAGTAATACACGGAATGTAAACTTGGCTACACAGGAACTGAATTACAGAACAGAACAGGGTCTCAAATTTAGAAAACCAACTTATGCTTGCTTAAGGGGAAAGGTGAGTTGGGGTGCTGCATAAAACCAGAGATTGAAATGAGCACAGATAAAGTTCCTTAAGCCAAATATGGAATAGACAAGAGCTACTCCTTGCTCAACGAAATGGACTCAACACCGCATATTAAATGCCTAAGAATGTACCTGACTAGTAAGTATCTTAAAACCTATGGATTGCTATGTCTCCGAAAGAGAATCAAGCATGTGTACAGGGGCATAAACGCAGCAGTGATAGGATTGGAGAGGTTCGGTGAGCAAATGAAGACCCTTTGAAGTCATATTGCATGGTACCCATTCCACGGGTTTCAACTACCCAGGTTTAAGGTATTCTTCCTTCAGCTAAAACATGCATGTGGAACCTAGAGTATGATCAACCATGTGATCGGGAGACGTGTTCAAATATGTCTCAGTTTTCGTACCCTGGTACTCGGGTGCAACATTCCAGACGCTTTACTAACACCCTCCCGACTTGGAGAGTCAGTCCCTTTAACCTCCTGTTTGGCCCAGTTTGCAATTTCTGCGGAAGATGAACAGGAATAGCGAGAACCAATGAGAGACTAGCTGGAAGGTGTCTGGACGGGCAAATTTAACTCTCATTTCCCACCAGGAAGAGGAATTAACCAAAGGCTCAGCGTGCCGTGCCGGAACCAGATTAGGGCCTGAAGCCATCCTGCGGTGTTGCGGCCAGCTCAAAAGAAAGCGAGTTGAAGAAAGGAGCTCAGGGGCACTGTAATTCACAAACCTGCAGAGTTATAAATGACAGCTATCGTCCAAAAATATACTGAAGTAAGGCTGCCAAGAGGACTTGAAAGCGGGGCAGAATTGCAGGAAACCGATTTCAGGAGGCAGACTGGAATTGCATTGAAAGCATAGGAAAAGAGGCAGAACGTCCACAATGATGCACTTGGCCAAAAAGGGCGTATGCGTTTTTTCCTGAATATATTCAGGAAAAAACGCATACGCCCTTTTTGGCCAACCAAGCAAGCTTGCAAAGGAAATCTGCACTACAATGAAGTCTCACTTCCCCCCGGTCAAAAGGGCCATCTGAAAAAAGTGTAAAATCCAGAAAGGCAGGACAGGCCATGGAGAACTGGGAGCCTTGTTATGCTGATGGGCGGGATGTAAATTGCCAACAGACACTCGGGAGAAGTGTATGGTGTTTCCTGAAACATCTAAAAAACAAAGCAACAGAGCCTAGGGCACTTCCACTTATGGTCCTATAGCTTAGGGAAATTAAAATCAAAAAGACACAGCCACCCCAAAGTTTGGGACGCCTCTGTTTACAAGAACCTCGTTTACCGTACAAGTTCAACATCGCAGAAAGTGAAAAATGGATAAAGAAGTTGTGGTATTTACTTACAAAGCAATATCACTCAGCAATGAAATCTATGTCATCAGGCCCTTAGCAGCACAATGAGTGGATTCAGGTATGATGATTCTAACTGAAATAAGTCACACAGAAAAAGAAACATCATAAGATATCAGTAATACACGGAATGTAAACTTGGCTACACAGGAACTGAATTACAGAACAGAACAGGGTCTCAAATTTAGAAAACCAACTTATGCTTGCTTAAGGGGAAAGGTGAGTTGGGGTGCTGCATAAAACCAGAGATTGAAATGAGCACAGATAAAGTTCCTTAAGCCAAATATGGAATAGACAAGAGCTACTCCTTGCTCAACGAAATGGACTCAACACCGCATATTAAATGCCTAAGAATGTACCTGACTAGTAAGTATCTTAAAACCTATGGATTGCTATGTCTCCGAAAGAGAATCAAGCATGTGTACAGGGGCATAAACGCAGCAGTGATAGGATTGGAGAGGTTCGGTGAGCAAATGAAGACCCTTTGAAGTCATATTGCATGGTACCCATTCCACGGGTTTCAACTACCCAGGTTTAAGGTATTCTTCCTTCAGCTAAAACATGCATGTGGAACCTAGAGTATGATCAACCATGTGATCGGGAGACGTGTTCAAATATGTCTCAGTTTTCGTACCCTGGTACTCGGGTGCAACATTCCAGACGCTTTACTAACACCCTCCCGACTTGGAGAGTCAGTCCCTTTAACCTCCTGTTTGGCCCAGTTTGCAATTTCTGCGGAAGATGAACAGGAATAGCGAGAACCAATGAGAGACTAGCTGGAAGGTGTCTGGACGGGCAAATTTAACTCTCATTTCCCACCAGGAAGAGGAATTAACCAAAGGCTCAGCGTGCCGTGCCGGAACCAGATTAGGGCCTGAAGCCATCCTGCGGTGTTGCGGCCAGCTCAAAAGAAAGCGAGTTGAAGAAAGGAGCTCAGGGGCACTGTAATTCACAAACCTGCAGAGTTATAAATGACAGCTATCGTCCAAAAATATACTGAAGTAAGGCTGCCAAGAGGACTTGAAAGCGGGGCAGAATTGCAGGAAACCGATTTCAGGAGGCAGACTGGAATTGCATTGAAAGCATAGGAAAAGAGGCAGAACGTCCACAATGATGCACTTGGCCAAAAAGGGCGTATGCGTTTTTTCCTGAATATATTCAGGAAAAAACGCATACGCCCTTTTTGGCCAACCAAGCAAGCTTGCAAAGGAAATCTGCACTACAATGAAGTCTCACTTCCCCCCGGTCAAAAGGGCCATCTGAAAAAAGTGTAAAATCCAGAAAGGCAGGACAGGCCATGGAGAACTGGGAGCCTTGTTATGCTGATGGGCGGGATGTAAATTGCCAACAGACACTCGGGAGAAGTGTATGGTGTTTCCTGAAACATCTAAAAAACAAAGCAACAGAGCCTAGGGCACTTCCACTTATGGTCCTATAGCTTAGGGAAATTAAAATCAAAAAGACACGGCCACCCCAAAGTTTGGGACGCCTCTGTTTACAAGAACCTCGTTTACCGTACAAGTTCAACATCGCAGAAAGTGAAAAATGGATAAAGAAGTTGTGGTATTTACTTACAAAGCAATATCACTCAGCAATGAAATCTATGTCATCAGGCCCTTAGCAGCACAATGAGTGGATTCAGGTATGATGATTCTAACTGAAATAAGTCACACAGAAAAAGAAACATCATAAGATATCAGTAATACACGGAATGTAAACTTGGCTACACAGGAACTGAATTACAGAACAGAACAGGGTCTCAAATTTAGAAAACCAACTTATGCTTGCTTAAGGGGAAAGGTGAGTTGGGGTGCTGCATAAAACCAGAGATTGAAATGAGCACAGATAAAGTTCCTTAAGCCAAATATGGAATAGACAAGAGCTACTCCTTGCTCAACGAAATGGACTCAACACCGCATATTAAATGCCTAAGAATGTACCTGACTAGTAAGTATCTTAAAACCTATGGATTGCTATGTCTCCGAAAGAGAATCAAGCATGTGTACAGGGGCATAAACGCAGCAGTGATAGGATTGGAGAGGTTCGGTGAGCAAATGAAGACCCTTTGAAGTCATATTGCATGGTACCCATTCCACGGGTTTCAACTACCCAGGTTTAAGGTATTCTTCCTTCAGCTAAAACATGCATGTGGAACCTAGAGTATGATCAACCATGTGATCGGGAGACGTGTTCAAATATGTCTCAGTTTTCGTACCCTGGTACTCGGGTGCAACATTCCAGATGCTTTACTAACACCCTCCCGACTTGGAGAGTCAGTCCCTTTAACCTCCTGTTTGGCCCAGTTTGCAATTTCTGCGGAAGATGAACAGGAATAGCGAGAACCAATGAGAGACTAGCTGGAAGGTGTCTGGACGGGCAAATTTAACTCTCATTTCCCACCAGGAAGAGGAATTAACCAAAGGCTCAGCGTGCCGTGCCGGAACCAGATTAGGGCCTGAAGCCATCCTGCGGTGTTGCGGCCAGCTCAAAAGAAAGCGAGTTGAAGAAAGGAGCTCAGGGGCACTGTAATTCACAAACCTGCAGAGTTATAAATGACAGCTATCGTCCAAAAATATACTGAAGTAAGGCTGCCAAGAGGACTTGAAAGCGGGGCAGAATTGCAGGAAACCGATTTCAGGAGGCAGACTGGAATTGCATTGAAAGCATAGGAAAAGAGGCAGAACGTCCACAATGATGCACTTGGCCAAAAAGGGCGTATGCGTTTTTTCCTGAATATATTCAGGAAAAAACGCATACGCCCTTTTTGGCCAACCAAGCAAGCTTGCAAAGGAAATCTGCACTACAATGAAGTCTCACTTCCCACCGGTCAAAAGGGCCATCTGAAAAAAGTGTAAAATCCAGAAAGGCAGGACAGGCCATGGAGAACTGGGAGCCTTGTTATGCTGATGGGCGGGATGTAAATTGCCAACAGACACTCGGGAGAAGTGTATGGTGTTTCCTGAAACATCTAAAAAACAAAGCAACAGAGCCTAGGGCACTTCCACTTATGGTCCTATAGCTTAGGGAAATTATAATCAAAAAGACACAGCCACCCCAAAGTTTGGGACGCCTCTGTTTACAAGAACCTCGTTTACCGTACAAGTTCAACATCGCAGAAAGTGAAAAATGGATAAAGAAGTTGTGGTATTTACTTACAAAGCAATATCACTCAGCAATGAAATCTATGTCATCAGGCCCTTAGCAGCACAATGAGTGGATTCAGGTATGATGATTCTAACTGAAATAAGTCACACAGAAAAAGAAACATCATAAGATATCAGTAATACACGGAATGTAAACTTGGCTACACAGGAACTGAATTACAGAACAGAACAGGGTCTCAAATTTAGAAAACCAACTTATGCTTGCTTAAGGGGAAAGGTGAGTTGGGGTGCTGCATAAAACCAGAGATTGAAATGAGCACAGATAAAGTTCCTTAAGCCAAATATGGAATAGACAAGAGCTACTCCTTGCTCAACGAAATGGACTCAACACCGCATATTAAATGCCTAAGAATGTACCTGACTAGTAAGTATCTTAAAACCTATGCATTGCTATGTCTCCGAAAGAGAATCAAGCATGTGTACAGGGGCATAAACGCAGCAGTGATAGGATTGGAGAGGTTCGGTGAGCAAATGAAGACCCTTTGAAGTCATATTGCATGGTACCCATTCCACGGGTTTCAACTACCCAGGTTTAAGGTATTCTTCCTTCAGCTAAAACATGCATGTGGAACCTAGAGTATGATCAACCATGTGATCGGGAGACGTGTTCAAATATGTCTCAGTTTTCCTCCCCTGGTACTCGGGTGCAACATTCCAGACGCTTTACTAACACCCTCCCGACTTGGAGAGTCAGTCCCTTTAACCTCCTGTTTGGCCCAGTTTGCAATTTCTGCGGAAGATGAACAGGAATAGCGAGAACCAATGAGAGACTAGCTGGAAGGTGTCTGGACGGGCAAATTTAACTCTCATTTCCCACCAGGAAGAGGAATTAACCAAAGGCTCAGCGTGCCGTGCCGGAACCAGATTAGGGCCTGAAGCCATCCTGCGGTGTTGCGGCCAGCTCAAAAGAAAGCGAGTTGAAGAAAGGAGCTCAGGGGCACTGTAATTCACAAACCTGCAGAGTTATAAATGACAGCTATCGTCCAAAAATATACTGAAGTAAGGCTGCCCAGAGGACTTGAAAGCGGGGCAGAATTGCAGGAAACCGATTTCAGGAGGCAGACTGGAATTGCATTGAAAGCATAGGAAAAGAGGCAGAACGTCCACAATGATGCACTTGGCCAAAAAGGGCGTATGCGTTTTTTCCTGAATATATTCAGGAAAAAACGCATACGCCCTTTTTGGCCAACCAAGCAAGCTTGCAAAGGAAATCTGCACTACAATGAAGTCTCACTTCCCCCCGGTCAAAAGGGCCATCTGAAAAAAGTGTAAAATCCAGAAAGGCAGGACAGGCCATGGAGAACTGGGAGCCTTGTTATGCTGATGGGCGGGATGTAAATTGCCAACAGACACTCGGGAGAAGTGTATGGTGTTTCCTGAAACATCTAAAAAACAAAGCAACAGAGCCTAGGGCACTTCCACTTATGGTCCTATAGCTTAGGGAAATTAAAATCAAAAAGACACAGCCACCCCAAAGTTTGGGACGCCTCTGTTTACAAGAACCTCATTTACCGTACAAGTTCAACATCGCAGAAAGTGAAAAATGGATAAAGAAGTTGTGGTATTTACTTACAAAGCAATATCACTCAGCAATGAAATCTATGTCATCAGGCCCTTAGCAGCACAATGAGTGGATTCAGGTATGATGATTCTAACTGAAATAAGTCACACAGAAAAAGAAACATCATAAGATATCAGTAATACACGGAATGTAAACTTGGCTACACAGGAACTGAATTACAGAACAGAACAGGGTCTCAAATTTAGAAAACCAACTTATGCTTGCTTAAGGGGAAAGGTGAGTTGGGGTGCTGCATAAAACCAGAGATTGAAATGAGCACAGATAAAGTTCCTTAAGCCAAATATGGAATAGACAAGAGCTACTCCTTGCTCAACGAAATGGACTCAACACCGCATATTAAATGCCTAAGAATGTACCTGACTAGTAAGTATCTTAAAACCTATGCATTGCTATGTTTCCGAAAGAGAATCAAGCATGTGTACAGGGGCATAAACGCAGCAGTGATAGGATTGGAGAGGTTCGGTGAGCAAATGAAGACCCTTTGAAGTCATATTGCATGGTACCCATTCCACGGGTTTCAACTACCCAGGTTTAAGGTATTCTTCCTTCAGCTAAAACATGCATGTGGAACCTAGAGTATGATCAACCATGTGATCGGGAGACGTGTTCAAATATGTCTCAGTTTTCCTCCCCTGGTACTCGGGTGCAACATTCCAGACACTTTACTAACACCCTCCCGACTTGGAGAGTCAGTCCCTTTAACCTCCTGTTTGGCCCAGTTTGCAATTTCTGCGGAAGATGAACAGGAATAGCGAGAACCAATGAGAGACTAGCTGGAAGGTGTCTGGACGGGCAAATTTAACTCTCATTTCCCACCAGGAAGAGGAATTAACCAAAGGCTCAGCGTGCCGTGCCGGAACCAGATTAGGGCCTGAAGCCATCCTGCGGTGTTGCGGCCAGCTCAAAAGAAAGCGAGTTGAAGAAAGGAGCTCAGGGGCACTGTAATTCACAAACCTGCAGAGTTATAAATGACAGCTATCGTCCAAAAATATACTGAAGTAAGGCTGCCAAGAGGACTTGAAAGCGGGGCAGAATTGCAGGAAACCGATTTCAGGAGGCAGACTGGAATTGCATTGAAAGCATAGGAAAAGAGGCAGAACGTCCACAATGATGCACTTGGCCAAAAAGGGCGTATGCGTTTTTTCCTGAATATATTCAGGAAAAAACGCATACGCCCTTTTTGGCCAACCAAGCAAGCTTGCAAAGGAAATCTGCACTACAATGAAGTCTCACTTCCCCCCGGTCAAAAGGGCCATCTGAAAAAAGTGTAAAATCCAGAAAGGCAGGACAGGCCATGGAGAACTGGGAGCCTTGTTATGCTGATGGGCGGGATGTAAATTGCCAACAGACACTCGGGAGAAGTGTATGGTGTTTCCTGAAACATCTAAAAAACAAAGCAACAGAGCCTAGGGCACTTCCACTTATGGTCCTATAGCTTAGGGAAATTAAAATCAAAAAGACACGGCCACCCCAAAGTTTGGGACGCCTCTGTTTACAAGAACCTCGTTTACCGTACAAGTTCAACATCGCAGAAAGTGAAAAATGGATAAAGAAGTTGTGGTATTTACTTACAAAGCAATATCACTCAGCAATGAAATCTATGTCATCAGGCCCTTAGCAGCACAATGAGTGGATTCAGGTATGATGATTCTAACTGAAATAAGTCACACAGAAAAAGAAACATCATAAGATATCAGTAATACACGGAATGTAAACTTGGCTACACAGGAACTGAATTACAGAACAGAACAGGGTCTCAAATTTAGAAAACCAACTTATGCTTGCTTAAGGGGAAAGGTGAGTTGGGGTGCTGCATAAAACCAGAGATTGAAATGAGCACAGATAAAGTTCCTTAAGCCAAATATGGAATAGACAAGAGCTACTCCTTGCTCAACGAAATGGACTCAACACCGCATATTAAATGCCTAAGAATGTACCTGACTAGTAAGTATCTTAAAACCTATGGATTGCTATGTCTCCGAAAGAGAATCAAGCATGTGTACAGGGGCATAAACGCAGCAGTGATAGGATTGGAGAGGTTCGGTGAGCAAATGAAGACCCTTTGAAGTCATATTGCATGGTACCCATTCCACGGGTTTCAACTACCCAGGTTTAAGGTATTCTTCCTTCAGCTAAAACATGCATGTGGAACCTAGAGTATGATCAACCATGTGATCGGGAGACGTGTTCAAATATGTCTCAGTTTTCGTACCCTGGTACTCGGGTGCAACATTCCAGACGCTTTACTAACACCCTCCCGACTTGGAGAGTCAGTCCCTTTAACCTCCTGTTTGGCCCAGTTTGCAATTTCTGCGGAAGATGAACAGGAATAGCGAGAACCAATGAGAGACTAGCTGGAAGGTGTCTGGACGGGCAAATTTAACTCTCATTTCCCACCAGGAAGAGGAATTAACCAAAGGCTCAGCGTGCCGTGCCGGAACCAGATTAGGGCCTGAAGCCATCCTGCGGTGCTGCGGCCAGCTCAAAAGAAAGCGAGTTGAAGAAAGGAGCTCAGGGGCACTGTAATTCACAAACCTGCAGAGTTATAAATGACAGCTATCGTCCAAAAATATACTGAAGTAAAGCTGCCAAGAGGACTTGAAAGCGGGGCAGAATTGCAGGAAACCGATTTCAGGAGGCAGACTGGAATTGCATTGAAAGCATAGGAAAAGAGGCAGAACGTCCACAATGATGCACTTGGCCAAAAAGGGCGTATGCGTTTTTTCCTGAATATATTCAGGAAGAAACGCATACGCCCTTTATGGCCAACCAAGCAAGCTTGCAAAGGAAATCTGCACTACAATGAAGTCTCACTTCCCCCCGGTCAAAAGGGCCATCTGAAAAAAGTGTAAAATCCAGAAAGGCAGGACAGGCCATGGAGAACTGGGAGCCTTGTTATGCTGATGGGCGGGATGTAAATTGCCAACAGACACTCGGGAGAAGTGTATGGTGTTTCCTGAAACATCTAAAAAACAAAGCAACAGAGCCTAGGGCACTTCCACTTATGGTCCTATAGCTTAGGGAAATTAAAATCAAAAAGACACAGCCACCCCAAAGTTTGGGACGCCTCTGTTTACAAGAACCTCGTTTACCGTACAAGTTCAACATCGCAGAAAGTGAAAAATGGATAAAGAAGTTGTGGTATTTACTTACAAAGCAATATCACTCAGCAATGAAATCTATGTCATCAGGCCCTTAGCAGCACAATGAGTGGATTCAGGTATGATGATTCTAACTGAAATAAGTCACACAGAAAAAGAAACATCATAAGATATCAGTAATACACGGAATGTAAACTTGGCTACACAGGAACTGAATTACAGAACAGAACAGGGTCTCAAATTTAGAAAACCAACTTATGCTTGCTTAAGGGGAAAGGTGAGTTGGGGTGCTGCATAAAACCAGAGATTGAAATGAGCACAGATAAAGTTCCTTAAGCCAAATATGGAATAGACAAGAGCTACTCCTTGCTCAACGAAATGGACTCAACACCGCATATTAAATGCCTAAGAATGTACCTGACTAGTAAGTATCTTAAAACCTATGGATTGCTATGTCTCCGAAAGAGAATCAAGCATGTGTACAGGGGCATAAACGCAGCAGTGATAGGATTGGAGAGGTTCGGTGAGCAAATGAAGACCCTTTGAAGTCATATTGCATGGTACCCATTCCACGGGTTTCAACTACCCAGGTTTAAGGTATTCTTCCTTCAGCTAAAACATGCATGTGGAACCTAGAGTATGATCAACCATGTGATCGGGAGACGTGTTCAAATATGTCTCAGTTTTCCTCCCCTGGTACTCGGGTGCAACATTCCAGACGCTTTACTAACACCCTCCCGACTTGGAGAGTCAGTCCCTTTAACCTCCTGTTTGGCCCAGTTTGCAATTTCTGCGGAAGATGAACAGGAATAGCGAGAACCAATGAGAGACTAGCTGGAAGGTGTCTGGACGGGCAAATTTAACTCTCATTTCCCACCAGGAAGAGGAATTAACCAAAGGCTCAGCGTGCCGTGCCGGAACCAGATTAGGGCCTGAAGCCATCCTGCGGTGTTGCGGCCAGCTCAAAAGAAAGCGAGTTGAAGAAAGGAGCTCAGGGGCACTGTAATTCACAAACCTGCAGAGTTATAAATGACAGCTATCGTCCAAAAATATACTGAAGTAAGGCTGCCAAGAGGACTTGAAAGCGGGGCAGAATTGCAGGAAACCGATTTCAGGAGGCAGACTGGAATTGCATTGAAAGCATAGGAAAAGAGGCAGAACGTCCACAATGATGCACTTGGCCAAAAAGGGCGTATGCGTTTTTTCCTGAATATATTCAGGAAAAAACGCATACGCCCTTTTTGGCCAACCAAGCAAGCTTGCAAAGGAAATCTGCACTACAATGAAGTCTCACTTCCCCCCGGTCAAAAGGGCCATCTGAAAAAAGTGTAAAATCCAGAAAGGCAGGACAGGCCATGGAGAACTGGGAGCCTTGTTATGCTGATGGGCGGGATGTAAATTGCCAACAGACACTCGGGAGAAGTGTATGGTGTTTCCTGAAACATCTAAAAAACAAAGCAACAGAGCCTAGGGCACTTCCACTTATGGTCCTATAGCTTAGGGAAATTAAAATCAAAAAGACACAGCCACCCCAAAGTTTGGGACGCCTCTGTTTACAAGAACCTCGTTTACCGTACAAGTTCAACATCGCAGAAAGTGAAAAATGGATAAAGAAGTTGTGGTATTTACTTACAAAGCAATATCACTCAGCAATGAAATCTATGTCATCAGGCCCTTAGCAGCACAATGAGTGGATTCAGGTATGATGATTCTAACTGAAATAAGTCACACAGAAAAAGAAACATCATAAGATATCAGTAATACACGGAATGTAAACTTGGCTACACAGGAACTGAATTACAGAACAGAACAGGGTCTCAAATTTAGAAAACCAACTTATGCTTGCTTAAGGGGAAAGGTGAGTTGGGGTGCTGCATAAAACCAGAGATTGAAATGAGCACAGATAAAGTTCCTTAAGCCAAATATGGAATAGACAAGAGCTACTCCTTGCTCAACGAAATGGACTCAACACCGCATATTAAATGCCTAAGAATGTACCTGACTAGTAAGTATCTTAAAACCTATGCATTGCTATGTCTCCGAAAGAGAATCAAGCATGTGTACAGGGGCATAAACGCAGCAGTGATAGGATTGGAGAGGTTCGGTGAGCAAATGAAGACCCTTTGAAGTCATATTGCATGGTACCCATTCCACGGGTTTCAACTACCCAGGTTTAAGGTATTCTTCCTTCAGCTAAAACATGCATGTGGAACCTAGAGTATGATCAACCATGTGATCGGGAGACGTGTTCAAATATGTCTCAGTTTTCCTCCCCTGGTACTCGGGTGCAACATTCCAGACACTTTACTAACACCCTCCCGACTTGGAGAGTCAGTCCCTTTAACCTCCTGTTTGGCCCAGTTTGCAATTTCTGCGGAAGATGAACAGGAATAGCGAGAACCAATGAGAGACTAGCTGGAAGGTGTCTGGACGGGCAAATTTAACTCTCATTTCCCACCAGGAAGAGGAATTAACCAAAGGCTCAGCGTGCCGTGCCGGAACCAGATTAGGGCCTGAAGCCATCCTGCGGTGTTGCGGCCAGCTCAAAAGAAAGCGAGTTGAAGAAAGGAGCTCAGGGGCACTGTAATTCACAAACCTGCAGAGTTATAAATGACAGCTATCGTCCAAAAATATACTGAAGTAAGGCTGCCAAGAGGACTTGAAAGCGGGGCAGAATTGCAGGAAACCGATTTCAGGAGGCAGACTGGAATTGCATTGAAAGCATAGGAAAAGAGGCAGAACGTCCACAATGATGCACTTGGCCAAAAAGGGCGTATGCGTTTTTTCCTGAATATATTCAGGAAAAAACGCATACGCCCTTTTTGGCCAACCAAGCAAGCTTGCAAAGGAAATCTGCACTACAATGAAGTCTCACTTCCCCCCGGTCAAAAGGGCCATCTGAAAAAAGTGTAAAATCCAGAAAGGCAGGACAGGCCATGGAGAACTGGGAGCCTTGTTATGCTGATGGGCGGGATGTAAATTGCCAACAGACACTCGGGAGAAGTGTATGGTGTTTCCTGAAACATCTAAAAAACAAAGCAACAGAGCCTAGGGCACTTCCACTTATGGTCCTATAGCTTAGGGAAATTAAAATCAAAAAGACACGGCCACCCCAAAGTTTGGGACGCCTCTGTTTACAAGAACCTCGTTTACCGTACAAGTTCAACATCGCAGAAAGTGAAAAATGGATAAAGAAGTTGTGGTATTTACTTACAAAGCAATATCACTCAGCAATGAAATCTATGTCATCAGGCCCTTAGCAGCACAATGAGTGGATTCAGGTATGATGATTCTAACTGAAATAAGTCACACAGAAAAAGAAACATCATAAGATATCAGTAATACACGGAATGTAAACTTGGCTACACAGGAACTGAATTACAGAACAGAACAGGGTCTCAAATTTAGAAAACCAACTTATGCTTGCTTAAGGGGAAAGGTGAGTTGGGGTGCTGCATAAAACCAGAGATTGAAATGAGCACAGATAAAGTTCCTTAAGCCAAATATGGAATAGACAAGAGCTACTCCTTGCTCAACGAAATGGACTCAACACCGCATATTAAATGCCTAAGAATGTACCTGACTAGTAAGTATCTTAAAACCTATGCATTGCTATGTCTCCGAAAGAGAATCAAGCATGTGTACAGGGGCATAAACGCAGCAGTGATAGGATTGGAGAGGTTCGGTGAGCAAATGAAGACCCTTTGAAGTCATATTGCATGGTACCCATTCCACGGGTTTCAACTACCCAGGTTTAAGGTATTCTTCCTTCAGCTAAAACATGCATGTGGAACCTAGAGTATGATCAACCATGTGATCGGGAGACGTGTTCAAATATGTCTCAGTTTTCGTACCCTGGTACTCGGGTGCAACATTCCAGACGCTTTACTAACACCCTCCCGACTTGGAGAGTCAGTCCCTTTAACCTCCTGTTTGGCCCAGTTTGCAATTTCTGCGGAAGATGAACAGGAATAGCGAGAACCAATGAGAGACTAGCTGGAAGGTGTCTGGACGGGCAAATTTAACTCTCATTTCCCACCAGGAAGAGGAATTAACCAAAGGCTCAGCGTGCCGTGCCGGAACCAGATTAGGGCCTGAAGCCATCCTGCGGTGCTGCGGCCAGCTCAAAAGAAAGCGAGTTGAAGAAAGGAGCTCAGGGGCACTGTAATTCACAAACCTGCAGAGTTATAAATGATAGCTATCGTCCAAAAATATACTGAAGTAAAGCTGCCAAGAGGACTTGAAAGCGGGGCAGAATTGCAGGAAACCGATTTCAGGAGGCAGACTGGAATTGCATTGAAAGCATAGGAAAAGAGGCAGAACGTCCACAATGATGCACTTGGCCAAAAAGGGCGTATGCGTTTTTTCCTGAATATATTCAGGAAGAAACGCATACGCCCTTTTTGGCCAACCAAGCAAGCTTGCAAAGGAAATCTGCACTACAATGAAGTCTCACTTCCCCCCGGTCAAAAGGGCCATCTGAAAAAAGTGTAAAATCCAGAAAGGCAGGACAGGCCATGGAGAACTGGGAGCCTTGTTATGCTGATGGGCGGGATGTAAATTGCCAACAGACACTCGGGAGAAGTGTATGGTGTTTCCTGAAACATCTAAAAAACAAAGCAACAGAGCCTAGGGCACTTCCACTTATGGTCCTATAGCTTAGGGAAATTAAAATCAAAAAGACACAGCCACCCCAAAGTTTGGGACGCCTCTGTTTACAAGAACCTCGTTTACCGTACAAGTTCAACATCGCAGAAAGTGAAAAATGGATAAAGAAGTTGTGGTATTTACTTACAAAGCAATATCACTCAGCAATGAAATCTATGTCATCAGGCCCTTAGCAGCACAATGAGTGGATTCAGGTATGATGATTCTAACTGAAATAAGTCACACAGAAAAAGAAACATCATAAGATATCAGTAATACACGGAATGTAAACTTGGCTACACAGGAACTGAATTACAGAACAGAACAGGGTCTCAAATTTAGAAAACCAACTTATGCTTGCTTAAGGGGAAAGGTGAGTTGGGGTGCTGCATAAAACCAGAGATTGAAATGAGCACAGATAAAGTTCCTTAAGCCAAATATGGAATAGACAAGAGCTACTCCTTGCTCAACGAAATGGACTCAACACCGCATATTAAATGCCTAAGAATGTACCTGACTAGTAAGTATCTTAAAACCTATGCATTGCTATGTCTCCGAAAGAGAATCAAGCATGTGTACAGGGGCATAAACGCAGCAGTGATAGGATTGGAGAGGTTCGGTGAGCAAATGAAGACCCTTTGAAGTCATATTGCATGGTACCCATTCCACGGGTTTCAACTACCCAGGTTTAAGGTATTCTTCCTTCAGCTAAAACATGCATGTGGAACCTAGAGTATGATCAACCATGTGATCGGGAGACGTGTTCAAATATGTCTCAGTTTTCCTCCCCTGGTACTCGGGTGCAACATTCCAGACGCTTTACTAACACCCTCCCGACTTGGAGAGTCAGTCCCTTTAACCTCCTGTTTGGCCCAGTTTGCAATTTCTGCGGAAGATGAACAGGAATAGCGAGAACCAATGAGAGACTAGCTGGAAGGTGTCTGGACGGGCAAATTTAACTCTCATTTCCCACCAGGAAGAGGAATTAACCAAAGGCTCAGCGTGCCGTGCCGGAACCAGATTAGGGCCTGAAGCCATCCTGCGGTGTTGCGGCCAGCTCAAAAGAAAGCGAGTTGAAGAAAGGAGCTCAGGGGCACTGTAATTCACAAACCTGCAGAGTTATAAATGACAGCTATCGTCCAAAAATATACTGAAGTAAGGCTGCCAAGAGGACTTGAAAGCGGGGCAGAATTGCAGGAAACCGATTTCAGGAGGCAGACTGGAATTGCATTGAAAGCATAGGAAAAGAGGCAGAACGTCCACAATGATGCACTTGGCCAAAAAGGGCGTATGCGTTTTTTCCTGAATATATTCAGGAAAAAACGCATACGCCCTTTTTGGCCAACCAAGCAAGCTTGCAAAGGAAATCTGCACTACAATGAAGTCTCACTTCCCCCCGGTCAAAAGGGCCATCTGAAAAAAGTGTAAAATCCAGAAAGGCAGGACAGGCCATGGAGAACTGGGAGCCTTGTTATGCTGATGGGCGGGATGTAAATTGCCAACAGACACTCGGGAGAAGTGTATGGTGTTTCCTGAAACATCTAAAAAACAAAGCAACAGAGCCTAGGGCACTTCCACTTATGGTCCTATAGCTTAGGGAAATTAAAATCAAAAAGACACAGCCACCCCAAAGTTTGGGACGCCTCTGTTTACAAGAACCTCGTTTACCGTACAAGTTCAACATCGCAGAAAGTGAAAAATGGATAAAGAAGTTGTGGTATTTACTTACAAAGCAATATCACTCAGCAATGAAATCTATGTCATCAGGCCCTTAGCAGCACAATGAGTGGATTCAGGTATGATGATTCTAACTGAAATAAGTCACACAGAAAAAGAAACATCATAAGATATCAGTAATACACGGAATGTAAACTTGGCTACACAGGAACTGAATTACAGAACAGAACAGGGTCTCAAATTTAGAAAACCAACTTATGCTTGCTTAAGGGGAAAGGTGAGTTGGGGTGTTGCATAAAACCAGAGATTGAAATGAGCACAGATAAAGTTCCTTAAGCCAAATATGGAATAGACAAGAGCTACTCCTTGCTCAACGAAATGGACTCAACACCGCATATTAAATGCCTAAGAATGTACCTGACTAGTAAGTATCTTAAAACCTATGCATTGCTATGTCTCCGAAAGAGAATCAAGCATGTGTACAGGGGCATAAACGCAGCAGTGATAGGATTGGAGAGGTTCGGTGAGCAAATGAAGACCCTTTGAAGTCATATTGCATGGTACCCATTCCACGGGTTTCAACTACCCAGGTTTAAGGTATTCTTCCTTCAGCTAAAACATGCATGTGGAACCTAGAGTATGATCAACCATGTGATCGGGAGACGTGTTCAAATATGTCTCAGTTTTCCTCCCCTGGTACTCGGGTGCAACATTCCAGACGCTTTACTAACACCCTCCCGACTTGGAGAGTCAGTCCCTTTAACCTCCTGTTTGGCCCAGTTTGCAATTTCTGCGGAAGATGAACAGGAATAGCGAGAACCAATGAGAGACTAGCTGGAAGGTGTCTGGACGGGCAAATTTAACTCTCATTTCCCACCAGGAAGAGGAATTAACCAAAGGCTCAGCGTGCCGTGCCGGAACCAGATTAGGGCCTGAAGCCATCCTGCGGTGTTGCGGCCAGCTCAAAAGAAAGCGAGTTGAAGAAAGGAGCTCAGGGGCACTGTAATTCACAAACCTGCAGAGTTATAAATGACAGCTATCGTCCAAAAATATACTGAAGTAAGGCTGCCAAGAGGACTTGAAAGCGGGGCAGAATTGCAGGAAACCGATTTCAGGAGGCAGACTGGAATTGCATTGAAAGCATAGGAAAAGAGGCAGAACGTCCACAATGATGCACTTGGCCAAAAAGGGCGTATGCGTTTTTTCCTGAATATATTCAGGAAGAAACGCATACGCCCTTTTTGGCCAACCAAGCAAGCTTGCAAAGGAAATCTGCACTACAATGAAGTCTCACTTCCCCCCGGTCAAAAGGGCCATCTGAAAAAAGTGTAAAATCCAGAAAGGCAGGACAGGCCATGGAGAACTGGGAGCCTTGTTATGCTGATGGGCGGGATGTAAATTGCCAACAGACACTCGGGAGAAGTGTATGGTGTTTCCTGAAACATCTAAAAAACAAAGCAACAGAGCCTAGGGCACTTCCACTTATGGTCCTATAGCTTAGGGAAATTAAAATCAAAAAGACACAGCCACCCCAAAGTTTGGGACGCCTCTGTTTACAAGAACCTCGTTTACCGTACAAGTTCAACATCGCAGAAAGTGAAAAATGGATAAAGAAGTTGTGGTATTTACTTACAAAGCAATATCACTCAGCAATGAAATCTATGTCATCAGGCCCTTAGCAGCACAATGAGTGGATTCAGGTATGATGATTCTAACTGAAATAAGTCACACAGAAAAAGAAACATCATAAGATATCAGTAATACACGGAATGTAAACTTGGCTACACAGGAACTGAATTACAGAACAGAACAGGGTCTCAAATTTAGAAAACCAACTTATGCTTGCTTAAGGGGAAAGGTGAGTTGGGGTGCTGCATAAAACCAGAGATTGAAATGAGCACAGATAAAGTTCCTTAAGCCAAATATGGAATAGACAAGAGCTACTCCTTGCTCAACGAAATGGACTCAATACCGCATATTAAATGCCTAAGAATGTACCTGACTAGTAAGTATCTTAAAACCTATGGATTGCTATGTCTCCGAAAGAGAATCAAGCATGTGTACAGGGGCATAAACGCAGCAGTGATAGGATTGGAGAGGTTCGGTGAGCAAATGAAGACCCTTTGAAGTCATATTGCATGGTACCCATTCCACGGGTTTCAACTACCCAGGTTTAAGGTATTCTTCCTTCAGCTAAAACATGCATGTGGAACCTAGAGTATGATCAACCATGTGATCGGGAGACGTGTTCAAATATGTCTCAGTTTTCGTACCCTGGTACTCGGGTGCAACATTCCAGACGCTTTACTAACACCCTCCCGACTTGGAGAGTCAGTCCCTTTAACCTCCTGTTTGGCCCAGTTTGCAATTTCTGCGGAAGATGAACAGGAATAGCGAGAACCAATGAGAGACTAGCTGGAAGGTGTCTGGACGGGCAAATTTAACTCTCATTTCCCACCAGGAAGAGGAATTAACCAAAGGCTCAGCGTGCCGTGCCGGAACCAGATTAGGGCCTGAAGCCATCCTGCGGTGTTGCGGCCAGCTCAAAAGAAAGCGAGTTGAAGAAAGGAGCTCAGGGGCACTGTAATTCACAAACCTGCAGAGTTATAAATGACAGCTATCGTCCAAAAATATACTGAAGTAAGGCTGCCAAGAGGACTTGAAAGCGGGGCAGAATTGCAGGAAACCGATTTCAGGAGGCAGACTGGAATTGCATTGAAAGCATAGGAAAAGAGGCAGAACGTCCACAATGATGCACTTGGCCAAAAAGGGCGTATGCGTTTTTTCCTGAATATATTCAGGAAAAAACGCATACGCCCTTTTTGGCCAACCAAGCAAGCTTGCAAAGGAAATCTGCACTACAATGAAGTCTCACTTCCCCCCGGTCAAAAGGGCCATCTGAAAAAAGTGTAAAATCCAGAAAGGCAGGACAGGCCATGGAGAACTGGGAGCCTTGTTATGCTGATGGGCGGGATGTAAATTGCCAACAGACACTCGGGAGAAGTGTATGGTGTTTCCTGAAACATCTAAAAAACAAAGCAACAGAGCCTAGGGCACTTCCACTTATGGTCCTATAGCTTAGGGAAATTAAAATCAAAAAGACACAGCCACCCCAAAGTTTGGGACGCCTCTGTTTACAAGAACCTCGTTTACAGTACAAGTTCAACATCGCAGAAAGTGAAAAATGGATAAAGAAGTTGTGGTATTTACTTACAAAGCAATATCACTCAGCAATGAAATCTATGTCATCAGGCCCTTAGCAGCACAATGAGTGGATTCAGGTATGATGATTCTAACTGAAATAAGTCACACAGAAAAAGAAACATCATAAGATATCAGTAATACACGGAATGTAAACTTGGCTACACAGGAACTGAATTACAGAACAGAACAGGGTCTCAAATTTAGAAAACCAACTTATGCTTGCTTAAGGGGAAAGGTGAGTTGGGGTGCTGCATAAAACCAGAGATTGAAATGAGCACAGATAAAGTTCCTTAAGCCAAATATGGAATAGACAAGAGCTACTCCTTGCTCAACGAAATGGACTCAACACCGCATATTAAATGCCTAAGAATGTACCTGACTAGTAAGTATCTTAAAACCTATGGATTGCTATGTCTCCGAAAGAGAATCAAGCATGTGTACAGGGGCATAAACGCAGCAGTGATAGGATTGGAGAGGTTCGGTGAGCAAATGAAGACCCTTTGAAGTCATATTGCATGGTACCCATTCCACGGGTTTCAACTACCCAGGTTTAAGGTATTCTTCCTTCAGCTAAAACATGCATGTGGAACCTAGAGTATGATCAACCATGTGATCGGGAGACGTGTTCAAATATGTCTCAGTTTTCGTACCCTGGTACTCGGGTGCAACATTCCAGACGCTTTACTAACACCCTCCCGACTTGGAGAGTCAGTCCCTTTAACCTCCTGTTTGGCCCAGTTTGCAATTTCTGCGGAAGATGAACAGGAATAGCGAGAACCAATGAGAGACTAGCTGGAAGGTGTCTGGACGGGCAAATTTAACTCTCATTTCCCACCAGGAAGAGGAATTAACCAAAGGCTCAGCGTGCCGTGCCGGAACCAGATTAGGGCCTGAAGCCATCCTGCGGTGTTGCGGCCAGCTCAAAAGAAAGCGAGTTGAAGAAAGGAGCTCAGGGGCACTGTAATTCACAAACCTGCAGAGTTATAAATGACAGCTATCGTCCAAAAATATACTGAAGTAAGGCTGCCAAGAGGACTTGAAAGCGGGGCAGAATTGCAGGAAACCGATTTCAGGAGGCAGACTGGAATTGCATTGAAAGCATAGGAAAAGAGGCAGAACGTCCACAATGATGCACTTGGCCAAAAAGGGCGTATGCGTTTTTTCCTGAATATATTCAGGAAGAAACGCATACGCCCTTTTTGGCCAACCAAGCAAGCTTGCAAAGGAAATCTGCACTACAATGAAGTCTCACTTCCCCCCGGTCAAAAGGGCCATCTGAAAAAAGTGTAAAATCCAGAAAGGCAGGACAGGCCATGGAGAACTGGGAGCCTTGTTATGCTGATGGGCGGGATGTAAATTGCCAACAGACACTCGGGAGAAGTGTATGGTGTTTCCTGAAACATCTAAAAAACAAAGCAACAGAGCCTAGGGCACTTCCACTTATGGTCCTATAGCTTAGGGAAATTAAAATCAAAAAGACACAGCCACCCCAAAGTTTGGGACGCCTCTGTTTACAAGAACCTCGTTTACCGTACAAGTTCAACATCGCAGAAAGTGAAAAATGGATAAAGAAGTTGTGGTATTTACTTACAAAGCAATATCACTCAGCAATGAAATCTATGTCATCAGGCCCTTAGCAGCACAATGAGTGGATTCAGGTATGATGATTCTAACTGAAATAAGTCACACAGAAAAAGAAACATCATAAGATATCAGTAATACACGGAATGTAAACTTGGCTACACAGGAACTGAATTACAGAACAGAACAGGGTCTCAAATTTAGAAAACCAACTTATGCTTGCTTAAGGGGAAAGGTGAGTTGGGGTGCTGCATAAAACCAGAGATTGAAATGAGCACAGATAAAGTTCCTTAAGCCAAATATGGAATAGACAAGAGCTACTCCTTGCTCAACGAAATGGACTCAATACCGCATATTAAATGCCTAAGAATGTACCTGACTAGTAAGTATCTTAAAACCTATGGATTGCTATGTCTCCGAAAGAGAATCAAGCATGTGTACAGGGGCATAAACGCAGCAGTGATAGGATTGGAGAGGTTCGGTGAGCAAATGAAGACCCTTTGAAGTCATATTGCATGGTACCCATTCCACGGGTTTCAACTACCCAGGTTTAAGGTATTCTTCCTTCAGCTAAAACATGCATGTGGAACCTAGAGTATGATCAACCATGTGATCGGGAGACGTGTTCAAATATGTCTCAGTTTTCGTACCCTGGTACTCGGGTGCAACATTCCAGACGCTTTACTAACACCCTCCCGACTTGGAGAGTCAGTCCCTTTAACCTCCTGTTTGGCCCAGTTTGCAATTTCTGCGGAAGATGAACAGGAATAGCGAGAACCAATGAGAGACTAGCTGGAAGGTGTCTGGACGGGCAAATTTAACTCTCATTTCCCACCAGGAAGAGGAATTAACCAAAGGCTCAGCGTGCCGTGCCGGAACCAGATTAGGGCCTGAAGCCATCCTGCGGTGTTGCGGCCAGCTCAAAAGAAAGCGAGTTGAAGAAAGGAGCTCAGGGGCACTGTAATTCACAAACCTGCAGAGTTATAAATGACAGCTATCGTCCAAAAATATACTGAAGTAAGGCTGCCAAGAGGACTTGAAAGCGGGGCAGAATTGCAGGAAACCGATTTCAGGAGGCAGACTGGAATTGCATTGAAAGCATAGGAAAAGAGGCAGAACGTCCACAATGATGCACTTGGCCAAAAAGGGCGTATGCGTTTTTTCCTGAATATATTCAGGAAAAAACGCATACGCCCTTTTTGGCCAACCAAGCAAGCTTGCAAAGGAAATCTGCACTACAATGAAGTCTCACTTCCCCCCGGTCAAAAGGGCCATCTGAAAAAAGTGTAAAATCCAGAAAGGCAGGACAGGCCATGGAGAACTGGGAGCCTTGTTATGCTGATGGGCGGGATGTAAATTGCCAACAGACACTCGGGAGAAGTGTATGGTGTTTCCTGAAACATCTAAAAAACAAAGCAACAGAGCCTAGGGCACTTCCACTTATGGTCCTATAGCTTAGGGAAATTAAAATCAAAAAGACACAGCCACCCCAAAGTTTGGGACGCCTCTGTTTACAAGAACCTCGTTTACAGTACAAGTTCAACATCGCAGAAAGTGAAAAATGGATAAAGAAGTTGTGGTATTTACTTACAAAGCAATATCACTCAGCAATGAAATCTATGTCATCAGGCCCTTAGCAGCACAATGAGTGGATTCAGGTATGATGATTCTAACTGAAATAAGTCACACAGAAAAAGAAACATCATAAGATATCAGTAATACACGGAATGTAAACTTGGCTACACAGGAACTGAATTACAGAACAGAACAGGGTCTCAAATTTAGAAAACCAACTTATGCTTGCTTAAGGGGAAAGGTGAGTTGGGGTGCTGCATAAAACCAGAGATTGAAATGAGCACAGATAAAGTTCCTTAAGCCAAATATGGAATAGACAAGAGCTACTCCTTGCTCAACGAAATGGACTCAACACCGCATATTAAATGCCTAAGAATGTACCTGACTAGTAAGTATCTTAAAACCTATGGATTGCTATGTCTCCGAAAGAGAATCAAGCATGTGTACAGGGGCATAAACGCAGCAGTGATAGGATTGGAGAGGTTCGGTGAGCAAATGAAGACCCTTTGAAGTCATATTGCATGGTACCCATTCCACGGGTTTCAACTACCCAGGTTTAAGGTATTCTTCCTTCAGCTAAAACATGCATGTGGAACCTAGAGTATGATCAACCATGTGATCGGGAGACGTGTTCAAATATGTCTCAGTTTTCGTACCCTGGTACTCGGGTGCAACATTCCAGACGCTTTACTAACACCCTCCCGACTTGGAGAGTCAGTCCCTTTAACCTCCTGTTTGGCCCAGTTTGCAATTTCTGCGGAAGATGAACAGGAATAGCGAGAACCAATGAGAGACTAGCTGGAAGGTGTCTGGACGGGCAAATTTAACTCTCATTTCCCACCAGGAAGAGGAATTAACCAAAGGCTCAGCGTGCCGTGCCGGAACCAGATTAGGGCCTGAAGCCATCCTGCGGTGTTGCGGCCAGCTCAAAAGAAAGCGAGTTGAAGAAAGGAGCTCAGGGGCACTGTAATTCACAAACCTGCAGAGTTATAAATGACAGCTATCGTCCAAAAATATACTGAAGTAAGGCTGCCAAGAGGACTTGAAAGCGGGGCAGAATTGCAGGAAACCGATTTCAGGAGGCAGACTGGAATTGCATTGAAAGCATAGGAAAAGAGGCAGAACGTCCACAATGATGCACTTGGCCAAAAAGGGCGTATGCGTTTTTTCCTGAATATATTCAGGAAGAAACGCATACGCCCTTTTTGGCCAACCAAGCAAGCTTGCAAAGGAAATCTGCACTACAATGAAGTCTCACTTCCCCCCGGTCAAAAGGGCCATCTGAAAAAAGTGTAAAATCCAGAAAGGCAGGACAGGCCATGGAGAACTGGGAGCCTTGTTATGCTGATGGGCGGGATGTAAATTGCCAACAGACACTCGGGAGAAGTGTATGGTGTTTCCTGAAACATCTAAAAAACAAAGCAACAGAGCCTAGGGCACTTCCACTTATGGTCCTATAGCTTAGGGAAATTAAAATCAAAAAGACACAGCCACCCCAAAGTTTGGGACGCCTCTGTTTACAAGAACCTCGTTTACCGTACAAGTTCAACATCGCAGAAAGTGAAAAATGGATAAAGAAGTTGTGGTATTTACTTACAAAGCAATATCACTCAGCAATGAAATCTATGTCATCAGGCCCTTAGCAGCACAATGAGTGGATTCAGGTATGATGATTCTAACTGAAATAAGTCACACAGAAAAAGAAACATCATAAGATATCAGTAATACACGGAATGTAAACTTGGCTACACAGGAACTGAATTACAGAACAGAACAGGGTCTCAAATTTAGAAAACCAACTTATGCTTGCTTAAGGGGAAAGGTGAGTTGGGGTGCTGCATAAAACCAGAGATTGAAATGAGCACAGATAAAGTTCCTTAAGCCAAATATGGAATAGACAAGAGCTACTCCTTGCTCAACGAAATGGACTCAACACCGCATATTAAATGCCTAAGAATGTACCTGACTAGTAAGTATCTTAAAACCTATGGATTGCTATGTCTCCGAAAGAGAATCAAGCATGTGTACAGGGGCATAAACGCAGCAGTGATAGGATTGGAGAGGTTCGGTGAGCAAATGAAGACCCTTTGAAGTCATATTGCATGGTACCCATTCCACGGGTTTCAACTACCCAGGTTTAAGGTATTCTTCCTTCAGCTAAAACATGCATGTGGAACCTAGAGTATGATCAACCATGTGATCGGGAGACGTGTTCAAATATGTCTCAGTTTTCGTACCCTGGTACTCGGGTGCAACATTCCAGACGCTTTACTAACACCCTCCCGACTTGGAGAGTCAGTCCCTTTAACCTCCTGTTTGGCCCAGTTTGCAATTTCTGCGGAAGATGAACAGGAATAGCGAGAACCAATGAGAGACTAGCTGGAAGGTGTCTGGACGGGCAAATTTAACTCTCATTTCCCACCAGGAAGAGGAATTAACCAAAGGCTCAGCGTGCCGTGCCGGAACCAGATTAGGGCCTGAAGCCATCCTGCGGTGTTGCGGCCAGCTCAAAAGAAAGCGAGTTGAAGAAAGGAGCTCAGGGGCACTGTAATTCACAAACCTGCAGAGTTATAAATGACAGCTATCGTCCAAAAATATACTGAAGTAAGGCTGCCAAGAGGACTTGAAAGCGGGGCAGAATTGCAGGAAACCGATTTCAGGAGGCAGACTGGAATTGCATTGAAAGCATAGGAAAAGAGGCAGAACGTCCACAATGATGCACTTGGCCAAAAAGGGCGTATGCGTTTTTTCCTGAATATATTCAGGAAGAAACGCATACGCCCTTTTTGGCCAACCAAGCAAGCTTGCAAAGGAAATCTGCACTACAATGAAGTCTCACTTCCCCCCGGTCAAAAGGGCCATCTGAAAAAAGTGTAAAATCCAGAAAGGCAGGACAGGCCATGGAGAACTGGGAGCCTTGTTATGCTGATGGGCGGGATGTAAATTGCCAACAGACACTCGGGAGAAGTGTATGGTGTTTCCTGAAACATCTAAAAAACAAAGCAACAGAGCCTAGGGCACTTCCACTTATGGTCCTATAGCTTAGGGAAATTAAAATCAAAAAGACACAGCCACCCCAAAGTTTGGGACGCCTCTGTTTACAAGAACCTCGTTTACCGTACAAGTTCAACATCGCAGAAAGTGAAAAATGGATAAAGAAGTTGTGGTATTTACTTACAAAGCAATATCACTCAGCAATGAAATCTATGTCATCAGGCCCTTAGCAGCACAATGAGTGGATTCAGGTATGATGATTCTAACTGAAATAAGTCACACAGAAAAAGAAACATCATAAGATATCAGTAATACACGGAATGTAAACTTGGCTACACAGGAACTGAATTACAGAACAGAACAGGGTCTCAAATTTAGAAAACCAACTTATGCTTGCTTAAGGGGAAAGGTGAGTTGGGGTGCTGCATAAAACCAGAGATTGAAATGAGCACAGATAAAGTTCCTTAAGCCAAATATGGAATAGACAAGAGCTACTCCTTGCTCAACGAAATGGACTCAATACCGCATATTAAATGCCTAAGAATGTACCTGACTAGTAAGTATCTTAAAACCTATGGATTGCTATGTCTCCGAAAGAGAATCAAGCATGTGTACAGGGGCATAAACGCAGCAGTGATAGGATTGGAGAGGTTCGGTGAGCAAATGAAGACCCTTTGAAGTCATATTGCATGGTACCCATTCCACGGGTTTCAACTACCCAGGTTTAAGGTATTCTTCCTTCAGCTAAAACATGCATGTGGAACCTAGAGTATGATCAACCATGTGATCGGGAGACGTGTTCAAATATGTCTCAGTTTTCGTACCCTGGTACTCGGGTGCAACATTCCAGACGCTTTACTAACACCCTCCCGACTTGGAGAGTCAGTCCCTTTAACCTCCTGTTTGGCCCAGTTTGCAATTTCTGCGGAAGATGAACAGGAATAGCGAGAACCAATGAGAGACTAGCTGGAAGGTGTCTGGACGGGCAAATTTAACTCTCATTTCCCACCAGGAAGAGGAATTAACCAAAGGCTCAGCGTGCCGTGCCGGAACCAGATTAGGGCCTGAAGCCATCCTGCGGTGTTGCGGCCAGCTCAAAAGAAAGCGAGTTGAAGAAAGGAGCTCAGGGGCACTGTAATTCACAAACCTGCAGAGTTATAAATGACAGCTATCGTCCAAAAATATACTGAAGTAAGGCTGCCAAGAGGACTTGAAAGCGGGGCAGAATTGCAGGAAACCGATTTCAGGAGGCAGACTGGAATTGCATTGAAAGCATAGGAAAAGAGGCAGAACGTCCACAATGATGCACTTGGCCAAAAAGGGCGTATGCGTTTTTTCCTGAATATATTCAGGAAAAAACGCATACGCCCTTTTTGGCCAACCAAGCAAGCTTGCAAAGGAAATCTGCACTACAATGAAGTCTCACTTCCCCCCGGTCAAAAGGGCCATCTGAAAAAAGTGTAAAATCCAGAAAGGCAGGACAGGCCATGGAGAACTGGGAGCCTTGTTATGCTGATGGGCGGGATGTAAATTGCCAACAGACACTCGGGAGAAGTGTATGGTGTTTCCTGAAACATCTAAAAAACAAAGCAACAGAGCCTAGGGCACTTCCACTTATGGTCCTATAGCTTAGGGAAATTAAAATCAAAAAGACACAGCCACCCCAAAGTTTGGGACGCCTCTGTTTACAAGAACCTCGTTTACAGTACAAGTTCAACATCGCAGAAAGTGAAAAATGGATAAAGAAGTTGTGGTATTTACTTACAAAGCAATATCACTCAGCAATGAAATCTATGTCATCAGGCCCTTAGCAGCACAATGAGTGGATTCAGGTATGATGATTCTAACTGAAATAAGTCACACAGAAAAAGAAACATCATAAGATATCAGTAATACACGGAATGTAAACTTGGCTACACAGGAACTGAATTACAGAACAGAACAGGGTCTCAAATTTAGAAAACCAACTTATGCTTGCTTAAGGGGAAAGGTGAGTTGGGGTGCTGCATAAAACCAGAGATTGAAATGAGCACAGATAAAGTTCCTTAAGCCAAATATGGAATAGACAAGAGCTACTCCTTGCTCAACGAAATGGACTCAACACCGCATATTAAATGCCTAAGAATGTACCTGACTAGTAAGTATCTTAAAACCTATGGATTGCTATGTCTCCGAAAGAGAATCAAGCATGTGTACAGGGGCATAAACGCAGCAGTGATAGGATTGGAGAGGTTCGGTGAGCAAATGAAGACCCTTTGAAGTCATATTGCATGGTACCCATTCCACGGGTTTCAACTACCCAGGTTTAAGGTATTCTTCCTTCAGCTAAAACATGCATGTGGAACCTAGAGTATGATCAACCATGTGATCGGGAGACGTGTTCAAATATGTCTCAGTTTTCGTACCCTGGTACTCGGGTGCAACATTCCAGACGCTTTACTAACACCCTCCCGACTTGGAGAGTCAGTCCCTTTAACCTCCTGTTTGGCCCAGTTTGCAATTTCTGCGGAAGATGAACAGGAATAGCGAGAACCAATGAGAGACTAGCTGGAAGGTGTCTGGACGGGCAAATTTAACTCTCATTTCCCACCAGGAAGAGGAATTAACCAAAGGCTCAGCGTGCCGTGCCGGAACCAGATTAGGGCCTGAAGCCATCCTGCGGTGTTGCGGCCAGCTCAAAAGAAAGCGAGTTGAAGAAAGGAGCTCAGGGGCACTGTAATTCACAAACCTGCAGAGTTATAAATGACAGCTATCGTCCAAAAATATACTGAAGTAAGGCTGCCAAGAGGACTTGAAAGCGGGGCAGAATTGCAGGAAACCGATTTCAGGAGGCAGACTGGAATTGCATTGAAAGCATAGGAAAAGAGGCAGAACGTCCACAATGATGCACTTGGCCAAAAAGGGCGTATGCGTTTTTTCCTGAATATATTCAGGAAGAAACGCATACGCCCTTTTTGGCCAACCAAGCAAGCTTGCAAAGGAAATCTGCACTACAATGAAGTCTCACTTCCCCCCGGTCAAAAGGGCCATCTGAAAAAAGTGTAAAATCCAGAAAGGCAGGACAGGCCATGGAGAACTGGGAGCCTTGTTATGCTGATGGGCGGGATGTAAATTGCCAACAGACACTCGGGAGAAGTGTATGGTGTTTCCTGAAACATCTAAAAAACAAAGCAACAGAGCCTAGGGCACTTCCACTTATGGTCCTATAGCTTAGGGAAATTAAAATCAAAAAGACACAGCCACCCCAAAGTTTGGGACGCCTCTGTTTACAAGAACCTCGTTTACCGTACAAGTTCAACATCGCAGAAAGTGAAAAATGGATAAAGAAGTTGTGGTATTTACTTACAAAGCAATATCACTCAGCAATGAAATCTATGTCATCAGGCCCTTAGCAGCACAATGAGTGGATTCAGGTATGATGATTCTAACTGAAATAAGTCACACAGAAAAAGAAACATCATAAGATATCAGTAATACACGGAATGTAAACTTGGCTACACAGGAACTGAATTACAGAACAGAACAGGGTCTCAAATTTAGAAAACCAACTTATGCTTGCTTAAGGGGAAAGGTGAGTTGGGGTGCTGCATAAAACCAGAGATTGAAATGAGCACAGATAAAGTTCCTTAAGCCAAATATGGAATAGACAAGAGCTACTCCTTGCTCAACGAAATGGACTCAATACCGCATATTAAATGCCTAAGAATGTACCTGACTAGTAAGTATCTTAAAACCTATGGATTGCTATGTCTCCGAAAGAGAATCAAGCATGTGTACAGGGGCATAAACGCAGCAGTGATAGGATTGGAGAGGTTCGGTGAGCAAATGAAGACCCTTTGAAGTCATATTGCATGGTACCCATTCCACGGGTTTCAACTACCCAGGTTTAAGGTATTCTTCCTTCAGCTAAAACATGCATGTGGAACCTAGAGTATGATCAACCATGTGATCGGGAGACGTGTTCAAATATGTCTCAGTTTTCGTACCCTGGTACTCGGGTGCAACATTCCAGACGCTTTACTAACACCCTCCCGACTTGGAGAGTCAGTCCCTTTAACCTCCTGTTTGGCCCAGTTTGCAATTTCTGCGGAAGATGAACAGGAATAGCGAGAACCAATGAGAGACTAGCTGGAAGGTGTCTGGACGGGCAAATTTAACTCTCATTTCCCACCAGGAAGAGGAATTAACCAAAGGCTCAGCGTGCCGTGCCGGAACCAGATTAGGGCCTGAAGCCATCCTGCGGTGTTGCGGCCAGCTCAAAAGAAAGCGAGTTGAAGAAAGGAGCTCAGGGGCACTGTAATTCACAAACCTGCAGAGTTATAAATGACAGCTATCGTCCAAAAATATACTGAAGTAAGGCTGCCAAGAGGACTTGAAAGCGGGGCAGAATTGCAGGAAACCGATTTCAGGAGGCAGACTGGAATTGCATTGAAAGCATAGGAAAAGAGGCAGAACGTCCACAATGATGCACTTGGCCAAAAAGGGCGTATGCGTTTTTTCCTGAATATATTCAGGAAAAAACGCATACGCCCTTTTTGGCCAACCAAGCAAGCTTGCAAAGGAAATCTGCACTACAATGAAGTCTCACTTCCCCCCGGTCAAAAGGGCCATCTGAAAAAAGTGTAAAATCCAGAAAGGCAGGACAGGCCATGGAGAACTGGGAGCCTTGTTATGCTGATGGGCGGGATGTAAATTGCCAACAGACACTCGGGAGAAGTGTATGGTGTTTCCTGAAACATCTAAAAAACAAAGCAACAGAGCCTAGGGCACTTCCACTTATGGTCCTATAGCTTAGGGAAATTAAAATCAAAAAGACACAGCCACCCCAAAGTTTGGGACGCCTCTGTTTACAAGAACCTCGTTTACAGTACAAGTTCAACATCGCAGAAAGTGAAAAATGGATAAAGAAGTTGTGGTATTTACTTACAAAGCAATATCACTCAGCAATGAAATCTATGTCATCAGGCCCTTAGCAGCACAATGAGTGGATTCAGGTATGATGATTCTAACTGAAATAAGTCACACAGAAAAAGAAACATCATAAGATATCAGTAATACACGGAATGTAAACTTGGCTACACAGGAACTGAATTACAGAACAGAACAGGGTCTCAAATTTAGAAAACCAACTTATGCTTGCTTAAGGGGAAAGGTGAGTTGGGGTGCTGCATAAAACCAGAGATTGAAATGAGCACAGATAAAGTTCCTTAAGCCAAATATGGAATAGACAAGAGCTACTCCTTGCTCAACGAAATGGACTCAACACCGCATATTAAATGCCTAAGAATGTACCTGACTAGTAAGTATCTTAAAACCTATGGATTGCTATGTCTCCGAAAGAGAATCAAGCATGTGTACAGGGGCATAAACGCAGCAGTGATAGGATTGGAGAGGTTCGGTGAGCAAATGAAGACCCTTTGAAGTCATATTGCATGGTACCCATTCCACGGGTTTCAACTACCCAGGTTTAAGGTATTCTTCCTTCAGCTAAAACATGCATGTGGAACCTAGAGTATGATCAACCATGTGATCGGGAGACGTGTTCAAATATGTCTCAGTTTTCGTACCCTGGTACTCGGGTGCAACATTCCAGACGCTTTACTAACACCCTCCCGACTTGGAGAGTCAGTCCCTTTAACCTCCTGTTTGGCCCAGTTTGCAATTTCTGCGGAAGATGAACAGGAATAGCGAGAACCAATGAGAGACTAGCTGGAAGGTGTCTGGACGGGCAAATTTAACTCTCATTTCCCACCAGGAAGAGGAATTAACCAAAGGCTCAGCGTGCCGTGCCGGAACCAGATTAGGGCCTGAAGCCATCCTGCGGTGTTGCGGCCAGCTCAAAAGAAAGCGAGTTGAAGAAAGGAGCTCAGGGGCACTGTAATTCACAAACCTGCAGAGTTATAAATGACAGCTATCGTCCAAAAATATACTGAAGTAAGGCTGCCAAGAGGACTTGAAAGCGGGGCAGAATTGCAGGAAACCGATTTCAGGAGGCAGACTGGAATTGCATTGAAAGCATAGGAAAAGAGGCAGAACGTCCACAATGATGCACTTGGCCAAAAAGGGCGTATGCGTTTTTTCCTGAATATATTCAGGAAGAAACGCATACGCCCTTTTTGGCCAACCAAGCAAGCTTGCAAAGGAAATCTGCACTACAATGAAGTCTCACTTCCCCCCGGTCAAAAGGGCCATCTGAAAAAAGTGTAAAATCCAGAAAGGCAGGACAGGCCATGGAGAACTGGGAGCCTTGTTATGCTGATGGGCGGGATGTAAATTGCCAACAGACACTCGGGAGAAGTGTATGGTGTTTCCTGAAACATCTAAAAAACAAAGCAACAGAGCCTAGGGCACTTCCACTTATGGTCCTATAGCTTAGGGAAATTAAAATCAAAAAGACACAGCCACCCCAAAGTTTGGGACGCCTCTGTTTACAAGAACCTCGTTTACCGTACAAGTTCAACATCGCAGAAAGTGAAAAATGGATAAAGAAGTTGTGGTATTTACTTACAAAGCAATATCACTCAGCAATGAAATCTATGTCATCAGGCCCTTAGCAGCACAATGAGTGGATTCAGGTATGATGATTCTAACTGAAATAAGTCACACAGAAAAAGAAACATCATAAGATATCAGTAATACACGGAATGTAAACTTGGCTACACAGGAACTGAATTACAGAACAGAACAGGGTCTCAAATTTAGAAAACCAACTTATGCTTGCTTAAGGGGAAAGGTGAGTTGGGGTGCTGCATAAAACCAGAGATTGAAATGAGCACAGATAAAGTTCCTTAAGCCAAATATGGAATAGACAAGAGCTACTCCTTGCTCAACGAAATGGACTCAATACCGCATATTAAATGCCTAAGAATGTACCTGACTAGTAAGTATCTTAAAACCTATGGATTGCTATGTCTCCGAAAGAGAATCAAGCATGTGTACAGGGGCATAAACGCAGCAGTGATAGGATTGGAGAGGTTCGGTGAGCAAATGAAGACCCTTTGAAGTCATATTGCATGGTACCCATTCCACGGGTTTCAACTACCCAGGTTTAAGGTATTCTTCCTTCAGCTAAAACATGCATGTGGAACCTAGAGTATGATCAACCATGTGATCGGGAGACGTGTTCAAATATGTCTCAGTTTTCGTACCCTGGTACTCGGGTGCAACATTCCAGACGCTTTACTAACACCCTCCCGACTTGGAGAGTCAGTCCCTTTAACCTCCTGTTTGGCCCAGTTTGCAATTTCTGCGGAAGATGAACAGGAATAGCGAGAACCAATGAGAGACTAGCTGGAAGGTGTCTGGACGGGCAAATTTAACTCTCATTTCCCACCAGGAAGAGGAATTAACCAAAGGCTCAGCGTGCCGTGCCGGAACCAGATTAGGGCCTGAAGCCATCCTGCGGTGTTGCGGCCAGCTCAAAAGAAAGCGAGTTGAAGAAAGGAGCTCAGGGGCACTGTAATTCACAAACCTGCAGAGTTATAAATGACAGCTATCGTCCAAAAATATACTGAAGTAAGGCTGCCAAGAGGACTTGAAAGCGGGGCAGAATTGCAGGAAACCGATTTCAGGAGGCAGACTGGAATTGCATTGAAAGCATAGGAAAAGAGGCAGAACGTCCACAATGATGCACTTGGCCAAAAAGGGCGTATGCGTTTTTTCCTGAATATATTCAGGAAAAAACGCATACGCCCTTTTTGGCCAACCAAGCAAGCTTGCAAAGGAAATCTGCACTACAATGAAGTCTCACTTCCCCCCGGTCAAAAGGGCCATCTGAAAAAAGTGTAAAATCCAGAAAGGCAGGACAGGCCATGGAGAACTGGGAGCCTTGTTATGCTGATGGGCGGGATGTAAATTGCCAACAGACACTCGGGAGAAGTGTATGGTGTTTCCTGAAACATCTAAAAAACAAAGCAACAGAGCCTAGGGCACTTCCACTTATGGTCCTATAGCTTAGGGAAATTAAAATCAAAAAGACACAGCCACCCCAAAGTTTGGGACGCCTCTGTTTACAAGAACCTCGTTTACAGTACAAGTTCAACATCGCAGAAAGTGAAAAATGGATAAAGAAGTTGTGGTATTTACTTACAAAGCAATATCACTCAGCAATGAAATCTATGTCATCAGGCCCTTAGCAGCACAATGAGTGGATTCAGGTATGATGATTCTAACTGAAATAAGTCACACAGAAAAAGAAACATCATAAGATATCAGTAATACACGGAATGTAAACTTGGCTACACAGGAACTGAATTACAGAACAGAACAGGGTCTCAAATTTAGAAAACCAACTTATGCTTGCTTAAGGGGAAAGGTGAGTTGGGGTGCTGCATAAAACCAGAGATTGAAATGAGCACAGATAAAGTTCCTTAAGCCAAATATGGAATAGACAAGAGCTACTCCTTGCTCAACGAAATGGACTCAACACCGCATATTAAATGCCTAAGAATGTACCTGACTAGTAAGTATCTTAAAACCTATGGATTGCTATGTCTCCGAAAGAGAATCAAGCATGTGTACAGGGGCATAAACGCAGCAGTGATAGGATTGGAGAGGTTCGGTGAGCAAATGAAGACCCTTTGAAGTCATATTGCATGGTACCCATTCCACGGGTTTCAACTACCCAGGTTTAAGGTATTCTTCCTTCAGCTAAAACATGCATGTGGAACCTAGAGTATGATCAACCATGTGATCGGGAGACGTGTTCAAATATGTCTCAGTTTTCGTACCCTGGTACTCGGGTGCAACATTCCAGACGCTTTACTAACACCCTCCCGACTTGGAGAGTCAGTCCCTTTAACCTCCTGTTTGGCCCAGTTTGCAATTTCTGCGGAAGATGAACAGGAATAGCGAGAACCAATGAGAGACTAGCTGGAAGGTGTCTGGACGGGCAAATTTAACTCTCATTTCCCACCAGGAAGAGGAATTAACCAAAGGCTCAGCGTGCCGTGCCGGAACCAGATTAGGGCCTGAAGCCATCCTGCGGTGTTGCGGCCAGCTCAAAAGAAAGCGAGTTGAAGAAAGGAGCTCAGGGGCACTGTAATTCACAAACCTGCAGAGTTATAAATGACAGCTATCGTCCAAAAATATACTGAAGTAAGGCTGCCAAGAGGACTTGAAAGCGGGGCAGAATTGCAGGAAACCGATTTCAGGAGGCAGACTGGAATTGCATTGAAAGCATAGGAAAAGAGGCAGAACGTCCACAATGATGCACTTGGCCAAAAAGGGCGTATGCGTTTTTTCCTGAATATATTCAGGAAGAAACGCATACGCCCTTTTTGGCCAACCAAGCAAGCTTGCAAAGGAAATCTGCACTACAATGAAGTCTCACTTCCCCCCGGTCAAAAGGGCCATCTGAAAAAAGTGTAAAATCCAGAAAGGCAGGACAGGCCATGGAGAACTGGGAGCCTTGTTATGCTGATGGGCGGGATGTAAATTGCCAACAGACACTCGGGAGAAGTGTATGGTGTTTCCTGAAACATCTAAAAAACAAAGCAACAGAGCCTAGGGCACTTCCACTTATGGTCCTATAGCTTAGGGAAATTAAAATCAAAAAGACACAGCCACCCCAAAGTTTGGGACGCCTCTGTTTACAAGAACCTCGTTTACCGTACAAGTTCAACATCGCAGAAAGTGAAAAATGGATAAAGAAGTTGTGGTATTTACTTACAAAGCAATATCACTCAGCAATGAAATCTATGTCATCAGGCCCTTAGCAGCACAATGAGTGGATTCAGGTATGATGATTCTAACTGAAATAAGTCACACAGAAAAAGAAACATCATAAGATATCAGTAATACACGGAATGTAAACTTGGCTACACAGGAACTGAATTACAGAACAGAACAGGGTCTCAAATTTAGAAAACCAACTTATGCTTGCTTAAGGGGAAAGGTGAGTTGGGGTGCTGCATAAAACCAGAGATTGAAATGAGCACAGATAAAGTTCCTTAAGCCAAATATGGAATAGACAAGAGCTACTCCTTGCTCAACGAAATGGACTCAACACCGCATATTAAATGCCTAAGAATGTACCTGACTAGTAAGTATCTTAAAACCTATGGATTGCTATGTCTCCGAAAGAGAATCAAGCATGTGTACAGGGGCATAAACGCAGCAGTGATAGGATTGGAGAGGTTCGGTGAGCAAATGAAGACCCTTTGAAGTCATATTGCATGGTACCCATTCCACGGGTTTCAACTACCCAGGTTTAAGGTATTCTTCCTTCAGCTAAAACATGCATGTGGAACCTAGAGTATGATCAACCATGTGATCGGGAGACGTGTTCAAATATGTCTCAGTTTTCGTACCCTGGTACTCGGGTGCAACATTCCAGACGCTTTACTAACACCCTCCCGACTTGGAGAGTCAGTCCCTTTAACCTCCTGTTTGGCCCAGTTTGCAATTTCTGCTGAAGATGAACAGGAATAGCGAGAACCAATGAGAGACTAGCTGGAAGGTGTCTGGACGGGCAAATTTAACTCTCATTTCCCACCAGGAAGAGGAATTAACCAAAGGCTCAGTGTGCCGTGCCGGAACCAGATTAGGGCCTGAAGCCATCCTGCGGTGTTGCGGCCAGCTCAAAAGAAAGCGAGTTGAAGAAAGGAGCTCAGGGGCACTGTAATTCACAAACCTGCAGAGTTATAAATGACAGCTATTGTCCAAAAATATACTGAAGTAAGGCTGCCAAGAGGACTTGAAAGCGGGGCAGAATTGCAGGAAACCGATTTCAGGAGGCAGACTGGAATTGCATTGAAAGCATAGGAAAAGAGGCAGAACGTCCACAATGATGCACTTGGCCAAAAAGGGCGTATGCGTTTTTTCCTGAATATATTCAGGAAAAAACGCATACGCCCTTTTTGGCCAACCAAGCAAGCTTGCAAAGGAAATCTGCACTACAATGAAGTCTCACTTCCCCCCGGTCAAAAGGGCCATCTGAAAAAAGTGTAAAATCCAGAAAGGCAGGACAGGCCATGGAGAACTGGGAGCCTTGTTATGCTGATGGGCGGGATGTAAATTGCCAACAGACACTCGGGAGAAGTGTATGGTGTTTCCTGAAACATCTAAAAAACAAAGCAACAGAGCCTAGGGCACTTCCACTTATGGTCCTATAGCTTAGGGAAATTAAAATCAAAAAGACACAGCCACCCCAAAGTTTGGGACGCCTCTGTTTACAAGAACCTCGTTTACAGTACAAGTTCAACATCGCAGAAAGTGAAAAATGGATAAAGAAGTTGTGGTATTTACTTACAAAGCAATATCACTCAGCAATGAAATCTATGTCATCAGGCCCTTAGCAGCACAATGAGTGGATTCAGGTATGATGATTCTAACTGAAATAAGTCACACAGAAAAAGAAACATCATAAGATATCAGTAATACACGGAATGTAAACTTGGTTACACAGGAACTGAATTACAGAACAGAACAGGGTCTCAAATTTAGAAAACCAACTTATGCTTGCTTAAGGGGAAAGGTGAGTTGGGGTGCTGCATAAAACCAGAGATTGAAATGAGCACAGATAAAGTTCCTTAAGCCAAATATGGAATAGACAAGAGCTACTCCTTGCTCAACGAAATGGACTCAACACCGCATATTAAATGCCTAAGAATGTACCTGACTAGTAAGTATCTTAAAACCTATGCATTGCTATGTCTCCGAAAGAGAATCAAGCATGTGTACAGGGGCATAAACGCAGCAGTGATAGGATTGGAGAAGTTCGGTGAGCAAATGAAGACCCTTTGAAGTCATATTGCATGGTACCCATTCCACGGGTTTCAACTACCCAGGTTTAAGGTATTCTTCCTTCAGCTAAAACATGCATGTGGAACCTAGAGTATGATCAACCATGTGATCGGGAGACGTGTTCAAATATGTCTCAGTTTTCCTCCCCTGGTACTCGGGTGCAACATTCCAGACGCTTTACTAACACCCTCCCGACTTGGAGAGTCAGTCCCTTTAACCTCCTGTTTGGCCCAGTTTGCAATTTCTGCGGAAGATGAACAGGAATAGCGAGAACCAATGAGAGACTAGCTGGAAGGTGTCTGGACGGGCAAATTTAACTCTCATTTCCCACCAGGAAGAGGAATTAACCAAAGGCTCAGCGTGCCGTGCCGGAACCAGATTAGGGCCTGAAGCCATCCTGCGGTGTTGCGGCCAGCTCAAAAGAAAGCGAGTTGAAGAAAGGAGCTCAGGGGCACTGTAATTCACAAACCTGCAGAGTTATAAATGACAGCTATCGTCCAAAAATATACTGAAGTAAGGCTGCCAAGAGGACTTGAAAGCGGGGCAGAATTGCAGGAAACCGATTTCAGGAGGCAGACTGGAATTGCATTGAAAGCATAGGAAAAGAGGCAGAACGTCCACAATGATGCACTTGGCCAAAAAGGGCGTATGCGTTTTTTCCTGAATATATTCAGGAAAAAACGCATACGCCCTTTTTGGCCAACCAAGCAAGCTTGCAAAGGAAATCTGCACTACAATGAAGTCTCACTTCCCCCCGGTCAAAAGGGCCATCTGAAAAAAGTGTAAAATCCAGAAAGGCAGGACAGGCCATGGAGAACTGGGAGCCTTGTTATGCTGATGGGCGGGATGTAAATTGCCAACAGACACTCGGGAGAAGTGTATGGTGTTTCCTGAAACATCTAAAAAACAAAGCAACAGAGCCTAGGGCACTTCCACTTATGGTCCTATAGCTTAGGGAAATTAAAATCAAAAAGACACAGCCACCCCAAAGTTTGGGACGCCTCTGTTTACAAGAACCTCGTTTACAGTACAAGTTCAACATCGCAGAAAGTGAAAAATGGATAAAGAAGTTGTGGTATTTACTTACAAAGCAATATCACTCAGCAATGAAATCTATGTCATCAGGCCCTTAGCAGCACAATGAGTGGATTCAGGTATGATGATTCTAACTGAAATAAGTCACACAGAAAAAGAAACATCATAAGATATCAGTAATACACGGAATGTAAACTTGGCTACACAGGAACTGAATTACAGAACAGAACAGGGTCTCAAATTTAGAAAACCAACTTATGCTTGCTTAAGGGTAAAGGTGAGTTGGGGTGCTGCATAAAACCAGAGATTGAAATGAGCACAGATAAAGTTCCTTAAGCCAAATATGGAATAGACAAGAGCTACTCCTTGCTCAACGAAATGGACTCAACACCGCATATTAAATGCCTAAGAATGTACCTGACTAGTAAGTATCTTAAAACCTATGGATTGCTATGTCTCCGAAAGAGAATCAAGCATGTGTACAGGGGCATAAACGCAGCAGTGATAGGATTGGAGAGGTTCGGTGAGCAAATGAAGACCCTTTGAAGTCATATTGCATGGTACCCATTCCACGGGTTTCAACTACCCAGGTTTAAGGTATTCTTCCTTCAGCTAAAACATGCATGTGGAACCTAGAGTATGATCAACCATGTGATCGGGAGACGTGTTCAAATATGTCTCAGTTTTCGTACCCTGGTACTCGGGTGCAACATTCCAGACGCTTTACTAACACCCTCCCGACTTGGAGAGTCAGTCCCTTTAACCTCCTGTTTGGCCCAGTTTGCAATTTCTGCGGAAGATGAACAGGAATAGCGAGAACCAATGAGAGACTAGCTGGAGGTGTCTGGACGGGCAAATTTAACTCTCATTTCCCACCAGGAAGAGGAATTAACCAAAGGCTCAGCGTGCCGTGCCGGAACCAGATTAGGGCCTGAAGCCATCCTGCGGTGTTGCGGCCAGCTCAAAAGAAAGCGAGTTGAAGAAAGGAGCTCAGGGGCACTGTAATTCACAAACCTGCAGAGTTATAAATGACAGCTATCGTCCAAAAATATACTGAAGTAAGGCTGCCAAGAGGACTTGAAAGCGGGGCAGAATTGCAGGAAACCGATTTCAGGAGGCAGACTGGAATTGCATTGAAAGCATAGGAAAAGAGGCAGAACGTCCACAATGATGCACTTGGCCAAAAAGGGCGTATGCGTTTTTTCCTGAATATATTCAGGAAAAAACGCATACGCCCTTTTTGGCCAACCAAGCAAGCTTGCAAAGGAAATCTGCACTACAATGAAGTCTCACTTCCCCCCGGTCAAAAGGGCCATCTGAAAAAAGTGTAAAATCCAGAAAGGCAGGACAGGCCATGGAGAACTGGGAGCCTTGTTATGCTGATGGGCGGGATGTAAATTGCCAACAGACACTCGGGAGAAGTGTATGGTGTTTCCTGAAACATCTAAAAAACAAAGCAACAGAGCCTAGGGCACTTCCACTTATGGTCCTATAGCTTAGGGAAATTAAAATCAAAAAGACACAGCCACCCCAAAGTTTGGGACGCCTCTGTTTACAAGAACCTCGTTTACCGTACAAGTTCAACATCGCAGAAAGTGAAAAATGGATAAAGAAGTTGTGGTATTTACTTACAAAGCAATATCACTCAGCAATGAAATCTATGTCATCAGGCCCTTAGCAGCACAATGAGTGGATTCAGGTATGATGATTCTAACTGAAATAAGTCACACAGAAAAAGAAACATCATAAGATATCAGTAATACACGGAATGTAAACTTGGCTACACAGGAACTGAATTACAGAACAGAACAGGGTCTCAAATTTAGAAAACCAACTTATGCTTGCTTAAGAGGAAAGGTGAGTTGGGGTGCTGCATAAAACCAGAGATTGAAATGAGCACAGATAAAGTTCCTTAAGCCAAATATGGAATAGACAAGAGCTACTCCTTGCTCAACGAAATGGACTCAACACCGCATATTAAATGCCTAAGAATGTACCTGACTAGTAAGTATCTTAAAACCTATGGATTGCTATGTCTCCGAAAGAGAATCAAGCATGTGTACAGGGGCATAAACGCAGCAGTGATAGGATTGGAGAGGTTCGGTGAGCAAATGAAGACCCTTTGAAGTCATATTGCATGGTACCCATTCCACGGGTTTCAACTACCCAGGTTTAAGGTATTCTTCCTTCAGCTAAAACATGCATGTGGAACCTAGAGTATGATCAACCATGTGATCGGGAGACATGTTCAAATATGTCTCAGTTTTCGTACCCTGGTACTCGGGTGCAACATTCCAGACGCTTTACTAACACCCTCCCGACTTGGAGAGTCAGTCCCTTTAACCTCCTGTTTGGCCCAGTTTGCAATTTCTGCGGAAGATGAACAGGAATAGCGAGAACCAATGAGAGACTAGCTGGAAGGTGTCTGGACGGGCAAATTTAACTCTCATTTCCCACCAGGAAGAGGAATTAACCAAAGGCTCAGCGTGCCGTGCCGGAACCAGATTAGGGCCTGAAGCCATCCTGCGGTGTTGCGGCCAGCTCAAAAGAAAGCGAGTTGAAGAAAGGAGCTCAGGGGCACTGTAATTCACAAACCTGCAGAGTTATAAATGACAGCTATTGTCCAAAAATATACTGAAGTAAGGCTGCCAAGAGGACTTGAAAGCGGGGCAGAATTGCAGGAAACCGATTTCAGGAGGCAGACTGGAATTGCATTGAAAGCATAGGAAAAGAGGCAGAACGTCCACAATGATGCACTTGGCCAAAAAGGGCGTACGCGTTTTTTCCTGAATATATTCAGGAAAAAACGCATACGCCCTTTTTGGCCAACCAAGCAAGCTTGCAAAGGAAATCTGCACTACAATGAAGTCTCACTTCCCCCCGGTCAAAAGGGCCATCTGAAAAAAGTGTAAAATCCAGAAAGGCAGGACAGGCCATGGAGAACTGGGAGCCTTGTTATGCTGATGGGCGGGATGTAAATTGCCAACAGACACTCGGGAGAAGTGTATGGTGTTTCCTGAAACATCCAAAAAACAAAGCAACAGAGCCTAGGGCACTTCCACTTATGGTCCTATAGCTTAGGGAAATTAAAATCAAAAAGACACAGCCACCCCAAAGTTTGGGACGCCTCTGTTTACAAGAACCTCGTTTACAGTACAAGTTCAACATTGCAGAAAGTGAAAAATGGATAAAGAAGTTGTGGTATTTACTTACAAAGCAATATCACTCAGCAATGAAATCTATGTCATCAGGCCCTTAGCAGCACAATGAGTGGATTCAGGTATGATGATTCTAACTGAAATAAGTCACACAGAAAAAGAAACATCATAAGATATCAGTAATACACGGAATGTAAACTTGGCTACACAGGAACTGAATTACAGAACAGAACAGGGTCTCAAATTTAGAAAACCAACTTATGCTTGCTTAAGGGGAAAGGTGAGTTGGGGTGCTGCATAAAACCAGAGATTGAAATGAGCACAGATAAAGTTCCTTAAGCCAAATATGGAATAGACAAGAGCTACTCCTTGCTCAACGAAATGGACTCAACACCGCATATTAAATGCCTAAGAATGTACCTGACTAGTAAGTATCTTAAAACCTATGGATTGCTATGTCTCCGAAAGAGAATCAAGCATGTGTACAGGGGCATAAACGCAGCAGTGATAGGATTGGAGAGGTTCGGTGAGCAAATGAAGACCCTTTGAAGTCATATTGCATGGTACCCATTCCACGGGTTTCAACTACCCAGGTTTAAGGTATTCTTCCTTCAGCTAAAACATGCATGTGGAACCTAGAGTATGATCAACCATGTGATCGGGAGACGTGTTCAAATATGTCTCAGTTTTCGTACCCTGGTACTCGGGTGCAACATTCCAGACGCTTTACTAACACCCTCCCGACTTGGAGAGTCAGTCCCTTTAACCTCCTGTTTGGCCCAGTTTGCAATTTCTGCGGAAGATGAACAGGAATAGCGAGAACCAATGAGAGACTAGCTGGAGGTGTCTGGACGGGCAAATTTAACTCTCATTTCCCACCAGGAAGAGGAATTAACCAAAGGCTCAGCGTGCCGTGCCGGAACCAGATTAGGGCCTGAAGCCATCCTGCGGTGTTGCGGCCAGCTCAAAAGAAAGCGAGTTGAAGAAAGGAGCTCAGGGGCACTGTAATTCACAAACCTGCAGAGTTATAAATGACAGCTATCATCCAAAAATATACTGAAGTAAGGCTGCCAAGAGGACTTGAAAGCGGGGCAGAATTGCAGGAAACCGATTTCAGGAGGTAGACTGGAATTGCATTGAAAGCATAGGAAAAGAGGCAGAACGTCCACAATGATGCACTTGGCCAAAAAGGGCGTATGCGTTTTTTCCTGAATATATTCAGGAAAAAACGCATACGCCCTTTTTGGCCAACCAAGCAAGCTTGCAAAGGAAATCTGCACTACAATGAAGTCTCACTTCCCCCCGGTCAAAAGGGCCATCTGAAAAAATTGTAAAATCCAGAAAGGCAGGACAGGCCATGGAGAACTGGGAGCCTTGTTATGCTGAAGGGCGGGATGTAAATTGCCAACAGACACTCGGGAGAAGTGTATGGTGTTTCCTGAAACATCCAAAAAACAAAGCAACAGAGCCTAGGGCACTTCCACTTATGGTCCTATAGCTTAGGGAAATTAAAATCAAAAAGACACAGCCACCCCAAAGTTTGGGACGCCTCTGTTTACAAGAACCTCGTTTACAGTACAAGTTCAACATCGCAGAAAGTGAAAAATGGATAAAGAAGTTGTGGTATTTACTTACAAAGCAATATCACTCAGCAATGAAATCTATGTCATCAGGCCCTTAGCAGCACAATGAGTGGATTCAGGTATGATGATTCTAACTGAAATAAGTCACACAGAAAAAGAAACATCATAAGATATCAGTAATACACGGAATGTAAACTTGGCTACACAGGAACTGAATTACAGAACAGAACAGGGTCTCAAATTTAGAAAACCAACTTATGCTTGCTTAAGAGGAAAGGTGAGTTGGGGTGCTGCATAAAACCAGAGATTGAAATGAGCACAGATAAAGTTCCTTAAGCCAAATATGGAATAGACAAGAGCTACTCCTTGCTCAACGAAATGGACTCAACACCGCATATTAAATGCCTAAGAATGTACCTGACTAGTAAGTATCTTAAAACCTATGGATTGCTATGTCTCCGAAAGAGAATCAAGCATGTGTACAGGGGCATAAACGCAGCAGTGATAGGATTGGAGAGGTTCGGTGAGCAAATGAAGACCCTTTGAAGTCATATTGCATGGTACCCATTCCACGGGTTTCAACTACCCAGGTTTAAGGTATTCTTCCTTCAGCTAAAACATGCATGTGGAACCTAGAGTATGATCAACCATGTGATCGGGAGACGTGTTCAAATATGTCTCAGTTTTCGTACCCTGGTACTCGGGTGCAACATTCCAGACGCTTTACTAACACCCTCCCGACTTGGAGAGTCAGTCCCTTTAACCTCCTGTTTGGCCCAGTTTGCAATTTCTGCGGAAGATGAACAGGAATAGCGAGAACCAATGAGAGACTAGCTGGAGGTGTCTGGACGGGCAAATTTAACTCTCATTTCCCACCAGGAAGAGGAATTAACCAAAGGCTCAGCGTGCCGTGCCGGAACCAGATTAGGGCCTGAAGCCATCCTGCGGTGTTGCGGCCAGCTCAAAAGAAAGCGAGTTGAAGAAAGGAGCTCAGGGGCACTGTAATTCACAAACCTGCAGAGTTATAAATGACAGCTATCGTCCAAAAATATACTGAAGTAAGGCTGCCAAGAGGACTTGAAAGTGGGGCAGAATTGCAGGAAACCGATTTCAGGAGGCAGACTGGAATTGCATTGAAAGCATAGGAAAAGAGGCAGAACGTCCACAATGATGCACTTGGCCAAAAAGGGCGTACGCGTTTTTTCCTGAATATATTCAGGAAAAAACGCATACGCCCTTTTTGGCCAACCAAGCAAGCTTGCAAAGGAAATCTGCACTACAATGAAGTCTCACTTCCCCCCGGTCAAAAGGGCCATCTGAAAAAAGTGTAAAATCCAGAAAGGCAGGACAGGCCATGGAGAACTGGGAGCCTTGTTATGCTGATGGGCGGGATGTAAATTGCCAACAGACACTCGGGAGAAGTGTATGGTGTTTCCTGAAACATCTAAAAAACAAAGCAACAGAGCCTAGGGCACTTCCACTTATGGTCCTATAGCTTAGGGAAATTAAAATCAAAAAGACACAGCCACCCCAAAGTTTGGGACGCCTCTGTTTACAAGAACCTCGTTTACAGTACAAGTTCAACATCGCAGAAAGTGAAAAATGGATAAAGAAGTTGTGGTATTTACTTACAAAGCAATATCACTCAGCAATGAAATCTATGTCATCAGGCCCTTAGCAGCACAATGAGTGGATTCAGGTATGATGATTCTAACTGAAATAAGTCACACAGAAAAAGAAACATCATAAGATATCAGTAATACACGGAATGTAAACTTGGTTACACAGGAACTGAATTACAGAACAGAACAGGGTCTCAAATTTAGAAAACCAACTTATGCTTGCTTAAGGGGAAAGGTGAGTTGGGGTGCTGCATAAAACCAGAGATTGAAATGAGCACAGATAAAGTTCCTTAAGCCAAATATGGAATAGACAAGAGCTACTCCTTGCTCAACGAAATGGACTCAACACCGCATATTAAATGCCTAAGAATGTACCTGACTAGTAAGTATCTTAAAACCTATGCATTGCTATGTCTCCGAAAGAGAATCAAGCATGTGTACAGGGGCATAAACGCAGCAGTGATAGGATTGGAGAGGTTCGGTGAGCAAATGAAGACCCTTTGAAGTCATATTGCATGGTACCCATTCCACGGGTTTCAACTACCCAGGTTTAAGGTATTCTTCCTTCAGCTAAAACATGGATGTGGAACCTAGAGTATGATCAACCATGTGATCGGGAGACGTGTTCAAATATGTCTCAGTTTTCCTCCCCTGGTACTCGGGTGCAACATTCCAGACGCTTTACTAACACCCTCCCGACTTGGAGAGTCAGTCCCTTTAACCTCCTGTTTGGCCCAGTTTGCAATTTCTGCGGAAGATGAACAGGAATAGCGAGAACCAATGAGAGCCTAGCTGGAAGGTGTCTGGACGGGCAAATTTAACTCTCATTTCCCACCAGGAAGAGGAATTAACCAAAGGCTCAGCGTGCCGTGCCGGAACCAGATTAGGGCCTGAAGCCATCCTGCGGTGTTGCGGCCAGCTCAAAAGAAAGCGAGTTGAAGAAAGGAGCTCAGGGGCACTGTAATTCACAAACCTGCAGAGTTATAAATGACAGCTATCGTCCAAAAATATACTGAAGTAAGGCTGCCAAGAGGACTTGAAAGCGGGGCAGAATTGCAGGAAACCGATTTCAGGAGGCAGACTGGAATTGCATTGAAAGCATAGGAAAAGAGGCAGAACGTCCACAATGATGCACTTGGCCAAAAAGGGCGTATGCGTTTTTTCCTGAATATATTCAGGAAAAAACGCATACGCCCTTTTTGGCCAACCAAGCAAGCTTGCAAAGGAAATCTGCACTACAATGAAGTCTCACTTCTCCCCGGTCAAAAGGGCCATCTGAAAAAAGTGTAAAATCCAGAAAGGCAGGACAGGCCATGGAGAACTGGGAGCCTTGTTATGCTGATGGGCGGGATGTAAATTGCCAACAGACACTCGGGAGAAGTGTATGGTGTTTCCTGAAACATCCAAAAAACAAAGCAACAGAGCCTAGGGCACTTCCACTTATGGTCCTATAGCTTAGGGAAATTAAAATCAAAAAGACACAGCCACCCCAAAGTTTGGGACGCCTCTGTTTACAAGAACCTCGTTTACAGTACAAGTTCAACATTGCAGAAAGTGAAAAATGGATAAAGAAGTTGTGGTATTTACTTACAAAGCAATATCACTCAGCAATGAAATCTATGTCATCAGGCCCTTAGCAGCACAATGAGTTGATTCAGGTATGATGATTCTAACTGAAATAAGTCACACAGAAAAAGAAACATCATAAGATATCAGTAATACACGGAATGTAAACTTGGCTACACAGGAACTGAATTACAGAACAGAACAGGGTCTCAAATTTAGAAAACCAACTTATGCTTGCTTAAGGGGAAAGGTGAGTTGGGGTGCTGCATAAAACCAGAGATTGAAATGAGCACAGATAAAGTTCCTTAAGCCAAATATGGAATAGACAAGAGCTACTCCTTGCTCAACGAAATGGACTCAACACCGCATATTAAATGCCTAAGAATGTACCTGACTAGTAAGTATCTTAAAACCTATGGATTGCTATGTCTCCGAAAGAGAATCAAGCATGTGTACAGGGGCATAAACGCAGCAGTGATAGGATTGGAGAGGTTCGGTGAGCAAATGAAGACCCTTTGAAGTCATATTGCATGGTACCCATTCCACGGGTTTCAACTACCCAGGTTTAAGGTATTCTTCCTTCAGCTAAAACATGCATGTGGAACCTAGAGTATGATCAACCATGTGATCGGGAGACGTGTTCAAATATGTCTCAGTTTTCGTACCCTGGTACTCGGGTGCAACATTCCAGACGCTTTACTAACACCCTCCCGACTTGGAGAGTCAGTCCCTTTAACCTCCTGTTTGGCCCAGTTTGCAATTTCTGCGGAAGATGAACAGGAATAGCGAGAACCAATGAGAGACTAGCTGGAGGTGTCTGGACGGGCAAATTTAACTCTCATTTCCCACCAGGAAGAGGAATTAACCAAAGGCTCAGCGTGCCGTGCCGGAACCAGATTAGGGCCTGAAGCCATCCTGCGGTGTTGCGGCCAGCTCAAAAGAAAGCGAGTTGAAGAAAGGAGCTCAGGGGCACTGTAATTCACAAACCTGCAGAGTTATAAATGACAGCTATCGTCCAAAAATATACTGAAGTAAGGCTGCCAAGAGGACTTGAAAGCGGGGCAGAATTGCAGGAAACCGATTTCAGGAGGTAGACTGGAATTGCATTGAAAGCATAGGAAAAGAGGCAGAACGTCCACAATGATGCACTTGGCCAAAAAGGGCGTATGCGTTTTTTCCTGAATATATTCAGGAAAAAACGCATACGCCCTTTTTGGCCAACCAAGCAAGCTTGCAAAGGAAATCTGCACTACAATGAAGTCTCACTTCCCCCCGGTCAAAAGGGCCATCTGAAAAAAGTGTAAAATCCAGAAAGGCAGGACAGGCCATGGAGAACTGGGAGCCTTGTTATGCTGAAGGGCGGGATGTAAATTGCCAACAGACACTCGGGAGAAGTGTATGGTGTTTCCTGAAACATCCAAAAAACAAAGCAACAGAGCCTAGGGCACTTCCACTTATGGTCCTATAGCTTAGGGAAATTAAAATCAAAAAGACACAGCCACCCCAAAGTTTGGGACGCCTCTGTTTACAAGAACCTCGTTTACAGTACAAGTTCAACATCGCAGAAAGTGAAAAATGGATAAAGAAGTTGTGGTACAATGCAGTATCACTCAACAATGAAATCTATGTCATCAGGCCCGTAGCAGCATAATGAGTGGATTCAGGTACGATGATTCTAACTGAAATAAGTCACACAGAAAAAGAAACATCATAAGATATCAGTAATACACGGAATGTAAACTTGGCTACACAGGAACTGAATTCCAAAACAGAACAGTGTCTCAAAATTAGAAAACCAACTTATGCTTGCTTAAGGGGAAAGGTGAGTTGGGGTGCTGCATAAAACCAGAGATTGAAATGAGCACAGATAAAGTTCCTTAAGCCAAATATGGAATAGACAAGAGCTACCTCTTGTTCAACGAAATGGACTCAACACCGCATATTAAACGCCTAAGAATGTACCTGACTAGTAAGTATCTTAAAACCTATGGATTGCTATGTCTCCGAAAGAGAATCAAGCATGTGTACAGGGGCATAAACGCAGCAGTGATAGGATTGGAGAGGTTCGGTGAGCAAATGAAGACCCTTTGAAGTCATATTGCATGGTACCCATTCCACGGGTTTCAACTACCCAGGTTTAAGGTATTCTTCCTTCAGCTAAAACATGCATGTGGAACCTAGAGTATGATCAACCATGTGATCGGGAGACGTGTTCAAATATGTCTCAGTTTTCGTACCCTGGTACTCGGGTGCAACATTCCAGACGCTTTACTAACACCCTCCCGACTTGGAGAGTCAGTCCCTCTAACCTCCTGTTTGGCCCAGTTTGCAATTTCTGCGGAAGATGAACAGGAATAGCGAGAACCAATGAGAGACTAGCTGGAGGTGTCTGGACGGGCAAATTTAACTCTCATTTCCCACCAGGAAGAGGAATTAACCAAAGGCTCAGCGTGCCGTGCCGGAACCAGATTAGGGCCTGAAGCCATCCTGCGGTGTTGCGGCCAGCTCAAAAGAAAGCGAGTTGAAGAAAGGAGCTCAGGGGCACTGTAATTCACAAACCTGCAGAGTTATAAATGACAGCTATCGTCCAAAAATATACTGAAGTAAGGCTGCCAAGAGGACTTGAAAGCGGGGCAGAATTGCAGGAAACCGATTTCAGGAGGCAGACTGGAATTGCATTGAAAGCATAGGAAAAGAGGCAGAACGTCCACAATGATGCACTTGGCCAAAAAGGGCGTATGCGTTTTTTCCTGAATATATTCAGGAAAAAACGCATACGCCCTTTTTGGCCAACCAAGCAAGCTTGCAAAGGAAATCTGCACTACAATGAAGTCTCACTTCCCCCCGGTCAAAAGGGCCATCTGAAAAAAGTGTAAAATCCAGAAAGGCAGGACAGGCCATGGAGAACTGGGAGCCTTGTTATGCTGAAGGGCGGGATGTAAATTGCCAACAGACACTCGGGAGAAGTGTATGGTGTTTCCTGAAACATCCAAAAAACAAAGCAACAGAGCCTAGGGCACTTCCACTTATGGTCCTATAGCTTAGGGAAATTAAAATCAAAAAGACACAGCCACCCTAAAGTTTGGGACGCCTCTGTTTACAAGAACCTCGTTTACAGTACAAGTTCAACATCGCAGAAAGTGAAAAATGGATAAAGAAGTTGTGGTATTTACTTACAAAGCAATATCACTCAGCAATGAAATCTATGTCATCAGGCCCTTAGCAGCACAATGAGTGGATTCAGGTATGATGATTCTAACTGAAATAAGTCACACAGAAAAAGAAACATCATAAGATATCAGTAATACACGGAATGTAAACTTGGCTACACAGGAACTGAATTACAGAACAGAACAGGGTCTCAAATTTAGAAAACCAACTTATGCTTGCTTAAGGGGAAAGGTGAGTTGGGGTGCTGCATAAAACCAGAGACTGAAATGAGCACAGATAAAGTTCCTTAAGCCAAATATGGAATAGACAAGAGCTACTCCTTGCTCAACGAAATGGACTCAACACCGCATATTAAATGCCTAAGAATGTACCTGACTAGTAAGTATCTTAAAACCTATGGATTGCTATGTCTCCGAAAGAGAATCAAGCATGTGTACAGGGGCATAAACGCAGCAGTGATAGGATTGGAGAGGTTCGGTGAGCAAATGAAGACCCTTTGAAGTCATATTGCATGGTACCCATTCCACGGGTTTCAACTACCCAGGTTTAAGGTATTCTTCCTTCAGCTAAAACATGCATGTGGAACCTAGAGTATGATCAACCATGTGATCGGGAGACGTGTTCAAATATGTCTCAGTTTTCGTACCCTGGTACTCGGGTGCAACATTCCAGACACTTTACTAACACCCTCCCGACTTGGAGAGTCAGTCCCTTTAACCTCCTGTTTGGCCCAGTTTGCAATTTCTGCGGAAGATGAACAGGAATAGCGAGAACCAATGAGAGACTAGCTGGAGGTGTCTGGACGGGCAAATTTAACTCTCATTTCCCACCAGGAAGAGGAATTAACCAAAGGCTCAGCGTGCCGTGCCGGAACCAGATTAGGGCCTGAAGCCATCCTGCGGTGTTGCGGCCAGCTCAAAAGAAAGCGAGTTGAAGAAAGGAGCTCAGGGGCACTGTAATTCACAAACCTGCAGAGTTATAAATGACAGCTATCGTCCAAAAATATACTGAAGTAAGGCTGCCAAGAGGACTTGAAAGCGGGGCAGAATTGCAGGAAACAGATTTCAGGAGGTAGACTGGAATTGCATTGAAAGCATAGGAAAAGAGGCAGAACGTCCACAATGATGCACTTGGCCAAAAAGGGCATATGCGTTTTTTCCTGAATATATTCAGGAAAAAACGCATACGCCCTTTTTGGCCAACCAAGCAAGCTTGCAAAGGAAATCTGCACTACAATGAAGTCTCACTTCCCCCCGGTCAAAAGGGCCATCTGAAAAAAGTGTAAAATCCAGAAAGGCAGGACAGGCCATGGAGAACTGGGAGCCTTGTTATGCTGATGGGCGGGATGTAAATTGCCAACAGACACTCGGGAGAAGTGTATGGTGTTTCCTGAAACATCTAAAAAACAAAGCAACAGAGCCTAGGGCACTTCCACTTATGGTCCTATAGCTTAGGGAAATTAAAATCAAAAAGACACAGCCACCCCAAAGTTTGGGACGCCTCTGTTTACAAGAACCTCGTTTACAGTACAAGTTCAACATCGCAGAAAGTGAAAAATGGATAAAGAAGTTGTGGTATTTACTTACAAAGCAATATCACTCAGCAATGAAATCTATGTCATCAGGCCCTTAGCAGCACAATGAGTGGATTCAGGTATGATGATTCTAACTGAAATAAGTCACACAGAAAAAGAAACATCATAAGATATCAGTAATACACGGAATGTAAACTTGGCTACACAGGAACTGAATTACAGAACAGAACAGGGTCTCAAATTTAGAAAACCAACTTATGCTTGCTTAAGGGGAAAGGTGAGTTGGGGTGCTGCATAAAACCAGAGATTGAAATGAGCACAGATAAAGTTCCTTAAGCCAAATATGGAATAGACAAGAGCTACTCCTTGCTCAACGAAATGGACTCAACACCGCATATTAAATGCCTAAGAATGTACCTGACTAGTAAGTATCTTAAAACCTATGGATTGCTATGTCTCCGAAAGAGAATCAAGCATGTGTACAGGGGCATAAACGCAGCAGTGATAGGATTGGAGAGGTTCAGTGAGCAAATGAAGACCCTTTGAAGTCATATTGCATGGTACCCATTCCACGGGTTTCAACTACCCAGGTTTAAGGTATTCTTCCTTCAGCTAAAACATGCATGTGGAACCTAGAGTATGATCAACCATGTGATCGGGAGACGTGTTCAAATATGTCTCAGTTTTTGTACCCTGGTACTCGGGTGCAACATTCCAGACGCTTTACTAACACCCTCCCGACTTGGAGAGTCAGTCCCTTTAACCTCCTGTTTGGCCCAGTTTGCAATTTCTGCGGAAGATGAACAGGAATAGCGAGAACCAATGAGAGACTAGCTGGAGGTGTCTGGACGGGCAAATTTAACTCTCATTTCCCACCAGGAAGAGGAATTAACCAAAGGCTCAGCGTGCCGTGCCGGAACCAGATTAGGGCCTGAAGCCATCCTGCGGTGTTGCGGCCAGCTCAAAAGAAAGCGAGTTGAAGAAAGGAGCTCAGGGGCACTGTAATTCACAAACCTGCAGAGTTATAAATGACAGCTATCGTCCAAAAATATACTGAAGTAAGGCTGCCAAGAGGACTTGAAAGCGGGGCAGAATTGCAGGAAACCGATTTCAGGAGGTAGACTGGAATTGCATTGAAAGCATAGGAAAAGAGGCAGAACGTCCACAATGATGCACTTGGCCAAAAAGGGCGTATGCGTTTTTTCCTGAATATATTCAGGAAAAAACGCATACGCCCTTTTTGGCCAACCAAGCAAGCTTGCAAAGGAAATCTGCACTACAATGAAGTCTCACTTCCCCCCGGTCAAAAGGGCCATCTGAAAAAAGTGTAAAATCCAGAAAGGCAGGACAGGCCATGGAGAACTGGGAGCCTTGTTATGCTGATGGGCGGGATGTAAATTGCCAACAGACACTCGGGAGAAGTGTATGGTGTTTCCTGAAACATCTAAAAAACAAAGCAACAGAGCCTAGGGCACTTCCACTTATGGTCCTATAGCTTAGGGAAATTAAAATCAAAAAGACACAGCCACCCCAAAGTTTGGGACGCCTCTGTTTACAAGAACCTCGTTTACAGTACAAGTTCAACATCGCAGAAAGTGAAAAATGGATAAAGAAGTTGTGGTATTTACTTACAAAGCAATATCACTCAGCAATGAAATCTATGTCATCAGGCCCTTAGCAGCACAATGAGTGGATTCAGGTATGATGATTCTAACTGAAATAAGTCACACAGAAAAAGAAACATCATAAGATATCAGTAATACACGGAATGTAAACTTGGCTACACAGGAACTGAATTACAGAACAGAACAGGGTCTCAAATTTAGAAAACCAACTTATGCTTGCTTAAGGGGAAAGGTGAGTTGGGGTGCTGCATAAAACCAGAGATTGAAATGAGCACAGATAAAGTTCCTTAAGCCAAATATGGAATAGACAAGAGCTACTCCTTGCTCAACGAAATGGACTCAACACCGCATATTAAATGCCTAAGAATGTACCTGACTAGTAAGTATCTTAAAAGCTATGGATTGCTATGTCTCCGAAAGAGAATCAAGCATGTGTACAGGGGCATAAACGCAGCAGTGATAGGATTGGAGAGGTTCGGTGAGCAAATGAAGACCCTTTGAAGTCATATTGCATGGTACCCATTCCACGGGTTTCAACTACCCAGGTTTAAGGTATTCTTCCTTCAGCTAAAACATGCATGTGGAACCTAGAGTATGATCAACCATGTGATCGGGAGACGTGTTCAAATATGTCTCAGTTTTCGTACCCTGGTACTCGGGTGCAACATTCCAGACGCTTTACTAACACCCTCCCGACTTGGAGAGTCAGTCCCTTTAACCTCCTGTTTGGCCCAGTTTGCAATTTCTGCGGAAGATGAACAGGAATAGCGAGAACCAATGAGAGACTAGCTGGAGGTGTCTGGACGGGCAAATTTAACTCTCATTTCCCACCAGGAAGAGGAATTAACCAAAGGCTCAGCGTGCCGTGCCGGAACCAGATTAGGGCCTGAAGCCATCCTGCGGTGTTGCGGCCAGCTCAAAAGAAAGCGAGTTGAAGAAAGGAGCTCAGGGGCACTGTAATTCACAAACCTGCAGAGTTATAAATGACAGCTATCGTCCAAAAATATACTGAAGTAAGGCTGCCAAGAGGACTTGAAAGCGGGGCAGAATTGCAGGAAACCGATTTCAGGAGGCAGACTGGAATTGCATTGAAAGCATAGGAAAAGAGGCAGAACGTCCACAATGATGCACTTGGCCAAAAAGGGCGTATGCGTTTTTTCCTGAATATATTCAGGAAAAAACGCATACGCCCTTTTTGGCCAACCAAGCAAGCTTGCAAAGGAAATCTGCACTACAATGAAGTCTCACTTCCCCCCGGTCAAAAGGGCCATCTGAAAAAAGTGTAAAATCCAGAAAGGCAGGACAGGCCATGGAGAACTGGGAGCCTTGTTATGCTGATGGGCGGGATGTAAATTGCCAACAGACAATCGGGAGAAGTGTATGGTGTTTCCTGAAACATCTAAAAAACAAAGCAACAGAGCCTAGGGCACTTCCACTTATGGTCCTATAGCTTAGGGAAATTAAAATCAAAAAGACACAGCCACCCCAAAGTTTGGGACGCCTCTGTTTACAAGAACCTCGTTTACAGTACAAGTTCAACATCGCAGAAAGTGAAAAATGGATAAAGAAGTTGTGGTATTTACTTACAAAGCAATATCACTCAGCAATGAAATCTATGTCATCAGGCCCTTAGCAGCACAATGAGTGGATTCAGGTATGATGATTCTAACTGAAATAAGTCACACAGAAAAAGAAACATCATAAGATATCAGTAATACACGGAATGTAAACTTGGCTACACAGGAACTGAATTACAGAACAGAACAGGGTCTCAAATTTAGAAAACCAACTTATGCTTGCTTAAGGGGAAAGGTGAGTTGGGGTGCTGCATAAAACCAGAGATTGAAATGAGCACAGATAAAGTTCCTTAAGCCAAATATGGAATAGACAAGAGCTACTCCTTGCTCAACGAAATGGACTCAACACCGCATATTAAATGCCTAAGAATGTACCTGACTAGTAAGTATCTTAAAACCTATGGATTGCTATGTCTCCGAAAGAGAATCAAGCATGTGTACAGGGGCATAAACGCAGCAGTGATAGGATTGGAGAGGTTCGGTGAGCAAATGAAGACCCTTTGAAGTCATATTGCATGGTACCCATTCCACGGGTTTCAACTACCCAGGTTTAAGGTATTCTTCCTTCAGCTAAAACATGCATGTGGAACCTAGAGTATGATCAACCATGTGATCGGGAGACGTGTTCAAATATGTCTCAGTTTTCGTACCCTGGTACTCGGGTGCAACATTCCAGACGCTTTACTAACACCCTCCCGACTTGGAGAGTCAGTCCCTTTAACCTCCTGTTTGGCCCAGTTTGCAATTTCTGCGGAAGATGAACAGGAATAGCGAGAACCAATGAGAGACTAGCTGGAGGTGTCTGGACGGGCAAATTTAACTCTCATTTCCCACCAGGAAGAGGAATTAACCAAAGGCTCAGCGTGCCGTGCCGGAACCAGATTAGGGCCTGAAGCCATCCTGCGGTGTTGCGGCCAGCTCAAAAGAAAGCGAGTTGAAGAAAGGAGCTCAGGGGCACTGTAATTCACAAACCTGCAGAGTTATAAATGACAGCTATCGTCCAAAAATATACTGAAGTAAGGCTGCCAAGAGGACTTGAAAGCGGGGCAGAATTGCAGGAAACCGATTTCAGGAGGTAGACTGGAATTGCATTGAAAGCATAGGAAAAGAGGCAGAACGTCCACAATGATGCACTTGGCCAAAAAGGGCGTATGCGTTTTTTCCTGAATATATTCAGGAAAAAACGCATACGCCCTTTTTGGCCAACCAAGCAAGCTTGCAAAGGAAATCTGCACTACAATGAAGTCTCACTTCCCCCCGGTCAAAAGGGCCATCTGAAAAAAGTGTAAAATCCAGAAAGGCAGGACAGGCCATGGAGAACTGGGAGCCTTGTTATGCTGAAGGGCGGGATGTAAATTGCCAACAGACACTCGGGAGAAGTGTATGGTGTTTCCTGAAACATCCAAAAAACAAAGCAACAGAGCCTAGGGCACTTCCACTTATGGTCCTATAGCTTAGGGAAATTAAAATCAAAAAGACACAGCCACCCCAAAGTTTGGGACGCCTCTGTTTACAAGAACCTCGTTTACAGTACAAGTTCAACATCGCAGAAAGTGAAAAATGGATAAAGAAGTTGTGGTATTTACTTACAAAGCAATATCACTCAGCAATGAAATCTATGTCATCAGGCCCTTAGCAGCACAATGAGTGGATTCAGGTATGATGATTCTAACTGAAATAAGTCACACAGAAAAAGAAACATCATAAGATATCAGTAATACACGGAATGTAAACTTGGCTACACAGGAACTGAATTACAGAACAGAACAGGGTCTCAAATTTAGAAAACCAACTTATGCTTGCTTAAGAGGAAAGGTGAGTTGGGGTGCTGCATAAAACCAGAGATTGAAATGAGCACAGATAAAGTTCCTTAAGCCAAATATGGAATAGACAAGAGCTACTCCTTGCTCAACGAAATGGACTCAACACCGCATATTAAATGCCTAAGAATGTACCTGACTAGTAAGTATCTTAAAACCTATGGATTGCTATGTCTCCGAAAGAGAATCAAGCATGTGTACAGGGGCATAAACGCAGCAGTGATAGGATTGGAGAGGTTCGGTGAGCAAATGAAGACCCTTTGAAGTCATATTGCATGGTACCCATTCCACGGGTTTCAACTACCCAGGTTTAAGGTATTCTTCCTTCAGCTAAAACATGCATGTGGAACCTAGAGTATGATCAACCATGTGATCGGGAGACGTGTTCAAATATGTCTCAGTTTTCGTACCCTGGTACTCGGGTGCAACATTCCAGACGCTTTACTAACACCCTCCCGACTTGGAGAGTCAGTCCCTCTAACCTCCTGTTTGGCCCAGTTTGCAATTTCTGCGGAAGATGAACAGGAATAGCGAGAACCAATGAGAGACTAGCTGGAGGTGTCTGGACGGGCAAATTTAACTCTCATTTCCCACCAGGAAGAGGAATTAACCAAAGGCTCAGCGTGCCGTGCCGGAACCAGATTAGGGCCTGAAGCCATCCTGCGGTGTTGCGGCCAGCTCAAAAGAAAGCGAGTTGAAGAAAGGAGCTCAGGGGCACTGTAATTCACAAACCTGCAGAGTTATAAATGACAGCTATCGTCCAAAAATATACTGAAGTAAGGCTGCCAAGAGGACTTGAAAGCGGGGCAGAATTGCAGGAAACCGATTTCAGGAGGCAGACTGGAATTGCATTGAAAGCATAGGAAAAGAGGCAGAACGTCCACAATGATGCACTTGGCCAAAAAGGGCGTATGCGTTTTTTCCTGAATATATTCAGGAAAAAACGCATACGCCCTTTTTGGCCAACCAAGCAAGCTTGCAAAGGAAATCTGCACTACAATGAAGTCTCACTTCCCCCCGGTCAAAAGGGCCATCTGAAAAAAGTGTAAAATCCAGAAAGGCAGGACAGGCCATGGAGAACTGGGAGCCTTGTTATGCTGATGGGCGGGATGTAAATTGCCAACAGACAATCGGGAGAAGTGTATGGTGTTTCCTGAAACATCTAAAAAACAAAGCAACAGAGCCTAGGGCACTTCCACTTATGGTCCTATAGCTTAGGGAAATTAAAATCAAAAAGACACAGCCACCCCAAAGTTTGGGACGCCTCTGTTTACAAGAACCTCGTTTACAGTACAAGTTCAACATCGCAGAAAGTGAAAAATGGATAAAGAAGTTGTGGTATTTACTTACAAAGCAATATCACTCAGCAATGAAATCTATGTCATCAGGCCCTTAGCAGCACAATGAGTGGATTCAGGTATGATGATTCTAACTGAAATAAGTCACACAGAAAAAGAAACATCATAAGATATCAGTAATACACGGAATGTAAACTTGGCTACACAGGAACTGAATTACAGAACAGAACAGGGTCTCAAATTTAGAAAACCAACTTATGCTTGCTTAAGGGGAAAGGTGAGTTGGGGTGCTGCATAAAACCAGAGATTGAAATGAGCACAGATAAAGTTCCTTAAGCCAAATATGGAATAGACAAGAGCTACTCCTTGCTCAACGAAATGGACTCAACACCGCATATTAAATGCCTAAGAATGTACCTGACTAGTAAGTATCTTAAAACCTATGGATTGCTATGTCTCCGAAAGAGAATCAAGCATGTGTACAGGGGCATAAACGCAGCAGTGATAGGATTGGAGAGGTTCGGTGAGCAAATGAAGACCCTTTGAAGTCATATTGCATGGTACCCATTCCACGGGTTTCAACTACCCAGGTTTAAGGTATTCTTCCTTCAGCTAAAACATGCATGTGGAACCTAGAGTATGATCAACCATGTGATCGGGAGACGTGTTCAAATATGTCTCAGTTTTCGTACCCTGGTACTCGGGTGCAACATTCCAGACGCTTTACTAACACCCTCCCGACTTGGAGAGTCAGTCCCTTTAACCTCCTGTTTGGCCCAGTTTGCAATTTCTGCGGAAGATGAACAGGAATAGCGAGAACCAATGAGAGACTAGCTGGAGGTGTCTGGACGGGCAAATTTAACTCTCATTTCCCACCAGGAAGAGGAATTAACCAAAGGCTCAGCGTGCCGTGCCGGAACCAGATTAGGGCCTGAAGCCATCCTGCGGTGTTGCGGCCAGCTCAAAAGAAAGCGAGTTGAAGAAAGGAGCTCAGGGGCACTGTAATTCACAAACCTGCAGAGTTATAAATGACAGCTATCGTCCAAAAATATACTGAAGTAAGGCTGCCAAGAGGACTTGAAAGCGGGGCAGAATTGCAGGAAACCGATTTCAGGAGGTAGACTGGAATTGCATTGAAAGCATAGGAAAAGAGGCAGAACGTCCACAATGATGCACTTGGCCAAAAAGGGCGTATGCGTTTTTTCCTGAATATATTCAGGAAAAAACGCATACGCCCTTTTTGGCCAACCAAGCAAGCTTGCAAAGGAAATCTGCACTACAATGAAGTCTCACTTCCCCCCGGTCAAAAGGGCCATCTGAAAAAAGTGTAAAATCCAGAAAGGCAGGACAGGCCATGGAGAACTGGGAGCCTTGTTATGCTGAAGGGCGGGATGTAAATTGCCAACAGACACTCGGGAGAAGTGTATGGTGTTTCCTGAAACATCCAAAAAACAAAGCAACAGAGCCTAGGGCACTTCCACTTATGGTCCTATAGCTTAGGGAAATTAAAATCAAAAAGACACAGCCACCCCAAAGTTTGGGACGCCTCTGTTTACAAGAACCTCGTTTACAGTACAAGTTCAACATCGCAGAAAGTGAAAAATGGATAAAGAAGTTGTGGTATTTACTTACAAAGCAATATCACTCAGCAATGAAATCTATGTCATCAGGCCCTTAGCAGCACAATGAGTGGATTCAGGTATGATGATTCTAACTGAAATAAGTCACACAGAAAAAGAAACATCATAAGATATCAGTAATACACGGAATGTAAACTTGGCTACACAGGAACTGAATTACAGAACAGAACAGGGTCTCAAATTTAGAAAACCAACTTATGCTTGCTTAAGAGGAAAGGTGAGTTGGGGTGCTGCATAAAACCAGAGATTGAAATGAGCACAGATAAAGTTCCTTAAGCCAAATATGGAATAGACAAGAGCTACTCCTTGCTCAACGAAATGGACTCAACACCGCATATTAAATGCCTAAGAATGTACCTGACTAGTAAGTATCTTAAAACCTATGGATTGCTATGTCTCCGAAAGAGAATCAAGCATGTGTACAGGGGCATAAACGCAGCAGTGATAGGATTGGAGAGGTTCGGTGAGCAAATGAAGACCCTTTGAAGTCATATTGCATGGTACCCATTCCACGGGTTTCAACTACCCAGGTTTAAGGTATTCTTCCTTCAGCTAAAACATGCATGTGGAACCTAGAGTATGATCAACCATGTGATCGGGAGACGTGTTCAAATATGTCTCAGTTTTCGTACCCTGGTACTCGGGTGCAACATTCCAGACGCTTTACTAACACCCTCCCGACTTGGAGAGTCAGTCCCTCTAACCTCCTGTTTGGCCCAGTTTGCAATTTCTGCGGAAGATGAACAGGAATAGCGAGAACCAATGAGAGACTAGCTGGAGGTGTCTGGACGGGCAAATTTAACTCTCATTTCCCACCAGGAAGAGGAATTAACCAAAGGCTCAGCGTGCCGTGCCGGAACCAGATTAGGGCCTGAAGCCATCCTGCGGTGTTGCGGCCAGCTCAAAAGAAAGCGAGTTGAAGAAAGGAGCTCAGGGGCACTGTAATTCACAAACCTGCAGAGTTATAAATGACAGCTATCGTCCAAAAATATACTGAAGTAAGGCTGCCAAGAGGACTTGAAAGCGGGGCAGAATTGCAGGAAACCGATTTCAGGAGGCAGACTGGAATTGCATTGAAAGCATAGGAAAAGAGGCAGAACGTCCACAATGATGCACTTGGCCAAAAAGGGCGTATGCGTTTTTTCCTGAATATATTCAGGAAAAAACGCATACGCCCTTTTTGGCCAACCAAGCAAGCTTGCAAAGGAAATCTGCACTACAATGAAGTCTCACTTCCCCCCGGTCAAAAGGGCCATCTGAAAAAAGTGTAAAATCCAGAAAGGCAGGACAGGCCATGGAGAACTGGGAGCCTTGTTATGCTGATGGGCGGGATGTAAATTGCCAACAGACACTCGGGAGAAGTGTATGGTGTTTCCTGAAACATCTAAAAAACAAAGCAACAGAGCCTAGGGCACTTCCACTTATGGTCCTATAGCTTAGGGAAATTAAAATCAAAAAGACACAGCCACCCTAAAGTTTGGGACGCCTCTGTTTACAAGAACCTCGTTTACAGTACAAGTTCAACATCGCAGAAAGTGAAAAATGGATAAAGAAGTTGTGGTATTTACTTACAAAGCAATATCACTCAGCAATGAAATCTATGTCATCAGGCCCTTAGCAGCACAATGAGTGGATTCAGGTATGATGATTCTAACTGAAATAAGTCACACAGAAAAAGAAACATCATAAGATATCAGTAATACACGGAATGTAAACTTGGCTACACAGGAACTGAATTACAGAACAGAACAGGGTCTCAAATTTAGAAAACCAACTTATGCTTGCTTAAGGGGAAAGGTGAGTTGGGGTGCTGCATAAAACCAGAGACTGAAATGAGCACAGATAAAGTTCCTTAAGCCAAATATGGAATAGACAAGAGCTACTCCTTGCTCAACGAAATGGACTCAACACCGCATATTAAATGCCTAAGAATGTACCTGACTAGTAAGTATCTTAAAACCTATGGATTGCTATGTCTCCGAAAGAGAATCAAGCATGTGTACAGGGGCATAAACGCAGCAGTGATAGGATTGGAGAGGTTCGGTGAGCAAATGAAGACCCTTTGAAGTCATATTGCATGGTACCCATTCCACGGGTTTCAACTACCCAGGTTTAAGGTATTCTTCCTTCAGCTAAAACATGCATGTGGAACCTAGAGTATGATCAACCATGTGATCGGGAGACGTGTTCAAATATGTCTCAGTTTTCGTACCCTGGTACTCGGGTGCAACATTCCAGACACTTTACTAACACCCTCCCGACTTGGAGAGTCAGTCCCTTTAACCTCCTGTTTGGCCCAGTTTGCAATTTCTGCGGAAGATGAACAGGAATAGCGAGAACCAATGAGAGACTAGCTGGAGGTGTCTGGACGGGCAAATTTAACTCTCATTTCCCACCAGGAAGAGGAATTAACCAAAGGCTCAGCGTGCCGTGCCGGAACCAGATTAGGGCCTGAAGCCATCCTGCGGTGTTGCGGCCAGCTCAAAAGAAAGCGAGTTGAAGAAAGGAGCTCAGGGGCACTGTAATTCACAAACCTGCAGAGTTATAAATGACAGCTATCGTCCAAAAATATACTGAAGTAAGGCTGCCAAGAGGACTTGAAAGCGGGGCAGAATTGCAGGAAACAGATTTCAGGAGGTAGACTGGAATTGCATTGAAAGCATAGGAAAAGAGGCAGAACGTCCACAATGATGCACTTGGCCAAAAAGGGCATATGCGTTTTTTCCTGAATATATTCAGGAAAAAACGCATACGCCCTTTTTGGCCAACCAAGCAAGCTTGCAAAGGAAATCTGCACTACAATGAAGTCTCACTTCCCCCCGGTCAAAAGGGCCATCTGAAAAAAGTGTAAAATCCAGAAAGGCAGGACAGGCCATGGAGAACTGGGAGCCTTGTTATGCTGATGGGCGGGATGTAAATTGCCAACAGACACTCGGGAGAAGTGTATGGTGTTTCCTGAAACATCTAAAAAACAAAGCAACAGAGCCTAGGGCACTTCCACTTATGGTCCTATAGCTTAGGGAAATTAAAATCAAAAAGACACAGCCACCCCAAAGTTTGGGACGCCTCTGTTTACAAGAACCTCGTTTACAGTACAAGTTCAACATCGCAGAAAGTGAAAAATGGATAAAGAAGTTGTGGTATTTACTTACAAAGCAATATCACTCAGCAATGAAATCTATGTCATCAGGCCCTTAGCAGCACAATGAGTGGATTCAGGTATGATGATTCTAACTGAAATAAGTCACACAGAAAAAGAAACATCATAAGATATCAGTAATACACGGAATGTAAACTTGGCTACACAGGAACTGAATTACAGAACAGAACAGGGTCTCAAATTTAGAAAACCAACTTATGCTTGCTTAAGGGGAAAGGTGAGTTGGGGTGCTGCATAAAACCAGAGATTGAAATGAGCACAGATAAAGTTCCTTAAGCCAAATATGGAATAGACAAGAGCTACTCCTTGCTCAACGAAATGGACTCAACACCGCATATTAAATGCCTAAGAATGTACCTGACTAGTAAGTATCTTAAAACCTATGGATTGCTATGTCTCCGAAAGAGAATCAAGCATGTGTACAGGGGCATAAACGCAGCAGTGATAGGATTGGAGAGGTTCAGTGAGCAAATGAAGACCCTTTGAAGTCATATTGCATGGTACCCATTCCACGGGTTTCAACTACCCAGGTTTAAGGTATTCTTCCTTCAGCTAAAACATGCATGTGGAACCTAGAGTATGATCAACCATGTGATCGGGAGACGTGTTCAAATATGTCTCAGTTTTTGTACCCTGGTACTCGGGTGCAACATTCCAGACGCTTTACTAACACCCTCCCGACTTGGAGAGTCAGTCCCTTTAACCTCCTGTTTGGCCCAGTTTGCAATTTCTGCGGAAGATGAACAGGAATAGCGAGAACCAATGAGAGACTAGCTGGAGGTGTCTGGACGGGCAAATTTAACTCTCATTTCCCACCAGGAAGAGGAATTAACCAAAGGCTCAGCGTGCCGTGCCGGAACCAGATTAGGGCCTGAAGCCATCCTGCGGTGTTGCGGCCAGCTCAAAAGAAAGCGAGTTGAAGAAAGGAGCTCAGGGGCACTGTAATTCACAAACCTGCAGAGTTATAAATGACAGCTATCGTCCAAAAATATACTGAAGTAAGGCTGCCAAGAGGACTTGAAAGCGGGGCAGAATTGCAGGAAACCGATTTCAGGAGGTAGACTGGAATTGCATTGAAAGCATAGGAAAAGAGGCAGAACGTCCACAATGATGCACTTGGCCAAAAAGGGCGTATGCGTTTTTTCCTGAATATATTCAGGAAAAAACGCATACGCCCTTTTTGGCCAACCAAGCAAGCTTGCAAAGGAAATCTGCACTACAATGAAGTCTCACTTCCCCCCGGTCAAAAGGGCCATCTGAAAAAAGTGTAAAATCCAGAAAGGCAGGACAGGCCATGGAGAACTGGGAGCCTTGTTATGCTGATGGGCGGGATGTAAATTGCCAACAGACACTCGGGAGAAGTGTATGGTGTTTCCTGAAACATCTAAAAAACAAAGCAACAGAGCCTAGGGCACTTCCACTTATGGTCCTATAGCTTAGGGAAATTAAAATCAAAAAGACACAGCCACCCCAAAGTTTGGGACGCCTCTGTTTACAAGAACCTCGTTTACAGTACAAGTTCAACATCGCAGAAAGTGAAAAATGGATAAAGAAGTTGTGGTATTTACTTACAAAGCAATATCACTCAGCAATGAAATCTATGTCATCAGGCCCTTAGCAGCACAATGAGTGGATTCAGGTATGATGATTCTAACTGAAATAAGTCACACAGAAAAAGAAACATCATAAGATATCAGTAATACACGGAATGTAAACTTGGCTACACAGGAACTGAATTACAGAACAGAACAGGGTCTCAAATTTAGAAAACCAACTTATGCTTGCTTAAGGGGAAAGGTGAGTTGGGGTGCTGCATAAAACCAGAGATTGAAATGAGCACAGATAAAGTTCCTTAAGCCAAATATGGAATAGACAAGAGCTACTCCTTGCTCAACGAAATGGACTCAACACCGCATATTAAATGCCTAAGAATGTACCTGACTAGTAAGTATCTTAAAAGCTATGGATTGCTATGTCTCCGAAAGAGAATCAAGCATGTGTACAGGGGCATAAACGCAGCAGTGATAGGATTGGAGAGGTTCGGTGAGCAAATGAAGACCCTTTGAAGTCATATTGCATGGTACCCATTCCACGGGTTTCAACTACCCAGGTTTAAGGTATTCTTCCTTCAGCTAAAACATGCATGTGGAACCTAGAGTATGATCAACCATGTGATCGGGAGACGTGTTCAAATATGTCTCAGTTTTCGTACCCTGGTACTCGGGTGCAACATTCCAGACGCTTTACTAACACCCTCCCGACTTGGAGAGTCAGTCCCTTTAACCTCCTGTTTGGCCCAGTTTGCAATTTCTGCGGAAGATGAACAGGAATAGCGAGAACCAATGAGAGACTAGCTGGAGGTGTCTGGACGGGCAAATTTAACTCTCATTTCCCACCAGGAAGAGGAATTAACCAAAGGCTCAGCGTGCCGTGCCGGAACCAGATTAGGGCCTGAAGCCATCCTGCGGTGTTGCGGCCAGCTCAAAAGAAAGCGAGTTGAAGAAAGGAGCTCAGGGGCACTGTAATTCACAAACCTGCAGAGTTATAAATGACAGCTATCGTCCAAAAATATACTGAAGTAAGGCTGCCAAGAGGACTTGAAAGCGGGGCAGAATTGCAGGAAACCGATTTCAGGAGGCAGACTGGAATTGCATTGAAAGCATAGGAAAAGAGGCAGAACGTCCACAATGATGCACTTGGCCAAAAAGGGCGTATGCGTTTTTTCCTGAATATATTCAGGAAAAAACGCATACGCCCTTTTTGGCCAACCAAGCAAGCTTGCAAAGGAAATCTGCACTACAATGAAGTCTCACTTCCCCCCGGTCAAAAGGGCCATCTGAAAAAAGTGTAAAATCCAGAAAGGCAGGACAGGCCATGGAGAACTGGGAGCCTTGTTATGCTGATGGGCGGGATGTAAATTGCCAACAGACAATCGGGAGAAGTGTATGGTGTTTCCTGAAACATCTAAAAAACAAAGCAACAGAGCCTAGGGCACTTCCACTTATGGTCCTATAGCTTAGGGAAATTAAAATCAAAAAGACACAGCCACCCCAAAGTTTGGGACGCCTCTGTTTACAAGAACCTCGTTTACAGTACAAGTTCAACATCGCAGAAAGTGAAAAATGGATAAAGAAGTTGTGGTATTTACTTACAAAGCAATATCACTCAGCAATGAAATCTATGTCATCAGGCCCTTAGCAGCACAATGAGTGGATTCAGGTATGATGATTCTAACTGAAATAAGTCACACAGAAAAACAAACATCATAAGATATCAGTAATACACGGAATGTAAACTTGGCTACACAGGAACTGAATTACAGAACAGAACAGGGTCTCAAATTTAGAAAACCAACTTATGCTTGCTTAAGGGGAAAGGTGAGTTGGGGTGCTGCATAAAACCAGAGATTGAAATGAGCACAGATAAAGTTCCTTAAGCCAAATATGGAATAGACAAGAGCTACTCCTTGCTCAACGAAATGGACTCAACACCGCATATTAAACGCCTAAGAATGTACCTGACTAGTAAGTATCTTAAAACCTATGGATTGCTATGTCTCCGAAAGAGAATCAAGCATGTGTACAGGGGCATAAACGCAGCAGTGATAGGATTGGAGAGGTTCGGTGAGCAAATGAAGACCCTTTGAAGTCATATTGCATGGTACCCATTCCACGGGTTTCAACTACCCAGGTTTAAGGTATTCTTCCTTCAGCTAAAACATGCATGTGGAACCTAGAGTATGATCAACCATGTGATCGGGAGACGTGTTCAAATATGTCTCAGTTTTCATACCCTGGTACTCGGGTGCAACATTCCAGACGCTTTACTAACACCCTCCCGACTTGGAGAGTCAGTCCCTTTAACCTCCTGTTTGGCCCAGTTTGCAATTTCTGCGGAAGATGAACAGGAATAGCGAGAACCAATGAGAGACTAGCTGGAGGTGTCTGGACGGGCAAATTTAACTCTCATTTCCCACCAGGAAGAGGAATTAACCAAAGGCTCAGCGTGCCGTGCCGGAACCAGATTAGGGCCTGAAGCCATCCTGCGGTGTTGCGGCCAGCTCAAAAGAAAGCGAGTTGAAGAAAGGAGCTCAGGGGCACTGTAATTCACAAACCTGCAGAGTTATAAATGACAGCTATCGTCCAAAAATATACTGAAGTAAGGCTGCCAAGAGGACTTGAAAGCGGGGCAGAATTGCAGGAAACCGATTTCAGGAGGTAGACTGGAATTGCATTGAAAGCATAGGAAAAGAGGCAGAACGTCCACAATGATGCACTTGGCCAAAAAGGGCGTATGCGTTTTTTCCTGAATATATTCAGGAAAAAACGCATACGCCCTTTTTGGCCAACCAAGCAAGCTTGCAAAGGAAATCTGCACTACAATGAAGTCTCACTTCCCCCCGGTCAAAAGGGCCATCTGAAAAAAGTGTAAAATCCAGAAAGGCAGGACAGGCCATGGAGAACTGGGAGCCTTGTTATGCTGATGGGCGGGATGTAAATTGCCAACAGACACTCGGGAGAAGTGTATGGTGTTTCCTGAAACATCTAAAAAACAAAGCAACAGAGCCTAGGGCACTTCCACTTATGGTCCTATAGCTTAGGGAAATTAAAATCAAAAAGACACAGCCACCCCAAAGTTTGGGACGCCTCTGTTTACAAGAACCTCGTTTACCGTACAAGTTCAACATCGCAGAAAGTGAAAAATGGATAAAGAAGTTGTGGTATTTACTTACAAAGCAATATCACTCAGCAATGAAATCTATGTCATCAGGCCCTTAGCAGCACAATGAGTGGATTCAGGTATGATGATTCTAACTGAAATAAGTCACACAGAAAAAGAAACATCATAAGATATCAGTAATACACGGAATGTAAACTTGGCTACACAGGAACTGAATTACAGAACAGAACAGGGTCTCAAATTTAGAAAACCAACTTATGCTTGCTTAAGGGGAAAGGTGAGTTGGGGTGCTGCATAAAACCAGAGATTGAAATGAGCACAGATAAAGTTCCTTAAGCCAAATATGGAATAGACAAGAGCTACTCCTTGCTCAACGAAATGGACTCAACACCGCATATTAAATGCCTAAGAATGTACCTGACTAGTAAGTATCTTAAAAGCTATGGATTGCTATGTCTCCGAAAGAGAATCAAGCATGTGTACAGGGGCATAAACGCAGCAGTGATAGGATTGGAGAGGTTCGGTGAGCAAATGAAGACCCTTTGAAGTCATATTGCATGGTACCCATTCCACGGGTTTCAACTACCCAGGTTTAAGGTATTCTTCCTTCAGCTAAAACATGCATGTGGAACCTAGAGTATGATCAACCATGTGATCGGGAGACGTGTTCAAATATGTCTCAGTTTTTGTACCCTGGTACTCGGGTGCAACATTCCAGACGCTTTACTAACACCCTCCCGACTTGGAGAGTCAGTCCCTTTAACCTCCTGTTTGGCCCAGTTTGCAATTTCTGCGGAAGATGAACAGGAATAGCGAGAACCAATGAGAGACTAGCTGGAGGTGTCTGGACGGGCAAATTTAACTCTCATTTCCCACCAGGAAGAGGAATTAACCAAAGGCTCAGCGTGCCGTGCCGGAACCAGATTAGGGCCTGAAGCCATCCTGCGGTGTTGCGGCCAGCTCAAAAGAAAGCGAGTTGAAGAAAGGAGCTCAGGGGCACTGTAATTCACAAACCTGCAGAGTTATAAATGACAGCTATCGTCCAAAAATATACTGAAGTAAGGCTGCCAAGAGGACTTGAAAGCGGGGCAGAATTGCAGGAAACCGATTTCAGGAGGTAGACTGGAATTGCATTGAAAGCATAGGAAAAGAGGCAGAACGTCCACAATGATGCACTTGGCCAAAAAGGGCGTATGCGTTTTTTCCTGAATATATTCAGGAAAAAACGCATACGCCCTTTTTGGCCAACCAAGCAAGCTTGCAAAGGAAATCTGCACTACAATGAAGTCTCACTTCCCCCCGGTCAAAAGGGCCATCTGAAAAAAGTGTAAAATCCAGAAAGACAGGACAGGCCATGGAGAACTGGGAGCCTTGTTATGCTGATGGGCGGGATGTAAATTGCCAACAGACACTCGGGAGAAGTGTATGGTGTTTCCTGAAACATCTAAAAAACAAAGCAACAGAGCCTAGGGCACTTCCACTTATGGTCCTATAGCTTAGGGAAATTAAAATCAAAAAGACACAGCCACCCCAAAGTTTGGGACGCCTCTGTTTACAAGAACCTCGTTTACAGTACAAGTTCAACATCGCAGAAAGTGAAAAATGGATAAAGAAGTTGTGGTATTTACTTACAAAGCAATATCACTCAGCAATGAAATCTATGTCATCAGGCCCTTAGCAGCACAATGAGTGGATTCAGGTATGATGATTCTAACTGAAATAAGTCACACAGAAAAAGAAACATCATAAGTTATCAGTAATACACGGAATGTAAACTTGGCTACACAGGAACTGAATTACAGAACAGAACAGGGTCTCAAATTTAGAAAACCAACTTATGCTTGCTTAAGGGGAAAGGTGAGTTGGGGTGCTGCATAAAACCAGAGATTGAAATGAGCACAGATAAAGTTCCTTAAGCCAAATATGGAATAGACAAGAGCTACTCCTTGCTCAACGAAATGGACTCAACACCGCATATTAAATGCCTAAGAATGTACCTGACTAGTAAGTATCTTAAAACCTATGCATTGCTATGTCTCCGAAAGAGAATCAAGCATGTGTACAGGGGCATAAACGCAGCAGTGATAGGATTGGAGAGGTTCGGTGAGCAAATGAAGACCCTTTGAAGTCATATTGCATGGTACCCATTCCACGGGTTTCAACTACCCAGGTTTAAGGTATTCTTCCTTCAGCTAAAACATGCATGTGGAACCTAGAGTATGATCAACCATGTGATCGGGAGACGTGTTCAAATATGTCTCAGTTTTCGTACCCTGGTACTCGGGTGCAACATTCCAGACGCTTTACTAACACCCTCCCGACTTGGAGAGTCAGTCCCTTTAACCTCCTGTTTGGCCCAGTTTGCAATTTCTGCGGAAGATGAACAGGAATAGCGAGAACCAATGAGAGACTAGCTGGAGGTGTCTGGACGGGCAAATTTAACTCTCATTTCCCACCAGGAAGAGGAATTAACCAAAGGCTCAGCGTGCCGTGCCGGAACCAGATTAGGGCCTGAAGCCATCCTGCGGTGTTGCGGCCAGCTCAAAAGAAAGCGAGTTGAAGAAAGGAGCTCAGGGGCACTGTAATTCACAAACCTGCAGAGTTATAAATGACAGCTATCGTCCAAAAATATACTGAAGTAAGGCTGCCAAGAGGACTTGAAAGCGGGGCAGAATTGCAGGAAACCGATTTCAGGAGGCAGACTGGAATTGCATTGAAAGCATAGGAAAAGAGGCAGAACGTCCACAATGATGCACTTGGCCAAAAAGGGCGTATGCGTTTTTTCCTGAATATATTCAGGAAAAAACGCATACGCCCTTTTTGGCCAACCAAGCAAGCTTGCAAAGGAAATCTGCACTACAATGAAGTCTCACTTCCCCCCGGTCAAAAGGGCCATCTGAAAAAAGTGTAAAATCCAGAAAGGCAGGACAGGCCATGGAGAACTGGGAGCCTTGTTATGCTGATGGGCGGGATGTAAATTGCCAACAGACACTCGGGAGAAGTGTATGGTGTTTCCTGAAACATCTAAAAAACAAAGCAACAGAGCCTAGGGCACTTCCACTTATGGTCCTATAGCTTAGGGAAATTAAAATCAAAAAGACACAGCCACCCCAAAGTTTGGGACGCCTCTGTTTACAAGAACCTCGTTTACAGTACAAGTTCAACATCGCAGAAAGTGAAAAATGGATAAAGAAGTTGTGGTATTTACTTACAAAGCAATATCACTCAGCAATGAAATCTATGTCATCAGGCCCTTAGCAGCACAATGAGTGGATTCAGGTATGATGATTCTAACTGAAATAAGTCACACAGAAAAAGAAACATCATAAGATATCAGTAATACACGGAATGTAAACTTGGCTACACAGGAACTGAATTACAGAACAGAACAGGGTCTCAAATTTAGAAAACCAACTTATGCTTGCTTAAGGGGAAAGGTGAGTTGGGGTGCTGCATAAAACCAGAGATTGAAATGAGCACAGATAAAGTTCCTTAAGCCAAATATGGAATAGACAAGAGCTACTCCTTGCTCAACGAAATGGACTCAACACCGCATATTAAATGCCTAAGAATGTACCTGACTAGTAAGTATCTTAAAACCTATGGATTGCTATGTCTCCGAAAGAGAATCAAGCATGTGTACAGGGGCATAAACGCAGCAGTGATAGGATTGGAGAGGTTCGGTGAGCAAATGAAGACCCTTTGAAGTCATATTGCATGGTACCCATTCCACGGGTTTCAACTACCCAGGTTTAAGGTATTCTTCCTTCAGCTAAAACATGCATGTGGAACCTAGAGTATGATCAACCATGTGATCGGGAGACGTGTTCAAATATGTCTCAGTTTTCGTACCCTGGTACTCGGGTGCAACATTCCAGACGCTTTACTAACACCCTCCCGACTTGGAGAGTCAGTCCCTTTAACCTCCTGTTTGGCCCAGTTTGCAATTTCTGCGGAAGATGAACAGGAATAGCGAGAACCAATGAGAGACTAGCTGGAGGTGTCTGGACGGGCAAATTTAACTCTCATTTCGCACCAGGAAGAGGAATTAACCAAAGGCTCAGCGTGCCGTGCCGGAACCAGATTAGGGCCTGAAGCCATCCTGCGGTGTTGCGGCCAGCTCAAAAGAAAGCGAGTTGAAGAAAGGAGCTCAGGGGCACTGTAATTCACAAACCTGCAGAGTTATAAATGACAGCTATCGTCCAAAAATATACTGAAGTAAGGCTGCCAAGAGGACTTGAAAGCGGGGCAGAATTGCAGGAAACCGATTTCAGGAGGTAGACTGGAATTGCATTGAAAGCATAGGAAAAGAGGCAGAACGTCCACAATGATGCACTTGGCCAAAAAGGGCGTATGCGTTTTTTCCTGAATATATTCAGGAAAAAACGCATACGCCCTTTTTGGCCAACCAAGCAAGCTTGCAAAGGAAATCTGCACTACAATGAAGTCTCACTTCCCCCCGGTCAAAAGGGCCATCTGAAAAAAGTGTAAAATCCAGAAAGGCAGGACAGGCCATGGAGAACTGGGAGCCTTGTTATGCTGATGGGCGGGATGTAAATTGCCAACAGACACTCGGGAGAAGTGTATGGTGTTTCCTGAAACATCTAAAAAACAAAGCAACAGAGCCTAGGGCACTTCCACTTATGGTCCTATAGCTTAGGGAAATTAAAATCAAAAAGACACAGCCACCCCAAAGTTTGGGACGCCTCTGTTTACAAGAACCTCGTTTACAGTACAAGTTCAACATCGCAGAAAGTGAAAAATGGATAAAGAAGTTGTGGTATTTACTTACAAAGCAATATCACTCAGCAATGAAATCTATGTCATCAGGCCCTTAGCAGCACAATGAGTGGATTCAGGTATGATGATTCTAACTGAAATAAGTCACACAGAAAAAGAAACATCATAAGATATCAGTAATACACGGAATGTAAACTTGGCTACACAGGAACTGAATTACAGAACAGAACAGGGTCTCAAATTTAGAAAACCAACTTATGCTTGCTTAAGGGGAAAGGTGAGTTGGGGTGCTGCATAAAACCAGAGATTGAAATGAGCACAGATAAAGTTCCTTAAGCCAAATATGGAATAGACAAGAGCTACTCCTTGCTCAACGAAATGGACTCAACACCGCATATTAAATGCCTAAGAATGTACCTGACTAGTAAGTATCTTAAAACCTATGGATTGCTATGTCTCCGAAAGAGAATCAAGCATGTGTACAGGGGCATAAACGCAGCAGTGATAGGATTGGAGAGGTTCGGTGAGCAAATGAAGACCCTTTGAAGTCATATTGCATGGTACCCATTCCACGGGTTTCAACTACCCAGGTTTAAGGTATTCTTCCTTCAGCTAAAACATGCATGTGGAACCTAGAGTATGATCAACCATGTGATCGGGAGACGTGTTCAAATATGTCTCAGTTTTCGTACCCTGGTACTCGGGTGCAACATTCCAGACGCTTTACTAACACCCTCCCGACTTGGAGAGTCAGTCCCTTTAACCTCCTGTTTGGCCCAGTTTGCAATTTCTGCGGAAGATGAACAGGAATAGCGAGAACCAATGAGAGACTAGCTGGAGGTGTCTGGACGGGCAAATTTAACTCTCATTTCCCACCAGGAAGAGGAATTAACCAAAGGCTCAGCGTGCCGTGCCGGAACCAGATTAGGGCCTGAAGCCATCCTGCGGTGTTGCGGCCAGCTCAAAAGAAAGCGAGTTGAAGAAAGGAGCTCAGGGGCACTGTAATTCACAAACCTGCAGAGTTATAAATGACAGCTATCGTCCAAAAATATACTGAAGTAAGGCTGCCAAGAGGACTTGAAAGCGGGGCAGAATTGCAGGAAACCGATTTCAGGAGGCAGACTGGAATTGCATTGAAAGCATAGGAAAAGAGGCAGAACGTCCACAATGATGCACTTGGCCAAAAAGGGCGTATGCGTTTTTTCCTGAATATATTCAGGAAAAAACGCATACGCCCTTTTTGGCCAACCAAGCAAGCTTGCAAAGGAAATCTGCACTACAATGAAGTCTCACTTCCCCCCGGTCAAAAGGGCCATCTGAAAAAAGTGTAAAATCCAGAAAGGCAGGACAGGCCATGGAGAACTGGGAGCCTTGTTATGCTGATGGGCGGGATGTAAATTGCCAACAGACACTCGGGAGAAGTGTATGGTGTTTCCTGAAACATCTAAAAAACAAAGCAACAGAGCCTAGGGCACTTCCACTTATGGTCCTATAGCTTAGGGAAATTAAAATCAAAAAGACACAGCCACCCCAAAGTTTGGGACGCCTCTGTTTACAAGAACCTCGTTTACAGTACAAGTTCAACATCGCAGAAAGTGAAAAATGGATAAAGAAGTTGTGGTATTTACTTACAAAGCAATATCACTCAGCAATGAAATCTATGTCATCAGGCCCTTAGCAGCACAATGAGTGGATTCAGGTATGATGATTCTAACTGAAATAAGTCACACAGAAAAAGAAACATCATAAGATATCAGTAATACACGGAATGTAAACTTGGCTACACAGGAACTGAATTACAGAACAGAACAGGGTCTCAAATTTAGAAAACCAACTTATGCTTGCTTAAGGGGAAAGGTGAGTTGGGGTGCTGCATAAAACCAGAGATTGAAATGAGCACAGATAAAGTTCCTTAAGCCAAATATGGAATAGACAAGAGCTACTCCTTGCTCAACGAAATGGACTCAACACCGCATATTAAATGCCTAAGAATGTACCTGACTAGTAAGTATCTTAAAACCTATGGATTGCTATGTCTCCGAAAGAGAATCAAGCATGTGTACAGGGGCATAAACGCAGCAGTGATAGGATTGGAGAGGTTCGGTGAGCAAATGAAGACCCTTTGAAGTCATATTGCATGGTACCCATTCCACGGGTTTCAACTACCCAGGTTTAAGGTATTCTTCCTTCAGCTAAAACATGCATGTGGAACCTAGAGTATGATCAACCATGTGATCGGGAGACGTGTTCAAATATGTCTCAGTTTTCGTACCCTGGTACTCGGGTGCAACATTCCAGACGCTTTACTAACACCCTCCCGACTTGGAGAGTCAGTCCCTTTAACCTCCTGTTTGGCCCAGTTTGCAATTTCTGCGGAAGATGAACAGGAATAGCGAGAACCAATGAGAGACTAGCTGGAGGTGTCTGGACGGGCAAATTTAACTCTCATTTCCCACCAGGAAGAGGAATTAACCAAAGGCTCAGCGTGCCGTGCCGGAACCAGATTAGGGCCTGAAGCCATCCTGCGGTGTTGCGGCCAGCTCAAAAGAAAGCGAGTTGAAGAAAGGAGCTCAGGGGCACTGTAATTCACAAACCTGCAGAGTTATAAATGACAGCTATCGTCCAAAAATATACTGAAGTAAGGCTGCCAAGAGGACTTGAAAGCGGGGCAGAATTGCAGGAAACCGATTTCAGGAGGTAGACTGGAATTGCATTGAAAGCATAGGAAAAGAGGCAGAACGTCCACAATGATGCACTTGGCCAAAAAGGGCGTATGCGTTTTTTCCTGAATATATTCAGGAAAAAACGCATACGCCCTTTTTGGCCAACCAAGCAAGCTTGCAAAGGAAATCTGCACTACAATGAAGTCTCACTTCCCCCCGGTCAAAAGGGCCATCTGAAAAAAGTGTAAAATCCAGAAAGGCAGGACAGGCCATGGAGAACTGGGAGCCTTGTTATGCTGATGGGCGGGATGTAAATTGCCAACAGACACTCGGGAGAAGTGTATGGTGTTTCCTGAAACATCTAAAAAACAAAGCAACAGAGCCTAGGGCACTTCCACTTATGGTCCTATAGCTTAGGGAAATTAAAATCAAAAAGACACAGCCACCCCAAAGTTTGGAACGCCTCTGTTTACAAGAACCTCGTTTACCGTACAAGTTCAACATCGCAGAAAGTGAAAAATGGATAAAGAAGTTGTGGTATTTACTTACAAAGCAATATCACTCAGCAATGAAATCTATGTCATCAGGCCCTTAGCAGCACAATGAGTGGATTCAGGTATGATGATTCTAACTGAAATAAGTCACACAGAAAAAGAAACATCATAAGATATCAGTAATACACGGAATGTAAACTTGGCTACACAGGAACTGAATTACAGAACAGAACAGGGTCTCAAATTTAGAAAACCAACTTATGCTTGCTTAAGGGGAAAGGTGAGTTGGGGTGCTGCATAAAACCAGAGATTGAAATGAGCACAGATAAAGTTCCTTAAGCCAAATATGGAATAGACAAGAGCTACTCCTTGCTCAACGAAATGGACTCAACACCGCATATTAAATGCCTAAGAATGTACCTGACTAGTAAGTATCTTAAAACCTATGGATTGCTATGTCTCCGAAAGAGAATCAAGCATGTGTACAGGGGCATAAACGCAGCAGTGATAGGATTGGAGAGGTTCGGTGAGCAAATGAAGACCCTTTGAAGTCATATTGCATGGTACCCATTCCACGGGTTTCAACTACCCAGGTTTAAGGTATTCTTCCTTCAGCTAAAACATGCATGTGGAACCTAGAGTATGATCAACCATGTGATCGGGAGACGTGTTCAAATATGTCTCAGTTTTCGTACCCTGGTACTCGGGTGCAACATTCCAGACGCTTTACTAACACCCTCCCGACTTGGAGAGTCAGTCCCTTTAACCTCCTGTTTGGCCCAGTTTGCAATTTCTGCGGAAGATGAACAGGAATAGCGAGAACCAATGAGAGACTAGCTGGAGGTGTCTGGACGGGCAAATTTAACTCTCATTTCCCACCAGGAAGAGGAATTAACCAAAGGCTCAGCGTGCCGTGCCGGAACCAGATTAGGGCCTGAAGCCATCCTGCGGTGTTGCGGCCAGCTCAAAAGAAAGCGAGTTGAAGAAAGGAGCTCAGGGGCACTGTAATTCACAAACCTGCAGAGTTATAAATGACAGCTATCGTCCAAAAATATACTGAAGTAAGGCTGCCAAGAGGACTTGAAAGCGGGGCAGAATTGCAGGAAACCGATTTCAGGAGGTAGACTGGAATTGCATTGAAAGCATAGGAAAAGAGGCAGAACGTCCACAATGATGCACTTGGCCAAAAAGGGCGTATGCGTTTTTTCCTGAATATATTCCTGAAACATCTAAAAAACAAAGCAACAGAGCCTAGGGCACTTCCACTTATGGTCCTATAGCTTAGGGAAATTAAAATCAAAAAGACACAGCCACCCCAAAGTTTGGGACGCCTCTGTTTACAAGAACCTCGTTTACAGTACAAGTTCAACATCGCAGAAAGTGAAAAATGGATAAAGAAGTTGTGGTATTTACTTACAAAGCAATATCACTCAGCAATGAAATCTATGTCATCAGGCCCTTAGCAGCACAATGAGTGGATTCAGGTATGATGATTCTAACTGAAATAAGTCACACAGAAAAAGAAACATCATAAGATATCAGTAATACACAGAATGTAAACTTGGCTACACAGGAACTGAATTACAGAACAGAACAGGGTCTCAAATTTAGAAAACCAACTTATGCTTGCTTAAGGGTAAAGGTGAGTTGGGGTGCTGCATAAAACCAGAGATTGAAATGAGCACAGATAAAGTTCCTTAAGCCAAATATGGAATAGACAAGAGCTACTCCTTGCTCAACGAAATGGACTCAACACCGCATATTAAACGCCTAAGAATGTACCTGACTAGTAAGTATCTTAAAACCTATGGATTGCTATGTCTCCGAAAGAGAATCAAGCATGTGTACAGGGGCATAAACGCAGCAGTGATAGGATTGGAGAGGTTCGGTGAGCAAATGAAGACCCTTTGAAGTCATATTGCATGGTACCCATTCCACGGGTTTCAACTACCCAGGTTTAAGGTATTCTTCCTTCAGCTAAAACATGCATGTGGAACCTAGAGTATGATCAACCATGTGATCGGGAAATGTGTTCAAATATGTCTCAGTTTTCGTACGCTGGAACTCGGGTGCAACATTCCAGACACTTTACTAACACCCTCCCGACTTGGAGAGTCAGTCCCTTTAACCTCCTGTTTGGCCCAGTTTGCAAATTCTGCAGAAGATGAACAGGAATAGCGAGAACCAATGAGAGACTAGCTGGAGGTGTCTGGACGGGCAAATTTAACTCCCATTTCCCACCAGGAAGAGGAATTAACCAAAGGCTCAGCGTGCCGTGCCGGAACCAGATTAGGGCCTGAAGCCATCCTGCGGTGTTGCGGCCAGCTCAAAAGAAAGCGAGTTGAAGAAAGGAGCTCAGGGGCACTGTAATTCACAAACCTGCAGAGTTATAAATGACAGCTATCGTCCAAAAATATACTGAAGTAAGGCTGCCAAGAGGACTTGAAAGCGGGGCAGAATTGCAGGAAACCGATTTCAGGAGGTAGACTGGAATTGCATTGAAAGCATAGGAAAAGAGGCAGAACGTCCACAATGATGCACTTGGCCAAAAAGGGCGTACGCGTTTTTTCCTGAAAATATTCAGGAAAAAACGCATACGCACTTTTTGGCCAACCAAGCAAACTTGCAAAGGAAATCTGCACTACAATGAAGTCTCACTTCCCCCCGGTCAAAAGGGCCATCTGAAAAAAGTGTAAAATCCAGAAAGGCAGGACAGGCCATGGAGAACTGGGAGCCTTGTTATGCTGATGGGCGGGATGTAAATTGCCAACAGACACTCGGGAGAAGTGTATGGTGTTTCCTGAAACATCTAAAAAACAAAGCAACAGAGCCTAGGGCACTTCCACTTATGGTCCTATAGCTTAGGGAAATTAAAATAAAAAAGACACAGCCACCCCAAAGTTTGGGACGCCTCTGTTTACAAGAACCTCGTTTACCGTACAAGTTCAATATCACAGAAAGTGAAAAATGGATAAAGAACTTGTGGTACTTACGTACAATGCAGTATCACTCAACAATGAAATCTATGTCATCAGGCCCGTAGCAGCATAATGAGTGGATTCAGGTACGATGATTCTAACTGAAATAAGTCACACAGAAAAAGAAACATCATAAGATATCAGTAATACACGGAATGTAAACTTGGCTACACAGGAACTGAATTCCAAAACAGAACAGGGTCTCAAAATTAGAAAACCAACTTATGCTTGCTTAAGGGGAAAGGTGAGTTGGGGTGCTGCATAAAACCAGAGATTGAAATGAGCACAGATAAAGTTCCTTAAGCCAAATATGGAATAGACAAGAGCTACCTCTTGCTCAACGAAATGTACTCAACACCCCATATTAAACGCCTAAGAATGTACCTGACTAGTAAGTATCTTAAAACCTATGGATTGCTATGTCTCCGAAAGAGAATCAAGCATGTGTACAGGGGCATAAACGCAGCAGTGATAGGATTGGAGAGGTTCGGTGAGCAAATGAAGACCCTTTGAAGTCATATTGCATGGTACCCATTCCACGGGTTTCAACTACCCAGGTTTAAGGTATTCTTCCTTCAGGTAAAACATGCATGTGGAACCTAGAGTATGATCAACCATGTGATCGGGAGACGTGTTCAAATATGTCTCAGTTTTCGTACCCTGGTACTCGGGTGCAACATTCCAGACGCTTTACTAACACCCTCCCGACTTGGAGAGTCAGTCCCTTTAACCTCCTGTTTGGCCCAGTTTGCAATTTCTGCGGAAGATGAACAGGAATAGCGAGAACCAATGAGAGACTAGCTGGAGGTGTCTGGACGGGCAAATTTAACTCTCATTTCCCACCAGGAAGAGGAATTAACCAAAGGCTCAGCGTGCCGTGACGGAACCAGATTAGGGCCTGAAGCCATCCTGCGGTGTTGCGGCCAGTTCAAAAGAAAGCGAGTTGAAGAAAGGAGCTCAGGGGCACTGTAATTCACAAACCTGCAGAGTTATAAATGACAGCTATCGTCCAAAAATATACTGAAGTAAGGCTGCCAAGAGGACTTGAAAGCGGGGCAGAATTGCAGGAAACCGATTTCAGGAGGTAGACTGGAATTGCATTGAAAGCATAGGAAAAGAGGCAGAACGTCCACAATGATGCACTTGGCCAAAAAGGGCGTATGCATTTTTTCCTGAATATATTCAGGAAAAAACGCATACGCCCTTTTTGGCCAACCAAGCAAGCTTGCAAAGGAAATCTGCACTACAATGAAGTCTCACTTCCCCCCGGTCAAAAGGGCCATCTGAAAAAAGTGTAAAATCCAGAAAGGCAGGACAGGCCATGGAGAACTGGGAGCCTTGTTATGCTGATGGGCGGGATGTAAATTGCCAACAGACACTCGGGAGAAGTGTATGGTGTTTCCTGAAACATCTAAAAAACAAAGCAACAGAGCCTAGGGCACTTCCACTTATGGTCCTATAGCTTAGGGAAATTAAAATCAAAAAGACACAGCCACCCCAAAGTTTGGGACGCCTCTGTTTACAAGAACCTCGTTTACAGTACAAGTTCAACATCGCAGAAAGTGAAAAATGGATAAAGAAGTTGTGGTATTTACTTACAAAGCAATATCACTCAGCAATGAAATCTATGTCATCAGGCCCTTAGCAGCACAATGAGTGGATTCAGGTATGATGATTCTAACTGAAATAAGTCACACAGAAAAAGAAACATCATAAGATATCAGTAATACACGGAATGTAAACTTGGCTACACAGGAACTGAATTACAGAACAGAACAGGGTCTCAAATTTAGAAAACCAACTTATGCTTGCTTAAGGGTAAAGGTGAGTTGGGGTGCTGCATAAAACCAGAGATTGAAATGAGCACAGATAAAGTTCCTTAAGCCAAATATGGAATAGACAAGAGCTACTCCTTGCTCAACGAAATGGACTCAACACCGCATATTAAATGCCTAAGAATGTACCTGACTAGTAAGTATCTTAAAACCTATGGATTGCTATGTCTCCGAAAGAGAATCAAGCATGTGTACAGGGGCATAAACGCAGCAGTGATAGGATTGGAGAGGTTCAGTGAGCAAATGAAGACCCTTTGAAGTCATATTGCATGGTACCCATTCCACGGGTTTCAACTACCCAGGTTTAAGGTATTCTTCCTTCAGCTAAAACATGCATGTGGAACCTAGAGTATGATCAACCATGTGATCGGGAGACGTGTTCAAATGTCTCAGTTTTCGTACCCTGGTACTCGGGTGCAACATTCCAGACGCTTTACTAACACCCTCCCGACTTGGAGAGTCAGTCCCTTTAACCTCCTGTTTGGCCCAGTTTGCAATTTCTGCAGAAGATGAACAGGAATAGCGAGAACCAATGAGAGACTAGCTGGAGGTGTCTGGACGGGCAAATTTAACTCTCATTTCCCACCAGGAAGAGGAATTAACCAAAGGCTCAGCGTGCCGTGCCGGAACCAGATTAGGGCCTGAAGCCATCCTGCGGTGTTGCGGCCAGCTCAAAAGAAAGCGAGTTGAAGAAAGGAGCTCAGGGGCACTGTAATTCACAAACCTGCAGAGTTATAAATGACAGCTATCGTCCAAAAATATACTGAAGTAAGGCTGCCAAGAGGACTTGAAAGCGGGGCAGAATTGCAGGAAACCGATTTCAGGAGGTAGACTGGAATTGCATTGAAAGCATAGGAAAAGAGGCAGAACGTCCACAATGATGCACTTGGCCAAAAAGGGCGTATGCGTTTTTTCCTGAATATATTCAGGAAAAAACGCATACGCCCTTTTTGGCCAACCAAGCAAGCTTGCAAAGGAAATCTGCACTACAATGAAGTCTCACTTCCCCCCGGTCAAAAGGGCCATCTGAAAAAAGTGTAAAATCCAGAAAGGCAGGACAGGCCATGGAGAACTGGGAGCCTTGTTATGCTGATGGGCGGGATGTAAATTGCCAACAGACACTCCGGAGAAGTATATGGTGTTTCCTGAAACATCTAAAAAACAAAGCAACAGAGCCTAGGGCACTTCCACTTATGGTCCTATAGCTTAGGGAAATTAAAATCAAAAATACACAGCCACCCCAAAGTTTGGGACGCCTCTGTTTACAAGAACCTCGTTTACAGTACAAGTTCAACATCGCAGAAAGTGAAAAATGGATAAAGAAGTTGTGGTATTTACTTACAAAGCAATATCACTCAGCAATGAAATCTATGTCATCAGGCCCTTAGCAGCACAATGAGTGGATTCAGGTATGATGATTCTAACTGAAATAAGTCACACAGAAAAAGAAACATCATAAGATATCAGTAATACACAGAATGTAAACTTGGCTACACAGGAACTGAATTACAGAACAGAACAGGGTCTCAAATTTAGAAAACCAACTTATGCTTGCTTAAGGGTAAAGGTGAGTTGGGGTGCTGCATAAAACCAGAGATTGAAATGAGCACAGATAAAGTTCCTTAAGCCAAATATGGAATAGACAAGAGCTACTCCTTGCTCAACGAAATGGACTCAACACCGCATATTAAACGCCTAAGAATGTACCTGACTAGTAAGTATCTTAAAACCTATGGATTGCTATGTCTCCGAAAGAGAATCAAGCATGTGTACAGGGGCATAAACGCAGCAGTGATAGGATTGGAGAGGTTCGGTGAGCAAATGAAGACCCTTTGAAGTCATATTGCATGGTACCCATTCCACGGGTTTCAACTACCCAGGTTTAAGGTATTCTTCCTTCAGCTAAAACATGCATGTGGAACCTAGAGTATGATCAACCATGTGATCGGGAAATGTGTTCAAATATGTCTCAGTTTTCGTACGCTGGAACTCGGGTGCAACATTCCAGACGCTTTACTAACACCCTCCCGACTTGGAGAGTCAGTCCCTTTAACCTCCTGTTTGGCCCAGTTTGCAAATTCTGCAGAAGATGAACAGGAATAGCGAGAACCAATGAGAGACTAGCTGGAGGTGTCTGGACGGGCAAATTTAACTCCCATTTCCCACCAGGAAGAGGAATTAACCAAAGGCTCAGCGTGCCGTGCCGGAACCACATTAGGGCCTGAAGCCATCCTGCGGTGTTGCGTCCAGCTCAAAAGAAAGCGAGTTGAAGAAAGGAGCTCAGGGGCACTGTAATTCACAAACCTGCAGAGTTATAAATGACAGCTATCGTCCAAAAATATACTGAAGTAAGGCTGCCAAGAGGACTTGAAAGCGGGGCAGAATTGCAGGAAACCGATTTCAGGAGGTAGACTGGAATTGCATTGAAAGCATAGGAAAAGAGGCAGAACGTCCACAATGATGCACTTGGCCAAAAAGGGCGTACGCGTTTTTTCCTGAATATATTCAGGAAAAAACGCATACGCACTTTTTGGCCAACTAAGCAAACTTGCAAAGGAAATCTGCACTACAATGAAGTCTCACTTCCCCCCGGTTAAAAGGGCCATCTGAAAAAAGTGTAAAATCCAGAAAGGCAGGACAGGCCATGGAGAACTGGGAGCCTTGTTATGCTGATGGGCGGGATGTAAATTGCCAACAGACACTCGGGAGAAGTGTATGGTGTTTCCTGAAACATCTAAAAAACAAAGCAACAGAGCCTAGGGCACTTCCACTTATGGTCCTATAGCTTAGGGAAATTAAAATCAAAAAGACACAGCCACCCCAAAGTTTGGGACGCCTCTGTTTACAAGAACCTCGTTTACCGTACAAGTTCAATATCACAGAAAGTGAAAAATGGATAAAGAACTTGTGGTACTTACGTACAATGCAGTATCACTCAACAATGAAATCTATGTCATCAGGCCCGTAGCAGCATAATGAGTGGATTCAGGTACGATGATTCTAACTGAAATAAGTCACACAGAAAAAGAAACATCATAAGATATCACTAATACACGGAATGTAAACTTGGCTACACAGGAACTGAATTCCAAAACAGAACAGTGTCTCAAAATTAGAAAACCAACTTATGCTTGCTTAAGGGGAAAGGTGAGTTGGGGTGCTGCATAAAACCAGAGATTGAAATGAGCACAGATAAAGTTCCTTAAGCCAAATATGGAATAGACAAGAGCTACCTCTTGTTCAACGAAATGGACTCAACACCCCATATTAAACGCCTAAGAATGTACCTGACTAGTAAGTATCTTAAAACCTATGGATTGCTATGTCTCCGAAAGAGAATCAAGCATGTGTACAGGGGCATAAACGCAGCAGTGATAGGATTGGAGAGGTTCGGTGAGCAAATGAAGACCCTTTGAAGTCATATTGCATGGTACCCATTCCACGGGTTTCAACTACCCAGGTTTAAGGTATTCTTCCTTCAGCTAAAACATGCATGTGGAACCTAGAGTATGATCAACCATGTGATCGGGAGACGTGTTCAAATATGTCTCAGTTTTCGTACCCTGGTACTCGGGTGCAACATTCCAGACGCTTTACTAACACCCTCCCGACTTGGAGAGTCAGTCCCTCTAACCTCCTGTTTGGCCCAGTTTGCAATTTCTGCGGAAGATGAACAGGAATAGCGAGAACCAATGAGAGACTAGCTGGAGGTGTCTGGACGGGCAAATTTAACTCTCATTTCCCACCAGGAAGAGGAATTAACCAAAGGCTCAGCGTGCCGTGCCGGAACCAGATTAGGGCCTGAAGCCATCCTGCGGTGTTGCGGCCAGCTCAAAAGAAAGCGAGTTGAAGAAAGGAGCTCAGGGGCACTGTAATTCACAAACCTGCAGAGTTATAAATGACAGCTATCGTCCAAAAATATACTGAAGTAAGGCTGCCAAGAGGACTTGAAAGCGGGGCAGAATTGCAGGAAACCGATTTCAGGAGGCAGACTGGAATTGCATTGAAAGCATAGGAAAAGAGGCAGAACGTCCACAATGATGCACTTGGCCAAAAAGGGCGTATGCGTTTTTTCCTGAATATATTCAGGAAAAAACGCATACGCCCTTTTTGGCCAACCAAGCAAGCTTGCAAAGGAAATCTGCACTACAATGAAGTCTCACTTCCCCCCGGTCAAAAGGGCCATCTGAAAAAAGTGTAAAATCCAGAAAGGCAGGACAGGCCATGGAGAACTGGGAGCCTTGTTATGCTGAAGGGCGGGATGTAAATTGCCAACAGACACTCGGGAGAAGTGTATGGTGTTTCCTGAAACATCCAAAAAACAAAGCAACAGAGCCTAGGGCACTTCCACTTATGGTCCTATAGCTTAGGGAAATTAAAATCAAAAAGACACAGCCACCCTAAAGTTTGGGACGCCTCTGTTTACAAGAACCTCGTTTACAGTACAAGTTCAACATCGCAGAAAGTGAAAAATGGATAAAGAAGTTGTGGTATTTACTTACAAAGCAATATCACTCAGCAATGAAATCTATGTCATCAGGCCCTTAGCAGCACAATGAGTGGATTCAGGTATGATGATTCTAACTGAAATAAGTCACACAGAAAAAGAAACATCATAAGATATCAGTAATACACGGAATGTAAACTTGGCTACACAGGAACTGAATTACAGAACAGAACAGGGTCTCAAATTTAGAAAACCAACTTATGCTTGCTTAAGGGGAAAGGTGAGTTGGGGTGCTGCATAAAACCAGAGACTGAAATGAGCACAGATAAAGTTCCTTAAGCCAAATATGGAATAGACAAGAGCTACTCCTTGCTCAACGAAATGGACTCAACACCGCATATTAAATGCCTAAGAATGTACCTGACTAGTAAGTATCTTAAAACCTATGGATTGCTATGTCTCCGAAAGAGAATCAAGCATGTGTACAGGGGCATAAACGCAGCAGTGATAGGATTGGAGAGGTTCGGTGAGCAAATGAAGACCCTTTGAAGTCATATTGCATGGTACCCATTCCACGGGTTTCAACTACCCAGGTTTAAGGTATTCTTCCTTCAGCTAAAACATGCATGTGGAACCTAGAGTATGATCAACCATGTGATCGGGAGACGTGTTCAAATATGTCTCAGTTTTCGTACCCTGGTACTCGGGTGCAACATTCCAGACACTTTACTAACACCCTCCCGACTTGGAGAGTCAGTCCCTTTAACCTCCTGTTTGGCCCAGTTTGCAATTTCTGCGGAAGATGAACAGGAATAGCGAGAACCAATGAGAGACTAGCTGGAGGTGTCTGGACGGGCAAATTTAACTCTCATTTCCCACCAGGAAGAGGAATTAACCAAAGGCTCAGCGTGCCGTGCCGGAACCAGATTAGGGCCTGAAGCCATCCTGCGGTGTTGCGGCCAGCTCAAAAGAAAGCGAGTTGAAGAAAGGAGCTCAGGGGCACTGTAATTCACAAACCTGCAGAGTTATAAATGACAGCTATCGTCCAAAAATATACTGAAGTAAGGCTGCCAAGAGGACTTGAAAGCGGGGCAGAATTGCAGGAAACAGATTTCAGGAGGTAGACTGGAATTGCATTGAAAGCATAGGAAAAGAGGCAGAACGTCCACAATGATGCACTTGGCCAAAAAGGGCGTATGCGTTTTTTCCTGAATATATTCAGGAAAAAACGCATACGCCCTTTTTGGCCAACCAAGCAAGCTTGCAAAGGAAATCTGCACTACAATGAAGTCTCACTTCCCCCCGGTCAAAAGGGCCATCTGAAAAAAGTGTAAAATCCAGAAAGGCAGGACAGGCCATGGAGAACTGGGAGCCTTGTTATGCTGATGGGCGGGATGTAAATTGCCAACAGACACTCGGGAGAAGTGTATGGTGTTTCCTGAAACATCTAAAAAACAAAGCAACAGAGCCTAGGGCACTTCCACTTATGGTCCTATAGCTTAGGGAAATTAAAATCAAAAAGACACAGCCACCCCAAAGTTTGGGACGCCTCTGTTTACAAGAACCTCGTTTACAGTACAAGTTCAACATCGCAGAAAGTGAAAAATGGATAAAGAAGTTGTGGTATTTACTTACAAAGCAATATCACTCAGCAATGAAATCTATGTCATCAGGCCCTTAGCAGCACAATGAGTGGATTCAGGTATGATGATTCTAACTGAAATAAGTCACACAGAAAAAGAAACATCATAAGATATCAGTAATACACGGAATGTAAACTTGGCTACACAGGAACTGAATTACAGAACAGAACAGGGTCTCAAATTTAGAAAACCAACTTATGCTTGCTTAAGGGGAAAGGTGAGTTGGGGTGCTGCATAAAACCAGAGATTGAAATGAGCACAGATAAAGTTCCTTAAGCCAAATATGGAATAGACAAGAGCTACTCCTTGCTCAACGAAATGGACTCAACACCGCATATTAAATGCCTAAGAATGTACCTGACTAGTAAGTATCTTAAAACCTATGGATTGCTATGTCTCCGAAAGAGAATCAAGCATGTGTACAGGGGCATAAACGCAGCAGTGATAGGATTGGAGAGGTTCAGTGAGCAAATGAAGACCCTTTGAAGTCATATTGCATGGTACCCATTCCACGGGTTTCAACTACCCAGGTTTAAGGTATTCTTCCTTCAGCTAAAACATGCATGTGGAACCTAGAGTATGATCAACCATGTGATCGGGAGACGTGTTCAAATATGTCTCAGTTTTTGTACCCTGGTACTCGGGTGCAACATTCCAGACGCTTTACTAACACCCTCCCGACTTGGAGAGTCAGTCCCTTTAACCTCCTGTTTGGCCCAGTTTGCAATTTCTGCGGAAGATGAACAGGAATAGCGAGAACCAATGAGAGACTAGCTGGAGGTGTCTGGACGGGCAAATTTAACTCTCATTTCCCACCAGGAAGAGGAATTAACCAAAGGCTCAGCGTGCCGTGCCGGAACCAGATTAGGGCCTGAAGCCATCCTGCGGTGTTGCGGCCAGCTCAAAAGAAAGCGAGTTGAAGAAAGGAGCTCAGGGGCACTGTAATTCACAAACCTGCAGAGTTATAAATGACAGCTATCGTCCAAAAATATACTGAAGTAAGGCTGCCAAGAGGACTTGAAAGCGGGGCAGAATTGCAGGAAACCGATTTCAGGAGGTAGACTGGAATTGCATTGAAAGCATAGGAAAAGAGGCAGAACGTCCACAATGATGCACTTGGCCAAAAAGGGCGTATGCGTTTTTTCCTGAATATATTCAGGAAAAAACGCATACGCCCTTTTTGGCCAACCAAGCAAGCTTGCAAAGGAAATCTGCACTACAATGAAGTCTCACTTCCCCCCGGTCAAAAGGGCCATCTGAAAAAAGTGTAAAATCCAGAAAGGCAGGACAGGCCATGGAGAACTGGGAGCCTTGTTATGCTGATGGGCGGGATGTAAATTGCCAACAGACACTCGGGAGAAGTGTATGGTGTTTCCTGAAACATCTAAAAAACAAAGCAACAGAGCCTAGGGCACTTCCACTTATGGTCCTATAGCTTAGGGAAATTAAAATCAAAAAGACACAGCCACCCCAAAGTTTGGGACGCCTCTGTTTACAAGAACCTCGTTTACAGTACAAGTTCAACATCGCAGAAAGTGAAAAATGGATAAAGAAGTTGTGGTATTTACTTACAAAGCAATATCACTCAGCAATGAAATCTATGTCATCAGGCCCTTAGCAGCACAATGAGTGGATTCAGGTATGATGATTCTAACTGAAATAAGTCACACAGAAAAAGAAACATCATAAGATATCAGTAATACACGGAATGTAAACTTGGCTACACAGGAACTGAATTACAGAACAGAACAGGGTCTCAAATTTAGAAAACCAACTTATGCTTGCTTAAGGGGAAAGGTGAGTTGGGGTGCTGCATAAAACCAGAGATTGAAATGAGCACAGATAAAGTTCCTTAAGCCAAATATGGAATAGACAAGAGCTACTCCTTGCTCAACGAAATGGACTCAACACCGCATATTAAATGCCTAAGAATGTACCTGACTAGTAAGTATCTTAAAAGCTATGGATTGCTATGTCTCCGAAAGAGAATCAAGCATGTGTACAGGGGCATAAACGCAGCAGTGATAGGATTGGAGAGGTTCGGTGAGCAAATGAAGACCCTTTGAAGTCATATTGCATGGTACCCATTCCACGGGTTTCAACTACCCAGGTTTAAGGTATTCTTCCTTCAGCTAAAACATGCATGTGGAACCTAGAGTATGATCAACCATGTGATCGGGAGACGTGTTCAAATATGTCTCAGTTTTCGTACCCTGGTACTCGGGTGCAACATTCCAGACGCTTTACTAACACCCTCCCGACTTGGAGAGTCAGTCCCTTTAACCTCCTGTTTGGCCCAGTTTGCAATTTCTGCGGAAGATGAACAGGAATAGCGAGAACCAATGAGAGACTAGCTGGAGGTGTCTGGACGGGCAAATTTAACTCTCATTTCCCACCAGGAAGAGGAATTAACCAAAGGCTCAGCGTGCCGTGCCGGAACCAGATTAGGGCCTGAAGCCATCCTGCGGTGTTGCGGCCAGCTCAAAAGAAAGCGAGTTGAAGAAAGGAGCTCAGGGGCACTGTAATTCACAAACCTGCAGAGTTATAAATGACAGCTATCGTCCAAAAATATACTGAAGTAAGGCTGCCAAGAGGACTTGAAAGCGGGGCAGAATTGCAGGAAACCGATTTCAGGAGGTAGACTGGAATTGCATTGAAAGCATAGGAAAAGAGGCAGAACGTCCACAATGATGCACTTGGCCAAAAAGAGCGTATGCGTTTTTTCCTGAATATATTCAGGAAAAAACGCATACGCCCTTTTTGGCCAACCAAGCAAGCTTGCAAAGGAAATCTGCACTACAATGAAGTCTCACTTCCCCCCGGTCAAAAGGGCCATCTGAAAAAAGTGTAAAATCCAGAAAGGCAGGACAGGCCATGGAGAACTGGGAGCCTTGTTATGCTGAAGGGCGGGATGTAAATTGCCAACAGACACTCGGGAGAAGTGTATGGTGTTTCCTGAAACATCCAAAAAACAAAGCAACAGAGCCTAGGGCACTTCCACTTATGGTCCTATAGCTTAGGGAAATTAAAATCAAAAAGACACAGCCACCCCAAAGTTTGGGACGCCTCTGTTTACAAGAACCTCGTTTACAGTACAAGTTCAACATCGCAGAAAGTGAAAAATGGATAAAGAAGTTGTGGTATTTACTTACAAAGCAATATCACTCAGCAATGAAATCTATGTCATCAGGCCCTTAGCAGCACAATGAGTGGATTCAGGTATGATGATTCTAACTGAAATAAGTCACACAGAAAAAGAAACATCATAAGATATCAGTAATACACGGAATGTAAACTTGGCTACACAGGAACTGAATTACAGAACAGAACAGGGTCTCAAATTTAGAAAACCAACTTATGCTTGCTTAAGAGGAAAGGTGAGTTGGGGTGCTGCATAAAACCAGAGATTGAAATGAGCACAGATAAAGTTCCTTAAGCCAAATATGGAATAGACAAGAGCTACTCCTTGCTCAACGAAATGGACTCAACACCGCATATTAAATGCCTAAGAATGTACCTGACTAGTAAGTATCTTAAAACCTATGGATTGCTATGTCTCCGAAAGAGAATCAAGCATGTGTACAGGGGCATAAACGCAGCAGTGATAGGATTGGAGAGGTTCGGTGAGCAAATGAAGACCCTTTGAAGTCATATTGCATGGTACCCATTCCACGGGTTTCAACTACCCAGGTTTAAGGTATTCTTCCTTCAGCTAAAACATGCATGTGGAACCTAGAGTATGATCAACCATGTGATCGGGAGACGTGTTCAAATATGTCTCAGTTTTCGTACCCTGGTACTCGGGTGCAACATTCCAGACGCTTTACTAACACCCTCCCGACTTGGAGAGTCAGTCCCTCTAACCTCCTGTTTGGCCCAGTTTGCAATTTCTGCGGAAGATGAACAGGAATAGCGAGAACCAATGAGAGACTAGCTGGAGGTGTCTGGACGGGCAAATTTAACTCTCATTTCCCACCAGGAAGAGGAATTAACCAAAGGCTCAGCGTGCCGTGCCGGAACCAGATTAGGGCCTGAAGCCATCCTGCGGTGTTGCGGCCAGCTCAAAAGAAAGCGAGTTGAAGAAAGGAGCTCAGGGGCACTGTAATTCACAAACCTGCAGAGTTATAAATGACAGCTATCGTCCAAAAATATACTGAAGTAAGGCTGCCAAGAGGACTTGAAAGCGGGGCAGAATTGCAGGAAACCGATTTCAGGAGGCAGACTGGAATTGCATTGAAAGCATAGGAAAAGAGGCAGAACGTCCACAATGATGCACTTGGCCAAAAAGGGCGTATGCGTTTTTTCCTGAATATATTCAGGAAAAAACGCATACGCCCTTTTTGGCCAACCAAGCAAGCTTGCAAAGGAAATCTGCACTACAATGAAGTCTCACTTCCCCCCGGTCAAAAGGGCCATCTGAAAAAAGTGTAAAATCCAGAAAGGCAGGACAGGCCATGGAGAACTGGGAGCCTTGTTATGCTGATGGGCGGGATGTAAATTGCCAACAGACACTCGGGAGAAGTGTATGGTGTTTCCTGAAACATCTAAAAAACAAAGCAACAGAGCCTAGGGCACTTCCACTTATGGTCCTATAGCTTAGGGAAATTAAAATCAAAAAGACACAGCCACCCTAAAGTTTGGGACGCCTCTGTTTACAAGAACCTCGTTTACAGTACAAGTTCAACATCGCAGAAAGTGAAAAATGGATAAAGAAGTTGTGGTATTTACTTACAAAGCAATATCACTCAGCAATGAAATCTATGTCATCAGGCCCTTAGCAGCACAATGAGTGGATTCAGGTATGATGATTCTAACTGAAATAAGTCACACAGAAAAAGAAACATCATAAGATATCAGTAATACACGGAATGTAAACTTGGCTACACAGGAACTGAATTACAGAACAGAACAGGGTCTCAAATTTAGAAAACCAACTTATGCTTGCTTAAGGGGAAAGGTGAGTTGGGGTGCTGCATAAAACCAGAGACTGAAATGAGCACAGATAAAGTTCCTTAAGCCAAATATGGAATAGACAAGAGCTACTCCTTGCTCAACGAAATGGACTCAACACCGCATATTAAATGCCTAAGAATGTACCTGACTAGTAAGTATCTTAAAACCTATGGATTGCTATGTCTCCGAAAGAGAATCAAGCATGTGTACAGGGGCATAAACGCAGCAGTGATAGGATTGGAGAGGTTCGGTGAGCAAATGAAGACCCTTTGAAGTCATATTGCATGGTACCCATTCCACGGGTTTCAACTACCCAGGTTTAAGGTATTCTTCCTTCAGCTAAAACATGCATGTGGAACCTAGAGTATGATCAACCATGTGATCGGGAGACGTGTTCAAATATGTCTCAGTTTTCGTACCCTGGTACTCGGGTGCAACATTCCAGACACTTTACTAACACCCTCCCGACTTGGAGAGTCAGTCCCTTTAACCTCCTGTTTGGCCCAGTTTGCAATTTCTGCGGAAGATGAACAGGAATAGCGAGAACCAATGAGAGACTAGCTGGAGGTGTCTGGACGGGCAAATTTAACTCTCATTTCCCACCAGGAAGAGGAATTAACCAAAGGCTCAGCGTGCCGTGCCGGAACCAGATTAGGGCCTGAAGCCATCCTGCGGTGTTGCGGCCAGCTCAAAAGAAAGCGAGTTGAAGAAAGGAGCTCAGGGGCACTGTAATTCACAAACCTGCAGAGTTATAAATGACAGCTATCGTCCAAAAATATACTGAAGTAAGGCTGCCAAGAGGACTTGAAAGCGGGGCAGAATTGCAGGAAACAGATTTCAGGAGGTAGACTGGAATTGCATTGAAAGCATAGGAAAAGAGGCAGAACGTCCACAATGATGCACTTGGCCAAAAAGGGCATATGCGTTTTTTCCTGAATATATTCAGGAAAAAACGCATACGCCCTTTTTGGCCAACCAAGCAAGCTTGCAAAGGAAATCTGCACTACAATGAAGTCTCACTTCCCCCCGGTCAAAAGGGCCATCTGAAAAAAGTGTAAAATCCAGAAAGGCAGGACAGGCCATGGAGAACTGGGAGCCTTGTTATGCTGATGGGCGGGATGTAAATTGCCAACAGACACTCGGGAGAAGTGTATGGTGTTTCCTGAAACATCTAAAAAACAAAGCAACAGAGCCTAGGGCACTTCCACTTATGGTCCTATAGCTTAGGGAAATTAAAATCAAAAAGACACAGCCACCCCAAAGTTTGGGACGCCTCTGTTTACAAGAACCTCGTTTACAGTACAAGTTCAACATCGCAGAAAGTGAAAAATGGATAAAGAAGTTGTGGTATTTACTTACAAAGCAATATCACTCAGCAATGAAATCTATGTCATCAGGCCCTTAGCAGCACAATGAGTGGATTCAGGTATGATGATTCTAACTGAAATAAGTCACACAGAAAAAGAAACATCATAAGATATCAGTAATACACGGAATGTAAACTTGGCTACACAGGAACTGAATTACAGAACAGAACAGGGTCTCAAATTTAGAAAACCAACTTATGCTTGCTTAAGGGGAAAGGTGAGTTGGGGTGCTGCATAAAACCAGAGATTGAAATGAGCACAGATAAAGTTCCTTAAGCCAAATATGGAATAGACAAGAGCTACTCCTTGCTCAACGAAATGGACTCAACACCGCATATTAAATGCCTAAGAATGTACCTGACTAGTAAGTATCTTAAAACCTATGGATTGCTATGTCTCCGAAAGAGAATCAAGCATGTGTACAGGGGCATAAACGCAGCAGTGATAGGATTGGAGAGGTTCAGTGAGCAAATGAAGACCCTTTGAAGTCATATTGCATGGTACCCATTCCACGGGTTTCAACTACCCAGGTTTAAGGTATTCTTCCTTCAGCTAAAACATGCATGTGGAACCTAGAGTATGATCAACCATGTGATCGGGAGACGTGTTCAAATATGTCTCAGTTTTTGTACCCTGGTACTCGGGTGCAACATTCCAGACGCTTTACTAACACCCTCCCGACTTGGAGAGTCAGTCCCTTTAACCTCCTGTTTGGCCCAGTTTGCAATTTCTGCGGAAGATGAACAGGAATAGCGAGAACCAATGAGAGACTAGCTGGAGGTGTCTGGACGGGCAAATTTAACTCTCATTTCCCACCAGGAAGAGGAATTAACCAAAGGCTCAGCGTGCCGTGCCGGAACCAGATTAGGGCCTGAAGCCATCCTGCGGTGTTGCGGCCAGCTCAAAAGAAAGCGAGTTGAAGAAAGGAGCTCAGGGGCACTGTAATTCACAAACCTGCAGAGTTATAAATGACAGCTATCGTCCAAAAATATACTGAAGTAAGGCTGCCAAGAGGACTTGAAAGCGGGGCAGAATTGCAGGAAACCGATTTCAGGAGGTAGACTGGAATTGCATTGAAAGCATAGGAAAAGAGGCAGAACGTCCACAATGATGCACTTGGCCAAAAAGGGCGTATGCGTTTTTTCCTGAATATATTCAGGAAAAAACGCATACGCCCTTTTTGGCCAACCAAGCAAGCTTGCAAAGGAAATCTGCACTACAATGAAGTCTCACTTCCCCCCGGTCAAAAGGGCCATCTGAAAAAAGTGTAAAATCCAGAAAGGCAGGACAGGCCATGGAGAACTGGGAGCCTTGTTATGCTGATGGGCGGGATGTAAATTGCCAACAGACACTCGGGAGAAGTGTATGGTGTTTCCTGAAACATCTAAAAAACAAAGCAACAGAGCCTAGGGCACTTCCACTTATGGTCCTATAGCTTAGGGAAATTAAAATCAAAAAGACACAGCCACCCCAAAGTTTGGGACGCCTCTGTTTACAAGAACCTCGTTTACAGTACAAGTTCAACATCGCAGAAAGTGAAAAATGGATAAAGAAGTTGTGGTATTTACTTACAAAGCAATATCACTCAGCAATGAAATCTATGTCATCAGGCCCTTAGCAGCACAATGAGTGGATTCAGGTATGATGATTCTAACTGAAATAAGTCACACAGAAAAAGAAACATCATAAGATATCAGTAATACACGGAATGTAAACTTGGCTACACAGGAACTGAATTACAGAACAGAACAGGGTCTCAAATTTAGAAAACCAACTTATGCTTGCTTAAGGGGAAAGGTGAGTTGGGGTGCTGCATAAAACCAGAGATTGAAATGAGCACAGATAAAGTTCCTTAAGCCAAATATGGAATAGACAAGAGCTACTCCTTGCTCAACGAAATGGACTCAACACCGCATATTAAATGCCTAAGAATGTACCTGACTAGTAAGTATCTTAAAAGCTATGGATTGCTATGTCTCCGAAAGAGAATCAAGCATGTGTACAGGGGCATAAACGCAGCAGTGATAGGATTGGAGAGGTTCGGTGAGCAAATGAAGACCCTTTGAAGTCATATTGCATGGTACCCATTCCACGGGTTTCAACTACCCAGGTTTAAGGTATTCTTCCTTCAGCTAAAACATGCATGTGGAACCTAGAGTATGATCAACCATGTGATCGGGAGACGTGTTCAAATATGTCTCAGTTTTCGTACCCTGGTACTCGGGTGCAACATTCCAGACGCTTTACTAACACCCTCCCGACTTGGAGAGTCAGTCCCTTTAACCTCCTGTTTGGCCCAGTTTGCAATTTCTGCGGAAGATGAACAGGAATAGCGAGAACCAATGAGAGACTAGCTGGAGGTGTCTGGACGGGCAAATTTAACTCTCATTTCCCACCAGGAAGAGGAATTAACCAAAGGCTCAGCGTGCCGTGCCGGAACCAGATTAGGGCCTGAAGCCATCCTGCGGTGTTGCGGCCAGCTCAAAAGAAAGCGAGTTGAAGAAAGGAGCTCAGGGGCACTGTAATTCACAAACCTGCAGAGTTATAAATGACAGCTATCGTCCAAAAATATACTGAAGTAAGGCTGCCAAGAGGACTTGAAAGCGGGGCAGAATTGCAGGAAACCGATTTCAGGAGGCAGACTGGAATTGCATTGAAAGCATAGGAAAAGAGGCAGAACGTCCACAATGATGCACTTGGCCAAAAAGGGCGTATGCGTTTTTTCCTGAATATATTCAGGAAAAAACGCATACGCCCTTTTTGGCCAACCAAGCAAGCTTGCAAAGGAAATCTGCACTACAATGAAGTCTCACTTCCCCCCGGTCAAAAGGGCCATCTGAAAAAAGTGTAAAATCCAGAAAGGCAGGACAGGCCATGGAGAACTGGGAGCCTTGTTATGCTGATGGGCGGGATGTAAATTGCCAACAGACAATCGGGAGAAGTGTATGGTGTTTCCTGAAACATCTAAAAAACAAAGCAACAGAGCCTAGGGCACTTCCACTTATGGTCCTATAGCTTAGGGAAATTAAAATCAAAAAGACACAGCCACCCCAAAGTTTGGGACGCCTCTGTTTACAAGAACCTCGTTTACAGTACAAGTTCAACATCGCAGAAAGTGAAAAATGGATAAAGAAGTTGTGGTATTTACTTACAAAGCAATATCACTCAGCAATGAAATCTATGTCATCAGGCCCTTAGCAGCACAATGAGTGGATTCAGGTATGATGATTCTAACTGAAATAAGTCACACAGAAAAACAAACATCATAAGATATCAGTAATACACGGAATGTAAACTTGGCTACACAGGAACTGAATTACAGAACAGAACAGGGTCTCAAATTTAGAAAACCAACTTATGCTTGCTTAAGGGGAAAGGTGAGTTGGGGTGCTGCATAAAACCAGAGATTGAAATGAGCACAGATAAAGTTCCTTAAGCCAAATATGGAATAGACAAGAGCTACTCCTTGCTCAACGAAATGGACTCAACACCGCATATTAAACGCCTAAGAATGTACCTGACTAGTAAGTATCTTAAAACCTATGGATTGCTATGTCTCCGAAAGAGAATCAAGCATGTGTACAGGGGCATAAACGCAGCAGTGATAGGATTGGAGAGGTTCGGTGAGCAAATGAAGACCCTTTGAAGTCATATTGCATGGTACCCATTCCACGGGTTTCAACTACCCAGGTTTAAGGTATTCTTCCTTCAGCTAAAACATGCATGTGGAACCTAGAGTATGATCAACCATGTGATCGGGAGACGTGTTCAAATATGTCTCAGTTTTCATACCCTGGTACTCGGGTGCAACATTCCAGACGCTTTACTAACACCCTCCCGACTTGGAGAGTCAGTCCCTTTAACCTCCTGTTTGGCCCAGTTTGCAATTTCTGCGGAAGATGAACAGGAATAGCGAGAACCAATGAGAGACTAGCTGGAGGTGTCTGGACGGGCAAATTTAACTCTCATTTCCCACCAGGAAGAGGAATTAACCAAAGGCTCAGCGTGCCGTGCCGGAACCAGATTAGGGCCTGAAGCCATCCTGCGGTGTTGCGGCCAGCTCAAAAGAAAGCGAGTTGAAGAAAGGAGCTCAGGGGCACTGTAATTCACAAACCTGCAGAGTTATAAATGACAGCTATCGTCCAAAAATATACTGAAGTAAGGCTGCCAAGAGGACTTGAAAGCGGGGCAGAATTGCAGGAAACCGATTTCAGGAGGTAGACTGGAATTGCATTGAAAGCATAGGAAAAGAGGCAGAACGTCCACAATGATGCACTTGGCCAAAAAGGGCGTATGCGTTTTTTCCTGAATATATTCAGGAAAAAACGCATACGCCCTTTTTGGCCAACCAAGCAAGCTTGCAAAGGAAATCTGCACTACAATGAAGTCTCACTTCCCCCCGGTCAAAAGGGCCATCTGAAAAAAGTGTAAAATCCAGAAAGGCAGGACAGGCCATGGAGAACTGGGAGCCTTGTTATGCTGATGGGCGGGATGTAAATTGCCAACAGACACTCGGGAGAAGTGTATGGTGTTTCCTGAAACATCTAAAAAACAAAGCAACAGAGCCTAGGGCACTTCCACTTATGGTCCTATAGCTTAGGGAAATTAAAATCAAAAAGACACAGCCACCCCAAAGTTTGGGACGCCTCTGTTTACAAGAACCTCGTTTACCGTACAAGTTCAACATCGCAGAAAGTGAAAAATGGATAAAGAAGTTGTGGTATTTACTTACAAAGCAATATCACTCAGCAATGAAATCTATGTCATCAGGCCCTTAGCAGCACAATGAGTGGATTCAGGTATGATGATTCTAACTGAAATAAGTCACACAGAAAAAGAAACATCATAAGATATCAGTAATACACGGAATGTAAACTTGGCTACACAGGAACTGAATTACAGAACAGAACAGGGTCTCAAATTTAGAAAACCAACTTATGCTTGCTTAAGGGGAAAGGTGAGTTGGGGTGCTGCATAAAACCAGAGATTGAAATGAGCACAGATAAAGTTCCTTAAGCCAAATATGGAATAGACAAGAGCTACTCCTTGCTCAACGAAATGGACTCAACACCGCATATTAAATGCCTAAGAATGTACCTGACTAGTAAGTATCTTAAAAGCTATGGATTGCTATGTCTCCGAAAGAGAATCAAGCATGTGTACAGGGGCATAAACGCAGCAGTGATAGGATTGGAGAGGTTCGGTGAGCAAATGAAGACCCTTTGAAGTCATATTGCATGGTACCCATTCCACGGGTTTCAACTACCCAGGTTTAAGGTATTCTTCCTTCAGCTAAAACATGCATGTGGAACCTAGAGTATGATCAACCATGTGATCGGGAGACGTGTTCAAATATGTCTCAGTTTTTGTACCCTGGTACTCGGGTGCAACATTCCAGACGCTTTACTAACACCCTCCCGACTTGGAGAGTCAGTCCCTTTAACCTCCTGTTTGGCCCAGTTTGCAATTTCTGCGGAAGATGAACAGGAATAGCGAGAACCAATGAGAGACTAGCTGGAGGTGTCTGGACGGGCAAATTTAACTCTCATTTCCCACCAGGAAGAGGAATTAACCAAAGGCTCAGCGTGCCGTGCCGGAACCAGATTAGGGCCTGAAGCCATCCTGCGGTGTTGCGGCCAGCTCAAAAGAAAGCGAGTTGAAGAAAGGAGCTCAGGGGCACTGTAATTCACAAACCTGCAGAGTTATAAATGACAGCTATCGTCCAAAAATATACTGAAGTAAGGCTGCCAAGAGGACTTGAAAGCGGGGCAGAATTGCAGGAAACCGATTTCAGGAGGTAGACTGGAATTGCATTGAAAGCATAGGAAAAGAGGCAGAACGTCCACAATGATGCACTTGGCCAAAAAGGGCGTATGCGTTTTTTCCTGAATATATTCAGGAAAAAACGCATACGCCCTTTTTGGCCAACCAAGCAAGCTTGCAAAGGAAATCTGCACTACAATGAAGTCTCACTTCCCCCCGGTCAAAAGGGCCATCTGAAAAAAGTGTAAAATCCAGAAAGACAGGACAGGCCATGGAGAACTGGGAGCCTTGTTATGCTGATGGGCGGGATGTAAATTGCCAACAGACACTCGGGAGAAGTGTATGGTGTTTCCTGAAACATCTAAAAAACAAAGCAACAGAGCCTAGGGCACTTCCACTTATGGTCCTATAGCTTAGGGAAATTAAAATCAAAAAGACACAGCCACCCCAAAGTTTGGGACGCCTCTGTTTACAAGAACCTCGTTTACAGTACAAGTTCAACATCGCAGAAAGTGAAAAATGGATAAAGAAGTTGTGGTATTTACTTACAAAGCAATATCACTCAGCAATGAAATCTATGTCATCAGGCCCTTAGCAGCACAATGAGTGGATTCAGGTATGATGATTCTAACTGAAATAAGTCACACAGAAAAAGAAACATCATAAGTTATCAGTAATACACGGAATGTAAACTTGGCTACACAGGAACTGAATTACAGAACAGAACAGGGTCTCAAATTTAGAAAACCAACTTATGCTTGCTTAAGGGGAAAGGTGAGTTGGGGTGCTGCATAAAACCAGAGATTGAAATGAGCACAGATAAAGTTCCTTAAGCCAAATATGGAATAGACAAGAGCTACTCCTTGCTCAACGAAATGGACTCAACACCGCATATTAAATGCCTAAGAATGTACCTGACTAGTAAGTATCTTAAAACCTATGCATTGCTATGTCTCCGAAAGAGAATCAAGCATGTGTACAGGGGCATAAACGCAGCAGTGATAGGATTGGAGAGGTTCGGTGAGCAAATGAAGACCCTTTGAAGTCATATTGCATGGTACCCATTCCACGGGTTTCAACTACCCAGGTTTAAGGTATTCTTCCTTCAGCTAAAACATGCATGTGGAACCTAGAGTATGATCAACCATGTGATCGGGAGACGTGTTCAAATATGTCTCAGTTTTCGTACCCTGGTACTCGGGTGCAACATTCCAGACGCTTTACTAACACCCTCCCGACTTGGAGAGTCAGTCCCTTTAACCTCCTGTTTGGCCCAGTTTGCAATTTCTGCGGAAGATGAACAGGAATAGCGAGAACCAATGAGAGACTAGCTGGAGGTGTCTGGACGGGCAAATTTAACTCTCATTTCCCACCAGGAAGAGGAATTAACCAAAGGCTCAGCGTGCCGTGCCGGAACCAGATTAGGGCCTGAAGCCATCCTGCGGTGTTGCGGCCAGCTCAAAAGAAAGCGAGTTGAAGAAAGGAGCTCAGGGGCACTGTAATTCACAAACCTGCAGAGTTATAAATGACAGCTATCGTCCAAAAATATACTGAAGTAAGGCTGCCAAGAGGACTTGAAAGCGGGGCAGAATTGCAGGAAACCGATTTCAGGAGGCAGACTGGAATTGCATTGAAAGCATAGGAAAAGAGGCAGAACGTCCACAATGATGCACTTGGCCAAAAAGGGCGTATGCGTTTTTTCCTGAATATATTCAGGAAAAAACGCATACGCCCTTTTTGGCCAACCAAGCAAGCTTGCAAAGGAAATCTGCACTACAATGAAGTCTCACTTCCCCCCGGTCAAAAGGGCCATCTGAAAAAAGTGTAAAATCCAGAAAGGCAGGACAGGCCATGGAGAACTGGGAGCCTTGTTATGCTGATGGGCGGGATGTAAATTGCCAACAGACACTCGGGAGAAGTGTATGGTGTTTCCTGAAACATCTAAAAAACAAAGCAACAGAGCCTAGGGCACTTCCACTTATGGTCCTATAGCTTAGGGAAATTAAAATCAAAAAGACACAGCCACCCCAAAGTTTGGGACGCCTCTGTTTACAAGAACCTCGTTTACAGTACAAGTTCAACATCGCAGAAAGTGAAAAATGGATAAAGAAGTTGTGGTATTTACTTACAAAGCAATATCACTCAGCAATGAAATCTATGTCATCAGGCCCTTAGCAGCACAATGAGTGGATTCAGGTATGATGATTCTAACTGAAATAAGTCACACAGAAAAAGAAACATCATAAGATATCAGTAATACACGGAATGTAAACTTGGCTACACAGGAACTGAATTACAGAACAGAACAGGGTCTCAAATTTAGAAAACCAACTTATGCTTGCTTAAGGGGAAAGGTGAGTTGGGGTGCTGCATAAAACCAGAGATTGAAATGAGCACAGATAAAGTTCCTTAAGCCAAATATGGAATAGACAAGAGCTACTCCTTGCTCAACGAAATGGACTCAACACCGCATATTAAATGCCTAAGAATGTACCTGACTAGTAAGTATCTTAAAACCTATGGATTGCTATGTCTCCGAAAGAGAATCAAGCATGTGTACAGGGGCATAAACGCAGCAGTGATAGGATTGGAGAGGTTCGGTGAGCAAATGAAGACCCTTTGAAGTCATATTGCATGGTACCCATTCCACGGGTTTCAACTACCCAGGTTTAAGGTATTCTTCCTTCAGCTAAAACATGCATGTGGAACCTAGAGTATGATCAACCATGTGATCGGGAGACGTGTTCAAATATGTCTCAGTTTTCGTACCCTGGTACTCGGGTGCAACATTCCAGACGCTTTACTAACACCCTCCCGACTTGGAGAGTCAGTCCCTTTAACCTCCTGTTTGGCCCAGTTTGCAATTTCTGCGGAAGATGAACAGGAATAGCGAGAACCAATGAGAGACTAGCTGGAGGTGTCTGGACGGGCAAATTTAACTCTCATTTCGCACCAGGAAGAGGAATTAACCAAAGGCTCAGCGTGCCGTGCCGGAACCAGATTAGGGCCTGAAGCCATCCTGCGGTGTTGCGGCCAGCTCAAAAGAAAGCGAGTTGAAGAAAGGAGCTCAGGGGCACTGTAATTCACAAACCTGCAGAGTTATAAATGACAGCTATCGTCCAAAAATATACTGAAGTAAGGCTGCCAAGAGGACTTGAAAGCGGGGCAGAATTGCAGGAAACCGATTTCAGGAGGTAGACTGGAATTGCATTGAAAGCATAGGAAAAGAGGCAGAACGTCCACAATGATGCACTTGGCCAAAAAGGGCGTATGCGTTTTTTCCTGAATATATTCAGGAAAAAACGCATACGCCCTTTTTGGCCAACCAAGCAAGCTTGCAAAGGAAATCTGCACTACAATGAAGTCTCACTTCCCCCCGGTCAAAAGGGCCATCTGAAAAAAGTGTAAAATCCAGAAAGGCAGGACAGGCCATGGAGAACTGGGAGCCTTGTTATGCTGATGGGCGGGATGTAAATTGCCAACAGACACTCGGGAGAAGTGTATGGTGTTTCCTGAAACATCTAAAAAACAAAGCAACAGAGCCTAGGGCACTTCCACTTATGGTCCTATAGCTTAGGGAAATTAAAATCAAAAAGACACAGCCACCCCAAAGTTTGGGACGCCTCTGTTTACAAGAACCTCGTTTACAGTACAAGTTCAACATCGCAGAAAGTGAAAAATGGATAAAGAAGTTGTGGTATTTACTTACAAAGCAATATCACTCAGCAATGAAATCTATGTCATCAGGCCCTTAGCAGCACAATGAGTGGATTCAGGTATGATGATTCTAACTGAAATAAGTCACACAGAAAAAGAAACATCATAAGATATCAGTAATACACGGAATGTAAACTTGGCTACACAGGAACTGAATTACAGAACAGAACAGGGTCTCAAATTTAGAAAACCAACTTATGCTTGCTTAAGGGGAAAGGTGAGTTGGGGTGCTGCATAAAACCAGAGATTGAAATGAGCACAGATAAAGTTCCTTAAGCCAAATATGGAATAGACAAGAGCTACTCCTTGCTCAACGAAATGGACTCAACACCGCATATTAAATGCCTAAGAATGTACCTGACTAGTAAGTATCTTAAAACCTATGGATTGCTATGTCTCCGAAAGAGAATCAAGCATGTGTACAGGGGCATAAACGCAGCAGTGATAGGATTGGAGAGGTTCGGTGAGCAAATGAAGACCCTTTGAAGTCATATTGCATGGTACCCATTCCACGGGTTTCAACTACCCAGGTTTAAGGTATTCTTCCTTCAGCTAAAACATGCATGTGGAACCTAGAGTATGATCAACCATGTGATCGGGAGACGTGTTCAAATATGTCTCAGTTTTCGTACCCTGGTACTCGGGTGCAACATTCCAGACGCTTTACTAACACCCTCCCGACTTGGAGAGTCAGTCCCTTTAACCTCCTGTTTGGCCCAGTTTGCAATTTCTGCGGAAGATGAACAGGAATAGCGAGAACCAATGAGAGACTAGCTGGAGGTGTCTGGACGGGCAAATTTAACTCTCATTTCCCACCAGGAAGAGGAATTAACCAAAGGCTCAGCGTGCCGTGCCGGAACCAGATTAGGGCCTGAAGCCATCCTGCGGTGTTGCGGCCAGCTCAAAAGAAAGCGAGTTGAAGAAAGGAGCTCAGGGGCACTGTAATTCACAAACCTGCAGAGTTATAAATGACAGCTATCGTCCAAAAATATACTGAAGTAAGGCTGCCAAGAGGACTTGAAAGCGGGGCAGAATTGCAGGAAACCGATTTCAGGAGGCAGACTGGAATTGCATTGAAAGCATAGGAAAAGAGGCAGAACGTCCACAATGATGCACTTGGCCAAAAAGGGCGTATGCGTTTTTTCCTGAATATATTCAGGAAAAAACGCATACGCCCTTTTTGGCCAACCAAGCAAGCTTGCAAAGGAAATCTGCACTACAATGAAGTCTCACTTCCCCCCGGTCAAAAGGGCCATCTGAAAAAAGTGTAAAATCCAGAAAGGCAGGACAGGCCATGGAGAACTGGGAGCCTTGTTATGCTGATGGGCGGGATGTAAATTGCCAACAGACACTCGGGAGAAGTGTATGGTGTTTCCTGAAACATCTAAAAAACAAAGCAACAGAGCCTAGGGCACTTCCACTTATGGTCCTATAGCTTAGGGAAATTAAAATCAAAAAGACACAGCCACCCCAAAGTTTGGGACGCCTCTGTTTACAAGAACCTCGTTTACAGTACAAGTTCAACATCGCAGAAAGTGAAAAATGGATAAAGAAGTTGTGGTATTTACTTACAAAGCAATATCACTCAGCAATGAAATCTATGTCATCAGGCCCTTAGCAGCACAATGAGTGGATTCAGGTATGATGATTCTAACTGAAATAAGTCACACAGAAAAAGAAACATCATAAGATATCAGTAATACACGGAATGTAAACTTGGCTACACAGGAACTGAATTACAGAACAGAACAGGGTCTCAAATTTAGAAAACCAACTTATGCTTGCTTAAGGGGAAAGGTGAGTTGGGGTGCTGCATAAAACCAGAGATTGAAATGAGCACAGATAAAGTTCCTTAAGCCAAATATGGAATAGACAAGAGCTACTCCTTGCTCAACGAAATGGACTCAACACCGCATATTAAATGCCTAAGAATGTACCTGACTAGTAAGTATCTTAAAACCTATGGATTGCTATGTCTCCGAAAGAGAATCAAGCATGTGTACAGGGGCATAAACGCAGCAGTGATAGGATTGGAGAGGTTCGGTGAGCAAATGAAGACCCTTTGAAGTCATATTGCATGGTACCCATTCCACGGGTTTCAACTACCCAGGTTTAAGGTATTCTTCCTTCAGCTAAAACATGCATGTGGAACCTAGAGTATGATCAACCATGTGATCGGGAGACGTGTTCAAATATGTCTCAGTTTTCGTACCCTGGTACTCGGGTGCAACATTCCAGACGCTTTACTAACACCCTCCCGACTTGGAGAGTCAGTCCCTTTAACCTCCTGTTTGGCCCAGTTTGCAATTTCTGCGGAAGATGAACAGGAATAGCGAGAACCAATGAGAGACTAGCTGGAGGTGTCTGGACGGGCAAATTTAACTCTCATTTCCCACCAGGAAGAGGAATTAACCAAAGGCTCAGCGTGCCGTGCCGGAACCAGATTAGGGCCTGAAGCCATCCTGCGGTGTTGCGGCCAGCTCAAAAGAAAGCGAGTTGAAGAAAGGAGCTCAGGGGCACTGTAATTCACAAACCTGCAGAGTTATAAATGACAGCTATCGTCCAAAAATATACTGAAGTAAGGCTGCCAAGAGGACTTGAAAGCGGGGCAGAATTGCAGGAAACCGATTTCAGGAGGTAGACTGGAATTGCATTGAAAGCATAGGAAAAGAGGCAGAACGTCCACAATGATGCACTTGGCCAAAAAGGGCGTATGCGTTTTTTCCTGAATATATTCAGGAAAAAACGCATACGCCCTTTTTGGCCAACCAAGCAAGCTTGCAAAGGAAATCTGCACTACAATGAAGTCTCACTTCCCCCCGGTCAAAAGGGCCATCTGAAAAAAGTGTAAAATCCAGAAAGGCAGGACAGGCCATGGAGAACTGGGAGCCTTGTTATGCTGATGGGCGGGATGTAAATTGCCAACAGACACTCGGGAGAAGTGTATGGTGTTTCCTGAAACATCTAAAAAACAAAGCAACAGAGCCTAGGGCACTTCCACTTATGGTCCTATAGCTTAGGGAAATTAAAATCAAAAAGACACAGCCACCCCAAAGTTTGGAACGCCTCTGTTTACAAGAACCTCGTTTACAGTACAAGTTCAACATCGCAGAAAGTGAAAAATGGATAAAGAAGTTGTGGTATTTACTTACAAAGCAATATCACTCAGCAATGAAATCTATGTCATCAGGCCCTTAGCAGCACAATGAGTGGATTCAGGTATGATGATTCTAACTGAAATAAGTCACACAGAAAAAGAAACATCATAAGATATCAGTAATACACGGAATGTAAACTTGGCTACACAGGAACTGAATTACAGAACAGAACAGGGTCTCAAATTTAGAAAACCAACTTATGCTTGCTTAAGGGGAAAGGTGAGTTGGGGTGCTGCATAAAACCAGAGATTGAAATGAGCACAGATAAAGTTCCTTAAGCCAAATATGGAATAGACAAGAGCTACTCCTTGCTCAACGAAATGGACTCAACACCGCATATTAAATGCCTAAGAATGTACCTGACTAGTAAGTATCTTAAAACCTATGGATTGCTATGTCTCCGAAAGAGAATCAAGCATGTGTACAGGGGCATAAACGCAGCAGTGATAGGATTGGAGAGGTTCGGTGAGCAAATGAAGACCCTTTGAAGTCATATTGCATGGTACCCATTCCACGGGTTTCAACTACCCAGGTTTAAGGTATTCTTCCTTCAGCTAAAACATGCATGTGGAACCTAGAGTATGATCAACCATGTGATCGGGAGACGTGTTCAAATATGTCTCAGTTTTCGTACCCTGGTACTCGGGTGCAACATTCCAGACGCTTTACTAACACCCTCCCGACTTGGAGAGTCAGTCCCTTTAACCTCCTGTTTGGCCCAGTTTGCAATTTCTGCGGAAGATGAACAGGAATAGCGAGAACCAATGAGAGACTAGCTGGAGGTGTCTGGACGGGCAAATTTAACTCTCATTTCCCACCAGGAAGAGGAATTAACCAAAGGCTCAGCGTGCCGTGCCGGAACCAGATTAGGGCCTGAAGCCATCCTGCGGTGTTGCGGCCAGCTCAAAAGAAAGCGAGTTGAAGAAAGGAGCTCAGGGGCACTGTAATTCACAAACCTGCAGAGTTATAAATGACAGCTATCGTCCAAAAATATACTGAAGTAAGGCTGCCAAGAGGACTTGAAAGCGGGGCAGAATTGCAGGAAACCGATTTCAGGAGGTAGACTGGAATTGCATTGAAAGCATAGGAAAAGAGGCAGAACGTCCACAATGATGCACTTGGCCAAAAAGGGCGTATGCGTTTTTTCCTGAATATATTCCTGAAACATCTAAAAAACAAAGCAACAGAGCCTAGGGCACTTCCACTTATGGTCCTATAGCTTAGGGAAATTAAAATCAAAAAGACACAGCCACCCCAAAGTTTGGGACGCCTCTGTTTACAAGAACCTCGTTTACAGTACAAGTTCAACATCGCAGAAAGTGAAAAATGGATAAAGAAGTTGTGGTATTTACTTACAAAGCAATATCACTCAGCAATGAAATCTATGTCATCAGGCCCTTAGCAGCACAATGAGTGGATTCAGGTATGATGATTCTAACTGAAATAAGTCACACAGAAAAAGAAACATCATAAGATATCAGTAATACACAGAATGTAAACTTGGCTACACAGGAACTGAATTACAGAACAGAACAGGGTCTCAAATTTAGAAAACCAACTTATGCTTGCTTAAGGGTAAAGGTGAGTTGGGGTGCTGCATAAAACCAGAGATTGAAATGAGCACAGATAAAGTTCCTTAAGCCAAATATGGAATAGACAAGAGCTACTCCTTGCTCAACGAAATGGACTCAACACCGCATATTAAACGCCTAAGAATGTACCTGACTAGTAAGTATCTTAAAACCTATGGATTGCTATGTCTCCGAAAGAGAATCAAGCATGTGTACAGGGGCATAAACGCAGCAGTGATAGGATTGGAGAGGTTCGGTGAGCAAATGAAGACCCTTTGAAGTCATATTGCATGGTACCCATTCCACGGGTTTCAACTACCCAGGTTTAAGGTATTCTTCCTTCAGCTAAAACATGCATGTGGAACCTAGAGTATGATCAACCATGTGATCGGGAAATGTGTTCAAATATGTCTCAGTTTTCGTACGCTGGAACTCGGGTGCAACATTCCAGACACTTTACTAACACCCTCCCGACTTGGAGAGTCAGTCCCTTTAACCTCCTGTTTGGCCCAGTTTGCAAATTCTGCAGAAGATGAACAGGAATAGCGAGAACCAATGAGAGACTAGCTGGAGGTGTCTGGACGGGCAAATTTAACTCCCATTTCCCACCAGGAAGAGGAATTAACCAAAGGCTCAGCGTGCCGTGCCGGAACCAGATTAGGGCCTGAAGCCATCCTGCGGTGTTGCGGCCAGCTCAAAAGAAAGCGAGTTGAAGAAAGGAGCTCAGGGGCACTGTAATTCACAAACCTGCAGAGTTATAAATGACAGCTATCGTCCAAAAATATACTGAAGTAAGGCTGCCAAGAGGACTTGAAAGCGGGGCAGAATTGCAGGAAACCGATTTCAGGAGGTAGACTGGAATTGCATTGAAAGCATAGGAAAAGAGGCAGAACGTCCACAATGATGCACTTGGCCAAAAAGGGCGTACGCGTTTTTTCCTGAAAATATTCAGGAAAAAACGCATACGCACTTTTTGGCCAACCAAGCAAACTTGCAAAGGAAATCTGCACTACAATGAAGTCTCACTTCCCCCCGGTCAAAAGGGCCATCTGAAAAAAGTGTAAAATCCAGAAAGGCAGGACAGGCCATGGAGAACTGGGAGCCTTGTTATGCTGATGGGCGGGATGTAAATTGCCAACAGACACTCGGGAGAAGTGTATGGTGTTTCCTGAAACATCTAAAAAACAAAGCAACAGAGCCTAGGGCACTTCCACTTATGGTCCTATAGCTTAGGGAAATTAAAATAAAAAAGACACAGCCACCCCAAAGTTTGGGACGCCTCTGTTTACAAGAACCTCGTTTACCGTACAAGTTCAATATCACAGAAAGTGAAAAATGGATAAAGAACTTGTGGTACTTACGTACAATGCAGTATCACTCAACAATGAAATCTATGTCATCAGGCCCGTAGCAGCATAATGAGTGGATTCAGGTACGATGATTCTAACTGAAATAAGTCACACAGAAAAAGAAACATCATAAGATATCAGTAATACACGGAATGTAAACTTGGCTACACAGGAACTGAATTCCAAAACAGAACAGGGTCTCAAAATTAGAAAACCAACTTATGCTTGCTTAAGGGGAAAGGTGAGTTGGGGTGCTGCATAAAACCAGAGATTGAAATGAGCACAGATAAAGTTCCTTAAGCCAAATATGGAATAGACAAGAGCTACCTCTTGCTCAACGAAATGTACTCAACACCCCATATTAAACGCCTAAGAATGTACCTGACTAGTAAGTATCTTAAAACCTATGGATTGCTATGTCTCCGAAAGAGAATCAAGCATGTGTACAGGGGCATAAACGCAGCAGTGATAGGATTGGAGAGGTTCGGTGAGCAAATGAAGACCCTTTGAAGTCATATTGCATGGTACCCATTCCACGGGTTTCAACTACCCAGGTTTAAGGTATTCTTCCTTCAGGTAAAACATGCATGTGGAACCTAGAGTATGATCAACCATGTGATCGGGAGACGTGTTCAAATATGTCTCAGTTTTCGTACCCTGGTACTCGGGTGCAACATTCCAGACGCTTTACTAACACCCTCCCGACTTGGAGAGTCAGTCCCTTTAACCTCCTGTTTGGCCCAGTTTGCAATTTCTGCGGAAGATGAACAGGAATAGCGAGAACCAATGAGAGACTAGCTGGAGGTGTCTGGACGGGCAAATTTAACTCTCATTTCCCACCAGGAAGAGGAATTAACCAAAGGCTCAGCGTGCCGTGACGGAACCAGATTAGGGCCTGAAGCCATCCTGCGGTGTTGCGGCCAGTTCAAAAGAAAGCGAGTTGAAGAAAGGAGCTCAGGGGCACTGTAATTCACAAACCTGCAGAGTTATAAATGACAGCTATCGTCCAAAAATATACTGAAGTAAGGCTGCCAAGAGGACTTGAAAGCGGGGCAGAATTGCAGGAAACCGATTTCAGGAGGTAGACTGGAATTGCATTGAAAGCATAGGAAAAGAGGCAGAACGTCCACAATGATGCACTTGGCCAAAAAGGGCGTATGCATTTTTTCCTGAATATATTCAGGAAAAAACGCATACGCCCTTTTTGGCCAACCAAGCAAGCTTGCAAAGGAAATCTGCACTACAATGAAGTCTCACTTCCCCCCGGTCAAAAGGGCCATCTGAAAAAAGTGTAAAATCCAGAAAGGCAGGACAGGCCATGGAGAACTGGGAGCCTTGTTATGCTGATGGGCGGGATGTAAATTGCCAACAGACACTCGGGAGAAGTGTATGGTGTTTCCTGAAACATCTAAAAAACAAAGCAACAGAGCCTAGGGCACTTCCACTTATGGTCCTATAGCTTAGGGAAATTAAAATCAAAAAGACACAGCCACCCCAAAGTTTGGGACGCCTCTGTTTACAAGAACCTCGTTTACAGTACAAGTTCAACATCGCAGAAAGTGAAAAATGGATAAAGAAGTTGTGGTATTTACTTACAAAGCAATATCACTCAGCAATGAAATCTATGTCATCAGGCCCTTAGCAGCACAATGAGTGGATTCAGGTATGATGATTCTAACTGAAATAAGTCACACAGAAAAAGAAACATCATAAGATATCAGTAATACACGGAATGTAAACTTGGCTACACAGGAACTGAATTACAGAACAGAACAGGGTCTCAAATTTAGAAAACCAACTTATGCTTGCTTAAGGGTAAAGGTGAGTTGGGGTGCTGCATAAAACCAGAGATTGAAATGAGCACAGATAAAGTTCCTTAAGCCAAATATGGAATAGACAAGAGCTACTCCTTGCTCAACGAAATGGACTCAACACCGCATATTAAATGCCTAAGAATGTACCTGACTAGTAAGTATCTTAAAACCTATGGATTGCTATGTCTCCGAAAGAGAATCAAGCATGTGTACAGGGGCATAAACGCAGCAGTGATAGGATTGGAGAGGTTCAGTGAGCAAATGAAGACCCTTTGAAGTCATATTGCATGGTACCCATTCCACGGGTTTCAACTACCCAGGTTTAAGGTATTCTTCCTTCAGCTAAAACATGCATGTGGAACCTAGAGTATGATCAACCATGTGATCGGGAGACGTGTTCAAATGTCTCAGTTTTCGTACCCTGGTACTCGGGTGCAACATTCCAGACGCTTTACTAACACCCTCCCGACTTGGAGAGTCAGTCCCTTTAACCTCCTGTTTGGCCCAGTTTGCAATTTCTGCAGAAGATGAACAGGAATAGCGAGAACCAATGAGAGACTAGCTGGAGGTGTCTGGACGGGCAAATTTAACTCTCATTTCCCACCAGGAAGAGGAATTAACCAAAGGCTCAGCGTGCCGTGCCGGAACCAGATTAGGGCCTGAAGCCATCCTGCGGTGTTGCGGCCAGCTCAAAAGAAAGCGAGTTGAAGAAAGGAGCTCAGGGGCACTGTAATTCACAAACCTGCAGAGTTATAAATGACAGCTATCGTCCAAAAATATACTGAAGTAAGGCTGCCAAGAGGACTTGAAAGCGGGGCAGAATTGCAGGAAACCGATTTCAGGAGGTAGACTGGAATTGCATTGAAAGCATAGGAAAAGAGGCAGAACGTCCACAATGATGCACTTGGCCAAAAAGGGCGTATGCGTTTTTTCCTGAATATATTCAGGAAAAAACGCATACGCCCTTTTTGGCCAACCAAGCAAGCTTGCAAAGGAAATCTGCACTACAATGAAGTCTCACTTCCCCCCGGTCAAAAGGGCCATCTGAAAAAAGTGTAAAATCCAGAAAGGCAGGACAGGCCATGGAGAACTGGGAGCCTTGTTATGCTGATGGGCGGGATGTAAATTGCCAACAGACACTCCGGAGAAGTATATGGTGTTTCCTGAAACATCTAAAAAACAAAGCAACAGAGCCTAGGGCACTTCCACTTATGGTCCTATAGCTTAGGGAAATTAAAATCAAAAATACACAGCCACCCCAAAGTTTGGGACGCCTCTGTTTACAAGAACCTCGTTTACAGTACAAGTTCAACATCGCAGAAAGTGAAAAATGGATAAAGAAGTTGTGGTATTTACTTACAAAGCAATATCACTCAGCAATGAAATCTATGTCATCAGGCCCTTAGCAGCACAATGAGTGGATTCAGGTATGATGATTCTAACTGAAATAAGTCACACAGAAAAAGAAACATCATAAGATATCAGTAATACACAGAATGTAAACTTGGCTACACAGGAACTGAATTACAGAACAGAACAGGGTCTCAAATTTAGAAAACCAACTTATGCTTGCTTAAGGGTAAAGGTGAGTTGGGGTGCTGCATAAAACCAGAGATTGAAATGAGCACAGATAAAGTTCCTTAAGCCAAATATGGAATAGACAAGAGCTACTCCTTGCTCAACGAAATGGACTCAACACCGCATATTAAACGCCTAAGAATGTACCTGACTAGTAAGTATCTTAAAACCTATGGATTGCTATGTCTCCGAAAGAGAATCAAGCATGTGTACAGGGGCATAAACGCAGCAGTGATAGGATTGGAGAGGTTCGGTGAGCAAATGAAGACCCTTTGAAGTCATATTGCATGGTACCCATTCCACGGGTTTCAACTACCCAGGTTTAAGGTATTCTTCCTTCAGCTAAAACATGCATGTGGAACCTAGAGTATGATCAACCATGTGATCGGGAAATGTGTTCAAATATGTCTCAGTTTTCGTACGCTGGAACTCGGGTGCAACATTCCAGACGCTTTACTAACACCCTCCCGACTTGGAGAGTCAGTCCCTTTAACCTCCTGTTTGGCCCAGTTTGCAAATTCTGCAGAAGATGAACAGGAATAGCGAGAACCAATGAGAGACTAGCTGGAGGTGTCTGGACGGGCAAATTTAACTCCCATTTCCCACCAGGAAGAGGAATTAACCAAAGGCTCAGCGTGCCGTGCCGGAACCACATTAGGGCCTGAAGCCATCCTGCGGTGTTGCGTCCAGCTCAAAAGAAAGCGAGTTGAAGAAAGGAGCTCAGGGGCACTGTAATTCACAAACCTGCAGAGTTATAAATGACAGCTATCGTCCAAAAATATACTGAAGTAAGGCTGCCAAGAGGACTTGAAAGCGGGGCAGAATTGCAGGAAACCGATTTCAGGAGGTAGACTGGAATTGCATTGAAAGCATAGGAAAAGAGGCAGAACGTCCACAATGATGCACTTGGCCAAAAAGGGCGTACGCGTTTTTTCCTGAATATATTCAGGAAAAAACGCATACGCACTTTTTGGCCAACTAAGCAAACTTGCAAAGGAAATCTGCACTACAATGAAGTCTCACTTCCCCCCGGTTAAAAGGGCCATCTGAAAAAAGTGTAAAATCCAGAAAGGCAGGACAGGCCATGGAGAACTGGGAGCCTTGTTATGCTGATGGGCGGGATGTAAATTGCCAACAGACACTCGGGAGAAGTGTATGGTGTTTCCTGAAACATCTAAAAAACAAAGCAACAGAGCCTAGGGCACTTCCACTTATGGTCCTATAGCTTAGGGAAATTAAAATCAAAAAGACACAGCCACCCCAAAGTTTGGGACGCCTCTGTTTACAAGAACCTCGTTTACCGTACAAGTTCAATATCACAGAAAGTGAAAAATGGATAAAGAACTTGTGGTACTTACGTACAATGCAGTATCACTCAACAATGAAATCTATGTCATCAGGCCCGTAGCAGCATAATGAGTGGATTCAGGTACGATGATTCTAACTGAAATAAGTCACACAGAAAAAGAAACATCATAAGATATCACTAATACACGGAATGTAAACTTGGCTACACAGGAACTGAATTCCAAAACAGAACAGTGTCTCAAAATTAGAAAACCAACTTATGCTTGCTTAAGGGGAAAGGTGAGTTGGGGTGCTGCATAAAACCAGAGATTGAAATGAGCACAGATAAAGTTCCTTAAGCCAAATATGGAATAGACAAGAGCTACCTCTTGTTCAACGAAATGGACTCAACACCCCATATTAAACGCCTAAGAATGTACCTGACTAGTAAGTATCTTAAAACCTATGGATTGCTATGTCTCCGAAAGAGAATCAAGCATGTGTACAGGGGCATAAACGCAGCAGTGATAGGATTGGAGAGGTTCGGTGAGCAAATGAAGACCCTTTGAAGTCATATTGCATGGTACCCATTCCACGGGTTTCAACTACCCAGGTTTAAGGTATTCTTCCTTCAGCTAAAACATGCATGTGGAACCTAGAGTATGATCAACCATGTGATCGGGAGATGTGTTCAAATATGTCTCAGTTTTCGTACCCTGGTACTCGGGTGCAACATTCCAGACGCTTTACTAACACCCTCCCGACTTGGAGAGTCAGTCCCTTTAACCTCCTGTTTGGCCCAGTTTGCAATTTCTGCGGAAGATGAACAGGAATAGCGAGAACCAATGAGAGACTAGCTGGAGGTGTCTGGACGGGCAAATTTAACTCTCATTTCCCACCAGGAAGAGGAATTAACCAAAGGCTCAGCGTGCCGTGCCGGAACCAGATTAGGGCCTGAAGCCATCCTGCGGTGTTGCGGCCAGCTCAAAAGAAAGCGAGTTGAAGAAAGGAGCTCAGGGGCACTGTAATTCACAAACCTGCAGAGTTATAAATGACAGCTATCGTCCAAAAATATACTGAAGTAAGGCTGCCAAGAGGACTTGAAAGCGGGGCAGAATTGCAGGAAACCGATTTCAGGAGGTAGACTGGAATTGCATTGAAAGCATAGGAAAAGAGGCAGAACGTCCACAATGATGCACTTGGCCAAAAAGGGCGTATGCGTTTTTTCCTGAATATATTCAGGAAAAAACGCATACGCCCTTTTTGGCCAACCAAGCAAGCTTGCAAAGGAAATCTGCACTACAATGAAGTCTCACTTCCCCCCAGTCAAAAGGGCCATCTGAAAAAAGTGTAAAATCCAGAAAGGCAGGACAGGCCATGGAGAACTGGGAGCCTTGTTATGCTGATGGGCGGGATGTAAATTGCCAACAGACACTCGGGAGAAGTGTATGGTGTTTCCTGAAACATCTAAAAAACAAAGCAACAGAGCCTAGGGCACTTCCACTTATGGTCCTATAGCTTAGGGAAATTAAAATCAAAAAGACACAGCCACCTCAAAGTTTGGGACGCCTCTGTTTACAAGAACCTCGTTTACAGTACAAGTTGAACATCGCAGAAAGTGAAAAATGGATAAAGAAGTTGTGGTATTTACTTACAAAGCAATATCACTCAGCAATGAAATCTATGTCATCAGGCCCTTAGCAGCACAATGAGTGGATTCAGGTATGATGATTCTAACTGAAATAAGTCACACAGAAAAAGAAACATCATAAGATATCAGTAATACACGGAATGTAAACTTGGCTACACAGGAACTGAATTACAGAACAGAACAGGGTCTCAAATTTAGAAAACCAACTTATGCTTGCTTAAGGGTAAAGGTGAGTTGGGGTGCTGCATAAAACCAGAGATTGAAATGAGCACAGATAAAGTTCCTTAAGCCAAATATGGAATAGACAAGAGCTACTCCTTGCTCAACGAAATGGACTCAACACCGCATATTAAATGCCTAAGAATGTACCTGACTAGTAAGTATCTTAAAACCTATGGATTGCTATGTCTCCGAAAGAGAATCAAGCATGTGTACAGGGGCATAAACGCAGCAGTGATAGGATTGGAGAGGTTCGGTGAGCAAATGAAGACCCTTTGAAGTCATATTGCATGGTACCCATTCCACGGGTTTCAACTACCCAGGTTTAAGGTATTCTTCCTTCAGCTAAAACATGCATGTGGAACCTAGAGTATGATCAACCATGTGATCGGGAGACGTGTTCAAATATGTCTCAGTTTTCGTACCCTGGTACTCGGGTGCAACATTCCAGACACTTTACTAACACCCTCCCGACTTGGAGAGTCAGTCCCTTTAACCTCCTGTTTGGCCCAGTTTGCAATTTCTGCGGAAGATGAACAGGAATAGCGAGAACCAATGAGAGACTAGCTGGAGGTGTCTGGACGGGCAAATTTAACTCTCATTTCCCACCAGGAAGAGGAATTAACCAAAGGCTCAGCGTGCCGTGCCGGAACCAGATTAGGGCCTGAAGCCATCCTGCGGTGTTGCGGCCAGCTCAAAAGAAAGCGAGTTGAAGAAAGGAGCTCAGGGGCACTGTAATTCACAAACCTGCAGAGTTATAAATGACAGCTATCGTCCAAAAATATACTGAAGTAAGGCTGCCAAGAGGACTTGAAAGCGGGGCAGAATTGCAGGAAACCGATTTCAGGAGGCAGACTGGAATTGCATTGAAAGCATAGGAAAAGAGGCAGAACGTCCACAATGATGCACTTGGCCCAAAAGGGCGTATGCGTTTTTTCCTGAATATATTCAGGAAAAAACGCATACGCCCTTTTTGGCCAACCAAGCAAGCTTGCAAAGGAAATCTGCACTACAATGAAGTCTCACTTCCCCCCGGTCAAAAGGGCCATCTGAAAAAAGTGTAAAATCCAGAAAGGCAGGACAGGCCATGGAGAACTGGGAGCCTTGTTATGCTGATGGGCGGGATGTAAATTGCCAACAGACACTCGGGAGAAGTGTATGGTGTTTCCTGAAACATCTAAAAAACAAAGCAACAGAGCCTAGGGCACTTCCACTTATGGTCCTATAGCTTAGGGAAATTAAAATCAAAAAGACACAGCCACCCCAAAGTTTGGGACGCCTCTGTTTACAAGAACCTCGTTTACCGTACAAGTTCAACATCGCAGAAAGTGAAAAATGGATAAAGAAGTTGTGGTATTTACTTACAAAGCAATATCACTCAGCAATGAAATCTATGTCATCAGGCCCTTAGCAGCACAATGAGTGGATTCAGGTATGATGATTCTAACTGAAATAAGTCACACAGAAAAAGAAACATCATAAGATATCAGTAATACACGGAATGTAAACTTGGCTACACAGGAACTGAATTACAGAACAGAACAGGGTCTCAAATTTAGAAAACCAACTTATGCTTGCTTAAGGGGAAAGGTGAGTTGGGGTGCTGCATAAAACCAGAGATTGAAATGAGCACAGATAAAGTTCCTTAAGCCAAATATGGAATAGACAAGAGCTACTCCTTGCTCAACGAAATGGACTCAACACCGCATATTAAATGCCTAAGAATGTACCTGACTAGTAAGTATCTTAAAACCTATGGATTGCTATGTCTCCGAAAGAGAATCAAGCATGTGTACAGGGGCATAAACGCAGCAGTGATAGGATTGGAGAGGTTCGGTGAGCAAATGAAGACCCTTTGAAGTCATATTGCATGGTACCCATTCCACGGGTTTCAACTACCCAGGTTTAAGGTATTCTTCCTTCAGCTAAAACATGCATGTGGAACCTAGAGTATGATCAACCATGTGATCGGGAGACGTGTTCAAATATGTCTCAGTTTTCATACCCTGGTACTCGGGTGCAACATTCCAGACGCTTTACTAACACCCTCCCGACTTGGAGAGTCAGTCCCTTTAACCTCCTGTTTGGCCCAGTTTGCAATTTCTGCGGAAGATGAACAGGAATAGCGAGAACCAATGAGAGACTAGCTGGAGGTGTCTGGACGGGCAAATTTAACTCTCATTTCCCACCAGGAAGAGGAATTAACCAAAGGCTCAGCGTGCCGTGCCGGAACCAGATTAGGGCCTGAAGCCATCCTGCGGTGTTGCGGCCAGCTCAAAAGAAAGCGAGTTGAAGAAAGGAGCTCAGGGGCACTGTAATTCACAAACCTGCAGAGTTATAAATGACAGCTATCGTCCAAAAATATACTGAAGTAAGGCTGCCAAGAGGACTTGAAAGCGGGGCAGAATTGCAGGAAACCGATTTCAGGAGGTAGACTGGAATTGCATTGAAAGCATAGGAAAAGAGGCAGAACGTCCACAATGATGCACTTGGCCAAAAAGGGCGTATGCGTTTTTTCCTGAATATATTCAGGAAAAAACGCATACGCCCTTTTTGGCCAACCAAGCAAGCTTGCAAAGGAAATCTGCACTACAATGAAGTCTCACTTCCCCCCGGTCAAAAGGGCCATCTGAAAAAAGTGTAAAATCCAGAAAGGCAGGACAGGCCATGGAGAACTGGGAGCCTTGTTATGCTGATGGGCGGGATGTAAATTGCCAACAGACACTCGGGAGAAGTGTATGGTGTTTCCTGAAACATCTAAAAAACAAAGCAACAGAGCCTAGGGCACTTCCACTTATGGTCCTATAGCTTAGGGAAATTAAAATCAAAAAGACACAGCCACCCCAAAGTTTGGGACGCCTCTGTTTACAAGAACCTCGTTTACCGTACAAGTTCAACATCGCAGAAAGTGAAAAATGGATAAAGAAGTTGTGGTATTTACTTACAAAGCAATATCACTCAGCAATGAAATCTATGTCATCAGGCCCTTAGCAGCACAATGAGTGGATTCAGGTATGATGATTCTAACTGAAATAAGTCACACAGAAAAAGAAACATCATAAGATATCAGTAATACACGGAATGTAAACTTGGCTACACAGGAACTGAATTACAGAACAGAACAGGGTCTCAAATTTAGAAAACCAACTTATGCTTGCTTAAGGGGAAAGGTGAGTTGGGGTGCTGCATAAAACCAGAGATTGAAATGAGCACAGATAAAGTTCCTTAAGCCAAATATGGAATAGACAAGAGCTACTCCTTGCTCAACGAAATGGACTCAACACCGCATATTAAATGCCTAAGAATGTACCTGACTAGTAAGTATCTTAAAACCTATGGATTGCTATGTCTCCGAAAGAGAATCAAGCATGTGTACAGGGGCATAAACGCAGCAGTGATAGGATTGGAGAGGTTCGGTGAGCAAATGAAGACCCTTTGAAGTCATATTGCATGGTACCCATTCCACGGGTTTCAACTACCCAGGTTTAAGGTATTCTTCCTTCAGCTAAAACATGCATGTGGAACCTAGAGTATGATCAACCATGTGATCGGGAGACGTGTTCAAATATGTCTCAGTTTTCGTACCCTGGTACTCGGGTGCAACATTCCAGACGCTTTACTAACACCCTCCCGACTTGGAGAGTCAGTCCCTTTAACCTCCTGTTTGGCCCAGTTTGCAATTTCTGCGGAAGATGAACAGGAATAGCGAGAACCAATGAGAGACTAGCTGGAGGTGTCTGGACGGGCAAATTTAACTCTCATTTCCCACCAGGAAGAGGAATTAACCAAAGGCTCAGCGTGCCGTGCCGGAACCAGATTAGGGCCTGAAGCCATCCTGCGGTGTTGCGGCCAGCTCAAAAGAAAGCGAGTTGAAGAAAGGAGCTCAGGGGCACTGTAATTCACAAACCTGCAGAGTTATAAATGACAGCTATCGTCCAAAAATATACTGAAGTAAGGCTGCCAAGAGGACTTGAAAGCGGGGCAGAATTGCAGGAAACCGATTTCAGGAGGCAGACTGGAATTGCATTGAAAGCATAGGAAAAGAGGCAGAACGTCCACAATGATGCACTTGGCCAAAAAGGGCGTATGCGTTTTTTCCTGAATATATTCAGGAAAAAACGCATACGCCCTTTTTGGCCAACCAAGCAAGCTTGCAAAGGAAATCTGCACTACAATGAAGTCTCACTTCCCCCCGGTCAAAAGGGCCATCTGAAAAAAGTGTAAAATCCAGAAAGGCAGGACAGGCCATGGAGAACTGGGAGCCTTGTTATGCTGATGGGCGGGATGTAAATTGCCAACAGACACTCGGGAGAAGTGTATGGTGTTTCCTGAAACATCTAAAAAACAAAGCAACAGAGCCTAGGGCACTTCCACTTATGGTCCTATAGCTTAGGGAAATTAAAATCAAAAAGACACAGCCACCCCAAAGTTTGGGACGCCTCTGTTTACAAGAACCTCGTTTACAGTACAAGTTCAACATCGCAGAAAGTGAAAAATGGATAAAGAAGTTGTGGTATTTACTTACAAAGCAATATCACTCAGCAATGAAATCTATGTCATCAGGCCCTTAGCAGCACAATGAGTGGATTCAGGTATGATGATTCTAACTGAAATAAGTCACACAGAAAAAGAAACATCATAAGATATCAGTAATACACGGAATGTAAACTTGGCTACACAGGAACTGAATTACAGAACAGAACAGGGTCTCAAATTTAGAAAACCAACTTATGCTTGCTTAAGGGGAAAGGTGAGTTGGGGTGCTGCATAAAACCAGAGATTGAAATGAGCACAGATAAAGTTCCTTAAGCCAAATATGGAATAGACAAGAGCTACTCCTTGCTCAACGAAATGGACTCAACACCGCATATTAAATGCCTAAGAATGTACCTGACTAGTAAGTATCTTAAAACCTATGGATTGCTATGTCTCCGAAAGAGAATCAAGCATGTGTACAGGGGCATAAACGCAGCAGTGATAGGATTGGAGAGGTTCGGTGAGCAAATGAAGACCCTTTGAAGTCATATTGCATGGTACCCATTCCACGGGTTTCAACTACCCAGGTTTAAGGTATTCTTCCTTCAGCTAAAACATGCATGTGGAACCTAGAGTATGATCAACCATGTGATCGGGAGACGTGTTCAAATATGTCTCAGTTTTCGTACCCTGGTACTCGGGTGCAACATTCCAGACGCTTTACTAACACCCTCCCGACTTGGAGAGTCAGTCCCTTTAACCTCCTGTTTGGCCCAGTTTGCAATTTCTGCGGAAGATGAACAGGAATAGCGAGAACCAATGAGAGACTAGCTGGAGGTGTCTGGACGGGCAAATTTAACTCTCATTTCCCACCAGGAAGAGGAATTAACCAAAGGCTCAGCGTGCCGTGCCGGAACCAGATTAGGGCCTGAAGCCATCCTGCGGTGTTGCGGCCAGCTCAAAAGAAAGCGAGTTGAAGAAAGGAGCTCAGGGGCACTGTAATTCACAAACCTGCAGAGTTATAAATGACAGCTATCGTCCAAAAATATACTGAAGTAAGGCTGCCAAGAGGACTTGAAAGCGGGGCAGAATTGCAGGAAACCGATTTCAGGAGGCAGACTGGAATTGCATTGAAAGCATAGGAAAAGAGGCAGAACGTCCACAATGATGCACTTGGCCAAAAAGGGCGTATGCGTTTTTTCCTGAATATATTCAGGAAAAAACGCATACGCCCTTTTTGGCCAACCAAGCAAGCTTGCAAAGGAAATCTGCACTACAATGAAGTCTCACTTCCCCCCGGTCAAAAGGGCCATCTGAAAAAAGTGTAAAATCCAGAAAGGCAGGACAGGCCATGGAGAACTGGGAGCCTTGTTATGCTGATGGGCGGGATGTAAATTGCCAACAGACACTCGGGAGAAGTGTATGGTGTTTCCTGAAACATCTAAAAAACAAAGCAACAGAGCCTAGGGCACTTCCACTTATGGTCTTGTAGCTTAGGGAAATTAAAATCAAAAAGACACAGCCACCCCAAAGTTTGGGACGCCTCTGTTTACAAGAACCTCGTTTACCGTACAAGTTCAACATCGCAGAAAGTGAAAAATGGATAAAGAAGTTGTGGTATTTACTTACAAAGCAATATCACTCAGCAATGAAATCTATGTCATCAGGCCCTTAGCAGCACAATGAGTGGATTCAGGTATGATGATTCTAACTGAAATAAGTCACACAGAAAAAGAAACATCATAAGATATCAGTAATACACGGAATGTAAACTTGGCTACACAGGAACTGAATTACAGAACAGAACAGGGTCTCAAATTTAGAAAACCAACTTATGCTTGCTTAAGGGGAAAGGTGAGTTGGGGTGCTGCATAAAACCAGAGATTGAAATGAGCACAGATAAAGTTCCTTAAGCCAAATATGGAATAGACAAGAGCTACTCCTTGCTCAACGAAATGGACTCAACACCGCATATTAAATGCCTAAGAATGTACCTGACTAGTAAGTATCTTAAAACCTATGGATTGCTATGTCTCCGAAAGAGAATCAAGCATGTGTACAGGGGCATAAACGCAGCAGTGATAGGATTGGAGAGGTTCGGTGAGCAAATGAAGACCCTTTGAAGTCATATTGCATGGTACCCATTCCACGGGTTTCAACTACCCAGGTTTAAGGTATTCTTCCTTCAGCTAAAACATGCATGTGGAACCTAGAGTATGATCAACCATGTGATCGGGAGACGTGTTCAAATATGTCTCAGTTTTCGTACCCTGGTACTCGGGTGCAACATTCCAGACGCTTTACTAACACCCTCCCGACTTGGAGAGTCAGTCCCTTTAACCTCCTGTTTGGCCCAGTTTGCAATTTCTGCGGAAGATGAACAGGAATAGCGAGAACCAATGAGAGACTAGCTGGAGGTGTCTGGACGGGCAAATTTAACTCTCATTTCCCACCAGGAAGAGGAATTAACCAAAGGCTCAGCGTGCCGTGCCGGAACCAGATTAGGGCCTGAAGCCATCCTGCGGTGTTGCGGCCAGCTCAAAAGAAAGCGAGTTGAAGAAAGGAGCTCAGGGGCACTGTAATTCACAAACCTGCAGAGTTATAAATGACAGCTATCGTCCAAAAATATACTGAAGTAAGGCTGCCAAGAGGACTTGAAAGCGGGGCAGAATTGCAGGAAACCGATTTCAGGAGGCAGACTGGAATTGCATTGAAAGCATAGGAAAAGAGGCAGAACGTCCAAAATGACGCACTTGGCCAAAAAGGTCATATGCGTTTTTTCCTGAATATATTCAGGAAAAAACGCATACGCCCTTTTTGGCCAACCAAGCAAGCTTGCAAAGGAAATCTGCACTACAATGAAGTCTCACTTCCCCCCGGTCAAAAGGGCCATCTGAAAAAAGTGTAAAATCCAGAAAGGCAGGACAGGCCATGGAGAACTGGGAGCCTTGTTATGCTGATGGGCGGGATGTAAATTGCCAACAGACACTCGGGAGAAGTGTATGGTGTTTCCTGAAACATCTAAAAAACAAAGCAACAGAGCCTAGGGCACTTCCACTTATGGTCCTATAGCTTAGGGAAATTAAAATCAAAAAGACACAGCCACCTCAAAGTTTGGGACGCCTCTGTTTACAAGAACCTCGTTTACAGTACAAGTTCAACATCGCAGAAAGTGAAAAATGGATAAAGAAGTTGTGGTATTTACTTACAAAGCAATATCACTCAGCAATGAAATCTATGTCATCAGGCCCTTAGCAGCACAATGAGTGGATTCAGGTATGATGATTCTAACTGAAATAAGTCACACAGAAAAAGAAACATCATAAGATATCAGTAATACACGGAATGTAAACTTGGCTACACAGGAACTGAATTACAGAACAGAACAGGGTCTCAAATTTAGAAAACCAACTTATGCTTGCTTAAGGGTAAAGGTGAGTTGGGGTGCTGCATAAAACCAGAGATTGAAATGAACACAGATAAAGTTCCTTAAGCCAAATATGGAATAGACAAGAGCTACTCCTTGCTCAACGAAATGGACTCAACACCGCATATTAAATGCCTAAGAATGTACCTGACTAGTAAGTATCTTAAAACCTATGGATTGCTATGTCTCCGAAAGAGAATCAAGCATGTGTACAGGGGCATAAACGCAGCAGTGATAGGATTGGAGAGGTTCGGTGAGCAAATGAAGACCCTCTGAAATCATATTGCATGGTACCCATTCCACGGGTTTCAACTACCCAGGTTTAAGGTATTCTTCCTTCAGCTAAAACATGCATGTGGAACCTAGAGTATGATCAACCATGTGATCGGGAGACGTGTTCAAATATGTCTCAGTTTTCGTACCCTGGTACTCGGGTGCAACATTCCAGACGCTTTACTAACACCCTCCCGACTTGGAGAGTCAGTCCCTTTAACCTCCTGTTTGGCCCAGTTTGCAATTTCTGCGAAAGATGAACAGGATTAGCGAGAACCAATGAGAGACTAGCTGGAGGTGTCTGGACGGGCAAATTTAACTCTCATTTCCCACCAGGAAGAGGAATTAACCAAAGGCTCAGCGTGCCGTGCCGGAACCAGATTAGGGCCTGAAGCCATCCTGCGGTGTTGCGGCCAGCTCAAAAGAAAGCGAGTTGAAGAAAGGAGCTCAGGGGCACTGTAATTCACAAACCTGCAGAGTTATAAATGACAGCTATCGTCCAAAAATATACTGAAGTAAGGCTGCCAAGAGGACTTGAAAGCGGGGCAGAATTGCAGGAAACCGATTTCAGGAGGCAGACTGGAATTGCATTGAAAGCATAGCAAAAGAGGCAGAACGTCCACAATGATGCACTTGGCCAAAAAGGGCGTATGCGTTTTCTCCTGAATATATTCAGGAAAAAACGCATACGCCCTTTTTGGCCAACCAAGCAAGCTTGCAAAGGAAATCTGCACTACAATGAAGTCTCACTTCCCCCCGGTCAAAAGGGCCATCTGAAAAAAGTGTAAAATCCAGAAAGACAGGACAGGCCATGGAGAACTGGGAGTCTTGTTATGCTGATGGGCGGGATGTAAATTGCCAACAGACACTCGGGAGAAGTGTATGGTGTTTCCTGAAACATCTAAAAAACAAAGCAACAGAGCCTAGGGCACTTCCACTTATGGTCCTATAGCTTAGGGAAATTAAAATCAAAAAGACACAGCCACCCCAAAGTTTGGGACGCCTCTGTTTACAAGAACCTCGTGTACAGTACAAGTTCAACATCGCAGAAAGTGAAAAATGGATAAAGAAGTTGTGGTATTTACTTACAAAGCAATATCACTCAGCAATGAAATCTATGTCATCAGGCCCTTAGCAGCACAATGAGTGGATTCAGGTATGATGATTCTAACTGAAATAAGTCACACAGAAAAAGAAACATCATAAGATATCAGTAATACACGGAATGTAAACTTGGCTACACAGGAAATGAATTACAGAACAGAACAGGGTCTCAAATTTAGAAAACCAACTTATGCTTGCTTAAGGGTAAAGGTGAGTTGGGGTGCTGCATAAAACCAGAGATTGAAATGAGCACAGATAAAGTTCCTTAAGCCAAATATGGAATAGACAAGAGCTACTCCTTGCTCAACGAAATGGACTCAACACCGCATATTAAACGCCTAAGAATGTACCTGACTAGTCAGTATCTTAAAACCTATGGATTGCTATGTCTCCGAAAGAGAATCAAGCATGTGTACAGGGGCATAAACGCAGCAGTGATAGGATTGGAGAGGTTCGGTGAGCAAATGAAGACCCTTTGAAGTCATATTGCATGGTACCCATTCCACGGGTTTCAACTACCCAGGTTTAAGGTATTCTTCCTTCAGCTAAAACATGCATGTGGAACCTAGAGTATGATCAACCATGTGATCGGGAGACGTGTTCAAATATGTCTCAGTTTTCGTACCCTGGTACTCGGGTGCAACATTCCAGACGCTTTACTAACACCCTCCCGACTTGGAGAGTCAGTCCCTTTAACCTCCTGTTTGGCCCAGTTTGCAATTTCTGCGGAAGATAAACAGGAATAGCGAGAACCAATGAGAGACTAGCTGGAGGTGTCTGGACGGGCAAATTTAACTCTCATTTCCCACCAGGAAGAGGAATTAACCAAAGGCTCAGCGTGCCGTGCCGGAACCAGATTAGGGCCTGAAGCCATCCTGCGGTGTTGCGGCCAGCTCAAAAGAAAGCGAGTTGAAGAAAGGAGCTCAGGGGCACTGTAATTCACAAACCTGCAGAGTTATAAATGACAGCTATCGTCCAAAAATATACTGAAGTAAGGCTGCCAAGAGGACTTGAAAGCGGGGCAGAATTGCAGGAAACCGATTTCAGGAGGCAGACTGGAATTGCATTGAAAGCATAGGAAAAGAGCCAGAACGTCCACAATGATGCACTTGGCCAAAAAGGGCGTATGCGTTTTTTCCTGAATATATTCAGGAAAAAACGCATACGCCCTTTTTGGCCAACCAAGCAAGCTTGCAAAGGAAATCTGCACTACAATGAAGTCTCACTTCCCCCCGGTCAAAAGGGCCATCTGAAAAAAGTGTAAAATCCAGAAAGGCAGGACAGGCCATGGAGAACTGGGAGCCTTGTTATGCTGATGGGCGGGATGTAAATTGCCAACAGACACTCGGGAGAAGTGTATGGTGTTTCCTGAAACATCTAAAAAACAAAGCAACAGAGCCTAGGGCACTTCCACTTATGGTCCTATAGCTTAGGGAAATTAAAATCAAAAAGACACAGCCACCCCAAAGTTTGGGACGCCTCTGTTTACAAGAACCTCGTTTACAGTACAAGTTCAACATCGCAGAAAGTGAAAAATGGATAAAGAAGTTGTGGTATTTACTTACAAAGCAATATCACTCAGCAATGAAATCTATGTCATCAGGCCCTTAGCAGCACAATGAGTGGATTCAGGTATGATGATTCTAACTGAAATAAGTCACACAGAAAAAGAAACATCATAAGATATCAGTAATACACAGAATGTAAACTTGGCTACACAGGAACTGAATTACAGAACAGAACAGGGTCTCAAATTTAGAAAACCAACTTATGCTTGCTTAAGGGTAAAGGTGAGTTGGGGTGCTGCATAAAACCAGAGATTGAAATGAGCACAGATAAAGTTCCTTAAGCCAAATATGGAATAGACAAGAGCTACTCCTTGCTCAACGAAATGGACTCAACACCGCATATTAAACGCCTAAGAATGTACCTGACTAGTAAGTATCTTAAAACCTATGGATTGCTATGTCTCCGAAGGAGAATCAAGCATGTGTACAGGGGCATAAACGCAGCAGTGATAGGATTGGAGAGGTTCGGTGAGCAAATGAAGACCCTTTGAAGTCATATTGCATGGTACCCATTCCACGGGTTTCAACTACCCAGGTTTAAGGTATTCTTCCTTCAGCTAAAACATGCATGTGGAACCTAGAGTATGATCAACCATGTGATCGGGAGACGTGTTCAAATATGTCTCAGTTTTCGTACCCTGGTACTCGGGTGCAACATTCCAGATGCTTTACTAACATCCTCCCGAGTTGGAGAGTCAGTCCCTTTAACCTCCTGTTTGGCCCAGTTTGCAATTTCTGCGGAAGATGAACAGGAATAGTGAGAACCAATGAGAGACTAGCTGGAGGTGTCTGGACGGGCAAATTTAACTCTCATTTCCCACCAGGAAGAGGAATTAACCAAAGGCTCAGCGTGCCGTGCCGGAACCAGATTAGGGCCTGAAGCCATCCTGCGGTGTTGCGGCCAGCTCAAAAGAAAGCGAGTTGAAGAAAGGAGCTCAGGGGCACTGTAATTCACAAACCTGCAGAGTTATAAATGACAGCTATCGTCCAAAAATATACTGAACTAAGGCTGCCAAGAGGACTTGAAAGCGGGGCAGAATTGCAGGAAACCGATTTCAGGAGGTAGACTGGAATTGCATTGAAAGCATTGGAAAAGAGGCAGAACGTCCACAATGATGCACTTGGCCAAAAAGGGCGTATGCGTTTTTTCCTGAATATATTCAGGAAAAAACGCATACGCCCTTTTTGGCCAACCAAGCAAGCTTGCAAAGGAAATCTGCACTACAATGAAGTCTCACTTCCCCCCGGTCAAAAGGGCCATCTGAAAAAAGTGTAAAATCCAGAAAGGCAGGACAGGCCATGGAGAACTGGGAGCCTTGTTATGCTGATGGGCGGGATGTAAATTGCCAACAGACACTCGGGAGAAGTGTATGGTGTTTCCTGAAACATCTAAAAAACAAAGCAACAGAGCCTAGGGCACTTCCACTTATGGTCCTATAGCTTAGGGAAATTAAAATCAAAAAGACACAGCCACCCCAAAGTTTGGGACGCCTCTGTTTACAAGAACCTCGTTTACAGTACAAGTTCAACATCGCAGAAAGTGAAAAATGGATAAAGAAGTTGTGGTATTTACTTACAAAGCAATATCACTCAGCAATGAAATCTATGTCATCAGGCCCTTAGCAGCACAATGAGTGGATTCAGGTATGATGATTCTAACTGAAATAAGTCACACAGAAAAAGAAACATCATAAGATATCAGTAATACATGGAATGTAAACTTGGCTACACAGGAACTGAATTACAGAACAGAACAGGGTCTCAAATTTAGAAAACCAACTTATGCTTGCTTAAGGGTAAAGGTGAGTTGGGGTGCTGCATAAAACCAGAGATTGAAATGAGCACAGATAAAGTTCCTTAAGCCAAATATGGAATAGACAAGAGCTACTCCTTGCTCAACGAAATGGACTCAACACCGCATATTAAATGCCTAAGAATGTACCTGACTAGTAAGTATCTTAAAACCTATGGATTGCTATGTCTCCGAAAGAGAATCAAGCATGTGTACAGGGGCATAAACGCAGCAGTGATAGGATTGGAGAGGTTCGGTGAGCAAATGAAGACCCTTTGAAGTCATATTGCATGGTACCCATTCCACGGGTTTCAACTACCCAGGTTTAAGGTATTCTTCCTTCAGGTAAAACATGCATGTGGAACCTAGAGTATGATCAACCATGTGATCGGGAGACGTGTTCAAATATGTCTCAGTTTTCGTACCCTGGTACTCGGGTGCAACATTCCAGACGCTTTACTAACACCCTCCCGACTTGGAGAGTCAGTCCCTTTAACCTCCTGTTTGGCCCAGTTTGCAATTTCTGCGGAAGATGAACAGGAATAGCGAGAACGAATGAGAGACTAGCTGGAGGTGTCTGGACGGGCAAATTTAACCCTCATTTCCCACCAGGAAGAGGAATTAACCAAAGGCTCAGCGTGCCGTGCCGGAACCAGATTAGGGCCTGAAGCCATCCTGCGGTGTTGCGGCCAGCTCAAAAGAAAGCGAGTTGAAGAAAGGAGCTCAGGGGCACTGTAATTCACAAACCTGCAGAGTTATAAATGAAAGCTATCGTCCAAAAATATACTGAAGTAAGGCTGCCAAGAGGACTTGAAAGCGGGGCAGAATTGCAGGAAACCGATTTCAGGAGGTAGACTGGAATTGCATTGAAAGCATAGGAAAAGAGGCAGAACGTCCACAATGATGCACTTGGCCAAAAAGGGCGTATGCGTTTTTTCCTGAATATATTCAGGAAAAAACGCATACGCCCTTTTTGGCCAACCAAGCAAGCTTGCAAAGGAAATCTGCACTACAATGAAGTCTCACTTCCCCCCGGTCAAAAGGGCCATCTGAAAAAAGTGTAAAATCCAGAAAGGCAGGACAGGCCATGGAGAACTGGGAGCCTTGTTATGCTGATGGGCGGGATGTAAATTGCCAACAGACACTCGGGAGAAGTGTATGGTGTTTCCTGAAACATCTAAAAAACAAAGCAACAGAGCTTAGGGCACTTCCACTTATGGTCCTATAGCTTAGGGAAATTAAAATCAAAAAGACACAGCCACCCCAAAGTTTGGGACGCCTCTGTTTACAAGAACCTCGTTTACCGTACAAGTTCAATATCACAGAAAGTGAAAAATGGATAAAGAAGTTGTGGTATTTACTTACAAAGCAATATCACTCAGCAATGAAATCTATGTCATCAGGCCCTTAGCAGCACAATGAGTGGATTCAGGTATGATGATTCTAACTGAAATAAGTCACACAGAAAAAGAAACATCATAAGATATCAGTAATACACAGAATGTAAACTTGGCTACACAGTAACTGAATTACAGAACAGAACAGGGTCTCAAATTTAGAAAACCAACTTATGCTTGCTTAAGGGTAAAGGTGAGTTGGGGTGCTGCATAAAACCAGAGATGGAAATGAGCACAGATAAAGTTCCTTAAGCCAAATATGGAATAGACAAGAGCTACTCCTTGCTCAACGAAATGGACTCAACACTGCATATTAAACGCCTAAGAATGTACCTGACTAGTAAGTATCTTAAAACCTATGGATTGCTATGTCTCCGAAAGAGAATCAAGCATGTGTACAGGGGCATAAACGCAGCAGTGATAGGATTGGAGAGGTTCGGTGAGCAAATGAAGACCCTTTGAAGTCATATTGCATGGTACCCATTCCACGGGTTTCAACTACCCAGGTTTAAGGTATTCTTCCTTCAGCTAAAACATGCATGTGGAACCTAGAGTATGATCAACCATGTGATCGGGAGATGTGTTCAAATATGTTTCACTTTCCGTACCCTGGTACTCGGGTGCAACATTCCAGACGCTTTACTAACACCCTCCCGACTTGGAGAGTCAGTCCCTTTAACCTCCTGTTTGGCCCAGTTTGCAATTTCTGCGGAAGATGAACAGGAATAGCGAGAACCAATGAGAGACTAGCTGGAGGTGTCTGGACGGGCAAATTTAACCCTCATTTCCCACCAGGAAGAGGAATTAACCAAAGGCTCAGCGTGCCGTGCCGGAACCAGATTAGGGCCTGAAGCCATCCTGCGGTGTTGCAGCCAGCTCAAAAGAAAGCGAGTTGAAGAAAGGAGCTCAGGGGCACTGTAATTCACAAACCTGCAGAGTTATAAATGACAGCTATCGTCCAAAAATATACTGAAGTAAGGCTGCCAAGAGGACTTGAAAGCGGGGCAGAATTGCAGGAAACCGATTTCAGGAGGCAGACTGGAATTGCATTGAAAGCATAGGAAAAGAGCCAGAACGTCCACAATGATGCACTTGGCCAAAAAGGGCGTATGCGTTTTTTCCTGAATATATTCAGGAAAAAACGCATACGCCCTTTTTGGCCAACCAAGCAAGCTTGCAAAGGAAATCTGCACTACAATGAAGTCTCACTTCCCCCCGGTCAAAAGGGCCATCTGAAAAAAGTGTAAAATCCAGAAAGGCAGGACAGGCCATGGAGAACTGGGAGCCTTGTTATGCTGATGGGCGGGATGTAAATTGCCAACAGACACTCGGGAGAAGTGTATGGTGTTTCCTGAAACATCTAAAAAACAAAGCAACAGAGCCTAGGGCACTTCCACTTATGGTCCTATAGCTTAGGGAAATTAAAATCAAAAAGACACAGCCACCCCAAAGTTTGGGACGCCTCTGTTTACAAGAACCTCGTTTACAGTACAAGTTCAACATCGCAGAAAGTGAAAAATGGATAAAGAAGTTGTGGTATTTACTTACAAAGCAATATCACTCAGCAATGAAATCTATGTCATCAGGCCCTTAGCAGCACAATGAGTGGATTCAGGTATGATGATTCTAACTGAAATAAGTCACACAGAAAAAGAAACATCATAAGATATCAGTAATACACAGAATGTAAACTTGGCTACACAGGAACTGAATTACAGAACAGAACAGGGTCTCAAATTTAGAAAACCAACTTATGCTTGCTTAAGGGTAAAGGTGAGTTGGGGTGCTGCATAAAACCATAGATTGAAATGAGCACAGATAAAGTTCCTTAAGCCAAATATGGAATAGACAAGAGCTACTCCTTGCTCAACGAAATGGACTCAACACCGCATATTAAACGCCTAAGAATGTACCTGACTAGTAAGTATCTTAAAACCTATGGATTGCTATGTCTCCGAAGGAGAATCAAGCATGTGTACAGGGGCATAAACGCAGCAGTGATAGGATTGGAGAGGTTCGGTGAGCAAATGAAGACCCTTTGAAGTCATATTGCATGGTACCCATTCCACGGGTTTCAACTACCCAGGTTTAAGGTATTCTTCCTTCAGCTAAAACATGCATGTGGAACCTAGAGTATGATCAACCATGTGATCGGGAGACGTGTTCAAATATGTCTCAGTTTTCGTACCCTGGTACTCGGGTGCAACATTCCAGATGCTTTACTAACATCCTCCCGAGTTGGAGAGTCAGTCCCTTTAACCTCCTGTTTGGCCCAGTTTGCAATTTCTGCGGAAGATGAACAGGAATAGTGAGAACCAATGAGAGACTAGCTGGAGGTGTCTGGACGGGCAAATTTAACTCTCATTTCCCACCAGGAAGAGGAATTAACCAAAGGCTCAGCGTGCCGTGCCGGAACCAGATTAGGGCCTGAAGCCATCCTGCGGTGTTGCGGCCAGCTCAAAAGAAAGCGAGTTGAAGAAAGGAGCTCAGGGGCACTGTAATTCACAAACCTGCAGAGTTATAAATGACAGCTATCGTCCAAAAATATACTGAACTAAGGCTGCCAAGAGGACTTGAAAGCGGGGCAGAATTGCAGGAAACCGATTTCAGGAGGTAGACTGGAATTGCATTGAAAGCATTGGAAAAGAGGCAGAACGTCCACAATGATGCACTTGGCCAAAAAGGGCGTATGCGTTTTTTCCTGAATATATTCAGGAAAAAACGCATACGCCCTTTTTGGCCAACCAAGCAAGCTTGCAAAGGAAATCTGCACTACAATGAAGTCTCACTTCCCCCCGGTCAAAAGGGCCATCTGAAAAAAGTGTAAAATCCAGAAAGGCAGGACAGGCCATGGAGAACTGGGAGCCTTGTTATGCTGATGGGCGGGATGTAAATTGCCAACAGACACTCGGGAGAAGTGTATGGTGTTTCCTGAAACATCTAAAAAACAAAGCAACAGAGCCTAGGGCACTTCCACTTATGGTCCTATAGCTTAGGGAAATTAAAATCAAAAAGACACAGCCACCCCAAAGTTTGGGACGCCTCTGTTTACAAGAACCTCGTTTACAGTACAAGTTCAACATCGCAGAAAGTGAAAAATGGATAAAGAAGTTGTGGTATTTACTTACAAAGCAATATCACTCAGCAATGAAATCTATGTCATCAGGCCCTTAGCAGCACAATGAGTGGATTCAGGTATGATGATTCTAACTGAAATAAGTCACACAGAAAAAGAAACATCATAAGATATCAGTAATACATGGAATGTAAACTTGGCTACACAGGAACTGAATTACAGAACAGAACAGGGTCTCAAATTTAGAAAACCAACTTATGCTTGCTTAAGGGTAAAGGTGAGTTGGGGTGCTGCATAAAACCAGAGATTGAAATGAGCACAGATAAAGTTCCTTAAGCCAAATATGGAATAGACAAGAGCTACTCCTTGCTCAACGAAATGGACTCAACACCGCATATTAAATGCCTAAGAATGTACCTGACTAGTAAGTATCTTAAAACCTATGGATTGCTATGTCTCCGAAAGAGAATCAAGCATGTGTACAGGGGCATAAACGCAGCAGTGATAGGATTGGAGAGGTTCGGTGAGCAAATGAAGACCCTTTGAAGTCATATTGCATGGTACCCATTCCACGGGTTTCAACTACCCAGTTTTAAGGTATTCTTCCTTCAGGTAAAACATGCATGTGGAACCTAGAGTATGATCAACCATGTGATCGGGAGACGTGTTCAAATATGTCTCAGTTTTCGTACCCTGGTACTCGGGTGCAACATTCCAGACGCTTTACTAACACCCTCCCGACTTGGAGAGTCAGTCCCTTTAACCTCCTGTTTGGCCCAGTTTGCAATTTCTGCGGAAGATGAACAGGAATAGCGAGAACGAATGAGAGACTAGCTGGAGGTGTCTGGACGGGCAAATTTAACCCTCATTTCCCACCAGGAAGAGCAATTAACCAAAGGCTCAGCGTGCCGTGCCGGAACCAGATTAGGGCCTGAAGCCATCCTGCGGTGTTGCGGCCAGCTCAAAAGAAAGCGAGTTGAAGAAAGGAGCTCAGGGGCACTGTAATTCACAAACCTGCAGAGTTATAAATGAAAGCTATCGTCCAAAAATATACTGAAGTAAGGCTGCCAAGAGGACTTGAAAGCGGGGCAGAATTGCAGGAAACCGATTTCAGGAGGTAGACTGGAATTGCATTGAAAGCATAGGAAAAGAGGCAGAACGTCCACAATGATGCACTTGGCCAAAAAGGGCGTATGCGTTTTTTCCTGAATATATTCAGGAAAAAACGCATACGCCCTTTTTGGCCAACCAAGCAAGCTTGCAAAGGAAATCTGCACTACAATGAAGTCTCACTTCCCCCCGGTCAAAAGGGCCATCTGAAAAAAGTGTAAAATCCAGAAAGGCAGGACAGGCCATGGAGAACTGGGAGCCTTGTTATGCTGATGGGCGGGATGTAAATTGCCAACAGACACTCGGGAGAAGTGTATGGTGTTTCCTGAAACATCTAAAAAACAAAGCAACAGAGCTTAGGGCACTTCCACTTATGGTCCTATAGCTTAGGGAAATTAAAATCAAAAAGACACAGCCACCCCAAAGTTTGGGACGCCTCTGTTTACAAGAACCTCGTTTACCGTACAAGTTCAATATCACAGAAAGTGAAAAATGGATAAAGAAGTTGTGGTATTTACTTACAAAGCAATATCACTCAGCAATGAAATCTATGTCATCAGGCCCTTAGCAGCACAATGAGTGGATTCAGGTATGATGATTCTAACTGAAATAAGTCACACAGAAAAAGAAACATCATAAGATATCAGTAATACACAGAATGTAAACTTGGCTACACAGTAACTGAATTACAGAACAGAACAGGGTCTCAAATTTAGAAAACCAACTTATGCTTGCTTAAGGGTAAAGGTGAGTTGGGGTGCTGCATAAAACCAGAGATTGAAATGAGCACAGATAAAGTTCCTTAAGCCAAATATGGAATAGACAAGAGCTACTCCTTGCTCAACGAAATGGACTCAACACTGCATATTAAACGCCTAAGAATGTACCTGACTAGTAAGTATCTTAAAACCTATGGATTGCTATGTCTCCGAAAGAGAATCAAGCATGTGTACAGGGGCATAAACGCAGCAGTGATAGGATTGGAGAGGTTCGGTGAGCAAATGAAGACCCTTTGAAGTCATATTGCATGGTACCCATTCCACGGGTTTCAACTACCCAGGTTTAAGGTATTCTTCCTTCAGCTAAAACATGCATGTGGAACCTAGAGTATGATCAACCATGTGATCGGGAGATGTGTTCAAATATGTTTCACTTTCCGTACCCTGGTACTCGGGTGCAACATTCCAGACGCTTTACTAACACCCTCCCGACTTGGAGAGTCAGTCCCTTTAACCTCCTGTTTGGCCCAGTTTGCAATTTCTGCGGAAGATGAACAGGAATAGCGAGAACCAATGAGAGACTAGCTGGAGGTGTCTGGACGGGCAAATTTAACCCTCATTTCCCACCAGGAAGAGGAATTAACCAAAGGCTCAGCGTGCCGTGCCGGAACCAGATTAGGGCCTGAAGCCATCCTGCGGTGTTGCAGCCAGCTCAAAAGAAAGCGAGTTGAAGAAAGGAGCTCAGGGGCACTGTAATTCACAAACCTGCAGAGTTATAAATGACAGCTATCGTCCAAAAATATACTGAACTAAGGCTGCCAAGAGGAATTGAAAGCGGGGCAGAATTGCAGGAAACCGATTTCAGGAGGTAGACAGGAATTGCATTGAAAGCATAGGAAAAGAGGCAGAACGTCCACAATGATGCACTTGGCCAAAAAGTGCGTATGTGTTTTTTCCTGAATATATTCAGGAAAAAACGCATACGCACTTTTTGGCCAACCAAGCAAGCTTGCAAAGGAAATCTGCACTACAATGAAGTCTCACTTCCCCCCGGTCAAAAGGGCCATCTGAGAAAAGTGTAAAATCCAGAAAGGCAGGACAGGCCATGGAGAACTGGGAGCCTTGTTATGCTGATGGGCGGGATGTAAATTGCCAACAGACACTCGGGAGAAGTGTATGGTGTTTCCTGAAACATCTAATAAACAAAGCAACAGAGCCTAGGGCACTTCCACTTATGGTCCTATAGCTTAGGGAAATTAAAATCAAAAAGACACAGCCACCCCAATGTTTGGGACGCCTCTGTTTACAAGAACCTCGTTTACACTACAAGTACAACATCGCAGAAAGTGAAAAATGGATAAAGAAGTTGTGGTATTTACTTACAAAGCAATATCACTCTGCAATGAAATCTATGTCATCAGGCCCTTAGCAGCACAATGAGTGGATTCAGGTATGATGATTCTAACTGAAATAAGTCACACAGAAAAAGAAACATCATAAGATATCAGTAATACACGGAATGTAAACTTGGCTACACAGGAACTGAATTACAGAACAGAACAGGGTCTCAAATTTAGAAAACCAACTTATGCTTGCTTAAGGGTAAAGGTGAGTTGGGGTGTTGCATAAAACCAGAGATTGAAATGAGCACAGATAAAGTTCCTTAAGCCAAATATGGAATAGACAAGAGCTACTCCTTGCTCAACGAAATGGACTCAACACCGCATATTAAACGCCTAAGAATGTACCTGACTAGTAAGTATCTTAAAACCTATGGATTGCTATGTCTCCAAAAGAGAATCAAGCGTGTGTACAGGGGCATAAACGCAGCAATGATAGGATTGGAGAGGTTCGGTGAGCAAATAAAGACCCTTTGAAGTCATATTGCATGGTACCAATTCCACGGGTCTCAACTCTCCTGGTTTAAGGTATTCTTCCTTCAGCTAAAACATGCATGTGGAACCCAGAGTATGATCAACCGTGTGAACGGGAGACGTGTTCAAATATGTCTCAGTTTTCCTCCCCTGGTACTCGGGTGCAACATTCCAGACGCTTTACTAACACCCTCCCGACTTGGAGAGTCAGTCCCTTCAACCTCCTGTTTGGCCCAGTTTGCAATTTCTGCGGAAGATGAACAGGAATAGCGAGAACCAATGAGAGACTAGCTGGAGGTGTCTGGACGGGCAAATTTAACTCTCATTTCCCACCAGGAAGAGGAATTAACCAAAGGCTCAGCGTGCCGTGCCGGAACCAGATTAGGGCCTGAAGCCATCCTGCGGTGTTGCGGCCAGGTCACAAGAAAGCGAGTTGAAGAAAGGAGCTCAGGGGCACTGTAATTCACAAACCTGCAGAGTTATAAATGACAGCTATCGTCCAAAAATATACTGAAGTAAGGCTGCCAAGAGGACTTGAAAGCGGGGCAGAATTGCAGGAAACCGATTTCAGGAGGTAGACTGGAATTGCATTGAAAGCATAGGAAAAGAGGCAGAACGTCCACAATGATGCACTTGGCCAAAAAGGGCGTATGCGTTTTTTCCTGAATATATTCAGAAAAAAACGCATACGCCCTTTTTGGCCAACCAAGCAAGCTTGCAAAGGAAATCTGCACTACAATGAAGTCTCACTTCCCCCCGGTCAAAAGGGCCATCTGAAAAAAGTGTAAAATCCAGAAAGGCAGGACAGGCCATGGAGAACTGGGAGCCTTGTTATGCTGATGGGCGGGATGTAAATTGCCAACAGACACTCGGGAGAAGTGTATGGTGTTTCCTGAAACATCTAAAAAACAAAGCAACAGAGCCTAGGGCACTTCCACTTATGGTCCTATAGCTTAGGGAAATTAAAATCAAAAAGACACAGCCACCCCAAAGTTTGGGACGCCTCTGTTTACAAGAACCTCGTTTACAGTACAAGTTCAACATCGCAGAAAGTGAAAAATGGATAAAGAAGTTGTGGTATTTACTTACAAAGCAATATCACTCAGCAATGAAATCTATGTCATCAGGCCCTGAGCAGCACAATGAGTGGATTCAGGTATGATGATTCTAACTGAAATAAGTCACACAGAAAAAGAAACATCATAAGATATCAGTAATACACGGAATGTAAACTTGGCTACACAGGAACTGAATTACAGAACAGAACAGTGTCTCAAATTTAGAAAACCAACTTATGCTTGCTTAAGGGGAAAGGTGAGTTGGGGTGCTGCATAAAACCAGAGATTGAAATGAGCACAGATAAAGTTCCTTAAGCCAAATATGGAATAGACAAGAGCTACTCCTTGCTCAACGAAATGGACTCAACACCGCATATTAAATGCCTAAGAATGTACCTGACTAGTAAGTATCTTAAAACCTATGGATTGCTATGTCTCCGAAAGAGAATCAAGCATGTGTACAGGGGCATAAACGCAGCAGTGATAGGATTGGAGAGGTTCGGTGAGCAAATGAAGACCCTTTGAAGTCATATTGCATGGTACCCATTCCACGGGTTTCAACTACCCAGGTTTAAGGTATTCTTCCTTCAGCTAAAACATGCATGTGGAACCTAGAGTATGATCAACCATGTGATCGGGAGACGTGTTCAAATATGTCTCAGTTTTCGTACCCTGGTACTCGGGTGCAACATTCCAGACGCTTTACTAACACCCTCCCGACTTGGAGAGTCAGTCCCTTTAACCTCCTGTTTGGCCCAGTTTGCCATTTCTGCGGAAGATGAACAGGAATAGCGAGAACCAATGAGAGACTAGCTGGAGGTGTCTGGACGGGCAAATTTAACTCTCATTTCCCACCAGGAAGAGGAATTAACCAAAGGCTCAGCGTGCCGTGCCGGAACCAGATTAGGGCCTGAAGCCATCCTGCGGTGTTGCGGCCAGCTCAAAAGAAAGCGAGTTGAAGAAAGGAGCTCAGGGGCACTGTAATTCACAAAACTGCAGAGTTATAAATGACAGCTATCGTCCAAAAATATACTGAAGTAAGGCTGCCAAGAGGACTTGAAACCGGGGCAGAATTGCAGGAAACCGATTTCAGGAGGCAGACTGGAATTGCATTGAAAGCATAGGAAAAGAGGCAGAACGTCCACAATGATGCACTTGGCCAAAAAGGGCGTATGCGTTTTTTCCTGAATATATTCAGGAAGAAACGCATACGAACTTTTTGGCCAACCAAGCAAGCTTGCAAAGGAAATCTGCACTACAATGAAGTCTCACTTCCCCCCGGTCAAAAGGGCCATCTGAAAAAAGTGTAAAATCCAGAAAGGCAGGACAGGCCATGGAGAACTGGGAGCCTTGTTATGCTGATGGGCGGGATGTAAATTGCCAACAGACACTCGGGAGAAGAGTATGGTGTTTCCTGAAACATCTAAAAAACAAAGCAACAGAGCCTAGGGCACTTCCACTTATGGTCCTATAGCTTAGGGAAATTAAAATCAAAAAGACACAGCCACCCCAAAGTTTGGGATGCCTCTGTTTACAAGAACCTCGTTTACAGTACAAGTTCAACATCACAGAAAGTGAAAAATGGATAAAGAAGTTGTGGTATTTACTTACAAAGCAATATCACTCAGCAATGAAATCTATGTCATCAGGCCCTTAGTAGCACAATGAGTGGATTCAGGTATGATGATTGTAACTGAAATAAGTCACACAGAAAAAGAAACATCATAAGATATCAGTAATATACGGAATGTAAACTTGGCTACACAGGAACTGAATTACAGAACAGAACAGGGTCTCAAATTCAGAAAACCAACTTATGCTTGCTTAAGGGGAAAGGTGAGTTGGGGTGCTGCATAAAACCAGAGATTGAAATGAGCACAGATAAAGTTCCTTAAGCCAAATATGGAATAGACAAGAGCTACTCCTTGCTCAACGAAATGGACTCAACACCGCATATTAAATGCCTAAGAATGTACCTGACTAGTAAGTATCTTAAAACCTATGGATTGCTATGTCTCCGAAAGAGAATCAAGCATGTGTACAGGGGCATAAACGCAGCAGTGATAGGATTGGAGAGGTTCGGTGAGCAAATGAAGACCCTTTGAAGTCATATTGCATGGTACCCATTCCACGGGTTTCAACTACCCAGGTTTAAGGTATTCTTCCTTCAGCTAAAACATGCATGTGGAACCTAGAGTATGATCAACCATGTGATCGGGAGACGTGTTCAAATATGTCTCAGTTTTCGCACTCTGGTACTCGGGTGCAACATTCCAGACGCTTTACTAACACCCTCCCGACTTGGAGAGTCAGTCCCTTTAACCTCCTGTTTGGCCCAGTTTGCAATTTCTGCGGAAGATGAACAGGAATAGCGAGAACCAATGAGAGACTAGCTGGAGGTGTCTGGACGGGCAAATTTAACTCTCATTTCCCACCAGGAAGAGGAATTAACCAAAGGCTCAGCGTGCCGTGCCGGAACCAGATTAGGGCCTGAAGCCATCCTGCGGTGTTGCGGCCAGCTCAAAAGAAAGCGAGTTGAAGAAAGGAGCTCAGGGGCACTGTAATTCACAAACCTGCAGAGTTATAAATGACAGCTATCGTCCAAAAATATACTGAAGTAAGGCTGCCAAGAGGACTTGAAAGCGGGGCAGAATTGCAGGAAACCGATTTCAGGAGGTAGACTGGAATTGCATTGAAAGCATAGGAAAAGAGGCAGAACGTCCACAATGATGCACTTGGCCAAAAAGGGCGTATGCGTTTTTTCCTGAATATATTCAGGAAGAAACGCATACGCCCTTTTTGGCCAACCAAGCAAGCTTGCAAAGGAAATCTGCACTACAATGAAGTCTCACTTCCCCCCGGTCAAAAGGGCCATCTGAAAAAAGTGTAAAATCCAGAAAGACAGGATAGGCCATGGAGAACTGGGAGCCTTGTTATGCTGATGGGCGGGATGTAAATTGCCAACAGACACTCGGGAGAAGTGTATGGTGTTTCCTGAAACATCTAAAAAACAAAGCAACAGAGCCTAGGGCACTTCCACTTATGGTCCTATAGCTTAGGGAAATTAAAATCAAAAAGACACAGCCACCCCAAAGTTTGGGACGCCTCTGTTTACAAGAACCTCGTTTACAGTACAAGTTCAACATCGCAGAAAGTGAAAAATGGATAAAGAAGTTGTGGTATTTACTTACAAAGCAATATCACTCAGCAATGAAATCTATGTCATCAGGCCCTTAGCAGCACAATGAGTGGATTCAGGTATGATGATTCTAACTGAAATAAGTCACACAGAAAAAGAAACATCATAAGATATCAGTAATACACGGAATGTAAACTTGGCTACACAGGAACTGAATTACAGAACAGAACAGTGTCTCAAATTTAGAAAACCAACTTATGCTTGCTTAAGGGGAAAGGTGAGTTGGGGTGTTGCATAAAACCAGAGATTGAAATGAGCACAGATAAAGTTCCTTAAGCCAAATATGGAATAGACAAGAGCTACTCCTTGCTCAACGAAATGGACTCAACACCGCATATTAAATGCCTAAGAATGTACCTGACTAGTAAGTATCTTAAAACCTATGGATTGCTATGTCTCCGAAAGAGAATCAAGCATGTGTACAGGGGCATAAACGCAGCAGTGATAGGATTGGAGAGGTTCGGTGAGCAAATGAAGACCCTTTGAAGTCATATTGCATGGTACCCATTCCACGGGTTTCAACTACCCAGGTTTAAGGTATTCTTCCTTCAGCTAAAACATGCATGTGGAACCTAGAGTATGATCAACCATGTGATCGGGAGACGTGTTCAAATATGTCTCAGTTTTCGTACCCTGGTACTCGGGTGCAACATTCCAGACGCTTTACTAACACCCTCCCGACTTGGAGAGTCAGTCCCTTTAACCTCCTGTTTGGCCCAGTTTGCAATTTCTGCGGAAGATGAACAGGAATAGCGAGAACCAATGAGAGACTAGCTGGAGGTGTCTGGACGGGCAAATTTAACTCTCATTTCCCACCAGGAAGAGGAATTAACCAAAGGCTCAGCGTGCCGTGCCGGAACCAGATTAGGGCCTGAAGCCATCCTGCGGTGTTGCGGCCAGCTCAAAAGAAAGCGAGTTGAAGAAAGGAGCTCAGGGGCACTGTAATTCACAAACCTGCAGAGTTATAAATGACAGCTATCGTCCAAAAATATACTGAAGTAAGGCTGCCAAGAGGATTTGAAACCGGGGCAGAATTGCAGGAAACCGATTTCAGGAGGCAGACTGGAATTGCATTGAAAGCATAGGAAAAGAGGCAGAACGTCCACAATGATGCACTTGGCCAAAAAGGGCGTATGCGTTTTTTCCTGAATATATTCAGGAAAAAACGCATACGCCCTTTTTGGCCAACCAAGCAAGCTTGCAAAGGAAATCTGCACTACAATGAAGTCTCACTTCCCCCCGGTCAAAAGGGCCATCTGAAAAAAGTGTAAAATCCAGAAAGGCAGGACAGGCCATGGAGAACTGGGAGCCTTGTTATGCTGATGGGCGGGATGTAAATTGCCAACAGACACTCGGGAGAAGAGTATGGTGTTTCCAGAAACATCTAAAAAACAAAGCAACAGAGCCTAGGGCACTTCCACTTATGGTCCTATAGCTTAGGGAAATTAAAATCAAAAAGACACAGCCACCCCAAAGTTTGGGATGCCTCTGTTTACAAGAACCTCGTTTACAGTACAAGTTCAACATCACAGAAAGTGAAAAATGGATAAAGAAGTTGTGGTATTTACTTACAAAGCAATATCACTCAGCAATGAAATCTATGTCATCAGGCCCTTAGTAGCACAATGAGTGGATTCAGGTATGATGATTCTAACTGAAATAAGTCACACAGAAAAAGAAACATCATAAGATATCAGTAATACACGGAATGTAAACTTGGCTACACAGGAACTGAATTACAGAACAGAACAGGGTCTCAAATTCAGAAAACCAACTTATGCTTGCTTAAGGGGAAAGGTGAGTTGGGGTGCTGCATAAAACCAGAGATTGAAATGAGCACAGATAAAGTTCCTTAAGCCAAATATGGAATAGACAAGAGCTACTCCTTGCTCAACGAAATGGACTCAACACCGCATATTAAATGCCTAAGAATGTACCTGACTAGTAAGTATCTTAAAACCTATGGATTGCTATGTCTCCGAAAGAGAATCAAGCATGTGTACAGGGGCATAAACGCAGCAGTGATAGGATTGGAGAGGTTCGGTGAGCAAATGAAGACCCTTTGAAGTCATATTGCATGGTACCCATTCCACGGGTTTCAACTACCCAGGTTTAAGGTATTCTTCCTTCAGCTAAAACATGCATGTGGAACCTAGAGTATGATCAACCATGTGATCGGGAGACGTGTTCAAATATGTCTCAGTTTTCGTACCCTGGTACTCGGGTGCAACATTCCAGACGCTTTACTAACACCCTCCCGACTTGGAGAGTCAGTCCCTTTAACCTCCTGTTTGGCCCAGTTTGCAATTTCTGCGGAAGATGAACAGGAATAGCGAGAACCAATGAGAGACTAGCTGGAGGTGTCTGGACGGGCAAATTTAACTCTCATTTCCCACCAGGAAGAGGAATTAACCAAAGGCTCAGCGTGCCGTGCCGGAACCAGATTAGGGCCTGAAGCCATCCTGCGGTGTTGCGGCCAGCTCAAAAGAAAGCGAGTTGAAGAAAGGAGCTCAGGGGCACTGTAATTCACAAACCTGCAGAGTTATAAATGACAGCTATCGTCCAAAAATATACTGAAGTAAGGCTGCCAAGAGGACTTGAAAGCGGGGCAGAATTGCAGGAAACCGATTTCAGGAGGCAGACTGGAATTGCATTGAAAGCATAGGAAAAGAGGCAGAACGTCCACCATGACGCACTTGGCCAAAAAGGTCGTATGCGTTTTTTCCTGAATATATTCAGGAAAAAACGCATACGCCCTTTTTGGCCAACCAAGCAAGCTTGCAAAGGAAATCTGCACTACAATGAAGTCTCACTTCCCCCCGGTCAAAAGGGCCATCTGAAAAAAGTGTAAAATCCAGAAAGGCAGGACAGGCCATGGAGAACTGGGAGCCTTGTTATGCTGATGGGCGGGATGTAAATTGCCAACAGACACTCGGGAGAAGTGTATGGTGTTTCCTGAAACATCTAAAAAACAAAGCAACAGAGCCTAGGGCACTTCCACTTATGGTCCTATAGCTTAGGGAAATTAAAATCAAAAAGACACAGCCACCTCAAAGTTTGGGACGCCTCTGTTTACAAGAACCTCGTTTACAGTACAAGTTCAACATCGCAGAAAGTGAAAAATGGATAAAGAAGTTGTGGTATTTACTTACAAAGCAATATCACTCAGCAATGAAATCTATGTCATCAGGCCCTTAGCAGCACAATGAGTGGATTCAGGTATGATGATTCTAACTGAAATAAGTCACACAGAAAAAGAAACATCATAAGATATCAGTAATACACGGAATGTAAACTTGGCTACACAGGAACTGAATTACAGAACAGAACAGGGTCTCAAATTTAGAAAACCAACTTATGCTTGCTTAAGGGGAAAGGTGAGTTGGGGTGCTGCATAAAACCAGAGATTGAAATGAACACAGATAAAGTTCCTTAAGCCAAATATGGAATAGACAAGAGCTACTCCTTGCTCAACGAAATGGACTCAACACCGCATATTAAATGCCTAAGAATGTACCTGACTAGTAAGTATCTTAAAACCTATGGATTGCTATGTCTCCGAAAGAGAATCAAGCATGTGTACAGGGGCATAAACGCAGCAGTGATAGGATTGGAGAGGTTCGGTGAGCAAATGAAGACCCTTTGAAGTCATATTGCATGGTACCCATTCCACGGGTTTCAACTACCCAGGTTTAAGGTATTCTTCCTTCAGCTAAAACATGCATGTGGAACCTAGAGTATGATCAACCATGTGATCGGGAGACATGTTCAAATATGTCTCAGTTTTCGTACCCTGGTACTCGGGTGCAACATTCCAGACGCTTTACTAACACCCTCCCGACTTGGAGAGTCAGTCCCTTTAACCTCCTGTTTGGCCCAGTTTGCAATTTCTGCGGAAGATGAACAGGAATAGCGAGAACCAATGAGAGACTAGCTGGAGGTGTCTGGACGGGCAAATTTAACTCTCATTTCCCACCAGGAAGAGGAATTAACCAAAGGCTCAGCGTGCCGTGCCGGAACCAGATTAGGGCCTGAAGCCATCCTGCGGTGTTGCGGCCAGCTCAAAAGAAAGCGAGTTGAAGAAAGGAGCTCAGGGGCACTGTAATTCACAAACCTGCAGAGTTATAAATGACAGCTATCGTCCAAAAATATACTGAAGTAAGGCTGCCAAGAGGACTTGAAAGCGGGGCAGAATTGCAGGAAACCGATTTCAGGAGGTAGACTGGAATTGCATTGAAAGCATAGGAAAAGAGGCAGAACGTCCAAAATGATGCACTTGGCCAAAAAGGGCGTATGCGTTTTTTCCTGAATATATTCAGGAAAAAACGCATACGCCCTTTTTGGCCAACCAAGCAAACTTGCAAAGGAAATCTGCACTACAATGAAGTCTCACTTCCCCCCGGTCAAAAGGGCCATCTGAAAAAAGTGTAAAATCCAGAAAGACAGGACAGGCCATGGAGAACTGGGAGCCTTGTTATGCTGATGGGCGGGATGTAAATTGCCAACAGACACTCGGGAGAAGTGTATGGTGTTTCCTGAAGCATCTAAAAAACAAAGCAACAGAGCCTAGGGCACTTCCATTTATGGTCCTATAGCTTAGGGAAATTAAAATCAAAAAGACACAGCCACCCCAAAGTTTGGGACGCCTCTGTTTACAAGAACCTCGTTTACAGTACAAGTTCAACATCGCAGAAAGTGAAAAATGGATAAAGAAGTTGTGGTATTTACTTACAAAGCAATATCACTCAGCAATGAAATCTATGTCATCAGGCCCTTAGCAGCACAATGAGTGGATTCAGGTATGATGATTCTAACTGAAATAAGTCACACAGAAAAAGAAACATCATAAGATATCAGTAATACACGGAATGTAAACTTGGCTACACAGGAACTGAATTACAGAACAGAACAGCGTCTCAAATTTAGAAAACCAACTTATGCTTGCTTAAGGGTAAAGGTGAGTTGGGGTGCTGCATAAAACCAGAGATTGAAATGAGCACAGATAAAGTTCCTTAAGCCAAATATGGAATAGACAAGAGCTACTCCTTGCTCAACGAAATGGACTCAACACCGCATATTAAATGCCTAAGAATGTACCTGACTAGTAAGTATCTTAAAACCTATGGATTGCTATGTCTCCGAAAGAGAATCAAGCATGTGTACAGGGGCATAAACGCAGCAGTGATAGGATTGGAGAGGTTCGGTGAGCAAATGAAGACCCTCTGAAATCATATTGCATGGTACCCATTCCACGGGTTTCAACTACCCAGGTTTAAGGTATTCTTCCTTCAGCTAAAACATGCATGTGGAACCTAGAGTATGATCAACCATGTGATCGGGAGACGTGTTCAAATATGTCTCAGTTTTCGTACCCTGGTACTCGGGTGCAACATTCCAGACGCTTTACTAACACCCTCCCGACTTGGAGAGTCAGTCCCTTTAACCTCCTGTTTGGCCCAGTTTGCAATTTCTGCGGAAGATGAACAGGATTAGCGAGAACCAATGAGAGACTAGCTGGAGGTGTCTGGACGGGCAAATTTAACTCTCATTTCCCACCAGGAAGAGGAATTAACCAAAGGCTCAGCGTGCCGTGCCGGAACCAGATTAGGGCCTGAAGCCATCCTGCGGTGTTGCGGCCAGCTCAAAAGAAAGCGAGTTGAAGAAAGGAGCTCAGGGGCACTGTAATTCACAAACCTGCAGAGTTATAAATGACAGCTATCGTCCAAAAATATACTGAAGTAAGGCTGCCAAGAGGACTTGAAAGCGGGGCAGAATTGCAGGAAACCGATTTCAGGAGGCAGACTGGAATTGCATTGAAAGCATAGGAAAAGAGGCAGAACGTCCACAATGATGCACTTGGCCAAAAAGGGCGTATGCGTTTTCTCCTGAATATATTCAGGAAAAAACGCATACGCCCTTTTTGGCCAACCAAGCAAGCTTGCAAAGGAAATCTGCACTACAATGAAGTCTCACTTCCCCCCGGTCAAAAGGGCCATCTGAAAAAAGTGTAAAATCCAGAAAGGCAGGACAGGCCATGGAGAACTGGGAGCCTTGTTATGCTGATGGGCGGGATGTAAATTGCCAACAGACACTCGGGAGAAGTGTATGGTGTTTCCTGAAACATCTAAAAAACAAAGCAACAGAGCCTAGGGCACTTCCACTTATGGTCCTATAGCTTAGGGAAATTAAAATCAAAAAGACACAGCCACCCCAAAGTTTGGGACGCCTCTGTTTACAAGAACCTCGTGTACAGTACAAGTTCAACATCGCAGAAAGTGAAAAATGGATAAAGAAGTTGTGGTATTTACTTACAAAGCAATATCACTCAGCAATGAAATCTATGTCATCAGGCCCTTAGCAGCACAATGAGTGGATTCAGGTATGATGATTCTAACTGAAATAAGTCACACAGAAAAAGAAACATCATAAGATATCAGTAATACACGGAATGTAAACTTGGCTACACAGGAACTGAATTACAGAACAGAACAGGGTCTCAAATTTAGAAAACCAACTTATGCTTGCTTAAGGGGAAAGGTGAGTTGGGGTGCTGCATAAAACCAGAGATTGAAATGAGCACAGATAAAGTTCCTTAAGCCAAATATGGAATAGACAAGAGCTACTCCTTGCTCAACGAAATGGACTCAACACCGCATATTAAATGCCTAAGAATGTACCTGACTAGTCAGTATCTTAAAACCTATGGATTGCTATGTCTCCGAAAGAGAATCAAGCATGTGTACAGGGGCATAAACGCAGCAGTGATAGGATTGGAGAGGTTCGGTGAGCAAATGAAGACCCTTTGAAGTCATATTGCATGGTACCCATTCCACGGGTTTCAACTACCCAGGTTTAAGGTATTCTTCCTTCAGCTAAAACATGCATGTGGAACCTAGAGTATGATCAACCATGTGATCGGGAGACGTGTTCAAATATGTCTCAGTTTTCGTACCCTGGTACTCGGGTGCAACATTCCAGACGCTTTACTAACACCCTCCCGACTTGGAGAGTCAGTCCCTTTAACCTCCTGTTTGGCCCAGTTTGCAATTTCTGCGGAAGATGAACAGGAATAGCGAGAACCAATGAGAGACTAGCTGGAGGTGTCTGGACGGGCAAATTTAACTCTCATTTCCCACCAGGAAGAGGAATTAACCAAAGGCTCAGCGTGCCGTGCCGGAACCAGATTAGGGCCTGAAGCCATCCTGCGGTGTTGCGGCCAGCTCAAAAGAAAGCGAGTTGAAGAAAGGAGCTCAGGGGCACTGTAATTCACAAACCTGCAGAGTTATAAATGACAGCTATCGTCCAAAAATATACTGAAGTAAGGCTGCCAAGAGGACTTGAAAGCGGGGCAGAATTGCAGGAAACCGATTTCAGGAGGCAGACTGGAATTGCATTGAAAGCATAGGAAAAGAGGCAGAACGTCCACCATGATGCACTTGGCCAAAAAGGGCGTATGCGTTTTTTCCTGAATATATTCAGGAAAAAACGCATACGCCCTTTTTGGCCAACCAAGCAAGCTTGCAAAGGAAATCTGCACTACAATGAAGTCTCACTTCCCCCCGGTCAAAAGGGCCATCTGAAAAAAGTGTAAAATCCAGAAAGGCAGGACAGGCCATGGAGAACTGGGAGCCTTGTTATGCTGATGGGCGGGATGTAAATTGCCAACAGACACTCGGGAGAAGTGTATGGTGTTTCCTGAAACATCTAAAAAACAAAGCAACAGAGCCTAGGGCACTTCCACTTATGGTCCTATAGCTTAGGGAAATTAAAATCAAAAAGACACAGCCACCCCAAAGTTTGGGACGCCTCTGTTTACAAGAACCTCGTTTACAGTACAAGTTCAACATCGCAGAAAGTGAAAAATGGATAAAGAAGTTGTGGTATTTACTTACAAAGCAATATCACTCAGCAATGAAATCTATGTCATCAGGCCCTTAGCAGCACAATGAGTGGATTCAGGTATGATGATTCTAACTGAAATAAGTCACACAGAAAAAGAAACATCATAAGATATCAGTAATACAAGGAATGTAAACTTGGCTACACAGGAACTGAATTACAGAACAGAACAGGGTCTCAAATTTAGAAAACCAACTTATGCTTGCTTAAGGGGAAAGGTGAGTTGGGGTGCTGCATAAAACCAGAGATTGAAATGAGCACAGATAAAGTTCCTTAAGCCAAATATGGAATAGACAAGAGCTACTCCTTGCTCAACGAAATGGACTCAACACCGCATATTAAATGCCTAAGAATGTACCTGACTAGTAAGTATCTTAAAACCTATGGATTGCTATGTCTCCGAAAGAGAATCAAGCATGTGTACAGGGGCATAAACGCAGCAGTGATAGGATTGGAGAGGTTCGGTGAGCAAATGAAGACCCTTTGAAGTCATATTGCATGGTACCCATTCCACGGGTTTCAACTACCCAGGTTTAAGGTATTCTTCCTTCAGCTAAAACATGCATGTGGAACCTAGAGTATGATCAACCATGTGATCGGGAGACGTGTTCAAATATGTCTCAGTTTTCGTACCCTGGTACTCGGGTGCAACATTCCAGACGCTTTACTAACACCCTCCCGACTTGGAGAGTCAGTCCCTTTAACCTCCTGTTTGGCCCAGTTTGCAATTTCTGCGGAAGATGAACAGGAATAGCGAGAACCAATGAGAGACTAGCTGGAGGTGTCTGGACGGGCAAATTTAACTCTCATTTCCCACCAGGAAGAGGAATTAACCAAAGGCTCAGCGTGCCGTGCCGGAACCAGATTAGGGCCTGAAGCCATCCTGCGGTGTTGCGGCCAGCTCAAAAGAAAGCGAGTTGAAGAAAGGAGCTCAGGGGCACTGTAATTCACAAACCTGCAGAGTTATAAATGACAGCTATCGTCCAAAAATATACTGAAGTAAGGCTGCCAAGAGGACTTGAAAGCGGGGCAGAATTGCAGGAAACCGATTTCAGGAGGTAGACTGGAATTGCATTGAAAGCATAGGAAAAGAGGCAGAACGTCCACCATGATGCACTTGGCCAAAAAGGGCGTATGCGTTTTTTCCTGAATATATTCAGGAAAAAACGCATACGCCCTTTTTGGCCAACCAAGCAAGCTTGCAAAGGAAATCTGCACTACAATGAAGTCTCACTTCCCCCCGGTCAAAAGGGCCATCTGAAAAAAGTGTAAAATCCAGAAAGGCAGGACAGGCCATGGAGAACTGGGAGCCTTGTTATGCTGATGGGCGGGATGTAAATTGCCAACAGACACTCGGGAGAAGTGTATGGTGTTTCCTGAAACATCTAAAAAACAAAGCAACAGAGCCTAGGGCACTTCCACTTATGGTCCTATAGCTTAGGAAAATTAAAATCAAAAAGACACAGCCACCCCAAAGTTTGGGACGCCTCTGTTTACAAGAACCTCGTTTACAGTACAAGTTCAACATCGCAGAAAGTGAAAAATGGATAAAGAAGTTGTGGTATTTACTTACAAAGCAATATCACTCAGCAATGAAATCTATGTCATCAGGCCCTTAGCAGCACAATGAGTGGATTCAGGTATGATGATTCTAACTGAAATAAGTCACACAGAAAAAGAAACATCATAAGATATCAGTAATACACGGAATGTAAACTTGGCTACACAGGAACTGAATTACAGAACAGAACAGGGTCTCAAATTTAGAAAACCAACTTATGCTTGCTTAAGGGGAAAGGTGAGTTGGGGTGCTGCATAAAAGCAGAGATTGAAATGAACACAGATAAAGTTCCTTAAGCCAAATATGGAATAGACAAGAGCTACTCCTTGCTCAACGAAATGGACTCAACACCGCATATTAAATGCCTAAGAATGTACCTGACTAGTAAGTATCTTAAAACCTATGGATTGCTATGTCTCCGAAAGAGAATCAAGCATGTGTACAGGGGCATAAACGCAGCAGTGATAGGATTGGAGAGGTTCGGTGAGCAAATGAAGACCCTTTGAAGTCATATTGCATGGTACCCATTCCACGGGTTTCAACTACCCAGGTTTAAGGTATTCTTCCTTCAGCTAAAACATGCATGTGGAACCTAGAGTATGATCAACCATGTGATCGGGAGACGTGTTCAAATATGTCTCAGTTTTCGTACCCTGGTACTCGGGTGCAACATTCCAGACGCTTTACTAACACCCTCCCGACTTGGAGAGTCAGTCCCTTTAACCTCCTGTTTGGCCCAGTTTGCAATTTCTGCGGAAGATGAACAGGAATAGCGAGAACCAATGAGAGACTAGCTGGAGGTGTCTGGACGGGCAAATTTAACTCTCATTTCCCACCAGGAAGAGGAATTAACCAAAGGCTCAGCGTGCCGTGCCGCAACCAGATTAGGGCCTGAAGCCATCCTGCGGTGTTGCGGCCAGCTCAAAAGAAAGCGAGTTGAAGAAAGGAGCTCAGGGGCACTGTAATTCACAAACCTGCAGAGTTATAAATGACAGCTATCGTCCAAAAATATACTGAAGTAAGGCTGCCAAGAGGACTTGAAAGCGGGGCAGAATTGCAGGAAACCGATTTCAGGAGGTAGACGGGAATTGCATTGAAAGCATAGGAAAAGAGGCAGAACGTCCACAATGATGCACTTGGCCAAAAAGGGCGTATGCGTTTTTTCCTGAATATATTCAGGAAAAAACGCATACGCCCTTTTTGGCCAAACAAGCAAGCTTGCAAAGGAAATCTGCACTACAATGAAGTCTCACTTCCCCCCGGTCAAAAGGGCCATCTGAAAAAAGTGTAAAATCCAGAAAGGCAGGACAGGCCATGGAGAACTGGGAGCCTTGTTATGCTGATGGGCGGGATGTAAATTGCCAACAGACACTCGGGAGAAGTGTATGGTGTTTCCTGAAACATCTAAAAAACAAAGCAACAGAGCCTAGGGCACTTCCACTTATGGTCCTATAGCTTAGGGAAATTAAAATCAAAAAGACACAGCCACCCCAAAGTTTGGGACGCCTCTGTTTACAAGAACCTCGTTTACCGTACAAGTTCAAAATCGCAGAAAGTGAAAAATGGATAAAGAAGTTGTGGTATTTACTTACAAAGCAATATCACTCAGCAATGAAATCTATGTCATCAGGCCCTTAGCAGCACAATGAGTGGATTCAGGTATGATGATTCTAACTGAAATAAGTCACACAGAAAAAGAAACATCATAAGATATCAGTAATACACGGAATGTAAACTTGGCTACACAGGAACTGAATTACAGAACAGAACAGGGTCTCAAATTTAGAAAACCAACTTATGCTTGCTTAAGGGGAAAGGTGAGTTGGGGTGCTGCATAAAACCAGAGATTGAAATGAGCACAGATAAAGTTCCTTAAGCCAAATATGGAATAGACAAGAGCTACTCCTTGCTCAACGAAATGGACTCAACACCGCATATTAAATGCCTAAGAATGTACCTGACTAGTAAGTATCTTAAAACCTATGGATTGCTATGTCTCCGAAAGAGAATCAAGCATGTGTACAGGGGCATAAACGCAGCAGTGATAGGATTGGAGAGGTTCGGTGAGCAAATGAAGACCCTTTGAAGTCATATTGCATGGTACCCATTCCACGGGTTTCAACTACCCAGGTTTAAGGTATTCTTCCTTCAGCTAAAACATGCATGTGGAACCTAGAGTATGATCAACCATGTGATCGGGAGACGTGTTCAAATATGTCTCAGTTTTCGTACCCTGGTACTCGGGTGCAACATTCCAGACGCTTTACTAACACCCTCCCGACTTGGAGAGTCAGTCCCTTTAACCTCCTGTTTGGCCCAGTTTGCAATTTCTGCGGAAGATGAACAGGAATAGCGAGAACCAATGAGAGACTAGCTGGAGGTGTCTGGACGGGCAAATTTAACTCTCATTTCCCACCAGGAAGAGGAATTAACCAAAGGCTCAGCGTGCCGTGCCGGAACCAGATTAGGGCCTGAAGCCATCCTGCGGTGTTGCGGCCAGCTCAAAAGAAAGCGAGTTGAAGAAAGGAGCTCAGGGGCACTGTAATTCACAAACCTGCAGAGTTATAAATGACAGCTATCGTCCAAAAATATACTGAAGTAAGGCTGCCAAGAGGACTTGAAAGCGGGGCAGAATTGCAGGAAACCGATTTCAGGAGGTAGACTGGAATTGCATTGAAAGCATAGGAAAAGAGGCAGAACGTCCACAATGATGCACTTGGCCAAAAAGGGCGTATGCGTTTTTTCCTGAATATATTCAGGAAAAAACGCATACGCCCTTTTTGGCCAAACAAGCAAGCTTGCAAAGGAAATCTGCACTACAATGAAGTCTCACTTCCCCCCGGTCAAAAGGGCCATCTGAAAAAAGTGTAAAATCCAGAAAGGCAGGACAGGCCATGGAGAACTGGGAGCCTTGTTATGCTGATGGGCGGGATGTAAATTGCCAACAGACACTCGGGAGAAGTGTATGGTGTTTCCTGAAACATCTAAAAAACAAAGCAACAGAGCCTAGGGCACTTCCACTTATGGTCCTATAGCTTAGGGAAATTAAAATCAAAAAGACACAGCCACCTCAAAGTTTGGGACGCCTCTGTTTACAAGAACCTCGTTTACAGTACAAGTTCAACATCGCAGAAAGTGAAAAATGGATAAAGAAGTTGTGGTATTTACTTACAAAGCAATATCACTCAGCAATGAAATCTATGTCATCAGGCCCTTAGCAGCACAATGAGTGGATTCAGGTATGATGATTCTAACTGAAATAAGTCACACAGAAAAAGAAACATCATAAGATATCAGTAATACACGGAATGTAAACTTGGCTACACAGGAACTGAATTACAGAACAGAACAGGGTCTCAAATTTAGAAAACCAACTTATGCTTGCTTAAGGGTAAAGGTGAGTTGGGGTGCTGCATAAAACCAGAGATTGAAATGAGCACAGATAAAGTTCCTTAAGCCAAATATGGAATAGACAAGAGCTACTCCTTGCTCAACGAAATGGACTCAACACCGCATATTAAATGCCTAAGAATGTACCTGACTAGTAAGTATCTTAAAACCTATGGATTGCTATGTCTCCGAAAGAGAATCAAGCATGTGTACAGGGGCATAAACGCAGCAGTGATAGGATTGGAGAGGTTCGGTGAGCAAATGAAGACCCTTTGAAGTCATATTGCATGGTACCCATTCCACGGGTTTCAACTACCCAGGTTTAAGGTATTCTTCCTTCAGCTAAAACATGCATGTGGAACCTAGAGTATGATCAACCATGTGATCGGGAGACGTGTTCAAATATGTCTCAGTTTTCGTACCCTGGTACTCGGGTGCAACATTCCAGACGCTTTACTAACACCCTCCCGACTTGGAGAGTCAGTCCCTTTAACCTCCTGTTTGGCCCAGTTTGCAATTTCTGCGGAAGATGAACAGGAATAGCGAGAACCAATGAGAGACTAGCTGGAGGTGTCTGGACGGGCAAATTTAACTCTCATTTCCCACCAGGAAGAGGAATTAACCAAAGGCTCAGCGTGCCGTGCCGGAACCAGATTAGGGCCTGAAGCCATCCTGCGGTGTTGCGGCCAGCTCAAAAGAAAGCGAGTTGAAGAAAGGAGCTCAGGGGCACTGTAATTCACAAACCTGCAGAGTTATAAATGACAGCTATCGTCCAAAAATATACTGAAGTAAGGCTGCCAAGAGGACTTGAAAGCGGGGCAGAATTGCAGGAAACCGATTTCAGGAGGCAGACTGGAATTGCATTGAAAGCATAGGAAAAGAGGCAGAACGTCCACCATGATGCACTTGGCCAAAAAGGGCGTATGCGTTTTTTCCTGAATATATTCAGGAAAAAACGCATACGCCCTTTTTGGCCAACCAAGCAAGCTTGCAAAGGAAATCTGCACTACAATGAAGTCTCACTTCCCCCCGGTCAAAAGGGCCATCTGAAAAAAGTGTAAAATCCAGAAAGGCAGGACAGGCCATGGAGAACTGGGAGCCTTGTTATGCTGATGGGCGGGATGTAAATTGCCAACAGACACTCGGGAGAAGTGTATGGTGTTTCCTGAAACATCTAAAAAACAAAGCAACAGAGCCTAGGGCACTTCCACTTATGGTCCTATAGCTTAGGGAAATTAAAATCAAAAAGACACAGCCACCCCAAAGTTTGGGATGCCTCTGTTTACAAGAACCTCGTTTACCGTACAAGTTCAACATCGCAGAAAGTGAAAAATGGATAAAGAAGTTGTGGTATTTACTTACAAAGCAATATCACTCAGCAATGAAATCTATGTCATCAGGCCCTTAGCAGCACAATGAGTGGATTCAGGTATGATGATTCTAACTGAAATAAGTCACACAGAAAAAGAAACATCATAAGATATCAGTAATACACGGAATGTAAACTTGGCTACACAGGAACTGAATTACAGAACAGAACAGGGTCTCAAATTTAGAAAACCAACTTATGCTTGCTTAAGGGGAAAGGTGAGTTGGGGTGCTGCATAAAACCAGAGATTGAAATGAGCACAGATAAAGTTCCTTAAGCCAAATATGGAATAGACAAGAGCTACTCCTTGCTCAACGAAATGGACTCAACACCGCATATTAAATGCCTAAGAATGTACCTGACTAGTAAGTATCTTAAAACCTATGGATTGCTATGTCTCCGAAAGAGAATCAAGCATGTGTACAGGGGCATAAACGCAGCAGTGATAGGATTGGAGAGGTTCGGTGAGCAAATGAAGACCCTTTGAAGTCATATTGCATGGTACCCATTCCACGGGTTTCAACTACCCAGGTTTAAGGTATTCTTCCTTCAGCTAAAACATGCATGTGGAACCTAGAGTATGATCAACCATGTGATCGGGAGACGTGTTCAAATATGTCTCAGTTTTCGTACCCTGGTACTCGGGTGCAACATTCCAGACGCTTTACTAACACCCTCCCGACTTGGAGAGTCAGTCCCTTTAACCTCCTGTTTGGCCCAGTTTGCAATTTCTGCGGAAGATGAACAGGAATAGCGAGAACCAATGAGAGACTAGCTGGAGGTGTCTGGACGGGCAAATTTAACTCTCATTTCCCACCAGGAAGAGGAATTAACCAAAGGCTCAGCGTGCCGTGCCGGAACCAGATTAGGGCCTGAAGCCATCCTGCGGTGTTGCGGCCAGCTCAAAAGAAAGCGAGTTGAAGAAAGGAGCTCAGGGGCACTGTAATTCACAAACCTGCAGAGTTATAAATGACAGCTATCGTCCAAAAATATACTGAAGTAAGGCTGCCAAGAGGACTTGAAAGCGGGGCAGAATTGCAGGAAACCGATTTCAGGAGGCAGACTGGAATTGCATTGAAAGCATAGGAAAAGAGGCAGAACGTCCACCATGATGCACTTGGCCAAAAAGGGCGTATGCGTTTTTTCCTGAATATATTCAGGAAAAAACGCATACGCCCTTTTTGGCCAACCAAGCAAGCTTGCAAAGGAAATCTGCACTACAATGAAGTCTCACTTCCCCCCGGTCAAAAGGGCCATCTGAAAAAAGTGTAAAATCCAGAAAGGCAGGACAGGCCATGGAGAACTGGGAGCCTTGTTATGCTGATGGGCGGGATGTAAATTGCCAACAGACACTCGGGAGAAGTGTATGGTGTTTCCTGAAACATCTAAAAAACAAAGCAACAGAGCCTAGGGCACTTCCACTTATGGTCCTATAGCTTAGGGAAATTAAAATCAAAAAGACACAGCCACCCCAAAGTTTGGGATGCCTCTGTTTACAAGAACCTCGTTTACCGTACAAGTTCAACATCGCAGAAAGTGAAAAATGGATAAAGAAGTTGTGGTATTTACTTACAAAGCAATATCACTCAGCAATGAAATCTATGTCATCAGGCCCTTAGCAGCACAATGAGTGGATTCAGGTATGATGATTCTAACTGAAATAAGTCACACAGAAAAAGAAACATCATAAGATATCAGTAATACACGGAATGTAAACTTGGCTACACAGGAACTGAATTACAGAACAGAACAGGGTCTCAAATTTAGAAAACCAACTTATGCTTGCTTAAGGGGAAAGGTGAGTTGGGGTGCTGCATAAAACCAGAGATTGAAATGAGCACAGATAAAGTTCCTTAAGCCAAATATGGAATAGACAAGAGCTACTCCTTGCTCAACGAAATGGACTCAACACCGCATATTAAATGCCTAAGAATGTACCTGACTAGTAAGTATCTTAAAACCTATGGATTGCTATGTCTCCGAAAGAGAATCAAGCATGTGTACAGGGGCATAAACGCAGCAGTGATAGGATTGGAGAGGTTCGGTGAGCAAATGAAGACCCTTTGAAGTCATATTGCATGGTACCCATTCCACGGGTTTCAACTACCCAGGTTTAAGGTATTCTTCCTTCAGCTAAAACATGCATGTGGAACCTAGAGTATGATCAACCATGTGATCGGGAGACGTGTTCAAATATGTCTCAGTTTTCGTACCCTGGTACTCGGGTGCAACATTCCAGACGCTTTACTAACACCCTCCCGACTTGGAGAGTCAGTCCCTTTAACCTCCTGTTTGGCCCAGTTTGCAATTTCTGCGGAAGATGAACAGGAATAGCGAGAACCAATGAGAGACTAGCTGGAGGTGTCTGGACGGGCAAATTTAACTCTCATTTCCCACCAGGAAGAGGAATTAACCAAAGGCTCAGCGTGCCGTGCCGGAACCAGATTAGGGCCTGAAGCCATCCTGCGGTGTTGCGGCCAGCTCAAAAGAAAGCGAGTTGAAGAAAGGAGCTCAGGGGCACTGTAATTCACAAACCTGCAGAGTTATAAATGACAGCTATCGTCCAAAAATATACTGAAGTAAGGCTGCCAAGAGGACTTGAAAGCGGGGCAGAATTGCAGGAAACCGATTTCAGGAGGTAGACTGGAATTGCATTGAAAGCATAGGAAAAGAGGCAGAACGTCCACCATGATGCACTTGGCCAAAAAGGGCGTATGCATTTTTTCCTGAATATATTCAGGAAAAAACGCATACGCCCTTTTTGGCCAACCAAGCAAGCTTGCAAAGGAAATCTGCACTACAATGAAGTCTCACTTCCCCCCGGTCAAAAGGGCCATCTGAAAAAAGTGTAAAATCCAGAAAGGCAGGACAGGCCATGGAGAACTGGGAGCCTTGTTATGCTGATGGGCGGGATGTAAATTGCCAACAGACACTCGGGAGAAGTGTATGGTGTTTCCTGAAACATCTAAAAAACAAAGCAACAGAGCCTAGGGCACTTCCACTTATGGTCCTATAGCTTAGGAAAATTAAAATCAAAAAGACACAGCCACCCCAAAGTTTGGGACGCCTCTGTTTACAAGAACCTCGTTTACAGTACAAGTTCAACATCGCAGAAAGTGAAAAATGGATAAAGAAGTTGTGGTATTTACTTACAAAGCAATATCACTCAGCAATGAAATCTATGTCATCAGGCCCTTAGCAGCACAATGAGTGGATTCAGGTATGATGATTCTAACTGAAATAAGTCACACAGAAAAAGAAACATCATAAGATATCAGTAATACACGGAATGTAAACTTGGCTACACAGGAACTGAATTACAGAACAGAACAGGGTCTCAAATTTAGAAAACCAACTTATGCTTGCTTAAGGGGAAAGGTGAGTTGGGGTGCTGCATAAAACCAGAGATTGAAATGAACACAGATAAAGTTCCTTAAGCCAAATATGGAATAGACAAGAGCTACTCCTTGCTCAACGAAATGGACTCAACACCGCATATTAAATGCCTAAGAATGTACCTGACTAGTAAGTATCTTAAAACCTATGGATTGCTATGTCTCCGAAAGAGAATCAAGCATGTGTACAGGGGCATAAACGCAGCAGTGATAGGATTGGAGAGGTTCGGTGAGCAAATGAAGACCCTTTGAAGTCATATTGCATGGTACCCATTCCACGGGTTTCAACTACCCAGGTTTAAGGTATTCTTCCTTCAGCTAAAACATGCATGTGGAAACTAGAGTATGATCAACCATGTGATCGGGAGACGTGTTCAAATATGTCTCAGTTTTCGTACCCTGGTACTCGGGTGCAACATTCCAGACGCTTTACTAACACCCTCCCGACTTGGAGAGTCAGTCCCTTTAACCTCCTGTTTGGCCCAGTTTGCAATTTCTGCGGAAGATGAACAGGAATAGCGAGAACCAATGAGAGACTAGCTGGAGGTGTCTGGACGGGCAAATTTAACTCTCATTTCCCACCAGGAAGAGGAATTAACCAAAGGCTCAGCGTGCCGTGCCGGAACCAGATTAGGGCCTGAAGCCATCCTGCGGTGTTGCGGCCAGCTCAAAAGAAAGCGAGTTGAAGAAAGGAGCTCAGGGGCACTGTAATTCACAAACCTGCAGAGTTATAAATGACAGCTATCGTCCAAAAATATACTGAAGTAAGGCTGCCAAGAGGACTTGAAAGCGGGGCAGAATTGCAGGAAACCGATTTCAGGAGGTAGACTGGAATTGCATTGAAAGCATAGGAAAAGAGGCAGAACGTCCACAATGATGCACTTGGCCAAAAAGGGCGTATGCGTTTTTTCCTGAATATATTCAGGAAAAAACGCATACGCCCTTTTTGGCCAAACAAGCAAGCTTGCAAAGGAAATCTGCACTACAATGAAGTCTCACTTCCCCCCGGTCAAAAGGGCCATCTGAAAAAAGTGTAAAATCCAGAAAGGCAGGACAGGCCATGGAGAACTGGGAGCCTTGTTATGCTGATGGGCGGGATGTAAATTGCCAACAGACACTCGGGAGAAGTGTATGGTGTTTCCTGAAACATCTAAAAAACAAAGCAACAGAGCCTAGGGCACTTCCACTTATGGTCCTATAGCTTAGGGAAATTAAAATCAAAAAGACACAGCCACCCCAAAGTTTGGGACGCCTCTGTTTACAAGAACCTCGTTTACCGTACAAGTTCAACATCGCAGAAAGTGAAAAATGGATAAAGAAGTTGTGGTATTTACTTACAAAGCAATATCACTCAGCAATGAAATCTATGTCATCAGGCCCTTAGCAGCACAATGAGTGGATTCAGGTATGATGATTCTAACTGAAATAAGTCACACAGAAAAAGAAACATCATAAGATATCAGTAATACATGGAATGTAAACTTGGCTACACAGGAACTGAATTACAGAACAGAACAGGGTCTCAAATTTAGAAAACCAACTTATGCTTGCTTAAGGGGAAAGGTGAGTTGGGGTGCTGCATAAAACCAGAGATTGAAATGAGCACAGATAAAGTTCCTTAAGCCAAATATGGAATAGACAAGAGCTACTCCTTGCTCAACGAAATGGACTCAACACCGCATATTAAATGCCTAAGAATGTACCTGACTAGTAAGTATCTTAAAACCTATGGATTGCTATGTCTCCGAAAGAGAATCAAGCATGTGTACAGGGGCATAAACGCAGCAGTGATAGGATTGGAGAGGTTCGGTGAGCAAATGAAGACCCTTTGAAGTCATATTGCATGGTACCCATTCCACGGGTTTCAACTACCCAGGTTTAAGGTATTCTTCCTTCAGCTAAAACATGCATGTGGAACCTAGAGTATGATCAACCATGTGATCGGGAGACGTGTTCAAATATGTCTCAGTTTTCGTACCCTGGTACTCGGGTGCAACATTCCAGACGCTTTACTAACACCCTCCCGACTTGGAGAGTCAGTCCCTTTAACCTCCTGTTTGGCCCAGTTTGCAATTTCTGCGGAAGATGAACAGGAATAGCGAGAACCAATGAGAGACTAGCTGGAGGTGTCTGGACGGGCAAATTTAACTCTCATTTCCCACCAGGAAGAGGAATTAACCAAAGGCTCAGCGTGCCGTGCCGGAACCAGATTAGGGCCTGAAGCCATCCTGCGGTGTTGCGGCCAGCTCAAAAGAAAGCGAGTTGAAGAAAGGAGCTCAGGGGCACTGTAATTCACAAACCTGCAGAGTTATAAATGACAGCTATCGTCCAAAAATATACTGAAGTAAGGCTGCCAAGAGGACTTGAAAGCGGGGCAGAATTGCAGGAAACCGATTTCAGGAGGCAGACTGGAATTGCATTGAAAGCATAGGAAAAGAGGCAGAACGTCCACCATGATGCACTTGGCCAAAAAGGGCGTATGCGTTTTTTCCTGAATATATTCAGGAAAAAACGCATACGCCCTTTTTGGCCAACCAAGCAAGCTTGCAAAGGAAATCTGCACTACAATGAAGTCTCACTTCCCCCCGGTCAAAAGGGCCATCTGAAAAAAGTGTAAAATCCAGAAAGGCAGGACAGGCCATGGAGAACTGGGAGCCTTGTTATGCTGATGGGCGGGATGTAAATTGCCAACAGACACTCGGGAGAAGTGTATGGTGTTTCCTGAAACATCTAAAAAACAAAGCAACAGAGCCTAGGGCACTTCCACTTATGGTCCTATAGCTTAGGGAAATTAAAATCAAAAAGACACAGCCACCCCAAAGTTTGGGACGCCTCTGTTTACAAGAACCTCGTTTACCGTACAAGTTCAAAATCGCAGAAAGTGAAAAATGGATAAAGAAGTTGTGGTATTTACTTACAAAGCAATATCACTCAGCAATGAAATCTATGTCATCAGGCCCTTAGCAGCACAATGAGTGGATTCAGGTATGATGATTCTAACTGAAATAAGTCACACAGAAAAAGAAACATCATAAGATATCAGTAATACACGGAATGTAAACTTGGCTACACAGGAACTGAATTACAGAACAGAACAGGGTCTCAAATTTAGAAAACCAACTTATGCTTGCTTAAGGGGAAAGGTGAGTTGGGGTGCTGCATAAAACCAGAGATTGAAATGAGCACAGATAAAGTTCCTTAAGCCAAATATGGAATAGACAAGAGCTACTCCTTGCTCAACGAAATGGACTCAACACCGCATATTAAATGCCTAAGAATGTACCTGACTAGTAAGTATCTTAAAACCTATGGATTGCTATGTCTCCGAAAGAGAATCAAGCATGTGTACAGGGGCATAAACGCAGCAGTGATAGGATTGGAGAGGTTCGGTGAGCAAATGAAGACCCTTTGAAGTCATATTGCATGGTACCCATTCCACGGGTTTCAACTACCCAGGTTTAAGGTATTCTTCCTTCAGCTAAAACATGCATGTGGAACCTAGAGTATGATCAACCATGTGATCGGGAGACGTGTTCAAATATGTCTCAGTTTTCGTACCCTGGTACTCGGGTGCAACATTCCAGACGCTTTACTAACACCCTCCCGACTTGGAGAGTCAGTCCCTTTAACCTCCTGTTTGGCCCAGTTTGCAATTTCTGCGGAAGATGAACAGGAATAGCGAGAACCAATGAGAGACTAGCTGGAGGTGTCTGGACGGGCAAATTTAACTCTCATTTCCCACCAGGAAGAGGAATTAACCAAAGGCTCAGCGTGCCGTGCCGGAACCAGATTAGGGCCTGAAGCCATCCTGCGGTGTTGCGGCCAGCTCAAAAGAAAGCGAGTTGAAGAAAGGAGCTCAGGGGCACTGTAATTCACAAACCTGCAGAGTTATAAATGACAGCTATCGTCCAAAAATATACTGAAGTAAGGCTGCCAAGAGGACTTGAAAGCGGGGCAGAATTGCAGGAAACCGATTTCAGGAGGTAGACTGGAATTGCATTGAAAGCATAGGAAAAGAGGCAGAACGTCCACCATGATGCACTTGGCCAAAAAGGGCGTATGCATTTTTTCCTGAATATATTCAGGAAAAAACGCATACGCCCTTTTTGGCCAACCAAGCAAGCTTGCAAAGGAAATCTGCACTACAATGAAGTCTCACTTCCCCCCGGTCAAAAGGGCCATCTGAAAAAAGTGTAAAATCCAGAAAGGCAGGACAGGCCATGGAGAACTGGGAGCCTTGTTATGCTGATGGGCGGGATGTAAATTGCCAACAGACACTCGGGAGAAGTGTATGGTGTTTCCTGAAACATCTAAAAAACAAAGCAACAGAGCCTAGGGCACTTCCACTTATGGTCCTATAGCTTAGGAAAATTAAAATCAAAAAGACACAGCCACCCCAAAGTTTGGGACGCCTCTGTTTACAAGAACCTCGTTTACAGTACAAGTTCAACATCGCAGAAAGTGAAAAATGGATAAAGAAGTTGTGGTATTTACTTACAAAGCAATATCACTCAGCAATGAAATCTATGTCATCAGGCCCTTAGCAGCACAATGAGTGGATTCAGGTATGATGATTCTAACTGAAATAAGTCACACAGAAAAAGAAACATCATAAGATATCAGTAATACACGGAATGTAAACTTGGCTACACAGGAACTGAATTACAGAACAGAACAGGGTCTCAAATTTAGAAAACCAACTTATGCTTGCTTAAGGGGAAAGGTGAGTTGGGGTGCTGCATAAAACCAGAGATTGAAATGAACACAGATAAAGTTCCTTAAGCCAAATATGGAATAGACAAGAGCTACTCCTTGCTCAACGAAATGGACTCAACACCGCATATTAAATGCCTAAGAATGTACCTGACTAGTAAGTATCTTAAAACCTATGGATTGCTATGTCTCCGAAAGAGAATCAAGCATGTGTACAGGGGCATAAACGCAGCAGTGATAGGATTGGAGAGGTTCGGTGAGCAAATGAAGACCCTTTGAAGTCATATTGCATGGTACCCATTCCACGGGTTTCAACTACCCAGGTTTAAGGTATTCTTCCTTCAGCTAAAACATGCATGTGGAAACTAGAGTATGATCAACCATGTGATCGGGAGACGTGTTCAAATATGTCTCAGTTTTCGTACCCTGGTACTCGGGTGCAACATTCCAGACGCTTTACTAACACCCTCCCGACTTGGAGAGTCAGTCCCTTTAACCTCCTGTTTGGCCCAGTTTGCAATTTCTGCGGAAGATGAACAGGAATAGCGAGAACCAATGAGAGACTAGCTGGAGGTGTCTGGACGGGCAAATTTAACTCTCATTTCCCACCAGGAAGAGGAATTAACCAAAGGCTCAGCGTGCCGTGCCGGAACCAGATTAGGGCCTGAAGCCATCCTGCGGTGTTGCGGCCAGCTCAAAAGAAAGCGAGTTGAAGAAAGGAGCTCAGGGGCACTGTAATTCACAAACCTGCAGAGTTATAAATGACAGCTATCGTCCAAAAATATACTGAAGTAAGGCTGCCAAGAGGACTTGAAAGCGGGGCAGAATTGCAGGAAACCGATTTCAGGAGGTAGACTGGAATTGCATTGAAAGCATAGGAAAAGAGGCAGAACGTCCACAATGATGCACTTGGCCAAAAAGGGCGTATGCGTTTTTTCCTGAATATATTCAGGAAAAAACGCATACGCCCTTTTTGGCCAAACAAGCAAGCTTGCAAAGGAAATCTGCACTACAATGAAGTCTCACTTCCCCCCGGTCAAAAGGGCCATCTGAAAAAAGTGTAAAATCCAGAAAGGCAGGACAGGCCATGGAGAACTGGGAGCCTTGTTATGCTGATGGGCGGGATGTAAATTGCCAACAGACACTCGGGAGAAGTGTATGGTGTTTCCTGAAACATCTAAAAAACAAAGCAACAGAGCCTAGGGCACTTCCACTTATGGTCCTATAGCTTAGGGAAATTAAAATCAAAAAGACACAGCCACCCCAAAGTTTGGGACGCCTCTGTTTACAAGAACCTCGTTTACCGTACAAGTTCAACATCGCAGAAAGTGAAAAATGGATAAAGAAGTTGTGGTATTTACTTACAAAGCAATATCACTCAGCAATGAAATCTATGTCATCAGGCCCTTAGCAGCACAATGAGTGGATTCAGGTATGATGATTCTAACTGAAATAAGTCACACAGAAAAAGAAACATCATAAGATATCAGTAATACATGGAATGTAAACTTGGCTACACAGGAACTGAATTACAGAACAGAACAGGGTCTCAAATTTAGAAAACCAACTTATGCTTGCTTAAGGGGAAAGGTGAGTTGGGGTGCTGCATAAAACCAGAGATTGAAATGAGCACAGATAAAGTTCCTTAAGCCAAATATGGAATAGACAAGAGCTACTCCTTGCTCAACGAAATGGACTCAACACCGCATATTAAATGCCTAAGAATGTACCTGACTAGTAAGTATCTTAAAACCTATGGATTGCTATGTCTCCGAAAGAGAATCAAGCATGTGTACAGGGGCATAAACGCAGCAGTGATAGGATTGGAGAGGTTCGGTGAGCAAATGAAGACCCTTTGAAGTCATATTGCATGGTACCCATTCCACGGGTTTCAACTACCCAGGTTTAAGGTATTCTTCCTTCAGCTAAAACATGCATGTGGAACCTAGAGTATGATCAACCATGTGATCGGGAGACGTGTTCAAATATGTCTCAGTTTTCGTACCCTGGTACTCGGGTGCAACATTCCAGACGCTTTACTAACACCCTCCCGACTTGGAGAGTCAGTCCCTTTAACCTCCTGTTTGGCCCAGTTTGCAATTTCTGCGGAAGATGAACAGGAATAGCGAGAACCAATGAGAGACTAGCTGGAGGTGTCTGGACGGGCAAATTTAACTCTCATTTCCCACCAGGAAGAGGAATTAACCAAAGGCTCAGCGTGCCGTGCCGGAACCAGATTAGGGCCTGAAGCCATCCTGCGGTGTTGCGGCCAGCTCAAAAGAAAGCGAGTTGAAGAAAGGAGCTCAGGGGCACTGTAATTCACAAACCTGCAGAGTTATAAATGACAGCTATCGTCCAAAAATATACTGAAGTAAGGCTGCCAAGAGGACTTGAAAGCGGGGCAGAATTGCAGGAAACCGATTTCAGGAGGCAGACTGGAATTGCATTGAAAGCATAGGAAAAGAGGCAGAACGTCCACCATGATGCACTTGGCCAAAAAGGGCGTATGCGTTTTTTCCTGAATATATTCAGGAAAAAACGCATACGCCCTTTTTGGCCAACCAAGCAAGCTTGCAAAGGAAATCTGCACTACAATGAAGTCTCACTTCCCCCCGGTCAAAAGGGCCATCTGAAAAAAGTGTAAAATCCAGAAAGGCAGGACAGGCCATGGAGAACTGGGAGCCTTGTTATGCTGATGGGCGGGATGTAAATTGCCAACAGACACTCGGGAGAAGTGTATGGTGTTTCCTGAAACATCTAAAAAACAAAGCAACAGAGCCTAGGGCACTTCCACTTATGGTCCTATAGCTTAGGGAAATTAAAATCAAAAAGACACAGCCACCCCAAAGTTTGGGACGCCTCTGTTTACAAGAACCTCGTTTACCGTACAAGTTCAAAATCGCAGAAAGTGAAAAATGGATAAAGAAGTTGTGGTATTTACTTACAAAGCAATATCACTCAGCAATGAAATCTATGTCATCAGGCCCTTAGCAGCACAATGAGTGGATTCAGGTATGATGATTCTAACTGAAATAAGTCACACAGAAAAAGAAACATCATAAGATATCAGTAATACACGGAATGTAAACTTGGCTACACAGGAACTGAATTACAGAACAGAACAGGGTCTCAAATTTAGAAAACCAACTTATGCTTGCTTAAGGGGAAAGGTGAGTTGGGGTGCTGCATAAAACCAGAGATTGAAATGAGCACAGATAAAGTTCCTTAAGCCAAATATGGAATAGACAAGAGCTACTCCTTGCTCAACGAAATGGACTCAACACCGCATATTAAATGCCTAAGAATGTACCTGACTAGTAAGTATCTTAAAACCTATGGATTGCTATGTCTCCGAAAGAGAATCAAGCATGTGTACAGGGGCATAAACGCAGCAGTGATAGGATTGGAGAGGTTCGGTGAGCAAATGAAGACCCTTTGAAGTCATATTGCATGGTACCCATTCCACGGGTTTCAACTACCCAGGTTTAAGGTATTCTTCCTTCAGCTAAAACATGCATGTGGAACCTAGAGTATGATCAACCATGTGATCGGGAGACGTGTTCAAATATGTCTCAGTTTTCGTACCCTGGTACTCGGGTGCAACATTCCAGACGCTTTACTAACACCCTCCCGACTTGGAGAGTCAGTCCCTTTAACCTCCTGTTTGGCCCAGTTTGCAATTTCTGCGGAAGATGAACAGGAATAGCGAGAACCAATGAGAGACTAGCTGGAGGTGTCTGGACGGGCAAATTTAACTCTCATTTCCCACCAGGAAGAGGAATTAACCAAAGGCTCAGCGTGCCGTGCCGGAACCAGATTAGGGCCTGAAGCCATCCTGCGGTGTTGCGGCCAGCTCAAAAGAAAGCGAGTTGAAGAAAGGAGCTCAGGGGCACTGTAATTCACAAACCTGCAGAGTTATAAATGACAGCTATCGTCCAAAAATATACTGAAGTAAGGCTGCCAAGAGGACTTGAAAGCGGGGCAGAATTGCAGGAAACCGATTTCAGGAGGTAGACTGGAATTGCATTGAAAGCATAGGAAAAGAGGCAGAACGTCCACCATGATGCACTTGGCCAAAAAGGGCGTATGCATTTTTTCCTGAATATATTCAGGAAAAAACGCATACGCCCTTTTTGGCCAACCAAGCAAGCTTGCAAAGGAAATCTGCACTACAATGAAGTCTCACTTCCCCCCGGTCAAAAGGGCCATCTGAAAAAAGTGTAAAATCCAGAAAGGCAGGACAGGCCATGGAGAACTGGGAGCCTTGTTATGCTGATGGGCGGGATGTAAATTGCCAACAGACACTCGGGAGAAGTGTATGGTGTTTCCTGAAACATCTAAAAAACAAAGCAACAGAGCCTAGGGCACTTCCACTTATGGTCCTATAGCTTAGGAAAATTAAAATCAAAAAGACACAGCCACCCCAAAGTTTGGGACGCCTCTGTTTACAAGAACCTCGTTTACAGTACAAGTTCAACATCGCAGAAAGTGAAAAATGGATAAAGAAGTTGTGGTATTTACTTACAAAGCAATATCACTCAGCAATGAAATCTATGTCATCAGGCCCTTAGCAGCACAATGAGTGGATTCAGGTATGATGATTCTAACTGAAATAAGTCACACAGAAAAAGAAACATCATAAGATATCAGTAATACACGGAATGTAAACTTGGCTACACAGGAACTGAATTACAGAACAGAACAGGGTCTCAAATTTAGAAAACCAACTTATGCTTGCTTAAGGGGAAAGGTGAGTTGGGGTGCTGCATAAAACCAGAGATTGAAATGAACACAGATAAAGTTCCTTAAGCCAAATATGGAATAGACAAGAGCTACTCCTTGCTCAACGAAATGGACTCAACACCGCATATTAAATGCCTAAGAATGTACCTGACTAGTAAGTATCTTAAAACCTATGGATTGCTATGTCTCCGAAAGAGAATCAAGCATGTGTACAGGGGCATAAACGCAGCAGTGATAGGATTGGAGAGGTTCGGTGAGCAAATGAAGACCCTTTGAAGTCATATTGCATGGTACCCATTCCACGGGTTTCAACTACCCAGGTTTAAGGTATTCTTCCTTCAGCTAAAACATGCATGTGGAAACTAGAGTATGATCAACCATGTGATCGGGAGACGTGTTCAAATATGTCTCAGTTTTCGTACCCTGGTACTCGGGTGCAACATTCCAGACGCTTTACTAACACCCTCCCGACTTGGAGAGTCAGTCCCTTTAACCTCCTGTTTGGCCCAGTTTGCAATTTCTGCGGAAGATGAACAGGAATAGCGAGAACCAATGAGAGACTAGCTGGAGGTGTCTGGACGGGCAAATTTAACTCTCATTTCCCACCAGGAAGAGGAATTAACCAAAGGCTCAGCGTGCCGTGCCGGAACCAGATTAGGGCCTGAAGCCATCCTGCGGTGTTGCGGCCAGCTCAAAAGAAAGCGAGTTGAAGAAAGGAGCTCAGGGGCACTGTAATTCACAAACCTGCAGAGTTATAAATGACAGCTATCGTCCAAAAATATACTGAAGTAAGGCTGCCAAGAGGACTTGAAAGCGGGGCAGAATTGCAGGAAACCGATTTCAGGAGGTAGACTGGAATTGCATTGAAAGCATAGGAAAAGAGGCAGAACGTCCACAATGATGCACTTGGCCAAAAAGGGCGTATGCGTTTTTTCCTGAATATATTCAGGAAAAAACGCATACGCCCTTTTTGGCCAAACAAGCAAGCTTGCAAAGGAAATCTGCACTACAATGAAGTCTCACTTCCCCCCGGTCAAAAGGGCCATCTGAAAAAAGTGTAAAATCCAGAAAGGCAGGACAGGCCATGGAGAACTGGGAGCCTTGTTATGCTGATGGGCGGGATGTAAATTGCCAACAGACACTCGGGAGAAGTGTATGGTGTTTCCTGAAACATCTAAAAAACAAAGCAACAGAGCCTAGGGCACTTCCACTTATGGTCCTATAGCTTAGGGAAATTAAAATCAAAAAGACACAGCCACCCCAAAGTTTGGGACGCCTCTGTTTACAAGAACCTCGTTTACCGTACAAGTTCAACATCGCAGAAAGTGAAAAATGGATAAAGAAGTTGTGGTATTTACTTACAAAGCAATATCACTCAGCAATGAAATCTATGTCATCAGGCCCTTAGCAGCACAATGAGTGGATTCAGGTATGATGATTCTAACTGAAATAAGTCACACAGAAAAAGAAACATCATAAGATATCAGTAATACACGGAATGTAAACTTGGCTACACAGGAACTGAATTACAGAACAGAACAGGGTCTCAAATTTAGAAAACCAACTTATGCTTGCTTAAGGGTAAAGGTGAGTTGGGGTGCTGCATAAAACCAGAGATTGAAATGAGCACAGATAAAGTTCCTTAAGCCAAATATGGAATAGACAAGAGCTACTCCTTGCTCAACGAAATGGACTCAACACCGCATATTAAATGCCTAAGAATGTACCTGACTAGTAAGTATCTTAAAACCTATGGATTGCTATGTCTCCGAAAGAGAATCAAGCATGTGTACAGGGGCATAAACGCAGCAGTGATAGGATTGGAGAGGTTCGGTGAGCAAATGAAGACCCTTTGAAGTCATATTGCATGGTACCCATTCCACGGGTTTCAACTACCCAGGTTTAAGGTATTCTTCCTTCAGCTAAAACATGCATGTGGAACCTAGAGTATGATCAACCATGTGATCGGGAGACGTGTTCAAATATGTCTCAGTTTTCGTACCCTGGTACTCGGGTGCAACATTCCAGACGCTTTACTAACACCCTCCCGACTTGGAGAGTCAGTCCCTTTAACCTCCTGTTTGGCCCAGTTTGCAATTTCTGCGGAAGATGAACAGGAATAGCGAGAACCAATGAGAGACTAGCTGGAGGTGTCTGGACGGGCAAATTTAACTCTCATTTCCCACCAGGAAGAGGAATTAACCAAAGGCTCAGCGTGCCGTGACGGAACCAGATTAGGGCCTGAAGCCATCCTGCGGTGTTGCGGCCAGCTCAAAAGAAAGCGAGTTGAAGAAAGGAGCTCAGGGGCACTGTAATTCACAAACCTGCAGAGTTATAAATGACAGCTATCGTCCAAAAATATACTGAAGTAAGGCTGCCAAGAGGACTTGAAAGCGGGGCAGAATTGCAGGAAACCGATTTCAGGAGGCAGACTGGAATTGCATTGAAAGCATAGGAAAAGAGGCAGAACGTCCACCATGATGCACTTGGCCAAAAAGGGCGTATGCGTTTTTTCCTGAATATATTCAGGAAAAAACGCATACGCCCTTTTTGGCCAACCAAGCAAGCTTGCAAAGGAAATCTGCACTACAATGAAGTCTCACTTCCCCCCGGTCAAAAGGGCCATCTGAAAAAAGTGTAAAATCCAGAAAGGCAGGACAGGCCATGGAGAACTGGGAGCCTTGTTATGCTGATGGGCGGGATGTAAATTGCCAACAGACACTCGGGAGAAGTGTATGGTGTTTCCTGAAACATCTAAAAAACAAAGCAACAGAGCCTAGGGCACTTCCACTTATGGTCCTATAGCTTAGGGAAATTAAAATCAAAAAGACACAGCCACCCCAAAGTTTGGGACGCCTCTGTTTACAAGAACCTCGTTTACCGTACAAGTTCAACATCGCAGAAAGTGAAAAATGGATAAAGAAGTTGTGGTATTTACTTACAAAGCAATATCACTCAGCAATGAAATCTATGTCATCAGGCCCTTAGCAGCACAATGAGTGGATTCAGGTATGATGATTCTAACTGAAATAAGTCACACAGAAAAAGAAACATCATAAGATATCAGTAATACACGGAATGTAAACTTGGCTACACAGGAACTGAATTACAGAACAGAACAGGGTCTCAAATTTAGAAAACCAACTTATGCTTGCTTAAGGGGAAAGGTGAGTTGGGGTGCTGCATAAAACCAGAGATTGAAATGAACACAGATAAAGTTCCTTAAGCCAAATATGGAATAGACAAGAGCTACTCCTTGCTCAACGAAATGGACTCAACACCGCATATTAAACGCCTAAGAATGTACCTGACTAGTAAGTATCTTAAAACCTATGGATTGCTATGTCTCCGAAAGAGAATCAAGCATGTGTACAGGGGCATAAACGCAGCAGTGATAGGATTGGAGAGGTTCGGTGAGCAAATGAAGACCCTTTGAAGTCATATTGCATGGTACCCATTCCACGGGTTTCAACTACCCAGGTTTAAGGTATTCTTCCTTCAGCTAAAACATGCATGTGGAACCTAGAGTATGATCAACCATGTGATCGGGAGACGTGTTCAAATATGTCTCAGTTTTCGTACCTGGTACTCGGGTGCAACATTCCAGACGCTTTACTAACACCCTCCCGACTTGGAGAGTCAGTCCCTTTAACCTCCTGTTTGGCCCAGTTTGCAATTTCTGCGGAAGATGAACAGGAATAGCGAGAACCAATGAGAGACTAGCTGGAGGTGTCTGGACGGGCAAATTTAACTCTCATTTCCCACCAGGAAGAGGAATTAACCAAAGGCTCAGCGTGCCCTGCCGGAACCAGATTAGGGCCTGAAGCCATCCTGCGGTGTTGCGGCCAGCTCAAAAGAAAGCGAGTTGAAGAAAGGAGCTCAGGGGCACTGTAATTCACAAACCTGCAGAGTTATAAATGACAGCTATCGTCCAAAAATATACTGAAGTAAGGCTGCCAAGAGGACTTGAAAGCGGGGCAGAATTGCAGGAATCCGATTTCAGGAGGTAGACTGGAATTGCATTGAAAGCATAGGAAAAGAGGCAGAACGTCCACAATGATGCACTTGGCCAAAAAGGGCGTATGCGTTTTTTCCTGAATATATTCAGGAAAAAACGCATACGCCCTTTTTGGCCAACCAAGCAAGCTTGCAAAGGAAATCTGCACTACAATGAAGTCTCACTTCCCCCCGGTCAAAAGGGCCATCTGAAAAAAGTGTAAAATCCAGAAAGACAGGACAGGCCATGGAGAACTGGGAGCCTTGTTATGCTGATGGGCGGGATGTAAATTGCCAACAGACACTCGGGAGAAGTGTATGGTGTTTCCTGAAACATCTAAAAAACAAAGCAACAGAGCCTAGGGCACTTCCACTTATGGTCCTATAGCTTAGGGAAATTAAAATCAAAAAGACACAGCCACCCCAAAGTTTGGGACGCCTCTGTTTACAAGAACCTCGTTTACAGTACAAGTTCAACATCGCAGAAAGTGAAAAATGGATAAAGAAGTTGTGGTATTTACTTACAAAGCAATATCACTCAGCAATGAAATCTATGTCATCAGGCCCTTAGCAGCACAATGAGTGGATTCAGGTATGATGATTCTAACTGAAATAAGTCACACAGAAAAAGAAACATCATAAGATATCAGTAATACACGGAATGTAAACTTGGCTACACAGGAACTGAATTACAGAACAGAACAGGGTCTCAAATTTAGAAAACCAACTTATGCTTGCTTAAGGGGAAAGGTGAGTTGGGGTGCTGCATAAAACCAGAGATTGAAATGAGCACAGATAAAGTTCCTTAAGCCAAATATGGAATAGACAAGAGCTACTCCTTGCTCAACGAAATGGACTCAAAACCGCATATTAAACGCCTAAGAATGTACCTGACTAGTAAGTATCTTAAAACCTATGGATTGCTATGTCTCCGAAAGAGAATCAAGCATGTGTACAGGGGCATAAACGCAGCAGTGAAGGGATTGGAGAGGTTCGGTGAGCAAATGAAGACCCTTTGAAGTCATATTGCATGGTACCCATTCCACGGGTTTCAACTACCCAGGTTTAAGGTATTCTTCCTTCAGCTAAAACATGCATGTGGAACCTAGAGTATGATCAACCATGTGATCGGGAGACGTGTTCAAATATGTCTCAGTTTTCGTACCCTGGTACTCGGGTGCAACATTCCAGACGCTTTACTAACACCCTCCCGACTTGGAGAGTCAGTCCCTTTAACCTCCTGTTTGGCCCAGTTTGCAATTTCTGTGGAAGATGAACAGGAATAGCGAGAACCAATGAGAGACTAGCTGGAGGTGTCTGGACGGGCAAATTTAACTCTCATTTCCCACCAGGAAGAGGAATTAACCAAAGGCTCAGCGTGCCGTGACGGAACCAGATTAGGGCCTGAAGCCATCCTGCGGTGTTGCGGCCAGCTCAAAAGAAAGCGAGTTGAAGAAAGGAGCTCAGGGGCACTGTAATTCACAAACCTGCAGAGTTATAAATGACAGTTATCGTCCAAAAATATACTGAAGTAAGGCTGCCAAGAGGACTTGAAAGCGGGGCAGAATTGCAGGAAACCGATTTCAGGAGGTAGACTGGAATTGCATTGAAAGCATAGGAAAAGAGGCAGAACGTCCACAATGATGCACTTGGCCAAAAAGGGCGTATGCGTTTTTTCCTGAATATATTCAGGAAAAAACGCATACGCCCTTTTTGGCCAACCAAGCAAGCTTGCAAAGGAAATCTGCACTACAATGAAGTCTCACTTCCCCCCGGTCAAAAGGGCCATCTGAAAAAAGTGTAAAATCCAGAACGGCAGGACAGGCCATGGAGAACTGGGAGCCTTGTTATGCTGATGGGCGGGATGTAAATTGCCAACAGACACTCGGGAGAAGTGTATGGTGTTTCCTGAAACATCTAAAAAACAAAGCAACAGAGCCTAGGGCACTTCCACTTATGGTCCTATAGCTTAGGGAAATTAAAATCAAAAAGACACAGCCACCCCAAAATTTGGGACGCCTCTGTTTACAAGAACCTCGTTTACAGTACAAGTTCAACATCGCAGAAAGTGAAAAATGGATAAAGAAGTTGTGGTATTTACTTACAAAGCAATATCACTCAGCAATGAAATCTATGTCATCAGGCCCTTAGCAGCACAATGAGTGGATTCAGGTATGATGATTCTAACTGAAATAAGTCACACAGAAAAAGAAACATCATAAGATATCAGTAATACACGGAATGTAAACTTGGCTACACAGGAACTGAATTACAGAACAGAACAGGGTCTCAAATTTAGAAAACCAACTTATGCTTGCTTAAGGGTAAAGGTGAGTTGGGGTGCTGCATAAAACCAGAGATTGAAATGAGCACAGATAAAGTTCCTTAAGCCAAATATGGAATAGACAAGAGCTACTCCTTGCTCAACGAAATGGACTCAACACCGCATATTAAATGCCTAAGAATGTACCTGACTAGTAAGTATCTTAAAACCTATGGATTGCTATGTCTCCGAAAGAGAATCAAGCATGTGTACAGGGGCATAAACGCAGCAGTGATAGGATTGGAGAGGTTCGGTGAGCAAATGAAGACCCTTTGAAGTCATATTGCATGGTACCCATTCCACGGGTTTCAACTACCCAGGTTTAAGGTATTCTTCCTTCAGCTAAAACATGCATGTGGAACCTAGAGTATGATCAACCATGTGATCGGGAGACGTGTTCAAATATGTCTCAGTTTTCGTACCCTGGTACTCGGGTGCAACATTCCAGACGCTTTACTAACACCCTCCCGACTTGGAGAGTCAGTCCCTTTAACCTCCTGTTTGGCCCAGTTTGCAATTTCTGCGGAAGATGAACAGGAATAGCGAGAACCAATGAGAGACTAGCTGGAGGTGTCTGGACGGGCAAATTTAACTCTCATTTCCCACCAGGAAGAGGAATTAACCAAAGGCTCAGCGTGCCGTGACGGAACCAGATTAGGGCCTGAAGCCATCCTGCGGTGTTGCGGCCAGCTCAAAAGAAAGCGAGTTGAAGAAAGGAGCTCAGGGGCACTGTAATTCACAAACCTGCAGAGTTATAAATGACAGCTATCGTCCAAAAATATACTGAAGTAAGGCTGCCAAGAGGACTTGAAAGCGGGGCAGAATTGCAGGAAACCGATTTCAGGAGGTAGACTGGAATTGCATTGAAAGCATAGGAAAAGAGGCAGAACGTCCACAATGATGCACTTGGCCAAAAAGAGCGTATGCGTTTTTTCCTGAATATATTCAGGAAAAAACGCATACGCCCTTTTTGGCCAACCAAGCAAGCTTGCAAAGGAAATCTGCACTACAATGAAGTCTCACTTCCCCCCGGGCAAAAGGGCCATCTGAAAAAAGTGTAAAATCCAGAAAGGCAGGACAGGCCATGGAGAACTGGGAGCCTTGTTATGCTGATGGGCGGGATGTAAATTGCCAACAGACACTCGGGAGAAGTGTATGGTGTTTCCTGAAACTTCTAAAAAACAAAGCAACAGAGCCTAGGGCACTTCCACTTATGGTCCTATAGTTTAGGGAAATTAAAATCAAAAAGACACAGCCACCCCAAAGTTTGGGACGCCTCTGTTTACAAGAACCTCGTTTACAGTACAAGTTCAACATCGCAGAAAGTGAAAAATGGATAAAGAAGTTGTGGTATTTACTTACAAAGCAATATCACTCAGCAATGAAATCTATGTCATCAGGCCCTTAGCAGCACAATGAGTGGATTCAGGTATGATGATTCTAACTGAAATAAGTCACACAGAAAAAGAAACATCATAAGATATCAGTAATACACGGAATGTAAACTTGGCTACACAGGAACTGAATTACAGAACAGAACAGGGTCTCAAATTTAGAAAACCAACTTATGCTTGCTTAAGGGTAAAGGTGAGTTGGGGTGCTGCATAAAACCAGAGATTGAAATGAGCACAGATAAAGTTCCTTAAGCCAAATATGGAATAGACAAGAGCTACTCCTTGCTCAACGAAATGGACTCAACACCGCATATTAAACGCCTAAGAATGTACCTGACTAGTAAGTATCTTAAAACCTATGGATTGCTATGTCTCCGAAAGAGAATCAAGCATGTGTACAGGGGCATAAACGCAGCAGTGATAGGATTGGAGAGGTTCGGTGAGCAAATGAAGACCCTTTGAAGTCATATTGCATGGTACCCATTCCACGGGTTTCAACTACCCAGGTTTAAGGTATTCTTCCTTCAGCTAAAACATGCATGTGGAACCTAGAGTATGATCAACCATGTGATCGGGAGACGTGTTCAAATATGTCTCAGTTTTCGTACCCTGGTACTCGGGTGCAACATTCCAGACGCTTTACTAACACCCTCCCGACTTGGAGAGTCAGTCCCTTTAACCTCCTGTTTGGCCCAGTTTGCAATTTCTGCGGAAGATGAACAGGAATAGCGAGAACCAATGAGAGACTAGCTGGAGGTGTCTGGACGGGCAAATTTAACTCTCATTTCCCACCAGGAAGAGGAATTAACCAAAGGCTCAGCGTGCCGTGCCGGAACCAGATTAGGGCCTGAAGCCATCCTGCGGTGTTGCGGCCAGCTCAAAAGAAAGCGAGTTGAAGAAAGGAGCTCAGGGGCACTGTAATTCACAAACCTGCAGAGTTATAAATGACAGCTATCGTCCAAAAATATACTGAAGTAAGGCTGCCAAGAGGACTTGAAAGCGGGGCAGAATTGCAGGAAACCGATTTCAGGAGGTAGACTGGAATTGCATTGAAAGCATAGGAAAAGAGGCAGAACGTCCACAATGATGCACTTGGCCAAAAAGGGCGTATGCGTTTTTTCCTGAATATATTCAGGAAAAAACGCATACGCCCTTTTTGGCCAAACAAGCAAGCTTGCAAAGGAAATCTGCACTACAATGAAGTCTCACTTCCCCCCGGTCAAAAGGGCCATCTGAAAAAAGTGTAAAATCCAGAAAGGCAGGACAGGCCATGGAGAACTGGGAGCCTTGTTATGCTGATGGGCGGGATGTAAATTGCCAACAGACACTCGGGAGAAGTGTATGGTGTTTCCTGAAACATCTAAAAAACAAAGCAACAGAGCCTAGGGCACTTCCACTTATGGTCCTATAGCTTAGGGAAATTAAAATCAAAAAGACACAGCCACCCCAAAGTTTGGGACGCCTCTGTTTACAAGAACCTCGTTTACCGTACAAGTTCAACATCGCAGAAAGTGAAAAATGGATAAAGAAGTTGTGGTATTTACTTACAAAGCAATATCACTCAGCAATGAAATCTATGTCATCAGGCCCTTAGCAGCACAATGAGTGGATTCAGGTATGATGATTCTAACTGAAATAAGTCACACAGAAAAAGAAACATCATAAGATATCAGTAATACATGGAATGTAAACTTGGCTACACAGGAACTGAATTACAGAACAGAACAGGGTCTCAAATTTAGAAAACCAACTTATGCTTGCTTAAGGGGAAAGGTGAGTTGGGGTGCTGCATAAAACCAGAGATTGAAATGAGCACAGATAAAGTTCCTTAAGCCAAATATGGAATAGACAAGAGCTACTCCTTGCTCAACGAAATGGACTCAACACCGCATATTAAATGCCTAAGAATGTACCTGACTAGTAAGTATCTTAAAACCTATGGATTGCTATGTCTCCGAAAGAGAATCAAGCATGTGTACAGGGGCATAAACGCAGCAGTGATAGGATTGGAGAGGTTCGGTGAGCAAATGAAGACCCTTTGAAGTCATATTGCATGGTACCCATTCCACGGGTTTCAACTACCCAGGTTTAAGGTATTCTTCCTTCAGCTAAAACATGCATGTGGAACCTAGAGTATGATCAACCATGTGATCGGGAGACGTGTTCAAATATGTCTCAGTTTTCGTACCCTGGTACTCGGGTGCAACATTCCAGACGCTTTACTAACACCCTCCCGACTTGGAGAGTCAGTCCCTTTAACCTCCTGTTTGGCCCAGTTTGCAATTTCTGCGGAAGATGAACAGGAATAGCGAGAACCAATGAGAGACTAGCTGGAGGTGTCTGGACGGGCAAATTTAACTCTCATTTCCCACCAGGAAGAGGAATTAACCAAAGGCTCAGCGTGCCGTGCCGGAACCAGATTAGGGCCTGAAGCCATCCTGCGGTGTTGCGGCCAGCTCAAAAGAAAGCGAGTTGAAGAAAGGAGCTCAGGGGCACTGTAATTCACAAACCTGCAGAGTTATAATTGACAGCTATCGTCCAAAAATATACTGAAGTAAGGCTGCCAAGAGGACTTGAAAGCGGGGCAGAATTGCAGGAAACCGATTTCAGGAGGCAGACTGGAATTGCATTGAAAGCATAGGAAAAGAGGCAGAACGTCCACCATGATGCACTTGGCCAAAAAGGGCGTATGCGTTTTTTCCTGAATATATTCAGGAAAAAACGCATACGCCCTTTTTGGCCAACCAAGCAAGCTTGCAAAGGAAATCTGCACTACAATGAAGTCTCACTTCCCCCCGGTCAAAAGGGCCATCTGAAAAAAGTGTAAAATCCAGAAAGGCAGGACAGGCCATGGAGAACTGGGAGCCTTGTTATGCTGATGGGCGGGATGTAAATTGCCAACAGACACTCGGGAGAAGTGTATGGTGTTTCCTGAAACATCTAAAAAACAAAGCAACAGAGCCGAGGGCACTTCCACTTATGGTCCTATAGCTTAGGGAAATTAAAATCAAAAAGACACAGCCACCCCAAAGTTTGGGACGCCTCTGTTTACAAGAACCTCGTTTACCGTACAAGTTCAAAATCGCAGAAAGTGAAAAATGGATAAAGAAGTTGTGGTATTTACTTACAAAGCAATATCACTCAGCAATGAAATCTATGTCATCAGGCCCTTAGCAGCACAATGAGTGGATTCAGGTATGATGATTCTAACTGAAATAAGTCACACAGAAAAAGAAACATCATAAGATATCAGTAATACACGGAATGTAAACTTGGCTACACAGGAACTGAATTACAGAACAGAACAGGGTCTCAAATTTAGAAAACCAACTTATGCTTGCTTAAGGGGAAAGGTGAGTTGGGGTGCTGCATAAAACCAGAGATTGAAATGAGCACAGATAAAGTTCCTTAAGCCAAATATGGAATAGACAAGAGCTACTCCTTGCTCAACGAAATGGACTCAACACCGCATATTAAATGCCTAAGAATGTACCTGACTAGTAAGTATCTTAAAACCTATGGATTGCTATGTCTCCGAAAGAGAATCAAGCATGTGTACAGGGGCATAAACGCAGCAGTGATAGGATTGGAGAGGTTCGGTGAGCAAATGAAGACCCTTTGAAGTCATATTGCATGGTACCCATTCCACGGGTTTCAACTACCCAGGTTTAAGGTATTCTTCCTTCAGCTAAAACATGCATGTGGAACCTAGAGTATGATCAACCATGTGATCGGGAGACGTGTTCAAATATGTCTCAGTTTTCGTACCCTGGTACTCGGGTGCAACATTCCAGACGCTTTACTAACACCCTCCCGACTTGGAGAGTCAGTCCCTTTAACCTCCTGTTTGGCCCAGTTTGCAATTTCTGCGGAAGATGAACAGGAATAGCGAGAACCAATGAGAGACTAGCTGGAGGTGTCTGGACGGGCAAATTTAACTCTCATTTCCCACCAGGAAGAGGAATTAACCAAAGGCTCAGCGTGCCGTGCCGGAACCAGATTAGGGCCTGAAGCCATCCTGCGGTGTTGCGGCCAGCTCAAAAGAAAGCGAGTTGAAGAAAGGAGCTCAGGGGCACTGTAATTCACAAACCTGCAGAGTTATAAATGACAGCTATCGTCCAAAAATATACTGAAGTAAGGCTGCCAAGAGGACTTGAAAGCGGGGCAGAATTGCAGGAAACCGATTTCAGGAGGTAGACTGGAATTGCATTGAAAGCATAGGAAAAGAGGCAGAACGTCCACCATGATGCACTTGGCCAAAAAGGGCGTATGCATTTTTTCCTGAATATATTCAGGAAAAAACGCATACGCCCTTTTTGGCCAACCAAGCAAGCTTGCAAAGGAAATCTGCACTACAATGAAGTCTCACTTCCCCCCGGTCAAAAGGGCCATCTGAAAAAAGTGTAAAATCCAGAAAGGCAGGACAGGCCATGGAGAACTGGGAGCCTTGTTATGCTGATGGGCGGGATGTAAATTGCCAACAGACACTCGGGAGAAGTGTATGGTGTTTCCTGAAACATCTAAAAAACAAAGCAACAGAGCCTAGGGCACTTCCACTTATGGTCCTATAGCTTAGGAAAATTAAAATCAAAAAGACACAGCCACCCCAAAGTTTGGGACGCCTCTGTTTACAAGAACCTCGTTTACAGTACAAGTTCAACATCGCAGAAAGTGAAAAATGGATAAAGAAGTTGTGGTATTTACTTACAAAGCAATATCACTCAGCAATGAAATCTATGTCATCAGGCCCTTAGCAGCACAATGAGTGGATTCAGGTATGATGATTCTAACTGAAATAAGTCACACAGAAAAAGAAACATCATAAGATATCAGTAATACACGGAATGTAAACTTGGCTACACAGGAACTGAATTACAGAACAGAACAGGGTCTCAAATTTAGAAAACCAACTTATGCTTGCTTAAGGGGAAAGGTGAGTTGGGGTGCTGCATAAAACCAGAGATTGAAATGAACACAGATAAAGTTCCTTAAGCCAAATATGGAATAGACAAGAGCTACTCCTTGCTCAACGAAATGGACTCAACACCGCATATTAAATGCCTAAGAATGTACCTGACTAGTAAGTATCTTAAAACCTATGGATTGCTATGTCTCCGAAAGAGAATCAAGCATGTGTACAGGGGCATAAACGCAGCAGTGATAGGATTGGAGAGGTTCGGTGAGCAAATGAAGACCCTTTGAAGTCATATTGCATGGTACCCATTCCACGGGTTTCAACTACCCAGGTTTAAGGTATTCTTCCTTCAGCTAAAACATGCATGTGGAAACTAGAGTATGATCAACCATGTGATCGGGAGACGTGTTCAAATATGTCTCAGTTTTCGTACCCTGGTACTCGGGTGCAACATTCCAGACGCTTTACTAACACCCTCCCGACTTGGAGAGTCAGTCCCTTTAACCTCCTGTTTGGCCCAGTTTGCAATTTCTGCGGAAGATGAACAGGAATAGCGAGAACCAATGAGAGACTAGCTGGAGGTGTCTGGACGGGCAAATTTAACTCTCATTTCCCACCAGGAAGAGGAATTAACCAAAGGCTCAGCGTGCCGTGACGGAACCAGATTAGGGCCTGAAGCCATCCTGCGGTGTTGCGGCCAGCTCAAAAGAAAGCGAGTTGAAGAAAGGAGCTCAGGGGCACTGTAATTCACAAACCTGCAGAGTTATAAATGACAGCTATCGTCCAAAAATATACTGAAGTAAGGCTGCCAAGAGGACTTGAAAGCGGGGCAGAATTGCAGGAAACCGATTTCAGGAGGTAGACTGGAATTGCATTGAAAGCATAGGAAAAGAGGCAGAACGTCCACAATGATGCACTTGGCCAAAAAGGGCGTATGCGTTTTTTCCTGAATATATTCAGGAAAAAACGCATACGCCCTTTTTGGCCAACCAAGCAAGCTTGCAAAGGAAATCTGCACTACAATGAAGTCTCACTTCCCCCCGGTCAAAAGGGCCATCTGAAAAAAGTGTAAAATCCAGAAAGGCAGGACAGGCCATGGAGAACTGGGAGCCTTGTTATGCTGATGGGCGGGATGTAAATTGCCAACAGACACTCGGGAGAAGTGTATGGTGTTTCCTGAAACATCTAAAAAACAAAGCAACAGAGCCTAGGGCACTTCCACTTATGGTCCTATAGCTTAGGGAAATTAAAATCAAAAAGACACAGCCACCCCAAAGTTTGGGACGCCTCTGTTTACAAGAACCTCGTTTACCGTACAAGTTCAACATCGCAGAAAGTGAAAAATGGATAAAGAAGTTGTGGTATTTACTTACAAAGCAATATCACTCAGCAATGAAATCTATGTCATCAGGCCCTTAGCAGCACAATGAGTGGATTCAGGTATGATGATTCTAACTGAAATAAGTCACACAGAAAAAGAAACATCATAAGATATCAGTAATACACGGAATGTAAACTTGGCTACACAGGAACTGAATTACAGAACAGAACAGGGTCTCAAATTTAGAAAACCAACTTATGCTTGCTTAAGGGGAAAGGTGAGTTGGGGTGCTGCATAAAACCAGAGATTGAAATGAGCACAGATAAAGTTCCTTAAGCCAAATATGGAATAGACAAGAGCTACTCCTTGCTCAACGAAATGGACTCAACACCGCATATTAAATGCCTAAGAATGTACCTGACTAGTAAGTATCTTAAAACCTATGGATTGCTATGTCTCCGAAAGAGAATCAAGCATGTGTACAGGGGCATAAACGCAGCAGTGATAGGATTGGAGAGGTTCGGTGAGCAAATGAAGACCCTTTGAAGTCATATTGCATGGTACCCATTCCACGGGTTTCAACTACCCAGGTTTAAGGTATTCTTCCTTCAGCTAAAACATGCATGTGGAACCTAGAGTATGATCAACCATGTGATCGGGAGACGTGTTCAAATATGTCTCAGTTTTCGTACCCTGGTACTCGGGTGCAACATTCCAGACGCTTTACTAACACCCTCCCGACTTGGAGAGTCAGTCCCTTTAACCTCCTGTTTGGCCCAGTTTGCAATTTCTGCGGAAGATGAACAGGAATAGCGAGAACCAATGAGAGACTAGCTGGAGGTGTCTGGACGGGCAAATTTAACTCTCATTTCCCACCAGGAAGAGGAATTAACCAAAGGCTCAGCGTGCCGTGCCGGAACCAGATTAGGGCCTGAAGCCATCCTGCGGTGTTGCGGCCAGCTCAAAAGAAAGCGAGTTGAAGAAAGGAGCTCAGGGGCACTGTAATTCACAAACCTGCAGAGTTATAAATGACAGCTATCGTCCAAAAATATACTGAAGTAAGGCTGCCAAGAGGACTTGAAAGCGGGGCAGAATTGCAGGAAACCGATTTCAGGAGGCAGACTGGAATTGCATTGAAAGCATAGGAAAAGAGGCAGAACGTCCACCATGATGCACTTGGCCAAAAAGGGCGTATGCGTTTTTTCCTGAATATATTCAGGAAAAAACGCATACGCCCTTTTTGGCCAACCAAGCAAGCTTGCAAAGGAAATCTGCACTACAATGAAGTCTCACTTCCCCCCGGTCAAAAGGGCCATCTGAAAAAAGTGTAAAATCCAGAAAGACAGGACAGGCCATGGAGAACTGGGAGCCTTGTTATGCTGATGGGCGGGATGTAAATTGCCAACAGACACTCGGGAGAAGTGTATGGTGTTTCCTGAAACATCTAAAAAACAAAGCAACAGAGCCTAGGGCACTTCCACTTATGGTCCTATAGCTTAGGGAAATTAAAATCAAAAAGACACAGCCACCCCAAAGTTTGGGACGCCTCTGTTTACAAGAACCTCGTTTACAGTACAAGTTCAACATCGCAGAAAGTGAAAAATGGATAAAGAAGTTGTGGTATTTACTTACAAAGCAATATCACTCAGCAATGAAATCTATGTCATCAGGCCCTTAGCAGCACAATGAGTGGATTCAGGTATGATGATTCTAACTGAAATAAGTCACACAGAAAAAGAAACATCATAAGATATCAGTAATACACGGAATGTAAACTTGGCTACACAGGAACTGAATTACAGAACAGAACAGGGTCTCAAATTTAGAAAACCAACTTATGCTTGCTTAAGGGGAAAGGTGAGTTGGGGTGCTGCATAAAACCAGAGATTGAAATGAGCACAGATAAAGTTCCTTAAGCCAAATATGGAATAGACAAGAGCTACTCCTTGCTCAACGAAATGGACTCAAAACCGCATATTAAACGCCTAAGAATGTACCTGACTAGTAAGTATCTTAAAACCTATGGATTGCTATGTCTCCGAAAGAGAATCAAGCATGTGTACAGGGGCATAAACGCAGCAGTGAAGGGATTGGAGAGGTTCGGTGAGCAAATGAAGACCCTTTGAAGTCATATTGCATGGTACCCATTCCACGGGTTTCAACTACCCAGGTTTAAGGTATTCTTCCTTCAGCTAAAACATGCATGTGGAACCTAGAGTATGATCAACCATGTGATCGGGAGACGTGTTCAAATATGTCTCAGTTTTCGTACCCTGGTACTCGGGTGCAACATTCCAGACGCTTTACTAACACCCTCCCGACTTGGAGAGTCAGTCCCTTTAACCTCCTGTTTGGCCCAGTTTGCAATTTCTGTGGAAGATGAACAGGAATAGCGAGAACCAATGAGAGACTAGCTGGAGGTGTCTGGACGGGCAAATTTAACTCTCATTTCCCACCAGGAAGAGGAATTAACCAAAGGCTCAGCGTGCCGTGACGGAACCAGATTAGGGCCTGAAGCCATCCTGCGGTGTTGCGGCCAGCTCAAAAGAAAGCGAGTTGAAGAAAGGAGCTCAGGGGCACTGTAATTCACAAACCTGCAGAGTTATAAATGACAGCTATCGTCCAAAAATATACTGAAGTAAGGCTGCCAAGAGGACTTGAAAGCGGGGCAATATTGCAGGAAACCGATTTCAGGAGGTAGACTGGAATTGCATTGAAAGCATAGGAAAAGAGGCAGAACGTCCACAATGATGCACTTGGCCAAAAAGGGCGTATGCGTTTTTTCCTGAATATATTCAGGAAAAAACGCATACGCCCTTTTTGGCCAACCAAGCAAGCTTGCAAAGGAAATCTGCACTACAATGAAGTCTCACTTCCCCCCGGTCAAAAGGGCCATCTGAAAAAAGTGTAAAATCCAGAACGGCAGGACAGGCCATGGAGAACTGGGAGCCTTGTTATGCTGATGGGCGGGATGTAAATTGCCAACAGACACTCGGGAGAAGTGTATGGTGTTTCCTGAAACATCTAAAAAACAAAGCAACAGAGCCTAGGGCACTTCCACTTATGGTCCTATAGCTTAGGGAAATTAAAATCAAAAAGACACAGCCACCCCAAAATTTGGGACGCCTCTGTTTACAAGAACCTCGTTTACAGTACAAGTTCAACATCGCAGAAAGTGAAAAATGGATAAAGAAGTTGTGGTATTTACTTACAAAGCAATATCACTCAGCAATGAAATCTATGTCATCAGGCCCTTAGCAGCACAATGAGTGGATTCAGGTATGATGATTCTAACTGAAATAAGTCACACAGAAAAAGAAACATCATAAGATATCAGTAATACACGGAATGTAAACTTGGCTACACAGGAACTGAATTACAGAACAGAACAGGGTCTCAAATTTAGAAAACCAACTTATGCTTGCTTAAGGGTAAAGGTGAGTTGGGGTGCTGCATAAAACCAGAGATTGAAATGAGCACAGATAAAGTTCCTTAAGCCAAATATGGAATAGACAAGAGCTACTCCTTGCTCAACGAAATGGACTCAACACCGCATATTAAATGCCTAAGAATGTACCTGACTAGTAAGTATCTTAAAACCTATGGATTGCTATGTCTCCGAAAGAGAATCAAGCATGTGTACAGGGGCATAAACGCAGCAGTGATAGGATTGGAGAGGTTCGGTGAGCAAATGAAGACCCTTTGAAGTCATATTGCATGGTACCCATTCCACGGGTTTCAACTACCCAGGTTTAAGGTATTCTTCCTTCAGCTAAAACATGCATGTGGAACCTAGAGTATGATCAACCATGTGATCGGGAGACGTGTTCAAATATGTCTCAGTTTTCGTACCCTGGTACTCGGGTGCAACATTCCAGACGCTTTACTAACACCCTCCCGACTTGGAGAGTCAGTCCCTTTAACCTCCTGTTTGGCCCAGTTTGCAATTTCTGCGGAAGATGAACAGGAATAGCGAGAACCAATGAGAGACTAGCTGGAGGTGTCTGGACGGGCAAATTTAACTCTCATTTCCCACCAGGAAGAGGAATTAACCAAAGGCTCAGCGTGCCGTGACGGAACCAGATTAGGGCCTGAAGCCATCCTGCGGTGTTGCGGCCAGCTCAAAAGAAAGCGAGTTGAAGAAAGGAGCTCAGGGGCACTGTAATTCACAAACCTGCAGAGTTATAAATGACAGCTATCGTCCAAAAATATACTGAAGTAAGGCTGCCAAGAGGACTTGAAAGCGGGGCAGAATTGCAGGAAACCGATTTCAGGAGGTAGACTGGAATTGCATTGAAAGCATAGGAAAAGAGGCAGAACGTCCACAATGATGCACTTGGCCAAAAAGAGCGTATGCGTTTTTTCCTGAATATATTCAGGAAAAAACGCATACGCCCTTTTTGGCCAACCAAGCAAGCTTGCAAAGGAAATCTGCACTACAATGAAGTCTCACTTCCCCCCGGTCAAAAGGGCCATCTGAAAAAAGTGTAAAATCCAGAAAGGCAGGACAGGCCATGGAGAACTGGGAGCCTTGTTATGCTGATGGGCGGGATGTAAATTGCCAACAGACACTCGGGAGAAGTGTATGGTGTTTCCTGAAACATCTAAAAAACAAAGCAACAGAGCCTAGGGCACTTCCACTTATGGTCCTATAGCTTAGGGAAATTAAAATCAAAAAGACACAGCCACCCCAAAGTTTGGGACGCCTCTGTTTACAAGAACCTCGTTTACAGTACAAGTTCAACATCGCAGAAAGTGAAAAATGGATAAAGAAGTTGTGGTATTTACTTACAAAGCAATATCACTCAGCAATGAAATCTATGTCATCAGGCCCTTAGCAGCACAATGAGTGGATTCAGGTATGATGATTCTAACTGAAATAAGTCACACAGAAAAAGAAACATCATAAGATATCAGTAATACACGGAATGTAAACTTGGCTACACAGGAACTGAATTACAGAACAGAACAGGGTCTCAAATTTAGAAAACCAACTTATGCTTGCTTAAGGGGAAAGGTGAGTTGGGGTGCTGCATAAAACCAGAGATTGAAATGAGCACAGATAAAGTTCCTTAAGCCAAATATGGAATAGACAAGAGCTACTCCTTGCTCAACGAAATGGACTCAACACCGCATATTAAATGCCTAAGAATGTACCTGACTAGTAAGTATCTTAAAACCTATGGATTGCTATGTCTCCGAAAGAGAATCAAGCATGTGTACAGGGGCATAAACGCAGCAGTGAAGGGATTGGAGAGGTTCGGTGAGCAAATGAAGACCCTTTGAAGTCATATTGCATGGTACCCATTCCACGGGTTTCAACTACCCAGGTTTAAGGTATTCTTCCTTCAGCTAAAACATGCATGTGGAACCTAGAGTATGATCAACCATGTGATCGGGAGACGTGTTCAAATATGTCTCAGTTTTCGTACCCTGGTACTCGGGTGCAACATTCCAGACGCTTTACTAACACCCTCCCGACTTGGAGAGTCAGTCCCTTTAACCTCCTGTTTGGCCCAGTTTGCAATTTCTGCGGAAGATGAACAGGAATAGCGAGAACCAATGAGAGACTAGCTGGAGGTGTCTGGACGGGCAAATTTAACTCTCATTTCCCACCAGGAAGAGGAATTAACCAAAGGCTCAGCGTGTCGTGACGGAACCAGATTAGGGCCTGAAGCCATCCTGCGGTGTTGCGGCCAGCTCAAAAGAAAGCGAGTTGAAGAAAGGAGCTCAGGGGCACTGTAATTCACAAACCTGCAGAGTTATAAATGACAGCTATCGTCCAAAAATATACTGAAGTAAGGCTGCCAAGAGGACTTGAAAGCAGGGCAGAATTGCAGGAAACCGATTTCAGGAGGTAGACTGGAATTGCATTGAAAGCATAGGAAAAGAGGCAGAACGTCCACAATGATGCACTTGGCCAAAAAGGGCGTATGCGTTTTTTCCTGAATATATTCAGGAAAAAACGCATACGCCCTTTTTGGCCAACCAAGCAAGCTTGCAAAGGAAATCTGCACTACAATGAAATCTCACTTCCCCCCGGTCAAAAGGGCCATCTGAAAAAAGTGTAAAATCCAGAAAGGCAGGACAGGCCATGGAGAACTGGGAGCCTTGTTATGCTGATGGGCGGGATGTAAATTGCCAACAGACACTCGGGAGAAGTGTATGGTGTTTCCTGAAACATCTAAAAAACAAAGCAACAGAGCCTAGGGCACTTCCACTTATGGTCCTATAGCTTAGGGAAATTAAAATCAAAAAGACACAGCCACCCCAAAGTTTGGGACGCCTCTGTTTACAAGAACCTCGTTTACAGTACAAGTTCAACATGGCAGAAAGTGAAAAATGGATAAAGAAGTTGTGGTATTTACTTACAAAGCAATATCACTCAGCAATGAAATCTATGTCATCAGGCCCTTAGCAGCACAATGAGTGGATTCAGGTATGATGATTCTAACTGAAATAAGTCACACAGAAAAAGAAACATCATAAGATATCAGTAATACACGGAATGTAAACTTGGCTACACAGGAACTGAATTACAGAACAGAACAGGGTCTCAAATTTAGAAAACCAACTTATGCTTGCTTAAGGGGAAAGGTGAGTTGGGGTGCTGCATAAAACCAGAGATTGAAATGAGCACAGATAAAGTTCCTTAAGCCAAATATGGAATAGACAAGAGCTACTCCTTGCTCAACGAAATGGACTCAAAACCGCATATTAAACGCCTAAGAATGTACCTGACTAGTAAGTATCTTAAAACCTATGGATTGCTATGTCTCCGAAAGAGAATCAAGCATGTGTACAGGGGCATAAACGCAGCAGTGAAGGGATTGGAGAGGTTCGGTGAGCAAATGAAGACCCTTTGAAGTCATATTGCATGGTACCCATTCCACGGGTTTCAACTACCCAGGTTTAAGGTATTCTTCCTTCAGCTAAAACATGCATGTGGAACCTAGAGTATGATCAACCATGTGATCGGGAGACGTGTTCAAATATGTCTCAGTTTTCGTACCCTGGTACTCGGGTGCAACATTCCAGACGCTTTACTAACACCCTCCCGACTTGGAGAGTCAGTCCCTTTAACCTCCTGTTTGGCCCAGTTTGCAATTTCTGCGGAAGATGAACAGGAATAGCGAGAACCAATGAGAGACTAGCTGGAGGTGTCTGGACGGGCAAATTTAACTCTCATTTCCCACCAGGAAGAGGAATTAACCAAAGGCTCAGCGTGCCGTGACGGAACCAGATTAGGGCCTGAAGCCATCCTGCGGTGTTGCGGCCAGCTCAAAAGAAAGCGAGTTGAAGAAAGGAGCTCAGGGGCACTGTAATTCACAAACCTGCAGAGTTATAAATGACAGCTATCGTCCAAAAATATACTGAAGTAAGGCTGCCAAGAGGACTTGAAAGCGGGGCAGAATTGCAGGAAACCGATTTCAGGAGGTAGACTGGAATTGCATTGAAAGCATAGGAAAAGAGGCAGAACGTCCACAATGATGCACTTGGCCAAAAAGGGCGTATGCGTTTTTTCCTGAATATATTCAGGAAAAAACGCATACGCCCTTTTTGGCCAACCAAGCAAGCTTGCAAAGGAAATCTGCACTACAATGAAATCTCACTTCCCCCCGGTCAAAAGGGCCATCTGAAAAAAGTGTAAAATCCAGAAAGGCAGGACAGGCCATGGAGAACTGGGAGCCTTGTTATGCTGATGGGCGGGATGTAAATTGCCAACAGACACTCGGGAGAAGTGTATGGTGTTTCCTGAAACATCTAAAAAACAAAGCAACAGAGCCTAGGGCACTTCCACTTATGGTCCTATAGCTTAGGGAAATTAAAATCAAAAAGACACAGCCACCCCAATGTTTGGGACGCCTCTGTTTACAAGAACCTCGTTTACAGTACAAGTTCAACATCGCAGAAAGTGAAAAATGGATAAAGAAGTTGTGGTATTTACTTACAAAGCAATATCACTCAGCAATGAAATCTATGTCATCAGGCCCTTAGCAGCACAATGAGTGGATTCAGGTATGATGATTCTAACTGAAATAAGTCACACAGAAAAAGAAACATCATAAGATATCAGTAATACACGGAATGTAAACTTGGCTACACAGGAACTGAATTACAGAACAGAACAGGGTCTCAAATTTAGAAAACCAACTTATGCTTGCTTAAGGGTAAAGGTGAGTTGGGGTGCTGCATAAAACCAGAGATTGAAATGAGCACAGATAAAGTTCCTTAAGCCAAATATGGAATAGACAAGAGCTACTCCTTGCTCAACGAAATGGACTCAACACCGCATATTAAACGCCTAAGAATGTACCTGACTAGTAAGTATCTTAAAACCTATGGATTGCTATGTCTCCGAAAGAGAATCAAGCATGTGTACAGGGACATAAACGCAGCAGTGATAGGATTGGAGAGGTTCGGTGAGCAAATGAAGACCCTTTGAAGTCATATTGCATGGTACCCATTCCACGGGTTTCAACTACCCAGGTTTAAGGTATTCTTCCTTCAGCTAAAACATGCATGTGGAACCTAGAGTATGATCAACCATGTGATCGGGAGACGTGTTCAAATATGTCTCAGTTTTCGTACCCTGGTACTCGGGTGCAACATTCCAGACGCTTTACTAACACCCTCCCGACTTGGAGAGTCAGTCCCTTTAACCTCCTGTTTGGCCCAGTTTGCAATTTCTGCGGAAGATGAACAGGAATAGCGAGAACCAATGAGAGACTAGCTGGAGGTGTCTGGACGGGCAAATTTAACTCTCATTTCCCACCAGGAAGAGGAATTAACCAAAGGCTCAGCGTGCCGTGCCGGAACCAGATTAGGGCCTGAAGCCATCCTGCGGTGTTGCGGCCAGCTCAAAAGAAAGCGAGTTGAAGAAAGGAGCTCAGGGGCACTGTAATTCACAAACCTGCAGAGTTATAAATGACAGCTATCGTCCAAAAATATACTGAAGTAAGGCTGCCAAGAGGACTTGAAAGCGGGGCAGAATTGCAGGAAACCGATTTCAGGAGGCAGACTGGAATTGCATTGAAAGCATAGGAAAAGAGGCAGAACGTCCACAATGATGCACTTGGCCAAAAAGGGCGTATGCGTTTTTTCCTGAATATATTCAGGAAAAAACGCATACGCCCTTTTTGGCCAACCAAGCAAGCTTGCAAAGGAAATCTGCACTACAATGAAGTCTCACTTCCCCCCGGTCAAAAGGGCCATCTGAAAAAAGTGTAAAATCCAGAAAGGCAGGACAGGCCATGGAGAACTGGGAGCCTTGTTATGCTGATGGGCGGGATGTAAATTGCCAACAGACACTCGGGAGAAGTGTATGGTGTTTCCTGAAACATCTAAAAAACAAAGCAACAGAGCCTAGGGCACTTCCACTTATGGTCCTATAGCTTAGGGAAATTAAAATCAAAAAGACACAGCCACCCCAAAGTTTGGGACGCCTCTGTTTACAAGAACCTCGTTTACAGTACAAGTTCAACATCGCAGAAAGTGAAAAATGGATAAAGAAGTTGTGGTATTTACTTACAAAGCAATATCACTCAGCAATGAAATCTATGTCATCAGGCCCTTAGCAGCACAATGAGTGGATTCAGGTATGATGATTCTAACTGAAATAAGTCACACAGAAAAAGAAACATCATAAGATATCAGTAATACACGGAATGTAAACTTGGCTACACAGGAACTGAATTACAGAACAGAACAGGGTCTCAAATTTAGAAAACCAACTTATGCTTGCTTAAGGGGAAAGGTGAGTTGGGGTGCTGCATAAAACCAGAGATTGAAATGAGCACAGATAAAGTTCCTTAAGCCAAATATGGAATAGACAAGAGCTACTCCTTGCTCAACGAAATGGACTCAACACCGCATATTAAACGCCTAAGAATGTACCTGACTAGTAAGTATCTTAAAACCTATGGATTGCTATGTCTCCGAAAGAGAATCAAGCATGTGTACAGGGGCATAAACGCAGCAGTGAAGGGATTGGAGAGGTTCGGTGAGCAAATGAAGACCCTTTGAAGTCATATTGCATGGTACCCATTCCACGGGTTTCAACTACCCAGGTTTAAGGTATTCTTCCTTCAGCTAAAACATGCATGTGGAACCTAGAGTATGATCAACCATGTGATCGGGAGACGTGTTCAAATATGTCTCAGTTTTCGTACCCTGGTACTCGGGTGCAACATTCCAGACGCTTTACTAACACCCTCCCGACTTGGAGAGTCAGTCCCTTTAACCTCCTGTTTGGCCCAGTTTGCAATTTCTGCGGAAGATGAACAGGAATAGCGAGAACCAATGAGAGACTAGCTGGAGGTGTCTGGACGGGCAAATTTAACTCTCATTTCCCACCAGGAAGAGGAATTAACCAAAGGCTCAGCGTGCCGTGACGGAACCAGATTAGGGCCTGAAGCCATCCTGCGGTGTTGCGGCCAGCTCAAAAGAAAGCGAGTTGAAGAAAGGAGCTCAGGGGCACTGTAATTCACAAACCTGCAGAGTTATAAATGACAGCTATCGTCCAAAAATATACTGAAGTAAGGCTGCCAAGAGGACTTGAAAGCGGGGCAGAATTGCAGGAAACCGATTTCAGGAGGTAGACTGGAATTGCATTGAAAGCATAGGAAAAGAGGCAGAACGTCCACAATGATGCACTTGGCCAAAAAGGGCGTATGCGTTTTTTCCTGAATATATTCAGGAAAAAACGCATACGCCCTTTTTGGCCAACCAAGCAAGCTTGCAAAGGAAATCTGCACTACAATGAAATCTCACTTCCCCCCGGTCAAAAGGGCCATCTGAAAAAAGTGTAAAATCCAGAAAGGCAGGACAGGCCATGGAGAACTGGGAGCCTTGTTATGCTGATGGGCGGGATGTAAATTGCCAACAGACACTCGGGAGAAGTGTATGGTGTTTCCTGAAACATCTAAAAAACAAAGCAACAGAGCCTAGGGCACTTCCACTTATGGTCCTATAGCTTAGGGAAATTAAAATCAAAAAGACACAGCCACCCCAATGTTTGGGACGCCTCTGTTTACAAGAACCTCGTTTACAGTACAAGTTCAACATCGCAGAAAGTGAAAAATGGATAAAGAAGTTGTGGTATTTACTTACAAAGCAATATCACTCAGCAATGAAATCTATGTCATCAGGCCCTTAGCAGCACAATGAGTGGATTCAGGTATGATGATTCTAACTGAAATAAGTCACACAGAAAAAGAAACATCATAAGATATCAGTAATACACGGAATGTAAACTTGGCTACACAGGAACTGAATTACAGAACAGAACAGGGTCTCAAATTTAGAAAACCAACTTATGCTTGCTTAAGGGTAAAGGTGAGTTGGGGTGCTGCATAAAACCAGAGATTGAAATGAGCACAGATAAAGTTCCTTAAGCCAAATATGGAATAGACAAGAGCTACTCCTTGCTCAACGAAATGGACTCAACACCGCATATTAAACGCCTAAGAATGTACCTGACTAGGAAGTATCTTAAAACCTATGGATTGCTATGTCTCCGAAAGAGAATCAAGCATGTGTACAGGGGCATAAACGCAGCAGTGATAGGATTGGAGAGGTTCGGTGAGCAAATGAAGACCCTTTGAAGTCATATTGCATGGTACCCATTCCACGGGTTTCAACTACCCAGGTTTAAGGTATTCTTCCTTCAGCTAAAACATGCATGTGGAACCTAGAGTATGATCAACCATGTGATCGGGAGACGTGTTCAAATATGTCTCAGTTTTCGTACCCTGGTACTCGGGTGCAACATTCCAGACGCTTTACTAACACCCTCCCGACTTGGAGAGTCAGTCCCTTTAACCTCCTGTTTGGCCCAGTTTGCAATTTCTGCGGAAGATGAACAGGAATAGCGAGAACCAATGAGAGACTAGCTGGAGGTGTCTGGACGGGCAAATTTAACTCTCATTTCCCACCAGGAAGAGGAATTAACCAAAGGCTCAGCGTGCCGTGCCGGAACCAGATTAGGGCCTGAAGCCATCCTGCGGTGTTGCGGCCAGCTCAAAAGAAAGCGAGTTGAAGAAAGGAGCTCAGGGGCACTGTAATTCACAAACCTGCAGAGTTATAAATGACAGCTATCGTCCAAAAATATACTGAAGTAAGGCTGCCAAGAGGACTTGAAAGCGGGGCAGAATTGCAGGAAACCGATTTCAGGAGGCAGACTGGAATTGCATTGAAAGCATAGGAAAAGAGGCAGAACGTCCACAATGATGCACTTGGCCAAAAAGGGCGTATGCGTTTTTTCCTGAATATATTCAGGAAAAAACGCATACGCCCTTTTTGGCCAACCAAGCAAGCTTGCAAAGGAAATCTGCACTACAATGAAGTCTCACTTCCCCCCGGTCAAAAGGGCCATCTGAAAAAAGTGTAAAATCCAGAAAGGCAGGACAGGCCATGGAGAACTGGGAGCCTTGTTATGCTGATGGGCGGGATGTAAATTGCCAACAGACACTCGGGAGAAGTGTATGGTGTTTCCTGAAACATCTAAAAAACAAAGCAACAGAGCCTAGGGCACTTCCACTTATGGTCCTATAGCTTAGGGAAATTAAAATCAAAAAGACACAGCCACCCCAAAGTTTGGGACGCCTCTGTTTACAAGAACCTCGTTTACAGTACAAGTTCAACATCGCAGAAAGTGAAAAATGGATAAAGAAGTTGTGGTATTTACTTACAAAGCAATATCACTCAGCAATGAAATCTATGTCATCAGGCCCTTAGCAGCACAATGAGTGGATTCAGGTATGATGATTCTAACTGAAATAAGTCACACAGAAAAAGAAACATCATAAGATATCAGTAATACACGGAATGTAAACTTGGCTACACAGGAACTGAATTACAGAACAGAACAGGGTCTCAAATTTAGAAAACCAACTTATGCTTGCTTAAGGGGAAAGGTGAGTTGGGGTGCTGCATAAAACCAGAGATTGAAATGAGCACAGATAAAGTTCCTTAAGCCAAATATGGAATAGACAAGAGCTACTCCTTGCTCAACGAAATGGACTCAACACCGCATATTAAACGCCTAAGAATGTACCTGACTAGTAAGTATCTTAAAACCTATGGATTGCTATGTCTCCGAAAGAGAATCAAGCATGTGTACAGGGGCATAAACGCAGCAGTGATAGGATTGGAGAGGTTCGGTGAGCAAATGAAGACCCTTTGAAGTCATATTGCATGGTACCCATTCCACGGGTTTCAACTACCCAGGTTTAAGGTATTCTTCCTTCAGCTAAAACATGCATGTGGAACCTAGAGTATGATCAACCATGTGATCGGGAGACGTGTTCAAATATGTCTCAGTTTTCGTACCCTGGTACTCGGGTGCAACATTCCAGACGCTTTACTAACACCCTCCCGACTTGGAGAGTCAGTCCCTTTAACCTCCTGTTTGGCCCAGTTTGCAATTTCTGCGGAAGATGAACAGGAATAGCGAGAACCAATGAGAGACTAGCTGGAGGTGTCTGGACGGGCAAATTTAACTCTCATTTCCCACCAGGAAGAGGAATTAACCAAAGGCTCAGCGTGCCGTGACGGAACCAGATTAGGGCCTGAAGCCATCCTGCGGTGTTGCGGCCAGCTCAAAAGAAAGCGAGTTGAAGAAAGGAGCTCAGGGGCACTGTAATTCACAAACCTGCAGAGTTATAAATGACAGCTATCGTCCAAAAATATACTGAAGTAAGGCTGCCAAGAGGACTTGAAAGCGGGGCAGAATTGCAGGAAACCGATTTCAGGAGGTAGACTGGAATTGCATTGAAAGCATAGGAAAAGAGGCAGAACGTCCACAATGATGCACTTGGCCAAAAAGGGCGTATGCGTTTTTTCCTGAATATATTCAGGAAAAAACGCATACGCCCTTTTTGGCCAACCAAGCAAGCTTGCAAAGGAAATCTGCACTACAATGAAGTCTCACTTCCCCCCGGTCAAAAGGGCCATCTGAAAAAAGTGTAAAATCCAGAACGGCAGGACAGGCCATGGAGAACTGGGAGCCTTGTTATGCTGATGGGCGGGATGTAAATTGCCAACAGACACTCGGGAGAAGTGTATGGTGTTTCCTGAAACATCTAAAAAACAAAGCAACAGAGCCTAGGGCACTTCCACTTATGGTCCTATAGTTTAGGGAAATTAAAATCAAAAAGACACAGCCACCCCAAAGTTTGGGACGCCTCTGTTTACAAGAACCTCGTTTACAGTACAAGTTCAACATCGCAGAAAGTGAAAAATGGATAAAGAAGTTGTGGTATTTACTTACAAAGCAATATCACTCAGCAATGAAATCTATGTCATCAGGCCCTTAGCAGCACAATGAGTGGATTCAGGTATGATGATTCTAACTGAAATAAGTCACACAGAAAAAGAAACATCATAAGATATCAGTAATACACGGAATGTAAACTTGGCTACACAGGAACTGAATTACAGAACAGAACAGGGTCTCAAATTTAGAAAACCAACTTATGCTTGCTTAAGGGTAAAGGTGAGTTGGGGTGCTGCATAAAACCAGAGATTGAAATGAGCACAGATAAAGTTCCTTAAGCCAAATATGGAATAGACAAGAGCTACTCCTTGCTCAACGAAATGGACTCAACACCGCATATTAAACGCCTAAGAATGTACCTGACTAGGAAGTATCTTAAAACCTATGGATTGCTATGTCTCCGAAAGAGAATCAAGCATGTGTACAGGGGCATAAACGCAGCAGTGATAGGATTGGAGAGGTTCGGTGAGCAAATGAAGACCCTTTGAAGTCATATTGCATGGTACCCATTCCACGGGTTTCAACTACCCAGGTTTAAGGTATTCTTCCTTCAGCTAAAACATGCATGTGGAACCTAGAGTATGATCAACCATGTGATCGGGAGACGTGTTCAAATATGTCTCAGTTTTCGTACCCTGGTACTCGGGTGCAACATTCCAGACGCTTTACTAACACCCTCCCGACTTGGAGAGTCAGTCCCTTTAACCTCCTGTTTGGCCCAGTTTGCAATTTCTGCGGAAGATGAACAGGAATAGCGAGAACCAATGAGAGACTAGCTGGAGGTGTCTGGACGGGCAAATTTAACTCTCATTTCCCACCAGGAAGAGGAATTAACCAAAGGCTCAGCGTGTCGTGACGGAACCAGATTAGGGCCTGAAGCCATCCTGCGGTGTTGCGGCCAGCTCAAAAGAAAGCGAGTTGAAGAAAGGAGCTCAGGGGCACTGTAATTCACAAACCTGCAGAGTTATAAATGACAGCTATCGTCCAAAAATATACTGAAGTAAGGCTGCCAAGAGGACTTGAAAGCGGGGCAGAATTGCAGGAAACCGATTTCAGGAGGTAGACTGGAATTGCATTGAAAGCATAGGAAAAGAGGCAGAACGTCCACAATGATGCACTTGGCCAAAAAGGGCGTATGCGTTTTTTCCTGAATATATTCAGGAAAAAACGCATACGCCCTTTTTGGCCAACCAAGCAAGCTTGCAAAGGAAATCTGCACTACAATGAAGTCTCACTTCCCCCCGGTCAAAAGGGCCATCTGAAAAAAGTGTAAAATCCAGAAAGGCAGGACAGGCCATGGAGAACTGGGAGCCTTGTTATGCTGATGGGCGGGATGTAAATTGCCAACAGACACTCGGGAGAAGTGTATGGTGTTTCCTGAAACATCTAAAAAACAAAGCAACAGAGCCTAGGGCACTTCCACTTATGGTCCTATAGCTTAGGGAAATTAAAATCAAAAAGACACAGCCACCCCAAAGTTTGGGACGCCTCTGTTTACAAGAACCTCGTTTACAGTACAAGTTCAACATCGCAGAAAGTGAAAAATGGATAAAGAAGTTGTGGTATTTACTTACAAAGCAATATCACTCAGCAATGAAATCTATGTCATCAGGCCCTTAGCAGCACAATGAGTGGATTCAGGTATGATGATTCTAACTGAAATAAGTCACACAGAAAAAGAAACATCATAAGATATCAGTAATACACGGAATGTAAACTTGGCTACACAGGAACTGAATTACAGAACAGAACAGGGTCTCAAATTTAGAAAACCAACTTATGCTTGCTTAAGGGGAAAGGTGAGTTGGGGTGCTGCATAAAACCAGAGATTGAAATGAGCACAGATAAAGTTCCTTAAGCCAAATATGGAATAGACAAGAGCTACTCCTTGCTCAACGAAATGGACTCAACACCGCATATTAAACGCCTAAGAATGTACCTGACTAGTAAGTATCTTAAAACCTATGGATTGCTATGTCTCCGAAAGAGAATCAAGCATGTGTACAGGGGCATAAACGCAGCAGTGATAGGATTGGAGAGGTTCGGTGAGCAAATGAAGACCCTTTGAAGTCATATTGCATGGTACCCATTCCACGGGTTTCAACTACCCAGGTTTAAGGTATTCTTCCTTCAGCTAAAACATGCATGTGGAACCTAGAGTATGATCAACCATGTGATCGGGAGACGTGTTCAAATATGTCTCAGTTTTCGTACCCTGGTACTCGGGTGCAACATTCCAGACGCTTTACTAACACCCTCCCGACTTGGAGAGTCAGTCCCTTTAACCTCCTGTTTGGCCCAGTTTGCAATTTCTGCGGAAGATGAACAGGAATAGCGAGAACCAATGAGAGACTAGCTGGAAGGTGTCTGGACGGGCAAATTTAACTCTCATTTCCCACGAGGAAGAGGAATTAACCAAAGGCTCAGTGTGCCGTGCCGGAACCAGATTAGGGCCTGAAGCCATCCTGCGGTGTTGCGGCCAGCTCAAAAGAAAGCGAGTTGAAGAAAGGAGCTCAGGGGCACTGTAATTCACAAACCTGCAGAGTTATAAATGACAGCTATCGTCCAAAAATATACTGAAGTAAGGCTGCCAAGAGGACTTGAAAGCGGGGCAGAATTGCAGGAAACCGATTTCAGGAGGTAGACTGGAATTGCATTGAAAGCATAGGAAAAGAGGCAGAACGTCCACAATGATGCACTTGGCCAAAAAGGGCGTATGCGTTTTTTCCTGAATATATTCAGGAAAAAACGCATATGCCCTTTTTGGCCAACCAAGCAAGCTTGCAAAGGAAATCTGCACTACAATGAAATCTCACTTCCCCCCGGTCAAAAGGGCCATCTGAAAAAAGTGTAAAATCCAGAAAGGCAGGACAGGCCATGGAGAACTGGGAGCCTTGTTATGCTGATGGGCGGGATGTAAATTGCCAACAGACACTCGGGAGAAGTGTATGGTGTTTCCTGAAACATCTAAAAAACAAAGCAACAGAGCCTAGGGCACTTCCACTTATGGTCCTATAGCTTAGGGAAATTAAAATCAAAAAGACACAGCCACCCCAAAGTTTGGGACGCCTCTGTTTACAAGAACCTCGTTTACAGTACAAGTTCAACATCGCAGAAAGTGAAAAATGGATAAAGAAGTTGTGGTATTTACTTACAAAGCAATATCACTCAGCAATGAAATCTATGTCATCAGGCCCTTAGCAGCACAATGAGTGGATTCAGGTATGATGATTCTAACTGAAATAAGTCACACAGAAAAAGAAACATCATAAGATATCAGTAATACACGGAATGTAAACTTGGCTACACAGGAACTGAATTACAGAACAGAACAGGGTCTCAAATTTAGAAAACCAACTTATGCTTGCTTAAGGGTAAAGGTGAGTTGGGGTGCTGCATAAAACCAGAGATTGAAATGAGCACAGATAAAGTTCCTTAAGCCAAATATGGAATAGACAAGAGCTACTCCTTGCTCAACGAAATGGACTCAACACCGCATATTAAACGCCTAAGAATGTACCTGACTAGTAAGTATCTTAAAACCTATGGATTGCTATGTCTCCGAAAGAGAATCAAGCATGTGTACAGGGGCATAAACGCAGCAGTGATAGGATTGGAGAGGTTCGGTGAGCAAATGAAGACCCTTTGAAGTCATATTGCATGGTACCCATTCCACGGGTTTCAACTACCCAGGTTTAAGGTATTCTTCCTTCAGCTAAAACATGCATGTGGAACCTAGAGTATGATCAACCATGTGATCGGGAGACGTGTTCAAATATGTCTCAGTTTTCGTACCCTGGTACTCGGGTGCAACATTCCAGACGCTTTACTAACACCCTCCCGACTTGGAGAGTCAGTCCCTTTAACCTCCTGTTTGGCCCAGTTTGCAATTTCTGCGGAAGATGAACAGGAATAGCGAGAACCAATGAGAGACTAGCTGGAAGGTGTCTGGACGGGCAAATTTAACTCTCATTTCCCACGAGGAAGAGGAATTAACCAAAGGCTCAGCGTGCCGTGCCGGAACCAGATTAGGGCCTGAAGCCATCCTGCGGTGTTGCGGCCAGCTCAAAAGAAAGCGAGTTGAAGAAAGGAGCTCAGGGGCACTGTAATTCACAAACCTGCAGAGTTATAAATGACAGCTATCGTCCAAAAATATACTGAAGTAAGGCTGCCAAGAGGACTTGAAAGCGGGGCAGAATTGCAGGAAACCGATTTCAGGAGGTAGACTGGAATTGCATTGAAAGCATAGGAAAAGAGGCAGAACGTCCACAATGATGCACTTGGCCAAAAAGGGCGTATGCGTTTTTTCCTGAATATATTCAGGAAAAAACGCATACGCCCTTTTTGGCCAACCAAGCAAGCTTGCAAAGGAAATCTGCACTACAATGAAATCTCACTTCCCCCCGGTCAAAAGGGCCATCTGAAAAAAGTGTAAAATCCAGAAAGGCAGGACAGGCCATGGAGAACTGGGAGCCTTGTTATGCTGATGGGCGGGATGTAAATTGCCAACAGACACTCGGGAGAAGTGTATGGTGTTTCCTGAAACATCTAAAAAACAAAGCAACAGAGCCTAGGGCACTTCCACTTATGGTCCTATAGCTTAGGGAAATTAAACTCAAAAAGACACAGCCACCCCAAAGTTTGGGACGCCTCTGTTTACAAGAACCTCGTTTACAGTACAAGTTCAACATCGCAGAAAGTGAAAAATGGATAAAGAAGTTGTGGTATTTACTTACAAAGCAATATCACTCAGCAATGAAATCTATGTCATCAGGCCCTTAGCAGCACAATGAGTGGATTCAGGTATGATGATTCTAACTGAAATAAGTCACACAGAAAAAGAAACATCATAAGATATCAGTAATACACGGAATGTAAACTTGGCTACACAGGAACTGAATTACAGAACAGAACAGGGTCTCAAATTTAGAAAACCAACTTATGCTTGCTTAAGGGGAAAGGTGAGTTGGGGTGCTGCATAAAACCAGAGATTGAAATGAGCACAGATAAAGTTCCTTAAGCCAAATATGGAATAGACAAGAGCTACTCCTTGCTCAACGAAATGGACTCAACACCGCATATTAAACGCCTAAGAATGTACCTGACTAGTAAGTATCTTAAAACCTATGGATTGCTATGTCTCCGAAAGAGAATCAAGCATGTGTACAGGGGCATAAACGCAGCAGTGATAGGATTGGAGAGGTTCGGTGAGCAAATGAAGACCCTTTGAAGTCATATTGCATGGTACCCATTCCACGGGTTTCAACTACCCAGGTTTAAGGTATTCTTCCTTCAGCTAAAACATGCATGTGGAACCTAGAGTATGATCAACCATGTGATCGGGAGACGTGTTCAAATATGTCTCAGTTTTCGTACCCTGGTACTCGGGTGCAACATTCCAGACGCTTTACTAACACCCTCCCGACTTGGAGAGTCAGTCCCTTTAACCTCCTGTTTGGCCCAGTTTGCAATTTCTGCGGAAGATGAACAGGAATAGCGAGAACCAATGAGAGACTAGCTGGAGGTGTCTGGACGGGCAAATTTAACTCTCATTTCCCACCAGGAAGAGGAATTAACCAAAGGCTCAGCGTGCCGTGACGGAACCAGATTAGGGCCTGAAGCCATCCTGCGGTGTTGCGGCCAGCTCAAAAGAAAGCGAGTTGAAGAAAGGAGCTCAGGGGCACTGTAATTCACAAACCTGCAGAGTTATAAATGACAGCTATCGTCCAAAAATATACTGAAGTAAGGCTGCCAAGAGGACTTGAAAGCGGGGCAGAATTGCAGGAAACCGATTTCAGGAGGTAGACTGGAATTGCATTGAAAGCATAGGAAAAGAGGCAGAACGTCCACAATGATGCACTTGGCCAAAAAGGGCGTATGCGTTTTTTCCTGAATATATTCAGGAAAAAACGCATACGCACTTTTTGGCCAACCAAGCAAGCTTGCAAAGGAAATCTGCACTACAATGAAGTCTCACTTCCCCCCGGTCAAAAGGGCCATCTGAAAAAAGTGTAAAATCCAGAAAGGCAGGACAGGCCATGGAGAACTGGGAGCCTTGTTATGCTGATGGGCGGGATGTAAATTGCCAACAGACACTCGGGAGAAGTGTATGGTGTTTCCTGAAACATCTAAAAAACAAAGCAACAGAGCCTAGGGCACTTCCACTTATGGTCCTATAGCTTAGGGAAATTAAAATCAAAAAGACACAGCCACCCCAAAGTTTGGGACGCCTCTGTTTACAAGAACCTCGTTTACAGTACAAGTTCAACATCGCAGAAAGTGAAAAATGGATAAAGAAGTTGTGGTATTTACTTACAAAGCAATATCACTCAGCAATGAAATCTATGTCATCAGGCCCTTAGCAGCACAATGAGTGGATTCAGGTATGATGATTCTAACTGAAATAAGTCACACAGAAAAAGAAACATCATAAGATATCAGTAATACACGGAATGTAAACTTGGCTACACAGGAACTGAATTACAGAACAGAACAGGGTCTCAAATTTAGAAAACCAACTTATGCTTGCTTAAGGGGAAAGGTGAGTTGGGGTGCTGCATAAAACCAGAGATTGAAATGAGCACAGATAAAGTTCCTTAAGCCAAATATGGAATAGACAAGAGCTACTCCTTGCTCAACGAAATGGACTCAACACCGCATATTAAACGCCTAAGAATGTACCTGACTAGTAAGTATCTTAAAACCTATGGATTGCTATGTCTCCGAAAGAGAATCAAGCATGTGTACAGGGGCATAAACGCAGCAGTGATAGGATTGGAGAGGTTCGGTGAGCAAATGAAGACCCTTTGAAGTCATATTGCATGGTACCCATTCCACGGGTTTCAACTACCCAGGTTTAAGGTATTCTTCCTTCAGCTAAAACATGCATGTGGAACCTAGAGTATGATCAACCATGTGATCGGGAGACGTGTTCAAATATGTCTCAGTTTTCGTACCCTGGTACTCGGGTGCAACATTCCAGACGCTTTACTAACACCCTCCCGACTTGGAGAGTCAGTCCCTTTAACCTCCTGTTTGGCCCAGTTTGCAATTTCTGCGGAAGATGAACAGGAATAGCGAGAACCAATGAGAGACTAGCTGGAGGTGTCTGGATGGGCAAATTTAACTCTCATTTCCCACCAGGAAGAGGAATTAACCAAAGGCTCAGCGTGCCGTGACGGAACCAGATTAGGGCCTGAAGCCATCCTGCGGTGTTGCGGCCAGCTCAAAAGAAAGCGAGTTGAAGAAAGGAGCTCAGGGGCACTGTAATTCACAAACCTGCAGAGTTATAAATGACAGCTATCGTCCAAAAATATACTGAAGTAAGGCTGCCAAGAGGACTTGAAAGCGGGGCAGAATTGCAGGAAACCGATTTCAGGAGGTAGACTGGAATTGCATTGAAAGCATAGGAAAAGAGGCAGAACGTCCACAATGATGCACTTGGCCAAAAAGGGCGTATGCGTTTTTTCCTGAATATATTCAGGAAAAAATGCATACGCCCTTTTTGGCCAACCAAGCAAGCTTGCAAAGGAAATCTGCACTACAATGAAGTCTCACTTCCCCCCGGTCAAAAGCGCCATCTGAAAAAAGTGTAAAATCCAGAAAGGCAGGACAGGCCATGGAGAACTGGGAGCCTTGTTATGCTGATGGGCGGGATGTAAATTGCCAACAGACACTCGGGAGAAGTGTATGGTGTTTCCTGAAACATCTAAAAAACAAAGCAACAGAGCCTAGGGCACTTCCACTTATGGTCCTATAGCTTAGGGAAATTAAAATCAAAAAGACACAGCCACCCCAAAGTTTGGGACGCCTCTGTTTACAAGAACCTCGTTTACAGTACAAGTTCAACATCGCAGAAAGTGAAAAATGGATAAAGAAGTTGTGGTATTTACTTACAAAGCAATATCACTCAGCAATGAAATCTATGTCATCAGGCCCTTAGCAGCACAATGAGTGGATTCAGGTATGATGATTCTAACTGAAATAAGTCACACAGAAAAAGAAACATCATAAGATATCAGTAATACACGGAATGTAAACTTGGATACACAGGAACTGAATTACAGAACAGAACAGGGTCTCAAATTTAGAAAACCAACTTATGCTTGCTTAAGGGGAAAGGTGAGTTGGGGTGCTGCATAAAACCAGAGATTGAAATGAGCACAGATAAAGTTCCTTAAGCCAAATATGGAATAGACAAGAGCTACTCCTTGCTCAACGAAATGGACTCAACACCGCATATTAAACGCCTAAGAATGTACCTGACTAGTAAGTATCTTAAAACCTATGGATTGCTATGTCTCCGAAAGAGAATCAAGCATGTGTACAGGGGCATAAACGCAGCAGTGATAGGATTGGAGAGGTTCGGTGAGCAAATGAAGACCCTTTGAAGTCATATTGCATGGTACCCATTCCACGGGTTTCAACTACCCAGGTTTAAGGTATTCTTCCTTCAGCTAAAACATGCATGTGGAACCTAGAGTATGATCAACCATGTGATCGGGAGACGTGTTCAAATATGTCTCAGTTTTCGTACCCTGGTACTCGGGTGCAACATTCCAGACGCTTTACTAACACCCTCCCGACTTGGAGAGTCAGTCCCTTTAACCTCCTGTTTGGCCCAGTTTGCAATTTCTGCGGAAGATGAACAGGAATAGCGAGAACCAATGAGAGACTAGCTGGAGGTGTCTGGACGGGCAAATTTAACTCTCATTTCCCACCAGGAAGAGGAATTAACCAAAGGCTCAGCGTGCCGTGCCGGAACCAGATTAGGGCCTGAAGCCATCCTGCGGTGTTGCGGCCAGCTCAAAAGAAAGCGAGTTGAAGAAAGGAGCTCAGGGGCACTGTAATTCACAAACCTGCAGAGTTATAAATGACAGCTATCGTCCAAAAATATACTGAAGTAAGGCTGCCAAGAGGACTTGAAAGCGGGGCAGAATTGCAGGAAACCGATTTCAGGAGGTAGACTGGAATTGCATTGAAAGCATAGGAAAAGAGGCAGAACGTCCACAATGATGCACTTGGCCAAAAAGGGCGTATGCGTTTTTTCCTGAATATATTCAGGAAAAAACGCATACGCCCTTTTTGGCCAACCAAGCAAGCTTGCAAAGGAAATCTGCACTACAATGAAGTCTCACTTCCCCCCGGTCAAAAGGGCCATCTGAAAAAAGTGTAAAATCCAGAAAGGCAGGTCAGGCCATGGAGAACTGGGAGCCTTGTTATGCTGATGGGCGGGATGTAAATTGCCAACAGACACTCGGGAGAAGTGTATGGTGTTTCCTGAAACATTTAAAAAACAAAGCAACAGAGCCTAGGGCACTTCCACTTATGGTCCTATAGCTTAGGGAAATTAAAATCAAAAAGACACAGCCACCCCAAAGTTTGGGACGCCTCTGTTTACAAGAACCTCGTTTACCATACAAGTTCAATATCACAGAAAGTGAAAAATGGATAAAGAATTTGTGGTAGTTACGTACAATGCAGTATCACTCAGCAATGAAATCTATGTCATCAGGCCCGTAGCAGCATAATGAGTGGATTCAGGTACGATGATTCTAACTGAAACAAGTCACACCGAAAAAGAAACATCATAAGATATCACTAATACACGGAATGTAAACTTGGCTACACAGGAACTGAATTACAAAACAGAACACAGTCTCAAATTTAGAAAAGCAACTTATGCTTGCTTAAGGGGAAAGGTGAGTTGGGGTGCTGCATAAAACCAGAGATTGAAATGAGCACAGATAAAGTTCCTTAAGCCAAATATGGAGTAGACAAGAGCTACTCCTTGCTCAACGAAACGGACTCAACACCCCATATTAGACGCCTAAGAATGTACCTGACTAGTAAGTACCTTAAATCCTAGGTATTGCTATGTCTCCAAAAGAAAATCAAGCGAGTGTACAGGGGTATAAACGCAGAAGTGATAGGATGGGAGAGGTTCGGTGAGCAAATAAAGACACTTTGAAGTCATATTGCATGGTACCCCTTCCACGGGTCTCAACTCTCCAGGTTTAAGGTATTCTTCCTTCAGCTAAAACATGCATGTGGAACCCAGAGTATGATCAACCGTGTGAACGGGAGACGTGTTCAAATATGTCTCAGTTTTCCTCCCCTGGTATTCGGGTGCAACATTCCAGACGCTTTACTAACACTCTCCCCCCTTGGAGAGTCAGCGCCTTTAACCTCCTGTTTGGCCCAGTTTGCAATTTCTGCAGAAGATGAACAGGAATAGGGAGAACCAATGAGAGACTAGCTGCAGGTGTCTGGAAGGGCAAATTTAACTCTCATTTCCCACCAGGAAGAGGAAATAACCAAAGGCTCAGCGTGCCGTGCCGGAACCAGATTAGGGTCTGAAGCCATCCTGCGGTGTTGCGGCCAGCTCAAAAGAAAGCGAGTTGAAGAAAGGAGCTCAGGGGCACTGTAATTCACAAACCTGCAGACTTATAAATGACAGCTATCGTCCAAAAATATACTGAAGTAAGGCTGCCAAGAGGACTTGAAAGCGGGGCAGAATTGCAGGAAACCAATTTCAGGAGGTAGACTGGAATTGCATTGAAAGCATAGGAAAAGAGGCAGAACGTCCACAATGATACACTTGGCCAAAAAGGGCGTATGCGTTTTTTCCTGAATATATTCAGGAAAAAACGCATACGCCCTTTTTGGCCAACCAAGCAAGCTTGCAAAGGAAATCTGCACTACAATGAAGTCTCACTTCCCCGCGGTCAAAAGGGCCATCTGAAAAAAGTGTAAAATCCAGAAAGGCAGGACAGGCCATGGAGAACTGGGAGCCTTGTTATGCTGATGGGCGGCATGTAAATTGCCAACAGACACTCGGGAAAAGTGTATGGTGTTTCCTGAAACATCTAAAACACAAAGCAACAGAGCCTAGGGCACTTCCACTTATGGTCCTATAGCTTAGGGAAATTAAAATCAAAAAGACACAGCCACCCCAAAGTTTGGGACGCCTCTGTTTACAAGAACCTCGTTTACAGTACAAGTACAACATCGCAGAAAGTGAAAAATGGATAAAGAAGTTGTGGTATTTACTTACAAAGCAATATCACTCAGCAATGAAATCTATGTCATCAGGCCCTTAGCAGCACAATGAGTGGATTCAGGTATGATGATTCTAACTGAAATAAGTCACACAGAAAAAGAAACATCATAAGATATCAGTAATACACGGAATGTAAACTTGGCTACACAGGAACTGAATTACAGAACAGAACAGGGTCTCAAATTTAGAAAACCAACTTATGCTTGCTTAAGGGTAAAGGTGAGTTGGGGTGCTGCATAAAACCAGAGATTGAAATGAGCACAGATAAAGTTCCTTAAGCCAAATATGGAATAGACAAGAGCTACTCCTTGCTCAACGAAATGGACTCAACACCGCATATTAAATGCCTAAGAATGTACCTGACTAGTAAGTATCTTAAAACCTATGGATTGCTATGTCTCCGAAAGAGAATCAAGCGTGTGTACAGGGGCATAAACGCAGCAGTGATAGGATTGGAGAGGTTCGGTGAGCAAATGAAGACCCTTTGAAGTCATATTGCATGGTACCCATTCCACGGGTCTCAACTCTCCAGGTTTAAGGGATTCTTCCTTCAGCTAAAACATGCATGTGGAACCCAGAGTATGATCAACCGTGTGAACGGGAGACGTGTTCAAATATGTCTCAGTTTTCCTCCCCTGGTACTCGGGTGCAACATTCCAGACGCTTTACTAACACTCTCCCCACTTGGAGAGTCAGCGCCTTTAACCTCCTGTTTGGCCCAGTTTGCAATTTCTGCGGAAGATGAACAGGAATAGCGAGAACCAATCAGAGACTAGCTGGAGGTGTCTGGACGGGCAAATTTAACTCTCATTTCCCACCAGGAAGAGGAATTAACCAAAGGCTCAGCGTGCCGTGCCGGAACAAGATTAGGGCCTGAAGACATCCTGCGGTGTTGCGACCAGGTCACAAGAAAGCGAGTTGAAGAAAGGAGCTCAGGGGCACTGTAATTCACAAACCTGCAGAGTTATAAATGACAGCTATCGTCCAAAAATATACTGAAGTAAGGCTGCCAACAGGACTTGAAAGCGGGGCAGAATTGCAGGAAACCGATTTCAGGAGGTAGACTGGAATTGCATTGAAAGCATAGGAAAAGAGGCAGAACGTCCACAATGATGCACTTGGCCAAAAAGGGCGTATGCGTTTTTTCCTGAATATATTCAGGAAAAAACGCATACGCCCTTTTTGGCCAACCAAGCAAACTTGCAAAGGAAATCTGCACTACAATGAAGTCTCACTTCCCCCCGGTCAAAAGGGCCATCTGAAAAAAGTGTAAAATCCAGAAAGGCAGGACAGGCCATGGAGAACTGGGAGCCTTGTTATGCTGATGGGCGGGATGTAAATTGCCAACAGACACTCGGGAGAAGTGTATGGTGTTTCCTGAAACATTTAAAAAACAAAGCAACAGAGCCTAGGGCACTTCCACTTATGGTCCTATAGCTTAGGGAAATTAAAATCAAAAAGACACAGCCACCCCAAAGTTTGGGACGCCTCTGTTTACAAGAACCTCGTTTCCCATACAAGTTCAATATCACAGAAAGTGAAAAATGGAGTAAAGAATTTGTGGTAGTTACGTACAATGCAGTATCACTCAGCAATGAAATCTATGTCATCAGGCCCGTAGCAGCATAATGAGTGGATTCAGGTACGATGATTCTAACTGAAACAAGTCACACCGAAAAAGAAACATCATAAGATATCACTAATACACGGAATGTAAACTTGGCTACACAGGAACTGAATTACAAAACAGAACACAGTCTCAAATTTAGAAAAGCAACTTATGCTTGCTTAAGGGGAAAGGTGAGTTGGAGTGCTGCATAAAACCAGAGATTGAAATGAGCACAGATAAAGTTCCTTAAGCCAAATATGGAGTAGACAAGAGCTACTCCTTGCTCAACGAAACGGACTCAACACCCCATATTAGACGCCTAAGAATGTACCTGACTAGTAAGTACCTTAAATCCTAGGTATTGCTGTGTCTCCAAAAGAGAATCAAGAGAGTGTACAGGGGTATAAACGCAGAAGTGATAGGATGGGAGAGGTTCGGTGAGCAAATAAAGACACTTTGAAGTCATATTGCATGGTACCCCTTCCACGGGTCTCAACTCTCCAGGTTTAAGGTATTCTTCCTTCAGCTAAAACATGCATGTGGAACCCAGAGTATGATCAACCGTGTGAACGGGAGACGTGTTCAAATATGTCTCAGTTTTCCTCCCCTGGTATTCAGGTGCAACATTCCAGACGCTTTACTAACACTCTCCCCCCTTGGAAAGTCAGCGCCTTTAACCTCCTGTTTGGCCCAGTTTGTAATTTCTGCAGAAGATGAACAGGAATAGGGAGAACCAATGAGAGACTAGCTGCAGGTGTCTGGAAGGGCAAATTTAACTCTCATTTCCCACCAGGAAGAGGAAATAACCAAAGGCTCAGCGTGCCGTGGCGGAACCAGATTAGGGCCTGAAGCCATCCTGCGGTGTTGCGGCCAGGTCACAAGAAAGCGAGTTGAAGAAAGGAGCTCAGGGGCACTGTAATTCACAAACCTGCAGACTTATAAATGACAGCTATCGTCCAAAAATATACTGAAGCAAGGCTGCCAAGAGGACTTGAAAGCGGGGCAGAATTGCAGGAAACCAATTTCAGGAGGTAGACTGGAATTGCATTGAAAGCATAGGAAAAGAGGCAGAACGTCCACAATGATACACTTGGCCAAAAAGGGCGTATGCGTTTTTTCCTGAATATATTCAGGAAAAAACGCATACGCCCTTTTTGGCCAACCAAGCAAGCTTGCAAAGGAAATCTGCACTACAATGAAGTCTCACTTCCCCGCGGTCAAAAGGGCCATCTGAAAAAAGTGTAAAATCCAGAAAGGCAGGACAGGCCATGGAGAACTGGGAGCCTTGTTATGCTGATGGGCGGGATGTAAATTGCCAACAGACACTCGGGAAAAGTGTATGGTGTTTCCTGAAACATCTAAAACACAAAGCAACAGAGCCTAGGGCACTTCCACTTATGGTCCTATAGCTTAGGGAAATTAAAATCAAAAAGACACAGCCACCCCAAAGTTTGGGACGCCTCTGTTTACAAGAACCTCGTTTACAGTACAAGTACAACATCGCAGAAAGTGAAAAATGGATAAAGAAGTTGTGGTATTTACTTACAAAGCAATATCACTCAGCAATGAAATCTATGTCATCAGGCCCTTAGCAGCACAATGAGTGGATTCAGGTATGATGATTCTAACTGAAATAAGTCACACAGAAAAAGAAACATCATAAGATATCAGTAATACACGGAATGTAAACTTGGCTACACAGGAACTGAATTACAGAACAGAACAGGGTCTCAAATTTAGAAAACCAACTTATGCTTGCTTAAGGGGAAAGGTGAGTTGGGGTGCTGCATAAAACCAGAGATTGAAATGAGCACAGATAAAGTTCCTTAAGCCAAATATGGAATAGACAAGAGCTACTCCTTGCTCAACGAAATGGACTCAACACCGCATATTAAATGCCTAAGAATGTACCTGACTAGTAAGTATCTTAAAACCTATGGATTGCTATGTCTCCGGAAGAGAATCAAGCGTGTGTACAGGGGCATAAACGCAGCAGTGATAGGATTGGAGAGGTTCGGTGAGCAAATGAAGACCCTTTGAAGTCATATTGCATGGTACCCATTCCACGGGTCTCAACTCTCCAGGTTTAAGGGATTCTTCCTTCAGCTAAAACATGCATGTGGAACCCAGAGTATGATCAACCATGTGAACGGGAGACGTGTTCAAATATGTCTCAGTTTTCGTACCCTGGTACTCGGGTGCAACATTCCAGATGCTTTACTAACACTCTCCCCACTTGGAGAGTCAGCGCCTTTAACCTCCTGTTTGGCCCAGTTTGCAATTTCTGCGGAAGATGAACAGGAATAGCGAGAACCAATCAGAGACTAGCTGGAGGTGTCTGGACGGGCAAATTTAACTCTCATTTCCCACCAGGAAGAGGAAATAACCAAAGGCTCAGCGTGCCGTGCCGGAACCAGATTAGGGCCTGAAGACATCCTGCGGTGTTGCGGCCAGGTCACAAGAAAGCGAGTTGAAGAAAGGAGCTCAGGGACACTGTAATTCACAAACCTGCAGAGTTATAAATGACAGCTATCATCCAAAAATATACTGAAGTAAGGCTGCCAAGAGGACTTGAAAGCGGGGCAGAATTGCAGGAAACCAATTTCAGGAGGTAGACTGGAATTGCATTGAAAGCATAGGAAAAGAGGCAGAACGTCCACAATGATGCACTTGGCCAAAAAGGGCGTATGCGTTTTTTCCTGAATATATTCAGGAAAAAACGCATACGCCCTTTTTGGCCAACCAAGCAAGCTTGCAAAGGAAATCTGCACTACAATGAAGTCTCACTTCCCCCCGGTCAAAAGGGCCATCTGAAAAAAGTGTAAAATCCAGAAAGGCAGGACAGGCCATGGAGAACTGGGAGCCTTGTTATGCTGATGGGCGGGATGTAAATTGCCAACAGACACTCGGGAGAAGTGTATGGTGTTTCCGGAAACATCTCAAAAACAAAGCAACAGAGCCTAGGGCACTTCCACTTATGGTCCTATAGCTTAGGGAAATTAAAATCAAAAAGACACAGCCACCCCAAAGTTTGGGACACCTCTGTTTACAAGAACCTCGTTTACAGTACAAGTTCAACATCGCAGAAAGTGAAAAATGGATAAAGAAGTTGTGGTATTTACTTACAAAGCAATATCACTCAGCAATGAAATCTATGTCATCAGGCCCTTAGCAGCACAATGAGTGGATTCAGGTATGATGATTCTAACTGAAATAAGTCACACAGAAAAAGAAACATCATAAGATATCAGTAATACACGGAATGTAAACTTGGCTACACAGGAACTGAATTACAGAACAGAACAGGGTCTCAAATTTAGAAAACCAACTTATGCTTGCTTAAGGGTAAAGGTGAGTTGGGGTGCTGCATAAAACCAGAGATTGAAATGAGCACAGATAAAGTTCCTTAAGCCAAATATGGAATAGACAAGAGCTACTCCTTGCTCAACGAAATGGACTCAACACCGCATATTAAATGCCTAAGAATGTACCTGACTAGTAAGTATCTTAAAACCTATGGATTGCTATGTCTCCGAAAGAGAATCAAGCGTGTGTACAGGGGCATAAACGCAGCAGTGATAGGATTGGAGAGGTTCGGTGAGCAAATGAAGACCCTTTGAAGTCATATTGCATGGTACCCATTCCACGGGTCTCAACTCTCCAGGTTTAAGGTATTCTTCCTTCAGCTAAAACATGCATGTGGAACCCAGAGTATGATCAACCGTGTGAACGGGAGACGTGTTCAAATATGTCTCAGTTTTCCTCCCCTGGTATTCAGGTGCAACATTCCAGACGCTTTACTAACACTCTCCCCCCTTGGAAAGTCAGCGCCTTTAACCTCCTGTTTGGCCCAGTTTGTAATTTCTGCAGAAGATGAACAGGAATAGGGAGAACCAATGAGAGACTAGCTGCAGGTGTCTGGAAGGGCAAATTTAACTCTCATTTCCCACCAGGAAGAGGAAATAACCAAAGGCTCAGCGTGCCGTGGCGGAACCAGATTAGGGCCTGAAGCCATCCTGCGGTGTTGCGGCCAGGTCACAAGAAAGCGAGTTGAAGAAAGGAGCTCAGGGGCACTGTAATTCACAAACCTGCAGACTTATAAATGACAGCTATCGTCCAAAAATATACTGAAGTAAGGCTGCCAAGAGGACTTGAAAGCGGGGCAGAATTGCAGGAAACCAATTTCAGGAGGTAGACTGGAATTGCATTGAAAGCATAGGAAAAGAGGCAGAACGTCCACAATGATACACTTGGCCAAAAAGGGCGTATGCGTTTTTTCCTGAATATATTCAGGAAAAAACGCATACGCCCTTTTTGGCCAACCAAGCAAGCTTGCAAAGGAAATCTGCACTACAATGAAGTCTCACTTCCCCGCGGTCAAAAGGGCCATCTGAAAAAAGTGTAAAATCCAGAAAGGCAGGACAGGCCATGGAGAACTGGGAGCCTTGTTATGCTGATGGGCGGGATGTAAATTGCCAACAGACACTCGGGAAAAGTGTATGGTGTTTCCTGAAACATCTAAAACACAAAGCAACAGAGCCTAGGGCACTTCCACTTATGGTCCTATAGCTTAGGGAAATTAAAATCAAAAAGACACAGCCACCCCAAAGTTTGGGACGCCTCTGTTTACAAGAACCTCGTTTACAGTACAAGTACAACATCGCAGAAAGTGAAAAATGGATAAAGAAGTTGTGGTATTTACTTACAAAGCAATATCACTCAGCAATGAAATCTATGTCATCAGGCCCTTAGCAGCACAATGAGTGGATTCAGGTATGATGATTCTAACTGAAATAAGTCACACAGAAAAAGAAACATCATAAGATATCAGTAATACACGGAATGTAAACTTGGCTACACAGGAACTGAATTACAGAACAGAACAGGGTCTCAAATTTAGAAAACCAACTTATGCTTGCTTAAGGGTAAAGGTGAGTTGGGGTGCTGCATAAAACCAGAGATTGAAATGAGCACAGATAAAGTTCCTTAAGCCAAATATGGAATAGACAAGAGCTACTCCTTGCTCAACGAAATGGACTCAACACCGCATATTAAATGCCTAAGAATGTACCTGACTAGTAAGTATCTTAAAACCTATGGATTGCTATGTCTCCGGAAGAGAATCAAGCGTGTGTACAGGGGCATAAACGCAGCAGTGATAGGATTGGAGAGGTTCGGTGAGCAAATGAAGACCCTTTGAAGTCATATTGCATGGTACCCATTCCACGGGTCTCAACTCTCCAGGTTTAAGGGATTCTTCCTTCAGCTAAAACATGCATGTGGAACCCAGAGTATGATCAACCATGTGAACGGGAGACGTGTTCAAATATGTCTCAGTTTTCGTACCCTGGTACTCGGGTGCAACATTCCAGACGCTTTACTAACACTCTCCCCACTTGGAGAGTCAGCGCCTTTAACCTCCTGTTTGGCCCAGTTTGCAATTTCTGCGGAAGATGAACAGGAATAGCGAGAACCAATCAGAGACTAGCTGGAGGTGTCTGGACGGGCAAATTTAACTCTCATTTCCCACCAGGAAGAGGAAATAACCAAAGGCTCAGCGTGCCGTGCCGGAACCAGATTAGGGCCTGAAGACATCCTGCGGTGTTGCGGCCAGGTCACAAGAAAGCGAGTTGAAGAAAGGAGCTCAGGGACACTGTAATTCACAAACCTGCAGAGTTATAAATGACAGCTATCATCCAAAAATATACTGAAGTAAGGCTGCCAAGAGGACTTGAAAGCGGGGCAGAATTGCAGGAAACCAATTTCAGGAGGTAGACTGGAATTGCATTGAAAGCATAGGAAAAGAGGCAGAACGTCCACAATGATGCACTTGGCCAAAAAGGGCGTATGCGTTTTTTCCTGAATATATTCAGGAAAAAACGCATACGCCCTTTTTGGCCAACCAAGCAAGCTTGCAAAGGAAATCTGCACTACAATGAAGTCTCACTTCCCCCCGGTCAAAAGGGCCATCTGAAAAAAGTGTAAAATCCAGAAAGGCAGGACAGGCCATGGAGAACTGGGAGCCTTGTTATGCTGATGGGCGGGATGTAAATTGCCAACAGACACTCGGGAGAAGTGTATGGTGTTTCCTGAAACATTTAAAAAACAAAGCAACAGAGCCTAGGGCACTTCCACTTATGGTCTTATAGCTTAGGGAAATTAAAATCAAAAAGACACAGCCACCCCAATGTTTGGGACACCTCTGTTTACAAGAACCTCGTTTACAGTACAAGTTCAACATCGCAGAAAGTGAAAAATGGATAAAGAAGTTGTGGTATTTACTTACAAAGCAATATCACTCAGCAATGAAATCTATGTCATCAGGCCCTTAGCAGCACAATGAGTGGATTCAGGTATGATGATTCTAACTGAAATAAGTCACACAGAAAAAGAAACATCATAAGATATCAGTAATACACGGAATGTAAACTTGGCTACACAGGAACTGAATTACAGAACAGAACAGGGTCTCAAATTTAGAAAACCAACTTATGCTTGCTTAAGGGTAAAGGTGAGTTGGGGTGCTGCATAAAACCAGAGATTGAAATGAGCACAGATAAAGTTCCTTAAGCCAAATATGGAATAGACAAGAGCTACTCCTTGCTCAACGAAATGGACTCAACACCGCATATTAAATGCCTAAGAATGTACCTGACTAGTAAGTATCTTAAAACCTATGGATTGCTATGTCTCCGAAAGAGAATCAAGCGTGTGTACAGGGGCATAAATGCAGCAGTGATAGGATTGGAGAGGTTCACTGAGCAAATGAAGACCCTTTGAAGTCATATTGCATGGTACCCATTCCACGGGTCTCAACTCTCCAGGTTTAAGGGATTCTTCCTTCAGCTAAAACATGCATGTGGAACCCAGAGTATGATCAACCATGTGAACGGGAGACGTGTTCAAATATGTCTCAGTTTTCCTCCCCTGGTACTCGGGTGCAACATTCCAGACGCTTTACTAACACTCTGCCCACTTGGAGAGTCAGCGCCTTTAACCTCCTGTTTGGCCCAGTTTGCAATTTCTGCGGAAGATGAACAGGAATAGCGAGAACCAATCAGAGACTAGCTGGAGGTGTCTGGACGGGCAAATTTAACTCTCATTTCCCACCAGGAAGAGGAATTAACCAAAGGCTCAGCGTGCCGTGCCGGAACAAGATTAGGGCCTGAAGACATCCTGCGGTGTTGCGACCAGGTCACAAGAAAGCGAGTTGAAGAAAGGAGCTCAGGGGCACTGTAATTCACAAACCTGCAGAGTTATAAATGACAGCTATCGTCCAAAAATATACTGAAGTAAGGCTGCCAAGAGGACTTGAAAGCGGGGCAGAATTGCAGAAAACCGATTTCAGGAGGTAGACTGGAATTGCATTGAAAGCATAGGAAAAGAGGCAGAACGTCCACAATGATGCACTTGGCCAAAAAGGGCGTATGCGTTTTTTCCTGAATATATTCAGGAAAAAACGCATACGCCCTTTTTGGCCAACCAAGCAAACTTGCAAAGGATATCTGCACTACAATGAAGTCTCACTTCCCCCCGGTCAAAAGGGCCATCTGAAAAAAGTGTAAAATCCAGAAAGGCAGGACAGGCCATGGAGAACTGGGAGCCTTGTTATGCTGATGGGCGGGATGTAAATTGCCAACAGACACTCGGGAGAAGTGTATGGTGTTTCCTGAAACATTTAAAAAACAAAGCAACAGAGCCTAGGGCACTTCCACTTATGGTCCTATAGCTTAGGGAAATTAAAATCAAAAAGACACAGCCACCCCAAAGTTTGGGACGCCTCTGTTTACAAGAACCTCGTTTACCATACAAGTTCAATATCACAGAAAGTGAAAAATGGAGTAAAGAATTTGTGGTAGTTACGTACAATGCAGTATCACTCAGCAATGAAATCTATGTCATCAGGCCCGTAGCAGCATAATGAGTGGATTCAGGTACGATGATTCTAACTGAAACAAGTCACACCGAAAAGGAAACATCATAAGATATCACTAATACACGGAATGTAAACTTGGCTACACAGGAACTGAATTACAAAACAGAACACAGTCTCAAATTTAGAAAAGCAACTTATGCTTGCTTAAGGGGAAAGGTGAGTTGGGGTGCTGCATAAAACCAGAGATTGAAATGAGCACAGATAAAGTTCCTTAAGCCAAATATGGAATAGACAAGAGCTACTCCTTGCTCAACGAAATGGACTCAACACCGCATATTAAATGCCTAAGAATGTACCTGACTAGTAAGTACCTTAAATCCTAGGTATTGCTGTGTCTCCAAAAGAGAATCAAGAGAGTGTACAGGGGTATAAACGCAGAAGTGATAGGATGGGAGAGGTTCGGTGAGCAAATAAAGACACTTTGAAGTCATATTGCATGGTACCCCTTCCACGGGTCTCAACTCTCCAGGTTTAAGGTATTCTTACTTCAGCTAAAACATGCATGTGGAACCCAGAGTATGATCAACCGTGTGAACGGGAGACGTGTTCAAATATGTCTCAGTTTTCCTCCCCTGGTATTCGGGTGCAACATTCCAGACGCTTTACTAACACTCTCCCCCCTTGGAAAGTCAGCGCCTTTAACCTCCTGTTTGGCCCAGTTTGTAATTTCTGCAGAAGATGAACAGAAATAGGGAGAACCAATGAGAGACTAGCTGCAGGTGTCTGGAAGGGCAAATTTAACTCTCATTTCCCACCAGGAAGAGGAAATAACCAAAGGCTCAGCGTGCCGTGGCGGAACCAGATTAGGGCCTGAAGCCATCCTGCGGTGTTGCGGCCAGCTCAAAAGAAAGCGAGTTGAAGAAAGGAGCTCAGGGGCACTGTAATTCACAAACCTGCAGACTTATAAATGACAGCTATCGTCCAAAAATATACTGAAGTAAGGCTGCCAAGAGGACTTGAAAGCGGGGCAGAATTGCAGGAAACCAATTTCAGGAGGTAGACTGGAATTGCATTGAAAGCATAGGAAAAGAGGCAGAACGTCCACAATGATACACTTGGACAAAAAGGGCGTATGCGTTTTTTCCTGAATATATTCAGGAAAAAACGCATACGCCCTTTTTGGCCAACCAAGCAAGCTTGCAAAGGAAATCTGCACTACAATGAAGTCTCACTTCCCCCCGGTCAAAAGGGCCATCTGAAAAAAGTGTAAAATCCAGAAAGGCAGGACAGGCCATGGAGAACTGGGAGCCTTGTTATGCTGATGGGCGGGATGTAAATTGCCAACAGACACTCGGGAAAAGTGTATGGTGTTTCCTGAAACATCTAAAACACAAAGCAACAGAGCCTAGGGCACTTCCACTTATGGTCCTATAGCTTAGGGAAATTAAAATCAAAAAGACACAGCCACCCCAAAGTTTGGGACGCCTCTGTTTACAAGAACCTCGTTTACAGTACAAGTACAACATCGCAGAAAGTGAAAAATGGATAAAGAAGTTGTGGTATTTACTTACAAAGCAATATCACTCAGCAATGAAATCTATGTCATCAGGCCCTTAGCAGCACAATGAGTGGATTCAGGTATGATGATTCTAACTGAAATAAGTCACACAGAAAAAGAAACATCATAAGATATCAGTAATACACGGAATGTAAACTTGGCTACACAGGAACTGAATTACAGAACAGAACAGGGTCTCAAATTTAGAAAACCAACTTATGCTTGCTTAAGGGGAAAGGTGAGTTGGGGTGCTGCATAAAACCAGAGATTGAAATGAGCACAGATAAAGTTCCTTAAGCCAAATATGGAATAGACAAGAGCTACTCCTTGCTCAACGAAATGGACTCAATACCGCATATTAAATGCCTAAGAATGTACCTGACTAGTAAGTATCTTAAAACCTATGGATTGCTATGTCTCCGGAAGAGAATCAAGCGTGTGTACAGGGGCATAAACGCAGCAGTGATAGGATTGGAGAGGTTCGGTGAGCAAATGAAGACCCTTTGAAGTCATATTGCATGGTACCCATTCCACGGGTCTCAACTCTCCAGGTTTAAGGGATTCTTCCTTCAGCTAAAACATGCATGTGGAACCTAGAGTATGATCAACCATGTGATCGGGAGACGTGTTCAAATATGTCTCAGTTTTCGTACCCTGGTACTCGGGTGCAACATTCCAGACGCTTTACTAAAACTCTCCCGACTTGGAGAGTCAGCGCCTTTAACCTCTTGTTTGGCCCAGTTTGCAATTTCTGCGGAAGATGAACAGGAATAGCGAGAACCAATGAGAGACTAGCTGGAGGTGTCTGGACGGGCAAATTTAACTCTCATTTCCCACCAGGAAGAGGAATTAACCAAAGGTTCAGCGTGCCGTGCCGGACCCAGATTAGGGCCTGAAGCCATACAGCAGTGTTGCGGCCAGGTCACAAGAAAGCGAGTTGAAGAAAGGAGCTCAGGGGCACTGTAATTCACAAACCTGCAGAGTTATAAATGACAGCTATCGTCCAAAAATATACTGAAGTAAGGCTGCCAAGAGGACTTGAAAGCGGGGCAGAATTGCAGGAAACCGATTTCAGGAGGTAGACGGGAATTGCATTGAAAGCATAGGAAAAGAGGCAGAACGTCCACAATGATGCACTTGGCCAAAAAGTGTGTATGCGTTTTTTCCTGAATATATTCAGGAAAAAACGCATACACACTTTTTGGCCAACCAAGCAAGCTTGCAAAGGAAATCTGCACTACAATGAAGACTCACTTCCCCCCGGTCAAAAGGGCCATCTGAAAAAACTGTAAAATCCAGAAAGGCAGGACAGGCCATGGAGAACTGGGAGCCTTGTTATGCTGATGGGCGGGATGTAAATTTCCAACAGCCACTCGGGAGAAGTGTATGGTGTTTCCTGTAACATCTAAAAAACAAAGCAACAGAGCCTAGGGCACTTCCACTTATGGTCCTATAGCTTAGGGAAATTAAAATCAAAAAGACACAGCCACCCCAAAGTTTGGGACGCCTCTGTTTACAAGAACCTCGTTTACCGTACAAGTTCAATATCACAGAAAGTGAAAAATGGATACAGAACTTGTGGTACTTACGTACAATGCAGTATCACTCAGCAATGAAATCTATGTCATCAGGCCCGTAGCAGCATAATGAGTGGATTCAGGTACGATGATTCTAACTGAAATAAGTCACACAGAAAAAGAAACATCATAAGATATCAGTAATACACGGAATGTAAACTTGGCTACACAGGAACTGAATTACAGAACAGAACAGGGTCTCAAATTTAGAAAACCAACTTATGCTTGCTTAAGGGTAAAGGTGAGTTGGGGTGCTGCATAAAACCAGAGATTGAAATGAACACAGATAAAGTTCCTTAATCCAAATATGGAATAGACAAGAGCTACTCCTTGCTCAGCGAAATGGACTCAACACCGCATATTAAATGCCTAAGAATGTACCTGACTAGTAAGTATCTTAAAACCTATGGATTGCTATGTCTCCGAAAGAGAATCAAGCATGTGTACAGGGGCATAAACGCAGCAGTGATAGGATTGGAGAGGTTCGGTGAGCAAATGAAGACCCTTTGAAGTCATATTGCATGGTACCCATTCCACGGGTCTCAACTCTCCAGGTTTAAGGTATTCTTCCTTCAGCTAAAACATGCATGTGGAACCCAGAGTATGATCAACCGTGTGAACGGGAGACGTGTTCAAATATGTCTCAGTTTTCGTACCCTGGTACTCGGGTGCAACATTCCAGATGCTTTACTAACACTCTCCCCACTTGGAGAGTCAGCGCCTTTAACCTCCTGTTTGGCCCAGTTTGCAATTTCTGCGGAAGATGAACAGGAATAGCGAGAACCAATGAGAGACTAGCTGGAGGTGTCTGGACGGGCAAATTTAACTCTCATTTCCCACCAGGAAGAAGAAATAACCAAAGGCTCAGTGTGCCGTGCCGGAACCAGATTATGGCCTGAAGCCATCCTGCGGTCTTGCGGCCAGCTCAAAAGAAAGCGAGTTGAAGAAAGGAGCTCAGGGGCACTGTAATTCACAAACCTGCAGAGTTATAAATGACAGCTATCGTCCAAAAATATACTGAAGTAAGGCTGCCAAGAGGACTTGAAAGTGGGGCAGAATTGCAGGAAACCGATTTCAGGAGGTAGACTGGAATTGCATTGAAAGCATAGGAAAAGAGGCAGAACGTCCACAATGATGCACTTGGCCAAAAAGGGCATATGCGTTTTTTCCTGAATATATTCAGGAAAAAACGCATATGCCCTTTTTGGCCAACCAAGCAAGCTTGCAAAGGAAATCTGCACTACAATGAAGTCTCACTTCCCCCCGGTCAAAAGGGCCATCTGATAAAAGTGTAAAATCCAGAAAGGCAGGACAGGCCATGGAGAACTGGGAGCCTTGTTATGCTGATGGGCGGGATGTAAATTGCCAACAGACACTCGGGAGAAGTTTATGGTGTTTCCTGACATCTAAAAAACAAAGCAACAGAGCGTAGGGCACTTCCACTTATGGTCCTATAGCTTAGGGAAATTAAAATCAAAAAGACACAGCCACCCCAAAGTTTGGGACGCCTCTGTTTACAAGAACCTCGTTTACAGTACAAGTTCAACATCGCAGAAAGTGAAAAATGGATAAAGAAGTTGTGGTATTTACTTACAAAGCAATATCACTCAGCAATGAAATCTATGTCATCAGGCCCTTAGCAGCACAATGAGTGGATTCAGGTATGATGATTCTAACTGAAATAAGTCACACAGAAAAAGAAACATCATAAGATATCAGTAATACACGGAATGTAAACTTGGCTACACAGGAACTGAATTACAGAACAGAACAGGGTCTCAAATTTAGAAAAGCAACTTATGCTTTCTTAAGGGTAAAGGTGAGTTGGGGTGCTGCATAAAACCAGAGATTGAAATGAGCACAGATAAAGTTCCTTAAGCCAAATATGGAATAGACAAGAGCTACTCCTTGCTCAACGAAATGGACTCAACACCGCATATTAAACGCCTAAGAATGTACCTGACTAGGAAGTATCTTAAAACCTATGGATTGCTATGTCTCCAAAAGAGAATCAAGCATGTGTAAAGGGACATAAACACAGCAGTGATAGGATTGGAGAGGTTCGGTGAGCAAATGAAGACCCTTTGAAGTCATATTGCATGGTACCCATTCCACGGGTTTCAACTACCCAGGTTTAAGGTATTCTTCCTTCAGCTAAAACATGCATGTGGAACCTAGAGTATGATCAACCATGTGATCGGGAGACGTGTTCAAATATGTCTCAGTTTTCGTACCCTGGTACTCGGGTGCAACATTCCAGACGCTTTACTAACACTCTCCCGACTTGGAGAGTCAGTCCCTTTAACCTCCTGTTTGGCCCAGTTTGCAATTTCTGCGGAAGATGAACAGGAATAGCGAGAACCAATGAGAGACTAGCTGGAGGTGTCTGGACGGGCAAATTTAACTCTCATTTCCCACCAGGAAGAGGAATTAACCAAAGGCTCAGCTTACCGTGCCGGAACCAGATTAGGGCCTGAAGCCATACTGCAGTGTTGCGGCCAGGTCAAAAGAAAGCGAGTTGAAGAAAGGAGCTCAGGGGCACTGTAATTCACAAACCTGCAGAGTTATAAATGACAGCTATCGTCCAAAAATATACTGAAGTAAGGCTGCCAAGAGGACTTGAAAGCGGGGCAGAATTGCAGGAAACCGATTTCAGGAGGTAGACTGGAATTGCATTGAAAGCATAGGAAAAGAGGGAGAACGTCCACAATGATGCACTTGGCCAAAAAGGGCGTATGCGTTTTTTCCTGAACATATTCAGGAAAAAACGCATACGCCCTTTTTGGCCAACCAAGCAAGCTTGCAAAGGAAATCTGCACTACAATGAAGTCTCACTTCCCCCCGGTCAAAAGGGCCATCTGAAAAAAGTGTAAAATCCAGAAAGGCAGGACAGGCCATGGAGAACTGGGAGCCTTGTTATGCTGATGGGCGGGATGTCAATTGCCAACAGCCACTCGGGAGAAGTGTATGGTGTTTCCTGAAACATCTAAAAAACAAAGCAACAGAGCCTAGGGCACTTCCACTTATGGTCTTATAGCTTAGGGAAATTAAAATCAAAAAGACACAGCCACCCCAAAGTTTGGGACGGCTCTGTTTACAAGAACCTCGTTTACGGTACAAGTTCAATATCGCAAAGTGCGAAAAATGGATAAAGAAGTTGTGGTACTTACGTACAATGCAATATCACTCAGCAATTAAATCTCTGTCTTCAGACACGTAGAAGCATAATGAGTGGATTCAGGTATGATGATTTTATCTGAAATAAGTCACACAGAAAAAGAAACATCATAAGATATCAGTAATACACGGAATGTAAACTTGGTTACACAGGAACTGAATTCCAAAACAGAACAGGGTCTCAAATTTAGAAAACCAACTTATGCTTGCTTAAGGGGAAAGGGGAGTTGGGGTGCTTCATAAAACCAGAGATTGAAATGAGCACAGATAAAGTTCCTTAATCAAATATGTAATAGACAAGAGCTACTCCTTGCTCAACGAAATGGACTCAACACCCCATATTAAACGCCTAAGAATTTACCTGACTAGCAAGTATCTTAAAATCTATGGATTGCTATGTCTCTGAAAGGGAATCAAGCGTGTGTAGAGGGGCATAAACGCAGCAGTGATAGGATTGGAGAGGTTCGGTGAGCAAATGAAGACCCTTTGAAGTCACATTGCATGGTACCCATTCCACGGGTCTCAACTCTCCAGGTTTAAGGGATTCTTCCTTCAGCTAAAACATGCATGTGGAACCCAGAGTATGATCAACCATGTGATCGGGAGACGTGTTCAAATATGTCTCAGTTTTCATCCCCTGGTACTCGGGTGCAACATTCCAGACGCTTTACTAACACTCTCCCGACTTGGAGAGTCAGTATCTTTATTCTCCTGTTTGGCCCAGTTTGCAATTTCTGTGGAAGATGAACAGGAATAGGGAGAACCAATGAGAGACAAGCTGGAGGTTTCTGGACGGGCAAATTTAACTCTCATTTCCCACCAAGGACAGGAATTAACCAAAGGCTAATTAACCAGATTAGGGCCTGAAGCAATCCTGCGGTGTTGCGGCCAGCTCACAAGAAAGCGAGATGAAGAACGGAGCTCAGGGGCACAGGAATTCACAAACCTGCAGAGTTATAAATGAGAGCTATTGTCCAAAAATATACTGAAGTAAGGCTGCCAAGAGGACTTGAAAGCGGGGCAGAATTGCAGGAAACCGATTTCAGGAGGTAGACTGGAATTGCATTTTAAGCATAGGAAAAGAGGCAGAACGTCCACAATGATGCACTTGGCCAAAAAGGGCGTATGCGTTTTTTCCTGAATCAGGAAAAAACGCATACGCACTTTTTGGCCAACCAAGCAAGCTTGCAAAGGAAATCTGCACTACAATGAAGTCTCACTTCCCCCCGGTCAAAAGGGCCATCTGAGAAAAGTGTAAAATCCAGAAAGGCAGGACAGGCCATGGAGAACTGGGAGCCTTGTTATGCTGATGGGCGGGATGTAAATTGCCAACAGCCACTCGGGAGAAGTGTATGGTGTTTCCTGAAACATCTAAAAAACAAAGCAACAGAGCCTAGGGCACTTCCACTTATGGTCCTATAGCTTAGGGAAATTAAAATCAAAAAGACACAGCCACCCCACAGTTTGGGACAGCTCTGTTTACAAGAACCTCGTTTACGGTACAAGTTCAATATCGCAGAAAGTGAAAAATGGATAAAGAAGTTGTGGTACTTATGTACAATGCAAAATCACTCAGCCATGAAATCTATGTCATCAGGCCCATAGCAGCATAATGAGTGGATTCAGGTATGATGATTCTAACTGAAATATGTCACACAGAAAAAGAAACATCATAAGATATCACTAATACACGGAATGTGAACTTGGCTACACATGAACTGAATTACAAAACAGAACATGGTCTCAAGTTTAGAAAACCAACTTATGCTTCCTTAAGGGGGAAAGTGAGTTGGGGTGCTGCATAAAACCAGAGTTTGAAATTAGCACAGATACCATTCAATAAGCCAAATATGTAATAGACAAGACCTACCCCTTGCTCAACAAAATGGACTCAACAATGAGGTATCACCTCACACCTGATAGAATGGGCATCATGAGAAAATCTACAAACAAAAATGCTGGAAAGGGTGTGGAGAAAAGGAACCCTCTTCCACTATTGTTGGGAATATAAATTGATACAGTCACTACGGAGAACAATATGGAGTTTCTTAAGAAACTAACAATAGAATTACCATATGATACAGCAATCCCAGTACTGGACATATACCCAGACAAAACCATAAATCAAAACGAGACATTCACCGCAATGTTCATTGCATCACTATTTACAATATCGAGGTAATGGAAGCAACCTAAATGCCCACAGACAGACGAATGCATAAAGCTGTGGTACATATATAAAATGGAATATTACTAAGCCATGAAAAGGAATGAAATTGGGTCATTTGTAGAGACGTCGATGGATCTAGAGACTGTCATACAGAGTGAAGTAAGTCAGAAAGAGAAAAACAAATCTTGTATATTCATGCATATATGTGGAACCTAGAAAAACTGTACAGATTAACCATTTTGCAAGGCATAAATAGAGCAACAGATGTAGACAACAAATGTATGGACAACAAGGGGGGAAAGCTGTTGGGGGGGTGGTGGTGGGAGGAGTTGAGAGACTGGGATTGGCATGTATACATTTATATGTATAAAATAGATAACCAATAAGAACCTGCTGTATAAAAATATAAAATAAAATTCAAAATTAAAAAGAAAGAAAATTTAAAAAATAAAACAGAAAAAACAATTATTCCCTTCACATACATGTATTTATATGAATAAATTATTTCCATGCTTATATCTGTAAATACAAAAAAGAGGAATAAAATCTACCTTGAACCAAAAACGAAAAAGAGAAAAAAAAACACAGAACCCACCAGTTCCACAGAGGAAAACCGTATCAGGGCACTTGCTCCAGTTGTAAACAATTCTGAAGTTGGCCAGTGGTGGGGAATCGTCTCCCATTCAGCCAGCAGCCCCCACGCAACAAGCGTCCTCATTGCAAAGCTGGGGCACCGTGCCGAGGCATCTGTGAGTAAACGTGAGCTGAGCCCCAGGCCAGTTGCTGCTGAACTATTCCCACCCGTCCCAGGTAAAACACCTGAATATATACAAGGACTTGAAAGCCTAGAGGAAGGGCCATAGAGCCACACGAGTGACAGCATGCCGGCCGACTTGGTGCCTGCAGGCCAGCCAGGATGGTCCTGGCCCTGGGTGCTCTTCTGGAAGATTTCCATTTCCCTGACTGAGATACCCGTCCTGTCCCTGCCCCCACTGCTTTTTTCCTTCCTCACCTCTGCCCAGGGAGAAATTCCAGCAGCAGGTATGGGTGACACATCCTCTTCTTTAGCAGGTGGCAGCCTGGCAACTGCTGCAGAAAGTCCAGCAGAGCCCCACTCACACTGGGCCACCCACAAAGCCGTGGCCTCTCACTCCCTCCCACCAGCCCAGCCCCGAGACTGCTGACAGGGCAGAGAAAATGGCGTCAGGCACGGCTGCAGGGGCTCTTGCTGCCTGGAGTGGTATTTATATTGATCTCAACCCAGGCACACCTGGGGAGGGCTGGCCCGCACGGTAAGGCTGCCCAGGTCAGCCAATCATCACCCCTCAGGGGCTCACAGTTGCAGAAAATGGAACTTGCTGAACCGGCCAGGTCCAAGGAACAGGTGTGGGCTCCTGAGAGTCAGGATAGACAAGGGGCTGCAGCTTTGGCTTGTTTTCTAATCATTTTATCTGGCCCATGAGTGGGAGACAACTTCAAGAAAACCCTCTCCTTATGAGAGGAACCCAGGAGTCAGGGAGAGGAGGGGTGGGTGGTGGTTGGAGACAGAGGCCTGGTGCCCCGGGTGCAGTGGAAGTCTCTGGAAGACCAGGTGGAGGGAGGCCGCACAGAGTGACGCCCAGGGTCACAGACCTGTCGCAGCTGCTGTTTGTTAGTTCAAGTCCTGCTCTGAGGTGCTCTGTGCCAGCTCTGAGCGACAGGTGAGCTGGGGGTGCTCTGCAATGAGGGCTATGTGCACGGTTCCTGTGTGCCCAGCCCTGCCATGGTACCTGCAAGGGTAGCTCTGTATCCTGGGAAGGGCCTGACCACGAGAGCCCCGTGGGCTGGGGTGGGGGTGGGGTACCTGCCCAGGTGAGCTCCATATTCTGGGATTGGTCTGACCACGAGAGCCCCATGGGCTGCTGGGGACCTGGTAAAGGATGTCAGGACAGTCAGTGAAGCCACCGAGGATATACCTCCAGTTGCTCCTAATTCCTACACCCTGCTGGTCATTCTACCAACCACCAGGACATGGTATTCTGTATTAGTCTTCAATGATGCCTTCTTTTGTATTCCATTAGTCCCAGAGTCACAAGAAATTTTGGCTTGTGAGTGGCAGGACTCAACATACAACTAAAACAATACTTCCGGGCCGTCTTGCCCCAAGGGTGCAAAAATTCCCACACCATCTTTGGGGAAAGCTTAGCTAAAGACCTAAAAGTTCTACCTCTGGAAAAGGAAACCCTCCTTCAGTACGCAGACGACATTCTGATCGCCAGCCCTACTAAGGAGGCCTCTGAACTACCAAGCCAATAAAGGATAGAAGTTGTCCAAGAAAAAGCTCAAATATCACAGACTGCGGTGACCTGCCTGGGCTTCATTCTCACAGAAGGTCGGAGAAGCCCATCCCAGGAAAGGGAAGAAACCATTTGCAGCCTTACCCCTTTCTAAAACTAGAAGACAGCTTAGGGGTTCCTGGGGAGGCCAGGGTTTGCTGCTTCTGGATCCCTAACTACAGTCTACTAGCTGGGCCTCTATATGAAACACTGAAAGGAAAAGATGATGATCCTTTTGAATAGAATCCAGAAGTGGCCTTTCAAGAATGGAAAGAGCAGTCAATTCAGACCCTTGCCCTGGAACTCCCTAATTTAGCTAAACCCTTTGACCTTTACATTCCCGGTGAAAGGTGAATCGCCATTGGAGAATTAGTGCAAAAACTGGGACCACTTGAAATGGAACAATGCAAGAATGCCATCCAGGTAGGATAAACTACGGTCACCAAGGGGCTTGGCCCACTGCCGCATCTGGCCAAGATACTGGCAGTATCTAAAAACCTGGAAATCAGCAGCCCAAAAGGCCACCTCCTTCCTAAGGGAAAAGGACCCCACGTGGTGATCCTAACCACCAACGATGCCCTGAAGTTGCAGGGTTCGCTCCGTGGGCACACCGACCTCGAGTGAGGAGGCCCTCCAACTCCAACATCCAGAGAGATAACCGGGGGCAACAGGGCACCATGACGACTCGTGTGAACATCACTTGACCTGGAGTTTCTCTCATAAAACAATAAGAGTGTGTCCCAAAAGAGTAGACTACTGCTTGCAGGACTTACTGCACCCAGAGGGGAGCTAATAATCTTGGCGGGGGAACCGTATATCACACTGTCACCATAGAAAAGCCTACAGACACCATGATGATGGTGGCCAATAAGACCGGCTGGACTCCTGTTTACTTCAAAAGGCTGTTGACTCAGTGGTCATCATGGTCCTTGATCACCACTGACCCTGGACTGTCTGGGAGTTGAGCGGGCAGGGCTCTGACACCTGGTGCTGTTTGTACGTTAATTCAGGGGCCTAATTGAAGAAAGCGCAGACTACTGGTCAGAGCATCTAGGCTGGCAGAAACGGTCAGCCTAAGGTGGCCGAACAAATGTGGGGCGGGGTGAAACCGGCCCCCACAGCGTCTCTGCACATCTCTTTCCTGGACCCTTAAAGGTCATTAGAATCTATAACACTTCCAATGCTGGTGCTCAGGTGGACGAGCAGGGAGGCAGGGGGCCTGGGGACAATCAACGTCACCTGGAGGCTGCTGGGGAGAAGCTCTGACCCTCGCCCCCGGGTATTAGGGCTCCCAACTCAGCACTCAGCAGTTACAGAAGAAGTGTCTGCACCCTCAGCACTCCAAGAATGAGGAACGGGACAAAAGGCAGAGGAGGGGTTTGTCCCCAGCAAAGCCCATTAAAAATCCCTGGGAGATAAAAATAGAATCTGGGCAATAAAGTCAAGTCTAACCTTTTTTATCCTTTGTGCTTTGTCTAATTTCACGTGCTCCTAGGGTCCCGCATGCAGAGGTTCCACACCCGGCACTTCAGACCAGATTTCCTAGTGCAGAATGGCTGGGTCGACACCTCAGCTCCTGGGGCCCAGTGCAGACTCCGCGATATAGAGCCTGAGCTGCAGCCAACCTGGCCCTCGAGAGCTCCGCCCCCTCCCTCCCACTGACTCTGACAGGATCTCTACACAGCAGCCCAGCCCACAGCCCACGGGGTAGTGCATGCTCTCACCTCTCCATTCTCTGATCAAAATATAAAGTTTCCTTTGCTTGTGAACCAAACTCAGTCTCGATCTGTTGGCCCCAATGACACTGGGCAGGGGGACACTTGTTGGGGTCCACTCTGGAGGATCAGTAACAGAAATTGAGACTATTGTAACCTCAATGAACAGATGTGTGAGCCAAACTGTAGTTAACATAGAACAGTGTATAAGGCTCGGGTAAAATAAGATGTTTCTAACACTTCCATTTGATATTTCCATCACTTTATTATAAGCAAGTTCAGTGAAAAGGTTTGTCTTATTTGTCAGGTCAATATTAGAGAAACGAAGTGATTTCTTTCCAAGGATGTACATCTAATAATCTTGGTTAAAGCTTCAATCTTGTTTTAAATGCTTTTCCATTGAAAATGATACCTCTCTTTCAGCTCCCCCATTTCTGAGAAGTATAAAATCTTATAATTTATTATTACCAAAGGGGAAAGGTGGGAGGAGGGATAAATTAACAGTTTGGGATTAACACATACACACTGCTATGTATAAAATAGATCATCAACAAGGAACTACTGTATAGCACAGGGAACTACACTCAACATTTTGCAATAACCTATAAGGGGAAATAATCTGAAAAAGAATAGATATTTTTATTGACATCATCTATCAATGACAGTTAAAGTGTAACCTAAGGGAAGCTGGTGGTGAGTGCTTCTGACCCTGAAGACTTCAATCATCTAAAGTTTGGACTCTGCCTACTTCCCAAGGCCCTTAATGAACATATGTGTAGCCGTAGCTTAAAAAATTCCCCAGTTTGGGTTTCGGGGAGACACTGATTTTGAAAAAGCCCTGGTGTTCTCCTTACATGAATGGGACTCTTCCTACTGCTAAAACATGTCTGTCACACCCAGAGGATGGTATACCGTCTGATCGGGAAGAGTTTGGAAAAGGCATCTCATCTCCTCATCTCCTGGTGCTCGGGTTCACCCCTCCAGCGTCTTTACTAACAGTCTCCCCACTTGGAGATGTCAGCACTGTCAACATCCTGTTGCGTACAGTTTGGAATTTGTCCAGAGGATGAAGCGGAAGGATGAGGAACAATGAGAGACAAGTCCTAGGTGTTCAGACAGGCACATGTCACTCTAATTTCCAATCAGGAAGACGAATTGACCAAAGGCTAGGGTTGCCCATGGAAACAGTATAGGGCTTGAGGAAATCCCGCTGCTTTGTGGCCAGTTCCCATAAACACAAGTTGAACAATGGAACTCAGGGGCAGTAAAATTCACAAAACTGCAGAGTTGAAAATATCCATCACTGAAAAATGTCTTGAGGAAAGTCAGAGAAAAGGACTTGTAAGCAAGGGAGAATGGCAGGAAAGGGATTTGAGGAGGTAGAAAGGACTCGCCATTAAGCACAAGAAAAGGAGCTGAACATTGCCAACATTGCAGTTGGCCAAAAAGGGTGTATGCGTTTTTTTCTGTATATATTCAAGAAAAGGGCATACACTTTTTTAGCCAACCAAACAGGTGGGCACTGGAAGTCAATACTACAAAAGATATCACTTTGCATCAGTCAGAAGAGCCATCCTCATAAAGCGTAAACAACAGAAATGCAGGACAGGGCAAGGAGAAGAGGGAGCCCTGTGAGACTTATAGTGGAAATGTATATTGCCAACGGCCATTCTGGGGAAGTGTATTGTGTTTACTAAAGCATCTAAAAAATGAGCTACAGAGCATAGGGCACTTGCACTCATGGGCGTATATCTTGAGAAAAACAAAAATCGAGAGGACACAGGCACCCCAATGTTTACCCCCTCTCTGTTTAAAAGATCCTCAACTAGGATATAACTTAAATGTCTCTGGAGGGAAAAAATGGGTAGAGATGTGGTACTTAGGTAGAGTGGAATATTATTCAGCCTGGAAATCAATGAAATATGGCCAGTTGTAACAACTCCGGAGGAGTTACGTATGATCTTTCTAAGTGACAGAATTCAAAAAGAAAAAGACACATATCATAAGATATCACTTAAAGGTGGAATCCAAAATGGCTACACATGAAATAAATTACAAAACAGAAACATAGTCAAATATGTAGAAAACACGCATAAGGCTGCTAAACGGGAAAGGTGGGGAGGGGTGAGGCATCACCCAGGAGGTTGAAATTAGCAAAGATACCATTCCAAATACCAAACTGATAATCAACAAGGCCTACACGGTAGCTAAAAGAACTGCACTCAGCACACTCAAGTCACCGGAAAAGAATATATACGACTGGTAAGAATCTGAAAAAGAATTTACTGATGTCTCTCTGTACGTGAATCAAGTGGATGTACAGCAGCAAGAAACAGAGCTTTGAAAATCAGCTGTAACCAATATAGTAATAAATTGAAAAAAATAAACGACAGAGAGACAGAGAAAACCTCTTACAACTTTTCCTCAGGGCCGGTGATGCAACATGGATTGAACACATCTAGACCCACAGCAGGATGAGACATAAGGCTGGAAACTGTTTGCGCTAAGAGAAATGTGAGGTTGGGTGAGGAAATGCACACCCTTTAAAGTAATACTACCTGGTACCCATTCAATGGGTCCCAAATATGCAGGTTCAAGGGATCTTCCTACAGCTAAAACATGCATGGAAAACCCAGAGGACTGTACACCATGTGATCGGGAGATGTGTCTAAAATGCAGCTCATTTATCCTCTCCTGGTGCTCCTGTTCACCATTCCAGCCACGTTACTTAGAATCTCCCCACTTGGAGAATCAGCACATTTCAACTTCTGTTTCACACATTTTGCAAATTGTGAGGAGGATGAACGGGGAACCAATGAGAGAATAGTTGTAGGGGTTTGGACGGGCACATATCACTCTAATTTCCCATTAAGAATAAGAATTGAAAAAAGGCTCAGCCCGCCTCGCCCGAGCCAAAATAGGGCCTGAAGCAATCCTGCGGGTTTGAGGCCAGCTCACAAAAGAGCAACTTAAAAAATGGAGCTCAGGGTCACTGCAATTCACAAACCTGCAGAGTTATAAATGAAAACTAACGTCCAAAAATATGTTGAGGTAAGGCAAAGAAGAGGATCTGAATGCAAGACAGAATTGCAAGAAACAGATTTCAAGAGATAGATTGGACTCGTCTTTAAAGCACATGAAAAGCGGCAGAATTTCGACAATGATGCAGTTGGCCCAAAAGGGCGTATGCGTTTTTTCCTGATTATATCCAGGAAAAAATGCATACGCACTTTATGGGCAACGAAGCAAGCAAGCAATGCAAATGTGCACAACAAAGAAGTCTCATTTCCCACTGGTCAAAAGGGCCATCCTAAAAAATTGTAAAAACCAGAAATGCAGGACAGGCCATGGAGAACAGGGAGCCTTTATACGCTGATGGGCAGTGTGTGAACTGCCGAGAGCCACTCTGGAGAAGTGTATGGTGGTTCCTAAATCATCTAAAAAACAGAGCTACAGAGCATAGGACACTTCCAATCATGGGAGTATATCTAGGGAAATCTAAAAATTAACAAGACACAAGCACACCACAGTTTAGGGCTACTCTGTTTACAAGAACCTCAACTTCAGTATACCTTAAATATCCCAGGAAAGAGAACAATGGATAAAGAAGATGTGGTACTTATGTACAATGGAATATCTCTTCACCATGAAATCAATGTAATAAGGCTAGTAGAAGGATAAAGAGTGGATTTAGGTCCGATAATACTACTTGAAATAAGTCAAACAGAAAAAGAAACATATCATAAGATATCACTTATAGAGGGAGGGTAAATATGGCTGCACAAGAAATGAATTACAGAACAGAACAGTGTCTCACATTTAGAAAACACACTTATTTCAGCTTAAGGGGAAAGGAGAGGTGGGGTGATGCATAAAACCAGAGTTTGAAATTAGCACAGATACCGTTCAATAAACCAAATAGATATTAGACAAGATCTACACCTTGCTCAATGAACTGGCCTCAACACACCCTATACACTGCAGAGAAATATATCTGAGTAATAAGAATCTTAAAACCCATGTATTGATATATCTCCATAAGGGAATCAAGTGTGTGCAGAGTGGCACAAACACAGCAGTGAAAATGAGCTAAACCCCATTATAGAAATAAATTTTAAAAACAAAACGCAGAAACAATGAAAGAGAGAAAAATTCTTACAAAATTCGCTCAGGGGCTGTGATGCAACCTGGATTGACCACATATAAACCCACAGCTGGATAAGACATAAGGCTGGACACTTGGGGCTGAGAGGATTGATGAGCTTTGGTGAGCAACTGCCAAAAGTTTAATGCAATACTTCATGCTACTCATTCCAAGGGTCCCAACACTCCAGGTTGAAGGGAATCTTCCTACAGCTAAACCATGCTTGGGAAACCCAGCGACTGGTATACCATATGATCGGGAAAGGTTTCTAAAACGCACCTCATTTTTCCTCTCCTGGGGCTCCGGATCGACATTCCAGCCGCTTTACCAAAAATATCCCCACATGGAGAGTCAATGCCTTTAAGTTCTGGTATCGCACAGTCTGCAGTTAGTGCGGAGGATGAATGGGAATAGGGGGAACCAGTGAGAAACTAGCTGTAGCGGTTTCAAGGGGCACATGTCACTCTAAATTCACATCAGTAAGAAGAATAAACCAAAGGCACAGCAAGGTGCCCCAGAAGAAGAATAGGGCCTGAAGGAATCCTGTGGTTATGAGGCAAGATCACAAAAATAAGAGCTGAAAAATGGAGCTAAGGGCCACTGCAATTCAAAAACCTGCAGAGTTATAAAGGCCAACTATTTTCAAAAAATATATTGAGGTAAGGCTATGAAGAGGCATTGAAAGCAAGGCAGAATTGCAGGAAAACGATTTCAGGAGGTAGACTGGAATTGCATTTAAAGCATAGGAAAAGAGGCAGAACGTCCACAATGATGCACTTGGCCAAAAAGGGCGTATGCCTTTTTTCCTGAATTTATTCAGGAAAAAAGGCATATGCCCTTTTTGGCCAACCAAGCAAGCTTGCAAAGGAAATCTGCACTACAATGAAGTCTCACTTCCCCCTGGTCAAAAGGGCCATCTGAAAAAAGTGTAAAATCCAGAAAGGCAGGACAGGCCATGGAGAACTGGGAGCCTTGTTATGCTGATGGGCGGGATGTGTATGGTGTTTCCTGAAACATCTAAAAAACAAAGCAACAGAGCCTAGGGCACTTCCACTTATGGTCCTATAGCTTAGGGAAATTAAAATCAAAAAGACACAGCCACCCCAAAATTTGGGACGCCTCAGTTTACAAGAACCTCGTTAACCGTACAAGTTCAATATCAAAGAAAGTGAAAAATGGATAAAGAACTTGTGGTACTTACGTACAATGCAGTATCACTCAGCAATGAAATCTATGTCATCAGGCCCATAGCAGCATAATGAGTGGATTCAGGTACGATGATTCTAACTGAAATAAGACACACAGAAAAAGAAACATCATAAGATATCACTAATACACGGAATGTAAACTTGGCTACACAGGAACTGAATTACAGAACAGAACAGGGTCTCAAATTTAGAAAACCAACTTATGCTTGCTTAAGGGGAAAGGTGAGTTGGGGTGCTGCATAAAACCAGAGATTGAAATAAACACAGATAAAGTTCCTTAAGCCAAATATGGAATAGACAAGAGCTACTCCTTGCTCAACGAAATGGACTCAACACCCCATATTAAACGCCTAAGAATGTACCTGACTAGTAAGTATCTTAAAACCTATGGATTGCTATGTCTCCAAAAGAGAATCAAGCATGTGTACAGGGGCATAAACGCAGCAGTGATAGGATTGGAGAGGTTCAGTGAGCAAATGAAGACCCTTTGAAGTCATATTGCATGGTACCAATTCCACGGGTCTCAACTCTCCAGGTTTAAGGTATTCTTCCTTCAGCTAAAACATGCATGTGGAACCCAGAGTATGATCAACCGTGTGAACGGGAAACGTGTTCAAATATGTCTCAGTTTTCGTACCCTGGTACTCGGGTGCAACATTCCAGACGCTTTACTAACACCCTCCCGACTTGGAGAGTCAGCGCCTTTAACCTCCTGTTTGGCCCAGTTTGCAATTTCTGCGGAAGATGAACAGGAATAGGGAGAACCAATGAGAGACGAGCTGGAGGTGTCTGGACGGGCAAATTTAACTCTCATTTCCCACCAGGAAGAGGAATTAACCAAAGGTTCAGCGTGCCGTGCCGGACCAAGATTAGGGCCTGAAGACATCCTGTGGTGTTGCGGCCAGGTCACAAGAAAGCGAGTTGAAGAAAGGAGCTCAGGGGCACTGTAATTCACAAAACTGCAGAGTTATAAATGACAGCTATCGTCCAAAAATATACTGAAGTAAGGCTGCCAAGAGGACTTTAATGCGGGGCAGAATTGCAGGAAACTGATTTCAGGAGGTAGACTGGAATTGCATTGAAAGCATAGGAAAAGAGGCAGAACGTCCACAATGATGCACTTGGAGAAAAAGGGCGTAGGCGTTTTTTCCTGAACATATTCAGGAAAAAACGCATACGCCCTTTTTGGCCAACCAAGCAAGCTTGCAAAGGAAATCTGCACTACAATGAAGACTCACTTCCCCCTGGTCAAATGGGCCATCTGTAAAAAGTGTAAAATCCAGAAAGGCAGGACAGGCCATGGAGAACTTGGAGCCTTGTTATGCTGATGGGCGGGATGTAAATTGCCAACAGACACTCGGGAGAAGTGTATGGTGTTTCCTGAAACATCTAAAAAACAAAGCAACAGAGCCTAGGGCACTTCCACTTATGGTCCTATAGCTTAGGGAAATTAAAATCAAAAAGACACAGCCACCCCAAAATTTGGGACGCCTCTGTTTACAAGAACCTCGTTTACCGTACAAGTTCAATATCACAGAAAGTGAAAAATGGATAAAGAACTTGTGGTACTTACGTACAATGCAGTATCACTCAACAATGAAATCTATGTCATCAGGCCCGTAGCAGCATAATGAGTGGATTCAGGTACGATGATTCTAACTGAAATAAGTCACACCGAAAAAGAAACATCATAAGATATCAGTAATACACGGAATGTAAACTTGGCTACACAGGAACTGAATTCCAAAACAGAACAGGGTCTCAAATTTAGAAAACCAACTTATGCTTGCTTAAGGGTAAAGGTGAGTTGGGGTGCTGCATAAAACCAGAGATTGAAATAAACACAGATAAAGTTCCTTAAGCCAAATATGGAATAGACAAGAGCTACTCCTTGCTCAACGAAATGGACTCAACACCCCATATTAAACGCCTAAGAATGTACCTGACTAGTAAGTATCTTAAAACCTATGGATTGCTATGTCTCCAAAAGAGAATCAAGCATGTGTACAGGGGCATAAACGCAGCAGTGATAGGATTGGAGAGGTTCAGTGAGCAAATGAAGACCCTTTGAAGTCATATTGCATGGTACCAATTCCACGGGTCTCAACTCTCCAGGTTTAAGGTATTCTTCCTTCAGCTAAAACATGCATGTGGAACCCAGAGTATGATCAACCGTGTGAACGGGAAACGTGTTCAAATATGTCTCAGTTTTCGTACCCTGGTACTCGGGTGCAACATTCCAGACGCTTTACTAACACCCTCCCGACTTGGAGAGTCAGCGCCTTTAACCTCCTGTTTGGCCCAGTTTGCAATTTCTGCGGAAGATGAACAGGAATAGGGAGAACCAATGAGAGACGAGCTGGAGGTGTCTGGACGGGCAAATTTAACTCTCATTTCCCACCAGGAAGAGGAATTAACCAAAGGTTCAGCGTGCCGTGCCGGACCAAGATTAGGGCCTGAAGACATCCTGTGGTGTTGCGGCCAGGTCACAAGAAAGCGAGTTGAAGAAAGGAGCTCAGGGGCACTGTAATTCACAAACCTGCAGAGTTATAAATGACAGCTATCGTCCAAAAATATACTGAAGTAAGGCTGCCAAGAGGACTTGAAAGCGGGGCAGAATTGCAGGAAACCGATTTCAGGAGGTAGACTGGAATTGCATTGAAAGCATAGGAAAAGAGGCAGAACGTCCACAATGATGCACTTGGCCAAAAAGGGCGTATGCGTTTTTTCCTGAATATATTCAGGAAAAAACGCATACGCACTTTTTGGCCAACTAAGCAAGCTTGCAAAGGAAATCTGCACTACAATGAAGACTCACTTCCCCCTGGTCAAAAGGGCCATCTGAAAAAAGTGTAAAATCCAGAAAGGCAGGACAGGCCATGGAGAACTGGGAGCCTTGTTATGCTGATGGGCGGGATGTAAATTGCCAACAGACACTCGGGAGAAGTGTATGGTGTTTCCTGAAACATCTAAAAAACAAAGCAACAGAGCCTAGGGCACTTCCACTTGTGGTCCTATAGCTTAGGGAAATTAAAATCAAAAAGACACAGCCACCCCAAAGTTTGGGACGCCTCTGTTTACAAGAACCTCGTTTACCGTACAAGTTCAATATCACAGAAAGTGAAAAATGGATACAGAACTTGTGGTACATACGTACAATGCAGTATCACTCAGCAATGAAATCTATGTCATCAGGCCCGTAGCAGCATAATGAGTGGATTCAGGTATGATGATTCTAACTGAAATAAGTCAAACCAAAAAAGAAACATCATAAGATGTCAGTAATACACGGAATGTAAACTTGGCTACACAGGAACTGAATTCCAAAACAGAACAGGGTCTCAAATTTAGAAAACCAACTTATGCTTGCTTAAGGGTAAAGGTGAGTTGGGGTGCTGCATAAAACCAGAGATTGAAATGAGCACAGATAAAGTTCCTTAAGCCAAATATGGAATAGACAAGAGCTACTCCTTGCTCAACGAAATGGACTCAACACCCAATATTAAACGCCTAAGAATGTACCTGACTAGTAAGTATCTTAAAACCTATGGATTGCTATGTCTCCAAAAGAGAATCAAGCATGTGTACAGGGGCATAAACGCAGCAGTGATAGGATTGGAGAGGTTCGGTGAGCAAATGAAGACCCTTTGAAGTCATATTGCATGGTACCAATTCCACGGGTCTCAACTCTCCAGGTTTAAGGTATTCTTCCTTCAGCTAAAACATGCATGTGGAACCCAGAGTATGATCAACCGTGTGAATGGGAGACGTGTTCAAATATGTCTCAGTTTTCCTCCTCTGGTACTCGGGTGCAACATTCCAGATGCTTTACTAACACTCTCCCGACTTGGGGAGTCAATCCCTTTAACCTCCTGTTTGGCCCAGTTTGCAATTTCTGCGGAAGATGAACAGGAATAGCGAGAACCAATGAGAGACTAGCTGGAGGTGTCTGGACGGGCAAATTTAACTCTCATTCCCACCAGGAAGAGGAATTAACCAAAGGCTCAGCGTGCCGTGCCGGAACCAGATTAGGGCCTGAAGCCATCCTGCGGTGTTGCGGCCAGGTCAAAAGAAAGCGAGTTGAAGAAAGGAGCTCAGGGGCACTGTAATTCACAAAACTGCAGAGTTATAAATGACAGCTATCGTCCAAAAATATACTGAAGTAAGGCTGCCAAGAGGACTTTAATGCGGGGCAGAATTGCAGGAAACCGATTTCAGGAGGTAGACTGGAATTGCATTGAAAGCATAGGAAAAGAGGCAGAACGTCCACAATGATGCACTTGGAGAAAAAGGGCGTAGGCGTTTTTTCCTGAACATATTCAGGAAAAAACGCATACGCCCTTTTTGGCCAACCAAGCAAGCTTGCAAAGGAAATCTGCACTACAATGAAGACTCACTTCCCCCTGGTCAAATGGGCCATCTGTAAAAAGTGTAAAATCCAGAAAGGCAGGACAGGCCATGGAGAACTTGGAGCCTTGTTATGCTGATGGGCGGGATGTAAATTGCCAACAGACACTCGGGAGAAGTGTATGGTGTTTCCTGAAACATCTAAAAAACAAAGCAACAGAGCCTAGGGCACTTCCACTTATGGTCCTATAGCTTAGGGAAATTAAAATCAAAAAGACACAGCCACCCCAAAATTTGGGACGCCTCTGTTTACAAGAACCTCGTTTACCGTACAAGTTCAATATCACAGAAAGTGAAAAATGGATAAAGAACTTGTGGTACTTACGTACAATGCAGTATCACTCAACAATGAAATCTATGTCATCAGGCCCGTAGCAGCATAATGAGTGGATTCAGGTACGATGATTCTAACTGAAATAAGTCACACCGAAAAAGAAACATCATAAGATATCAGTAATACACGGAATGTAAACTTGGCTACACAGGAACTGAATTCCAAAACAGAACAGGTTCTCAAATTTAGAAAACCAACTTATGCTTGCTTAAGGGGAAAGGTGATTTGGGGTGCTGCATAAAACTAGACATTGAAATGAGCACAGATAAAGTTCCTTAAGCCAAATATGGAATAGACAAGAGCTACTCCTTGCTCAACGAAATGGACTCAACACCCCATATTAAACGCCTAAGAATGTACCTGACTAGTAAGTATCTTAAAACCTATGGATTGCTATGTCTCCAAAAGAGAATCAAGCATGTGTACAGGGGCATAAACGCAGCAGTGATAGGATTGGAGAGGTTCGGTGAGCAAATGAAGACCCTTTGAAGTCATATTGCATGGTACCCATTACACGGGTCTCAACTCTCCAGGTTTAAGGTATTCTTCCTTCAGCTAAAACATGCATGTGGAACCCAGAGTATGATCAACCGTGTGAACGGGAGACGTGTTCAAATATGTCTCAGTTTTCGTACCCTGGTACTCGGGTGCAACATTCCAGACGCTTTACTAAAACTCTCCCGACTTGGAGAGTCAGCGCCTTTAACCTCCTGTTTGGCCCAGTTTGCAATTTCTGCGGAAGATGAACAGGAATAGGGAGAACCAATGAGAGACGAGCTGGAGGTGTCTGGACGGGCAAATTTAACTCTCATTTCCCACCAGGAAGAGGGATTAACCAAAGGTTCAGCGTGCCGTGCCGGACCCAGATTAGGGCCTGAAGACATCCTGTGGTGTTGCGGCCAGCTCACAAGAAAGCGAGTTGAAGAAAGGAGCTCAGGGGCACTGTAATTCACAAACCTGCAGAGTTATAAATGACAGCTATCGTCCAAAAATATACTGAAGTAAGGCTGCCAAGAGGACTTGAAAGCGGGGCAGAATTGCAGGAAACCGATTTCAGGAGGTAGACTGGAATTGCATTGAAAGCATAGGAAAAGAGGCAGAACGTCCACAATGATGCACTTGGCCAAAAAGGGCGTATGCGTTTTTTCCTGAATATATTCAGGAAAAAACGCATACGCACTTTTTGGCCAACTAAGCAAGCTTGCAAAGGAAATCTGCACTACAATGAAGACTCACTTCCCCCTGGTCAAAAGGGCCATCTGAAAAAAGTGTAAAATCCAGAAAGGCAGGACAGGCCATGGAGAACTGGGAGCCTTGTTATGCTGATGGGCGGGATGTAAATTGCCAACAGACACTCGGGAGAAGTGTATGGTGTTTCCTGAAACATCTAAAAAACAAAGCAACAGAGCCTAGGGCACTTCCACTTATGGTCCTATAGCTTAGGGAAATTAAAATCAAAAAGACACAGCCACCCCAAAGTTTGGGACGCCTCTGTTTACAAGAACCTCGTTTACCGTACAAGTTCAATATCACAGAAAGTGAAAAATGGATACAGAACTTGTGGTACATACGTACAATGCAGTATCACTCAGCAATGAAATCTATGTCATCAGGCCCGTAGCAGCATAATGAGTGGATTCAGGTACGATGATTCTAACTGAAATAAGTCAAACCAAAAAAGAAACATCATAAGATATCAGTAATACACGGAATGTAAACTTGGCTACACAGGAACTGAATTCCAAAACAGAACAGGGTCTCAAATTTAGAAAACCAACTTATGCTTGCTTAAGGGTAAAGGTGAGTTGGGGTGCTGCATAAAACCAGAGATTGAAATGAGCACAGATAAAGTTCCTTAAGCCAAATATGGAATAGACAAGAGCTACTCCTTGCTCAACGAAATGGACTCAACACCCAATATTAAACGCCTAAGAATGTACCTGACTAGTAAGTATCTTAAAACCTATGGATTGCTATGTCTCCAAAAGAGAATCAAGCGTGTGTACAGGGGCATAAACGCAGCAGTGATAGGATTGGAGAGGTTCGGTGAGCAAATGAAGACCCTTTGAAGTCATATTGCATGGTACCCATTACACGGGTCTCAACTCTCCAGGTTTAAGGTATTCTTCCTTCAGCTAAAACATGCATGTGGAACCCAGAGTATGATCAACCGTGTGAATGGGAGACGTGTTCAAATATGTCTCAGTTTTCCTCCTCTGGTACTCGGGTGCAACATTCCAGATGCTTTACTAACACTCTCCCGACTTGGGGAGTCAATCCCTTTAACCTCTTGTTTGGCCCAGTTTTCAATTTCTGCGGAAGATGAACAGGAATAGCGAGAACCAATGAGAGACTAGCTGGAGGTGTCTGGACGGGCAAATTTAACTCTCATTCCCACCAGGAAGAGGAATTAACCAAAGGCTCAGCGTGCCGTGCCGGAACCAGATTAGGGCCTGAAGCCATCCTGCGGTGTTGCGGCCAGGTCACAAGAAAGCGAGTTGAAGAAAGGAGCTCAGGGGCACTGTAATTCACAAAACTGCAGAGTTATAAATGACAGCTATCGTCCAAAAATATACTGAAGTAAGGCTGCCAAGAGGACTTGAAAGCGGGGCAGAATTGCAGGAAACCGATTTCAGGAGGTAGACTGGAATTGCATTGAAAGCATAGGAAAAGAGGCAGAACGTCCACAATGATGCACTTGGACAAAAAGGGCGTAGGCGTTTTTTCCTGAACATATTCAGGAAAAAACGCATACGCCCTTTTTGGCCAACCAAGCAAGCTTGCAAAGGAAATCTGCACTACAATGAAGTCTCACTTCCCCCCGGTCAAAAGGGCCATCTGAAAAAAGTGTAAAATCCAGAAAGGCAGGACAGGCCATGGAGAACTGGGAGCCTTGTTATGCTGATGGGCGGGATGTAAATTGCCAACAGACACTCGGGAGAAGTGTATGGTGTTTCCTGAAACATCTAAAAAACAAAGCAACAGAGCCTAGGGCACTTCCACTTATGGTCCTATAGCTTAGGGAAATTAAAATCAAAAAGACACAGCCACCCCACAGTTTGGGACAGCTCTGTTTACAAGAACCTCGTTTACGGTACAAGTTCAATATCGCAGAAAGTGAAAAATGGATAAAGAAGTTGTGGTACTTATGTACAATGCAAAATCACTCAGCCATGAAATCTATGTCATCAGGCCCATAGCAGCATAATGAGTGGATTCAGGTATGATGATTCTAACTGAAATATGTCACACAGAAAAAGAAACATCATAAGATATCACTAATACACGGAATGTGAACTTGGCTACACATGAACTGAATTACAAAACAAAACAGGGTCTCAAGTTTAGAAAACCAACTTATGCTTCCTTAAGGGGGAAAGTGAGTTGGGGTGCTGCATAAAACCAGAGTTTGAAATTAGCACGGATACCATTCAATAAGCCAAATATGTAATAGACAAGACCTACCCCTTGCTCAACAAAATGGACTCAACAATGAGGTATCACCTCACACCTGATAGAATGGGCATCATGAGAAAATCTACAAACAAAAATGCTGGAAAGGGTGTGGAGAAAAGGAACCCTCTTCCACTATTGTTGGGAATATAAATTGATACAGTCACTACGGAGAACAATATGGAGTTTCTTAAGAAACTAACAATAGAATTACCATATGATACAGCAATCCCAGTACTGGACATATACCCAGACAAAACCATAAATCAAAACGAGACATTCACCGCAATGTTCATTGCATCACTATTTACAATATCGAGGTAATGGAAGCAACCTAAATGCCCACAGACAGACGAATGCATAAAGCTGTGGTACATATATAAAATGGAATATTACTAAGCCATGAAAAGGAATGAAATTGGGTCATTTGTAGAGACGTCGATGGATCTAGAGACTGTCATACAGAGTGAAGTAAGTCAGAAAGAGAAAAACAAATCTTGTATATTCATGCATATATGTGGAACCTAGAAAAACTGTACAGATTAACCATTTTGCAAGGCATAAATAGAGCAACAGATGTAGACAACAAATGTATGGACAACAAGGGGGGAAAGCTGTTGGGGGGGTGGTGGTGGGAGGAGTTGAGAGACTGGGATTGGCATGTATACATTTATATGTATAAAATAGATAACCAATAAGAACCTGCTGTATAAAAATATAAAATAAAATTCAAAATTAAAAAGAAAGAAAATTTAAAAAATAAAACAGAAAAAACAATTATTCCCTTCACATACATGTATTTATATGAATAAATTATTTCCATGCTTATATCTGTAAATACAAAAAAGAGGAATAAAATCTACCTTGAACCAAAAACGAAAAAGAGAAAAAAAACACAGAACCCACCAGTTCCACAGAGGAAAACCGTATCAGGGCACTTGCTCCAGTTGTAAACAATTCTGAAGTTGGCCAGTGGTGGGGAATCGTCTCCCATTCAGCCAGCAGCCCCCACGCAACAAGCGTCCTCATTGCAAAGCTGGGGCACCGTGCCGAGGCATCTGTGAGTAAACGTGAGCTGAGCCCCAGGCCAGTTGCTGCTGAACTATTCCCACCCGTCCCAGGTAAAACACCTGAATATATACAAGGACTTGAAAGCCTAGAGGAAGGGCCATAGAGCCACACGAGTGACAGCATGCCGGCCGACTTGGTGCCTGCAGGCCAGCCAGGATGGTCCTGGCCCTGGGTGCTCTTCTGGAAGATTTCCATTTCCCTGACTGAGATACCCGTCCTGTCCCTGCCCCCACTGCTTTTTTCCTTCCTCACCTCTGCCCAGGGAGAAATTCCAGCAGCAGGTATGGGTGACACATCCTCTTCTTTAGCAGGTGGCAGCCTGGCAACTGCTGCAGAAAGTCCAGCAGAGCCCCACTCACACTGGGCCACCCACAAAGCCGTGGCCTCTCACTCCCTCCCACCAGCCCAGCCCCGAGACTGCTGACAGGGCAGAGAAAATGGCGTCAGGCACGGCTGCAGGGGCTCTTGCTGCCTGGAGTGGTATTTATATTGATCTCAACCCAGGCACACCTGGGGAGGGCTGGCCCGCACGGTAAGGCTGCCCAGGTCAGCCAATCATCACCCCTCAGGGGCTCACAGTTGCAGAAAATGGAACTTGCTGAACCGGCCAGGTCCAAGGAACAGGTGTGGGCTCCTGAGAGTCAGGATAGACAAGGGGCTGCAGCTTTGGCTTGTTTTCTAATCATTTTATCTGGCCCATGAGTGGGAGACAACTTCAAGAAAACCCTCTCCTTATGAGAGGAACCCAGGAGTCAGGGAGAGGAGGGGTGGGTGGTGGTTGGAGACAGAGGCCTGGTGCCCCGGGTGCAGTGGAAGTCTCTGGAAGACCAGGTGGAGGGAGGCCGCACAGAGTGATGCCCAGGGTCACAGACCTGTCGCAGCTGCTGTTTGTTAGTTCAAGTCCTGCTCTGAGGTGCTCTGTGCCAGCTCTGAGCGACAGGTGAGCTGGGGGTGCTCTGCAATGAGGGCTATGTGCACGGTTCCTGTGTGCCCAGCCCTGCCATGGTACCTGCAAGGGTAGCTCTGTATCCTGGGAAGGGCCTGACCACGAGAGCCCCGTGGGCTGGGGTGGGGGTGGGGTACCTGCCCAGGTGAGCTCCATATTCTGGGATTGGTCTGACCACGAGAGCCCCATGGGCTGCTGGGGACCTGGTAAAGGATGTCAGGACAGTCAGTGAAGCCACCGAGGATATACCTCCAGTTGCTCCTAATTCCTACACCCTGCTGGTCATTCTACCAACCACCAGGACATGGTATTCTGTATTAGTCTTCAATGATGCCTTCTTTTGTATTCCATTAGTCCCAGAGTCACAAGAAATTTTGGCTTGTGAGTGGCAGGACTCAACATACAACTAAAACAATACTTCCGGGCCGTCTTGCCCCAAGGGTGCAAAAATTCCCACACCATCTTTGGGGAAAGCTTAGCTAAAGACCTAAAAGTTCTACCTCTGGAAAAGGAAACCCTCCTTCAGTACGCAGACGACATTCTGATCGCCAGCCCTACTAAGGAGGCCTCTGAACTACCAAGCCAATAAAGGATAGAAGTTGTCCAAGAAAAAGCTCAAATATCACAGACTGCAGTGACCTGCCTGGGCTTCATTCTCACAGAAGGTCGGAGAAGCCCATCCCAGGAAAGGGAAGAAACCATTTGCAGCCTTACCCCTTTCTAAAACTAGAAGACAGCTTAGGGGTTCCTGGGGAGGCCAGGGTTTGCTGCTTCTGGATCCCTAACTACAGTCTACTAGCTGGGCCTCTATATGAAACACTGAAAGGAAAAGATGATGATCCTTTTGAATAGAATCCAGAAGTGGCCTTTCAAGAATGGAAAGAGCAGTCAATTCAGACCCTTGCCCTGGAACTCCCTAATTTAGCTAAACCCTTTGACCTTTACATTCCCGGTGAAAGGTGAATCGCCATTGGAGAATTAGTGCAAAAACTGGGACCACTTGAAATGGAACAATGCAAGAATGCCATCCAGGTAGGATAAACTACGGTCACCAAGGGGCTTGGCCCACTGCCGCATCTGGCCAAGATACTGGCGGTATCTAAAAACCTGGAAATCAGCAGCCCAAAAGGCCACCTCCTTCCTAAGGGAAAAGGACCCCACGTGGTGATCCTAACCACCAACGATGCCCTGAAGTTGCAGGGTTCGCTCCGTGGGCACACCGACCTCGAGTGAGGAGGCCCTCCAACTCCAACATCCAGAGAGATAACCGGGGGCAACAGGGCACCATGACGACTCGTGTGAACATCACTTGACCTGGAGTTTCTCTCATAAAACAATAAGAGTGTGTCCCAAAAGAGTAGACTACTGCTTGCAGGACTTACTGCACCCAGAGGGGAGCTAATAATCTTGGCGGGGGAACCGTATATCACACTGTCACCATAGAAAAGCCTACAGACACCGTGATGATGGTGGCCAATAAGACCGGCTGGACTCCTGTTTACTTCAAAAGGCTGTTGACTCAGTGGTCATCATGGTCCTTGATCACCACTGACCCTGGACTGTCTGGGAGTTGAGCGGGCAGGGCTCTGACACCTGGTGCTGTTTGTACGTTAATTCAGGGGCCTAATTGAAGAAAGCGCAGACTACTGGTCAGAGCATCTAGGCTGGCAGAAACGGTCAGCCTAAGGTGGCCGAACAAATGTGGGGCGGGGTGAAACCGGCCCCCACAGCGTCTCTGCACATCTCTTTCCTGGACCCTTAAAGGTCATTAGAATCTATAACACTTCCAATGCTGGTGCTCAGGTGGACGAGCAGGGAGGCAGGGGGCCTGGGGACAATCAACGTCACCTGGAGGCTGCTGGGGAGAAGCTCTGACCCTCGCCCCCGGGTATTAGGGCTCCCAACTCAGCACTCAGCAGTTACAGAAGAAGTGTCTGCACCCTCAGCACTCCAAGAATGAGGAACGGGACAAAAGGCAGAGGAGGGGTTTGTCCCCAGCAAAGCCCATTAAAAATCCCTGGGAGATAAAAATAGAATCTGGGCAATAAAGTCAAGTCTAACCTTTTTTATCCTTTGTGCTTTGTCTAATTTCACGTGCTCCTAGGGTCCCGCATGCAGAGGTTCCACACCCGGCACTTCAGACCAGATTTCCTAGTGCAGAATGGCTGGGTCGACACCTCAGCTCCTGGGGCCCAGTGCAGACTCCGCGATATAGAGCCTGAGCTGCAGCCAACCTGGCCCTCGAGAGCTCCGCCCCCTCCCTCCCACTGACTCTGACAGGATCTCTACACAGCAGCCCAGCCCACAGCCCACGGGGTAGTGCATGCTCTCACCTCTCCATTCTCTGATCAAAATATAAAGTTTCCTTTGCTTGTGAACCAAACTCAGTCTCGATCTGTTGGCCCCAATGACACTGGGCAGGGGGACACTTGTTGGGGTCCACTCTGGAGGATCAGTAACAGAAATTGAGACTATTGTAACCTCAATGAACAGATGTGTGAGCCAAACTGTAGTTAACATAGAACAGTGTATAAGGCTCGGGTAAAATAAGATGTTTCTAACACTTCCATTTGATATTTCCATCACTTTATTATAAGCAAGTTCAGTGAAAAGGTTTGTCTTATTTGTCAGGTCAATATTAGAGAAACGAAGTGATTTCTTTCCAAGGATGTACATCTAATAATCTTGGTTAAAGCTTCAATCTTGTTTTAAATGCTTTTCCATTGAAAATGATACCTCTCTTTCAGCTCCCCCATTTCTGAGAAGTATAAAATCTTATAATTTATTATTACCAAAGGGGAAAGGTGGGAGGAGGGATAAATTAACAGTTTGGGATTAACACATACACACTGCTATGTATAAAATAGATCATCAACAAGGAACTACTGTATAGCACAGGGAACTACACTCAACATTTTGCAATAACCTATAAGGGGAAATAATCTGAAAAAGAATAGATATTTTTATTGACATCATCTATCAATGACAGTTAAAGTGTAACCTAAGGGAAGCTGGTGGTGAGTGCTTCTGACCCTGAAGACTTCAATCATCTAAAGTTTGGACTCTGCCTACTTCCCAAGGCCCTTAATGAACATATGTGTAGCCGTAGCTTAAAAAATTCCCCAGTTTGGGTTTCGGGGAGACACTGATTTTGAAAAAGCCCTGGTGTTCTCCTTACATGAATGGGACTCTTCCTACTGCTAAAACATGTCTGTCACACCCAGAGGATGGTATACCGTCTGATCGGGAAGAGTTTGGAAAAGGCATCTCATCTCCTCATCTCCTGGTGCTCGGGTTCACCCCTCCAGCGTCTTTACTAACAGTCTCCCCACTTGGAGATGTCAGCACTGTCAACATCCTGTTGCGTACAGTTTGGAATTTGTCCAGAGGATGAAGCGGAAGGATGAGGAACAATGAGAGACAAGTCCTAGGTGTTCAGACAGGCACATGTCACTCTAATTTCCAATCAGGAAGACGAATTGACCAAAGGCTAGGGTTGCCCATGGAAACAGTATAGGGCTTGAGGAAATCCCGCTGCTTTGTGGCCAGTTCCCATAAACACAAGTTGAACAATGGAACTCAGGGGCAGTAAAATTCACAAAACTGCAGAGTTGAAAATATCCATCACTGAAAAATGTCTTGAGGAAAGTCAGAGAAAAGGACTTGTAAGCAAGGGAGAATGGCAGGAAAGGGATTTGAGGAGGTAGAAAGGACTCGCCATTAAGCACAAGAAAAGGAGCTGAACATTGCCAACATTGCAGTTGGCCAAAAAGGGTGTATGCGTTTTTTTCTGTATATATTCAAGAAAAGGGCATACACTTTTTTAGCCAACCAAACAGGTGGGCACTGGAAGTCAATACTACAAAAGATATCACTTCGCATCAGTCAGAAGAGCCATCCTCATAAAGCGTAAACAACAGAAATGCAGGACAGGGCAAGGAGAAGAGGGAGCCCTGTGAGACTTATAGTGGAAATGTATATTGCCAACGGCCATTCTGGAGAAGTGTATTGTGTTTACTAAAGCATCTAAAAAATGAGCTACAGAGCATAGGGCACTTGCACTCATGGGCGTATATCTTGAGAAAAACAAAAATCGAGAGGACACAGGCACCCCAATGTTTACCCCCTCTCTGTTTAAAAGATCCTCAACTAGGATATAACTTAAATGTCTCTGGAGGGAAAAAATGGGTAGAGATGTGGTACTTAGGTAGAGTGGAATATTATTCAGCCTGGAAATCAATGAAATATGGCCAGTTGTAACAACTCCGGAGGAGTTACGTATGATCTTTCTAAGTGACAGAATTCAAAAAGAAAAAGACACATATCATAAGATATCACTTAAAGGTGGAATCCAAAATGGCTACACATGAAATAAATTACAAAACAAAAACATAGTCAAATATGTAGAAAACACGCATAAGGCTGCTAAACGGGAAAGGTGGGGAGGGGTGAGGCATCACCCAGGAGGTTGAAATTAGCAAAGATACCATTCCAAATACCAAACTGATAATCAACAAGGCCTACACGGTAGCTAAAAGAACTGCACTCAGCACACTCAAGTCACCGGAAAAGAATATATACGACTGGTAAGAATCTGAAAAAGAATTTACTGATGTCTCTCTGTACGTGAATCAAGTGGATGTACAGCAGCAAGAAACAGAGCTTTGAAAATCAGCTGTAACCAATATAGTAATAAATTGAAAAAAATAAACGACAGAGAGACAGAGAAAACCTCTTACAACTTTTCCTCAGGGCCGGTGATGCAACATGGATTGAACACATCTAGACCCACAGCAGGATGAGACATAAGGCTGGAAACTGTTTGCGCTAAGAGAAATGTGAGGTTGGGTGAGGAAATGCACACCCTTTAAAGTAATACTACCTGGTACCCATTCAATGGGTCCCAAATATGCAGGTTCAAGGGATCTTCCTACAGCTAAAACATGCATGGAAAACCCAGAGGACTGTACACCATGTGATCGGGAGATGTGTCTAAAATGCAGCTCATTTATCCTCTCCTGGTGCTCCTGTTCACCATTCCAGCCACGTTACTTAGAATCTCCCCACTTGGAGAATCAGCACATTTCAACTTCTGTTTCACACATTTTGCAAATTGTGAGGAGGATGAACGGGGAACCAATGAGAGAATAGTTGTAGGGGTTTGGACGGGCACATATCACTCTAATTTCCCATTAAGAATAAGAATTGAAAAAAGGCTCAGCCCGCCTCGCCCGAGCCAAAATAGGGCCTGAAGCAATCCTGCGGGTTTGAGGCCAGCTCACAAAAGAGCAACTTAAAAAATGGAGCTCAGGGTCACTGCAATTCACAAACCTGCAGAGTTATAAATGAAAACTAACGTCCAAAAATATGTTGAGGTAAGGCAAAGAAGAGGATCTGAATGCAAGACAGAATTGCAAGAAACAGATTTCAAGAGATAGATTGGACTCGTCTTTAAAGCACATGAAAAGCGGCAGAATTTCGACAATGATGCAGTTGGCCCAAAAGGGCGTATGCGTTTTTTCCTGATTATATCCAGGAAAAAACGCATACGCACTTTATGGGCAACGAAGCAAGCAAGCAATGCAAATGTGCACAACAAAGAAGTCTCATTTCCCACTGGTCAAAAGGGCCATCCTAAAAAATTGTAAAAACCAGAAATGCAGGACAGGCCATGGAGAACAGGGAGCCTTTATACGCTGATGGGCAGTGTGTGAACTGCCGAGAGCCACTCTGGAGAAGTGTATGGTGGTTCCTAAATCATCTAAAAAACAGAGCTACAGAGCATAGGACACTTCCAATCATGGGAGTATATCTAGGGAAATCTAAAAATTAACAAGACACAAGCACACCACAGTTTAGGGCTACTCTGTTTACAAGAACCTCAACTTCAGTATACCTTAAATATCCCAGGAAAGAGAACAATGGATAAAGAAGATGTGGTACTTATGTACAATGGAATATCTCTTCACCATGAAATCAATGTAATAAGGCTAGTAGAAGGATAAAGAGTGGATTTAGGTCCGATAATACTACTTGAAATAAGTCAAACAGAAAAAGAAACATATCATAAGATATCACTTATAGAGGGAGGGTAAATATGGCTGCACAAGAAATGAATTACAGAACAGAACAGTGTCTCACATTTAGAAAACACACTTATTTCAGCTTAAGGGGAAAGGAGAGGTGGGGTGATGCATAAAACCAGAGTTTGAAATTAGCACAGATACCGTTCAATAAACCAAATAGATATTAGACAAGATCTACACCTTGCTCAATGAACTGGCCTCAACACACCCTATACACCGCAGAGAAATATATCTGAGTAATAAGAATCTTAAAACCCATGTATTGATATATCTCCATAAGGGAATCAAGTGTGTGCAGAGTGGCACAAACACAGCAGTGAAAATGAGCTAAACCCCATTATAGAAATAAATTTTAAAAACAAAACGCAGAAACAATGAAAGAGAGAAAAATTCTTACAAAATTCGCTCAGGGGCTGTGATGCAACCTGGATTGACCACATATAAACCCACAGCTGGATAAGACATAAGGCTGGACACTTGGGGCTGAGAGGATTGATGAGCTTTGGTGAGCAACTGCCAAAAGTTTAATGCAATACTTCATGCTACTCATTCCAAGGGTCCCAACACTCCAGGTTGAAGGGAATCTTCCTACAGCTAAACCATGCTTGGGAAACCCAGCGACTGGTATACCATATGATCGGGAAAGGTTTCTAAAACGCACCTCATTTTTCCTCTCCTGGGGCTCCGGATCGACATTCCAGCCGCTTTACCAAAAATATCCCCACATGGAGAGTCAATGCCTTTAAGTTCTGGTATCGCACAGTCTGCAGTTAGTGCGGAGGATGAATGGGAATAGGGGGAACCAGTGAGAAACTAGCTGTAGCGGTTTCAAGGGGCACATGTCACTCTAAATTCACATCAGTAAGAAGAATAAACCAAAGGCACAGCAAGGTGCCCCAGAAGAAGAATAGGGCCTGAAGGAATCCTGTGGTTATGAGGCAAGATCACAAAAATAAGAGCTGAAAAATGGAGCTAAGGGCCACTGCAATTCAAAAACCTGCAGAGTTATAAAGGCCAACTATTTTCAAAAAATATATTGAGGTAAGGCTATGAAGAGGCATTGAAAGCAAGGCAGAATTGCAGGAAAACGATTTCAGGAGGTAGACTGGAATTGCATTTAAAGCATAGGAAAAGAGGCAGAACGTCCACAATGATGCACTTGGCCAAAAAGGGCGTATGCCTTTTTTCCTGAATTTATTCAGGAAAAAAGGCATACGCCCTTTTTGGCCAACCAAGCAAGCTTGCAAAGGAAATCTGCACTACAATGAAGTCTCACTTCCCCCTGGTCAAAAGGGCCATCTGAAAAAAGTGTAAAATCCAGAAAGGCAGGACAGGCCATGGAGAACTGGGAGCCTTGTTATGCTGATGGGCGGGATGTGTATGGTGTTTCCTGAAACATCTAAAAAACAAAGCAACAGAGCCTAGGGCACTTCCACTTATGGTCCTATAGCTTAGGGAAATTAAAATCAAAAAGACACAGCCACCCCAAAATTTGGGACGCCTCTGTTTACAAGAACCTCGTTAACCGTACAAGTTCAATATCAAAGAAAGTGAAAAATGGATAAAGAACTTGTGGTACTTACGTACAATGCAGTATCACTCAGTAATGAAATCTATGTCATCAGGCCCATAGCAGCATAATGAGTGGATTCAGGTACGATGATTCTAACTGAAATAAGACACACAGAAAAAGAAACATCATAAGATATCACTAATACACGGAATGTAAACTTGGCTACACAGGAACTGAATTACAGAACAGAACAGGGTCTCAAATTTAGAAAACCAACTTATGCTTGCTTAAGGGGAAAGGTGAGTTGGGGTGCTGCATAAAACCAGAGATTGAAATGAACACAGATAAAGTTCCTTAAGCCAAATATGGAATAGACAAGAGCTACTCCTTGCTCAACGAAATGGACTCAACACCCCATATTAAACGCCTAAGAATGTACCTGACTAGTAAGTATCTTAAAACCTATGGATTGCTATGTCTCCGAAAGAGAATCAAGCATGTGTACAGGGGCATAAACGCAGCAGTGATAGGATTGGAGAGGTTCAGTGAGCAAATGAAGACCCTTTGAAGTCATATTGCATGGTACCAATTCCACGGGTCTCAACTCTCCAGGTTTAAGGTATTCTTCCTTCAGCTAAAACATGCATGTGGAACCCAGAGTATGATCAACCGTGTGAATGGGAGACGTGTTCAAATATGTCTCAGTTTTCCTCCCCTGGTACTCGGGTGCAACATTCCAGACGCTTTACTAACACTCTCCCCACTTGGAGAGTCAGCGCCTTTAACCTCCTGTTTGGCCCAGTTTGCAATTTCTGCGGAAGATGAACAGGAATAGCGAGAACCAATGAGAGACTAGCTGGAGGTGTCTGGACGGGCAAATTTAACTCTCATTTCCCACCAGGAAGAGGAAATAACCAAAGGCTCAGCATGCCGTGCCGGAACCAGATTAGGGCCTGAAGCCATCCTGCGGTGTTGCGGCCAGCTCACAAGAAAGCGAGTTGAAGAAAGGAGCTCAGGGGCACTGTAATTCACAAACCTGCAGAGTTATAAATAACACCTATCGTCCAAAAATATACTGAAGTAAGGCTGCCAAGAGGACTTGAAAGCGGGGCAGAATTGCAGGAAACCGATTTCAGGAGGTAGACTGGAATTGCATTGAAAGCATAGGAAAAGAGGCAGAACGTCCACAATGATGCACTTGGCCAAAAAGGGCGTATGCGTTTTTTCCTGAATATATTCAGGAAAAAACGCATACGCCCTTTTTGGCCAACCAAGCAAGCTTGCAAAGGAAATCTGCACTACAATGAAGTCTCACTTCCCCCCGGTCAAAAGGGCCATCTGAAAAAAGTGTAAAATCCAGAAAGGCAGGACAGGCCATGGAGAACTGGGAGCCTTGTTATGCTGATGGGCGGGATGTAAATTGCCAACAGACACTCGGGAGAAGTGTATGGTGTTTCCTGAAACATCTAAAAAACAAAGCAACAGAGCCTAGGGCACTTCCACTTATGGTCCTATAGCTTAGGGAAATTAAAATCAAAAAGACACAGCCACCCCAAAGTTTGGGACGCCTCTGTTTACAAGAACCTCGTTTACAGTACAAGTTCAACATCGCAGAAAGTGAAAAATGGATAAAGAAGTTGTGGTATTTACTTACAAAGCAATATCACTCAGCAATGAAATCTATGTCATCAGGCCCTTAGCAGCACAATGAGTGGATTCAGGTATGATGATTCTAACTGAAATAAGTCACACAGAAAAAGAAACATCATAAGATATCAGTAATACACGGAATGTAAACTTGGCTACACAGGAACTGAATTACAGAACAGAACAGGGTCTCAAATTTAGAAAACCAACTTATGCTTGCTTAAGGGTAAAGGTGAGTTGGGGTGCTGCATAAAACCAGAGATTGAAATGAGCACAGATAAAGTTCCTTAAGCCAAATATGGAATAGACAAGAGCTACTCCTTGCTCAACGAAATGGACTCAACACCCCATATTAAACGCCTAAGAATGTACCTGACTAGTAAGTATCTTAAAACCTATGGATTGCTATATCTCCAAAAGAGAATCAAGCGTGTGTCCAGGGGCATAAATGCAGCAATGATAGGATTGGAGAGGTTCAGTGAGCAAACGAAGACCCTTTGAAGTCATATTGCATGGTACCCATTCCACGGGTCTCAACTCTCCAGGTTTCAGGGATTCTTCCTTCAGCTAAAACATGCATGTGGAACCCAGAGGATTATCCACCGTGTGATCGGGAGAAGTGTTCAAATATGTCTCAGATTTCGTCCCCTGGTACTCGGGTGCAACATTCCAGACGCTTTACTAACACTCTCCCGACTTGGAGAGTCAGTCCCTTTAACCTCCTGTTTGGCCCAGTTTGCAATTTCTGCGGAAGATGAACAGGAATAGGGAGAACCAATGAGAGACTAGCTGGAGGTGTCTGGACGGGCAAATTTAACTCTCATTTCCCACCAGGAAGAGGAATTAACCAAAGGCTCAGCATGTCGTGCCGGAACCAGATTAGGGCCTGAAGCAATCCTGCGGTGTTGCGGCCAGCTCACAAGAAAGCGAGTAGAAGAAAGGAGCTCAGGCGCACTGTAATTCACAAACCTGCAGACTTATAAATGACAGCTATCGTCCAAAAATATACTGAAGTAAGGTTGCCAAGAGGACTTGAAAGCGGGGAAGAATTGCAGGAAACCGATTTCAGGAGGTAGACTGGAATTGCATTGAAAGCATAGGAAAAGAGGGAGAACGTCCACAATGATGCACTTGGCCAAAAAGGGCGTATGCGTTTTTTCCTGAATCAGGAAAAAACGCATACGCACTTTTTGGCCAACCAAGCAAGCTTGCAAAGGAAATCTGCACTACAATGAAGTCTCACTTCCCCCCGGTCAAAAGGGCCATCTGAGAAAAGTGTAAAATCCAGAAAGGCAGGACAGGCCATGGAGAACTGGGAGCCTTGTTATGCTGATGGGCGGGATGTAAATTGCCAACAGACACTCGGGAGAAGTGTATGGTGTTTCCTGAAACATCTAAAAAACAAAGCAACAGAGCCTAGGGCACTTCCACTTATGGTCCTATAGCTTAGGGAAATTAAAATCAAAAAGACACAGCCACCCCACAGTTTGGGACAGCTCTGTTTACAAGAACCTCGTTTACGGTACAAGTTCAATATCGCAGAAAGTGAAAAATGGATAAAGAAGTTGTGGTACTTATGTACAATGCAAAATCACTCAGCCATGAAATCTATGTCATCAGGCCCATAGCAGCATAATGAGTGGATTCAGGTATGATGATTCTAACTGAAATATGTCACACAGAAAAAGAAACATCATAAGATATCACTAATACACGGAATGTGAACTTGGCTACACATGAACTGAATTACAAAACAGAACAGGGTCTCAAGTTTAGAAAACCAACTTATGCTTCCTTAAGGGGGAATGTGAGTTGGGGTGCTGCATAAAACCAGAGTTTGAAATTAGCACAGATACCATTCAATAAGCCAAATATGTAATAGACAAGACCTACCCCTTGCTCAACAAAATGGACTCAACAATGAGGTATCACCTCACACCTGATAGAATGGGCATCATGAGAAAATCTACAAACAAAAATGCTGGAAAGGGTGTGGAGAAAAGGAACCCTCTTCCACTATTGTTGGGAATATAAATTGATACAGTCACTACGGAGAACAATATGGAGTTTCTTAAGAAACTAACAATAGAATTACCATATGATACAGCAATCCCAGTACTGGACATATACCCAGACAAAACCATAAATCAAAACGAGACATTCACCGCAATGTTCATTGCATCACTATTTACAATATCGAGGTAATGGAAGCAACCTAAATGCCCACAGACAGACGAATGCATAAAGCTGTGGTACATATATAAAATGGAATATTACTAAGCCATGAAAAGGAATGAAATTGGGTCATTTGTAGAGACGTCGATGGATCTAGAGACTGTCATACAGAGTGAAGTAAGTCAGAAAGAGAAAAACAAATCTTGTATATTCATGCATATATGTGGAACCTAGAAAAACTGTACAGATTAACCATTTTGCAAGGCATAAATAGAGCAACAGATGTAGACAACAAATGTATGGACAACAAGGGGGGAAAGCTGTTGGGGGGGTGGTGGTGGGAGGAGTTGAGAGACTGGGATTGGCATGTATACATTTATATGTATAAAATAGATAACCAATAAGAACCTGCTGTATAAAAATATAAAATAAAATTCAAAATTAAAAAGAAAGAAAATTTAAAAAATAAAACAGAAAAAACAATTATTCCCTTCACATACATGTATTTATATGAATAAATTATTTCCATGCTTATATCTGTAAATACAAAAAAGAGGAATAAAATCTACCTTGAACCAAAAACGAAAAAGAGAAAAAAAACACAGAACCCACCAGTTCCACAGAGGAAAACCGTATCAGGGCACTTGCTCCAGTTGTAAACAATTCTGAAGTTGGCCAGTGGTGGGGAATCGTCTCCCATTCAGCCAGCAGCCCCCACGCAACAAGCGTCCTCATTGCAAAGCTGGGGCACCGTGCCGAGGCATCTGTGAGTAAACGTGAGCTGAGCCCCAGGCCAGTTGCTGCTGAACTATTCCCACCCGTCCCAGGTAAAACACCTGAATATATACAAGGACTTGAAAGCCTAGAGGAAGGGCCATAGAGCCACACGAGTGACAGCATGCCGGCCGACTTGGTGCCTGCAGGCCAGCCAGGATGGTCCTGGCCCTGGGTGCTCTTCTGGAAGATTTCCATTTCCCTGACTGAGATACCCGTCCTGTCCCTGCCCCCACTGCTTTTTTCCTTCCTCACCTCTGCCCAGGGAGAAATTCCAGCAGCAGGTATGGGTGACACATCCTCTTCTTTAGCAGGTGGCAGCCTGGCAACTGCTGCAGAAAGTCCAGCAGAGCCCCACTCACACTGGGCCACCCACAAAGCCGTGGCCTCTCACTCCCTCCCACCAGCCCAGCCCCGAGACTGCTGACAGGGCAGAGAAAATGGCGTCAGGCACGGCTGCAGGGGCTCTTGCTGCCTGGAGTGGTATTTATATTGATCTCAACCCAGGCACACCTGGGGAGGGCTGGCCCGCACGGTAAGGCTGCCCAGGTCAGCCAATCATCACCCCTCAGGGGCTCACAGTTGCAGAAAATGGAACTTGCTGAACCGGCCAGGTCCAAGGAACAGGTGTGGGCTCCTGAGAGTCAGGATAGACAAGGGGCTGCAGCTTTGGCTTGTTTTCTAATCATTTTATCTGGCCCATGAGTGGGAGACAACTTCAAGAAAACCCTCTCCTTATGAGAGGAACCCAGGAGTCAGGGAGAGGAGGGGTGGGTGGTGGTTGGAGACAGAGGCCTGGTGCCCCGGGTGCAGTGGAAGTCTCTGGAAGACCAGGTGGAGGGAGGCCGCACAGAGTGATGCCCAGGGTCACAGACCTGTCGCAGCTGCTGTTTGTTAGTTCAAGTCCTGCTCTGAGGTGCTCTGTGCCAGCTCTGAGCGACAGGTGAGCTGGGGGTGCTCTGCAATGAGGGCTATGTGCACGGTTCCTGTGTGCCCAGCCCTGCCATGGTACCTGCAAGGGTAGCTCTGTATCCTGGGAAGGGCCTGACCACGAGAGCCCCGTGGGCTGGGGTGGGGGTGGGGTACCTGCCCAGGTGAGCTCCATATTCTGGGATTGGTCTGACCACGAGAGCCCCATGGGCTGCTGGGGACCTGGTAAAGGATGTCAGGACAGTCAGTGAAGCCACCGAGGATATACCTCCAGTTGCTCCTAATTCCTACACCCTGCTGGTCATTCTACCAACCACCAGGACATGGTATTCTGTATTAGTCTTCAATGATGCCTTCTTTTGTATTCCATTAGTCCCAGAGTCACAAGAAATTTTGGCTTGTGAGTGGCAGGACTCAACATACAACTAAAACAATACTTCCGGGCCGTCTTGCCCCAAGGGTGCAAAAATTCCCACACCATCTTTGGGGAAAGCTTAGCTAAAGACCTAAAAGTTCTACCTCTGGAAAAGGAAACCCTCCTTCAGTACGCAGACGACATTCTGATCGCCAGCCCTACTAAGGAGGCCTCTGAACTACCAAGCCAATAAAGGATAGAAGTTGTCCAAGAAAAAGCTCAAATATCACAGACTGCGGTGACCTGCCTGGGCTTCATTCTCACAGAAGGTCGGAGAAGCCCATCCCAGGAAAGGGAAGAAACCATTTGCAGCCTTACCCCTTTCTAAAACTAGAAGACAGCTTAGGGGTTCCTGGGGAGGCCAGGGTTTGCTGCTTCTGGATCCCTAACTACAGTCTACTAGCTGGGCCTCTATATGAAACACTGAAAGGAAAAGATGATGATCCTTTTGAATAGAATCCAGAAGTGGCCTTTCAAGAATGGAAAGAGCAGTCAATTCAGACCCTTGCCCTGGAACTCCCTAATTTAGCTAAACCCTTTGACCTTTACATTCCCGGTGAAAGGTGAATCGCCATTGGAGAATTAGTGCAAAAACTGGGACCACTTGAAATGGAACAATGCAAGAATGCCATCCAGGTAGGATAAACTACGGTCACCAAGGGGCTTGGCCCACTGCCGCATCTGGCCAAGATACTGGCGGTATCTAAAAACCTGGAAATCAGCAGCCCAAAAGGCCACCTCCTTCCTAAGGGAAAAGGACCCCACGTGGTGATCCTAACCACCAACGATGCCCTGAAGTTGCAGGGTTCGCTCCGTGGGCACACCGACCTCGAGTGAGGAGGCCCTCCAACTCCAACATCCAGAGAGATAACCGGGGGCAACAGGGCACCATGACGACTCGTGTGAACATCACTTGACCTGGAGTTTCTCTCATAAAACAATAAGAGTGTGTCCCAAAAGAGTAGACTACTGCTTGCAGGACTTACTGCACCCAGAGGGGAGCTAATAATCTTGGCGGGGGAACCGTATATCACACTGTCACCATAGAAAAGCCTACAGACACCGTGATGATGGTGGCCAATAAGACCGGCTGGACTCCTGTTTACTTCAAAAGGCTGTTGACTCAGTGGTCATCATGGTCCTTGATCACCACTGACCCTGGACTGTCTGGGAGTTGAGCGGGCAGGGCTCTGACACCTGGTGCTGTTTGTACGTTAATTCAGGGGCCTAATTGAAGAAAGCGCAGACTACTGGTCAGAGCATCTAGGCTGGCAGAAACGGTCAGCCTAAGGTGGCCGAACAAATGTGGGGCGGGGTGAAACCGGCCCCCACAGCGTCTCTGCACATCTCTTTCCTGGACCCTTAAAGGTCATTAGAATCTATAACACTTCCAATGCTGGTGCTCAGGTGGACGAGCAGGGAGGCAGGGGGCCTGGGGACAATCAACGTCACCTGGAGGCTGCTGGGGAGAAGCTCTGACCCTCGCCCCCGGGTATTAGGGCTCCCAACTCAGCACTCAGCAGTTACAGAAGAAGTGTCTGCACCCTCAGCACTCCAAGAATGAGGAACGGGACAAAAGGCAGAGGAGGGGTTTGTCCCCAGCAAAGCCCATTAAAAATCCCTGGGAGATAAAAATAGAATCTGGGCAATAAAGTCAAGTCTAACCTTTTTTATCCTTTGTGCTTTGTCTAATTTCACGTGCTCCTAGGGTCCCGCATGCAGAGGTTCCACACCCGGCACTTCAGACCAGATTTCCTAGTGCAGAATGGCTGGGTCGACACCTCAGCTCCTGGGGCCCAGTGCAGACTCCGCGATATAGAGCCTGAGCTGCAGCCAACCTGGCCCTCGAGAGCTCCGCCCCCTCCCTCCCACTGACTCTGACAGGATCTCTACACAGCAGCCCAGCCCACAGCCCACGGGGTAGTGCATGCTCTCACCTCTCCATTCTCTGATCAAAATATAAAGTTTCCTTTGCTTGTGAACCAAACTCAGTCTCGATCTGTTGGCCCCAATGACACTGGGCAGGGGGACACTTGTTGGGGTCCACTCTGGAGGATCAGTAACAGAAATTGAGACTATTGTAACCTCAATGAACAGATGTGTGAGCCAAACTGTAGTTAACATAGAACAGTGTATAAGGCTCGGGTAAAATAAGATGTTTCTAACACTTCCATTTGATATTTCCATCACTTTATTATAAGCAAGTTCAGTGAAAAGGTTTGTCTTATTTGTCAGGTCAATATTAGAGAAACGAAGTGATTTCTTTCCAAGGATGTACATCTAATAATCTTGGTTAAAGCTTCAATCTTGTTTTAAATGCTTTTCCATTGAAAATGATACCTCTCTTTCAGCTCCCCCATTTCTGAGAAGTATAAAATCTTATAATTTATTATTACCAAAGGGGAAAGGTGGGAGGAGGGATAAATTAACAGTTTGGGATTAACACATACACACTGCTATGTATAAAATAGATCATCAACAAGGAACTACTGTATAGCACAGGGAACTACACTCAACATTTTGCAATAACCTATAAGGGGAAATAATCTGAAAAAGAATAGATATTTTTATTGACATCATCTATCAATGACAGTTAAAGTGTAACCTAAGGGAAGCTGGTGGTGAGTGCTTCTGACCCTGAAGACTTCAATCATCTAAAGTTTGGACTCTGCCTACTTCCCAAGGCCCTTAATGAACATATGTGTAGCCGTAGCTTAAAAAATTCCCCAGTTTGGGTTTCGGGGAGACACTGATTTTGAAAAAGCCCTGGTGTTCTCCTTACATGAATGGGACTCTTCCTACTGCTAAAACATGTCTGTCACACCCAGAGGATGGTATACCGTCTGATCGGGAAGAGTTTGGAAAAGGCATCTCATCTCCTCATCTCCTGGTGCTCGGGTTCACCCCTCCAGCGTCTTTACTAACAGTCTCCCCACTTGGAGATGTCAGCACTGTCAACATCCTGTTGCGTACAGTTTGGAATTTGTCCAGAGGATGAAGCGGAAGGATGAGGAACAATGAGAGACAAGTCCTAGGTGTTCAGACAGGCACATGTCACTCTAATTTCCAATCAGGAAGACGAATTGACCAAAGGCTAGGGTTGCCCATGGAAACAGTATAGGGCTTGAGGAAATCCCGCTGCTTTGTGGCCAGTTCCCATAAACACAAGTTGAACAATGGAACTCAGGGGCAGTAAAATTCACAAAACTGCAGAGTTGAAAATATCCATCACTGAAAAATGTCTTGAGGAAAGTCAGAGAAAAGGACTTGTAAGCAAGGGAGAATGGCAGGAAAGGGATTTGAGGAGGTAGAAAGGACTCGCCATTAAGCACAAGAAAAGGAGCTGAACATTGCCAACATTGCAGTTGGCCAAAAAGGGTGTATGCGTTTTTTTCTGTATATATTCAAGAAAAGGGCATACACTTTTTTAGCCAACCAAACAGGTGGGCACTGGAAGTCAATACTACAAAAGATATCACTTCGCATCAGTCAGAAGAGCCATCCTCATAAAGCGTAAACAACAGAAATGCAGGACAGGGCAAGGAGAAGAGGGAGCCCTGTGAGACTTATAGTGGAAATGTATATTGCCAACGGCCATTCTGGAGAAGTGTATTGTGTTTACTAAAGCATCTAAAAAATGAGCTACAGAGCATAGGGCACTTGCACTCATGGGCGTATATCTTGAGAAAAACAAAAATCGAGAGGACACAGGCACCCCAATGTTTACCCCCTCTCTGTTTAAAAGATCCTCAACTAGGATATAACTTAAATGTCTCTGGAGGGAAAAAATGGGTAGAGATGTGGTACTTAGGTAGAGTGGAATATTATTCAGCCTGGAAATCAATGAAATATGGCCAGTTGTAACAACTCCGGAGGAGTTACGTATGATCTTTCTAAGTGACAGAATTCAAAAAGAAAAAGACACATATCATAAGATATCACTTAAAGGTGGAATCCAAAATGGCTACACATGAAATAAATTACAAAACAAAAACATAGTCAAATATGTAGAAAACACGCATAAGGCTGCTAAACGGGAAAGGTGGGGAGGGGTGAGGCATCACCCAGGAGGTTGAAATTAGCAAAGATACCATTCCAAATACCAAACTGATAATCAACAAGGCCTACACGGTAGCTAAAAGAACTGCACTCAGCACACTCAAGTCACCGGAAAAGAATATATACGACTGGTAAGAATCTGAAAAAGAATTTACTGATGTCTCTCTGTACGTGAATCAAGTGGATGTACAGCAGCAAGAAACAGAGCTTTGAAAATCAGCTGTAACCAATATAGTAATAAATTGAAAAAAATAAACGACAGAGAGACAGAGAAAACCTCTTACAACTTTTCCTCAGGGCCGGTGATGCAACATGGATTGAACACATCTAGACCCACAGCAGGATGAGACATAAGGCTGGAAACTGTTTGCGCTAAGAGAAATGTGAGGTTGGGTGAGGAAATGCACACCCTTTAAAGTAATACTACCTGGTACCCATTCAATGGGTCCCAAATATGCAGGTTCAAGGGATCTTCCTACAGCTAAAACATGCATGGAAAACCCAGAGGACTGTACACCATGTGATCGGGAGATGTGTCTAAAATGCAGCTCATTTATCCTCTCCTGGTGCTCCTGTTCACCATTCCAGCCACGTTACTTAGAATCTCCCCACTTGGAGAATCAGCACATTTCAACTTCTGTTTCACACATTTTGCAAATTGTGAGGAGGATGAACGGGGAACCAATGAGAGAATAGTTGTAGGGGTTTGGACGGGCACATATCACTCTAATTTCCCATTAAGAATAAGAATTGAAAAAAGGCTCAGCCCGCCTCGCCCGAGCCAAAATAGGGCCTGAAGCAATCCTGCGGGTTTGAGGCCAGCTCACAAAAGAGCAACTTAAAAAATGGAGCTCAGGGTCACTGCAATTCACAAACCTGCAGAGTTATAAATGAAAACTAACGTCCAAAAATATGTTGAGGTAAGGCAAAGAAGAGGATCTGAATGCAAGACAGAATTGCAAGAAACAGATTTCAAGAGATAGATTGGACTCGTCTTTAAAGCACATGAAAAGCGGCAGAATTTCGACAATGATGCAGTTGGCCCAAAAGGGCGTATGCGTTTTTTCCTGATTATATCCAGGAAAAAATGCATACGCACTTTATGGGCAACGAAGCAAGCAAGCAATGCAAATGTGCACAACAAAGAAGTCTCATTTCCCACTGGTCAAAAGGGCCATCCTAAAAAATTGTAAAAACCAGAAATGCAGGACAGGCCATGGAGAACAGGGAGCCTTTATACGCTGATGGGCAGTGTGTGAACTGCCGAGAGCCACTCTGGAGAAGTGTATGGTGGTTCCTAAATCATCTAAAAAACAGAGCTACAGAGCATAGGACACTTCCAATCATGGGAGTATATCTAGGGAAATCTAAAAATTAACAAGACACAAGCACACCACAGTTTAGGGCTACTCTGTTTACAAGAACCTCAACTTCAGTATACCTTAAATATCCCAGGAAAGAGAACAATGGATAAAGAAGATGTGGTACTTATGTACAATGGAATATCTCTTCACCATGAAATCAATGTAATAAGGCTAGTAGAAGGATAAAGAGTGGATTTAGGTCCGATAATACTACTTGAAATAAGTCAAACAGAAAAAGAAACATATCATAAGATATCACTTATAGAGGGAGGGTAAATATGGCTGCACAAGAAATGAATTACAGAACAGAACAGTGTCTCACATTTAGAAAACACACTTATTTCAGCTTAAGGGGAAAGGAGAGGTGGGGTGATGCATAAAACCAGAGTTTGAAATTAGCACAGATACCGTTCAATAAACCAAATAGATATTAGACAAGATCTACACCTTGCTCAATGAACTGGCCTCAACACACCCTATACACCGCAGAGAAATATATCTGAGTAATAAGAATCTTAAAACCCATGTATTGATATATCTCCATAAGGGAATCAAGTGTGTGCAGAGTGGCACAAACACAGCAGTGAAAATGAGCTAAACCCCATTATAGAAATAAATTTTAAAAACAAAACGCAGAAACAATGAAAGAGAGAAAAATTCTTACAAAATTCGCTCAGGGGCTGTGATGCAACCTGGATTGACCACATATAAACCCACAGCTGGATAAGACATAAGGCTGGACACTTGGGGCTGAGAGGATTGATGAGCTTTGGTGAGCAACTGCCAAAAGTTTAATGCAATACTTCATGCTACTCATTCCAAGGGTCCCAACACTCCAGGTTGAAGGGAATCTTCCTACAGCTAAACCATGCTTGGGAAACCCAGCGACTGGTATACCATATGATCGGGAAAGGTTTCTAAAACGCACCTCATTTTTCCTCTCCTGGGGCTCCGGATCGACATTCCAGCCGCTTTACCAAAAATATCCCCACATGGAGAGTCAATGCCTTTAAGTTCTGGTATCGCACAGTCTGCAGTTAGTGCGGAGGATGAATGGGAATAGGGGGAACCAGTGAGAAACTAGCTGTAGCGGTTTCAATGGGCACATGTCACTCTAAATTCACATCAGTAAGAAGAATAAACCAAAGGCACAGCAAGGTGCCCCAGAAGAAGAATAGGGCCTGAAGGAATCCTGTGGTTATGAGGCAAGATCACAAAAATAAGAGCTGAAAAATGGAGCTAAGGGCCACTGCAATTCAAAAACCTGCAGAGTTATAAAGGCCAACTATTTTCAAAAAATATATTGAGGTAAGGCTATGAAGAGGCATTGAAAGCAAGGCAGAATTGCAGGAAAACGATTTCAGGAGGTAGACTGGAATTGCATTTAAAGCATAGGAAAAGAGGCAGAACGTCCACAATGATGCACTTGGCCAAAAAGGGCGTATGCCTTTTTTCCTGAATTTATTCAGGAAAAAAGGCATACGCCCTTTTTGGCCAACCAAGCAAGCTTGCAAAGGAAATCTGCACTACAATGAAGTCTCACTTCCCCCTGGTCAAAAGGGCCATCTGAAAAAAGTGTAAAATCCAGAAAGGCAGGACAGGCCATGGAGAACTGGGAGCCTTGTTATGCTGATGGGCGGGATGTGTATGGTGTTTCCTGAAACATCTAAAAAACAAAGCAACAGAGCCTAGGGCACTTCCACTTATGGTCCTATAGCTTAGGGAAATTAAAATCAAAAAGACACAGCCACCCCAAAATTTGGGACGCCGCTGTTTACAAGAACCTCGTTAACCGTACAAGTTCAATATCAAAGAAAGTGAAAAATGGATAAAGAACTTGTGGTACTTACGTACAATGCAGTATCACTCAGTAATGAAATCTATGTCATCAGGCCCATAGCAGCATAATGAGTGGATTCAGGTACGATGATTCTAACTGAAATAAGACACACAGAAAAAGAAACATCATAAGATATCACTAATACACGGAATGTAAACTTGGCTACACAGGAACTGAATTACAGAACAGAACAGGGTCTCAAATTTAGAAAACCAACTTATGCTTGCTTAAGGGGAAAGGTGAGTTGGGGTGCTGCATAAAACCAGAGATTGAAATGAACACAGATAAAGTTCCTTAAGCCAAATATGGAATAGACAAGAGCTACTCCTTGCTCAACGAAATGGACTCAACACCCCATATTAAACGCCTAAGAATGTACCTGACTAGTAAGTATCTTAAAACCTATGGATTGCTATGTCTCCGAAAGAGAATCAAGCATGTGTACAGGGGCATAAATGCAGCAGTGATAGGATTGGAGAGGTTCAGTGAGCAAATGAAGACCCTTTGAAGTCATATTGCATGGTACCAATTCCACGGGTCTCAACTCTCCAGGTTTAAGGTATTCTTCCTTCAGCTAAAACATGCATGTGGAACCCAGAGTATGATCAACCGTGTGAACGGGAAACATGTTCAAATATGTCTCAGTTTTCCTCCCCTGGTACTCGGGTGCAACATTCCAGACGCTTTACTAACACTCTCCCCACTTGGAGAGTCAGCGCCTTTAACCTCCTGTTTGGCCCAGTTTGCAATTTCTGCGGAAGATGAACAGGAATAGCGAGAACCAATGAGAGACTAGCTGGAGGTGTCTGGACGGGCAAATTTAACTCTCATTTCCCAACAGGAAGAGGAATTAACCAAAGGCTCAGCATGCCGTGCCGGAACCAGATTAGGGCCTGAAGCCATCCTGCGGTGTTGCGGCCAGCTCACAAGAAAGCGAGTTGAAGAAAGGAGCTCAGGGGCACTGTAATTCACAAACCTGCAGAGTTATAAATAACAGCTATCGTCCAAAAATATACTGAAGTAAGGCTGCCAAGAGGACTTGAAAACGGGGCAGAATTGCAGGAAACCGATTTCAGGAGGCAGACTGGAATTGCATTGAAAGCATAGGAAAAGAGGCAGAACGTCCACAATGATGCACTTGGCCAAAAGGGGCGTATGCGTTTTTTCCTGAATATATTCAGGAAAAAACGCATACGCCCTTTTTGGCCAACCAAGCAATCTTGCAAAGGAAATCTGCACTACAATGAAGTCTCACTTCCCCCCTGTCAAAAGGGCCATCTGAAAAAAGTGTAAAATCCAGAAAGGCAGGACAGGCCATGGAGAACTGGGAGCCTTGTTATGCTGATGGGCGGGATGTAAATTGCCAACAGACACTCGGGAGAAGTGTATGGTGTTTCCTGAAACATCTAAAAAACAAAGCAACAGAGCCTAGGGCACTTCCACTTATGGTCCTATAGCTTAGGGAAATTAAAATCAAAAAGACACAGCCACCCCAAACATTGGGACGCCTCTGTTTACAAGAACCTCGTTTACAGTACAAGTTCAACATCGCAGAAAGTGAAAAATGGATAAAGAAGTTGTGGTATTTACTTACAAAGCAATATCACTCAGCAATGAAATCTATGTCATCAGGCCCTTAGCAGCACAATGAGTGGATTCAGGTATGATGATTCTAACTGAAATAAGTCACACAGAAAAAGAAACATCATAAGATATCACTAATACACAGAATGTAAACTTGGCTACACAGGAACTGAATTACAAAACAGAACAGGGTCTCAAATTTAGAAAACCAACTTATGCTTGCTTAATGGGAAAGGTGAGTTGGGGTGCTGCATAAAACCAGAGATTGAAATGAGCACAGATAAAGTTGCTTAAGCCAAATATGGAATAGAAAAGAGCTACTCCTTGCTCAACGAAATGGACTCAACACCGCATATTAAACGCCTAAGAATGTACCTGACTAGTAAGTATCTTAAAACCTATGGATTGCTATGTCTCCGAAAGAGAATCAAGCATGAGTACAGGGGCATAAACACAGCAGTGATAGGATTGGAGAGGTTCGGTGAGCAAATGAAGACCCTTTGAAGTCATATTGCATGGTACCCATTCCATGGGTCTCAAGTACCCAGGTTTAAGGTATTCTTCCTTCAGCTAAAACATGCATGTGGAACATAGAGTATGATCAACCATGTGATCAGGAGACGTGTTCAAATATGTCTCAGTTTTCGTACCCTGGTACTCGGGTTCAACATTCCAGACGCTTTACTAAAACTCTCCCGACTTGGAGAGTCAGCGCCTTTAACCTCCTGTTTGGCCCAGTTTGCAATTTCTGCGGAAGATGAACAGGAATAGGGAGAACCAATGAGAGACGAGCTGGAGGTGTCTGGACGGGCAAATTTAACTCTCATTTCCCACCAGGAAGAGGAATTAACCAAAGGTTCAGCGTGCCGTGCCGGACCAAGATTAGGGCTTGAAGACATCCTGTGGTGTTGCGGCCAGCTCACAAGAAAGCGAGTTGAAGAAAGGAGCTCAGGGGCACTGTAATTCACAAACCTGCAGAGTTATAAATGACAGCTATCGTCCAAAATTATACTGAAGTAAGGCTGCCAAGAGGACTTGAAAGCGGGGCAGAATTGCAGGAAACCGATTTCAGGAGGTAGACTGGAATTGCATTGAAAGCATAGGAAAAGAGGCAGAACGTCCACAATGATGCACTTGGCCAAAAAGGGCGTATGCGTTTTTTCCTGAATATATTCAGGAAAAAACGCATACGCCCTTTTTGGCCAACCAAGCAAGTTTGCAAAGGAAATCTGCACTACAATGAAGACTCACTTCCCCCTGGTCAAATGGGCCATCTGTAAAAAGTGTAAAATCCAGAAAGGCAGGACAGGCCATGGAGAACTTGGAGCCTTGTTATGCTGATGGGCGGGATGTAAATTGCCAACAGACACTCGGGAGAAGTGTATGGTGTTTCCTGAAACATCTAAAAAACAAAGCAACAGAGTCTAGGGCACTTCCACTTATGGTCCTATAGCTTAGGGAAATTAAAATCAAAAAGACACAGCCACCCCAAAGTTTGGGACGCCTCTGTTTACAAGAACCTCGTTTACCGTACAAGTTCAATATCACAGAAAGTGAAAAATGGATAAAGAACTGGTGGTACTTACGTACAATGCAGTATCACTCAACAATGAAATCTATGTCATCAGGCCCGTAGCAGCATAATGAGTGGATTCAGGTACGATGATTCTAACTGAAATAAGTCACACCGAAAAAGAAACATCATAAGATATCAGTAATACACGGAATGTAAACTTGGCTACACAGGAACTGAATTCCAAAACAGAACAGGGTCTCAAATTTAGAAAACCAACTTATGCTTGCTTCAGGGGAAAGGTGATTTGGGGTGCTGCATAAAACCAGACATTGAAATGAGCACAGATAAAGTTCCTTAAGCCAAATATGGAATAGACAAGAGCTACTGCTTGCTCAACGAAATGGACTCAACACCCCATATTAAACGCCTAAGAATGTACCTGACTAGTAAGTATCTTAAAACCTATGGATTGCTATGTCTCCAAAAGAGAATCAAGCATGTGTACAGGGGCATAAACGCAGCAGTGATAGGATTGGAGAGGTTCAGTGAGCAAATGAAGACCCTTTGAAGTCATATTGCATGGTACCCATTCCACGGGTCTCAACTCTCCAGGTTTAAGGTATTCTTCCTTCAGCTAAAACATGCATGTGGAACCCAGAGTATGATCAACCGTGTGAACGGGAGACGTGTTCAAATATGTCTCAGTTTTCGTACCCTGGTACTCGGGTGCAACATTCCAGACGCTTTACTAACACTCTCCCGACTTGGGGAGTCAATCCCTTTAACCTCCTGTTTGGCCCAGTTTGCAATTTCTGCGGAAGATGAACAGGAATAGCGAGAACCAATGAGAGACTAGCTAGAGGTGTCTGGACGGGCAAATTTAACTCTCATTCCCACCAGGAAGAGGAATTAACCAAAGGCTCAGCGTGCCGTGCCACAACCAGATTAGGGCCTGAAGCCATCCTGCGGTGTTGCGGCCAGCTCAAAAGAAAGCGAGTTGAAGAAAGGAGCTCAGGGGCACTGTAATTCACAAACCTGCAGAGTTATAAATGACAGCTATCGTCCAAAAATATACTGAAGTAAGGCTGCCAAGAGGACTTGAAAGCGGGGCAGAATTGCAGGAAACCGATTTCAGGAGGTAGACTGGAATTGCATTGAAAGCATAGGAAAAGAGGCAGAACGTCCACAATGATGCACTTGGACAAAAAGGGCGTAGGCGTTTTTTCCTGAACATATTCAGGAAAAAACGCATACGCCCTTTTTGGCCAACCAAGCAAGCTTGCAAAGGAAATCTGCACTACAATGAAGTCTCACTTCCCCCCGGTCAAAAGGGCCATCTGAAAAAAGTGTAAAATCCAGAAAGGCAGGACAGGCCATGGAGAACTGGGAGCCTTGTTATGCTGATGGGCGGGATGTAAATTGCCAACAGCCACTCGGGAGAAGTGTATGGTGTTTCCTGAAACATCTAAAAAACAAAGCAACAGAGCCTAGGGCACTTCCACTTATGGTCCTATAGCTTAGGGAAATTAAAATCAAAAAGACACAGCCACCCCAAAGTTTGGGACGCCTCTGTTTACAAGAACCTCGTTTACAGTACAAGTTCAACATCGCAGAAAGTGAAAAATGGATAAAGAAGTTGTGGTATTTACTTACAAAGCAATATCACTCAGCAATGAAATCTATGTCATCAGGCCCTTAGCAGCACAATGAGTGGATTCAGGTATGATGATTCTAACTGAAATAAGTCACACAGAAAAAGAAACATCATAAGATATCAGTAATACACGGAATGTAAACTTGGCTACACAGGAACTGAATTACAGAACAGAACAGGGTCTCAAATTTAGAAAACCAACTTATGCTTGCTTAAGGGTAAAGGTGAGTTGGGGTGCTGCATAAAACCAGAGATTGAAATGAGCACAGATAAAGTTCCTTAAGCCAAATATGTAATAGACAAGAGCTACTCCTTGCTCAACGAAATGGACTCAACACCCCATATTAAACGCCTAAGAATGTACCTGACTAGTAAGTATCTTAAAACCTATGGATTGCTATATCTCCAAAAGAGAATCAAGCGTGTGTCCAGGGGCATAAATGCAGCAATGATAGGATTGGAGAGGTTCAGTGAGCAAACGAAGACCCTTTGAAGTCATATTGCATGGTACCCATTCCACGGGTCTCAACTCTCCAGGTTTCAGGGATTCTTCCTTCAGCTAAAACATGCATGTGGAACCCAGAGGATTATCCACCGTGTGATCGGGAGAAGTGTTCAAATATGTCTCAGATTTCGTCCCCTGGTACTCGGGTGCAACATTCCAGACGCTTTACTAACACTCTCCCGACTTGGAGAGTCAGTCCCTTTAACCTCCTGTTTGGCCCAGTTTGCAATTTCTGCGGAAGATGAACAGGAATAGGGAGAACCAATGAGAGACTAGCTGGAGGTGTCTGGACGGGCAAATTTAACTCTCATTTCCCACCAGGAAGAGGAATTAACCAAAGGCTCAGCATGTCGTGTCGGAACCAGATTAGGGCCTGAAGCAATCCTGCGGTGTTGCGGCCAGCTCACAAGAAAGCAAGTAGAAGAAAGGAGCTCAGGGGCACTGTAATTCACAAACCTGCAGACTTATAAATGACAGCTATCGTCCAAAAATATACTGAAGTAAGGTTGCCAAGAGGACTTGAAAGCGGGGCAGAATTGCAGGAAACCGATTTCAGGAGGTAGACTGGAATTGCATTGAAAGCATAGGAAAAGAGGGAGAACGTCCACAATGATGCACTTGGCCAAAAAGGGCGTATGCGTTTTTTCCTGAATCAGGAAAAAACGCATACGCACTTTTTGGCCAACCAAGCAAGCTTGCAAAGGAAATCTGCACTACAATGAAGTCTCACTTCCCCCCGGTCAAAAGGGCCATCTGAGAAAAGTGTAAAATCCAGAAAGGCAGGACAGGCCATGGAGAACTGGGAGCCTTGTTATGCTGATGGGCGGGATGTAAATTGCCAACAGACACTCGGGAGAAGTGTATGGTGTTTCCTGAAACATCTAAAAAACAAAGCAACAGAGCCTAGGGCACTTCCACTTATGGTCCTATAGCTTAGGGAAATTTAAATCAAAAAGACACAGCCACCCCACAGTTTGGGACAGCTCTGTTTACAAGAACCTCGTTTACGGTACAAGTTCAATATCGCAGAAAGTGAAAAATGGATAAAGAAGTTGTGGTACTTATGTACAATGCAAAATCACTCAGCCATGAAATCTATGTCATCAGGCCCATAGCAGCATAATGAGTGGATTCAGGTATGATGATTCTAACTGAAATATGTCACACAGAAAAAGAAACATCATAAGATATCACTAATACACGGAATGTGAACTTGGCTACACATGAACTGAATTACAAAACAGAACAGGGTCTCAAGTTTAGAAAACCAACTTATGCTTCCTTAAGGGGGAAAGTGAGTTGGGGTGCTGCATAAAACCAGAGTTTGAAATTAGCACAGATACCATTCAATAAGCCAAATATGTAATAGACAAGACCTACCCCTTGCTCAACAAAATGGACTCAACAATGAGGTATCACCTCACACCTGATAGAATGGGCATCATGAGAAAATCTACAAACAAAAATGCTGGAAAGGGTGTGGAGAAAAGGAACCCTCTTCCACTATTGTTGGGAATATAAATTGATACAGTCACTACGGAGAACAATATGGAGTTTCTTAAGAAACTAACAATAGAATTACCATATGATACAGCAATCCCAGTACTGGACATATACCCAGACAAAACCATAAATCAAAACGAGACATTCACCGCAATGTTCATTGCATCACTATTTACAATATCGAGGTAATGGAAGCAACCTAAATGCCCACAGACAGACGAATGCATAAAGCTGTGGTACATATATAAAATGGAATATTACTAAGCCATGAAAAGGAATGAAATTGGGTCATTTGTAGAGACGTCGATGGATCTAGAGACTGTCATACAGAGTGAAGTAAGTCAGAAAGAGAAAAACAAATCTTGTATATTCATGCATATATGTGGAACCTAGAAAAACTGTACAGATTAACCATTTTGCAAGGCATAAATAGAGCAACAGATGTAGACAACAAATGTATGGACAACAAGTGGGGAAAGCTGTTGGGGGGGTGGTGGTGGGAGGAGTTGAGAGACTGGGATTGGCATGTATACATTTATATGTATAAAATAGATAACCAATAAGAACCTGCTGTATAAAAATATAAAATAAAATTCAAAATTAAAAAGAAATAAAATTTAAAAAATAAAACAGAAAAAACAATTATTCCCTTCACATACATGTATTTGTATGAATAAATTATTTCCATGCTTATATCTGTAAATACAAAAAAGAGGAATAAAATCTACCTTGAACCAAAAACGAAAAAGAGAAAAAAAACACAGAACCCACCAGTTCCACAGAGGAAAACCGTATCAGGGCACTTGCTCCAGTTGTAAACAATTCTGAAGTTGGCCAGTGGTGGGGAATCGTCTCCCATTCAGCCAGCAGCCCCCACGCAACAAGCGTCCTCATTGCAAAGCTGGGGCACCGTGCCGAGGCATCTGTGAGTAAACGTGAGCTGAGCCCCAGGCCAGTTGCTGCTGAACTATTCCCACCCGTCCCAGGTAAAACACCTGAATATATACAAGGACTTGAAAGCCTAGAGGAAGGGCCATAGAGCCACACGAGTGACAGCATGCCGGCCGACTTGGTGCCTGCAGGCCAGCCAGGATGGTCCTGGCCCTGGGTGCTCTTCTGGAAGATTTCCATTTCCCTGACTGAGATACCCGTCCTGTCCCTGCCCCCACTGCTTTTTTCCTTCCTCACCTCTGCCCAGGGAGAAATTCCAGCAGCAGGTATGGGTGACACATCCTCTTCTTTAGCAGGTGGCAGCCTGGCAACTGCTGCAGAAAGTCCAGCAGAGCCCCACTCACACTGGGCCACCCACAAAGCCGTGGCCTCTCACTCCCTCCCACCAGCCCAGCCCCGAGACTGCTGACAGGGCAGAGAAAATGGCGTCAGGCACGGCTGCAGGGGCTCTTGCTGCCTGGAGTGGTATTTATATTGATCTCAACCCAGGCACACCTGGGGAGGGCTGGCCCGCACGGTAAGGCTGCCCAGGTCAGCCAATCATCACCCCTCAGGGGCTCACAGTTGCAGAAAATGGAACTTGCTGAACCGGCCAGGTCCAAGGAACAGGTGTGGGCTCCTGAGAGTCAGGATAGACAAGGGGCTGCAGCTTTGGCTTGTTTTCTAATCATTTTATCTGGCCCATGAGTGGGAGACAACTTCAAGAAAACCCTCTCCTTATGAGAGGAACCCAGGAGTCAGGGAGAGGAGGGGTGGGTGGTGGTTGGAGACAGAGGCCTGGTGCCCCGGGTGCAGTGGAAGTCTCTGGAAGACCAGGTGGAGGGAGGCCGCACAGAGTGACGCCCAGGGTCACAGACCTGTCGCAGCTGCTGTTTGTTAGTTCAAGTCCTGCTCTGAGGTGCTCTGTGCCAGCTCTGAGCGACAGGTGAGCTGGGGGTGCTCTGCAATGAGGGCTATGTGCACGGTTCCTGTGTGCCCAGCCCTGCCATGGTACCTGCAAGGGTAGCTCTGTATCCTGGGAAGGGCCTGACCACGAGAGCCCCGTGGGCTGGGGTGGGGGTGGGGTACCTGCCCAGGTGAGCTCCATATTCTGGGATTGGTCTGACCACGAGAGCCCCATGGGCTGCTGGGGACCTGGTAAAGGATGTCAGGACAGTCAGTGAAGCCACCGAGGATATACCTCCAGTTGCTCCTAATTCCTACACCCTGCTGGTCATTCTACCAACCACCAGGACATGGTATTCTGTATTAGTCTTCAATGATGCCTTCTTTTGTATTCCATTAGTCCCAGAGTCACAAGAAATTTTGGCTTGTGAGTGGCAGGACTCAACATACAACTAAAACAATACTTCCGGGCCGTCTTGCCCCAAGGGTGCAAAAATTCCCACACCATCTTTGGGGAAAGCTTAGCTAAAGACCTAAAAGTTCTACCTCTGGAAAAGGAAACCCTCCTTCAGTACGCAGACGACATTCTGATCGCCAGCCCTACTAAGGAGGCCTCTGAACTACCAAGCCAATAAAGGATAGAAGTTGTCCAAGAAAAAGCTCAAATATCACAGACTGCAGTGACCTGCCTGGGCTTCATTCTCACAGAAGGTCGGAGAAGCCCATCCCAGGAAAGGGAAGAAACCATTTGCAGCCTTACCCCTTTCTAAAACTAGAAGACAGCTTAGGGGTTCCTGGGGAGGCCAGGGTTTGCTGCTTCTGGATCCCTAACTACAGTCTACTAGCTGGGCCTCTATATGAAACACTGAAAGGAAAAGATGATGATCCTTTTGAATAGAATCCAGAAGTGGCCTTTCAAGAATGGAAAGAGCAGTCAATTCAGACCCTTGCCCTGGAACTCCCTAATTTAGCTAAACCCTTTGACCTTTACATTCCCGGTGAAAGGTGAATCGCCATTGGAGAATTAGTGCAAAAACTGGGACCACTTGAAATGGAACAATGCAAGAATGCCATCCAGGTAGGATAAACTACGGTCACCAAGGGGCTTGGCCCACTGCCGCATCTGGCCAAGATACTGGCGGTATCTAAAAACCTGGAAATCAGCAGCCCAAAAGGCCACCTCCTTCCTAAGGGAAAAGGACCCCACGTGGTGATCCTAACCACCAACGATGCCCTGAAGTTGCAGGGTTCGCTCCGTGGGCACACCGACCTCGAGTGAGGAGGCCCTCCAACTCCAACATCCAGAGAGATAACCGGGGGCAACAGGGCACCATGACGACTCGTGTGAACATCACTTGACCTGGAGTTTCTCTCATAAAACAATAAGAGTGTGTCCCAAAAGAGTAGACTACTGCTTGCAGGACTTACTGCACCCAGAGGGGAGCTAATAATCTTGGCGGGGGAACCGTATATCACACTGTCACCATAGAAAAGCCTACAGACACCGTGATGATGGTGGCCAATAAGACCGGCTGGACTCCTGTTTACTTCAAAAGGCTGTTGACTCAGTGGTCATCATGGTCCTTGATCACCACTGACCCTGGACTGTCTGGGAGTTGAGCGGGCAGGGCTCTGACACCTGGTGCTGTTTGTACGTTAATTCAGGGGCCTAATTGAAGAAAGCGCAGACTACTGGTCAGAGCATCTAGGCTGGCAGAAACGGTCAGCCTAAGGTGGCCGAACAAATGTGGGGCGGGGTGAAACCGGCCCCCACAGCGTCTCTGCACATCTCTTTCCTGGACCCTTAAAGGTCATTAGAATCTATAACACTTCCAATGCTGGTGCTCAGGTGGACGAGCAGGGAGGCAGGGGGCCTGGGGACAATCAACGTCACCTGGAGGCTGCTGGGGAGAAGCTCTGACCCTCGCCCCCGGGTATTAGGGCTCCCAACTCAGCACTCAGCAGTTACAGAAGAAGTGTCTGCACCCTCAGCACTCCAAGAATGAGGAACGGGACAAAAGGCAGAGGAGGGGTTTGTCCCCAGCAAAGCCCATTAAAAATCCCTGGGAGATAAAAATAGAATCTGGGCAATAAAGTCAAGTCTAACCTTTTTTATCCTTTGTGCTTTGTCTAATTTCACGTGCTCCTAGGGTCCCGCATGCAGAGGTTCCACACCCGGCACTTCAGACCAGATTTCCTAGTGCAGAATGGCTGGGTCGACACCTCAGCTCCTGGGGCCCAGTGCAGACTCCGCGATATAGAGCCTGAGCTGCAGCCAACCTGGCCCTCGAGAGCTCCGCCCCCTCCCTCCCACTGACTCTGACAGGATCTCTACACAGCAGCCCAGCCCACAGCCCACGGGGTAGTGCATGCTCTCACCTCTCCATTCTCTGATCAAAATATAAAGTTTCCTTTGCTTGTGAACCAAACTCAGTCTCGATCTGTTGGCCCCAATGACACTGGGCAGGGGGACACTTGTTGGGGTCCACTCTGGAGGATCAGTAACAGAAATTGAGACTATTGTAACCTCAATGAACAGATGTGTGAGCCAAACTGTAGTTAACATAGAACAGTGTATAAGGCTCGGGTAAAATAAGATGTTTCTAACACTTCCATTTGATATTTCCATCACTTTATTATAAGCAAGTTCAGTGAAAAGGTTTGTCTTATTTGTCAGGTCAATATTAGAGAAACGAAGTGATTTCTTTCCAAGGATGTACATCTAATAATCTTGGTTAAAGCTTCAATCTTGTTTTAAATGCTTTTCCATTGAAAATGATACCTCTCTTTCAGCTCCCCCATTTCTGAGAAGTATAAAATCTTATAATTTATTATTACCAAAGGGGAAAGGTGGGAGGAGGGATAAATTAACAGTTTGGGATTAACACATACACACTGCTATGTATAAAATAGATCATCAACAAGGAACTACTGTATAGCACAGGGAACTACACTCAACATTTTGCAATAACCTATAAGGGGAAATAATCTGAAAAAGAATAGATATTTTTATTGACATCATCTATCAATGACAGTTAAAGTGTAACCTAAGGGAAGCTGGTGGTGAGTGCTTCTGACCCTGAAGACTTCAATCATCTAAAGTTTGGACTCTGCCTACTTCCCAAGGCCCTTAATGAACATATGTGTAGCCGTAGCTTAAAAAATTCCCCAGTTTGGGTTTCGGGGAGACACTGATTTTGAAAAAGCCCTGGTGTTCTCCTTACATGAATGGGACTCTTCCTACTGCTAAAACATGTCTGTCACACCCAGAGGATGGTATACCGTCTGATCGGGAAGAGTTTGGAAAAGGCATCTCATCTCCTCATCTCCTGGTGCTCGGGTTCACCCCTCCAGCGTCTTTACTAACAGTCTCCCCACTTGGAGATGTCAGCACTGTCAACATCCTGTTGCGTACAGTTTGGAATTTGTCCAGAGGATGAAGCGGAAGGATGAGGAACAATGAGAGACAAGTCCTAGGTGTTCAGACAGGCACATGTCACTCTAATTTCCAATCAGGAAGACGAATTGACCAAAGGCTAGGGTTGCCCATGGAAACAGTATAGGGCTTGAGGAAATCCCGCTGCTTTGTGGCCAGTTCCCATAAACACAAGTTGAACAATGGAACTCAGGGGCAGTAAAATTCACGAAACTGCAGAGTTGAAAATATCCATCACTGAAAAATGTCTTGAGGAAAGTCAGAGAAAAGGACTTGTAAGCAAGGGAGAATGGCAGGAAAGGGATTTGAGGAGGTAGAAAGGACTCGCCATTAAGCACAAGAAAAGGAGCTGAACATTGCCAACATTGCAGTTGGCCAAAAAGGGTGTATGCGTTTTTTTCTGTATATATTCAAGAAAAGGGCATACACTTTTTTAGCCAACCAAACAGGTGGGCACTGGAAGTCAATACTACAAAAGATATCACTTCGCATCAGTCAGAAGAGCCATCCTCATAAAGCGTAAACAACAGAAATGCAGGACAGGGCAAGGAGAAGAGGGAGCCCTGTGAGACTTATAGTGGAAATGTATATTGCCAACGGCCATTCTGGGGAAGTGTATTGTGTTTACTAAAGCATCTAAAAAATGAGCTACAGAGCATAGGGCACTTGCACTCATGGGCGTATATCTTGAGAAAAACAAAAATCGAGAGGACACAGGCACCCCAATGTTTACCCCCTCTCTGTTTAAAAGATCCTCAACTAGGATATAACTTAAGTGTCTCTGGAGGGAAAAAATGGGTAGAGATGTGGTACTTAGGTAGAGTGGAATATTATTCAGCCTGGAAATCAATGAAATATGGCCAGTTGTAACAACTCCGGAGGAGTTACGTATGATCTTTCTAAGTGACAGAATTCAAAAAGAAAAAGACACATATCATAAGATATCACTTAAAGGTGGAATCCAAAATGGCTACACATGAAATAAATTACAAAACAAAAACATAGTCAAATATGTAGAAAACACGCATAAGGCTGCTAAACGGGAAAGGTGGGGAGGGGTGAGGCATCACCCAGGAGGTTGAAATTAGCAAAGATACCATTCCAAATACCAAACTGATAATCAACAAGGCCTACACGGTAGCTAAAAGAACTGCACTCAGCACACTCAAGTCACCGGAAAAGAATATATACGACTGGTAAGAATCTGAAAAAGAATTTACTGATGTCTCTCTGTACGTGAATCAAGTGGATGTACAGCAGCAAGAAACAGAGCTTTGAAAATCAGCTGTAACCAATATAGTAATAAATTGAAAAAAATAAACGACAGAGAGACAGAGAAAACCTCTTACAACTTTTCCTCAGGGCCGGTGATGCAACATGGATTGAACACATCTAGACCCACAGCAGGATGAGACATAAGGCTGGAAACTGTTTGCGCTAAGAGAAATGTGAGGTTGGGTGAGGAAATGCACACCCTTTAAAGTAATACTACCTGGTACCCATTCAATGGGTCCCAAATATGCAGGTTCAAGGGATCTTCCTACAGCTAAAACATGCATGGAAAACCCAGAGGACTGTACACCATGTGATCGGGAGATGTGTCTAAAATGCAGCTCATTTATCCTCTCCTGGTGCTCCTGTTCACCATTCCAGCCACGTTACTTAGAATCTCCCCACTTGGAGAATCAGCACATTTCAACTTCTGTTTCACACATTTTGCAAATTGTGAGGAGGATGAACGGGGAACCAATGAGAGAATAGTTGTAGGGGTTTGGACGGGCACATATCACTCTAATTTCCCATTAAGAATAAGAATTGAAAAAAGGCTCAGCCCGCCTCGCCCGAGCCAAAATAGGGCCTGAAGCAATCCTGCGGGTTTGAGGCCAGCTCACAAAAGAGCAACTTAAAAAATGGAGCTCAGGGTCACTGCAATTCACAAACCTGCAGAGTTATAAATGAAAACTAACGTCCAAAAATATGTTGAGGTAAGGCAAAGAAGAGGATCTGAATGCAAGACAGAATTGCAAGAAACAGATTTCAAGAGATAGATTGGACTCGTCTTTAAAGCACATGAAAAGCGGCAGAATTTCGACAATGATGCAGTTGGCCCAAAAGGGCGTATGCGTTTTTTCCTGATTATATCCAGGAAAAAATGCATACGCACTTTATGGGCAACGAAGCAAGCAAGCAATGCAAATGTGCACAACAAAGAAGTCTCATTTCCCACTGGTCAAAAGGGCCATCCTAAAAAATTGTAAAAACCAGAAATGCAGGACAGGCCATGGAGAACAGGGAGCCTTTATACGCTGATGGGCAGTGTGTGAACTGCCGAGAGCCACTCTGGAGAAGTGTATGGTGGTTCCTAAATCATCTAAAAAACAGAGCTACAGAGCATAGGACACTTCCAATCATGGGAGTATATCTAGGGAAATCTAAAAATTAACAAGACACAAGCACACCACAGTTTAGGGCTACTCTGTTTACAAGAACCTCAACTTCAGTATACCTTAAATATCCCAGGAAAGAGAACAATGGATAAAGAAGATGTGGTACTTATGTACAATGGAATATCTCTTCACCATGAAATCAATGTAATAAGGCTAGTAGAAGGATAAAGAGTGGATTTAGGTCCGATAATACTACTTGAAATAAGTCAAACAGAAAAAGAAACATATCATAAGATATCACTTATAGAGGGAGGGTAAATATGGCTGCACAAGAAATGAATTACAGAACAGAACAGTGTCTCACATTTAGAAAACACACTTATTTCAGCTTAAGGGGAAAGGAGAGGTGGGGTGATGCATAAAACCAGAGTTTGAAATTAGCACAGATACCGTTCAATAAACCAAATAGATATTAGACAAGATCTACACCTTGCTCAATGAACTGGCCTCAACACACCCTATACACCGCAGAGAAATATATCTGAGTAATAAGAATCTTAAAACCCATGTATTGATATATCTCCATAAGGGAATCAAGTGTGTGCAGAGTGGCACAAACACAGCAGTGAAAATGAGCTAAACCCCATTATAGAAATAAATTTTAAAAACAAAACGCAGAAACAATGAAAGAGAGAAAAATTCTTACAAAATTCGCTCAGGGGCTGTGATGCAACCTGGATTGACCACATATAAACCCACAGCTGGATAAGACATAAGGCTGGACACTTGGGGCTGAGAGGATTGATGAGCTTTGGTGAGCAACTGCCAAAAGTTTAATGCAATACTTCATGCTACTCATTCCAAGGGTCCCAACACTCCAGGTTGAAGGGAATCTTCCTACAGCTAAACCATGCTTGGGAAACCCAGCGACTGGTATACCATATGATCGGGAAAGGTTTCTAAAACGCACCTCATTTTTCCTCTCCTGGGGCTCCGGATCGACATTCCAGCCGCTTTACCAAAAATATCCCCACATGGAGAGTCAATGCCTTTAAGTTCTGGTATCGCACAGTCTGCAGTTAGTGCGGAGGATGAATGGGAATAGGGGGAACCAGTGAGAAACTAGCTGTAGCGGTTTCAAGGGGCACATGTCACTCTAAATTCACATCAGTAAGAAGAATAAACCAAAGGCACAGCAAGGTGCCCCAGAAGAAGAATAGGGCCTGAAGGAATCCTGTGGTTATGAGGCAAGATCACAAAAATAAGAGCTGAAAAATGGAGCTAAGGGCCACTGCAATTCAAAAACCTGCAGAGTTATAAAGGCCAACTATTTTCAAAAAATATATTGAGGTAAGGCTATGAAGAGGCATTGAAAGCAAGGCAGAATTGCAGGAAAACGATTTCAGGAGGTAGACTGGAATTGCATTTAAAGCATAGGAAAAGAGGCAGAACGTCCACAATGATGCACTTGGCCAAAAAGGGCGTATGCCTTTTTTCCTGAATTTATTCAGGAAAAAAGGCATACGCCCTTTTTGGCCAACCAAGCAAGCTTGCAAAGGAAATCTGCACTACAATGAAGTCTCACTTCCCCCTGGTCAAAAGGGCCATCTGAAAAAAGTGTAAAATCCAGAAAGGCAGGACAGGCCATGGAGAACTGGGAGCCTTGTTATGCTGATGGGCGGGATGTGTATGGTGTTTCCTGAAACATCTAAAAAACAAAGCAACAGAGCCTAGGGCACTTCCACTTATGGTCCTATAGCTTAGGGAAATTAAAATCAAAAAGACACAGCCACCCCAAAATTTGGGACGCCTCAGTTTACAAGAACCTCGTTAACCGTACAAGTTCAATATCAAAGAAAGTGAAAAATGGATAAAGAACTTGTGGTACTTACGTACAATGCAGTATCAATCAGCAATGAAATCTATGTCATCAGGCCCATAGCAGCATAATGAGTGGATTCAGGTACGATGATTCTAACTGAAATAAGACACACAGAAAAAGAAACATCATAAGATATCACTAATACACGGAATGTAAACTTGGCTACACAGGAACTGAATTACAGAACAGAACAGGGTCTCAAATTTAGAAAACCAACTTATGCTTGCTTAAGGGGAAAGGTGAGTTGGGGTGCTGCATAAAACCAGAGATTGAAATAAACACAGATAAAGTTCCTTAAGCCAAATATGGAATAGACAAGAGCTACTCCTTGCTCAACGAAATGGACTCAACACCCCATATTAAACGCCTAAGAATGTACCTGACTAGTAAGTATCTTAAAACCTATGGATTGCTATGTCTCCAAAAGAGAATCAAGCATGTGTACAGGGGCATAAACGCAGCAGTGATAGGATTGGAGAGGTTCAGTGAGCAAATGAAGACCCTTTGAAGTCATATTGCATGGTACCAATTCCACGGGTCTCAACTCTCCAGGTTTAAGGTATTCTTCCTTCAGCTAAAACATGCATGTGGAACCCAGAGTATGATCAACCGTGTGAACGGGAAACGTGTTCAAATATGTCTCAGTTTTCGTACCCTGGTACTCGGGTGCAACATTCCAGACGCTTTACTAACACCCTCCCGACTTGGAGAGTCAGCGCCTTTAACCTCCTGTTTGGCCCAGTTTGCAATTTCTGCGGAAGATGAACAGGAATAGGGAGAACCAATGAGAGACGAGCTGGAGGTGTCTGGACGGGCAAATTTAACTCTCATTTCCCACCAGGAAGAGGAATTAACCAAAGGTTCAGCGTGCCGTGCCGGACCAAGATTAGGGCCTGAAGACATCCTGTGGTGTTGCGGCCAGGTCACAAGAAAGCGAGTTGAAGAAAGGAGCTCAGGGGCACTGTAATTCACAAACCTGCAGAGTTATAAATGACAGCTATCGTCCAAAAATATACTGAAGTAAGGCTGCCAAGAGGACTTGAAAGCGGGGCAGAATTGCAGGAAACCGATTTCAGGAGGTAGACTGGAATTGCATTGAAAGCATAGGAAAAGAGGCAGAACGTCCACAATGATGCACTTGGCCAAAAAGGGCGTATGCGTTTTTTCCTGAATATATTCAGGAAAAAACGCATACGCCCTTTTTGGCCAACTAAGCAAGCTTGCAAAGGAAATCTGCACTACAATGAAGACTCACTTCCCCCTGGTCAAAAGGGCCATCTGAAAAAAGTGTAAAATCCAGAAAGGCAGGACAGGCCATGGAGAACTGGGAGCCTTGTTATGCTGATGGGCGGGATGTAAATTGCCAACAGACACTCGGGAGAAGTGTATGGTGTTTCCTGAAACATCTAAAAAACAAAGCAACAGAGCCTAGGGCACTTCCACTTGTGGTCCTATAGCTTAGGGAAATTAAAATCAAAAAGACACAGCCACCCCAAAGTTTGGGACGCCTCTGTTTACAAGAACCTCGTTTACCGTACAAGTTCAATATCACAGAAAGTGAAAAATGGATACAGAACTTGTGGTACATACGTACAATGCAGTATCACTCAGCAATGAAATCTATGTCATCAGGCCCGTAGCAGCATAATGAGTGGATTCAGGTATGATGATTCTAACTGAAATAAGTCAAACCAAAAAAGAAACATCATAAGATGTCAGTAATACACGGAATGTAAACTTGGCTACACAGGAACTGAATTCCAAAACAGAACAGGGTCTCAAATTTAGAAAACCAACTTATGCTTGCTTAAGGGTAAAGGTGAGTTGGGGTGCTGCATAAAACCAGAGATTGAAATGAGCACAGATAAAGTTCCTTAAGCCAAATATGGAATAGACAAGAGCTACTCCTTGCTCAACGAAATGGACTCAACACCCAATATTAAACGCCTAAGAATGTACCTGACTAGTAAGTATCTTAAAACCTATGGATTGCTATGTCTCCAAAAGAGAATCAAGCATGTGTACAGGGGCATAAACGCAGCAGTGATAGGATTGGAGAGGTTCGGTGAGCAAATGAAGACCCTTTGAAGTCATATTGCATGGTACCAATTCCACGGGTCTCAACTCTCCAGGTTTAAGGTATTCTTCCTTCAGCTAAAACATGCATGTGGAACCCAGAGTATGATCAACCGTGTGAATGGGAGACGTGTTCAAATATGTCTCAGTTTTCCTCCTCTGGTACTCGGGTGCAACATTCCAGATGCTTTACTAACACTCTCCCGACTTGGGGAGTCAATCCCTTTAACCTCTTGTTTGGCCCAGTTTGCAATTTCTGCGGAAGATGAACAGGAATAGCGAGAACCAATGAGAGACTAGCTGGAGGTGTCTGGACGGGCAAATTTAACTCTCATTCCCACCAGGAAGAGGAATTAACCAAAGGCTCAGCGTGCCGTGCCGGAACCAGATTAGGGCCTGAAGCCATCCTGCGGTGTTGCGGCCAGGTCACAAGAAAGCGAGTTGAAGAAAGGAGCTCAGGGGCACTGTAATTCACAAAACTGCAGAGTTATAAATGACAGCTATCGTCCAAAAATATACTGAAGTAAGGCTGCCAAGAGGACTTGAAAGCGGGGCAGAATTGCAGGAAACCGATTTCAGGAGGTAGACTGGAATTGCATTGAAAGCATAGGAAAAGAGGCAGAACGTCCACAATGATGCACTTGGACAAAAAGGGCGTAGGCGTTTTTTCCTGAACATATTCAGGAAAAAACGCATACGCCCTTTTTGGCCAACCAAGCAAGCTTGCAAAGGAAATCTGCACTACAATGAAGACTCACTTCCCCCTGGTCAAATGGGCCATCTGTAAAAAGTGTAAAATCCAGAAAGGCAGGACAGGCCATGGAGAACTTGGAGCCTTGTTATGCTGATGGGCGGGATGTAAATTGCCAACAGACACTCGGGAGAAGTGTATGGTGTTTCCTGAAACATCTAAAAAACAAAGCAACAGAGCCTAGGGCACTTCCACTTATGGTCCTATAGCTTAGGGAAATTAAAATCAAAAAGACACAGCCACCCCAAAATTTGGGACGCCTCTGTTTACAAGAACCTCGTTTACCGTACAAGTTCAATATCACAGAAAGTGAAAAATGGATAAAGAACTTGTGGTACTTACGTACAATGCAGTATCACTCAACAATGAAATCTATGTCATCAGGCCCGTAGCAGCATAATGAGTGGATTCAGGTACGATGATTCTAACTGAAATAAGTCACACCGAAAAAGAAACATCATAAGATATCAGTAATACACGGAATGTAAACTTGGCTACACAGGAACTGAATTCCAAAACAGAACAGGGTCTCAAATTTAGAAAACCAACTTATGCTTGCTTAAGGGGAAAGGTGATTTGGGGTGCTGCATAAAACTAGACATTGAAATGAGCACAGATAAAGTTCCTTAAGCCAAATATGGAATAGACAAGAGCTACTCCTTGCTCAACGAAATGGACTCAACACCCCATATTAAACGCCTAAGAATGTACCTGACTAGTAAGTATCTTAAAACCTATGGATTGCTATGTCTCCAAAAGAGAATCAAGCATGTGTACAGGGGCATAAACGCAGCAGTGATAGGATTGGAGAGGTTCGGTGAGCAAATGAAGACCCTTTGAATTCATATTGCATGGTACCCATTACACGGGTCTCAACTCTCCAGGTTTAAGGTATTCTTCCTTCAGCTAAAACATGCATGTGGAACCCAGAGTATGATCAACCGTGTGAACGGGAGACGTGTTCAAATATGTCTCAGTTTTCGTACCCTGGTACTCGGGTGCAACATTCCAGACGCTTTACTAAAACTCTCCCGACTTGGAGAGTCAGCGCCTTTAACCTCCTGTTTGGCCCAGTTTGCAATTTCTGCGGAAGATGAACAGGAATAGGGAGAACCAATGAGAGACGAGCTGGAGGTGTCTGGACGGGCAAATTTAACTCTCATTTCCCACCAGGAAGAGGGATTAACCAAAGGTTCAGCGTGCCGTGCCGGACCCAGATTAGGGCCTGAAGACATCCTGTGGTGTTGCGGCCAGCTCACAAGAAAGCGAGTTGAAGAAAGGAGCTCAGGGGCACTGTAATTCACAAACCTGCAGAGTTATAAATGACAGCTATCGTCCAAAAATATACTGAAGTAAGGCTGCCAAGAGGACTTGAAAGCGGGGCAGAATTGCAGGAAACCGATTTCAGGAGGTAGACTGGAATTGCATTGAAAGCATAGGAAAAGAGGCAGAACGTCCACAATGATGCACTTGGCCAAAAAGGGCGTATGCGTTTTTTCCTGAATATATTCAGGAAAAAACGCATACGCACTTTTTGGCCAACTAAGCAAGCTTGCAAAGGAAATCTGCACTACAATGAAGACTCACTTCCCCCTGGTCAAAAGGGCCATCTGAAAAAAGTGTAAAATCCAGAAAGGCAGGACAGGCCATGGAGAACTGGGAGCCTTGTTATGCTGATGGGCGGGATGTAAATTGCCAACAGACACTCGGGAGAAGTGTATGGTGTTTCCTGAAACATCTAAAAAACAAAGCAACAGAGCCTAGGGCACTTCCACTTATGGTCCTATAGCTTAGGGAAATTAAAATAAAAAAGACACAGCCACCCCAAAGTTTGGGACGCCTCTGTTTACAAGAACCTCGTTTACCGTACAAGTTCAATATCACAGAAAGTGAAAAATGGATACAGAACTTGTGGTACATACGTACAATGCAGTATCACTCAGCAATGAAATCTATGTCATCAGGCCCGTAGCAGCATAATGAGTGGATTCAGGTACGATGATTCTAACTGAAATAAGTCAAACCAAAAAAGAAACATCATAAGATATCAGTAATACACGGAATGTAAACTTGGCTACACAGGAACTGAATTCCAAAACAGAACAGGGTCTCAAATTTAGAAAACCAACTTATGCTTGCTTAAGGGTAAAGGTGAGTTGGGGTGCTGCATAAAACCAGAGATTGAAATGAGCACAGATAAAGTTCCTTAAGCCAAATATGGAATAGACAAGAGCTACTCCTTGCTCAACGAAATGGACTCAACACCCAATATTAAACGCCTAAGAATGTACCTGACTAGTAAGTATCTTAAAACCTATGGATTGCTATGTCTCCAAAAGAGAATCAAGCGTGTGTACAGGGGCATAAACGCAGCAGTGATAGGATTGGAGAGGTTCGGTGAGCAAATGAAGACCCTTTGAAGTCATATTGCATGGTACCCATTACACGGGTCTCAACTCTCCAGGTTTAAGGTATTCTTCCTTCAGCTAAAACATGCATGTGGAACCCAGAGTATGATCAACCGTGTGAATGGGAGACGTGTTCAAATATGTCTCAGTTTTCCTCCTCTGGTACTCGGGTGCAACATTCCAGATGCTTTACTAACACTCTCCCGACTTGGGGAGTCAATCCCTTTAACCTCTTGTTTGGCCCAGTTTGCAATTTCTGCGGAAGATGAACAGGAATAGCGAGAACCAATGAGAGACTAGCTGGAGGTGTCTGGACGGGCAAATTTAACTCTCATTCCCACCAGGAAGAGGAATTAACCAAAGGCTCAGCGTGCCGTGCCGGAACCAGATTAGGGCCTGAAGCCATCCTGCGGTGTTGCGGCCAGGTCACAAGAAAGCGAGTTGAAGAAAGGAGCTCAGGGGCACTGTAATTCACAAAACTGCAGAGTTATAAATGACAGCTATCGTCCAAAAATATACTGAAGTAAGGCTGCCAAGAGGACTTGAAAGCGGGGCAGAATTGCAGGAAACCGATTTCAGGAGGTAGACTGGAATTGCATTGAAAGCATAGGAAAAGAGGCAGAACGTCCACAATGATGCACTTGGACAAAAAGGGCGTAGGCGTTTTTTCCTGAACATATTCAGGAAAAAACGCATACGCCCTTTTTGGCCAACCAAGCAAGCTTGCAAAGGAAATCTGCACTACAATGAAGTCTCACTTCCCCCCGGTCAAAAGGGCCATCTGAAAAAAGTGTAAAATCCAGAAAGGCAGGACAGGCCATGGAGAACTGGGAGCCTTGTTATGCTGATGGGCGGGATGTAAATTGCCAACAGACACTCGGGAGAAGTGTATGGTGTTTCCTGAAACATCTAAAAAACAAAGCAACAGAGCCTAGGGCACTTCCACTTATGGTCCTATAGCTTAGGGAAATTTAAATCAAAAAGACACAGCCACCCCACAGTTTGGGACAGCTCTGTTTACAAGAACCTCGTTTACGGTACAAGTTCAATATCGCAGAAAGTGAAAAATGGATAAAGAAGTTGTGGTACTTATGTACAATGCAAAATCACTCAGCCATGAAATCTATGTCATCAGGCCCATAGCAGCATAATGAGTGGATTCAGGTATGATGATTCTAACTGAAATATGTCACACAGAAAAAGAAACATCATAAGATATCACTAATACACGGAATGTGAACTTGGCTACACATGAACTGAATTACAAAACAGAACAGGGTCTCAAGTTTAGAAAACCAACTTATGCTTCCTTAAGGGGGAAAGTGAGTTGGGGTGCTGCATAAAACCAGAGTTTGAAATTAGCACAGATACCATTCAATAAGCCAAATATGTAATAGACAAGACCTACCCCTTGCTCAACAAAATGGACTCAACAATGAGGTATCACCTCACACCTGATAGAATGGGCATCATGAGAAAATCTACAAACAAAAATGCTGGAAAGGGTGTGGAGAAAAGGAACCCTCTTCCACTATTGTTGGGAATATAAATTGATACAGTCACTACGGAGAACAATATGGAGTTTCTTAAGAAACTAACAATAGAATTACCATATGATACAGCAATCCCAGTACTGGACATATACCCAGACAAAACCATAAATCAAAACGAGACATTCACCGCAATGTTCATTGCATCACTATTTACAATATCGAGGTAATGGAAGCAACCTAAATGCCCACAGACAGACGAATGCATAAAGCTGTGGTACATATATAAAATGGAATATTACTAAGCCATGAAAAGGAATGAAATTGGGTCATTTGTAGAGACGTCGATGGATCTAGAGACTGTCATACAGAGTGAAGTAAGTCAGAAAGAGAAAAACAAATCTTGTATATTCATGCATATATGTGGAACCTAGAAAAACTGTACAGATTAACCATTTTGCAAGGCATAAATAGAGCAACAGATGTAGACAACAAATGTATGGACAACAAGGGGGGAAAGCTGTTGGGGGGGTGGTGGTGGGAGGAGTTGAGAGACTGGGATTGGCATGTATACATTTATATGTATAAAATAGATAACCAATAAGAACCTGCTGTATAAAAATATAAAATAAAATTCAAAATTAAAAAGAAAGAAAATTTAAAAAATAAAACAGAAAAAACAATTATTCCCTTCACATACATGTATTTATATGAATAAATTATTTCCATGCTTATATCTGTAAATACAAAAAAGAGGAATAAAATCTACCTTGAACCAAAAACGAAAAAGAGAAAAAAAACACAGAACCCACCAGTTCCACAGAGGAAAACCGTATCAGGGCACTTGCTCCAGTTGTAAACAATTCTGAAGTTGGCCAGTGGTGGGGAATCGTCTCCCATTCAGCCAGCAGCCCCCACGCAACAAGCGTCCTCATTGCAAAGCTGGGGCACCGTGCCGAGGCATCTGTGAGTAAACGTGAGCTGAGCCCCAGGCCAGTTGCTGCTGAACTATTCCCACCCGTCCCAGGTAAAACACCTGAATATATACAAGGACTTGAAAGCCTAGAGGAAGGGCCATAGAGCCACACGAGTGACAGCATGCCGGCCGACTTGGTGCCTGCAGGCCAGCCAGGATGGTCCTGGCCCTGGGTGCTCTTCTGGAAGATTTCCATTTCCCTGACTGAGATACCCGTCCTGTCCCTGCCCCCACTGCTTTTTTCCTTCCTCACCTCTGCCCAGGGAGAAATTCCAGCAGCAGGTATGGGTGACACATCCTCTTCTTTAGCAGGTGGCAGCCTGGCAACTGCTGCAGAAAGTCCAGCAGAGCCCCACTCACACTGGGCCACCCACAAAGCCGTGGCCTCTCACTCCCTCCCACCAGCCCAGCCCCGAGACTGCTGACAGGGCAGAGAAAATGGCGTCAGGCACGGCTGCAGGGGCTCTTGCTGCCTGGAGTGGTATTTATATTGATCTCAACCCAGGCACACCTGGGGAGGGCTGGCCCGCACGGTAAGGCTGCCCAGGTCAGCCAATCATCACCCCTCAGGGGCTCACAGTTGCAGAAAATGGAACTTGCTGAACCGGCCAGGTCCAAGGAACAGGTGTGGGCTCCTGAGAGTCAGGATAGACAAGGGGCTGCAGCTTTGGCTTGTTTTCTAATCATTTTATCTGGCCCATGAGTGGGAGACAACTTCAAGAAAACCCTCTCCTTATGAGAGGAACCCAGGAGTCAGGGAGAGGAGGGGTGGGTGGTGGTTGGAGACAGAGGCCTGGTGCCCCGGGTGCAGTGGAAGTCTCTGGAAGACCAGGTGGAGGGAGGCCGCACAGAGTGATGCCCAGGGTCACAGACCTGTCGCAGCTGCTGTTTGTTAGTTCAAGTCCTGCTCTGAGGTGCTCTGTGCCAGCTCTGAGCGACAGGTGAGCTGGGGGTGCTCTGCAATGAGGGCTATGTGCACGGTTCCTGTGTGCCCAGCCCTGCCATGGTACCTGCAAGGGTAGCTCTGTATCCTGGGAAGGGCCTGACCACGAGAGCCCCGTGGGCTGGGGTGGGGGTGGGGTACCTGCCCAGGTGAGCTCCATATTCTGGGATTGGTCTGACCACGAGAGCCCCATGGGCTGCTGGGGACCTGGTAAAGGATGTCAGGACAGTCAGTGAAGCCACCGAGGATATACCTCCAGTTGCTCCTAATTCCTACACCCTGCTGGTCATTCTACCAACCACCAGGACATGGTATTCTGTATTAGTCTTCAATGATGCCTTCTTTTGTATTCCATTAGTCCCAGAGTCACAAGAAATTTTGGCTTGTGAGTGGCAGGACTCAACATACAACTAAAACAATACTTCCGGGCCGTCTTGCCCCAAGGGTGCAAAAATTCCCACACCATCTTTGGGGAAAGCTTAGCTAAAGACCTAAAAGTTCTACCTCTGGAAAAGGAAACCCTCCTTCAGTACGCAGACGACATTCTGATCGCCAGCCCTACTAAGGAGGCCTCTGAACTACCAAGCCAATAAAGGATAGAAGTTGTCCAAGAAAAAGCTCAAATATCACAGACTGCAGTGACCTGCCTGGGCTTCATTCTCACAGAAGGTCGGAGAAGCCCATCCCAGGAAAGGGAAGAAACCATTTGCAGCCTTACCCCTTTCTAAAACTAGAAGACAGCTTAGGGGTTCCTGGGGAGGCCAGGGTTTGCTGCTTCTGGATCCCTAACTACAGTCTACTAGCTGGGCCTCTATATGAAACACTGAAAGGAAAAGATGATGATCCTTTTGAATAGAATCCAGAAGTGGCCTTTCAAGAATGGAAAGAGCAGTCAATTCAGACCCTTGCCCTGGAACTCCCTAATTTAGCTAAACCCTTTGACCTTTACATTCCCGGTGAAAGGTGAATCGCCATTGGAGAATTAGTGCAAAAACTGGGACCACTTGAAATGGAACAATGCAAGAATGCCATCCAGGTAGGATAAACTACGGTCACCAAGGGGCTTGGCCCACTGCCGCATCTGGCCAAGATACTGGCGGTATCTAAAAACCTGGAAATCAGCAGCCCAAAAGGCCACCTCCTTCCTAAGGGAAAAGGACCCCACGTGGTGATCCTAACCACCAACGATGCCCTGAAGTTGCAGGGTTCGCTCCGTGGGCACACCGACCTCGAGTGAGGAGGCCCTCCAACTCCAACATCCAGAGAGATAACCGGGGGCAACAGGGCACCATGACGACTCGTGTGAACATCACTTGACCTGGAGTTTCTCTCATAAAACAATAAGAGTGTGTCCCAAAAGAGTAGACTACTGCTTGCAGGACTTACTGCACCCAGAGGGGAGCTAATAATCTTGGCGGGGGAACCGTATATCACACTGTCACCATAGAAAAGCCTACAGACACCGTGATGATGGTGGCCAATAAGACCGGCTGGACTCCTGTTTACTTCAAAAGGCTGTTGACTCAGTGGTCATCATGGTCCTTGATCACCACTGACCCTGGACTGTCTGGGAGTTGAGCGGGCAGGGCTCTGACACCTGGTGCTGTTTGTACGTTAATTCAGGGGCCTAATTGAAGAAAGCGCAGACTACTGGTCAGAGCATCTAGGCTGGCAGAAACGGTCAGCCTAAGGTGGCCGAACAAATGTGGGGCGGGGTGAAACCGGCCCCCACAGCGTCTCTGCACATCTCTTTCCTGGACCCTTAAAGGTCATTAGAATCTATAACACTTCCAATGCTGGTGCTCAGGTGGACGAGCAGGGAGGCAGGGGGCCTGGGGACAATCAACGTCACCTGGAGGCTGCTGGGGAGAAGCTCTGACCCTCGCCCCCGGGTATTAGGGCTCCCAACTCAGCACTCAGCAGTTACAGAAGAAGTGTCTGCACCCTCAGCACTCCAAGAATGAGGAACGGGACAAAAGGCAGAGGAGGGGTTTGTCCCCAGCAAAGCCCATTAAAAATCCCTGGGAGATAAAAATAGAATCTGGGCAATAAAGTCAAGTCTAACCTTTTTTATCCTTTGTGCTTTGTCTAATTTCACGTGCTCCTAGGGTCCCGCATGCAGAGGTTCCACACCCGGCACTTCAGACCAGATTTCCTAGTGCAGAATGGCTGGGTCGACACCTCAGCTCCTGGGGCCCAGTGCAGACTCCGCGATATAGAGCCTGAGCTGCAGCCAACCTGGCCCTCGAGAGCTCCGCCCCCTCCCTCCCACTGACTCTGACAGGATCTCTACACAGCAGCCCAGCCCACAGCCCACGGGGTAGTGCATGCTCTCACCTCTCCATTCTCTGATCAAAATATAAAGTTTCCTTTGCTTGTGAACCAAACTCAGTCTCGATCTGTTGGCCCCAATGACACTGGGCAGGGGGACACTTGTTGGGGTCCACTCTGGAGGATCAGTAACAGAAATTGAGACTATTGTAACCTCAATGAACAGATGTGTGAGCCAAACTGTAGTTAACATAGAACAGTGTATAAGGCTCGGGTAAAATAAGATGTTTCTAACACTTCCATTTGATATTTCCATCACTTTATTATAAGCAAGTTCAGTGAAAAGGTTTGTCTTATTTGTCAGGTCAATATTAGAGAAACGAAGTGATTTCTTTCCAAGGATGTACATCTAATAATCTTGGTTAAAGCTTCAATCTTGTTTTAAATGCTTTTCCATTGAAAATGATACCTCTCTTTCAGCTCCCCCATTTCTGAGAAGTATAAAATCTTATAATTTATTATTACCAAAGGGGAAAGGTGGGAGGAGGGATAAATTAACAGTTTGGGATTAACACATACACACTGCTATGTATAAAATAGATCATCAACAAGGAACTACTGTATAGCACAGGGAACTACACTCAACATTTTGCAATAACCTATAAGGGGAAATAATCTGAAAAAGAATAGATATTTTTATTGACATCATCTATCAATGACAGTTAAAGTGTAACCTAAGGGAAGCTGGTGGTGAGTGCTTCTGACCCTGAAGACTTCAATCATCTAAAGTTTGGACTCTGCCTACTTCCCAAGGCCCTTAATGAACATATGTGTAGCCGTAGCTTAAAAAATTCCCCAGTTTGGGTTTCGGGGAGACACTGATTTTGAAAAAGCCCTGGTGTTCTCCTTACATGAATGGGACTCTTCCTACTGCTAAAACATGTCTGTCACACCCAGAGGATGGTATACCGTCTGATCGGGAAGAGTTTGGAAAAGGCATCTCATCTCCTCATCTCCTGGTGCTCGGGTTCACCCCTCCAGCGTCTTTACTAACAGTCTCCCCACTTGGAGATGTCAGCACTGTCAACATCCTGTTGCGTACAGTTTGGAATTTGTCCAGAGGATGAAGCGGAAGGATGAGGAACAATGAGAGACAAGTCCTAGGTGTTCAGACAGGCACATGTCACTCTAATTTCCAATCAGGAAGACGAATTGACCAAAGGCTAGGGTTGCCCATGGAAACAGTATAGGGCTTGAGGAAATCCCGCTGCTTTGTGGCCAGTTCCCATAAACACAAGTTGAACAATGGAACTCAGGGGCAGTAAAATTCACAAAACTGCAGAGTTGAAAATATCCATCACTGAAAAATGTCTTGAGGAAAGTCAGAGAAAAGGACTTGTAAGCAAGGGAGAATGGCAGGAAAGGGATTTGAGGAGGTAGAAAGGACTCGCCATTAAGCACAAGAAAAGGAGCTGAACATTGCCAACATTGCAGTTGGCCAAAAAGGGTGTATGCGTTTTTTTCTGTATATATTCAAGAAAAGGGCATACACTTTTTTAGCCAACCAAACAGGTGGGCACTGGAAGTCAATACTACAAAAGATATCACTTCGCATCAGTCAGAAGAGCCATCCTCATAAAGCGTAAACAACAGAAATGCAGGACAGGGCAAGGAGAAGAGGGAGCCCTGTGAGACTTATAGTGGAAATGTATATTGCCAACGGCCATTCTGGAGAAGTGTATTGTGTTTACTAAAGCATCTAAAAAATGAGCTACAGAGCATAGGGCACTTGCACTCATGGGCGTATATCTTGAGAAAAACAAAAATCGAGAGGACACAGGCACCCCAATGTTTACCCCCTCTCTGTTTAAAAGATCCTCAACTAGGATATAACTTAAATGTCTCTGGAGGGAAAAAATGGGTAGAGATGTGGTACTTAGGTAGAGTGGAATATTATTCAGCCTGGAAATCAATGAAATATGGCCAGTTGTAACAACTCCGGAGGAGTTACGTATGATCTTTCTAAGTGACAGAATTCAAAAAGAAAAAGACACATATCATAAGATATCACTTAAAGGTGGAATCCAAAATGGCTACACATGAAATAAATTACAAAACAAAAACATAGTCAAATATGTAGAAAACACGCATAAGGCTGCTAAACGGGAAAGGTGGGGAGGGGTGAGGCATCACCCAGGAGGTTGAAATTAGCAAAGATACCATTCCAAATACCAAACTGATAATCAACAAGGCCTACACGGTAGCTAAAAGAACTGCACTCAGCACACTCAAGTCACCGGAAAAGAATATATACGACTGGTAAGAATCTGAAAAAGAATTTACTGATGTCTCTCTGTACGTGAATCAAGTGGATGTACAGCAGCAAGAAACAGAGCTTTGAAAATCAGCTGTAACCAATATAGTAATAAATTGAAAAAAATAAACGACAGAGAGACAGAGAAAACCTCTTACAACTTTTCCTCAGGGCCGGTGATGCAACATGGATTGAACACATCTAGACCCACAGCAGGATGAGACATAAGGCTGGAAACTGTTTGCGCTAAGAGAAATGTGAGGTTGGGTGAGGAAATGCACACCCTTTAAAGTAATACTACCTGGTACCCATTCAATGGGTCCCAAATATGCAGGTTCAAGGGATCTTCCTACAGCTAAAACATGCATGGAAAACCCAGAGGACTGTACACCATGTGATCGGGAGATGTGTCTAAAATGCAGCTCATTTATCCTCTCCTGGTGCTCCTGTTCACCATTCCAGCCACGTTACTTAGAATCTCCCCACTTGGAGAATCAGCACATTTCAACTTCTGTTTCACACATTTTGCAAATTGTGAGGAGGATGAACGGGGAACCAATGAGAGAATAGTTGTAGGGGTTTGGACGGGCACATATCACTCTAATTTCCCATTAAGAATAAGAATTGAAAAAAGGCTCAGCCCGCCTCGCCCGAGCCAAAATAGGGCCTGAAGCAATCCTGCGGGTTTGAGGCCAGCTCACAAAAGAGCAACTTAAAAAATGGAGCTCAGGGTCACTGCAATTCACAAACCTGCAGAGTTATAAATGAAAACTAACGTCCAAAAATATGTTGAGGTAAGGCAAAGAAGAGGATCTGAATGCAAGACAGAATTGCAAGAAACAGATTTCAAGAGATAGATTGGACTCGTCTTTAAAGCACATGAAAAGCGGCAGAATTTCGACAATGATGCAGTTGGCCCAAAAGGGCGTATGCGTTTTTTCCTGATTATATCCAGGAAAAAACGCATACGCACTTTATGGGCAACGAAGCAAGCAAGCAATGCAAATGTGCACAACAAAGAAGTCTCATTTCCCACTGGTCAAAAGGGCCATCCTAAAAAATTGTAAAAACCAGAAATGCAGGACAGGCCATGGAGAACAGGGAGCCTTTATACGCTGATGGGCAGTGTGTGAACTGCCGAGAGCCACTCTGGAGAAGTGTATGGTGGTTCCTAAATCATCTAAAAAACAGAGCTACAGAGCATAGGACACTTCCAATCATGGGAGTATATCTAGGGAAATCTAAAAATTAACAAGACACAAGCACACCACAGTTTAGGGCTACTCTGTTTACAAGAACCTCAACTTCAGTATACCTTAAATATCCCAGGAAAGAGAACAATGGATAAAGAAGATGTGGTACTTATGTACAATGGAATATCTCTTCACCATGAAATCAATGTAATAAGGCTAGTAGAAGGATAAAGAGTGGATTTAGGTCTGATAATACTACTTGAAATAAGTCAAACAGAAAAAGAAACATATCATAAGATATCACTTATAGAGGGAGGGTAAATATGGCTGCACAAGAAATGAATTACAGAACAGAACAGTGTCTCACATTTAGAAAACACACTTATTTCAGCTTAAGGGGAAAGGAGAGGTGGGGTGATGCATAAAACCAGAGTTTGAAATTAGCACAGATACCGTTCAATAAACCAAATAGATATTAGACAAGATCTACACCTTGCTCAATGAACTGGCCTCAACACACCCTATACACCGCAGAGAAATATATCTGAGTAATAAGAATCTTAAAACCCATGTATTGATATATCTCCATAAGGGAATCAAGTGTGTGCAGAGTGGCACAAACACAGCAGTGAAAATGAGCTAAACCCCATTATAGAAATAAATTTTAAAAACAAAACGCAGAAACAATGAAAGAGAGAAAAATTCTTACAAAATTCGCTCAGGGGCTGTGATGCAACCTGGATTGACCACATATAAACCCACAGCTGGATAAGACATAAGGCTGGACACTTGGGGCTGAGAGGATTGATGAGCTTTGGTGAGCAACTGCCAAAAGTTTAATGCAATACTTCATGCTACTCATTCCAAGGGTCCCAACACTCCAGGTTGAAGGGAATCTTCCTACAGCTAAACCATGCTTGGGAAACCCAGCGACTGGTATACCATATGATCGGGAAAGGTTTCTAAAACGCACCTCATTTTTCCTCTCCTGGGGCTCCGGATCGACATTCCAGCCGCTTTACCAAAAATATCCCCACATGGAGAGTCAATGCCTTTAAGTTCTGGTATCGCACAGTCTGCAGTTAGTGCGGAGGATGAATGGGAATAGGGGGAACCAGTGAGAAACTAGCTGTAGCGGTTTCAATGGGCACATGTCACTCTAAATTCACATCAGTAAGAAGAATAAACCAAAGGCACAGCAAGGTGCCCCAGAAGAAGAATAGGGCCTGAAGGAATCCTGTGGTTATGAGGCAAGATCACAAAAATAAGAGCTGAAAAATGGAGCTAAGGGCCACTGCAATTCAAAAACCTGCAGAGTTATAAAGGCCAACTATTTTCAAAAAATATATTGAGGTAAGGCTATGAAGAGGCATTGAAAGCAAGGCAGAATTGCAGGAAAACGATTTCAGGAGGTAGACTGGAATTGCATTTAAAGCATAGGAAAAGAGGCAGAACGTCCACAATGATGCACTTGGCCAAAAAGGGCGTATGCCTTTTTTCCTGAATTTATTCAGGAAAAAAGGCATACGCCCTTTTTGGCCAACCAAGCAAGCTTGCAAAGGAAATCTGCACTACAATGAAGTCTCACTTCCCCCTGGTCAAAAGGGCCATCTGAAAAAAGTGTAAAATCCAGAAAGGCAGGACAGGCCATGGAGAACTGGGAGCCTTGTTATGCTGATGGGCGGGATGTAAATTGCCAACAGACACTCGGGAGAAGTGTATGGTGTTTCCTGAAACATCTAAAAAACAAAGCAACAGAGCCTAGGGCACTTCCACTTATGGTCCTATAGCTTAGGGAAATTAAAATCAAAAAGACACAGCCACCCCAAAGTTTGGGACGCCTCTGTTTACAAGAACCTCGTTTACCGTACAAGTTCAATATCACAGAAAGTGAAAAATGGATACAGAACTTGTGGTACATACGTACAATGCAGTATCACTCAGCAATGAAATCTATGTCATCAGGCCCGTAGCAGCATAATGAGTGGATTCAGGTACGATGATTCTAACTGAAATAAGTCAAACCAAAAAAGAAACATCATAAGATATCAGTAATACACGGAATGTAAACTTGGCTACACAGGAACTGAATTCCAAAACAGAACAGGGTCTCAAATTTAGAAAACCAACTTATGCTTGCTTAAGGGTAAAGGTGAGTTGGGGTGCTGCATAAAACCAGAGATTGAAATGAGCACAGATAAAGTTCCTTAAGCCAAATATGGAATAGACAAGAGCTACTCCTTGCTCAACGAAATGGACTCAACACCCAATATTAAACGCCTAAGAATGTACCTGACTAGTAAGTATCTTAAAACCTATGGATTGCTATGTCTCCAAAAGAGAATCAAGCGTGTGTACAGGGGCATAAACGCAGCAGTGATAGGATTGGAGAGGTTCGGTGAGCAAATGAAGACCCTTTGAAGTCATATTGCATGGTACCCATTACACGGGTCTCAACTCTCCAGGTTTAAGGTATTCTTCCTTCAGCTAAAACATGCATGTGGAACCCAGAGTATGATCAACCGTGTGAATGGGAGACGTGTTCAAATATGTCTCAGTTTTCCTCCTCTGGTACTCGGGTGCAACATTCCAGATGCTTTACTAACACTCTCCCGACTTGGGGAGTCAATCCCTTTAACCTCCTGTTTGGCCCAGTTTGCAATTTCTGCGGAAGATGAACAGGAATAGCGAGAACCAATGAGAGACTAGCTGGAGGTGTCTGGACGGGCAAATTTAACTCTCATTCCCACCAGGAAGAGGAATTAACCAAAGGCTCAGCGTGCCGTGCCGGAACCAGATTAGGGCCTGAAGCCATCCTGCGGTGTTGCGGCCAGGTCACAAGAAAGCGAGTTGAAGAAAGGAGCTCAGGGGCACTGTAATTCACAAAACTGCAGAGTTATAAATGACAGCTATCGTCCAAAAATATACTGAAGTAAGGCTGCCAAGAGGACTTGAAAGCGGGGCAGAATTGCAGGAAACCGATTTCAGGAGGTAGACTGGAATTGCATTGAAAGCATAGGAAAAGAGGCAGAACGTCCACAATGATGCACTTGGACAAAAAGGGCGTAGGCGTTTTTTCCTGAACATTTTCAGGAAAAAACGCATACGCCCTTTTTGGCCAACCAAGCAAGCTTGCAAAGGAAATCTGCACTACAATGAAGTCTCACTTCCCCCCAGTCAAAAGGGCCATCTGAAAAAAGTGTAAAATCCAGAAAGGCAGGACAGGCCATGGAGAACTGGGAGCCTTGTTATGCTGATGGGCGGGATGTAAATTGCCAACAGACACTCGGGAGAAGTGTATGGTGTTTCCTGAAACATCTAAAAAACAAAGCAACAGAGCCTAGGGCACTTCCACTTATGGTCCTATAGCTTAGGGAAATTAAAATCAAAAAGACACAGCCACCCCAAAGTTTGGGACGCCTCTGTTTACAAGAACCTCGTTTACAGTACAAGTTCAACATCGCAGAAAGTGAAAAATGGATAAAGAAGTTGTGGTATTTACTTACAAAGCAATATCACTCAGCAATGAAATCTATGTCATCAGGCCCTTAGCAGCACAATGAGTGGATTCAGGTATGATGATTCTAACTGAAATAAGTCACACAGAAAAAGAAACATCATAAGATATCAGTAATACACGGAATGTAAACTTGGCTACACAGGAACTGAATTACAGAACAGAACAGGGTCTCAAATTTAGAAAACCAACTTATGCTTGCTTAAGGGTAAAGGTGAGTTGGGGTGCTGCATAAAACCAGAGATTGAAATGAGCACAGATAAAGTTCCTTAAGCCAAATATGGAATAGACAAGAGCTACTCCTTGCTCAACGAAATGGACTCAACACCCCATATTAAACGCCTAAGAATGTACCTGACTAGTAAGTATCTTAAAACCTATGGATTGCTATATCTCCAAAAGAGAATCAAGCGTGTGTCCAGGGGCATAAATGCAGCAATGATAGGATTGGAGAGGTTCAGTGAGCAAACGAAGACCCTTTGAAGTCATATTGCATGGTACCCATTCCACGGGTCTCAACTCTCCAGGTTTCAGGGATTCTTCCTTCAGCTAAAACATGCATGTGGAACCCAGAGGATTATCCACCGTGTGATCGGGAGAAGTGTTCAAATATGTCTCAGATTTTGTCCCCTGGTACTCGGGTGCAACATTCCAGACGCTTTACTAACACTCTCCCGACTTGGAGAGTCAGTCCCTTTAACCTCCTGTTTGGCCCAGTTTGCAATTTCTGCGGAAGATGAACAGGAATAGGGAGAACCAATGAGAGACTAGCTGGAGGTGTCTGGACGGGCAAATTTAACTCTCATTTCCCACCAGGAAGAGGAATTAACCAAAGGCTCAGCATGTCGTGCCGGAACCAGATTAGGGCCTGAAGCAATCCTGCGGTGTTGCGGCCAGCTCACAAGAAAGCGAGTAGAAGAAAGGAGCTCAGGGGCACTGTAATTCTCAAACCTGCAGACTTATAAATGACAGCTATCGTCCAAAAATATACTGAAGTAAGGTTGCCAAGAGGACTTGAAAGCGGGGAAGAATTGCAGGAAACCGATTTCAGGAGGTAGACTGGAATTGCATTGAAAGCATAGGAAAAGAGGCAGAACGTCCACAATGATGCACTTGGCCAAAAAGGGCGTATGCGTTTTTTCCTGAATCAGGAAAAAACGCATACGCACTTTTTGGCCAACCAAGCAAGCTTGCAAAGGAAATCTGCACTACAATGAAGTCTCACTTCCCCCCGGTCAAAAGGGCCATCTGAGAAAAGTGTAAAATCCAGAAAGGCAGGACAGGCCATGGAGAACTGGGAGCCTTGTTATGCTGATGGGCGGGATGTAAATTGCCAACAGACACTCGGGAGAAGTGTATGGTGTTTCCTGAAACATCTAAAAAACAAAGCAACAGAGCCTAGGGCACTTCCACTTATGGTCCTATAGCTTAGGGAAATTAAAATCAAAAAGACACAGCCACCCCACAGTTTGGGACAGCTCTGTTTACAAGAACCTCGTTTACGGTACAAGTTCAATATCGCAGAAAGTGAAAAATGGATAAAGAAGTTGTGGTACTTATGTACAATGCAAAATCACTCAGCCATGAAATCTATGTCATCAGGCCCATAGCAGCATAATGAGTGGATTCAGGTATGATGATTCTAACTGAAATATGTCACACAGAAAAAGAAACATCATAAGATATCACTAATACACGGAATGTGAACTTGGCTACACATGAACTGAATTACAAAACAGAACAGGGTCTCAAGTTTAGAAAACCAACTTATGCTTCCTTAAGGGGGAAAGTGAGTTGGGGTGCTGCATAAAACCAGAGTTTGAAATTAGCACAGATACCATTCAATAAGCCAAATATGTAATAGACAAGACCTACCCCTTGCTCAACAAAATGGACTCAACAATGAGGTATCACCTCACACCTGATAGAATGGGCATCATGAGAAAATCTACAAACAAAAATGCTGGAAAGGGTGTGGAGAAAAGGAACCCTCTTCCACTATTGTTGGGAATATAAATTGATACAGTCACTACGGAGAACAATATGGAGTTTCTTAAGAAACTAACAATAGAATTACCATATGATACAGCAATCCCAGTACTGGACATATACCCAGACAAAACCATAAATCAAAACGAGACATTCACCGCAATGTTCATTGCATCACTATTTACAATATCGAGGTAATGGAAGCAACCTAAATGCCCACAGACAGACGAATGCATAAAGCTGTGGTACATATATAAAATGGAATATTACTAAGCCATGAAAAGGAATGAAATTGGGTCATTTGTAGAGACGTCGATGGATCTAGAGACTGTCATACAGAGTGAAGTAAGTCAGAAAGAGAAAAACAAATCTTGTATATTCATGCATATATGTGGAACCTAGAAAAACTGTACAGATTAACCATTTTGCAAGGCATAAATAGAGCAACAGATGTAGACAACAAATGTATGGACAACAAGGGGGGAAAGCTGTTGGGGGGGTGGTGGTGGGAGGAGTTGAGAGACTGGGATTGGCATGTATACATTTATATGTATAAAATAGATAACCAATAAGAACCTGCTGTATAAAAATATAAAATAAAATTCAAAATTAAAAAGAAAGAAAATTTAAAAAATAAAACAGAAAAAACAATTATTCCCTTCACATACATGTATTTATATGAATAAATTATTTCCATGCTTATATCTGTAAATACAAAAAAGAGGAATAAAATCTACCTTGAACCAAAAACGAAAAAGAGAAAAAAAACACAGAACCCACCAGTTCCACAGAGGAAAACCGTATCAGGGCACTTGCTCCAGTTGTAAACAATTCTGAAGTTGGCCAGTGGTGGGGAATCGTCTCCCATTCAGCCAGCAGCCCCCACGCAACAAGCGTCCTCATTGCAAAGCTGGGGCACCGTGCCGAGGCATCTGTGAGTAAACGTGAGCTGAGCCCCAGGCCAGTTGCTGCTGAACTATTCCCACCCGTCCCAGGTAAAACACCTGAATATATACAAGGACTTGAAAGCCTAGAGGAAGGGCCATAGAGCCACACGAGTGACAGCATGCCGGCCGACTTGGTGCCTGCAGGCCAGCCAGGATGGTCCTGGCCCTGGGTGCTCTTCTGGAAGATTTCCATTTCCCTGACTGAGATACCCGTCCTGTCCCTGCCCCCACTGCTTTTTTCCTTCCTCACCTCTGCCCAGGGAGAAATTCCAGCAGCAGGTATGGGTGACACATCCTCTTCTTTAGCAGGTGGCAGCCTGGCAACTGCTGCAGAAAGTCCAGCAGAGCCCCACTCACACTGGGCCACCCACAAAGCCGTGGCCTCTCACTCCCTCCCACCAGCCCAGCCCCGAGACTGCTGACAGGGCAGAGAAAATGGCGTCAGGCACGGCTGCAGGGGCTCTTGCTGCCTGGAGTGGTATTTATATTGATCTCAACCCAGGCACACCTGGGGAGGGCTGGCCCGCACGGTAAGGCTGCCCAGGTCAGCCAATCATCACCCCTCAGGGGCTCACAGTTGCAGAAAATGGAACTTGCTGAACCGGCCAGGTCCAAGGAACAGGTGTGGGCTCCTGAGAGTCAGGATAGACAAGGGGCTGCAGCTTTGGCTTGTTTTCTAATCATTTTATCTGGCCCATGAGTGGGAGACAACTTCAAGAAAACCCTCTCCTTATGAGAGGAACCCAGGAGTCAGGGAGAGGAGGGGTGGGTGGTGGTTGGAGACAGAGGCCTGGTGCCCCGGGTGCAGTGGAAGTCTCTGGAAGACCAGGTGGAGGGAGGCCGCACAGAGTGACGCCCAGGGTCACAGACCTGTCGCAGCTGCTGTTTGTTAGTTCAAGTCCTGCTCTGAGGTGCTCTGTGCCAGCTCTGAGCGACAGGTGAGCTGGGGGTGCTCTGCAATGAGGGCTATGTGCATGGTTCCTGTGTGCCCAGCCCTGCCATGGTACCTGCAAGGGTAGCTCTGTATCCTGGGAAGGGCCTGACCACGAGAGCCCCGTGGGCTGGGGTGGGGGTGGGGTACCTGCCCAGGTGAGCTCCATATTCTGGGATTGGTCTGACCACGAGAGCCCCATGGGCTGCTGGGGACCTGGTAAAGGATGTCAGGACAGTCAGTGAAGCCACCGAGGATATACCTCCAGTTGCTCCTAATTCCTACACCCTGCTGGTCATTCTACCAACCACCAGGACATGGTATTCTGTATTAGTCTTCAATGATGCCTTCTTTTGTATTCCATTAGTCCCAGAGTCACAAGAAATTTTGGCTTGTGAGTGGCAGGACTCAACATACAACTAAAACAATACTTCCGGGCCGTCTTGCCCCAAGGGTGCAAAAATTCCCACACCATCTTTGGGGAAAGCTTAGCTAAAGACCTAAAAGTTCTACCTCTGGAAAAGGAAACCCTCCTTCAGTACGCAGACGACATTCTGATCGCCAGCCCTACTAAGGAGGCCTCTGAACTACCAAGCCAATAAAGGATAGAAGTTGTCCAAGAAAAAGCTCAAATATCACAGACTGCAGTGACCTGCCTGGGCTTCATTCTCACAGAAGGTCGGAGAAGCCCATCCCAGGAAAGGGAAGAAACCATTTGCAGCCTTACCCCTTTCTAAAACTAGAAGACAGCTTAGGGGTTCCTGGGGAGGCCAGGGTTTGCTGCTTCTGGATCCCTAACTACAGTCTACTAGCTGGGCCTCTATATGAAACACTGAAAGGAAAAGATGATGATCCTTTTGAATAGAATCCAGAAGTGGCCTTTCAAGAATGGAAAGAGCAGTCAATTCAGACCCTTGCCCTGGAACTCCCTAATTTAGCTAAACCCTTTGACCTTTACATTCCCGGTGAAAGGTGAATCGCCATTGGAGAATTAGTGCAAAAACTGGGACCACTTGAAATGGAACAATGCAAGAATGCCATCCAGGTAGGATAAACTACGGTCACCAAGGGGCTTGGCCCACTGCCGCATCTGGCCAAGATACTGGCGGTATCTAAAAACCTGGAAATCAGCAGCCCAAAAGGCCACCTCCTTCCTAAGGGAAAAGGACCCCACGTGGTGATCCTAACCACCAACGATGCCCTGAAGTTGCAGGGTTCGCTCCGTGGGCACACCGACCTCGAGTGAGGAGGCCCTCCAACTCCAACATCCAGAGAGATAACCGGGGGCAACAGGGCACCATGACGACTCGTGTGAACATCACTTGACCTGGAGTTTCTCTCATAAAACAATAAGAGTGTGTCCCAAAAGAGTAGACTACTGCTTGCAGGACTTACTGCACCCAGAGGGGAGCTAATAATCTTGGCGGGGGAACCGTATATCACACTGTCACCATAGAAAAGCCTACAGACACCGTGATGATGGTGGCCAATAAGACCGGCTGGACTCCTGTTTACTTCAAAAGGCTGTTGACTCAGTGGTCATCATGGTCCTTGATCACCACTGACCCTGGACTGTCTGGGAGTTGAGCGGGCAGGGCTCTGACACCTGGTGCTGTTTGTACGTTAATTCAGGGGCCTAATTGAAGAAAGCGCAGACTACTGGTCAGAGCATCTAGGCTGGCAGAAACGGTCAGCCTAAGGTGGCCGAACAAATGTGGGGCGGGGTGAAACCGGCCCCCACAGCGTCTCTGCACATCTCTTTCCTGGACCCTTAAAGGTCATTAGAATCTATAACACTTCCAATGCTGGTGCTCAGGTGGACGAGCAGGGAGGCAGGGGGCCTGGGGACAATCAACGTCACCTGGAGGCTGCTGGGGAGAAGCTCTGACCCTCGCCCCCGGGTATTAGGGCTCCCAACTCAGCACTCAGCAGTTACAGAAGAAGTGTCTGCACCCTCAGCACTCCAAGAATGAGGAACGGGACAAAAGGCAGAGGAGGGGTTTGTCCCCAGCAAAGCCCATTAAAAATCCCTGGGAGATAAAAATAGAATCTGGGCAATAAAGTCAAGTCTAACCTTTTTTATCCTTTGTGCTTTGTCTAATTTCACGTGCTCCTAGGGTCCCGCATGCAGAGGTTCCACACCCGGCACTTCAGACCAGATTTCCTAGTGCAGAATGGCTGGGTCGACACCTCAGCTCCTGGGGCCCAGTGCAGACTCCGCGATATAGAGCCTGAGCTGCAGCCAACCTGGCCCTCGAGAGCTCCGCCCCCTCCCTCCCACTGACTCTGACAGGATCTCTACACAGCAGCCCAGCCCACAGCCCACGGGGTAGTGCATGCTCTCACCTCTCCATTCTCTGATCAAAATATAAAGTTTCCTTTGCTTGTGAACCAAACTCAGTCTCGATCTGTTGGCCCCAATGACACTGGGCAGGGGGACACTTGTTGGGGTCCACTCTGGAGGATCAGTAACAGAAATTGAGACTATTGTAACCTCAATGAACAGATGTGTGAGCCAAACTGTAGTTAACATAGAACAGTGTATAAGGCTCGGGTAAAATAAGATGTTTCTAACACTTCCATTTGATATTTCCATCACTTTATTATAAGCAAGTTCAGTGAAAAGGTTTGTCTTATTTGTCAGGTCAATATTAGAGAAACGAAGTGATTTCTTTCCAAGGATGTACATCTAATAATCTTGGTTAAAGCTTCAATCTTGTTTTAAATGCTTTTCCATTGAAAATGATACCTCTCTTTCAGCTCCCCCATTTCTGAGAAGTATAAAATCTTATAATTTATTATTACCAAAGGGGAAAGGTGGGAGGAGGGATAAATTAACAGTTTGGGATTAACACATACACACTGCTATGTATAAAATAGATCATCAACAAGGAACTACTGTATAGCACAGGGAACTACACTCAACATTTTGCAATAACCTATAAGGGGAAATAATCTGAAAAAGAATAGATATTTTTATTGACATCATCTATCAATGACAGTTAAAGTGTAACCTAAGGGAAGCTGGTGGTGAGTGCTTCTGACCCTGAAGACTTCAATCATCTAAAGTTTGGACTCTGCCTACTTCCCAAGGCCCTTAATGAACATATGTGTAGCCGTAGCTTAAAAAATTCCCCAGTTTGGGTTTCGGGGAGACACTGATTTTGAAAAAGCCCTGGTGTTCTCCTTACATGAATGGGACTCTTCCTACTGCTAAAACATGTCTGTCACACCCAGAGGATGGTATACCGTCTGATCGGGAAGAGTTTGGAAAAGGCATCTCATCTCCTCATCTCCTGGTGCTCGGGTTCACCCCTCCAGCGTCTTTACTAACAGTCTCCCCACTTGGAGATGTCAGCACTGTCAACATCCTGTTGCGTACAGTTTGGAATTTGTCCAGAGGATGAAGCGGAAGGATGAGGAACAATGAGAGACAAGTCCTAGGTGTTCAGACAGGCACATGTCACTCTAATTTCCAATCAGGAAGACGAATTGACCAAAGGCTAGGGTTGCCCATGGAAACAGTATAGGGCTTGAGGAAATCCCGCTGCTTTGTGGCCAGTTCCCATAAACACAAGTTGAACAATGGAACTCAGGGGCAGTAAAATTCACAAAACTGCAGAGTTGAAAATATCCATCACTGAAAAATGTCTTGAGGAAAGTCAGAGAAAAGGACTTGTAAGCAAGGGAGAATGGCAGGAAAGGGATTTGAGGAGGTAGAAAGGACTCGCCATTAAGCACAAGAAAAGGAGCTGAACATTGCCAACATTGCAGTTGGCCAAAAAGGGTGTATGCGTTTTTTTCTGTATATATTCAAGAAAAGGGCATACACTTTTTTAGCCAACCAAACAGGTGGGCACTGGAAGTCAATACTACAAAAGATATCACTTCGCATCAGTCAGAAGAGCCATCCTCATAAAGCGTAAACAACAGAAATGCAGGACAGGGCAAGGAGAAGAGGGAGCCCTGTGAGACTTATAGTGGAAATGTATATTGCCAACGGCCATTCTGGAGAAGTGTATTGTGTTTACTAAAGCATCTAAAAAATGAGCTACAGAGCATAGGGCACTTGCACTCATGGGCGTATATCTTGAGAAAAACAAAAATCGAGAGGACACAGGCACCCCAATGTTTACCCCCTCTCTGTTTAAAAGATCCTCAACTAGGATATAACTTAAATGTCTCTGGAGGGAAAAAATGGGTAGAGATGTGGTACTTAGGTAGAGTGGAATATTATTCAGCCTGGAAATCAATGAAATATGGCCAGTTGTAACAACTCCGGAGGAGTTACGTATGATCTTTCTAAGTGACAGAATTCAAAAAGAAAAAGACACATATCATAAGATATCACTTAAAGGTGGAATCCAAAATGGCTACACATGAAATAAATTACAAAACAAAAACATAGTCAAATATGTAGAAAACACGCATAAGGCTGCTAAACGGGAAAGGTGGGGAGGGGTGAGGCATCACCCAGGAGGTTGAAATTAGCAAAGATACCATTCCAAATACCAAACTGATAATCAACAAGGCCTACACGGTAGCTAAAAGAACTGCACTCAGCACACTCAAGTCACCGGAAAAGAATATATACGACTGGTAAGAATCTGAAAAAGAATTTACTGATGTCTCTCTGTACGTGAATCAAGTGGATGTACAGCAGCAAGAAACAGAGCTTTGAAAATCAGCTGTAACCAATATAGTAATAAATTGAAAAAAATAAACGACAGAGAGACAGAGAAAACCTCTTACAACTTTTCCTCAGGGCCGGTGATGCAACATGGATTGAACACATCTAGACCCACAGCAGGATGAGACATAAGGCTGGAAACTGTTTGCGCTAAGAGAAATGTGAGGTTGGGTGAGGAAATGCACACCCTTTAAAGTAATACTACCTGGTACCCATTCAATGGGTCCCAAATATGCAGGTTCAAGGGATCTTCCTACAGCTAAAACATGCATGGAAAACCCAGAGGACTGTACACCATGTGATCGGGAGATGTGTCTAAAATGCAGCTCATTTATCCTCTCCTGGTGCTCCTGTTCACCATTCCAGCCACGTTACTTAGAATCTCCCCACTTGGAGAATCAGCACATTTCAACTTCTGTTTCACACATTTTGCAAATTGTGAGGAGGATGAACGGGGAACCAATGAGAGAATAGTTGTAGGGGTTTGGACGGGCACATATCACTCTAATTTCCCATTAAGAATAAGAATTGAAAAAAGGCTCAGCCCGCCTCGCCCGAGCCAAAATAGGGCCTGAAGCAATCCTGCGGGTTTGAGGCCAGCTCACAAAAGAGCAACTTAAAAAATGGAGCTCAGGGTCACTGCAATTCACAAACCTGCAGAGTTATAAATGAAAACTAACGTCCAAAAATATGTTGAGGTAAGGCAAAGAAGAGGATCTGAATGCAAGACAGAATTGCAAGAAACAGATTTCAAGAGATAGATTGGACTCGTCTTTAAAGCACATGAAAAGCGGCAGAATTTCGACAATGATGCAGTTGGCCCAAAAGGGCGTATGCGTTTTTTCCTGATTATATCCAGGAAAAAACGCATACGCACTTTATGGGCAACGAAGCAAGCAAGCAATGCAAATGTGCACAACAAAGAAGTCTCATTTCCCACTGGTCAAAAGGGCCATCCTAAAAAATTGTAAAAACCAGAAATGCAGGACAGGCCATGGAGAACAGGGAGCCTTTATACGCTGATGGGCAGTGTGTGAACTGCCGAGAGCCACTCTGGAGAAGTGTATGGTGGTTCCTAAATCATCTAAAAAACAGAGCTACAGAGCATAGGACACTTCCAATCATGGGAGTATATCTAGGGAAATCTAAAAATTAACAAGACACAAGCACACCACAGTTTAGGGCTACTCTGTTTACAAGAACCTCAACTTCAGTATACCTTAAATATCCCAGGAAAGAGAACAATGGATAAAGAAGATGTGGTACTTATGTACAATGGAATATCTCTTCACCATGAAATCAATGTAATAAGGCTAGTAGAAGGATAAAGAGTGGATTTAGGTCCGATAATACTACTTGAAATAAGTCAAACAGAAAAAGAAACATATCATAAGATATCACTTATAGAGGGAGGGTAAATATGGCTGCACAAGAAATGAATTACAGAACAGAACAGTGTCTCACATTTAGAAAACACACTTATTTCAGCTTAAGGGGAAAGGAGAGGTGGGGTGATGCATAAAACCAGAGTTTGAAATTAGCACAGATACCGTTCAATAAACCAAATAGATATTAGACAAGATCTACACCTTGCTCAATGAACTGGCCTCAACACACCCTATACACCGCAGAGAAATATATCTGAGTAATAAGAATCTTAAAACCCATGTATTGATATATCTCCATAAGGGAATCAAGTGTGTGCAGAGTGGCACAAACACAGCAGTGAAAATGAGCTAAACCCCATTATAGAAATAAATTTTAAAAACAAAACGCAGAAACAATGAAAGAGAGAAAAATTCTTACAAAATTCGCTCAGGGGCTGTGATGCAACCTGGATTGACCACATATAAACCCACAGCTGGATAAGACATAAGGCTGGACACTTGGGGCTGAGAGGATTGATGAGCTTTGGTGAGCAACTGCCAAAAGTTTAATGCAATACTTCATGCTACTCATTCCAAGGGTCCCAACACTCCAGGTTGAAGGGAATCTTCCTACAGCTAAACCATGCTTGGGAAACCCAGCGACTGGTATACCATATGATCGGGAAAGGTTTCTAAAACGCACCTCATTTTTCCTCTCCTGGGGCTCCGGATCGACATTCCAGCCGCTTTACCAAAAATATCCCCACATGGAGAGTCAATGCCTTTAAGTTCTGGTATCGCACAGTCTGCAGTTAGTGCGGAGGATGAATGGGAATAGGGGGAACCAGTGAGAAACTAGCTGTAGCGGTTTCAAGGGGCACATGTCACTCTAAATTCACATCAGTAAGAAGAATAAACCAAAGGCACAGCAAGGTGCCCCAGAAGAAGAATAGGGCCTGAAGGAATCCTGTGGTTATGAGGCAAGATCACAAAAATAAGAGCTGAAAAATGGAGCTAAGGGCCACTGCAATTCAAAAACCTGCAGAGTTATAAAGGCCAACTATTTTCAAAAAATATATTGAGGTAAGGCTATGAAGAGGCATTGAAAGCAAGGCAGAATTGCAGGAAAACGATTTCAGGAGGTAGACTGGAATTGCATTTAAAGCATAGGAAAAGAGGCAGAACGTCCACAATGATGCACTTGGCCAAAAAGGGCGTATGCCTTTTTTCCTGAATTTATTCAGGAAAAAAGGCATACGCCCTTTTTGGCCAACCAAGCAAGCTTGCAAAGGAAATCTGCACTACAATGAAGTCTCACTTCCCCCTGGTCAAAAGGGCCATCTGAAAAAAGTGTAAAATCCAGAAAGGCAGGACAGGCCATGGAGAACTGGGAGCCTTGTTATGCTGATGGGCGGGATGTGTATGGTGTTTCCTGAAACATCTAAAAAACAAAGCAACAGAGCCTAGGGCACTTCCACTTATGGTCCTATAGCTTAGGGAAATTAAAATCAAAAAGACACAGCCACCCCAAAATTTGGGACGCCTCTGTTTACAAGAACCTCGTTAACCGTACAAGTTCAATATCAAAGAAAGTGAAAAATGGATAAAGAACTTGTGGTACTTACGTACAATGCAGTATCACTCAGTAATGAAATCTATGTCATCAGGCCCATAGCAGCATAATGAGTGGATTCAGGTACGATGATTCTAACTGAAATAAGACACACAGAAAAAGAAACATCATAAGATATCACTAATACACGGAATGTAAACTTGGCTACACAGGAACTGAATTACAGAACAGAACAGGGTCTCAAATTTAGAAAACCAACTTATGCTTGCTTAAGGGGAAAGGTGAGTTGGGGTGCTGCATAAAACCAGAGATTGAAATGAACACAGATAAAGTTCCTTAAGCCAAATATGGAATAGACAAGAGCTACTCCTTGCTCAACGAAATGGACTCAACACCCCATATTAAACGCCTAAGAATGTACCTGACTAGTAAGTATCTTAAAACCTATGGATTGCTATGTCTCCGAAAGAGAATCAAGCATGTGTACAGGGGCATAAACGCAGCAGTGATAGGATTGGAGAGGTTCAGTGAGCAAATGAAGACCCTTTGAAGTCATATTGCATGGTACCAATTCCACGGGTCTCAACTCTCCAGGTTTAAGGTATTCTTCCTTCAGCTAAAACATGCATGTGGAACCCAGAGTATGATCAACCGTGTGAATGGGAGACGTGTTCAAATATGTCTCAGTTTTCCTCCCCTGGTACTCGGGTGCAACATTCCAGACGCTTTACTAACACTCTCCCCACTTGGAGAGTCAGCGCCTTTAACCTCCTGTTTGGCCCAGTTTGCAATTTCTGCGGAAGATGAACAGGAATAGCGAGAACCAATGAGAGACTAGCTGGAGGTGTCTGGACGGGCAAATTTAACTCTCATTTCCCACCAGGAAGAGGAAATAACCAAAGGCTCAGCATGCCGTGCCGGAACCAGATTAGGGCCTGAAGCCATCCTGCGGTGTTGCGGCCAGCTCACAAGAAAGCGAGTTGAAGAAAGGAGCTCAGGGGCACTGTAATTCACAAACCTGCAGAGTTATAAATAACAGCTATCGTCCAAAAATATACTGAAGTAAGGCTGCCAAGAGGACTTGAAAGCGGGGCAGAATTGCAGGAAACCGATTTCAGGAGGTAGACTGGAATTGCATTGAAAGCATAGGAAAAGAGGCAGAACGTCCACAATGATGCACTTGGCCAAAAAGGGCGTATGCGTTTTTTCCTGAATATATTCAGGAAAAAACGCATACGCCCTTTTTGGCCAACCAAGCAAGCTTGCAAAGGAAATCTGCACTACAATGAAGTCTCACTTCCCCCCGGTCAAAAGGGCCATCTGAAAAAAGTGTAAAATCCAGAAAGGCAGGACAGGCCATGGAGAACTGGGAGCCTTGTTATGCTGATGGGCGGGATGTAAATTGCCAACAGACACTCGGGAGAAGTGTATGGTGTTTCCTGAAACATCTAAAAAACAAAGCAACAGAGCCTAGGGCACTTCCACTTATGGTCCTATAGCTTAGGGAAATTAAAATCAAAAAGACACAGCCACCCCAAAGTTTGGGACGCCTCTGTTTACAAGAACCTCGTTTACAGTACAAGTTCAACATCGCAGAAAGTGAAAAATGGATAAAGAAGTTGTGGTATTTACTTACAAAGCAATATCACTCAGCAATGAAATCTATGTCATCAGGCCCATAGCAGCACAATGAGTGGATTCAGGTATGATGATTCTAACTGAAATAAGTCACACAGAAAAAGAAACATCATAAGATATCAGTAATACACGGAATGTAAACTTGGCTACACAGGAACTGAATTACAGAACAGAACAGGGTCTCAAATTTAGAAAACCAACTTATGCTTGCTTAAGGGTAAAGGTGAGTTGGGGTGCTGCATAAAACCAGAGATTGAAATGAGCACAGATAAAGTTCCTTAAGCCAAATATGGAATAGACAAGAGCTACTCCTTGCTCAACGAAATGGACTCAACACCCCATATTAAACGCCTAAGAATGTACCTGACTAGTAAGTATCTTAAAACCTATGGATTGCTATATCTCCAAAAGAGAATCAAGCGTGTGTCCAGGGGCATAAATGCAGCAATGATAGGATTGGAGAGGTTCAGTGAGCAAACGAAGACCCTTTGAAGTCATATTGCATGGTACCCATTCCACGGGTCTCAACTCTCCAGGTTTCAGGGATTCTTCCTTCAGCTAAAACATGCATGTGGAACCCAGAGGATTATCCACCGTGTGATCGGGAGAAGTGTTCAAATATGTCTCAGATTTCGTCCCCTGGTACTCGGGTGCAACATTCCAGACGCTTTACTAACACTCTCCCGACTTGGAGAGTCAGTCCCTTTAACCTCCTGTTTGGCCCAGTTTGCAATTTCTGCGGAAGATGAACAGGAATAGGGAGAACCAATGAGAGACTAGCTGGAGGTGTCTGGACGGGCAAATTTAACTCTCATTTCCCACCAGGAAGAGGAATTAACCAAAGGCTCAGCATGTCGTGCCGGAACCAGATTAGGGCCTGAAGCAATCCTGCGGTGTTGCGGCCAGCTCACAAGAAAGCGAGTAGAAGAAAGGAGCTCAGGGGCACTGTAATTCACAAACCTGCAGACTTATAAATGACAGCTATCGTCCAAAAATATACTGAAGTAAGGTTGCCAAGAGGACTTGAAAGCGGGGAAGAATTGCAGGAAACCGATTTCAGGAGGTAGACTGGAATTGCATTGAAAGCATAGGAAAAGAGGGAGAACGTCCACAATGATGCACTTGGCCAAAAAGGGCGTATGCGTTTTTTCCTGAATCAGGAAAAAACGCATACGCACTTTTTGGCCAACCAAGCAAGCTTGCAAAGGAAATCTGCACTACAATGAAGTCTCACTTCCCCCCGGTCAAAAGGGCCATCTGAGAAAAGTGTAAAATCCAGAAAGGCAGGACAGGCCATGGAGAACTGGGAGCCTTGTTATGCTGATGGGCGGGATGTAAATTGCCAACAGACACTCGGGAGAAGTGTATGGTGTTTCCTGAAACATCTAAAAAACAAAGCAACAGAGCCTAGGGCACTTCCACTTATGGTCCTATAGCTTAGGGAAATTAAAATCAAAAAGACACAGCCACCCCACAGTTTGGGACAGCTCTGTTTACAAGAACCTCGTTTACGGTACAAGTTCAATATCGCAGAAAGTGAAAAATGGATAAAGAAGTTGTGGTACTTATGTACAATGCAAAATCACTCAGCCATGAAATCTATGTCATCAGGCCCATAGCAGCATAATGAGTGGATTCAGGTATGATGATTCTAACTGAAATATGTCACACAGAAAAAGAAACATCATAAGATATCACTAATACACGGAATGTGAACTTGGCTACACATGAACTGAATTACAAAACAGAACATGGTCTCAAGTTTAGAAAACCAACTTATGCTTCCTTAAGGGGGAAAGTGAGTTGGGGTGCTGCATAAAACCAGAGTTTGAAATTAGCACAGATACCATTCAATAAGCCAAATATGTAATAGACAAGACCTACCCCTTGCTCAACAAAATGGACTCAACAATGAGGTATCACCTCACACCTGATAGAATGGGCATCATGAGAAAATCTACAAACAAAAATGCTGGAAAGGGTGTGGAGAAAAGGAACCCTCTTCCACTATTGTTGGGAATATAAATTGATACAGTCACTACGGAGAACAATATGGAGTTTCTTAAGAAACTAACAATAGAATTACCATATGATACAGCAATCCCAGTACTGGACATATACCCAGACAAAACCATAAATCAAAACGAGACATTCACCGCAATGTTCATTGCATCACTATTTACAATATCGAGGTAATGGAAGCAACCTAAATGCCCACAGACAGACGAATGCATAAAGCTGTGGTACATATATAAAATGGAATATTACTAAGCCATGAAAAGGAATGAAATTGGGTCATTTGTAGAGACGTCGATGGATCTAGAGACTGTCATACAGAGTGAAGTAAGTCAGAAAGAGAAAAACAAATCTTGTATATTCATGCATATATGTGGAACCTAGAAAAACTGTACAGATTAACCATTTTGCAAGGCATAAATAGAGCAACAGATGTAGACAACAAATGTATGGACAACAAGGGGGGAAAGCTGTTGGGGGGGTGGTGGTGGGAGGAGTTGAGAGACTGGGATTGGCATGTATACATTTATATGTATAAAATAGATAACCAATAAGAACCTGCTGTATAAAAATATAAAATAAAATTCAAAATTAAAAAGAAAGAAAATTTAAAAAATAAAACAGAAAAAACAATTATTCCCTTCACATACATGTATTTATATGAATAAATTATTTCCATGCTTATATCTGTAAATACAAAAAAGAGGAATAAAATCTACCTTGAACCAAAAACGAAAAAGAGAAAAAAAAACACAGAACCCACCAGTTCCACAGAGGAAAACCGTATCAGGGCACTTGCTCCAGTTGTAAACAATTCTGAAGTTGGCCAGTGGTGGGGAATCGTCTCCCATTCAGCCAGCAGCCCCCACGCAACAAGCGTCCTCATTGCAAAGCTGGGGCACCGTGCCGAGGCATCTGTGAGTAAACGTGAGCTGAGCCCCAGGCCAGTTGCTGCTGAACTATTCCCACCCGTCCCAGGTAAAACACCTGAATATATACAAGGACTTGAAAGCCTAGAGGAAGGGCCATAGAGCCACACGAGTGACAGCATGCCGGCCGACTTGGTGCCTGCAGGCCAGCCAGGATGGTCCTGGCCCTGGGTGCTCTTCTGGAAGATTTCCATTTCCCTGACTGAGATACCCGTCCTGTCCCTGCCCCCACTGCTTTTTTCCTTCCTCACCTCTGCCCAGGGAGAAATTCCAGCAGCAGGTATGGGTGACACATCCTCTTCTTTAGCAGGTGGCAGCCTGGCAACTGCTGCAGAAAGTCCAGCAGAGCCCCACTCACACTGGGCCACCCACAAAGCCGTGGCCTCTCACTCCCTCCCACCAGCCCAGCCCCGAGACTGCTGACAGGGCAGAGAAAATGGCGTCAGGCACGGCTGCAGGGGCTCTTGCTGCCTGGAGTGGTATTTATATTGATCTCAACCCAGGCACACCTGGGGAGGGCTGGCCCGCACGGTAAGGCTGCCCAGGTCAGCCAATCATCACCCCTCAGGGGCTCACAGTTGCAGAAAATGGAACTTGCTGAACCGGCCAGGTCCAAGGAACAGGTGTGGGCTCCTGAGAGTCAGGATAGACAAGGGGCTGCAGCTTTGGCTTGTTTTCTAATCATTTTATCTGGCCCATGAGTGGGAGACAACTTCAAGAAAACCCTCTCCTTATGAGAGGAACCCAGGAGTCAGGGAGAGGAGGGGTGGGTGGTGGTTGGAGACAGAGGCCTGGTGCCCCGGGTGCAGTGGAAGTCTCTGGAAGACCAGGTGGAGGGAGGCCGCACAGAGTGACGCCCAGGGTCACAGACCTGTCGCAGCTGCTGTTTGTTAGTTCAAGTCCTGCTCTGAGGTGCTCTGTGCCAGCTCTGAGCGACAGGTGAGCTGGGGGTGCTCTGCAATGAGGGCTATGTGCACGGTTCCTGTGTGCCCAGCCCTGCCATGGTACCTGCAAGGGTAGCTCTGTATCCTGGGAAGGGCCTGACCACGAGAGCCCCGTGGGCTGGGGTGGGGGTGGGGTACCTGCCCAGGTGAGCTCCATATTCTGGGATTGGTCTGACCACGAGAGCCCCATGGGCTGCTGGGGACCTGGTAAAGGATGTCAGGACAGTCAGTGAAGCCACCGAGGATATACCTCCAGTTGCTCCTAATTCCTACACCCTGCTGGTCATTCTACCAACCACCAGGACATGGTATTCTGTATTAGTCTTCAATGATGCCTTCTTTTGTATTCCATTAGTCCCAGAGTCACAAGAAATTTTGGCTTGTGAGTGGCAGGACTCAACATACAACTAAAACAATACTTCCGGGCCGTCTTGCCCCAAGGGTGCAAAAATTCCCACACCATCTTTGGGGAAAGCTTAGCTAAAGACCTAAAAGTTCTACCTCTGGAAAAGGAAACCCTCCTTCAGTACGCAGACGACATTCTGATCGCCAGCCCTACTAAGGAGGCCTCTGAACTACCAAGCCAATAAAGGATAGAAGTTGTCCAAGAAAAAGCTCAAATATCACAGACTGCGGTGACCTGCCTGGGCTTCATTCTCACAGAAGGTCGGAGAAGCCCATCCCAGGAAAGGGAAGAAACCATTTGCAGCCTTACCCCTTTCTAAAACTAGAAGACAGCTTAGGGGTTCCTGGGGAGGCCAGGGTTTGCTGCTTCTGGATCCCTAACTACAGTCTACTAGCTGGGCCTCTATATGAAACACTGAAAGGAAAAGATGATGATCCTTTTGAATAGAATCCAGAAGTGGCCTTTCAAGAATGGAAAGAGCAGTCAATTCAGACCCTTGCCCTGGAACTCCCTAATTTAGCTAAACCCTTTGACCTTTACATTCCCGGTGAAAGGTGAATCGCCATTGGAGAATTAGTGCAAAAACTGGGACCACTTGAAATGGAACAATGCAAGAATGCCATCCAGGTAGGATAAACTACGGTCACCAAGGGGCTTGGCCCACTGCCGCATCTGGCCAAGATACTGGCGGTATCTAAAAACCTGGAAATCAGCAGCCCAAAAGGCCACCTCCTTCCTAAGGGAAAAGGACCCCACGTGGTGATCCTAACCACCAACGATGCCCTGAAGTTGCAGGGTTCGCTCCGTGGGCACACCGACCTCGAGTGAGGAGGCCCTCCAACTCCAACATCCAGAGAGATAACCGGGGGCAACAGGGCACCATGACGACTCGTGTGAACATCACTTGACCTGGAGTTTCTCTCATAAAACAATAAGAGTGTGTCCCAAAAGAGTAGACTACTGCTTGCAGGACTTACTGCACCCAGAGGGGAGCTAATAATCTTGGCGGGGGAACCGTATATCACACTGTCACCATAGAAAAGCCTACAGACACCGTGATGATGGTGGCCAATAAGACCGGCTGGACTCCTGTTTACTTCAAAAGGCTGTTGACTCAGTGGTCATCATGGTCCTTGATCACCACTGACCCTGGACTGTCTGGGAGTTGAGCGGGCAGGGCTCTGACACCTGGTGCTGTTTGTACGTTAATTCAGGGGCCTAATTGAAGAAAGCGCAGACTACTGGTCAGAGCATCTAGGCTGGCAGAAACGGTCAGCCTAAGGTGGCCGAACAAATGTGGGGCGGGGTGAAACCGGCCCCCACAGCGTCTCTGCACATCTCTTTCCTGGACCCTTAAAGGTCATTAGAATCTATAACACTTCCAATGCTGGTGCTCAGGTGGACGAGCAGGGAGGCAGGGGGCCTGGGGACAATCAACGTCACCTGGAGGCTGCTGGGGAGAAGCTCTGACCCTCGCCCCCGGGTATTAGGGCTCCCAACTCAGCACTCAGCAGTTACAGAAGAAGTGTCTGCACCCTCAGCACTCCAAGAATGAGGAACGGGACAAAAGGCAGAGGAGGGGTTTGTCCCCAGCAAAGCCCATTAAAAATCCCTGGGAGATAAAAATAGAATCTGGGCAATAAAGTCAAGTCTAACCTTTTTTATCCTTTGTGCTTTGTCTAATTTCACGTGCTCCTAGGGTCCCGCATGCAGAGGTTCCACACCCGGCACTTCAGACCAGATTTCCTAGTGCAGAATGGCTGGGTCGACACCTCAGCTCCTGGGGCCCAGTGCAGACTCCGCGATATAGAGCCTGAGCTGCAGCCAACCTGGCCCTCGAGAGCTCCGCCCCCTCCCTCCCACTGACTCTGACAGGATCTCTACACAGCAGCCCAGCCCACAGCCCACGGGGTAGTGCATGCTCTCACCTCTCCATTCTCTGATCAAAATATAAAGTTTCCTTTGCTTGTGAACCAAACTCAGTCTCGATCTGTTGGCCCCAATGACACTGGGCAGGGGGACACTTGTTGGGGTCCACTCTGGAGGATCAGTAACAGAAATTGAGACTATTGTAACCTCAATGAACAGATGTGTGAGCCAAACTGTAGTTAACATAGAACAGTGTATAAGGCTCGGGTAAAATAAGATGTTTCTAACACTTCCATTTGATATTTCCATCACTTTATTATAAGCAAGTTCAGTGAAAAGGTTTGTCTTATTTGTCAGGTCAATATTAGAGAAACGAAGTGATTTCTTTCCAAGGATGTACATCTAATAATCTTGGTTAAAGCTTCAATCTTGTTTTAAATGCTTTTCCATTGAAAATGATACCTCTCTTTCAGCTCCCCCATTTCTGAGAAGTATAAAATCTTATAATTTATTATTACCAAAGGGGAAAGGTGGGAGGAGGGATAAATTAACAGTTTGGGATTAACACATACACACTGCTATGTATAAAATAGATCATCAACAAGGAACTACTGTATAGCACAGGGAACTACACTCAACATTTTGCAATAACCTATAAGGGGAAATAATCTGAAAAAGAATAGATATTTTTATTGACATCATCTATCAATGACAGTTAAAGTGTAACCTAAGGGAAGCTGGTGGTGAGTGCTTCTGACCCTGAAGACTTCAATCATCTAAAGTTTGGACTCTGCCTACTTCCCAAGGCCCTTAATGAACATATGTGTAGCCGTAGCTTAAAAAATTCCCCAGTTTGGGTTTCGGGGAGACACTGATTTTGAAAAAGCCCTGGTGTTCTCCTTACATGAATGGGACTCTTCCTACTGCTAAAACATGTCTGTCACACCCAGAGGATGGTATACCGTCTGATCGGGAAGAGTTTGGAAAAGGCATCTCATCTCCTCATCTCCTGGTGCTCGGGTTCACCCCTCCAGCGTCTTTACTAACAGTCTCCCCACTTGGAGATGTCAGCACTGTCAACATCCTGTTGCGTACAGTTTGGAATTTGTCCAGAGGATGAAGCGGAAGGATGAGGAACAATGAGAGACAAGTCCTAGGTGTTCAGACAGGCACATGTCACTCTAATTTCCAATCAGGAAGACGAATTGACCAAAGGCTAGGGTTGCCCATGGAAACAGTATAGGGCTTGAGGAAATCCCGCTGCTTTGTGGCCAGTTCCCATAAACACAAGTTGAACAATGGAACTCAGGGGCAGTAAAATTCACAAAACTGCAGAGTTGAAAATATCCATCACTGAAAAATGTCTTGAGGAAAGTCAGAGAAAAGGACTTGTAAGCAAGGGAGAATGGCAGGAAAGGGATTTGAGGAGGTAGAAAGGACTCGCCATTAAGCACAAGAAAAGGAGCTGAACATTGCCAACATTGCAGTTGGCCAAAAAGGGTGTATGCGTTTTTTTCTGTATATATTCAAGAAAAGGGCATACACTTTTTTAGCCAACCAAACAGGTGGGCACTGGAAGTCAATACTACAAAAGATATCACTTCGCATCAGTCAGAAGAGCCATCCTCATAAAGCGTAAACAACAGAAATGCAGGACAGGGCAAGGAGAAGAGGGAGCCCTGTGAGACTTATAGTGGAAATGTATATTGCCAACGGCCATTCTGGAGAAGTGTATTGTGTTTACTAAAGCATCTAAAAAATGAGCTACAGAGCATAGGGCACTTGCACTCATGGGCGTATATCTTGAGAAAAACAAAAATCGAGAGGACACAGGCACCCCAATGTTTACCCCCTCTCTGTTTAAAAGATCCTCAACTAGGATATAACTTAAATGTCTCTGGAGGGAAAAAATGGGTAGAGATGTGGTACTTAGGTAGAGTGGAATATTATTCAGCCTGGAAATCAATGAAATATGGCCAGTTGTAACAACTCCGGAGGAGTTACGTATGATCTTTCTAAGTGACAGAATTCAAAAAGAAAAAGACACATATCATAAGATATCACTTAAAGGTGGAATCCAAAATGGCTACACATGAAATAAATTACAAAACAAAAACATAGTCAAATATGTAGAAAACACGCATAAGGCTGCTAAACGGGAAAGGTGGGGAGGGGTGAGGCATCACCCAGGAGGTTGAAATTAGCAAAGATACCATTCCAAATACCAAACTGATAATCAACAAGGCCTACACGGTAGCTAAAAGAACTGCACTCAGCACACTCAAGTCACCGGAAAAGAATATATACGACTGGTAAGAATCTGAAAAAGAATTTACTGATGTCTCTCTGTACGTGAATCAAGTGGATGTACAGCAGCAAGAAACAGAGCTTTGAAAATCAGCTGTAACCAATATAGTAATAAATTGAAAAAAATAAACGACAGAGAGACAGAGAAAACCTCTTACAACTTTTCCTCAGGGCCGGTGATGCAACATGGATTGAACACATCTAGACCCACAGCAGGATGAGACATAAGGCTGGAAACTGTTTGCGCTAAGAGAAATGTGAGGTTGGGTGAGGAAATGCACACCCTTTAAAGTAATACTACCTGGTACCCATTCAATGGGTCCCAAATATGCAGGTTCAAGGGATCTTCCTACAGCTAAAACATGCATGGAAAACCCAGAGGACTGTACACCATGTGATCGGGAGATGTGTCTAAAATGCAGCTCATTTATCCTCTCCTGGTGCTCCTGTTCACCATTCCAGCCACGTTACTTAGAATCTCCCCACTTGGAGAATCAGCACATTTCAACTTCTGTTTCACACATTTTGCAAATTGTGAGGAGGATGAACGGGGAACCAATGAGAGAATAGTTGTAGGGGTTTGGACGGGCACATATCACTCTAATTTCCCATTAAGAATAAGAATTGAAAAAAGGCTCAGCCCGCCTCGCCCGAGCCAAAATAGGGCCTGAAGCAATCCTGCGGGTTTGAGGCCAGCTCACAAAAGAGCAACTTAAAAAATGGAGCTCAGGGTCACTGCAATTCACAAACCTGCAGAGTTATAAATGAAAACTAACGTCCAAAAATATGTTGAGGTAAGGCAAAGAAGAGGATCTGAATGCAAGACAGAATTGCAAGAAACAGATTTCAAGAGATAGATTGGACTCGTCTTTAAAGCACATGAAAAGCGGCAGAATTTCGACAATGATGCAGTTGGCCCAAAAGGGCGTATGCGTTTTTTCCTGATTATATCCAGGAAAAAACGCATACGCACTTTATGGGCAACGAAGCAAGCAAGCAATGCAAATGTGCACAACAAAGAAGTCTCATTTCCCACTGGTCAAAAGGGCCATCCTAAAAAATTGTAAAAACCAGAAATGCAGGACAGGCCATGGAGAACAGGGAGCCTTTATACGCTGACGGGCAGTGTGTGAACTGCCGAGAGCCACTCTGGAGAAGTGTATGGTGGTTCCTAAATCATCTAAAAAACAGAGCTACAGAGCATAGGACACTTCCAATCATGGGAGTATATCTAGGGAAATCTAAAAATTAACAAGACACAAGCACACCACAGTTTAGGGCTACTCTGTTTACAAGAACCTCAACTTCAGTATACCTTAAATATCCCAGGAAAGAGAACAATGGATAAAGAAGATGTGGTACTTATGTACAATGGAATATCTCTTCACCATGAAATCAATGTAATAAGGCTAGTAGAAGGATAAAGAGTGGATTTAGGTCCGATAATACTACTTGAAATAAGTCAAACAGAAAAAGAAACATATCATAAGATATCACTTATAGAGGGAGGGTAAATATGGCTGCACAAGAAATGAATTACAGAACAGAACAGTGTCTCACATTTAGAAAACACACTTATTTCAGCTTAAGGGGAAAGGAGAGGTGGGGTGATGCATAAAACCAGAGTTTGAAATTAGCACAGATACCGTTCAATAAACCAAATAGATATTAGACAAGATCTACACCTTGCTCAATGAACTGGCCTCAACACACCCTATACACCGCAGAGAAATATATCTGAGTAATAAGAATCTTAAAACCCATGTATTGATATATCTCCATAAGGGAATCAAGTGTGTGCAGAGTGGCACAAACACAGCAGTGAAAATGAGCTAAACCCCATTATAGAAATAAATTTTAAAAACAAAACGCAGAAACAATGAAAGAGAGAAAAATTCTTACAAAATTCGCTCAGGGGCTGTGATGCAACCTGGATTGACCACATATAAACCCACAGCTGGATAAGACATAAGGCTGGACACTTGGGGCTGAGAGGATTGATGAGCTTTGGTGAGCAACTGCCAAAAGTTTAATGCAATACTTCATGCTACTCATTCCAAGGGTCCCAACACTCCAGGTTGAAGGGAATCTTCCTACAGCTAAACCATGCTTGGGAAACCCAGCGACTGGTATACCATATGATCGGGAAAGGTTTCTAAAACGCACCTCATTTTTCCTCTCCTGGGGCTCCGGATCGACATTCCAGCCGCTTTACCAAAAATATCCCCACATGGAGAGTCAATGCCTTTAAGTTCTGGTATCGCACAGTCTGCAGTTAGTGCGGAGGATGAATGGGAATAGGGGGAACCAGTGAGAAACTAGCTGTAGCGGTTTCAATGGGCACATGTCACTCTAAATTCACATCAGTAAGAAGAATAAACCAAAGGCACAGCAAGGTGCCCCAGAAGAAGAATAGGGCCTGAAGGAATCCTGTGGTTATGAGGCAAGATCACAAAAATAAGAGCTGAAAAATGGAGCTAAGGGCCACTGCAATTCAAAAACCTGCAGAGTTATAAAGGCCAACTATTTTCAAAAAATATATTGAGGTAAGGCTATGAAGAGGCATTGAAAGCAAGGCAGAATTGCAGGAAAACGATTTCAGGAGGTAGACTGGAATTGCATTTAAAGCATAGGAAAAGAGGCAGAACGTCCACAATGATGCACTTGGCCAAAAAGGGCGTATGCCTTTTTTCCTGAATTTATTCAGGAAAAAAGGCATACGCCCTTTTTGGCCAACCAAGCAAGCTTGCAAAGGAAATCTGCACTACAATGAAGTCTCACTTCCCCCTGGTCAAAAGGGCCATCTGAAAAAAGTGTAAAATCCAGAAAGGCAGGACAGGCCATGGAGAACTGGGAGCCTTGTTATGCTGATGGGCGGGATGTGTATGGTGTTTCCTGAAACATCTAAAAAACAAAGCAACAGAGCCTAGGGCACTTCCACTTATGGTCCTATAGCTTAGGGAAATTAAAATCAAAAAGACACAGCCACCCCAAAATTTGGGACGCCGCTGTTTACAAGAACCTCGTTAACCGTACAAGTTCAATATCAAAGAAAGTGAAAAATGGATAAAGAACTGGTGGTACTTACGTACAATGCAGTATCACTCAGTAATGAAATCTATGTCATCAGGCCCATAGCAGCATAATGAGTGGATTCAGGTACGATGATTCTAACTGAAATAAGACACACAGAAAAAGAAACATCATAAGATATCACTAATACACGGAATGTAAACTTGGCTACACAGGAACTGAATTACAGAACAGAACAGGGTCTCAAATTTAGAAAACCAACTTATGCTTGCTTAAGGGGAAAGGTGAGTTGGGGTGCTGCATAAAACCAGAGATTGAAATGAACACAGATAAAGTTCCTTAAGCCAAATATGGAATAGACAAGAGCTACTCCTTGCTCAACGAAATGGACTCAACACCCCATATTAAACGCCTAAGAATGTACCTGACTAGTAAGTATCTTAAAACCTATGGATTGCTATGTCTCCGAAAGAGAATCAAGCATGTGTACAGGGGCATAAATGCAGCAGTGATAGGATTGGAGAGGTTCAGTGAGCAAATGAAGACCCTTTGAAGTCATATTGCATGGTACCAATTCCACGGGTCTCAACTCTCCAGGTTTAAGGTATTCTTCCTTCAGCTAAAACATGCATGTGGAACCCAGAGTATGATCAACCGTGTGAACGGGAAACATGTTCAAATATGTCTCAGTTTTCCTCCCCTGGTACTCGGGTGCAACATTCCAGACGCTTTACTAACACTCTCCCCACTTGGAGAGTCAGCGCCTTTAACCTCCTGTTTGGCCCAGTTTGCAATTTCTGCGGAAGATGAACAGGAATAGCGAGAACCAATGAGAGACTAGCTGGAGGTGTCTGGACGGGCAAATTTAACTCTCATTTCCCAACAGGAAGAGGAATTAACCAAAGGCTCAGCATGCCGTGCCGGAACCAGATTAGGGCCTGAAGCCATCCTGCGGTGTTGCGGCCAGCTCACAAGAAAGCGAGTTGAAGAAAGGAGCTCAGGGGCACTGTAATTCACAAACCTGCAGAGTTATAAATAACAGCTATCGTCCAAAAATATACTGAAGTAAGGCTGCCAAGAGGACTTGAAAACGGGGCAGAATTGCAGGAAACCGATTTCAGGAGGCAGACTGGAATTGCATTGAAAGCATAGGAAAAGAGGCAGAACGTCCACAATGATGCACTTGGCCAAAAAGGGCGTATGCGTTTTTTCCTGAATATATTCAGGAAAAAACGCATACGCCCTTTTTGGCCAACCAAGCAAGCTTGCAAAGGAAATCTGCACTACAATGAAGTCTCACTTCCCCCCGGTCAAAAGGGCCATCTGAAAAAAGTGTAAAATCCAGAAAGGCAGGACAGGCCATGGAGAACTGGGAGCCTTGTTATGCTGATGGGCGGGATGTAAATTGCCAACAGACACTCGGGAGAAGTGTATGGTGTTTCCTGAAACATCTAAAAAACAAAGCAACAGAGCCTAGGGCACTTCCACTTATGGTCCTATAGCTTAGGGAAATTAAAATCAAAAAGACACAGCCACCCCAAACATTGGGACGCCTCTGTTTACAAGAACCTCGTTTACAGTACAAGTTCAACATCGCAGAAAGTGAAAAATGGATAAAGAAGTTGTGGTATTTACTTACAAAGCAATATCACTCAGCAATGAAATCTATGTCATCAGGCCCTTAGCAGCACAATGAGTGGATTCAGGTATGATGATTCTAACTGAAATAAGTCACACAGAAAAAGAAACATCATAAGATATCACTAATACACAGAATGTAAACTTGGCTACACAGGAACTGAATTACAAAACAGAACAGGGTCTCAAATTTAGAAAACCAACTTATGCTTGCTTAATGGGAAAGGTGAGTTGGGGTGCTGCATAAAACCAGAGATTGAAATGAGCACAGATAAAGTTGCTTAAGCCAAATATGGAATAGAAAAGAGCTACTCCTTGCTCAACGAAATGGACTCAACACCGCATATTAAACGCCTAAGAATGTACCTGACTAGTAAGTATCTTAAAACCTATGGATTGCTATGTCTCCGAAAGAGAATCAAGCATGAGTACAGGGGCATAAACACAGCAGTGATAGGATTGGAGAGGTTCGGTGAGCAAATGAAGACCCTTTGAAGTCATATTGCATGGTACCCATTCCATGGGTCTCAAGTACCCAGGTTTAAGGTATTCTTCCTTCAGCTAAAACATGCATGTGGAACATAGAGTATGATCAACCATGTGATCAGGAGACGTGTTCAAATATGTCTCAGTTTTCGTACCCTGGTACTCGGGTTCAACATTCCAGACGCTTTACTAAAACTCTCCCGACTTGGAGAGTCAGCGCCTTTAACCTCCTGTTTGGCCCAGTTTGCAATTTCTGCGGAAGATGAACAGGAATAGGGAGAACCAATGAGAGACGAGCTGGAGGTGTCTGGACGGGCAAATTTAACTCTCATTTCCCACCAGGAAGAGGAATTAACCAAAGGTTCAGCGTGCCGTGCCGGACCAAGATTAGGGCTTGAAGACATCCTGTGGTGTTGCGGCCAGCTCACAAGAAAGCGAGTTGAAGAAAGGAGCTCAGGGGCACTGTAATTCACAAACCTGCAGAGTTATAAATGACAGATATCGTCCAAAATTATACTGAAGTAAGGCTGCCAAGAGGACTTGAAAGCGGGGCAGAATTGCAGGAAACCGATTTCAGGAGGTAGACTGGAATTGCATTGAAAGCATAGGAAAAGAGGCAGAACGTCCACAATGATGCACTTGGCCAAAAAGGGCGTATGCGTTTTTTCCTGAATATATTCAGGAAAAAACGCATACGCCCTTTTTGGCCAACCAAGCAAGTTTGCAAAGGAAATCTGCACTACAATGAAGACTCACTTCCCCCTGGTCAAATGGGCCATCTGTAAAAAGTGTAAAATCCAGAAAGGCAGGACAGGCCATGGAGAACTTGGAGCCTTGTTATGCTGATGGGCGGGATGTAAATTGCCAACAGACACTCGGGAGAAGTGTATGGTGTTTCCTGAAACATCTAAAAAACAAAGCAACAGAGTCTAGGGCACTTCCACTTATGGTCCTATAGCTTAGGGAAATTAAAATCAAAAAGACACAGCCACCCCAAAGTTTGGGACGCCTCTGTTTACAAGAACCTCGTTTACCGTACAAGTTCAATATCACAGAAAGTGAAAAATGGATAAAGAACTTGTGGTACTTACGTACAATGCAGTATCACTCAACAATGAAATCTATGTCATCAGGCCCGTAGCAGCATAATGAGTGGATTCAGGTACGATGATTCTAACTGAAATAAGTCACACCGAAAAAGAAACATCATAAGATATCAGTAATACACGGAATGTAAACTTGGCTACACAGGAACTGAATTCCAAAACAGAACAGGGTCTCAAATTTAGAAAACCAACTTATGCTTGCTTCAGGGGAAAGGTGATTTGGGGTGCTGCATAAAACCAGACATTGAAATGAGCACAGATAAAGTTCCTTAAGCCAAATATGGAATAGACAAGAGCTACTGCTTGCTCAACGAAATGGACTCAACACCCCATATTAAACGCCTAAGAATGTACCTGACTAGTAAGTATCTTAAAACCTATGGATTGCTATGTCTCCAAAAGAGAATCAAGCATGTGTACAGGGGCATAAACGCAGCAGTGATAGGATTGGAGAGGTTCAGTGAGCAAATGAAGACCCTTTGAAGTCATATTGCATGGTACCCATTCCACGGGTCTCAACTCTCCAGGTTTAAGGTATTCTTCCTTCAGCTAAAACATGCATGTGGAACCCAGAGTATGATCAACCGTGTGAACGGGAGACGTGTTCAAATATGTCTCAGTTTTCGTACCCTGGTACTCGGGTGCAACATTCCAGACGCTTTACTAACACTCTCCCGACTTGGGGAGTCAATCCCTTTAACCTCCTGTTTGGCCCAGTTTGCAATTTCTGCGGAAGATGAACAGGAATAGCGAGAACCAATGAGAGACTAGCTAGAGGTGTCTGGACGGGCAAATTTAACTCTCATTCCCACCAGGAAGAGGAATTAACCAAAGGCTCAGCGTGCCGTGCCACAACCAGATTAGGGCCTGAAGCCATCCTGCGGTGTTGCGGCCAGGTCACAAGAAAGCGAGTTGAAGAAAGGAGCTCAGGGGCACTGTAATTCACAAACCTGCAGAGTTATAAATGACAGCTATCGTCCAAAAATATACTGAAGTAAGGCTGCCAAGAGGACTTGAAAGCGGGGCAGAATTGCAGGAAACCGATTTCAGGAGGTAGACTGGAATTGCATTGAAAGCATAGGAAAAGAGGCAGAACGTCCACAATGATGCACTTGGACAAAAAGGGCGTAGGCGTTTTTTCCTGAACATATTCAGGAAAAAACGCATACGCCCTTTTTGGCCAACCAAGCAAGCTTGCAAAGGAAATCTGCACTACAATGAAGTCTCACTTCCCCCCGGTCAAAAGGGCCATCTGAAAAAAGTGTAAAATCCAGAAAGGCAGGACAGGCCATGGAGAACTGGGAGCCTTGTTATGCTGATGGGCGGGATGTAAATTGCCAACAGCCACTCGGGAGAAGTGTATGGTGTTTCCTGAAACATCTAAAAAGCAAAGCAACAGAGCCTAGGGCACTTCCACTTATGGTCCTATAGCTTAGGGAAATTAAAATCAAAAAGACACAGCCACCCCAAAGTTTGGGACGCCTCTGTTTACAAGAACCTCGTTTACAGTACAAGTTCAACATTGCAGAAAGTGAAAAATGGATAAAGAAGTTGTGGTATTTACTTACAAAGCAATATCACTCAGCAATGAAATCTATGTCATCAGGCCCTTAGCAGCACAATGAGTGGATTCAGGTATGATGATTCTAACTGAAATAAGTCACACAGAAAAAGAAACATCATAAGATATCAGTAATACACGGAATGTAAACTTGGCTACACAGGAACTGAATTACAGAACAGAACAGGGTCTCAAATTTAGAAAACCAACTTATGCTTGCTTAAGGGGAAAGGTGAGTTGGGGTGCTGCATAAAACCAGAGATTGAAATGAGCACAGATAAAGTTCCTTAAGCCAAATATGGAATAGACAAGAGCTACTCCTTGCTCAACGAAATGGACTCAACACCCCATATTAAACGCCTAAGAATGTACCTGACTAGTAAGTATCTTAAAACCTATGGATTGCTATATCTCCAAAAGAGAATCAAGCGTGTGTCCAGGGGCATAAATGCAGCAATGATAGGATTGGAGAGGTTCAGTGAGCAAACGAAGACCCTTTGAAGTCATATTGCATGGTACCCATTCCACGGGTCTCAACTCTCCAGGTTTCAGGGATTCTTCCTTCAGCTAAAACATGCATGTGGAACCCAGAGGATTATCCACCGTGTGATCGGGAGAAGTGTTCAAATATGTCTCAGATTTCGTCCCCTGGTACTCGGGTGCAACATTCCAGACGCTTTACTAACACTCTCCCGACTTGGAGAGTCAGTCCCTTTAACCTCCTGTTTGGCCCAGTTTGCAATTTCTGCGGAAGATGAACAGGAATAGGGAGAACCAATGAGAGACTAGCTGGAGGTGTCTGGACGGGCAAATTTAACTCTCATTTCCCACCAGGAAGAGGAATTAACCAAAGGCTCAGCATGTCGTGTCGGAACAAGATTAGGGCCTGAAGCAATCCTGCGGTGTTGCGGCCAGCTCACAAGAAAGCAAGTAGAAGAAAGGAGCTCAGGGGCACTGTAATTCACAAACCTGCAGAGTTATAAATGACAGCTATCGTCCAAAAATATACTGAAGTAAGGTTGCCAAGAGGACTTGAAAGCGGGGCAGAATTGCAGGAAACCGATTTCAGGAGGTAGACTGGAATTGCATTGAAAGCATAGGAAAAGAGGGAGAACGTCCACAATGATGCACTTGGCCAAAAAGGGCGTATGCGTTTTTTCCTGAATCAGGAAAAAACGCATACGCACTTTTTGGCCAACCAAGCAAGCTTGCAAAGGAAATCTGCACTACAATGAAGTCTCACTTCCCCCCGGTCAAAAGGGCCATCTGAGAAAAGTGTAAAATCCAGAAAGGCAGGACAGGCCATGGAGAACTGGGAGCCTTGTTATGCTGATGGGCGGGATGTAAATTGCCAACAGCCACTCGGGAGAAGTGTATGGTGTTTCCTGAAACATCTAAAAAACAAAGCAACAGAGCCTAGGGCACTTCCACTTATGGTCCTATAGCTTAGGGAAATTTAAATCAAAAAGACACAGCCACCCCACAGTTTGGGACAGCTCTGTTTACAAGAACCTCGTTTACGGTACAAGTTCAATATCGCAGAAAGTGAAAAATGGATAAAGAAGTTGTGGTACTTATGTACAATGCAAAATCACTCAGCCATGAAATCTATGTCATCAGGCCCATAGCAGCATAATGAGTGGATTCAGGTATGATGATTCTAACTGAAATATGTCACACAGAAAAAGAAACATCATAAGATATCACTAATACACGGAATGTGAACTTGGCTACACATGAACTGAATTACAAAACAGAACAGGGTCTCAAGTTTAGAAAACCAACTTATGCTTCCTTAAGGGGGAAAGTGAGTTGGGGTGCTGCATAAAACCAGAGTTTGAAATTAGCACAGATACCATTCAATAAGCCAAATATGTAATAGACAAGACCTACCCCTTGCTCAACAAAATGGACTCAACAATGAGGTATCACCTCACACCTGATAGAATGGGCATCATGAGAAAATCTACAAACAAAAATGCTGGAAAGGGTGTGGAGAAAAGGAACCCTCTTCCACTATTGTTGGGAATATAAATTGATACAGTCACTACGGAGAACAATATGGAGTTTCTTAAGAAACTAACAATAGAATTACCATATGATACAGCAATCCCAGTACTGGACATATACCCAGACAAAACCATAAATCAAAACGAGACATTCACCGCAATGTTCATTGCATCACTATTTACAATATCGAGGTAATGGAAGCAACCTAAATGCCCACAGACAGACGAATGCATAAAGCTGTGGTACATATATAAAATGGAATATTACTAAGCCATGAAAAGGAATGAAATTGGGTCATTTGTAGAGACGTCGATGGATCTAGAGACTGTCATACAGAGTGAAGTAAGTCAGAAAGAGAAAAACAAATCTTGTATATTCATGCATATATGTGGAACCTAGAAAAACTGTACAGATTAACCATTTTGCAAGGCATAAATAGAGCAACAGATGTAGACAACAAATGTATGGACAACAAGTGGGGAAAGCTGTTGGGGGGGTGGTGGTGGGAGGAGTTGAGAGACTGGGATTGGCATGTATACATTTATATGTATAAAATAGATAACCAATAAGAACCTGCTGTATAAAAATATAAAATAAAATTCAAAATTAAAAAGAAATAAAATTTAAAAAATAAAACAGAAAAAACAATTATTCCCTTCACATACATGTATTTGTATGAATAAATTATTTCCATGCTTATATCTGTAAATACAAAAAAGAGGAATAAAATCTACCTTGAACCAAAAACGAAAAAGAGAAAAAAAACACAGAACCCACCAGTTCCACAGAGGAAAACCGTATCAGGGCACTTGCTCCAGTTGTAAACAATTCTGAAGTTGGCCAGTGGTGGGGAATCGTCTCCCATTCAGCCAGCAGCCCCCACGCAACAAGCGTCCTCATTGCAAAGCTGGGGCACCGTGCCGAGGCATCTGTGAGTAAACGTGAGCTGAGCCCCAGGCCAGTTGCTGCTGAACTATTCCCACCCGTCCCAGGTAAAACACCTGAATATATACAAGGACTTGAAAGCCTAGAGGAAGGGCCATAGAGCCACACGAGTGACAGCATGCCGGCCGACTTGGTGCCTGCAGGCCAGCCAGGATGGTCCTGGCCCTGGGTGCTCTTCTGGAAGATTTCCATTTCCCTGACTGAGATACCCGTCCTGTCCCTGCCCCCACTGCTTTTTTCCTTCCTCACCTCTGCCCAGGGAGAAATTCCAGCAGCAGGTATGGGTGACACATCCTCTTCTTTAGCAGGTGGCAGCCTGGCAACTGCTGCAGAAAGTCCAGCAGAGCCCCACTCACACTGGGCCACCCACAAAGCCGTGGCCTCTCACTCCCTCCCACCAGCCCAGCCCCGAGACTGCTGACAGGGCAGAGAAAATGGCGTCAGGCACGGCTGCAGGGGCTCTTGCTGCCTGGAGTGGTATTTATATTGATCTCAACCCAGGCACACCTGGGGAGGGCTGGCCCGCACGGTAAGGCTGCCCAGGTCAGCCAATCATCACCCCTCAGGGGCTCACAGTTGCAGAAAATGGAACTTGCTGAACCGGCCAGGTCCAAGGAACAGGTGTGGGCTCCTGAGAGTCAGGATAGACAAGGGGCTGCAGCTTTGGCTTGTTTTCTAATCATTTTATCTGGCCCATGAGTGGGAGACAACTTCAAGAAAACCCTCTCCTTATGAGAGGAACCCAGGAGTCAGGGAGAGGAGGGGTGGGTGGTGGTTGGAGACAGAGGCCTGGTGCCCCGGGTGCAGTGGAAGTCTCTGGAAGACCAGGTGGAGGGAGGCCGCACAGAGTGACGCCCAGGGTCACAGACCTGTCGCAGCTGCTGTTTGTTAGTTCAAGTCCTGCTCTGAGGTGCTCTGTGCCAGCTCTGAGCGACAGGTGAGCTGGGGGTGCTCTGCAATGAGGGCTATGTGCACGGTTCCTGTGTGCCCAGCCCTGCCATGGTACCTGCAAGGGTAGCTCTGTATCCTGGGAAGGGCCTGACCACGAGAGCCCCGTGGGCTGGGGTGGGGGTGGGGTACCTGCCCAGGTGAGCTCCATATTCTGGGATTGGTCTGACCACGAGAGCCCCATGGGCTGCTGGGGACCTGGTAAAGGATGTCAGGACAGTCAGTGAAGCCACCGAGGATATACCTCCAGTTGCTCCTAATTCCTACACCCTGCTGGTCATTCTACCAACCACCAGGACATGGTATTCTGTATTAGTCTTCAATGATGCCTTCTTTTGTATTCCATTAGTCCCAGAGTCACAAGAAATTTTGGCTTGTGAGTGGCAGGACTCAACATACAACTAAAACAATACTTCCGGGCCGTCTTGCCCCAAGGGTGCAAAAATTCCCACACCATCTTTGGGGAAAGCTTAGCTAAAGACCTAAAAGTTCTACCTCTGGAAAAGGAAACCCTCCTTCAGTACGCAGACGACATTCTGATCGCCAGCCCTACTAAGGAGGCCTCTGAACTACCAAGCCAATAAAGGATAGAAGTTGTCCAAGAAAAAGCTCAAATATCACAGACTGCAGTGACCTGCCTGGGCTTCATTCTCACAGAAGGTCGGAGAAGCCCATCCCAGGAAAGGGAAGAAACCATTTGCAGCCTTACCCCTTTCTAAAACTAGAAGACAGCTTAGGGGTTCCTGGGGAGGCCAGGGTTTGCTGCTTCTGGATCCCTAACTACAGTCTACTAGCTGGGCCTCTATATGAAACACTGAAAGGAAAAGATGATGATCCTTTTGAATAGAATCCAGAAGTGGCCTTTCAAGAATGGAAAGAGCAGTCAATTCAGACCCTTGCCCTGGAACTCCCTAATTTAGCTAAACCCTTTGACCTTTACATTCCCGGTGAAAGGTGAATCGCCATTGGAGAATTAGTGCAAAAACTGGGACCACTTGAAATGGAACAATGCAAGAATGCCATCCAGGTAGGATAAACTACGGTCACCAAGGGGCTTGGCCCACTGCCGCATCTGGCCAAGATACTGGCGGTATCTAAAAACCTGGAAATCAGCAGCCCAAAAGGCCACCTCCTTCCTAAGGGAAAAGGACCCCACGTGGTGATCCTAACCACCAACGATGCCCTGAAGTTGCAGGGTTCGCTCCGTGGGCACACCAACCTCGAGTGAGGAGGCCCTCCAACTCCAACATCCAGAGAGATAACCGGGGGCAACAGGGCACCATGACGACTCGTGTGAACATCACTTGACCTGGAGTTTCTCTCATAAAACAATAAGAGTGTGTCCCAAAAGAGTAGACTACTGCTTGCAGGACTTACTGCACCCAGAGGGGAGCTAATAATCTTGGCGGGGGAACCGTATATCACACTGTCACCATAGAAAAGCCTACAGACACCGTGATGATGGTGGCCAATAAGACCGGCTGGACTCCTGTTTACTTCAAAAGGCTGTTGACTCAGTGGTCATCATGGTCCTTGATCACCACTGACCCTGGACTGTCTGGGAGTTGAGCGGGCAGGGCTCTGACACCTGGTGCTGTTTGTACGTTAATTCAGGGGCCTAATTGAAGAAAGCGCAGACTACTGGTCAGAGCATCTAGGCTGGCAGAAACGGTCAGCCTAAGGTGGCCGAACAAATGTGGGGCGGGGTGAAACCGGCCCCCACAGCGTCTCTGCACATCTCTTTCCTGGACCCTTAAAGGTCATTAGAATCTATAACACTTCCAATGCTGGTGCTCAGGTGGACGAGCAGGGAGGCAGGGGGCCTGGGGACAATCAACGTCACCTGGAGGCTGCTGGGGAGAAGCTCTGACCCTCGCCCCCGGGTATTAGGGCTCCCAACTCAGCACTCAGCAGTTACAGAAGAAGTGTCTGCACCCTCAGCACTCCAAGAATGAGGAACGGGACAAAAGGCAGAGGAGGGGTTTGTCCCCAGCAAAGCCCATTAAAAATCCCTGGGAGATAAAAATAGAATCTGGGCAATAAAGTCAAGTCTAACCTTTTTTATCCTTTGTGCTTTGTCTAATTTCACGTGCTCCTAGGGTCCCGCATGCAGAGGTTCCACACCCGGCACTTCAGACCAGATTTCCTAGTGCAGAATGGCTGGGTCGACACCTCAGCTCCTGGGGCCCAGTGCAGACTCCGCGATATAGAGCCTGAGCTGCAGCCAACCTGGCCCTCGAGAGCTCCGCCCCCTCCCTCCCACTGACTCTGACAGGATCTCTACACAGCAGCCCAGCCCACAGCCCACGGGGTAGTGCATGCTCTCACCTCTCCATTCTCTGATCAAAATATAAAGTTTCCTTTGCTTGTGAACCAAACTCAGTCTCGATCTGTTGGCCCCAATGACACTGGGCAGGGGGACACTTGTTGGGGTCCACTCTGGAGGATCAGTAACAGAAATTGAGACTATTGTAACCTCAATGAACAGATGTGTGAGCCAAACTGTAGTTAACATAGAACAGTGTATAAGGCTCGGGTAAAATAAGATGTTTCTAACACTTCCATTTGATATTTCCATCACTTTATTATAAGCAAGTTCAGTGAAAAGGTTTGTCTTATTTGTCAGGTCAATATTAGAGAAACGAAGTGATTTCTTTCCAAGGATGTACATCTAATAATCTTGGTTAAAGCTTCAATCTTGTTTTAAATGCTTTTCCATTGAAAATGATACCTCTCTTTCAGCTCCCCCATTTCTGAGAAGTATAAAATCTTATAATTTATTATTACCAAAGGGGAAAGGTGGGAGGAGGGATAAATTAACAGTTTGGGATTAACACATACACACTGCTATGTATAAAATAGATCATCAACAAGGAACTACTGTATAGCACAGGGAACTACACTCAACATTTTGCAATAACCTATAAGGGGAAATAATCTGAAAAAGAATAGATATTTTTATTGACATCATCTATCAATGACAGTTAAAGTGTAACCTAAGGGAAGCTGGTGGTGAGTGCTTCTGACCCTGAAGACTTCAATCATCTAAAGTTTGGACTCTGCCTACTTCCCAAGGCCCTTAATGAACATATGTGTAGCCGTAGCTTAAAAAATTCCCCAGTTTGGGTTTCGGGGAGACACTGATTTTGAAAAAGCCCTGGTGTTCTCCTTACATGAATGGGACTCTTCCTACTGCTAAAACATGTCTGTCACACCCAGAGGATGGTATACCGTCTGATCGGGAAGAGTTTGGAAAAGGCATCTCATCTCCTCATCTCCTGGTGCTCGGGTTCACCCCTCCAGCGTCTTTACTAACAGTCTCCCCACTTGGAGATGTCAGCACTGTCAACATCCTGTTGCGTACAGTTTGGAATTTGTCCAGAGGATGAAGCGGAAGGATGAGGAACAATGAGAGACAAGTCCTAGGTGTTCAGACAGGCACATGTCACTCTAATTTCCAATCAGGAAGACGAATTGACCAAAGGCTAGGGTTGCCCATGGAAACAGTATAGGGCTTGAGGAAATCCCGCTGCTTTGTGGCCAGTTCCCATAAACACAAGTTGAACAATGGAACTCAGGGGCAGTAAAATTCACGAAACTGCAGAGTTGAAAATATCCATCACTGAAAATTGTCTTGAGGAAAGTCAGAGAAAAGGACTTGTAAGCAAGGGAGAATGGCAGGAAAGGGATTTGAGGAGGTAGAAAGGACTCGCCATTAAGCACAAGAAAAGGAGCTGAACATTGCCAACATTGCAGTTGGCCAAAAAGGATGTATGCGTTTTTTTCTGTATATATTCAAGAAAAGGGCATACACTTTTTTAGCCAACCAAACAGGTGGGCACTGGAAGTCAATACTACAAAAGATATCACTTCGCATCAGTCAGAAGAGCCATCCTCATAAAGCGTAAACAACAGAAATGCAGGACAGGGCAAGGAGAAGAGGGAGCCCTGTGAGACTTATAGTGGAAATGTATATTGCCAACGGCCATTCTGGAGAAGTGTATTGTGTTTACTAAAGCATCTAAAAAATGAGCTACAGAGCATAGGGCACTTGCACTCATGGGCGTATATCTTGAGAAAAACAAAAATCGAGAGGACACAGGCACCCCAATGTTTACCCCCTCTCTGTTTAAAAGATCCTCAACTAGGATATAACTTAAGTGTCTCTGGAGGGAAAAAATGGGTAGAGATGTGGTACTTAGGTAGAGTGGAATATTATTCAGCCTGGAAATCAATGAAATATGGCCAGTTGTAACAACTCCGGAGGAGTTATGTATGATCTTTCTAAGTGACAGAATTCAAAAAGAAAAAGACACATATCATAAGATATCACTTAAAGGTGGAATCCAAAATGGCTACACATGAAATAAATTACAAAACAAAAACATAGTCAAATATGTAGAAAACACGCATAAGGCTGCTAAACGGGAAAGGTGGGGAGGGGTGAGGCATCACCCAGGAGGTTGAAATTAGCAAAGATACCATTCCAAATACCAAACTGATAATCAACAAGGCCTACACGGTAGCTAAAAGAACTGCACTCAGCACACTCAAGTCACCGGAAAAGAATATATACGACTGGTAAGAATCTGAAAAAGAATTTACTGATGTCTCTCTGTACGTGAATCAAGTGGATGTACAGCAGCAAGAAACAGAGCTTTGAAAATCAGCTGTAACCAATATAGTAATAAATTGAAAAAAATAAACGACAGAGAGACAGAGAAAACCTCTTACAACTTTTCCTCAGGGCCGGTGATGCAACATGGATTGAACACATCTAGACCCACAGCAGGATGAGACATAAGGCTGGAAACTGTTTGCGCTAAGAGAAATGTGAGGTTGGGTGAGGAAATGCACACCCTTTAAAGTAATACTACCTGGTACCCATTCAATGGGTCCCAAATATGCAGGTTCAAGGGATCTTCCTACAGCTAAAACATGCATGGAAAACCCAGAGGACTGTACACCATGTGATCAGGAGATGTGTCTAAAATGCAGCTCATTTATCCTCTCCTGGTGCTCCTGTTCACCATTCCAGCCACGTTACTTAGAATCTCCCCACTTGGAGAATCAGCACATTTCAACTTCTGTTTCACACATTTTGCAAATTGTGAGGAGGATGAACGGGGAACCAATGAGAGAATAGTTGTAGGGGTTTGGACGGGCACATATCACTCTAATTTCCCATTAAGTATAAGAATTGAAAAAAGGCTCAGCCCGCCTCGCCCGAGCCAAAATAGGGCCTGAAGCAATCCTGCGGGTTTGAGGCCAGCTCACAAAAGAGCAACTTAAAAAATGGAGCTCAGGGTCACTGCAATTCACAAACCTGCAGAGTTATAAATGAAAACTAACGTCCAAAAATATGTTGAGGTAAGGCAAAGAAGAGGATCTGAATGCAAGACAGAATTGCAAGAAACAGATTTCAAGAGATAGATTGGACTCGTCTTTAAAGCACATGAAAAGCGGCAGAATTTCGACAATGATGCAGTTGGCCCAAAAGGGCGTATGCGTTTTTTCCTGATTATATCCAGGAAAAAACGCATACGCACTTTATGGGCAACGAAGCAAGCAAGCAATGCAAATGTGCACAACAAAGAAGTCTCATTTCCCACTGGTCAAAAGGGCCATCCTAAAAAATTGTAAAAACCAGAAATGCAGGACAGGCCATGGAGAACAGGGAGCCTTTATACGCTGATGGGCAGTGTGTGAACTGCCGAGAGCCACTCTGGAGAAGTGTATGGTGGTTCCTAAATCATCTAAAAAACAGAGCTACAGAGCATAGGACACTTCCAATCATGGGAGTATATCTAGGGAAATCTAAAAATTAACAAGACACAAGCACACCACAGTTTAGGGCTACTCTGTTTACAAGAACCTCAACTTCAGTATACCTTAAATATCCCAGGAAAGAGAACAATGGATAAAGAAGATGTGGTACTTATGTACAATGGAATATCTCTTCACCATGAAATCAATGTAATAAGGCTAGTAGAAGGATAAAGAGTGGATTTAGGTCCGATAATACTACTTGAAATAAGTCAAACAGAAAAAGAAACATATCATAAGATATCACTTATAGAGGGAGGGTAAATATGGCTGCACAAGAAATGAATTACAGAACAGAACAGTGTCTCACATTTAGAAAACACACTTATTTCAGCTTAAGGGGAAAGGAGAGGTGGGGTGATGCATAAAACCAGAGTTTGAAATTAGCACAGATACCGTTCAATAAACCAAATAGATATTAGACAAGATCTACACCTTGCTCAATGAACTGGCCTCAACACACCCTATACACCGCAGAGAAATATATCTGAGTAATAAGAATCTTAAAACCCATGTATTGATATATCTCCATAAGGGAATCAAGTGTGTGCAGAGTGGCACAAACACAGCAGTGAAAATGAGCTAAACCCCATTATAGAAATAAATTTTAAAAACAAAACGCAGAAACAATGAAAGAGAGAAAAATTCTTACAAAATTCGCTCAGGGGCTGTGATGCAACCTGGATTGACCACATATAAACCCACAGCTGGATAAGACATAAGGCTGGACACTTGGGGCTGAGAGGATTGATGAGCTTTGGTGAGCAACTGCCAAAAGTTTAATGCAATACTTCATGCTACTCATTCCAAGGGTCCCAACACTCCAGGTTGAAGGGAATCTTCCTACAGCTAAACCATGCTTGGGAAACCCAGCGACTGGTATACCATATGATCGGGAAAGGTTTCTAAAACGCACCTCATTTTTCCTCTCCTGGGGCTCCGGATCGACATTCCAGCCGCTTTACCAAAAATATCCCCACATGGAGAGTCAATGCCTTTAAGTTCTGGTATCGCACAGTCTGCAGTTAGTGCGGAGGATGAATGGGAATAGGGGGAACCAGTGAGAAACTAGCTGTAGCGGTTTCAATGGGCACATGTCACTCTAAATTCACATCAGTAAGAAGAATAAACCAAAGGCACAGCAAGGTGCCCCAGAAGAAGAATAGGGCCTGAAGGAATCCTGTGGTTATGAGGCAAGATCACAAAAATAAGAGCTGAAAAATGGAGCTAAGGGCCACTGCAATTCAAAAACTTGCAGAGTTATAAAGGCCAACTATTTTCAAAAAATATATTGAGGTAAGGCTATGAAGAGGCACTGAAAGCAAGGCAGAATTGCAGGAAAACGATTTCAGGAGGTAGACGGGAATTGCATTTAAAGCATAGGAAAAGAGGCAGAACGTCCACAATGATGCACTTGGCCAAAAAGGGCGTATGCCTTTTTTTCCTGAATTTATTCAGAAAAAAAGGCATACGCCCTTTTTGGCCAACCAAGCAAGCTTGCAAAGGAAATCTGCACTACAATGAAGTCTCACTTCCCCCCGGTCAAAAGGGCCATCTGAAAAAAGTGTAAAATCCAGAAAGGCAGGACAGGCCATGGAGAACTGGGAGCCTTGTTATGCTGATGGGCGGGATGTGTATGGTGTTTATTGAAACATCTAAAAAACAAAGCAACAGAGCCTAGGGCACTTCCACTTATGGTCCTATAGCTTAGGGAAATTAAAATCAAAAAGACACAGCCACCCCAAAATTTGGGACGCCTCTGTTTACAAGAACCTCGTTAACCGTACAAGTTCAATATCACAGAAAGTGAAAAATGGATAAAGAACTTGTGGTACTTACGTACAATGCAGTATCACTCAGCAATGAAATCTATGTCATCAGGCCCGCAGCAGCATAATGAGTGGATACAGGTACGATGATTCTAACTGAAATAAGACACACAGAAAAAGAAACATCATAAGATATCAGTAATACACGGAATGTAAACTTGGCTACACAGGAACTGAATTACAGAACAGAACAGGGTCTCAAATTTAGAAAACCAACTTATGCTTGGTTAAGGCTAAAGGTGAGTTGGGGTGCTGCATAAAACCATAGATTGAAATGAGCACAGATAAAGTTCCTTAAGCCAAATATGGAATAGACAAGAGCTACTCCTTGCTCAATGAAATGGACTCAACACCGCATATTAAACGCCTAAGAATGTACCTGACTAGTAAGTATCTTAAAACCTATGGATTGCTATGTCTCCGAAAGAGAATCAAGCATGTGTACAGGGGCATAAACGCAGCAGTGATAGGATTGGAGAGGTTCGGTGAGCAAATGAAGACCCTCTGAAGTCATATTGCATGGTACCCATTCCACGGGTTTCAACTACCCAGGTTTAAGGTATTCTTCCTTCAGCTAAAACATGCATGTGGAACCTAGAGTATGATCAACCATGTGATTGGGAGACGTGTTCAAATATGTCTCAGTTTTCGTACCCTGGTACTCGGGTGCAACATTCCAGACGCTTTACTAACACCCTCCCGACTTGGAGAGTCAGTCCCTTTAACCTCCTGTTTGGCCCAGTTTGCAATTTCTGCGGAAGATGAACAGGAATAGCGAGAACCAATGAGAGACTAGCTGGAGGTGTCTGGACGGGCAAATTTAACTCTCATTTCCCACCAGGAAGAGGAATTAACCAAAGGCTCAGCGTGCCGTGCCGGAACCAGATTAGGGCCTGAAGCCATCCTGCGGTGTTGCGGCCAGGTCACAAGAAAGCGAGTTGAAGAAAGGAGCTCAGGGGCACTGTAATTCACAAACCTGCAGAGTTATAAATGACAGTTATCGTCCAAAAATATACTGAAGTAAGGCTGCCAAGAGGACTTGAAAGCGGGGCAGAATTGCAGGAAACCGATTTCAGGAGGTAGACTGGAATTGCATTGAAAGCATAGGAAAAGAGGCAGAACGTCCACAATGATGCACTTGGCCAAAAAGGGCGTATGCGTTTTTTCCTGAATATATTCAGGAAAAAACGCATACGCCCTTTTTGGCCAACCAAGCAAGCTTGCAAAGGAAATCTGCACTACAATGAAGTCTCACTTCCCCCCGGTCAAAAGGGCCATCTGAAAAAAGTGTAAAATCCAGAAAGGCAGGACAGGCCATGGAGAACTGGGAGCCTTGTTATGCTGATGGGCGGGATGTAAATTGCCAACAGACACTCGGGAGAAGTGTATGGTGTTTCCTGAAACATCTAAAAAACAAAGCAACAGAGCCTAGGGCACTTCCACTTATGGTCCTATAGCTTAGGGAAATTAAAATCAAAAAGACACAGCCACCCCAAAGTTTGGGACGCCTCTGTTTACAAGAACCTCGTTTACCGTACAAGTTCAACATCGCAGAAAGTGAAAAATGGATAAAGAAGTTGTGGTATTTACTTACAAAGCAATATCACTCAGCAATGAAATCTATGTCATCAGGCCCTTAGCAGCACAATGAGTGGATTCAGGTATGATGATTCTAACTGAAATAAGTCACACAGAAAAAGAAACATCATAAGATATCAGTAATACACGGAATGTAAACTTGGCTACACAGGAACTGAATTACAGAACAGAACAGGGTCTCAAATTTAGAAAACCAACTTATGCTTGCTTAAGGGTAAAGGTGAGTTGGGGTGCTGCATAAAACCAGAGATTGAAATGAGCACAGATAAAGTTCCTTAAGCCAAATATGGAATAGACAAGAGCTACTCCTTGCTCAACGAAATGGACTCAACACCGCATATTAAACGCCTAAGAATGTACCTGACTAGTAAGTATCTTAAAACCTATGGATTGCTATGTCTCCGAAAGAGAATCAAGCATGTGTACAGGGCATAAACGCAGCAGTGATAGGATTGGAGAGGTTCGGTGAGCAAATGAAGACCCTTTGAAGTCATATTGCATGGTACCCATTCCACGGGTTTCAACTACCCAGGTTTAAGGTATTCTTCCTTCAGCTAAAACATGCATGTGAAACCTAGAGTATGATCAACCATGTGATCAGGAGACGTGTTCAAATATGTCTCAGTTTTCGTACCCTGGTACTCGGGTGCAACATTCCAGACGCTTTACTAACACCCTCCCGACTTGGAGAGTCAGTCCCTTTAACCTCCTGTTTGGCCCAGTTTGCAATTTCTGCGGAAGATGAACAGGAATAGCGAGAACCAATGAGAGACTAGCTGGAGGTGTCTGGATGGGCAAATTTAACTCTCATTTCCCACCAGGAAGAGGAATTAACCAAAGGCTCAGCGTGCCGTGCCGGAACCAGATTAGGGCCTGAAGCCATCCTGCGGTGTTGCGGCCAGCTCAAAAGAAAGCGAGTTGAAGAAAGGAGCTCAGGGGCACTGTAATTCACAAACCTGCAGAGTTATAAATGACAGCTATCGTCCAAAAATATACTGAAGTAAGGCTGCCAAGAGGACTTGAAAGCGGGGCAGAATTGCAGGAAACCGATTTCAGGAGGTAGACTGGAATTGCATTGAAAGCATAGGAAAAGAGGCAGAACGTCCACAATGATGCACTTGGCCAAAAAGGGCGTATGCGTTTTTTCCTGAATATATTCAGGAAAAAACGCATACGCCCTTTTTGGCCAACCAGGCAAGCTGGCAAAGGAAATCTGCACTACAATGAAGTCTCACTTCCCCCCGGTCAAAAGGGCCATCTGAAAAAAGTGTAAAATCCAGAAAGGCAGGACAGGCCATGGAGAACTGGGAGCCTTGTTATGCTGATGGGCGGGATGTAAATAGCCAACAGACACTCGGGAGAAGTGTATGGTGTTTCCTGAAACATCTAAAAAACAAAGCAACAGAGCCTAGGGCACTTCCACTTATGGTCCTATAGCTTAGGGAAATTAAAATCAAAAAGACACAGCCACCCCAAAGTTTGGGACGCCTCTGTTTACAAGAACCTCGTTTACAGTACAAGTTCAACATCGCAGAAAGTGAAAAATGGATAAAGAAGTTGTGGTATTTACTTACAAAGCAATATCACTCAGCAATGAAATCTATGTCATCAGGCCCTTAGCAGCACAATGAGTGGATTCAGGTATGATGATTCTAACTGAAATAAGTCACACAGAAAAAGAAACATCATAAGATATCAGTAATACACGGAATGTAAACTTGGCTACACAGGAACTGAATTACAGAACAGAACAGGGTCTCAAATTTAGAAAACCAACTTATGCTTGCTTAAGGGGAAAGGTGAGTTGGGGTGCTGCATAAAACCAGAGATTGAAATGAGCACAGATAAAGTTCCTTAAGCCAAATATGGAATAGACAAGAGCTACTCCTTGCTCAACGAAATGGACTCAACACCGCATATTAAATGCCTAAGAATGTACCTGACTAGTAAGTATCTTAAAACCTATGGATTGCTATGTCTCCGAAAGAGAATCAAGCATGTGTACAGGGGCATAAACGCAGCAGTGATAGGATTGGAGAGGTTCGGTGAGCAAATGAAGACCCTTTGAAGTCATATTGCATGGTACCCATTCCACGGGTTTCAACTACCCAGGTTTAAGGTATTCTTCCTTCAGCTAAAACATGCATGTGGAACCTAGAGTATGATCAACCATGTGATCGGGAGACGTGTTCAAATATGTCTCAGTTTTCGTACCCTGGTACTCGGGTGCAACATTCCAGACGCTTTACTAACACCCTCCCGACTTGGAGAGTCAGTCCCTTTAACCTCCTGTTTGGCCCAGTTTGCAATTTCTGCGGAAGATGAACAGGAATAGCGAGAACCAATGAGAGACTAGCTGGAGGTGTCTGGACGGGCAAATTTAACTCTCATTTCCCACCAGGAAGAGGAATTAACCAAAGGCTCAGCGTGCCGTGCCGGAACCAGATTAGGGCCTGAAGCCATCCTGCGGTGTTGCGGCCAGGTCACAAGAAAGCGAGTTGAAGAAAGGAGCTCAGGGGCACTGTAATTCACAAACCTGCAGAGTTATAAATGACAGTTATCGTCCAAAAATATACTGAAGTAAGGCTGCCAAGAGGACTTGAAAGCGGGGCAGAATTGCAGGAAACCGATTTCAGGAGGTAGACTGGAATTGCATTGAAAGCATAGGAAAAGAGGCAGAACGTCCACAATGATGCACTTGGCCAAAAAGGGCGTATGCGTTTTTTCCTGAATATATTCAGGAAAAAACGCATACGCCCTTTTTGGCCAACCAAGCAAGCTTGCAAAGGAAATCTGCACTACAATGAAGTCTCACTTCCCCCCGGTCAAAAGGGCCATCTGAAAAAAGTGTAAAATCCAGAAAGGCAGGACAGGCCATGGAGAACTGGGAGCCTTGTTATGCTGATGGGCGGGATGTAAATTGCCAACAGACACTCGGGAGAAGTGTATGGTGTTTCCTGAAACATCTAAAAAACAAAGCAACAGAGCCTAGGGCACTTCCACTTATGGTCCTATAGCTTAGGGAAATTAAAATCAAAAAGACACAGCCACCCCAAAGTTTGGGACGCCTCTGTTTACAAGAACCTCGTTTACCGTACAAGTTCAACATCGCAGAAAGTGAAAAATGGATAAAGAAGTTGTGGTATTTACTTACAAAGCAATATCACTCAGCAATGAAATCTATGTCATCAGGCCCTTAGCAGCACAATGAGTGGATTCAGGTATGATGATTCTAACTGAAATAAGTCACACAGAAAAAGAAACATCATAAGATATCAGTAATACACGGAATGTAAACTTGGCTACACAGGAACTGAATTACAGAACAGAACAGGGTCTCAAATTTAGAAAACCAACTTATGCTTGCTTAAGGGTAAAGGTGAGTTGGGGTGCTGCATAAAACCAGAGATTGAAATGAGCACAGATAAAGTTCCTTAAGCCAAATATGGAATAGACAAGAGCTACTCCTTGCTCAACGAAATGGACTCAACACCGCATATTAAACGCCTAAGAATGTACCTGACTAGTAAGTATCTTAAAACCTATGGATTGCTATGTCTCCGAAAGAGAATCAAGCATGTGTACAGGGCATAAACGCAGCAGTGATAGGATTGGAGAGGTTCGGTGAGCAAATGAAGACCCTTTGAAGTCATATTGCATGGTACCCATTCCACGGGTTTCAACTACCCAGGTTTAAGGTATTCTTCCTTCAGCTAAAACATGCATGTGGAACCTAGAGTATGATCAACCATGTGATCAGGAGACGTGTTCAAATATGTCTCAGTTTTCGTACCCTGGTACTCGGGTGCAACATTCCAGACGCTTTACTAACACCCTCCCGACTTGGAGAGTCAGTCCCTTTAACCTCCTGTTTGGCCCAGTTTGCAATTTCTGCGGAAGATGAACAGGAATAGCGAGAACCAATGAGAGACTAGCTGGAGGTGTCTGGATGGGCAAATTTAACTCTCATTTCCCACCAGGAAGAGGAATTAACCAAAGGCTCAGCGTGCCGTGCCGGAACCAGATTAGGGCCTGAAGCCATCCTGCGGTGTTGCGGCCAGCTCAAAAGAAAGCGAGTTGAAGAAAGGAGCTCAGGGGCACTGTAATTCACAAACCTGCAGAGTTATAAATGACAGCTATCGTCCAAAAATATACTGAAGTAAGGCTGCCAAGAGGACTTGAAAGCGGGGCAGAATTGCAGGAAACCGATTTCAGGAGGTAGACTGGAATTGCATTGAAAGCATAGGAAAAGAGGCAGAACGTCCACAATGATGCACTTGGCCAAAAAGGGCGTATGCGTTTTTTCCTGAATATATTCAGGAAAAAACGCATACGCCCTTTTTGGCCAACCAAGCAAGCTTGCAAAGGAAATCTGCACTACAATGAAGTCTCACTTCCCCCCGGTCAAAAGGGCCATCTGAAAAAAGTGTAAAATCCAGAAAGGCAGGACAGGCCATGGAGAACTGGGAGCCTTGTTATGCTGATGGGCGGGATGTAAATAGCCAACAGACACTCGGGAGAAGTGTATGGTGTTTCCTGAAACATCTAAAAAACAAAGCAACAGAGCCTAGGGCACTTCCACTTATGGTCCTATAGCTTAGGGAAATTAAAATCAAAAAGACACAGCCACCCCAAAGTTTGGGACGCCTCTGTTTACAAGAACCTCGTTTACAGTACAAGTTCAACATCGCAGAAAGTGAAAAATGGATAAAGAAGTTGTGGTATTTACTTACAAAGCAATATCACTCAGCAATGAAATCTATGTCATCAGGCCCTTAGCAGCACAATGAGTGGATTCAGGTATGATGATTCTAACTGAAATAAGTCACACAGAAAAAGAAACATCATAAGATATCAGTAATACACGGAATGTAAACTTGGCTACACAGGAACTGAATTACAGAACAGAACAGGGTCTCAAATTTAGAAAACCAACTTATGCTTGCTTAAGGGGAAAGGTGAGTTGGGGTGCTGCATAAAACCAGAGATTGAAATGAGCACAGATAAAGTTCCTTAAGCCAAATATGGAATAGACAAGAGCTACTCCTTGCTCAACGAAATGGACTCAACACCGCATATTAAATGCCTAAGAATGTACCTGACTAGTAAGTATCTTAAAACCTATGGATTGCTATGTCTCCGAAAGAGAATCAAGCATGTGTACAGGGGCATAAACGCAGCAGTGATAGGATTGGAGAGGTTCGGTGAGCAAATGAAGACCCTTTGAAGTCATATTGCATGGTACCCATTCCACGGGTTTCAACTACCCAGGTTTAAGGTATTCTTCCTTCAGCTAAAACATGCATGTGGAACCTAGAGTATGATCAACCATGTGATCGGGAGACGTGTTCAAATATGTCTCAGTTTTCGTACCCTGGTACTCGGGTGCAACATTCCAGACGCTTTACTAACACCCTCCCGACTTGGAGAGTCAGTCCCTTTAACCTCCTGTTTGGCCCAGTTTGCAATTTCTGCGGAAGATGAACAGGAATAGCGAGAACCAATAAGAGACTAGCTGGAGGTGTCTGGACGGGCAAATTTAACTCTCATTTCCCACCAGGAAGAGGAATTAACCAAAGGCTCAGCGTGCCGTGCCGGAACCAGATTAGGGCCTGAAGCCATCCTGCGGTGTTGCGGCCAGATCAAAAGAAAGCGAGTTGAAGAAAGGAGCTCAGGGGCACTGTAATTCACAAACCTGCAGAGTTATAAATGACAGCTATCGTCCAAAAATATACTGAAGTAAGGCTGCCAAGAGGACTTGAAAGCGGGGCAGAATTGCAGGAAACCGATTTCAGGAGGCAGACTGGAATTGCATTGAAAGCATAGGAAAAGAGGCAGAACGTCCACAATGATGCACTTGGCCAAAAAGGGCGTATGCGTTTTTTCCTGAATATATTCAGGAAAAAACGCATACGCCCTTTTTGGCCAACCAAGCAAGCTTGCAAAGGAAATCTGCACTACAATGAAGTCTCACTTCCCCCCGGTCAAAAGGGCCATCTGAAAAAAGTGTAAAATCCAGAAAGGCAGGACAGGCCATGGAGAACTGGGAGCCTTGTTATGCTGATGGGCGGGATGTAAATTGCCAACAGACACTCGGGAGAAGTGTATGGTGTTTCCTGAAACATCTAAAAAACAAAGCAACAGAGCCTAGGGCACTTCCACTTATGGTCCTATAGCTTAGGGAAATTAAAATCAAAAAGACACAGCCACCCCAAAGTTTGGGACGTCTCTGTTTACAAGAACCTCGTTTACAGTACAAGTTCAACATCGCAGAAAGTGAAAAATGGATAAAGAAGTTGTGGTATTTACTTACAAAGCAATATCACTCAGCAATGAAATCTATGTCATCAGGCCCTTAGCAGCACAATGAGTGGATTCAGGTATGATGATTCTAACTGAAATAAGTCACACAGAAAAAGAAACATCATAAGATATCAGGAATACACGGAATGTAAACTTGGCTACACAGGAACTGAATTACAGAACAGAACAGGGTCTCAAATTTAGAAAACCAACTTATGCTTTCTTAAGGGTAAAGGTGAGTTGGGGTGCTGCATAAAACCAGAGATTGAAATGAGCACAGATAAAGTTCCTTAAGCCAAATATGGAATAGACAAGAGCTACCTCTTGCTCAACGAAATGGACTCAACACCGCATATTAAATGCCTAAGAATGTACCTGACTAGTAAGTATCTTAAAACCTATGGATTGCTATGTCTCCGAAAGAGAATCAAGCATGTGTACAGGGGCATAAACGCAGCAGTGATAGGATTGGAGAGGTTCGGTGAGCAAATGAAGACCCTTTGAAGTCATATTGCATGGTACCCATTCCACGGGTTTCAACTACCCAGGTTTAAGGTATTCTTCCTTCAGCTAAAACATGCATGTGGAACCTAGAGTATGATCAACCATGTGATCGGGAGACGTGTTCAAATATGTCTCAGTTTTCGTACCCTGGTACTCGGGTGCAACATTCCAGACGCTTTACTAACACCCTCCCGACTTGGAGAGTCAGTCCCTTTAACCTCCTGTTTGGCCCAGTTTGCAATTTCTGCGGAAGATGAACAGGAATAGCGAGAACCAATGAGAGACTAGCTGGAGGTGTCTGGACGGGCAAATTTAACTCTCATTTCCCACCAGGAAGAGGAATTAACCAAAGGCTCAGCGTGCCGTGCCGGAACCAGATTAGGGCCTGAAGACATCCTGCGGTGTTGCGGCCAGCTCAAAAGAAAGCGAGTTGAAGAAAGGAGCTCAGGGGCACTGTAATTCACAAACCTGCAGAGTTATAAATGACAGCTATCGTCCAAAAATATACTGAAGTAAGGCTGCCAAGAGGACTTGAAAGCGGGGCAGAATTGCAGGAAACCGATTTCAGGAGGTAGACTGGAATTGCATTGAAAGCATAGGAAAAGAGGCAGAACGTCCACAATGATGCACTTGGCCAAAAAGGGCATATGCGTTTTTTCCTGAATATATTCAGGAAAAAACGCATACGCCCTTTTTGGCCAACCAAGCAAGCTTGCAAAGGAAATCTGCACTACAATGAAGTCTCACTTCCCCCCGGTCAAAAGGGCCATCTGAAAAAAGTGTAAAATCCAGAAAGGCAGGACAGGCCATGGAGAACTGGGAGCCTTGTTATGCTGATGGGCGGGATGTAAATTGCCAACAGACACTCGGGAGAAGTGTATGGTGTTTCCTGAAACATCTAAAAAACAAAGCAACAGAGCCTAGGGCACTTCCACTTATGGTCCTATAGCTTAGGGAAATTAAAATCAAAAAGACACAGCCACCCCAAAGTTTGGGACGCCTCTGTTTACAAGAACCTCGTTTACAGTACAAGTTCAACATCGCAGAAAGTGAAAAATGGATAAAGAAGTTGTGGTATTTACTTACAAAGCAATATCACTCAGCAATGAAATCTATGTCATCAGGCCCTTAGCAGCACAATGAGTGGATTCAGGTATGATGATTCTAACAGAAATAAGTCACACAGAAAAAGAAACATCATAAGATATCAGTAATACACGGAATGTAAACTTGGCTACACAGGAACTGAATTACAGAACAGAACAGGGTCTCAAATTTAGAAAACCAACTTATGCTTGCTTAAGGGGAAAGGGGAGTTGGGGTGCTGCATAAAACCAGAGATTGAAATGAGCACAGATAAAGTTCCTTAAGCCAAATATGGAATAGACAAGAGCTACTCCTTGCTCAACGAAATGGACTCAACACCGCATATTAAACGCCTAAGAATGTACCTGACTAGTAAGTATCTTAAAACCTATGGATTGCTATGTCTCCGAAAGAGAATCAAACATGTGTACAGGGGCATAAACGCAGCAGTGATAGGATTGGAGAGGTTCGGTGAGCAAATGAAGACCCTTTGAAGTCATATTGCATGGTACCCATTCCACGGGTTTCAACTACCCAGGTTTAAGGTATTCTTCCTTCAGCTAAAACATGCATGTGGAACCTAGAGTATGATCAACCATGTGATCGGGAGACGTGTTCAAATATGTCTCAGTTTTCGTACCCTGGTACTCGGGTGCAACATTCCAGACGCTTTACTAACACCCTCCCGACTTGGAGAGTCAGTCCCTTTAACCTCCTGTTTGGCCCAGTTTGCAATTTCTGCGGAAGATGAACAGGAATAGCGAGAACCAATGAGAGACTAGCTGGAGGTGTCTGGACGGGCAAATTTAACTCTCATTTCCCACCAGGAAGAGGAATTAACCAAAGGCTCAGCGTGCCGTGCCGGAACCAGATTAGGGCCTGAAGCCATCCTGCGGTGTTGCGGCCAGATCAAAAGAAAGCGAGTTGAAGAAAGGAGCTCAGGGGCACTGTAATTCACAAACCTGCAGAGTTATAAATGACAGCTATCGTCCAAAAATATACTGAAGTAAGGCTGCCAAGAGGACTTGAAAGCGGGGCAGAATTGCAGGAAACCGATTTCAGGAGGCAGACTGGAATTGCATTGAAAGCATAGGAAAAGAGGCAGAACGTCCACAATGATGCACTTGGCCAAAAAGGGCGTATGCGTTTTTTCCTGAATATATTCAGGAAAAAACGCATACGCCCTTTTTGGCCAACCAAGCAAGCTTGCAAAGGAAATCTGCACTACAATGAAGTCTCACTTCCCCCCGGTCAAAAGGGCCATCTGAAAAAAGTGTAAAATCCAGAAAGGCAGGACAGGCCATGGAGAACTGGGAGCCTTGTTATGCTGATGGGCGGGATGTAAATTGCCAACAGACACTCGGGAGAAGTGTATGGTGTTTCCTGAAACATCTAAAAAACAAAGCAACAGAGCCTAGGGCACTTCCACTTATGGTCCTATAGCTTAGGGAAATTAAAATCAAAAAGACACAGCCACCCCAAAGTTTGGGACGTCTCTGTTTACAAGAACCTCGTTTACAGTACAAGTTCAACATCGCAGAAAGTGAAAAATGGATAAAGAAGTTGTGGTATTTACTTACAAAGCAATATCACTCAGCAATGAAATCTATGTCATCAGGCCCTTAGCAGCACAATGAGTGGATTCAGGTATGATGATTCTAACTGAAATAAGTCACACAGAAAAAGAAACATCATAAGATATCAGGAATACACGGAATGTAAACTTGGCTACACAGGAACTGAATTACAGAACAGAACAGGGTCTCAAATTTAGAAAACCAACTTATGCTTGCTTAAGGGGAAAGGGGAGTTGGGGTGCTGCATAAAACCAGAGATTGAAATGAGCACAGATAAAGTTCCTTAAGCCAAATATGGAATAGACAAGAGCTACCTCTTGCTCAACGAAATGGACTCAACACCGCATATTAAATGCCTAAGAATGTACCTGACTAGTAAGTATCTTAAAACCTATGGATTGCTATGTCTCCGAAAGAGAATCAAGCATGTGTACAGGGGCATAAACGCAGCAGTGATAGGATTGGAGAGGTTCGGTGAGCAAATGAAGACCCTTTGAAGTCATATTGCATGGTACCCATTCCACGGGTTTCAACTACCCAGGTTTAAGGTATTCTTCCTTCAGCTAAAACATGCATGTGGAACCTAGAGTATGATCAACCATGTGATCGGGAGACGTGTTCAAATATGTCTCAGTTTTCGTACCCTGGTACTCGGGTGCAACATTCCAGACGCTTTACTAACACCCTCCCGACTTGGAGAGTCAGTCCCTTTAACCTCCTGTTTGGCCCAGTTTGCAATTTCTGCGGAAGATGAACAGGAATAGCGAGAACCAATGAGAGACTAGCTGGAGGTGTCTGGACGGGCAAATTTAACTCTCATTTCCCACCAGGAAGAGGAATTAACCAAAGGCTCAGCGTGCCGTGCCGGAACCAGATTAGGGCCTGAAGCCATCCTGCGGTGTTGCGGCCAGCTCAAAAGAAAGCGAGTTGAAGAAAGGAGCTCAGGGGCACTGTAATTCACAAACCTGCAGAGTTATAAATGACAGCTATCGTCCAAAAATATACTGAAGTAAGGCTGCCAAGAGGACTTGAAAGCGGGGCAGAATTGCAGGAAACCGATTTCAGGAGGTAGACTGGAATTGCATTGAAAGCATAGGAAAAGAGGCAGAACGTCCACAATGATGCACTTGGCCAAAAAGGGCGTATGCGTTTTTTCCTGAATATATTCAGGAAAAAACGCATACGCCCTTTTTGGCCAACCAAGCAAGCTTGCAAAGGAAATCTGCACTACAATGAAGTCTCACTTCCCCCCGGTCAAAAGGGCCATCTGAAAAAAGTGTAAAATCCAGAAAGGCAGGACAGGCCATGGAGAACTGGGAGCCTTGTTATGCTGATGGGCGGGATGTAAATTGCCAACAGACACTCGGGAGAAGTGTATGGTGTTTCCTGAAACATCTAAAAAACAAAGCAACAGAGCCTAGGGCACTTCCACTTATGGTCCTATAGCTTAGGGAAATTAAAATCAAAAAGACACAGCCACCCCAAAGTTTGGGACGCCTCTGTTTACAAGAACCTCGTTTACGGTACAAGTTCAACATCACAGAAAGTGAAAAATGGATAAAGAAGTTGTGGTATTTACTTACAAAGCAATATCACTCAGCAATGAAATCTATGTCATCAGGCCCTTAGCAGCACAATGAGTGGATTCAGGTATGATGATTCTAACTGAAATAAGTCACACAGAAAAAGAAACATCATAAGATATCAGTAATACACGGAATGTAAACTTGGCTACACAGGAACTGAATTACAGAACAGAACAGGGTCTCAAATTTAGAAAACCAACTTATGCTTGCTTAAGGGGAAAGGTGAGTTGGGGTGCTGCATAAAACCAGAGATTGAAATGAGCACAGATAAAGTTCCTTAAGCCAAATATGGAATAGACAAGAGCTACTCCTTGCTCAACGAAATGGACTCAACACCGCATATTAAACGCCTAAGAATGTACCTGACTAGTAAGTATCTTAAAACCTATGGATTGCTATGTCTCCGAAAGAGAATCAAGCATGTGTACAGGGGCATAAACGCAGCAGTGATAGGATTGGAGAGGTTCGGTGAGCAAATGAAGACCCTTTGAAGTCATATTGCATGGTACCCATTCCACGGGTTTCAACTACCCAGGTTTAAGGTATTCTTCCTTCAGCTAAAACATGCATGTGGAACCTAGAGTATGATCAACCATGTGATCGGGAGACGTGTTCAAATATGTCTCAGTTTTCGTACCCTGGTACTCGGGTGCAACATTCCAGACGCTTTACTAACACCCTCCCGACTTGGAGAGTCAGTCCCTTTAACCTCCTGTTTGGCCCAGTTTGCAATTTCTGCGGAAGATGAACAGGAATAGCGAGAACCAATGAGAGACTAGCTGGAGGTGTCTGGACGGGCAAATTTAACTCTCATTTCCCACCAGGAAGAGGAATTAACCAAAGGCTCAGCGTGCCGTGCCGGAACCAGATTAGGGCCTGAAGCCATCCTGCGGTGTTGCGGCCAGCTCAAAAGAAAGCGAGTTGAAGAAAGGAGCTCAGGGGCACTGTAATTCACAAACCTGCAGAGTTATAAATGACAGCTATCGTCCAAAAATATACTGAAGTAAGGCTGCCAAGAGGACTTGAAAGCGGGGCAGAATTGCAGGAAACCGATTTCAGGAGGCAGACTGGAATTGCATTGAAAGCATAGGAAAAGAGGCAGAACGTCCACAATGATGCACTTGGCCAAAAAGGGCGTATGCGTTTTTTCCTGAATATATTCAGGAAAAAACGCATACGCCCTTTTTGGCCAACCAAGCAAGCTTGCAAAGGAAATCTGCACTACAATGAAGTCTCACTACCCCCCGGTCAAAAGGGCCATCTGAAAAAAGTGTAAAATCCAGAAAGGCAGGACAGGCCATGGAGAACTGGGAGCCTTGTTATGCTGATGGGCGGGATGTAAATTGCCAACAGACACTCGGGAGAAGTGTATGGTGTTTCCTGAAACATCTAAAAAACAAAGCAACAGAGCCTAGGGCACTTCCACTTATGGTCCTATAGCTTAGGGAAATTAAAATCAAAAAGACACAGCCACCCCAAAGTTTGGGACGCCTCTGTTTACAAGAACCTCGTTTACCGTACAAGTTCAACATCGCAGAAAGTGAAAAATGGATAAAGAAGTTGTGGTATTTACTTACAAAGCAATATCACTCAGCAATGAAATCTATGTCATCAGGCCCTTAGCAGCACAATGAGTGGATTCAGGTATGATGATTCTAACTGAAATAAGTCACACAGAAAAAGAAACATCATAAGATATCAGTAATACACGGAATGTAAACTTGGCTACACAGGAACTGAATTACAGAACAGAACAGGGTCTCAAATTTAGAAAACCAACTTATGCTTGCTTAAGGGGAAAGGTGAGTTGGGGTGCTGCATAAAACCAGAGATTGAAATGAGCACAGATAAAGTTCCTTAAGCCAAATATGGAATAGACAAGAGCTACTCCTTGCTCAACGAAATGGACTCAACACCGCATATTAAACGCCTAAGAATGTACCTGACTAGTAAGTATCTTAAAACCTATGGATTGCTATGTCTCCGAAAGAGAATCAAGCATGTGTACAGGGGCATAAACGCAGCAGTGATAGGATTGGAGAGGTTCGGTGAGCAAATGAAGACCCTTTGAAGTCATATTGCATGGTACCCATTCCACGGGTTTCAACTACCCAGGTTTAAGGTATTCTTCCTTCAGCTAAAACATGCATGTGGAACCTAGAGTATGATCAACCATGTGATCGGGAGACGTGTTCAAATATGTCTCAGTTTTCGTACCCTGGTACTCGGGTGCAACATTCCAGACGCTTTACTAACACCCTCCCGACTTGGAGAGTCAGTCCCTTTAACCTCCTGTTTGGCCCAGTTTGCAATTTCTGCGGAAGATGAACAGGAATAGCGAGAACCAATGAGAGACTAGCTGGAGGTGTCTGGACGGGCAAATTTAACTCTCATTTCCCACCAGGAAGAGGAATTAACCAAAGGCTCAGCGTGCCGTGCCAGAACCAGATTAGGGCCTGAAGCCATCCTGCGGTGTTGCGGCCAGCTCAAAAGAAAGCGAGTTGAAGAAAGGAGCTCAGGGGCACTGTAATTCACAAACCTGCAGAGTTATAAATGACAGCTATCGTCCAAAAATATAGTGAAGTAAGGCTGCCAAGAGGACTTGAAAGCGGGGCAGAATTGCAGGAAACCAATTTCAGGAGGCAGACTGGAATTGCATTGAAAGCACAGGAAAAGAGGCAGAACGTCCACCATGATGCACTTGGCCAAAAAGGGCGTATGCGTTTTTTCCTGAATATATTCAGGAAAAAACGCATACGCCCTTTTTGGCCAACCAAGCAAGCTTGCAAAGGAAATCTGCACTACAATGAAGTCTCACTTCCCCCCGGTCAAAAGGGCCATCTGAAAAAAGTGTAAAATCCAGAAAGACAGGACAGGCCATGGAGAACTGGGAGCCTTGTTATGCTGATGGGCGGGATGTAAATTGCCAACAGACACTCGGGAGAAGTGTATGGTGTTTCCTGAAACATCTAAAAAACAAAGCAACAGAGCCTAGGGCACTTCCACTTATGGTCCTATAGCTTAGGGAAATTAAAATCAAAAAGACACAGCCACCCCAAAGTTTGGGACGCCTCTGTTTACAAGAACCTCATTTACCGTACAAGTTCAACATCGCAGAAAGTGAAAAATGGATAAAGAAGTTGTGGTATTTACTTACAAAGCAATATCACTCAGCAATGAAATCTATGTCATCAGGCCCTTAGCAGCACAATGAGTGGATTCAGGTATGATGATTCTAACTGAAATAAGTCACACAGAAAAAGAAACATCATAAGATATCAGTAATACACGGAATGTAAACTTGGCTACACAGGAACTGAATTACAGAACAGAACAGGGTCTCAAATTTAGAAAACCAACTTATGCTTGCTTAAGGGGAAAGGTGAGTTGGGGTGCTGCATAAAACCAGAGATTGAAATGAACACAGATAAAGTTCCTTAAGCCAAATATGGAATAGACAAGAGCTACTCCTTGCTCAACGAAATGGACTCAACACCGCATATTAAATGCCTAAGAATGTACCTGACTAGTAAGTATCTTAAAACCTATGGATTGCTATGTCTCCGAAAGAGAATCAAGCATGTGTACAGGGGCATAAACGCAGCAGTGATAGGATTGGAGAGGTTCGGTGAGCAAATGAAGACCCTTTGAAGTCATATTGCATGGTACCCATTCCACGGGTTTCAACTACCCAGGTTTAAGGTATTCTTCCTTCAGCTAAAACATGCATGTGGAACCTAGAGTATGATCAACCATGTGATCGGGAGACGTGTTCAAATATGTCTCAGTTTTCGTACCCTGGTACTCGGGTGCAACATTCCAGACGCTTTACTAAAACTCTCCCGACTTGGAGAGTCAGCGCATTTAACCTCCTGTTTGGCCCAGTTTGCAATTTCTGCGGAAGATGAACAGGAATAGGGAGAACCAATGAGAGACGAGCTGGAGGTGTCTGGACGGGCAAATTTAACTCTCATTTCCCACCAGGAAGAGGAATTAACCAAAGGTTCAGCGTGCCGTGCCGGACCCAGATTAGGGCCTGAAGACATCCTGTGGTGTTGCGGCCAGCTCACAAGAAAGCGAGTTGAAGAAAGGAGCTCAGGGGCACTGTAATTCACAAACCTGCAGAGTTATAAATGACAGCTATCGTCCAAAAATATACTGAAGTAAGGCTGCCAAGAGGACTTGAAAGCGGGGCAGAATTGCAGGAAACCGATTTCAGGAGGTAGACTGGAATTGCATTGAAAGCATAGGAAAAGAGGCAGAACGTCCATAGTGATGCACTTGGCCAAAAAGGGCGTATGCGTTTTTTCCTGAATATATTCAGGAAAAAACGCATACGCACTTTTTGGCCAACCAAGCAAGCTTGCAAAGGAAATCTGCACTACAATGAAGACTCACTTCCCCCTGGTCAAAAGGGCCATCTGAAAAAAGTGTAAAATCCAGAAAGGCAGGACAGGCCATGGAGAACTGGGAGCCTTGTTATGCTGATGGGCGGGATGTAAATTGCCAACAGACACTCGGGAGAAGTGTATGGTGTTTCCTGAAACATCTAAAAAACAAAGCAACAGAGCCTAGGGCACTTCCACTTATGGTCCTATAGCTTAGGGAAATTAAAATCAAAAAGACACAGCCACCCCAAAGTTTGGGACGCCTCTGTTTACAAGAACCTCGTTTACCGTACAAGTTCAATATCACAGAAAGTGAAAAATGGATACAGAACTTGTGGTACATACGTACAATGCAGTATCACTCAGCAATGAAATCTATGTCATCAGGCCCGTAGCAGCATAATGAGTGGATTCAGGTACGATGATTCTAACTGAAATAAGTCAAACCAAAAAAGAAACATCATAAGATATCAGTAATACACGGAATGTAAACTTGGCTACACAGGAACTGAATTCCAAAACAGAACAGGGTCTCAAATTTAGAAAACCAACTTATGCTTGCTTAAGGGTAAAGGTGAGTTGGGGTGCTGCATAAAACCAGAGATTGAAATGAGCACAGATAAAGTTCCTTAAGCCAAATATGGAATAGACAAGAGCTACTCCTTGCTCAACGAAATGGACTCAACACCCAATATTAAACGCCTAAGAATGTACCTGACTAGTAAGTATCTTAAAACCTATGGATTGCTATGTCTCCAAAAGAGAATCAAGCGTGTGTACAGGGGCATAAACGCAGCAGTGATAGGATTGGAGAGGTTCGGTGAGCAAATGAAGACCCTTTGAAGTCATATTGCATGGTACCCATTACACGGGTCTCAACTCTCCAGGTTTAAGGTATTCTTCCTTCAGCTAAAACATGCATGTGGAACCCAGAGTATGATCAACCATGTGAATGGGAGACGTGTTCAAATATGTCTCAGTTTTCCTCCTCTGGTACTCGGGTGCAACATTCCAGATGCTTTACTAACACTCTCCCGACTTGGGGAGTCAATCCCTTTAACCTCCTGTTTGGCCCAGTTTGCAATTTCTGCGGAAGATGAACAGGAATAGCGAGAACCAATGAGAGACTAGCTGGAGGTGTCTGGACGGGCAAATTTAACTCTCATTCCCACCAGGAAGAGGAATTAACCAAAGGCTCAGCGTGCCGTGCCGGAACAAGATTAGGGCCTGAAGCCATCCTGCGGTGTTGCGGCCAGGTCACAAGAAAGCGAGTTGAAGAAAGGAGCTCAGGGGCACTGTAATTCACAAAACTGCAGAGTTATAAATGACAGCTATCGTCCAAAAATATACTGAAGTAAGGCTGCCAAGAGGACTTGAAAGCGGGGCAGAATTGCAGGAAACCGATTTCAGGAGGTAGACTGGAATTGCATTGAAAGCATAGGAAAAGAGGCAGAACGTCCACAATGATGCACTTGGACAAAAAGTGTGTAGGCGTTTTTTCCTGAACATATTCAGGAAAAAACGCATACGCCCTTTTTGGCCAACCAAGCAAGCTTGCAAAGGAAATCTGCACTACAATGAAGTCTCACTTCCCCCCGGTCAAAAGGGCCATCTGAAAAAAAGTGTAAAATCCAGAAAGGCAGGACAGGCCATGGAGAACTGGGAGCCTTGTTATGCTGATGGGCGGGATGTAAATTGCCAACAGACACTCGGGAGAAGTGTATGGTGTTTCCTGAAACATCTAAAAAACAAAGCAACAGAGCCTAGGGCACTTCCACTTATGGTCCTATAGCTTAGGGAAATTAAAATCAAAAAGACACAGCCACCCCAAAGTTTGGGACGGCTCTGTTTACAAGAACCTCGTTTACGGTACATGTTCAATATCGCAAAGTGCGAAAAATGGATAAAGAAGTTGTGGTACTTACGTACAATGCAATATCACTCAGCAATTAAATCTCTGTCTTCAGACACGTAGAAGCATAATGAGTGGATTCAGGTATGATGATTTTATCTGAAATAAGTCACACAGAAAAAGAAACATCATAAGATATCAGTAATACACGGAATGTAAACTTGGCTACACAGGAACTGAATTCCAAAACAGAACAGGGTCTCAAATTTAGAAAACCAACTTATGCTTGCTTAAGGGGAAAGGTGAGTTGGGGTGCTGCATAAAACCAGAGATTGAAATGAGCACAGATAAAGTTCCTTAAGCCAAATATGGAATAGACAAGAGCTACTCCTTGCTCAACGAAATGGACTCAACACCCCATATTAAACGCCTAAGAATGTACATGACTAGCAAGTATCTTAAAATCTATGGATTGCTATGTCTCTGAAAGGGAATCAAGCGTGTGTAGAGGGGCATAAACGCAGCAGTGATAGGATTGGAGAGGTTCGGTGAGCAAATGAAGACCCTTTGAAGTCACATTGCATGGTACCCATTCCACGGGTCTCAACTCTCCAGGTTTAAGGGATTCTTCCTTCAGCTAAAACATCCATGTGGAACCCAGAGTATGATCAACCATGTGATCGGGAGACGTGTTCAAATATGTCTCAGTTTTCATCCCCTGGTACTCGGGTGCAACATTCCAGACGCTTTACTAACACTCTCCCTACTTGGAGAGTCAGTATCTTTATTCTCCTGTTTGGCCCAGTTTGCAATTTCTGTGGAAGATGAACAGGAATAGGGAGAACCAATGAGAGACAAGCTGGAGGTTTCTGGACGGGCAAATTTAACTCTCATTTCCCACCAAGGACAGGAATTAACCAAAGGCTCAGCGTGCCGTGCTGGAACCAGATTAGGGCCTGAAGCAATCCTGCGGTGTTGCGGCCAGCTCACAAGAAAGCGAGATGAAGAACGGAGCTCAGGGGCACAGGAATTCACAAACCTGCAGAGTTATAAATGACAGCTATCGTCCAAAAATATACTGAAGTAAGGCTGCCAAGAGGACTTGAAAGCGGGGCAGAATTGCAGGAAACCGATTTCAGGAGGTAGACTGGAATTGCATTTTAAGCATAGGAAAAGAGGCAGAACGTCCACAATGATGCACTTGGCCAAAAAGGGCGTATGCGTTTTTTCCTGAATCAGGAAAAAACGCATACGCACTTTTTGGCCAACCAAGCAAGCTTGCAAAGGAAATCTGCACTACAATGAAGTCTCACTTCCCCCCGGTCAAAAGGGCCATCTGAGAAAAGTGTAAAATCCAGAAAGGCAGGACAGGCCATGGAGAACTGGGAGCCTTGTTATGCTGATGGGCGGGATGTAAATTGCCAACAGCCACTCGGGAGAAGTGTATGGTGTTTCGTGAAACATCTAAAAAACAAAGCAACAGAGCCTAGGGCACTTCCACTTATGGTCCTATAGCTTAGGGAAATTAAAATCAAAAAGACACAGCCACCCCACAGTTTGTGACAGCTCTGTTTACAAGAACCTCGTTTACGGTACAAGTTCAATATCGCAGAAAGTGAAAAATGGATAAAGAATTTGTGGTACTTATGTACAATGCAAAATCACTCAGCCATGAAATCTATGTCATCAGGCCCGTAGCAGCATAATGAGTGGATTCAGGTATGATGATTCTAACTGAAATATGTCACACAGAAAAAGAAACATCATAAGATATCACTAATACATGGAATGTGAACTTGGCTACACATGAACTGAATTACAAAACAGAACAGGGTCTCAAGTTTAGAAAACCAACTTATGCTTCCTTAAGGGGGAAAGTGAGTTGGGGTGCTGCATAAAACCAGAGTTTGAAATTAGCACAGATACCATTCAATAAGCCAAATATCTAATAGACAAGACCTACCCCTTGCTCAACAAAATGGACTCAACAATGAGGTATCACCTCACACCTGATAGAATGGGCATCATGAGAAAATCTACAAACAAAAATGCTGGAAAGGGTGTGGAGAAAAGGAACCCTCTTCCACTATTGTTGGGAATATAAATTGATACAGTCACTACGGAGAACAATATGGAGTTTCTTAAGAAACTAACAATAGAATTACCATATGATACAGCAATCCCAGTACTGGACATATACCCAGACAAAACCATAAATCAAAACGAGACATTCACCGCAATGTTCATTGCATCACTATTTACAATATCGAGGTAATGGAAGCAACCTAAATGCCCACAGACAGACGAATGCATAAAGCTGTGGTACATATATAAAATGGAATATTACTAAGCCATGAAAAGGAATGAAATTGGGTCATTTGTAGAGACGTCGATGGATCTAGAGACTGTCATACAGAGTGAAGTAAGTCAGAAAGAGAAAAACAAATCTTGTATATTCATGCATATATGTGGAACCTAGAAAAACTGTACAGATTAACCATTTTGCAAGGCATAAATAGAGCAACAGATGTAGACAACAAATGTATGGACAACAAGGGGGGAAAGCTGTTGGGGGGGTGGTGGTGGGAGGAGTTGAGAGACTGGGATTGGCATGTATACATTTATATGTATAAAATAGATAACCAATAAGAACCTGCTGTATAAAAATATAAAATAAAATTCAAAATTAAAAAGAAATAAAATTTAAAAAATAAAACAGAAAAAACAATTATTCCCTTCACATACATGTATTTATATGAATAAATTATTTCCATGCTTATATCTGTAAATACAAAAAAGAGGAATAAAATCTACCTTGAACCAAAAACGAAAAAGAGAAAAAAAAACACAGAACCCACCAGTTCCACAGAGGAAAACCGTATCAGGGCACTTGCTCCAGTTGTAAACAATTCTGAAGTTGGCCAGTGGTGGGGAATCGTCTCCCATTCAGCCAGCAGCCCCCACGCAACAAGCGTCCTCATTGCAAAGCTGGGGCACCGTGCCGAGGCATCTGTGAGTAAACGGGAGGTGAGCCCCAGGCCAGTTGCTGCTGAACTATTCCCACCCGTCCCAGGTAAAACACCTGAATATATACAAGGACTTGAAAGCCTAGAGGAAGGGCCATAGAGCCACACGAGTGACAGCATGCCGGCCGACTTGGTGCCTGCAGGCCAGCCAGGATGGTCCTGGCCCTGGGTGCTCTTCTGGAAGATTTCCATTTCCCTGACTGAGATACCCGTCCTGTCCCTGCCCCCACTGCTTTTTTCCTTCCTCACCTCTGCCCAGGGAGAAATTCCAGCAGCAGGTATGGGTGACACATCCTCTTCTTTAGCAGGTGGCAGCCTGGCAACTGCTGCAGAAAGTCCAGCAGAGCCCCACTCACACTGGGCCACCCACAAAGCCGTGGCCTCTCACTCCCTCCCACCAGCCCAGCCCCGAGACTGCTGACAGGGCAGAGAAAATGGCGTCAGGCACGGCTGCAGGGGCTCTTGCTGCCTGGAGTGGTATTTATATTGATCTCAACCCAGGCACACCTGGGGAGGGCTGGCCCGCACGGTAAGGCTGCCCAGGTCAGCCAATCATCACCCCTCAGGGGCTCACAGTTGCAGAAAATGGAACTTGCTGAACCGGCCAGGTCCAAGGAACAGGTGTGGGCTCCTGAGAGTCAGGATAGACAAGGGGCTGCAGCTTTGGCTTGTTTTCTAATCATTTTATCTGGCCCATGAGTGGGAGACAACTTCAAGAAAACCCTCTCCTTATGAGAGGAACCCAGGAGTCAGGGAGAGGAGGGGTGGGTGGTGGTTGGAGACAGAGGCCTGGTGCCCCGGGTGCAGTGGAAGTCTCTGGAAGACCAGGTGGAGGGAGGCCGCACAGAGTGACGCCCAGGGTCACAGACCTGTCGCAGCTGCTGTTTGTTAGTTCAAGTCCTGCTCTGAGGTGCTCTGTGCCAGCTCTGAGCGACAGGTGAGCTGGGGGTGCTCTGCAATGAGGGCTATGTGCACGGTTCCTGTGTGCCCAGCCCTGCCATGGTACCTGCAAGGGTAGCTCTGTATCCTGGGAAGGGCCTGACCACGAGAGCCCCGTGGGCTGGGGTGGGGGTGGGGTACCTGCCCAGGTGAGCTCCATATTCTGGGATTGGTCTGACCACGAGAGCCCCATGGGCTGCTGGGGACCTGGTAAAGGATGTCAGGACAGTCAGTGAAGCCACCGAGGATATACCTCCAGTTGCTCCTAATTCCTACACCCTGCTGGTCATTCTACCAACCACCAGGACATGGTATTCTGTATTAGTCTTCAATGATGCCTTCTTTTGTATTCCATTAGTCCCAGAGTCACAAGAAATTTTGGCTTGTGAGTGGCAGGACTCAACATACAACTAAAACAATACTTCCGGGCCGTCTTGCCCCAAGGGTGCAAAAATTCCCACACCATCTTTGGGGAAAGCTTAGCTAAAGACCTAAAAGTTCTACCTCTGGAAAAGGAAACCCTCCTTCAGTACGCAGACGACATTCTGATCGCCAGCCCTACTAAGGAGGCCTCTGAACTACCAAGCCAATAAAGGATAGAAGTTGTCCAAGAAAAAGCTCAAATATCACAGACTGCGGTGACCTGCCTGGGCTTCATTCTCACAGAAGGTCGGAGAAGCCCATCCCAGGAAAGGGAAGAAACCATTTGCAGCCTTACCCCTTTCTAAAACTAGAAGACAGCTTAGGGGTTCCTGGGGAGGCCAGGGTTTGCTGCTTCTGGATCCCTAACTACAGTCTACTAGCTGGGCCTCTATATGAAACACTGAAAGGAAAAGATGATGATCCTTTTGAATAGAATCCAGAAGTGGCCTTTCAAGAATGGAAAGAGCAGTCAATTCAGACCCTTGCCCTGGAACTCCCTAATTTAGCTAAACCCTTTGACCTTTACATTCCCGGTGAAAGGTGAATCGCCATTGGAGAATTAGTGCAAAAACTGGGACCACTTGAAATGGAACAATGCAAGAATGCCATCCAGGTAGGATAAACTACGGTCACCAAGGGGCTTGGCCCACTGCCGCATCTGGCCAAGATACTGGCAGTATCTAAAAACCTGGAAATCAGCAGCCCAAAAGGCCACCTCCTTCCTAAGGGAAAAGGACCCCACGTGGTGATCCTAACCACCAACGATGCCCTGAAGTTGCAGGGTTCGCTCCGTGGGCACACCGACCTCGAGTGAGGAGGCCCTCCAACTCCAACATCCAGAGAGATAACCGGGGGCAACAGGGCACCATGACGACTCGTGTGAACATCACTTGACCTGGAGTTTCTCTCATAAAACAATAAGAGTGTGTCCCAAAAGAGTAGACTACTGCTTGCAGGACTTACTGCACCCAGAGGGGAGCTAATAATCTTGGCGGGGGAACCGTATATCACACTGTCACCATAGAAAAGCCTACAGACACCGTGATGATGGTGGCCAATAAGACCGGCTGGACTCCTGTTTACTTCAAAAGGCTGTTGACTCAGTGGTCATCATGGTCCTTGATCACCACTGACCCTGGACTGTCTGGGAGTTGAGCGGGCAGGGCTCTGACACCTGGTGCTGTTTGTACGTTAATTCAGGGGCCTAATTGAAGAAAGCGCAGACTACTGGTCAGAGCATCTAGGCTGGCAGAAACGGTCAGCCTAAGGTGGCCGAACAAATGTGGGGCGGGGTGAAACCGGCCCCCACAGCGTCTCTGCACATCTCTTTCCTGGACCCTTAAAGGTCATTAGAATCTATAACACTTCCAATGCTGGTGCTCAGGTGGACGAGCAGGGAGGCAGGGGGCCTGGGGACAATCAACGTCACCTGGAGGCTGCTGGGGAGAAGCTCTGACCCTCGCCCCCGGGTATTAGGGCTCCCAACTCAGCACTCAGCAGTTACAGAAGAAGTGTCTGCACCCTCAGCACTCCAAGAATGAGGAACGGGACAAAAGGCAGAGGAGGGGTTTGTCCCCAGCAAAGCCCATTAAAAATCCCTGGGAGATAAAAATAGAATCTGGGCAATAAAGTCAAGTCTAACCTTTTTTATCCTTTGTGCTTTGTCTAATTTCACGTGCTCCTAGGGTCCCGCATGCAGAGGTTCCACACCCGGCACTTCAGACCAGATTTCCTAGTGCAGAATGGCTGGGTCGACACCTCAGCTCCTGGGGCCCAGTGCAGACTCCGCGATATAGAGCCTGAGCTGCAGCCAACCTGGCCCTCGAGAGCTCCGCCCCCTCCCTCCCACTGACTCTGACAGGATCTCTACACAGCAGCCCAGCCCACAGCCCACGGGGTAGTGCATGCTCTCACCTCTCCATTCTCTGATCAAAATATAAAGTTTCCTTTGCTTGTGAACCAAACTCAGTCTCGATCTGTTGGCCCCAATGACACTGGGCAGGGGGACACTTGTTGGGGTCCACTCTGGAGGATCAGTAACAGAAATTGAGACTATTGTAACCTCAATGAACAGATGTGTGAGCCAAACTGTAGTTAACATAGAACAGTGTATAAGGCTCGGGTAAAATAAGATGTTTCTAACACTTCCATTTGATATTTCCATCACTTTATTATAAGCAAGTTCAGTGAAAAGGTTTGTCTTATTTGTCAGGTCAATATTAGAGAAACGAAGTGATTTCTTTCCAAGGATGTACATCTAATAATCTTGGTTAAAGCTTCAATCTTGTTTTAAATGCTTTTCCATTGAAAATGATACCTCTCTTTCAGCTCCCCCATTTCTGAGAAGTATAAAATCTTATAATTTATTATTACCAAAGGGGAAAGGTGGGAGGAGGGATAAATTAACAGTTTGGGATTAACACATACACACTGCTATGTATAAAATAGATCATCAACAAGGAACTACTGTATAGCACAGGGAACTACACTCAACATTTTGCAATAACCTATAAGGGGAAATAATCTGAAAAAGAATAGATATTTTTATTGACATCATCTATCAATGACAGTTAAAGTGTAACCTAAGGGAAGCTGGTGGTGAGTGCTTCTGACCCTGAAGACTTCAATCATCTAAAGTTTGGACTCTGCCTACTTCCCAAGGCCCTTAATGAACATATGTGTAGCCGTAGCTTAAAAAATTCCCCAGTTTGGGTTTCGGGGAGACACTGATTTTGAAAAAGCCCTGGTGTTCTCCTTACATGAATGGGACTCTTCCTACTGCTAAAACATGTCTGTCACACCCAGAGGATGGTATACCGTCTGATCGGGAAGAGTTTGGAAAAGGCATCTCATCTCCTCATCTCCTGGTGCTCGGGTTCACCCCTCCAGCGTCTTTACTAACAGTCTCCCCACTTGGAGATGTCAGCACTGTCAACATCCTGTTGCGTACAGTTTGGAATTTGTCCAGAGGATGAAGCGGAAGGATGAGGAACAATGAGAGACAAGTCCTAGGTGTTCAGACAGGCACATGTCACTCTAATTTCCAATCAGGAAGACGAATTGACCAAAGGCTAGGGTTGCCCATGGAAACAGTATAGGGCTTGAGGAAATCCCGCTGCTTTGTGGCCAGTTCCCATAAACACAAGTTGAACAATGGAACTCAGGGGCAGTAAAATTCACAAAACTGCAGAGTTGAAAATATCCATCACTGAAAAATGTCTTGAGGAAAGTCAGAGAAAAGGACTTGTAAGCAAGGGAGAATGGCAGGAAAGGGATTTGAGGAGGTAGAAAGGACTCGCCATTAAGCACAAGAAAAGGAGCTGAACATTGCCAACATTGCAGTTGGCCAAAAAGGGTGTATGCGTTTTTTTCTGTATATATTCAAGAAAAGGGCATACACTTTTTTAGCCAACCAAACAGGTGGGCACTGGAAGTCAATACTACAAAAGATATCACTTCGCATCAGTCAGAAGAGCCATCCTCATAAAGCGTAAACAACAGAAATGCAGGACAGGGCAAGGAGAAGAGGGAGCCCTGTGAGACTTATAGTGGAAATGTATATTGCCAACGGCCATTCTGGGGAAGTGTATTGTGTTTACTAAAGCATCTAAAAAATGAGCTACAGAGCATAGGGCACTTGCACTCATGGGCGTATATCTTGAGAAAAACAAAAATCGAGAGGACACAGGCACCCCAATGTTTACCCCCTCTCTGTTTAAAAGATCCTCAACTAGGATATAACTTAAATGTCTCTGGAGGGAAAAAATGGGTAGAGATGTGGTACTTAGGTAGAGTGGAATATTATTCAGCCTGGAAATCAATGAAATATGGCCAGTTGTAACAACTCCGGAGGAGTTACGTATGATCTTTCTAAGTGACAGAATTCAAAAAGAAAAAGACACATATCATAAGATATCACTTAAAGGTGGAATCCAAAATGGCTACACATGAAATAAATTACAAAACAAAAACATAGTCAAATATGTAGAAAACACGCATAAGGCTGCTAAACGGGAAAGGTGGGGAGGGGTGAGGCATCACCCAGGAGGTTGAAATTAGCAAAGATACCATTCCAAATACCAAACTGATAATCAACAAGGCCTACACGGTAGCTAAAAGAACTGCACTCAGCACACTCAAGTCACCGGAAAAGAATATATACGACTGGTAAGAATCTGAAAAAGAATTTACTGATGTCTCTCTGTACGTGAATCAAGTGGATGTACAGCAGCAAGAAACAGAGCTTTGAAAATCAGCTGTAACCAATATAGTAATAAATTGAAAAAAATAAACGACAGAGAGACAGAGAAAACCTCTTACAACTTTTCCTCAGGGCCGGTGATGCAACATGGATTGAACACATCTAGACCCACAGCAGGATGAGACATAAGGCTGGAAACTGTTTGCGCTAAGAGAAATGTGAGGTTGGGTGAGGAAATGCACACCCTTTAAAGTAATACTACCTGGTACCCATTCAATGGGTCCCAAATATGCAGGTTCAAGGGATCTTCCTACAGCTAAAACATGCATGGAAAACCCAGAGGACTGTACACCATGTGATCGGGAGATGTGTCTAAAATGCAGCTCATTTATCCTCTCCTGGTGCTCCTGTTCACCATTCCAGCCACGTTACTTAGAATCTCCCCACTTGGAGAATCAGCACATTTCAACTTCTGTTTCACACATTTTGCAAATTGTGAGGAGGATGAACGGGGAACCAATGAGAGAATAGTTGTAGGGGTTTGGACGGGCACATATCACTCTAATTTCCCATTAAGAATAAGAATTGAAAAAAGGCTCAGCCCGCCTCGCCCGAGCCAAAATAGGGCCTGAAGCAATCCTGCGGGTTTGAGGCCAGCTCACAAAAGAGCAACTTAAAAAATGGAGCTCAGGGTCACTGCAATTCACAAACCTGCAGAGTTATAAATGAAAACTAACGTCCAAAAATATGTTGAGGTAAGGCAAAGAAGAGGATCTGAATGCAAGACAGAATTGCAAGAAACAGATTTCAAGAGATAGATTGGACTCGTCTTTAAAGCACATGAAAAGCGGCAGAATTTCGACAATGATGCAGTTGGCCCAAAAGGGCGTATGCGTTTTTTCCTGATTATATCCAGGAAAAAACGCATACGCACTTTATGGGCAACGAAGCAAGCAAGCAATGCAAATGTGCACAACAAAGAAGTCTCATTTCCCACTGGTCAAAAGGGCCATCCTAAAAAATTGTAAAAACCAGAAATGCAGGACAGGCCATGGAGAACAGGGAGCCTTTATACGCTGATGGGCAGTGTGTGAACTGCCGAGAGCCACTCTGGAGAAGTGTATGGTGGTTCCTAAATCATCTAAAAAACAGAGCTACAGAGCATAGGACACTTCCAATCATGGGAGTATATCTAGGGAAATCTAAAAATTAACAAGACACAAGCACACCACAGTTTAGGGCTACTCTGTTTACAAGAACCTCAACTTCAGTATACCTTAAATATCCCAGGAAAGAGAACAATGGATAAAGAAGATGTGGTACTTATGTACAATGGAATATCTCTTCACCATGAAATCAATGTAATAAGGCTAGTAGAAGGATAAAGAGTGGATTTAGGTCCGATAATACTACTTGAAATAAGTCAAACAGAAAAAGAAACATATCATAAGATATCACTTATAGAGGGAGGGTAAATATGGCTGCACAAGAAATGAATTACAGAACAGAACAGTGTCTCACATTTAGAAAACACACTTATTTCAGCTTAAGGGGAAAGGAGAGGTGGGGTGATGCATAAAACCAGAGTTTGAAATTAGCACAGATACCGTTCAATAAACCAAATAGATATTAGACAAGATCTACACCTTGCTCAATGAACTGGCCTCAACACACCCTATACACCGCAGAGAAATATATCTGAGTAATAAGAATCTTAAAACCCATGTATTGATATATCTCCATAAGGGAATCAAGTGTGTGCAGAGTGGCACAAACACAGCAGTGAAAATGAGCTAAACCCCATTATAGAAATAAATTTTAAAAACAAAACGCAGAAACAATGAAAGAGAGAAAAATTCTTACAAAATTCGCTCAGGGGCTGTGATGCAACCTGGATTGACCACATATAAACCCACAGCTGGATAAGACATAAGGCTGGACACTTGGGGCTGAGAGGATTGATGAGCTTTGGTGAGCAACTGCCAAAAGTTTAATGCAATACTTCATGCTACTCATTCCAAGGGTCCCAACACTCCAGGTTGAAGGGAATCTTCCTACAGCTAAACCATGCTTGGGAAACCCAGCGACTGGTATACCATATGATCGGGAAAGGTTTCTAAAACGCACCTCATTTTTCCTCTCCTGGGGCTCCGGATCGACATTCCAGCCGCTTTACCAAAAATATCCCCACATGGAGAGTCAATGCCTTTAAGTTCTGGTATCGCACAGTCTGCAGTTAGTGCGGAGGATGAATGGGAATAGGGGGAACCAGTGAGAAACTAGCTGTAGCGGTTTCAAGGGGCACATGTCACTCTAAATTCACATCAGTAAGAAGAATAAACCAAAGGCACAGCAAGGTGCCCCAGAAGAAGAATAGGGCCTGAAGGAATCCTGTGGTTATGAGGCAAGATCACAAAAATAAGAGCTGAAAAATGGAGCTAAGGGCCACTGCAATTCAAAAACCTGCAGAGTTATAAAGGCCAACTATTTTCAAAAAATATATTGAGGTAAGGCTATGAAGAGGCATTGAAAGCAAGGCAGAATTGCAGGAAAACGATTTCAGGAGGTAGACTGGAATTGCATTTAAAGCATAGGAAAAGAGGCAGAACGTCCACAATGATGCACTTGGCCAAAAAGGGCGTATGCCTTTTTTCCTGAATTTATTCAGGAAAAAAGGCATACGCCCTTTTTGGCCAACCAAGCAAGCTTGCAAAGGAAATCTGCACTACAATGAAGTCTCACTTCCCCCTGGTCAAAAGGGCCATCTGAAAAAAGTGTAAAATCCAGAAAGGCAGGACAGGCCATGGAGAACTGGGAGCCTTGTTATGCTGATGGGCGGGATGTGTATGGTGTTTCCTGAAACATCTAAAAAACAAAGCAACAGAGCCTAGGGCACTTCCACTTATGGTCCTATAGCTTAGGGAAATTAAAATCAAAAAGACACAGCCACCCCAAAATTTGGGACGCCTCAGTTTACAAGAACCTCGTTAACCGTACAAGTTCAATATCAAAGAAAGTGAAAAATGGATAAAGAACTTGTGGTACTTACGTACAATGCAGTATCACTCAGCAATGAAATCTATGTCATCAGGCCCATAGCAGCATAATGAGTGGATTCAGGTACGATGATTCTAACTGAAATAAGACACACAGAAAAAGAAACATCATAAGATATCACTAATACACGGAATGTAAACTTGGCTACACAGGAACTGAATTACAGAACAGAACAGGGTCTCAAATTTAGAAAACCAACTTATGCTTGCTTAAGGGGAAAGGTGAGTTGGGGTGCTGCATAAAACCAGAGATTGAAATAAACACAGATAAAGTTCCTTAAGCCAAATATGGAATAGACAAGAGCTACTCCTTGCTCAACGAAATGGACTCAACACCCCATATTAAACGCCTAAGAATGTACCTGACTAGTAAGTATCTTAAAACCTATGGATTGCTATGTCTCCAAAAGAGAATCAAGCATGTGTACAGGGGCATAAACGCAGCAGTGATAGGATTGGAGAGGTTCACTGAGCAAATGAAGACCCTTTGAAGTCATATTGCATGGTACCAATTCCACGGGTCTCAACTCTCCAGGTTTAAGGTATTCTTCCTTCAGCTAAAACATGCATGTGGAACCCAGAGTATGATCAACAGTGTGAACGGGAAACGTGTTCAAATATGTCTCAGTTTTCGTACCCTGGTACTCGGGTGCAACATTCCAGACGCTTTACTAACACCCTCCCGACTTGGAGAGTCAGTCCCTTTAACCTCCTGTTTGGCCCAGTTTGCAATTTCTGCGGAAGATGAACAGGAATAGGGAGAACCAATGAGAGACGAGCTGGAGGTGTCTGGACGGGCAAATTTAACTCTCATTTCCCACCAGGAAGAGGAATTAACCAAAGGTTCAGCGTGCCGTGCCGGACCAAGATTAGGGCCTGAAGACATCCTGTGGTGTTGCGGCCAGGTCACAAGAAAGCGAGTTGAAGAAAGGAGCTCAGGGGCACTGTAATTCACAAACCTGCAGAGTTATAAATGACAGCTATCGTCCAAAAATATACTGAAGTAAGGCTGCCAAGAGGACTTGAAAGCGGGGCAGAATTGCAGGAAACCGATTTCAGGAGGTAGACTGGAATTGCATTGAAAGCATAGGAAAAGAGGCAGAACGTCCACAATGATGCACTTGGCCAAAAAGGGCGTATGCGTTTTTTCCTGAATATATTCAGGAAAAAACGCATACGCCCTTTTTGGCCAACTAAGCAAGCTTGCAAAGGAAATCTGCACTACAATGAAGACTCACTTCCCCCTGGTCAAAAGGGCCATCTGAAAAAAGTGTAAAATCCAGAAAGGCAGGACAGGCCATGGAGAACTGGGAGCCTTGTTATGCTGATGGGCGGGATGTAAATTGCCAACAGACACTCGGGAGAAGTGTATGGTGTTTCCTGAAACATCTAAAAAACAAAGCAACAGAGCCTAGGGCACTTCCACTTGTGGTCCTATAGCTTAGGGAAATTAAAATCAAAAAGACACAGCCACCCCAAAGTTTGGGACGCCTCTGTTTACAAGAACCTCGTTTACCGTACAAGTTCAATATCACAGAAAGTGAAAAATGGATACAGAACTTGTGGTACATACGTACAATGCAGTATCACTCAGCAATGAAATCTATGTCATCAGGCCCGTAGCAGCATAATGAGTGGATTCAGGTATGATGATTCTAACTGAAATAAGTCAAACCAAAAAAGAAACATCATAAGATGTCAGTAATACACGGAATGTAAACTTGGCTACACAGGAACTGAATTCCAAAACAGAACAGGGTCTCAAATTTAGAAAACCAACTTATGCTTGCTTAAGGGTAAAGGTGAGTTGGGGTGCTGCATAAAACCAGAGATTGAAATGAGCACAGATAAAGTTCCTTAAGCCAAATATGGAATAGACAAGAGCTACTCCTTGCTCAACGAAATGGACTCAACACCCAATATTAAACGCCTAAGAATGTACCTGACTAGTAAGTATCTTAAAACCTATGGATTGCTATGTCTCCAAAAGAGAATCAAGCATGTGTACAGGGGCATAAACGCAGCAGTGATAGGATTGGAGAGGTTCGGTGAGCAAATGAAGACCCTTTGAAGTCATATTGCATGGTACCAATTCCACGGGTCTCAACTCTCCAGGTTTAAGGTATTCTTCCTTCAGCTAAAACATGCATGTGGAACCCAGAGTATGATCAACCGTGTGAATGGGAGACGTGTTCAAATATGTCTCAGTTTTCCTCCTCTGGTACTCGGGTGCAACATTCCAGATGCTTTACTAACACTCTCCCGACTTGGGGAGTCAATCCCTTTAACCTCTTGTTTGGCCCAGTTTGCAATTTCTGCGGAAGATGAACAGGAATAGCGAGAACCAATGAGAGACTAGCTGGAGGTGTCTGGACGGGCAAATTTAACTCTCATTCCCACCAGGAAGAGGAATTAACCAAAGGCTCAGCGTGCCGTGCCGGAACCAGATTAGGGCCTGAAGCCATCCTGCGGTGTTGCGGCCAGGTCACAAGAAAGCGAGTTGAAGAAAGGAGCTCAGGGGCACTGTAATTCACAAAACTGCAGAGTTATAAATGACAGCTATCGTCCAAAAATATACTGAAGTAAGGCTGCCAAGAGGACTTGAAAGCGGGGCAGAATTGCAGGAAACCGATTTCAGGAGGTAGACTGGAATTGCATTGAAAGCATAGGAAAAGAGGCAGAACGTCCACAATGATGCACTTGGACAAAAAGGGCGTAGGCGTTTTTTCCTGAACATATTCAGGAAAAAACGCATACGCCCTTTTTGGCCAACCAAGCAAGCTTGCAAAGGAAATCTGCACTACAATGAAGACTCACTTCCCCCTGGTCAAATGGGCCATCTGTAAAAAGTGTAAAATCCAGAAAGGCAGGACAGGCCATGGAGAACTTGGAGCCTTGTTATGCTGATGGGCGGGATGTAAATTGCCAACAGACACTCGGGAGAAGTGTATGGTGTTTCCTGAAACATCTAAAAAACAAAGCAACAGAGCCTAGGGCACTTCCACTTATGGTCCTATAGCTTAGGGAAATTAAAATCAAAAAGACACAGCCACCCCAAAATTTGGGACGCCTCTGTTTACAAGAACCTCGTTTACCGTACAAGTTCAATATCACAGAAAGTGAAAAATGGATAAAGAACTTGTGGTACTTACGTACAATGCAGTATCACTCAACAATGAAATCTATGTCATCAGGCCCGTAGCAGCATAATGAGTGGATTCAGGTACGATGATTCTAACTGAAATAAGTCACACCGAAAAAGAAACATCATAAGATATCAGTAATACACGGAATGTAAACTTGGCTACACAGGAACTGAATTCCAAAACAGAACAGGGTCTCAAATTTAGAAAACCAACTTATGCTTGCTTAAGGGGAAAGGTGATTTGGGGTGCTGCATAAAACTAGACATTGAAATGAGCACAGATAAAGTTCCTTAAGCCAAATATGGAATAGACAAGAGCTACTCCTTGCTCAACGAAATGGACTCAACACCCCATATTAAACGCCTAAGAATGTACCTGACTAGTAAGTATCTTAAAACCTATGGATTACTATGTCTCCAAAAGAGAATCAAGCATGTGTACAGGGGCATAAACGCAGCAGTGATAGGATTGGAGAGGTTCGGTGAGCAAATGAAGACCCTTTGAAGTCATATTGCATGGTACCCATTACACGGGTCTCAACTCTCCAGGTTTAAGGTATTCTTCCTTCAGCTAAAACATGCATGTGGAACCCAGAGTATGATCAACCGTGTGAACGGGAGACGTGTTCAAATATGTCTCAGTTTTCGTACCCTGGTACTCGGGTGCAACATTCCAGACGCTTTACTAAAACTCTCCCGACTTGGAGAGTCAGCGCCTTTAACCTCCTGTTTGGCCCAGTTTGCAATTTCTGCGGAAGATGAACAGGAATAGGGAGAACCAATGAGAGACGAGCTGGAGGTGTCTGGACGGGCAAATTTAACTCTCATTTCCCACCAGGAAGAGGGATTAACCAAAGGTTCAGCGTGCCGTGCCGGACCCAGATTAGGGCCTGAAGACATCCTGTGGTGTTGCGGCCAGCTCACAAGAAAGCGAGTTGAAGAAAGGAGCTCAGGGGCACTGTAATTCACAAACCTGCAGAGTTATAAATGACAGCTATCGTCCAAAAATATACTGAAGTAAGGCTGCCAAGAGGACTTGAAAGCGGGGCAGAATTGCAGGAAACCGATTTCAGGAGGTAGACTGGAATTGCATTGAAAGCATAGGAAAAGAGGCAGAACGTCCACAATGATGCACTTGGCCAAAAAGGGCGTATGCGTTTTTTCCTGAATATATTCAGGAAAAAACGCATACGCACTTTTTGGCCAACTAAGCAAGCTTGCAAAGGAAATCTGCACTACAATGAAGACTCACTTCCCCCTGGTCAAAAGGGCCATCTGAAAAAAGTGTAAAATCCAGAAAGGCAGGACAGGCCATGGAGAACTGGGAGCCTTGTTATGCTGATGGGCGGGATGTAAATTGCCAACAGACACTCGGGAGAAGTGTATGGTGTTTCCTGAAACATCTAAAAAACAAAGCAACAGAGCCTAGGGCACTTCCACTTATGGTCCTATAGCTTAGGGAAATTAAAATAAAAAAGACACAGCCACCCCAAAGTTTGGGACGCCTCTGTTTACAAGAACCTCGTTTACCGTACAAGTTCAATATCACAGAAAGTGAAAAATGGATACAGAACTTGTGGTACATACGTACAATGCAGTATCACTCAGCAATGAAATCTATGTCATCAGGCCCGTAGCAGCATAATGAGTGGATTCAGGTACGATGATTCTAACTGAAATAAGTCAAACCAAAAAAGAAACATCATAAGATATCAGTAATACACGGAATGTAAACTTGGCTACACAGGAACTGAATTCCAAAACAGAACAGGGTCTCAAATTTAGAAAACCAACTTATGCTTGCTTAAGGGTAAAGGTGAGTTGGGGTGCTGCATAAAACCAGAGATTGAAATGAGCACAGATAAAGTTCCTTAAGCCAAATATGGAATAGACAAGAGCTACTCCTTGCTCAACGAAATGGACTCAACACCCAATATTAAACGCCTAAGAATGTACCTGACTAGTAAGTATCTTAAAACCTATGGATTGCTATGTCTCCAAAAGAGAATCAAGCGTGTGTACAGGGGCATAAACGCAGCAGTGATAGGATTGGAGAGGTTCGGTGAGCAAATGAAGACCCTTTGAAGTCATATTGCATGGTACCCATTACACGGGTCTCAACTCTCCAGGTTTAAGGTATTCTTCCTTCAGCTAAAACATGCATGTGGAACCCAGAGTATGATCAACCGTGTGAATGGGAGACGTGTTCAAATATGTCTCAGTTTTCCTCCTCTGGTACTCGGGTGCAACATTCCAGATGCTTTACTAACACTCTCCCGACTTGGGGAGTCAATCCCTTTAACCTCTTGTTTGGCCCAGTTTGCAATTTCTGCGGAAGATGAACAGGAATAGCGAGAACCAATGAGAGACTAGCTGGAGGTGTCTGGACGGGCAAATTTAACTCTCATTCCCACCAGGAAGAGGAATTAACCAAAGGCTCAGCGTGCCGTGCCGGAACCAGATTAGGGCCTGAAGCCATCCTGCGGTGTTGCGGCCAGGTCACAAGAAAGCGAGTTGAAGAAAGGAGCTCAGGGGCACTGTAATTCACAAAACTGCAGAGTTATAAATGACAGCTATCGTCCAAAAATATACTGAAGTAAGGCTGCCAAGAGGACTTGAAAGCGGGGCAGAATTGCAGGAAACCGATTTCAGGAGGTAGACTGGAATTGCATTGAAAGCATAGGAAAAGAGGCAGAACGTCCACAATGATGCACTTGGACAAAAAGGGCGTAGGCGTTTTTTCCTGAACATATTCAGGAAAAAACGCATACGCCCTTTTTGGCCAACCAAGCAAGCTTGCAAAGGAAATCTGCACTACAATGAAGTCTCACTTCCCCCCGGTCAAAAGGGCCATCTGAAAAAAGTGTAAAATCCAGAAAGGCAGGACAGGCCATGGAGAACTGGGAGCCTTGTTATGCTGATGGGCGGGATGTAAATTGCCAACAGACACTCGGGAGAAGTGTATGGTGTTTCCTGAAACATCTAAAAAACAAAGCAACAGAGCCTAGGGCACTTCCACTTATGGTCCTATAGCTTAGGGAAATTAAAATAAAAAAGACACAGCCACCCCAAAGTTTGGGACGCCTCTGTTTACAAGAACCTCGTTTACCGTACAAGTTCAATATCACAGAAAGTGAAAAATGGATACAGAACTTGTGGTACATACGTACAATGCAGTATCACTCAGCAATGAAATCTATGTCATCAGGCCCGTAGCAGCATAATGAGTGGATTCAGGTACGATGATTCTAACTGAAATAAGTCAAACCAAAAAAGAAACATCATAAGATATCAGTAATACACGGAATGTAAACTTGGCTACACAGGAACTGAATTCCAAAACAGAACAGGGTCTCAAATTTAGAAAACCAACTTATGCTTGCTTAAGGGTAAAGGTGAGTTGGGGTGCTGCATAAAACCAGAGATTGAAATGAGCACAGATAAAGTTCCTTAAGCCAAATATGGAATAGACAAGAGCTACTCCTTGCTCAACGAAATGGACTCAACACCCAATATTAAACGCCTAAGAATGTACCTGACTAGTAAGTATCTTAAAACCTATGGATTGCTATGTCTCCAAAAGAGAATCAAGCGTGTGTACAGGGGCATAAACGCAGCAGTGATAGGATTGGAGAGGTTCGGTGAGCAAATGAAGACCCTTTGAAGTCATATTGCATGGTACCCATTACACGGGTCTCAACTCTCCAGGTTTAAGGTATTCTTCCTTCAGCTAAAACATGCATGTGGAACCCAGAGTATGATCAACCGTGTGAATGGGAGACGTGTTCAAATATGTCTCAGTTTTCCTCCTCTGGTACTCGGGTGCAACATTCCAGATGCTTTACTAACACTCTCCCGACTTGGGGAGTCAATCCCTTTAACCTCTTGTTTGGCCCAGTTTGCAATTTCTGCGGAAGATGAACAGGAATAGCGAGAACCAATGAGAGACTAGCTGGAGGTGTCTGGACGGGCAAATTTAACTCTCATTCCCACCAGGAAGAGGAATTAACCAAAGGCTCAGCGTGCCGTGCCGGAACCAGATTAGGGCCTGAAGCCATCCTGCGGTGTTGCGGCCAGGTCACAAGAAAGCGAGTTGAAGAAAGGAGCTCAGGGGCACTGTAATTCACAAAACTGCAGAGTTATAAATGACAGCTATCGTCCAAAAATATACTGAAGTAAGGCTGCCAAGAGGACTTGAAAGCGGGGCAGAATTGCAGGAAACCGATTTCAGGAGGTAGACTGGAATTGCATTGAAAGCATAGGAAAAGAGGCAGAACGTCCACAATGATGCACTTGGACAAAAAGGGCGTAGGCGTTTTTTCCTGAACATATTCAGGAAAAAACGCATACGCCCTTTTTGGCCAACCAAGCAAGCTTGCAAAGGAAATCTGCACTACAATGAAGTCTCACTTCCCCCCGGTCAAAAGGGCCATCTGAAAAAAGTGTAAAATCCAGAAAGGCAGGACAGGCCATGGAGAACTGGGAGCCTTGTTATGCTGATGGGCGGGATGTAAATTGCCAACAGACACTCGGGAGAAGTGTATGGTGTTTCCTGAAACATCTAAAAAACAAAGCAACAGAGCCTAGGGCACTTCCACTTATGGTCCTATAGCTTAGGGAAATTAAAATCAAAAAGACACAGCCACCCCACAGTTTGGGACAGCTCTGTTTACAAGAACCTCGTTTACGGTACAAGTTCAATATCGCAGAAAGTGAAAAATGGATAAAGAAGTTGTGGTACTTATGTACAATGCAAAATCACTCAGCCATGAAATCTATGTCATCAGGCCCATAGCAGCATAATGAGTGGATTCAGGTATGATGATTCTAACTGAAATATGTCACACAGAAAAAGAAACATCATAAGATATCACTAATACACGGAATGTGAACTTGGCTACACATGAACTGAATTACAAAACAGAACAGGGTCTCAAGTTTAGAAAACCAACTTATGCTTCCTTAAGGGGGAAAGTGAGTTGGGGTGCTGCATAAAACCAGAGTTTGAAATTAGCACAGATACCATTCAATAAGCCAAATATGTAATAGACAAGACCTACCCCTTGCTCAACAAAATGGACTCAACAATGAGGTATCACCTCACACCTGATAGAATGGGCATCATGAGAAAATCTACAAACAAAAATGCTGGAAAGGGTGTGGAGAAAAGGAACCCTCTTCCACTATTGTTGGGAATATAAATTGATACAGTCACTACGGAGAACAATATGGAGTTTCTTAAGAAACTAACAATAGAATTACCATATGATACAGCAATCCCAGTACTGGACATATACCCAGACAAAACCATAAATCAAAACGAGACATTCACCGCAATGTTCATTGCATCACTATTTACAATATCGAGGTAATGGAAGCAACCTAAATGCCCACAGACAGACGAATGCATAAAGCTGTGGTACATATATAAAATGGAATATTACTAAGCCATGAAAAGGAATGAAATTGGGTCATTTGTAGAGACGTCGATGGATCTAGAGACTGTCATACAGAGTGAAGTAAGTCAGAAAGAGAAAAACAAATCTTGTATATTCATGCATATATGTGGAACCTAGAAAAACTGTACAGATTAACCATTTTGCAAGGCATAAATAGAGCAACAGATGTAGACAACAAATGTATGGACAACAAGGGGGGAAAGCTGTTGGGGGGGTGGTGGTGGGAGGAGTTGAGAGACTGGGATTGGCATGTATACATTTATATGTATAAAATAGATAACCAATAAGAACCTGCTGTATAAAAATATAAAATAAAATTCAAAATTAAAAAGAAATAAAATTTAAAAAATAAAACAGAAAAAACAATTATTCCCTTCACATACATGTATTTATATGAATAAATTATTTCCATGCTTATATCTGTAAATACAAAAAAGAGGAATAAAATCTACCTTGAACCAAAAACGAAAAAGAGAAAAAAAACACAGAACCCACCAGTTCCACAGAGGAAAACCGTATCAGGGCACTTGCTCCAGTTGTAAACAATTCTGAAGTTGGCCAGTGGTGGGGAATCGTCTCCCATTCAGCCAGCAGCCCCCACGCAACAAGCGTCCTCATTGCAAAGCTGGGGCACCGTGCCGAGGCATCTGTGAGTAAACGTGAGCTGAGCCCCAGGCCAGTTGCTGCTGAACTATTCCCACCCGTCCCAGGTAAAACACCTGAATATATACAAGGACTTGAAAGCCTAGAGGAAGGGCCATAGAGCCACACGAGTGACAGCATGCCGGCCGACTTGGTGCCTGCAGGCCAGCCAGGATGGTCCTGGCCCTGGGTGCTCTTCTGGAAGATTTCCATTTCCCTGACTGAGATACCCGTCCTGTCCCTGCCCCCACTGCTTTTTTCCTTCCTCACCTCTGCCCAGGGAGAAATTCCAGCAGCAGGTATGGGTGACACATCCTCTTCTTTAGCAGGTGGCAGCCTGGCAACTGCTGCAGAAAGTCCAGCAGAGCCCCACTCACACTGGGCCACCCACAAAGCCGTGGCCTCTCACTCCCTCCCACCAGCCCAGCCCCGAGACTGCTGACAGGGCAGAGAAAATGGCGTCAGGCACGGCTGCAGGGGCTCTTGCTGCCTGGAGTGGTATTTATATTGATCTCAACCCAGGCACACCTGGGGAGGGCTGGCCCGCACGGTAAGGCTGCCCAGGTCAGCCAATCATCACCCCTCAGGGGCTCACAGTTGCAGAAAATGGAACTTGCTGAACCGGCCAGGTCCAAGGAACAGGTGTGGGCTCCTGAGAGTCAGGATAGACAAGGGGCTGCAGCTTTGGCTTGTTTTCTAATCATTTTATCTGGCCCATGAGTGGGAGACAACTTCAAGAAAACCCTCTCCTTATGAGAGGAACCCAGGAGTCAGGGAGAGGAGGGGTGGGTGGTGGTTGGAGACAGAGGCCTGGTGCCCCGGGTGCAGTGGAAGTCTCTGGAAGACCAGGTGGAGGGAGGCCGCACAGAGTGACGCCCAGGGTCACAGACCTGTCGCAGCTGCTGTTTGTTAGTTCAAGTCCTGCTCTGAGGTGCTCTGTGCCAGCTCTGAGCGACAGGTGAGCTGGGGGTGCTCTGCAATGAGGGCTATGTGCACGGTTCCTGTGTGCCCAGCCCTGCCATGGTACCTGCAAGGGTAGCTCTGTATCCTGGGAAGGGCCTGACCACGAGAGCCCCGTGGGCTGGGGTGGGGGTGGGGTACCTGCCCAGGTGAGCTCCATATTCTGGGATTGGTCTGACCACGAGAGCCCCATGGGCTGCTGGGGACCTGGTAAAGGATGTCAGGACAGTCAGTGAAGCCACCGAGGATATACCTCCAGTTGCTCCTAATTCCTACACCCTGCTGGTCATTCTACCAACCACCAGGACATGGTATTCTGTATTAGTCTTCAATGATGCCTTCTTTTGTATTCCATTAGTCCCAGAGTCACAAGAAATTTTGGCTTGTGAGTGGCAGGACTCAACATACAACTAAAACAATACTTCCGGGCCGTCTTGCCCCAAGGGTGCAAAAATTCCCACACCATCTTTGGGGAAAGCTTAGCTAAAGACCTAAAAGTTCTACCTCTGGAAAAGGAAACCCTCCTTCAGTACGCAGACGACATTCTGATCGCCAGCCCTACTAAGGAGGCCTCTGAACTACCAAGCCAATAAAGGATAGAAGTTGTCCAAGAAAAAGCTCAAATATCACAGACTGCGGTGACCTGCCTGGGCTTCATTCTCACAGAAGGTCGGAGAAGCCCATCCCAGGAAAGGGAAGAAACCATTTGCAGCCTTACCCCTTTCTAAAACTAGAAGACAGCTTAGGGGTTCCTGGGGAGGCCAGGGTTTGCTGCTTCTGGATCCCTAACTACAGTCTACTAGCTGGGCCTCTATATGAAACACTGAAAGGAAAAGATGATGATCCTTTTGAATAGAATCCAGAAGTGGCCTTTCAAGAATGGAAAGAGCAGTCAATTCAGACCCTTGCCCTGGAACTCCCTAATTTAGCTAAACCCTTTGACCTTTACATTCCCGGTGAAAGGTGAATCGCCATTGGAGAATTAGTGCAAAAACTGGGACCACTTGAAATGGAACAATGCAAGAATGCCATCCAGGTAGGATAAACTACGGTCACCAAGGGGCTTGGCCCACTGCCGCATCTGGCCAAGATACTGGCGGTATCTAAAAACCTGGAAATCAGCAGCCCAAAAGGCCACCTCCTTCCTAAGGGAAAAGGACCCCACGTGGTGATCCTAACCACCAACGATGCCCTGAAGTTGCAGGGTTCGCTCCGTGGGCACACCGACCTCGAGTGAGGAGGCCCTCCAACTCCAACATCCAGAGAGATAACCGGGGGCAACAGGGCACCATGACGACTCGTGTGAACATCACTTGACCTGGAGTTTCTCTCATAAAACAATAAGAGTGTGTCCCAAAAGAGTAGACTACTGCTTGCAGGACTTACTGCACCCAGAGGGGAGCTAATAATCTTGGCGGGGGAACCGTATATCACACTGTCACCATAGAAAAGCCTACAGACACCGTGATGATGGTGGCCAATAAGACCGGCTGGACTCCTGTTTACTTCAAAAGGCTGTTGACTCAGTGGTCATCATGGTCCTTGATCACCACTGACCCTGGACTGTCTGGGAGTTGAGCGGGCAGGGCTCTGACACCTGGTGCTGTTTGTACGTTAATTCAGGGGCCTAATTGAAGAAAGCGCAGACTACTGGTCAGAGCATCTAGGCTGGCAGAAACGGTCAGCCTAAGGTGGCCGAACAAATGTGGGGCGGGGTGAAACCGGCCCCCACAGCGTCTCTGCACATCTCTTTCCTGGACCCTTAAAGGTCATTAGAATCTATAACACTTCCAATGCTGGTGCTCAGGTGGACGAGCAGGGAGGCAGGGGGCCTGGGGACAATCAACGTCACCTGGAGGCTGCTGGGGAGAAGCTCTGACCCTCGCCCCCGGGTATTAGGGCTCCCAACTCAGCACTCAGCAGTTACAGAAGAAGTGTCTGCACCCTCAGCACTCCAAGAATGAGGAACGGGACAAAAGGCAGAGGAGGGGTTTGTCCCCAGCAAAGCCCATTAAAAATCCCTGGGAGATAAAAATAGAATCTGGGCAATAAAGTCAAGTCTAACCTTTTTTATCCTTTGTGCTTTGTCTAATTTCACGTGCTCCTAGGGTCCCGCATGCAGAGGTTCCACACCCGGCACTTCAGACCAGATTTCCTAGTGCAGAATGGCTGGGTCGACACCTCAGCTCCTGGGGCCCAGTGCAGACTCCGCGATATAGAGCCTGAGCTGCAGCCAACCTGGCCCTCGAGAGCTCCGCCCCCTCCCTCCCACTGACTCTGACAGGATCTCTACACAGCAGCCCAGCCCACAGCCCACGGGGTAGTGCATGCTCTCACCTCTCCATTCTCTGATCAAAATATAAAGTTTCCTTTGCTTGTGAACCAAACTCAGTCTCGATCTGTTGGCCCCAATGACACTGGGCAGGGGGACACTTGTTGGGGTCCACTCTGGAGGATCAGTAACAGAAATTGAGACTATTGTAACCTCAATGAACAGATGTGTGAGCCAAACTGTAGTTAACATAGAACAGTGTATAAGGCTCGGGTAAAATAAGATGTTTCTAACACTTCCATTTGATATTTCCATCACTTTATTATAAGCAAGTTCAGTGAAAAGGTTTGTCTTATTTGTCAGGTCAATATTAGAGAAACGAAGTGATTTCTTTCCAAGGATGTACATCTAATAATCTTGGTTAAAGCTTCAATCTTGTTTTAAATGCTTTTCCATTGAAAATGATACCTCTCTTTCAGCTCCCCCATTTCTGAGAAGTATAAAATCTTATAATTTATTATTACCAAAGGGGAAAGGTGGGAGGAGGGATAAATTAACAGTTTGGGATTAACACATACACACTGCTATGTATAAAATAGATCATCAACAAGGAACTACTGTATAGCACAGGGAACTACACTCAACATTTTGCAATAACCTATAAGGGGAAATAATCTGAAAAAGAATAGATATTTTTATTGACATCATCTATCAATGACAGTTAAAGTGTAACCTAAGGGAAGCTGGTGGTGAGTGCTTCTGACCCTGAAGACTTCAATCATCTAAAGTTTGGACTCTGCCTACTTCCCAAGGCCCTTAATGAACATATGTGTAGCCGTAGCTTAAAAAATTCCCCAGTTTGGGTTTCGGGGAGACACTGATTTTGAAAAAGCCCTGGTGTTCTCCTTACATGAATGGGACTCTTCCTACTGCTAAAACATGTCTGTCACACCCAGAGGATGGTATACCGTCTGATCGGGAAGAGTTTGGAAAAGGCATCTCATCTCCTCATCTCCTGGTGCTCGGGTTCACCCCTCCAGCGTCTTTACTAACAGTCTCCCCACTTGGAGATGTCAGCACTGTCAACATCCTGTTGCGTACAGTTTGGAATTTGTCCAGAGGATGAAGCGGAAGGATGAGGAACAATGAGAGACAAGTCCTAGGTGTTCAGACAGGCACATGTCACTCTAATTTCCAATCAGGAAGACGAATTGACCAAAGGCTAGGGTTGCCCATGGAAACAGTATAGGGCTTGAGGAAATCCCGCTGCTTTGTGGCCAGTTCCCATAAACACAAGTTGAACAATGGAACTCAGGGGCAGTAAAATTCACAAAACTGCAGAGTTGAAAATATCCATCACTGAAAAATGTCTTGAGGAAAGTCAGAGAAAAGGACTTGTAAGCAAGGGAGAATGGCAGGAAAGGGATTTGAGGAGGTAGAAAGGACTCGCCATTAAGCACAAGAAAAGGAGCTGAACATTGCCAACATTGCAGTTGGCCAAAAAGGGTGTATGCGTTTTTTTCTGTATATATTCAAGAAAAGGGCATACACTTTTTTAGCCAACCAAACAGGTGGGCACTGGAAGTCAATACTACAAAAGATATCACTTCGCATCAGTCAGAAGAGCCATCCTCATAAAGCGTAAACAACAGAAATGCAGGACAGGGCAAGGAGAAGAGGGAGCCCTGTGAGACTTATAGTGGAAATGTATATTGCCAACGGCCATTCTGGGGAAGTGTATTGTGTTTACTAAAGCATCTAAAAAATGAGCTACAGAGCATAGGGCACTTGCACTCATGGGCGTATATCTTGAGAAAAACAAAAATCGAGAGGACACAGGCACCCCAATGTTTACCCCCTCTCTGTTTAAAAGATCCTCAACTAGGATATAACTTAAATGTCTCTGGAGGGAAAAAATGGGTAGAGATGTGGTACTTAGGTAGAGTGGAATATTATTCAGCCTGGAAATCAATGAAATATGGCCAGTTGTAACAACTCCGGAGGAGTTACGTATGATCTTTCTAAGTGACAGAATTCAAAAAGAAAAAGACACATATCATAAGATATCACTTAAAGGTGGAATCCAAAATGGCTACACATGAAATAAATTACAAAACAAAAACATAGTCAAATATGTAGAAAACACGCATAAGGCTGCTAAACGGGAAAGGTGGGGAGGGGTGAGGCATCACCCAGGAGGTTGAAATTAGCAAAGATACCATTCCAAATACCAAACTGATAATCAACAAGGCCTACACGGTAGCTAAAAGAACTGCACTCAGCACACTCAAGTCACCGGAAAAGAATATATACGACTGGTAAGAATCTGAAAAAGAATTTACTGATGTCTCTCTGTACGTGAATCAAGTGGATGTACAGCAGCAAGAAACAGAGCTTTGAAAATCAGCTGTAACCAATATAGTAATAAATTGAAAAAAATAAACGACAGAGAGACAGAGAAAACCTCTTACAACTTTTCCTCAGGGCCGGTGATGCAACATGGATTGAACACATCTAGACCCACAGCAGGATGAGACATAAGGCTGGAAACTGTTTGCGCTAAGAGAAATGTGAGGTTGGGTGAGGAAATGCACACCCTTTAAAGTAATACTACCTGGTACCCATTCAATGGGTCCCAAATATGCAGGTTCAAGGGATCTTCCTACAGCTAAAACATGCATGGAAAACCCAGAGGACTGTACACCATGTGATCGGGAGATGTGTCTAAAATGCAGCTCATTTATCCTCTCCTGGTGCTCCTGTTCACCATTCCAGCCACGTTACTTAGAATCTCCCCACTTGGAGAATCAGCACATTTCAACTTCTGTTTCACACATTTTGCAAATTGTGAGGAGGATGAACGGGGAACCAATGAGAGAATAGTTGTAGGGGTTTGGACGGGCACATATCACTCTAATTTCCCATTAAGAATAAGAATTGAAAAAAGGCTCAGCCCGCCTCGCCCGAGCCAAAATAGGGCCTGAAGCAATCCTGCGGGTTTGAGGCCAGCTCACAAAAGAGCAACTTAAAAAATGGAGCTCAGGGTCACTGCAATTCACAAACCTGCAGAGTTATAAATGAAAACTAACGTCCAAAAATATGTTGAGGTAAGGCAAAGAAGAGGATCTGAATGCAAGACAGAATTGCAAGAAACAGATTTCAAGAGATAGATTGGACTCGTCTTTAAAGCACATGAAAAGCGGCAGAATTTCGACAATGATGCAGTTGGCCCAAAAGGGCGTATGCGTTTTTTCCTGATTATATCCAGGAAAAAATGCATACGCACTTTATGGGCAACGAAGCAAGCAAGCAATGCAAATGTGCACAACAAAGAAGTCTCATTTCCCACTGGTCAAAAGGGCCATCCTAAAAAATTGTAAAAACCAGAAATGCAGGACAGGCCATGGAGAACAGGGAGCCTTTATACGCTGATGGGCAGTGTGTGAACTGCCGAGAGCCACTCTGGAGAAGTGTATGGTGGTTCCTAAATCATCTAAAAAACAGAGCTACAGAGCATAGGACACTTCCAATCATGGGAGTATATCTAGGGAAATCTAAAAATTAACAAGACACAAGCACACCACAGTTTAGGGCTACTCTGTTTACAAGAACCTCAACTTCAGTATACCTTAAATATCCCAGGAAAGAGAACAATGGATAAAGAAGATGTGGTACTTATGTACAATGGAATATCTCTTCACCATGAAATCAATGTAATAAGGCTAGTAGAAGGATAAAGAGTGGATTTAGGTCCGATAATACTACTTGAAATAAGTCAAACAGAAAAAGAAACATATCATAAGATATCACTTATAGAGGGAGGGTAAATATGGCTGCACAAGAAATGAATTACAGAACAGAACAGTGTCTCACATTTAGAAAACACACTTATTTCAGCTTAAGGGGAAAGGAGAGGTGGGGTGATGCATAAAACCAGAGTTTGAAATTAGCACAGATACCGTTCAATAAACCAAATAGATATTAGACAAGATCTACACCTTGCTCAATGAACTGGCCTCAACACACCCTATACACCGCAGAGAAATATATCTGAGTAATAAGAATCTTAAAACCCATGTATTGATATATCTCCATAAGGGAATCAAGTGTGTGCAGAGTGGCACAAACACAGCAGTGAAAATGAGCTAAACCCCATTATAGAAATAAATTTTAAAAACAAAACGCAGAAACAATGAAAGAGAGAAAAATTCTTACAAAATTCGCTCAGGGGCTGTGATGCAACCTGGATTGACCACATATAAACCCACAGCTGGATAAGACATAAGGCTGGACACTTGGGGCTGAGAGGATTGATGAGCTTTGGTGAGCAACTGCCAAAAGTTTAATGCAATACTTCATGCTACTCATTCCAAGGGTCCCAACACTCCAGGTTGAAGGGAATCTTCCTACAGCTAAACCATGCTTGGGAAACCCAGCGACTGGTATACCATATGATCGGGAAAGGTTTCTAAAACGCACCTCATTTTTCCTCTCCTGGGGCTCCGGATCGACATTCCAGCCGCTTTACCAAAAATATCCCCACATGGAGAGTCAATGCCTTTAAGTTCTGGTATCGCACAGTCTGCAGTTAGTGCGGAGGATGAATGGGAATAGGGGGAACCAGTGAGAAACTAGCTGTAGCGGTTTCAAGGGGCACATGTCACTCTAAATTCACATCAGTAAGAAGAATAAACCAAAGGCACAGCAAGGTGCCCCAGAAGAAGAATAGGGCCTGAAGGAATCCTGTGGTTATGAGGCAAGATCACAAAAATAAGAGCTGAAAAATGGAGCTAAGGGCCACTGCAATTCAAAAACCTGCAGAGTTATAAAGGCCAACTATTTTCAAAAAATATATTGAGGTAAGGCTATGAAGAGGCATTGAAAGCAAGGCAGAATTGCAGGAAAACGATTTCAGGAGGTAGACTGGAATTGCATTTAAAGCATAGGAAAAGAGGCAGAACGTCCACAATGATGCACTTGGCCAAAAAGGGCGTATGCCTTTTTTCCTGAATTTATTCAGGAAAAAAGGCATACGCCCTTTTTGGCCAACCAAGCAAGCTTGCAAAGGAAATCTGCACTACAATGAAGTCTCACTTCCCCCTGGTCAAAAGGGCCATCTGAAAAAAGTGTAAAATCCAGAAAGGCAGGACAGGCCATGGAGAACTGGGAGCCTTGTTATGCTGATGGGCGGGATGTGTATGGTGTTTCCTGAAACATCTAAAAAACAAAGCAACAGAGCCTAGGGCACTTCCACTTATGGTCCTATAGCTTAGGGAAATTAAAATCAAAAAGACACAGCCACCCCAAAATTTGGGACGCCTCTGTTTACAAGAACCTCGTTAACCGTACAAGTTCAATATCAAAGAAAGTGAAAAATGGATAAAGAACTTGTGGTACTTACGCACAATGCAGTATCACTCAGTAATGAAATCTATGTCATCAGGCCCATAGCAGCATAATGAGTGGATTCAGGTACGATGATTCTAACTGAAATAAGACACACAGAAAAAGAAACATCATAAGATATCACTAATACACGGAATGTAAACTTGGCTACACAGGAACTGAATTACAGAACAGAACAGGGTCTCAAATTTAGAAAACCAACTTATGCTTGCTTAAGGGGAAAGGTGAGTTGGGGTGCTGCATAAAACCAGAGATTGAAATGAACACAGATAAAGTTCCTTAAGCCAAATATGGAATAGACAAGAGCTACTCCTTGCTCAACGAAATGGACTCAACACCCCATATTAAACGCCTAAGAATGTACCTGACTAGTAAGTATCTTAAAACCTATGGATTGCTATGTCTCCGAAAGAGAATCAAGCATGTGTACAGGGGCATAAACGCAGCAGTGATAGGATTGGAGAGGTTCAGTGAGCAAATGAAGACCCTTTGAAGTCATATTGCATGGTACCAATTCCACGGGTCTCAACTCTCCAGGTTTAAGGTATTCTTCCTTCAGCTAAAACATGCATGTGGAACCCAGAGTATGATCAACCGTGTGAATGGGAGACGTGTTCAAATATGTCTCAGTTTTCCTCCCCTGGTACTCGGGTGCAACATTCCAGACGCTTTACTAACACTCTCCCCACTTGGAGAGTCAGCGCCTTTAACCTCCTGTTTGGCCCAGTTTGCAATTTCTGCGGAAGATGAACAGGAATAGCGAGAACCAATGAGAGACTAGCTGGAGGTGTCTGGACGGGCAAATTTAACTCTCATTTCCCACCAGGAAGAGGAAATAACCAAAGGCTCAGCATGCCGTGCCGGAACCAGATTAGGGCCTGAAGCCATCCTGCGGTGTTGCGGCCAGCTCACAAGAAAGCGAGTTGAAGAAAGGAGCTCAGGGGCACTGTAATTCACAAACCTGCAGAGTTATAAATAACAGCTATCGTCCAAAAATATACTGAAGTAAGGCTGCCAAGAGGACTTGAAAGCGGGGCAGAATTGCAGGAAACCGATTTCAGGAGGTAGACTGGAATTGCATTGAAAGCATAGGAAAAGAGGCAGAACGTCCACAATGATGCACTTGGCCAAAAAGGGCGTATGCGTTTTTTCCTGAATATATTCAGGAAAAAACGCATACGCCCTTTTTGGCCAACCAAGCAAGCTTGCAAAGGAAATCTGCACTACAATGAAGTCTCACTTCCCCCCGGTCAAAAGGGCCATCTGAAAAAAGTGTAAAATCCAGAAAGGCAGGACAGGCCATGGAGAACTGGGAGCCTTGTTATGCTGATGGGCGGGATGTAAATTGCCAACAGACACTCGGGAGAAGTGTATGGTGTTTCCTGAAACATCTAAAAAACAAAGCAACAGAGCCTAGGGCACTTCCACTTATGGTCCTATAGCTTAGGGAAATTAAAATCAAAAAGACACAGCCACCCCAAAGTTTGGGACGCCTCTGTTTACAAGAACCTCGTTTACAGTACAAGTTCAACATCGCAGAAAGTGAAAAATGGATAAAGAAGTTGTGGTATTTACTTACAAAGCAATATCACTCAGCAATGAAATCTATGTCATCAGGCCCTTAGCAGCACAATGAGTGGATTCAGGTATGATGATTCTAACTGAAATAAGTCACACAGAAAAAGAAACATCATAAGATATCAGTAATACACGGAATGTAAACTTGGCTACACAGGAACTGAATTACAGAACAGAACAGGGTCTCAAATTTAGAAAACCAACTTATGCTTGCTTAAGGGTAAAGGTGAGTTGGGGTGCTGCATAAAACCAGAGATTGAAATGAGCACAGATAAAGTTCCTTAAGCCAAATATGGAATAGACAAGAGCTACTCCTTGCTCAACGAAATGGACTCAACACCCCATATTAAACGCCTAAGAATGTACCTGACTAGTAAGTATCTTAAAACCTATGGATTGCTATATCTCCAAAAGAGAATCAAGCGTGTGTCCAGGGGCATAAATGCAGCAATGATAGGATTGGAGAGGTTCAGTGAGCAAACGAAGACCCTTTGAAGTCATATTGCATGGTACCCATTCCACGGGTCTCAACTCTCCAGGTTTCAGGGATTCTTCCTTCAGCTAAAACATGCATGTGGAACCCAGAGGATTATCCACCGTGTGATCGGGAGAAGTGTTCAAATATGTCTCAGATTTCGTCCCCTGGTACTCGGGTGCAACATTCCAGACGCTTTACTAACACTCTCCCGACTTGGAGAGTCAGTCCCTTTAACCTCCTGTTTGGCCCAGTTTGCAATTTCTGCGGAAGATGAACAGGAATAGGGAGAACCAATGAGAGACTAGCTGGAGGTGTCTGGACGGGCAAATTTAACTCTCATTTCCCACCAGGAAGAGGAATTAACCAAAGGCTCAGCATGTCGTGCCGGAACCAGATTAGGGCCTGAAGCAATCCTGCGGTGTTGCGGCCAGCTCACAAGAAAGCGAGTAGAAGAAAGGAGCTCAGGGGCACTGTAATTCACAAACCTGCAGACTTATAAATGACAGCTATCGTCCAAAAATATACTGAAGTAAGGTTGCCAAGAGGACTTGAAAGCGGGGAAGAATTGCAGGAAACCGATTTCAGGAGGTAGACTGGAATTGCATTGAAAGCATAGGAAAAGAGGCAGAACGTCCACAATGATGCACTTGGCCAAAAAGGGCGTATGCGTTTTTTCCTGAATCAGGAAAAAACGCATACGCACTTTTTGGCCAACCAAGCAAGCTTGCAAAGGAAATCTGCACTACAATGAAGTCTCACTTCCCCCCGGTCAAAAGGGCCATCTGAGAAAAGTGTAAAATCCAGAAAGGCAGGACAGGCCATGGAGAACTGGGAGCCTTGTTATGCTGATGGGCGGGATGTAAATTGCCAACAGACACTCGGGAGAAGTGTATGGTGTTTCCTGAAACATCTAAAAAACAAAGCAACAGAGCCTAGGGCACTTCCACTTATGGTCCTATAGCTTAGGGAAATTAAAATCAAAAAGACACAGCCACCCCACAGTTTGGGACAGCTCTGTTTACAAGAACCTCGTTTACGGTACAAGTTCAATATCGCAGAAAGTGAAAAATGGATAAAGAAGTTGTGGTACTTATGTACAATGCAAAATCACTCAGCCATGAAATCTATGTCATCAGGCCCATAGCAGCATAATGAGTGGATTCAGGTATGATGATTCTAACTGAAATATGTCACACAGAAAAAGAAACATCATAAGATATCACTAATACACGGAATGTGAACTTGGCTACACATGAACTGAATTACAAAACAGAACAGGGTCTCAAGTTTAGAAAACCAACTTATGCTTCCTTAAGGGGGAAAGTGAGTTGGGGTGCTGCATAAAACCAGAGTTTGAAATTAGCACAGATACCATTCAATAAGCCAAATATGTAATAGACAAGACCTACCCCTTGCTCAACAAAATGGACTCAACAATGAGGTATCACCTCACACCTGATAGAATGGGCATCATGAGAAAATCTACAAACAAAAATGCTGGAAAGGGTGTGGAGAAAAGGAACCCTCTTCCACTATTGTTGGGAATATAAATTGATACAGTCACTACGGAGAACAATATGGAGTTTCTTAAGAAACTAACAATAGAATTACCATATGATACAGCAATCCCAGTACTGGACATATACCCAGACAAAACCATAAATCAAAACGAGACATTCACCGCAATGTTCATTGCATCACTATTTACAATATCGAGGTAATGGAAGCAACCTAAATGCCCACAGACAGACGAATGCATAAAGCTGTGGTACATATATAAAATGGAATATTACTAAGCCATGAAAAGGAATGAAATTGGGTCATTTGTAGAGACGTCGATGGATCTAGAGACTGTCATACAGAGTGAAGTAAGTCAGAAAGAGAAAAACAAATCTTGTATATTCATGCATATATGTGGAACCTAGAAAAACTGTACAGATTAACCATTTTGCAAGGCATAAATAGAGCAACAGATGTAGACAACAAATGTATGGACAACAAGGGGGGAAAGCTGTTGGGGGGGTGGTGGTGGGAGGAGTTGAGAGACTGGGATTGGCATGTATACATTTATATGTATAAAATAGATAACCAATAAGAACCTGCTGTATAAAAATATAAAATAAAATTCAAAATTAAAAAGAAAGAAAATTTAAAAAATAAAACAGAAAAAACAATTATTCCCTTCACATACATGTATTTATATGAATAAATTATTTCCATGCTTATATCTGTAAATACAAAAAAGAGGAATAAAATCTACCTTGAACCAAAAACGAAAAAGAGAAAAAAAACACAGAACCCACCAGTTCCACAGAGGAAAACCGTATCAGGGCACTTGCTCCAGTTGTAAACAATTCTGAAGTTGGCCAGTGGTGGGGAATCGTCTCCCATTCAGCCAGCAGCCCCCACACAACAAGCGTCCTCATTGCAAAGCTGGGGCACCGTGCCGAGGCATCTGTGAGTAAACGTGAGCTGAGCCCCAGGCCAGTTGCTGCTGAACTATTCCCACCCGTCCCAGGTAAAACACCTGAATATATACAAGGACTTGAAAGCCTAGAGGAAGGGCCATAGAGCCACACGAGTGACAGCATGCCGGCCGACTTGGTGCCTGCAGGCCAGCCAGGATGGTCCTGGCCCTGGGTGCTCTTCTGGAAGATTTCCATTTCCCTGACTGAGATACCCGTCCTGTCCCTGCCCCCACTGCTTTTTTCCTTCCTCACCTCTGCCCAGGGAGAAATTCCAGCAGCAGGTATGGGTGACACATCCTCTTCTTTAGCAGGTGGCAGCCTGGCAACTGCTGCAGAAAGTCCAGCAGAGCCCCACTCACACTGGGCCACCCACAAAGCCGTGGCCTCTCACTCCCTCCCACCAGCCCAGCCCCGAGACTGCTGACAGGGCAGAGAAAATGGCGTCAGGCACGGCTGCAGGGGCTCTTGCTGCCTGGAGTGGTATTTATATTGATCTCAACCCAGGCACACCTGGGGAGGGCTGGCCCGCACGGTAAGGCTGCCCAGGTCAGCCAATCATCACCCCTCAGGGGCTCACAGTTGCAGAAAATGGAACTTGCTGAACCGGCCAGGTCCAAGGAACAGGTGTGGGCTCCTGAGAGTCAGGATAGACAAGGGGCTGCAGCTTTGGCTTGTTTTCTAATCATTTTATCTGGCCCATGAGTGGGAGACAACTTCAAGAAAACCCTCTCCTTATGAGAGGAACCCAGGAGTCAGGGAGAGGAGGGGTGGGTGGTGGTTGGAGACAGAGGCCTGGTGCCCCGGGTGCAGTGGAAGTCTCTGGAAGACCAGGTGGAGGGAGGCCGCACAGAGTGACGCCCAGGGTCACAGACCTGTCGCAGCTGCTGTTTGTTAGTTCAAGTCCTGCTCTGAGGTGCTCTGTGCCAGCTCTGAGCGACAGGTGAGCTGGGGGTGCTCTGCAATGAGGGCTATGTGCACGGTTCCTGTGTGCCCAGCCCTGCCATGGTACCTGCAAGGGTAGCTCTGTATCCTGGGAAGGGCCTGACCACGAGAGCCCCGTGGGCTGGGGTGGGGGTGGGGTACCTGCCCAGGTGAGCTCCATATTCTGGGATTGGTCTGACCACGAGAGCCCCATGGGCTGCTGGGGACCTGGTAAAGGATGTCAGGACAGTCAGTGAAGCCACCGAGGATATACCTCCAGTTGCTCCTAATTCCTACACCCTGCTGGTCATTCTACCAACCACCAGGACATGGTATTCTGTATTAGTCTTCAATGATGCCTTCTTTTGTATTCCATTAGTCCCAGAGTCACAAGAAATTTTGGCTTGTGAGTGGCAGGACTCAACATACAACTAAAACAATACTTCCGGGCCGTCTTGCCCCAAGGGTGCAAAAATTCCCACACCATCTTTGGGGAAAGCTTAGCTAAAGACCTAAAAGTTCTACCTCTGGAAAAGGAAACCCTCCTTCAGTACGCAGACGACATTCTGATCGCCAGCCCTACTAAGGAGGCCTCTGAACTACCAAGCCAATAAAGGATAGAAGTTGTCCAAGAAAAAGCTCAAATATCACAGACTGCGGTGACCTGCCTGGGCTTCATTCTCACAGAAGGTCGGAGAAGCCCATCCCAGGAAAGGGAAGAAACCATTTGCAGCCTTACCCCTTTCTAAAACTAGAAGACAGCTTAGGGGTTCCTGGGGAGGCCAGGGTTTGCTGCTTCTGGATCCCTAACTACAGTCTACTAGCTGGGCCTCTATATGAAACACTGAAAGGAAAAGATGATGATCCTTTTGAATAGAATCCAGAAGTGGCCTTTCAAGAATGGAAAGAGCAGTCAATTCAGACCCTTGCCCTGGAACTCCCTAATTTAGCTAAACCCTTTGACCTTTACATTCCCGGTGAAAGGTGAATCGCCATTGGAGAATTAGTGCAAAAACTGGGACCACTTGAAATGGAACAATGCAAGAATGCCATCCAGGTAGGATAAACTACGGTCACCAAGGGGCTTGGCCCACTGCCGCATCTGGCCAAGATACTGGCGGTATCTAAAAACCTGGAAATCAGCAGCCCAAAAGGCCACCTCCTTCCTAAGGGAAAAGGACCCCACGTGGTGATCCTAACCACCAACGATGCCCTGAAGTTGCAGGGTTCGCTCCGTGGGCACACCGACCTCGAGTGAGGAGGCCCTCCAACTCCAACATCCAGAGAGATAACCGGGGGCAACAGGGCACCATGACGACTCGTGTGAACATCACTTGACCTGGAGTTTCTCTCATAAAACAATAAGAGTGTGTCCCAAAAGAGTAGACTACTGCTTGCAGGACTTACTGCACCCAGAGGGGAGCTAATAATCTTGGCGGGGGAACCGTATATCACACTGTCACCATAGAAAAGCCTACAGACACCGTGATGATGGTGGCCAATAAGACCGGCTGGACTCCTGTTTACTTCAAAAGGCTGTTGACTCAGTGGTCATCATGGTCCTTGATCACCACTGACCCTGGACTGTCTGGGAGTTGAGCGGGCAGGGCTCTGACACCTGGTGCTGTTTGTACGTTAATTCAGGGGCCTAATTGAAGAAAGCGCAGACTACTGGTCAGAGCATCTAGGCTGGCAGAAACGGTCAGCCTAAGGTGGCCGAACAAATGTGGGGCGGGGTGAAACCGGCCCCCACAGCGTCTCTGCACATCTCTTTCCTGGACCCTTAAAGGTCATTAGAATCTATAACACTTCCAATGCTGGTGCTCAGGTGGACGAGCAGGGAGGCAGGGGGCCTGGGGACAATCAACGTCACCTGGAGGCTGCTGGGGAGAAGCTCTGACCCTCGCCCCCGGGTATTAGGGCTCCCAACTCAGCACTCAGCAGTTACAGAAGAAGTGTCTGCACCCTCAGCACTCCAAGAATGAGGAACGGGACAAAAGGCAGAGGAGGGGTTTGTCCCCAGCAAAGCCCATTAAAAATCCCTGGGAGATAAAAATAGAATCTGGGCAATAAAGTCAAGTCTAACCTTTTTTATCCTTTGTGCTTTGTCTAATTTCACGTGCTCCTAGGGTCCCGCATGCAGAGGTTCCACACCCGGCACTTCAGACCAGATTTCCTAGTGCAGAATGGCTGGGTCGACACCTCAGCTCCTGGGGCCCAGTGCAGACTCCGCGATATAGAGCCTGAGCTGCAGCCAACCTGGCCCTCGAGAGCTCCGCCCCCTCCCTCCCACTGACTCTGACAGGATCTCTACACAGCAGCCCAGCCCACAGCCCACGGGGTAGTGCATGCTCTCACCTCTCCATTCTCTGATCAAAATATAAAGTTTCCTTTGCTTGTGAACCAAACTCAGTCTCGATCTGTTGGCCCCAATGACACTGGGCAGGGGGACACTTGTTGGGGTCCACTCTGGAGGATCAGTAACAGAAATTGAGACTATTGTAACCTCAATGAACAGATGTGTGAGCCAAACTGTAGTTAACATAGAACAGTGTATAAGGCTCGGGTAAAATAAGATGTTTCTAACACTTCCATTTGATATTTCCATCACTTTATTATAAGCAAGTTCAGTGAAAAGGTTTGTCTTATTTGTCAGGTCAATATTAGAGAAACGAAGTGATTTCTTTCCAAGGATGTACATCTAATAATCTTGGTTAAAGCTTCAATCTTGTTTTAAATGCTTTTCCATTGAAAATGATACCTCTCTTTCAGCTCCCCCATTTCTGAGAAGTATAAAATCTTATAATTTATTATTACCAAAGGGGAAAGGTGGGAGGAGGGATAAATTAACAGTTTGGGATTAACACATACACACTGCTATGTATAAAATAGATCATCAACAAGGAACTACTGTATAGCACAGGGAACTACACTCAACATTTTGCAATAACCTATAAGGGGAAATAATCTGAAAAAGAATAGATATTTTTATTGACATCATCTATCAATGACAGTTAAAGTGTAACCTAAGGGAAGCTGGTGGTGAGTGCTTCTGACCCTGAAGACTTCAATCATCTAAAGTTTGGACTCTGCCTACTTCCCAAGGCCCTTAATGAACATATGTGTAGCCGTAGCTTAAAAAATTCCCCAGTTTGGGTTTCGGGGAGACACTGATTTTGAAAAAGCCCTGGTGTTCTCCTTACATGAATGGGACTCTTCCTACTGCTAAAACATGTCTGTCACACCCAGAGGATGGTATACCGTCTGATCGGGAAGAGTTTGGAAAAGGCATCTCATCTCCTCATCTCCTGGTGCTCGGGTTCACCCCTCCAGCGTCTTTACTAACAGTCTCCCCACTTGGAGATGTCAGCACTGTCAACATCCTGTTGCGTACAGTTTGGAATTTGTCCAGAGGATGAAGCGGAAGGATGAGGAACAATGAGAGACAAGTCCTAGGTGTTCAGACAGGCACATGTCACTCTAATTTCCAATCAGGAAGACGAATTGACCAAAGGCTAGGGTTGCCCATGGAAACAGTATAGGGCTTGAGGAAATCCCGCTGCTTTGTGGCCAGTTCCCATAAACACAAGTTGAACAATGGAACTCAGGGGCAGTAAAATTCACAAAACTGCAGAGTTGAAAATATCCATCACTGAAAAATGTCTTGAGGAAAGTCAGAGAAAAGGACTTGTAAGCAAGGGAGAATGGCAGGAAAGGGATTTGAGGAGGTAGAAAGGACTCGCCATTAAGCACAAGAAAAGGAGCTGAACATTGCCAACATTGCAGTTGGCCAAAAAGGGTGTATGCGTTTTTTTCTGTATATATTCAAGAAAAGGGCATACACTTTTTTAGCCAACCAAACAGGTGGGCACTGGAAGTCAATACTACAAAAGATATCACTTCGCATCAGTCAGAAGAGCCATCCTCATAAAGCGTAAACAACAGAAATGCAGGACAGGGCAAGGAGAAGAGGGAGCCCTGTGAGACTTATAGTGGAAATGTATATTGCCAACGGCCATTCTGGAGAAGTGTATTGTGTTTACTAAAGCATCTAAAAAATGAGCTACAGAGCATAGGGCACTTGCACTCATGGGCGTATATCTTGAGAAAAACAAAAATCGAGAGGACACAGGCACCCCAATGTTTACCCCCTCTCTGTTTAAAAGATCCTCAACTAGGATATAACTTAAATGTCTCTGGAGGGAAAAAATGGGTAGAGATGTGGTACTTAGGTAGAGTGGAATATTATTCAGCCTGGAAATCAATGAAATATGGCCAGTTGTAACAACTCCGGAGGAGTTACGTATGATCTTTCTAAGTGACAGAATTCAAAAAGAAAAAGACACATATCATAAGATATCACTTAAAGGTGGAATCCAAAATGGCTACACATGAAATAAATTACAAAACAAAAACATAGTCAAATATGTAGAAAACACGCATAAGGCTGCTAAACGGGAAAGGTGGGGAGGGGTGAGGCATCACCCAGGAGGTTGAAATTAGCAAAGATACCATTCCAAATACCAAACTGATAATCAACAAGGCCTACACGGTAGCTAAAAGAACTGCACTCAGCACACTCAAGTCACCGGAAAAGAATATATACGACTGGTAAGAATCTGAAAAAGAATTTACTGATGTCTCTCTGTACGTGAATCAAGTGGATGTACAGCAGCAAGAAACAGAGTTTTGAAAATCAGCTGTAACCAATATAGTAATAAATTGAAAAAAATAAACGACAGAGAGACAGAGAAAACCTCTTACAACTTTTCCTCAGGGCCGGTGATGCAACATGGATTGAACACATCTAGACCCACAGCAGGATGAGACATAAGGCTGGAAACTGTTTGCGCTAAGAGAAATGTGAGGTTGGGTGAGGAAATGCACACCCTTTAAAGTAATACTACCTGGTACCCATTCAATGGGTCCCAAATATGCAGGTTCAAGGGATCTTCCTACAGCTAAAACATGCATGGAAAACCCAGAGGACTGTACACCATGTGATCGGGAGATGTGTCTAAAATGCAGCTCATTTATCCTCTCCTGGTGCTCCTGTTCACCATTCCAGCCACGTTACTTAGAATCTCCCCACTTGGAGAATCAGCACATTTCAACTTCTGTTTCACACATTTTGCAAATTGTGAGGAGGATGAACGGGGAACCAATGAGAGAATAGTTGTAGGGGTTTGGACGGGCACATATCACTCTAATTTCCCATTAAGAATAAGAATTGAAAAAAGGCTCAGCCCGCCTCGCCCGAGCCAAAATAGGGCCTGAAGCAATCCTGCGGGTTTGAGGCCAGCTCACAAAAGAGCAACTTAAAAAATGGAGCTCAGGGTCACTGCAATTCACAAACCTGCAGAGTTATAAATGAAAACTAACGTCCAAAAATATGTTGAGGTAAGGCAAAGAAGAGGATCTGAATGCAAGACAGAATTGCAAGAAACAGATTTCAAGAGATAGATTGGACTCGTCTTTAAAGCACATGAAAAGCGGCAGAATTTCGACAATGATGCAGTTGGCCCAAAAGGGCGTATGCGTTTTTTCCTGATTATATCCAGGAAAAAACGCATATGCACTTTATGGGCAACGAAGCAAGCAAGCAATGCAAATGTGCACAACAAAGAAGTCTCATTTCCCACTGGTCAAAAGGGCCATCCTAAAAAATTGTAAAAACCAGAAATGCAGGACAGGCCATGGAGAACAGGGAGCCTTTATACGCTGATGGGCAGTGTGTGAACTGCCGAGAGCCACTCTGGAGAAGTGTATGGTGGTTCCTAAATCATCTAAAAAACAGAGCTACAGAGCATAGGACACTTCCAATCATGGGAGTATATCTAGGGAAATCTAAAAATTAACAAGACACAAGCACACCACAGTTTAGGGCTACTCTGTTTACAAGAACCTCAACTTCAGTATACCTTAAATATCCCAGGAAAGAGAACAATGGATAAAGAAGATGTGGTACTTATGTACAATGGAATATCTCTTCACCATGAAATCAATGTAATAAGGCTAGTAGAAGGATAAAGAGTGGATTTAGGTCCGATAATACTACTTGAAATAAGTCAAACAGAAAAAGAAACATATCATAAGATATCACTTATAGAGGGAGGGTAAATATGGCTGCACAAGAAATGAATTACAGAACAGAACAGTGTCTCACATTTAGAAAACACACTTATTTCAGCTTAAGGGGAAAGGAGAGGTGGGGTGATGCATAAAACCAGAGTTTGAAATTAGCACAGATACCGTTCAATAAACCAAATAGATATTAGACAAGATCTACACCTTGCTCAATGAACTGGCCTCAACACACCCTATACACCGCAGAGAAATATATCTGAGTAATAAGAATCTTAAAACCCATGTATTGATATATCTCCATAAGGGAATCAAGTGTGTGCAGAGTGGCACAAACACAGCAGTGAAAATGAGCTAAACCCCATTATAGAAATAAATTTTAAAAACAAAACGCAGAAACAATGAAAGAGAGAAAAATTCTTACAAAATTCGCTCAGGGGCTGTGATGCAACCTGGATTGACCACATATAAACCCACAGCTGGATAAGACATAAGGCTGGACACTTGGGGCTGAGAGGATTGATGAGCTTTGGTGAGCAACTGCCAAAAGTTTAATGCAATACTTCATGCTACTCATTCCAAGGGTCCCAACACTCCAGGTTGAAGGGAATCTTCCTACAGCTAAACCATGCTTGGGAAACCCAGCGACTGGTATACCATATGATCGGGAAAGGTTTCTAAAACGCACCTCATTTTTCCTCTCCTGGGGCTCCGGATCGACATTCCAGCCGCTTTACCAAAAATATCCCCACATGGAGAGTCAATGCCTTTAAGTTCTGGTATCGCACAGTCTGCAGTTAGTGCGGAGGATGAATGGGAATAGGGGGAACCAGTGAGAAACTAGCTGTAGCGGTTTCAAGGGGCACATGTCACTCTAAATTCACATCAGTAAGAAGAATAAACCAAAGGCACAGCAAGGTGCCCCAGAAGAAGAATAGGGCCTGAAGGAATCCTGTGGTTATGAGGCAAGATCACAAAAATAAGAGCTGAAAAATGGAGCTAAGGGCCACTGCAATTCAAAAACCTGCAGAGTTATAAAGGCCAACTATTTTCAAAAAATATATTGAGGTAAGGCTATGAAGAGGCATTGAAAGCAAGGCAGAATTGCAGGAAAACGATTTCAGGAGGTAGACTGGAATTGCATTTAAAGCATAGGAAAAGAGGCAGAACGTCCACAATGATGCACTTGGCCAAAAAGGGCGTATGCCTTTTTTCCTGAATTTATTCAGGAAAAAAGGCATACGCCCTTTTTGGCCAACCAAGCAAGCTTGCAAAGGAAATCTGCACTACAATGAAGTCTCACTTCCCCCTGGTCAAAAGGGCCATCTGAAAAAAGTGTAAAATCCAGAAAGGCAGGACAGGCCATGGAGAACTGGGAGCCTTGTTATGCTGATGGGCGGGATGTGTATGGTGTTTCCTGAAACATCTAAAAAACAAAGCAACAGAGCCTAGGGCACTTCCACTTATGGTCCTATAGCTTAGGGAAATTAAAATCAAAAAGACACAGCCACCCCAAAATTTGGGACGCCGCTGTTTACAAGAACCTCGTTAACCGTACAAGTTCAATATCAAAGAAAGTGAAAAATGGATAAAGAACTGGTGGTACTTACGTACAATGCAGTATCACTCAGTAATGAAATCTATGTCATCAGGCCCATAGCAGCATAATGAGTGGATTCAGGTACGATGATTCTAACTGAAATAAGACACACAGAAAAAGAAACATCATAAGATATCACTAATACACGGAATGTAAACTTGGCTACACAGGAACTGAATTACAGAACAGAACAGGGTCTCAAATTTAGAAAACCAACTTATGCTTGCTTAAGGGGAAAGGTGAGTTGGGGTGCTGCATAAAACCAGAGATTGAAATGAACACAGATAAAGTTCCTTAAGCCAAATATGGAATAGACAAGAGCTACTCCTTGCTCAACGAAATGGACTCAACACCCCATATTAAACGCCTAAGAATGTACCTGACTAGTAAGTATCTTAAAACCTATGGATTGCTATGTCTCCGAAAGAGAATCAAGCATGTGTACAGGGGCATAAATGCAGCAGTGATAGGATTGGAGAGGTTCAGTGAGCAAATGAAGACCCTTTGAAGTCATATTGCATGGTACCCATTACACGGGTCTCAACTCTCCAGGTTTAAGGTATTCTTCCTTCAGCTAAAACATGCATGTGGAACCCAGAGTATGATCAACCGTGTGAACGGGAAACATGTTCAAATATGTCTCAGTTTTCCTCCCCTGGTACTCGGGTGCAACATTCCAGACGCTTTACTAACACTCTCCCCACTTGGAGAGTCAGCGCCTTTAACCTCCTGTTTGGCCCAGTTTGCAATTTCTGCGGAAGATGAACAGGAATAGCGAGAACCAATGAGAGACTAGCTGGAGGTGTCTGGACGGGCAAATTTAACTCTCATTTCCCAACAGGAAGAGGAATTAACCAAAGGCTCAGCATGCCGTGCCGGAACCAGATTAGGGCCTGAAGCCATCCTGCGGTGTTGCGGCCAGCTCACAAGAAAGCGAGTTGAAGAAAGGAGCTCAGGGGCACTGTAATTCACAAACCTGCAGAGTTATAAATAACAGCTATCGTCCAAAAATATACTGAAGTAAGGCTGCCAAGAGGACTTGAAAACGGGGCAGAATTGCAGGAAACCGATTTCAGGAGGCAGACTGGAATTGCATTGAAAGCATAGGAAAAGAGGCAGAACGTCCACAATGATGCACTTGGCCAAAAAGGGCGTATGCGTTTTTTCCTGAATATATTCAGGAAAAAACGCATACGCCCTTTTTGGCCAACCAAGCAAGCTTGCAAAGGAAATCTGCACTACAATGAAGTCTCACTTCCCCCCTGTCAAAAGGGCCATCTGAAAAAAGTGTAAAATCCAGAAAGGCAGGACAGGCCATGGAGAACTGGGAGCCTTGTTATGCTGATGGGCGGGATGTAAATTGCCAACAGACACTCGGGAGAAGTGTATGGTGTTTCCTGAAACATCTAAAAAACAAAGCAACAGAGCCTAGGGCACTTCCACTTATGGTCCTATAGCTTAGGGAAATTAAAATCAAAAAGACACAGCCACCCCAAACATTGGGACGCCTCTGTTTACAAGAACCTCGTTTACAGTACAAGTTCAACATCGCAGAAAGTGAAAAATGGATAAAGAAGTTGTGGTATTTACTTACAAAGCAATATCACTCAGCAATGAAATCTATGTCATCAGGCCCTTAGCAGCACAATGAGTGGATTCAGGTATGATGATTCTAACTGAAATAAGTCACACCGAAAAAGAAACATCATAAGATATCACTAATACACAGAATGTAAACTTGGCTACACAGGAACTGAATTACAAAACAGAACAGGGTCTCAAATTTAGAAAACCAACTTATGCTTGCTTAATGGGAAAGGTGAGTTGGGGTGCTGCATAAAACCAGAGATTGAAATGAGCACAGATAAAGTTGCTTAAGCCAAATATGGAATAGAAAAGAGCTACTCCTTGCTCAACGAAATGGACTCAACACCGCATATTAAACGCCTAAGAATGTACCTGACTAGTAAGTATCTTAAAACCTATGGATTGCTATGTCTCCGAAAGAGAATCAAGCATGAGTACAGGGGCATAAACACAGCAGTGATAGGATTGGAGAGGTTCGGTGAGCAAATGAAGACCCTTTGAAGTCATATTGCATGGTACCCATTCCATGGGTCTCAAGTACCCAGGTTTAAGGTATTCTTCCTTCAGCTAAAACATGCATGTGGAACATAGAGTATGATCAACCATGTGATCAGGAGACGTGTTCAAATATGTCTCAGTTTTCGTACCCTGGTACTCGGGTGCAACATTCCAGACGCTTTACTAACACTCTCCCGACTTGTGGAGTCAATCCCTTTAACCTCCTGTTTGGCCCAGTTTGCAATTTCTGCGGAAGATGAACAGGAATAGCGAGAACCAATGAGAGACTAGCTAGAGGTGTCTGGACGGGCAAATTTAACTCTCATTCCCACCAGGAAGAGGAATTAACCAAAGGTTCAGCGTGCCGTGCCACAACCAGATTAGGGCCTGAAGCCATCCTGCGGTGTTGCGGCCAGGTCACAAGAAAGCGAGTTGAAGAAAGGAGCTCAGGGGCACTGTAATTCACAAACCTGCAGAGTTATAAATGACAGCTATCGTCCAAAAATATACTGAAGTAAGGCTGCCAAGAGGACTTGAAAGCGGGGCAGAATTGCAGGAAACCGATTTCAGGAGGTAGACTGGAATTGCATTGAAAGCATAGGAAAAGAGGCAGAACGTCCACAATGATGCACTTGGACAAAAAGGGCGTAGGCGTTTTTTCCTGAACATATTCAGGAAAAAACGCATACGCCCTTTTTGGCCAACCAAGCAAGCTTGCAAAGGAAATCTGCACTACAATGAAGTCTCACTTCCCCCCGGTCAAAAGGGCCATCTGAAAAAAGTGTAAAATCCAGAAAGGCAGGACAGGCCATGGAGAACTGGGAGCCTTGTTATGCTGATGGGCGGGATGTAAATTGCCAACAGACACTCGGGAGAAGTGTATGGTGTTTCCTGAAACATCTAAAAAACAAAGCAACAGAGCCTAGGGCACTTCCACTTATGGTCCTATAGCTTAGGGAAATTAAAATCAAAAAGACACAGCCACCCCAAAGTTTGGGACGCCTCTGTTTACAAGAACCTCGTTTACAGTACAAGTTCAACATTGCAGAAAGTGAAAAATGGATAAAGAAGTTGTGGTATTTACTTACAAAGCAATATCACTCAGCAATGAAATCTATGTCATCAGGCCCTTAGCAGCACAATGAGTGGATTCAGGTATGATGATTCTAACTGAAATAAGTCACACAGAAAAAGAAACATCATAAGATATCAGTAATACACGGAATGTAAACTTGGCTACACAGGAACTGAATTACAGAACAGAACAGGGTCTCAAATTTAGAAAACCAACTTATGCTTGCTTAAGGGGAAAGGTGAGTTGGGGTGCTGCATAAAACCAGAGATTGAAATGAGCACAGATAAAGTTCCTTAAGCCAAATATGGAATAGACAAGAGCTACTCCTTGCTCAACGAAATGGACTCAACACCCCATATTAAACGCCTAAGAATGTACCTGACTAGTAAGTATCTTAAAACCTATGGATTGCTATATCTCCAAAAGAGAATCAAGCGTGTGTCCAGGGGCATAAATGCAGCAATGATAGGATTGGAGAGGTTCAGTGAGCAAACGAAGACCCTTTGAAGTCATATTGCATGGTACCCATTCCACGGGTCTCAACTCTCCAGGTTTCAGGGATTCTTCCTTCAGCTAAAACATGCATGTGGAACCCAGAGGATTATCCACCGTGTGATCGGGAGAAGTGTTCAAATATGTCTCAGATTTCGTCCCCTGGTACTCGGGTGCAACATTCCAGACGCTTTACTAACACTCTCCCGACTTGGAGAGTCAGTCCCTTTAACCTCCTGTTTGGCCCAGTTTGCAATTTCTGCGGAAGATGAACAGGAATAGGGAGAACCAATGAGAGACTAGCTGGAGGTGTCTGGACGGGCAAATTTAACTCTCATTTCCCACCAGGAAGAGGAATTAACCAAAGGCTCAGCATGTCGTGTCGGAACCAGATTAGGGCCTGAAGCAATCCTGCGGTGTTGCGGCCAGCTCACAAGAAAGCTAGTAGAAGAAAGGAGCTCAGGGGCACTGTAATTCACAAACCTGCAGACTTATAAATGACAGCTATCGTCCAAAAATATACTGAAGTAAGGTTGCCAAGAGGACTTGAAAGCGGGGCAGAATTGCAGGAAACCGATTTCAGGAGGTAGACTGGAATTGCATTGAAAGCATAGGAAAAGAGGGAGAACGTCCACAATGATGCACTTGGCCAAAAAGGGCGTATGCGTTTTTTCCTGAATCAGGAAAAAACGCATACGCACTTTTTGGCCAACCAAGCAAGCTTGCAAAGGAAATCTGCACTACAATGAAGTCTCACTTCCCCCCGGTCAAAAGGGCCATCTGAGAAAAGTGTAAAATCCAGAAAGGCAGGACAGGCCATGGAGAACTGGGAGCCTTGTTATGCTGATGGGCGGGATGTAAATTGCCAACAGCCACTCGGGAGAAGTGTATGGTGTTTCCTGAAACATCTAAAAAACAAAGCAACAGAGCCTAGGGCACTTCCACTTATGGTCCTATAGCTTAGGGAAATTTAAATCAAAAAGACACAGCCACCCCACAGTTTGGGACAGCTCTGTTTACAAGAACCTCGTTTACGGTACAAGTTCAATATCGCAGAAAGTGAAAAATGGATAAAGAAGTTGTGGTACTTATGTACAATGCAAAATCACTCAGCCATGAAATCTATGTCATCAGGCCCATAGCAGCATAATGAGTGGATTCAGGTATGATGATTCTAACTGAAATATGTCACACAGAAAAAGAAACATCATAAGATATCACTAATACACGGAATGTGAACTTGGCTACACATGAACTGAATTACAAAACAGAACAGGGTCTCAAGTTTAGAAAACCAACTTATGCTTCCTTAAGGGGGAAAGTGAGTTGGGGTGCTGCATAAAACCAGAGTTTGAAATTAGCACAGATACCATTCAATAAGCCAAATATGTAATAGACAAGACCTACCCCTTGCTCAACAAAATGGACTCAACAATGAGGTATCACCTCACACCTGATAGAATGGGCATCATGAGAAAATCTACAAACAAAAATGCTGGAAAGGGTGTGGAGAAAAGGAACCCTCTTCCACTATTGTTGGGAATATAAATTGATACAGTCACTACGGAGAACAATATGGAGTTTCTTAAGAAACTAACAATAGAATTACCATATGATACAGCAATCCCAGTACTGGACATATACCCAGACAAAACCATAAATCAAAACGAGACATTCACCGCAATGTTCATTGCATCACTATTTACAATATCGAGGTAATGGAAGCAACCTAAATGCCCACAGACAGACGAATGCATAAAGCTGTGGTACATATATAAAATGGAATATTACTAAGCCATGAAAAGGAATGAAATTGGGTCATTTGTAGAGACGTCGATGGATCTAGAGACTGTCATACAGAGTGAAGTAAGTCAGAAAGAGAAAAACAAATCTTGTATATTCATGCATATATGTGGAACCTAGAAAAACTGTACAGATTAACCATTTTGCAAGGCATAAATAGAGCAACAGATGTAGACAACAAATGTATGGACAACAAGGGGGGAAAGCTGTTGGGGGGGTGGTGGTGGGAGGAGTTGAGAGACTGGGATTGGCATGTATACATTTATATGTATAAAATAGATAACCAATAAGAACCTGCTGTATAAAAATATAAAATAAAATTCAAAATTAAAAAGAAATAAAATTTAAAAAATAAAACAGAAAAAACAATTATTCCCTTCACATACATGTATTTGTATGAATAAATTATTTCCATGCTTATATCTGTAAATACAAAAAAGAGGAATAAAATCTACCTTGAACCAAAAACGAAAAAGAGAAAAAAAACACAGAACCCACCAGTTCCACAGAGGAAAACCGTATCAGGGCACTTGCTCCAGTTGTAAACAATTCTGAAGTTGGCCAGTGGTGGGGAATCGTCTCCCATTCAGCCAGCAGCCCCCACGCAACAAGCGTCCTCATTGCAAAGCTGGGGCACCGTGCCGAGGCATCTGTGAGTAAACGTGAGCTGAGCCCCAGGCCAGTTGCTGCTGAACTATTCCCACCCGTCCCAGGTAAAACACCTGAATATATACAAGGACTTGAAAGCCTAGAGGAAGGGCCATAGAGCCACACGAGTGACAGCATGCCGGCCGACTTGGTGCCTGCAGGCCAGCCAGGATGGTCCTGGCCCTGGGTGCTCTTCTGGAAGATTTCCATTTCCCTGACTGAGATACCCGTCCTGTCCCTGCCCCCACTGCTTTTTTCCTTCCTCACCTCTGCCCAGGGAGAAATTCCAGCAGCAGGTATGGGTGACACATCCTCTTCTTTAGCAGGTGGCAGCCTGGCAACTGCTGCAGAAAGTCCAGCAGAGCCCCACTCACACTGGGCCACCCACAAAGCCGTGGCCTCTCACTCCCTCCCACCAGCCCAGCCCCGAGACTGCTGACAGGGCAGAGAAAATGGCGTCAGGCACGGCTGCAGGGGCTCTTGCTGCCTGGAGTGGTATTTATATTGATCTCAACCCAGGCACACCTGGGGAGGGCTGGCCCGCACGGTAAGGCTGCCCAGGTCAGCCAATCATCACCCCTCAGGGGCTCACAGTTGCAGAAAATGGAACTTGCTGAACCGGCCAGGTCCAAGGAACAGGTGTGGGCTCCTGAGAGTCAGGATAGACAAGGGGCTGCAGCTTTGGCTTGTTTTCTAATCATTTTATCTGGCCCATGAGTGGGAGACAACTTCAAGAAAACCCTCTCCTTATGAGAGGAACCCAGGAGTCAGGGAGAGGAGGGGTGGGTGGTGGTTGGAGACAGAGGCCTGGTGCCCCGGGTGCAGTGGAAGTCTCTGGAAGACCAGGTGGAGGGAGGCCGCACAGAGTGACGCCCAGGGTCACAGACCTGTCGCAGCTGCTGTTTGTTAGTTCAAGTCCTGCTCTGAGGTGCTCTGTGCCAGCTCTGAGCGACAGGTGAGCTGGGGGTGCTCTGCAATGAGGGCTATGTGCACGGTTCCTGTGTGCCCAGCCCTGCCATGGTACCTGCAAGGGTAGCTCTGTATCCTGGGAAGGGCCTGACCACGAGAGCCCCGTGGGCTGGGGTGGGGGTGGGGTACCTGCCCAGGTGAGCTCCATATTCTGGGATTGGTCTGACCACGAGAGCCCCATGGGCTGCTGGGGACCTGGTAAAGGATGTCAGGACAGTCAGTGAAGCCACCGAGGATATACCTCCAGTTGCTCCTAATTCCTACACCCTGCTGGTCATTCTACCAACCACCAGGACATGGTATTCTGTATTAGTCTTCAATGATGCCTTCTTTTGTATTCCATTAGTCCCAGAGTCACAAGAAATTTTGGCTTGTGAGTGGCAGGACTCAACATACAACTAAAACAATACTTCCGGGCCGTCTTGCCCCAAGGGTGCAAAAATTCCCACACCATCTTTGGGGAAAGCTTAGCTAAAGACCTAAAAGTTCTACCTCTGGAAAAGGAAACCCTCCTTCAGTACGCAGACGACATTCTGATCGCCAGCCCTACTAAGGAGGCCTCTGAACTACCAAGCCAATAAAGGATAGAAGTTGTCCAAGAAAAAGCTCAAATATCACAGACTGCAGTGACCTGCCTGGGCTTCATTCTCACAGAAGGTCGGAGAAGCCCATCCCAGGAAAGGGAAGAAACCATTTGCAGCCTTACCCCTTTCTAAAACTAGAAGACAGCTTAGGGGTTCCTGGGGAGGCCAGGGTTTGCTGCTTCTGGATCCCTAACTACAGTCTACTAGCTGGGCCTCTATATGAAACACTGAAAGGAAAAGATGATGATCCTTTTGAATAGAATCCAGAAGTGGCCTTTCAAGAATGGAAAGAGCAGTCAATTCAGACCCTTGCCCTGGAACTCCCTAATTTAGCTAAACCCTTTGACCTTTACATTCCCGGTGAAAGGTGAATCGCCATTGGAGAATTAGTGCAAAAACTGGGACCACTTGAAATGGAACAATGCAAGAATGCCATCCAGGTAGGATAAACTACGGTCACCAAGGGGCTTGGCCCACTGCCGCATCTGGCCAAGATACTGGCGGTATCTAAAAACCTGGAAATCAGCAGCCCAAAAGGCCACCTCCTTCCTAAGGGAAAAGGACCCCACGTGGTGATCCTAACCACCAACGATGCCCTGAAGTTGCAGGGTTCGCTCCGTGGGCACACCAACCTCGAGTGAGGAGGCCCTCCAACTCCAACATCCAGAGAGATAACCGGGGGCAACAGGGCACCATGACGACTCGTGTGAACATCACTTGACCTGGAGTTTCTCTCATAAAACAATAAGAGTGTGTCCCAAAAGAGTAGACTACTGCTTGCAGGACTTACTGCACCCAGAGGGGAGCTAATAATCTTGGCGGGGGAACCGTATATCACACTGTCACCATAGAAAAGCCTACAGACACCGTGATGATGGTGGCCAATAAGACCGGCTGGACTCCTGTTTACTTCAAAAGGCTGTTGACTCAGTGGTCATCATGGTCCTTGATCACCACTGACCCTGGACTGTCTGGGAGTTGAGCGGGCAGGGCTCTGACACCTGGTGCTGTTTGTACGTTAATTCAGGGGCCTAATTGAAGAAAGCGCAGACTACTGGTCAGAGCATCTAGGCTGGCAGAAACGGTCAGCCTAAGGTGGCCGAATAAATGTGGGGCGGGGTGAAACCGGCCCCCACAGCGTCTCTGCACATCTCTTTCCTGGACCCTTAAAGGTCATTAGAATCTATAACACTTCCAATGCTGGTGCTCAGGTGGACGAGCAGGGAGGCAGGGGGCCTGGGGACAATCAACGTCACCTGGAGGCTGCTGGGGAGAAGCTCTGACCCTCGCCCCCGGGTATTAGGGCTCCCAACTCAGCACTCAGCAGTTACAGAAGAAGTGTCTGCACCCTCAGCACTCCAAGAATGAGGAACGGGACAAAAGGCAGAGGAGGGGTTTGTCCCCAGCAAAGCCCATTAAAAATCCCTGGGAGATAAAAATAGAATCTGGGCAATAAAGTCAAGTCTAACCTTTTTTATCCTTTGTGCTTTGTCTAATTTCACGTGCTCCTAGGGTCCCGCATGCAGAGGTTCCACACCCGGCACTTCAGACCAGATTTCCTAGTGCAGAATGGCTGGGTCGACACCTCAGCTCCTGGGGCCCAGTGCAGACTCCGCGATATAGAGCCTGAGCTGCAGCCAACCTGGCCCTCGAGAGCTCCGCCCCCTCCCTCCCACTGACTCTGACAGGATCTCTACACAGCAGCCCAGCCCACAGCCCACGGGGTAGTGCATGCTCTCACCTCTCCATTCTCTGATCAAAATATAAAGTTTCCTTTGCTTGTGAACCAAACTCAGTCTCGATCTGTTGGCCCCAATGACACTGGGCAGGGGGACACTTGTTGGGGTCCACTCTGGAGGATCAGTAACAGAAATTGAGACTATTGTAACCTCAATGAACAGATGTGTGAGCCAAACTGTAGTTAACATAGAACAGTGTATAAGGCTCGGGTAAAATAAGATGTTTCTAACACTTCCATTTGATATTTCCATCACTTTATTATAAGCAAGTTCAGTGAAAAGGTTTGTCTTATTTGTCAGGTCAATATTAGAGAAACGAAGTGATTTCTTTCCAAGGATGTACATCTAATAATCTTGGTTAAAGCTTCAATCTTGTTTTAAATGCTTTTCCATTGAAAATGATACCTCTCTTTCAGCTCCCCCATTTCTGAGAAGTATAAAATCTTATAATTTATTATTACCAAAGGGGAAAGGTGGGAGGAGGGATAAATTAACAGTTTGGGATTAACACATACACACTGCTATGTATAAAATAGATCATCAACAAGGAACTACTGTATAGCACAGGGAACTACACTCAACATTTTGCAATAACCTATAAGGGGAAATAATCTGAAAAAGAATAGATATTTTTATTGACATCATCTATCAATGACAGTTAAAGTGTAACCTAAGGGAAGCTGGTGGTGAGTGCTTCTGACCCTGAAGACTTCAATCATCTAAAGTTTGGACTCTGCCTACTTCCCAAGGCCCTTAATGAACATATGTGTAGCCGTAGCTTAAAAAATTCCCCAGTTTGGGTTTCGGGGAGACACTGATTTTGAAAAAGCCCTGGTGTTCTCCTTACATGAATGGGACTCTTCCTACTGCTAAAACATGTCTGTCACACCCAGAGGATGGTATACCGTCTGATCGGGAAGAGTTTGGAAAAGGCATCTCATCTCCTCATCTCCTGGTGCTCGGGTTCACCCCTCCAGCGTCTTTACTAACAGTCTCCCCACTTGGAGATGTCAGCACTGTCAACATCCTGTTGCGTACAGTTTGGAATTTGTCCAGAGGATGAAGCGGAAGGATGAGGAACAATGAGAGACAAGTCCTAGGTGTTCAGACAGGCACATGTCACTCTAATTTCCAATCAGGAAGACGAATTGACCAAAGGCTAGGGTTGCCCATGGAAACAGTATAGGGCTTGAGGAAATCCCGCTGCTTTGTGGCCAGTTCCCATAAACACAAGTTGAACAATGGAACTCAGGGGCAGTAAAATTCACAAAACTGCAGAGTTGAAAATATCCATCACTGAAAAATGTCTTGAGGAAAGTCAGAGAAAAGGACTTGTAAGCAAGGGAGAATGGCAGGAAAGGGATTTGAGGAGGTAGAAAGGACTCGCCATTAAGCACAAGAAAAGGAGCTGAACATTGCCAACATTGCAGTTGGCCAAAAAGGGTGTATGCGTTTTTTTCTGTATATATTCAAGAAAAGGGCATACACTTTTTTAGCCAACCAAACAGGTGGGCACTGGAAGTCAATACTACAAAAGATATCACTTCGCATCAGTCAGAAGAGCCATCCTCATAAAGCGTAAACAACAGAAATGCAGGACAGGGCAAGGAGAAGAGGGAGCCCTGTGAGACTTATAGTGGAAATGTATATTGCCAACGGCCATTCTGGAGAAGTGTATTGTGTTTACTAAAGCATCTAAAAAATGAGCTACAGAGCATAGGGCACTTGCACTCATGGGCGTATATCTTGAGAAAAACAAAAATCGAGAGGACACAGGCACCCCAATGTTTACCCCCTCTCTGTTTAAAAGATCCTCAACTAGGATATAACTTAAATGTCTCTGGAGGGAAAAAATGGGTAGAGATGTGGTACTTAGGTAGAGTGGAATATTATTCAGCCTGGAAATCAATGAAATATGGCCAGTTGTAACAACTCCGGAGGAGTTACGTATGATCTTTCTAAGTGACAGAATTCAAAAAGAAAAAGACACATATCATAAGATATCACTTAAAGGTGGAATCCAAAATGGCTACACATGAAATAAATTACAAAACAAAAACATAGTCAAATATGTAGAAAACACGCATAAGGCTGCTAAACGGGAAAGGTGGGGAGGGGTGAGGCATCACCCAGGAGGTTGAAATTAGCAAAGATACCATTCCAAATACCAAACTGATAATCAACAAGGCCTACACGGTAGCTAAAAGAACTGCACTCAGCACACTCAAGTCACCGGAAAAGAATATATACGACTGGTAAGAATCTGAAAAAGAATTTACTGATGTCTCTCTGTACGTGAATCAAGTGGATGTACAGCAGCAAGAAACAGAGCTTTGAAAATCAGCTGTAACCAATATAGTAATAAATTGAAAAAAATAAACGACAGAGAGACAGAGAAAACCTCTTACAACTTTTCCTCAGGGCCGGTGATGCAACATGGATTGAACACATCTAGACCCACAGCAGGATGAGACATAAGGCTGGAAACTGTTTGCGCTAAGAGAAATGTGAGGTTGGGTGAGGAAATGCACACCCTTTAAAGTAATACTACCTGGTACCCATTCAATGGGTCCCAAATATGCAGGTTCAAGGGATCTTCCTACAGCTAAAACATGCATGGAAAACCCAGAGGACTGTACACCATGTGATCGGGAGATGTGTCTAAAATGCAGCTCATTTATCCTCTCCTGGTGCTCCTGTTCACCATTCCAGCCACGTTACTTAGAATCTCCCCACTTGGAGAATCAGCACATTTCAACTTCTGTTTCACACATTTTGCAAATTGTGAGGAGGATGAACGGGGAACCAATGAGAGAATAGTTGTAGGGGTTTGGACGGGCACATATCACTCTAATTTCCCATTAAGAATAAGAATTGAAAAAAGGCTCAGCCCGCCTCGCCCGAGCCAAAATAGGGCCTGAAGCAATCCTGCGGGTTTGAGGCCAGCTCACAAAAGAGCAACTTAAAAAATGGAGCTCAGGGTCACTGCAATTCACAAACCTGCAGAGTTATAAATGAAAACTAACGTCCAAAAATATGTTGAGGTAAGGCAAAGAAGAGGATCTGAATGCAAGACAGAATTGCAAGAAACAGATTTCAAGAGATAGATTGGACTCGTCTTTAAAGCACATGAAAAGCGGCAGAATTTCGACAATGATGCAGTTGGCCCAAAAGGGCGTATGCGTTTTTTCCTGATTATATCCAGGAAAAAACGCATACGCACTTTATGGGCAACGAAGCAAGCAAGCAATGCAAATGTGCACAACAAAGAAGTCTCATTTCCCACTGGTCAAAAGGGCCATCCTAAAAAATTGTAAAAACCAGAAATGCAGGACAGGCCATGGAGAACAGGGAGCCTTTATACGCTGATGGGCAGTGTGTGAACTGCCGAGAGCCACTCTGGAGAAGTGTATGGTGGTTCCTAAATCATCTAAAAAACAGAGCTACAGAGCATAGGACACTTCCAATCATGGGAGTATATCTAGGGAAATCTAAAAATTAACAAGACACAAGCACACCACAGTTTAGGGCTACTCTGTTTACAAGAACCTCAACTTCAGTATACCTTAAATATCCCAGGAAAGAGAACAATGGATAAAGAAGATGTGGTACTTATGTACAATGGAATATCTCTTCACCATGAAATCAATGTAATAAGGCTAGTAGAAGGATAAAGAGTGGATTTAGGTCCGATAATACTACTTGAAATAAGTCAAACAGAAAAAGAAACATATCATAAGATATCACTTATAGAGGGAGGGTAAATATGGCTGCACAAGAAATGAATTACAGAACAGAACAGTGTCTCACATTTAGAAAACACACTTATTTCAGCTTAAGGGGAAAGGAGAGGTGGGGTGATGCATAAAACCAGAGTTTGAAATTAGCACAGATACCGTTCAATAAACCAAATAGATATTAGACAAGATCTACACCTTGCTCAATGAACTGGCCTCAACACACCCTATACACCGCAGAGAAATATATCTGAGTAATAAGAATCTTAAAACCCATGTATTGATATATCTCCATAAGGGAATCAAGTGTGTGCAGAGTGGCACAAACACAGCAGTGAAAATGAGCTAAACCCCATTATAGAAATAAATTTTAAAAACAAAACGCAGAAACAATGAAAGAGAGAAAAATTCTTACAAAATTCGCTCAGGGGCTGTGATGCAACCTGGATTGACCACATATAAACCCACAGCTGGATAAGACATAAGGCTGGACACTTGGGGCTGAGAGGATTGATGAGCTTTGGTGAGCAACTGCCAAAAGTTTAATGCAATACTTCATGCTACTCATTCCAAGGGTCCCAACACTCCAGGTTGAAGGGAATCTTCCTACAGCTAAACCATGCTTGGGAAACCCAGCGACTGGTATACCATATGATCGGGAAAGGTTTCTAAAACGCACCTCATTTTTCCTCTCCTGGGGCTCCGGATCGACATTCCAGCCGCTTTACCAAAAATATCCCCACATGGAGAGTCAATGCCTTTAAGTTCTGGTATCGCACAGTCTGCAGTTAGTGCGGAGGATGAATGGGAATAGGGGGAACCAGTGAGAAACTAGCTGTAGCGGTTTCAATGGGCACATGTCACTCTAAATTCACATCAGTAAGAAGAATAAACCAAAGGCACAGCAAGGTGCCCCAGAAGAAGAATAGGGCCTGAAGGAATCCTGTGGTTATGAGGCAAGATCACAAAAATAAGAGCTGAAAAATGGAGCTAAGGGCCACTGCAATTCAAAAACCTGCAGAGTTATAAAGGCCAACTATTTTCAAAAAATATATTGAGGTAAGGCTATGAAGAGGCATTGAAAGCAAGGCAGAATTGCAGGAAAACGATTTCAGGAGGTAGACTGGAATTGCATTTAAAGCATAGGAAAAGAGGCAGAACGTCCACAATGATGCACTTGGCCAAAAAGGGCGTATGCCTTTTTTCCTGAATTTATTCAGGAAAAAAGGCATACGCCCTTTTTGGCCAACCAAGCAAGCTTGCAAAGGAAATCTGCACTACAATGAAGTCTCACTTCCCCCTGGTCAAAAGGGCCATCTGAAAAAAGTGTAAAATCCAGAAAGGCAGGACAGGCCATGGAGAACTGGGAGCCTTGTTATGCTGATGGGCGGGATGTGTATGGTGTTTCCTGAAACATCTAAAAAACAAAGCAACAGAGCCTAGGGCACTTCCACTTATGGTCCTATAGCTTAGGGAAATTAAAATCAAAAAGACACAGCCACCCCAAAATTTGGGACGCCGCTGTTTACAAGAACCTCGTTAACCGTACAAGTTCAATATCAAAGAAAGTGAAAAATGGATAAAGAACTGGTGGTACTTACGTACAATGCAGTATCACTCAGTAATGAAATCTATGTCATCAGGCCCATAGCAGCATAATGAGTGGATTCAGGTACGATGATTCTAACTGAAATAAGACACACAGAAAAAGAAACATCATAAGATATCACTAATACACGGAATGTAAACTTGGCTACACAGGAACTGAATTACAGAACAGAACAGGGTCTCAAATTTAGAAAACCAACTTATGCTTGCTTAAGGGGAAAGGTGAGTTGGGGTGCTGCATAAAACCAGAGATTGAAATGAACACAGATAAAGTTCCTTAAGCCAAATATGGAATAGACAAGAGCTACTCCTTGCTCAACGAAATGGACTCAACACCCCATATTAAACGCCTAAGAATGTACCTGACTAGTAAGTATCTTAAAACCTATGGATTGCTATGTCTCCGAAAGAGAATCAAGCATGTGTACAGGGGCATAAATGCAGCAGTGATAGGATTGGAGAGGTTCAGTGAGCAAATGAAGACCCTTTGAAGTCATATTGCATGGTACCAATTCCACGGGTCTCAACTCTCCAGGTTTAAGGTATTCTTCCTTCAGCTAAAACATGCATGTGGAACCCAGAGTATGATCAACCGTGTGAACGGGAAACATGTTCAAATATGTCTCAGTTTTCCTCCCCTGGTACTCGGGTGCAACATTCCAGACGCTTTACTAACACTCTCCCCACTTGGAGAGTCAGCGCCTTTAACCTCCTGTTTGGCCCAGTTTGCAATTTCTGCGGAAGATGAACAGGAATAGCGAGAACCAATGAGAGACTAGCTGGAGGTGTCTGGACGGGCAAATTTAACTCTCATTTCCCAACAGGAAGAGGAATTAACCAAAGGCTCAGCATGCCGTGCCGGAACCAGATTAGGGCCTGAAGCCATCCTGCGGTGTTGCGGCCAGCTCACAAGAAAGCGAGTTGAAGAAAGGAGCTCAGGGGCACTGTAATTCACAAACCTGCAGAGTTATAAATAACAGCTATCGTCCAAAAATATACTGAAGTAAGGCTGCCAAGAGGACTTGAAAACGGGGCAGAATTGCAGGAAACCGATTTCAGGAGGCAGACTGGAATTGCATTGAAAGCATAGGAAAAGAGGCAGAACGTCCACAATGATGCACTTGGCCAAAAAGGGCGTATGCGTTTTTTCCTGAATATATTCAGGAAAAAACGCATACGCCCTTTTTGGCCAACCAAGCAAGCTTGCAAAGGAAATCTGCACTACAATGAAGTCTCACTTCCCCCCTGTCAAAAGGGCCATCTGAAAAAAGTGTAAAATCCAGAAAGGCAGGACAGGCCATGGAGAACTGGGAGCCTTGTTATGCTGATGGGCGGGATGTAAATTGCCAACAGACACTCGGGAGAAGTGTATGGTGTTTCCTGAAACATCTAAAAAACAAAGCAACAGAGCCTAGGGCACTTCCACTTATGGTCCTATAGCTTAGGGAAATTAAAATCAAAAAGACACAGCCACCCCAAACATTGGGACGCCTCTGTTTACAAGAACCTCGTTTACAGTACAAGTTCAACATCGCAGAAAGTGAAAAATGGATAAAGAAGTTGTGGTATTTACTTACAAAGCAATATCACTCAGCAATGAAATCTATGTCATCAGGCCCTTAGCAGCACAATGAGTGGATTCAGGTATGATGATTCTAACTGAAATAAGTCACACAGAAAAAGAAACATCATAAGATATCACTAATACACAGAATGTAAACTTGGCTACACAGGAACTGAATTACAAAACAGAACAGGGTCTCAAATTTAGAAAACCAACTTATGCTTGCTTAAGGGGAAAGGTGAGTTGGGGTGCTGCATAAAACCAGAGATTGAAATGAACACAGATAAAGTTCCTTAAGCCAAATATGGAATAGACAAGAGCTACTCCTTGCTCAACGAAATGGACTCAACACCCCATATTAAACGCCTAAGAATGTACCTGACTAGTAAGTATCTTAAAACCTATGGATTGCTATGTCTCCGAAAGAGAATCAAGCATGTGTACAGGGGCATAAATGCAGCAGTGATAGGATTGGAGAGGTTCAGTGAGCAAATGAAGACCCTTTGAAGTCATATTGCATGGTACCCATTCCACGGGTCTCAACTCTCCAGGTTTAAGGTATTCTTCCTTCAGCTAAAACATGCATGTGGAACCCAGAGTATGATCAACCGTGTGAACGGGAAACATGTTCAAATATGTCTCAGTTTTCCTCCCCTGGTACTCGGGTGCAACATTCCAGACGCTTTACTAACACTCTCCCCACTTGGAGAGTCAGCGCCTTTAACCTCCTGTTTGGCCCAGTTTGCAATTTCTGCGGAAGATGAACAGGAATAGCGAGAACCAATGAGAGACTAGCTGGAGGTGTCTGGACGGGCAAATTTAACTCTCATTTCCCAACAGGAAGAGGAATTAACCAAAGGCTCAGCATGCCGTGCCGGAACCAGATTAGGGCCTGAAGCCATCCTGCGGTGTTGCGGCCAGCTCACAAGAAAGCGAGTTGAAGAAAGGAGCTCAGGGGCACTGTAATTCACAAACCTGCAGAGTTATAAATAACAGCTATCGTCCAAAAATATACTGAAGTAAGGCTGCCAAGAGGACTTGAAAACGGGGCAGAATTGCAGGAAACCGATTTCAGGAGGCAGACTGGAATTGCATTGAAAGCATAGGAAAAGAGGCAGAACGTCCACAATGATGCACTTGGCCAAAAAGGGCGTATGCGTTTTTTCCTGAATATATTCAGGAAAAAACGCATACGCCCTTTTTGGCCAACCAAGCAAGCTTGCAAAGGAAATCTGCACTACAATGAAGTCTCACTTCCCCCCTGTCAAAAGGGCCATCTGAAAAAAGTGTAAAATCCAGAAAGGCAGGACAGGCCATGGAGAACTGGGAGCCTTGTTATGCTGATGGGCGGGATGTAAATTGCCAACAGACACTCGGGAGAAGTGTATGGTGTTTCCTGAAACATCTAAAAAACAAAGCAACAGAGCCTAGGGCACTTCCACTTATGGTCCTATAGCTTAGGGAAATTAAAATCAAAAAGACACAGCCACCCCAAACATTGGGACGCCTCTGTTTACAAGAACCTCGTTTACAGTACAAGTTCAACATCGCAGAAAGTGAAAAATGGATAAAGAAGTTGTGGTATTTACTTACAAAGCAATATCACTCAGCAATGAAATCTATGTCATCAGGCCCTTAGCAGCACAATGAGTGGATTCAGGTATGATGATTCTAACTGAAATAAGTCACACAGAAAAAGAAACATCATAAGATATCACTAATACACAGAATGTAAACTTGGCTACACAGGAACTGAATTACAAAACAGAACAGGGTCTCAAATTTAGAAAACCAACTTATGCTTGCTTAATGGGAAAGGTGAGTTGGGGTGCTGCATAAAACCAGAGATTGAAATGAGCACAGATAAAGTTGCTTAAGCCAAATATGGAATAGAAAAGAGCTACTCCTTGCTCAACGAAATGGACTCAACACCGCATATTAAACGCCTAAGAATGTACCTGACTAGTAAGTATCTTAAAACCTATGGATTGCTATGTCTCCGAAAGAGAATCAAGCATGAGTACAGGGGCATAAACACAGCAGTGATAGGATTGGAGAGGTTCGGTGAGCAAATGAAGACCCTTTGAAGTCATATTGCATGGTACCCATTCCATGGGTCTCAAGTACCCAGGTTTAAGGTATTCTTCCTTCAGCTAAAACATGCATGTGGAACATAGAGTATGATCAACCATGTGATCAGGAGACGTGTTCAAATATGTCTCAGTTTTCGTACCCTGGTACTCGGGTTCAACATTCCAGACGCTTTACTAAAACTCTCCCGACTTGGAGAGTCAGCGCCTTTAACCTCCTGTTTGGCCCAGTTTGCAATTTCTGCGGAAGATGAACAGGAATAGGGAGAACCAATGAGAGACGAGCTGGAGGTGTCTGGACGGGCAAATTTAACTCTCATTTCCCACCAGGAAGAGGAATTAACCAAAGGTTCAGCGTGCCGTGCCGGACCAAGATTAGGGCTTGAAGACATCCTGTGGTGTTGCGGCCAGCTCACAAGAAAGCGAGTTGAAGAAAGGAGCTCAGGGGCACTGTAATTCACAAACCTGCAGAGTTATAAATGACAGCTATCGTCCAAAATTATACTGAAGTAAGGCTGCCAAGAGGACTTGAAAGCGGGGCAGAATTGCAGGAAACCGATTTCAGGAGGTAGACTGGAATTGCATTGAAAGCATAGGAAAAGAGGCAGAACGTCCACAATGATGCACTTGGCCAAAAAGGGCGTATGCGTTTTTTCCTGAATATATTCAGGAAAAAACGCATACGCCCTTTTTGGCCAACCAAGCAAGTTTGCAAAGGAAATCTGCACTACAATGAAGACTCACTTCCCCCTGGTCAAATGGGCCATCTGTAAAAAGTGTAAAATCCAGAAAGGCAGGACAGGCCATGGAGAACTTGGAGCCTTGTTATGCTGATGGGCGGGATGTAAATTGCCAACAGACACTCGGGAGAAGTGTATGGTGTTTCCTGAAACATCTAAAAAACAAAGCAACAGAGTCTAGGGCACTTCCACTTATGGTCCTATAGCTTAGGGAAATTAAAATCAAAAAGACACAGCCACCCCAAAGTTTGGGACGCCTCTGTTTACAAGAACCTCGTTTACAGTACAAGTTCAACATTGCAGAAAGTGAAAAATGGATAAAGAAGTTGTGGTATTTACTTACAAAGCAATATCACTCAGCAATGAAATCTATGTCATCAGGCCCTTAGCAGCACAATGAGTGGATTCAGGTATGATGATTCTAACTGAAATAAGTCACACAGAAAAAGAAACATCATAAGATATCAGTAATACACGGAATGTAAACTTGGCTACACAGGAACTGAATTACAGAACAGAACAGGGTCTCAAATTTAGAAAACCAACTTATGCTTGCTTAAGGGGAAAGGTGAGTTGGGGTGCTGCATAAAACCAGAGATTGAAATGAGCACAGATAAAGTTCCTTAAGCCAAATATGGAATAGACAAGAGCTACTCCTTGCTCAACGAAATGGACTCAACACCCCATATTAAACGCCTAAGAATGTACCTGACTAGTAAGTATCTTAAAACCTATGGATTGCTATATCTCCAAAAGAGAATCAAGCGTGTGTCCAGGGGCATAAATGCAGCAATGATAGGATTGGAGAGGTTCAGTGAGCAAACGAAGACCCTTTGAAGTCATATTGCATGGTACCCATTCCACGGGTCTCAACTCTCCAGGTTTCAGGGATTCTTCCTTCAGCTAAAACATGCATGTGGAACCCAGAGGATTATCCACCGTGTGATCGGGAGAAGTGTTCAAATATGTCTCAGATTTCGTCCCCTGGTACTCGGGTGCAACATTCCAGACGCTTTACTAACACTCTCCCGACTTGGAGAGTCAGTCCCTTTAACCTCCTGTTTGGCCCAGTTTGCAATTTCTGCGGAAGATGAACAGGAATAGGGAGAACCAATGAGAGACTAGCTGGAGGTGTCTGGACGGGCAAATTTAACTCTCATTTCCCACCAGGAAGAGGAATTAACCAAAGGCTCAGCATGTCGTGTCGGAACCAGATTAGGGCCTGAAGCAATCCTGCGGTGTTGCGGCCAGCTCACAAGAAAGCAAGTAGAAGAAAGGAGCTCAGGGGCACTGTAATTCACAAACCTGCAGACTTATAAATGACAGCTATCGTCCAAAAATATACTGAAGTAAGGTTGCCAAGAGGACTTGAAAGCGGGGCAGAATTGCAGGAAACCGATTTCAGGAGGTAGACTGGAATTGCATTGAAAGCATAGGAAAAGAGGGAGAACGTCCACAATGATGCACTTGGCCAAAAAGGGCGTATGCGTTTTTTCCTGAATCAGGAAAAAACGCATACGCACTTTTTGGCCAACCAAGCAAGCTTGCAAAGGAAATCTGCACTACAATGAAGTCTCACTTCCCCCCGGTCAAAAGGGCCATCTGAGAAAAGTGTAAAATCCAGAAAGGCAGGACAGGCCATGGAGAACTGGGAGCCTTGTTATGCTGATGGGCGGGATGTAAATTGCCAACAGCCACTCGGGAGAAGTGTATGGTGTTTCCTGAAACATCTAAAAAACAAAGCAACAGAGCCTAGGGCACTTCCACTTATGGTCCTATAGCTTAGGGAAATTTAAATCAAAAAGACACAGCCACCCCACAGTTTGGGACAGCTCTGTTTACAAGAACCTCGTTTACGGTACAAGTTCAATATCGCAGAAAGTGAAAAATGGATAAAGAAGTTGTGGTACTTATGTACAATGCAAAATCACTCAGCCATGAAATCTATGTCATCAGGCCCATAGCAGCATAATGAGTGGATTCAGGTATGATGATTCTAACTGAAATATGTCACACAGAAAAAGAAACATCATAAGATATCACTAATACACGGAATGTGAACTTGGCTACACATGAACTGAATTACAAAACAGAACAGGGTCTCAAGTTTAGAAAACCAACTTATGCTTCCTTAAGGGGGAAAGTGAGTTGGGGTGCTGCATAAAACCAGAGTTTGAAATTAGCACAGATACCATTCAATAAGCCAAATATGTAATAGACAAGACCTACCCCTTGCTCAACAAAATGGACTCAACAATGAGGTATCACCTCACACCTGATAGAATGGGCATCATGAGAAAATCTACAAACAAAAATGCTGGAAAGGGTGTGGAGAAAAGGAACCCTCTTCCACTATTGTTGGGAATATAAATTGATACAGTCACTACGGAGAACAATATGGAGTTTCTTAAGAAACTAACAATAGAATTACCATATGATACAGCAATCCCAGTACTGGACATATACCCAGACAAAACCATAAATCAAAACGAGACATTCACCGCAATGTTCATTGCATCACTATTTACAATATCGAGGTAATGGAAGCAACCTAAATGCCCACAGACAGACGAATGCATAAAGCTGTGGTACATATATAAAATGGAATATTACTAAGCCATGAAAAGGAATGAAATTGGGTCATTTGTAGAGACGTCGATGGATCTAGAGACTGTCATACAGAGTGAAGTAAGTCAGAAAGAGAAAAACAAATCTTGTATATTCATGCATATATGTGGAACCTAGAAAAACTGTACAGATTAACCATTTTGCAAGGCATAAATAGAGCAACAGATGTAGACAACAAATGTATGGACAACAAGTGGGGAAAGCTGTTGGGGGGGTGGTGGTGGGAGGAGTTGAGAGACTGGGATTGGCATGTATACATTTATATGTATAAAATAGATAACCAATAAGAACCTGCTGTATAAAAATATAAAATAAAATTCAAAATTAAAAAGAAATAAAATTTAAAAAATAAAACAGAAAAAACAATTATTCCCTTCACATACATGTATTTGTATGAATAAATTATTTCCATGCTTATATCTGTAAATACAAAAAAGAGGAATAAAATCTACCTTGAACCAAAAACGAAAAAGAGAAAAAAAACACAGAACCCACCAGTTCCACAGAGGAAAACCGTATCAGGGCACTTGCTCCAGTTGTAAACAATTCTGAAGTTGGCCAGTGGTGGGGAATCGTCTCCCATTCAGCCAGCAGCCCCCACGCAACAAGCGTCCTCATTGCAAAGCTGGGGCACCGTGCCGAGGCATCTGTGAGTAAACGTGAGCTGAGCCCCAGGCCAGTTGCTGCTGAACTATTCCCACCCGTCCCAGGTAAAACACCTGAATATATACAAGGACTTGAAAGCCTAGAGGAAGGGCCATAGAGCCACACGAGTGACAGCATGCCGGCCGACTTGGTGCCTGCAGGCCAGCCAGGATGGTCCTGGCCCTGGGTGCTCTTCTGGAAGATTTCCATTTCCCTGACTGAGATACCCGTCCTGTCCCTGCCCCCACTGCTTTTTTCCTTCCTCACCTCTGCCCAGGGAGAAATTCCAGCAGCAGGTATGGGTGACACATCCTCTTCTTTAGCAGGTGGCAGCCTGGCAACTGCTGCAGAAAGTCCAGCAGAGCCCCACTCACACTGGGCCACCCACAAAGCCGTGGCCTCTCACTCCCTCCCACCAGCCCAGCCCCGAGACTGCTGACAGGGCAGAGAAAATGGCGTCAGGCACGGCTGCAGGGGCTCTTGCTGCCTGGAGTGGTATTTATATTGATCTCAACCCAGGCACACCTGGGGAGGGCTGGCCCGCACGGTAAGGCTGCCCAGGTCAGCCAATCATCACCCCTCAGGGGCTCACAGTTGCAGAAAATGGAACTTGCTGAACCGGCCAGGTCCAAGGAACAGGTGTGGGCTCCTGAGAGTCAGGATAGACAAGGGGCTGCAGCTTTGGCTTGTTTTCTAATCATTTTATCTGGCCCATGAGTGGGAGACAACTTCAAGAAAACCCTCTCCTTATGAGAGGAACCCAGGAGTCAGGGAGAGGAGGGGTGGGTGGTGGTTGGAGACAGAGGCCTGGTGCCCCGGGTGCAGTGGAAGTCTCTGGAAGACCAGGTGGAGGGAGGCCGCACAGAGTGACGCCCAGGGTCACAGACCTGTCGCAGCTGCTGTTTGTTAGTTCAAGTCCTGCTCTGAGGTGCTCTGTGCCAGCTCTGAGCGACAGGTGAGCTGGGGGTGCTCTGCAATGAGGGCTATGTGCACGGTTCCTGTGTGCCCAGCCCTGCCATGGTACCTGCAAGGGTAGCTCTGTATCCTGGGAAGGGCCTGACCACGAGAGCCCCGTGGGCTGGGGTGGGGGTGGGGTACCTGCCCAGGTGAGCTCCATATTCTGGGATTGGTCTGACCACGAGAGCCCCATGGGCTGCTGGGGACCTGGTAAAGGATGTCAGGACAGTCAGTGAAGCCACCGAGGATATACCTCCAGTTGCTCCTAATTCCTACACCCTGCTGGTCATTCTACCAACCACCAGGACATGGTATTCTGTATTAGTCTTCAATGATGCCTTCTTTTGTATTCCATTAGTCCCAGAGTCACAAGAAATTTTGGCTTGTGAGTGGCAGGACTCAACATACAACTAAAACAATACTTCCGGGCCGTCTTGCCCCAAGGGTGCAAAAATTCCCACACCATCTTTGGGGAAAGCTTAGCTAAAGACCTAAAAGTTCTACCTCTGGAAAAGGAAACCCTCCTTCAGTACGCAGACGACATTCTGATCGCCAGCCCTACTAAGGAGGCCTCTGAACTACCAAGCCAATAAAGGATAGAAGTTGTCCAAGAAAAAGCTCAAATATCACAGACTGCAGTGACCTGCCTGGGCTTCATTCTCACAGAAGGTCGGAGAAGCCCATCCCAGGAAAGGGAAGAAACCATTTGCAGCCTTACCCCTTTCTAAAACTAGAAGACAGCTTAGGGGTTCCTGGGGAGGCCAGGGTTTGCTGCTTCTGGATCCCTAACTACAGTCTACTAGCTGGGCCTCTATATGAAACACTGAAAGGAAAAGATGATGATCCTTTTGAATAGAATCCAGAAGTGGCCTTTCAAGAATGGAAAGAGCAGTCAATTCAGACCCTTGCCCTGGAACTCCCTAATTTAGCTAAACCCTTTGACCTTTACATTCCCGGTGAAAGGTGAATCGCCATTGGAGAATTAGTGCAAAAACTGGGACCACTTGAAATGGAACAATGCAAGAATGCCATCCAGGTAGGATAAACTACGGTCACCAAGGGGCTTGGCCCACTGCCGCATCTGGCCAAGATACTGGCGGTATCTAAAAACCTGGAAATCAGCAGCCCAAAAGGCCACCTCCTTCCTAAGGGAAAAGGACCCCACGTGGTGATCCTAACCACCAACGATGCCCTGAAGTTGCAGGGTTCGCTCCGTGGGCACACCAACCTCGAGTGAGGAGGCCCTCCAACTCCAACATCCAGAGAGATAACCGGGGGCAACAGGGCACCATGACGACTCGTGTGAACATCACTTGACCTGGAGTTTCTCTCATAAAACAATAAGAGTGTGTCCCAAAAGAGTAGACTACTGCTTGCAGGACTTACTGCACCCAGAGGGGAGCTAATAATCTTGGCGGGGGAACCGTATATCACACTGTCACCATAGAAAAGCCTACAGACACCGTGATGATGGTGGCCAATAAGACCGGCTGGACTCCTGTTTACTTCAAAAGGCTGTTGACTCAGTGGTCATCATGGTCCTTGATCACCACTGACCCTGGACTGTCTGGGAGTTGAGCGGGCAGGGCTCTGACACCTGGTGCTGTTTGTACGTTAATTCAGGGGCCTAATTGAAGAAAGCGCAGACTACTGGTCAGAGCATCTAGGCTGGCAGAAACGGTCAGCCTAAGGTGGCCGAACAAATGTGGGGCGGGGTGAAACCGGCCCCCACAGCGTCTCTGCACATCTCTTTCCTGGACCCTTAAAGGTCATTAGAATCTATAACACTTCCAATGCTGGTGCTCAGGTGGACGAGCAGGGAGGCAGGGGGCCTGGGGACAATCAACGTCACCTGGAGGCTGCTGGGGAGAAGCTCTGACCCTCGCCCCCGGGTATTAGGGCTCCCAACTCAGCACTCAGCAGTTACAGAAGAAGTGTCTGCACCCTCAGCACTCCAAGAATGAGGAACGGGACAAAAGGCAGAGGAGGGGTTTGTCCCCAGCAAAGCCCATTAAAAATCCCTGGGAGATAAAAATAGAATCTGGGCAATAAAGTCAAGTCTAACCTTTTTTATCCTTTGTGCTTTGTCTAATTTCACGTGCTCCTAGGGTCCCGCATGCAGAGGTTCCACACCCGGCACTTCAGACCAGATTTCCTAGTGCAGAATGGCTGGGTCGACACCTCAGCTCCTGGGGCCCAGTGCAGACTCCGCGATATAGAGCCTGAGCTGCAGCCAACCTGGCCCTCGAGAGCTCCGCCCCCTCCCTCCCACTGACTCTGACAGGATCTCTACACAGCAGCCCAGCCCACAGCCCACGGGGTAGTGCATGCTCTCACCTCTCCATTCTCTGATCAAAATATAAAGTTTCCTTTGCTTGTGAACCAAACTCAGTCTCGATCTGTTGGCCCCAATGACACTGGGCAGGGGGACACTTGTTGGGGTCCACTCTGGAGGATCAGTAACAGAAATTGAGACTATTGTAACCTCAATGAACAGATGTGTGAGCCAAACTGTAGTTAACATAGAACAGTGTATAAGGCTCGGGTAAAATAAGATGTTTCTAACACTTCCATTTGATATTTCCATCACTTTATTATAAGCAAGTTCAGTGAAAAGGTTTGTCTTATTTGTCAGGTCAATATTAGAGAAACGAAGTGATTTCTTTCCAAGGATGTACATCTAATAATCTTGGTTAAAGCTTCAATCTTGTTTTAAATGCTTTTCCATTGAAAATGATACCTCTCTTTCAGCTCCCCCATTTCTGAGAAGTATAAAATCTTATAATTTATTATTACCAAAGGGGAAAGGTGGGAGGAGGGATAAATTAACAGTTTGGGATTAACACATACACACTGCTATGTATAAAATAGATCATCAACAAGGAACTACTGTATAGCACAGGGAACTACACTCAACATTTTGCAATAACCTATAAGGGGAAATAATCTGAAAAAGAATAGATATTTTTATTGACATCATCTATCAATGACAGTTAAAGTGTAACCTAAGGGAAGCTGGTGGTGAGTGCTTCTGACCCTGAAGACTTCAATCATCTAAAGTTTGGACTCTGCCTACTTCCCAAGGCCCTTAATGAACATATGTGTAGCCGTAGCTTAAAATATTCCCCAGTTTGGGTTTCGGGGAGACACTGATTTTGAAAAAGCCCTGGTGTTCTCCTTACATGAATGGGACTCTTCCTACTGCTAAAACATGTCTGTCACACCCAGAGGATGGTATACCGTCTGATCGGGAAGAGTTTGGAAAAGGCATCTCATCTCCTCATCTCCTGGTGCTCGGGTTCACCCCTCCAGCGTCTTTACTAACAGTCTCCCCACTTGGAGATGTCAGCACTGTCAACATCCTGTTGCGTACAGTTTGGAATTTGTCCAGAGGATGAAGCGGAAGGATGAGGAACAATGAGAGACAAGTCCTAGGTGTTCAGACAGGCACATGTCACTCTAATTTCCAATCAGGAAGACGAATTGACCAAAGGCTAGGGTTGCCCATGGAAACAGTATAGGGCTTGAGGAAATCCCGCTGCTTTGTGGCCAGTTCCCATAAACACAAGTTGAACAATGGAACTCAGGGGCAGTAAAATTCACAAAACTGCAGAGTTGAAAATATCCATCACTGAAAAATGTCTTGAGGAAAGTCAGAGAAAAGGACTTGTAAGCAAGGGAGAATGGCAGGAAAGGGATTTGAGGAGGTAGAAAGGACTCGCCATTAAGCACAAGAAAAGGAGCTGAACATTGCCAACATTGCAGTTGGCCAAAAAGGGTGTATGCGTTTTTTTCTGTATATATTCAAGAAAAGGGCATACACTTTTTTAGCCAACCAAACAGGTGGGCACTGGAAGTCAATACTACAAAAGATATCACTTCGCATCAGTCAGAAGAGCCATCCTCATAAAGCGTAAACAACAGAAATGCAGGACAGGGCAAGGAGAAGAGGGAGCCCTGTGAGACTTATAGTGGAAATGTATATTGCCAACGGCCATTCTGGAGAAGTGTATTGTGTTTACTAAAGCATCTAAAAAATGAGCTACAGAGCATAGGGCACTTGCACTCATGGGCGTATATCTTGAGAAAAACAAAAATCGAGAGGACACAGGCACCCCAATGTTTACCCCCTCTCTGTTTAAAAGATCCTCAACTAGGATATAACTTAAATGTCTCTGGAGGGAAAAAATGGGTAGAGATGTGGTACTTAGGTAGAGTGGAATATTATTCAGCCTGGAAATCAATGAAATATGGCCAGTTGTAACAACTCCGGAGGAGTTACGTATGATCTTTCTAAGTGACAGAATTCAAAAAGAAAAAGACACATATCATAAGATATCACTTAAAGGTGGAATCCAAAATGGCTACACATGAAATAAATTACAAAACAAAAACATAGTCAAATATGTAGAAAACACGCATAAGGCTGCTAAACGGGAAAGGTGGGGAGGGGTGAGGCATCACCCAGGAGGTTGAAATTAGCAAAGATACCATTCCAAATACCAAACTGATAATCAACAAGGCCTACACGGTAGCTAAAAGAACTGCACTCAGCACACTCAAGTCACCGGAAAAGAATATATACGACTGGTAAGAATCTGAAAAAGAATTTACTGATGTCTCTCTGTACGTGAATCAAGTGGATGTACAGCAGCAAGAAACAGAGCTTTGAAAATCAGCTGTAACCAATATAGTAATAAATTGAAAAAAATAAACGACAGAGAGACAGAGAAAACCTCTTACAACTTTTCCTCAGGGCCGGTGATGCAACATGGATTGAACACATCTAGACCCACAGCAGGATGAGACATAAGGCTGGAAACTGTTTGCGCTAAGAGAAATGTGAGGTTGGGTGAGGAAATGCACACCCTTTAAAGTAATACTACCTGGTACCCATTCAATGGGTCCCAAATATGCAGGTTCAAGGGATCTTCCTACAGCTAAAACATGCATGGAAAACCCAGAGGACTGTACACCATGTGATCGGGAGATGTGTCTAAAATGCAGCTCATTTATCCTCTCCTGGTGCTCCTGTTCACCATTCCAGCCACGTTACTTAGAATCTCCCCACTTGGAGAATCAGCACATTTCAACTTCTGTTTCACACATTTTGCAAATTGTGAGGAGGATGAACGGGGAACCAATGAGAGAATAGTTGTAGGGGTTTGGACGGGCACATATCACTCTAATTTCCCATTAAGAATAAGAATTGAAAAAAGGCTCAGCCCGCCTCGCCCGAGCCAAAATAGGGCCTGAAGCAATCCTGCGGGTTTGAGGCCAGCTCACAAAAGAGCAACTTAAAAAATGGAGCTCAGGGTCACTGCAATTCACAAACCTGCAGAGTTATAAATGAAAACTAACGTCCAAAAATATGTTGAGGTAAGGCAAAGAAGAGGATCTGAATGCAAGACAGAATTGCAAGAAACAGATTTCAAGAGATAGATTGGACTCGTCTTTAAAGCACATGAAAAGCGGCAGAATTTCGACAATGATGCAGTTGGCCCAAAAGGGCGTATGCGTTTTTTCCTGATTATATCCAGGAAAAAACGCATACGCACTTTATGGGCAACGAAGCAAGCAAGCAATGCAAATGTGCACAACAAAGAAGTCTCATTTCCCACTGGTCAAAAGGGCCATCCTAAAAAATTGTAAAAACCAGAAATGCAGGACAGGCCATGGAGAACAGGGAGCCTTTATACGCTGATGGGCAGTGTGTGAACTGCCGAGAGCCACTCTGGAGAAGTGTATGGTGGTTCCTAAATCATCTAAAAAACAGAGCTACAGAGCATAGGACACTTCCAATCATGGGAGTATATCTAGGGAAATCTAAAAATTAACAAGACACAAGCACACCACAGTTTAGGGCTACTCTGTTTACAAGAACCTCAACTTCAGTATACCTTAAATATCCCAGGAAAGAGAACAATGGATAAAGAAGATGTGGTACTTATGTACAATGGAATATCTCTTCACCATGAAATCAATGTAATAAGGCTAGTAGAAGGATAAAGAGTGGATTTAGGTCCGATAATACTACTTGAAATAAGTCAAACAGAAAAAGAAACATATCATAAGATATCACTTATAGAGGGAGGGTAAATATGGCTGCACAAGAAATGAATTACAGAACAGAACAGTGTCTCACATTTAGAAAACACACTTATTTCAGCTTAAGGGGAAAGGAGAGGTGGGGTGATGCATAAAACCAGAGTTTGAAATTAGCACAGATACCGTTCAATAAACCAAATAGATATTAGACAAGATCTACACCTTGCTCAATGAACTGGCCTCAACACACCCTATACACCGCAGAGAAATATATCTGAGTAATAAGAATCTTAAAACCCATGTATTGATATATCTCCATAAGGGAATCAAGTGTGTGCAGAGTGGCACAAACACAGCAGTGAAAATGAGCTAAACCCCATTATAGAAATAAATTTTAAAAACAAAACGCAGAAACAATGAAAGAGAGAAAAATTCTTACAAAATTCGCTCAGGGGCTGTGATGCAACCTGGATTGACCACATATAAACCCACAGCTGGATAAGACATAAGGCTGGACACTTGGGGCTGAGAGGATTGATGAGCTTTGGTGAGCAACTGCCAAAAGTTTAATGCAATACTTCATGCTACTCATTCCAAGGGTCCCAACACTCCAGGTTGAAGGGAATCTTCCTACAGCTAAACCATGCTTGGGAAACCCAGCGACTGGTATACCATATGATCGGGAAAGGTTTCTAAAACGCACCTCATTTTTCCTCTCCTGGGGCTCTGGATCGACATTCCAGCCGCTTTACCAAAAATATCCCCACATGGAGAGTCAATGCCTTTAAGTTCTGGTATCGCACAGTCTGCAGTTAGTGCGGAGGATGAATGGGAATAGGGGGAACCAGTGAGAAACTAGCTGTAGCGGTTTCAATGGGCACATGTCACTCTAAATTCACATCAGTAAGAAGAATAAACCAAAGGCACAGCAAGGTGCCCCAGAAGAAGAATAGGGCCTGAAGGAATCCTGTGGTTATGAGGCAAGATCACAAAAATAAGAGCTGAAAAATGGAGCTAAGGGCCACTGCAATTCAAAAACTTGCAGAGTTATAAAGGCCAACTATTTTCACAAAATATATTGAGGTAAGGCTATGAAGAGGCACTGAAAGCAAGGCAGAATTGCAGGAAAACGATTTCAGGAGGTAGACGGGAATTGCATTTAAAGCATAGGAAAAGAGGCAGAACGTCCACAATGATGCACTTGGCCAAAAAGGGCGTATGCCTTTTTTTCCTGAATTTATTCAGAAAAAAAGGCATACGCCCTTTTTGGCCAACCAAGCAAGCTTGCAAAGGAAATCTGCACTACAATGAAGTCTCACTTCCCCCCGGTCAAAAGGGCCATCTGAAAAAAGTGTAAAATCCAGAAAGGCAGGACAGGCCATGGAGAACTGGGAGCCTTGTTATGCTGATGGGCGGGATGTGTATGGTGTTTATTGAAACATCTAAAAAACAAAGCAACAGAGCCTAGGGCACTTCCACTTATGGTCCTATAGCTTAGGGAAATTAAAATCAAAAAGACACAGCCACCCCAAAATTTGGGACGCCTCTGTTTACAAGAACCTCGTTAACCGTACAAGTTCAATATCACAGAAAGTGAAAAATGGATAAAGAACTTGTGGTACTTACGTACAATGCAGTATCACTCAGCAATGAAATCTATGTCATCAGGCCCGCAGCAGCATAATGAGTGGATACAGGTACGATGATTCTAACTGAAATAAGACACACAGAAAAAGAAACATCATAAGATATCAGTAATACACGGAATGTAAACTTGGCTACACAGGAACTGAATTACAGAACAGAACAGGGTCTCAAATTTAGAAAACCAACTTATGCTTGGTTAAGGCTAAAGGTGAGTTGGGGTGCTGCATAAAACCATAGATTGAAATGAGCACAGATAAAGTTCCTTAAGCCAAATATGGAATAGACAAGAGCTACTCCTTGCTCAATGAAATGGACTCAACACCGCATATTAAACGCCTAAGAATGTACCTGACTAGTAAGTATCTTAAAACCTATGGATTGCTATGTCTCCGAAAGAGAATCAAGCATGTGTACAGGGGCATAAACGCAGCAGTGATAGGATTGGAGAGGTTCGGTGAGCAAATGAAGACCCTCTGAAGTCATATTGCATGGTACCCATTCCACGGGTTTCAACTACCCAGGTTTAAGGTATTCTTCCTTCAGCTAAAACATGCATGTGGAACCTAGAGTATGATCAACCATGTGATTGGGAGACGTGTTCAAATATGTCTCAGTTTTCGTACCCTGGTACTCGGGTGCAACATTCCAGACGCTTTACTAACACCCTCCCGACTTGGAGAGTCAGTCCCTTTAACCTCCTGTTTGGCCCAGTTTGCAATTTCTGTGGAAGATGAACAGGAATAGCGAGAACCAATGAGAGACTAGCTGGAGGTGTCTGGACGGGCAAATTTAACTCTCATTTCCCACCAGGAAGAGGAATTAACCAAAGGCTCAGCGTGCCGTGCCGGAACCAGATTAGGGCCTGAAGCCATCCTGCGGTGTTGCGGCCAGGTCACAAGAAAGCGAGTTGAAGAAAGGAGCTCAGGGGCACTGTAATTCACAAACCTGCAGAGTTATAAATGACAGTAATCGTCCAAAAATATACTGAAGTAAGGCTGCCAAGAGGACTTGAAAGCGGGGCAGAATTGCAGGAAACCGATTTCAGGAGGTAGACTGGAATTGCATTGAAAGCATAGGAAAAGAGGCAGAACGTCCACAATGATGCACTTGGCCAAAAAGGGCGTATGCGTTTTTTCCTGAATATATTCAGGAAAAAACGCATACGCCCTTTTTGGCCAACCAAGCAAGCTTGCAAAGGAAATCTGCACTACAATGAAGTCTCACTTCCCCCCGGTCAAAAGGGCCATCTGAAAAAAGTGTAAAATCCAGAAAGGCAGGACAGGCCATGGAGAACTGGGAGCCTTGTTATGCTGATGGGCGGGATGTAAATTGCCAACAGACACTCGGGAGAAGTGTATGGTGTTTCCTGAAACATCTAAAAAACAAAGCAACAGAGCCTAGGGCACTTCCACTTATGGTCCTATAGCTTAGGGAAATTAAAATCAAAAAGACACAGCCACCCCAAAGTTTGGGACGCCTCTGTTTACAAGAACCTCGTTTACCGTACAAGTTCAACATCGCAGAAAGTGAAAAATGGATAAAGAAGTTGTGGTATTTACTTACAAAGCAATATCACTCAGCAATGAAATCTATGTCATCAGGCCCTTAGCAGCACAATGAGTGGATTCAGGTATGATGATTCTAACTGAAATAAGTCACACAGAAAAAGAAACATCATAAGTTATCAGTAATACACGGAATGTAAACTTGGCTACACAGGAACTGAATTACAGAACAGAACAGGGTCTCAAATTTAGAAAACCAACTTATGCTTGCTTAAGGGTAAAGGTGAGTTGGGGTGCTGCATAAAACCAGAGATTGAAATGAGCACAGATAAAGTTCCTTAAGCCAAATATGGAATAGACAAGAGCTACTCCTTGCTCAACGAAATGGACTCAACACCGCATATTAAACGCCTAAGAATGTACCTGACTAGTAAGTATCTTAAAACCTATGGATTGCTATGTCTCCGAAAGAGAATCAAGCATGTGTACAGGGCATAAACGCAGCAGTGATAGGATTGGAGAGGTTCGGTGAGCAAATGAAGACCCTTTGAAGTCATATTGCATGGTACCCATTCCACGGGTTTCAACTACCCAGGTTTAAGGTATTCTTCCTTCAGCTAAAACATGCATGTGGAACCTAGAGTATGATCAACCATGTGATCAGGAGACGTGTTCAAATATGTCTCAGTTTTCGTACCCTGGTACTCGGGTGCAACATTCCAGACGCTTTACTAACACCCTCCCGACTTGGAGAGTCAGTCCCTTTAACCTCCTGTTTGGCCCAGTTTGCAATTTCTGCGGAAGATGAACAGGAATAGCGAGAACCAATGAGAGACTAGCTGGAGGTGTCTGGACGGGCAAATTTAACTCTCATTTCCCACCAGGAAGAGGAATTAACCAAAGGCTCAGCGTGCCGTGCCGGAACCAGATTAGGGCCTGAAGCCATACTGCGGTGTTGCGGCCAGCTCAAAAGAAAGCGAGTTGAAGAAAGGAGCTCAGGGGCACTGTAATTCACAAACCTGCAGAGTTATAAATGACAGCTATCGTCCAAAAATATACTGAAGTAAGGCTGCCAAGAGGACTTGAAAGCGGGGCAGAATTGCAGGAAACCAATTTCAGGAGGCAGACTGGAATTGCATTGAAAGCACAGGAAAAGAGGCAGAACGTCCACCATGATGCACTTGGCCAAAAAGGGCGTATGCGTTTTTTCCTGAATATATTCAGGAAAAAACGCATACGCCCTTTTTGGCCAACCAAGCAAGCTTGCAAAGGAAATCTGCACTACAATGAAGTCTCACTTCCCCCCGGTCAAAAGGGCCATCTGAAAAAAGTGTAAAATCCAGAAAGACAGGACAGGCCATGGAGAACTGGGAGCCTTGTTATGCTGATGGGCGGGATGTAAATTGCCAACAGACACTCGGGAGAAGTGTATGGTGTTTCCTGAAACATCTAAAAAACAAAGCAACAGAGCCTAGGGCACTTCCACTTATGGTCCTATAGCTTAGGGAAATTAAAATCAAAAAGACACAGCCACCCCAAAGTTTGGGACGCCTCTGTTTACAAGAACCTCATTTACCGTACAAGTTCAACATTGCAGAAAGTGAAAAATGGATAAAGAAGTTGTGGTATTTACTTACAAAGCAATATCACTCAGCAATGAAATCTATGTCATCAGGCCCTTAGCAGCACAATGAGTGGATTCAGGTATGATGATTCTAACTGAAATAAGTCACACAGAAAGAGAAACATCATAAGATATCAGTAATACACGGAATGTAAACTTGGCTACACAGGAACTGAATTACAGAACAGAACAGGGTCTCAAATTTAGAAAACCAACTTATGCTTGCTTAAGGGGAAAGGTGAGTTGGGGTGCTGCATAAAACCAGAGATTGAAATGAACACAGATAAAGTTCCTTAAGCCAAATATGGAATAGACAAGAGCTACTCCTTGCTCAACGAAATGGACTCAACACCGCATATTAAATGCCTAAGAATGTACCTGACTAGTAAGTATCTTAAAACCTATGGATTGCTATGTCTCCGAAAGAGAATCAAGCATGTGTACAGGGGCATAAACGCAGCAGTGATAGGATTGGAGAGGTTCGGTGAGCAAATGAAGACCCTTTGAAGTCATATTGCATGGTACCCATTCCACGGGTTTCAACTACCCAGGTTTAAGGTATTCTTCCTTCAGCTAAAACATGCATGTGGAACCTAGAGTATGATCAACCATGTGATCGGGAGACGTGTTCAAATATGTCTCAGTTTTCGTACCCTGGTACTCGGGTGCAACATTCCAGACGCTTTACTAAAACTCTCCCTACTTGGAGAGTCAGCGCATTTAACCTCCTGTTTGGCCCAGTTTGCAATTTCTGCGGAAGATGAACAGGAATAGGGAGAACCAATGAGAGACGAGCTGGAGGTGTCTGGACGGGCAAATTTAACTCTCATTTCCCACCAGGAAGAGGAATTAACCAAAGGTTCAGCGTGCCGTGCCGGACCCAGATTAGGGCCTGAAGACATCCTGTGGTGTTGCGGCCAGCTCACAAGAAAGCGAGTTGAAGAAAGGAGCTCAGGGGCACTGTAATTCACAAACCTGCAGAGTTATAAATGACAGCTATCGTCCAAAAATATACTGAAGTAAGGCTGCCAAGAGGACTTGAAAGCGGGGCAGAATTGCAGGAAACCGATTTCAGGAGGTAGACTGGAATTGCATTGAAAGCATAGGAAAAGAGGCAGAACGTCCATAGTGATGCACTTGGCCAAAAAGGGCGTATGCGTTTTTTCCTGAATATATTCAGGAAAAAACGCATACGCACTTTTTGGCCAACCAAGCAAGCTTGCAAAGGAAATCTGCACTACAATGAAGACTCACTTCCCCCTGGTCAAAAGGGCCATCTGAAAAAAGTGTAAAATCCAGAAAGGCAGGACAGGCCATGGAGAACTGGGAGCCTTGTTATGCTGATGGGCGGGATGTAAATTGCCAACAGACACTCGGGAGAAGTGTATGGTGTTTCCTGAAACATCTAAAAAACAAAGCAACAGAGCCTAGGGCACTTCCACTTATGGTCCTATAGCTTAGGGAAATTAAAATCAAAAAGACACAGCCACCCCAAAGTTTGGGACGCCTCTGTTTACAAGAACCTCGTTTACCGTACAAGTTCAATATCACAGAAAGTGAAAAATGGATACAGAACTTGTGGTACATACGTACAATGCAGTATCACTCAGCAATGAAATCTATGTCATCAGGCCCGTAGCAGCATAATGAGTGGATTCAGGTACGATGATTCTAACTGAAATAAGTCAAACCAAAAAAGAAACATCATAAGATATCAGTAATACACGGAATGTAAACTTGGCTACACAGGAACTGAATTCCAAAACAGAACAGGGTCTCAAATTTAGAAAACCAACTTATGCTTGCTTAAGGGTAAAGGTGAGTTGGGGTGCTGCATAAAACCAGAGATTGAAATGAGCACAGATAAAGTTCCTTAAGCCAAATATGGAATAGACAAGAGCTACTCCTTGCTCAACGAAATGGACTCAACACCCAATATTAAACGCCTAAGAATGTACCTGACTAGTAAGTATCTTAAAACCTATGGATTGCTATGTCTCCAAAAGAGAATCAAGCGTGTGTACAGGGGCATAAACGCAGCAGTGATAGGATTGGAGAGGTTCGGTGAGCAAATGAAGACCCTTTGAAGTCATATTGCATGGTACCCATTACACGGGTCTCAACTCTCCAGGTTTAAGGTATTCTTCCTTCAGCTAAAACATGCATGTGGAACCCAGAGTATGATCAACCGTGTGAATGGGAGACGTGTTCAAATATGTCTCAGTTTTCCTCCTCTGGTACTCGGGTGCAACATTCCAGATGCTTTACTAACACTCTCCCGACTTGGGGAGTCAATCCCTTTAACCTCCTGTTTGGCCCAGTTTGCAATTTCTGCGGAAGATGAACAGGAATAGCGAGAACCAATGAGAGACTAGCTGGAGGTGTCTGGACGGGCAAATTTAACTCTCATTCCCACCAGGAAGAGGAATTAACCAAAGGCTCAGCGTGCCGTGCCGGAACAAGATTAGGGCCTGAAGCCATCCTGCGGTGTTGCGGCCAGGTCACAAGAAAGCGAGTTGAAGAAAGGAGCTCAGGGGCACTGTAATTCACAAAACTGCAGAGTTATAAATGACAGCTATCGTCCAAAAATATACTGAAGTAAGGCTGCCAAGAGGACTTGAAAGCGGGGCAGAATTGCAGGAAACCGATTTCAGGAGGTAGACTGGAATTGCATTGAAAGCATAGGAAAAGAGGCAGAACGTCCACAATGATGCACTTGGACAAAAAGGGTGTAGGCGTTTTTTCCTGAACATATTCAGGAAAAAACGCATACGCCCTTTTTGGCCAACCAAGCAAGCTTGCAAAGGAAATCTGCACTACAATGAAGTCTCACTTCCCCCCGGTCAAAAGGGCCATCTGAAAAAAAGTGTAAAATCCAGAAAGGCAGGACAGGCCATGGAGAACTGGGAGCCTTGTTATGCTGATGGGCGGGATGTAAATTGCCAACAGACACTCGGGAGAAGTGTATGGTGTTTCCTGAAACATCTAAAAAACAAAGCAACAGAGCCTAGGGCACTTCCACTTATGGTCCTATAGCTTAGGGAAATTAAAATCAAAAAGACACAGCCACCCCAAAGTTTGGGACGGCTCTGTTTACAAGAACCTCGTTTACGGTACATGTTCAATATCGCAAAGTGCGAAAAATGGATAAAGAAGTTGTGGTACTTACGTACAATGCAATATCACTCAGCAATTAAATCTCTGTCTTCAGACACGTAGAAGCATAATGAGTGGATTCAGGTATGATGATTTTATCTGAAATAAGTCACACAGAAAAAGAAACATCATAAGATATCAGTAATACACGGAATGTAAACTTGGCTACACAGGAACTGAATTCCAAAACAGAACAGGGTCTCAAATTTAGAAAACCAACTTATGCTTGCTTAAGGGGAAAGGGGAGTTGGGGTGCTGCATAAAACCAGAGATTGAAATGAGCACAGATAAAGTTCCTTAAGCCAAATATGGAATAGACAAGAGCTACTCCTTGCTCAACGAAATGGACTCAACACCCCATATTAAACGCCTAAGAATGTACATGACTAGCAAGTATCTTAAAATCTATGGATTGCTATGTCTCTGAAAGGGAATCAAGCGTGTGTAGAGGGGCATAAACGCAGCAGTGATAGGATTGGAGAGGTTCGGTGAGCAAATGAAGACCCTTTGAAGTCACATTGCATGGTACCCATTCCACGGGTCTCAACTCTCCAGGTTTAAGGGATTCTTCCTTCAGCTAAAACATCCATGTGGAACCCAGAGTATGATCAACCATGTGATCGGGAGACGTGTTCAAATATGTCTCAGTTTTCATCCCCTGGTACTCGGGTGCAACATTCCAGACGCTTTACTAACACTCTCCCGACTTGGAGAGTCAGTATCTTTATTCTCCTGTTTGGCCCAGTTTGCAATTTCTGTGGAAGATGAACAGGAATAGGGAGAACCAATGAGAGACAAGCTGGAGGTTTCTGGACGGGCAAATTTAACTCTCATTTCCCACCAAGGACAGGAATTAACCAAAGGCTCAGCGTGCCGTGCTGGAACCAGATTAGGGCCTGAAGCAATCCTGCGGTGTTGCGGCCAGCTCACAAGAAAGCGAGATGAAGAACGGAGCTCAGGGGCACAGGAATTCACAAACCTGCAGAGTTATAAATGACAGCTATCGTCCAAAAATATACTGAAGTAAGGCTGCCAAGAGGACTTGAAAGCGGGGCAGAATTGCAGGAAACCGATTTCAGGAGGTAGACTGGAATTGCATTTTAAGCATAGGAAAAGAGGCAGAACGTCCACAATGATGCACTTGGCCAAAAAGGGCGTATGCGTTTTTTCCTGAATCAGGAAAAAACGCATACGCACTTTTTGGCCAACCAAGCAAGCTTGCAAAGGAAATCTGCACTACAATGAAGTCTCACTTCCCCCCGGTCAAAAGGGCCATCTGAGAAAAGTGTAAAATCCAGAAAGGCAGGACAGGCCATGGAGAACTGGGAGCCTTGTTATGCTGATGGGCGGGATGTAAATTGCCAACAGCCACTCGGGAGAAGTGTATGGTGTTTCGTGAAACATCTAAAAAACAAAGCAACAGAGCCTAGGGCACTTCCACTTATGGTCCTATAGCTTAGGGAAATTAAAATCAAAAAGACACAGCCACCCCACAGTTTGTGACAGCTCTGTTTACAAGAACCTCGTTTACGGTACAAGTTCAATATCGCAGAAAGTGAAAAATGGATAAAGAATTTGTGGTACTTATGTACAATGCAAAATCACTCAGCCATGAAATCTATGTCATCAGGCCCGTAGCAGCATAATGAGTGGATTCAGGTATGATGATTCTAACTGAAATATGTCACACAGAAAAAGAAACATCATAAGATATCACTAATACATGGAATGTGAACTTGGCTACACATGAACTGAATTACAAAACAGAACAGGGTCTCAAGTTTAGAAAACCAACTTATGCTTCCTTAAGGGGGAAAGTGAGTTGGGGTGCTGCATAAAACCAGAGTTTGAAATTAGCACAGATACCATTCAATAAGCCAAATATCTAATAGACAAGACCTACCCCTTGCTCAACAAAATGGACTCAACAATGAGGTATCACCTCACACCTGATAGAATGGGCATCATGAGAAAATCTACAAACAAAAATGCTGGAAAGGGTGTGGAGAAAAGGAACCCCCTTCCACTATTGTTGGGAATATAAATTGATACAGTCACTACGGAGAACAATATGGAGTTTCTTAAGAAACTAACAATAGAATTACCATATGATACAGCAATCCCAGTACTGGACATATACCCAGACAAAACCATAAATCAAAACGAGACATTCACCGCAATGTTCATTGCATCACTATTTACAATATCGAGGTAATGGAAGCAACCTAAATGCCCACAGACAGACGAATGCATAAAGCTGTGGTACATATATAAAATGGAATATTACTAAGCCATGAAAAGGAATGAAATTGGGTCATTTGTAGAGACGTCGATGGATCTAGAGACTGTCATACAGAGTGAAGTAAGTCAGAAAGAGAAAAACAAATCTTGTATATTCATGCATATATGTGGAACCTAGAAAAACTGTACAGATTAACCATTTTGCAAGGCATAAATAGAGCAACAGATGTAGACAACAAATGTATGGACAACAAGGGGGGAAAGCTGTTGGGGGGGTGGTGGTGGGAGGAGTTGAGAGACTGGGATTGGCATGTATACATTTATATGTATAAAATAGATAACCAATAAGAACCTGCTGTATAAAAATATAAAATAAAATTCAAAATTAAAAAGAAATAAAATTTAAAAAATAAAACAGAAAAAACAATTATTCCCTTCACATACATGTATTTATATGAATAAATTATTTCCATGCTTATATCTGTAAATACAAAAAAGAGGAATAAAATCTACCTTGAACCAAAAACGAAAAAGAGAAAAAAAAACACAGAACCCACCAGTTCCACAGAGGAAAACCGTATCAGGGCACTTGCTCCAGTTGTAAACAATTCTGAAGTTGGCCAGTGGTGGGGAATCGTCTCCCATTCAGCCAGCAGCCCCCACGCAACAAGCGTCCTCATTGCAAAGCTGGGGCACCGTGCCGAGGCATCTGTGAGTAAACGGGAGGTGAGCCCCAGGCCAGTTGCTGCTGAACTATTCCCACCCGTCCCAGGTAAAACACCTGAATATATACAAGGACTTGAAAGCCTAGAGGAAGGGCCATAGAGCCACACGAGTGACAGCATGCCGGCCGACTTGGTGCCTGCAGGCCAGCCAGGATGGTCCTGGCCCTGGGTGCTCTTCTGGAAGATTTCCATTTCCCTGACTGAGATACCCGTCCTGTCCCTGCCCCCACTGCTTTTTTCCTTCCTCACCTCTGCCCAGGGAGAAATTCCAGCAGCAGGTATGGGTGACACATCCTCTTCTTTAGCAGGTGGCAGCCTGGCAACTGCTGCAGAAAGTCCAGCAGAGCCCCACTCACACTGGGCCACCCACAAAGCCGTGGCCTCTCACTCCCTCCCACCAGCCCAGCCCCGAGACTGCTGACAGGGCAGAGAAAATGGCGTCAGGCACGGCTGCAGGGGCTCTTGCTGCCTGGAGTGGTATTTATATTGATCTCAACCCAGGCACACCTGGGGAGGGCTGGCCCGCACGGTAAGGCTGCCCAGGTCAGCCAATCATCACCCCTCAGGGGCTCACAGTTGCAGAAAATGGAACTTGCTGAACCGGCCAGGTCCAAGGAACAGGTGTGGGCTCCTGAGAGTCAGGATAGACAAGGGGCTGCAGCTTTGGCTTGTTTTCTAATCATTTTATCTGGCCCATGAGTGGGAGACAACTTCAAGAAAACCCTCTCCTTATGAGAGGAACCCAGGAGTCAGGGAGAGGAGGGGTGGGTGGTGGTTGGAGACAGAGGCCTGGTGCCCCGGGTGCAGTGGAAGTCTCTGGAAGACCAGGTGGAGGGAGGCCGCACAGAGTGACGCCCAGGGTCACAGACCTGTCGCAGCTGCTGTTTGTTAGTTCAAGTCCTGCTCTGAGGTGCTCTGTGCCAGCTCTGAGCGACAGGTGAGCTGGGGGTGCTCTGCAATGAGGGCTATGTGCACGGTTCCTGTGTGCCCAGCCCTGCCATGGTACCTGCAAGGGTAGCTCTGTATCCTGGGAAGGGCCTGACCACGAGAGCCCCGTGGGCTGGGGTGGGGGTGGGGTACCTGCCCAGGTGAGCTCCATATTCTGGGATTGGTCTGACCACGAGAGCCCCATGGGCTGCTGGGGACCTGGTAAAGGATGTCAGGACAGTCAGTGAAGCCACCGAGGATATACCTCCAGTTGCTCCTAATTCCTACACCCTGCTGGTCATTCTACCAACCACCAGGACATGGTATTCTGTATTAGTCTTCAATGATGCCTTCTTTTGTATTCCATTAGTCCCAGAGTCACAAGAAATTTTGGCTTGTGAGTGGCAGGACTCAACATACAACTAAAACAATACTTCCGGGCCGTCTTGCCCCAAGGGTGCAAAAATTCCCACACCATCTTTGGGGAAAGCTTAGCTAAAGACCTAAAAGTTCTACCTCTGGAAAAGGAAACCCTCCTTCAGTACGCAGACGACATTCTGATCGCCAGCCCTACTAAGGAGGCCTCTGAACTACCAAGCCAATAAAGGATAGAAGTTGTCCAAGAAAAAGCTCAAATATCACAGACTGCGGTGACCTGCCTGGGCTTCATTCTCACAGAAGGTCGGAGAAGCCCATCCCAGGAAAGGGAAGAAACCATTTGCAGCCTTACCCCTTTCTAAAACTAGAAGACAGCTTAGGGGTTCCTGGGGAGGCCAGGGTTTGCTGCTTCTGGATCCCTAACTACAGTCTACTAGCTGGGCCTCTATATGAAACACTGAAAGGAAAAGATGATGATCCTTTTGAATAGAATCCAGAAGTGGCCTTTCAAGAATGGAAAGAGCAGTCAATTCAGACCCTTGCCCTGGAACTCCCTAATTTAGCTAAACCCTTTGACCTTTACATTCCCGGTGAAAGGTGAATCGCCATTGGAGAATTAGTGCAAAAACTGGGACCACTTGAAATGGAACAATGCAAGAATGCCATCCAGGTAGGATAAACTACGGTCACCAAGGGGCTTGGCCCACTGCCGCATCTGGCCAAGATACTGGCAGTATCTAAAAACCTGGAAATCAGCAGCCCAAAAGGCCACCTCCTTCCTAAGGGAAAAGGACCCCACGTGGTGATCCTAACCACCAACGATGCCCTGAAGTTGCAGGGTTCGCTCCGTGGGCACACCGACCTCGAGTGAGGAGGCCCTCCAACTCCAACATCCAGAGAGATAACCGGGGGCAACAGGGCACCATGACGACTCGTGTGAACATCACTTGACCTGGAGTTTCTCTCATAAAACAATAAGAGTGTGTCCCAAAAGAGTAGACTACTGCTTGCAGGACTTACTGCACCCAGAGGGGAGCTAATAATCTTGGCGGGGGAACCGTATATCACACTGTCACCATAGAAAAGCCTACAGACACCGTGATGATGGTGGCCAATAAGACCGGCTGGACTCCTGTTTACTTCAAAAGGCTGTTGACTCAGTGGTCATCATGGTCCTTGATCACCACTGACCCTGGACTGTCTGGGAGTTGAGCGGGCAGGGCTCTGACACCTGGTGCTGTTTGTACGTTAATTCAGGGGCCTAATTGAAGAAAGCGCAGACTACTGGTCAGAGCATCTAGGCTGGCAGAAACGGTCAGCCTAAGGTGGCCGAACAAATGTGGGGCGGGGTGAAACCGGCCCCCACAGCGTCTCTGCACATCTCTTTCCTGGACCCTTAAAGGTCATTAGAATCTATAACACTTCCAATGCTGGTGCTCAGGTGGACGAGCAGGGAGGCAGGGGGCCTGGGGACAATCAACGTCACCTGGAGGCTGCTGGGGAGAAGCTCTGACCCTCGCCCCCGGGTATTAGGGCTCCCAACTCAGCACTCAGCAGTTACAGAAGAAGTGTCTGCACCCTCAGCACTCCAAGAATGAGGAACGGGACAAAAGGCAGAGGAGGGGTTTGTCCCCAGCAAAGCCCATTAAAAATCCCTGGGAGATAAAAATAGAATCTGGGCAATAAAGTCAAGTCTAACCTTTTTTATCCTTTGTGCTTTGTCTAATTTCACGTGCTCCTAGGGTCCCGCATGCAGAGGTTCCACACCCGGCACTTCAGACCAGATTTCCTAGTGCAGAATGGCTGGGTCGACACCTCAGCTCCTGGGGCCCAGTGCAGACTCCGCGATATAGAGCCTGAGCTGCAGCCAACCTGGCCCTCGAGAGCTCCGCCCCCTCCCTCCCACTGACTCTGACAGGATCTCTACACAGCAGCCCAGCCCACAGCCCACGGGGTAGTGCATGCTCTCACCTCTCCATTCTCTGATCAAAATATAAAGTTTCCTTTGCTTGTGAACCAAACTCAGTCTCGATCTGTTGGCCCCAATGACACTGGGCAGGGGGACACTTGTTGGGGTCCACTCTGGAGGATCAGTAACAGAAATTGAGACTATTGTAACCTCAATGAACAGATGTGTGAGCCAAACTGTAGTTAACATAGAACAGTGTATAAGGCTCGGGTAAAATAAGATGTTTCTAACACTTCCATTTGATATTTCCATCACTTTATTATAAGCAAGTTCAGTGAAAAGGTTTGTCTTATTTGTCAGGTCAATATTAGAGAAACGAAGTGATTTCTTTCCAAGGATGTACATCTAATAATCTTGGTTAAAGCTTCAATCTTGTTTTAAATGCTTTTCCATTGAAAATGATACCTCTCTTTCAGCTCCCCCATTTCTGAGAAGTATAAAATCTTATAATTTATTATTACCAAAGGGGAAAGGTGGGAGGAGGGATAAATTAACAGTTTGGGATTAACACATACACACTGCTATGTATAAAATAGATCATCAACAAGGAACTACTGTATAGCACAGGGAACTACACTCAACATTTTGCAATAACCTATAAGGGGAAATAATCTGAAAAAGAATAGATATTTTTATTGACATCATCTATCAATGACAGTTAAAGTGTAACCTAAGGGAAGCTGGTGGTGAGTGCTTCTGACCCTGAAGACTTCAATCATCTAAAGTTTGGACTCTGCCTACTTCCCAAGGCCCTTAATGAACATATGTGTAGCCGTAGCTTAAAAAATTCCCCAGTTTGGGTTTCGGGGAGACACTGATTTTGAAAAAGCCCTGGTGTTCTCCTTACATGAATGGGACTCTTCCTACTGCTAAAACATGTCTGTCACACCCAGAGGATGGTATACCGTCTGATCGGGAAGAGTTTGGAAAAGGCATCTCATCTCCTCATCTCCTGGTGCTCGGGTTCACCCCTCCAGCGTCTTTACTAACAGTCTCCCCACTTGGAGATGTCAGCACTGTCAACATCCTGTTGCGTACAGTTTGGAATTTGTCCAGAGGATGAAGCGGAAGGATGAGGAACAATGAGAGACAAGTCCTAGGTGTTCAGACAGGCACATGTCACTCTAATTTCCAATCAGGAAGACGAATTGACCAAAGGCTAGGGTTGCCCATGGAAACAGTATAGGGCTTGAGGAAATCCCGCTGCTTTGTGGCCAGTTCCCATAAACACAAGTTGAACAATGGAACTCAGGGGCAGTAAAATTCACAAAACTGCAGAGTTGAAAATATCCATCACTGAAAAATGTCTTGAGGAAAGTCAGAGAAAAGGACTTGTAAGCAAGGGAGAATGGCAGGAAAGGGATTTGAGGAGGTAGAAAGGACTCGCCATTAAGCACAAGAAAAGGAGCTGAACATTGCCAACATTGCAGTTGGCCAAAAAGGGTGTATGCGTTTTTTTCTGTATATATTCAAGAAAAGGGCATACACTTTTTTAGCCAACCAAACAGGTGGGCACTGGAAGTCAATACTACAAAAGATATCACTTCGCATCAGTCAGAAGAGCCATCCTCATAAAGCGTAAACAACAGAAATGCAGGACAGGGCAAGGAGAAGAGGGAGCCCTGTGAGACTTATAGTGGAAATGTATATTGCCAACGGCCATTCTGGGGAAGTGTATTGTGTTTACTAAAGCATCTAAAAAATGAGCTACAGAGCATAGGGCACTTGCACTCATGGGCGTATATCTTGAGAAAAACAAAAATCGAGAGGACACAGGCACCCCAATGTTTACCCCCTCTCTGTTTAAAAGATCCTCAACTAGGATATAACTTAAATGTCTCTGGAGGGAAAAAATGGGTAGAGATGTGGTACTTAGGTAGAGTGGAATATTATTCAGCCTGGAAATCAATGAAATATGGCCAGTTGTAACAACTCCGGAGGAGTTACGTATGATCTTTCTAAGTGACAGAATTCAAAAAGAAAAAGACACATATCATAAGATATCACTTAAAGGTGGAATCCAAAATGGCTACACATGAAATAAATTACAAAACAAAAACATAGTCAAATATGTAGAAAACACGCATAAGGCTGCTAAACGGGAAAGGTGGGGAGGGGTGAGGCATCACCCAGGAGGTTGAAATTAGCAAAGATACCATTCCAAATACCAAACTGATAATCAACAAGGCCTACACGGTAGCTAAAAGAACTGCACTCAGCACACTCAAGTCACCGGAAAAGAATATATACGACTGGTAAGAATCTGAAAAAGAATTTACTGATGTCTCTCTGTACGTGAATCAAGTGGATGTACAGCAGCAAGAAACAGAGCTTTGAAAATCAGCTGTAACCAATATAGTAATAAATTGAAAAAAATAAACGACAGAGAGACAGAGAAAACCTCTTACAACTTTTCCTCAGGGCCGGTGATGCAACATGGATTGAACACATCTAGACCCACAGCAGGATGAGACATAAGGCTGGAAACTGTTTGCGCTAAGAGAAATGTGAGGTTGGGTGAGGAAATGCACACCCTTTAAAGTAATACTACCTGGTACCCATTCAATGGGTCCCAAATATGCAGGTTCAAGGGATCTTCCTACAGCTAAAACATGCATGGAAAACCCAGAGGACTGTACACCATGTGATCGGGAGATGTGTCTAAAATGCAGCTCATTTATCCTCTCCTGGTGCTCCTGTTCACCATTCCAGCCACGTTACTTAGAATCTCCCCACTTGGAGAATCAGCACATTTCAACTTCTGTTTCACACATTTTGCAAATTGTGAGGAGGATGAACGGGGAACCAATGAGAGAATAGTTGTAGGGGTTTGGACGGGCACATATCACTCTAATTTCCCATTAAGAATAAGAATTGAAAAAAGGCTCAGCCCGCCTCGCCCGAGCCAAAATAGGGCCTGAAGCAATCCTGCGGGTTTGAGGCCAGCTCACAAAAGAGCAACTTAAAAAATGGAGCTCAGGGTCACTGCAATTCACAAACCTGCAGAGTTATAAATGAAAACTAACGTCCAAAAATATGTTGAGGTAAGGCAAAGAAGAGGATCTGAATGCAAGACAGAATTGCAAGAAACAGATTTCAAGAGATAGATTGGACTCGTCTTTAAAGCACATGAAAAGCGGCAGAATTTCGACAATGATGCAGTTGGCCCAAAAGGGCGTATGCGTTTTTTCCTGATTATATCCAGGAAAAAATGCATACGCACTTTATGGGCAACGAAGCAAGCAAGCAATGCAAATGTGCACAACAAAGAAGTCTCATTTCCCACTGGTCAAAAGGGCCATCCTAAAAAATTGTAAAAACCAGAAATGCAGGACAGGCCATGGAGAACAGGGAGCCTTTATACGCTGATGGGCAGTGTGTGAACTGCCGAGAGCCACTCTGGAGAAGTGTATGGTGGTTCCTAAATCATCTAAAAAACAGAGCTACAGAGCATAGGACACTTCCAATCATGGGAGTATATCTAGGGAAATCTAAAAATTAACAAGACACAAGCACACCACAGTTTAGGGCTACTCTGTTTACAAGAACCTCAACTTCAGTATACCTTAAATATCCCAGGAAAGAGAACAATGGATAAAGAAGATGTGGTACTTATGTACAATGGAATATCTCTTCACCATGAAATCAATGTAATAAGGCTAGTAGAAGGATAAAGAGTGGATTTAGGTCCGATAATACTACTTGAAATAAGTCAAACAGAAAAAGAAACATATCATAAGATATCACTTATAGAGGGAGGGTAAATATGGCTGCACAAGAAATGAATTACAGAACAGAACAGTGTCTCACATTTAGAAAACACACTTATTTCAGCTTAAGGGGAAAGGAGAGGTGGGGTGATGCATAAAACCAGAGTTTGAAATTAGCACAGATACCGTTCAATAAACCAAATAGATATTAGACAAGATCTACACCTTGCTCAATGAACTGGCCTCAACACACCCTATACACTGCAGAGAAATATATCTGAGTAATAAGAATCTTAAAACCCATGTATTGATATATCTCCATAAGGGAATCAAGTGTGTGCAGAGTGGCACAAACACAGCAGTGAAAATGAGCTAAACCCCATTATAGAAATAAATTTTAAAAACAAAACGCAGAAACAATGAAAGAGAGAAAAATTCTTACAAAATTCGCTCAGGGGCTGTGATGCAACCTGGATTGACCACATATAAACCCACAGCTGGATAAGACATAAGGCTGGACACTTGGGGCTGAGAGGATTGATGAGCTTTGGTGAGCAACTGCCAAAAGTTTAATGCAATACTTCATGCTACTCATTCCAAGGGTCCCAACACTCCAGGTTGAAGGGAATCTTCCTACAGCTAAACCATGCTTGGGAAACCCAGCGACTGGTATACCATATGATCGGGAAAGGTTTCTAAAACGCACCTCATTTTTCCTCTCCTGGGGCTCCGGATCGACATTCCAGCCGCTTTACCAAAAATATCCCCACATGGAGAGTCAATGCCTTTAAGTTCTGGTATCGCACAGTCTGCAGTTAGTGCGGAGGATGAATGGGAATAGGGGGAACCAGTGAGAAACTAGCTGTAGCGGTTTCAAGGGGCACATGTCACTCTAAATTCACATCAGTAAGAAGAATAAACCAAAGGCACAGCAAGGTGCCCCAGAAGAAGAATAGGGCCTGAAGGAATCCTGTGGTTATGAGGCAAGATCACAAAAATAAGAGCTGAAAAATGGAGCTAAGGGCCACTGCAATTCAAAAACCTGCAGAGTTATAAAGGCCAACTATTTTCAAAAAATATATTGAGGTAAGGCTATGAAGAGGCATTGAAAGCAAGGCAGAATTGCAGGAAAACGATTTCAGGAGGTAGACTGGAATTGCATTTAAAGCATAGGAAAAGAGGCAGAACGTCCACAATGATGCACTTGGCCAAAAAGGGCGTATGCCTTTTTTCCTGAATTTATTCAGGAAAAAAGGCATACGCCCTTTTTGGCCAACCAAGCAAGCTTGCAAAGGAAATCTGCACTACAATGAAGTCTCACTTCCCCCTGGTCAAAAGGGCCATCTGAAAAAAGTGTAAAATCCAGAAAGGCAGGACAGGCCATGGAGAACTGGGAGCCTTGTTATGCTGATGGGCGGGATGTGTATGGTGTTTCCTGAAACATCTAAAAAACAAAGCAACAGAGCCTAGGGCACTTCCACTTATGGTCCTATAGCTTAGGGAAATTAAAATCAAAAAGACACAGCCACCCCAAAATTTGGGACGCCTCAGTTTACAAGAACCTCGTTAACCGTACAAGTTCAATATCAAAGAAAGTGAAAAATGGATAAAGAACTTGTGGTACTTACGTACAATGCAGTATCACTCAGCAATGAAATCTATGTCATCAGGCCCATAGCAGCATAATGAGTGGATTCAGGTACGATGATTCTAACTGAAATAAGACACACAGAAAAAGAAACATCATAAGATATCACTAATACACGGAATGTAAACTTGGCTACACAGGAACTGAATTACAGAACAGAACAGGGTCTCAAATTTAGAAAACCAACTTATGCTTGCTTAAGGGGAAAGGTGAGTTGGGGTGCTGCATAAAACCAGAGATTGAAATAAACACAGATAAAGTTCCTTAAGCCAAATATGGAATAGACAAGAGCTACTCCTTGCTCAACGAAATGGACTCAACACCCCATATTAAACGCCTAAGAATGTACCTGACTAGTAAGTATCTTAAAACCTATGGATTGCTATGTCTCCAAAAGAGAATCAAGCATGTGTACAGGGGCATAAACGCAGCAGTGATAGGATTGGAGAGGTTCAGTGAGCAAATGAAGACCCTTTGAAGTCATATTGCATGGTACCAATTCCACGGGTCTCAACTCTCCAGGTTTAAGGTATTCTTCCTTCAGCTAAAACATGCATGTGGAACCCAGAGTATGATCAACCGTGTGAACGGGAAACGTGTTCAAATATGTCTCAGTTTTCGTACCCTGGTACTCGGGTGCAACATTCCAGACGCTTTACTAACACCCTCCCGACTTGGAGAGTCAGCGCCTTTAACCTCCTGTTTGGCCCAGTTTGCAATTTCTGCGGAAGATGAACAGGAATAGGGAGAACCAATGAGAGACGAGCTGGAGGTGTCTGGACGGGCAAATTTAACTCTCATTTCCCACCAGGAAGAGGAATTAACCAAAGGTTCAGCGTGCCGTGCCGGACCAAGATTAGGGCCTGAAGACATCCTGTGGTGTTGCGGCCAGCTCACAAGAAAGCGAGTTGAAGAAAGGAGCTCAGGGGCACTGTAATTCACAAACCTGCAGAGTTATAAATGACAGCTATCGTCCAAAAATATACTGAAGTAAGGCTGCCAAGAGGACTTGAAAGCGGGGCAGAATTGCAGGAAACCGATTTCAGGAGGTAGACTGGAATTGCATTGAAAGCATAGGAAAAGAGGCAGAACGTCCACAATGATGCACTTGGCCAAAAAGGGCGTATGCGTTTTTTCCTGAATATATTCAGGAAAAAACGCATACGCCCTTTTTGGCCAACTAAGCAAGCTTGCAAAGGAAATCTGCACTACAATGAAGACTCACTTCCCCCTGGTCAAAAGGGCCATCTGAAAAAAGTGTAAAATCCAGAAAGGCAGGACAGGCCATGGAGAACTGGGAGCCTTGTTATGCTGATGGGCGGGATGTAAATTGCCAACAGACACTCGGGAGAAGTGTATGGTGTTTCCTGAAACATCTAAAAAACAAAGCAACAGAGCCTAGGGCACTTCCACTTGTGGTCCTATAGCTTAGGGAAATTAAAATCAAAAAGACACAGCCACCCCAAAGTTTGGGACGCCTCTGTTTACAAGAACCTCGTTTACCGTACAAGTTCAATATCACAGAAAGTGAAAAATGGATACAGAACTTGTGGTACATACGTACAATGCAGTATCACTCAGCAATGAAATCTATGTCATCAGGCCCGTAGCAGCATAATGAGTGGATTCAGGTATGATGATTCTAACTGAAATAAGTCAAACCAAAAAAGAAACATCATAAGATGTCAGTAATACACGGAATGTAAACTTGGCTACACAGGAACTGAATTCCAAAACAGAACAGGGTCTCAAATTTAGAAAACCAACTTATGCTTGCTTAAGGGTAAAGGTGAGTTGGGGTGCTGCATAAAACCAGAGATTGAAATGAGCACAGATAAAGTTCCTTAAGCCAAATATGGAATAGACAAGAGCTACTCCTTGCTCAACGAAATGGACTCAACACCCAATATTAAACGCCTAAGAATGTACCTGACTAGTAAGTATCTTAAAACCTATGGATTGCTATGTCTCCAAAAGAGAATCAAGCATGTGTACAGGGGCATAAACGCAGCAGTGATAGGATTGGAGAGGTTCGGTGAGCAAATGAAGACCCTTTGAAGTCATATTGCATGGTACCAATTCCACGGGTCTCAACTCTCCAGGTTTAAGGTATTCTTCCTTCAGCTAAAACATGCATGTGGAACCCAGAGTATGATCAACCGTGTGAATGGGAGACGTGTTCAAATATGTCTCAGTTTTCCTCCTCTGGTACTCGGGTGCAACATTCCAGATGCTTTACTAACACTCTCCCGACTTGGGGAGTCAATCCCTTTAACCTCTTGTTTGGCCCAGTTTGCAATTTCTGCGGAAGATGAACAGGAATAGCGAGAACCAATGAGAGACTAGCTGGAGGTGTCTGGACGGGCAAATTTAACTCTCATTCCCACCAGGAAGAGGAATTAACCAAAGGCTCAGCGTGCCGTGCCGGAACCAGATTAGGGCCTGAAGCCATCCTGCGGTGTTGCGGCCAGGTCACAAGAAAGCGAGTTGAAGAAAGGAGCTCAGGGGCACTGTAATTCACAAAACTGCAGAGTTATAAATGACAGCTATCGTCCAAAAATATACTGAAGTAAGGCTGCCAAGAGGACTTGAAAGCGGGGCAGAATTGCAGGAAACCGATTTCAGGAGGTAGACTGGAATTGCATTGAAAGCATAGGAAAAGAGGCAGAACGTCCACAATGATGCACTTGGACAAAAAGGGCGTAGGCGTTTTTTCCTGAACATATTCAGGAAAAAACGCATACGCCCTTTTTGGCCAACCAAGCAAGCTTGCAAAGGAAATCTGCACTACAATGAAGACTCACTTCCCCCTGGTCAAATGGGCCATCTGTAAAAAGTGTAAAATCCAGAAAGGCAGGACAGGCCATGGAGAACTTGGAGCCTTGTTATGCTGATGGGCGGGATGTAAATTGCCAACAGACACTCGGGAGAAGTGTATGGTGTTTCCTGAAACATCTAAAAAACAAAGCAACAGAGCCTAGGGCACTTCCACTTATGGTCCTATAGCTTAGGGAAATTAAAATCAAAAAGACACAGCCACCCCAAAATTTGGGACGCCTCTGTTTACAAGAACCTCGTTTACCGTACAAGTTCAATATCACAGAAAGTGAAAAATGGATAAAGAACTTGTGGTACTTACGTACAATGCAGTATCACTCAACAATGAAATCTATGTCATCAGGCCCGTAGCAGCATAATGAGTGGATTCAGGTACGATGATTCTAACTGAAATAAGTCACACCGAAAAAGAAACATCATAAGATATCAGTAATACACGGAATGTAAACTTGGCTACACAGGAACTGAATTCCAAAACAGAACAGGGTCTCAAATTTAGAAAACCAACTTATGCTTGCTTAAGGGGAAAGGTGATTTGGGGTGCTGCATAAAACTAGACATTGAAATGAGCACAGATAAAGTTCCTTAAGCCAAATATGGAATAGACAAGAGCTACTCCTTGCTCAACGAAATGGACTCAACACCCCATATTAAACGCCTAAGAATGTACCTGACTAGTAAGTATCTTAAAACCTATGGATTGCTATGTCTCCAAAAGAGAATCAAGCATGTGTACAGGGGCATAAACGCAGCAGTGATAGGATTGGAGAGGTTCGGTGAGCAAATGAAGACCCTTTGAAGTCATATTGCATGGTACCCATTACACGGGTCTCAACTCTCCAGGTTTAAGGTATTCTTCCTTCAGCTAAAACATGCATGTGGAACCCAGAGTATGATCAACCGTGTGAACGGGAGACGTGTTCAAATATGTCTCAGTTTTCGTACCCTGGTACTCGGGTGCAACATTCCAGACGCTTTACTAAAACTCTCCCGACTTGGAGAGTCAGCGCCTTTAACCTCCTGTTTGGCCCAGTTTGCAATTTCTGCGGAAGATGAACAGGAATAGGGAGAACCAATGAGAGACGAGCTGGAGGTGTCTGGACGGGCAAATTTAACTCTCATTTCCCACCAGGAAGAGGGATTAACCAAAGGTTCAGCATGCCGTGCCGGACCCAGATTAGGGCCTGAAGACATCCTGTGGTGTTGCGGCCAGCTCACAAGAAAGCGAGTTGAAGAAAGGAGCTCAGGGGCACTGTAATTCACAAACCTGCAGAGTTATAAATGACAGCTATCGTCCAAAAATATACTGAAGTAAGGCTGCCAAGAGGACTTGAAAGCGGGGCAGAATTGCAGGAAACCGATTTCAGGAGGTAGACTGGAATTGCATTGAAAGCATAGGAAAAGAGGCAGAACGTCCATAGTGATGCACTTGGCCAAAAAGGGCGTATGCGTTTTTTCCTGAATATATTCAGGAAAAAACGCATACGCACTTTTTGGCCAACCAAGCAAGCTTGCAAAGGAAATCTGCACTACAATGAAGACTCACTTCCCCCTGGTCAAAAGGGCCATCTGAAAAAAGTGTAAAATCCAGAAAGGCAGGACAGGCCATGGAGAACTGGGAGCCTTGTTATGCTGATGGGCGGGATGTAAATTGCCAACAGACACTCGGGAGAAGTGTATGGTGTTTCCTGAAACATCTAAAAAACAAAGCAACAGAGCCTAGGGCACTTCCACTTATGGTCCTATAGCTTAGGGAAATTAAAATCAAAAAGACACAGCCACCCCAAAGTTTGGGACGCCTCTGTTTACAAGAACCTCGTTTACCGTACAAGTTCAATATCACAGAAAGTGAAAAATGGATACAGAACTTGTGGTACATACGTACAATGCAGTATCACTCAGCAATGAAATCTATGTCATCAGGCCCGTAGCAGCATAATGAGTGGATTCAGGTACGATGATTCTAACTGAAATAAGTCAAACCAAAAAAGAAACATCATAAGATATCAGTAATACACGGAATGTAAACTTGGCTACACAGGAACTGAATTCCAAAACAGAACAGGGTCTCAAATTTAGAAAACCAACTTATGCTTGCTTAAGGGTAAAGGTGAGTTGGGGTGCTGCATAAAACCAGAGATTGAAATGAGCACAGATAAAGTTCCTTAAGCCAAATATGGAATAGACAAGAGCTACTCCTTGCTCAATGAAATGGACTCAACACCCAATATTAAACGCCTAAGAATGTACCTGACTAGTAAGTATCTTAAAACCTATGGATTGCTATGTCTCCAAAAGAGAATCAAGCGTGTGTACAGGGGCATAAACGCAGCAGTGATAGGATTGGAGAGGTTCGGTGAGCAAATGAAGACCCTTTGAAGTCATATTGCATGGTACCCATTACACGGGTCTCAACTCTCCAGGTTTAAGGTATTCTTCCTTCAGCTAAAACATGCATGTGGAACCCAGAGTATGATCAACCGTGTGAATGGGAGACGTGTTCAAATATGTCTCAGTTTTCCTCCTCTGGTACTCGGGTGCAACATTCCAGATGCTTTACTAACACTCTCCCGACTTGGGGAGTCAATCCCTTTAACCTCTTGTTTGGCCCAGTTTGCAATTTCTGCGGAAGATGAACAGGAATAGCGAGAACCAATGAGAGACTAGCTGGAGGTGTCTGGACGGGCAAATTTAACTCTCATTCCCACCAGGAAGAGGAATTAACCAAAGGCTCAGCGTGCCGTGCCGGAACCAGATTAGGGCCTGAAGCCATCCTGCGGTGTTGCGGCCAGGTCACAAGAAAGCGAGTTGAAGAAAGGAGCTCAGGGGCACTGTAATTCACAAAACTGCAGAGTTATAAATGACAGCTATCGTCCAAAAATATACTGAAGTAAGGCTGCCAAGAGGACTTGAAAGCGGGGCAGAATTGCAGGAAACCGATTTCAGGAGGTAGACTGGAATTGCATTGAAAGCATAGGAAAAGAGGCAGAACGTCCACAATGATGCACTTGGACAAAAAGGGCGTAGGCGTTTTTTCCTGAACATATTCAGGAAAAAACGCATACGCCCTTTTTGGCCAACCAAGCAAGCTTGCAAAGGAAATCTGCACTACAATGAAGTCTCACTTCCCCCCGGTCAAAAGGGCCATCTGAAAAAAGTGTAAAATCCAGAAAGACAGGACAGGCCATGGAGAACTGGGAGCCTTGTTATGCTGATGGGCGGGATGTAAATTGCCAACAGACACTCGGGAGAAGTGTATGGTGTTTCCTGAAACATCTAAAAAACAAAGCAACAGAGCCTAGGGCACTTCCACTTATGGTCCTATAGCTTAGGGAAATTAAAATCAAAAAGACACAGCCACCCCACAGTTTGGGACAGCTCTGTTTACAAGAACCTCGTTTACGGTACAAGTTCAATATCGCAGAAAGTGAAAAATGGATAAAGAAGTTGTGGTACTTATGTACAATGCAAAATCACTCAGCCATGAAATCTATGTCATCAGGCCCATAGCAGCATAATGAGTGGATTCAGGTATGATGATTCTAACTGAAATATGTCACACAGAAAAAGAAACATCATAAGATATCACTAATACACGGAATGTGAACTTGGCTACACATGAACTGAATTACAAAACAGAACAGGGTCTCAAGTTTAGAAAACCAACTTATGCTTCCTTAAGGGGGAAAGTGAGTTGGGGTGCTGCATAAAACCAGAGTTTGAAATTAGCACAGATACCATTCAATAAGCCAAATATGTAATAGACAAGACCTACCCCTTGCTCAACAAAATGGACTCAACAATGAGGTATCACCTCACACCTGATAGAATGGGCATCATGAGAAAATCTACAAACAAAAATGCTGGAAAGGGTGTGGAGAAAAGGAACCCTCTTCCACTATTGTTGGGAATATAAATTGATACAGTCACTACGGAGAACAATATGGAGTTTCTTAAGAAACTAACAATAGAATTACCATATGATACAGCAATCCCAGTACTGGACATATACCCAGACAAAACCATAAATCAAAACGAGACATTCACCGCAATGTTCATTGCATCACTATTTACAATATCGAGGTAATGGAAGCAACCTAAATGCCCACAGACAGACGAATGCATAAAGCTGTGGTACATATATAAAATGGAATATTACTAAGCCATGAAAAGGAATGAAATTGGGTCATTTGTAGAGACGTCGATGGATCTAGAGACTGTCATACAGAGTGAAGTAAGTCAGAAAGAGAAAAACAAATCTTGTATATTCATGCATATATGTGGAACCTAGAAAAACTGTACAGATTAACCATTTTGCAAGGCATAAATAGAGCAACAGATGTAGACAACAAATGTATGGACAACAAGGGGGGAAAGCTGTTGGGGGGGTGGTGGTGGGAGGAGTTGAGAGACTGGGATTGGCATGTATACATTTATATGTATAAAATAGATAACCAATAAGAACCTGCTGTATAAAAATATAAAATAAAATTCAAAATTAAAAAGAAAGAAAATTTAAAAAATAAAACAGAAAAAACAATTATTCCCTTCACATACATGTATTTATATGAATAAATTATTTCCATGCTTATATCTGTAAATACAAAAAAGAGGAATAAAATCTACCTTGAACCAAAAACGAAAAAGAGAAAAAAAACACAGAACCCACCAGTTCCACAGAGGAAAACCGTATCAGGGCACTTGCTCCAGTTGTAAACAATTCTGAAGTTGGCCAGTGGTGGGGAATCGTCTCCCATTCAGCCAGCAGCCCCCACGCAACAAGCGTCCTCATTGCAAAGCTGGGGCACCGTGCCGAGGCATCTGTGAGTAAACGTGAGCTGAGCCCCAGGCCAGTTGCTGCTGAACTATTCCCACCCGTCCCAGGTAAAACACCTGAATATATACAAGGACTTGAAAGCCTAGAGGAAGGGCCATAGAGCCACACGAGTGACAGCATGCCGGCCGACTTGGTGCCTGCAGGCCAGCCAGGATGGTCCTGGCCCTGGGTGCTCTTCTGGAAGATTTCCATTTCCCTGACTGAGATACCCGTCCTGTCCCTGCCCCCACTGCTTTTTTCCTTCCTCACCTCTGCCCAGGGAGAAATTCCAGCAGCAGGTATGGGTGACACATCCTCTTCTTTAGCAGGTGGCAGCCTGGCAACTGCTGCAGAAAGTCCAGCAGAGCCCCACTCACACTGGGCCACCCACAAAGCCGTGGCCTCTCACTCCCTCCCACCAGCCCAGCCCCGAGACTGCTGACAGGGCAGAGAAAATGGCGTCAGGCACGGCTGCAGGGGCTCTTGCTGCCTGGAGTGGTATTTATATTGATCTCAACCCAGGCACACCTGGGGAGGGCTGGCCCGCACGGTAAGGCTGCCCAGGTCAGCCAATCATCACCCCTCAGGGGCTCACAGTTGCAGAAAATGGAACTTGCTGAACCGGCCAGGTCCAAGGAACAGGTGTGGGCTCCTGAGAGTCAGGATAGACAAGGGGCTGCAGCTTTGGCTTGTTTTCTAATCATTTTATCTGGCCCATGAGTGGGAGACAACTTCAAGAAAACCCTCTCCTTATGAGAGGAACCCAGGAGTCAGGGAGAGGAGGGGTGGGTGGTGGTTGGAGACAGAGGCCTGGTGCCCCGGGTGCAGTGGAAGTCTCTGGAAGACCAGGTGGAGGGAGGCCGCACAGAGTGATGCCCAGGGTCACAGACCTGTCGCAGCTGCTGTTTGTTAGTTCAAGTCCTGCTCTGAGGTGCTCTGTGCCAGCTCTGAGCGACAGGTGAGCTGGGGGTGCTCTGCAATGAGGGCTATGTGCACGGTTCCTGTGTGCCCAGCCCTGCCATGGTACCTGCAAGGGTAGCTCTGTATCCTGGGAAGGGCCTGACCACGAGAGCCCCGTGGGCTGGGGTGGGGGTGGGGTACCTGCCCAGGTGAGCTCCATATTCTGGGATTGGTCTGACCACGAGAGCCCCATGGGCTGCTGGGGACCTGGTAAAGGATGTCAGGACAGTCAGTGAAGCCACCGAGGATATACCTCCAGTTGCTCCTAATTCCTACACCCTGCTGGTCATTCTACCAACCACCAGGACATGGTATTCTGTATTAGTCTTCAATGATGCCTTCTTTTGTATTCCATTAGTCCCAGAGTCACAAGAAATTTTGGCTTGTGAGTGGCAGGACTCAACATACAACTAAAACAATACTTCCGGGCCGTCTTGCCCCAAGGGTGCAAAAATTCCCACACCATCTTTGGGGAAAGCTTAGCTAAAGACCTAAAAGTTCTACCTCTGGAAAAGGAAACCCTCCTTCAGTACGCAGACGACATTCTGATCGCCAGCCCTACTAAGGAGGCCTCTGAACTACCAAGCCAATAAAGGATAGAAGTTGTCCAAGAAAAAGCTCAAATATCACAGACTGCAGTGACCTGCCTGGGCTTCATTCTCACAGAAGGTCGGAGAAGCCCATCCCAGGAAAGGGAAGAAACCATTTGCAGCCTTACCCCTTTCTAAAACTAGAAGACAGCTTAGGGGTTCCTGGGGAGGCCAGGGTTTGCTGCTTCTGGATCCCTAACTACAGTCTACTAGCTGGGCCTCTATATGAAACACTGAAAGGAAAAGATGATGATCCTTTTGAATAGAATCCAGAAGTGGCCTTTCAAGAATGGAAAGAGCAGTCAATTCAGACCCTTGCCCTGGAACTCCCTAATTTAGCTAAACCCTTTGACCTTTACATTCCCGGTGAAAGGTGAATCGCCATTGGAGAATTAGTGCAAAAACTGGGACCACTTGAAATGGAACAATGCAAGAATGCCATCCAGGTAGGATAAACTACGGTCACCAAGGGGCTTGGCCCACTGCCGCATCTGGCCAAGATACTGGCGGTATCTAAAAACCTGGAAATCAGCAGCCCAAAAGGCCACCTCCTTCCTAAGGGAAAAGGACCCCACGTGGTGATCCTAACCACCAACGATGCCCTGAAGTTGCAGGGTTCACTCCGTGGGCACACCGACCTCGAGTGAGGAGGCCCTCCAACTCCAACATCCAGAGAGATAACCGGGGGCAACAGGGCACCATGACGACTCGTGTGAACATCACTTGACCTGGAGTTTCTCTCATAAAACAATAAGAGTGTGTCCCAAAAGAGTAGACTACTGCTTGCAGGACTTACTGCACCCAGAGGGGAGCTAATAATCTTGGCGGGGGAACCGTATATCACACTGTCACCATAGAAAAGCCTACAGACACCGTGATGATGGTGGCCAATAAGACCGGCTGGACTCCTGTTTACTTCAAAAGGCTGTTGACTCAGTGGTCATCATGGTCCTTGATCACCACTGACCCTGGACTGTCTGGGAGTTGAGCGGGCAGGGCTCTGACACCTGGTGCTGTTTGTACGTTAATTCAGGGGCCTAATTGAAGAAAGCGCAGACTACTGGTCAGAGCATCTAGGCTGGCAGAAACGGTCAGCCTAAGGTGGCCGAACAAATGTGGGGCGGGGTGAAACCGGCCCCCACAGCGTCTCTGCACATCTCTTTCCTGGACCCTTAAAGGTCATTAGAATCTATAACACTTCCAATGCTGGTGCTCAGGTGGACGAGCAGGGAGGCAGGGGGCCTGGGGACAATCAACGTCACCTGGAGGCTGCTGGGGAGAAGCTCTGACCCTCGCCCCCGGGTATTAGGGCTCCCAACTCAGCACTCAGCAGTTACAGAAGAAGTGTCTGCACCCTCAGCACTCCAAGAATGAGGAACGGGACAAAAGGCAGAGGAGGGGTTTGTCCCCAGCAAAGCCCATTAAAAATCCCTGGGAGATAAAAATAGAATCTGGGCAATAAAGTCAAGTCTAACCTTTTTTATCCTTTGTGCTTTGTCTAATTTCACGTGCTCCTAGGGTCCCGCATGCAGAGGTTCCACACCCGGCACTTCAGACCAGATTTCCTAGTGCAGAATGGCTGGGTCGACACCTCAGCTCCTGGGGCCCAGTGCAGACTCCGCGATATAGAGCCTGAGCTGCAGCCAACCTGGCCCTCGAGAGCTCCGCCCCCTCCCTCCCACTGACTCTGACAGGATCTCTACACAGCAGCCCAGCCCACAGCCCACGGGGTAGTGCATGCTCTCACCTCTCCATTCTCTGATCAAAATATAAAGTTTCCTTTGCTTGTGAACCAAACTCAGTCTCGATCTGTTGGCCCCAATGACACTGGGCAGGGGGACACTTGTTGGGGTCCACTCTGGAGGATCAGTAACAGAAATTGAGACTATTGTAACCTCAATGAACAGATGTGTGAGCCAAACTGTAGTTAACATAGAACAGTGTATAAGGCTCGGGTAAAATAAGATGTTTCTAACACTTCCATTTGATATTTCCATCACTTTATTATAAGCAAGTTCAGTGAAAAGGTTTGTCTTATTTGTCAGGTCAATATTAGAGAAACGAAGTGATTTCTTTCCAAGGATGTACATCTAATAATCTTGGTTAAAGCTTCAATCTTGTTTTAAATGCTTTTCCATTGAAAATGATACCTCTCTTTCAGCTCCCCCATTTCTGAGAAGTATAAAATCTTATAATTTATTATTACCAAAGGGGAAAGGTGGGAGGAGGGATAAATTAACAGTTTGGGATTAACACATACACACTGCTATGTATAAAATAGATCATCAACAAGGAACTACTGTATAGCACAGGGAACTACACTCAACATTTTGCAATAACCTATAAGGGGAAATAATCTGAAAAAGAATAGATATTTTTATTGACATCATCTATCAATGACAGTTAAAGTGTAACCTAAGGGAAGCTGGTGGTGAGTGCTTCTGACCCTGAAGACTTCAATCATCTAAAGTTTGGACTCTGCCTACTTCCCAAGGCCCTTAATGAACATATGTGTAGCCGTAGCTTAAAAAATTCCCCAGTTTGGGTTTCGGGGAGACACTGATTTTGAAAAAGCCCTGGTGTTCTCCTTACATGAATGGGACTCTTCCTACTGCTAAAACATGTCTGTCACACCCAGAGGATGGTATACCGTCTGATCGGGAAGAGTTTGGAAAAGGCATCTCATCTCCTCATCTCCTGGTGCTCGGGTTCACCCCTCCAGCGTCTTTACTAACAGTCTCCCCACTTGGAGATGTCAGCACTGTCAACATCCTGTTGCGTACAGTTTGGAATTTGTCCAGAGGATGAAGCGGAAGGATGAGGAACAATGAGAGACAAGTCCTAGGTGTTCAGACAGGCACATGTCACTCTAATTTCCAATCAGGAAGACGAATTGACCAAAGGCTAGGGTTGCCCATGGAAACAGTATAGGGCTTGAGGAAATCCCGCTGCTTTGTGGCCAGTTCCCATAAACACAAGTTGAACAATGGAACTCAGGGGCAGTAAAATTCACAAAACTGCAGAGTTGAAAATATCCATCACTGAAAAATGTCTTGAGGAAAGTCAGAGAAAAGGACTTGTAAGCAAGGGAGAATGGCAGGAAAGGGATTTGAGGAGGTAGAAAGGACTCGCCATTAAGCACAAGAAAAGGAGCTGAACATTGCCAACATTGCAGTTGGCCAAAAAGGGTGTATGCGTTTTTTTCTGTATATATTCAAGAAAAGGGCATACACTTTTTTAGCCAACCAAACAGGTGGGCACTGGAAGTCAATACTACAAAAGATATCACTTCGCATCAGTCAGAAGAGCCATCCTCATAAAGCGTAAACAACAGAAATGCAGGACAGGGCAAGGAGAAGAGGGAGCCCTGTGAGACTTATAGTGGAAATGTATATTGCCAACGGCCATTCTGGAGAAGTGTATTGTGTTTACTAAAGCATCTAAAAAATGAGCTACAGAGCATAGGGCACTTGCACTCATGGGCGTATATCTTGAGAAAAACAAAAATCGAGAGGACACAGGCACCCCAATGTTTACCCCCTCTCTGTTTAAAAGATCCTCAACTAGGATATAACTTAAATGTCTCTGGAGGGAAAAAATGGGTAGAGATGTGGTACTTAGGTAGAGTGGAATATTATTCAGCCTGGAAATCAATGAAATATGGCCAGTTGTAACAACTCCGGAGGAGTTACGTATGATCTTTCTAAGTGACAGAATTCAAAAAGAAAAAGACACATATCATAAGATATCACTTAAAGGTGGAATCCAAAATGGCTACACATGAAATAAATTACAAAACAAAAACATAGTCAAATATGTAGAAAACACGCATAAGGCTGCTAAACGGGAAAGGTGGGGAGGGGTGAGGCATCACCCAGGAGGTTGAAATTAGCAAAGATACCATTCCAAATACCAAACTGATAATCAACAAGGCCTACACGGTAGCTAAAAGAACTGCACTCAGCACACTCAAGTCACCGGAAAAGAATATATACGACTGGTAAGAATCTGAAAAAGAATTTACTGATGTCTCTCTGTACGTGAATCAAGTGGATGTACAGCAGCAAGAAACAGAGCTTTGAAAATCAGCTGTAACCAATATAGTAATAAATTGAAAAAAATAAACGACAGAGAGACAGAGAAAACCTCTTACAACTTTTCCTCAGGGCCGGTGATGCAACATGGATTGAACACATCTAGACCCACAGCAGGATGAGACATAAGGCTGGAAACTGTTTGCGCTAAGAGAAATGTGAGGTTGGGTGAGGAAATGCACACCCTTTAAAGTAATACTACCTGGTACCCATTCAATGGGTCCCAAATATGCAGGTTCAAGGGATCTTCCTACAGCTAAAACATGCATGGAAAACCCAGAGGACTGTACACCATGTGATCGGGAGATGTGTCTAAAATGCAGCTCATTTATCCTCTCCTGGTGCTCCTGTTCACCATTCCAGCCACGTTACTTAGAATCTCCCCACTTGGAGAATCAGCACATTTCAACTTCTGTTTCACACATTTTGCAAATTGTGAGGAGGATGAACGGGGAACCAATGAGAGAATAGTTGTAGGGGTTTGGACGGGCACATATCACTCTAATTTCCCATTAAGAATAAGAATTGAAAAAAGGCTCAGCCCGCCTCGCCCGAGCCAAAATAGGGCCTGAAGCAATCCTGCGGGTTTGAGGCCAGCTCACAAAAGAGCAACTTAAAAAATGGAGCTCAGGGTCACTGCAATTCACAAACCTGCAGAGTTATAAATGAAAACTAACGTCCAAAAATATGTTGAGGTAAGGCAAAGAAGAGGATCTGAATGCAAGACAGAATTGCAAGAAACAGATTTCAAGAGATAGATTGGACTCGTCTTTAAAGCACATGAAAAGCGGCAGAATTTCGACAATGATGCAGTTGGCCCAAAAGGGCGTATGCGTTTTTTCCTGATTATATCCAGGAAAAAACGCATACGCACTTTATGGGCAACGAAGCAAGCAAGCAATGCAAATGTGCACAACAAAGAAGTCTCATTTCCCACTGGTCAAAAGGGCCATCCTAAAAAATTGTAAAAACCAGAAATGCAGGACAGGCCATGGAGAACAGGGAGCCTTTATACGCTGATGGGCAGTGTGTGAACTGCCGAGAGCCACTCTGGAGAAGTGTATGGTGGTTCCTAAATCATCTAAAAAACAGAGCTACAGAGCATAGGACACTTCCAATCATGGGAGTATATCTAGGGAAATCTAAAAATTAACAAGACACAAGCACACCACAGTTTAGGGCTACTCTGTTTACAAGAACCTCAACTTCAGTATACCTTAAATATCCCAGGAAAGAGAACAATGGATAAAGAAGATGTGGTACTTATGTACAATGGAATATCTCTTCACCATGAAATCAATGTAATAAGGCTAGTAGAAGGATAAAGAGTGGATTTAGGTCTGATAATACTACTTGAAATAAGTCAAACAGAAAAAGAAACATATCATAAGATATCACTTATAGAGGGAGGGTAAATATGGCTGCACAAGAAATGAATTACAGAACAGAACAGTGTCTCACATTTAGAAAACACACTTATTTCAGCTTAAGGGGAAAGGAGAGGTGGGGTGATGCATAAAACCAGAGTTTGAAATTAGCACAGATACCGTTCAATAAACCAAATAGATATTAGACAAGATCTACACCTTGCTCAATGAACTGGCCTCAACACACCCTATACACCGCAGAGAAATATATCTGAGTAATAAGAATCTTAAAACCCATGTATTGATGTATCTCCATAAGGGAATCAAGTGTGTGCAGAGTGGCACAAACACAGCAGTGAAAATGAGCTAAACCCCATTATAGAAATAAATTTTAAAAACAAAACGCAGAAACAATGAAAGAGAGAAAAATTCTTACAAAATTCGCTCAGGGGCTGTGATGCAACCTGGATTGACCACATATAAACCCACAGCTGGATAAGACATAAGGCTGGACACTTGGGGCTGAGAGGATTGATGAGCTTTGGTGAGCAACTGCCAAAAGTTTAATGCAATACTTCATGCTACTCATTCCAAGGGTCCCAACACTCCAGGTTGAAGGGAATCTTCCTACAGCTAAACCATGCTTGGGAAACCCAGCGACTGGTATACCATATGATCGGGAAAGGTTTCTAAAACGCACCTCATTTTTCCTCTCCTGGGGCTCCGGATCGACATTCCACCCGCTTTACCAAAAATATCCCCACATGGAGAGTCAATGCCTTTAAGTTCTGGTATCGCACAGTCTGCAGTTAGTGCGGAGGATGAATGGGAATAGGGGGAACCAGTGAGAAACTAGCTGTAGCGGTTTCAATGGGCACATGTCACTCTAAATTCACATCAGTAAGAAGAATAAACCAAAGGCACAGCAAGGTGCCCCAGAAGAAGAATAGGGCCTGAAGGAATCCTGTGGTTATGAGGCAAGATCACAAAAATAAGAGCTGAAAAATGGAGCTAAGGGCCACTGCAATTCAAAAACCTGCAGAGTTATAAAGGCCAACTATTTTCAAAAAATATATTGAGGTAAGGCTATGAAGAGGCATTGAAAGCAAGGCAGAATTGCAGGAAAACGATTTCAGGAGGTAGACTGGAATTGCATTTAAAGCATAGGAAAAGAGGCAGAACGTCCACAATGATGCACTTGGCCAAAAAGGGCGTATGCCTTTTTTCCTGAATTTATTCAGGAAAAAACGCATACGCCCTTTTTGGCCAACCAAGCAAGCTTGCAAAGGAAATCTGCACTACAATGAAGTCTCACTTCCCCCCGGTCAAAAGGGCCATCTGAAAAAAGTGTAAAATCCAGAAAGGCAGGACAGGCCATGGAGAACTGGGAGCCTTGTTATGCTGATGGGCGGGATGTAAATTGCCAACAGACACTCGGGAGAAGTGTATGGTGTTTCCTGAAACATCTAAAAAACAAAGCAACAGAGCCTAGGGCACTTCCACTTATGGTCCTATAGCTTAGGGAAATTAAAATCAAAAAGACACAGCCACCCCAAAGTTTGGGACGCCTCTGTTTACAAGAACCTCGTTTACCGTACAAGTTCAATATCACAGAAAGTGAAAAATGGATACAGAACTTGTGGTACATACGTACAATGCAGTATCACTCAGCAATGAAATCTATGTCATCAGGCCCGTAGCAGCATAATGAGTGGATTCAGGTACGATGATTCTAACTGAAATAAGTCAAACCAAAAAAGAAACATCATAAGATATCAGTAATACACGGAATGTAAACTTGGCTACACAGGAACTGAATTCCAAAACAGAACAGGGTCTCAAATTTAGAAAACCAACTTATGCTTGCTTAAGGGTAAAGGTGAGTTGGGGTGCTGCATAAAACCAGAGATTGAAATGAGCACAGATAAAGTTCCTTAAGCCAAATATGGAATAGACAAGAGCTACTCCTTGCTCAACGAAATGGACTCAACACCCAATATTAAACGCCTAAGAATGTACCTGACTAGTAAGTATCTTAAAACCTATGGATTGCTATGTCTCCAAAAGAGAATCAAGCGTGTGTACAGGGGCATAAACGCAGCAGTGATAGGATTGGAGAGGTTCGGTGAGCAAATGAAGACCCTTTGAAGTCATATTGCATGGTACCCATTACACGGGTCTCAACTCTCCAGGTTTAAGGTATTCTTCCTTCAGCTAAAACATGCATGTGGAACCCAGAGTATGATCAACCGTGTGAATGGGAGACGTGTTCAAATATGTCTCAGTTTTCCTCCTCTGGTACTCGGGTGCAACATTCCAGATGCTTTACTAACACTCTCCCGACTTGGGGAGTCAATCCCTTTAACCTCCTGTTTGGCCCAGTTTGCAATTTCTGCGGAAGATGAACAGGAATAGCGAGAACCAATGAGAGACTAGCTGGAGGTGTCTGGACGGGCAAATTTAACTCTCATTCCCACCAGGAAGAGGAATTAACCAAAGGCTCAGCGTGCCGTGCCGGAACCAGATTAGGGCCTGAAGCCATCCTGCGGTGTTGCGGCCAGGTCACAAGAAAGCGAGTTGAAGAAAGGAGCTCAGGGGCACTGTAATTCACAAAACTGCAGAGTTATAAATGACAGCTATCGTCCAAAAATATACTGAAGTAAGGCTGCCAAGAGGACTTGAAAGCGGGGCAGAATTGCAGGAAACCGATTTCAGGAGGTAGACTGGAATTGCATTGAAAGCATAGGAAAAGAGGGAGAACGTCCACAATGATGCACTTGGCCAAAAAGGGCGTATGCGTTTTTTCCTGAATCAGGAAAAAACGCATACGCACTTTTTGGCCAACCAAGCAAGCTTGCAAAGGAAATCTGCACTACAATGAAGTCTCACTTCCCCCCGGTCAAAAGGGCCATCTGAGAAAAGTGTAAAATCCAGAAAGGCAGGACAGGCCATGGAGAACTGGGAGCCTTGTTATGCTGATGGGCGGGATGTAAATTGCCAACAGACACTCGGGAGAAGTGTATGGTGTTTCCTGAAACATCTAAAAAACAAAGCAACAGAGCCTAGGGCACTTCCACTTATGGTCCTATAGCTTAGGGAAATTAAAATCAAAAAGACACAGCCACCCCACAGTTTGGGACAGCTCTGTTTACAAGAACCTCGTTTACGGTACAAGTTCAATATCGCAGAAAGTGAAAAATGGATAAAGAAGTTGTGGTACTTATGTACAATGCAAAATCACTCAGCCATGAAATCTATGTCATCAGGCCCATAGCAGCATAATGAGTGGATTCAGGTATGATGATTCTAACTGAAATATGTCACACAGAAAAAGAAACATCATAAGATATCACTAATACACGGAATGTGAACTTGGCTACACATGAACTGAATTACAAAACAGAACAGGGTCTCAAGTTTAGAAAACCAACTTATGCTTCCTTAAGGGGGAAAGTGAGTTGGGGTGCTGCATAAAACCAGAGTTTGAAATTAGCACAGATACCATTCAATAAGCCAAATATGTAATAGACAAGACCTACCCCTTGCTCAACAAAATGGACTCAACAATGAGGTATCACCTCACACCTGATAGAATGGGCATCATGAGAAAATCTACAAACAAAAATGCTGGAAAGGGTGTGGAGAAAAGGAACCCTCTTCCACTATTGTTGGGAATATAAATTGATACAGTCACTACGGAGAACAATATGGAGTTTCTTAAGAAACTAACAATAGAATTACCATATGATACAGCAATCCCAGTACTGGACATATACCCAGACAAAACCATAAATCAAAACGAGACATTCACCGCAATGTTCATTGCATCACTATTTACAATATCGAGGTAATGGAAGCAACCTAAATGCCCACAGACAGACGAATGCATAAAGCTGTGGTACATATATAAAATGGAATATTACTAAGCCATGAAAAGGAATGAAATTGGGTCATTTGTAGAGACGTCGATGGATCTAGAGACTGTCATACAGAGTGAAGTAAGTCAGAAAGAGAAAAACAAATCTTGTATATTCATGCATATATGTGGAACCTAGAAAAACTGTACAGATTAACCATTTTGCAAGGCATAAATAGAGCAACAGATGTAGACAACAAATGTATGGACAACAAGGGGGGAAAGCTGTTGGGGGGGTGGTGGTGGGAGGAGTTGAGAGACTGGGATTGGCATGTATACATTTATATGTATAAAATAGATAACCAATAAGAACCTGCTGTATAAAAATATAAAATAAAATTCAAAATTAAAAAGAAAGAAAATTTAAAAAATAAAACAGAAAAAACAATTATTCCCTTCACATACATGTATTTATATGAATAAATTATTTCCATGCTTATATCTGTAAATACAAAAAAGAGGAATAAAATCTACCTTGAACCAAAAACGAAAAAGAGAAAAAAAACACAGAACCCACCAGTTCCACAGAGGAAAACCGTATCAGGGCACTTGCTCCAGTTGTAAACAATTCTGAAGTTGGCCAGTGGTGGGGAATCGTCTCCCATTCAGCCAGCAGCCCCCACACAACAAGCGTCCTCATTGCAAAGCTGGGGCACCGTGCCGAGGCATCTGTGAGTAAACGTGAGCTGAGCCCCAGGCCAGTTGCTGCTGAACTATTCCCACCCGTCCCAGGTAAAACACCTGAATATATACAAGGACTTGAAAGCCTAGAGGAAGGGCCATAGAGCCACACGAGTGACAGCATGCCGGCCGACTTGGTGCCTGCAGGCCAGCCAGGATGGTCCTGGCCCTGGGTGCTCTTCTGGAAGATTTCCATTTCCCTGACTGAGATACCCGTCCTGTCCCTGCCCCCACTGCTTTTTTCCTTCCTCACCTCTGCCCAGGGAGAAATTCCAGCAGCAGGTATGGGTGACACATCCTCTTCTTTAGCAGGTGGCAGCCTGGCAACTGCTGCAGAAAGTCCAGCAGAGCCCCACTCACACTGGGCCACCCACAAAGCCGTGGCCTCTCACTCCCTCCCACCAGCCCAGCCCCGAGACTGCTGACAGGGCAGAGAAAATGGCGTCAGGCACGGCTGCAGGGGCTCTTGCTGCCTGGAGTGGTATTTATATTGATCTCAACCCAGGCACACCTGGGGAGGGCTGGCCCGCACGGTAAGGCTGCCCAGGTCAGCCAATCATCACCCCTCAGGGGCTCACAGTTGCAGAAAATGGAACTTGCTGAACCGGCCAGGTCCAAGGAACAGGTGTGGGCTCCTGAGAGTCAGGATAGACAAGGGGCTGCAGCTTTGGCTTGTTTTCTAATCATTTTATCTGACCCATGAGTGGGAGACAACTTCAAGAAAACCCTCTCCTTATGAGAGGAACCCAGGAGTCAGGGAGAGGAGGGGTGGGTGGTGGTTGGAGACAGAGGCCTGGTGCCCCGGGTGCAGTGGAAGTCTCTGGAAGACCAGGTGGAGGGAGGCCGCACAGAGTGATGCCCAGGGTCACAGACCTGTCGCAGCTGCTGTTTGTTAGTTCAAGTCCTGCTCTGAGGTGCTCTGTGCCAGCTCTGAGCGACAGGTGAGCTGGGGGTGCTCTGCAATGAGGGCTATGTGCATGGTTCCTGTGTGCCCAGCCCTGCCATGGTACCTGCAAGGGTAGCTCTGTATCCTGGGAAGGGCCTGACCACGAGAGCCCCGTGGGCTGGGGTGGGGGTGGGGTACCTGCCCAGGTGAGCTCCATATTCTGGGATTGGTCTGACCACGAGAGCCCCATGGGCTGCTGGGGACCTGGTAAAGGATGTCAGGACAGTCAGTGAAGCCACCGAGGATATACCTCCAGTTGCTCCTAATTCCTACACCCTGCTGGTCATTCTACCAACCACCAGGACATGGTATTCTGTATTAGTCTTCAATGATGCCTTCTTTTGTATTCCATTAGTCCCAGAGTCACAAGAAATTTTGGCTTGTGAGTGGCAGGACTCAACATACAACTAAAACAATACTTCCGGGCCGTCTTGCCCCAAGGGTGCAAAAATTCCCACACCATCTTTGGGGAAAGCTTAGCTAAAGACCTAAAAGTTCTACCTCTGGAAAAGGAAACCCTCCTTCAGTACGCAGACGACATTCTGATCGCCAGCCCTACTAAGGAGGCCTCTGAACTACCAAGCCAATAAAGGATAGAAGTTGTCCAAGAAAAAGCTCAAATATCACAGACTGCAGTGACCTGCCTGGGCTTCATTCTCACAGAAGGTCGGAGAAGCCCATCCCAGGAAAGGGAAGAAACCATTTGCAGCCTTACCCCTTTCTAAAACTAGAAGACAGCTTAGGGGTTCCTGGGGAGGCCAGGGTTTGCTGCTTCTGGATCCCTAACTACAGTCTACTAGCTGGGCCTCTATATGAAACACTGAAAGGAAAAGATGATGATCCTTTTGAATAGAATCCAGAAGTGGCCTTTCAAGAATGGAAAGAGCAGTCAATTCAGACCCTTGCCCTGGAACTCCCTAATTTAGCTAAACCCTTTGACCTTTACATTCCCGGTGAAAGGTGAATCGCCATTGGAGAATTAGTGCAAAAACTGGGACCACTTGAAATGGAACAATGCAAGAATGCCATCCAGGTAGGATAAACTACGGTCACCAAGGGGCTTGGCCCACTGCCGCATCTGGCCAAGATACTGGCAGTATCTAAAAACCTGGAAATCAGCAGCCCAAAAGGCCACCTCCTTCCTAAGGGAAAAGGACCCCACGTGGTGATCCTAACCACCAACGATGCCCTGAAGTTGCAGGGTTCGCTCCGTGGGCACACCGACCTCGAGTGAGGAGGCCCTCCAACTCCAACATCCAGAGAGATAACCGGGGGAAACAGGGCACCATGACGACTCGTGTGAACATCACTTGACCTGGAGTTTCTCTCATAAAACAATAAGAGTGTGTCCCAAAAGAGTAGACTACTGCTTGCAGGACTTACTGCACCCAGAGGGGAGCTAATAATCTTGGTGGGGGAACCGTATATCACACTGTCACCATAGAAAAGCCTACAGACACCATGATGATGGTGGCCAATAAGACCGGCTGGACTCCTGTTTACTTCAAAAGGCTGTTGACTCAGTGGTCATCATGGTCCTTGATCACCACTGACCCTGGACTGTCTGGGAGTTGAGCGGGCAGGGCTCTGACACCTGGTGCTGTTTGTACGTTAATTCAGGGGCCTAATTGAAGAAAGTGCAGACTACTGGTCAGAGCATCTAGGCTGGCAGAAACGGTCAGCCTAAGGTGGCCGAATAAATGTGGGGCGGGGTGAAACCGGCCCCCACAGCGTCTCTGCACATCTCTTTCCTGGACCCTTAAAGGTCATTAGAATCTATAACACTTCCAATGCTGGTGCTCAGGTGGACGAGCAGGGAGGCAGGGGGCCTGGGGACAATCAACGTCACCTGGAGGCTGCTGGGGAGAAGCTCTGACCCTCGCCCCCGGGTATTAGGGCTCCCAACTCAGCACTCAGCAGTTACAGAAGAAGTGTCTGCACCCTCAGCACTCCAAGAATGAGGAACGGGACAAAAGGCAGAGGAGGGGTTTGTCCCCAGCAAAGCCCATTAAAAATCCCTGGGAGATAAAAATAGAATCTGGGCAATAAAGTCAAGTCTAACCTTTTTTATCCTTTGTGCTTTGTCTAATTTCACGTGCTCCTAGGGTCCCGCATGCAGAGGTTCCACACCCGGCACTTCAGACCAGATTTCCTAGTGCAGAATGGCTGGGTCGACACCTCAGCTCCTGGGGCCCAGTGCAGACTCCGCGATATAGAGCCTGAGCTGCAGCCAACCTGGCCCTCGAGAGCTCCGCCCCCTCCCTCCCACTGACTCTGACAGGATCTCTACACAGCAGCCCAGCCCACAGCCCACGGGGTAGTGCATGCTCTCACCTCTCCATTCTCTGATCAAAATATAAAGTTTCCTTTGCTTGTGAACCAAACTCAGTCTCGATCTGTTGGCCCCAATGACACTGGGCAGGGGGACACTTGTTGGGGTCCACTCTGGAGGATCAGTAACAGAAATTGAGACTATTGTAACCTCAATGAACAGATGTGTGAGCCAAACTGTAGTTAACATAGAACAGTGTATAAGGCTCGGGTAAAATAAGATGTTTCTAACACTTCCATTTGATATTTCCATCACTTTATTATAAGCAAGTTCAGTGAAAAGGTTTGTCTTATTTGTCAGGTCAATATTAGAGAAACGAAGTGATTTCTTTCCAAGGATGTACATCTAATAATCTTGGTTAAAGCTTCAATCTTGTTTTAAATGCTTTTCCATTGAAAATGATACCTCTCTTTCAGCTCCCCCATTTCTGAGAAGTATAAAATCTTATAATTTATTATTACCAAAGGGGAAAGGTGGGAGGAGGGATAAATTAACAGTTTGGGATTAACACATACACACTGCTATGTATAAAATAGATCATCAACAAGGAACTACTGTATAGCACAGGGAACTACACTCAACATTTTGCAATAACCTATAAGGGGAAATAATCTGAAAAAGAATAGATATTTTTATTGACATCATCTATCAATGACAGTTAAAGTGTAACCTAAGGGAAGCTGGTGGTGAGTGCTTCTGACCCTGAAGACTTCAATCATCTAAAGTTTGGACTCTGCCTACTTCCCAAGGCCCTTAATGAACATATGTGTAGCCGTAGCTTAAAAAATTCCCCAGTTTGGGTTTCGGGGAGACACTGATTTTGAAAAAGCCCTGGTGTTCTCCTTACATGAATGGGACTCTTCCTACTGCTAAAACATGTCTGTCACACCCAGAGGATGGTATACCGTCTGATCGGGAAGAGTTTGGAAAAGGCATCTCATCTCCTCATCTCCTGGTGCTCGGGTTCACCCCTCCAGCGTCTTTACTAACAGTCTCCCCACTTGGAGATGTCAGCACTGTCAACATCCTGTTGCGTACAGTTTGGAATTTGTCCAGAGGATGAAGCGGAAGGATGAGGAACAATGAGAGACAAGTCCTAGGTGTTCAGACAGGCACATGTCACTCTAATTTCCAATCAGGAAGACGAATTGACCAAAGGCTAGGGTTGCCCATGGAAACAGTATAGGGCTTGAGGAAATCCCGCTGCTTTGTGGCCAGTTCCCATAAACACAAGTTGAACAATGGAACTCAGGGGCAGTAAAATTCACAAAACTGCAGAGTTGAAAATATCCATCACTGAAAAATGTCTTGAGGAAAGTCAGAGAAAAGGACTTGTAAGCAAGGGAGAATGGCAGGAAAGGGATTTGAGGAGGTAGAAAGGACTCGCCATTAAGCACAAGAAAAGGAGCTGAACATTGCCAACATTGCAGTTGGCCAAAAAGGGTGTATGCGTTTTTTTCTGTATATATTCAAGAAAAGGACATACACTTTTTTAGCCAACCAAACAGGTGGGCACTGGAAGTCAATACTACAAAAGATATCACTTCGCATCAGTCAGAAGAGCCATCCTCATAAAGCGTAAACAACAGAAATGCAGGACAGGGCAAGGAGAAGAGGGAGCCCTGTGAGACTTATAGTGGAAATGTATATTGCCAACGGCCATTCTGGAGAAGTGTATTGTGTTTACTAAAGCATCTAAAAAATGAGCTACAGAGCATAGGGCACTTGCACTCATGGGCGTATATCTTGAGAAAAACAAAAATCGAGAGGACACAGGCACCCCAATGTTTACCCCCTCTCTGTTTAAAAGATCCTCAACTAGGATATAACTTAAATGTCTCTGGAGGGAAAAAATGGGTAGAGATGTGGTACTTAGGTAGAGTGGAATATTATTCAGCCTGGAAATCAATGAAATATGGCCAGTTGTAACAACTCCGGAGGAGTTACGTATGATCTTTCTAAGTGACAGAATTCAAAAAGAAAAAGACACATATCATAAGATATCACTTAAAGGTGGAATCCAAAATGGCTACACATGAAATAAATTACAAAACAAAAACATAGTCAAATATGTAGAAAACACGCATAAGGCTGCTAAACGGGAAAGGTGGGGAGGGGTGAGGCATCACCCAGGAGGTTGAAATTAGCAAAGATACCATTCCAAATACCAAACTGATAATCAACAAGGCCTACACGGTAGCTAAAAGAACTGCACTCAGCACACTCAAGTCACCGGAAAAGAATATATACGACTGGTAAGAATCTGAAAAAGAATTTACTGATGTCTCTCTGTACGTGAATCAAGTGGATGTACAGCAGCAAGAAACAGAGCTTTGAAAATCAGCTGTAACCAATATAGTAATAAATTGAAAAAAATAAACGACAGAGAGACAGAGAAAACCTCTTACAACTTTTCCTCAGGGCCGGTGATGCAACATGGATTGAACACATCTAGACCCACAGCAGGATGAGACATAAGGCTGGAAACTGTTTGCGCTAAGAGAAATGTGAGGTTGGGTGAGGAAATGCACACCCTTTAAAGTAATACTACCTGGTACCCATTCAATGGGTCCCAAATATGCAGGTTCAAGGGATCTTCCTACAGCTAAAACATGCATGGAAAACCCAGAGGACTGTACACCATGTGATCGGGAGATGTGTCTAAAATGCAGCTCATTTATCCTCTCCTGGTGCTCCTGTTCACCATTCCAGCCACGTTACTTAGAATCTCCCCACTTGGAGAATCAGCACATTTCAACTTCTGTTTCACACATTTTGCAAATTGTGAGGAGGATGAACGGGGAACCAATGAGAGAATAGTTGTAGGGGTTTGGACGGGCACATATCACTCTAATTTCCCATTAAGAATAAGAATTGAAAAAAGGCTCAGCCCGCCTCGCCCGAGCCAAAATAGGGCCTGAAGCAATCCTGCGGGTTTGAGGCCAGCTCACAAAAGAGCAACTTAAAAAATGGAGCTCAGGGTCACTGCAATTCACAAACCTGCAGAGTTATAAATGAAAACTAACGTCCAAAAATATGTTGAGGTAAGGCAAAGAAGAGGATCTGAATGCAAGACAGAATTGCAAGAAACAGATTTCAAGAGATAGATTGGACTCGTCTTTAAAGCACATGAAAAGCGGCAGAATTTCGACAATGATGCAGTTGGCCCAAAAGGGCGTATGCGTTTTTTCCTGATTATATCCAGGAAAAAACGCATACGCACTTTATGGGCAACGAAGCAAGCAAGCAATGCAAATGTGCACAACAAAGAAGTCTCATTTCCCACTGGTCAAAAGGGCCATCCTAAAAAATTGTAAAAACCAGAAATGCAGGACAGGCCATGGAGAACAGGGAGCCTTTATACGCTGATGGGCAGTGTGTGAACTGCCGAGAGCCACTCTGGAGAAGTGTATGGTGGTTCCTAAATCATCTAAAAAACAGAGCTACAGAGCATAGGACACTTCCAATCATGGGAGTATATCTAGGGAAATCTAAAAATTAACAAGACACAAGCACACCACAGTTTAGGGCTACTCTGTTTACAAGAACCTCAACTTCAGTATACCTTAAATATCCCAGGAAAGAGAACAATGGATAAAGAAGATGTGGTACTTATGTACAATGGAATATCTCTTCACCATGAAATCAATGTAATAAGGCTAGTAGAAGGATAAAGAGTGGATTTAGGTCCGATAATACTACTTGAAATAAGTCAAACAGAAAAAGAAACATATCATAAGATATCACTTATAGAGGGAGGGTAAATATGGCTGCACAAGAAATGAATTACAGAACAGAACAGTGTCTCACATTTAGAAAACACACTTATTTCAGCTTAAGGGGAAAGGAGAGGTGGGGTGATGCATAAAACCAGAGTTTGAAATTAGCACAGATACCGTTCAATAAACCAAATAGATATTAGACAAGATCTACACCTTGCTCAATGAACTGGCCTCAACACACCCTATACACCGCAGAGAAATATATCTGAGTAATAAGAATCTTAAAACCCATGTATTGATATATCTCCATAAGGGAATCAAGTGTGTGCAGAGTGGCACAAACACAGCAGTGAAAATGAGCTAAACCCCATTATAGAAATAAATTTTAAAAACAAAACGCAGAAACAATGAAAGAGAGAAAAATTCTTACAAAATTCGCTCAGGGGCTGTGATGCAACCTGGATTGACCACATATAAACCCACAGCTGGATAAGACATAAGGCTGGACACTTGGGGCTGAGAGGATTGATGAGCTTTGGTGAGCAACTGCCAAAAGTTTAATGCAATACTTCATGCTACTCATTCCAAGGGTCCCAACACTCCAGGTTGAAGGGAATCTTCCTACAGCTAAACCATGCTTGGGAAACCCAGCGACTGGTATACCATATGATCGGGAAAGGTTTCTAAAACGCACCTCATTTTTCCTCTCCTGGGGCTCCGGATCGACATTCCAGCCGCTTTACCAAAAATATCCCCACATGGAGAGTCAATGCCTTTAAGTTCTGGTATCGCACAGTCTGCAGTTAGTGCGGAGGATGAATGGGAATAGGGGGAACCAGTGAGAAACTAGCTGTAGCGGTTTCAAGGGGCACATGTCACTCTAAATTCACATCAGTAAGAAGAATAAACCAAAGGCACAGCAAGGTGCCCCAGAAGAAGAATAGGGCCTGAAGGAATCCTGTGGTTATGAGGCAAGATCACAAAAATAAGAGCTGAAAAATGGAGCTAAGGGCCACTGCAATTCAAAAACCTGCAGAGTTATAAAGGCCAACTATTTTCAAAAAATATATTGAGGTAAGGCTATGAAGAGGCATTGAAAGCAAGGCAGAATTGCAGGAAAACGATTTCAGGAGGTAGACTGGAATTGCATTTAAAGCATAGGAAAAGAGGCAGAACGTCCACAATGATGCACTTGGCCAAAAAGGGCGTATGCCTTTTTTCCTGAATTTATTCAGGAAAAAAGGCATACGCCCTTTTTGGCCAACCAAGCAAGCTTGCAAAGGAAATCTGCACTACAATGAAGTCTCACTTCCCCCTGGTCAAAAGGGCCATCTGAAAAAAGTGTAAAATCCAGAAAGGCAGGACAGGCCATGGAGAACTGGGAGCCTTGTTATGCTGATGGGCGGGATGTGTATGGTGTTTCCTGAAACATCTAAAAAACAAAGCAACAGAGCCTAGGGCACTTCCACTTATGGTCCTATAGCTTAGGGAAATTAAAATCAAAAAGACACAGCCACCCCAAAATTTGGGACGCCTCTGTTTACAAGAACCTCGTTAACCGTACAAGTTCAATATCAAAGAAAGTGAAAAATGGATAAAGAACTTGTGGTACTTACGTACAATGCAGTATCACTCAGTAATGAAATCTATGTCATCAGGCCCATAGCAGCATAATGAGTGGATTCAGATACGATGATTCTAACTGAAATAAGACACACAGAAAAAGAAACATCATAAGATATCACTAATACACGGAATGTAAACTTGGCTACACAGGAACTGAATTACAGAACAGAACAGGGTCTCAAATTTAGAAAACCAACTTATGCTTGCTTAAGGGGAAAGGTGAGTTGGGGTGCTGCATAAAACCAGAGATTGAAATGAACACAGATAAAGTTCCTTAAGCCAAATATGGAATAGACAAGAGCTACTCCTTGCTCAACGAAATGGACTCAACACCCCATATTAAACGCCTAAGAATGTACCTGACTAGTAAGTATCTTAAAACCTATGGATTGCTATGTCTCCGAAAGAGAATCAAGCATGTGTACAGGGGCATAAACGCAGCAGTGATAGGATTGGAGAGGTTCAGTGAGCAAATGAAGACCCTTTGAAGTCATATTGCATGGTACCAATTCCACGGGTCTCAACTCTCCAGGTTTAAGGTATTCTTCCTTCAGCTAAAACATGCATGTGGAACCCAGAGTATGATCAACCGTGTGAATGGGAGACGTGTTCAAATATGTCTCAGTTTTCCTCCCCTGGTACTCGGGTGCAACATTCCAGACGCTTTACTAACACTCTCCCCACTTGGAGAGTCAGCGCCTTTAACCTCCTGTTTGGCCCAGTTTGCAATTTCTGCGGAAGATGAACAGGAATAGCGAGAACCAATGAGAGACTAGCTGGAGGTGTCTGGACGGGCAAATTTAACTCTCATTTCCCACCAGGAAGAGGAAATAACCAAAGGCTCAGCATGCCGTGCCGGAACCAGATTAGGGCCTGAAGCCATCCTGCGGTGTTGCGGCCAGCTCACAAGAAAGCGAGTTGAAGAAAGGAGCTCAGGGGCACTGTAATTCACAAACCTGCAGAGTTATAAATAACAGCTATCGTCCAAAAATATACTGAAGTAAGGCTGCCAAGAGGACTTGAAAGCGGGGCAGAATTGCAGGAAACCGATTTCAGGAGGTAGACTGGAATTGCATTGAAAGCATAGGAAAAGAGGCAGAACGTCCACAATGATGCACTTGGCCAAAAAGGGCGTATGCGTTTTTTCCTGAATATATTCAGGAAAAAACGCATACGCCCTTTTTGGCCAACCAAGCAAGCTTGCAAAGGAAATCTGCACTACAATGAAGTCTCACTTCCCCCCGGTCAAAAGGGCCATCTGAAAAAAGTGTAAAATCCAGAAAGGCAGGACAGGCCATGGAGAACTGGGAGCCTTGTTATGCTGATGGGCGGGATGTAAATTGCCAACAGACACTCGGGAGAAGTGTATGGTGTTTCCTGAAACATCTAAAAAACAAAGCAACAGAGCCTAGGGCACTTCCACTTATGGTCCTATAGCTTAGGGAAATTAAAATCAAAAAGACACAGCCACCCCAAAGTTTGGGACGCCTCTGTTTACAAGAACCTCGTTTACAGTACAAGTTCAACATCGCAGAAAGTGAAAAATGGATAAAGAAGTTGTGGTATTTACTTACAAAGCAATATCACTCAGCAATGAAATCTATGTCATCAGGCCCTTAGCAGCACAATGAGTGGATTCAGGTATGATGATTCTAACTGAAATAAGTCACACAGAAAAAGAAACATCATAAGATATCAGTAATACACGGAATGTAAACTTGGCTACACAGGAACTGAATTACAGAACAGAACAGGGTCTCAAATTTAGAAAACCAACTTATGCTTGCTTAAGGGTAAAGGTGAGTTGGGGTGCTGCATAAAACCAGAGATTGAAATGAGCACAGATAAAGTTCCTTAAGCCAAATATGGAATAGACAAGAGCTACTCCTTGCTCAACGAAATGGACTCAACACCCCATATTAAACGCCTAAGAATGTACCTGACTAGTAAGTATCTTAAAACCTATGGATTGCTATATCTCCAAAAGAGAATCAAGCGTGTGTCCAGGGGCATAAATGCAGCAATGATAGGATTGGAGAGGTTCAGTGAGCAAACGAAGACCCTTTGAAGTCATATTGCATGGTACCCATTCCACGGGTCTCAACTCTCCAGGTTTCAGGGATTCTTCCTTCAGCTAAAACATGCATGTGGAACCCAGAGGATTATCCACCGTGTGATCGGGAGAAGTGTTCAAATATGTCTCAGATTTCGTCCCCTGGTACTCGGGTGCAACATTCCAGACGCTTTACTAACACTCTCCCGACTTGGAGAGTCAGTCCCTTTAACCTCCTGTTTGGCCCAGTTTGCAATTTCTGCGGAAGATGAACAGGAATAGGGAGAACCAATGAGAGACTAGCTGGAGGTGTCTGGACGGGCAAATTTAACTCTCATTTCCCACCAGGAAGAGGAATTAACCAAAGGCTCAGCATGTCGTGCCGGAACCAGATTAGGGCCTGAAGCAATCCTGCGGTGTTGCGGCCAGCTCACAAGAAAGCGAGTAGAAGAAAGGAGCTCAGGGGCACTGTAATTCACAAACCTGCAGACTTATAAATGACAGCTATCGTCCAAAAATATACTGAAGTAAGGTTGCCAAGAGGACTTGAAAGCGGGGAAGAATTGCAGGAAACCGATTTCAGGAGGTAGACTGGAATTGCATTGAAAGCATAGGAAAAGAGGGAGAACGTCCACAATGATGCACTTGGCCAAAAAGGGCGTATGCGTTTTTTCCTGAATCAGGAAAAAACGCATACGCACTTTTTGGCCAACCAAGCAAGCTTGCAAAGGAAATCTGCACTACAATGAAGTCTCACTTCCCCCCGGTCAAAAGGGCCATCTGAGAAAAGTGTAAAATCCAGAAAGGCAGGACAGGCCATGGAGAACTGGGAGCCTTGTTATGCTGATGGGCGGGATGTAAATTGCCAACAGACACTCGGGAGAAGTGTATGGTGTTTCCTGAAACATCTAAAAAACAAAGCAACAGAGCCTAGGGCACTTCCACTTATGGTCCTATAGCTTAGGGAAATTAAAATCAAAAAGACACAGCCACCCCACAGTTTGGGACAGCTCTGTTTACAAGAACCTCGTTTACGGTACAAGTTCAATATCGCAGAAAGTGAAAAATGGATAAAGAAGTTGTGGTACTTATGTACAATGCAAAATCACTCAGCCATGAAATCTATGTCATCAGGCCCATAGCAGCATAATGAGTGGATTCAGGTATGATGATTCTAACTGAAATATGTCACACAGAAAAAGAAACATCATAAGATATCACTAATACACGGAATGTGAACTTGGCTACACATGAACTGAATTACAAAACAGAACAGGGTCTCAAGTTTAGAAAACCAACTTATGCTTCCTTAAGGGGGAAAGTGAGTTGGGGTGCTGCATAAAACCAGAGTTTGAAATTAGCACAGATACCATTCAATAAGCCAAATATGTAATAGACAAGACCTACCCCTTGCTCAACAAAATGGACTCAACAATGAGGTATCACCTCACACCTGATAGAATGGGCATCATGAGAAAATCTACAAACAAAAATGCTGGAAAGGGTGTGGAGAAAAGGAACCCTCTTCCACTATTGTTGGGAATATAAATTGATACAGTCACTACGGAGAACAATATGGAGTTTCTTAAGAAACTAACAATAGAATTACCATATGATACAGCAATCCCAGTACTGGACATATACCCAGACAAAACCATAAATCAAAACGAGACATTCACCGCAATGTTCATTGCATCACTATTTACAATATCGAGGTAATGGAAGCAACCTAAATGCCCACAGACAGACGAATGCATAAAGCTGTGGTACATATATAAAATGGAATATTACTAAGCCATGAAAAGGAATGAAATTGGGTCATTTGTAGAGACGTCGATGGATCTAGAGACTGTCATACAGAGTGAAGTAAGTCAGAAAGAGAAAAACAAATCTTGTATATTCATGCATATATGTGGAACCTAGAAAAACTGTACAGATTAACCATTTTGCAAGGCATAAATAGAGCAACAGATGTAGACAACAAATGTATGGACAACAAGGGGGGAAAGCTGTTGGGGGGGTGGTGGTGGGAGGAGTTGAGAGACTGGGATTGGCATGTATACATTTATATGTATAAAATAGATAACCAATAAGAACCTGCTGTATAAAAATATAAAATAAAATTCAAAATTAAAAAGAAAGAAAATTTAAAAAATAAAACAGAAAAAACAATTATTCCCTTCACATACATGTATTTATATGAATAAATTATTTCCATGCTTATATCTGTAAATACAAAAAAGAGGAATAAAATCTACCTTGAACCAAAAACGAAAAAGAGAAAAAAAACACAGAACCCACCAGTTCCACAGAGGAAAACCGTATCAGGGCACTTGCTCCAGTTGTAAACAATTCTGAAGTTGGCCAGTGGTGGGGAATCGTCTCCCATTCAGCCAGCAGCCCCCACGCAACAAGCGTCCTCATTGCAAAGCTGGGGCACCGTGCCGAGGCATCTGTGAGTAAACGTGAGCTGAGCCCCAGGCCAGTTGCTGCTGAACTATTCCCACCCGTCCCAGGTAAAACACCTGAATATATACAAGGACTTGAAAGCCTAGAGGAAGGGCCATAGAGCCACACGAGTGACAGCATGCCGGCCGACTTGGTGCCTGCAGGCCAGCCAGGATGGTCCTGGCCCTGGGTGCTCTTCTGGAAGATTTCCATTTCCCTGACTGAGATACCCGTCCTGTCCCTGCCCCCACTGCTTTTTTCCTTCCTCACCTCTGCCCAGGGAGAAATTCCAGCAGCAGGTATGGGTGACACATCCTCTTCTTTAGCAGGTGGCAGCCTGGCAACTGCTGCAGAAAGTCCAGCAGAGCCCCACTCACACTGGGCCACCCACAAAGCCGTGGCCTCTCACTCCCTCCCACCAGCCCAGCCCCGAGACTGCTGACAGGGCAGAGAAAATGGCGTCAGGCACGGCTGCAGGGGCTCTTGCTGCCTGGAGTGGTATTTATATTGATCTCAACCCAGGCACACCTGGGGAGGGCTGGCCCGCACGGTAAGGCTGCCCAGGTCAGCCAATCATCACCCCTCAGGGGCTCACAGTTGCAGAAAATGGAACTTGCTGAACCGGCCAGGTCCAAGGAACAGGTGTGGGCTCCTGAGAGTCAGGATAGACAAGGGGCTGCAGCTTTGGCTTGTTTTCTAATCATTTTATCTGGCCCATGAGTGGGAGACAACTTCAAGAAAACCCTCTCCTTATGAGAGGAACCCAGGAGTCAGGGAGAGGAGGGGTGGGTGGTGGTTGGAGACAGAGGCCTGGTGCCCCGGGTGCAGTGGAAGTCTCTGGAAGACCAGGTGGAGGGAGGCCGCACAGAGTGACGCCCAGGGTCACAGACCTGTCGCAGCTGCTGTTTGTTAGTTCAAGTCCTGCTCTGAGGTGCTCTGTGCCAGCTCTGAGCGACAGGTGAGCTGGGGGTGCTCTGCAATGAGGGCTATGTGCACGGTTCCTGTGTGCCCAGCCCTGCCATGGTACCTGCAAGGGTAGCTCTGTATCCTGGGAAGGGCCTGACCACGAGAGCCCCGTGGGCTGGGGTGGGGGTGGGGTACCTGCCCAGGTGAGCTCCATATTCTGGGATTGGTCTGACCACGAGAGCCCCATGGGCTGCTGGGGACCTGGTAAAGGATGTCAGGACAGTCAGTGAAGCCACCGAGGATATACCTCCAGTTGCTCCTAATTCCTACACCCTGCTGGTCATTCTACCAACCACCAGGACATGGTATTCTGTATTAGTCTTCAATGATGCCTTCTTTTGTATTCCATTAGTCCCAGAGTCACAAGAAATTTTGGCTTGTGAGTGGCAGGACTCAACATACAACTAAAACAATACTTCCGGGCCGTCTTGCCCCAAGGGTGCAAAAATTCCCACACCATCTTTGGGGAAAGCTTAGCTAAAGACCTAAAAGTTCTACCTCTGGAAAAGGAAACCCTCCTTCAGTACGCAGACGACATTCTGATCGCCAGCCCTACTAAGGAGGCCTCTGAACTACCAAGCCAATAAAGGATAGAAGTTGTCCAAGAAAAAGCTCAAATATCACAGACTGCGGTGACCTGCCTGGGCTTCATTCTCACAGAAGGTCGGAGAAGCCCATCCCAGGAAAGGGAAGAAACCATTTGCAGCCTTACCCCTTTCTAAAACTAGAAGACAGCTTAGGGGTTCCTGGGGAGGCCAGGGTTTGCTGCTTCTGGATCCCTAACTACAGTCTACTAGCTGGGCCTCTATATGAAACACTGAAAGGAAAAGATGATGATCCTTTTGAATAGAATCCAGAAGTGGCCTTTCAAGAATGGAAAGAGCAGTCAATTCAGACCCTTGCCCTGGAACTCCCTAATTTAGCTAAACCCTTTGACCTTTACATTCCCGGTGAAAGGTGAATCGCCATTGGAGAATTAGTGCAAAAACTGGGACCACTTGAAATGGAACAATGCAAGAATGCCATCCAGGTAGGATAAACTACGGTCACCAAGGGGCTTGGCCCACTGCCGCATCTGGCCAAGATACTGGCGGTATCTAAAAACCTGGAAATCAGCAGCCCAAAAGGCCACCTCCTTCCTAAGGGAAAAGGACCCCACGTGGTGATCCTAACCACCAACGATGCCCTGAAGTTGCAGGGTTCGCTCCGTGGGCACACCGACCTCGAGTGAGGAGGCCCTCCAACTCCAACATCCAGAGAGATAACCGGGGGCAACAGGGCACCATGACGACTCGTGTGAACATCACTTGACCTGGAGTTTCTCTCATAAAACAATAAGAGTGTGTCCCAAAAGAGTAGACTACTGCTTGCAGGACTTACTGCACCCAGAGGGGAGCTAATAATCTTGGCGGGGGAACCGTATATCACACTGTCACCATAGAAAAGCCTACAGACACCGTGATGATGGTGGCCAATAAGACCGGCTGGACTCCTGTTTACTTCAAAAGGCTGTTGACTCAGTGGTCATCATGGTCCTTGATCACCACTGACCCTGGACTGTCTGGGAGTTGAGCGGGCAGGGCTCTGACACCTGGTGCTGTTTGTACGTTAATTCAGGGGCCTAATTGAAGAAAGCGCAGACTACTGGTCAGAGCATCTAGGCTGGCAGAAACGGTCAGCCTAAGGTGGCCGAACAAATGTGGGGCGGGGTGAAACCGGCCCCCACAGCGTCTCTGCACATCTCTTTCCTGGACCCTTAAAGGTCATTAGAATCTATAACACTTCCAATGCTGGTGCTCAGGTGGACGAGCAGGGAGGCAGGGGGCCTGGGGACAATCAACGTCACCTGGAGGCTGCTGGGGAGAAGCTCTGACCCTCGCCCCCGGGTATTAGGGCTCCCAACTCAGCACTCAGCAGTTACAGAAGAAGTGTCTGCACCCTCAGCACTCCAAGAATGAGGAACGGGACAAAAGGCAGAGGAGGGGTTTGTCCCCAGCAAAGCCCATTAAAAATCCCTGGGAGATAAAAATAGAATCTGGGCAATAAAGTCAAGTCTAACCTTTTTTATCCTTTGTGCTTTGTCTAATTTCACGTGCTCCTAGGGTCCCGCATGCAGAGGTTCCACACCCGGCACTTCAGACCAGATTTCCTAGTGCAGAATGGCTGGGTCGACACCTCAGCTCCTGGGGCCCAGTGCAGACTCCGCGATATAGAGCCTGAGCTGCAGCCAACCTGGCCCTCGAGAGCTCCGCCCCCTCCCTCCCACTGACTCTGACAGGATCTCTACACAGCAGCCCAGCCCACAGCCCACGGGGTAGTGCATGCTCTCACCTCTCCATTCTCTGATCAAAATATAAAGTTTCCTTTGCTTGTGAACCAAACTCAGTCTCGATCTGTTGGCCCCAATGACACTGGGCAGGGGGACACTTGTTGGGGTCCACTCTGGAGGATCAGTAACAGAAATTGAGACTATTGTAACCTCAATGAACAGATGTGTGAGCCAAACTGTAGTTAACATAGAACAGTGTATAAGGCTCGGGTAAAATAAGATGTTTCTAACACTTCCATTTGATATTTCCATCACTTTATTATAAGCAAGTTCAGTGAAAAGGTTTGTCTTATTTGTCAGGTCAATATTAGAGAAACGAAGTGATTTCTTTCCAAGGATGTACATCTAATAATCTTGGTTAAAGCTTCAATCTTGTTTTAAATGCTTTTCCATTGAAAATGATACCTCTCTTTCAGCTCCCCCATTTCTGAGAAGTATAAAATCTTATAATTTATTATTACCAAAGGGGAAAGGTGGGAGGAGGGATAAATTAACAGTTTGGGATTAACACATACACACTGCTATGTATAAAATAGATCATCAACAAGGAACTACTGTATAGCACAGGGAACTACACTCAACATTTTGCAATAACCTATAAGGGGAAATAATCTGAAAAAGAATAGATATTTTTATTGACATCATCTATCAATGACAGTTAAAGTGTAACCTAAGGGAAGCTGGTGGTGAGTGCTTCTGACCCTGAAGACTTCAATCATCTAAAGTTTGGACTCTGCCTACTTCCCAAGGCCCTTAATGAACATATGTGTAGCCGTAGCTTAAAAAATTCCCCAGTTTGGGTTTCGGGGAGACACTGATTTTGAAAAAGCCCTGGTGTTCTCCTTACATGAATGGGACTCTTCCTACTGCTAAAACATGTCTGTCACACCCAGAGGATGGTATACCGTCTGATCGGGAAGAGTTTGGAAAAGGCATCTCATCTCCTCATCTCCTGGTGCTCGGGTTCACCCCTCCAGCGTCTTTACTAACAGTCTCCCCACTTGGAGATGTCAGCACTGTCAACATCCTGTTGCGTACAGTTTGGAATTTGTCCAGAGGATGAAGCGGAAGGATGAGGAACAATGAGAGACAAGTCCTAGGTGTTCAGACAGGCACATGTCACTCTAATTTCCAATCAGGAAGACGAATTGACCAAAGGCTAGGGTTGCCCATGGAAACAGTATAGGGCTTGAGGAAATCCCGCTGCTTTGTGGCCAGTTCCCATAAACACAAGTTGAACAATGGAACTCAGGGGCAGTAAAATTCACAAAACTGCAGAGTTGAAAATATCCATCACTGAAAAATGTCTTGAGGAAAGTCAGAGAAAAGGACTTGTAAGCAAGGGAGAATGGCAGGAAAGGGATTTGAGGAGGTAGAAAGGACTCGCCATTAAGCACAAGAAAAGGAGCTGAACATTGCCAACATTGCAGTTGGCCAAAAAGGGTGTATGCGTTTTTTTCTGTATATATTCAAGAAAAGGGCATACACTTTTTTAGCCAACCAAACAGGTGGGCACTGGAAGTCAATACTACAAAAGATATCACTTCGCATCAGTCAGAAGAGCCATCCTCATAAAGCGTAAACAACAGAAATGCAGGACAGGGCAAGGAGAAGAGGGAGCCCTGTGAGACTTATAGTGGAAATGTATATTGCCAACGGCCATTCTGGAGAAGTGTATTGTGTTTACTAAAGCATCTAAAAAATGAGCTACAGAGCATAGGGCACTTGCACTCATGGGCGTATATCTTGAGAAAAACAAAAATCGAGAGGACACAGGCACCCCAATGTTTACCCCCTCTCTGTTTAAAAGATCCTCAACTAGGATATAACTTAAATGTCTCTGGAGGGAAAAAATGGGTAGAGATGTGGTACTTAGGTAGAGTGGAATATTATTCAGCCTGGAAATCAATGAAATATGGCCAGTTGTAACAACTCCGGAGGAGTTACGTATGATCTTTCTAAGTGACAGAATTCAAAAAGAAAAAGACACATATCATAAGATATCACTTAAAGGTGGAATCCAAAATGGCTACACATGAAATAAATTACAAAACAAAAACATAGTCAAATATGTAGAAAACACGCATAAGGCTGCTAAACGGGAAAGGTGGGGAGGGGTGAGGCATCACCCAGGAGGTTGAAATTAGCAAAGATACCATTCCAAATACCAAACTGATAATCAACAAGGCCTACACGGTAGCTAAAAGAACTGCACTCAGCACACTCAAGTCACCGGAAAAGAATATATACGACTGGTAAGAATCTGAAAAAGAATTTACTGATGTCTCTCTGTACGTGAATCAAGTGGATGTACAGCAGCAAGAAACAGAGCTTTGAAAATCAGCTGTAACCAATATAGTAATAAATTGAAAAAAATAAACGACAGAGAGACAGAGAAAACCTCTTACAACTTTTCCTCAGGGCCGGTGATGCAACATGGATTGAACACATCTAGACCCACAGCAGGATGAGACATAAGGCTGGAAACTGTTTGCGCTAAGAGAAATGTGAGGTTGGGTGAGGAAATGCACACCCTTTAAAGTAATACTACCTGGTACCCATTCAATGGGTCCCAAATATGCAGGTTCAAGGGATCTTCCTACAGCTAAAACATGCATGGAAAACCCAGAGGACTGTACACCATGTGATCGGGAGATGTGTCTAAAATGCAGCTCATTTATCCTCTCCTGGTGCTCCTGTTCACCATTCCAGCCACGTTACTTAGAATCTCCCCACTTGGAGAATCAGCACATTTCAACTTCTGTTTCACACATTTTGCAAATTGTGAGGAGGATGAACGGGGAACCAATGAGAGAATAGTTGTAGGGGTTTGGACGGGCACATATCACTCTAATTTCCCATTAAGAATAAGAATTGAAAAAAGGCTCAGCCCGCCTCGCCCGAGCCAAAATAGGGCCTGAAGCAATCCTGCGGGTTTGAGGCCAGCTCACAAAAGAGCAACTTAAAAAATGGAGCTCAGGGTCACTGCAATTCACAAACCTGCAGAGTTATAAATGAAAACTAACGTCCAAAAATATGTTGAGGTAAGGCAAAGAAGAGGATCTGAATGCAAGACAGAATTGCAAGAAACAGATTTCAAGAGATAGATTGGACTCGTCTTTAAAGCACATGAAAAGCGGCAGAATTTCGACAATGATGCAGTTGGCCCAAAAGGGCGTATGCGTTTTTTCCTGATTATATCCAGGAAAAAACGCATACGCACTTTATGGGCAACGAAGCAAGCAAGCAATGCAAATGTGCACAACAAAGAAGTCTCATTTCCCACTGGTCAAAAGGGCCATCCTAAAAAATTGTAAAAACCAGAAATGCAGGACAGGCCATGGAGAACAGGGAGCCTTTATACGCTGATGGGCAGTGTGTGAACTGCCGAGAGCCACTCTGGAGAAGTGTATGGTGGTTCCTAAATCATCTAAAAAACAGAGCTACAGAGCATAGGACACTTCCAATCATGGGAGTATATCTAGGGAAATCTAAAAATTAACAAGACACAAGCACACCACAGTTTAGGGCTACTCTGTTTACAAGAACCTCAACTTCAGTATACCTTAAATATCCCAGGAAAGAGAACAATGGATAAAGAAGATGTGGTACTTATGTACAATGGAATATCTCTTCACCATGAAATCAATGTAATAAGGCTAGTAGAAGGATAAAGAGTGGATTTAGGTCCGATAATACTACTTGAAATAAGTCAAACAGAAAAAGAAACATATCATAAGATATCACTTATAGAGGGAGGGTAAATATGGCTGCACAAGAAATGAATTACAGAACAGAACAGTGTCTCACATTTAGAAAACACACTTATTTCAGCTTAAGGGGAAAGGAGAGGTGGGGTGATGCATAAAACCAGAGTTTGAAATTAGCACAGATACCGTTCAATAAACCAAATAGATATTAGACAAGATCTACACCTTGCTCAATGAACTGGCCTCAACACACCCTATACACCGCAGAGAAATATATCTGAGTAATAAGAATCTTAAAACCCATGTATTGATATATCTCCATAAGGGAATCAAGTGTGTGCAGAGTGGCACAAACACAGCAGTGAAAATGAGCTAAACCCCATTATAGAAATAAATTTTAAAAACAAAACGCAGAAACAATGAAAGAGAGAAAAATTCTTACAAAATTCGCTCAGGGGCTGTGATGCAACCTGGATTGACCACATATAAACCCACAGCTGGATAAGACATAAGGCTGGACACTTGGGGCTGAGAGGATTGATGAGCTTTGGTGAGCAACTGCCAAAAGTTTAATGCAATACTTCATGCTACTCATTCCAAGGGTCCCAACACTCCAGGTTGAAGGGAATCTTCCTACAGCTAAACCATGCTTGGGAAACCCAGCGACTGGTATACCATATGATCGGGAAAGGTTTCTAAAACGCACCTCATTTTTCCTCTCCTGGGGCTCCGGATCGACATTCCAGCCGCTTTACCAAAAATATCCCCACATGGAGAGTCAATGCCTTTAAGTTCTGGTATCGCACAGTCTGCAGTTAGTGCGGAGGATGAATGGGAATAGGGGGAACCAGTGAGAAACTAGCTGTAGCGGTTTCAATGGGCACATGTCACTCTAAATTCACATCAGTAAGAAGAATAAACCAAAGGCACAGCAAGGTGCCCCAGAAGAAGAATAGGGCCTGAAGGAATCCTGTGGTTATGAGGCAAGATCACAAAAATAAGAGCTGAAAAATGGAGCTAAGGGCCACTGCAATTCAAAAACCTGCAGAGTTATAAAGGCCAACTATTTTCAAAAAATATATTGAGGTAAGGCTATGAAGAGGCATTGAAAGCAAGGCAGAATTGCAGGAAAACGATTTCAGGAGGTAGACTGGAATTGCATTTAAAGCATAGGAAAAGAGGCAGAACGTCCACAATGATGCACTTGGCCAAAAAGGGCGTATGCCTTTTTTCCTGAATTTATTCAGGAAAAAAGGCATACGCCCTTTTTGGCCAACCAAGCAAGCTTGCAAAGGAAATCTGCACTACAATGAAGTCTCACTTCCCCCTGGTCAAAAGGGCCATCTGAAAAAAGTGTAAAATCCAGAAAGGCAGGACAGGCCATGGAGAACTGGGAGCCTTGTTATGCTGATGGGCGGGATGTGTATGGTGTTTCCTGAAACATCTAAAAAACAAAGCAACAGAGCCTAGGGCACTTCCACTTATGGTCCTATAGCTTAGGGAAATTAAAATCAAAAAGACACAGCCACCCCAAAATTTGGGACGCCGCTGTTTACAAGAACCTCGTTAACCGTACAAGTTCAATATCAAAGAAAGTGAAAAATGGATAAAGAACTGGTGGTACTTACGTACAATGCAGTATCACTCAGTAATGAAATCTATGTCATCAGGCCCATAGCAGCATAATGAGTGGATTCAGGTACGATGATTCTAACTGAAATAAGACACACAGAAAAAGAAACATCATAAGATATCACTAATACACGGAATGTAAACTTGGCTACACAGGAACTGAATTACAGAACAGAACAGGGTCTCAAATTTAGAAAACCAACTTATGCTTGCTTAAGGGGAAAGGTGAGTTGGGGTGCTGCATAAAACCAGAGATTGAAATGAACACAGATAAAGTTCCTTAAGCCAAATATGGAATAGACAAGAGCTACTCCTTGCTCAACGAAATGGACTCAACACCCCATATTAAACGCCTAAGAATGTACCTGACTAGTAAGTATCTTAAAACCTATGGATTGCTATGTCTCCGAAAGAGAATCAAGCATGTGTACAGGGGCATAAATGCAGCAGTGATAGGATTGGAGAGGTTCAGTGAGCAAATGAAGACCCTTTGAAGTCATATTGCATGGTACCAATTCCACGGGTCTCAACTCTCCAGGTTTAAGGTATTCTTCCTTCAGCTAAAACATGCATGTGGAACCCAGAGTATGATCAACCGTGTGAACGGGAAACATGTTCAAATATGTCTCAGTTTTCCTCCCCTGGTACTCGGGTGCAACATTCCAGACGCTTTACTAACACTCTCCCCACTTGGAGAGTCAGCGCCTTTAACCTCCTGTTTGGCCCAGTTTGCAATTTCTGCGGAAGATGAACAGGAATAGCGAGAACCAATGAGAGACTAGCTGGAGGTGTCTGGACGGGCAAATTTAACTCTCATTTCCCAACAGGAAGAGGAATTAACCAAAGGCTCAGCATGCCGTGCCGGAACCAGATTAGGGCCTGAAGCCATCCTGCGGTGTTGCGGCCAGCTCACAAGAAAGCGAGTTGAAGAAAGGAGCTCAGGGGCACTGTAATTCACAAACCTGCAGAGTTATAAATAACAGCTATCGTCCAAAAATATACTGAAGTAAGGCTGCCAAGAGGACTTGAAAACGGGGCAGAATTGCAGGAAACCGATTTCAGGAGGCAGACTGGAATTGCATTGAAAGCATAGGAAAAGAGGCAGAACGTCCACAATGATGCACTTGGCCAAAAAGGGCGTATGCGTTTTTTCCTGAATATATTCAGGAAAAAACGCATACGCCCTTTTTGGCCAACCAAGCAAGCTTGCAAAGGAAATCTGCACTACAATGAAGTCTCACTTCCCCCCTGTCAAAAGGGCCATCTGAAAAAAGTGTAAAATCCAGAAAGGCAGGACAGGCCATGGAGAACTGGGAGCCTTGTTATGCTGATGGGCGGGATGTAAATTGCCAACAGACACTCGGGAGAAGTGTATGGTGTTTCCTGAAACATCTAAAAAACAAAGCAACAGAGCCTAGGGCACTTCCACTTATGGTCCTATAGCTTAGGGAAATTAAAATCAAAAAGACACAGCCACCCCAAACATTGGGACGCCTCTGTTTACAAGAACCTCGTTTACAGTACAAGTTCAACATCGCAGAAAGTGAAAAATGGATAAAGAAGTTGTGGTATTTACTTACAAAGCAATATCACTCAGCAATGAAATCTATGTCATCAGGCCCTTAGCAGCACAATGAGTGGATTCAGGTATGATGATTCTAACTGAAATAAGTCACACAGAAAAAGAAACATCATAAGATATCACTAATACACAGAATGTAAACTTGGCTACACAGGAACTGAATTACAAAACAGAACAGGGTCTCAAATTTAGAAAACCAACTTATGCTTGCTTAATGGGAAAGGTGAGTTGGGGTGCTGCATAAAACCAGAGATTGAAATGAGCACAGATAAAGTTGCTTAAGCCAAATATGGAATAGAAAAGAGCTACTCCTTGCTCAACGAAATGGACTCAACACCACATATTAAACGCCTAAGAATGTACCTGACTAGTAAGTATCTTAAAACCTATGGATTGCTATGTCTCCGAAAGAGAATCAAGCATGAGTACAGGGGCATAAACACAGCAGTGATAGGATTGGAGAGCTTCGGTGAGCAAATGAAGACCCTTTGAAGTCATATTGCATGGTACCCATTCCATGGGTCTCAAGTACCCAGGTTTAAGGTATTCTTCCTTCAGCTAAAACATGCATGTGGAACATAGAGTATGATCAACCATGTGATCAGGAGACGTGTTCAAATATGTCTCAGTTTTCGTACCCTGGTACTCGGGTTCAACATTCCAGACGCTTTACTAAAACTCTCCCGACTTGGAGAGTCAGCGCCTTTAACCTCCTGTTTGGCCCAGTTTGCAATTTCTGCGGAAGATGAACAGGAATAGGGAGAACCAATGAGAGACGAGCTGGAGGTGTCTGGACGGGCAAATTTAACTCTCATTTCCCACCAGGAAGAGGAATTAACCAAAGGTTCAGCGTGCCGTGCCGGACCAAGATTAGGGCTTGAAGACATCCTGTGGTGTTGCGGCCAGCTCACAAGAAAGCGAGTTGAAGAAAGGAGCTCAGGGGCACTGTAATTCACAAACCTGCAGAGTTATAAATGACAGCTATCGTCCAAAATTATACTGAAGTAAGGCTGCCAAGAGGACTTGAAAGCGGGGCAGAATTGCAGGAAACCGATTTCAGGAGGTAGACTGGAATTGCATTGAAAGCATAGGAAAAGAGGCAGAACGTCCACAATGATGCACTTGGCCAAAAAGGGCGTATGCGTTTTTTCCTGAATATATTCAGGAAAAAACGCATACGCCCTTTTTGGCCAACCAAGCAAGTTTGCAAAGGAAATCTGCACTACAATGAAGACTCACTTCCCCCTGGTCAAATGGGCCATCTGTAAAAAGTGTAAAATCCAGAAAGGCAGGACAGGCCATGGAGAACTTGGAGCCTTGTTATGCTGATGGGCGGGATGTAAATTGCCAACAGACACTCGGGAGAAGTGTATGGTGTTTCCTGAAACATCTAAAAAACAAAGCAACAGAGTCTAGGGCACTTCCACTTATGGTCCTATAGCTTAGGGAAATTAAAATCAAAAAGACACAGCCACCCCAAAGTTTGGGACGCCTCTGTTTAAAAGAACCTCGTTTACCGTACAAGTTCAATATCACAGAAAGTGAAAAATGGATAAAGAACTGGTGGTACTTACGTACAATGCAGTATCACTCAACAATGAAATCTATGTCATCAGGCCCGTAGCAGCATAATGAGTGGATTCAGGTACGATGATTCTAACTGAAATAAGTCACACCGAAAAAGAAACATCATAAGATATCAGTAATACACGGAATGTAAACTTGGCTACACAGGAACTGAATTCCAAAACAGAACAGGGTCTCAAATTTAGAAAACCAACTTATGCTTGCTTCAGGGGAAAGGTGATTTGGGGTGCTGCATAAAACCAGACATTGAAATGAGCACAGATAAAGTTCCTTAAGCCAAATATGGAATAGACAAGAGCTACTGCTTGCTCAACGAAATGGACTCAACACCCCATATTAAACGCCTAAGAATGTACCTGACTAGTAAGTATCTTAAAACCTATGGATTGCTATGTCTCCAAAAGAGAATCAAGCATGTGTACAGGGGCATAAACGCAGCAGTGATAGGATTGGAGAGGTTCAGTGAGCAAATGAAGACCCTTTGAAGTCATATTGCATGGTACCCATTCCACGGGTCTCAACTCTCCAGGTTTAAGGTATTCTTCCTTCAGCTAAAACATGCATGTGGAACCCAGAGTATGATCAACCGTGTGAACGGGAGACGTGTTCAAATATGTCTCAGTTTTCGTACCCTGGTACTCGGGTGCAACATTCCAGACGCTTTACTAACACTCTCCCGACTTGGGGAGTCAATCCCTTTAACCTCCTGTTTGGCCCAGTTTGCAATTTCTGCGGAAGATGAACAGGAATAGCGAGAACCAATGAGAGACTAGCTAGAGGTGTCTGGACGGGCAAATTTAACTCTCATTCCCACCAGGAAGAGGAATTAACCAAAGGCTCAGCGTGCCGTGCCACAACCAGATTAGGGCCTGAAGCCATCCTGCGGTGTTGCGGCCAGGTCACAAGAAAGCGAGTTGAAGAAAGGAGCTCAGGGGCACTGTAATTCACAAACCTGCAGAGTTATAAATGACAGCTATCGTCCAAAAATATACTGAAGTAAGGCTGCCAAGAGGACTTGAAAGCGGGGCAGAATTGCAGGAAACCGATTTCAGGAGGTAGACTGGAATTGCATTGAAAGCATAGGAAAAGAGGCAGAACGTCCACAATGATGCACTTGGACAAAAAGGGCGTAGGCGTTTTTTCCTGAACATATTCAGGAAAAAACGCATACGCCCTTTTTGGCCAACCAAGCAAGCTTGCAAAGGAAATCTGCACTACAATGAAGTCTCACTTCCCCCCGGTCAAAAGGGCCATCTGAAAAAAGTGTAAAATCCAGAAAGGCAGGACAGGCCATGGAGAACTGGGAGCCTTGTTATGCTGATGGGCGGGATGTAAATTGCCAACAGCCACTCGGGAGAAGTGTATGGTGTTTCCTGAAACATCTAAAAAACAAAGCAACAGAGCCTAGGGCACTTCCACTTATGGTCCTATAGCTTAGGGAAATTAAAATCAAAAAGACACAGCCACCCCAAAGTTTGGGACGCCTCTGTTTACAAGAACCTCGTTTACAGTACAAGTTCAACATTGCAGAAAGTGAAAAATGGATAAAGAAGTTGTGGTATTTACTTACAAAGCAATATCACTCAGCAATGAAATCTATGTCATCAGGCCCTTAGCAGCACAATGAGTGGATTCAGGTATGATGATTCTAACTAAAATAAGTCACACAGAAAAAGAAACATCATAAGATATCAGTAATACACGGAATGTAAACTTGGCTACACAGGAACTGAATTACAGAACAGAACAGGGTCTCAAATTTAGAAAACCAACTTATGCTTGCTTAAGGGGAAAGGTGAGTTGGGGTGCTGCATAAAACCAGAGATTGAAATGAGCACAGATAAAGTTCCTTAAGCCAAATATGTAATAGACAAGAGCTACTCCTTGCTCAACGAAATGGACTCAACACCCCATATTAAACGCCTAAGAATGTACCTGACTAGTAAGTATCTTAAAACCTATGGATTGCTATATCTCCAAAAGAGAATCAAGCGTGTGTCCAGGGGCATAAATGCAGCAATGATAGGATTGGAGAGGTTCAGTGAGCAAACGAAGACCCTTTGAAGTCATATTGCATGGTACCCATTCCACGGGTCTCAACTCTCCAGGTTTCAGGGATTCTTCCTTCAGCTAAAACATGCATGTGGAACCCAGAGGATTATCCACCGTGTGATCGGGAGAAGTGTTCAAATATGTCTCAGATTTCGTCCCCTGGTACTCGGGTGCAACATTCCAGACGCTTTACTAACACTCTCCCGACTTGGAGAGTCAGTCCCTTTAACCTCCTGTTTGGCCCAGTTTGCAATTTCTGCGGAAGATGAACAGGAATAGGGAGAACCAATGAGAGACTAGCTGGAGGTGTCTGGACGGGCAAATTTAACTCTCATTTCCCACCAGGAAGAGGAATTAACCAAAGGCTCAGCATGTCGTGTCGGAACCAGATTAGGGCCTGAAGCAATCCTGCGGTGTTGCGGCCAGCTCACAAGAAAGCAAGTAGAAGAAAGGAGCTCAGGGGCACTGTAATTCACAAACCTGCAGACTTATAAATGACAGCTATCGTCCAAAAATATACTGAAGTAAGGTTGCCAAGAGGACTTGAAAGCGGGGCAGAATTGCAGGAAACCGATTTCAGGAGGTAGACTGGAATTGCATTGAAAGCATAGGAAAAGAGGGAGAACGTCCACAATGATGCACTTGGCCAAAAAGGGCGTATGCGTTTTTTCCTGAATCAGGAAAAAACGCATACGCACTTTTTGGCCAACCAAGCAAGCTTGCAAAGGAAATCTGCACTACAATGAAGTCTCACTTCCCCCCGGTCAAAAGGGCCATCTGAGAAAAGTGTAAAATCCAGAAAGGCAGGACAGGCCATGGAGAACTGGGAGCCTTGTTATGCTGATGGGCGGGATGTAAATTGCCAACAGACACTCGGGAGAAGTGTATGGTGTTTCCTGAAACATCTAAAAAACAAAGCAACAGAGCCTAGGGCACTTCCACTTATGGTCCTATAGCTTAGGGAAATTAAAATCAAAAAGACACAGCCACCCCACAGTTTGGGACAGCTCTGTTTACAAGAACCTCATTTACGGTACAAGTTCAATATCGCAGAAAGTGAAAAATGGATAAAGAAGTTGTGGTACTTATGTACAATGCAAAATCACTCAGCCATGAAATCTATGTCATCAGGCCCATAGCAGCATAATGAGTGGATTCAGGTATGATGATTCTAACTGAAATATGTCACACAGAAAAAGAAACATCATAAGATATCACTAATACACGGAATGTGAACTTGGCTACACATGAACTGAATTACAAAACAGAACAGGGTCTCAAGTTTAGAAAACCAACTTATGCTTCCTTAAGGGGGAAAGTGAGTTGGGGTGCTGCATAAAACCAGAGTTTGAAATTAGCACAGATACCATTCAATAAGCCAAATATGTAATAGACAAGACCTACCCCTTGCTCAACAAAATGGACTCAACAATGAGGTATCACCTCACACCTGATAGAATGGGCATCATGAGAAAATCTACAAACAAAAATGCTGGAAAGGGTGTGGAGAAAAGGAACCCTCTTCCACTATTGTTGGGAATATAAATTGATACAGTCACTACGGAGAACAATATGGAGTTTCTTAAGAAACTAACAATAGAATTACCATATGATACAGCAATCCCAGTACTGGACATATACCCAGACAAAACCATAAATCAAAACGAGACATTCACCGCAATGTTCATTGCATCACTATTTACAATATCGAGGTAATGGAAGCAACCTAAATGCCCACAGACAGACGAATGCATAAAGCTGTGGTACATATATAAAATGGAATATTACTAAGCCATGAAAAGGAATGAAATTGGGTCATTTGTAGAGACGTCGATGGATCTAGAGACTGTCATACAGAGTGAAGTAAGTCAGAAAGAGAAAAACAAATCTTGTATATTCATGCATATATGTGGAACCTAGAAAAACTGTACAGATTAACCATTTTGCAAGGCATAAATAGAGCAACAGATGTAGACAACAAATGTATGGACAACAAGTGGGGAAAGCTGTTGGGGGGGTGGTGGTGGGAGGAGTTGAGAGACTGGGATTGGCATGTATACATTTATATGTATAAAATAGATAACCAATAAGAACCTGCTGTATAAAAATATAAAATAAAATTCAAAATTAAAAAGAAATAAAATTTAAAAAATAAAACAGAAAAAACAATTATTCCCTTCACATACATGTATTTGTATGAATAAATTATTTCCATGCTTATATCTGTAAATACAAAAAAGAGGAATAAAATCTACCTTGAACCAAAAACGAAAAAGAGAAAAAAAACACAGAACCCACCAGTTCCACAGAGGAAAACCGTATCAGGGCACTTGCTCCAGTTGTAAACAATTCTGAAGTTGGCCAGTGGTGGGGAATCGTCTCCCATTCAGCCAGCAGCCCCCACGCAACAAGCGTCCTCATTGCAAAGCTGGGGCACCGTGCCGAGGCATCTGTGAGTAAACGTGAGCTGAGCCCCAGGCCAGTTGCTGCTGAACTATTCCCACCCGTCCCAGGTAAAACACCTGAATATATACAAGGACTTGAAAGCCTAGAGGAAGGGCCATAGAGCCACACGAGTGACAGCATGCCGGCCGACTTGGTGCCTGCAGGCCAGCCAGGATGGTCCTGGCCCTGGGTGCTCTTCTGGAAGATTTCCATTTCCCTGACTGAGATACCCGTCCTGTCCCTGCCCCCACTGCTTTTTTCCTTCCTCACCTCTGCCCAGGGAGAAATTCCAGCAGCAGGTATGGGTGACACATCCTCTTCTTTAGCAGGTGGCAGCCTGGCAACTGCTGCAGAAAGTCCAGCAAAGCCCCACTCACACTGGGCCACCCACAAAGCCGTGGCCTCTCACTCCCTCCCACCAGCCCAGCCCCGAGACTGCTGACAGGGCAGAGAAAATGGCGTCAGGCACGGCTGCAGGGGCTCTTGCTGCCTGGAGTGGTATTTATATTGATCTCAACCCAGGCACACCTGGGGAGGGCTGGCCCGCACGGTAAGGCTGCCCAGGTCAGCCAATCATCACCCCTCAGGGGCTCACAGTTGCAGAAAATGGAACTTGCTGAACCGGCCAGGTCCAAGGAACAGGTGTGGGCTCCTGAGAGTCAGGATAGACAAGGGGCTGCAGCTTTGGCTTGTTTTCTAATCATTTTATCTGGCCCATGAGTGGGAGACAACTTCAAGAAAACCCTCTCCTTATGAGAGGAACCCAGGAGTCAGGGAGAGGAGGGGTGGGTGGTGGTTGGAGACAGAGGCCTGGTGCCCCGGGTGCAGTGGAAGTCTCTGGAAGACCAGGTGGAGGGAGGCCGCACAGAGTGACGCCCAGGGTCACAGACCTGTCGCAGCTGCTGTTTGTTAGTTCAAGTCCTGCTCTGAGGTGCTCTGTGCCAGCTCTGAGCGACAGGTGAGCTGGGGGTGCTCTGCAATGAGGGCTATGTGCACGGTTCCTGTGTGCCCAGCCCTGCCATGGTACCTGCAAGGGTAGCTCTGTATCCTGGGAAGGGCCTGACCACGAGAGCCCCGTGGGCTGGGGTGGGGGTGGGGTACCTGCCCAGGTGAGCTCCATATTCTGGGATTGGTCTGACCACGAGAGCCCCATGGGCTGCTGGGGACCTGGTAAAGGATGTCAGGACAGTCAGTGAAGCCACCGAGGATATACCTCCAGTTGCTCCTAATTCCTACACCCTGCTGGTCATTCTACCAACCACCAGGACATGGTATTCTGTATTAGTCTTCAATGATGCCTTCTTTTGTATTCCATTAGTCCCAGAGTCACAAGAAATTTTGGCTTGTGAGTGGCAGGACTCAACATACAACTAAAACAATACTTCCGGGCCGTCTTGCCCCAAGGGTGCAAAAATTCCCACACCATCTTTGGGGAAAGCTTAGCTAAAGACCTAAAAGTTCTACCTCTGGAAAAGGAAACCCTCCTTCAGTACGCAGACGACATTCTGATCGCCAGCCCTACTAAGGAGGCCTCTGAACTACCAAGCCAATAAAGGATAGAAGTTGTCCAAGAAAAAGCTCAAATATCACAGACTGCGGTGACCTGCCTGGGCTTCATTCTCACAGAAGGTCGGAGAAGCCCATCCCAGGAAAGGGAAGAAACCATTTGCAGCCTTACCCCTTTCTAAAACTAGAAGACAGCTTAGGGGTTCCTGGGGAGGCCAGGGTTTGCTGCTTCTGGATCCCTAACTACAGTCTACTAGCTGGGCCTCTATATGAAACACTGAAAGGAAAAGATGATGATCCTTTTGAATAGAATCCAGAAGTGGCCTTTCAAGAATGGAAAGAGCAGTCAATTCAGACCCTTGCCCTGGAACTCCCTAATTTAGCTAAACCCTTTGACCTTTACATTCCCGGTGAAAGGTGAATCGCCATTGGAGAATTAGTGCAAAAACTGGGACCACTTGAAATGGAACAATGCAAGAATGCCATCCAGGTAGGATAAACTACGGTCACCAAGGGGCTTGGCCCACTGCCGCATCTGGCCAAGATACTGGCGGTATCTAAAAACCTGGAAATCAGCAGCCCAAAAGGCCACCTCCTTCCTAAGGGAAAAGGACCCCACGTGGTGATCCTAACCACCAACGATGCCCTGAAGTTGCAGGGTTCGCTCCGTGGGCACACCGACCTCGAGTGAGGAGGCCCTCCAACTCCAACATCCAGAGAGATAACCGGGGGCAACAGGGCACCATGACGACTCGTGTGAACATCACTTGACCTGGAGTTTCTCTCATAAAACAATAAGAGTGTGTCCCAAAAGAGTAGACTACTGCTTGCAGGACTTACTGCACCCAGAGGGGAGCTAATAATCTTGGCGGGGGAACCGTATATCACACTGTCACCATAGAAAAGCCTACAGACACCGTGATGATGGTGGCCAATAAGACCGGCTGGACTCCTGTTTACTTCAAAAGGCTGTTGACTCAGTGGTCATCATGGTCCTTGATCACCACTGACCCTGGACTGTCTGGGAGTTGAGCGGGCAGGGCTCTGACACCTGGTGCTGTTTGTACGTTAATTCAGGGGCCTAATTGAAGAAAGCGCAGACTACTGGTCAGAGCATCTAGGCTGGCAGAAACGGTCAGCCTAAGGTGGCCGAACAAATGTGGGGCGGGGTGAAACCGGCCCCCACAGCGTCTCTGCACATCTCTTTCCTGGACCCTTAAAGGTCATTAGAATCTATAACACTTCCAATGCTGGTGCTCAGGTGGACGAGCAGGGAGGCAGGGGGCCTGGGGACAATCAACGTCACCTGGAGGCTGCTGGGGAGAAGCTCTGACCCTCGCCCCCGGGTATTAGGGCTCCCAACTCAGCACTCAGCAGTTACAGAAGAAGTGTCTGCACCCTCAGCACTCCAAGAATGAGGAACGGGACAAAAGGCAGAGGAGGGGTTTGTCCCCAGCAAAGCCCATTAAAAATCCCTGGGAGATAAAAATAGAATCTGGGCAATAAAGTCAAGTCTAACCTTTTTTATCCTTTGTGCTTTGTCTAATTTCACGTGCTCCTAGGGTCCCGCATGCAGAGGTTCCACACCCGGCACTTCAGACCAGATTTCCTAGTGCAGAATGGCTGGGTCGACACCTCAGCTCCTGGGGCCCAGTGCAGACTCCGCGATATAGAGCCTGAGCTGCAGCCAACCTGGCCCTCGAGAGCTCCGCCCCCTCCCTCCCACTGACTCTGACAGGATCTCTACACAGCAGCCCAGCCCACAGCCCACGGGGTAGTGCATGCTCTCACCTCTCCATTCTCTGATCAAAATATAAAGTTTCCTTTGCTTGTGAACCAAACTCAGTCTCGATCTGTTGGCCCCAATGACACTGGGCAGGGGGACACTTGTTGGGGTCCACTCTGGAGGATCAGTAACAGAAATTGAGACTATTGTAACCTCAATGAACAGATGTGTGAGCCAAACTGTAGTTAACATAGAACAGTGTATAAGGCTCGGGTAAAATAAGATGTTTCTAACACTTCCATTTGATATTTCCATCACTTTATTATAAGCAAGTTCAGTGAAAAGGTTTGTCTTATTTGTCAGGTCAATATTAGAGAAACGAAGTGATTTCTTTCCAAGGATGTACATCTAATAATCTTGGTTAAAGCTTCAATCTTGTTTTAAATGCTTTTCCATTGAAAATGATACCTCTCTTTCAGCTCCCCCATTTCTGAGAAGTATAAAATCTTATAATTTATTATTACCAAAGGGGAAAGGTGGGAGGAGGGATAAATTAACAGTTTGGGATTAACACATACACACTGCTATGTATAAAATAGATCATCAACAAGGAACTACTGTATAGCACAGGGAACTACACTCAACATTTTGCAATAACCTATAAGGGGAAATAATCTGAAAAAGAATAGATATTTTTATTGACATCATCTATCAATGACAGTTAAAGTGTAACCTAAGGGAAGCTGGTGGTGAGTGCTTCTGACCCTGAAGACTTCAATCATCTAAAGTTTGGACTCTGCCTACTTCCCAAGGCCCTTAATGAACATATGTGTAGCCGTAGCTTAAAAAATTCCCCAGTTTGGGTTTCGGGGAGACACTGATTTTGAAAAAGCCCTGGTGTTCTCCTTACATGAATGGGACTCTTCCTACTGCTAAAACATGTCTGTCACACCCAGAGGATGGTATACCGTCTGATCGGGAAGAGTTTGGAAAAGGCATCTCATCTCCTCATCTCCTGGTGCTCGGGTTCACCCCTCCAGCGTCTTTACTAACAGTCTCCCCACTTGGAGATGTCAGCACTGTCAACATCCTGTTGCGTACAGTTTGGAATTTGTCCAGAGGATGAAGCGGAAGGATGAGGAACAATGAGAGACAAGTCCTAGGTGTTCAGACAGGCACATGTCACTCTAATTTCCAATCAGGAAGACGAATTGACCAAAGGCTAGGGTTGCCCATGGAAACAGTATAGGGCTTGAGGAAATCCCGCTGCTTTGTGGCCAGTTCCCATAAACACAAGTTGAACAATGGAACTCAGGGGCAGTAAAATTCACGAAACTGCAGAGTTGAAAATATCCATCACTGAAAAATGTCTTGAGGAAAGTCAGAGAAAAGGACTTGTAAGCAAGGGAGAATGGCAGGAAAGGGATTTGAGGAGGTAGAAAGGACTCGCCATTAAGCACAAGAAAAGGAGCTGAACATTGCCAACATTGCAGTTGGCCAAAAAGGATGTATGCGTTTTTTTCTGTATATATTCAAGAAAAGGGCATACACTTTTTTAGCCAACCAAACAGGTGGGCACTGGAAGTCAATACTACAAAAGATATCACTTCGCATCAGTCAGAAGAGCCATCCTCATAAAGCGTAAACAACAGAAATGCAGGACAGGGCAAGGAGAAGAGGGAGCCCTGTGAGACTTATAGTGGAAATGTATATTGCCAACGGCCATTCTGGAGAAGTGTATTGTGTTTACTAAAGCATCTAAAAAATGAGCTACAGAGCATAGGGCACTTGCACTCATGGGCGTATATCTTGAGAAAAACAAAAATCGAGAGGACACAGGCACCCCAATGTTTACCCCCTCTCTGTTTAAAAGATCCTCAACTAGGATATAACTTAAGTGTCTCTGGAGGGAAAAAATGGGTAGAGATGTGGTACTTAGGTAGAGTGGAATATTATTCAGCCTGGAAATCAATGAAATATGGCCAGTTGTAACAACTCCGGAGGAGTTATGTATGATCTTTCTAAGTGACAGAATTCAAAAAGAAAAAGACACATATCATAAGATATCACTTAAAGGTGGAATCCAAAATGGCTACACATGAAATAAATTACAAAACAAAAACATAGTCAAATATGTAGAAAACACGCATAAGGCTGCTAAACGGGAAAGGTGGGGAGGGGTGAGGCATCACCCAGGAGGTTGAAATTAGCAAAGATACCATTCCAAATACCAAACTGATAATCAACAAGGCCTACACGGTAGCTAAAAGAACTGCACTCAGCACACTCAAGTCACCGGAAAAGAATATATACGACTGGTAAGAATCTGAAAAAGAATTTACTGATGTCTCTCTGTACGTGAATCAAGTGGATGTACAGCAGCAAGAAACAGAGCTTTGAAAATCAGCTGTAACCAATATAGTAATAAATTGAAAAAAATAAACGACAGAGAGACAGAGAAAACCTCTTACAACTTTTCCTCAGGGCCGGTGATGCAACATGGATTGAACACATCTAGACCCACAGCAGGATGAGACATAAGGCTGGAAACTGTTTGCGCTAAGAGAAATGTGAGGTTGGGTGAGGAAATGCACACCCTTTAAAGTAATACTACCTGGTACCCATTCAATGGGTCCCAAATATGCAGGTTCAAGGGATCTTCCTACAGCTAAAACATGCATGGAAAACCCAGAGGACTGTACACCATGTGATCAGGAGATGTGTCTAAAATGCAGCTCATTTATCCTCTCCTGGTGCTCCTGTTCACCATTCCAGCCACGTTACTTAGAATCTCCCCACTTGGAGAATCAGCACATTTCAACTTCTGTTTCACACATTTTGCAAATTGTGAGGAGGATGAACGGGGAACCAATGAGAGAATAGTTGTAGGGGTTTGGACGGGCACATATCACTCTAATTTCCCATTAAGTATAAGAATTGAAAAAAGGCTCAGCCCGCCTCGCCCGAGCCAAAATAGGGCCTGAAGCAATCCTGCGGGTTTGAGGCCAGCTCACAAAAGAGCAACTTAAAAAATGGAGCTCAGGGTCACTGCAATTCACAAACCTGCAGAGTTATAAATGAAAACTAACGTCCAAAAATATGTTGAGGTAAGGCAAAGAAGAGGATCTGAATGCAAGACAGAATTGCAAGAAACAGATTTCAAGAGATAGATTGGACTCGTCTTTAAAGCACATGAAAAGCGGCAGAATTTCGACAATGATGCAGTTGGCCCAAAAGGGCGTATGCGTTTTTTCCTGATTATATCCAGGAAAAAACGCATACGCACTTTATGGGCAACGAAGCAAGCAAGCAATGCAAATGTGCACAACAAAGAAGTCTCATTTCCCACTGGTCAAAAGGGCCATCCTAAAAAATTGTAAAAACCAGAAATGCAGGACAGGCCATGGAGAACAGGGAGCCTTTATACGCTGATGGGCAGTGTGTGAACTGCCGAGAGCCACTCTGGAGAAGTGTATGGTGGTTCCTAAATCATCTAAAAAACAGAGCTACAGAGCATAGGACACTTCCAATCATGGGAGTATATCTAGGGAAATCTAAAAATTAACAAGACACAAGCACACCACAGTTTAGGGCTACTCTGTTTACAAGAACCTCAACTTCAGTATACCTTAAATATCCCAGGAAAGAGAACAATGGATAAAGAAGATGTGGTACTTATGTACAATGGAATATCTCTTCACCATGAAATCAATGTAATAAGGCTAGTAGAAGGATAAAGAGTGGATTTAGGTCCGATAATACTACTTGAAATAAGTCAAACAGAAAAAGAAACATATCATAAGATATCACTTATAGAGGGAGGGTAAATATGGCTGCACAAGAAATGAATTACAGAACAGAACAGTGTCTCACATTTAGAAAACACACTTATTTCAGCTTAAGGGGAAAGGAGAGGTGGGGTGATGCATAAAACCAGAGTTTGAAATTAGCACAGATACCGTTCAATAAACCAAATAGATATTAGACAAGATCTACACCTTGCTCAATGAACTGGCCTCAACACACCCTATACACCGCAGAGAAATATATCTGAGTAATAAGAATCTTAAAACCCATGTATTGATATATCTCCATAAGGGAATCAAGTGTGTGCAGAGTGGCACAAACACAGCAGTGAAAATGAGCTAAACCCCATTATAGAAATAAATTTTAAAAACAAAACGCAGAAACAATGAAAGAGAGAAAAATTCTTACAAAATTCGCTCAGGGGCTGTGATGCAACCTGGATTGACCACATATAAACCCACAGCTGGATAAGACATAAGGCTGGACACTTGGGGCTGAGAGGATTGATGAGCTTTGGTGAGCAACTGCCAAAAGTTTAATGCAATACTTCATGCTACTCATTCCAAGGGTCCCAACACTCCAGGTTGAAGGGAATCTTCCTACAGCTAAACCATGCTTGGGAAACCCAGCGACTGGTATACCATATGATCGGGAAAGGTTTCTAAAACGCACCTCATTTTTCCTCTCCTGGGGCTCTGGATCGACATTCCAGCCGCTTTACCAAAAATATCCCCACATGGAGAGTCAATGCCTTTAAGTTCTGGTATCGCACAGTCTGCAGTTAGTGCGGAGGATGAATGGGAATAGGGGGAACCAGTGAGAAACTAGCTGTAGCGGTTTCAATGGGCACATGTCACTCTAAATTCACATCAGTAAGAAGAATAAACCAAAGGCACAGCAAGGTGCCCCAGAAGAAGAATAGGGCCTGAAGGAATCCTGTGGTTATGAGGCAAGATCACAAAAATAAGAGCTGAAAAATGGAGCTAAGGGCCACTGCAATTCAAAAACTTGCAGAGTTATAAAGGCCAACTATTTTCAAAAAATATATTGAGGTAAGGCTATGAAGAGGCACTGAAAGCAAGGCAGAATTGCAGGAAAACGATTTCAGGAGGTAGACGGGAATTGCATTTAAAGCATAGGAAAAGAGGCAGAACGTCCACAATGATGCACTTGGCCAAAAAGGGCGTATGCCTTTTTTTCCTGAATTTATTCAGAAAAAAAGGCATACGCCCTTTTTGGCCAACCAAGCAAGCTTGCAAAGGAAATCTGCACTACAATGAAGTCTCACTTCCCCCCGGTCAAAAGGGCCATCTGAAAAAAGTGTAAAATCCAGAAAGGCAGGACAGGCCATGGAGAACTGGGAGCCTTGTTATGCTGATGGGCGGGATGTGTATGGTGTTTATTGAAACATCTAAAAAACAAAGCAACAGAGCCTAGGGCACTTCCACTTATGGTCCTATAGCTTAGGGAAATTAAAATCAAAAAGACACAGCCACCCCAAAATTTGGGACGCCTCTGTTTACAAGAACCTCGTTAACCGTACAAGTTCAATATCACAGAAAGTGAAAAATGGATAAAGAACTTGTGGTACTTACGTACAATGCAGTATCACTCAGCAATGAAATCTATGTCATCAGGCCCGCAGCAGCATAATGAGTGGATACAGGTACGATGATTCTAACTGAAATAAGACACACAGAAAAAGAAACATCATAAGATATCAGTAATACACGGAATGTAAACTTGGCTACACAGGAACTGAATTACAGAACAGAACAGGGTCTCAAATTTAGAAAACCAACTTATGCTTGGTTAAGGCTAAAGGTGAGTTGGGGTGCTGCATAAAACCATAGATTGAAATGAGCACAGATAAAGTTCCTTAAGCCAAATATGGAATAGACAAGAGCTACTCCTTGCTCAATGAAATGGACTCAACACCGCATATTAAACGCCTAAGAATGTACCTGACTAGTAAGTATCTTAAAACCTATGGATTGCTATGTCTCCGAAAGAGAATCAAGCATGTGTACAGGGGCATAAACGCAGCAGTGATAGGATTGGAGAGGTTCGGTGAGCAAATGAAGACCCTCTGAAGTCATATTGCATGGTACCCATTCCACGGGTTTCAACTACCCAGGTTTAAGGTATTCTTCCTTCAGCTAAAACATGCATGTGGAACCTAGAGTATGATCAACCATGTGATTGGGAGACGTGTTCAAATATGTCTCAGTTTTCGTACCCTGGTACTCGGGTGCAACATTCCAGACGCTTTACTAACACCCTCCCGACTTGGAGAGTCAGTCCCTTTAACCTCCTGTTTGGCCCAGTTTGCAATTTCTGCGGAAGATGAACAGGAATAGCGAGAACCAATGAGAGACTAGCTGGAGGTGTCTGGACGGGCAAATTTAACTCTCATTTCCCACCAGGAAGAGGAATTAACCAAAGGCTCAGCGTGCCGTGCCGGAACCAGATTAGGGCCTGAAGCCATCCTGCGGTGTTGCGGCCAGGTCACAAGAAAGCGAGTTGAAGAAAGGAGCTCAGGGGCACTGTAATTCACAAACCTGCAGAGTTATAAATGACAGTTATCGTCCAAAAATATACTGAAGTAAGGCTGCCAAGAGGACTTGAAAGCGGGGCAGAATTGCAGGAAACCGATTTCAGGAGGCAGACTGGAATTGCATTGAAAGCATAGGAAAAGAGGCAGAACGTCCACAATGATGCACTTGGCCAAAAAGGGCGTATGCGTTTTTTCCTGAATATATTCAGGAAAAAACGCATACGCCCTTTTTGGCCAACCAAGCAAGCTTGCAAAGGAAATCTGCACTACAATGAAGTCTCACTTCCCCCCGGTCAAAAGGGCCATCTGAAAAAAGTGTAAAATCCAGAAAGGCAGGACAGGCCATGGAGAACTGGGAGCCTTGTTATGCTGATGGGCGGGATGTAAATTGCCAACAGACACTCGGGAGAAGTGTATGGTGTTTCCTGAAACATCTAAAAAACAAAGCAACAGAGCCTAGGGCACTTCCACTTATGGTCCTATAGCTTAGGGAAATTAAAATCAAAAAGACACAGCCACCCCAAAGTTTGGGACACCTCTGTTTACAAGAACCTCGTTTACCGTACAAGTTCAACATCGCAGAAAGTGAAAAATGGATAAAGAAGTTGTGGTATTTACTTACAAAGCAATATCACTCAGCAATGAAATCTATGTCATCAGGCCCTTAGCAGCACAATGAGTGGATTCAGGTATGATGATTCTAACTGAAATAAGTCACACAGAAAAAGAAACATCATAAGATATCAGTAATACACGGAATGTAAACTTGGCTACACAGGAACTGAATTACAGAACAGAACAGGGTCTCAAATTTAGAAAACCAACTTATGCTTGCTTAAGGGTAAAGGTGAGTTGGGGTGCTGCATAAAACCAGAGATTGAAATGAGCACAGATAAAGTTCCTTAAGCCAAATATGGAATAGACAAGAGCTACTCCTTGCTCAACGAAATGGACTCAACACCGCATATTAAACGCCTAAGAATGTACCTGACTAGTAAGTATCTTAAAACCTATGGATTGCTATGTCTCCGAAAGAGAATCAAGCATGTGTACAGGGCATAAACGCAGCAGTGATAGGATTGGAGAGGTTCGGTGAGCAAATGAAGACCCTTTGAAGTCATATTGCATGGTACCCATTCCACGGGTTTCAACTACCCAGGTTTAAGGTATTCTTCCTTCAGCTAAAACATGCATGTGGAACCTAGAGTATGATCAACCATGTGATCAGGAGACGTGTTCAAATATGTCTCAGTTTTCGTACCCTGGTACTCGGGTGCAACATTCCAGACGCTTTACTAACACCCTCCCGACTTGGAGAGTCAGTCCCTTTAACCTCCTGTTTGGCCCAGTTTGCAATTTCTGCGGAAGATGAACAGGAATAGCGAGAACCAATGAGAGACTAGCTGGAGGTGTCTGGATGGGCAAATTTAACTCTCATTTCCCACCAGGAAGAGGAATTAACCAAAGGCTCAGCGTGCCGTGCCGGAACCAGATTAGGGCCTGAAGCCATCCTGCGGTGTTGCGGCCAGCTCAAAAGAAAGCGAGTTGAAGAAAGGAGCTCAGGGGCACTGTAATTCACAAACCTGCAGAGTTATAAATGACAGCTATCGTCCAAAAATATACTGAAGTAAGGCTGCCAAGAGGACTTGAAAGCGGGGCAGAATTGCAGGAAACCGATTTCAGGAGGTAGACTGGAATTGCATTGAAAGCATAGGAAAAGAGGCAGAACGTCCACAATGATGCACTTGGCCAAAAAGGGCGTATGCGTTTTTTCCTGAATATATTCAGGAAAAAACGCATACGCCCTTTTTGGCCAACCAAGCAAGCTTGCAAAGGAAATCTGCACTACAATGAAGTCTCACTTCCCCCCGGTCAAAAGGGCCATCTGAAAAAAGTGTAAAATCCAGAAAGGCAGGACAGGCCATGGAGAACTGGGAGCCTTGTTATGCTGATGGGCGGGATGTAAATAGCCAACAGACACTCGGGAGAAGTGTATGGTGTTTCCTGAAACATCTAAAAAACAAAGCAACAGAGCCTAGGGCACTTCCACTTATGGTCCTATAGCTTAGGGAAATTAAAATCAAAAAGACACAGCCACCCCAAAGTTTGGGACGCCTCTGTTTACAAGAACCTCGTTTACAGTACAAGTTCAACATCGCAGAAAGTGAAAAATGGATAAAGAAGTTGTGGTATTTACTTACAAAGCAATATCACTCAGCAATGAAATCTATGTCATCAGGCCCTTAGCAGCACAATGAGTGGATTCAGGTATGATGATTCTAACTGAAATAAGTCACACAGAAAAAGAAACATCATAAGATATCAGTAATACACGGAATGTAAACTTGGCTACACAGGAACTGAATTACAGAACAGAACAGGGTCTCAAATTTAGAAAACCAACTTATGCTTGCTTAAGGGGAAAGGTGAGTTGGGGTGCTGCATAAAACCAGAGATTGAAATGAGCACAGATAAAGTTCCTTAAGCCAAATATGGAATAGACAAGAGCTACTCCTTGCTCAACGAAATGGACTCAACACCGCATATTAAATGCCTAAGAATGTACCTGACTAGTAAGTATCTTAAAACCTATGGATTGCTATGTCTCCGAAAGAGAATCAAGCATGTGTACAGGGGCATAAACGCAGCAGTGATAGGATTGGAGAGGTTCGGTGAGCAAATGAAGACCCTTTGAAGTCATATTGCATGGTACCCATTCCACGGGTTTCAACTACCCAGGTTTAAGGTATTCTTCCTTCAGCTAAAACATGCATGTGGAACCTAGAGTATGATCAACCATGTGATCGGGAGACGTGTTCAAATATGTCTCAGTTTTCGTACCCTGGTACTCGGGTGCAACATTCCAGACGCTTTACTAACACCCTCCCGACTTGGAGAGTCAGTCCCTTTAACCTCCTGTTTGGCCCAGTTTGCAATTTCTGCGGAAGATGAACAGGAATAGCGAGAACCAATGAGAGACTAGCTGGAGGTGTCTGGACGGGCAAATTTAACTCTCATTTCCCACCAGGAAGAGGAATTAACCAAAGGCTCAGCGTGCCGTGCCGGAACCAGATTAGGGCCTGAAGCCATCCTGCGGTGTTGCGGCCAGGTCACAAGAAAGCGAGTTGAAGAAAGGAGCTCAGGGGCACTGTAATTCACAAACCTGCAGAGTTATAAATGACAGTTATCGTCCAAAAATATACTGAAGTAAGGCTGCCAAGAGGACTTGAAAGCGGGGCAGAATTGCAGGAAACCGATTTCAGGAGGTAGACTGGAATTGCATTGAAAGCATAGGAAAAGAGGCAGAACGTCCACAATGATGCACTTGGCCAAAAAGGGCGTATGCGTTTTTTCCTGAATATATTCAGGAAAAAACGCATACGCCCTTTTTGGCCAACCAAGCAAGCTTGCAAAGGAAATCTGCACTACAATGAAGTCTCACTTCCCCCCGGTCAAAAGGGCCATCTGAAAAAAGTGTAAAATCCAGAAAGGCAGGACAGGCCATGGAGAACTGGGAGCCTTGTTATGCTGATGGGCGGGATGTAAATTGCCAACAGACACTCGGGAGAAGTGTATGGTGTTTCCTGAAACATCTAAAAAACAAAGCAACAGAGCCTAGGGCACTTCCACTTATGGTCCTATAGCTTAGGGAAATTAAAATCAAAAAGACACAGCCACCCCAAAGTTTGGGACGCCTCTGTTTACAAGAACCTCGTTTACCGTACAAGTTCAACATCGCAGAAAGTGAAAAATGGATAAAGAAGTTGTGGTATTTACTTACAAAGCAATATCACTCAGCAATGAAATCTATGTCATCAGGCCCTTAGCAGCACAATGAGTGGATTCAGGTATGATGATTCTAACTGAAATAAGTCACACAGAAAAAGAAACATCATAAGTTATCAGTAATACACGGAATGTAAACTTGGCTACACAGGAACTGAATTACAGAACAGAACAGGGTCTCAAATTTAGAAAACCAACTTATGCTTGCTTAAGGGTAAAGGTGAGTTGGGGTGCTGCATAAAACCAGAGATTGAAATGAGCACAGATAAAGTTCCTTAAGCCAAATATGGAATAGACAAGAGCTACTCCTTGCTCAACGAAATGGACTCAACACCGCATATTAAACGCCTAAGAATGTACCTGACTAGTAAGTATCTTAAAACCTATGGATTGCTATGTCTCCGAAAGAGAATCAAGCATGTGTACAGGGCATAAACGCAGCAGTGATAGGATTGGAGAGGTTCGGTGAGCAAATGAAGACCCTTTGAAGTCATATTGCATGGTACCCATTCCACGGGTTTCAACTACCCAGGTTTAAGGTATTCTTCCTTCAGCTAAAACATGCATGTGGAACCTAGAGTATGATCAACCATGTGATCAGGAGACGTGTTCAAATATGTCTCAGTTTTCGTACCCTGGTACTCGGGTGCAACATTCCAGACGCTTTACTAACACCCTCCCGACTTGGAGAGTCAGTCCCTTTAACCTCCTGTTTGGCCCAGTTTGCAATTTCTGCGGAAGATGAACAGGAATAGCGAGAACCAATGAGAGACTAGCTGGAGGTGTCTGGATGGGCAAATTTAACTCTCATTTCCCACCAGGAAGAGGAATTAACCAAAGGCTCAGCGTGCCGTGCCGGAACCAGATTAGGGCCTGAAGCCATCCTGCGGTGTTGCGGCCAGCTCAAAAGAAAGCGAGTTGAAGAAAGGAGCTCAGGGGCACTGTAATTCACAAACCTGCAGAGTTATAAATGACAGCTATCGTCCAAAAATATACTGAAGTAAGGCTGCCAAGAGGACTTGAAAGCGGGGCAGAATTGCAGGAAACCGATTTCAGGAGGTAGACTGGAATTGCATTGAAAGCATAGGAAAAGAGGCAGAACGTCCACAATGATGCACTTGGCCAAAAAGGGCGTATGCGTTTTTTCCTGAATATATTCAGGAAAAAACGCATACGCCCTTTTTGGCCAACCAAGCAAGCTTGCAAAGGAAATCTGCACTACAATGAAGTCTCACTTCCCCCCGGTCAAAAGGGCCATCTGAAAAAAGTGTAAAATCCAGAAAGGCAGGACAGGCCATGGAGAACTGGGAGCCTTGTTATGCTGATGGGCGGGATGTAAATTGCCAACAGACACTCGGGAGAAGTGTATGGTGTTTCCTGAAACATCTAAAAAACAAAGCAACAGAGCCTAGGGCACTTCCACTTATGGTCCTATAGCTTAGGGAAATTAAAATCAAAAAGACACAGCCACCCCAAAGTTTGGGACGCCTCTGTTTACAAGAACCTCGTTTACAGTACAAGTTCAACATCGCAGAAAGTGAAAAATGGATAAAGAAGTTGTGGTATTTACTTACAAAGCAATATCACTCAGCAATGAAATCTATGTCATCAGGCCCTTAGCAGCACAATGAGTGGATTCAGGTATGATGATTCTAACTGAAATAAGTCACACAGAAAAAGAAACATCATAAGATATCAGTAATACACGGAATGTAAACTTGGCTACACAGGAACTGAATTACAGAACAGAACAGGGTCTCAAATTTAGAAAACCAACTTATGCTTGCTTAAGGGGAAAGGTGAGTTGGGGTGCTGCATAAAACCAGAGATTGAAATGAGCACAGATAAAGTTCCTTAAGCCAAATATGGAATAGACAAGAGCTACTCCTTGCTCAACGAAATGGACTCAACACCGCATATTAAATGCCTAAGAATGTACCTGACTAGTAAGTATCTTAAAACCTATGGATTGCTATGTCTCCGAAAGAGAATCAAGCATGTGTACAGGGGCATAAACGCAGCAGTGATAGGATTGGAGAGGTTCGGTGAGCAAATGAAGACCCTTTGAAGTCATATTGCATGGTACCCATTCCACGGGTTTCAACTACCCAGGTTTAAGGTATTCTTCCTTCAGCTAAAACATGCATGTGGAACCTAGAGTATGATCAACCATGTGATCGGGAGACGTGTTCAAATATGTCTCAGTTTTCGTACCCTGGTACTCGGGTGCAACATTCCAGACGCTTTACTAACACCCTCCCGACTTGGAGAGTCAGTCCCTTTAACCTCCTGTTTGGCCCAGTTTGCAATTTCTGCGGAAGATGAACAGGAATAGCGAGAACCAATAAGAGACTAGCTGGAGGTGTCTGGACGGGCAAATTTAACTCTCATTTCCCACCAGGAAGAGGAATTAACCAAAGGCTCAGCGTGCCGTGCCGGAACCAGATTAGGGCCTGAAGCCATCCTGCGGTGTTGCGGCCAGCTCAAAAGAAAGCGAGTTGAAGAAAGGAGCTCAGGGGCACTGTAATTCACAAACCTGCAGAGTTATAAATGACAGCTATCGTCCAAAAATATACTGAAGTAAGGCTGCCAAGAGGACTTGAAAGCGGGGCAGAATTGCAGGAAACCGATTTCAGGAGGCAGACTGGAATTGCATTGAAAGCATAGGAAAAGAGGCAGAACGTCCACAATGATGCACTTGGCCAAAAAGGGCGTATGCGTTTTTTCCTGAATATATTCAGGAAAAAACGCATACGCCCTTTTTGGCCAACCAAGCAAGCTTGCAAAGGAAATCTGCACTACAATGAAGTCTCACTTCCCCCCGGTCAAAAGGGCCATCTGAAAAAAGTGTAAAATCCAGAAAGGCAGGACAGGCCATGGAGAACTGGGAGCCTTGTTATGCTGATGGGCGGGATGTAAATTGCCAACAGACACTCGGGAGAAGTGTATGGTGTTTCCTGAAACATCTAAAAAACAAAGCAACAGAGCCTAGGGCACTTCCACTTATGGTCCTATAGCTTAGGGAAATTAAAATCAAAAAGACACAGCCACCCCAAAGTTTGGGACGTCTCTGTTTACAAGAACCTCGTTTACAGTACAAGTTCAACATCGCAGAAAGTGAAAAATGGATAAAGAAGTTGTGGTATTTACTTACAAAGCAATATCACTCAGCAATGAAATCTATGTCATCAGGCCCTTAGCAGCACAATGAGTGGATTCAGGTATGATGATTCTAACTGAAATAAGTCACACAGAAAAAGAAACATCATAAGATATCAGGAATACACGGAATGTAAACTTGGCTACACAGGAACTGAATTACAGAACAGAACAGGGTCTCAAATTTAGAAAACCAACTTATGCTTTCTTAAGGGTAAAGGTGAGTTGGGGTGCTGCATAAAACCAGAGATTGAAATGAGCACAGATAAAGTTCCTTAAGCCAAATATGGAATAGACAAGAGCTACCTCTTGCTCAACGAAATGGACACAACACCGCATATTAAATGCCTAAGAATGTACCTGACTAGTAAGTATCTTAAAACCTATGGATTGCTATGTCTCCGAAAGAGAATCAAGCATGTGTACAGGGGCATAAACGCAGCAGTGATAGGATTGGAGAGGTTCGGTGAGCAAATGAAGACCCTTTGAAGTCATATTGCATGGTACCCATTCCACGGGTTTCAACTACCCAGGTTTAAGGTATTCTTCCTTCAGCTAAAACATGCATGTGGAACCTAGAGTATGATCAACCATGTGATCGGGAGACGTGTTCAAATATGTCTCAGTTTTCGTACCCTGGTACTCGGGTGCAACATTCCAGACGCTTTACTAACACCCTCCCGACTTGGAGAGTCAGTCCCTTTAACCTCCTGTTTGGCCCAGTTTGCAATTTCTGCGGAAGATGAACAGGAATAGCGAGAACCAATGAGAGACTAGCTGGAGGTGTCTGGACGGGCAAATTTAACTCTCATTTCCCACCAGGAAGAGGAATTAACCAAAGGCTCAGCGTGCCGTGCCGGAACCAGATTAGGGCCTGAAGACATCCTGCGGTGTTGCGGCCAGCTCAAAAGAAAGCGAGTTGAAGAAAGGAGCTCAGGGGCACTGTAATTCACAAACCTGCAGAGTTATAAATGACAGCTATCGTCCAAAAATATACTGAAGTAAGGCTGCCAAGAGGACTTGAAAGCGGGGCAGAATTGCAGGAAACCGATTTCAGGAGGTAGACTGGAATTGCATTGAAAGCATAGGAAAAGAGGCAGAACGTCCACAATGATGCACTTGGCCAAAAAGGGCATATGCGTTTTTTCCTGAATATATTCAGGAAAAAACGCATACGCCCTTTTTGGCCAACCAAGCAAGCTTGCAAAGGAAATCTGCACTACAATGAAGTCTCACTTCCCCCCGGTCAAAAGGGCCATCTGAAAAAAGTGTAAAATCCAGAAAGGCAGGACAGGCCATGGAGAACTGGGAGCCTTGTTATGCTGATGGGCGGGATGTAAATTGCCAACAGACACTCGGGAGAAGTGTATGGTGTTTCCTGAAACATCTAAAAAACAAAGCAACAGAGCCTAGGGCACTTCCACTTATGGTCCTATAGCTTAGGGAAATTAAAATCAAAAAGACACAGCCACCCCAAAGTTTGGGACGCCTCTGTTTACAAGAACCTCGTTTACAGTACAAGTTCAACATCGCAGAAAGTGAAAAATGGATAAAGAAGTTGTGGTATTTACTTACAAAGCAATATCACTCAGCAATGAAATCTATGTCATCAGGCCCTTAGCAGCACAATGAGTGGATTCAGGTATGATGATTCTAACTGAAATAAGTCACACAGAAAAAGAAACATCATAAGATATCAGTAATACACGGAATGTAAACTTGGCTACACAGGAACTGAATTACAGAACAGAACAGGGTCTCAAATTTAGAAAACCAACTTATGCTTGCTTAAGGGGAAAGGGGAGTTGGGGTGCTGCATAAAACCAGAGATTGAAATGAGCACAGATAAAGTTCCTTAAGCCAAATATGGAATAGACAAGAGCTACTCCTTGCTCAACGAAATGGACTCAACACCGCATATTAAACGCCTAAGAATGTACCTGACTAGTAAGTATCTTAAAACCTATGGATTGCTATGTCTCCGAAAGAGAATCAAACATGTGTACAGGGGCATAAACGCAGCAGTGATAGGATTGGAGAGGTTCGGTGAGCAAATGAAGACCCTTTGAAGTCATATTGCATGGTACCCATTCCACGGGTTTCAACTACCCAGGTTTAAGGTATTCTTCCTTCAGCTAAAACATGCATGTGGAACCTAGAGTATGATCAACCATGTGATCGGGAGACGTGTTCAAATATGTCTCAGTTTTCGTACCCTGGTACTCGGGTGCAACATTCCAGACGCTTTACTAACACCCTCCCGACTTGGAGAGTCAGTCCCTTTAACCTCCTGTTTGGCCCAGTTTGCAATTTCTGCGGAAGATGAACAGGAATAGCGAGAACCAATGAGAGACTAGCTGGAGGTGTCTGGACGGGCAAATTTAACTCTCATTTCCCACCAGGAAGAGGAATTAACCAAAGGCTCAGCGTGCCGTGCCGGAACCAGATTAGGGCCTGAAGCCATCCTGCGGTGTTGCGGCCAGATCAAAAGAAAGCGAGTTGAAGAAAGGAGCTCAGGGGCACTGTAATTCACAAACCTGCAGAGTTATAAATGACAGCTATCGTCCAAAAATATACTGAAGTAAGGCTGCCAAGAGGACTTGAAAGTGGGGCAGAATTGCAGGAAACCGATTTCAGGAGGCAGACTGGAATTGCATTGAAAGCATAGGAAAAGAGGCAGAACGTCCACAATGATGCACTTGGCCAAAAAGGGCGTATGCGTTTTTTCCTGAATATATTCAGGAAAAAACGCATACGCCCTTTTTGGCCAACCAAGCAAGCTTGCAAAGGAAATCTGCACTACAATGAAGTCTCACTTCCCCCCGGTCAAAAGGGCCATCTGAAAAAAGTGTAAAATCCAGAAAGGCAGGACAGGCCATGGAGAACTGGGAGCCTTGTTATGCTGATGGGCGGGATGTAAATTGCCAACAGACACTCGGGAGAAGTGTATGGTGTTTCCTGAAACATCTAAAAAACAAAGCAACAGAGCCTAGGGCACTTCCACTTATGGTCCTATAGCTTAGGGAAATTAAAATCAAAAAGACACAGCCACCCCAAAGTTTGGGACGTCTCTGTTTACAAGAACCTCGTTTACAGTACAAGTTCAACATCGCAGAAAGTGAAAAATGGATAAAGAAGTTGTGGTATTTACTTACAAAGCAATATCACTCAGCAATGAAATCTATGTCATCAGGCCCTTAGCAGCACAATGAGTGGATTCAGGTATGATGATTCTAACTGAAATAAGTCACACAGAAAAAGAAACATCATAAGATATCAGGAATACACGGAATGTAAACTTGGCTACACAGGAACTGAATTACAGAACAGAACAGGGTCTCAAATTTAGAAAACCAACTTATGCTTTCTTAAGGGTAAAGGTGAGTTGGGGTGCTGCATAAAACCAGAGATTGAAATGAGCACAGATAAAGTTCCTTAAGCCAAATATGGAATAGACAAGAGCTACCTCTTGCTCAACGAAATGGACTCAACACCGCATATTAAATGCCTAAGAATGTACCTGACTAGTAAGTATCTTAAAACCTATGGATTGCTATGTCTCCGAAAGAGAATCAAGCATGTGTACAGGGGCATAAACGCAGCAGTGATAGGATTGGAGAGGTTCGGTGAGCAAATGAAGACCCTTTGAAGTCATATTGCATGGTACCCATTCCACGGGTTTCAACTACCCAGGTTTAAGGTATTCTTCCTTCAGCTAAAACATGCATGTGGAACCTAGAGTATGATCAACCATGTGATCGGGAGACGTGTTCAAATATGTCTCAGTTTTCGTACCCTGGTACTCGGGTGCAACATTCCAGACGCTTTACTAACACCCTCCCGACTTGGAGAGTCAGTCCCTTTAACCTCCTGTTTGGCCCAGTTTGCAATTTCTGCGGAAGATGAACAGGAATAGCGAGAACCAATGAGAGACTAGCTGGAGGTGTCTGGACGGGCAAATTTAACTCTCATTTCCCACCAGGAAGAGGAATTAACCAAAGGCTCAGCGTGCCGTGCCGGAACCAGATTAGGGCCTGAAGCCATCCTGCGGTGTTGCGGCCAGCTCAAAAGAAAGCGAGTTGAAGAAAGGAGCTCAGGGGCACTGTAATTCACAAACCTGCAGAGTTATAAATGACAGCTATCGTCCAAAAATATACTGAAGTAAGGCTGCCAAGAGGACTTGAAAGCGGGGCAGAATTGCAGGAAACCAATTTCAGGAGGCAGACTGGAATTGCATTGAAAGCACAGGAAAAGAGGCAGAACGTCCACCATGATGCACTTGGCCAAAAAGGGCGTATGCGTTTTTTCCTGAATATATTCAGGAAAAAACGCATACGCCCTTTCTGGCCAACCAAGCAAGCTTGCAAAGGAAATCTGCACTACAATGAAGTCTCACTTCCCCCCGGTCAAAAGGGCCATCTGAAAAAAGTGTAAAATCCAGAAAGGCAGGACAGGCCATGGAGAACTGGGAGCCTTGTTATGCTGATGGGCGGGATGTAAATTGCCAACAGACACTCGGGAGAAGTGTATGGTGTTTCCTGAAACATCTAAAAAACAAAGCAACAGAGCCTAGGGCACTTCCACTTATGGTCCTATAGCTTAGGGAAATTAAAATCAAAAAGACACAGCCACCCCAAAGTTTGGGACGCCTCTGTTTACAAGAACCTCATTTACCGTACAAGTTCAACATCGCAGAAAGTGAAAAATGGATAAAGAAGTTGTGGTATTTACTTACAAAGCAATATCACTCAGCAATGAAATCTATGTCATCAGGCCCTTAGCAGCACAATGAGTGGATTCAGGTATGATGATTCTAACTGAAATAAGTCACACAGAAAAAGAAACATCATAAGATATCAGTAATACACGGAATGTAAACTTGGCTACACAGGAACTGAATTACAGAACAGAACAGGGTCTCAAATTTAGAAAACCAACTTATGCTTGCTTAAGGGGAAAGGTGAGTTGGGGTGCTGCATAAAACCAGAGATTGAAATGAACACAGATAAAGTTCCTTAAGCCAAATATGGAATAGACAAGAGCTACTCCTTGCTCAACGAAATGGACTCAACACCGCATATTAAATGCCTAAGAATGTACCTGACTAGTAAGTATCTTAAAACCTATGGATTGCTATGTCTCCGAAAGAGAATCAAGCATGTGTACAGGGGCATAAACGCAGCAGTGATAGGATTGGAGAGGTTCGGTGAGCAAATGAAGACCCTTTGAAGTCATATTGCATGGTACCCATTCCACGGGTTTCAACTACCCAGGTTTAAGGTATTCTTCCTTCAGCTAAAACATGCATGTGGAACCTAGAGTATGATCAACCATGTGATCGGGAGACGTGTTCAAATATGTCTCAGTTTTCGTACCCTGGTACTCGGGTGCAACATTCCAGACGCTTTACTAAAACTCTCCCGACTTGGAGAGTCAGCGCATTTAACCTCCTGTTTGGCCCAGTTTGCAATTTCTGCGGAAGATGAACAGGAATAGGGAGAACCAATGAGAGACGAGCTGGAGGTGTCTGGACGGGCAAATTTAACTCTCATTTCCCACCAGGAAGAGGAATTAACCAAAGGTTCAGCGTGCCGTGCCGGACCCAGATTAGGGCCTGAAGACATCCTGTGGTGTTGCGGCCAGCTCACAAGAAAGCGAGTTGAAGAAAGGAGCTCAGGGGCACTGTAATTCACAAACCTGCAGAGTTATAAATGACAGCTATCGTCCAAAAATATACTGAAGTAAGGCTGCCAAGAGGACTTGAAAGCGGGGCAGAATTGCAGGAAACCGATTTCAGGAGGTAGACTGGAATTGCATTGAAAGCATAGGAAAAGAGGCAGAACGTCCATAGTGATGCACTTGGCCAAAAAGGGCGTATGCGTTTTTTCCTGAATATATTCAGGAAAAAACGCATACGCACTTTTTGGCCAACCAAGCAAGCTTGCAAAGGAAATCTGCACTACAATGAAGACTCACTTCCCCCTGGTCAAAAGGGCCATCTGAAAAAAGTGTAAAATCCAGAAAGGCAGGACAGGCCATGGAGAACTGGGAGCCTTGTTATGCTGATGGGCGGGATGTAAATTGCCAACAGACACTCGGGAGAAGTGTATGGTGTTTCCTGAAACATCTAAAAAACAAAGCAACAGAGCCTAGGGCACTTCCACTTATGGTCCTATAGCTTAGGGAAATTAAAATCAAAAAGACACAGCCACCCCAAAGTTTGGGACGCCTCTGTTTACAAGAACCTCGTTTACCGTACAAGTTCAATATCACAGAAAGTGAAAAATGGATACAGAACTTGTGGTACATACGTACAATGCAGTATCACTCAGCAATGAAATCTATGTCATCAGGCCCGTAGCAGCATAATGAGTGGATTCAGGTACGATGATTCTAACTGAAATAAGTCAAACCAAAAAAGAAACATCATAAGATATCAGTAATACACGGAATGTAAACTTGGCTACACAGGAACTGAATTCCAAAACAGAACAGGGTCTCAAATTTAGAAAACCAACTTATGCTTGCTTAAGGGTAAAGGTGAGTTGGGGTGCTGCATAAAACCAGAGATTGAAATGAGCACAGATAAAGTTCCTTAAGCCAAATATGGAATAGACAAGAGCTACTCCTTGCTCAACGAAATGGACTCAACACCCAATATTAAACGCCTAAGAATGTACCTGACTAGTAAGTATCTTAAAACCTATGGATTGCTATGTCTCCAAAAGAGAATCAAGCGTGTGTACAGGGGCATAAACGCAGCAGTGATAGGATTGGAGAGGTTCGGTGAGCAAATGAAGACCCTTTGAAGTCATATTGCATGGTACCCATTACACGGGTCTCAACTCTCCAGGTTTAAGGTATTCTTCCTTCAGCTAAAACATGCATGTGGAACCCAGAGTATGATCAACCGTGTGAATGGGAGACGTGTTCAAATATGTCTCAGTTTTCCTCCTCTGGTACTCGGGTGCAACATTCCAGATGCTTTACTAACACTCTCCCGACTTGGGGAGTCAATCCCTTTAACCTCCTGTTTGGCCCAGTTTGCAATTTCTGCGGAAGATGAACAGGAATAGCGAGAACCAATGAGAGACTAGCTGGAGGTGTCTGGACGGGCAAATTTAACTCTCATTCCCACCAGGAAGAGGAATTAACCAAAGGCTCAGCGTGCCGTGCCGGAACAAGATTAGGGCCTGAAGCCATCCTGCGGTGTTGCGGCCAGGTCACAAGAAAGCGAGTTGAAGAAAGGAGCTCAGGGGCACTGTAATTCACAAAACTGCAGAGTTATAAATGACAGCTATCGTCCAAAAATATACTGAAGTAAGGCTGCCAAGAGGACTTGAAAGCGGGGCAGAATTGCAGGAAACCGATTTCAGGAGGTAGACTGGAATTGCATTGAAAGCATAGGAAAAGAGGCAGAACGTCCACAATGATGCACTTGGACAAAAAGTGTGTAGGCGTTTTTTCCTGAACATATTCAGGAAAAAACGCATACGCCCTTTTTGGCCAACCAAGCAAGCTTGCAAAGGAAATCTGCACTACAATGAAGTCTCACTTCCCCCCGGTCAAAAGGGCCATCTGAAAAAAAGTGTAAAATCCAGAAAGGCAGGACAGGCCATGGAGAACTGGGAGCCTTGTTATGCTGATGGGCGGGATGTAAATTGCCAACAGACACTCGGGAGAAGTGTATGGTGTTTCCTGAAACATCTAAAAAACAAAGCAACAGAGCCTAGGGCACTTCCACTTATGGTCCTATAGCTTAGGGAAATTAAAATCAAAAAGACACAGCCACCCCAAAGTTTGGGACGGCTCTGTTTACAAGAACCTCGTTTACGGTACATGTTCAATATCGCAAAGTGCGAAAAATGGATAAAGAAGTTGTGGTACTTACGTACAATGCAATATCACTCAGCAATTAAATCTCTGTCTTCAGACACGTAGAAGCATAATGAGTGGATTCAGGTATGATGATTTTATCTGAAATAAGTCACACAGAAAAAGAAACATCATAAGATATCAGTAATACACGGAATGTAAACTTGGCTACACAGGAACTGAATTCCAAAACAGAACAGGGTCTCAAATTTAGAAAACCAACTTATGCTTGCTTAAGGGGAAAGGGGAGTTGGGGTGCTGCATAAAACCAGAGATTGAAATGAGCACAGATAAAGTTCCTTAAGCCAAATATGGAATAGACAAGAGCTACTCCTTGCTCAACGAAATGGACTCAACACCCCATATTAAACGCCTAAGAATGTACATGACTAGCAAGTATCTTAAAATCTATGGATTGCTATGTCTCTGAAAGGGAATCAAGCGTGTGTAGAGGGGCATAAACGCAGCAGTGATAGGATTGGAGAGGTTCGGTGAGCAAATGAAGACCCTTTGAAGTCACATTGCATGGTACCCATTCCACGGGTCTCAACTCTCCAGGTTTAAGGGATTCTTCCTTCAGCTAAAACATCCATGTGGAACCCAGAGTATGATCAACCATGTGATCGGGAGACGTGTTCAAATATGTCTCAGTTTTCATCCCCTGGTACTCGGGTGCAACATTCCAGACGCTTTACTAACACTCTCCCGACTTGGAGAGTCAGTATCTTTATTCTCCTGTTTGGCCCAGTTTGCAATTTCTGTGGAAGATGAACAGGAATAGGGAGAACCAATGAGAGACAAGCTGGAGGTTTCTGGACGGGCAAATTTAACTCTCATTTCCCACCAAGGACAGGAATTAACCAAAGGCTCAGCGTGCCGTGCTGGAACCAGATTAGGGCCTGAAGCAATCCTGCGGTGTTGCGGCCAGCTCACAAGAAAGCGAGATGAAGAACGGAGCTCAGGGGCACAGGAATTCACAAACCTGCAGAGTTATAAATGACAGCTATCGTCCAAAAATATACTGAAGTAAGGCTGCCAAGAGGACTTGAAAGCGGGGCAGAATTGCAGGAAACCGATTTCAGGAGGTAGACTGGAATTGCATTTTAAGCATAGGAAAAGAGGCAGAACGTCCACAATGATGCACTTGGCCAAAAAGGGCGTATGCGTTTTTTCCTGAATCAGGAAAAAACGCATACGCACTTTTTGGCCAACCAAGCAAGCTTGCAAAGGAAATCTGCACTACAATGAAGTCTCACTTCCCCCCGGTCAAAAGGGCCATCTGAGAAAAGTGTAAAATCCAGAAAGGCAGGACAGGCCATGGAGAACTGGGAGCCTTGTTATGCTGATGGGCGGGATGTAAATTGCCAACAGCCACTCGGGAGAAGTGTATGGTGTTTCGTGAAACATCTAAAAAACAAAGCAACAGAGCCTAGGGCACTTCCACTTATGGTCCTATAGCTTAGGGAAATTTAAATCAAAAAGACACAGCCACCCCACAGTTTGTGACAGCTCTGTTTACAAGAACCTCGTTTACGGTACAAGTTCAATATCGCAGAAAGTGAAAAATGGATAAAGAATTTGTGGTACTTATGTACAATGCAAAATCACTCAGCCATGAAATCTATGTCATCAGGCCCGTAGCAGCATAATGAGTGGATTCAGGTATGATGATTCTAACTGAAATATGTCACACAGAAAAAGAAACATCATAAGATATCACTAATACATGGAATGTGAACTTGGCTACACATGAACTGAATTACAAAACAGAACAGGGTCTCAAGTTTAGAAAACCAACTTATGCTTCCTTAAGGGGGAAAGTGAGTTGGGGTGCTGCATAAAACCAGAGTTTGAAATTAGCACAGATACCATTCAATAAGCCAAATATCTAATAGACAAGACCTACCCCTTGCTCAACAAAATGGACTCAACAATGAGGTATCACCTCACACCTGATAGAATGGGCATCATGAGAAAATCTACAAACAAAAATGCTGGAAAGGGTGTGGAGAAAAGGAACCCCCTTCCACTATTGTTGGGAATATAAATTGATACAGTCACTACGGAGAACAATATGGAGTTTCTTAAGAAACTAACAATAGAATTACCATATGATACAGCAATCCCAGTACTGGACATATACCCAGACAAAACCATAAATCAAAACGAGACATTCACCGCAATGTTCATTGCATCACTATTTACAATATTGAGGTAATGGAAGCAACCTAAATGCCCACAGACAGACGAATGCATAAAGCTGTGGTACATATATAAAATGGAATATTACTAAGCCATGAAAAGGAATGAAATTGGGTCATTTGTAGAGACGTCGATGGATCTAGAGACTGTCATACAGAGTGAAGTAAGTCAGAAAGAGAAAAACAAATCTTGTATATTCATGCATATATGTGGAACCTAGAAAAACTGTACAGATTAACCATTTTGCAAGGCATAAATAGAGCAACAGATGTAGACAACAAATGTATGGACAACAAGGGGGGAAAGCTGTTGGGGGGGTGGTGGTGGGAGGAGTTGAGAGACTGGGATTGGCATGTATACATTTATATGTATAAAATAGATAACCAATAAGAACCTGCTGTATAAAAATATAAAATAAAATTCAAAATTAAAAAGAAATAAAATTTAAAAAATAAAACAGAAAAAACAATTATTCCCTTCACATACATGTATTTATATGAATAAATTATTTCCATGCTTATATCTGTAAATACAAAAAAGAGGAATAAAATCTACCTTGAACCAAAAACGAAAAAGAGAAAAAAAAACACAGAACCCACCAGTTCCACAGAGGAAAACCGTATCAGGGCACTTGCTCCAGTTGTAAACAATTCTGAAGTTGGCCAGTGGTGGGGAATCGTCTCCCATTCAGCCAGCAGCCCCCACGCAACAAGCGTCCTCATTGCAAAGCTGGGGCACCGTGCCGAGGCATCTGTGAGTAAACGGGAGGTGAGCCCCAGGCCAGTTGCTGCTGAACTATTCCCACCCGTCCCAGGTAAAACACCTGAATATATACAAGGACTTGAAAGCCTAGAGGAAGGGCCATAGAGCCACACGAGTGACAGCATGCCGGCCGACTTGGTGCCTGCAGGCCAGCCAGGATGGTCCTGGCCCTGGGTGCTCTTCTGGAAGATTTCCATTTCCCTGACTGAGATACCCGTCCTGTCCCTGCCCCCACTGCTTTTTTCCTTCCTCACCTCTGCCCAGGGAGAAATTCCAGCAGCAGGTATGGGTGACACATCCTCTTCTTTAGCAGGTGGCAGCCTGGCAACTGCTGCAGAAAGTCCAGCAGAGCCCCACTCACACTGGGCCACCCACAAAGCCGTGGCCTCTCACTCCCTCCCACCAGCCCAGCCCCGAGACTGCTGACAGGGCAGAGAAAATGGCGTCAGGCACGGCTGCAGGGGCTCTTGCTGCCTGGAGTGGTATTTATATTGATCTCAACCCAGGCACACCTGGGGAGGGCTGGCCCGCACGGTAAGGCTGCCCAGGTCAGCCAATCATCACCCCTCAGGGGCTCACAGTTGCAGAAAATGGAACTTGCTGAACCGGCCAGGTCCAAGGAACAGGTGTGGGCTCCTGAGAGTCAGGATAGACAAGGGGCTGCAGCTTTGGCTTGTTTTCTAATCATTTTATCTGGCCCATGAGTGGGAGACAACTTCAAGAAAACCCTCTCCTTATGAGAGGAACCCAGGAGTCAGGGAGAGGAGGGGTGGGTGGTGGTTGGAGACAGAGGCCTGGTGCCCCGGGTGCAGTGGAAGTCTCTGGAAGACCAGGTGGAGGGAGGCCGCACAGAGTGACGCCCAGGGTCACAGACCTGTCGCAGCTGCTGTTTGTTAGTTCAAGTCCTGCTCTGAGGTGCTCTGTGCCAGCTCTGAGCGACAGGTGAGCTGGGGGTGCTCTGCAATGAGGGCTATGTGCACGGTTCCTGTGTGCCCAGCCCTGCCATGGTACCTGCAAGGGTAGCTCTGTATCCTGGGAAGGGCCTGACCACGAGAGCCCCGTGGGCTGGGGTGGGGGTGGGGTACCTGCCCAGGTGAGCTCCATATTCTGGGATTGGTCTGACCACGAGAGCCCCATGGGCTGCTGGGGACCTGGTAAAGGATGTCAGGACAGTCAGTGAAGCCACCGAGGATATACCTCCAGTTGCTCCTAATTCCTACACCCTGCTGGTCATTCTACCAACCACCAGGACATGGTATTCTGTATTAGTCTTCAATGATGCCTTCTTTTGTATTCCATTAGTCCCAGAGTCACAAGAAATTTTGGCTTGTGAGTGGCAGGACTCAACATACAACTAAAACAATACTTCCGGGCCGTCTTGCCCCAAGGGTGCAAAAATTCCCACACCATCTTTGGGGAAAGCTTAGCTAAAGACCTAAAAGTTCTACCTCTGGAAAAGGAAACCCTCCTTCAGTACGCAGACGACATTCTGATCGCCAGCCCTACTAAGGAGGCCTCTGAACTACCAAGCCAATAAAGGATAGAAGTTGTCCAAGAAAAAGCTCAAATATCACAGACTGCGGTGACCTGCCTGGGCTTCATTCTCACAGAAGGTCGGAGAAGCCCATCCCAGGAAAGGGAAGAAACCATTTGCAGCCTTACCCCTTTCTAAAACTAGAAGACAGCTTAGGGGTTCCTGGGGAGGCCAGGGTTTGCTGCTTCTGGATCCCTAACTACAGTCTACTAGCTGGGCCTCTATATGAAACACTGAAAGGAAAAGATGATGATCCTTTTGAATAGAATCCAGAAGTGGCCTTTCAAGAATGGAAAGAGCAGTCAATTCAGACCCTTGCCCTGGAACTCCCTAATTTAGCTAAACCCTTTGACCTTTACATTCCCGGTGAAAGGTGAATCGCCATTGGAGAATTAGTGCAAAAACTGGGACCACTTGAAATGGAACAATGCAAGAATGCCATCCAGGTAGGATAAACTACGGTCACCAAGGGGCTTGGCCCACTGCCGCATCTGGCCAAGATACTGGCAGTATCTAAAAACCTGGAAATCAGCAGCCCAAAAGGCCACCTCCTTCCTAAGGGAAAAGGACCCCACGTGGTGATCCTAACCACCAACGATGCCCTGAAGTTGCAGGGTTCGCTCCGTGGGCACACCGACCTCGAGTGAGGAGGCCCTCCAACTCCAACATCCAGAGAGATAACCGGGGGCAACAGGGCACCATGACGACTCGTGTGAACATCACTTGACCTGGAGTTTCTCTCATAAAACAATAAGAGTGTGTCCCAAAAGAGTAGACTACTGCTTGCAGGACTTACTGCACCCAGAGGGGAGCTAATAATCTTGGCGGGGGAACCGTATATCACACTGTCACCATAGAAAAGCCTACAGACACCGTGATGATGGTGGCCAATAAGACCGGCTGGACTCCTGTTTACTTCAAAAGGCTGTTGACTCAGTGGTCATCATGGTCCTTGATCACCACTGACCCTGGACTGTCTGGGAGTTGAGCGGGCAGGGCTCTGACACCTGGTGCTGTTTGTACGTTAATTCAGGGGCCTAATTGAAGAAAGCGCAGACTACTGGTCAGAGCATCTAGGCTGGCAGAAACGGTCAGCCTAAGGTGGCCGAACAAATGTGGGGCGGGGTGAAACCGGCCCCCACAGCGTCTCTGCACATCTCTTTCCTGGACCCTTAAAGGTCATTAGAATCTATAACACTTCCAATGCTGGTGCTCAGGTGGACGAGCAGGGAGGCAGGGGGCCTGGGGACAATCAACGTCACCTGGAGGCTGCTGGGGAGAAGCTCTGACCCTCGCCCCCGGGTATTAGGGCTCCCAACTCAGCACTCAGCAGTTACAGAAGAAGTGTCTGCACCCTCAGCACTCCAAGAATGAGGAACGGGACAAAAGGCAGAGGAGGGGTTTGTCCCCAGCAAAGCCCATTAAAAATCCCTGGGAGATAAAAATAGAATCTGGGCAATAAAGTCAAGTCTAACCTTTTTTATCCTTTGTGCTTTGTCTAATTTCACGTGCTCCTAGGGTCCCGCATGCAGAGGTTCCACACCCGGCACTTCAGACCAGATTTCCTAGTGCAGAATGGCTGGGTCGACACCTCAGCTCCTGGGGCCCAGTGCAGACTCCGCGATATAGAGCCTGAGCTGCAGCCAACCTGGCCCTCGAGAGCTCCGCCCCCTCCCTCCCACTGACTCTGACAGGATCTCTACACAGCAGCCCAGCCCACAGCCCACGGGGTAGTGCATGCTCTCACCTCTCCATTCTCTGATCAAAATATAAAGTTTCCTTTGCTTGTGAACCAAACTCAGTCTCGATCTGTTGGCCCCAATGACACTGGGCAGGGGGACACTTGTTGGGGTCCACTCTGGAGGATCAGTAACAGAAATTGAGACTATTGTAACCTCAATGAACAGATGTGTGAGCCAAACTGTAGTTAACATAGAACAGTGTATAAGGCTCGGGTAAAATAAGATGTTTCTAACACTTCCATTTGATATTTCCATCACTTTATTATAAGCAAGTTCAGTGAAAAGGTTTGTCTTATTTGTCAGGTCAATATTAGAGAAACGAAGTGATTTCTTTCCAAGGATGTACATCTAATAATCTTGGTTAAAGCTTCAATCTTGTTTTAAATGCTTTTCCATTGAAAATGATACCTCTCTTTCAGCTCCCCCATTTCTGAGAAGTATAAAATCTTATAATTTATTATTACCAAAGGGGAAAGGTGGGAGGAGGGATAAATTAACAGTTTGGGATTAACACATACACACTGCTATGTATAAAATAGATCATCAACAAGGAACTACTGTATAGCACAGGGAACTACACTCAACATTTTGCAATAACCTATAAGGGGAAATAATCTGAAAAAGAATAGATATTTTTATTGACATCATCTATCAATGACAGTTAAAGTGTAACCTAAGGGAAGCTGGTGGTGAGTGCTTCTGACCCTGAAGACTTCAATCATCTAAAGTTTGGACTCTGCCTACTTCCCAAGGCCCTTAATGAACATATGTGTAGCCGTAGCTTAAAAAATTCCCCAGTTTGGGTTTCGGGGAGACACTGATTTTGAAAAAGCCCTGGTGTTCTCCTTACATGAATGGGACTCTTCCTACTGCTAAAACATGTCTGTCACACCCAGAGGATGGTATACCGTCTGATCGGGAAGAGTTTGGAAAAGGCATCTCATCTCCTCATCTCCTGGTGCTCGGGTTCACCCCTCCAGCGTCTTTACTAACAGTCTCCCCACTTGGAGATGTCAGCACTGTCAACATCCTGTTGCGTACAGTTTGGAATTTGTCCAGAGGATGAAGCGGAAGGATGAGGAACAATGAGAGACAAGTCCTAGGTGTTCAGACAGGCACATGTCACTCTAATTTCCAATCAGGAAGACGAATTGACCAAAGGCTAGGGTTGCCCATGGAAACAGTATAGGGCTTGAGGAAATCCCGCTGCTTTGTGGCCAGTTCCCATAAACACAAGTTGAACAATGGAACTCAGGGGCAGTAAAATTCACAAAACTGCAGAGTTGAAAATATCCATCACTGAAAAATGTCTTGAGGAAAGTCAGAGAAAAGGACTTGTAAGCAAGGGAGAATGGCAGGAAAGGGATTTGAGGAGGTAGAAAGGACTCGCCATTAAGCACAAGAAAAGGAGCTGAACATTGCCAACATTGCAGTTGGCCAAAAAGGGTGTATGCGTTTTTTTCTGTATATATTCAAGAAAAGGGCATACACTTTTTTAGCCAACCAAACAGGTGGGCACTGGAAGTCAATACTACAAAAGATATCACTTCGCATCAGTCAGAAGAGCCATCCTCATAAAGCGTAAACAACAGAAATGCAGGACAGGGCAAGGAGAAGAGGGAGCCCTGTGAGACTTATAGTGGAAATGTATATTGCCAACGGCCATTCTGGGGAAGTGTATTGTGTTTACTAAAGCATCTAAAAAATGAGCTACAGAGCATAGGGCACTTGCACTCATGGGCGTATATCTTGAGAAAAACAAAAATCGAGAGGACACAGGCACCCCAATGTTTACCCCCTCTCTGTTTAAAAGATCCTCAACTAGGATATAACTTAAATGTCTCTGGAGGGAAAAAATGGGTAGAGATGTGGTACTTAGGTAGAGTGGAATATTATTCAGCCTGGAAATCAATGAAATATGGCCAGTTGTAACAACTCCGGAGGAGTTACGTATGATCTTTCTAAGTGACAGAATTCAAAAAGAAAAAGACACATATCATAAGATATCACTTAAAGGTGGAATCCAAAATGGCTACACATGAAATAAATTACAAAACAAAAACATAGTCAAATATGTAGAAAACACGCATAAGGCTGCTAAACGGGAAAGGTGGGGAGGGGTGAGGCATCACCCAGGAGGTTGAAATTAGCAAAGATACCATTCCAAATACCAAACTGATAATCAACAAGGCCTACACGGTAGCTAAAAGAACTGCACTCAGCACACTCAAGTCACCGGAAAAGAATATATACGACTGGTAAGAATCTGAAAAAGAATTTACTGATGTCTCTCTGTACGTGAATCAAGTGGATGTACAGCAGCAAGAAACAGAGCTTTGAAAATCAGCTGTAACCAATATAGTAATAAATTGAAAAAAATAAACGACAGAGAGACAGAGAAAACCTCTTACAACTTTTCCTCAGGGCCGGTGATGCAACATGGATTGAACACATCTAGACCCACAGCAGGATGAGACATAAGGCTGGAAACTGTTTGCGCTAAGAGAAATGTGAGGTTGGGTGAGGAAATGCACACCCTTTAAAGTAATACTACCTGGTACCCATTCAATGGGTCCCAAATATGCAGGTTCAAGGGATCTTCCTACAGCTAAAACATGCATGGAAAACCCAGAGGACTGTACACCATGTGATCGGGAGATGTGTCTAAAATGCAGCTCATTTATCCTCTCCTGGTGCTCCTGTTCACCATTCCAGCCACGTTACTTAGAATCTCCCCACTTGGAGAATCAGCACATTTCAACTTCTGTTTCACACATTTTGCAAATTGTGAGGAGGATGAACGGGGAACCAATGAGAGAATAGTTGTAGGGGTTTGGACGGGCACATATCACTCTAATTTCCCATTAAGAATAAGAATTGAAAAAAGGCTCAGCCCGCCTCGCCCGAGCCAAAATAGGGCCTGAAGCAATCCTGCGGGTTTGAGGCCAGCTCACAAAAGAGCAACTTAAAAAATGGAGCTCAGGGTCACTGCAATTCACAAACCTGCAGAGTTATAAATGAAAACTAACGTCCAAAAATATGTTGAGGTAAGGCAAAGAAGAGGATCTGAATGCAAGACAGAATTGCAAGAAACAGATTTCAAGAGATAGATTGGACTCGTCTTTAAAGCACATGAAAAGCGGCAGAATTTCGACAATGATGCAGTTGGCCCAAAAGGGCGTATGCGTTTTTTCCTGATTATATCCAGGAAAAAATGCATACGCACTTTATGGGCAACGAAGCAAGCAAGCAATGCAAATGTGCACAACAAAGAAGTCTCATTTCCCACTGGTCAAAAGGGCCATCCTAAAAAATTGTAAAAACCAGAAATGCAGGACAGGCCATGGAGAACAGGGAGCCTTTATACGCTGATGGGCAGTGTGTGAACTGCCGAGAGCCACTCTGGAGAAGTGTATGGTGGTTCCTAAATCATCTAAAAAACAGAGCTACAGAGCATAGGACACTTCCAATCATGGGAGTATATCTAGGGAAATCTAAAAATTAACAAGACACAAGCACACCACAGTTTAGGGCTACTCTGTTTACAAGAACCTCAACTTCAGTATACCTTAAATATCCCAGGAAAGAGAACAATGGATAAAGAAGATGTGGTACTTATGTACAATGGAATATCTCTTCACCATGAAATCAATGTAATAAGGCTAGTAGAAGGATAAAGAGTGGATTTAGGTCCGATAATACTACTTGAAATAAGTCAAACAGAAAAAGAAACATATCATAAGATATCACTTATAGAGGGAGGGTAAATATGGCTGCACAAGAAATGAATTACAGAACAGAACAGTGTCTCACATTTAGAAAACACACTTATTTCAGCTTAAGGGGAAAGGAGAGGTGGGGTGATGCATAAAACCAGAGTTTGAAATTAGCACAGATACCGTTCAATAAACCAAATAGATATTAGACAAGATCTACACCTTGCTCAATGAACTGGCCTCAACACACCCTATACACTGCAGAGAAATATATCTGAGTAATAAGAATCTTAAAACCCATGTATTGATATATCTCCATAAGGGAATCAAGTGTGTGCAGAGTGGCACAAACACAGCAGTGAAAATGAGCTAAACCCCATTATAGAAATAAATTTTAAAAACAAAACGCAGAAACAATGAAAGAGAGAAAAATTCTTACAAAATTCGCTCAGGGGCTGTGATGCAACCTGGATTGACCACATATAAACCCACAGCTGGATAAGACATAAGGCTGGACACTTGGGGCTGAGAGGATTGATGAGCTTTGGTGAGCAACTGCCAAAAGTTTAATGCAATACTTCATGCTACTCATTCCAAGGGTCCCAACACTCCAGGTTGAAGGGAATCTTCCTACAGCTAAACCATGCTTGGGAAACCCAGCGACTGGTATACCATATGATCGGGAAAGGTTTCTAAAACGCACCTCATTTTTCCTCTCCTGGGGCTCCGGATCGACATTCCAGCCGCTTTACCAAAAATATCCCCACATGGAGAGTCAATGCCTTTAAGTTCTGGTATCGCACAGTCTGCAGTTAGTGCGGAGGATGAATGGGAATAGGGGGAACCAGTGAGAAACTAGCTGTAGCGGTTTCAAGGGGCACATGTCACTCTAAATTCACATCAGTAAGAAGAATAAACCAAAGGCACAGCAAGGTGCCCCAGAAGAAGAATAGGGCCTGAAGGAATCCTGTGGTTATGAGGCAAGATCACAAAAATAAGAGCTGAAAAATGGAGCTAAGGGCCACTGCAATTCAAAAACCTGCAGAGTTATAAAGGCCAACTATTTTCAAAAAATATATTGAGGTAAGGCTATGAAGAGGCATTGAAAGCAAGGCAGAATTGCAGGAAAACGATTTCAGGAGGTAGACTGGAATTGCATTTAAAGCATAGGAAAAGAGGCAGAACGTCCACAATGATGCACTTGGCCAAAAAGGGCGTATGCCTTTTTTCCTGAATTTATTCAGGAAAAAAGGCATACGCCCTTTTTGGCCAACCAAGCAAGCTTGCAAAGGAAATCTGCACTACAATGAAGTCTCACTTCCCCCTGGTCAAAAGGGCCATCTGAAAAAAGTGTAAAATCCAGAAAGGCAGGACAGGCCATGGAGAACTGGGAGCCTTGTTATGCTGATGGGCGGGATGTGTATGGTGTTTCCTGAAACATCTAAAAAACAAAGCAACAGAGCCTAGGGCACTTCCACTTATGGTCCTATAGCTTAGGGAAATTAAAATCAAAAAGACACAGCCACCCCAAAATTTGGGACGCCTCAGTTTACAAGAACCTCGTTAACCGTACAAGTTCAATATCAAAGAAAGTGAAAAATGGATAAAGAACTTGTGGTACTTACGTACAATGCAGTATCACTCAGCAATGAAATCTATGTCATCAGGCCCATAGCAGCATAATGAGTGGATTCAGGTACGATGATTCTAACTGAAATAAGACACACAGAAAAAGAAACATCATAAGATATCACTAATACACGGAATGTAAACTTGGCTACACAGGAACTGAATTACAGAACAGAACAGGGTCTCAAATTTAGAAAACCAACTTATGCTTGCTTAAGGGGAAAGGTGAGTTGGGGTGCTGCATAAAACCAGAGATTGAAATAAACACAGATAAAGTTCCTTAAGCCAAATATGGAATAGACAAGAGCTACTCCTTGCTCAACGAAATGGACTCAACACCCCATATTAAACGCCTAAGAATGTACCTGACTAGTAAGTATCTTAAAACCTATGGATTGCTATGTCTCCAAAAGAGAATCAAGCATGTGTACAGGGGCATAAACGCAGCAGTGATAGGATTGGAGAGGTTCAGTGAGCAAATGAAGACCCTTTGAAGTCATATTGCATGGTACCAATTCCACGGGTCTCAACTCTCCAGGTTTAAGGTATTCTTCCTTCAGCTAAAACATGCATGTGGAACCCAGAGTATGATCAACCGTGTGAACGGGAAACGTGTTCAAATATGTCTCAGTTTTCGTACCCTGGTACTCGGGTGCAACATTCCAGACGCTTTACTAACACTCTCCCGACTTGGAGAGTCAGTCCCTTTAACCTCCTGTTTGGCCCAGTTTGCAATTTCTGCGGAAGATGAACAGGAATAGGGAGAACCAATGAGAGACGAGCTGGAGGTGTCTGGACGGGCAAATTTAACTCTCATTTCCCACCAGGAAGAGGAATTAACCAAAGGTTCAGCGTGCCGTGCCGGACCAAGATTAGGGCCTGAAGACATCCTGTGGTGTTGCGGCCAGGTCACAAGAAAGCGAGTTGAAGAAAGGAGCTCAGGGGCACTGTAATTCACAAACCTGCAGAGTTATAAATGACAGCTATCGTCCAAAAATATACTGAAGTAAGGCTGCCAAGAGGACTTGAAAGCGGGGCAGAATTGCAGGAAACCGATTTCAGGAGGTAGACTGGAATTGCATTGAAAGCATAGGAAAAGAGGCAGAACGTCCACAATGATGCACTTGGCCAAAAAGGGCGTATGCGTTTTTTCCTGAATATATTCAGGAAAAAACGCATACGCACTTTTTGGCCAACTAAGCAAGCTTGCAAAGGAAATCTGCACTACAATGAAGACTCACTTCCCCCTGGTCAAAAGGGCCATCTGAAAAAAGTGTAAAATCCAGAAAGGCAGGACAGGCCATGGAGAACTGGGAGCCTTGTTATGCTGATGGGCGGGATGTAAATTGCCAACAGACACTCGGGAGAAGTGTATGGTGTTTCCTGAAACATCTAAAAAACAAAGCAACAGAGCCTAGGGCACTTCCACTTGTGGTCCTATAGCTTAGGGAAATTAAAATCAAAAAGACACAGCCACCCCAAAGTTTGGGACGCCTCTGTTTACAAGAACCTCGTTTACCGTACAAGTTCAATATCACAGAAAGTGAAAAATGGATACAGAACTTGTGGTACATACGTACAATGCAGTATCACTCAGCAATGAAATCTATGTCATCAGGCCCGTAGCAGCATAATGAGTGGATTCAGGTATGATGATTCTAACTGAAATAAGTCAAACCAAAAAAGAAACATCATAAGATGTCAGTAATACACGGAATGTAAACTTGGCTACACAGGAACTGAATTCCAAAACAGAACAGGGTCTCAAATTTAGAAAACCAACTTATGCTTGCTTAAGGGGAAAGGTGAGTTGGGGTGCTGCATAAAACCAGAGATTGAAATGAGCACAGATAAAGTTCCTTAAGCCAAATATGGAATAGACAAGAGCTACTCCTTGCTCAACGAAATGGACTCAACACCCAATATTAAACGCCTAAGAATGTACCTGACTAGTAAGTATCTTAAAACCTATGGATTGCTATGTCTCCAAAAGAGAATCAAGCATGTGTACAGGGGCATAAACGCAGCAGTGATAGGATTGGAGAGGTTCGGTGAGCAAATGAAGACCCTTTGAAGTCATATTGCATGGTACCAATTCCACGGGTCTCAACTCTCCAGGTTTAAGGTATTCTTCCTTCAGCTAAAACATGCATGTGGAACCCAGAGTATGATCAACCGTGTGAATGGGAGACGTGTTCAAATATGTCTCAGTTTTCCTCCTCTGGTACTCGGGTGCAACATTCCAGATGCTTTACTAACACTCTCCCGACTTGGGGAGTCAATCCCTTTAACCTCTTGTTTGGCCCAGTTTGCAATTTCTGCGGAAGATGAACAGGAATAGCGAGAACCAATGAGAGACTAGCTGGAGGTGTCTGGACGGGCAAATTTAACTCTCATTCCCACCAGGAAGAGGAATTAACCAAAGGCTCAGCGTGCCGTGCCGGAACCAGATTAGGGCCTGAAGCCATCCTGCGGTGTTGCGGCCAGGTCACAAGAAAGCGAGTTGAAGAAAGGAGCTCAGGGGCACTGTAATTCACAAAACTGCAGAGTTATAAATGACAGCTATCGTCCAAAAATATACTGAAGTAAGGCTGCCAAGAGGACTTGAAAGCGGGGCAGAATTGCAGGAAACCGATTTCAGGAGGTAGACTGGAATTGCATTGAAAGCATAGGAAAAGAGGCAGAACGTCCACAATGATGCACTTGGACAAAAAGGGCGTAGGCGTTTTTTCCTGAACATATTCAGGAAAAAACGCATACGCCCTTTTTGGCCAACCAAGCAAGCTTGCAAAGGAAATCTGCACTACAATGAAGACTCACTTCCCCCTGGTCAAATGGGCCATCTGTAAAAAGTGTAAAATCCAGAAAGGCAGGACAGGCCATGGAGAACTTGGAGCCTTGTTATGCTGATGGGCGGGATGTAAATTGCCAACAGACACTCGGGAGAAGTGTATGGTGTTTCCTGAAACATCTAAAAAACAAAGCAACAGAGCCTAGGGCACTTCCACTTATGGTCCTATAGCTTAGGGAAATTAAAATCAAAAAGACACAGCCACCCCAAAATTTGGGACGCCTCTGTTTACAAGAACCTCGTTTACCGTACAAGTTCAATATCACAGAAAGTGAAAAATGGATAAAGAACTTGTGGTACTTACGTACAATGCAGTATCACTCAACAATGAAATCTATGTCATCAGGCCCGTAGCAGCATAATGAGTGGATTCAGGTACGATGATTCTAACTGAAATAAGTCACACCGAAAAAGAAACATCATAAGATATCAGTAATACACGGAATGTAAACTTGGCTACACAGGAACTGAATTCCAAAACAGAACAGGGTCTCAAATTTAGAAAACCAACTTATGCTTGCTTAAGGGGAAAGGTGATTTGGGGTGCTGCATAAAACTAGACATTGAAATGAGCACAGATAAAGTTCCTTAAGCCAAATATGGAATAGACAAGAGCTACTCCTTGCTCAACGAAATGGACTCAACACCCCATATTAAACGCCTAAGAATGTACCTGACTAGTAAGTATCTTAAAACCTATGGATTGCTATGTCTCCAAAAGAGAATCAAGCATGTGTACAGGGGCATAAACGCAGCAGTGATAGGATTGGAGAGGTTCGGTGAGCAAATGAAGACCCTTTGAAGTCATATTGCATGGTACCCATTACACGGGTCTCAACTCTCCAGGTTTAAGGTATTCTTCCTTCAGCTAAAACATGCATGTGGAACCCAGAGTATGATCAACCGTGTGAACGGGAGACGTGTTCAAATATGTCTCAGTTTTCGTACCCTGGTACTCGGGTGCAACATTCCAGACGCTTTACTAAAACTCTCCCGACTTGGAGAGTCAGCGCCTTTAACCTCCTGTTTGGCCCAGTTTGCAATTTCTGCGGAAGATGAACAGGAATAGGGAGAACCAATGAGAGACGAGCTGGAGGTGTCTGGACGGGCAAATTTAACTCTCATTTCCCACCAGGAAGAGGGATTAACCAAAGGTTCAGCGTGCCGTGCCGGACCCAGATTAGGGCCTGAAGACATCCTGTGGTGTTGCGGCCAGCTCACAAGAAAGCGAGTTGAAGAAAGGAGCTCAGGGGCACTGTAATTCACAAACCTGCAGAGTTATAAATGACAGCTATCGTCCAAAAATATACTGAAGTAAGGCTGCCAAGAGGACTTGAAAGCGGGGCAGAATTGCAGGAAACCGATTTCAGGAGGTAGACTGGAATTGCATTGAAAGCATAGGAAAAGAGGCAGAACGTCCACAATGATGCACTTGGCCAAAAAGGGCGTATGCGTTTTTTCCTGAATATATTCAGGAAAAAACGCATACGCACTTTTTGGCCAACTAAGCAAGCTTGCAAAGGAAATCTGCACTACAATGAAGACTCACTTCCCCCTGGTCAAAAGGGCCATCTGAAAAAAGTGTAAAATCCAGAAAGGCAGGACAGGCCATGGAGAACTTGGAGCCTTGTTATGCTGATGGGCGGGATGTAAATTGCCAACAGACACTCGGGAGAAGTGTATGGTGTTTCCTGAAACATCTAAAAAACAAAGCAACAGAGCCTAGGGCACTTCCACTTATGGTCCTATAGCTTAGGGAAATTAAAATAAAAAAGACACAGCCACCCCAAAGTTTGGGACGCCTCTGTTTACAAGAACCTCGTTTACCGTACAAGTTCAATATCACAGAAAGTGAAAAATGGATACAGAACTTGTGGTACATACGTACAATGCAGTATCACTCAGCAATGAAATCTATGTCATCAGGCCCGTAGCAGCATAATGAGTGGATTCAGGTACGATGATTCTAACTGAAATAAGTCAAACCAAAAAAGAAACATCATAAGATATCAGTAATACACGGAATGTAAACTTGGCTACACAGGAACTGAATTCCAAAACAGAACAGGGTCTCAAATTTAGAAAACCAACTTATGCTTGCTTAAGGGTAAAGGTGAGTTGGGGTGCTGCATAAAACCAGAGATTGAAATGAGCACAGATAAAGTTCCTTAAGCCAAATATGGAATAGACAAGAGCTACTCCTTGCTCAACGAAATGGACTCAACACCCAATATTAAACGCCTAAGAATGTACCTGACTAGTAAGTATCTTAAAACCTATGGATTGCTATGTCTCCAAAAGAGAATCAAGCGTGTGTACAGGGGCATAAACGCAGCAGTGATAGGATTGGAGAGGTTCGGTGAGCAAATGAAGACCCTTTGAAGTCATATTGCATGGTACCCATTACACGGGTCTCAACTCTCCAGGTTTAAGGTATTCTTCCTTCAGCTAAAACATGCATGTGGAACCCAGAGTATGATCAACCGTGTGAATGGGAGACGTGTTCAAATATGTCTCAGTTTTCCTCCTCTGGTACTCGGGTGCAACATTCCAGATGCTTTACTAACACTCTCCCGACTTGGGGAGTCAATCCCTTTAACCTCTTGTTTGGCCCAGTTTGCAATTTCTGCGGAAGATGAACAGGAATAGCGAGAACCAATGAGAGACTAGCTGGAGGTGTCTGGACGGGCAAATTTAACTCTCATTCCCACCAGGAAGAGGAATTAACCAAAGGCTCAGCGTGCCGTGCCGGAACCAGATTAGGGCCTGAAGCCATCCTGCGGTGTTGCGGCCAGGTCACAAGAAAGCGAGTTGAAGAAAGGAGCTCAGGGGCACTGTAATTCACAAAACTGCAGAGTTATAAATGACAGCTATCGTCCAAAAATATACTGAAGTAAGGCTGCCAAGAGGACTTGAAAGCGGGGCAGAATTGCAGGAAACCGATTTCAGGAGGTAGACTGGAATTGCATTGAAAGCATAGGAAAAGAGGCAGAACGTCCACAATGATGCACTTGGACAAAAAGGGCGTAGGCGTTTTTTCCTGAACATATTCAGGAAAAAACGCATACGCCCTTTTTGGCCAACCAAGCAAGCTTGCAAAGGAAATCTGCACTACAATGAAGTCTCACTTCCCCCCGGTCAAAAGGGCCATCTGAAAAAAGTGTAAAATCCAGAAAGGCAGGACAGGCCATGGAGAACTGGGAGCCTTGTTATGCTGATGGGCGGGATGTAAATTGCCAACAGACACTCGGGAGAAGTGTATGGTGTTTCCTGAAACATCTAAAAAACAAAGCAACAGAGCCTAGGGCACTTCCACTTATGGTCCTATAGCTTAGGGAAATTAAAATCAAAAAGACACAGCCACCCCACAGTTTGGGACAGCTCTGTTTACAAGAACCTCGTTTACGGTACAAGTTCAATATCGCAGAAAGTGAAAAATGGATAAAGAAGTTGTGGTACTTATGTACAATGCAAAATCACTCAGCCATGAAATCTATGTCATCAGGCCCATAGCAGCATAATGAGTGGATTCAGGTATGATGATTCTAACTGAAATATGTCACACAGAAAAAGAAACATCATAAGATATCACTAATACACGGAATGTGAACTTGGCTACACATGAACTGAATTACAAAACAGAACAGGGTCTCAAGTTTAGAAAACCAACTTATGCTTCCTTAAGGGGGAAAGTGAGTTGGGGTGCTGCATAAAACCAGAGTTTGAAATTAGCACAGATACCATTCAATAAGCCAAATATGTAATAGACAAGACCTACCCCTTGCTCAACAAAATGGACTCAACAATGAGGTATCACCTCACACCTGATAGAATGGGCATCATGAGAAAATCTACAAACAAAAATGCTGGAAAGGGTGTGGAGAAAAGGAACCCTCTTCCACTATTGTTGGGAATATAAATTGATACAGTCACTACGGAGAACAATATGGAGTTTCTTAAGAAACTAACAATAGAATTACCATATGATACAGCAATCCCAGTACTGGACATATACCCAGACAAAACCATAAATCAAAACGAGACATTCACCGCAATGTTCATTGCATCACTATTTACAATATCGAGGTAATGGAAGCAACCTAAATGCCCACAGACAGACGAATGCATAAAGCTGTGGTACATATATAAAATGGAATATTACTAAGCCATGAAAAGGAATGAAATTGGGTCATTTGTAGAGACGTCGATGGATCTAGAGACTGTCATACAGAGTGAAGTAAGTCAGAAAGAGAAAAACAAATCTTGTATATTCATGCATATATGTGGAACCTAGAAAAACTGTACAGATTAACCATTTTGCAAGGCATAAATAGAGCAACAGATGTAGACAACAAATGTATGGACAACAAGGGGGGAAAGCTGTTGGGGGGGTGGTGGTGGGAGGAGTTGAGAGACTGGGATTGGCATGTATACATTTATATGTATAAAATAGATAACCAATAAGAACCTGCTGTATAAAAATATAAAATAAAATTCAAAATTAAAAAGAAAGAAAATTTAAAAAATAAAACAGAAAAAACAATTATTCCCTTCACATACATGTATTTATATGAATAAATTATTTCCATGCTTATATCTGTAAATACAAAAAAGAGGAATAAAATCTACCTTGAACCAAAAACGAAAAAGAGAAAAAAAACACAGAACCCACCAGTTCCACAGAGGAAAACCGTATCAGGGCACTTGCTCCAGTTGTAAACAATTCTGAAGTTGGCCAGTGGTGGGGAATCGTCTCCCATTCAGCCAGCAGCCCCCACGCAACAAGCGTCCTCATTGCAAAGCTGGGGCACCGTGCCGAGGCATCTGTGAGTAAACGTGAGCTGAGCCCCAGGCCAGTTGCTGCTGAACTATTCCCACCCGTCCCAGGTAAAACACCTGAATATATACAAGGACTTGAAAGCCTAGAGGAAGGGCCATAGAGCCACACGAGTGACAGCATGCCGGCCGACTTGGTGCCTGCAGGCCAGCCAGGATGGTCCTGGCCCTGGGTGCTCTTCTGGAAGATTTCCATTTCCCTGACTGAGATACCCGTCCTGTCCCTGCCCCCACTGCTTTTTTCCTTCCTCACCTCTGCCCAGGGAGAAATTCCAGCAGCAGGTATGGGTGACACATCCTCTTCTTTAGCAGGTGGCAGCCTGGCAACTGCTGCAGAAAGTCCAGCAGAGCCCCACTCACACTGGGCCACCCACAAAGCCGTGGCCTCTCACTCCCTCCCACCAGCCCAGCCCCGAGACTGCTGACAGGGCAGAGAAAATGGCGTCAGGCACGGCTGCAGGGGCTCTTGCTGCCTGGAGTGGTATTTATATTGATCTCAACCCAGGCACACCTGGGGAGGGCTGGCCCGCACGGTAAGGCTGCCCAGGTCAGCCAATCATCACCCCTCAGGGGCTCACAGTTGCAGAAAATGGAACTTGCTGAACCGGCCAGGTCCAAGGAACAGGTGTGGGCTCCTGAGAGTCAGGATAGACAAGGGGCTGCAGCTTTGGCTTGTTTTCTAATCATTTTATCTGGCCCATGAGTGGGAGACAACTTCAAGAAAACCCTCTCCTTATGAGAGGAACCCAGGAGTCAGGGAGAGGAGGGGTGGGTGGTGGTTGGAGACAGAGGCCTGGTGCCCCGGGTGCAGTGGAAGTCTCTGGAAGACCAGGTGGAGGGAGGCCGCACAGAGTGATGCCCAGGGTCACAGACCTGTCGCAGCTGCTGTTTGTTAGTTCAAGTCCTGCTCTGAGGTGCTCTGTGCCAGCTCTGAGCGACAGGTGAGCTGGGGGTGCTCTGCAATGAGGGCTATGTGCACGGTTCCTGTGTGCCCAGCCCTGCCATGGTACCTGCAAGGGTAGCTCTGTATCCTGGGAAGGGCCTGACCACGAGAGCCCCGTGGGCTGGGGTGGGGGTGGGGTACCTGCCCAGGTGAGCTCCATATTCTGGGATTGGTCTGACCACGAGAGCCCCATGGGCTGCTGGGGACCTGGTAAAGGATGTCAGGACAGTCAGTGAAGCCACCGAGGATATACCTCCAGTTGCTCCTAATTCCTACACCCTGCTGGTCATTCTACCAACCACCAGGACATGGTATTCTGTATTAGTCTTCAATGATGCCTTCTTTTGTATTCCATTAGTCCCAGAGTCACAAGAAATTTTGGCTTGTGAGTGGCAGGACTCAACATACAACTAAAACAATACTTCCGGGCCGTCTTGCCCCAAGGGTGCAAAAATTCCCACACCATCTTTGGGGAAAGCTTAGCTAAAGACCTAAAAGTTCTACCTCTGGAAAAGGAAACCCTCCTTCAGTACGCAGACGACATTCTGATCGCCAGCCCTACTAAGGAGGCCTCTGAACTACCAAGCCAATAAAGGATAGAAGTTGTCCAAGAAAAAGCTCAAATATCACAGACTGCAGTGACCTGCCTGGGCTTCATTCTCACAGAAGGTCGGAGAAGCCCATCCCAGGAAAGGGAAGAAACCATTTGCAGCCTTACCCCTTTCTAAAACTAGAAGACAGCTTAGGGGTTCCTGGGGAGGCCAGGGTTTGCTGCTTCTGGATCCCTAACTACAGTCTACTAGCTGGGCCTCTATATGAAACACTGAAAGGAAAAGATGATGATCCTTTTGAATAGAATCCAGAAGTGGCCTTTCAAGAATGGAAAGAGCAGTCAATTCAGACCCTTGCCCTGGAACTCCCTAATTTAGCTAAACCCTTTGACCTTTACATTCCCGGTGAAAGGTGAATCGCCATTGGAGAATTAGTGCAAAAACTGGGACCACTTGAAATGGAACAATGCAAGAATGCCATCCAGGTAGGATAAACTACGGTCACCAAGGGGCTTGGCCCACTGCCGCATCTGGCCAAGATACTGGCGGTATCTAAAAACCTGGAAATCAGCAGCCCAAAAGGCCACCTCCTTCCTAAGGGAAAAGGACCCCACGTGGTGATCCTAACCACCAACGATGCCCTGAAGTTGCAGGGTTCGCTCCGTGGGCACACCGACCTCGAGTGAGGAGGCCCTCCAACTCCAACATCCAGAGAGATAACCGGGGGCAACAGGGCACCATGACGACTCGTGTGAACATCACTTGACCTGGAGTTTCTCTCATAAAACAATAAGAGTGTGTCCCAAAAGAGTAGACTACTGCTTGCAGGACTTACTGCACCCAGAGGGGAGCTAATAATCTTGGCGGGGGAACCGTATATCACACTGTCACCATAGAAAAGCCTACAGACACCGTGATGATGGTGGCCAATAAGACCGGCTGGACTCCTGTTTACTTCAAAAGGCTGTTGACTCAGTGGTCATCATGGTCCTTGATCACCACTGACCCTGGACTGTCTGGGAGTTGAGCGGGCAGGGCTCTGACACCTGGTGCTGTTTGTACGTTAATTCAGGGGCCTAATTGAAGAAAGCGCAGACTACTGGTCAGAGCATCTAGGCTGGCAGAAACGGTCAGCCTAAGGTGGCCGAACAAATGTGGGGCGGGGTGAAACCGGCCCCCACAGCGTCTCTGCACATCTCTTTCCTGGACCCTTAAAGGTCATTAGAATCTATAACACTTCCAATGCTGGTGCTCAGGTGGACGAGCAGGGAGGCAGGGGGCCTGGGGACAATCAACGTCACCTGGAGGCTGCTGGGGAGAAGCTCTGACCCTCGCCCCCGGGTATTAGGGCTCCCAACTCAGCACTCAGCAGTTACAGAAGAAGTGTCTGCACCCTCAGCACTCCAAGAATGAGGAACGGGACAAAAGGCAGAGGAGGGGTTTGTCCCCAGCAAAGCCCATTAAAAATCCCTGGGAGATAAAAATAGAATCTGGGCAATAAAGTCAAGTCTAACCTTTTTTATCCTTTGTGCTTTGTCTAATTTCACGTGCTCCTAGGGTCCCGCATGCAGAGGTTCCACACCCGGCACTTCAGACCAGATTTCCTAGTGCAGAATGGCTGGGTCGACACCTCAGCTCCTGGGGCCCAGTGCAGACTCCGCGATATAGAGCCTGAGCTGCAGCCAACCTGGCCCTCGAGAGCTCCGCCCCCTCCCTCCCACTGACTCTGACAGGATCTCTACACAGCAGCCCAGCCCACAGCCCACGGGGTAGTGCATGCTCTCACCTCTCCATTCTCTGATCAAAATATAAAGTTTCCTTTGCTTGTGAACCAAACTCAGTCTCGATCTGTTGGCCCCAATGACACTGGGCAGGGGGACACTTGTTGGGGTCCACTCTGGAGGATCAGTAACAGAAATTGAGACTATTGTAACCTCAATGAACAGATGTGTGAGCCAAACTGTAGTTAACATAGAACAGTGTATAAGGCTCGGGTAAAATAAGATGTTTCTAACACTTCCATTTGATATTTCCATCACTTTATTATAAGCAAGTTCAGTGAAAAGGTTTGTCTTATTTGTCAGGTCAATATTAGAGAAACGAAGTGATTTCTTTCCAAGGATGTACATCTAATAATCTTGGTTAAAGCTTCAATCTTGTTTTAAATGCTTTTCCATTGAAAATGATACCTCTCTTTCAGCTCCCCCATTTCTGAGAAGTATAAAATCTTATAATTTATTATTACCAAAGGGGAAAGGTGGGAGGAGGGATAAATTAACAGTTTGGGATTAACACATACACACTGCTATGTATAAAATAGATCATCAACAAGGAACTACTGTATAGCACAGGGAACTACACTCAACATTTTGCAATAACCTATAAGGGGAAATAATCTGAAAAAGAATAGATATTTTTATTGACATCATCTATCAATGACAGTTAAAGTGTAACCTAAGGGAAGCTGGTGGTGAGTGCTTCTGACCCTGAAGACTTCAATCATCTAAAGTTTGGACTCTGCCTACTTCCCAAGGCCCTTAATGAACATATGTGTAGCCGTAGCTTAAAAAATTCCCCAGTTTGGGTTTCGGGGAGACACTGATTTTGAAAAAGCCCTGGTGTTCTCCTTACATGAATGGGACTCTTCCTACTGCTAAAACATGTCTGTCACACCCAGAGGATGGTATACCGTCTGATCGGGAAGAGTTTGGAAAAGGCATCTCATCTCCTCATCTCCTGGTGCTCGGGTTCACCCCTCCAGCGTCTTTACTAACAGTCTCCCCACTTGGAGATGTCAGCACTGTCAACATCCTGTTGCGTACAGTTTGGAATTTGTCCAGAGGATGAAGCGGAAGGATGAGGAACAATGAGAGACAAGTCCTAGGTGTTCAGACAGGCACATGTCACTCTAATTTCCAATCAGGAAGACGAATTGACCAAAGGCTAGGGTTGCCCATGGAAACAGTATAGGGCTTGAGGAAATCCCGCTGCTTTGTGGCCAGTTCCCATAAACACAAGTTGAACAATGGAACTCAGGGGCAGTAAAATTCACAAAACTGCAGAGTTGAAAATATCCATCACTGAAAAATGTCTTGAGGAAAGTCAGAGAAAAGGACTTGTAAGCAAGGGAGAATGGCAGGAAAGGGATTTGAGGAGGTAGAAAGGACTCGCCATTAAGCACAAGAAAAGGAGCTGAACATTGCCAACATTGCAGTTGGCCAAAAAGGGTGTATGCGTTTTTTTCTGTATATATTCAAGAAAAGGGCATACACTTTTTTAGCCAACCAAACAGGTGGGCACTGGAAGTCAATACTACAAAAGATATCACTTCGCATCAGTCAGAAGAGCCATCCTCATAAAGCGTAAACAACAGAAATGCAGGACAGGGCAAGGAGAAGAGGGAGCCCTGTGAGACTTATAGTGGAAATGTATATTGCCAACGGCCATTCTGGAGAAGTGTATTGTGTTTACTAAAGCATCTAAAAAATGAGCTACAGAGCATAGGGCACTTGCACTCATGGGCGTATATCTTGAGAAAAACAAAAATCGAGAGGACACAGGCACCCCAATGTTTACCCCCTCTCTGTTTAAAAGATCCTCAACTAGGATATAACTTAAATGTCTCTGGAGGGAAAAAATGGGTAGAGATGTGGTACTTAGGTAGAGTGGAATATTATTCAGCCTGGAAATCAATGAAATATGGCCAGTTGTAACAACTCCGGAGGAGTTACGTATGATCTTTCTAAGTGACAGAATTCAAAAAGAAAAAGACACATATCATAAGATATCACTTAAAGGTGGAATCCAAAATGGCTACACATGAAATAAATTACAAAACAAAAACATAGTCAAATATGTAGAAAACACGCATAAGGCTGCTAAACGGGAAAGGTGGGGAGGGGTGAGGCATCACCCAGGAGGTTGAAATTAGCAAAGATACCATTCCAAATACCAAACTGATAATCAACAAGGCCTACACGGTAGCTAAAAGAACTGCACTCAGCACACTCAAGTCACCGGAAAAGAATATATACGACTGGTAAGAATCTGAAAAAGAATTTACTGATGTCTCTCTGTACGTGAATCAAGTGGATGTACAGCAGCAAGAAACAGAGCTTTGAAAATCAGCTGTAACCAATATAGTAATAAATTGAAAAAAATAAACGACAGAGAGACAGAGAAAACCTCTTACAACTTTTCCTCAGGGCCGGTGATGCAACATGGATTGAACACATCTAGACCCACAGCAGGATGAGACATAAGGCTGGAAACTGTTTGCGCTAAGAGAAATGTGAGGTTGGGTGAGGAAATGCACACCCTTTAAAGTAATACTACCTGGTACCCATTCAATGGGTCCCAAATATGCAGGTTCAAGGGATCTTCCTACAGCTAAAACATGCATGGAAAACCCAGAGGACTGTACACCATGTGATCGGGAGATGTGTCTAAAATGCAGCTCATTTATCCTCTCCTGGTGCTCCTGTTCACCATTCCAGCCACGTTACTTAGAATCTCCCCACTTGGAGAATCAGCACATTTCAACTTCTGTTTCACACATTTTGCAAATTGTGAGGAGGATGAACGGGGAACCAATGAGAGAATAGTTGTAGGGGTTTGGACGGGCACATATCACTCTAATTTCCCATTAAGAATAAGAATTGAAAAAAGGCTCAGCCCGCCTCGCCCGAGCCAAAATAGGGCCTGAAGCAATCCTGCGGGTTTGAGGCCAGCTCACAAAAGAGCAACTTAAAAAATGGAGCTCAGGGTCACTGCAATTCACAAACCTGCAGAGTTATAAATGAAAACTAACGTCCAAAAATATGTTGAGGTAAGGCAAAGAAGAGGATCTGAATGCAAGACAGAATTGCAAGAAACAGATTTCAAGAGATAGATTGGACTCGTCTTTAAAGCACATGAAAAGCGGCAGAATTTCGACAATGATGCAGTTGGCCCAAAAGGGCGTATGCGTTTTTTCCTGATTATATCCAGGAAAAAACGCATACGCACTTTATGGGCAACGAAGCAAGCAAGCAATGCAAATGTGCACAACAAAGAAGTCTCATTTCCCACTGGTCAAAAGGGCCATCCTAAAAAATTGTAAAAACCAGAAATGCAGGACAGGCCATGGAGAACAGGGAGCCTTTATACGCTGATGGGCAGTGTGTGAACTGCCGAGAGCCACTCTGGAGAAGTGTATGGTGGTTCCTAAATCATCTAAAAAACAGAGCTACAGAGCATAGGACACTTCCAATCATGGGAGTATATCTAGGGAAATCTAAAAATTAACAAGACACAAGCACACCACAGTTTAGGGCTACTCTGTTTACAAGAACCTCAACTTCAGTATACCTTAAATATCCCAGGAAAGAGAACAATGGATAAAGAAGATGTGGTACTTATGTACAATGGAATATCTCTTCACCATGAAATCAATGTAATAAGGCTAGTAGAAGGATAAAGAGTGGATTTAGGTCCGATAATACTACTTGAAATAAGTCAAACAGAAAAAGAAACATATCATAAGATATCACTTATAGAGGGAGGGTAAATATGGCTGCACAAGAAATGAATTACAGAACAGAACAGTGTCTCACATTTAGAAAACACACTTATTTCAGCTTAAGGGGAAAGGAGAGGTGGGGTGATGCATAAAACCAGAGTTTGAAATTAGCACAGATACCGTTCAATAAACCAAATAGATATTAGACAAGATCTACACCTTGCTCAATGAACTGGCCTCAACACACCCTATACACCGCAGAGAAATATATCTGAGTAATAAGAATCTTAAAACCCATGTATTGATATATCTCCATAAGGGAATCAAGTGTGTGCAGAGTGGCACAAACACAGCAGTGAAAATGAGCTAAACCCCATTATAGAAATAAATTTTAAAAACAAAACGCAGAAACAATGAAAGAGAGAAAAATTCTTACAAAATTCGCTCAGGGGCTGTGATGCAACCTGGATTGACCACATATAAACCCACAGCTGGATAAGACATAAGGCTGGACACTTGGGGCTGAGAGGATTGATGAGCTTTGGTGAGCAACTGCCAAAAGTTTAATGCAATACTTCATGCTACTCATTCCAAGGGTCCCAACACTCCAGGTTGAAGGGAATCTTCCTACAGCTAAACCATGCTTGGGAAACCCAGCGACTGGTATACCATATGATCGGGAAAGGTTTCTAAAACGCACCTCATTTTTCCTCTCCTGGGGCTCCGGATCGACATTCCAGCCGCTTTACCAAAAATATCCCCACATGGAGAGTCAATGCCTTTAAGTTCTGGTATCGCACAGTCTGCAGTTAGTGCGGAGGATGAATGGGAATAGGGGGAACCAGTGAGAAACTAGCTGTAGCGGTTTCAAGGGGCACATGTCACTCTAAATTCACATCAGTAAGAAGAATAAACCAAAGGCACAGCAAGGTGCCCCAGAAGAAGAATAGGGCCTGAAGGAATCCTGTGGTTATGAGGCAAGATCACAAAAATAAGAGCTGAAAAATGGAGCTAAGGGCCACTGCAATTCAAAAACCTGCAGAGTTATAAAGGCCAACTATTTTCAAAAAATATATTGAGGTAAGGCTATGAAGAGGCATTGAAAGCAAGGCAGAATTGCAGGAAAACGATTTCAGGAGGTAGACTGGAATTGCATTTAAAGCATAGGAAAAGAGGCAGAACGTCCACAATGATGCACTTGGCCAAAAAGGGCGTATGCCTTTTTTCCTGAATTTATTCAGGAAAAAAGGCATACGCCCTTTTTGGCCAACCAAGCAAGCTTGCAAAGGAAATCTGCACTACAATGAAGTCTCACTTCCCCCTGGTCAAAAGGGCCATCTGAAAAAAGTGTAAAATCCAGAAAGGCAGGACAGGCCATGGAGAACTGGGAGCCTTGTTATGCTGATGGGCGGGATGTGTATGGTGTTTCCTGAAACATCTAAAAAACAAAGCAACAGAGCCTAGGGCACTTCCACTTATGGTCCTATAGCTTAGGGAAATTAAAATCAAAAAGACACAGCCACCCCAAAATTTGGGACGCCTCTGTTTACAAGAACCTCGTTAACCGTACAAGTTCAATATCAAAGAAAGTGAAAAATGGATAAAGAACTTGTGGTACTTACGTACAATGCAGTATCACTCAGCAATGAAATCTATGTCATCAGGCCCATAGCAGCATAATGAGTGGATTCAGGTACGATGATTCTAACTGAAATAAGACACACAGAAAAAGAAACATCATAAGATATCACTAATACACGGAATGTAAACTTGGCTACACAGGAACTGAATTACAGAACAGAACAGGGTCTCAAATTTAGAAAACCAACTTATGCTTGCTTAAGGGGAAAGGTGAGTTGGGGTGCTGCATAAAACCAGAGATTGAAATGAGCACAGATAAAGTTCCTTAAGCCAAATATGGAATAGACAAGAGCTACTCCTTGCTCAACGAAATGGACTCAACACCCCATATTAAACGCCTAAGAATGTACCTGACTAGTAAGTATCTTAAAACCTATGGATTGCTATGTCTCCGAAAGAGAATCAAGCATGTGTACAGGGGCATAAACGCAGCAGTGATAGGATTGGAGAGGTTCAGTGAGCAAATGAAGACCCTTTGAAGTCATATTGCATGGTACCAATTCCACGGGTCTCAACTCTCCAGGTTTAAGGTATTCTTCCTTCAGCTAAAACATGCATGTGGAACCCAGAGTATGATCAACCGTGTGAATGGGAGACGTGTTCAAATATGTCTCAGTTTTCCTCCCCTGGTACTCGGGTGCAACATTCCAGACGCTTTACTAACACTCTCCCCACTTGGATAGTCAGCGCCTTTAACCTCCTGTTTGGCCCAGTTTGCAATTTCTGCGGAAGATGAACAGGAATAGCGAGAACCAATGAGAGACTAGCTGGAGGTGTCTGGACGGGCAAATTTAACTCTCATTTCCCACCAGGAAGAGGAAATAACCAAAGGCTCAGCATGCCGTGCCGGAACCAGATTAGGGCCTGAAGCCATCCTGCGGTGTTGCGGCCAGCTCACAAGAAAGCGAGTTGAAGAAAGGAGCTCAGGGGCACTGTAATTCACAAACCTGCAGAGTTATAAATAACAGCTATCGTCCAAAAATATACTGAAGTAAGGCTGCCAAGAGGACTTGAAAGCGGGGCAGAATTGCAGGAAACCGATTTCAGGAGGTAGACTGGAATTGCATTGAAAGCATAGGAAAAGAGGCAGAACGTCCACAATGATGCACTTGGCCAAAAAGGGCGTATGCGTTTTTTCCTGAATATATTCAGGAAAAAACGCATACGCCCTTTTTGGCCAACCAAGCAAGCTTGCAAAGGAAATCTGCACTACAATGAAGTCTCACTTCCCCCCGGTCAAAAGGGCCATCTGAAAAAAGTGTAAAATCCAGAAAGGCAGGACAGGCCATGGAGAACTGGGAGCCTTGTTATGCTGATGGGCGGGATGTAAATTGCCAACAGACACTCGGGAGAAGTGTATGGTGTTTCCTGAAACATCTAAAAAACAAAGCAACAGAGCCTAGGGCACTTCCACTTATGGTCCTATAGCTTAGGGAAATTAAAATCAAAAAGACACAGCCACCCCAAAGTTTGGGACGCCTCTGTTTACAAGAACCTCGTTTACAGTACAAGTTCAACATCGCAGAAAGTGAAAAATGGATAAAGAAGTTGTGGTATTTACTTACAAAGCAATATCACTCAGCAATGAAATCTATGTCATCAGGCCCTTAGCAGCACAATGAGTGGATTCAGGTATGATGATTCTAACTGAAATAAGTCACACAGAAAAAGAAACATCATAAGATATCAGTAATACACGGAATGTAAACTTGGCTACACAGGAACTGAATTACAGAACAGAACAGGGTCTCAAATTTAGAAAACCAACTTATGCTTGCTTAAGGGTAAAGGTGAGTTGGGGTGCTGCATAAAACCAGAGATTGAAATGAGCACAGATAAAGTTCCTTAAGCCAAATATGGAATAGACAAGAGCTACTCCTTGCTCAACGAAATGGACTCAACACCCCATATTAAACGCCTAAGAATGTACCTGACTAGTAAGTATCTTAAAACCTATGGATTGCTATATCTCCAAAAGAGAATCAAGCGTGTGTCCAGGGGCATAAATGCAGCAATGATAGGATTGGAGAGGTTCAGTGAGCAAACGAAGACCCTTTGAAGTCATATTGCATGGTACCCATTCCACGGGTCTCAACTCTCCAGGTTTCAGGGATTCTTCCTTCAGCTAAAACATGCATGTGGAACCCAGAGGATTATCCACCGTGTGATCGGGAGAAGTGTTCAAATATGTCTCAGATTTCGTCCCCTGGTACTCGGGTGCAACATTCCAGACGCTTTACTAACACTCTCCCGACTTGGAGAGTCAGTCCCTTTAACCTCCTGTTTGGCCCAGTTTGCAATTTCTGCGGAAGATGAACAGGAATAGGGAGAACCAATGAGAGACTAGCTGGAGGTGTCTGGACGGGCAAATTTAACTCTCATTTCCCACCAGGAAGAGGAATTAACCAAAGGCTCAGCATGTCGTGCCGGAACCAGATTAGGGCCTGAAGCAATCCTGCGGTGTTGCGGCCAGCTCACAAGAAAGCGAGTAGAAGAAAGGAGCTCAGGGGCACTGTAATTCACAAACCTGCAGACTTATAAATGACAGCTATCGTCCAAAAATATACTGAAGTAAGGTTACCAAGAGGACTTGAAAGCGGGGAAGAATTGCAGGAAACCGATTTCAGGAGGTAGACTGGAATTGCATTGAAAGCATAGGAAAAGAGGCAGAACGTCCACAATGATGCACTTGGCCAAAAAGGGCGTATGCGTTTTTTCCTGAATCAGGAAAAAACGCATACGCACTTTTTGGCCAACCAAGCAAGCTTGCAAAGGAAATCTGCACTACAATGAAGTCTCACTTCCCCCCGGTCAAAAGGGCCATCTGAGAAAAGTGTAAAATCCAGAAAGGCAGGACAGGCCATGGAGAACTGGGAGCCTTGTTATGCTGATGGGCGGGATGTAAATTGCCAACAGACACTCGGGAGAAGTGTATGGTGTTTCCTGAAACATCTAAAAAACAAAGCAACAGAGCCTAGGGCACTTCCACTTATGGTCCTATAGCTTAGGGAAATTAAAATCAAAAAGACACAGCCACCCCACAGTTTGGGACAGCTCTGTTTACAAGAACCTCGTTTACGGTACAAGTTCAATATCGCAGAAAGTGAAAAATGGATAAAGAAGTTGTGGTACTTATGTACAATGCAAAATCACTCAGCCATGAAATCTATGTCATCAGGCCCATAGCAGCATAATGAGTGGATTCAGGTATGATGATTCTAACTGAAATATGTCACACAGAAAAAGAAACATCATAAGATATCACTAATACACGGAATGTGAACTTGGCTACACATGAACTGAATTACAAAACAGAACAGGGTCTCAAGTTTAGAAAACCAACTTATGCTTCCTTAAGGGGGAAAGTGAGTTGGGGTGCTGCATAAAACCAGAGTTTGAAATTAGCACAGATACCATTCAATAAGCCAAATATGTAATAGACAAGACCTACCCCTTGCTCAACAAAATGGACTCAACAATGAGGTATCACCTCACACCTGATAGAATGGGCATCATGAGAAAATCTACAAACAAAAATGCTGGAAAGGGTGTGGAGAAAAGGAACCCTCTTCCACTATTGTTGGGAATATAAATTGATACAGTCACTACGGAGAACAATATGGAGTTTCTTAAGAAACTAACAATAGAATTACCATATGATACAGCAATCCCAGTACTGGACATATACCCAGACAAAACCATAAATCAAAACGAGACATTCACCGCAATGTTCATTGCATCACTATTTACAATATCGAGGTAATGGAAGCAACCTAAATGCCCACAGACAGACGAATGCATAAAGCTGTGGTACATATATAAAATGGAATATTACTAAGCCATGAAAAGGAATGAAATTGGGTCATTTGTAGAGACGTCGATGGATCTAGAGACTGTCATACAGAGTGAAGTAAGTCAGAAAGAGAAAAACAAATCTTGTATATTCATGCATATATGTGGAACCTAGAAAAACTGTACAGATTAACCATTTTGCAAGGCATAAATAGAGCAACAGATGTAGACAACAAATGTATGGACAACAAGGGGGGAAAGCTGTTGGGGGGGTGGTGGTGGGAGGAGTTGAGAGACTGGGATTGGCATGTATACATTTATATGTATAAAATAGATAACCAATAAGAACCTGCTGTATAAAAATATAAAATAAAATTCAAAATTAAAAAGAAAGAAAATTTAAAAAATAAAACAGAAAAAACAATTATTCCCTTCACATACATGTATTTATATGAATAAATTATTTCCATGCTTATATCTGTAAATACAAAAAAGAGGAATAAAATCTACCTTGAACCAAAAACGAAAAAGAGAAAAAAAACACAGAACCCACCAGTTCCACAGAGGAAAACCGTATCAGGGCACTTGCTCCAGTTGTAAACAATTCTGAAGTTGGCCAGTGGTGGGGAATCGTCTCCCATTCAGCCAGCAGCCCCCACGCAACAAGCGTCCTCATTGCAAAGCTGGGGCACCGTGCCGAGGCATCTGTGAGTAAACGTGAGCTGAGCCCCAGGCCAGTTGCTGCTGAACTATTCCCACCCGTCCCAGGTAAAACACCTGAATATATACAAGGACTTGAAAGCCTAGAGGAAGGGCCATAGAGCCACACGAGTGACAGCATGCCGGCCGACTTGGTGCCTGCAGGCCAGCCAGGATGGTCCTGGCCCTGGGTGCTCTTCTGGAAGATTTCCATTTCCCTGACTGAGATACCCGTCCTGTCCCTGCCCCCACTGCTTTTTTCCTTCCTCACCTCTGCCCAGGGAGAAATTCCAGCAGCAGGTATGGGTGACACATCCTCTTCTTTAGCAGGTGGCAGCCTGGCAACTGCTGCAGAAAGTCCAGCAGAGCCCCACTCACACTGGGCCACCCACAAAGCCGTGGCCTCTCACTCCCTCCCACCAGCCCAGCCCCGAGACTGCTGACAGGGCAGAGAAAATGGCGTCAGGCACGGCTGCAGGGGCTCTTGCTGCCTGGAGTGGTATTTATATTGATCTCAACCCAGGCACACCTGGGGAGGGCTGGCCCGCACGGTAAGGCTGCCCAGGTCAGCCAATCATCACCCCTCAGGGGCTCACAGTTGCAGAAAATGGAACTTGCTGAACCGGCCAGGTCCAAGGAACAGGTGTGGGCTCCTGAGAGTCAGGATAGACAAGGGGCTGCAGCTTTGGCTTGTTTTCTAATCATTTTATCTGGCCCATGAGTGGGAGACAACTTCAAGAAAACCCTCTCCTTATGAGAGGAACCCAGGAGTCAGGGAGAGGAGGGGTGGGTGGTGGTTGGAGACAGAGGCCTGGTGCCCCGGGTGCAGTGGAAGTCTCTGGAAGACCAGGTGGAGGGAGGCCGCACAGAGTGACGCCCAGGGTCACAGACCTGTCGCAGCTGCTGTTTGTTAGTTCAAGTCCTGCTCTGAGGTGCTCTGTGCCAGCTCTGAGCGACAGGTGAGCTGGGGGTGCTCTGCAATGAGGGCTATGTGCACGGTTCCTGTGTGCCCAGCCCTGCCATGGTACCTGCAAGGGTAGCTCTGTATCCTGGGAAGGGCCTGACCACGAGAGCCCCGTGGGCTGGGGTGGGGGTGGGGTACCTGCCCAGGTGAGCTCCATATTCTGGGATTGGTCTGACCACGAGAGCCCCATGGGCTGCTGGGGACCTGGTAAAGGATGTCAGGACAGTCAGTGAAGCCACCGAGGATATACCTCCAGTTGCTCCTAATTCCTACACCCTGCTGGTCATTCTACCAACCACCAGGACATGGTATTCTGTATTAGTCTTCAATGATGCCTTCTTTTGTATTCCATTAGTCCCAGAGTCACAAGAAATTTTGGCTTGTGAGTGGCAGGACTCAACATACAACTAAAACAATACTTCCGGGCCGTCTTGCCCCAAGGGTGCAAAAATTCCCACACCATCTTTGGGGAAAGCTTAGCTAAAGACCTAAAAGTTCTACCTCTGGAAAAGGAAACCCTCCTTCAGTACGCAGACGACATTCTGATCGCCAGCCCTACTAAGGAGGCCTCTGAACTACCAAGCCAATAAAGGATAGAAGTTGTCCAAGAAAAAGCTCAAATATCACAGACTGCGGTGACCTGCCTGGGCTTCATTCTCACAGAAGGTCGGAGAAGCCCATCCCAGGAAAGGGAAGAAACCATTTGCAGCCTTACCCCTTTCTAAAACTAGAAGACAGCTTAGGGGTTCCTGGGGAGGCCAGGGTTTGCTGCTTCTGGATCCCTAACTACAGTCTACTAGCTGGGCCTCTATATGAAACACTGAAAGGAAAAGATGATGATCCTTTTGAATAGAATCCAGAAGTGGCCTTTCAAGAATGGAAAGAGCAGTCAATTCAGACCCTTGCCCTGGAACTCCCTAATTTAGCTAAACCCTTTGACCTTTACATTCCCGGTGAAAGGTGAATCGCCATTGGAGAATTAGTGCAAAAACTGGGACCACTTGAAATGGAACAATGCAAGAATGCCATCCAGGTAGGATAAACTACGGTCACCAAGGGGCTTGGCCCACTGCCGCATCTGGCCAAGATACTGGCGGTATCTAAAAACCTGGAAATCAGCAGCCCAAAAGGCCACCTCCTTCCTAAGGGAAAAGGACCCCACGTGGTGATCCTAACCACCAACGATGCCCTGAAGTTGCAGGGTTCGCTCCGTGGGCACACCGACCTCGAGTGAGGAGGCCCTCCAACTCCAACATCCAGAGAGATAACCGGGGGCAACAGGGCACCATGACGACTCGTGTGAACATCACTTGACCTGGAGTTTCTCTCATAAAACAATAAGAGTGTGTCCCAAAAGAGTAGACTACTGCTTGCAGGACTTACTGCACCCAGAGGGGAGCTAATAATCTTGGCGGGGGAACCGTATATCACACTGTCACCATAGAAAAGCCTACAGACACCGTGATGATGGTGGCCAATAAGACCGGCTGGACTCCTGTTTACTTCAAAAGGCTGTTGACTCAGTGGTCATCATGGTCCTTGATCACCACTGACCCTGGACTGTCTGGGAGTTGAGCGGGCAGGGCTCTGACACCTGGTGCTGTTTGTACGTTAATTCAGGGGCCTAATTGAAGAAAGCGCAGACTACTGGTCAGAGCATCTAGGCTGGCAGAAACGGTCAGCCTAAGGTGGTCGAACAAATGTGGGGCGGGGTGAAACCGGCCCCCACAGCGTCTCTGCACATCTCTTTCCTGGACCCTTAAAGGTCATTAGAATCTATAACACTTCCAATGCTGGTGCTCAGGTGGACGAGCAGGGAGGCAGGGGGCCTGGGGACAATCAACGTCACCTGGAGGCTGCTGGGGAGAAGCTCTGACCCTCGCCCCCGGGTATTAGGGCTCCCAACTCAGCACTCAGCAGTTACAGAAGAAGTGTCTGCACCCTCAGCACTCCAAGAATGAGGAACGGGACAAAAGGCAGAGGAGGGGTTTGTCCCCAGCAAAGCCCATTAAAAATCCCTGGGAGATAAAAATAGAATCTGGGCAATAAAGTCAAGTCTAACCTTTTTTATCCTTTGTGCTTTGTCTAATTTCACGTGCTCCTAGGGTCCCGCATGCAGAGGTTCCACACCCGGCACTTCAGACCAGATTTCCTAGTGCAGAATGGCTGGGTCGACACCTCAGCTCCTGGGGCCCAGTGCAGACTCCGCGATATAGAGCCTGAGCTGCAGCCAACCTGGCCCTCGAGAGCTCCGCCCCCTCCCTCCCACTGACTCTGACAGGATCTCTACACAGCAGCCCAGCCCACAGCCCACGGGGTAGTGCATGCTCTCACCTCTCCATTCTCTGATCAAAATATAAAGTTTCCTTTGCTTGTGAACCAAACTCAGTCTCGATCTGTTGGCCCCAATGACACTGGGCAGGGGGACACTTGTTGGGGTCCACTCTGGAGGATCAGTAACAGAAATTGAGACTATTGTAACCTCAATGAACAGATGTGTGAGCCAAACTGTAGTTAACATAGAACAGTGTATAAGGCTCGGGTAAAATAAGATGTTTCTAACACTTCCATTTGATATTTCCATCACTTTATTATAAGCAAGTTCAGTGAAAAGGTTTGTCTTATTTGTCAGGTCAATATTAGAGAAACGAAGTGATTTCTTTCCAAGGATGTACATCTAATAATCTTGGTTAAAGCTTCAATCTTGTTTTAAATGCTTTTCCATTGAAAATGATACCTCTCTTTCAGCTCCCCCATTTCTGAGAAGTATAAAATCTTATAATTTATTATTACCAAAGGGGAAAGGTGGGAGGAGGGATAAATTAACAGTTTGGGATTAACACATACACACTGCTATGTATAAAATAGATCATCAACAAGGAACTACTGTATAGCACAGGGAACTACACTCAACATTTTGCAATAACCTATAAGGGGAAATAATCTGAAAAAGAATAGATATTTTTATTGACATCATCTATCAATGACAGTTAAAGTGTAACCTAAGGGAAGCTGGTGGTGAGTGCTTCTGACCCTGAAGACTTCAATCATCTAAAGTTTGGACTCTGCCTACTTCCCAAGGCCCTTAATGAACATATGTGTAGCCGTAGCTTAAAAAATTCCCCAGTTTGGGTTTCGGGGAGACACTGATTTTGAAAAAGCCCTGGTGTTCTCCTTACATGAATGGGACTCTTCCTACTGCTAAAACATGTCTGTCACACCCAGAGGATGGTATACCGTCTGATCGGGAAGAGTTTGGAAAAGGCATCTCATCTCCTCATCTCCTGGTGCTCGGGTTCACCCCTCCAGCGTCTTTACTAACAGTCTCCCCACTTGGAGATGTCAGCACTGTCAACATCCTGTTGCGTACAGTTTGGAATTTGTCCAGAGGATGAAGCGGAAGGATGAGGAACAATGAGAGACAAGTCCTAGGTGTTCAGACAGGCACATGTCACTCTAATTTCCAATCAGGAAGACGAATTGACCAAAGGCTAGGGTTGCCCATGGAAACAGTATAGGGCTTGAGGAAATCCCGCTGCTTTGTGGCCAGTTCCCATAAACACAAGTTGAACAATGGAACTCAGGGGCAGTAAAATTCACAAAACTGCAGAGTTGAAAATATCCATCACTGAAAAATGTCTTGAGGAAAGTCAGAGAAAAGGACTTGTAAGCAAGGGAGAATGGCAGGAAAGGGATTTGAGGAGGTAGAAAGGACTCGCCATTAAGCACAAGAAAAGGAGCTGAACATTGCCAACATTGCAGTTGGCCAAAAAGGGTGTATGCGTTTTTTTCTGTATATATTCAAGAAAAGGGCATACACTTTTTTAGCCAACCAAACAGGTGGGCACTGGAAGTCAATACTACAAAAGATATCACTTCGCATCAGTCAGAAGAGCCATCCTCATAAAGCGTAAACAACAGAAATGCAGGACAGGGCAAGGAGAAGAGGGAGCCCTGTGAGACTTATAGTGGAAATGTATATTGCCAACGGCCATTCTGGAGAAGTGTATTGTGTTTACTAAAGCATCTAAAAAATGAGCTACAGAGCATAGGGCACTTGCACTCATGGGCGTATATCTTGAGAAAAACAAAAATCGAGAGGACACAGGCACCCCAATGTTTACCCCCTCTCTGTTTAAAAGATCCTCAACTAGGATATAACTTAAATGTCTCTGGAGGGAAAAAATGGGTAGAGATGTGGTACTTAGGTAGAGTGGAATATTATTCAGCCTGGAAATCAATGAAATATGGCCAGTTGTAACAACTCCGGAGGAGTTACGTATGATCTTTCTAAGTGACAGAATTCAAAAAGAAAAAGACACATATCATAAGATATCACTTAAAGGTGGAATCCAAAATGGCTACACATGAAATAAATTACAAAACAAAAACATAGTCAAATATGTAGAAAACACGCATAAGGCTGCTAAACGGGAAAGGTGGGGAGGGGTGAGGCATCACCCAGGAGGTTGAAATTAGCAAAGATACCATTCCAAATACCAAACTGATAATCAACAAGGCCTACACGGTAGCTAAAAGAACTGCACTCAGCACACTCAAGTCACCGGAAAAGAATATATACGACTGGTAAGAATCTGAAAAAGAATTTACTGATGTCTCTCTGTACGTGAATCAAGTGGATGTACAGCAGCAAGAAACAGAGCTTTGAAAATCAGCTGTAACCAATATAGTAATAAATTGAAAAAAATAAACGACAGAGAGACAGAGAAAACCTCTTACAACTTTTCCTCAGGGCCGGTGATGCAACATGGATTGAACACATCTAGACCCACAGCAGGATGAGACATAAGGCTGGAAACTGTTTGCGCTAAGAGAAATGTGAGGTTGGGTGAGGAAATGCACACCCTTTAAAGTAATACTACCTGGTACCCATTCAATGGGTCCCAAATATGCAGGTTCAAGGGATCTTCCTACAGCTAAAACATGCATGGAAAACCCAGAGGACTGTACACCATGTGATCGGGAGATGTGTCTAAAATGCAGCTCATTTATCCTCTCCTGGTGCTCCTGTTCACCATTCCAGCCACGTTACTTAGAATCTCCCCACTTGGAGAATCAGCACATTTCAACTTCTGTTTCACACATTTTGCAAATTGTGAGGAGGATGAACGGGGAACCAATGAGAGAATAGTTGTAGGGGTTTGGACGGGCACATATCACTCTAATTTCCCATTAAGAATAAGAATTGAAAAAAGGCTCAGCCCGCCTCGCCCGAGCCAAAATAGGGCCTGAAGCAATCCTGCGGGTTTGAGGCCAGCTCACAAAAGAGCAACTTAAAAAATGGAGCTCAGGGTCACTGCAATTCACAAACCTGCAGAGTTATAAATGAAAACTAACGTCCAAAAATATGTTGAGGTAAGGCAAAGAAGAGGATCTGAATGCAAGACAGAATTGCAAGAAACAGATTTCAAGAGATAGATTGGACTCGTCTTTAAAGCACATGAAAAGCGGCAGAATTTCGACAATGATGCAGTTGGCCCAAAAGGGCGTATGCGTTTTTTCCTGATTATATCCAGGAAAAAACGCATACGCACTTTATGGGCAACGAAGCAAGCAAGCAATGCAAATGTGCACAACAAAGAAGTCTCATTTCCCACTGGTCAAAAGGGCCATCCTAAAAAATTGTAAAAACCAGAAATGCAGGACAGGCCATGGAGAACAGGGAGCCTTTATACGCTGATGGGCAGTGTGTGAACTGCCGAGAGCCACTCTGGAGAAGTGTATGGTGGTTCCTAAATCATCTAAAAAACAGAGCTACAGAGCATAGGACACTTCCAATCATGGGAGTATATCTAGGGAAATCTAAAAATTAACAAGACACAAGCACACCACAGTTTAGGGCTACTCTGTTTACAAGAACCTCAACTTCAGTATACCTTAAATATCCCAGGAAAGAGAACAATGGATAAAGAAGATGTGGTACTTATGTACAATGGAATATCTCTTCACCATGAAATCAATGTAATAAGGCTAGTAGAAGGATAAAGAGTGGATTTAGGTCCGATAATACTACTTGAAATAAGTCAAACAGAAAAAGAAACATATCATAAGATATCACTTATAGAGGGAGGGTAAATATGGCTGCACAAGAAATGAATTACAGAACAGAACAGTGTCTCACATTTAGAAAACACACTTATTTCAGCTTAAGGGGAAAGGAGAGGTGGGGTGATGCATAAAACCAGAGTTTGAAATTAGCACAGATACCGTTCAATAAACCAAATAGATATTAGACAAGATCTACACCTTGCTCAATGAACTGGCCTCAACACACCCTATACACCGCAGAGAAATATATCTGAGTAATAAGAATCTTAAAACCCATGTATTGATATATCTCCATAAGGGAATCAAGTGTGTGCAGAGTGGCACAAACACAGCAGTGAAAATGAGCTAAACCCCATTATAGAAATAAATTTTAAAAACAAAACGCAGAAACAATGAAAGAGAGAAAAATTCTTACAAAATTCGCTCAGGGGCTGTGATGCAACCTGGATTGACCACATATAAACCCACAGCTGGATAAGACATAAGGCTGGACACTTGGGGCTGAGAGGATTGATGAGCTTTGGTGAGCAACTGCCAAAAGTTTAATGCAATACTTCATGCTACTCATTCCAAGGGTCCCAACACTCCAGGTTGAAGGGAATCTTCCTACAGCTAAACCATGCTTGGGAAACCCAGCGACTGGTATACCATATGATCGGGAAAGGTTTCTAAAACGCACCTCATTTTTCCTCTCCTGGGGCTCCGGATCGACATTCCAGCCGCTTTACCAAAAATATCCCCACATGGAGAGTCAATGCCTTTAAGTTCTGGTATCGCACAGTCTGCAGTTAGTGCGGAGGATGAATGGGAATAGGGGGAACCAGTGAGAAACTAGCTGTAGCGGTTTCAATGGGCACATGTCACTCTAAATTCACATCAGTAAGAAGAATAAACCAAAGGCACAGCAAGGTGCCCCAGAAGAAGAATAGGGCCTGAAGGAATCCTGTGGTTATGAGGCAAGATCACAAAAATAAGAGCTGAAAAATGGAGCTAAGGGCCACTGCAATTCAAAAACCTGCAGAGTTATAAAGGCCAACTATTTTCAAAAAATATATTGAGGTAAGGCTATGAAGAGGCATTGAAAGCAAGGCAGAATTGCAGGAAAACGATTTCAGGAGGTAGACTGGAATTGCATTTAAAGCATAGGAAAAGAGGCAGAACGTCCACAATGATGCACTTGGCCAAAAAGGGCGTATGCCTTTTTTCCTGAATTTATTCAGGAAAAAAGGCATACGCCCTTTTTGGCCAACCAAGCAAGCTTGCAAAGGAAATCTGCACTACAATGAAGTCTCACTTCCCCCTGGTCAAAAGGGCCATCTGAAAAAAGTGTAAAATCCAGAAAGGCAGGACAGGCCATGGAGAACTGGGAGCCTTGTTATGCTGATGGGCGGGATGTGTATGGTGTTTCCTGAAACATCTAAAAAACAAAGCAACAGAGCCTAGGGCACTTCCACTTATGGTCCTATAGCTTAGGGAAATTAAAATCAAAAAGACACAGCCACCCCAAAATTTGGGACGCCGCTGTTTACAAGAACCTCGTTAACCGTACAAGTTCAATATCAAAGAAAGTGAAAAATGGATAAAGAACTGGTGGTACTTACGTACAATGCAGTATCACTCAGTAATGAAATCTATGTCATCAGGCCCATAGCAGCATAATGAGTGGATTCAGGTACGATGATTCTAACTGAAATAAGACACACAGAAAAAGAAACATCATAAGATATCACTAATACACGGAATGTAAACTTGGCTACACAGGAACTGAATTACAGAACAGAACAGGGTCTCAAATTTAGAAAACCAACTTATGCTTGCTTAAGGGGAAAGGTGAGTTGGGGTGCTGCATAAAACCAGAGATTGAAATGAACACAGATAAAGTTCCTTAAGCCAAATATGGAATAGACAAGAGCTACTCCTTGCTCAACGAAATGGACTCAACACCCCATATTAAACGCCTAAGAATGTACCTGACTAGTAAGTATCTTAAAACCTATGGATTGCTATGTCTCCGAAAGAGAATCAAGCATGTGTACAGGGGCATAAATGCAGCAGTGATAGGATTGGAGAGGTTCAGTGAGCAAATGAAGACCCTTTGAAGTCATATTGCATGGTACCAATTCCACGGGTCTCAACTCTCCAGGTTTAAGGTATTCTTCCTTCAGCTAAAACATGCATGTGGAACCCAGAGTATGATCAACCGTGTGAACGGGAAACATGTTCAAATATGTCTCAGTTTTCCTCCCCTGGTACTCGGGTGCAACATTCCAGACGCTTTACTAACACTCTCCCCACTTGGAGAGTCAGCGCCTTTAACCTCCTGTTTGGCCCAGTTTGCAATTTCTGCGGAAGATGAACAGGAATAGCGAGAACCAATGAGAGACTAGCTGGAGGTGTCTGGACGGGCAAATTTAACTCTCATTTCCCAACAGGAAGAGGAATTAACCAAAGGCTCAGCATGCCGTGCCGGAACCAGATTAGGGCCTGAAGCCATCCTGCGGTGTTGCGGCCAGCTCACAAGAAAGCGAGTTGAAGAAAGGAGCTCAGGGGCACTGTAATTCACAAACCTGCAGAGTTATAAATAACAGCTATCGTCCAAAAATATACTGAAGTAAGGCTGCCAAGAGGACTTGAAAACGGGGCAGAATTGCAGGAAACCGATTTCAGGAGGCAGACTGGAATTGCATTGAAAGCATAGGAAAAGAGGCAGAACGTCCACAATGATGCACTTGGCCAAAAAGGGCGTATGCGTTTTTTCCTGAATATATTCAGGAAAAAACGCATACGCCCTTTTTGGCCAACCAAGCAAGCTTGCAAAGGAAATCTGCACTACAATGAAGTCTCACTTCCCCCCTGTCAAAAGGGCCATCTGAAAAAAGTGTAAAATCCAGAAAGGCAGGACAGGCCATGGAGAACTGGGAGCCTTGTTATGCTGATGGGCGGGATGTAAATTGCCAACAGACACTCGGGAGAAGTGTATGGTGTTTCCTGAAACATCTAAAAAACAAAGCAACAGAGCCTAGGGCACTTCCACTTATGGTCCTATAGCTTAGGGAAATTAAAATCAAAAAGACACAGCCACCCCAAACATTGGGACGCCTCTGTTTACAAGAACCTCGTTTACAGTACAAGTTCAACATCGCAGAAAGTGAAAAATGGATAAAGAAGTTGTGGTATTTACTTACAAAGCAATATCACTCAGCAATGAAATCTATGTCATCAGGCCCTTAGCAGCACAATGAGTGGATTCAGGTATGATGATTCTAACTGAAATAAGTCACACAGAAAAAGAAACATCATAAGATATCACTAATACACAGAATGTAAACTTGGCTACACAGGAACTGAATTACAAAACAGAACAGGGTCTCAAATTTAGAAAACCAACTTATGCTTGCTTAATGGGAAAGGTGAGTTGGGGTGCTGCATAAAACCAGAGATTGAAATGAGCACAGATAAAGTTGCTTAAGCCAAATATGGAATAGAAAAGAGCTACTCCTTGCTCAACGAAATGGACTCAACACCGCATATTAAACGCCTAAGAATGTACCTGACTAGTAAGTATCTTAAAACCTATGGATTGCTATGTCTCCGAAAGAGAATCAAGCATGAGTACAGGGGCATAAACACAGCAGTGATAGGATTGGAGAGGTTCGGTGAGCAAATGAAGACCCTTTGAAGTCATATTGCATGGTACCCATTCCATGGGTCTCAAGTACCCAGGTTTAAGGTATTCTTCCTTCAGCTAAAACATGCATGTGGAACATAGAGTATGATCAACCATGTGATCAGGAGACGTGTTCAAATATGTCTCAGTTTTCGTACCCTGGTACTCGGGTTCAACATTCCAGACGCTTTACTAAAACTCTCCCGACTTGGAGAGTCAGCGCCTTTAACCTCCTGTTTGGCCCAGTTTGCAATTTCTGCGGAAGATGAACAGGAATAGGGAGAACCAATGAGAGACGAGCTGGAGGTGTCTGGACGGGCAAATTTAACTCTCATTTCCCACCAGGAAGAGGAATTAACCAAAGGTTCAGCGTGCCGTGCCGGACCAAGATTAGGGCTTGAAGACATCCTGTGGTGTTGCGGCCAGCTCACAAGAAAGCGAGTTGAAGAAAGGAGCTCAGGGGCACTGTAATTCACAAACCTGCAGAGTTATAAATGACAGCTATCGTCCAAAATTATACTGAAGTAAGGCTGCCAAGAGGACTTGAAAGCGGGGCAGAATTGCAGGAAACCGATTTCAGGAGGTAGACTGGAATTGCATTGAAAGCATAGGAAAAGAGGCAGAACGTCCACAATGATGCACTTGGCCAAAAAGGGCGTATGCGTTTTTTCCTGAATATATTCAGGAAAAAACGCATACGCCCTTTTTGGCCAACCAAGCAAGTTTGCAAAGGAAATCTGCACTACAATGAAGACTCACTTCCCCCTGGTCAAATGGGCCATCTGTAAAAAGTGTAAAATCCAGAAAGGCAGGACAGGCCATGGAGAACTTGGAGCCTTGTTATGCTGATGGGCGGGATGTAAATTGCCAACAGACACTCGGGAGAAGTGTATGGTGTTTCCTGAAACATCTAAAAAACAAAGCAACAGAGTCTAGGGCACTTCCACTTATGGTCCTATAGCTTAGGGAAATTAAAATCAAAAAGACACAGCCACCCCAAAGTTTGGGACGCCTCTGTTTACAAGAACCTCGTTTACCGTACAAGTTCAATATCACAGAAAGTGAAAAATGGATAAAGAACTGGTGGTACTTACGTACAATGCAGTATCACTCAACAATGAAATCTATGTCATCAGGCCCGTAGCAGCATAATGAGTGGATTCAGGTACGATGATTCTAACTGAAATAAGTCACACCGAAAAAGAAACATCATAAGATATCAGTAATACACGGAATGTAAACTTGGCTACACAGGAACTGAATTCCAAAACAGAACAGGGTCTCAAATTTAGAAAACCAACTTATGCTTGCTTCAGGGGAAAGGTGATTTGGGGTGTTGCATAAAACCAGACATTGAAATGAGCACAGATAAAGTTCCTTAAGCCAAATATGGAATAGACAAGAGCTACTGCTTGCTCAACGAAATGGACTCAACACCCCATATTAAACGCCTAAGAATGTACCTGACTAGTAAGTATCTTAAAACCTATGGATTGCTATGTCTCCAAAAGAGAATCAAGCATGTGTACAAGGGCATAAACGCAGCAGTGATAGGATTGGAGAGGTTCAGTGAGCAAATGAAGACCCTTTGAAGTCATATTGCATGGTACCCATTCCACGGGTCTCAACTCTCCAGGTTTAAGGTATTCTTCCTTCAGCTAAAACATGCATGTGGAACCCAGAGTATGATCAACCGTGTGAACGGGAGACGTGTTCAAATATGTCTCAGTTTTCGTACCCTGGTACTCGGGTGCAACATTCCAGACGCTTTACTAACACTCTCCCGACTTGGGGAGTCAATCCCTTTAACCTCCTGTTTGGCCCAGTTTGCAATTTCTGCGGAAGATGAACAGGAATAGCGAGAACCAATGAGAGACTAGCTAGAGGTGTCTGGACGGGCAAATTTAACTCTCATTCCCACCAGGAAGAGGAATTAACCAAAGGCTCAGCGTGCCGTGCCACAACCAGATTAGGGCCTGAAGCCATCCTGCGGTGTTGCGGCCAGGTCACAAGAAAGCGAGTTGAAGAAAGGAGCTCAGGGGCACTGTAATTCACAAACCTGCAGAGTTATAAATGACAGCTATCGTCCAAAAATATACTGAAGTAAGGCTGCCAAGAGGACTTGAAAGCGGGGCAGAATTGCAGGAAACCGATTTCAGGAGGTAGACTGGAATTGCATTGAAAGCATAGGAAAAGAGGCAGAACGTCCACAATGATGCACTTGGACAAAAAGGGCGTAGGCGTTTTTTCCTGAACATATTCAGGAAAAAACGCATACGCCCTTTTTGGCCAACCAAGCAAGCTTGCAAAGGAAATCTGCACTACAATGAAGTCTCACTTCCCCCCGGTCAAAAGGGCCATCTGAAAAAAGTGTAAAATCCAGAAAGGCAGGACAGGCCATGGAGAACTGGGAGCCTTGTTATGCTGATGGGCGGGATGTAAATTGCCAACAGCCACTCGGGAGAAGTGTATGGTGTTTCCTGAAACATCTAAAAAACAAAGCAACAGAGCCTAGGGCACTTCCACTTATGGTCCTATAGCTTAGGGAAATTAAAATCAAAAAGACACAGCCACCCCAAAGTTTGGGACGCCTCTGTTTACAAGAACCTCGTTTACAGTACAAGTTCAACATTGCAGAAAGTGAAAAATGGATAAAGAAGTTGTGGTATTTACTTACAAAGCAATATCACTCAGCAATGAAATCTATGTCATCAGGCCCTTAGCAGCACAATGAGTGGATTCAGGTATGATGATTCTAACTGAAATAAGTCACACAGAAAAAGAAACATCATAAGATATCAGTAATACACGGAATGTAAACTTGGCTACACAGGAACTGAATTACAGAACAGAACAGGGTCTCAAATTTAGAAAACCAACTTATGCTTGCTTAAGGGGAAAGGTGAGTTGGGGTGCTGCATAAAACCAGAGATTGAAATGAGCACAGATAAAGTTCCTTAAGCCAAATATGGAATAGACAAGAGCTACTCCTTGCTCAACGAAATGGACTCAACACCCCATATTAAACGCCTAAGAATGTACCTGACTAGTAAGTATCTTAAAACCTATGGATTGCTATATCTCCAAAAGAGAATCAAGCGTGTGTCCAGGGGCATAAATGCAGCAATGATAGGATTGGAGAGGTTCAGTGAGCAAACGAAGACCCTTTGAAGTCATATTGCATGGTACCCATTCCACGGGTCTCAACTCTCCAGGTTTCAGGGATTCTTCCTTCAGCTAAAACATGCATGTGGAACCCAGAGGATTATCCACCGTGTGATCGGGAGAAGTGTTCAAATATGTCTCAGATTTCGTCCCCTGGTACTCGGGTGCAACATTCCAGACGCTTTACTAACACTCTCCCGACTTGGAGAGTCAGTCCCTTTAACCTCCTGTTTGGCCCAGTTTGCAATTTCTGCGGAAGATGAACAGGAATAGGGAGAACCAATGAGAGACTAGCTGGAGGTGTCTGGACGGGCAAATTTAACTCTCATTTCCCACCAGGAAGAGGAATTAACCAAAGGCTCAGCATGTCGTGTCGGAACCAGATTAGGGCCTGTAGCAATCCAGCGGTGTTGCGGCCAGCTCACAAGAAAGCAAGTAGAAGAAAGGAGCTCAGGGGCACTGTAATTCACAAACCTGCAGACTTATAAATGACAGCTATCGTCCAAAAATATACTGAAGTAAGGTTGCCAAGAGGACTTGAAAGCGGGGCAGAATTGCAGGAAACCGATTTCAGGAGGTAGACTGGAATTGCATTGAAAGCATAGGAAAAGAGGGAGAACGTCCACAATGATGCACTTGGCCAAAAAGGGCGTATGCGTTTTTTCCTGAATCAGGAAAAAACGCATACGCACTTTTTGGCCAACCAAGCAAGCTTGCAAAGGAAATCTGCACTACAATGAAGTCTCACTTCCCCCCGGTCAAAAGGGCCATCTGAGAAAAGTGTAAAATCCAGAAAGGCAGGACAGGCCATGGAGAACTGGGAGCCTTGTTATGCTGATGGGCGGGATGTAAATTGCCAACAGCCACTCGGGAGAAGTGTATGGTGTTTCCTGAAACATCTAAAAAACAAAGCAACAGAGCCTAGGGCACTTCCACTTATGGTCCTATAGCTTAGGGAAATTTAAATCAAAAAGACACAGCCACCCCACAGTTTGGGACAGCTCTGTTTACAAGAACCTCGTTTACGGTACAAGTTCAATATCGCAGAAAGTGAAAAATGGATAAAGAAGTTGTGGTACTTATGTACAATGCAAAATCACTCAGCCATGAAATCTATGTCATCAGGCCCATAGCAGCATAATGAGTGGATTCAGGTATGATGATTCTAACTGAAATATGTCACACAGAAAAAGAAACATCATAAGATATCACTAATACACGGAATGTGAACTTGGCTACACATGAACTGAATTACAAAACAGAACAGGGTCTCAAGTTTAGAAAACCAACTTATGCTTCCTTAAGGGGGAAAGTGAGTTGGGGTGCTGCATAAAACCAGAGTTTGAAATTAGCACAGATACCATTCAATAAGCCAAATATGTAATAGACAAGACCTACCCCTTGCTCAACAAAATGGACTCAACAATGAGGTATCACCTCACACCTGATAGAATGGGCATCATGAGAAAATCTACAAACAAAAATGCTGGAAAGGGTGTGGAGAAAAGGAACCCTCTTCCACTATTGTTGGGAATATAAATTGATACAGTCACTACGGAGAACAATATGGAGTTTCTTAAGAAACTAACAATAGAATTACCATATGATACAGCAATCCCAGTACTGGACATATACCCAGACAAAACCATAAATCAAAACGAGACATTCACCGCAATGTTCATTGCATCACTATTTACAATATCGAGGTAATGGAAGCAACCTAAATGCCCACAGACAGACGAATGCATAAAGCTGTGGTACATATATAAAATGGAATATTACTAAGCCATGAAAAGGAATGAAATTGGGTCATTTGTAGAGACGTCGATGGATCTAGAGACTGTCATACAGAGTGAAGTAAGTCAGAAAGAGAAAAACAAATCTTGTATATTCATGCATATATGTGGAACCTAGAAAAACTGTACAGATTAACCATTTTGCAAGGCATAAATAGAGCAACAGATGTAGACAACAAATGTATGGACAACAAGTGGGGAAAGCTGTTGGGGGGGTGGTGGTGGGAGGAGTTGAGAGACTGGGATTGGCATGTATACATTTATATGTATAAAATAGATAACCAATAAGAACCTGCTGTATAAAAATATAAAATAAAATTCAAAATTAAAAAGAAATAAAATTTAAAAAATAAAACAGAAAAAACAATTATTCCCTTCACATACATGTATTTGTATGAATAAATTATTTCCATGCTTATATCTGTAAATACAAAAAAGAGGAATAAAATCTACCTTGAACCAAAAACGAAAAAGAGAAAAAAAACACAGAACCCACCAGTTCCACAGAGGAAAACCGTATCAGGGCACTTGCTCCAGTTGTAAACAATTCTGAAGTTGGCCAGTGGTGGGGAATCGTCTCCCATTCAGCCAGCAGCCCCCACGCAACAAGCGTCCTCATTGCAAAGCTGGGGCACCGTGCCGAGGCATCTGTGAGTAAACGTGAGCTGAGCCCCAGGCCAGTTGCTGCTGAACTATTCCCACCCGTCCCAGGTAAAACACCTGAATATATACAAGGACTTGAAAGCCTAGAGGAAGGGCCATAGAGCCACACGAGTGACAGCATGCCGGCCGACTTGGTGCCTGCAGGCCAGCCAGGATGGTCCTGGCCCTGGGTGCTCTTCTGGAAGATTTCCATTTCCCTGACTGAGATACCCGTCCTGTCCCTGCCCCCACTGCTTTTTTCCTTCCTCACCTCTGCCCAGGGAGAAATTCCAGCAGCAGGTATGGGTGACACATCCTCTTCTTTAGCAGGTGGCAGCCTGGCAACTGCTGCAGAAAGTCCAGCAGAGCCCCACTCACACTGGGCCACCCACAAAGCCGTGGCCTCTCACTCCCTCCCACCAGCCCAGCCCCGAGACTGCTGACAGGGCAGAGAAAATGGCGTCAGGCACGGCTGCAGGGGCTCTTGCTGCCTGGAGTGGTATTTATATTGATCTCAACCCAGGCACACCTGGGGAGGGCTGGCCCGCACGGTAAGGCTGCCCAGGTCAGCCAATCATCACCACTCAGGGGCTCACAGTTGCAGAAAATGGAACTTGCTGAACCGGCCAGGTCCAAGGAACAGGTGTGGGCTCCTGAGAGTCAGGATAGACAAGGGGCTGCAGCTTTGGCTTGTTTTCTAATCATTTTATCTGGCCCATGAGTGGGAGACAACTTCAAGAAAACCCTCTCCTTATGAGAGGAACCCAGGAGTCAGGGAGAGGAGGGGTGGGTGGTGGTTGGAGACAGAGGCCTGGTGCCCCGGGTGCAGTGGAAGTCTCTGGAAGACCAGGTGGAGGGAGGCCGCACAGAGTGACGCCCAGGGTCACAGACCTGTCGCAGCTGCTGTTTGTTAGTTCAAGTCCTGCTCTGAGGTGCTCTGTGCCAGCTCTGAGCGACAGGTGAGCTGGGGGTGCTCTGCAATAAGGGCTATGTGCACGGTTCCTGTGTGCCCAGCCCTGCCATGGTACCTGCAAGGGTAGCTCTGTATCCTGGGAAGGGCCTGACCACGAGAGCCCCGTGGGCTGGGGTGGGGGTGGGGTACCTGCCCAGGTGAGCTCCATATTCTGGGATTGGTCTGACCACGAGAGCCCCATGGGCTGCTGGGGACCTGGTAAAGGATGTCAGGACAGTCAGTGAAGCCACCGAGGATATACCTCCAGTTGCTCCTAATTCCTACACCCTGCTGGTCATTCTACCAACCACCAGGACATGGTATTCTGTATTAGTCTTCAATGATGCCTTCTTTTGTATTCCATTAGTCCCAGAGTCACAAGAAATTTTGGCTTGTGAGTGGCAGGACTCAACATACAACTAAAACAATACTTCCGGGCCGTCTTGCCCCAAGGGTGCAAAAATTCCCACACCATCTTTGGGGAAAGCTTAGCTAAAGACCTAAAAGTTCTACCTCTGGAAAAGGAAACCCTCCTTCAGTACGCAGACGACATTCTGATCGCCAGCCCTACTAAGGAGGCCTCTGAACTACCAAGCCAATAAAGGATAGAAGTTGTCCAAGAAAAAGCTCAAATATCACAGACTGCAGTGACCTGCCTGGGCTTCATTCTCACAGAAGGTCGGAGAAGCCCATCCCAGGAAAGGGAAGAAACCATTTGCAGCCTTACCCCTTTCTAAAACTAGAAGACAGCTTAGGGGTTCCTGGGGAGGCCAGGGTTTGCTGCTTCTGGATCCCTAACTACAGTCTACTAGCTGGGCCTCTATATGAAACACTGAAAGGAAAAGATGATGATCCTTTTGAATAGAATCCAGAAGTGGCCTTTCAAGAATGGAAAGAGCAGTCAATTCAGACCCTTGCCCTGGAACTCCCTAATTTAGCTAAACCCTTTGACCTTTACATTCCCGGTGAAAGGTGAATCGCCATTGGAGAATTAGTGCAAAAACTGGGACCACTTGAAATGGAACAATGCAAGAATGCCATCCAGGTAGGATAAACTACGGTCACCAAGGGGCTTGGCCCACTGCCGCATCTGGCCAAGATACTGGCGGTATCTAAAAACCTGGAAATCAGCAGCCCAAAAGGCCACCTCCTTCCTAAGGGAAAAGGACCCCACGTGGTGATCCTAACCACCAACGATGCCCTGAAGTTGCAGGGTTCGCTCCGTGGGCACACCGACCTCGAGTGAGGAGGCCCTCCAACTCCAACATCCAGAGAGATAACCGGGGGCAACAGGGCACCATGACGACTCGTGTGAACATCACTTGACCTGGAGTTTCTCTCATAAAACAATAAGAGTGTGTCCCAAAAGAGTAGACTACTGCTTGCAGGACTTACTGCACCCAGAGGGGAGCTAATAATCTTGGCGGGGGAACCGTATATCACACTGTCACCATAGAAAAGCCTACAGACACCGTGATGATGGTGGCCAATAAGACCGGCTGGACTCCTGTTTACTTCAAAAGGCTGTTGACTCAGTGGTCATCATGGTCCTTGATCACCACTGACCCTGGACTGTCTGGGAGTTGAGCGGGCAGGGCTCTGACACCTGGTGCTGTTTGTACGTTAATTCAGGGGCCTAATTGAAGAAAGCGCAGACTACTGGTCAGAGCATCTAGGCTGGCAGAAACGGTCAGCCTAAGGTGGCCGAACAAATGTGGGGCGGGGTGAAACCGGCCCCCACAGCGTCTCTGCACATCTCTTTCCTGGACCCTTAAAGGTCATTAGAATCTATAACACTTCCAATGCTGGTGCTCAGGTGGACGAGCAGGGAGGCAGGGGGCCTGGGGACAATCAACGTCACCTGGAGGCTGCTGGGGAGAAGCTCTGACCCTCGCCCCCGGGTATTAGGGCTCCCAACTCAGCACTCAGCAGTTACAGAAGAAGTGTCTGCACCCTCAGCACTCCAAGAATGAGGAACGGGACAAAAGGCAGAGGAGGGGTTTGTCCCCAGCAAAGCCCATTAAAAATCCCTGGGAGATAAAAATAGAATCTGGGCAATAAAGTCAAGTCTAACCTTTTTTATCCTTTGTGCTTTGTCTAATTTCACGTGCTCCTAGGGTCCCGCATGCAGAGGTTCCACACCCGGCACTTCAGACCAGATTTCCTAGTGCAGAATGGCTGGGTCGACACCTCAGCTCCTGGGGCCCAGTGCAGACTCCGCGATATAGAGCCTGAGCTGCAGCCAACCTGGCCCTCGAGAGCTCCGCCCCCTCCCTCCCACTGACTCTGACAGGATCTCTACACAGCAGCCCAGCCCACAGCCCACGGGGTAGTGCATGCTCTCACCTCTCCATTCTCTGATCAAAATATAAAGTTTCCTTTGCTTGTGAACCAAACTCAGTCTCGATCTGTTGGCCCCAATGACACTGGGCAGGGGGACACTTGTTGGGGTCCACTCTGGAGGATCAGTAACAGAAATTGAGACTATTGTAACCTCAATGAACAGATGTGTGAGCCAAACTGTAGTTAACATAGAACAGTGTATAAGGCTCGGGTAAAATAAGATGTTTCTAACACTTCCATTTGATATTTCCATCACTTTATTATAAGCAAGTTCAGTGAAAAGGTTTGTCTTATTTGTCAGGTCAATATTAGAGAAACGAAGTGATTTCTTTCCAAGGATGTACATCTAATAATCTTGGTTAAAGCTTCAATCTTGTTTTAAATGCTTTTCCATTGAAAATGATACCTCTCTTTCAGCTCCCCCATTTCTGAGAAGTATAAAATCTTATAATTTATTATTACCAAAGGGGAAAGGTGGGAGGAGGGATAAATTAACAGTTTGGGATTAACACATACACACTGCTATGTATAAAATAGATCATCAACAAGGAACTACTGTATAGCACAGGGAACTACACTCAACATTTTGCAATAACCTATAAGGGGAAATAATCTGAAAAAGAATAGATATTTTTATTGACATCATCTATCAATGACAGTTAAAGTGTAACCTAAGGGAAGCTGGTGGTGAGTGCTTCTGACCCTGAAGACTTCAATCATCTAAAGTTTGGACTCTGCCTACTTCCCAAGGCCCTTAATGAACATATGTGTAGCCGTAGCTTAAAAAATTCCCCAGTTTGGGTTTCGGGGAGACACTGATTTTGAAAAAGCCCTGGTGTTCTCCTTACATGAATGGGACTCTTCCTACTGCTAAAACATGTCTGTCACACCCAGAGGATGGTATACCGTCTGATCGGGAAGAGTTTGGAAAAGGCATCTCATCTCCTCATCTCCTGGTGCTCGGGTTCACCCCTCCAGCGTCTTTACTAACAGTCTCCCCACTTGGAGATGTCAGCACTGTCAACATCCTGTTGCGTACAGTTTGGAATTTGTCCAGAGGATGAAGCGGAAGGATGAGGAACAATGAGAGACAAGTCCTAGGTGTTCAGACAGGCACATGTCACTCTAATTTCCAATCAGGAAGACGAATTGACCAAAGGCTAGGGTTGCCCATGGAAACAGTATAGGGCTTGAGGAAATCCCGCTGCTTTGTGGCCAGTTCCCATAAACACAAGTTGAACAATGGAACTCAGGGGCAGTAAAATTCACAAAACTGCAGAGTTGAAAATATCCATCACTGAAAAATGTCTTGAGGAAAGTCAGAGAAAAGGACTTGTAAGCAAGGGAGAATGGCAGGAAAGGGATTTGAGGAGGTAGAAAGGACTCGCCATTAAGCACAAGAAAAGGAGCTGAACATTGCCAACATTGCAGTTGGCCAAAAAGGGTGTATGCGTTTTTTTCTGTATATATTCAAGAAAAGGGCATACACTTTTTTAGCCAACCAAACAGGTGGGCACTGGAAGTCAATACTACAAAAGATATCACTTCGCATCAGTCAGAAGAGCCATCCTCATAAAGCGTAAACAACAGAAATGCAGGACAGGGCAAGGAGAAGAGGGAGCCCTGTGAGACTTATAGTGGAAATGTATATTGCCAACGGCCATTCTGGAGAAGTGTATTGTGTTTACTAAAGCATCTAAAAAATGAGCTACAGAGCATAGGGCACTTGCACTCATGGGCGTATATCTTGAGAAAAACAAAAATCGAGAGGACACAGGCACCCCAATGTTTACCCCCTCTCTGTTTAAAAGATCCTCAACTAGGATATAACTTAAATGTCTCTGGAGGGAAAAAATGGGTAGAGATGTGGTACTTAGGTAGAGTGGAATATTATTCAGCCTGGAAATCAATGAAATATGGCCAGTTGTAACAACTCCGGAGGAGTTACGTATGATCTTTCTAAGTGACAGAATTCAAAAAGAAAAAGACACATATCATAAGATATCACTTAAAGGTGGAATCCAAAATGGCTACACATGAAATAAATTACAAAACAAAAACATAGTCAAATATGTAGAAAACACGCATAAGGCTGCTAAACGGGAAAGGTGGGGAGGGGTGAGGCATCACCCAGGAGGTTGAAATTAGCAAAGATACCATTCCAAATACCAAACTGATAATCAACAAGGCCTACACGGTAGCTAAAAGAACTGCACTCAGCACACTCAAGTCACCGGAAAAGAATATATACGACTGGTAAGAATCTGAAAAAGAATTTACTGATGTCTCTCTGTACGTGAATCAAGTGGATGTACAGCAGCAAGAAACAAAGCTTTGAAAATCAGCTGTAACCAATATAGTAATAAATTGAAAAAAATAAACGACAGAGAGACAGAGAAAACCTCTTACAACTTTTCCTCAGGGCCGGTGATGCAACATGGATTGAACACATCTAGACCCACAGCAGGATGAGACATAAGGCTGGAAACTGTTTGCGCTAAGAGAAATGTGAGGTTGGGTGAGGAAATGCACACCCTTTAAAGTAATACTACCTGGTACCCATTCAATGGGTCCCAAATATGCAGGTTCAAGGGATCTTCCTACAGCTAAAACATGCATGGAAAACCCAGAGGACTGTACACCATGTGATCGGGAGATGTGTCTAAAATGCAGCTCATTTATCCTCTCCTGGTGCTCCTGTTCACCATTCCAGCCACGTTACTTAGAATCTCCCCACTTGGAGAATCAGCACATTTCAACTTCTGTTTCACACATTTTGCAAATTGTGAGGAGGATGAACGGGGAACCAATGAGAGAATAGTTGTAGGGGTTTGGACGGGCACATATCACTCTAATTTCCCATTAAGAATAAGAATTGAAAAAAGGCTCAGCCCGCCTCGCCCGAGCCAAAATAGGGCCTGAAGCAATCCTGCGGGTTTGAGGCCAGCTCACAAAAGAGCAACTTAAAAAATGGAGCTCAGGGTCACTGCAATTCACAAACCTGCAGAGTTATAAATGAAAACTAACGTCCAAAAATATGTTGAGGTAAGGCAAAGAAGAGGATCTGAATGCAAGACAGAATTGCAAGAAACAGATTTCAAGAGATAGATTGGACTCGTCTTTAAAGCACATGAAAAGCGGCAGAATTTCGACAATGATGCAGTTGGCCCAAAAGGGCGTATGCGTTTTTTCCTGATTATATCCAGGAAAAAACGCATACGCACTTTATGGGCAACGAAGCAAGCAAGCAATGCAAATGTGCACAACAAAGAAGTCTCATTTCCCACTGGTCAAAAGGGCCATCCTAAAAAATTGTAAAAACCAGAAATGCAGGACAGGCCATGGAGAACAGGGAGCCTTTATACGCTGATGGGCAGTGTGTGAACTGCCGAGAGCCACTCTGGAGAAGTGTATGGTGGTTCCTAAATCATCTAAAAAACAGAGCTACAGAGCATAGGACACTTCCAATCATGGGAGTATATCTAGGGAAATCTAAAAATTAACAAGACACAAGCACACCACAGTTTAGGGCTACTCTGTTTACAAGAACCTCAACTTCAGTATACCTTAAATATCCCAGGAAAGAGAACAATGGATAAAGAAGATGTGGTACTTATGTACAATGGAATATCTCTTCACCATGAAATCAATGTAATAAGGCTAGTAGAAGGATAAAGAGTGGATTTAGGTCCGATAATACTACTTGAAATAAGTCAAACAGAAAAAGAAACATATCATAAGATATCACTTATAGAGGGAGGGTAAATATGGCTGCACAAGAAATGAATTACAGAACAGAACAGTGTCTCACATTTAGAAAACACACTTATTTCAGCTTAAGGGGAAAGGAGAGGTGGGGTGATGCATAAAACCAGAGTTTGAAATTAGCACAGATACCGTTCAATAAACCAAATAGATATTAGACAAGATCTACACCTTGCTCAATGAACTGGCCTCAACACACCCTATACACCGCAGAGAAATATATCTGAGTAATAAGAATCTTAAAACCCATGTATTGATATATCTCCATAAGGGAATCAAGTGTGTGCAGAGTGGCACAAACACAGCAGTGAAAATGAGCTAAACCCCATTATAGAAATAAATTTTAAAAACAAAACGCAGAAACAATGAAAGAGAGAAAAATTCTTACAAAATTCGCTCAGGGGCTGTGATGCAACCTGGATTGACCACATATAAACCCACAGCTGGATAAGACATAAGGCTGGACACTTGGGGCTGAGAGGATTGATGAGCTTTGGTGAGCAACTGCCAAAAGTTTAATGCAATACTTCATGCTACTCATTCCAAGGGTCCCAACACTCCAGGTTGAAGGGAATCTTCCTACAGCTAAACCATGCTTGGGAAACCCAGCGACTGGTATACCATATGATCGGGAAAGGTTTCTAAAACGCACCTCATTTTTCCTCTCCTGGGGCTCTGGATCGACATTCCAGCCGCTTTACCAAAAATATCCCCACATGGAGAGTCAATGCCTTTAAGTTCTGGTATCGCACAGTCTGCAGTTAGTGCGGAGGATGAATGGGAATAGGGGGAACCAGTGAGAAACTAGCTGTAGCGGTTTCAATGGGCACATGTCACTCTAAATTCACATCAGTAAGAAGAATAAACCAAAGGCACAGCAAGGTGCCCCAGAAGAAGAATAGGGCCTGAAGGAATCCTGTGGTTATGAGGCAAGATCACAAAAATAAGAGCTGAAAAATGGAGCTAAGGGCCACTGCAATTCAAAAACTTGCAGAGTTATAAAGGCCAACTATTTTCAAAAAATATATTGAGGTAAGGCTATGAAGAGGCACTGAAAGCAAGGCAGAATTGCAGGAAAACGATTTCAGGAGGTAGACGGGAATTGCATTTAAAGCATAGGAAAAGAGGCAGAACGTCCACAATGATGCACTTGGCCAAAAAGGGCGTATGCCTTTTTTTCCTGAATTTATTCAGAAAAAAAGGCATACGCCCTTTTTGGCCAACCAAGCAAGCTTGCAAAGGAAATCTGCACTACAATGAAGTCTCACTTCCCCCCGGTCAAAAGGGCCATCTGAAAAAAGTGTAAAATCCAGAAAGGCAGGACAGGCCATGGAGAACTGGGAGCCTTGTTATGCTGATGGGCGGGATGTGTATGGTGTTTATTGAAACATCTAAAAAACAAAGCAACAGAGCCTAGGGCACTTCCACTTATGGTCCTATAGCTTAGGGAAATTAAAATCAAAAAGACACAGCCACCCCAAAATTTGGGACGCCTCTGTTTACAAGAACCTCGTTAACCGTACAAGTTCAATATCACAGAAAGTGAAAAATGGATAAAGAACTTGTGGTACTTACGTACAATGCAGTATCACTCAGCAATGAAATCTATGTCATCAGGCCCGCAGCAGCATAATGAGTGGATACAGGTACGATGATTCTAACTGAAATAAGACACACAGAAAAAGAAACATCATAAGATATCAGTAATACACGGAATGTAAACTTGGCTACACAGGAACTGAATTACAGAACAGAACAGGGTCTCAAATTTAGAAAACCAACTTATGCTTGGTTAAGGCTAAAGGTGAGTTGGGGTGCTGCATAAAACCATAGATTGAAATGAGCACAGATAAAGTTCCTTAAGCCAAATATGGAATAGACAAGAGCTACTCCTTGCTCAATGAAATGGACTCAACACCGCATATTAAACGCCTAAGAATGTACCTGACTAGTAAGTATCTTAAAACCTATGGATTGCTATGTCTCCGAAAGAGAATCAAGCATGTGTACAGGGGCATAAACGCAGCAGTGATAGGATTGGAGAGGTTCGGTGAGCAAATGAAGACCCTCTGAAGTCATATTGCATGGTACCCATTCCACGGGTTTCAACTACCCAGGTTTAAGGTATTCTTCCTTCAGCTAAAACATGCATGTGGAACCTAGAGTATGATCAACCATGTGATTGGGAGACGTGTTCAAATATGTCTCAGTTTTCGTACCCTGGTACTCGGGTGCAACATTCCAGACGCTTTACTAACACCCTCCCGACTTGGAGAGTCAGTCCCTTTAACCTCCTGTTTGGCCCAGTTTGCAATTTCTGTGGAAGATGAACAGGAATAGCGAGAACCAATGAGAGACTAGCTGGAGGTGTCTGGACGGGCAAATTTAACTCTCATTTCCCACCAGGAAGAGGAATTAACCAAAGGCTCAGCGTGCCGTGCCGGAACCAGATTAGGGCCTGAAGCCATCCTGCGGTGTTGCGGCCAGGTCACAAGAAAGCGAGTTGAAGAAAGGAGCTCAGGGGCACTGTAATTCACAAACCTGCAGAGTTATAAATGACAGTTATCGTCCAAAAATATACTGAAGTAAGGCTGCCAAGAGGACTTGAAAGCGGGGCAGAATTGCAGGAAACCGATTTCAGGAGGTAGACTGGAATTGCATTGAAAGCATAGGAAAAGAGGCAGAACGTCCACAATGATGCACTTGGCCAAAAAGGGCGTATGCGTTTTTTCCTGAATATATTCAGGAAAAAACGCATACGCCCTTTTTGGCCAACCAAGCAAGCTTGCAAAGGAAATCTGCACTACAATGAAGTCTCACTTCCCCCCGGTCAAAAGGGCCATCTGAAAAAAGTGTAAAATCCAGAAAGGCAGGACAGGCCATGGAGAACTGGGAGCCTTGTTATGCTGATGGGCGGGATGTAAATTGCCAACAGACACTCGGGAGAAGTGTATGGTGTTTCCTGAAACATCTAAAAAACAAAGCAACAGAGCCTAGGGCACTTCCACTTATGGTCCTATAGCTTAGGGAAATTAAAATCAAAAAGACACAGCCACCCCAAAGTTTGGGACGCCTCTGTTTACAAGAACCTCGTTTACCGTACAAGTTCAACATCGCAGAAAGTGAAAAATGGATAAAGAAGTTGTGGTATTTACTTACAAAGCAATATCACTCAGCAATGAAATCTATGTCATCAGGCCCTTAGCAGCACAATGAGTGGATTCAGGTATGATGATTCTAACTGAAATAAGTCACACAGAAAAAGAAACATCATAAGTTATCAGTAATACACGGAATGTAAACTTGGCTACACAGGAACTGAATTACAGAACAGAACAGGGTCTCAAATTTAGAAAACCAACTTATGCTTGCTTAAGGGTAAAGGTGAGTTGGGGTGCTGCATAAAACCAGAGATTGAAATGAGCACAGATAAAGTTCCTTAAGCCAAATATGGAATAGACAAGAGCTACTCCTTGCTCAACGAAATGGACTCAACACCGCATATTAAACGCCTAAGAATGTACCTGACTAGTAAGTATCTTAAAACCTATGGATTGCTATGTCTCCGAAAGAGAATCAAGCATGTGTACAGGGCATAAACGCAGCAGTGATAGGATTGGAGAGGTTCGGTGAGCAAATGAAGACCCTTTGAAGTCATATTGCATGGTACCCATTCCACGGGTTTCAACTACCCAGGTTTAAGGTATTCTTCCTTCAGCTAAAACATGCATGTGGAACCTAGAGTATGATCAACCATGTGATCAGGAGACGTGTTCAAATATGTCTCAGTTTTCGTACCCTGGTACTCGGGTGCAACATTCCAGACGCTTTACTAACACCCTCCCGACTTGGAGAGTCAGTCCCTTTAACCTCCTGTTTGGCCCAGTTTGCAATTTCTGCGGAAGATGAACAGGAATAGCGAGAACCAATGAGAGACTAGCTGGAGGTGTCTGGATGGGCAAATTTAACTCTCATTTCCCACCAGGAAGAGGAATTAACCAAAGGCTCAGCGTGCCGTGCCGGAACCAGATTAGGGCCTGAAGCCATCCTGCGGTGTTGCGGCCAGCTCAAAAGAAAGCGAGTTGAAGAAAGGAGCTCAGGGGCACTGTAATTCACAAACCTGCAGAGTTATAAATGACAGCTATCGTCCAAAAATATACTGAAGTAAGGCTGCCAAGAGGACTTGAAAGCGGGGCAGAATTGCAGGAAACCGATTTCAGGAGGTAGACTGGAATTGCATTGAAAGCATAGGAAAAGAGGCAGAACGTCCACAATGATGCACTTGGCCAAAAAGGGCGTATGCGTTTTTTCCTGAATATATTCAGGAAAAAACGCATACGCCCTTTTTGGCCAACCAAGCAAGCTTGCAAAGGAAATCTGCACTACAATGACGTCTCACTTCCCCCCGGTCAAAAGGGCCATCTGAAAAAAGTGTAAAATCCAGAAAGGCAGGACAGGCCATGGAGAACTGGGAGCCTTGTTATGCTGATGGGCGGGATGTAAATTGCCAACAGACACTCGGGAGAAGTGTATGGTGTTTCCTGAAACATCTAAAAAACAAAGCAACAGAGCCTAGGGCACTTCCACTTATGGTCCTATAGCTTAGGGAAATTAAAATCAAAAAGACACAGCCACCCCAAAGTTTGGGACGCCTCTGTTTACAAGAACCTCGTTTACAGTACAAGTTCAACATCGCAGAAAGTGAAAAATGGATAAAGAAGTTGTGGTATTTACTTACAAAGCAATATCACTCAGCAATGAAATCTATGTCATCAGGCCCTTAGCAGCACAATGAGTGGATTCAGGTATGATGATTCTAACTGAAATAAGTCACACAGAAAAAGAAACATCATAAGATATCAGTAATACACGGAATGTAAACTTGGCTACACAGGAACTGAATTACAGAACAGAACAGGGTCTCAAATTTAGAAAACCAACTTATGCTTGCTTAAGGGGAAAGGTGAGTTGGGGTGCTGCATAAAACCAGAGATTGAAATGAGCACAGATAAAGTTCCTTAAGCCAAATATGGAATAGACAAGAGCTACTCCTTGCTCAACGAAATGGACTCAACACCGCATATTAAATGCCTAAGAATGTACCTGACTAGTAAGTATCTTAAAACCTATGGATTGCTATGTCTCCGAAAGAGAATCAAGCATGTGTACAGGGGCATAAACGCAGCAGTGATAGGATTGGAGAGGTTCGGTGAGCAAATGAAGACCCTTTGAAGTCATATTGCATGGTACCCATTCCACGGGTTTCAACTACCCAGGTTTAAGGTATTCTTCCTTCAGCTAAAACATGCATGTGGAACCTAGAGTATGATCAACCATGTGATCGGGAGATGTGTTCAAATATGTCTCAGTTTTCGTACCCTGGTACTCGGGTGCAACATTCCAGACGCTTTACTAACACCCTCCCGACTTGGAGAGTCAGTCCCTTTAACCTCCTGTTTGGCCCAGTTTGCAATTTCTGCGGAAGATGAACAGGAATAGCGAGAACCAATGAGAGACTAGCTGGAGGTGTCTGGACGGGCAAATTTAACTCTCATTTCCCACCAGGAAGAGGAATTAACCAAAGGCTCAGCGTGCCGTGCCGGAACCAGATTAGGGCCTGAAGACATCCTGCGGTGTTGCGGCCAGATCAAAAGAAAGCGAGTTGAAGAAAGGAGCTCAGGGGCACTGTAATTCACAAACCTGCAGAGTTATAAATGACAGCTATCGTCCAAAAATATACTGAAGTAAGGCTGCCAAGAGGACTTGAAAGCGGGGCAGAATTGCAGGAAACCGATTTCAGGAGGCAGACTGGAATTGCATTGAAAGCATAGGAAAAGAGGCAGAACGTCCACAATGATGCACTTGGCCAAAAAGGGCGTATGCGTTTTTTCCTGAATATATTCAGGAAAAAACGCATACGCCCTTTTTGGCCAACCAAGCAAGCTTGCAAAGGAAATCTGCACTACAATGAAGTCTCACTTCCCCCCGGTCAAAAGGGCCATCTGAAAAAAGTGTAAAATCCAGAAAGGCAGGACAGGCCATGGAGAACTGGGAGCCTTGTTATGCTGATGGGCGGGATGTAAATTGCCAACAGACACTCGGGAGAAGTGTATGGTGTTTCCTGAAACATCTAAAAAACAAAGCAACAGAGCCTAGGGCACTTCCACTTATGGTCCTATAGCTTAGGGAAATTAAAATCAAAAAGACTCAGCCACCCCAAAGTTTGGGACGTCTCTGTTTACAAGAACCTCGTTTACAGTACAAGTTCAACATCGCAGAAAGTGAAAAATGGATAAAGAAGTTGTGGTATTTACTTACAAAGCAATATCACTCAGCAATGAAATCTATGTCATCAGGCCCTTAGCAGCACAATGAGTGGATTCAGGTATGATGATTCTAACTGAAATAAGTCACACAGAAAAAGAAACATCATAAGATATCAGGAATACACGGAATGTAAACTTGGCTACACAGGAACTGAATTACAGAACAGAACAGGGTCTCAAATTTAGAAAACCAACTTATGCTTTCTTAAGGGTAAAGGTGAGTTGGGGTGCTGCATAAAACCAGAGATTGAAATGAGCACAGATAAAGTTCCTTAAGCCAAATATGGAATAGACAAGAGCTACCTCTTGCTCAACGAAATGGACTCAACACCGCATATTAAATGCCTAAGAATGTACCTGACTAGTAAGTATCTTAAAACCTATGGATTGCTATGTCTCCGAAAGAGAATCAAGCATGTGTACAGGGGCATAAACGCAGCAGTGATAGGATTGGAGAGGTTCGGTGAGCAAATGAAGACCCTTTGAAGTCATATTGCATGGTACCCATTCCACGGGTTTCAACTACCCAGGTTTAAGGTATTCTTCCTTCAGCTAAAACATGCATGTGGAACCTAGAGTATGATCAACCATGTGATCGGGAGACGTGTTCAAATATGTCTCAGTTTTCGTACCCTGGTACTCAGGTGCAACATTCCAGACGCTTTACTAACACCCTCCCGACTTGGAGAGTCAGTCCCTTTAACCTCCTGTTTGGCCCAGTTTGCAATTTCTGCGGAAGATGAACAGGAATAGCGAGAACCAATGAGAGACTAGCTGGAGGTGTCTGGACGGGCAAATTTAACTCTCATTTCCCACCAGGAAGAGGAATTAACCAAAGGCTCAGCGTGCCGTGCCGGAACCAGATTAGGGCCTGAAGACATCCTGCGGTGTTGCGGCCAGCTCAAAAGAAAGCGAGTTGAAGAAAGGAGCTCAGGGGCACTGTAATTCACAAACCTGCAGAGTTATAAATGACAGCTATCGTCCAAAAATATACTGAAGTAAGGCTGCCAAGAGGACTTGAAAGCGGGGCAGAATTGCAGGAAACCGATTTCAGGAGGTAGACTGGAATTGCATTGAAAGCATAGGAAAAGAGGCAGAACGTCCACAATGATGCACTTGGCCAAAAAGGGCGTATGCGTTTTTTCCTGAATATATTCAGGAAAAAACGCATACGCCCTTTTTGGCCAACCAAGCAAGCTTGCAAAGGAAATCTGCACTACAATGAAGTCTCACTTCCCCCCGGTCAAAAGGGCCATCTGAAAAAAGTGTAAAATCCAGAAAGGCAGGACAGGCCATGGAGAACTGGGAGCCTTGTTATGCTGATGGGCGGGATGTAAATTGCCAACAGACACTCGGGAGAAGTGTATGGTGTTTCCTGAAACATCTAAAAAACAAAGCAACAGAGCCTAGGGCACTTCCACTTATGGTCCTATAGCTTAGGGAAATTAAAATCAAAAAGACACAGCCACCCCAAAGTTTGGGACGCCTCTGTTTACAAGAACCTCGTTTACAGTACAAGTTCAACATCGCAGAAAGTGAAAAATGGATAAAGAAGTTGTGGTATTTACTTACAAAGCAATATCACTCAGCAATGAAATCTATGTCATCAGGCCCTTAGCAGCACAATGAGTGGATTCAGGTATGATGATTCTAACAGAAATAAGTCACACAGAAAAAGAAACATCATAAGATATCAGTAATACATGGAATGTAAACTTGGCTACACAGGAACTGAATTACAGAACAGAACAGGGTCTCAAATTTAGAAAACCAACTTATGCTTGCTTAAGGGGAAAGGGGAGTTGGGGTGCTGCATAAAACCAGAGATTGAAATGAGCACAGATAAAGTTCCTTAAGCCAAATATGGAATAGACAAGAGCTACTCCTTGCTCAACGAAATGGACTCAACACCGCATATTAAACGCCTAAGAATGTACCTGACTAGTAAGTATCTTAAAACCTATGGATTGCTATGTCTCCGAAAGAGAATCAAACATGTGTACAGGGGCATAAACGCAGCAGTGATAGGATTGGAGAGGTTCGGTGAGCAAATGAAGACCCTTTGAAGTCATATTGCATGGTACCCATTCCACGGGTTTCAACTACCCAGGTTTAAGGTATTCTTCCTTCAGCTAAAACATGCATGTGGAACCTAGAGTATGATCAACCATGTGATCGGGAGACGTGTTCAAATATGTCTCAGTTTTCGTACCCTGGTACTCGGGTGCAACATTCCAGACGCTTTACTAACACCCTCCCGACTTGGAGAGTCAGTCCCTTTAACCTCCTGTTTGGCCCAGTTTGCAATTTCTGCGGAAGATGAACAGGAATAGCGAGAACCAATGAGAGACTAGCTGGAGGTGTCTGGACGGGCAAATTTAACTCTCATTTCCCACCAGGAAGAGGAATTAACCAAAGGCTCAGCGTGCCGTGCCGGAACCAGATTAGGGCCTGAAGCCATCCTGCGGTGTTGCGGCCAGATCAAAAGAAAGCGAGTTGAAGAAAGGAGCTCAGGGGCACTGTAATTCACAAACCTGCAGAGTTATAAATGACAGCTATCGTCCAAAAATATACTGAAGTAAGGCTGCCAAGAGGACTTGAAAGCGGGGCAGAATTGCAGGAAACCGATTTCAGGAGGCAGACTGGAATTGCATTGAAAGCATAGGAAAAGAGGCAGAACGTCCACAATGATGCACTTGGCCAAAAAGGGCGTATGCGTTTTTTCCTGAATATATTCAGGAAAAAACGCATACGCCCTTTTTGGCCAACCAAGCAAGCTTGCAAAGGAAATCTGCACTACAATGAAGTCTCACTTCCCCCCGGTCAAAAGGGCCATCTGAAAAAAGTGTAAAATCCAGAAAGGCAGGACAGGCCATGGAGAACTGGGAGCCTTGTTATGCTGATGGGCGGGATGTAAATTGCCAACAGACACTCGGGAGAAGTGTATGGTGTTTCCTGAAACATCTAAAAAACAAAGCAACAGAGCCTAGGGCACTTCCACTTATGGTCCTATAGCTTAGGGAAATTAAAATCAAAAAGACACAGCCACCCCAAAGTTTGGGACGCCTCTGTTTACAAGAACCTCGTTTACAGTACAAGTTCAACATCACAGAAAGTGAAAAATGGATAAAGAAGTTGTGGTATTTACTTACAAAGCAATATCACTCAGCAATGAAATCTATGTCATCAGGCCCTTAGCAGCACAATGAGTGGATTCAGGTATGATGATTCTAACTGAAATAAGTCACACAGAAAAAGAAACATCATAAGATATCAGTAATACACGGAATGTAAACTTGGCTACACAGGAACTGAATTACAGAACAGAACAGGGTCTCAAATTTAGAAAACCAACTTATGCTTGCTTAAGGGGAAAGGTGAGTTGGGGTGCTGCATAAAACCAGAGATTGAAATGAGCACAGATAAAGTTCCTTAAGCCAAATATGGAATAGACAAGAGCTACTCCTTGCTCAACGAAATGGACTCAACACCGCATATTAAACGCCTAAGAATGTACCTGACTAGTAAGTATCTTAAAACCTATGGATTGCTATGTCTCCGAAAGAGAATCAAGCATGTGTACAGGGGCATAAACGCAGCAGTGATAGGATTGGAGAGGTTCGGTGAGCAAATGAAGACCCTTTGAAGTCATATTGCATGGTACCCATTCCACGGGTTTCAACTACCCAGGTTTAAGGTATTCTTCCTTCAGCTAAAACATGCATGTGGAACCTAGAGTATGATCAACCATGTGATCGGGAGACGTGTTCAAATATGTCTCAGTTTTCGTACCCTGGTACTCGGGTGCAACATTCCAGACGCTTTACTAACACCCTCCCGACTTGGAGAGTCAGTCCCTTTAACCTCCTGTTTGGCCCAGTTTGCAATTTCTGCGGAAGATGAACAGGAATAGCGAGAACCAATGAGAGACTAGCTGGAGGTGTCTGGACGGGCAAATTTAACTCTCATTTCCCACCAGGAAGAGGAATTAACCAAAGGCTCAGCGTGCCGTGCCGGAACCAGATTAGGGCCTGAAGCCATCCTGCGGTGTTGCGGCCAGCTCAAAAGAAAGCGAGTTGAAGAAAGGAGCTCAGGGGCACTGTAATTCACAAACCTGCAGAGTTATAAATGACAGCTATCGTCCAAAAATATACTGAAGTAAGGCTGCCAAGAGGACTTGAAAGCGGGGCAGAATTGCAGGAAACCGATTTCAGGAGGCAGACTGGAATTGCATTGAAAGCATAGGAAAAGAGGCAGAACGTCCACAATGATGCACTTGGCCAAAAAGGGCGTATGCGTTTTTTCCTGAATATATTCAGGAAAAAACGCATACGCCCTTTTTGGCCAACCAAGCAAGCTTGCAAAGGAAATCTGCACTACAATGAAGTCTCACTACCCCCCGGTCAAAAGGGCCATCTGAAAAAAGTGTAAAATCCAGAAAGGCAGGACAGGCCATGGAGAACTGGGAGCCTTGTTATGCTGATGGGCGGGATGTAAATTGCCAACAGACACTCGGGAGAAGTGTATGGTGTTTCCTGAAACATCTAAAAAACAAAGCAACAGAGCCTAGGGCACTTCCACTTATGGTCCTATAGCTTAGGGAAATTAAAATCAAAAAGACACAGCCACCCCAAAGTTTGGGACGCCTCTGTTTACAAGAACCTCGTTTACCGTACAAGTTCAACATCGCAGAAAGTGAAAAATGGATAAAGAAGTTGTGGTATTTACTTACAAAGCAATATCACTCAGCAATGAAATCTATGTCATCAGGCCCTTAGCAGCACAATGAGTGGATTCAGGTATGATGATTCTAACTGAAATAAGTCACACAGAAAAAGAAACATCATAAGATATCAGTAATACACGGAATGTAAACTTGGCTACACAGGAACTGAATTACAGAACAGAACAGGGTCTCAAATTTAGAAAACCAACTTATGCTTGCTTAAGGGGAAAGGTGAGTTGGGGTGCTGCATAAAACCAGAGATTGAAATGAGCACAGATAAAGTTCCTTAAGCCAAATATGGAATAGACAAGAGCTACTCCTTGCTCAACGAAATGGACTCAACACCGCATATTAAACGCCTAAGAATGTACCTGACTAGTAAGTATCTTAAAACCTATGGATTGCTATGTCTCCGAAAGAGAATCAAGCATGTGTACAGGGGCATAAACGCAGCAGTGATAGGATTGGAGAGGTTCGGTGAGCAAATGAAGACCCTTTGAAGTCATATTGCATGGTACCCATTCCACGGGTTTCAACTACCCAGGTTTAAGGTATTCTTCCTTCAGCTAAAACATGCATGTGGAACCTAGAGTATGATCAACCATGTGATTGGGAGACGTGTTCAAATATGTCTCAGTTTTCGTACCCTGGTACTCGGGTGCAACATTCCAGACGCTTTACTAACACCCTCCCGACTTGGAGAGTCAGTCCCTTTAACCTCCTGTTTGGCCCAGTTTGCAATTTCTGCGGAAGATGAACAGTAATAGCGAGAACCAATGAGAGACTAGCTGGAGGTGTCTGGACGGGCAAATTTAACTCTCATTCCCACCAGGAAGAGGAATTAACCAAAGGCTCAGCGTGCCGTGCCGGAACAAGATTAGGGCCTGAAGCCATCCTGCGGTGTTGCGGCCAGGTCACAAGAAAGCGAGTTGAAGAAAGGAGCTCAGGGGCACTGTAATTCACAAAACTGCAGAGTTATAAATGACAGCTATCGTCCAAAAATATACTGAAGTAAGGCTGCCAAGAGGACTTGAAAGCGGGGCAGAATTGCAGGAAACCGATTTCAGGAGGTAGACTGGAATTGCATTGAAAGCATAGGAAAAGAGGCAGAACGTCCACAATGATGCACTTGGACAAAAAGGGTGTAGGCGTTTTTTCCTGAACATATTCAGGAAAAAACGCATACGCCCTTTTTGGCCAACCAAGCAAGCTTGCAAAGGAAATCTGCACTACAATGAAGTCTCACTTCCCCCCGGTCAAAAGGGCCATCTGAAAAAAAGTGTAAAATCCAGAAAGGCAGGACAGGCCATGGAGAACTGGGAGCCTTGTTATGCTGATGGGCGGGATGTAAATTGCCAACAGACACTCGGGAGAAGTGTATGGTGTTTCCTGAAACATCTAAAAAACAAAGCAACAGAGCCTAGGGCACTTCCACTTATGGTCCTATAGCTTAGGGAAATTAAAATCAAAAAGACACAGCCACCCCAAAGTTTGGGACGGCTCTGTTTACAAGAACCTCGTTTACGGTACATGTTCAATATCGCAAAGTGCGAAAAATGGATAAAGAAGTTGTGGTACTTACGTACAATGCAATATCACTCAGCAATTAAATCTCTGTCTTCAGACACGTAGAAGCATAATGAGTGGATTCAGGTATGATGATTTTATCTGAAATAAGTCACACAGAAAAAGAAACATCATAAGATATCAGTAATACACGGAATGTAAACTTGGCTACACAGGAACTGAATTCCAAAACAGAACAGGGTCTCAAATTTAGAAAACCAACTTATGCTTGCTTAAGGGGAAAGGGGAGTTGGGGTGCTGCATAAAACCAGAGATTGAAATGAGCACAGATAAAGTTCCTTAATCAAATATGTAATAGACAAGAGCTACTCCTTGCTCAACGAAATGGACTCAACACCCCATATTAAACGCCTAAGAATGTACCTGACTAGCAAGTATCTTAAAATCTATGGATTGCTATGTCTCTGAAAGGGAATCAAGCGTGTGTAGAGGGGCATAAACGCAGCAGTGATAGGATTGGAGAGGTTCGGTGAGCAAATGAAGACCCTTTGAAGTCACATTGCATGGTACCCATTCCACGGGTCTCAACTCTCCAGGTTTAAGGGATTCTTCCTTCAGCTAAAACATCCATGTGGAACCCAGAGTATGATCAACCATGTGATCGGGAGACGTGTTCAAATATGTCTCAGTTTTCATCCCCTGGTACTCGGGTGCAACATTCCAGACGCTTTACTAACACTCTCCCGACTTGGAGAGTCAGTATCTTTATTCTCCTGTTTGGCCCAGTTTGCAATTTCTGTGGAAGATGAACAGGAATAGGGAGAACCAATGAGAGACAAGCTGGAGGTTTCTGGACGGGCAAATTTAACTCTCATTTCCCACCAAGGACAGGAATTAACCAAAGGCTCAGCGTGCCGTGCTGGAACCAGATTAGGGCCTGAAGCAATCCTGCGGTGTTGCGGCCAGCTCACAAGAAAGCGAGATGAAGAACGGAGCTCAGGGGCACAGGAATTCACAAACCTGCAGAGTTATAAATGACAGCTATCGTCCAAAAATATACTGAAGTAAGGCTGCCAAGAGGACTTGAAAGCGGGGCAGAATTGCAGGAAACCGATTTCAGGAGGTAGACTGGAATTGCATTTTAAGCATAGGAAAAGAGGCAGAACGTCCACAATGATGCACTTGGCCAAAAAGGGCGTATGCGTTTTTTCCTGAATCAGGAAAAAACGCATACGCACTTTTTGGCAAACCAAGCAAGCTTGCAAAGGAAATCTGCACTACAATGAAGTCTCACTTCCCCCCGGTCAAAAGGGCCATCTGAGAAAAGTGTAAAATCCAGAAAGGCAGGACAGGCCATGGAGAACTGGGAGCCTTGTTATGCTGATGGGCGGGATGTAAATTGCCAACAGCCACTCGGGAGAAGTGTATGGTGTTTCGTGAAACATCTAAAAAACAAAGCAACAGAGCCTAGGGCACTTCCACTTATGGTCCTATAGCTTAGGGAAATTAAAATCAAAAAGACACAGCCACCCCACAGTTTGTGACAGCTCTGTTTACAAGAACCTCGTTTACGGTACAAGTTCAATATCGCAGAAAGTGAAAAATGGATAAAGAATTTGTGGTACTTATGTACAATGCAAAATCACTCAGCCATGAAATCTATGTCATCAGGCCCGTAGCAGCATAATGAGTGGATTCAGGTATGATGATTCTAACTGAAATATGTCACACAGAAAAAGAAACATCATAAGATATCACTAATACATGGAATGTGAACTTGGCTACACATGAACTGAATTACAAAACAGAACAGGGTCTCAAGTTTAGAAAACCAACTTATGCTTCCTTAAGGGGGAAAGTGAGTTGGGGTGCTGCATAAAACCAGAGTTTGAAATTAGCACAGATACCATTCAATAAGCCAAATATCTAATAGACAAGACCTACCCCTTGCTCAACAAAATGGACTCAACAATGAGGTATCACCTCACACCTGATAGAATGGGCATCATGAGAAAATCTACAAACAAAAATGCTGGAAAGGGTGTGGAGAAAAGGAACCCCCTTCCACTATTGTTGGGAATATAAATTGATACAGTCACTACGGAGAACAATATGGAGTTTCTTAAGAAACTAACAATAGAATTACCATATGATACAGCAATCCCAGTACTGGACATATACCCAGACAAAACCATAAATCAAAACGAGACATTCACCGCAATGTTCATTGCATCACTATTTACAATATCGAGGTAATGGAAGCAACCTAAATGCCCACAGACAGACGAATGCATAAAGCTGTGGTACATATATAAAATGGAATATTACTAAGCCATGAAAAGGAATGAAATTGGGTCATTTGTAGAGACGTCGATGGATCTAGAGACTGTCATACAGAGTGAAGTAAGTCAGAAAGAGAAAAACAAATCTTGTATATTCATGCATATATGTGGAACCTAGAAAAACTGTACAGATTAACCATTTTGCAAGGCATAAATAGAGCAACAGATGTAGACAACAAATGTATGGACAACAAGGGGGGAAAGCTGTTGGGGGGGTGGTGGTGGGAGGAGTTGAGAGACTGGGATTGGCATGTATACATTTATATGTATAAAATAGATAACCAATAAGAACCTGCTGTATAAAAATATAAAATAAAATTCAAAATTAAAAAGAAATAAAATTTAAAAAATAAAACAGAAAAAACAATTATTCCCTTCACATACATGTATTTATATGAATAAATTATTTCCATGCTTATATCTGTAAATACAAAAAAGAGGAATAAAATCTACCTTGAACCAAAAACGAAAAAGAGAAAAAAAAACACAGAACCCACCAGTTCCACAGAGGAAAACCGTATCAGGGCACTTGCTCCAGTTGTAAACAATTCTGAAGTTGGCCAGTGGTGGGGAATCGTCTCCCATTCAGCCAGCAGCCCCCACGCAACAAGCGTCCTCATTGCAAAGCTGGGGCACCGTGCCGAGGCATCTGTGAGTAAACGGGAGGTGAGCCCCAGGCCAGTTGCTGCTGAACTATTCCCACCCGTCCCAGGTAAAACACCTGAATATATACAAGGACTTGAAAGCCTAGAGGAAGGGCCATAGAGCCACACGAGTGACAGCATGCCGGCCGACTTGGTGCCTGCAGGCCAGCCAGGATGGTCCTGGCCCTGGGTGCTCTTCTGGAAGATTTCCATTTCCCTGACTGAGATACCCGTCCTGTCCCTGCCCCCACTGCTTTTTTCCTTCCTCACCTCTGCCCAGGGAGAAATTCCAGCAGCAGGTATGGGTGACACATCCTCTTCTTTAGCAGGTGGCAGCCTGGCAACTGCTGCAGAAAGTCCAGCAGAGCCCCACTCACACTGGGCCACCCACAAAGCCGTGGCCTCTCACTCCCTCCCACCAGCCCAGCCCCGAGACTGCTGACAGGGCAGAGAAAATGGCGTCAGGCACGGCTGCAGGGGCTCTTGCTGCCTGGAGTGGTATTTATATTGATCTCAACCCAGGCACACCTGGGGAGGGCTGGCCCGCACGGTAAGGCTGCCCAGGTCAGCCAATCATCACCCCTCAGGGGCTCACAGTTGCAGAAAATGGAACTTGCTGAACCGGCCAGGTCCAAGGAACAGGTGTGGGCTCCTGAGAGTCAGGATAGACAAGGGGCTGCAGCTTTGGCTTGTTTTCTAATCATTTTATCTGGCCCATGAGTGGGAGACAACTTCAAGAAAACCCTCTCCTTATGAGAGGAACCCAGGAGTCAGGGAGAGGAGGGGTGGGTGGTGGTTGGAGACAGAGGCCTGGTGCCCCGGGTGCAGTGGAAGTCTCTGGAAGACCAGGTGGAGGGAGGCCGCACAGAGTGATGCCCAGGGTCACAGACCTGTCGCAGCTGCTGTTTGTTAGTTCAAGTCCTGCTCTGAGGTGCTCTGTGCCAGCTCTGAGCGACAGGTGAGCTGGGGGTGCTCTGCAATGAGGGCTATGTGCACGGTTCCTGTGTGCCCAGCCCTGCCATGGTACCTGCAAGGGTAGCTCTGTATCCTGGGAAGGGCCTGACCACGAGAGCCCCGTGGGCTGGGGTGGGGGTGGGGTACCTGCCCAGGTGAGCTCCATATTCTGGGATTGGTCTGACCACGAGAGCCCCATGGGCTGCTGGGGACCTGGTAAAGGATGTCAGGACAGTCAGTGAAGCCACCGAGGATATACCTCCAGTTGCTCCTAATTCCTACACCCTGCTGGTCATTCTACCAACCACCAGGACATGGTATTCTGTATTAGTCTTCAATGATGCCTTCTTTTGTATTCCATTAGTCCCAGAGTCACAAGAAATTTTGGCTTGTGAGTGGCAGGACTCAACATACAACTAAAACAATACTTCCGGGCCGTCTTGCCCCAAGGGTGCAAAAATTCCCACACCATCTTTGGGGAAAGCTTAGCTAAAGACCTAAAAGTTCTACCTCTGGAAAAGGAAACCCTCCTTCAGTACGCAGATGACATTCTGATCGCCAGCCCTACTAAGGAGGCCTCTGAACTACCAAGCCAATAAAGGATAGAAGTTGTCCAAGAAAAAGCTCAAATATCACAGACTGCGGTGACCTGCCTGGGCTTCATTCTCACAGAAGGTCGGAGAAGCCCATCCCAGGAAAGGGAAGAAACCATTTGCAGCCTTACCCCTTTCTAAAACTAGAAGACAGCTTAGGGGTTCCTGGGGAGGCCAGGGTTTGCTGCTTCTGGATCCCTAACTACAGTCTACTAGCTGGGCCTCTATATGAAACACTGAAAGGAAAAGATGATGATCCTTTTGAATAGAATCCAGAAGTGGCCTTTCAAGAATGGAAAGAGCAGTCAATTCAGACCCTTGCCCTGGAACTCCCTAATTTAGCTAAACCCTTTGACCTTTACATTCCCGGTGAAAGGTGAATCGCCATTGGAGAATTAGTGCAAAAACTGGGACCACTTGAAATGGAACAATGCAAGAATGCCATCCAGGTAGGATAAACTACGGTCACCAAGGGGCTTGGCCCACTGCCGCATCTGGCCAAGATACTGGCAGTATCTAAAAACCTGGAAATCAGCAGCCCAAAAGGCCACCTCCTTCCTAAGGGAAAAGGACCCCACGTGGTGATCCTAACCACCAACGATGCCCTGAAGTTGCAGGGTTCGCTCCGTGGGCACACCGACCTCGAGTGAGGAGGCCCTCCAACTCCAACATCCAGAGAGATAACCGGGGGCAACAGGGCACCATGACGACTCGTGTGAACATCACTTGACCTGGAGTTTCTCTCATAAAACAATAAGAGTGTGTCCCAAAAGAGTAGACTACTGCTTGCAGGACTTACTGCACCCAGAGGGGAGCTAATAATCTTGGCGGGGGAACCGTATATCACACTGTCACCATAGAAAAGCCTACAGACACCGTGATGATGGTGGCCAATAAGACCGGCTGGACTCCTGTTTACTTCAAAAGGCTGTTGACTCAGTGGTCATCATGGTCCTTGATCACCACTGACCCTGGACTGTCTGGGAGTTGAGCGGGCAGGGCTCTGACACCTGGTGCTGTTTGTACGTTAATTCAGGGGCCTAATTGAAGAAAGCGCAGACTACTGGTCAGAGCATCTAGGCTGGCAGAAACGGTCAGCCTAAGGTGGCCGAACAAATGTGGGGCGGGGTGAAACCGGCCCCCACAGCGTCTCTGCACATCTCTTTCCTGGACCCTTAAAGGTCATTAGAATCTATAACACTTCCAATGCTGGTGCTCAGGTGGACGAGCAGGGAGGCAGGGGGCCTGGGGACAATCAACGTCACCTGGAGGCTGCTGGGGAGAAGCTCTGACCCTCGCCCCCGGGTATTAGGGCTCCCAACTCAGCACTCAGCAGTTACAGAAGAAGTGTCTGCACCCTCAGCACTCCAAGAATGAGGAACGGGACAAAAGGCAGAGGAGGGGTTTGTCCCCAGCAAAGCCCATTAAAAATCCCTGGGAGATAAAAATAGAATCTGGGCAATAAAGTCAAGTCTAACCTTTTTTATCCTTTGTGCTTTGTCTAATTTCACGTGCTCCTAGGGTCCCGCATGCAGAGGTTCCACACCCGGCACTTCAGACCAGATTTCCTAGTGCAGAATGGCTGGGTCGACACCTCAGCTCCTGGGGCCCAGTGCAGACTCCGCGATATAGAGCCTGAGCTGCAGCCAACCTGGCCCTCGAGAGCTCCGCCCCCTCCCTCCCACTGACTCTGACAGGATCTCTACACAGCAGCCCAGCCCACAGCCCACGGGGTAGTGCATGCTCTCACCTCTCCATTCTCTGATCAAAATATAAAGTTTCCTTTGCTTGTGAACCAAACTCAGTCTCGATCTGTTGGCCCCAATGACACTGGGCAGGGGGACACTTGTTGGGGTCCACTCTGGAGGATCAGTAACAGAAATTGAGACTATTGTAACCTCAATGAACAGATGTGTGAGCCAAACTGTAGTTAACATAGAACAGTGTATAAGGCTCGGGTAAAATAAGATGTTTCTAACACTTCCATTTGATATTTCCATCACTTTATTATAAGCAAGTTCAGTGAAAAGGTTTGTCTTATTTGTCAGGTCAATATTAGAGAAACGAAGTGATTTCTTTCCAAGGATGTACATCTAATAATCTTGGTTAAAGCTTCAATCTTGTTTTAAATGCTTTTCCATTGAAAATGATACCTCTCTTTCAGCTCCCCCATTTCTGAGAAGTATAAAATCTTATAATTTATTATTACCAAAGGGGAAAGGTGGGAGGAGGGATAAATTAACAGTTTGGGATTAACACATACACACTGCTATGTATAAAATAGATCATCAACAAGGAACTACTGTATAGCACAGGGAACTACACTCAACATTTTGCAATAACCTATAAGGGGAAATAATCTGAAAAAGAATAGATATTTTTATTGACATCATCTATCAATGACAGTTAAAGTGTAACCTAAGGGAAGCTGGTGGTGAGTGCTTCTGACCCTGAAGACTTCAATCATCTAAAGTTTGGACTCTGCCTACTTCCCAAGGCCCTTAATGAACATATGTGTAGCCGTAGCTTAAAAAATTCCCCAGTTTGGGTTTCGGGGAGACACTGATTTTGAAAAAGCCCTGGTGTTCTCCTTACATGAATGGGACTCTTCCTACTGCTAAAACATGTCTGTCACACCCAGAGGATGGTATACCGTCTGATCGGGAAGAGTTTGGAAAAGGCATCTCATCTCCTCATCTCCTGGTGCTCGGGTTCACCCCTCCAGCGTCTTTACTAACAGTCTCCCCACTTGGAGATGTCAGCACTGTCAACATCCTGTTGCGTACAGTTTGGAATTTGTCCAGAGGATGAAGCGGAAGGATGAGGAACAATGAGAGACAAGTCCTAGGTGTTCAGACAGGCACATGTCACTCTAATTTCCAATCAGGAAGACGAATTGACCAAAGGCTAGGGTTGCCCATGGAAACAGTATAGGGCTTGAGGAAATCCCGCTGCTTTGTGGCCAGTTCCCATAAACACAAGTTGAACAATGGAACTCAGGGGCAGTAAAATTCACAAAACTGCAGAGTTGAAAATATCCATCACTGAAAAATGTCTTGAGGAAAGTCAGAGAAAAGGACTTGTAAGCAAGGGAGAATGGCAGGAAAGGGATTTGAGGAGGTAGAAAGGACTCGCCATTAAGCACAAGAAAAGGAGCTGAACATTGCCAACATTGCAGTTGGCCAAAAAGGGTGTATGCGTTTTTTTCTGTATATATTCAAGAAAAGGGCATACACTTTTTTAGCCAACCAAACAGGTGGGCACTGGAAGTCAATACTACAAAAGATATCACTTCGCATCAGTCAGAAGAGCCATCCTCATAAAGCGTAAACAACAGAAATGCAGGACAGGGCAAGGAGAAGAGGGAGCCCTGTGAGACTTATAGTGGAAATGTATATTGCCAACGGCCATTCTGGGGAAGTGTATTGTGTTTACTAAAGCATCTAAAAAATGAGCTACAGAGCATAGGGCACTTGCACTCATGGGCGTATATCTTGAGAAAAACAAAAATCGAGAGGACACAGGCACCCCAATGTTTACCCCCTCTCTGTTTAAAAGATCCTCAACTAGGATATAACTTAAATGTCTCTGGAGGGAAAAAATGGGTAGAGATGTGGTACTTAGGTAGAGTGGAATATTATTCAGCCTGGAAATCAATGAAATATGGCCAGTTGTAACAACTCCGGAGGAGTTACGTATGATCTTTCTAAGTGACAGAATTCAAAAAGAAAAAGACACATATCATAAGATATCACTTAAAGGTGGAATCCAAAATGGCTACACATGAAATAAATTACAAAACAAAAACATAGTCAAATATGTAGAAAACACGCATAAGGCTGCTAAACGGGAAAGGTGGGGAGGGGTGAGGCATCACCCAGGAGGTTGAAATTAGCAAAGATACCATTCCAAATACCAAACTGATAATCAACAAGGCCTACACGGTAGCTAAAAGAACTGCACTCAGCACACTCAAGTCACCGGAAAAGAATATATACGACTGGTAAGAATCTGAAAAAGAATTTACTGATGTCTCTCTGTACGTGAATCAAGTGGATGTACAGCAGCAAGAAACAGAGCTTTGAAAATCAGCTGTAACCAATATAGTAATAAATTGAAAAAAATAAACGACAGAGAGACAGAGAAAACCTCTTACAACTTTTCCTCAGGGCCGGTGATGCAACATGGATTGAACACATCTAGACCCACAGCAGGATGAGACATAAGGCTGGAAACTGTTTGCGCTAAGAGAAATGTGAGGTTGGGTGAGGAAATGCACACCCTTTAAAGTAATACTACCTGGTACCCATTCAATGGGTCCCAAATATGCAGGTTCAAGGGATCTTCCTACAGCTAAAACATGCATGGAAAACCCAGAGGACTGTACACCATGTGATCGGGAGATGTGTCTAAAATGCAGCTCATTTATCCTCTCCTGGTGCTCCTGTTCACCATTCCAGCCACGTTACTTAGAATCTCCCCACTTGGAGAATCAGCACATTTCAACTTCTGTTTCACACATTTTGCAAATTGTGAGGAGGATGAACGGGGAACCAATGAGAGAATAGTTGTAGGGGTTTGGACGGGCACATATCACTCTAATTTCCCATTAAGAATAAGAATTGAAAAAAGGCTCAGCCCGCCTCGCCCGAGCCAAAATAGGGCCTGAAGCAATCCTGCGGGTTTGAGGCCAGCTCACAAAAGAGCAACTTAAAAAATGGAGCTCAGGGTCACTGCAATTCACAAACCTGCAGAGTTATAAATGAAAACTAACGTCCAAAAATATGTTGAGGTAAGGCAAAGAAGAGGATCTGAATGCAAGACAGAATTGCAAGAAACAGATTTCAAGAGATAGATTGGACTCGTCTTTAAAGCACATGAAAAGCGGCAGAATTTCGACAATGATGCAGTTGGCCCAAAAGGGCGTATGCGTTTTTTCCTGATTATATCCAGGAAAAAATGCATACGCACTTTATGGGCAACGAAGCAAGCAAGCAATGCAAATGTGCACAACAAAGAAGTCTCATTTCCCACTGGTCAAAAGGGCCATCCTAAAAAATTGTAAAAACCAGAAATGCAGGACAGGCCATGGAGAACAGGGAGCCTTTATACGCTGATGGGCAGTGTGTGAACTGCCGAGAGCCACTCTGGAGAAGTGTATGGTGGTTCCTAAATCATCTAAAAAACAGAGCTACAGAGCATAGGACACTTCCAATCATGGGAGTATATCTAGGGAAATCTAAAAATTAACAAGACACAAGCACACCACAGTTTAGGGCTACTCTGTTTACAAGAACCTCAACTTCAGTATACCTTAAATATCCCAGGAAAGAGAACAATGGATAAAGAAGATGTGGTACTTATGTACAATGGAATATCTCTTCACCATGAAATCAATGTAATAAGGCTAGTAGAAGGATAAAGAGTGGATTTAGGTCCGATAATACTACTTGAAATAAGTCAAACAGAAAAAGAAACATATCATAAGATATCACTTATAGAGGGAGGGTAAATATGGCTGCACAAGAAATGAATTACAGAACAGAACAGTGTCTCACATTTAGAAAACACACTTATTTCAGCTTAAGGGGAAAGGAGAGGTGGGGTGATGCATAAAACCAGAGTTTGAAATTAGCACAGATACCGTTCAATAAACCAAATAGATATTAGACAAGATCTACACCTTGCTCAATGAACTGGCCTCAACACACCCTATACACTGCAGAGAAATATATCTGAGTAATAAGAATCTTAAAACCCATGTATTGATATATCTCCATAAGGGAATCAAGTGTGTGCAGAGTGGCACAAACACAGCAGTGAAAATGAGCTAAACCCCATTATAGAAATAAATTTTAAAAACAAAACGCAGAAACAATGAAAGAGAGAAAAATTCTTACAAAATTCGCTCAGGGGCTGTGATGCAACCTGGATTGACCACATATAAACACACAGCTGGATAAGACATAAGGCTGGACACTTGGGGCTGAGAGGATTGATGAGCTTTGGTGAGCAACTGCCAAAAGTTTAATGCAATACTTCATGCTACTCATTCCAAGGGTCCCAACACTCCAGGTTGAAGGGAATCTTCCTACAGCTAAACCATGCTTGGGAAACCCAGCGACTGGTATACCATATGATCGGGAAAGGTTTCTAAAACGCACCTCATTTTTCCTCTCCTGGGGCTCCGGATCGACATTCCAGCCGCTTTACCAAAAATATCCCCACATGGAGAGTCAATGCCTTTAAGTTCTGGTATCGCACAGTCTGCAGTTAGTGCGGAGGATGAATGGGAATAGGGGGAACCAGTGAGAAACTAGCTGTAGCGGTTTCAAGGGGCACATGTCACTCTAAATTCACATCAGTAAGAAGAATAAACCAAAGGCACAGCAAGGTGCCCCAGAAGAAGAATAGGGCCTGAAGGAATCCTGTGGTTATGAGGCAAGATCACAAAAATAAGAGCTGAAAAATGGAGCTAAGGGCCACTGCAATTCAAAAACCTGCAGAGTTATAAAGGCCAACTATTTTCAAAAAATATATTGAGGTAAGGCTATGAAGAGGCATTGAAAGCAAGGCAGAATTGCAGGAAAACGATTTCAGGAGGTAGACTGGAATTGCATTTAAAGCATAGGAAAAGAGGCAGAACGTCCACAATGATGCACTTGGCCAAAAAGGGCGTATGCCTTTTTTCCTGAATTTATTCAGGAAAAAAGGCATACGCCCTTTTTGGCCAACCAAGCAAGCTTGCAAAGGAAATCTGCACTACAATGAAGTCTCACTTCCCCCTGGTCAAAAGGGCCATCTGAAAAAAGTGTAAAATCCAGAAAGGCAGGACAGGCCATGGAGAACTGGGAGCCTTGTTATGCTGATGGGCGGGATGTGTATGGTGTTTCCTGAAACATCTAAAAAACAAAGCAACAGAGCCTAGGGCACTTCCACTTATGGTCCTATAGCTTAGGGAAATTAAAATCAAAAAGACACAGCCACCCCAAAATTTGGGACGCCTCAGTTTACAAGAACCTCGTTAACCGTACAAGTTCAATATCAAAGAAAGTGAAAAATGGATAAAGAACTTGTGGTACTTACGTACAATGCAGTATCACTCAGCAATGAAATCTATGTCATCAGGCCCATAGCAGCATAATGAGTGGATTCAGGTACGATGATTCTAACTGAAATAAGACACACAGAAAAAGAAACATCATAAGATATCACTAATACACGGAATGTAAACTTGGCTACACAGGAACTGAATTACAGAACAGAACAGGGTCTCAAATTTAGAAAACCAACTTATGCTTGCTTAAGGGGAAAGGTGAGTTGGGGTGCTGCATAAAACCAGAGATTGAAATAAACACAGATAAAGTTCCTTAAGCCAAATATGGAATAGACAAGAGCTACTCCTTGCTCAACGAAATGGACTCAACACCCCATATTAAACGCCTAAGAATGTACCTGACTAGTAAGTATCTTAAAACCTATGGATTGCTATGTCTCCAAAAGAGAATCAAGCATGTGTACAGGGGCATAAACGCAGCAGTGATAGGATTGGAGAGGTTCAGTGAGCAAATGAAGACCCTTTGAAGTCATATTGCATGGTACCAATTCCACGGGTCTCAACTCTCCAGGTTTAAGGTATTCTTCCTTCAGCTAAAACATGCATGTGGAACCCAGAGTATGATCAACCGTGTGAACGGGAAACGTGTTCAAATATGTCTCAGTTTTCGTACCCTGGTACTCGGGTGCAACATTCCAGACGCTTTACTAACACCCTCCCGACTTGGAGAGTCAGTCCCTTTAACCTCCTGTTTGGCCCAGTTTGCAATTTCTGCGGAAGATGAACAGGAATAGGGAGAACCAATGAGAGACGAGCTGGAGGTGTCTGGACGGGCAAATTTAACTCTCATTTCCCACCAGGAAGATGAATTAACCAAAGGCTCAGCGTGCCGTGCCGGACCAAGATTAGGGCCTGAAGACATCCTGTGGTGTTGCGGCCAGGTCACAAGAAAGCGAGTTGAAGAAAGGAGCTCAGGGGCACTGTAATTCACAAACCTGCAGAGTTATAAATGACAGCTATCGTCCAAAAATATACTGAAGTAAGGCTGCCAAGAGGACTTGAAAGCGGGGAAGAATTGCAGGAAACCGATTTCAGGAGGTAGACTGGAATTGCATTGAAAGCATAGGAAAAGAGGCAGAACGTCCACAATGATGCACTTGGCCAAAAAGGGCGTATGCGTTTTTTCCTGAATATATTCAGGAAAAAACGCATACGCCCTTTTTGGCCAACTAAGCAAGCTTGCAAAGGAAATCTGCACTACAATGAAGACTCACTTCCCCCTGGTCAAAAGGGCCATCTGAAAAAAGTGTAAAATCCAGAAAGGCAGGACAGGCCATGGAGAACTGGGAGCCTTGTTATGCTGATGGGCGGGATGTAAATTGCCAACAGACACTCGGGAGAAGTGTATGGTGTTTCCTGAAACATCTAAAAAACAAAGCAACAGAGCCTAGGGCACTTCCACTTGTGGTCCTATAGCTTAGGGAAATTAAAATCAAAAAGATACAGCCACCCCAAAGTTTGGGACGCCTCTGTTTACAAGAACCTCGTTTACCGTACAAGTTCAATATCACAGAAAGTGAAAAATGGATACAGAACTTGTGGTACATACGTACAATGCAGTATCACTCAGCAATGAAATCTATGTCATCAGGCCCGTAGCAGCATAATGAGTGGATTCAGGTATGATGATTCTAACTGAAATAAGTCAAACCAAAAAAGAAACATCATAAGATGTCAGTAATACACGGAATGTAAACTTGGCTACACAGGAACTGAATTCCAAAACAGAACAGGGTCTCAAATTTAGAAAACCAACTTATGCTTGCTTAAGGGTAAAGGTGAGTTGGGGTGCTGCATAAAACCAGAGATTGAAATGAGCACAGATAAAGTTCCTTAAGCCAAATATGGAATAGACAAGAGCTACTCCTTGCTCAACGAAATGGACTCAACACCCAATATTAAACGCCTAAGAATGTACCTGACTAGTAAGTATCTTAAAACCTATGGATTGCTATGTCTCCAAAAGAGAATCAAGCATGTGTACAGGGGCATAAACGCAGCAGTGATAGGATTGGAGAGGTTCGGTGAGCAAATGAAGACCCTTTGAAGTCATATTGCATGGTACCAATTCCACGGGTCTCAACTCTCCAGGTTTAAGGTATTCTTCCTTCAGCTAAAACATGCATGTGGAACCCAGAGTATGATCAACCGTGTGAATGGGAGACGTGTTCAAATATGTCTCAGTTTTCCTCCTCTGGTACTCGGGTGCAACATTCCAGATGCTTTACTAACACTCTCCCGACTTGGGGAGTCAATCCCTTTAACCTCTTGTTTGGCCCAGTTTGCAATTTCTGCGGAAGATGAACAGGAATAGCGAGAACCAATGAGAGACTAGCTGGAGGTGTCTGGACGGGCAAATTTAACTCTCATTCCCACCAGGAAGAGGAATTAACCAAAGGCTCAGCGTGCCGTGCCGGAACCAGATTAGGGCCTGAAGCCATCCTGCGGTGTTGCGGCCAGGTCACAAGAAAGCGAGTTGAAGAAAGGAGCTCAGGGGCACTGTAATTCACAAAACTGCAGAGTTATAAATGACAGCTATCGTCCAAAAATATACTGAAGTAAGGCTGCCAAGAGGACTTGAAAGCGGGGCAGAATTGCAGGAAACCGATTTCAGGAGGTAGACTGGAATTGCATTGAAAGCATAGGAAAAGAGGCAGAACGTCCACAATGATGCACTTGGACAAAAAGGGCGTAGGCGTTTTTTCCTGAACATATTCAGGAAAAAACGCATACGCCCTTTTTGGCCAACCAAGCAAGCTTGCAAAGGAAATCTGCACTACAATGAAGACTCACTTCCCCCTGGTCAAATGGGCCATCTGTAAAAAGTGTAAAATCCAGAAAGGCAGGACAGGCCATGGAGAACTTGGAGCCTTGTTATGCTGATGGGCGGGATGTAAATTGCCAACAGACACTCGGGAGAAGTGTATGGTGTTTCCTGAAACATCTAAAAAACAAAGCAACAGAGCCTAGGGCACTTCCACTTATGGTCCTATAGCTTAGGGAAATTAAAATCAAAAAGACACAGCCACCCCAAAATTTGGGACGCCTCTGTTTACAAGAACCTCGTTTACCGTACAAGTTCAATATCACAGAAAGTGAAAAATGGATAAAGAACTTGTGGTACTTACGTACAATGCAGTATCACTCAACAATGAAATCTATGTCATCAGGCCCGTAGCAGCATAATGAGTGGATTCAGGTACGATGATTCTAACTGAAATAAGTCACACCGAAAAAGAAACATCATAAGATATCAGTAATACACGGAATGTAAACTTGGCTACACAGGAACTGAATTCCAAAACAGAACAGGGTCTCAAATTTAGAAAACCAACTTATGCTTGCTTAAGGGGAAAGGTGATTTGGGGTGCTGCATAAAACTAGACATTGAAATGAGCACAGATAAAGTTCCTTAAGCCAAATATGGAATAGACAAGAGCTACTCCTTGCTCAACGAAATGGACTCAACACCCCATATTAAACGCCTAAGAATGTACCTGACTAGTAAGTATCTTAAAACCTATGGATTGCTATGTCTCCAAAAGAGAATCAAGCATGTGTACAGGGGCATAAACGCAGCAGTGATAGGATTGGAGAGGTTCGGTGAGCAAATGAAGACCCTTTGAAGTCATATTGCATGGTTCCCATTACACGGGTCTCAACTCTCCAGGTTTAAGGTATTCTTCCTTCAGCTAAAACATGCATGTGGAACCCAGAGTATGATCAACCGTGTGAACGGGAGACGTGTTCAAATATGTCTCAGTTTTCGTACCCTGGTACTCGGGTGCAACATTCCAGACGCTTTACTAAAACTCTCCCGACTTGGAGAGTCAGCGCCTTTAACCTCCTGTTTGGCCCAGTTTGCAATTTCTGCGGAAGATGAACAGGAATAGGGAGAACCAATGAGAGACGAGCTGGAGGTGTCTGGACGGGCAAATTTAACTCTCATTTCCCACCAGGAAGAGGGATTAACCAAAGGTTCAGCGTGCCGTGCCGGACCCAGATTAGGGCCTGAAGACATCCTGTGGTGTTGCGGCCAGCTCACAAGAAAGCGAGTTGAAGAAAGGAGCTCAGGGGCACTGTAATTCACAAACCTGCAGAGTTATAAATGACAGCTATCGTCCAAAAATATACTGAAGTAAGGCTGCCAAGAGGACTTGAAAGCGGGGCAGAATTGCAGGAAACCGATTTCAGGAGGTAGACTGGAATTGCATTGAAAGCATAGGAAAAGAGGCAGAACGTCCACAATGATGCACTTGGCCAAAAAGGGCGTATGCGTTTTTTCCTGAATATATTCAGGAAAAAACGCATACGCACTTTTTGGCCAACTAAGCAAGCTTGCAAAGGAAATCTGCACTACAATGAAGACTCAATTCCCCCTGGTCAAAAGGGCCATCTGAAAAAAGTGTAAAATCCAGAAAGGCAGGACAGGCCATGGAGAACTGGGAGCCTTGTTATGCTGATGGGCGGGATGTAAATTGCCAACAGACACTCGGGAGAAGTGTATGGTGTTTCCTGAAACATCTAAAAAACAAAGCAACAGAGCCTAGGGCACTTCCACTTATGGTCCTATAGCTTAGGGAAATTAAAATAAAAAAGACACAGCCACCCCAAAGTTTGGGACGCCTCTGTTTACAAGAACCTCGTTTACCGTACAAGTTCAATATCACAGAAAGTGAAAAATGGATACAGAACTTGTGGTACATACGTACAATGCAGTATCACTCAGCAATGAAATCTATGTCATCAGGCCCGTAGCAGCATAATGAGTGGATTCAGGTACGATGATTCTAACTGAAATAAGTCAAACCAAAAAAGAAACATCATAAGATATCAGTAATACACGGAATGTAAACTTGGCTACACAGGAACTGAATTCCAAAACAGAACAGGGTCTCAAATTTAGAAAACCAACTTATGCTTGCTTAAGGGTAAAGGTGAGTTGGGGTGCTGCATAAAACCAGAGATTGAAATGAGCACAGATAAAGTTCCTTAAGCCAAATATGGAATAGACAAGAGCTACTCCTTGCTCAACGAAATGGACTCAACACCCAATATTAAACGCCTAAGAATGTACCTGACTAGTAAGTATCTTAAAACCTATGGATTGCTATGTCTCCAAAAGAGAATCAAGCGTGTGTACAGGGGCATAAACGCAGCAGTGATAGGATTGGAGAGGTTCGGTGAGCAAATGAAGACCCTTTGAAGTCATATTGCATGGTACCCATTACACGGGTCTCAACTCTCCAGGTTTAAGGTATTCTTCCTTCAGCTAAAACATGCATGTGGAACCCAGAGTATGATCAACCGTGTGAATGGGAGACGTGTTCAAATATGTCTCAGTTTTCCTCCTCTGGTACTCGGGTGCAACATTCCAGATGCTTTACTAACACTCTCCCGACTTGGGGAGTCAATCCCTTTAACCTCTTGTTTGGCCCAGTTTGCAATTTCTGCGGAAGATGAACAGGAATAGCGAGAACCAATGAGAGACTAGCTGGAGGTGTCTGGACGGGCAAATTTAACTCTCATTCCCACCAGGAAGAGGAATTAACCAAAGGCTCAGCGTGCCGTGCCGGAACCAGATTAGGGCCTGAAGCCATCCTGCGGTGTTGCGGCCAGGTCACAAGAAAGCGAGTTGAAGAAAGGAGCTCAGGGGCACTGTAATTCACAAAACTGCAGAGTTATAAATGACAGCTATCGTCCAAAAATATACTGAAGTAAGGCTGCCAAGAGGACTTGAAAGCGGGGCAGAATTGCAGGAAACCGATTTCAGGAGGTAGACTGGAATTGCATTGAAAGCATAGGAAAAGAGGCAGAACGTCCACAATGATGCACTTGGACAAAAAGGGCGTAGGCGTTTTTTCCTGAACATATTCAGGAAAAAACGCATACGCCCTTTTTGGCCAACCAAGCAAGCTTGCAAAGGAAATCTGCACTACAATGAAGTCTCACTTCCCCCCGGTCAAAAGGGCCATCTGAAAAAAGTGTAAAATCCAGAAAGGCAGGACAGGCCATGGAGAACTGGGAGCCTTGTTATGCTGATGGGCGGGATGTAAATTGCCAACAGACACTCGGGAGAAGTGTATGGTGTTTCCTGAAACATCTAAAAAACAAAGCAACAGAGCCTAGGGCACTTCCACTTATGGTCCTATAGCTTAGGGAAATTAAAATCAAAAAGACACAGCCACCCCACAGTTTGGGACAGCTCTGTTTACAAGAACCTCGTTTACGGTACAAGTTCAATATCGCAGAAAGTGAAAAATGGATAAAGAAGTTGTGGTACTTATGTACAATGCAAAATCACTCAGCCATGAAATCTATGTCATCAGGCCCATAGCAGCATAATGAGTGGATTCAGGTATGATGATTCTAACTGAAATATGTCACACAGAAAAAGAAACATCATAAGATATCACTAATACACGGAATGTGAACTTGGCTACACATGAACTGAATTACAAAACAGAACAGGGTCTCAAGTTTAGAAAACCAACTTATGCTTCCTTAAGGGGGAAAGTGAGTTGGGGTGCTGCATAAAACCAGAGTTTGAAATTAGCACAGATACCATTCAATAAGCCAAATATGTAATAGACAAGACCTACCCCTTGCTCAACAAAATGGACTCAACAATGAGGTATCACCTCACACCTGATAGAATGGGCATCATGAGAAAATCTACAAACAAAAATGCTGGAAAGGGTGTGGAGAAAAGGAACCCTCTTCCACTATTGTTGGGAATATAAATTGATACAGTCACTACGGAGAACAATATGGAGTTTCTTAAGAAACTAACAATAGAATTACCATATGATACAGCAATCCCAGTACTGGACATATACCCAGACAAAACCATAAATCAAAACGAGACATTCACCGCAATGTTCATTGCATCACTATTTACAATATCGAGGTAATGGAAGCAACCTAAATGCCCACAGACAGACGAATGCATAAAGCTGTGGTACATATATAAAATGGAATATTACTAAGCCATGAAAAGGAATGAAATTGGGTCATTTGTAGAGACGTCGATGGATCTAGAGACTGTCATACAGAGTGAAGTAAGTCAGAAAGAGAAAAACAAATCTTGTATATTCATGCATATATGTGGAACCTAGAAAAACTGTACAGATTAACCATTTTGCAAGGCATAAATAGAGCAACAGATGTAGACAACAAATGTATGGACAACAAGGGGGGAAAGCTGTTGGGGGGGTGGTGGTGGGAGGAGTTGAGAGACTGGGATTGGCATGTATACATTTATATGTATAAAATAGATAACCAATAAGAACCTGCTGTATAAAAATATAAAATAAAATTCAAAATTAAAAAGAAAGAAAATTTAAAAAATAAAACAGAAAAAACAATTATTCCCTTCACATACATGTATTTATATGAATAAATTATTTCCATGCTTATATCTGTAAATACAAAAAAGAGGAATAAAATCTACCTTGAACCAAAAACGAAAAAGAGAAAAAAAACACAGAACCCACCAGTTCCACAGAGGAAAACCGTATCAGGGCACTTGCTCCAGTTGTAAACAATTCTGAAGTTGGCCAGTGGTGGGGAATCGTCTCCCATTCAGCCAGCAGCCCCCACGCAACAAGCGTCCTCATTGCAAAGCTGGGGCACCGTGCCGAGGCATCTGTGAGTAAACGTGAGCTGAGCCCCAGGCCAGTTGCTGCTGAACTATTCCCACCCGTCCCAGGTAAAACACCTGAATATATACAAGGACTTGAAAGCCTAGAGGAAGGGCCATAGAGCCACACGAGTGACAGCATGCCGGCCGACTTGGTGCCTGCAGGCCAGCCAGGATGGTCCTGGCCCTGGGTGCTCTTCTGGAAGATTTCCATTTCCCTGACTGAGATACCCGTCCTGTCCCTGCCCCCACTGCTTTTTTCCTTCCTCACCTCTGCCCAGGGAGAAATTCCAGCAGCAGGTATGGGTGACACATCCTCTTCTTTAGCAGGTGGCAGCCTGGCAACTGCTGCAGAAAGTCCAGCAGAGCCCCACTCACACTGGGCCACCCACAAAGCCGTGGCCTCTCACTCCCTCCCACCAGCCCAGCCCCGAGACTGCTGACAGGGCAGAGAAAATGGCGTCAGGCACGGCTGCAGGGGCTCTTGCTGCCTGGAGTGGTATTTATATTGATCTCAACCCAGGCACACCTGGGGAGGGCTGGCCCGCACGGTAAGGCTGCCCAGGTCAGCCAATCATCACCCCTCAGGGGCTCACAGTTGCAGAAAATGGAACTTGCTGAACCGGCCAGGTCCAAGGAACAGGTGTGGGCTCCTGAGAGTCAGGATAGACAAGGGGCTGCAGCTTTGGCTTGTTTTCTAATCATTTTATCTGGCCCATGAGTGGGAGACAACTTCAAGAAAACCCTCTCCTTATGAGAGGAACCCAGGAGTCAGGGAGAGGAGGGGTGGGTGGTGGTTGGAGACAGAGGCCTGGTGCCCCGGGTGCAGTGGAAGTCTCTGGAAGACCAGGTGGAGGGAGGCCGCACAGAGTGATGCCCAGGGTCACAGACCTGTCGCAGCTGCTGTTTGTTAGTTCAAGTCCTGCTCTGAGGTGCTCTGTGCCAGCTCTGAGCGACAGGTGAGCTGGGGGTGCTCTGCAATGAGGGCTATGTGCACGGTTCCTGTGTGCCCAGCCCTGCCATGGTACCTGCAAGGGTAGCTCTGTATCCTGGGAAGGGCCTGACCACGAGAGCCCCGTGGGCTGGGGTGGGGGTGGGGTACCTGCCCAGGTGAGCTCCATATTCTGGGATTGGTCTGACCACGAGAGCCCCATGGGCTGCTGGGGACCTGGTAAAGGATGTCAGGACAGTCAGTGAAGCCACCGAGGATATACCTCCAGTTGCTCCTAATTCCTACACCCTGCTGGTCATTCTACCAACCACCAGGACATGGTATTCTGTATTAGTCTTCAATGATGCCTTCTTTTGTATTCCATTAGTCCCAGAGTCACAAGAAATTTTGGCTTGTGAGTGGCAGGACTCAACATACAACTAAAACAATACTTCCGGGCCGTCTTGCCCCAAGGGTGCAAAAATTCCCACACCATCTTTGGGGAAAGCTTAGCTAAAGACCTAAAAGTTCTACCTCTGGAAAAGGAAACCCTCCTTCAGTACGCAGACGACATTCTGATCGCCAGCCCTACTAAGGAGGCCTCTGAACTACCAAGCCAATAAAGGATAGAAGTTGTCCAAGAAAAAGCTCAAATATCACAGACTGCAGTGACCTGCCTGGGCTTCATTCTCACAGAAGGTCGGAGAAGCCCATCCCAGGAAAGGGAAGAAACCATTTGCAGCCTTACCCCTTTCTAAAACTAGAAGACAGCTTAGGGGTTCCTGGGGAGGCCAGGGTTTGCTGCTTCTGGATCCCTAACTACAGTCTACTAGCTGGGCCTCTATATGAAACACTGAAAGGAAAAGATGATGATCCTTTTGAATAGAATCCAGAAGTGGCCTTTCAAGAATGGAAAGAGCAGTCAATTCAGACCCTTGCCCTGGAACTCCCTAATTTAGCTAAACCCTTTGACCTTTACATTCCCGGTGAAAGGTGAATCGCCATTGGAGAATTAGTGCAAAAACTGGGACCACTTGAAATGGAACAATGCAAGAATGCCATCCAGGTAGGATAAACTACGGTCACCAAGGGGCTTGGCCCACTGCCGCATCTGGCCAAGATACTGGCGGTATCTAAAAACCTGGAAATCAGCAGCCCAAAAGGCCACCTCCTTCCTAAGGGAAAAGGACCCCACGTGGTGATCCTAACCACCAACGATGCCCTGAAGTTGCAGGGTTCGCTCCGTGGGCACACCGACCTCGAGTGAGGAGGCCCTCCAACTCCAACATCCAGAGAGATAACCGGGGGCAACAGGGCACCATGACGACTCGTGTGAACATCACTTGACCTGGAGTTTCTCTCATAAAACAATAAGAGTGTGTCCCAAAAGAGTAGACTACTGCTTGCAGGACTTACTGCACCCAGAGGGGAGCTAATAATCTTGGCGGGGGAACCGTATATCACACTGTCACCATAGAAAAGCCTACAGACACCGTGATGATGGTGGCCAATAAGACCGGCTGGACTCCTGTTTACTTCAAAAGGCTGTTGACTCAGTGGTCATCATGGTCCTTGATCACCACTGACCCTGGACTGTCTGGGAGTTGAGCGGGCAGGGCTCTGACACCTGGTGCTGTTTGTACGTTAATTCAGGGGCCTAATTGAAGAAAGCGCAGACTACTGGTCAGAGCATCTAGGCTGGCAGAAACGGTCAGCCTAAGGTGGCCGAACAAATGTGGGGCGGGGTGAAACCGGCCCCCACAGCGTCTCTGCACATCTCTTTCCTGGACCCTTAAAGGTCATTAGAATCTATAACACTTCCAATGCTGGTGCTCAGGTGGACGAGCAGGGAGGCAGGGGGCCTGGGGACAATCAACGTCACCTGGAGGCTGCTGGGGAGAAGCTCTGACCCTCGCCCCCGGGTATTAGGGCTCCCAACTCAGCACTCAGCAGTTACAGAAGAAGTGTCTGCACCCTCAGCACTCCAAGAATGAGGAACGGGACAAAAGGCAGAGGAGGGGTTTGTCCCCAGCAAAGCCCATTAAAAATCCCTGGGAGATAAAAATAGAATCTGGGCAATAAAGTCAAGTCTAACCTTTTTTATCCTTTGTGCTTTGTCTAATTTCACGTGCTCCTAGGGTCCCGCATGCAGAGGTTCCACACCCGGCACTTCAGACCAGATTTCCTAGTGCAGAATGGCTGGGTCGACACCTCAGCTCCTGGGGCCCAGTGCAGACTCCGCGATATAGAGCCTGAGCTGCAGCCAACCTGGCCCTCGAGAGCTCCGCCCCCTCCCTCCCACTGACTCTGACAGGATCTCTACACAGCAGCCCAGCCCACAGCCCACGGGGTAGTGCATGCTCTCACCTCTCCATTCTCTGATCAAAATATAAAGTTTCCTTTGCTTGTGAACCAAACTCAGTCTCGATCTGTTGGCCCCAATGACACTGGGCAGGGGGACACTTGTTGGGGTCCACTCTGGAGGATCAGTAACAGAAATTGAGACTATTGTAACCTCAATGAACAGATGTGTGAGCCAAACTGTAGTTAACATAGAACAGTGTATAAGGCTCGGGTAAAATAAGATGTTTCTAACACTTCCATTTGATATTTCCATCACTTTATTATAAGCAAGTTCAGTGAAAAGGTTTGTCTTATTTGTCAGGTCAATATTAGAGAAACGAAGTGATTTCTTTCCAAGGATGTACATCTAATAATCTTGGTTAAAGCTTCAATCTTGTTTTAAATGCTTTTCCATTGAAAATGATACCTCTCTTTCAGCTCCCCCATTTCTGAGAAGTATAAAATCTTATAATTTATTATTACCAAAGGGGAAAGGTGGGAGGAGGGATAAATTAACAGTTTGGGATTAACACATACACACTGCTATGTATAAAATAGATCATCAACAAGGAACTACTGTATAGCACAGGGAACTACACTCAACATTTTGCAATAACCTATAAGGGGAAATAATCTGAAAAAGAATAGATATTTTTATTGACATCATCTATCAATGACAGTTAAAGTGTAACCTAAGGGAAGCTGGTGGTGAGTGCTTCTGACCCTGAAGACTTCAATCATCTAAAGTTTGGACTCTGCCTACTTCCCAAGGCCCTTAATGAACATATGTGTAGCCGTAGCTTAAAAAATTCCCCAGTTTGGGTTTCGGGGAGACACTGATTTTGAAAAAGCCCTGGTGTTCTCCTTACATGAATGGGACTCTTCCTACTGCTAAAACATGTCTGTCACACCCAGAGGATGGTATACCGTCTGATCGGGAAGAGTTTGGAAAAGGCATCTCATCTCCTCATCTCCTGGTGCTCGGGTTCACCCCTCCAGCGTCTTTACTAACAGTCTCCCCACTTGGAGATGTCAGCACTGTCAACATCCTGTTGCGTACAGTTTGGAATTTGTCCAGAGGATGAAGCGGAAGGATGAGGAACAATGAGAGACAAGTCCTAGGTGTTCAGACAGGCACATGTCACTCTAATTTCCAATCAGGAAGACGAATTGACCAAAGGCTAGGGTTGCCCATGGAAACAGTATAGGGCTTGAGGAAATCCCGCTGCTTTGTGGCCAGTTCCCATAAACACAAGTTGAACAATGGAACTCAGGGGCAGTAAAATTCACAAAACTGCAGAGTTGAAAATATCCATCACTGAAAAATGTCTTGAGGAAAGTCAGAGAAAAGGACTTGTAAGCAAGGGAGAATGGCAGGAAAGGGATTTGAGGAGGTAGAAAGGACTCGCCATTAAGCACAAGAAAAGGAGCTGAACATTGCCAACATTGCAGTTGGCCAAAAAGGGTGTATGCGTTTTTTTCTGTATATATTCAAGAAAAGGGCATACACTTTTTTAGCCAACCAAACAGGTGGGCACTGGAAGTCAATACTACAAAAGATATCACTTCGCATCAGTCAGAAGAGCCATCCTCATAAAGCGTAAACAACAGAAATGCAGGACAGGGCAAGGAGAAGAGGGAGCCCTGTGAGACTTATAGTGGAAATGTATATTGCCAACGGCCATTCTGGAGAAGTGTATTGTGTTTACTAAAGCATCTAAAAAATGAGCTACAGAGCATAGGGCACTTGCACTCATGGGCGTATATCTTGAGAAAAACAAAAATCGAGAGGACACAGGCACCCCAATGTTTACCCCCTCTCTGTTTAAAAGATCCTCAACTAGGATATAACTTAAATGTCTCTGGAGGGAAAAAATGGGTAGAGATGTGGTACTTAGGTAGAGTGGAATATTATTCAGCCTGGAAATCAATGAAATATGGCCAGTTGTAACAACTCCGGAGGAGTTACGTATGATCTTTCTAAGTGACAGAATTCAAAAAGAAAAAGACACATATCATAAGATATCACTTAAAGGTGGAATCCAAAATGGCTACACATGAAATAAATTACAAAACAAAAACATAGTCAAATATGTAGAAAACACGCATAAGGCTGCTAAACGGGAAAGGTGGGGAGGGGTGAGGCATCACCCAGGAGGTTGAAATTAGCAAAGATACCATTCCAAATACCAAACTGATAATCAACAAGGCCTACACGGTAGCTAAAAGAACTGCACTCAGCACACTCAAGTCACCGGAAAAGAATATATACGACTGGTAAGAATCTGAAAAAGAATTTACTGATGTCTCTCTGTACGTGAATCAAGTGGATGTACAGCAGCAAGAAACAGAGCTTTGAAAATCAGCTGTAACCAATATAGTAATAAATTGAAAAAAATAAACGACAGAGAGACAGAGAAAACCTCTTACAACTTTTCCTCAGGGCCGGTGATGCAACATGGATTGAACACATCTAGACCCACAGCAGGATGAGACATAAGGCTGGAAACTGTTTGCGCTAAGAGAAATGTGAGGTTGGGTGAGGAAATGCACACCCTTTAAAGTAATACTACCTGGTACCCATTCAATGGGTCCCAAATATGCAGGTTCAAGGGATCTTCCTACAGCTAAAACATGCATGGAAAACCCAGAGGACTGTACACCATGTGATCGGGAGATGTGTCTAAAATGCAGCTCATTTATCCTCTCCTGGTGCTCCTGTTCACCATTCCAGCCACGTTACTTAGAATCTCCCCACTTGGAGAATCAGCACATTTCAACTTCTGTTTCACACATTTTGCAAATTGTGAGGAGGATGAACGGGGAACCAATGAGAGAATAGTTGTAGGGGTTTGGACGGGCACATATCACTCTAATTTCCCATTAAGAATAAGAATTGAAAAAAGGCTCAGCCCGCCTCGCCCGAGCCAAAATAGGGCCTGAAGCAATCCTGCGGGTTTGAGGCCAGCTCACAAAAGAGCAACTTAAAAAATGGAGCTCAGGGTCACTGCAATTCACAAACCTGCAGAGTTATAAATGAAAACTAACGTCCAAAAATATGTTGAGGTAAGGCAAAGAAGAGGATCTGAATGCAAGACAGAATTGCAAGAAACAGATTTCAAGAGATAGATTGGACTCGTCTTTAAAGCACATGAAAAGCGGCAGAATTTCGACAATGATGCAGTTGGCCCAAAAGGGCGTATGCGTTTTTTCCTGATTATATCCAGGAAAAAACGCATACGCACTTTATGGGCAACGAAGCAAGCAAGCAATGCAAATGTGCACAACAAAGAAGTCTCATTTCCCACTGGTCAAAAGGGCCATCCTAAAAAATTGTAAAAACCAGAAATGCAGGACAGGCCATGGAGAACAGGGAGCCTTTATACGCTGATGGGCAGTGTGTGAACTGCCGAGAGCCACTCTGGAGAAGTGTATGGTGGTTCCTAAATCATCTAAAAAACAGAGCTACAGAGCATAGGACACTTCCAATCATGGGAGTATATCTAGGGAAATCTAAAAATTAACAAGACACAAGCACACCACAGTTTAGGGCTACTCTGTTTACAAGAACCTCAACTTCAGTATACCTTAAATATCCCAGGAAAGAGAAAAATGGATAAAGAAGATGTGGTACTTATGTACAATGGAATATCTCTTCACCATGAAATCAATGTAATAAGGCTAGTAGAAGGATAAAGAGTGGATTTAGGTCCGATAATACTACTTGAAATAAGTCAAACAGAAAAAGAAACATATCATAAGATATCACTTATAGAGGGAGGGTAAATATGGCTGCACAAGAAATGAATTACAGAACAGAACAGTGTCTCACATTTAGAAAACACACTTATTTCAGCTTAAGGGGAAAGGAGAGGTGGGGTGATGCATAAAACCAGAGTTTGAAATTAGCACAGATACCGTTCAATAAACCAAATAGATATTAGACAAGATCTACACCTTGCTCAATGAACTGGCCTCAACACACCCTATACACCGCAGAGAAATATATCTGAGTAATAAGAATCTTAAAACCCATGTATTGATATATCTCCATAAGGGAATCAAGTGTGTGCAGAGTGGCACAAACACAGCAGTGAAAATGAGCTAAACCCCATTATAGAAATAAATTTTAAAAACAAAACGCAGAAACAATGAAAGAGAGAAAAATTCTTACAAAATTCGCTCAGGGGCTGTGATGCAACCTGGATTGACCACATATAAACCCACAGCTGGATAAGACATAAGGCTGGACACTTGGGGCTGAGAGGATTGATGAGCTTTGGTGAGCAACTGCCAAAAGTTTAATGCAATACTTCATGCTACTCATTCCAAGGGTCCCAACACTCCAGGTTGAAGGGAATCTTCCTACAGCTAAACCATGCTTGGGAAACCCAGCGACTGGTATACCATATGATCGGGAAAGGTTTCTAAAACGCACCTCATTTTTCCTCTCCTGGGGCTCCGGATCGACATTCCAGCCGCTTTACCAAAAATATCCCCACATGGAGAGTCAATGCCTTTAAGTTCTGGTATCGCACAGTCTGCAGTTAGTGCGGAGGATGAATGGGAATAGGGGGAACCAGTGAGAAACTAGCTGTAGCGGTTTCAAGGGGCACATGTCACTCTAAATTCACATCAGTAAGAAGAATAAACCAAAGGCACAGCAAGGTGCCCCAGAAGAAGAATAGGGCCTGAAGGAATCCTGTGGTTATGAGGCAAGATCACAAAAATAAGAGCTGAAAAATGGAGCTAAGGGCCACTGCAATTCAAAAACCTGCAGAGTTATAAAGGCCAACTATTTTCAAAAAATATATTGAGGTAAGGCTATGAAGAGGCATTGAAAGCAAGGCAGAATTGCAGGAAAACGATTTCAGGAGGTAGACTGGAATTGCATTTAAAGCATAGGAAAAGAGGCAGAACGTCCACAATGATGCACTTGGCCAAAAAGGGCGTATGCCTTTTTTCCTGAATTTATTCAGGAAAAAAGGCATACGCCCTTTTTGGCCAACCAAGCAAGCTTGCAAAGGAAATCTGCACTACAATGAAGTCTCACTTCCCCCTGGTCAAAAGGGCCATCTGAAAAAAGTGTAAAATCCAGAAAGGCAGGACAGGCCATGGAGAACTGGGAGCCTTGTTATGCTGATGGGCGGGATGTGTATGGTGTTTCCTGAAACATCTAAAAAACAAAGCAACAGAGCCTAGGGCACTTCCACTTATGGTCCTATAGCTTAGGGAAATTAAAATCAAAAAGACACAGCCACCCCAAAATTTGGGACGCCTCTGTTTACAAGAACCTCGTTAACCGTACAAGTTCAATATCAAAGAAAGTGAAAAATGGATAAAGAACTTGTGGTACTTACGTACAATGCAGTATCACTCAGTAATGAAATCTATGTCATCAGGCCCATAGCAGCATAATGAGTGGATTCAGGTACGATGATTCTAACTGAAATAAGACACACAGAAAAAGAAACATCATAAGATATCACTAATACACGGAATGTAAACTTGGCTACACAGGAACTGAATTACAGAACAGAACAGGGTCTCAAATTTAGAAAACCAACTTATGCTTGCTTAAGGGGAAAGGTGAGTTGGGGTGCTGCATAAAACCAGAGATTGAAATGAACACAGATAAAGTTCCTTAAGCCAAATATGGAATAGACAAGAGCTACTCCTTGCTCAACGAAATGGACTCAACACCCCATATTAAACGCCTAAGAATGTACCTGACTAGTAAGTATCTTAAAACCTATGGATTGCTATGTCTCCGAAAGAGAATCAAGCATGTGTACAGGGGCATAAACGCAGCAGTGATAGGATTGGAGAGGTTCAGTGAGCAAATGAAGACCCTTTGAAGTCATATTGCATGGTACCAATTCCACGGGTCTCAACTCTCCAGGTTTAAGGTATTCTTCCTTCAGCTAAAACATGCATGTGGAACCCAGAGTATGATCAACCGTGTGAATGGGAGACGTGTTCAAATATGTCTCAGTTTTCCTCCCCTGGTACTCGGGTGCAACATTCCAGACGCTTTACTAACACTCTCCCCACTTGGAGAGTCAGCGCCTTTAACCTCCTGTTTGGCCCAGTTTGCAATTTCTGCGGAAGATGAACAGGAATAGCGAGAACCAATGAGAGACTAGCTGGAGGTGTCTGGACGGGCAAATTTAACTCTCATTTCCCACCAGGAAGAGGAAATAACCAAAGGCTCAGCATGCCGTGCCGGAACCAGATTAGGGCCTGAAGCCATCCTGCGGTGTTGCGGCCAGCTCACAAGAAAGCGAGTTGAAGAAAGGAGCTCAGGGGCACTGTAATTCACAAACCTGCAGAGTTATAAATAACAGCTATCGTCCAAAAATATACTGAAGTAAGGCTGCCAAGAGGACTTGAAAGCGGGGCAGAATTGCAGGAAACCGATTTCAGGAGGTAGACTGGAATTGCATTGAAAGCATAGGAAAAGAGGCAGAACGTCCACAATGATGCACTTGGCCAAAAAGGGCGTATGCGTTTTTTCCTGAATATATTCAGGAAAAAACGCATACGCCCTTTTTGGCCAACCAAGCAAGCTTGCAAAGGAAATCTGCACTACAATGAAGTCTCACTTCCCCCCGGTCAAAAGGGCCATCTGAAAAAAGTGTAAAATCCAGAAAGGCAGGACAGGCCATGGAGAACTGGGAGCCTTGTTATGCTGATGGGCGGGATGTAAATTGCCAACAGACACTCGGGAGAAGTGTATGGTGTTTCCTGAAACATCTAAAAAACAAAGCAACAGAGCCTAGGGCACTTCCACTTATGGTCCTATAGCTTAGGGAAATTAAAATCAAAAAGACACAGCCACCCCAAAGTTTGGGACGCCTCTGTTTACAAGAACCTCGTTTACAGTACAAGTTCAACATCGCAGAAAGTGAAAAATGGATAAAGAAGTTGTGGTATTTACTTACAAAGCAATATCACTCAGCAATGAAATCTATGTCATCAGGCCCTTAGCAGCACAATGAGTGGATTCAGGTATGATGATTCTAACTGAAATAAGTCACACAGAAAAAGAAACATCATAAGATATCAGTAATACACGGAATGTAAACTTGGCTACACAGGAACTGAATTACAGAACAGAACAGGGTCTCAAATTTAGAAAACCAACTTATGCTTGCTTAAGGGTAAAGGTGAGTTGGGGTGCTGCATAAAACCAGAGATTGAAATGAGCACAGATAAAGTTCCTTAAGCCAAATATGGAATAGACAAGAGCTACTCCTTGCTCAACGAAATGGACTCAACACCCCATATTAAACGCCTAAGAATGTACCTGACTAGTAAGTATCTTAAAACCTATGGATTGCTATATCTCCAAAAGAGAATCAAGCGTGTGTCCAGGGGCATAAATGCAGCAATGATAGGATTGGAGAGGTTCAGTGAGCAAACGAAGACCCTTTGAAGTCATATTGCATGGTACCCATTCCACGGGTCTCAACTCTCCAGGTTTCAGGGATTCTTCCTTCAGCTAAAACATGCATGTGGAACCCAGAGGATTATCCACCGTGTGATCGGGAGAAGTGTTCAAATATGTCTCAGATTTCGTCCCCTGGTACTCGGGTGCAACATTCCAGACGCTTTACTAACACTCTCCCGACTTGGAGAGTCAGTCCCTTTAACCTCCTGTTTGGCCCAGTTTGCAATTTCTGCGGAAGATGAACAGGAATAGGGAGAACCAATGAGAGACTAGCTGGAGGTGTCTGGACGGGCAAATTTAACTCTCATTTCCCACCAGGAAGAGGAATTAACCAAAGGCTCAGCATGTCGTGCCGGAACCAGATTAGGGCCTGAAGCAATCCTGCGGTGTTGCGGCCAGCTCACAAGAAAGCGAGTAGAAGAAAGGAGCTCAGGGGCACTGTAATTCACAAACCTGCAGACTTATAAATGACAGCTATCGTCCAAAAATATACTGAAGTAAGGTTGCCAAGAGGACTTGAAAGCGGGGAAGAATTGCAGGAAACCGATTTCAGGAGGTAGACTGGAATTGCATTGAAAGCATAGGAAAAGAGGCAGAACGTCCACAATGATGCACTTGGCCAAAAAGGGCGTATGCGTTTTTTCCTGAATCAGGAAAAAACGCATACGCACTTTTTGGCCAACCAAGCAAGCTTGCAAAGGAAATCTGCACTACAATGAAGTCTCACTTCCCCCCGGTCAAAAGGGCCATCTGAGAAAAGTGTAAAATCCAGAAAGGCAGGACAGGCCATGGAGAACTGGGAGCCTTGTTATGCTGATGGGCGGGATGTAAATTGCCAACAGACACTCGGGAGAAGTGTATGGTGTTTCCTGAAACATCTAAAAAACAAAGCAACAGAGCCTAGGGCACTTCCACTTATGGTCCTATAGCTTAGGGAAATTAAAATCAAAAAGACACAGCCACCCCACAGTTTGGGACAGCTCTGTTTACAAGAACCTCGTTTACGGTACAAGTTCAATATCGCAGAAAGTGAAAAATGGATAAAGAAGTTGTGGTACTTATGTACAATGCAAAATCACTCAGCCATGAAATCTATGTCATCAGGCCCATAGCAGCATAATGAGTGGATTCAGGTATGATGATTCTAACTGAAATATGTCACACAGAAAAAGAAACATCATAAGATATCACTAATACACGGAATGTGAACTTGGCTACACATGAACTGAATTACAAAACAGAACAGGGTCTCAAGTTTAGAAAACCAACTTATGCTTCCTTAAGGGGGAAAGTGAGTTGGGGTGCTGCATAAAACCAGAGTTTGAAATTAGCACAGATACCATTCAATAAGCCAAATATGTAATAGACAAGACCTACCCCTTGCTCAACAAAATGGACTCAACAATGAGGTATCACCTCACACCTGATAGAATGGGCATCATGAGAAAATCTACAAACAAAAATGCTGGAAAGGGTGTGGAGAAAAGGAACCCTCTTCCACTATTGTTGGGAATATAAATTGATACAGTCACTACGGAGAACAATATGGAGTTTCTTAAGAAACTAACAATAGAATTACCATATGATACAGCAATCCCAGTACTGGACATATACCCAGACAAAACCATAAATCAAAACGAGACATTCACCGCAATGTTCATTGCATCACTATTTACAATATCGAGGTAATGGAAGCAACCTAAATGCCCACAGACAGACGAATGCATAAAGCTGTGGTACATATATAAAATGGAATATTACTAAGCCATGAAAAGGAATGAAATTGGGTCATTTGTAGAGACGTCGATGGATCTAGAGACTGTCATACAGAGTGAAGTAAGTCAGAAAGAGAAAAACAAATCTTGTATATTCATGCATATATGTGGAACCTAGAAAAACTGTACAGATTAACCATTTTGCAAGGCATAAATAGAGCAACAGATGTAGACAACAAATGTATGGACAACAAGGGGGGAAAGCTGTTGGGGGGGTGGTGGTGGGAGGAGTTGAGAGACTGGGATTGGCATGTATACATTTATATGTATAAAATAGATAACCAATAAGAACCTGCTGTATAAAAATATAAAATAAAATTCAAAATTAAAAAGAAAGAAAATTTAAAAAATAAAACAGAAAAAACAATTATTCCCTTCACATACATGTATTTATATGAATAAATTATTTCCATGCTTATATCTGTAAATACAAAAAAGAGGAATAAAATCTACCTTGAACCAAAAACGAAAAAGAGAAAAAAAACACAGAACCCACCAGTTCCACAGAGGAAAACCGTATCAGGGCACTTGCTCCAGTTGTAAACAATTCTGAAGTTGGCCAGTGGTGGGGAATCGTCTCCCATTCAGCCAGCAGCCCCCACGCAACAAGCGTCCTCATTGCAAAGCTGGGGCACCGTGCCGAGGCATCTGTGAGTAAACGTGAGCTGAGCCCCAGGCCAGTTGCTGCTGAACTATTCCCACCCGTCCCAGGTAAAACACCTGAATATATACAAGGACTTGAAAGCCTAGAGGAAGGGCCATAGAGCCACACGAGTGACAGCATGCCGGCCGACTTGGTGCCTGCAGGCCAGCCAGGATGGTCCTGGCCCTGGGTGCTCTTCTGGAAGATTTCCATTTCCCTGACTGAGATACCCGTCCTGTCCCTGCCCCCACTGCTTTTTTCCTTCCTCACCTCTGCCCAGGGAGAAATTCCAGCAGCAGGTATGGGTGACACATCCTCTTCTTTAGCAGGTGGCAGCCTGGCAACTGCTGCAGAAAGTCCAGCAGAGCCCCACTCACACTGGGCCACCCACAAAGCCGTGGCCTCTCACTCCCTCCCACCAGCCCAGCCCCGAGACTGCTGACAGGGCAGAGAAAATGGCGTCAGGCACGGCTGCAGGGGCTCTTGCTGCCTGGAGTGGTATTTATATTGATCTCAACCCAGGCACACCTGGGGAGGGCTGGCCCGCACGGTAAGGCTGCCCAGGTCAGCCAATCATCACCCCTCAGGGGCTCACAGTTGCAGAAAATGGAACTTGCTGAACCGGCCAGGTCCAAGGAACAGGTGTGGGCTCCTGAGAGTCAGGATAGACAAGGGGCTGCAGCTTTGGCTTGTTTTCTAATCATTTTATCTGGCCCATGAGTGGGAGACAACTTCAAGAAAACCCTCTCCTTATGAGAGGAACCCAGGAGTCAGGGAGAGGAGGGGTGGGTGGTGGTTGGAGACAGAGGCCTGGTGCCCCGGGTGCAGTGGAAGTCTCTGGAAGACCAGGTGGAGGGAGGCCGCACAGAGTGACGCCCAGGGTCACAGACCTGTCGCAGCTGCTGTTTGTTAGTTCAAGTCCTGCTCTGAGGTGCTCTGTGCCAGCTCTGAGCGACAGGTGAGCTGGGGGTGCTCTGCAATGAGGGCTATGTGCACGGTTCCTGTGTGCCCAGCCCTGCCATGGTACCTGCAAGGGTAGCTCTGTATCCTGGGAAGGGCCTGACCACGAGAGCCCCGTGGGCTGGGGTGGGGGTGGGGTACCTGCCCAGGTGAGCTCCATATTCTGGGATTGGTCTGACCACGAGAGCCCCATGGGCTGCTGGGGACCTGGTAAAGGATGTCAGGACAGTCAGTGAAGCCACCGAGGATATACCTCCAGTTGCTCCTAATTCCTACACCCTGCTGGTCATTCTACCAACCACCAGGACATGGTATTCTGTATTAGTCTTCAATGATGCCTTCTTTTGTATTCCATTAGTCCCAGAGTCACAAGAAATTTTGGCTTGTGAGTGGCAGGACTCAACATACAACTAAAACAATACTTCCGGGCCGTCTTGCCCCAAGGGTGCAAAAATTCCCACACCATCTTTGGGGAAAGCTTAGCTAAAGACCTAAAAGTTCTACCTCTGGAAAAGGAAACCCTCCTTCAGTACGCAGACGACATTCTGATCGCCAGCCCTACTAAGGAGGCCTCTGAACTACCAAGCCAATAAAGGATAGAAGTTGTCCAAGAAAAAGCTCAAATATCACAGACTGCGGTGACCTGCCTGGGCTTCATTCTCACAGAAGGTCGGAGAAGCCCATCCCAGGAAAGGGAAGAAACCATTTGCAGCCTTACCCCTTTCTAAAACTAGAAGACAGCTTAGGGGTTCCTGGGGAGGCCAGGGTTTGCTGCTTCTGGATCCCTAACTACAGTCTACTAGCTGGGCCTCTATATGAAACACTGAAAGGAAAAGATGATGATCCTTTTGAATAGAATCCAGAAGTGGCCTTTCAAGAATGGAAAGAGCAGTCAATTCAGACCCTTGCCCTGGAACTCCCTAATTTAGCTAAACCCTTTGACCTTTACATTCCCGGTGAAAGGTGAATCGCCATTGGAGAATTAGTGCAAAAACTGGGACCACTTGAAATGGAACAATGCAAGAATGCCATCCAGGTAGGATAAACTACGGTCACCAAGGGGCTTGGCCCACTGCCGCATCTGGCCAAGATACTGGCGGTATCTAAAAACCTGGAAATCAGCAGCCCAAAAGGCCACCTCCTTCCTAAGGGAAAAGGACCCCACGTGGTGATCCTAACCACCAACGATGCCCTGAAGTTGCAGGGTTCGCTCCGTGGGCACACCGACCTCGAGTGAGGAGGCCCTCCAACTCCAACATCCAGAGAGATAACCGGGGGCAACAGGGCACCATGACGACTCGTGTGAACATCACTTGACCTGGAGTTTCTCTCATAAAACAATAAGAGTGTGTCCCAAAAGAGTAGACTACTGCTTGCAGGACTTACTGCACCCAGAGGGGAGCTAATAATCTTGGCGGGGGAACCGTATATCACACTGTCACCATAGAAAAGCCTACAGACACCGTGATGATGGTGGCCAATAAGACCGGCTGGACTCCTGTTTACTTCAAAAGGCTGTTGACTCAGTGGTCATCATGGTCCTTGATCACCACTGACCCTGGACTGTCTGGGAGTTGAGCGGGCAGGGCTCTGACACCTGGTGCTGTTTGTACGTTAATTCAGGGGCCTAATTGAAGAAAGCGCAGACTACTGGTCAGAGCATCTAGGCTGGCAGAAACGGTCAGCCTAAGGTGGCCGAACAAATGTGGGGCGGGGTGAAACCGGCCCCCACAGCGTCTCTGCACATCTCTTTCCTGGACCCTTAAAGGTCATTAGAATCTATAACACTTCCAATGCTGGTGCTCAGGTGGACGAGCAGGGAGGCAGGGGGCCTGGGGACAATCAACGTCACCTGGAGGCTGCTGGGGAGAAGCTCTGACCCTCGCCCCCGGGTATTAGGGCTCCCAACTCAGCACTCAGCAGTTACAGAAGAAGTGTCTGCACCCTCAGCACTCCAAGAATGAGGAACGGGACAAAAGGCAGAGGAGGGGTTTGTCCCCAGCAAAGCCCATTAAAAATCCCTGGGAGATAAAAATAGAATCTGGGCAATAAAGTCAAGTCTAACCTTTTTTATCCTTTGTGCTTTGTCTAATTTCACGTGCTCCTAGGGTCCCGCATGCAGAGGTTCCACACCCGGCACTTCAGACCAGATTTCCTAGTGCAGAATGGCTGGGTCGACACCTCAGCTCCTGGGGCCCAGTGCAGACTCTGCGATATAGAGCCTGAGCTGCAGCCAACCTGGCCCTCGAGAGCTCCGCCCCCTCCCTCCCACTGACTCTGACAGGATCTCTACACAGCAGCCCAGCCCACAGCCCACGGGGTAGTGCATGCTCTCACCTCTCCATTCTCTGATCAAAATATAAAGTTTCCTTTGCTTGTGAACCAAACTCAGTCTCGATCTGTTGGCCCCAATGACACTGGGCAGGGGGACACTTGTTGGGGTCCACTCTGGAGGATCAGTAACAGAAATTGAGACTATTGTAACCTCAATGAACAGATGTGTGAGCCAAACTGTAGTTAACATAGAACAGTGTATAAGGCTCGGGTAAAATAAGATGTTTCTAACACTTCCATTTGATATTTCCATCACTTTATTATAAGCAAGTTCAGTGAAAAGGTTTGTCTTATTTGTCAGGTCAATATTAGAGAAACGAAGTGATTTCTTTCCAAGGATGTACATCTAATAATCTTGGTTAAAGCTTCAATCTTGTTTTAAATGCTTTTCCATTGAAAATGATACCTCTCTTTCAGCTCCCCCATTTCTGAGAAGTATAAAATCTTATAATTTATTATTACCAAAGGGGAAAGGTGGGAGGAGGGATAAATTAACAGTTTGGGATTAACACATACACACTGCTATGTATAAAATAGATCATCAACAAGGAACTACTGTATAGCACAGGGAACTACACTCAACATTTTGCAATAACCTATAAGGGGAAATAATCTGAAAAAGAATAGATATTTTTATTGACATCATCTATCAATGACAGTTAAAGTGTAACCTAAGGGAAGCTGGTGGTGAGTGCTTCTGACCCTGAAGACTTCAATCATCTAAAGTTTGGACTCTGCCTACTTCCCAAGGCCCTTAATGAACATATGTGTAGCCGTAGCTTAAAAAATTCCCCAGTTTGGGTTTCGGGGAGACACTGATTTTGAAAAAGCCCTGGTGTTCTCCTTACATGAATGGGACTCTTCCTACTGCTAAAACATGTCTGTCACACCCAGAGGATGGTATACCGTCTGATCGGGAAGAGTTTGGAAAAGGCATCTCATCTCCTCATCTCCTGGTGCTCGGGTTCACCCCTCCAGCGTCTTTACTAACAGTCTCCCCACTTGGAGATGTCAGCACTGTCAACATCCTGTTGCGTACAGTTTGGAATTTGTCCAGAGGATGAAGCGGAAGGATGAGGAACAATGAGAGACAAGTCCTAGGTGTTCAGACAGGCACATGTCACTCTAATTTCCAATCAGGAAGACGAATTGACCAAAGGCTAGGGTTGCCCATGGAAACAGTATAGGGCTTGAGGAAATCCCGCTGCTTTGTGGCCAGTTCCCATAAACACAAGTTGAACAATGGAACTCAGGGGCAGTAAAATTCACAAAACTGCAGAGTTGAAAATATCCATCACTGAAAAATGTCTTGAGGAAAGTCAGAGAAAAGGACTTGTAAGCAAGGGAGAATGGCAGGAAAGGGATTTGAGGAGGTAGAAAGGACTCGCCATTAAGCACAAGAAAAGGAGCTGAACATTGCCAACATTGCAGTTGGCCAAAAAGGGTGTATGCGTTTTTTTCTGTATATATTCAAGAAAAGGGCATACACTTTTTTAGCCAACCAAACAGGTGGGCACTGGAAGTCAATACTACAAAAGATATCACTTCGCATCAGTCAGAAGAGCCATCCTCATAAAGCGTAAACAACAGAAATGCAGGACAGGGCAAGGAGAAGAGGGAGCCCTGTGAGACTTATAGTGGAAATGTATATTGCCAACGGCCATTCTGGAGAAGTGTATTGTGTTTACTAAAGCATCTAAAAAATGAGCTACAGAGCATAGGGCACTTGCACTCATGGGCGTATATCTTGAGAAAAACAAAAATCGAGAGGACACAGGCACCCCAATGTTTACCCCCTCTCTGTTTAAAAGATCCTCAACTAGGATATAACTTAAATGTCTCTGGAGGGAAAAAATGGGTAGAGATGTGGTACTTAGGTAGAGTGGAATATTATTCAGCCTGGAAATCAATGAAATATGGCCAGTTGTAACAACTCCGGAGGAGTTACGTATGATCTTTCTAAGTGACAGAATTCAAAAAGAAAAAGACACATATCATAAGATATCACTTAAAGGTGGAATCCAAAATGGCTACACATGAAATAAATTACAAAACAAAAACATAGTCAAATATGTAGAAAACACGCATAAGGCTGCTAAACGGGAAAGGTGGGGAGGGGTGAGGCATCACCCAGGAGGTTGAAATTAGCAAAGATACCATTCCAAATACCAAACTGATAATCAACAAGGCCTACACGGTAGCTAAAAGAACTGCACTCAGCACACTCAAGTCACCGGAAAAGAATATATACGACTGGTAAGAATCTGAAAAAGAATTTACTGATGTCTCTCTGTACGTGAATCAAGTGGATGTACAGCAGCAAGAAACAGAGCTTTGAAAATCAGCTGTAACCAATATAGTAATAAATTGAAAAAAATAAACGACAGAGAGACAGAGAAAACCTCTTACAACTTTTCCTCAGGGCCGGTGATGCAACATGGATTGAACACATCTAGACCCACAGCAGGATGAGACATAAGGCTGGAAACTGTTTGCGCTAAGAGAAATGTGAGGTTGGGTGAGGAAATGCACACCCTTTAAAGTAATACTACCTGGTACCCATTCAATGGGTCCCAAATATGCAGGTTCAAGGGATCTTCCTACAGCTAAAACATGCATGGAAAACCCAGAGGACTGTACACCATGTGATCGGGAGATGTGTCTAAAATGCAGCTCATTTATCCTCTCCTGGTGCTCCTGTTCACCATTCCAGCCACGTTACTTAGAATCTCCCCACTTGGAGAATCAGCACATTTCAACTTCTGTTTCACACATTTTGCAAATTGTGAGGAGGATGAACGGGGAACCAATGAGAGAATAGTTGTAGGGGTTTGGACGGGCACATATCACTCTAATTTCCCATTAAGAATAAGAATTGAAAAAAGGCTCAGCCCGCCTCGCCCGAGCCAAAATAGGGCCTGAAGCAATCCTGCGGGTTTGAGGCCAGCTCACAAAAGAGCAACTTAAAAAATGGAGCTCAGGGTCACTGCAATTCACAAACCTGCAGAGTTATAAATGAAAACTAACGTCCAAAAATATGTTGAGGTAAGGCAAAGAAGAGGATCTGAATGCAAGACAGAATTGCAAGAAACAGATTTCAAGAGATAGATTGGACTCGTCTTTAAAGCACATGAAAAGCGGCAGAATTTCGACAATGATGCAGTTGGCCCAAAAGGGCGTATGCGTTTTTTCCTGATTATATCCAGGAAAAAACGCATACGCACTTTATGGGCAACGAAGCAAGCAAGCAATGCAAATGTGCACAACAAAGAAGTCTCATTTCCCACTGGTCAAAAGGGCCATCCTAAAAAATTGTAAAAACCAGAAATGCAGGACAGGCCATGGAGAACAGGGAGCCTTTATACGCTGATGGGCAGTGTGTGAACTGCCGAGAGCCACTCTGGAGAAGTGTATGGTGGTTCCTAAATCATCTAAAAAACAGAGCTACAGAGCATAGGACACTTCCAATCATGGGAGTATATCTAGGGAAATCTAAAAATTAACAAGACACAAGCACACCACAGTTTAGGGCTACTCTGTTTACAAGAACCTCAACTTCAGTATACCTTAAATATCCCAGGAAAGAGAACAATGGATAAAGAAGATGTGGTACTTATGTACAATGGAATATCTCTTCACCATGAAATCAATGTAATAAGGCTAGTAGAAGGATAAAGAGTGGATTTAGGTCCGATAATACTACTTGAAATAAGTCAAACAGAAAAAGAAACATATCATAAGATATCACTTATAGAGGGAGGGTAAATATGGCTGCACAAGAAATGAATTACAGAACAGAACAGTGTCTCACATTTAGAAAACACACTTATTTCAGCTTAAGGGGAAAGGAGAGGTGGGGTGATGCATAAAACCAGAGTTTGAAATTAGCACAGATACCGTTCAATAAACCAAATAGATATTAGACAAGATCTACACCTTGCTCAATGAACTGGCCTCAACACACCCTATACACCGCAGAGAAATATATCTGAGTAATAAGAATCTTAAAACCCATGTATTGATATATCTCCATAAGGGAATCAAGTGTGTGCAGAGTGGCACAAACACAGCAGTGAAAATGAGCTAAACCCCATTATAGAAATAAATTTTAAAAACAAAACGCAGAAACAATGAAAGAGAGAAAAATTCTTACAAAATTCGCTCAGGGGCTGTGATGCAACCTGGATTGACCACATATAAACCCACAGCTGGATAAGACATAAGGCTGGACACTTGGGGCTGAGAGGATTGATGAGCTTTGGTGAGCAACTGCCAAAAGTTTAATGCAATACTTCATGCTACTCATTCCAAGGGTCCCAACACTCCAGGTTGAAGGGAATCTTCCTACAGCTAAACCATGCTTGGGAAACCCAGCGACTGGTATACCATATGATCGGGAAAGGTTTCTAAAACGCACCTCATTTTTCCTCTCCTGGGGCTCTGGATCGACATTCCAGCCGCTTTACCAAAAATATCCCCACATGGAGAGTCAATGCCTTTAAGTTCTGGTATCGCACAGTCTGCAGTTAGTGCGGAGGATGAATGGGAATAGGGGGAACCAGTGAGAAACTAGCTGTAGCGGTTTCAATGGGCACATGTCACTCTAAATTCACATCAGTAAGAAGAATAAACCAAAGGCACAGCAAGGTGCCCCAGAAGAAGAATAGGGCCTGAAGGAATCCTGTGGTTATGAGGCAAGATCACAAAAATAAGAGCTGAAAAATGGAGCTAAGGGCCACTGCAATTCAAAAACTTGCAGAGTTATAAAGGCCAACTATTTTCAAAAAATATATTGAGGTAAGGCTATGAAGAGGCACTGAAAGCAAGGCAGAATTGCAGGAAAACGATTTCAGGAGGTAGACGGGAATTGCATTTAAAGCATAGGAAAAGAGGCAGAACGTCCACAATGATGCACTTGGCCAAAAAGGGCGTATGCCTTTTTTTCCTGAATTTATTCAGAAAAAAAGGCATACGCCCTTTTTGGCCAACCAAGCAAGCTTGCAAAGGAAATCTGCACTACAATGAAGTCTCACTTCCCCCCGGTCAAAAGGGCCATCTGAAAAAAGTGTAAAATCCAGAAAGGCAGGACAGGCCATGGAGAACTGGGAGCCTTGTTATGCTGATGGGCGGGATGTGTATGGTGTTTATTGAAACATCTAAAAAACAAAGCAACAGAGCCTAGGGCACTTCCACTTATGGTCCTATAGCTTAGGGAAATTAAAATCAAAAAGACACAGCCACCCCAAAATTTGGGACGCCTCTGTTTACAAGAACCTCGTTAACCGTACAAGTTCAATATCACAGAAAGTGAAAAATGGATAAAGAACTTGTGGTACTTACGTACAATGCAGTATCACTCAGCAATGAAATCTATGTCATCAGGCCCGCAGCAGCATAATGAGTGGATACAGGTACGATGATTCTAACTGAAATAAGACACACAGAAAAAGAAACATCATAAGATATCAGTAATACACGGAATGTAAACTTGGCTACACAGGAACTGAATTACAGAACAGAACAGGGTCTCAAATTTAGAAAACCAACTTATGCTTGGTTAAGGCTAAAGGTGAGTTGGGGTGCTGCATAAAACCATAGATTGAAATGAGCACAGATAAAGTTCCTTAAGCCAAATATGGAATAGACAAGAGCTACTCCTTGCTCAATGAAATGGACTCAACACCGCATATTAAACGCCTAAGAATGTACCTGACTAGTAAGTATCTTAAAACCTATGGATTGCTATGTCTCCGAAAGAGAATCAAGCATGTGTACAGGGGCATAAACGCAGCAGTGATAGGATTGGAGAGGTTCGGTGAGCAAATGAAGACCCTCTGAAGTCATATTGCATGGTACCCATTCCACGGGTTTCAACTACCCAGGTTTAAGGTATTCTTCCTTCAGCTAAAACATGCATGTGGAACCTAGAGTATGATCAACCATGTGATTGGGAGACGTGTTCAAATATGTCTCAGTTTTCGTACCCTGGTACTCGGGTGCAACATTCCAGACGCTTTACTAACACCCTCCCGACTTGGAGAGTCAGTCCCTTTAACCTCCTGTTTGGCCCAGTTTGCAATTTCTGTGGAAGATGAACAGGAATAGCGAGAACCAATGAGAGACTAGCTGGAGGTGTCTGGACGGGCAAATTTAACTCTCATTTCCCACCAGGAAGAGGAATTAACCAAAGGCTCAGCGTGCCGTGCCGGAACCAGATTAGGGCCTGAAGCCATCCTGCGGTGTTGCGGCCAGGTCACAAGAAAGCGAGTTGAAGAAAGGAGCTCAGGGGCACTGTAATTCACAAACCTGCAGAGTTATAAATGACAGTTATCGTCCAAAAATATACTGAAGTAAGGCTGCCAAGAGGACTTGAAAGCGGGGCAGAATTGCAGGAAACCGATTTCAGGAGGTAGACTGGAATTGCATTGAAAGCATAGGAAAAGAGGCAGAACGTCCACAATGATGCACTTGGCCAAAAAGGGCGTATGCGTTTTTTCCTGAATATATTCAGGAAAAAACGCATACGCCCTTTTTGGCCAACCAAGCAAGCTTGCAAAGGAAATCTGCACTACAATGAAGTCTCACTTCCCCCCGGTCAAAAGGGCCATCTGAAAAAAGTGTAAAATCCAGAAAGGCAGGACAGGCCATGGAGAACTGGGAGCCTTGTTATGCTGATGGGCGGGATGTAAATTGCCAACAGACACTCGGGAGAAGTGTATGGTGTTTCCTGAAACATCTAAAAAACAAAGCAACAGAGCCTAGGGCACTTCCACTTATGGTCCTATAGCTTAGGGAAATTAAAATCAAAAAGACACAGCCACCCCAAAGTTTGGGACGCCTCTGTTTACAAGAACCTCGTTTACCGTACAAGTTCAACATCGCAGAAAGTGAAAAATGGATAAAGAAGTTGTGGTATTTACTTACAAAGCAATATCACTCAGCAATGAAATCTATGTCATCAGGCCCTTAGCAGCACAATGAGTGGATTCAGGTATGATGATTCTAACTGAAATAAGTCACACAGAAAAAGAAACATCATAAGTTATCAGTAATACACGGAATGTAAACTTGGCTACACAGGAACTGAATTACAGAACAGAACAGGGTCTCAAATTTAGAAAACCAACTTATGCTTGCTTAAGGGTAAAGGTGAGTTGGGGTGCTGCATAAAACCAGAGATTGAAATGAGCACAGATAAAGTTCCTTAAGCCAAATATGGAATAGACAAGAGCTACTCCTTGCTCAACGAAATGGACTCAACACCGCATATTAAACGCCTAAGAATGTACCTGACTAGTAAGTATCTTAAAACCTATGGATTGCTATGTCTCCGAAAGAGAATCAAGCATGTGTACAGGGCATAAACGCAGCAGTGATAGGATTGGAGAGGTTCGGTGAGCAAATGAAGACCCTTTGAAGTCATATTGCATGGTACCCATTCCACGGGTTTCAACTACCCAGGTTTAAGGTATTCTTCCTTCAGCTAAAACATGCATGTGGAACCTAGAGTATGATCAACCATGTGATCAGGAGACGTGTTCAAATATGTCTCAGTTTTCGTACCCTGGTACTCGGGTGCAACATTCCAGACGCTTTACTAACACCCTCCCGACTTGGAGAGTCAGTCCCTTTAACCTCCTGTTTGGCCCAGTTTGCAATTTCTGCGGAAGATGAACAGGAATAGCGAGAACCAATGAGAGACTAGCTGGAGGTGTCTGGATGGGCAAATTTAACTCTCATTTCCCACCAGGAAGAGGAATTAACCAAAGGCTCAGCGTGCCGTGCCGGAACCAGATTAGGGCCTGAAGCCATCCTGCGGTGTTGCGGCCAGCTCAAAAGAAAGCGAGTTGAAGAAAGGAGCTCAGGGGCACTGTAATTCACAAACCTGCAGAGTTATAAATGACAGCTATCGTCCAAAAATATACTGAAGTAAGGCTGCCAAGAGGACTTGAAAGCGGGGCAGAATTGCAGGAAACCGATTTCAGGAGGTAGACTGGAATTGCATTGAAAGCATAGGAAAAGAGGCAGAACGTCCACAATGATGCACTTGGCCAAAAAGGGCGTATGCGTTTTTTCCTGAATATATTCAGGAAAAAACGCATACGCCCTTTTTGGCCAACCAAGCAAGCTTGCAAAGGAAATCTGCACTACAATGACGTCTCACTTCCCCCCGGTCAAAAGGGCCATCTGAAAAAAGTGTAAAATCCAGAAAGGCAGGACAGGCCATGGAGAACTGGGAGCCTTGTTATGCTGATGGGCGGGATGTAAATTGCCAACAGACACTCGGGAGAAGTGTATGGTGTTTCCTGAAACATCTAAAAAACAAAGCAACAGAGCCTAGGGCACTTCCACTTATGGTCCTATAGCTTAGGGAAATTAAAATCAAAAAGACACAGCCACCCCAAAGTTTGGGACGCCTCTGTTTACAAGAACCTCGTTTACAGTACAAGTTCAACATCGCAGAAAGTGAAAAATGGATAAAGAAGTTGTGGTATTTACTTACAAAGCAATATCACTCAGCAATGAAATCTATGTCATCAGGCCCTTAGCAGCACAATGAGTGGATTCAGGTATGATGATTCTAACTGAAATAAGTCACACAGAAAAAGAAACATCATAAGATATCAGTAATACACGGAATATAAACTTGGCTACACAGGAACTGAATTACAGAACAGAACAGGGTCTCAAATTTAGAAAACCAACTTATGCTTGCTTAAGGGGAAAGGTGAGTTGGGGTGCTGCATAAAACCAGAGATTGAAATGAGCACAGATAAAGTTCCTTAAGCCAAATATGGAATAGACAAGAGCTACTCCTTGCTCAACGAAATGGACTCAACACCGCATATTAAATGCCTAAGAATGTACCTGACTAGTAAGTATCTTAAAACCTATGGATTGCTATGTCTCCGAAAGAGAATCAAGCATGTGTACAGGGGCATAAACGCAGCAGTGATAGGATTGGAGAGGTTCGGTGAGCAAATGAAGACCCTTTGAAGTCATATTGCATGGTACCCATTCCACGGGTTTCAACTACCCAGGTTTAAGGTATTCTTCCTTCAGCTAAAACATGCATGTGGAACCTAGAGTATGATCAACCATGTGATCGGGAGACGTGTTCAAATATGTCTCAGTTTTCGTACCCTGGTACTCGGGTGCAACATTCCAGACGCTTTACTAACACCCTCCCGACTTGGAGAGTCAGTCCCTTTAACCTCCTGTTTGGCCCAGTTTGCAATTTCTGCGGAAGATGAACAGGAATAGCGAGAACCAATGAGAGACTAGCTGGAGGTGTCTGGACGGGCAAATTTAACTCTCATTTCCCACCAGGAAGAGGAATTAACCAAAGGCTCAGCGTGCCGTGCCGGAACCAGATTAGGGCCTGAAGCCATCCTGCGGTGTTGCGGCCAGCTCAAAAGAAAGCGAGTTGAAGAAAGGAGCTCAGGGGCACTGTAATTCACAAACCTGCAGAGTTATAAATGACAGCTATCGTCCAAAAATATACTGAAGTAAGGCTGCCAAGAGGACTTGAAAGCGGGGCAGAATTGCAGGAAACCGATTTCAGGAGGCAGACTGGAATTGCATTGAAAGCATAGGAAAAGAGGCAGAACGTCCACAATGATGCACTTGGCCAAAAAGGGCGTATGCGTTTTTTCCTGAATATATTCAGGAAAAAACGCATACGCCCTTTTTGGCCAACCAAGCAAGCTTGCAAAGGAAATCTGCACTACAATGAAGTCTCACTTCCCCCCGGTCAAAAGGGCCATCTGAAAAAAGTGTAAAATCCAGAAAGGCAGGACAGGCCATGGAGAACTGGGAGCCTTGTTATGCTGATGGGCGGGATGTAAATTGCCAACAGACACTCGGGAGAAGTGTATGGTGTTTCCTGAAACATCTAAAAAACAAAGCAACAGAGCCTAGGGCACTTCCACTTATGGTCCTATAGCTTAGGGAAATTTAAATCAAAAAGACACAGCCACCCCACAGTTTGGGACAGCTCTGTTTACAAGAACCTCGTTTACAGTACAAGTTCAACATCGCAGAAAGTGAAAAATGGATAAAGAAGTTGTGGTATTTACTTACAAAGCAATATCACTCAGCAATGAAATCTATGTCATCAGGCCCTTAGCAGCACAATGAGTGGATTCAGGTATGATGATTCTAACTGAAATAAGTCACACAGAAAAAGAAACATCATAAGATATCAGGAATACACGGAATGTAAACTTGGCTACACAGGAACTGAATTACAGAACAGAACAGGGTCTCAAATTTAGAAAACCAACTTATGCTTTCTTAAGGGTAAAGGTGAGTTGGGGTGCTGCATAAAACCAGAGATTGAAATGAGCACAGATAAAGTTCCTTAAGCCAAATATGGAATAGACAAGAGCTACCTCTTGCTCAACGAAATGGACTCAACACCGCATATTAAATGCCTAAGAATGTACCTGACTAGTAAGTATCTTAAAACCTATGGATTGCTATGTCTCCGAAAGAGAATCAAGCATGTGTACAGGGGCATAAACGCAGCAGTGATAGGATTGGAGAGGTTCGGTGAACAAATGAAGACCCTTTGAAGTCATATTGCATGGTACCCATTCCACGGGTTTCAACTACCCAGGTTTAAGGTATTCTTCCTTCAGCTAAAACATGCATGTGGAACCTAGAGTATGATCAACCATGTGATCGGGAGACGTGTTCAAATATGTCTCAGTTTTCGTACCCTGGTACTCGGGTGCAACATTCCAGACGCTTTACTAACACCCTCCCGACTTGGAGAGTCAGTCCCTTTAACCTCCTGTTTGGCCCAGTTTGCAATTTCTGCGGAAGATGAACAGGAATAGCGAGAACCAATGAGAGACTAGCTGGAGGTGTCTGGACGGGCAAATTTAACTCTCATTTCCCACCAGGAAGAGGAATTAACCAAAGGCTCAGCGTGCCGTGCCGGAACCAGATTAGGGCCTGAAGACATCCTGCGGTGTTGCGGCCAGCTCAAAAGAAAGCGAGTTGAAGAAAGGAGCTCAGGGGCACTGTAATTCACAAACCTGCAGAGTTATAAATGACAGCTATCGTCCAAAAATATAGTGAAGTAAGGCTGCCAAGAGGACTTGAAAGCGGGGCAGAATTGCAGGAAACCGATTTCAGGAGGTAGACTGGAATTGCATTGAAAGCATAGGAAAAGAGGCAGAACGTCCACAATGATGCACTTGGCCAAAAAGGGCGTATGCGTTTTTTCCTGAATATATTCAGGAAAAAACGCATACGCCCTTTTTGGCCAACCAAGCAAGCTTGCAAAGGAAATCTGCACTACAATGAAGTCTCACTTCCCCCCGGTCAAAAGGGCCATCTGAAAAAAGTGTAAAATCCAGAAAGGCAGGACAGGCCATGGAGAACTGGGAGCCTTGTTATGCTGATGGGCGGGATGTAAATTGCCAACAGACACTCGGGAGAAGTGTATGGTGTTTCCTGAAACATCTAAAAAACAAAGCAACAGAGCCTAGGGCACTTCCACTTATGGTCCTATAGCTTAGGGAAATTAAAATCAAAAAGACACAGCCACCCCAAAGTTTGGGACGCCTCTGTTTACAAGAACCTCGTTTACAGTACAAGTTCAACATCGCAGAAAGTGAAAAATGGATAAAGAAGTTGTGGTATTTACTTACAAAGCAATATCACTCAGCAATGAAATCTATGTCATCAGGCCCTTAGCAGCACAATGAGTGGATTCAGGTATGATGATTCTAACAGAAATAAGTCACACAGAAAAAGAAACATCATAAGATATCAGTAATACACGGAATGTAAACTTGGCTACACAGGAACTGAATTACAGAACAGAACAGGGTCTCAAATTTAGAAAACCAACTTATGCTTGCTTAAGGGGAAAGGGGAGTTGGGGTGCTGCATAAAACCAGAGATTGAAATGAGCACAGATAAAGTTCCTTAAGCCAAATATGGAATAGACAAGAGCTACTCCTTGCTCAACGAAATGGACTCAACACCGCATATTAAACGCCTAAGAATGTACCTGACTAGTAAGTATCTTAAAACCTATGGATTGCTATGTCTCCGAAAGAGAATCAAACATGTGTACAGGGGCATAAACGCAGCAGTGATAGGATTGGAGAGGTTCGGTGAGCAAATGAAGACCCTTTGAAGTCATATTGCATGGTACCCATTCCACGGGTTTCAACTACCCAGGTTTAAGGTATTCTTCCTTCAGCTAAAACATGCATGTGGAACCTAGAGTATGATCAACCATGTGATCGGGAGACGTGTTCAAATATGTCTCAGTTTTCGTACCCTGGTACTCGGGTGCAACATTCCAGACGCTTTACTAACACCCTCCCGACTTGGAGAGTCAGTCCCTTTAACCTCCTGTTTGGCCCAGTTTGCAATTTCTGCGGAAGATGAACAGGAATAGCGAGAACCAATGAGAGACTAGCTGGAGGTGTCTGGACGGGCAAATTTAACTCTCATTTCCCACCAGGAAGAGGAATTAACCAAAGGCTCAGCGTGCCGTGCCGGAACCAGATTAGGGCCTGAAGCCATCCTGCGGTGTTGCGGCCAGATCAAAAGAAAGCGAGTTGAAGAAAGGAGCTCAGGGGCACTGTAATTCACAAACCTGCAGAGTTATAAATGACAGCTATCGTCCAAAAATATACTGAAGTAAGGCTGCCAAGAGGACTTGAAAGCGGGGCAGAATTGCAGGAAACCGATTTCAGGAGGCAGACTGGAATTGCATTGAAAGCATAGGAAAAGAGGCAGAACGTCCACAATGATGCACTTGGCCAAAAAGGGCGTATGCGTTTTTTCCTGAATATATTCAGGAAAAAACGCATACGCCCTTTTTGGCCAACCAAGCAAGCTTGCAAAGGAAATCTGCACTACAATGAAGTCTCACTTCCCCCCGGTCAAAAGGGCCATCTGAAAAAAGTGTAAAATCCAGAAAGGCAGGACAGGCCATGGAGAACTGGGAGCCTTGTTATGCTGATGGGCGGGATGTAAATTGCCAACAGACACTCGGGAGAAGTGTATGGTGTTTCCTGAAACATCTAAAAAACAAAGCAACAGAGCCTAGGGCACTTCCACTTATGGTCCTATAGCTTAGGGAAATTAAAATCAAAAAGACACAGCCACCCCAAAGTTTGGGACGTCTCTGTTTACAAGAACCTCGTTTACAGTACAAGTTCAACATCGCAGAAAGTGAAAAATGGATAAAGAAGTTGTGGTATTTACTTACAAAGCAATATCACTCAGCAATGAAATCTATGTCATCAGGCCCTTAGCAGCACAATGAGTGGATTCAGGTATGATGATTCTAACTGAAATAAGTCACACAGAAAAAGAAACATCATAAGATATCAGGAATACACGGAATGTAAACTTGGCTACACAGGAACTGAATTACAGAACAGAACAGGGTCTCAAATTTAGAAAACCAACTTATGCTTGCTTAAGGGTAAAGGTGAGTTGGGGTGCTGCATAAAACCAGAGATTGAAATGAGCACAGATAAAGTTCCTTAAGCCAAATATGGAATAGACAAGAGCTACCTCTTGCTCAACGAAATGGACTCAACACCGCATATTAAATGCCTAAGAATGTACCTGACTAGTAAGTATCTTAAAACCTATGGATTGCTATGTCTCCGAAAGAGAATCAAGCATGTGTACAGGGGCATAAACGCAGCAGTGATAGGATTGGAGAGGTTCGGTTAGCAAATGAAGACCCTTTGAAGTCATATTGCATGGTACCCATTCCACGGGTTTCAACTACCCAGGTTTAAGGTATTCTTCCTTCAGCTAAAACATGCATGTGGAACCTAGAGTATGATCAACCATGTGATCGGGAGACGTGTTCAAATATGTCTCAGTTTTCGTACCCTGGTACTCGGGTGCAACATTCCAGACGCTTTACTAACACCCTCCCGACTTGGAGAGTCAGTCCCTTTAACCTCCTGTTTGGCCCAGTTTGCAATTTCTGCGGAAGATGAACAGGAATAGCGAGAACCAATGAGAGACTAGCTGGAGGTGTCTGGACGGGCAAATTTAACTCTCATTTCCCACCAGGAAGAGGAATTAACCAAAGGCTCAGCGTGCCGTGCCGGAACCAGATTAGGGCCTGAAGACATCCTGCGGTGTTGCGGCCAGCTCAAAAGAAAGCGAGTTGAAGAAAGGAGCTCAGGGGCACTGTAATTCACAAACCTGCAGAGTTATAAATGACAGCTATCGTCCAAAAATATAGTGAAGTAAGGCTGCCAAGAGGACTTGAAAGCGGGGCAGAATTGCAGGAAACCGATTTCAGGAGGTAGACTGGAATTGCATTGAAAGCATAGGAAAAGAGGCAGAACGTCCACAATGATGCACTTGGCCAAAAAGGGCGTATGCGTTTTTTCCTGAATATATTCAGGAAAAAACGCATACGCCCTTTTTGGCCAACCAAGCAAGCTTGCAAAGGAAATCTGCACTACAATGAAGTCTCACTTCCCCCCGGTCAAAAGGGCCATCTGAAAAAAGTGTAAAATCCAGAAAGGCAGGACAGGCCATGGAGAACTGGGAGCCTTGTTATGCTGATGGGCGGGATGTAAATTGCCAACAGACACTCGGGAGAAGTGTATGGTGTTTCCTGAAACATCTAAAAAACAAAGCAACAGAGCCTAGGGCACTTCCACTTATGGTCCTATAGCTTAGGGAAATTAAAATCAAAAAGACACAGCCACCCCAAAGTTTGGGACGCCTCTGTTTACAAGAACCTCGTTTACAGTACAAGTTCAACATCGCAGAAAGTGAAAAATGGATAAAGAAGTTGTGGTATTTACTTACAAAGCAATATCACTCAGCAATGAAATCTATGTCATCAGGCCCTTAGCAGCACAATGAGTGGATTCAGGTATGATGATTCTAACAGAAATAAGTCACACAGAAAAAGAAACATCATAAGATATCAGTAATACACGGAATGTAAACTTGGCTACACAGGAACTGAATTACAGAACAGAACAGGGTCTCAAATTTAGAAAACCAACTTATGCTTGCTTAAGGGGAAAGGGGAGTTGGGGTGCTGCATAAAACCAGAGATTGAAATGAGCACAGATAAAGTTCCTTAAGCCAAATATGGAATAGACAAGAGCTACTCCTTGCTCAACGAAATGGACTCAACACCGCATATTAAACGCCTAAGAATGTACCTGACTAGTAAGTATCTTAAAACCTATGGATTGCTATGTCTCCGAAAGAGAATCAAACATGTGTACAGGGGCATAAACGCAGCAGTGATAGGATTGGAGAGGTTCGGTGAGCAAATGAAGACCCTTTGAAGTCATATTGCATGGTACCCATTCCACGGGTTTCAACTACCCAGGTTTAAGGTATTCTTCCTTCAGCTAAAACATGCATGTGGAACCTAGAGTATGATCAACCATGTGATCGGGAGACGTGTTCAAATATGTCTCAGTTTTCGTACCCTGGTACTCGGGTGCAACATTCCAGACGCTTTACTAACACCCTCCCGACTTGGAGAGTCAGTCCCTTTAACCTCCTGTTTGGCCCAGTTTGCAATTTCTGCGGAAGATGAACAGGAATAGCGAGAACCAATGAGAGACTAGCTGGAGGTGTCTGGACGGGCAAATTTAACTCTCATTTCCCACCAGGAAGAGGAATTAACCAAAGGCTCAGCGTGCCGTGCCGGAACCAGATTAGGGCCTGAAGCCATCCTGCGGTGTTGCGGCCAGATCAAAAGAAAGCGAGTTGAAGAAAGGAGCTCAGGGGCACTGTAATTCACAAACCTGCAGAGTTATAAATGACAGCTATCGTCCAAAAATATACTGAAGTAAGGCTGCCAAGAGGACTTGAAAGCGGGGCAGAATTGCAGGAAACCGATTTCAGGAGGCAGACTGGAATTGCATTGAAAGCATAGGAAAAGAGGCAGAACGTCCACAATGATGCACTTGGCCAAAAAGGGCGTATGCGTTTTTTCCTGAATATATTCAGGAAAAAACGCATACGCCCTTTTTGGCCAACCAAGCAAGCTTGCAAAGGAAATCTGCACTACAATGAAGTCTCACTTCCCCCCGGTCAAAAGGGCCATCTGAAAAAAGTGTAAAATCCAGAAAGGCAGGACAGGCCATGGAGAACTGGGAGCCTTGTTATGCTGATGGGCGGGATGTAAATTGCCAACAGACACTCGGGAGAAGTGTATGGTGTTTCCTGAAACATCTAAAAAACAAAGCAACAGAGCCTAGGGCACTTCCACTTATGGTCCTATAGCTTAGGGAAATTAAAATCAAAAAGACACAGCCACCCCAAAGTTTGGGACGTCTCTGTTTACAAGAACCTCGTTTACAGTACAAGTTCAACATCGCAGAAAGTGAAAAATGGATAAAGAAGTTGTGGTATTTACTTACAAAGCAATATCACTCAGCAATGAAATCTATGTCATCAGGCCCTTAGCAGCACAATGAGTGGATTCAGGTATGATGATTCTAACTGAAATAAGTCACACAGAAAAAGAAACATCATAAGATATCAGGAATACACGGAATGTAAACTTGGCTACACAGGAACTGAATTACAGAACAGAACAGGGTCTCAAATTTAGAAAACCAACTTATGCTTGCTTAAGGGTAAAGGTGAGTTGGGGTGCTGCATAAAACCAGAGATTGAAATGAGCACAGATAAAGTTCCTTAAGCCAAATATGGAATAGACAAGAGCTACCTCTTGCTCAACGAAATGGACTCAACACCGCATATTAAATGCCTAAGAATGTACCTGACTAGTAAGTATCTTAAAACCTATGGATTGCTATGTCTCCGAAAGAGAATCAAGCATGTGTACAGGGGCATAAACGCAGCAGTGATAGGATTGGAGAGGTTCGGTGAGCAAATGAAGACCCTTTGAAGTCATATTGCATGGTACCCATTCCACGGGTTTCAACTACCCAGGTTTAAGGTATTCTTCCTTCAGCTAAAACATGCATGTGGAACCTAGAGTATGATCAACCATGTGATCGGGAGACGTGTTCAAATATGTCTCAGTTTTCGTACCCTGGTACTCGGGTGCAACATTCCAGACGCTTTACTAACACCCTCCCGACTTGGAGAGTCAGTCCCTTTAACCTCCTGTTTGGCCCAGTTTGCAATTTCTGCGGAAGATGAACAGGAATAGCGAGAACCAATGAGAGACTAGCTGGAGGTGTCTGGACGGGCAAATTTAACTCTCATTTCCCACCAGGAAGAGGAATTAACCAAAGGCTCAGCGTGCCGTGCCGGAACCAGATTAGGGCCTGAAGCCATCCTGCGGTGTTGCGGCCAGCTCAAAAGAAAGCGAGTTGAAGAAAGGAGCTCAGGGGCACTGTAATTCACAAACCTGCAGAGTTATAAATGACAGCTATCGTCCAAAAATATACTGAAGTAAGGCTGCCAAGAGGACTTGAAAGCGGGGCAGAATTGCAGGAAACCGATTTCAGGAGGTAGACTGGAATTGCATTGAAAGCATAGGAAAAGAGGCAGAACGTCCACAATGATGCACTTGGCCAAAAAGGGCGTATGCGTTTTTTCCTGAATATATTCAGGAAAAAACGCATACGCCCTTTTTGGCCAACCAAGCAAGCTTGCAAAGGAAATCTGCACTACAATGAAGTCTCACTTCCCCCCGGTCAAAAGGGCCATCTGAAAAAAGTGTAAAATCCAGAAAGGCAGGACAGGCCATGGAGAACTGGGAGCCTTGTTATGCTGATGGGCGGGATGTAAATTGCCAACAGACACTCGGGAGAAGTGTATGGTGTTTCCTGAAACATCTAAAAAACAAAGCAACAGAGCCTAGGGCACTTCCACTTATGGTCCTATAGCTTAGGGAAATTAAAATCAAAAAGACACAGCCACCCCAAAGTTTGGGACGCCTCTGTTTACAAGAACCTCGTTTACAGTACAAGTTCAACATCACAGAAAGTGAAAAATGGATAAAGAAGTTGTGGTATTTACTTACAAAGCAATATCACTCAGCAATGAAATCTATGTCATCAGGCCCTTAGCAGCACAATGAGTGGATTCAGGTATGATGATTCTAACTGAAATAAGTCACACAGAAAAAGAAACATCATAAGATATCAGTAATACACGGAATGTAAACTTGGCTACACAGGAACTGAATTACAGAACAGAACAGGGTCTCAAATTTAGAAAACCAACTTATGCTTGCTTAAGGGGAAAGGTGAGTTGGGGTGCTGCATAAAACCAGAGATTGAAATGAGCACAGATAAAGTTCCTTAAGCCAAATATGGAATAGACAAGAGCTACTCCTTGCTCAACGAAATGGACTCAACACCGCATATTAAACGCCTAAGAATGTACCTGACTAGTAAGTATCTTAAAACCTATGGATTGCTATGTCTCCGAAAGAGAATCAAGCATGTGTACAGGGGCATAAACGCAGCAGTGATAGGATTGGAGAGGTTCGGTGAGCAAATGAAGACCCTTTGAAGTCATATTGCATGGTACCCATTCCACGGGTTTCAACTACCCAGGTTTAAGGTATTCTTCCTTCAGCTAAAACATGCATGTGGAACCTAGAGTATGATCAACCATGTGATCGGGAGACGTGTTCAAATATGTCTCAGTTTTCGTACCCTGGTACTCGGGTGCAACATTCCAGACGCTTTACTAACACCCTCCCGACTTGGAGAGTCAGTCCCTTTAACCTCCTGTTTGGCCCAGTTTGCAATTTCTGCGGAAGATGAACAGGAATAGCGAGAACCAATGAGAGACTAGCTGGAGGTGTCTGGACGGGCAAATTTAACTCTCATTTCCCACCAGGAAGAGGAATTAACCAAAGGCTCAGCGTGCCGTGCCGGAACCAGATTAGGGCCTGAAGCCATCCTGCGGTGTTGCGGCCAGCTCAAAAGAAAGCGAGTTGAAGAAAGGAGCTCAGGGGCACTGTAATTCACAAACCTGCAGAGTTATAAATGACAGCTATCGTCCAAAAATATACTGAAGTAAGGCTGCCAAGAGGACTTGAAAGCGGGGCAGAATTGCAGGAAACCGATTTCAGGAGGCAGACTGGAATTGCATTGAAAGCATAGGAAAAGAGGCAGAACGTCCACAATGATGCACTTGGCCAAAAAGGGCGTATGCGTTTTTTCCTGAATATATTCAGGAAAAAACGCATACGCCCTTTTTGGCCAACCAAGCAAGCTTGCAAAGGAAATCTGCACTACAATGAAGTCTCACTACCCCCCGGTCAAAAGGGCCATCTGAAAAAAGTGTAAAATCCAGAAAGGCAGGACAGGCCATGGAGAACTGGGAGCCTTGTTATGCTGATGGGCGGGATGTAAATTGCCAACAGACACTCGGGAGAAGTGTATGGTGTTTCCTGAAACATCTAAAAAACAAAGCAACAGAGCCTAGGGCACTTCCACTTATGGTCCTATAGCTTAGGGAAATTAAAATCAAAAAGACACAGCCACCCCAAAGTTTGGGACGCCTCTGTTTACAAGAACCTCGTTTACCGTACAAGTTCAACATCGCAGAAAGTGAAAAATGGATAAAGAAGTTGTGGTATTTACTTACAAAGCAATATCACTCAGCAATGAAATCTATGTCATCAGGCCCTTAGCAGCACAATGAGTGGATTCAGGTATGATGATTCTAACTGAAATAAGTCACACAGAAAAAGAAACATCATAAGATATCAGTAATACACGGAATGTAAACTTGGCTACACAGGAACTGAATTACAGAACAGAACAGGGTCTCAAATTTAGAAAACCAACTTATGCTTGCTTAAGGGGAAAGGTGAGTTGGGGTGCTGCATAAAACCAGAGATTGAAATGAGCACAGATAAAGTTCCTTAAGCCAAATATGGAATAGACAAGAGCTACTCCTTGCTCAACGAAATGGACTCAACACCGCATATTAAACGCCTAAGAATGTACCTGACTAGTAAGTATCTTAAAACCTATGGATTGCTATGTCTCCGAAAGAGAATCAAGCATGTGTACAGGGGCATAAACGCAGCAGTGATAGGATTGGAGAGGTTCGGTGAGCAAATGAAGACCCTTTGAAGTCATATTGCATGGTACCCATTCCACGGGTTTCAACTACCCAGGTTTAAGGTATTCTTCCTTCAGCTAAAACATGCATGTGGAACCTAGAGTATGATCAACCATGTGATTGGGAGACGTGTTCAAATATGTCTCAGTTTTCGTACCCTGGTACTCGGGTGCAACATTCCAGACGCTTTACTAACACCCTCCCGACTTGGAGAGTCAGTCCCTTTAACCTCCTGTTTGGCCCAGTTTGCAATTTCTGCGGAAGATGAACAGGAATAGCGAGAACCAATGAGAGACTAGCTGGAGGTGTCTGGACGGGCAAATTTAACTCTCATTTCCCACCAGGAAGAGGAATTAACCAAAGGCTCAGCGTGCCGTGCCGGAACCAGATTAGGGCCTGAAGCCATCCTGCGGTGTTGCGGCCAGCTCAAAAGAAAGCGAGTTGAAGAAAGGAGCTCAGGGGCACTGTAATTCACAAACCTGCAGAGTTATAAATGACAGCTATCGTCCAAAAATATACTGAAGTAAGGCTGCCAAGAGGACTTGAAAGCGGGGCAGAATTGCAGGAAACCAATTTCAGGAGGCAGACTGGAATTGCATTGAAAGCACAGGAAAAGAGGCAGAACGTCCACCATGATGCACTTGGCCAAAAAGGGCGTATGCGTTTTTTCCTGAATATATTCAGGAAAAAACGCATACGCCCTTTTTGGCCAACCAAGCAAGCTTGCAAAGGAAATCTGCACTACAATGAAGTCTCACTTCCACCCGGTCAAAAGGGCCATCTGAAAAAAGTGTAAAATCCAGAAAGACAGGACAGGCCATGGAGAACTGGGAGCCTTGTTATGCTGATGGGCGGGATGTAAATTGCCAACAGACACTCGGGAGAAGTGTATGGTGTTTCCTGAAACATCTAAAAAACAAAGCAACAGAGCCTAGGGCACTTCCACTTATGGTCCTATAGCTTAGGGAAATTAAAATCAAAAAGACACAGCCACCCCAAAGTTTGGGACGCCTCTGTTTACAAGAACCTCATTTACCGTACAAGTTCAACATCGCAGAAAGTGAAAAATGGATAAAGAAGTTGTGGTATTTACTTACAAAGCAATATCACTCAGCAATGAAATCTATGTCATCAGGCCCTTAGCAGCGCAATGAGTGGATTCAGGTATGATGATTCTAACTGAAATAAGTCACACAGAAAAAGAAACATCATAAGATATCAGTAATACACGGAATGTAAACTTGGCTACACAGGAACTGAATTACAGAACAGAACAGGGTCTCAAATTTAGAAAACCAACTTATGCTTGCTTAAGGGGAAAGGTGAGTTGGGGTGCTGCATAAAACCAGAGATTGAAATGAACACAGATAAAGTTCCTTAAGCCAAATATGGAATAGACAAGAGCTACTCCTTGCTCAACGAAATGGACTCAACACCGCATATTAAATGCCTAAGAATGTACCTGACTAGTAAGTATCTTAAAACCTATGGATTGCTATGTCTCCGAAAGAGAATCAAGCATGTGTACAGGGGCATAAACGCAGCAGTGATAGGATTGGAGAGGTTCGGTGAGCAAATGAAGACCCTTTGAAGTCATATTGCATGGTACCCATTCCACGGGTTTCAACTACCCAGGTTTAAGGTATTCTTCCTTCAGCTAAAACATGCATGTGGAACCTAGAGTATGATCAACCATGTGATCGGGAGACGTGTTCAAATATGTCTCAGTTTTCGTACCCTGGTACTCGGGTGCAACATTCCAGACGCTTTACTAAAACTCTCCCGACTTGGAGAGTCAGCGCATTTAACCTCCTGTTTGGCCCAGTTTGCAATTTCTGCGGAAGATGAACAGGAATAGGGAGAACCAATGAGAGACGAGCTGGAGGTGTCTGGACGGGCAAATTTAACTCTCATTTCCCACCAGGAAGAGGAATTAACCAAAGGTTCAGCGTGCCGTGCCGGACCCAGATTAGGGCCTGAAGACATCCTGTGGTGTTGCGGCCAGCTCACAAGAAAGCGAGTTGAAGAAAGGAGCTCAGGGGCACTGTAATTCACAAACCTGCAGAGTTATAAATGACAGCTATCGTCCAAAAATATACTGAAGTAAGGCTGCCAAGAGGACTTGAAAGCGGGGCAGAATTGCAGGAAACCGATTTCAGGAGGTAGACTGGAATTGCATTGAAAGCATAGGAAAAGAGGCAGAACGTCCATAGTGATGCACTTGGCCAAAAAGGGCGTATGCGTTTTTTCCTGAATATATTCAGGAAAAAACGCATACGCACTTTTTGGCCAACCAAGCAAGCTTGCAAAGGAAATCTGCACTACAATGAAGACTCACTTCCCCCTGGTCAAAAGGGCCATCTGAAAAAAGTGTAAAATCCAGAAAGGCAGGACAGGCCATGGAGAACTGGGAGCCTTGTTATGCTGATGGGCGGGATGTAAATTGCCAACAGACACTCGGGAGAAGTGTATGGTGTTTCCTGAAACATCTAAAAAACAAAGCAACAGAGCCTAGGGCACTTCCACTTATGGTCCTATAGCTTAGGGAAATTAAAATCAAAAAGACACAGCCACCCCAAAGTTTGGGACGCCTCTGTTTACAAGAACCTCGTTTACCGTACAAGTTCAATATCACAGAAAGTGAAAAATGGATACAGAACTTGTGGTACATACGTACAATGCAGTATCACTCAGCAATGAAATCTATGTCATCAGGCCCGTAGCAGCATAATGAGTGGATTCAGGTACGATGATTCTAACTGAAATAAGTCAAACCAAAAAAGAAACATCATAAGATATCAGTAATACACGGAATGTAAACTTGGCTACACAGGAACTGAATTCCAAAACAGAACAGGGTCTCAAATTTAGAAAACCAACTTATGCTTGCTTAAGGGTAAAGGTGAGTTGGGGTGCTGCATAAAACCAGAGATTGAAATGAGCACAGATAAAGTTCCTTAAGCCAAATATGGAATAGACAAGAGCTACTCCTTGCTCAACGAAATGGACTCAACACCCAATATTAAACGCCTAAGAATGTACCTGACTAGTAAGTATCTTAAAACCTATGGATTGCTATGTCTCCAAAAGAGAATCAAGCGTGTGTACAGGGGCATAAACGCAGCAGTGATAGGATTGGAGAGGTTCGGTGAGCAAATGAAGACCCTTTGAAGTCATATTGCATGGTACCCATTACACGGGTCTCAACTCTCCAGGTTTAAGGTATTCTTCCTTCAGCTAAAACATGCATGTGGAACCCAGAGTATGATCAACCGTGTGAATGGGAGACGTGTTCAAATATGTCTCAGTTTTCCTCCTCTGGTACTCGGGTGCAACATTCCAGATGCTTTACTAACACTCTCCCGACTTGGGGAGTCAATCCCTTTAACCTCCTGTTTGGCCCAGTTTGCAATTTCTGCGGAAGATGAACAGTAATAGCGAGAACCAATGAGAGACTAGCTGGAGGTGTCTGGACGGGCAAATTTAACTCTCATTCCCACCAGGAAGAGGAATTAACCAAAGGCTCAGCGTGCCGTGCCGGAACAAGATTAGGGCCTGAAGCCATCCTGCGGTGTTGCGGCCAGGTCACAAGAAAGCGAGTTGAAGAAAGGAGCTCAGGGGCACTGTAATTCACAAAACTGCAGAGTTATAAATGACAGCTATCGTCCAAAAATATACTGAAGTAAGGCTGCCAAGAGGACTTGAAAGCGGGGCAGAATTGCAGGAAACCGATTTCAGGAGGTAGACTGGAATTGCATTGAAAGCATAGGAAAAGAGGCAGAACGTCCACAATGATGCACTTGGACAAAAAGGGTGTAGGCGTTTTTTCCTGAACATATTCAGGAAAAAACGCATACGCCCTTTTTGGCCAACCAAGCAAGCTTGCAAAGGAAATCTGCACTACAATGAAGTCTCACTTCCCCCCGGTCAAAAGGGCCATCTGAAAAAAAGTGTAAAATCCAGAAAGGCAGGACAGGCCATGGAGAACTGGGAGCCTTGTTATGCTGATGGGCGGGATGTAAATTGCCAACAGACACTCGGGAGAAGTGTATGGTGTTTCCTGAAACATCTAAAAAACAAAGCAACAGAGCCTAGGGCACTTCCACTTATGGTCCTATAGCTTAGGGAAATTAAAATCAAAAAGACACAGCCACCCCAAAGTTTGGGACGGCTCTGTTTACAAGAACCTCGTTTACGGTACATGTTCAATATCGCAAAGTGCGAAAAATGGATAAAAAAGTTGTGGTACTTACGTACAATGCAATATCACTCAGCAATTAAATCTCTGTCTTCAGACACGTAGAAGCATAATGAGTGGATTCAGGTATGATGATTTTATCTGAAATAAGTCACACAGAAAAAGAAACATCATAAGATATCAGTAATACACGGAATGTAAACTTGGCTACACAGGAACTGAATTCCAAAACAGAACAGGGTCTCAAATTTAGAAAACCAACTTATGCTTGCTTAAGGGGAAAGGGGAGTTGGGGTGCTGCATAAAACCAGAGATTGAAATGAGCACAGATAAAGTTCCTTAATCAAATATGTAATAGACAAGAGCTACTCCTTGCTCAACGAAATGGACTCAACACCCCATATTAAACGCCTAAGAATGTACCTGACTAGCAAGTATCTTAAAATCTATGGATTGCTATGTCTCTGAAAGGGAATCAAGCGTGTGTAGAGGGGCATAAACGCAGCAGTGATAGGATTGGAGAGGTTCGGTGAGCAAATGAAGACCCTTTGAAGTCACATTGCATGGTACCCATTCCACGGGTCTCAACTCTCCAGGTTTAAGGGATTCTTCCTTCAGCTAAAACATCCATGTGGAACCCAGAGTATGATCAACCATGTGATCGGGAGACGTGTTCAAATATGTCTCAGTTTTCATCCCCTGGTACTCGGGTGCAACATTCCAGACGCTTTACTAACACTCTCCCGACTTGGAGAGTCAGTATCTTTATTCTCCTGTTTGGCCCAGTTTGCAATTTCTGTGGAAGATGAACAGGAATAGGGAGAACCAATGAGAGACAAGCTGGAGGTTTCTGGATGGGCAAATTTAACTCTCATTTCCCACCAAGGACAGGAATTAACCAAAGGCTCAGCGTGCCGTGCTGGAACCAGATTAGGGCCTGAAGCAATCCTGCGGTGTTGCGGCCAGCTCACAAGAAAGCGAGATGAAGAACGGAGCTCAGGGGCACAGGAATTCACAAACCTGCAGAGTTATAAATGACAGCTATCGTCCAAAAATATACTGAAGTAAGGCTGCGAAGAGGACTTGAAAGCGGGGCAGATTTGCAGGAAACCGATTTCAGGAGGTAGACTGGAATTGCATTTTAAGCATAGGAAAAGAGGCAGAACGTCCACAATGATGCACTTGGCCAAAAAGGGCGTATGCGTTTTTTCCTGAATCAGGAAAAAACGCATACGCACTTTTTGGCCAACCAAGCAAGCTTGCAAAGGAAATCTGCACTACAATGAAGTCTCACTTCCCCCCGGTCAAAAGGGCCATCTGAGAAAAGTGTAAAATCCAGAAAGGCAGGACAGGCCATGGAGAACTGGGAGCCTTGTTATGCTGATGGGCGGGATGTAAATTGCCAACAGCCACTCGGGAGAAGTGTATGGTGTTTCGTGAAACATCTAAAAAACAAAGCAACAGAGCCTAGGGCACTTCCACTTATGGTCCTATAGCTTAGGGAAATTAAAATCAAAAAGACACAGCCACCCCACAGTTTGTGACAGCTCTGTTTACAAGAACCTCGTTTACGGTACAAGTTCAATATCGCAGAAAGTGAAAAATGGATAAAGAATTTGTGGTACTTATGTACAATGCAAAATCACTCAGCCATGAAATCTATGTCATCAGGCCCGTAGCAGCATAATGAGTGGATTCAGGTATGATGATTCTAACTGAAATATGTCACACAGAAAAAGAAACATCATAAGATATCACTAATACATGGAATGTGAACTTGGCTACACATGAACTGAATTACAAAACAGAACAGGGTCTCAAGTTTAGAAAACCAACTTATGCTTCCTTAAGGGGGAAAGTGAGTTGGGGTGCTGCATAAAACCAGAGTTTGAAATTAGCACAGATACCATTCAATAAGCCAAATATGTAATAGACAAGACCTACCCCTTGCTCAACAAAATGGACTCAACAATGAGGTATCACCTCACACCTGATAGAATGGGCATCATGAGAAAATCTACAAACAAAAATGCTGGAAAGGGTGTGGAGAAAAGGAACCCTCTTCCACTATTGTTGGGAATATAAATTGATACAGTCACTACGGAGAACAATATGGAGTTTCTTAAGAAACTAACAATAGAATTACCATATGATACAGCAATCCCAGTACTGGACATATACCCAGACAAAACCATAAATCAAAACGAGACATTCACCGCAATGTTCATTGCATCACTATTTACAATATCGAGGTAATGGAAGCAACCTAAATGCCCACAGACAGACGAATGCATAAAGCTGTGGTACATATATAAAATGGAATATTACTAAGCCATGAAAAGGAATGAAATTGGGTCATTTGTAGAGACGTCGATGGATCTAGAGACTGTCATACAGAGTGAAGTAAGTCAGAAAGAGAAAAACAAATCTTGTATATTCATGCATATATGTGGAACCTAGAAAAACTGTACAGATTAACCATTTTGCAAGGCATAAATAGAGCAACAGATGTAGACAACAAATGTATGGACAACAAGGGGGGAAAGCTGTTGGGGGGGTGGTGGTGGGAGGAGTTGAGAGACTGGGATTGGCATGTATACATTTATATGTATAAAATAGATAACCAATAAGAACCTGCTGTATAAAAATATAAAATAAAATTCAAAATTAAAAAGAAATAAAATTTAAAAAATAAAACAGAAAAAACAATTATTCCCTTCACATACATGTATTTATATGAATAAATTATTTCCATGCTTATATCTGTAAATACAAAAAAGAGGAATAAAATCTACCTTGAACCAAAAACGAAAAAGAGAAAAAAAAACACAGAACCCACCAGTTCCACAGAGGAAAACCGTATCAGGGCACTTGCTCCAGTTGTAAACAATTCTGAAGTTGGCCAGTGGTGGGGAATCGTCTCCCATTCAGCCAGCAGCCCCCACGCAACAAGCGTCCTCATTGCAAAGCTGGGGCACCGTGCCGAGGCATCTGTGAGTAAACGGGAGGTGAGCCCCAGGCCAGTTGCTGCTGAACTATTCCCACCCGTCCCAGGTAAAACACCTGAATATATACAAGGACTTGAAAGCCTAGAGGAAGGGCCATAGAGCCACACGAGTGACAGCATGCCGGCCGACTTGGTGCCTGCAGGCCAGCCAGGATGGTCCTGGCCCTGGGTGCTCTTCTGGAAGATTTCCATTTCCCTGACTGAGATACCCGTCCTGTCCCTGCCCCCACTGCTTTTTTCCTTCCTCACCTCTGCCCAGGGAGAAATTCCAGCAGCAGGTATGGGTGACACATCCTCTTCTTTAGCAGGTGGCAGCCTGGCAACTGCTGCAGAAAGTCCAGCAGAGCCCCACTCACACTGGGCCACCCACAAAGCCGTGGCCTCTCACTCCCTCCCACCAGCCCAGCCCCGAGACTGCTGACAGGGCAGAGAAAATGGCGTCAGGCACGGCTGCAGGGGCTCTTGCTGCCTGGAGTGGTATTTATATTGATCTCAACCCAGGCACACCTGGGGAGGGCTGGCCCGCACGGTAAGGCTGCCCAGGTCAGCCAATCATCACCCCTCAGGGGCTCACAGTTGCAGAAAATGGAACTTGCTGAACCGGCCAGGTCCAAGGAACAGGTGTGGGCTCCTGAGAGTCAGGATAGACAAGGGGCTGCAGCTTTGGCTTGTTTTCTAATCATTTTATCTGGCCCATGAGTGGGAGACAACTTCAAGAAAACCCTCTCCTTATGAGAGGAACCCAGGAGTCAGGGAGAGGAGGGGTGGGTGGTGGTTGGAGACAGAGGCCTGGTGCCCCGGGTGCAGTGGAAGTCTCTGGAAGACCAGGTGGAGGGAGGCCGCACAGAGTGATGCCCAGGGTCACAGACCTGTCGCAGCTGCTGTTTGTTAGTTCAAGTCCTGCTCTGAGGTGCTCTGTGCCAGCTCTGAGCGACAGGTGAGCTGGGGGTGCTCTGCAATGAGGGCTATGTGCACGGTTCCTGTGTGCCCAGCCCTGCCATGGTACCTGCAAGGGTAGCTCTGTATCCTGGGAAGGGCCTGACCACGAGAGCCCCGTGGGCTGGGGTGGGGGTGGGGTACCTGCCCAGGTGAGCTCCATATTCTGGGATTGGTCTGACCACGAGAGCCCCATGGGCTGCTGGGGACCTGGTAAAGGATGTCAGGACAGTCAGTGAAGCCACCGAGGATATACCTCCAGTTGCTCCTAATTCCTACACCCTGCTGGTCATTCTACCAACCACCAGGACATGGTATTCTGTATTAGTCTTCAATGATGCCTTCTTTTGTATTCCATTAGTCCCAGAGTCACAAGAAATTTTGGCTTGTGAGTGGCAGGACTCAACATACAACTAAAACAATACTTCCGGGCCGTCTTGCCCCAAGGGTGCAAAAATTCCCACACCATCTTTGGGGAAAGCTTAGCTAAAGACCTAAAAGTTCTACCTCTGGAAAAGGAAACCCTCCTTCAGTACGCAGACGACATTCTGATCGCCAGCCCTACTAAGGAGGCCTCTGAACTACCAAGCCAATAAAGGATAGAAGTTGTCCAAGAAAAAGCTCAAATATCACAGACTGCGGTGACCTGCCTGGGCTTCATTCTCACAGAAGGTCGGAGAAGCCCATCCCAGGAAAGGGAAGAAACCATTTGCAGCCTTACCCCTTTCTAAAACTAGAAGACAGCTTAGGGGTTCCTGGGGAGGCCAGGGTTTGCTGCTTCTGGATCCCTAACTACAGTCTACTAGCTGGGCCTCTATATGAAACACTGAAAGGAAAAGATGATGATCCTTTTGAATAGAATCCAGAAGTGGCCTTTCAAGAATGGAAAGAGCAGTCAATTCAGACCCTTGCCCTGGAACTCCCTAATTTAGCTAAACCCTTTGACCTTTACATTCCCGGTGAAAGGTGAATCGCCATTGGAGAATTAGTGCAAAAACTGGGACCACTTGAAATGGAACAATGCAAGAATGCCATCCAGGTAGGATAAACTACGGTCACCAAGGGGCTTGGCCCACTGCCGCATCTGGCCAAGATACTGGCAGTATCTAAAAACCTGGAAATCAGCAGCCCAAAAGGCCACCTCCTTCCTAAGGGAAAAGGACCCCACGTGGTGATCCTAACCACCAACGATGCCCTGAAGTTGCAGGGTTCGCTCCGTGGGCACACCGACCTCGAGTGAGGAGGCCCTCCAACTCCAACATCCAGAGAGATAACCGGGGGCAACAGGGCACCATGACGACTCGTGTGAACATCACTTGACCTGGAGTTTCTCTCATAAAACAATAAGAGTGTGTCCCAAAAGAGTAGACTACTGCTTGCAGGACTTACTGCACCCAGAGGGGAGCTAATAATCTTGGCGGGGGAACCGTATATCACACTGTCACCATAGAAAAGCCTACAGACACCGTGATGATGGTGGCCAATAAGACCGGCTGGACTCCTGTTTACTTCAAAAGGCTGTTGACTCAGTGGTCATCATGGTCCTTGATCACCACTGACCCTGGACTGTCTGGGAGTTGAGCGGGCAGGGCTCTGACACCTGGTGCTGTTTGTACGTTAATTCAGGGGCCTAATTGAAGAAAGCGCAGACTACTGGTCAGAGCATCTAGGCTGGCAGAAACGGTCAGCCTAAGGTGGCCGAACAAATGTGGGGCGGGGTGAAACCGGCCCCCACAGCGTCTCTGCACATCTCTTTCCTGGACCCTTAAAGGTCATTAGAATCTATAACACTTCCAATGCTGGTGCTCAGGTGGACGAGCAGGGAGGCAGGGGGCCTGGGGACAATCAACGTCACCTGGAGGCTGCTGGGGAGAAGCTCTGACCCTCGCCCCCGGGTATTAGGGCTCCCAACTCAGCACTCAGCAGTTACAGAAGAAGTGTCTGCACCCTCAGCACTCCAAGAATGAGGAACGGGACAAAAGGCAGAGGAGGGGTTTGTCCCCAGCAAAGCCCATTAAAAATCCCTGGGAGATAAAAATAGAATCTGGGCAATAAAGTCAAGTCTAACCTTTTTTATCCTTTGTGCTTTGTCTAATTTCACGTGCTCCTAGGGTCCCGCATGCAGAGGTTCCACACCCGGCACTTCAGACCAGATTTCCTAGTGCAGAATGGCTGGGTCGACACCTCAGCTCCTGGGGCCCAGTGCAGACTCCGCGATATAGAGCCTGAGCTGCAGCCAACCTGGCCCTCGAGAGCTCCGCCCCCTCCCTCCCACTGACTCTGACAGGATCTCTACACAGCAGCCCAGCCCACAGCCCACGGGGTAGTGCATGCTCTCACCTCTCCATTCTCTGATCAAAATATAAAGTTTCCTTTGCTTGTGAACCAAACTCAGTCTCGATCTGTTGGCCCCAATGACACTGGGCAGGGGGACACTTGTTGGGGTCCACTCTGGAGGATCAGTAACAGAAATTGAGACTATTGTAACCTCAATGAACAGATGTGTGAGCCAAACTGTAGTTAACATAGAACAGTGTATAAGGCTCGGGTAAAATAAGATGTTTCTAACACTTCCATTTGATATTTCCATCACTTTATTATAAGCAAGTTCAGTGAAAAGGTTTGTCTTATTTGTCAGGTCAATATTAGAGAAACGAAGTGATTTCTTTCCAAGGATGTACATCTAATAATCTTGGTTAAAGCTTCAATCTTGTTTTAAATGCTTTTCCATTGAAAATGATACCTCTCTTTCAGCTCCCCCATTTCTGAGAAGTATAAAATCTTATAATTTATTATTACCAAAGGGGAAAGGTGGGAGGAGGGATAAATTAACAGTTTGGGATTAACACATACACACTGCTATGTATAAAATAGATCATCAACAAGGAACTACTGTATAGCACAGGGAACTACACTCAACATTTTGCAATAACCTATAAGGGGAAATAATCTGAAAAAGAATAGATATTTTTATTGACATCATCTATCAATGACAGTTAAAGTGTAACCTAAGGGAAGCTGGTGGTGAGTGCTTCTGACCCTGAAGACTTCAATCATCTAAAGTTTGGACTCTGCCTACTTCCCAAGGCCCTTAATGAACATATGTGTAGCCGTAGCTTAAAAAATTCCCCAGTTTGGGTTTCGGGGAGACACTGATTTTGAAAAAGCCCTGGTGTTCTCCTTACATGAATGGGACTCTTCCTACTGCTAAAACATGTCTGTCACACCCAGAGGATGGTATACCGTCTGATCGGGAAGAGTTTGGAAAAGGCATCTCATCTCCTCATCTCCTGGTGCTCGGGTTCACCCCTCCAGCGTCTTTACTAACAGTCTCCCCACTTGGAGATGTCAGCACTGTCAACATCCTGTTGCGTACAGTTTGGAATTTGTCCAGAGGATGAAGCGGAAGGATGAGGAACAATGAGAGACAAGTCCTAGGTGTTCAGACAGGCACATGTCACTCTAATTTCCAATCAGGAAGACGAATTGACCAAAGGCTAGGGTTGCCCATGGAAACAGTATAGGGCTTGAGGAAATCCCGCTGCTTTGTGGCCAGTTCCCATAAACACAAGTTGAACAATGGAACTCAGGGGCAGTAAAATTCACAAAACTGCAGAGTTGAAAATATCCATCACTGAAAAATGTCTTGAGGAAAGTCAGAGAAAAGGACTTGTAAGCAAGGGAGAATGGCAGGAAAGGGATTTGAGGAGGTAGAAAGGACTCGCCATTAAGCACAAGAAAAGGAGCTGAACATTGCCAACATTGCAGTTGGCCAAAAAGGGTGTATGCGTTTTTTTCTGTATATATTCAAGAAAAGGGCATACACTTTTTTAGCCAACCAAACAGGTGGGCACTGGAAGTCAATACTACAAAAGATATCACTTCGCATCAGTCAGAAGAGCCATCCTCATAAAGCGTAAACAACAGAAATGCAGGACAGGGCAAGGAGAAGAGGGAGCCCTGTGAGACTTATAGTGGAAATGTATATTGCCAACGGCCATTCTGGGGAAGTGTATTGTGTTTACTAAAGCATCTAAAAAATGAGCTACAGAGCATAGGGCACTTGCACTCATGGGCGTATATCTTGAGAAAAACAAAAATCGAGAGGACACAGGCACCCCAATGTTTACCCCCTCTCTGTTTAAAAGATCCTCAACTAGGATATAACTTAAATGTCTCTGGAGGGAAAAAATGGGTAGAGATGTGGTACTTAGGTAGAGTGGAATATTATTCAGCCTGGAAATCAATGAAATATGGCCAGTTGTAACAACTCCGGAGGAGTTACGTATGATCTTTCTAAGTGACAGAATTCAAAAAGAAAAAGACACATATCATAAGATATCACTTAAAGGTGGAATCCAAAATGGCTACACATGAAATAAATTACAAAACAAAAACATAGTCAAATATGTAGAAAACACGCATAAGGCTGCTAAACGGGAAAGGTGGGGAGGGGTGAGGCATCACCCAGGAGGTTGAAATTAGCAAAGATACCATTCCAAATACCAAACTGATAATCAACAAGGCCTACACGGTAGCTAAAAGAACTGCACTCAGCACACTCAAGTCACCGGAAAAGAATATATACGACTGGTAAGAATCTGAAAAAGAATTTACTGATGTCTCTCTGTACGTGAATCAAGTGGATGTACAGCAGCAAGAAACAGAGCTTTGAAAATCAGCTGTAACCAATATAGTAATAAATTGAAAAAAATAAACGACAGAGAGACAGAGAAAACCTCTTACAACTTTTCCTCAGGGCCGGTGATGCAACATGGATTGAACACATCTAGACCCACAGCAGGATGAGACATAAGGCTGGAAACTGTTTGCGCTAAGAGAAATGTGAGGTTGGGTGAGGAAATGCACACCCTTTAAAGTAATACTACCTGGTACCCATTCAATGGGTCCCAAATATGCAGGTTCAAGGGATCTTCCTACAGCTAAAACATGCATGGAAAACCCAGAGGACTGTACACCATGTGATCGGGAGATGTGTCTAAAATGCAGCTCATTTATCCTCTCCTGGTGCTCCTGTTCACCATTCCAGCCACGTTACTTAGAATCTCCCCACTTGGAGAATCAGCACATTTCAACTTCTGTTTCACACATTTTGCAAATTGTGAGGAGGATGAACGGGGAACCAATGAGAGAATAGTTGTAGGGGTTTGGACGGGCACATATCACTCTAATTTCCCATTAAGAATAAGAATTGAAAAAAGGCTCAGCCCGCCTCGCCCGAGCCAAAATAGGGCCTGAAGCAATCCTGCGGGTTTGAGGCCAGCTCACAAAAGAGCAACTTAAAAAATGGAGCTCAGGGTCACTGCAATTCACAAACCTGCAGAGTTATAAATGAAAACTAACGTCCAAAAATATGTTGAGGTAAGGCAAAGAAGAGGATCTGAATGCAAGACAGAATTGCAAGAAACAGATTTCAAGAGATAGATTGGACTCGTCTTTAAAGCACATGAAAAGCGGCAGAATTTCGACAATGATGCAGTTGGCCCAAAAGGGCGTATGCGTTTTTTCCTGATTATATCCAGGAAAAAACGCATACGCACTTTATGGGCAACGAAGCAAGCAAGCAATGCAAATGTGCACAACAAAGAAGTCTCATTTCCCACTGGTCAAAAGGGCCATCCTAAAAAATTGTAAAAACCAGAAATGCAGGACAGGCCATGGAGAACAGGGAGCCTTTATACGCTGATGGGCAGTGTGTGAACTGCCGAGAGCCACTCTGGAGAAGTGTATGGTGGTTCCTAAATCATCTAAAAAACAGAGCTACAGAGCATAGGACACTTCCAATCATGGGAGTATATCTAGGGAAATCTAAAAATTAACAAGACACAAGCACACCACTGTTTAGGGCTACTCTGTTTACAAGAACCTCAACTTCAGTATACCTTAAATATCCCAGGAAAGAGAACAATGGATAAAGAAGATGTGGTACTTATGTACAATGGAATATCTCTTCACCATGAAATCAATGTAATAAGGCTAGTAGAAGGATAAAGAGTGGATTTAGGTCCGATAATACTACTTGAAATAAGTCAAACAGAAAAAGAAACATATCATAAGATATCACTTATAGAGGGAGGGTAAATATGGCTGCACAAGAAATGAATTACAGAACAGAACAGTGTCTCACATTTAGAAAACACACTTATTTCAGCTTAAGGGGAAAGGAGAGGTGGGGTGATGCATAAAACCAGAGTTTGAAATTAGCACAGATACCGTTCAATAAACCAAATAGATATTAGACAAGATCTACACCTTGCTCAATGAACTGGCCTCAACACACCCTATACACTGCAGAGAAATATATCTGAGTAATAAGAATCTTAAAACCCATGTATTGATATATCTCCATAAGGGAATCAAGTGTGTGCAGAGTGGCACAAACACAGCAGTGAAAATGAGCTAAACCCCATTATAGAAATAAATTTTAAAAACAAAACGCAGAAACAATGAAAGAGAGAAAAATTCTTACAAAATTCGCTCAGGGGCTGTGATGCAACCTGGATTGACCACATATAAACCCACAGCTGGATAAGACATAAGGCTGGACACTTGGGGCTGAGAGGATTGATGAGCTTTGGTGAGCAACTGCCAAAAGTTTAATGCAATACTTCATGCTACTCATTCCAAGGGTCCCAACACTCCAGGTTGAAGGGAATCTTCCTACAGCTAAACCATGCTTGGGAAACCCAGCGACTGGTATACCATATGATCGGGAAAGGTTTCTAAAACGCACCTCATTTTTCCTCTCCTGGGGCTCCGGATCGACATTCCAGCCGCTTTACCAAAAATATCCCCACATGGAGAGTCAATGCCTTTAAGTTCTGGTATCGCACAGTCTGCAGTTAGTGCGGAGGATGAATGGGAATAGGGGGAACCAGTGAGAAACTAGCTGTAGCGGTTTCAAGGGGCACATGTCACTCTAAATTCACATCAGTAAGAAGAATAAACCAAAGGCACAGCAAGGTGCCCCAGAAGAAGAATAGGGCCTGAAGGAATCCTGTGGTTATGAGGCAAGATCACAAAAATAAGAGCTGAAAAATGGAGCTAAGGGCCACTGCAATTCAAAAACCTGCAGAGTTATAAAGGCCAACTATTTTCAAAAAATATATTGAGGTAAGGCTATGAAGAGGCATTGAAAGCAAGGCAGAATTGCAGGAAAACGATTTCAGGAGGTAGACTGGAATTGCATTTAAAGCATAGGAAAAGAGGCAGAACGTCCACAATGATGCACTTGGCCAAAAAGGGCGTATGCCTTTTTTCCTGAATTTATTCAGGAAAAAAGGCATACGCCCTTTTTGGCCAACCAAGCAAGCTTGCAAAGGAAATCTGCACTACAATGAAGTCTCACTTCCCCCTGGTCAAAAGGGCCATCTGAAAAAAGTGTAAAATCCAGAAAGGCAGGACAGGCCATGGAGAACTGGGAGCCTTGTTATGCTGATGGGCGGGATGTGTATGGTGTTTCCTGAAACATCTAAAAAACAAAGCAACAGAGCCTAGGGCACTTCCACTTATGGTCCTATAGCTTAGGGAAATTAAAATCAAAAAGACACAGCCACCCCAAAATTTGGGACGCCTCAGTTTACAAGAACCTCGTTAACCGTACAAGTTCAATATCAAAGAAAGTGAAAAATGGATAAAGAACTTGTGGTACTTACGTACAATGCAGTATCACTCAGCAATGAAATCTATGTCATCAGGCCCATAGCAGCATAATGAGTGGATTCAGGTACGATGATTCTAACTGAAATAAGACACACAGAAAAAGAAACATCATAAGATATCACTAATACACGGAATGTAAACTTGGCTACACAGGAACTGAATTACAGAACAGAACAGGGTCTCAAATTTAGAAAACCAACTTATGCTTGCTTAAGGGGAAAGGTGAGTTGGGGTGCTGCATAAAACCAGAGATTGAAATAAACACAGATAAAGTTCCTTAAGCCAAATATGGAATAGACAAGAGCTACTCCTTGCTCAACGAAATGGACTCAACACCCCATATTAAACGCCTAAGAATGTACCTGACTAGTAAGTATCTTAAAACCTATGGATTGCTATGTCTCCAAAAGAGAATCAAGCATGTGTACAGGGGCATAAACGCAGCAGTGATAGGATTGGAGAGGTTCAGTGAGCAAATGAAGACCCTTTGAAGTCATATTGCATGGTACCAATTCCACGGGTCTCAACTCTCCAGGTTTAAGGTATTCTTCCTTCAGCTAAAACATGCATGTGGAACCCAGAGTATGATCAACCGTGTGAACGGGAAACGTGTTCAAATATGTCTCAGTTTTCGTACCCTGGTACTCGGGTGCAACATTCCAGACGCTTTACTAACACCCTCCCGACTTGGAGAGTCAGTCCCTTTAACCTCCTGTTTGGCCCAGTTTGCAATTTCTGCGGAAGATGAACAGGAATAGGGAGAACCAATGAGAGACGAGCTGGAGGTGTCTGGACGGGCAAATTTAACTCTCATTTCCCACCAGGAAGAGGAATTAACCAAAGGCTCAGCGTGCCGTGCCGGACCAAGATTAGGGCCTGAAGACATCCTGTGGTGTTGCGGCCAGGTCACAAGAAAGCGAGTTGAAGAAAGGAGCTCAGGGGCACTGTAATTCACAAACCTGCAGAGTTATAAATGACAGCTATCGTCCAAAAATATACTGAAGTAAGGCTGCCAAGAGGACTTGAAAGCGGGGCAGAATTGCAGGAAACCGATTTCAGGAGGTAGACTGGAATTGCATTGAAAGCATAGGAAAAGAGGCAGAACGTCCACAATGATGCACTTGGCCAAAAAGGGCGTATGCGTTTTTTCCTGAATATATTCAGGAAAAAACGCATACGCCCTTTTTGGCCAACTAAGCAAGCTTGCAAAGGAAATCTGCACTACAATGAAGACTCACTTCCCCCTGGTCAAAAGGGCCATCTGAAAAAAGTGTAAAATCCAGAAAGGCAGGACAGGCCATGGAGAACTGGGAGCCTTGTTATGCTGATGGGCGGGATGTAAATTGCCAACAGACACTCGGGAGAAGTGTATGGTGTTTCCTGAAACATCTAAAAAACAAAGCAACAGAGCCTAGGGCACTTCCACTTGTGGTCCTATAGCTTAGGGAAATTAAAATCAAAAAGACACAGCCACCCCAAAGTTTGGGACGCCTCTGTTTACAAGAACCTCGTTTACCGTACAAGTTCAATATCACAGAAAGTGAAAAATGGATACAGAACTTGTGGTACATACGTACAATGCAGTATCACTCAGCAATGAAATCTATGTCATCAGGCCCGTAGCAGCATAATGAGTGGATTCAGGTATGATGATTCTAACTGAAATAAGTCAAACCAAAAAAGAAACATCATAAGATGTCAGTAATACACGGAATGTAAACTTGGCTACACAGGAACTGAATTCCAAAACAGAACAGGGTCTCAAATTTAGAAAACCAACTTATGCTTGCTTAAGGGTAAAGGTGAGTTGGGGTGCTGCATAAAACCAGAGATTGAAATGAGCACAGATAAAGTTCCTTAAGCCAAATATGGAATAGACAAGAGCTACTCCTTGCTCAACGAAATGGACTCAACACCCAATATTAAACGCCTAAGAATGTACCTGACTAGTAAGTATCTTAAAACCTATGGATTGCTATGTCTCCAAAAGAGAATCAAGCATGTGTACAGGGGCATAAACGCAGCAGTGATAGGATTGGAGAGGTTCGGTGAGCAAATGAAGACCCTTTGAAGTCATATTGCATGGTACCAATTCCACGGGTCTCAACTCTCCAGGTTTAAGGTATTCTTCCTTCAGCTAAAACATGCATGTGGAACCCAGAGTATGATCAACCGTGTGAATGGGAGACGTGTTCAAATATGTCTCAGTTTTCCTCCTCTGGTACTCGGGTGCAACATTCCAGATGCTTTACTAACACTCTCCCGACTTGGGGAGTCAATCCCTTTAACCTCTTGTTTGGCCCAGTTTGCAATTTCTGCGGAAGATGAACAGGAATAGCGAGAACCAATGAGAGACTAGCTGGAGGTGTCTGGACGGGCAAATTTAACTCTCATTCCCACCAGGAAGAGGAATTAACCAAAGGCTCAGCGTGCCGTGCCGGAACCAGATTAGGGCCTGAAGCCATCCTGCGGTGTTGCGGCCAGGTCACAAGAAAGCGAGTTGAAGAAAGGAGCTCAGGGGCACTGTAATTCACAAAACTGCAGAGTTATAAATGACAGCTATCGTCCAAAAATATACTGAAGTAAGGCTGCCAAGAGGACTTGAAAGCGGGGCAGAATTGCAGGAAACCGATTTCAGGAGGTAGACTGGAATTGCATTGAAAGCATAGGAAAAGAGGCAGAACGTCCACAATGATGCACTTGGACAAAAAGGGCGTAGGCGTTTTTTCCTGAACATATTCAGGAAAAAACGCATACGCCCTTTTTGGCCAACCAAGCAAGCTTGCAAAGGAAATCTGCACTACAATGAAGACTCACTTCCCCCTGGTCAAATGGGCCATCTGTAAAAAGTGTAAAATCCAGAAAGGCAGGACAGGCCATGGAGAACTTGGAGCCTTGTTATGCTGATGGGCGGGATGTAAATTGCCAACAGACACTCGGGAGAAGTGTATGGTGTTTCCTGAAACATCTAAAAAACAAAGCAACAGAGCCTAGGGCACTTCCACTTATGGTCCTATAGCTTAGGGAAATTAAAATCAAAAAGACACAGCCACCCCAAAATTTGGGACGCCTCTGTTTACAAGAACCTCGTTTACCGTACAAGTTCAATATCACAGAAAGTGAAAAATGGATAAAGAACTTGTGGTACTTACGTACAATGCAGTATCACTCAACAATGAAATCTATGTCATCAGGCCCGTAGCAGCATAATGAGTGGATTCAGGTACGATGATTCTAACTGAAATAAGTCACACCGAAAAAGAAACATCATAAGATATCAGTAATACACGGAATGTAAACTTGGCTACACAGGAACTGAATTCCAAAACAGAACAGGGTCTCAAATTTAGAAAACCAACTTATGCTTGCTTAAGGGGAAAGGTGATTTGGGGTGCTGCATAAAACTAGACATTGAAATGAGCACAGATAAAGTTCCTTAAGCCAAATATGGAATAGACAAGAGCTACTCCTTGCTCAACGAAATGGACTCAACACCCCATATTAAACGCCTAAGAATGTACCTGACTAGTAAGTATCTTAAAACCTATGGATTGCTATGTCTCCAAAAGAGAATCAAGCATGTGTACAGGGGCATAAACGCAGCAGTGATAGGATTGGAGAGGTTCGGTGAGCAAATGAAGACCCTTTGAAGTCATATTGCATGGTTCCCATTACACGGGTCTCAACTCTCCAGGTTTAAGGTATTCTTCCTTCAGCTAAAACATGCATGTGGAACCCAGAGTATGATCAACCGTGTGAACGGGAGACGTGTTCAAATATGTCTCAGTTTTCGTACCCTGGTACTCGGGTGCAACATTCCAGACGCTTTACTAAAACTCTCCCGACTTGGAGAGTCAGCGCCTTTAACCTCCTGTTTGGCCCAGTTTGCAATTTCTGCGGAAGATGAACAGGAATAGGGAGAACCAATGAGAGACGAGCTGGAGGTGTCTGGACGGGCAAATTTAACTCTCATTTCCCACCAGGAAGAGGGATTAACCAAAGGTTCAGCGTGCCGTGCCGGACCCAGATTAGGGCCTGAAGACATCCTGTGGTGTTGCGGCCAGCTCACAAGAAAGCGAGTTGAAGAAAGGAGCTCAGGGGCACTGTAATTCACAAACCTGCAGAGTTATAAATGACAGCTATCGTCCAAAAATATACTGAAGTAAGGCTGCCAAGAGGACTTGAAAGCGGGGCAGAATTGCAGGAAACCGATTTCAGGAGGTAGACTGGAATTGCATTGAAAGCATAGGAAAAGAGGCAGAACGTCCACAATGATGCACTTGGCCAAAAAGGGCGTATGCGTTTTTTCCTGAATATATTCAGGAAAAAACGCATACGCACTTTTTGGCCAACTAAGCAAGCTTGCAAAGGAAATCTGCACTACAATGAAGACTCAATTCCCCCTGGTCAAAAGGGCCATCTGAAAAAAGTGTAAAATCCAGAAAGGCAGGACAGGCCATGGAGAACTGGGAGCCTTGTTATGCTGATGGGCGGGATGTAAATTGCCAACAGACACTCGGGAGAAGTGTATGGTGTTTCCTGAAACATCTAAAAAACAAAGCAACAGAGCCTAGGGCACTTCCACTTATGGTCCTATAGCTTAGGGAAATTAAAATAAAAAAGACACAGCCACCCCAAAGTTTGGGACGCCTCTGTTTACAAGAACCTCGTTTACCGTACAAGTTCAATATCACAGAAAGTGAAAAATGGATACAGAACTTGTGGTACATACGTACAATGCAGTATCACTCAGCAATGAAATCTATGTCATCAGGCCCGTAGCAGCATAATGAGTGGATTCAGGTACGATGATTCTAACTGAAATAAGTCAAACCAAAAAAGAAACATCATAAGATATCAGTAATACACGGAATGTAAACTTGGCTACACAGGAACTGAATTCCAAAACAGAACAGGGTCTCAAATTTAGAAAACCAACTTATGCTTGCTTAAGGGTAAAGGTGAGTTGGGGTGCTGCATAAAACCAGAGATTGAAATGAGCACAGATAAAGTTCCTTAAGCCAAATATGGAATAGACAAGAGCTACTCCTTGCTCAACGAAATGGACTCAACACCCAATATTAAACGCCTAAGAATGTACCTGACTAGTAAGTATCTTAAAACCTATGGATTGCTATGTCTCCAAAAGAGAATCAAGCGTGTGTACAGGGGCATAAACGCAGCAGTGATAGGATTGGAGAGGTTCGGTGAGCAAATGAAGACCCTTTGAAGTCATATTGCATGGTACCCATTACACGGGTCTCAACTCTCCAGGTTTAAGGTATTCTTCCTTCAGCTAAAACATGCATGTGGAACCCAGAGTATGATCAACCGTGTGAATGGGAGACGTGTTCAAATATGTCTCAGTTTTCCTCCTCTGGTACTCGGGTGCAACATTCCAGATGCTTTACTAACACTCTCCCGACTTGGGGAGTCAATCCCTTTAACCTCTTGTTTGGCCCAGTTTGCAATTTCTGCGGAAGATGAACAGGAATAGCGAGAACCAATGAGAGACTAGCTGGAGGTGTCTGGACGGGCAAATTTAACTCTCATTCCCACCAGGAAGAGGAATTAACCAAAGGCTCAGCGTGCCGTGCCGGAACCAGATTAGGGCCTGAAGCCATCCTGCGGTGTTGCGGCCAGGTCACAAGAAAGCGAGTTGAAGAAAGGAGCTCAGGGGCACTGTAATTCACAAAACTGCAGAGTTATAAATGACAGCTATCGTCCAAAAATATACTGAAGTAAGGCTGCCAAGAGGACTTGAAAGCGGGGCAGAATTGCAGGAAACCGATTTCAGGAGGTAGACTGGAATTGCATTGAAAGCATAGGAAAAGAGGCAGAACGTCCACAATGATGCACTTGGACAAAAAGGGCGTAGGCGTTTTTTCCTGAACATATTCAGGAAAAAACGCATACGCCCTTTTTGGCCAACCAAGCAAGCTTGCAAAGGAAATCTGCACTACAATGAAGTCTCACTTCCCCCCGGTCAAAAGGGCCATCTGAAAAAAGTGTAAAATCCAGAAAGGCAGGACAGGCCATGGAGAACTGGGAGCCTTGTTATGCTGATGGGCGGGATGTAAATTGCCAACAGACACTCGGGAGAAGTGTATGGTGTTTCCTGAAACATCTAAAAAACAAAGCAACAGAGCCTAGGGCACTTCCACTTATGGTCCTATAGCTTAGGGAAATTAAAATCAAAAAGACACAGCCACCCCACAGTTTGGGACAGCTCTGTTTACAAGAACCTCGTTTACGGTACAAGTTCAATATCGCAGAAAGTGAAAAATGGATAAAGAAGTTGTGGTACTTATGTACAATGCAAAATCACTCAGCCATGAAATCTATGTCATCAGGCCCATAGCAGCATAATGAGTGGATTCAGGTATGATGATTCTAACTGAAATATGTCACACAGAAAAAGAAACATCATAAGATATCACTAATACACGGAATGTGAACTTGGCTACACATGAACTGAATTACAAAACAGAACAGGGTCTCAAGTTTAGAAAACCAACTTATGCTTCCTTAAGGGGGAAAGTGAGTTGGGGTGCTGCATAAAACCAGAGTTTGAAATTAGCACAGATACCATTCAATAAGCCAAATATGTAATAGACAAGACCTACCCCTTGCTCAACAAAATGGACTCAACAATGAGGTATCACCTCACACCTGATAGAATGGGCATCATGAGAAAATCTACAAACAAAAATGCTGGAAAGGGTGTGGAGAAAAGGAACCCTCTTCCACTATTGTTGGGAATATAAATTGATACAGTCACTACGGAGAACAATATGGAGTTTCTTAAGAAACTAACAATAGAATTACCATATGATACAGCAATCCCAGTACTGGACATATACCCAGACAAAACCATAAATCAAAACGAGACATTCACCGCAATGTTCATTGCATCACTATTTACAATATCGAGGTAATGGAAGCAACCTAAATGCCCACAGACAGACGAATGCATAAAGCTGTGGTACATATATAAAATGGAATATTACTAAGCCATGAAAAGGAATGAAATTGGGTCATTTGTAGAGACGTCGATGGATCTAGAGACTGTCATACAGAGTGAAGTAAGTCAGAAAGAGAAAAACAAATCTTGTATATTCATGCATATATGTGGAACCTAGAAAAACTGTACAGATTAACCATTTTGCAAGGCATAAATAGAGCAACAGATGTAGACAACAAATGTATGGACAACAAGGGGGGAAAGCTGTTGGGGGGGTGGTGGTGGGAGGAGTTGAGAGACTGGGATTGGCATGTATACATTTATATGTATAAAATAGATAACCAATAAGAACCTGCTGTATAAAAATATAAAATAAAATTCAAAATTAAAAAGAAAGAAAATTTAAAAAATAAAACAGAAAAAACAATTATTCCCTTCACATACATGTATTTATATGAATAAATTATTTCCATGCTTATATCTGTAAATACAAAAAAGAGGAATAAAATCTACCTTGAACCAAAAACGAAAAAGAGAAAAAAAACACAGAACCCACCAGTTCCACAGAGGAAAACCGTATCAGGGCACTTGCTCCAGTTGTAAACAATTCTGAAGTTGGCCAGTGGTGGGGAATCGTCTCCCATTCAGCCAGCAGCCCCCACGCAACAAGCGTCCTCATTGCAAAGCTGGGGCACCGTGCCGAGGCATCTGTGAGTAAACGTGAGCTGAGCCCCAGGCCAGTTGCTGCTGAACTATTCCCACCCGTCCCAGGTAAAACACCTGAATATATACAAGGACTTGAAAGCCTAGAGGAAGGGCCATAGAGCCACACGAGTGACAGCATGCCGGCCGACTTGGTGCCTGCAGGCCAGCCAGGATGGTCCTGGCCCTGGGTGCTCTTCTGGAAGATTTCCATTTCCCTGACTGAGATACCCGTCCTGTCCCTGCCCCCACTGCTTTTTTCCTTCCTCACCTCTGCCCAGGGAGAAATTCCAGCAGCAGGTATGGGTGACACATCCTCTTCTTTAGCAGGTGGCAGCCTGGCAACTGCTGCAGAAAGTCCAGCAGAGCCCCACTCACACTGGGCCACCCACAAAGCCGTGGCCTCTCACTCCCTCCCACCAGCCCAGCCCCGAGACTGCTGACAGGGCAGAGAAAATGGCGTCAGGCACGGCTGCAGGGGCTCTTGCTGCCTGGAGTGGTATTTATATTGATCTCAACCCAGGCACACCTGGGGAGGGCTGGCCCGCACGGTAAGGCTGCCCAGGTCAGCCAATCATCACCCCTCAGGGGCTCACAGTTGCAGAAAATGGAACTTGCTGAACCGGCCAGGTCCAAGGAACAGGTGTGGGCTCCTGAGAGTCAGGATAGACAAGGGGCTGCAGCTTTGGCTTGTTTTCTAATCATTTTATCTGGCCCATGAGTGGGAGACAACTTCAAGAAAACCCTCTCCTTATGAGAGGAACCCAGGAGTCAGGGAGAGGAGGGGTGGGTGGTGGTTGGAGACAGAGGCCTGGTGCCCCGGGTGCAGTGGAAGTCTCTGGAAGACCAGGTGGAGGGAGGCCGCACAGAGTGATGCCCAGGGTCACAGACCTGTCGCAGCTGCTGTTTGTTAGTTCAAGTCCTGCTCTGAGGTGCTCTGTGCCAGCTCTGAGCGACAGGTGAGCTGGGGGTGCTCTGCAATGAGGGCTATGTGCACGGTTCCTGTGTGCCCAGCCCTGCCATGGTACCTGCAAGGGTAGCTCTGTATCCTGGGAAGGGCCTGACCACGAGAGCCCCGTGGGCTGGGGTGGGGGTGGGGTACCTGCCCAGGTGAGCTCCATATTCTGGGATTGGTCTGACCACGAGAGCCCCATGGGCTGCTGGGGACCTGGTAAAGGATGTCAGGACAGTCAGTGAAGCCACCGAGGATATACCTCCAGTTGCTCCTAATTCCTACACCCTGCTGGTCATTCTACCAACCACCAGGACATGGTATTCTGTATTAGTCTTCAATGATGCCTTCTTTTGTATTCCATTAGTCCCAGAGTCACAAGAAATTTTGGCTTGTGAGTGGCAGGACTCAACATACAACTAAAACAATACTTCCGGGCCGTCTTGCCCCAAGGGTGCAAAAATTCCCACACCATCTTTGGGGAAAGCTTAGCTAAAGACCTAAAAGTTCTACCTCTGGAAAAGGAAACCCTCCTTCAGTACGCAGACGACATTCTGATCGCCAGCCCTACTAAGGAGGCCTCTGAACTACCAAGCCAATAAAGGATAGAAGTTGTCCAAGAAAAAGCTCAAATATCACAGACTGCAGTGACCTGCCTGGGCTTCATTCTCACAGAAGGTCGGAGAAGCCCATCCCAGGAAAGGGAAGAAACCATTTGCAGCCTTACCCCTTTCTAAAACTAGAAGACAGCTTAGGGGTTCCTGGGGAGGCCAGGGTTTGCTGCTTCTGGATCCCTAACTACAGTCTACTAGCTGGGCCTCTATATGAAACACTGAAAGGAAAAGATGATGATCCTTTTGAATAGAATCCAGAAGTGGCCTTTCAAGAATGGAAAGAGCAGTCAATTCAGACCCTTGCCCTGGAACTCCCTAATTTAGCTAAACCCTTTGACCTTTACATTCCCGGTGAAAGGTGAATCGCCATTGGAGAATTAGTGCAAAAACTGGGACCACTTGAAATGGAACAATGCAAGAATGCCATCCAGGTAGGATAAACTACGGTCACCAAGGGGCTTGGCCCACTGCCGCATCTGGCCAAGATACTGGCGGTATCTAAAAACCTGGAAATCAGCAGCCCAAAAGGCCACCTCCTTCCTAAGGGAAAAGGACCCCACGTGGTGATCCTAACCACCAACGATGCCCTGAAGTTGCAGGGTTCGCTCCGTGGGCACACCGACCTCGAGTGAGGAGGCCCTCCAACTCCAACATCCAGAGAGATAACCGGGGGCAACAGGGCACCATGACGACTCGTGTGAACATCACTTGACCTGGAGTTTCTCTCATAAAACAATAAGAGTGTGTCCCAAAAGAGTAGACTACTGCTTGCAGGACTTACTGCACCCAGAGGGGAGCTAATAATCTTGGCGGGGGAACCGTATATCACACTGTCACCATAGAAAAGCCTACAGACACCGTGATGATGGTGGCCAATAAGACCGGCTGGACTCCTGTTTACTTCAAAAGGCTGTTGACTCAGTGGTCATCATGGTCCTTGATCACCACTGACCCTGGACTGTCTGGGAGTTGAGCGGGCAGGGCTCTGACACCTGGTGCTGTTTGTACGTTAATTCAGGGGCCTAATTGAAGAAAGCGCAGACTACTGGTCAGAGCATCTAGGCTGGCAGAAACGGTCAGCCTAAGGTGGCCGAACAAATGTGGGGCGGGGTGAAACCGGCCCCCACAGCGTCTCTGCACATCTCTTTCCTGGACCCTTAAAGGTCATTAGAATCTATAACACTTCCAATGCTGGTGCTCAGGTGGACGAGCAGGGAGGCAGGGGGCCTGGGGACAATCAACGTCACCTGGAGGCTGCTGGGGAGAAGCTCTGACCCTCGCCCCCGGGTATTAGGGCTCCCAACTCAGCACTCAGCAGTTACAGAAGAAGTGTCTGCACCCTCAGCACTCCAAGAATGAGGAACGGGACAAAAGGCAGAGGAGGGGTTTGTCCCCAGCAAAGCCCATTAAAAATCCCTGGGAGATAAAAATAGAATCTGGGCAATAAAGTCAAGTCTAACCTTTTTTATCCTTTGTGCTTTGTCTAATTTCACGTGCTCCTAGGGTCCCGCATGCAGAGGTTCCACACCCGGCACTTCAGACCAGATTTCCTAGTGCAGAATGGCTGGGTCGACACCTCAGCTCCTGGGGCCCAGTGCAGACTCCGCGATATAGAGCCTGAGCTGCAGCCAACCTGGCCCTCGAGAGCTCCGCCCCCTCCCTCCCACTGACTCTGACAGGATCTCTACACAGCAGCCCAGCCCACAGCCCACGGGGTAGTGCATGCTCTCACCTCTCCATTCTCTGATCAAAATATAAAGTTTCCTTTGCTTGTGAACCAAACTCAGTCTCGATCTGTTGGCCCCAATGACACTGGGCAGGGGGACACTTGTTGGGGTCCACTCTGGAGGATCAGTAACAGAAATTGAGACTATTGTAACCTCAATGAACAGATGTGTGAGCCAAACTGTAGTTAACATAGAACAGTGTATAAGGCTCGGGTAAAATAAGATGTTTCTAACACTTCCATTTGATATTTCCATCACTTTATTATAAGCAAGTTCAGTGAAAAGGTTTGTCTTATTTGTCAGGTCAATATTAGAGAAACGAAGTGATTTCTTTCCAAGGATGTACATCTAATAATCTTGGTTAAAGCTTCAATCTTGTTTTAAATGCTTTTCCATTGAAAATGATACCTCTCTTTCAGCTCCCCCATTTCTGAGAAGTATAAAATCTTATAATTTATTATTACCAAAGGGGAAAGGTGGGAGGAGGGATAAATTAACAGTTTGGGATTAACACATACACACTGCTATGTATAAAATAGATCATCAACAAGGAACTACTGTATAGCACAGGGAACTACACTCAACATTTTGCAATAACCTATAAGGGGAAATAATCTGAAAAAGAATAGATATTTTTATTGACATCATCTATCAATGACAGTTAAAGTGTAACCTAAGGGAAGCTGGTGGTGAGTGCTTCTGACCCTGAAGACTTCAATCATCTAAAGTTTGGACTCTGCCTACTTCCCAAGGCCCTTAATGAACATATGTGTAGCCGTAGCTTAAAAAATTCCCCAGTTTGGGTTTCGGGGAGACACTGATTTTGAAAAAGCCCTGGTGTTCTCCTTACATGAATGGGACTCTTCCTACTGCTAAAACATGTCTGTCACACCCAGAGGATGGTATACCGTCTGATCGGGAAGAGTTTGGAAAAGGCATCTCATCTCCTCATCTCCTGGTGCTCGGGTTCACCCCTCCAGCGTCTTTACTAACAGTCTCCCCACTTGGAGATGTCAGCACTGTCAACATCCTGTTGCGTACAGTTTGGAATTTGTCCAGAGGATGAAGCGGAAGGATGAGGAACAATGAGAGACAAGTCCTAGGTGTTCAGACAGGCACATGTCACTCTAATTTCCAATCAGGAAGACGAATTGACCAAAGGCTAGGGTTGCCCATGGAAACAGTATAGGGCTTGAGGAAATCCCGCTGCTTTGTGGCCAGTTCCCATAAACACAAGTTGAACAATGGAACTCAGGGGCAGTAAAATTCACAAAACTGCAGAGTTGAAAATATCCATCACTGAAAAATGTCTTGAGGAAAGTCAGAGAAAAGGACTTGTAAGCAAGGGAGAATGGCAGGAAAGGGATTTGAGGAGGTAGAAAGGACTCGCCATTAAGCACAAGAAAAGGAGCTGAACATTGCCAACATTGCAGTTGGCCAAAAAGGGTGTATGCGTTTTTTTCTGTATATATTCAAGAAAAGGGCATACACTTTTTTAGCCAACCAAACAGGTGGGCACTGGAAGTCAATACTACAAAAGATATCACTTCGCATCAGTCAGAAGAGCCATCCTCATAAAGCGTAAACAACAGAAATGCAGGACAGGGCAAGGAGAAGAGGGAGCCCTGTGAGACTTATAGTGGAAATGTATATTGCCAACGGCCATTCTGGAGAAGTGTATTGTGTTTACTAAAGCATCTAAAAAATGAGCTACAGAGCATAGGGCACTTGCACTCATGGGCGTATATCTTGAGAAAAACAAAAATCGAGAGGACACAGGCACCCCAATGTTTACCCCCTCTCTGTTTAAAAGATCCTCAACTAGGATATAACTTAAATGTCTCTGGAGGGAAAAAATGGGTAGAGATGTGGTACTTAGGTAGAGTGGAATATTATTCAGCCTGGAAATCAATGAAATATGGCCAGTTGTAACAACTCCGGAGGAGTTACGTATGATCTTTCTAAGTGACAGAATTCAAAAAGAAAAAGACACATATCATAAGATATCACTTAAAGGTGGAATCCAAAATGGCTACACATGAAATAAATTACAAAACAAAAACATAGTCAAATATGTAGAAAACACGCATAAGGCTGCTAAACGGGAAAGGTGGGGAGGGGTGAGGCATCACCCAGGAGGTTGAAATTAGCAAAGATACCATTCCAAATACCAAACTGATAATCAACAAGGCCTACACGGTAGCTAAAAGAACTGCACTCAGCACACTCAAGTCACCGGAAAAGAATATATACGACTGGTAAGAATCTGAAAAAGAATTTACTGATGTCTCTCTGTACGTGAATCAAGTGGATGTACAGCAGCAAGAAACAGAGCTTTGAAAATCAGCTGTAACCAATATAGTAATAAATTGAAAAAAATAAACGACAGAGAGACAGAGAAAACCTCTTACAACTTTTCCTCAGGGCCGGTGATGCAACATGGATTGAACACATCTAGACCCACAGCAGGATGAGACATAAGGCTGGAAACTGTTTGCGCTAAGAGAAATGTGAGGTTGGGTGAGGAAATGCACACCCTTTAAAGTAATACTACCTGGTACCCATTCAATGGGTCCCAAATATGCAGGTTCAAGGGATCTTCCTACAGCTAAAACATGCATGGAAAACCCAGAGGACTGTACACCATGTGATCGGGAGATGTGTCTAAAATGCAGCTCATTTATCCTCTCCTGGTGCTCCTGTTCACCATTCCAGCCACGTTACTTAGAATCTCCCCACTTGGAGAATCAGCACATTTCAACTTCTGTTTCACACATTTTGCAAATTGTGAGGAGGATGAACGGGGAACCAATGAGAGAATAGTTGTAGGGGTTTGGACGGGCACATATCACTCTAATTTCCCATTAAGAATAAGAATTGAAAAAAGGCTCAGCCCGCCTCGCCCGAGCCAAAATAGGGCCTGAAGCAATCCTGCGGGTTTGAGGCCAGCTCACAAAAGAGCAACTTAAAAAATGGAGCTCAGGGTCACTGCAATTCACAAACCTGCAGAGTTATAAATGAAAACTAACGTCCAAAAATATGTTGAGGTAAGGCAAAGAAGAGGATCTGAATGCAAGACAGAATTGCAAGAAACAGATTTCAAGAGATAGATTGGACTCGTCTTTAAAGCACATGAAAAGCGGCAGAATTTCGACAATGATGCAGTTGGCCCAAAAGGGCGTATGCGTTTTTTCCTGATTATATCCAGGAAAAAACGCATACGCACTTTATGGGCAACGAAGCAAGCAAGCAATGCAAATGTGCACAACAAAGAAGTCTCATTTCCCACTGGTCAAAAGGGCCATCCTAAAAAATTGTAAAAACCAGAAATGCAGGACAGGCCATGGAGAACAGGGAGCCTTTATACGCTGATGGGCAGTGTGTGAACTGCCGAGAGCCACTCTGGAGAAGTGTATGGTGGTTCCTAAATCATCTAAAAAACAGAGCTACAGAGCATAGGACACTTCCAATCATGGGAGTATATCTAGGGAAATCTAAAAATTAACAAGACACAAGCACACCACAGTTTAGGGCTACTCTGTTTACAAGAACCTCAACTTCAGTATACCTTAAATATCCCAGGAAAGAGAAAAATGGATAAAGAAGATGTGGTACTTATGTACAATGGAATATCTCTTCACCATGAAATCAATGTAATAAGGCTAGTAGAAGGATAAAGAGTGGATTTAGGTCCGATAATACTACTTGAAATAAGTCAAACAGAAAAAGAAACATATCATAAGATATCACTTATAGAGGGAGGGTAAATATGGCTGCACAAGAAATGAATTACAGAACAGAACAGTGTCTCACATTTAGAAAACACACTTATTTCAGCTTAAGGGGAAAGGAGAGGTGGGGTGATGCATAAAACCAGAGTTTGAAATTAGCACAGATACCGTTCAATAAACCAAATAGATATTAGACAAGATCTACACCTTGCTCAATGAACTGGCCTCAACACACCCTATACACCGCAGAGAAATATATCTGAGTAATAAGAATCTTAAAACCCATGTATTGATATATCTCCATAAGGGAATCAAGTGTGTGCAGAGTGGCACAAACACAGCAGTGAAAATGAGCTAAACCCCATTATAGAAATAAATTTTAAAAACAAAACGCAGAAACAATGAAAGAGAGAAAAATTCTTACAAAATTCGCTCAGGGGCTGTGATGCAACCTGGATTGACCACATATAAACCCACAGCTGGATAAGACATAAGGCTGGACACTTGGGGCTGAGAGGATTGATGAGCTTTGGTGAGCAACTGCCAAAAGTTTAATGCAATACTTCATGCTACTCATTCCAAGGGTCCCAACACTCCAGGTTGAAGGGAATCTTCCTACAGCTAAACCATGCTTGGGAAACCCAGCGACTGGTATACCATATGATCGGGAAAGGTTTCTAAAACGCACCTCATTTTTCCTCTCCTGGGGCTCCGGATCGACATTCCAGCCGCTTTACCAAAAATATCCCCACATGGAGAGTCAATGCCTTTAAGTTCTGGTATCGCACAGTCTGCAGTTAGTGCGGAGGATGAATGGGAATAGGGGGAACCAGTGAGAAACTAGCTGTAGTGGTTTCAAGGGGCACATGTCACTCTAAATTCACATCAGTAAGAAGAATAAACCAAAGGCACAGCAAGGTGCCCCAGAAGAAGAATAGGGCCTGAAGGAATCCTGTGGTTATGAGGCAAGATCACAAAAATAAGAGCTGAAAAATGGAGCTAAGGGCCACTGCAATTCAAAAACCTGCAGAGTTATAAAGGCCAACTATTTTCAAAAAATATATTGAGGTAAGGCTATGAAGAGGCATTGAAAGCAAGGCAGAATTGCAGGAAAACGATTTCAGGAGGTAGACTGGAATTGCATTTAAAGCATAGGAAAAGAGGCAGAACGTCCACAATGATGCACTTGGCCAAAAAGGGCGTATGCCTTTTTTCCTGAATTTATTCAGGAAAAAAGGCATACGCCCTTTTTGGCCAACCAAGCAAGCTTGCAAAGGAAATCTGCACTACAATGAAGTCTCACTTCCCCCTGGTCAAAAGGGCCATCTGAAAAAAGTGTAAAATCCAGAAAGGCAGGACAGGCCATGGAGAACTGGGAGCCTTGTTATGCTGATGGGCGGGATGTGTATGGTGTTTCCTGAAACATCTAAAAAACAAAGCAACAGAGCCTAGGGCACTTCCACTTATGGTCCTATAGCTTAGGGAAATTAAAATCAAAAAGACACAGCCACCCCAAAATTTGGGACGCCTCTGTTTACAAGAACCTCGTTAACCGTACAAGTTCAATATCAAAGAAAGTGAAAAATGGATAAAGAACTTGTGGTACTTACGTACAATGCAGTATCACTCAGTAATGAAATCTATGTCATCAGGCCCATAGCAGCATAATGAGTGGATTCAGGTACGATGATTCTAACTGAAATAAGACACACAGAAAAAGAAACATCATAAGATATCACTAATACACGGAATGTAAACTTGGCTACACAGGAACTGAATTACAGAACAGAACAGGGTCTCAAATTTAGAAAACCAACTTATGCTTGCTTAAGGGGAAAGGTGAGTTGGGGTGCTGCATAAAACCAGAGATTGAAATGAACACAGATAAAGTTCCTTAAGCCAAATATGGAATAGACAAGAGCTACTCCTTGCTCAACGAAATGGACTCAACACCCCATATTAAACGCCTAAGAATGTACCTGACTAGTAAGTATCTTAAAACCTATGGATTGCTATGTCTCCGAAAGAGAATCAAGCATGTGTACAGGGGCATAAACGCAGCAGTGATAGGATTGGAGAGGTTCAGTGAGCAAATGAAGACCCTTTGAAGTCATATTGCATGGTACCAATTCCACGGGTCTCAACTCTCCAGGTTTAAGGTATTCTTCCTTCAGCTAAAACATGCATGTGGAACCCAGAGTATGATCAACCGTGTGAATGGGAGACGTGTTCAAATATGTCTCAGTTTTCCTCCCCTGGTACTCGGGTGCAACATTCCAGACGCTTTACTAACACTCTCCCCACTTGGAGAGTCAGCGCCTTTAACCTCCTGTTTGGCCCAGTTTGCAATTTCTGCGGAAGATGAACAGGAATAGCGAGAACCAATGAGAGACTAGCTGGAGGTGTCTGGACGGGCAAATTTAACTCTCATTTCCCACCAGGAAGAGGAAATAACCAAAGGCTCAGCATGCCGTGCCGGAACCAGATTAGGGCCTGAAGCCATCCTGCGGTGTTGCGGCCAGCTCACAAGAAAGCGAGTTGAAGAAAGGAGCTCAGGGGCACTGTAATTCACAAACCTGCAGAGTTATAAATAACAGCTATCGTCCAAAAATATACTGAAGTAAGGCTGCCAAGAGGACTTGAAAGCGGGGCAGAATTGCAGGAAACCGATTTCAGGAGGTAGACTGGAATTGCATTGAAAGCATAGGAAAAGAGGCAGAACGTCCACAATGATGCACTTGGCCAAAAAGGGCGTATGCGTTTTTTCCTGAATATATTCAGGAAAAAACGCATACGCCCTTTTTGGCCAACCAAGCAAGCTTGCAAAGGAAATCTGCACTACAATGAAGTCTCACTTCCCCCCGGTCAAAAGGGCCATCTGAAAAAAGTGTAAAATCCAGAAAGGCAGGACAGGCCATGGAGAACTGGGAGCCTTGTTATGCTGATGGGCGGGATGTAAATTGCCAACAGACACTCGGGAGAAGTGTATGGTGTTTCCTGAAACATCTAAAAAACAAAGCAACAGAGCCTAGGGCACTTCCACTTATGGTCCTATAGCTTAGGGAAATTAAAATCAAAAAGACACAGCCACCCCAAAGTTTGGGACGCCTCTGTTTACAAGAACCTCGTTTACAGTACAAGTTCAACATCGCAGAAAGTGAAAAATGGATAAAGAAGTTGTGGTATTTACTTACAAAGCAATATCACTCAGCAATGAAATCTATGTCATCAGGCCCTTAGCAGCACAATGAGTGGATTCAGGTATGATGATTCTAACTGAAATAAGTCACACAGAAAAAGAAACATCATAAGATATCAGTAATACACGGAATGTAAACTTGGCTACACAGGAACTGAATTACAGAACAGAACAGGGTCTCAAATTTAGAAAACCAACTTATGCTTGCTTAAGGGTAAAGGTGAGTTGGGGTGCTGCATAAAACCAGAGATTGAAATGAGCACAGATAAAGTTCCTTAAGCCAAATATGGAATAGACAAGAGCTACTCCTTGCTCAACGAAATGGACTCAACACCCCATATTAAACGCCTAAGAATGTACCTGACTAGTAAGTATCTTAAAACCTATGGATTGCTATATCTCCAAAAGAGAATCAAGCGTGTGTCCAGGGGCATAAATGCAGCAATGATAGGATTGGAGAGGTTCAGTGAGCAAACGAAGACCCTTTGAAGTCATATTGCATGGTACCCATTCCACGGGTCTCAACTCTCCAGGTTTCAGGGATTCTTCCTTCAGCTAAAACATGCATGTGGAACCCAGAGGATTATCCACCGTGTGATCGGGAGAAGTGTTCAAATATGTCTCAGATTTCGTCCCCTGGTACTCGGGTGCAACATTCCAGACGCTTTACTAACACTCTCCCGACTTGGAGAGTCAGTCCCTTTAACCTCCTGTTTGGCCCAGTTTGCAATTTCTGCGGAAGATGAACAGGAATAGGGAGAACCAATGAGAGACTAGCTGGAGGTGTCTGGACGGGCAAATTTAACTCTCATTTCCCACCAGGAAGAGGAATTAACCAAAGGCTCAGCATGTCGTGCCGGAACCAGATTAGGGCCTGAAGCAATCCTGCGGTGTTGCGGCCAGCTCACAAGAAAGCGAGTAGAAGAAAGGAGCTCAGGGGCACTGTAATTCACAAACCTGCAGACTTATAAATGACAGCTATCGTCCAAAAATATACTGAAGTAAGGTTGCCAAGAGGACTTGAAAGCGGGGAAGAATTGCAGGAAACCGATTTCAGGAGGTAGACTGGAATTGCATTGAAAGCATAGGAAAAGAGGCAGAACGTCCACAATGATGCACTTGGCCAAAAAGGGCGTATGCGTTTTTTCCTGAATCAGGAAAAAACGCATACGCACTTTTTGGCCAACCAAGCAAGCTTGCAAAGGAAATCTGCACTACAATGAAGTCTCACTTCCCCCCGGTCAAAAGGGCCATCTGAGAAAAGTGTAAAATCCAGAAAGGCAGGACAGGCCATGGAGAACTGGGAGCCTTGTTATGCTGATGGGCGGGATGTAAATTGCCAACAGACACTCGGGAGAAGTGTATGGTGTTTCGTGAAACATCTAAAAAACAAAGCAACAGAGCCTAGGGCACTTCCACTTATGGTCCTATAGCTTAGGGAAATTAAAATCAAAAAGACACAGCCACCCCACAGTTTGGGACAGCTCTGTTTACAAGAACCTCGTTTACGGTACAAGTTCAATATCGCAGAAAGTGAAAAATGGATAAAGAAGTTGTGGTACTTATGTACAATGCAAAATCACTCAGCCATGAAATCTATGTCATCAGGCCCATAGCAGCATAATGAGTGGATTCAGGTATGATGATTCTAACTGAAATATGTCACACAGAAAAAGAAACATCATAAGATATCACTAATACACGGAATGTGAACTTGGCTACACATGAACTGAATTACAAAACAGAACAGGGTCTCAAGTTTAGAAAACCAACTTATGCTTCCTTAAGGGGGAAAGTGAGTTGGGGTGCTGCATAAAACCAGAGTTTGAAATTAGCACAGATACCATTCAATAAGCCAAATATGTAATAGACAAGACCTACCCCTTGCTCAACAAAATGGACTCAACAATGAGGTATCACCTCACACCTGATAGAATGGGCATCATGAGAAAATCTACAAACAAAAATGCTGGAAAGGGTGTGGAGAAAAGGAACCCTCTTCCACTATTGTTGGGAATATAAATTGATACAGTCACTACGGAGAACAATATGGAGTTTCTTAAGAAACTAACAATAGAATTACCATATGATACAGCAATCCCAGTACTGGACATATACCCAGACAAAACCATAAATCAAAACGAGACATTCACCGCAATGTTCATTGCATCACTATTTACAATATCGAGGTAATGGAAGCAACCTAAATGCCCACAGACAGACGAATGCATAAAGCTGTGGTACATATATAAAATGGAATATTACTAAGCCATGAAAAGGAATGAAATTGGGTCATTTGTAGAGACGTCGATGGATCTAGAGACTGTCATACAGAGTGAAGTAAGTCAGAAAGAGAAAAACAAATCTTGTATATTCATGCATATATGTGGAACCTAGAAAAACTGTACAGATTAACCATTTTGCAAGGCATAAATAGAGCAACAGATGTAGACAACAAATGTATGGACAACAAGGGGGGAAAGCTGTTGGGGGGGTGGTGGTGGGAGGAGTTGAGAGACTGGGATTGGCATGTATACATTTATATGTATAAAATAGATAACCAATAAGAACCTGCTGTATAAAAATATAAAATAAAATTCAAAATTAAAAAGAAAGAAAATTTAAAAAATAAAACAGAAAAAACAATTATTCCCTTCACATACATGTATTTATATGAATAAATTATTTCCATGCTTATATCTGTAAATACAAAAAAGAGGAATAAAATCTACCTTGAACCAAAAACGAAAAAGAGAAAAAAAACACAGAACCCACCAGTTCCACAGAGGAAAACCGTATCAGGGCACTTGCTCCAGTTGTAAACAATTCTGAAGTTGGCCAGTGGTGGGGAATCGTCTCCCATTCAGCCAGCAGCCCCCACGCAACAAGCGTCCTCATTGCAAAGCTGGGGCACCGTGCCGAGGCATCTGTGAGTAAACGTGAGCTGAGCCCCAGGCCAGTTGCTGCTGAACTATTCCCACCCGTCCCAGGTAAAACACCTGAATATATACAAGGACTTGAAAACCTAGAGGAAGGGCCATAGAGCCACACGAGTGACAGCATGCCGGCCGACTTGGTGCCTGCAGGCCAGCCAGGATGGTCCTGGCCCTGGGTGCTCTTCTGGAAGATTTCCATTTCCCTGACTGAGATACCCGTCCTGTCCCTGCCCCCACTGCTTTTTTCCTTCCTCACCTCTGCCCAGGGAGAAATTCCAGCAGCAGGTATGGGTGACACATCCTCTTCTTTAGCAGGTGGCAGCCTGGCAACTGCTGCAGAAAGTCCAGCAGAGCCCCACTCACACTGGGCCACCCACAAAGCCGTGGCCTCTCACTCCCTCCCACCAGCCCAGCCCCGAGACTGCTGACAGGGCAGAGAAAATGGCGTCAGGCACGGCTGCAGGGGCTCTTGCTGCCTGGAGTGGTATTTATATTGATCTCAACCCAGGCACACCTGGGGAGGGCTGGCCCGCACGGTAAGGCTGCCCAGGTCAGCCAATCATCACCCCTCAGGGGCTCACAGTTGCAGAAAATGGAACTTGCTGAACCGGCCAGGTCCAAGGAACAGGTGTGGGCTCCTGAGAGTCAGGATAGACAAGGGGCTGCAGCTTTGGCTTGTTTTCTAATCATTTTATCTGGCCCATGAGTGGGAGACAACTTCAAGAAAACCCTCTCCTTATGAGAGGAACCCAGGAGTCAGGGAGAGGAGGGGTGGGTGGTGGTTGGAGACAGAGGCCTGGTGCCCCGGGTGCAGTGGAAGTCTCTGGAAGACCAGGTGGAGGGAGGCCGCACAGAGTGACGCCCAGGGTCACAGACCTGTCGCAGCTGCTGTTTGTTAGTTCAAGTCCTGCTCTGAGGTGCTCTGTGCCAGCTCTGAGCGACAGGTGAGCTGGGGGTGCTCTGCAATGAGGGCTATGTGCACGGTTCCTGTGTGCCCAGCCCTGCCATGGTACCTGCAAGGGTAGCTCTGTATCCTGGGAAGGGCCTGACCACGAGAGCCCCGTGGGCTGGGGTGGGGGTGGGGTACCTGCCCAGGTGAGCTCCATATTCTGGGATTGGTCTGACCACGAGAGCCCCATGGGCTGCTGGGGACCTGGTAAAGGATGTCAGGACAGTCAGTGAAGCCACCGAGGATATACCTCCAGTTGCTCCTAATTCCTACACCCTGCTGGTCATTCTACCAACCACCAGGACATGGTATTCTGTATTAGTCTTCAATGATGCCTTCTTTTGTATTCCATTAGTCCCAGAGTCACAAGAAATTTTGGCTTGTGAGTGGCAGGACTCAACATACAACTAAAACAATACTTCCGGGCCGTCTTGCCCCAAGGGTGCAAAAATTCCCACACCATCTTTGGGGAAAGCTTAGCTAAAGACCTAAAAGTTCTACCTCTGGAAAAGGAAACCCTCCTTCAGTACGCAGACGACATTCTGATCGCCAGCCCTACTAAGGAGGCCTCTGAACTACCAAGCCAATAAAGGATAGAAGTTGTCCAAGAAAAAGCTCAAATATCACAGACTGCGGTGACCTGCCTGGGCTTCATTCTCACAGAAGGTCGGAGAAGCCCATCCCAGGAAAGGGAAGAAACCATTTGCAGCCTTACCCCTTTCTAAAACTAGAAGACAGCTTAGGGGTTCCTGGGGAGGCCAGGGTTTGCTGCTTCTGGATCCCTAACTACAGTCTACTAGCTGGGCCTCTATATGAAACACTGAAAGGAAAAGATGATGATCCTTTTGAATAGAATCCAGAAGTGGCCTTTCAAGAATGGAAAGAGCAGTCAATTCAGACCCTTGCCCTGGAACTCCCTAATTTAGCTAAACCCTTTGACCTTTACATTCCCGGTGAAAGGTGAATCGCCATTGGAGAATTAGTGCAAAAACTGGGACCACTTGAAATGGAACAATGCAAGAATGCCATCCAGGTAGGATAAACTACGGTCACCAAGGGGCTTGGCCCACTGCCGCATCTGGCCAAGATACTGGCGGTATCTAAAAACCTGGAAATCAGCAGCCCAAAAGGCCACCTCCTTCCTAAGGGAAAAGGACCCCACGTGGTGATCCTAACCACCAACGATGCCCTGAAGTTGCAGGGTTCGCTCCGTGGGCACACCGACCTCGAGTGAGGAGGCCCTCCAACTCCAACATCCAGAGAGATAACCGGGGGCAACAGGGCACCATGACGACTCGTGTGAACATCACTTGACCTGGAGTTTCTCTCATAAAACAATAAGAGTGTGTCCCAAAAGAGTAGACTACTGCTTGCAGGACTTACTGCACCCAGAGGGGAGCTAATAATCTTGGCGGGGGAACCGTATATCACACTGTCACCATAGAAAAGCCTACAGACACCGTGATGATGGTGGCCAATAAGACCGGCTGGACTCCTGTTTACTTCAAAAGGCTGTTGACTCAGTGGTCATCATGGTCCTTGATCACCACTGACCCTGGACTGTCTGGGAGTTGAGCGGGCAGGGCTCTGACACCTGGTGCTGTTTGTACGTTAATTCAGGGGCCTAATTGAAGAAAGCGCAGACTACTGGTCAGAGCATCTAGGCTGGCAGAAACGGTCAGCCTAAGGTGGCCGAACAAATGTGGGGCGGGGTGAAACCGGCCCCCACAGCGTCTCTGCACATCTCTTTCCTGGACCCTTAAAGGTCATTAGAATCTATAACACTTCCAATGCTGGTGCTCAGGTGGACGAGCAGGGAGGCAGGGGGCCTGGGGACAATCAACGTCACCTGGAGGCTGCTGGGGAGAAGCTCTGACCCTCGCCCCCGGGTATTAGGGCTCCCAACTCAGCACTCAGCAGTTACAGAAGAAGTGTCTGCACCCTCAGCACTCCAAGAATGAGGAACGGGACAAAAGGCAGAGGAGGGGTTTGTCCCCAGCAAAGCCCATTAAAAATCCCTGGGAGATAAAAATAGAATCTGGGCAATAAAGTCAAGTCTAACCTTTTTTATCCTTTGTGCTTTGTCTAATTTCACGTGCTCCTAGGGTCCCGCATGCAGAGGTTCCACACCCGGCACTTCAGACCAGATTTCCTAGTGCAGAATGGCTGGGTCGACACCTCAGCTCCTGGGGCCCAGTGCAGACTCCGCGATATAGAGCCTGAGCTGCAGCCAACCTGGCCCTCGAGAGCTCCGCCCCCTCCCTCCCACTGACTCTGACAGGATCTCTACACAGCAGCCCAGCCCACAGCCCACGGGGTAGTGCATGCTCTCACCTCTCCATTCTCTGATCAAAATATAAAGTTTCCTTTGCTTGTGAACCAAACTCAGTCTCGATCTGTTGGCCCCAATGACACTGGGCAGGGGGACACTTGTTGGGGTCCACTCTGGAGGATCAGTAACAGAAATTGAGACTATTGTAACCTCAATGAACAGATGTGTGAGCCAAACTGTAGTTAACATAGAACAGTGTATAAGGCTCGGGTAAAATAAGATGTTTCTAACACTTCCATTTGATATTTCCATCACTTTATTATAAGCAAGTTCAGTGAAAAGGTTTGTCTTATTTGTCAGGTCAATATTAGAGAAACGAAGTGATTTCTTTCCAAGGATGTACATCTAATAATCTTGGTTAAAGCTTCAATCTTGTTTTAAATGCTTTTCCATTGAAAATGATACCTCTCTTTCAGCTCCCCCATTTCTGAGAAGTATAAAATCTTATAATTTATTATTACCAAAGGGGAAAGGTGGGAGGAGGGATAAATTAACAGTTTGGGATTAACACATACACACTGCTATGTATAAAATAGATCATCAACAAGGAACTACTGTATAGCACAGGGAACTACACTCAACATTTTGCAATAACCTATAAGGGGAAATAATCTGAAAAAGAATAGATATTTTTATTGACATCATCTATCAATGACAGTTAAAGTGTAACCTAAGGGAAGCTGGTGGTGAGTGCTTCTGACCCTGAAGACTTCAATCATCTAAAGTTTGGACTCTGCCTACTTCCCAAGGCCCTTAATGAACATATGTGTAGCCGTAGCTTAAAAAATTCCCCAGTTTGGGTTTCGGGGAGACACTGATTTTGAAAAAGCCCTGGTGTTCTCCTTACATGAATGGGACTCTTCCTACTGCTAAAACATGTCTGTCACACCCAGAGGATGGTATACCGTCTGATCGGGAAGAGTTTGGAAAAGGCATCTCATCTCCTCATCTCCTGGTGCTCGGGTTCACCCCTCCAGCGTCTTTACTAACAGTCTCCCCACTTGGAGATGTCAGCACTGTCAACATCCTGTTGCGTACAGTTTGGAATTTGTCCAGAGGATGAAGCGGAAGGATGAGGAACAATGAGAGACAAGTCCTAGGTGTTCAGACAGGCACATGTCACTCTAATTTCCAATCAGGAAGACGAATTGACCAAAGGCTAGGGTTGCCCATGGAAACAGTATAGGGCTTGAGGAAATCCCGCTGCTTTGTGGCCAGTTCCCATAAACACAAGTTGAACAATGGAACTCAGGGGCAGTAAAATTCACAAAACTGCAGAGTTGAAAATATCCATCACTGAAAAATGTCTTGAGGAAAGTCAGAGAAAAGGACTTGTAAGCAAGGGAGAATGGCAGGAAAGGGATTTGAGGAGGTAGAAAGGACTCGCCATTAAGCACAAGAAAAGGAGCTGAACATTGCCAACATTGCAGTTGGCCAAAAAGGGTGTATGCGTTTTTTTCTGTATATATTCAAGAAAAGGGCATACACTTTTTTAGCCAACCAAACAGGTGGGCACTGGAAGTCAATACTACAAAAGATATCACTTCGCATCAGTCAGAAGAGCCATCCTCATAAAGCGTAAACAACAGAAATGCAGGACAGGGCAAGGAGAAGAGGGAGCCCTGTGAGACTTATAGTGGAAATGTATATTGCCAACGGCCATTCTGGAGAAGTGTATTGTGTTTACTAAAGCATCTAAAAAATGAGCTACAGAGCATAGGGCACTTGCACTCATGGGCGTATATCTTGAGAAAAACAAAAATCGAGAGGACACAGGCACCCCAATGTTTACCCCCTCTCTGTTTAAAAGATCCTCAACTAGGATATAACTTAAATGTCTCTGGAGGGAAAAAATGGGTAGAGATGTGGTACTTAGGTAGAGTGGAATATTATTCAGCCTGGAAATCAATGAAATATGGCCAGTTGTAACAACTCCGGAGGAGTTACGTATGATCTTTCTAAGTGACAGAATTCAAAAAGAAAAAGACACATATCATAAGATATCACTTAAAGGTGGAATCCAAAATGGCTACACATGAAATAAATTACAAAACAAAAACATAGTCAAATATGTAGAAAACACGCATAAGGCTGCTAAACGGGAAAGGTGGGGAGGGGTGAGGCATCACCCAGGAGGTTGAAATTAGCAAAGATACCATTCCAAATACCAAACTGATAATCAACAAGGCCTACACGGTAGCTAAAAGAACTGCACTCAGCACACTCAAGTCACCGGAAAAGAATATATACGACTGGTAAGAATCTGAAAAAGAATTTACTGATGTCTCTCTGTACGTGAATCAAGTGGATGTACAGCAGCAAGAAACAGAGCTTTGAAAATCAGCTGTAACCAATATAGTAATAAATTGAAAAAAATAAACGACAGAGAGACAGAGAAAACCTCTTACAACTTTTCCTCAGGGCCGGTGATGCAACATGGATTGAACACATCTAGACCCACAGCAGGATGAGACATAAGGCTGGAAACTGTTTGCGCTAAGAGAAATGTGAGGTTGGGTGAGGAAATGCACACCCTTTAAAGTAATACTACCTGGTACCCATTCAATGGGTCCCAAATATGCAGGTTCAAGGGATCTTCCTACAGCTAAAACATGCATGGAAAACCCAGAGGACTGTACACCATGTGATCGGGAGATGTGTCTAAAATGCAGCTCATTTATCCTCTCCTGGTGCTCCTGTTCACCATTCCAGCCACGTTACTTAGAATCTCCCCACTTGGAGAATCAGCACATTTCAACTTCTGTTTCACACATTTTGCAAATTGTGAGGAGGATGAACGGGGAACCAATGAGAGAATAGTTGTAGGGGTTTGGACGGGCACATATCACTCTAATTTCCCATTAAGAATAAGAATTGAAAAAAGGCTCAGCCCGCCTCGCCCGAGCCAAAATAGGGCCTGAAGCAATCCTGCGGGTTTGAGGCCAGCTCACAAAAGAGCAACTTAAAAAATGGAGCTCAGGGTCACTGCAATTCACAAACCTGCAGAGTTATAAATGAAAACTAACGTCCAAAAATATGTTGAGGTAAGGCAAAGAAGAGGATCTGAATGCAAGACAGAATTGCAAGAAACAGATTTCAAGAGATAGATTGGACTCGTCTTTAAAGCACATGAAAAGCGGCAGAATTTCGACAATGATGCAGTTGGCCCAAAAGGGCGTATGCGTTTTTTCCTGATTATATCCAGGAAAAAACGCATACGCACTTTATGGGCAACGAAGCAAGCAAGCAATGCAAATGTGCACAACAAAGAAGTCTCATTTCCCACTGGTCAAAAGGGCCATCCTAAAAAATTGTAAAAACCAGAAATGCAGGACAGGCCATGGAGAACAGGGAGCCTTTATACGCTGATGGGCAGTGTGTGAACTGCCGAGAGCCACTCTGGAGAAGTGTATGGTGGTTCCTAAATCATCTAAAAAACAGAGCTACAGAGCATAGGACACTTCCAATCATGGGAGTATATCTAGGGAAATCTAAAAATTAACAAGACACAAGCACACCACAGTTTAGGGCTACTCTGTTTACAAGAACCTCAACTTCAGTATACCTTAAATATCCCAGGAAAGAGAACAATGGATAAAGAAGATGTGGTACTTATGTACAATGGAATATCTCTTCACCATGAAATCAATGTAATAAGGCTAGTAGAAGGATAAAGAGTGGATTTAGGTCCGATAATACTACTTGAAATAAGTCAAACAGAAAAAGAAACATATCATAAGATATCACTTATAGAGGGAGGGTAAATATGGCTGCACAAGAAATGAATTACAGAACAGAACAGTGTCTCACATTTAGAAAACACACTTATTTCAGCTTAAGGGGAAAGGAGAGGTGGGGTGATGCATAAAACCAGAGTTTGAAATTAGCACAGATACCGTTCAATAAACCAAATAGATATTAGACAAGATCTACACCTTGCTCAATGAACTGGCCTCAACACACCCTATACACCGCAGAGAAATATATCTGAGTAATAAGAATCTTAAAACCCATGTATTGATATATCTCCATAAGGGAATCAAGTGTGTGCAGAGTGGCACAAACACAGCAGTGAAAATGAGCTAAACCCCATTATAGAAATAAATTTTAAAAACAAAACGCAGAAACAATGAAAGAGAGAAAAATTCTTACAAAATTCGCTCAGGGGCTGTGATGCAACCTGGATTGACCACATATAAACCCACAGCTGGATAAGACATAAGGCTGGACACTTGGGGCTGAGAGGATTGATGAGCTTTGGTGAGCAACTGCCAAAAGTTTAATGCAATACTTCATGCTACTCATTCCAAGGGTCCCAACACTCCAGGTTGAAGGGAATCTTCCTACAGCTAAACCATGCTTGGGAAACCCAGCGACTGGTATACCATATGATCGGGAAAGGTTTCTAAAACGCACCTCATTTTTCCTCTCCTGGGGCTCCGGATCGACATTCCAGCCGCTTTACCAAAAATATCCCCACATGGAGAGTCAATGCCTTTAAGTTCTGGTATCGCACAGTCTGCAGTTAGTGCGGAGGATGAATGGGAATAGGGGGAACCAGTGAGAAACTAGCTGTAGCGGTTTCAATGGGCACATGTCACTCTAAATTCACATCAGTAAGAAGAATAAACCAAAGGCACAGCAAGGTGCCCCAGAAGAAGAATAGGGCCTGAAGGAATCCTGTGGTTATGAGGCAAGATCACAAAAATAAGAGCTGAAAAATGGAGCTAAGGGCCACTGCAATTCAAAAACCTGCAGAGTTATAAAGGCCAACTATTTTCAAAAAATATATTGAGGTAAGGCTATGAAGAGGCATTGAAAGCAAGGCAGAATTGCAGGAAAACGATTTCAGGAGGTAGACTGGAATTGCATTTAAAGCATAGGAAAAGAGGCAGAACGTCCACAATGATGCACTTGGCCAAAAAGGGCGTATGCCTTTTTTCCTGAATTTATTCAGGAAAAAAGGCATACGCCCTTTTTGGCCAACCAAGCAAGCTTGCAAAGGAAATCTGCACTACAATGAAGTCTCACTTCCCCCTGGTCAAAAGGGCCATCTGAAAAAAGTGTAAAATCCAGAAAGGCAGGACAGGCCATGGAGAACTGGGAGCCTTGTTATGCTGATGGGCGGGATGTGTATGGTGTTTCCTGAAACATCTAAAAAACAAAGCAACAGAGCCTAGGGCACTTCCACTTATGGTCCTATAGCTTAGGGAAATTAAAATCAAAAAGACACAGCCACCCCAAAATTTGGGACGCCGCTGTTTACAAGAACCTCGTTAACCGTACAAGTTCAATATCAAAGAAAGTGAAAAATGGATAAAGAACTGGTGGTACTTACGTACAATGCAGTATCACTCAGTAATGAAATCTATGTCATCAGGCCCATAGCAGCATAATGAGTGGATTCAGGTACGATGATTCTAACTGAAATAAGACACACAGAAAAAGAAACATCATAAGATATCACTAATACACGGAATGTAAACTTGGCTACACAGGAACTGAATTACAGAACAGAACAGGGTCTCAAATTTAGAAAACCAACTTATGCTTGCTTAAGGGGAAAGGTGAGTTGGGGTGCTGCATAAAACCAGAGATTGAAATGAACACAGATAAAGTTCCTTAAGCCAAATATGGAATAGACAAGAGCTACTCCTTGCTCAACGAAATGGACTCAACACCCCATATTAAACGCCTAAGAATGTACCTGACTAGTAAGTATCTTAAAACCTATGGATTGCTATGTCTCCGAAAGAGAATCAAGCATGTGTACAGGGGCATAAATGCAGCAGTGATAGGATTGGAGAGGTTCAGTGAGCAAATGAAGACCCTTTGAAGTCATATTGCATGGTACCAATTCCACGGGTCTCAACTCTCCAGGTTTAAGGTATTCTTCCTTCAGCTAAAACATGCATGTGGAACCCAGAGTATGATCAACCGTGTGAACGGGAAACATGTTCAAATATGTCTCAGTTTTCCTCCCCTGGTACTCGGGTGCAACATTCCAGACGCTTTACTAACACTCTCCCCACTTGGAGAGTCAGCGCCTTTAACCTCCTGTTTGGCCCAGTTTGCAATTTCTGCGGAAGATGAACAGGAATAGCGAGAACCAATGAGAGACTAGCTGGAGGTGTCTGGACGGGCAAATTTAACTCTCATTTCCCAACAGGAAGAGGAATTAACCAAAGGCTCAGCATGCCGTGCCGGAACCAGATTAGGGCCTGAAGCCATCCTGCGGTGTTGCGGCCAGCTCACAAGAAAGCGAGTTGAAGAAAGGAGCTCAGGGGCACTGTAATTCACAAACCTGCAGAGTTATAAATAACAGCTATCGTCCAAAAATATACTGAAGTAAGGCTGCCAAGAGGACTTGAAAACGGGGCAGAATTGCAGGAAACCGATTTCAGGAGGCAGACTGGAATTGCATTGAAAGCATAGGAAAAGAGGCAGAACGTCCACAATGATGCACTTGGCCAAAAAGGGCGTATGCGTTTTTTCCTGAATATATTCAGGAAAAAACGCATACGCCCTTTTTGGCCAACCAAGCAAGCTTGCAAAGGAAATCTGCACTACAATGAAGTCTCACTTCCCCCCTGTCAAAAGGGCCATCTGAAAAAAGTGTAAAATCCAGAAAGGCAGGACAGGCCATGGAGAACTGGGAGCCTTGTTATGCTGATGGGCGGGATGTAAATTGCCAACAGACACTCGGGAGAAGTGTATGGTGTTTCCTGAAACATCTAAAAAACAAAGCAACAGAGCCTAGGGCACTTCCACTTATGGTCCTATAGCTTAGGGAAATTAAAATCAAAAAGACACAGCCACCCCAAACATTGGGACGCCTCTGTTTACAAGAACCTCGTTTACAGTACAAGTTCAACATCGCAGAAAGTGAAAAATGGATAAAGAAGTTGTGGTATTTACTTACAAAGCAATATCACTCAGCAATGAAATCTATGTCATCAGGCCCTTAGCAGCACAATGAGTGGATTCAGGTATGATGATTCTAACTGAAATAAGTCACACAGAAAAAGAAACATCATAAGATATCACTAATACACAGAATGTAAACTTGGCTACACAGGAACTGAATTACAAAACAGAACAGGGTCTCAAATTTAGAAAACCAACTTATGCTTGCTTAATGGGAAAGGTGAGTTGGGGTGCTGCATAAAACCAGAGATTGAAATGAGCACAGATAAAGTTGCTTAAGCCAAATATGGAATAGAAAAGAGCTACTCCTTGCTCAACGAAATGGACTCAACACCGCATATTAAACGCCTAAGAATGTACCTGACTAGTAAGTATCTTAAAACCTATGGATTGCTATGTCTCCGAAAGAGAATCAAGCATGAGTACAGGGGCATAAACACAGCAGTGATAGGATTGGAGAGGTTCGGTGAGCAAATGAAGACCCTTTGAAGTCATATTGCATGGTACCCATTCCATGGGTCTCAAGTACCCAGGTTTAAGGTATTCTTCCTTCAGCTAAAACATGCATGTGGAACATAGAGTATGATCAACCATGTGATCAGGAGACGTGTTCAAATATGTCTCAGTTTTCGTACCCTGGTACTCGGGTTCAACATTCCAGACGCTTTACTAAAACTCTCCCGACTTGGAGAGTCAGCGCCTTTAACCTCCTGTTTGGCCCAGTTTGCAATTTCTGCGGAAGATGAACAGGAATAGGGAGAACCAATGAGAGACGAGCTGGAGGTGTCTGGACGGGCAAATTTAACTCTCATTTCCCACCAGGAAGAGGAATTAACCAAAGGTTCAGCGTGCCGTGCCGGACCAAGATTAGGGCTTGAAGACATCCTGTGGTGTTGCGGCCAGCTCACAAGAAAGCGAGTTGAAGAAAGGAGCTCAGGGGCACTGTAATTCACAAACCTGCAGAGTTATAAATGACAGCTATCGTCCAAAATTATACTGAAGTAAGGCTGCCAAGAGGACTTGAAAGCGGGGCAGAATTGCAGGAAACCGATTTCAGGAGGTAGACTGGAATTGCATTGAAAGCATAGGAAAAGAGGCAGAACGTCCACAATGATGCACTTGGCCAAAAAGGGCGTATGCGTTTTTTCCTGAATATATTCAGGAAAAAACGCATACGCCCTTTTTGGCCAACCAAGCAAGTTTGCAAAGGAAATCTGCACTACAATGAAGACTCACTTCCCCCTGGTCAAATGGGCCATCTGTAAAAAGTGTAAAATCCAGAAAGGCAGGACAGGCCATGGAGAACTTGGAGCCTTGTTATGCTGATGGGCGGGATGTAAATTGCCAACAGACACTCGGGAGAAGTGTATGGTGTTTCCTGAAACATCTAAAAAACAAAGCAACAGAGACTAGGGCACTTCCACTTATGGTCCTATAGCTTAGGGAAATTAAAATCAAAAAGACACAGCCACCCCAAAGTTTGGGACGCCTCTGTTTACAAGAACCTCGTTTACCGTACAAGTTCAATATCACAGAAAGTGAAAAATGGATACAGAACTTGTGGTACTTACGTACAATGCAGTATCACTCAACAATGAAATCTATGTCATCAGGCCCGTAGCAGCATAATGAGTGGATTCAGGTACGATGATTCTAACTGAAATAAGTCACACCGAAAAAGAAACATCATAAGATATCAGTAATACACGGAATGTAAACTTGGCTACACAGGAACTGAATTCCAAAACAGAACAGGGTCTCAAATTTAGAAAACCAACTTATGCTTGCTTCAGGGGAAAGGTGATTTGGGGTGCTGCATAAAACCAGACATTGAAATGAGCACAGATAAAGTTCCTTAAGCCAAATATGGAATAGACAAGAGCTACTCCTTGCTCAACGAAATGGACTCAACACCCCATATTAAACGCCTAAGAATGTACCTGACTAGTAAGTATCTTAAAACCTATGGATTGCTATATCTCCAAAAGAGAATCAAGCGTGTGTCCAGGGGCATAAATGCAGCAATGATAGGATTGGAGAGGTTCAGTGAGCAAACGAAGACCCTTTGAAGTCATATTGCATGGTACCCATTCCACGGGTCTCAACTCTCCAGGTTTCAGGGATTCTTCCTTCAGCTAAAACATGCATGTGGAACCCAGAGGATTATCCACCGTGTGATCGGGAGAAGTGTTCAAATATGTCTCAGATTTCGTCCCCTGGTACTCGGGTGCAACATTCCAGACGCTTTACTAACACTCTCCCGACTTGGAGAGTCAGTCCCTTTAACCTCCTGTTTGGCCCAGTTTGCAATTTCTGCGGAAGATGAACAGGAATAGGGAGAACCAATGAGAGACTAGCTGGAGGTGTCTGGACGGGCAAATTTAACTCTCATTTCCCACCAGGAAGAGGAATTAACCAAAGGCTCAGCATGTCGTGTCGGAACCAGATTAGGGCCTGAAGCAATCCTGCGGTGTTGCGGCCAGCTCACAAGAAAGCAAGTAGAAGAAAGGAGCTCAGGGGCACTGTAATTCACAAACCTGCAGACTTATAAATGACAGCTATCGTCCAAAAATATACTGAAGTAAGGTTGCCAAGAGGACTTGAAAGCGGGGCAGAATTGCAGGAAACCGATTTCAGGAGGTAGACTGGAATTGCATTGAAAGCATAGGAAAAGAGGGAGAACGTCCACAATGATGCACTTGGCCAAAAAGGGCGTATGCGTTTTTTCCTGAATCAGGAAAAAACGCATACGCACTTTTTGGCCAACCAAGCAAGCTTGCAAAGGAAATCTGCACTACAATGAAGTCTCACTTCCCCCCGGTCAAAAGGGCCATCTGAGAAAAGTGTAAAATCCAGAAAGGCAGGACAGGCCATGGAGAACTGGGAGCCTTGTTATGCTGATGGGCGGGATGTAAATTGCCAACAGCCACTCGGGAGAAGTGTATGGTGTTTCCTGAAACATCTAAAAAACAAAGCAACAGAGCCTAGGGCACTTCCACTTATGGTCCTATAGCTTAGGGAAATTTAAATCAAAAAGACACAGCCACCCCACAGTTTGGGACAGCTCTGTTTACAAGAACCTCGTTTACGGTACAAGTTCAATATCGCAGAAAGTGAAAAATGGATAAAGAAGTTGTGGTACTTATGTACAATGCAAAATCACTCAGCCATGAAATCTATGTCATCAGGCCCATAGCAGCATAATGAGTGGATTCAGGTATGATGATTCTAACTGAAATATGTCACACAGAAAAAGAAACATCATAAGATATCACTAATACACGGAATGTGAACTTGGCTACACATGAACTGAATTACAAAACAGAACAGGGTCTCAAGTTTAGAAAACCAACTTATGCTTCCTTAAGGGGGAAAGTGAGTTGGGGTGCTGCATAAAACCAGAGTTTGAAATTAGCACAGATACCATTCAATAAGCCAAATATGTAATAGACAAGACCTACCCCTTGCTCAACAAAATGGACTCAACAATGAGGTATCACCTCACACCTGATAGAATGGGCATCATGAGAAAATCTACAAACAAAAATGCTGGAAAGGGTGTGGAGAAAAGGAACCCTCTTCCACTATTGTTGGGAATATAAATTGATACAGTCACTACGGAGAACAATATGGAGTTTCTTAAGAAACTAACAATAGAATTACCATATGATACAGCAATCCCAGTACTGGACATATACCCAGACAAAACCATAAATCAAAACGAGACATTCACCGCAATGTTCATTGCATCACTATTTACAATATCGAGGTAATGGAAGCAACCTAAATGCCCACAGACAGACGAATGCATAAAGCTGTGGTACATATATAAAATGGAATATTACTAAGCCATGAAAAGGAATGAAATTGGGTCATTTGTAGAGACGTCGATGGATCTAGAGACTGTCATACAGAGTGAAGTAAGTCAGAAAGAGAAAAACAAATCTTGTATATTCATGCATATATGTGGAACCTAGAAAAACTGTACAGATTAACCATTTTGCAAGGCATAAATAGAGCAACAGATGTAGACAACAAATGTATGGACAACAAGTGGGGAAAGCTGTTGGGGGGGTGGTGGTGGGAGGAGTTGAGAGACTGGGATTGGCATGTATACATTTATATGTATAAAATAGATAACCAATAAGAACCTGCTGTATAAAAATATAAAATAAAATTCAAAATTAAAAAGAAATAAAATTTAAAAAATAAAACAGAAAAAACAATTATTCCCTTCACATACATGTATTTGTATGAATAAATTATTTCCATGCTTATATCTGTAAATACAAAAAAGAGGAATAAAATCTACCTTGAACCAAAAACGAAAAAGAGAAAAAAAACACAGAACCCACCAGTTCCACAGAGGAAAACCGTATCAGGGCACTTGCTCCAGTTGTAAACAATTCTGAAGTTGGCCAGTGGTGGGGAATCGTCTCCCATTCAGCCAGCAGCCCCCACGCAACAAGCGTCCTCATTGCAAAGCTGGGGCACCGTGCCGAGGCATCTGTGAGTAAACGTGAGCTGAGCCCCAGGCCAGTTGCTGCTGAACTATTCCCACCCGTCCCAGGTAAAACACCTGAATATATACAAGGACTTGAAAGCCTAGAGGAAGGGCCATAGAGCCACACGAGTGACAGCATGCCGGCCGACTTGGTGCCTGCAGGCCAGCCAGGATGGTCCTGGCCCTGGGTGCTCTTCTGGAAGATTTCCATTTCCCTGACTGAGATACCCGTCCTGTCCCTGCCCCTGCTTTTTTCCTTCCTCACCTCTGCCCAGGGAGAAATTCCAGCAGCAGGTATGGGTGACACATCCTCTTCTTTAGCAGGTGGCAGCCTGGCAACTGCTGCAGAAAGTCCAGCAGAGCCCCACTCACACTGGGCCACCCACAAAGCCGTGGCCTCTCACTCCCTCCCACCAGCCCAGCCCCGAGACTGCTGACAGGGCAGAGAAAATGGCGTCAGGCACGGCTGCAGGGGCTCTTGCTGCCTGGAGTGGTATTTATATTGATCTCAACCCAGGCACACCTGGGGAGGGCTGGCCCGCACGGTAAGGCTGCCCAGGTCAGCCAATCATCACCCCTCAGGGGCTCACAGTTGCAGAAAATGGAACTTGCTGAACCGGCCAGGTCCAAGGAACAGGTGTGGGCTCCTGAGAGTCAGGATAGACAAGGGGCTGCAGCTTTGGCTTGTTTTCTAATCATTTTATCTGGCCCATGAGTGGGAGACAACTTCAAGAAAACCCTCTCCTTATGAGAGGAACCCAGGAGTCAGGGAGAGGAGGGGTGGGTGGTGGTTGGAGACAGAGGCCTGGTGCCCCGGGTGCAGTGGAAGTCTCTGGAAGACCAGGTGGAGGGAGGCCGCACAGAGTGACGCCCAGGGTCACAGACCTGTCGCAGCTGCTGTTTGTTAGTTCAAGTCCTGCTCTGAGGTGCTCTGTGCCAGCTCTGAGCGACAGGTGAGCTGGGGGTGCTCTGCAATGAGGGCTATGTGCACGGTTCCTGTGTGCCCAGCCCTGCCATGGTACCTGCAAGGGTAGCTCTGTATCCTGGGAAGGGCCTGACCACGAGAGCCCCGTGGGCTGGGGTGGGGGTGGGGTACCTGCCCAGGTGAGCTCCATATTCTGGGATTGGTCTGACCACGAGAGCCCCATGGGCTGCTGGGGACCTGGTAAAGGATGTCAGGACAGTCAGTGAAGCCACCGAGGATATACCTCCAGTTGCTCCTAATTCCTACACCCTGCTGGTCATTCTACCAACCACCAGGACATGGTATTCTGTATTAGTCTTCAATGATGCCTTCTTTTGTATTCCATTAGTCCCAGAGTCACAAGAAATTTTGGCTTGTGAGTGGCAGGACTCAACATACAACTAAAACAATACTTCCGGGCCGTCTTGCCCCAAGGGTGCAAAAATTCCCACACCATCTTTGGGGAAAGCTTAGCTAAAGACCTAAAAGTTCTACCTCTGGAAAAGGAAACCCTCCTTCAGTACGCAGACGACATTCTGATCGCCAGCCCTACTAAGGAGGCCTCTGAACTACCAAGCCAATAAAGGATAGAAGTTGTCCAAGAAAAAGCTCAAATATCACAGACTGCGGTGACCTGCCTGGGCTTCATTCTCACAGAAGGTCGGAGAAGCCCATCCCAGGAAAGGGAAGAAACCATTTGCAGCCTTACCCCTTTCTAAAACTAGAAGACAGCTTAGGGGTTCCTGGGGAGGCCAGGGTTTGCTGCTTCTGGATCCCTAACTACAGTCTACTAGCTGGGCCTCTATATGAAACACTGAAAGGAAAAGATGATGATCCTTTTGAATAGAATCCAGAAGTGGCCTTTCAAGAATGGAAAGAGCAGTCAATTCAGACCCTTGCCCTGGAACTCCCTAATTTAGCTAAACCCTTTGACCTTTACATTCCCGGTGAAAGGTGAATCGCCATTGGAGAATTAGTGCAAAAACTGGGACCACTTGAAATGGAACAATGCAAGAATGCCATCCAGGTAGGATAAACTACGGTCACCAAGGGGCTTGGCCCACTGCCGCATCTGGCCAAGATACTGGCGGTATCTAAAAACCTGGAAATCAGCAGCCCAAAAGGCCACCTCCTTCCTAAGGGAAAAGGACCCCACGTGGTGATCCTAACCACCAACGATGCCCTGAAGTTGCAGGGTTCGCTCCGTGGGCACACCAACCTCGAGTGAGGAGGCCCTCCAACTCCAACATCCAGAGAGATAACCGGGGGCAACAGGGCACCATGACGACTCGTGTGAACATCACTTGACCTGGAGTTTCTCTCATAAAACAATAAGAGTGTGTCCCAAAAGAGTAGACTACTGCTTGCAGGACTTACTGCACCCAGAGGGGAGCTAATAATCTTGGCGGGGGAACCGTATATCACACTGTCACCATAGAAAAGCCTACAGACACCGTGATGATGGTGGCCAATAAGACCGGCTGGACTCCTGTTTACTTCAAAAGGCTGTTGACTCAGTGGTCATCATGGTCCTTGATCACCACTGACCCTGGACTGTCTGGGAGTTGAGCGGGCAGGGCTCTGACACCTGGTGCTGTTTGTACGTTAATTCAGGGGCCTAATTGAAGAAAGCGCAGACTACTGGTCAGAGCATCTAGGCTGGCAGAAACGGTCAGCCTAAGGTGGCCGAACAAATGTGGGGCGGGGTGAAACCGGCCCCCACAGCGTCTCTGCACATCTCTTTCCTGGACCCTTAAAGGTCATTAGAATCTATAACACTTCCAATGCTGGTGCTCAGGTGGACGAGCAGGGAGGCAGGGGGCCTGGGGACAATCAACGTCACCTGGAGGCTGCTGGGGAGAAGCTCTGACCCTCGCCCCCGGGTATTAGGGCTCCCAACTCAGCACTCAGCAGTTACAGAAGAAGTGTCTGCACCCTCAGCACTCCAAGAATGAGGAACGGGACAAAAGGCAGAGGAGGGGTTTGTCCCCAGCAAAGCCCATTAAAAATCCCTGGGAGATAAAAATAGAATCTGGGCAATAAAGTCAAGTCTAACCTTTTTTATCCTTTGTGCTTTGTCTAATTTCACGTGCTCCTAGGGTCCCGCATGCAGAGGTTCCACACCCGGCACTTCAGACCAGATTTCCTAGTGCAGAATGGCTGGGTCGACACCTCAGCTCCTGGGGCCCAGTGCAGACTCCGCGATATAGAGCCTGAGCTGCAGCCAACCTGGCCCTCGAGAGCTCCGCCCCCTCCCTCCCACTGACTCTGACAGGATCTCTACACAGCAGCCCAGCCCACAGCCCACGGGGTAGTGCATGCTCTCACCTCTCCATTCTCTGATCAAAATATAAAGTTTCCTTTGCTTGTGAACCAAACTCAGTCTCGATCTGTTGGCCCCAATGACACTGGGCAGGGGGACACTTGTTGGGGTCCACTCTGGAGGATCAGTAACAGAAATTGAGACTATTGTAACCTCAATGAACAGATGTGTGAGCCAAACTGTAGTTAACATAGAACAGTGTATAAGGCTCGGGTAAAATAAGATGTTTCTAACACTTCCATTTGATATTTCCATCACTTTATTATAAGCAAGTTCAGTGAAAAGGTTTGTCTTATTTGTCAGGTCAATATTAGAGAAACGAAGTGATTTCTTTCCAAGGATGTACATCTAATAATCTTGGTTAAAGCTTCAATCTTGTTTTAAATGCTTTTCCATTGAAAATGATACCTCTCTTTCAGCTCCCCCATTTCTGAGAAGTATAAAATCTTATAATTTATTATTACCAAAGGGGAAAGGTGGGAGGAGGGATAAATTAACAGTTTGGGATTAACACATACACACTGCTATGTATAAAATAGATCATCAACAAGGAACTACTGTATAGCACAGGGAACTACACTCAACATTTTGCAATAACCTATAAGGGGAAATAATCTGAAAAAGAATAGATATTTTTATTGACATCATCTATCAATGACAGTTAAAGTGTAACCTAAGGGAAGCTGGTGGTGAGTGCTTCTGACCCTGAAGACTTCAATCATCTAAAGTTTGGACTCTGCCTACTTCCCAAGGCCCTTAATGAACATATGTGTAGCCGTAGCTTAAAAAATTCCCCAGTTTGGGTTTCGGGGAGACACTGATTTTGAAAAAGCCCTGGTGTTCTCCTTACATGAATGGGACTCTTCCTACTGCTAAAACATGTCTGTCACACCCAGAGGATGGTATACCGTCTGATCGGGAAGAGTTTGGAAAAGGCATCTCATCTCCTCATCTCCTGGTGCTCGGGTTCACCCCTCCAGCGTCTTTACTAACAGTCTCCCCACTTGGAGATGTCAGCACTGTCAACATCCTGTTGCGTACAGTTTGGAATTTGTCCAGAGGATGAAGCGGAAGGATGAGGAACAATGAGAGACAAGTCCTAGGTGTTCAGACAGGCACATGTCACTCTAATTTCCAATCAGGAAGACGAATTGACCAAAGGCTAGGGTTGCCCATGGAAACAGTATAGGGCTTGAGGAAATCCCGCTGCTTTGTGGCCAGTTCCCATAAACACAAGTTGAACAATGGAACTCAGGGGCAGTAAAATTCACAAAACTGCAGAGTTGAAAATATCCATCACTGAAAAATGTCTTGAGGAAAGTCAGAGAAAAGGACTTGTAAGCAAGGGAGAATGGCAGGAAAGGGATTTGAGGAGGTAGAAAGGACTCGCCATTAAGCACAAGAAAAGGAGCTGAACATTGCCAACATTGCAGTTGGCCAAAAAGGGTGTATGCGTTTTTTTCTGTATATATTCAAGAAAAGGGCATACACTTTTTTAGCCAACCAAACAGGTGGGCACTGGAAGTCAATACTACAAAAGATATCACTTCGCATCAGTCAGAAGAGCCATCCTCATAAAGCGTAAACAACAGAAATGCAGGACAGGGCAAGGAGAAGAGGGAGCCCTGTGAGACTTATAGTGGAAATGTATATTGCCAACGGCCATTCTGGAGAAGTGTATTGTGTTTACTAAAGCATCTAAAAAATGAGCTACAGAGCATAGGGCACTTGCACTCATGGGCGTATATCTTGAGAAAAACAAAAATCGAGAGGACACAGGCACCCCAATGTTTACCCCCTCTCTGTTTAAAAGATCCTCAACTAGGATATAACTTAAATGTCTCTGGAGGGAAAAAATGGGTAGAGATGTGGTACTTAGGTAGAGTGGAATATTATTCAGCCTGGAAATCAATGAAATATGGCCAGTTGTAACAACTCCGGAGGAGTTACGTATGATCTTTCTAAGTGACAGAATTCAAAAAGAAAAAGACACATATCATAAGATATCACTTAAAGGTGGAATCCAAAATGGCTACACATGAAATAAATTACAAAACAAAAACATAGTCAAATATGTAGAAAACACGCATAAGGCTGCTAAACGGGAAAGGTGGGGAGGGGTGAGGCATCACCCAGGAGGTTGAAATTAGCAAAGATACCATTCCAAATACCAAACTGATAATCAACAAGGCCTACACGGTAGCTAAAAGAACTGCACTCAGCACACTCAAGTCACCGGAAAAGAATATATACGACTGGTAAGAATCTGAAAAAGAATTTACTGATGTCTCTCTGTACGTGAATCAAGTGGATGTACAGCAGCAAGAAACAGAGCTTTGAAAATCAGCTGTAACCAATATAGTAATAAATTGAAAAAAATAAATGACAGAGAGACAGAGAAAACCTCTTACAACTTTTCCTCAGGGCCGGTGATGCAACATGGATTGAACACATCTAGACCCACAGCAGGATGAGACATAAGGCTGGAAACTGTTTGCGCTAAGAGAAATGTGAGGTTGGGTGAGGAAATGCACACCCTTTAAAGTAATACTACCTGGTACCCATTCAATGGGTCCCAAATATGCAGGTTCAAGGGATCTTCCTACAGCTAAAACATGCATGGAAAACCCAGAGGACTGTACACCATGTGATCGGGAGATGTGTCTAAAATGCAGCTCATTTATCCTCTCCTGGTGCTCCTGTTCACCATTCCAGCCACGTTACTTAGAATCTCCCCACTTGGAGAATCAGCACATTTCAACTTCTGTTTCACACATTTTGCAAATTGTGAGGAGGATGAACGGGGAACCAATGAGAGAATAGTTGTAGGGGTTTGGACGGGCACATATCACTCTAATTTCCCATTAAGAATAAGAATTGAAAAAAGGCTCAGCCCGCCTCGCCCGAGCCAAAATAGGGCCTGAAGCAATCCTGCGGGTTTGAGGCCAGCTCACAAAAGAGCAACTTAAAAAATGGAGCTCAGGGTCACTGCAATTCACAAACCTGCAGAGTTATAAATGAAAACTAACGTCCAAAAATATGTTGAGGTAAGGCAAAGAAGAGGATCTGAATGCAAGACAGAATTGCAAGAAACAGATTTCAAGAGATAGATTGGACTCGTCTTTAAAGCACATGAAAAGCGGCAGAATTTCGACAATGATGCAGTTGGCCCAAAAGGGCGTATGCGTTTTTTCCTGATTATATCCAGGAAAAAACGCATACGCACTTTATGGGCAACGAAGCAAGCAAGCAATGCAAATGTGCACAACAAAGAAGTCTCATTTCCCACTGGTCAAAAGGGCCATCCTAAAAAATTGTAAAAACCAGAAATGCAGGACAGGCCATGGAGAACAGGGAGCCTTTATACGCTGATGGGCAGTGTGTGAACTGCCGAGAGCCACTCTGGAGAAGTGTATGGTGGTTCCTAAATCATCTAAAAAACAGAGCTACAGAGCATAGGACACTTCCAATCATGGGAGTATATCTAGGGAAATCTAAAAATTAACAAGACACAAGCACACCACAGTTTAGGGCTACTCTGTTTACAAGAACCTCAACTTCAGTATACCTTAAATATCCCAGGAAAGAGAACAATGGATAAAGAAGATGTGGTACTTATGTACAATGGAATATCTCTTCACCATGAAATCAATGTAATAAGGCTAGTAGAAGGATAAAGAGTGGATTTAGGTCCGATAATACTACTTGAAATAAGTCAAACAGAAAAAGAAACATATCATAAGATATCACTTATAGAGGGAGGGTAAATATGGCTGCACAAGAAATGAATTACAGAACAGAACAGTGTCTCACATTTAGAAAACACACTTATTTCAGCTTAAGGGGAAAGGAGAGGTGGGGTGATGCATAAAACCAGAGTTTGAAATTAGCACAGATACCGTTCAATAAACCAAATAGATATTAGACAAGATCTACACCTTGCTCAATGAACTGGCCTCAACACACCCTATACACCGCAGAGAAATATATCTGAGTAATAAGAATCTTAAAACCCATGTATTGATATATCTCCATAAGGGAATCAAGTGTGTGCAGAGTGGCACAAACACAGCAGTGAAAATGAGCTAAACCCCATTATAGAAATAAATTTTAAAAACAAAACGCAGAAACAATGAAAGAGAGAAAAATTCTTACAAAATTCGCTCAGGGGCTGTGATGCAACCTGGATTGACCACATATAAACCCACAGCTGGATAAGACATAAGGCTGGACACTTGGGGCTGAGAGGATTGATGAGCTTTGGTGAGCAACTGCCAAAAGTTTAATGCAATACTTCATGCTACTCATTCCAAGGGTCCCAACACTCCAGGTTGAAGGGAATCTTCCTACAGCTAAACCATGCTTGGGAAACCCAGCGACTGGTATACCATATGATCGGGAAAGGTTTCTAAAACGCACCTCATTTTTCCTCTCCTGGGGCTCTGGATCGACATTCCAGCCGCTTTACCAAAAATATCCCCACATGGAGAGTCAATGCCTTTAAGTTCTGGTATCGCACAGTCTGCAGTTAGTGCGGAGGATGAATGGGAATAGGGGGAACCAGTGAGAAACTAGCTGTAGCGGTTTCAATGGGCACATGTCACTCTAAATTCACATCAGTAAGAAGAATAAACCAAAGGCACAGCAAGGTGCCCCAGAAGAAGAATAGGGCCTGAAGGAATCCTGTGGTTATGAGGCAAGATCACAAAAATAAGAGCTGAAAAATGGAGCTAAGGGCCACTGCAATTCAAAAACTTGCAGAGTTATAAAGGCCAACTATTTTCAAAAAATATATTGAGGTAAGGCTATGAAGAGGCACTGAAAGCAAGGCAGAATTGCAGGAAAACGATTTCAGGAGGTAGACGGGAATTGCATTTAAAGCATAGGAAAAGAGGCAGAACGTCCACAATGATGCACTTGGCCAAAAAGGGCATATGCCTTTTTTTCCTGAATTTATTCAGAAAAAAAGGCATACGCCCTTTTTGGCCAACCAAGCAAGCTTGCAAAGGAAATCTGCACTACAATGAAGTCTCACTTCCCCCCGGTCAAAAGGGCCATCTGAAAAAAGTGTAAAATCCAGAAAGGCAGGACAGGCCATGGAGAACTGGGAGCCTTGTTATGCTGATGGGCGGGATGTGTATGGTGTTTATTGAAACATCTAAAAAACAAAGCAACAGAGCCTAGGGCACTTCCACTTATGGTCCTATAGCTTAGGGAAATTAAAATCAAAAAGACACAGCCACCCCAAAATTTGGGACGCCTCTGTTTACAAGAACCTCGTTAACCGTACAAGTTCAATATCACAGAAAGTGAAAAATGGATAAAGAACTTGTGGTACTTACGTACAATGCAGTATCACTCAGCAATGAAATCTATGTCATCAGGCCCGCAGCAGCATAATGAGTGGATACAGGTACGATGATTCTAACTGAAATAAGACACACAGAAAAAGAAACATCATAAGATATCAGTAATACACGGAATGTAAACTTGGCTACACAGGAACTGAATTACAGAACAGAACAGGGTCTCAAATTTAGAAAACCAACTTATGCTTGGTTAAGGCTAAAGGTGAGTTGGGGTGCTGCATAAAACCATAGATTGAAATGAGCACAGATAAAGTTCCTTAAGCCAAATATGGAATAGACAAGAGCTACTCCTTGCTCAATGAAATGGACTCAACACCGCATATTAAACGCCTAAGAATGTACCTGACTAGTAAGTATCTTAAAACCTATGGATTGCTATGTCTCCGAAAGAGAATCAAGCATGTGTACAGGGGCATAAACGCAGCAGTGATAGGATTGGAGAGGTTCGGTGAGCAAATGAAGACCCTCTGAAGTCATATTGCATGGTACCCATTCCACGGGTTTCAACTACCCAGGTTTAAGGTATTCTTCCTTCAGCTAAAACATGCATGTGGAACCTAGAGTATGATCAACCATGTGATTGGGAGACGTGTTCAAATATGTCTCAGTTTTCGTACCCTGGTACTCGGGTGCAACATTCCAGACGCTTTACTAACACCCTCCCGACTTGGAGAGTCAGTCCCTTTAACCTCCTGTTTGGCCCAGTTTGCAATTTCTGTGGAAGATGAACAGGAATAGCGAGAACCAATGAGAGACTAGCTGGAGGTGTCTGGACGGGCAAATTTAACTCTCATTTCCCACCAGGAAGAGGAATTAACCAAAGGCTCAGCGTGCCGTGCCGGAACCAGATTAGGGCCTGAAGCCATCCTGCGGTGTTGCGGCCAGGTCACAAGAAAGCGAGTTGAAGAAAGGAGCTCAGGGGCACTGTAATTCACAAACCTGCAGAGTTATAAATGACAGTTATCGTCCAAAAATATACTGAAGTAAGGCTGCCAAGAGGACTTGAAAGCGGGGCAGAATTGCAGGAAACCGATTTCAGGAGGTAGACTGGAATTGCATTGAAAGCATAGGAAAAGAGGCAGAACGTCCACAATGATGCACTTGGCCAAAAAGGGCGTATGCGTTTTTTCCTGAATATATTCAGGAAAAAACGCATACGCCCTTTTTGGCCAACCAAGCAAGCTTGCAAAGGAAATCTGCACTACAATGAAGTCTCACTTCCCCCCGGTCAAAAGGGCCATCTGAAAAAAGTGTAAAATCCAGAAAGGCAGGACAGGCCATGGAGAACTGGGAGCCTTGTTATGCTGATGGGCGGGATGTAAATTGCCAACAGACACTCGGGAGAAGTGTATGGTGTTTCCTGAAACATCTAAAAAACAAAGCAACAGAGCCTAGGGCACTTCCACTTATGGTCCTATAGCTTAGGGAAATTAAAATCAAAAAGACACAGCCACCCCAAAGTTTGGGACGCCTCTGTTTACAAGAACCTCGTTTACCGTACAAGTTCAACATCGCAGAAAGTGAAAAATGGATAAAGAAGTTGTGGTATTTACTTACAAAGCAATATCACTCAGCAATGAAATCTATGTCATCAGGCCCTTAGCAGCACAATGAGTGGATTCAGGTATGATGATTCTAACTGAAATAAGTCACACAGAAAAAGAAACATCATAAGTTATCAGTAATACACGGAATGTAAACTTGGCTACACAGGAACTGAATTACAGAACAGAACAGGGTCTCAAATTTAGAAAACCAACTTATGCTTGCTTAAGGGTAAAGGTGAGTTGGGGTGCTGCATAAAACCAGAGATTGAAATGAGCACAGATAAAGTTCCTTAAGCCAAATATGGAATAGACAAGAGCTACTCCTTGCTCAACGAAATGGACTCAACACCCCATATTAAACGCCTAAGAATGTACCTGACTAGTAAGTATCTTAAAACCTATGGATTGCTATGTCTCCGAAAGAGAATCAAGCATGTGTACAGGGCATAAACGCAGCAGTGATAGGATTGGAGAGGTTCGGTGAGCAAATGAAGACCCTTTGAAGTCATATTGCATGGTACCCATTCCACGGGTTTCAACTACCCAGGTTTAAGGTATTCTTCCTTCAGCTAAAACATGCATGTGGAACCTAGAGTATGATCAACCATGTGATCAGGAGACGTGTTCAAATATGTCTCAGTTTTCGTACCCTGGTACTCGGGTGCAACATTCCAGACGCTTTACTAACACCCTCCCGACTTGGAGAGTCAGTCCCTTTAACCTCCTGTTTGGCCCAGTTTGCAATTTCTGCGGAAGATGAACAGGAATAGCGAGAACCAATGAGAGACTAGCTGGAGGTGTCTGGATGGGCAAATTTAACTCTCATTTCCCACCAGGAAGAGGAATTAACCAAAGGCTCAGCGTGCCGTGCCGGAACCAGATTAGGGCCTGAAGCCATCCTGCGGTGTTGCGGCCAGCTCAAAAGAAAGCGAGTTGAAGAAAGGAGCTCAGGGGCACTGTAATTCACAAACCTGCAGAGTTATAAATGACAGCTATCGTCCAAAAATATACTGAAGTAAGGCTGCCAAGAGGACTTGAAAGCGGGGCAGAATTGCAGGAAACCGATTTCAGGAGGTAGACTGGAATTGCATTGAAAGCATAGGAAAAGAGGCAGAACGTCCACAATGATGCACTTGGCCAAAAAGGGCGTATGCGTTTTTTCCTGAATATATTCAGGAAAAAACGCATACGCCCTTTTTGGCCAACCAAGCAAGCTTGCAAAGGAAATCTGCACTACAATGACGTCTCACTTCCCCCCGGTCAAAAGGGCCATCTGAAAAAAGTGTAAAATCCAGAAAGGCAGGACAGGCCATGGAGAACTGGGAGCCTTGTTATGCTGATGGGCGGGATGTAAATTGCCAACAGACACTCGGGAGAAGTGTATGGTGTTTCCTGAAACATCTAAAAAACAAAGCAACAGAGCCTAGGGCACTTCCACTTATGGTCCTATAGCTTAGGGAAATTAAAATCAAAAAGACACAGCCACCCCAAAGTTTGGGACGCCTCTGTTTACAAGAACCTCGTTTACAGTACAAGTTCAACATCGCAGAAAGTGAAAAATGGATAAAGAAGTTGTGGTATTTACTTACAAAGCAATATCACTCAGCAATGAAATCTATGTCATCAGGCCCTTAGCAGCACAATGAGTGGATTCAGGTATGATGATTCTAACTGAAATAAGTCACACAGAAAAAGAAACATCATAAGATATCAGTAATACACGGAATGTAAACTTGGCTACACAGGAACTGAATTACAGAACAGAACAGGGTCTCAAATTTAGAAAACCAACTTATGCTTGCTTAAGGGTAAAGGTGAGTTGGGGTGCTGCATAAAACCAGAGATTGAAATGAGCACAGATAAAGTTCCTTAAGCCAAATATGGAATAGACAAGAGCTACTCCTTGCTCAACGAAATGGACTCAACACCCCATATTAAACGCCTAAGAATGTACCTGACTAGTAAGTATCTTAAAACCTATGGATTGCTATATCTCCAAAAGAGAATCAAGCGTGTGTCCAGGGGCATAAATGCAGCAATGATAGGATTGGAGAGGTTCAGTGAGCAAACGAAGACCCTTTGAAGTCATATTGCATGGTACCCATTCCACGGGTCTCAACTCTCCAGGTTTCAGGGATTCTTCCTTCAGCTAAAACATGCATGTGGAACCCAGAGGATTATCCACCGTGTGATCGGGAGAAGTGTTCAAATATGTCTCAGATTTCGTCCCCTGGTACTCGGGTGCAACATTCCAGACGCTTTACTAACACTCTCCCGACTTGGAGAGTCAGTCCCTTTAACCTCCTGTTTGGCCCAGTTTGCAATTTCTGCGGAAGATGAACAGGAATAGGGAGAACCAATGAGAGACTAGCTGGAGGTGTCTGGACGGGCAAATTTAACTCTCATTTCCCACCAGGAAGAGGAATTAACCAAAGGCTCAGCATGTCGTGCCGGAACCAGATTAGGGCCTGAAGCAATCCTGCGGTGTTGCGGCCAGCTCACAAGAAAGCGAGTAGAAGAAAGGAGCTCAGGGGCACTGTAATTCACAAACCTGCAGACTTATAAATGACAGCTATCGTCCAAAAATATACTGAAGTAAGGTTGCCAAGAGGACTTGAAAGCGGGGAAGAATTGCAGGAAACCGATTTCAGGAGGTAGACTGGAATTGCATTGAAAGCATAGGAAAAGAGGCAGAACGTCCACAATGATGCACTTGGCCAAAAAGGGCGTATGCGTTTTTTCCTGAATCAGGAAAAAACGCATACGCACTTTTTGGCCAACCAAGCAAGCTTGCAAAGGAAATCTGCACTACAATGAAGTCTCACTTCCCCCCGGTCAAAAGGGCCATCTGAGAAAAGTGTAAAATCCAGAAAGGCAGGACAGGCCATGGAGAACTGGGAGCCTTGTTATGCTGATGGGCGGGATGTAAATTGCCAACAGACACTCGGGAGAAGTGTATGGTGTTTCGTGAAACATCTAAAAAACAAAGCAACAGAGCCTAGGGCACTTCCACTTATGGTCCTATAGCTTAGGGAAATTAAAATCAAAAAGACACAGCCACCCCACAGTTTGGGACAGCTCTGTTTACAAGAACCTCGTTTACGGTACAAGTTCAATATCGCAGAAAGTGAAAAATGGATAAAGAAGTTGTGGTACTTATGTACAATGCAAAATCACTCAGCCATGAAATCTATGTCATCAGGCCCATAGCAGCATAATGAGTGGATTCAGGTATGATGATTCTAACTGAAATATGTCACACAGAAAAAGAAACATCATAAGATATCACTAATACACGGAATGTGAACTTGGCTACACATGAACTGAATTACAAAACAGAACAGGGTCTCAAGTTTAGAAAACCAACTTATGCTTCCTTAAGGGGGAAAGTGAGTTGGGGTGCTGCATAAAACCAGAGTTTGAAATTAGCACAGATACCATTCAATAAGCCAAATATGTAATAGACAAGACCTACCCCTTGCTCAACAAAATGGACTCAACAATGAGGTATCACCTCACACCTGATAGAATGGGCATCATGAGAAAATCTACAAACAAAAATGCTGGAAAGGGTGTGGAGAAAAGGAACCCTCTTCCACTATTGTTGGGAATATAAATTGATACAGTCACTACGGAGAACAATATGGAGTTTCTTAAGAAACTAACAATAGAATTACCATATGATACAGCAATCCCAGTACTGGACATATACCCAGACAAAACCATAAATCAAAACGAGACATTCACCGCAATGTTCATTGCATCACTATTTACAATATCGAGGTAATGGAAGCAACCTAAATGCCCACAGACAGACGAATGCATAAAGCTGTGGTACATATATAAAATGGAATATTACTAAGCCATGAAAAGGAATGAAATTGGGTCATTTGTAGAGACGTCGATGGATCTAGAGACTGTCATACAGAGTGAAGTAAGTCAGAAAGAGAAAAACAAATCTTGTATATTCATGCATATATGTGGAACCTAGAAAAACTGTACAGATTAACCATTTTGCAAGGCATAAATAGAGCAACAGATGTAGACAACAAATGTATGGACAACAAGGGGGGAAAGCTGTTGGGGGGGTGGTGGTGGGAGGAGTTGAGAGACTGGGATTGGCATGTATACATTTATATGTATAAAATAGATAACCAATAAGAACCTGCTGTATAAAAATATAAAATAAAATTCAAAATTAAAAAGAAAGAAAATTTAAAAAATAAAACAGAAAAAACAATTATTCCCTTCACATACATGTATTTATATGAATAAATTATTTCCATGCTTATATCTGTAAATACAAAAAAGAGGAATAAAATCTACCTTGAACCAAAAACGAAAAAGAGAAAAAAAACACAGAACCCACCAGTTCCACAGAGGAAAACCGTATCAGGGCACTTGCTCCAGTTGTAAACAATTCTGAAGTTGGCCAGTGGTGGGGAATCGTCTCCCATTCAGCCAGCAGCCCCCACGCAACAAGCGTCCTCATTGCAAAGCTGGGGCACCGTGCCGAGGCATCTGTGAGTAAACGTGAGCTGAGCCCCAGGCCAGTTGCTGCTGAACTATTCCCACCCGTCCCAGGTAAAACACCTGAATATATACAAGGACTTGAAAACCTAGAGGAAGGGCCATAGAGCCACACGAGTGACAGCATGCCGGCCGACTTGGTGCCTGCAGGCCAGCCAGGATGGTCCTGGCCCTGGGTGCTCTTCTGGAAGATTTCCATTTCCCTGACTGAGATACCCGTCCTGTCCCTGCCCCCACTGCTTTTTTCCTTCCTCACCTCTGCCCAGGGAGAAATTCCAGCAGCAGGTATGGGTGACACATCCTCTTCTTTAGCAGGTGGCAGCCTGGCAACTGCTGCAGAAAGTCCAGCAGAGCCCCACTCACACTGGGCCACCCACAAAGCCGTGGCCTCTCACTCCCTCCCACCAGCCCAGCCCCGAGACTGCTGACAGGGCAGAGAAAATGGCGTCAGGCACGGCTGCAGGGGCTCTTGCTGCCTGGAGTGGTATTTATATTGATCTCAACCCAGGCACACCTGGGGAGGGCTGGCCCGCACGGTAAGGCTGCCCAGGTCAGCCAATCATCACCCCTCAGGGGCTCACAGTTGCAGAAAATGGAACTTGCTGAACCGGCCAGGTCCAAGGAACAGGTGTGGGCTCCTGAGAGTCAGGATAGACAAGGGGCTGCAGCTTTGGCTTGTTTTCTAATCATTTTATCTGGCCCATGAGTGGGAGACAACTTCAAGAAAACCCTCTCCTTATGAGAGGAACCCAGGAGTCAGGGAGAGGAGGGGTGGGTGGTGGTTGGAGACAGAGGCCTGGTGCCCCGGGTGCAGTGGAAGTCTCTGGAAGACCAGGTGGAGGGAGGCCGCACAGAGTGACGCCCAGGGTCACAGACCTGTCGCAGCTGCTGTTTGTTAGTTCAAGTCCTGCTCTGAGGTGCTCTGTGCCAGCTCTGAGCGACAGGTGAGCTGGGGGTGCTCTGCAATGAGGGCTATGTGCACGGTTCCTGTGTGCCCAGCCCTGCCATGGTACCTGCAAGGGTAGCTCTGTATCCTGGGAAGGGCCTGACCACGAGAGCCCCGTGGGCTGGGGTGGGGGTGGGGTACCTGCCCAGGTGAGCTCCATATTCTGGGATTGGTCTGACCACGAGAGCCCCATGGGCTGCTGGGGACCTGGTAAAGGATGTCAGGACAGTCAGTGAAGCCACCGAGGATATACCTCCAGTTGCTCCTAATTCCTACACCCTGCTGGTCATTCTACCAACCACCAGGACATGGTATTCTGTATTAGTCTTCAATGATGCCTTCTTTTGTATTCCATTAGTCCCAGAGTCACAAGAAATTTTGGCTTGTGAGTGGCAGGACTCAACATACAACTAAAACAATACTTCCGGGCCGTCTTGCCCCAAGGGTGCAAAAATTCCCACACCATCTTTGGGGAAAGCTTAGCTAAAGACCTAAAAGTTCTACCTCTGGAAAAGGAAACCCTCCTTCAGTACGCAGACGACATTCTGATCGCCAGCCCTACTAAGGAGGCCTCTGAACTACCAAGCCAATAAAGGATAGAAGTTGTCCAAGAAAAAGCTCAAATATCACAGACTGCGGTGACCTGCCTGGGCTTCATTCTCACAGAAGGTCGGAGAAGCCCATCCCAGGAAAGGGAAGAAACCATTTGCAGCCTTACCCCTTTCTAAAACTAGAAGACAGCTTAGGGGTTCCTGGGGAGGCCAGGGTTTGCTGCTTCTGGATCCCTAACTACAGTCTACTAGCTGGGCCTCTATATGAAACACTGAAAGGAAAAGATGATGATCCTTTTGAATAGAATCCAGAAGTGGCCTTTCAAGAATGGAAAGAGCAGTCAATTCAGACCCTTGCCCTGGAACTCCCTAATTTAGCTAAACCCTTTGACCTTTACATTCCCGGTGAAAGGTGAATCGCCATTGGAGAATTAGTGCAAAAACTGGGACCACTTGAAATGGAACAATGCAAGAATGCCATCCAGGTAGGATAAACTACGGTCACCAAGGGGCTTGGCCCACTGCCGCATCTGGCCAAGATACTGGCGGTATCTAAAAACCTGGAAATCAGCAGCCCAAAAGGCCACCTCCTTCCTAAGGGAAAAGGACCCCACGTGGTGATCCTAACCACCAACGATGCCCTGAAGTTGCAGGGTTCGCTCCGTGGGCACACCGACCTCGAGTGAGGAGGCCCTCCAACTCCAACATCCAGAGAGATAACCGGGGGCAACAGGGCACCATGACGACTCGTGTGAACATCACTTGACCTGGAGTTTCTCTCATAAAACAATAAGAGTGTGTCCCAAAAGAGTAGACTACTGCTTGCAGGACTTACTGCACCCAGAGGGGAGCTAATAATCTTGGCGGGGGAACCGTATATCACACTGTCACCATAGAAAAGCCTACAGACACCGTGATGATGGTGGCCAATAAGACCGGCTGGACTCCTGTTTACTTCAAAAGGCTGTTGACTCAGTGGTCATCATGGTCCTTGATCACCACTGACCCTGGACTGTCTGGGAGTTGAGCGGGCAGGGCTCTGACACCTGGTGCTGTTTGTACGTTAATTCAGGGGCCTAATTGAAGAAAGCGCAGACTACTGGTCAGAGCATCTAGGCTGGCAGAAACGGTCAGCCTAAGGTGGCCGAACAAATGTGGGGCGGGGTGAAACCGGCCCCCACAGCGTCTCTGCACATCTCTTTCCTGGACCCTTAAAGGTCATTAGAATCTATAACACTTCCAATGCTGGTGCTCAGGTGGACGAGCAGGGAGGCAGGGGGCCTGGGGACAATCAACGTCACCTGGAGGCTGCTGGGGAGAAGCTCTGACCCTCGCCCCCGGGTATTAGGGCTCCCAACTCAGCACTCAGCAGTTACAGAAGAAGTGTCTGCACCCTCAGCACTCCAAGAATGAGGAACGGGACAAAAGGCAGAGGAGGGGTTTGTCCCCAGCAAAGCCCATTAAAAATCCCTGGGAGATAAAAATAGAATCTGGGCAATAAAGTCAAGTCTAACCTTTTTTATCCTTTGTGCTTTGTCTAATTTCACGTGCTCCTAGGGTCCCGCATGCAGAGGTTCCACACCCGGCACTTCAGACCAGATTTCCTAGTGCAGAATGGCTGGGTCGACACCTCAGCTCCTGGGGCCCAGTGCAGACTCCGCGATATAGAGCCTGAGCTGCAGCCAACCTGGCCCTCGAGAGCTCCGCCCCCTCCCTCCCACTGACTCTGACAGGATCTCTACACAGCAGCCCAGCCCACAGCCCACGGGGTAGTGCATGCTCTCACCTCTCCATTCTCTGATCAAAATATAAAGTTTCCTTTGCTTGTGAACCAAACTCAGTCTCGATCTGTTGGCCCCAATGACACTGGGCAGGGGGACACTTGTTGGGGTCCACTCTGGAGGATCAGTAACAGAAATTGAGACTATTGTAACCTCAATGAACAGATGTGTGAGCCAAACTGTAGTTAACATAGAACAGTGTATAAGGCTCGGGTAAAATAAGATGTTTCTAACACTTCCATTTGATATTTCCATCACTTTATTATAAGCAAGTTCAGTGAAAAGGTTTGTCTTATTTGTCAGGTCAATATTAGAGAAACGAAGTGATTTCTTTCCAAGGATGTACATCTAATAATCTTGGTTAAAGCTTCAATCTTGTTTTAAATGCTTTTCCATTGAAAATGATACCTCTCTTTCAGCTCCCCCATTTCTGAGAAGTATAAAATCTTATAATTTATTATTACCAAAGGGGAAAGGTGGGAGGAGGGATAAATTAACAGTTTGGGATTAACACATACACACTGCTATGTATAAAATAGATCATCAACAAGGAACTACTGTATAGCACAGGGAACTACACTCAACATTTTGCAATAACCTATAAGGGGAAATAATCTGAAAAAGAATAGATATTTTTATTGACATCATCTATCAATGACAGTTAAAGTGTAACCTAAGGGAAGCTGGTGGTGAGTGCTTCTGACCCTGAAGACTTCAATCATCTAAAGTTTGGACTCTGCCTACTTCCCAAGGCCCTTAATGAACATATGTGTAGCCGTAGCTTAAAAAATTCCCCAGTTTGGGTTTCGGGGAGACACTGATTTTGAAAAAGCCCTGGTGTTCTCCTTACATGAATGGGACGCTTCCTACTGCTAAAACATGTCTGTCACACCCAGAGGATGGTATACCGTCTGATCGGGAAGAGTTTGGAAAAGGCATCTCATCTCCTCATCTCCTGGTGCTCGGGTTCACCCCTCCAGCGTCTTTACTAACAGTCTCCCCACTTGGAGATGTCAGCACTGTCAACATCCTGTTGCGTACAGTTTGGAATTTGTCCAGAGGATGAAGCGGAAGGATGAGGAACAATGAGAGACAAGTCCTAGGTGTTCAGACAGGCACATGTCACTCTAATTTCCAATCAGGAAGACGAATTGACCAAAGGCTAGGGTTGCCCATGGAAACAGTATAGGGCTTGAGGAAATCCCGCTGCTTTGTGGCCAGTTCCCATAAACACAAGTTGAACAATGGAACTCAGGGGCAGTAAAATTCACAAAACTGCAGAGTTGAAAATATCCATCACTGAAAAATGTCTTGAGGAAAGTCAGAGAAAAGGACTTGTAAGCAAGGGAGAATGGCAGGAAAGGGATTTGAGGAGGTAGAAAGGACTCGCCATTAAGCACAAGAAAAGGAGCTGAACATTGCCAACATTGCAGTTGGCCAAAAAGGGTGTATGCGTTTTTTTCTGTATATATTCAAGAAAAGGGCATACACTTTTTTAGCCAACCAAACAGGTGGGCACTGGAAGTCAATACTACAAAAGATATCACTTCGCATCAGTCAGAAGAGCCATCCTCATAAAGCGTAAACAACAGAAATGCAGGACAGGGCAAGGAGAAGAGGGAGCCCTGTGAGACTTATAGTGGAAATGTATATTGCCAACGGCCATTCTGGAGAAGTGTATTGTGTTTACTAAAGCATCTAAAAAATGAGCTACAGAGCATAGGGCACTTGCACTCATGGGCGTATATCTTGAGAAAAACAAAAATCGAGAGGACACAGGCACCCCAATGTTTACCCCCTCTCTGTTTAAAAGATCCTCAACTAGGATATAACTTAAATGTCTCTGGAGGGAAAAAATGGGTAGAGATGTGGTACTTAGGTAGAGTGGAATATTATTCAGCCTGGAAATCAATGAAATATGGCCAGTTGTAACAACTCCGGAGGAGTTACGTATGATCTTTCTAAGTGACAGAATTCAAAAAGAAAAAGACACATATCATAAGATATCACTTAAAGGTGGAATCCAAAATGGCTACACATGAAATAAATTACAAAACAAAAACATAGTCAAATATGTAGAAAACACGCATAAGGCTGCTAAACGGGAAAGGTGGGGAGGGGTGAGGCATCACCCAGGAGGTTGAAATTAGCAAAGATACCATTCCAAATACCAAACTGATAATCAACAAGGCCTACACGGTAGCTAAAAGAACTGCACTCAGCACACTCAAGTCACCGGAAAAGAATATATACGACTGGTAAGAATCTGAAAAAGAATTTACTGATGTCTCTCTGTACGTGAATCAAGTGGATGTACAGCAGCAAGAAACAGAGCTTTGAAAATCAGCTGTAACCAATATAGTAATAAATTGAAAAAAATAAACGACAGAGAGACAGAGAAAACCTCTTACAACTTTTCCTCAGGGCCGGTGATGCAACATGGATTGAACACATCTAGACCCACAGCAGGATGAGACATAAGGCTGGAAACTGTTTGCGCTAAGAGAAATGTGAGGTTGGGTGAGGAAATGCACACCCTTTAAAGTAATACTACCTGGTACCCATTCAATGGGTCCCAAATATGCAGGTTCAAGGGATCTTCCTACAGCTAAAACATGCATGGAAAACCCAGAGGACTGTACACCATGTGATCGGGAGATGTGTCTAAAATGCAGCTCATTTATCCTCTCCTGGTGCTCCTGTTCACCATTCCAGCCACGTTACTTAGAATCTCCCCACTTGGAGAATCAGCACATTTCAACTTCTGTTTCACACATTTTGCAAATTGTGAGGAGGATGAACGGGGAACCAATGAGAGAATAGTTGTAGGGGTTTGGACGGGCACATATCACTCTAATTTCCCATTAAGAATAAGAATTGAAAAAAGGCTCAGCCCGCCTCGCCCGAGCCAAAATAGGGCCTGAAGCAATCCTGCGGGTTTGAGGCCAGCTCACAAAAGAGCAACTTAAAAAATGGAGCTCAGGGTCACTGCAATTCACAAACCTGCAGAGTTATAAATGAAAACTAACGTCCAAAAATATGTTGAGGTAAGGCAAAGAAGAGGATCTGAATGCAAGACAGAATTGCAAGAAACAGATTTCAAGAGATAGATTGGACTCGTCTTTAAAGCACATGAAAAGCGGCAGAATTTCGACAATGATGCAGTTGGCCCAAAAGGGCGTATGCGTTTTTTCCTGATTATATCCAGGAAAAAACGCATACGCACTTTATGGGCAACGAAGCAAGCAAGCAATGCAAATGTGCACAACAAAGAAGTCTCATTTCCCACTGGTCAAAAGGGCCATCCTAAAAAATTGTAAAAACCAGAAATGCAGGACAGGCCATGGAGAACAGGGAGCCTTTATACGCTGATGGGCAGTGTGTGAACTGCCGAGAGCCACTCTGGAGAAGTGTATGGTGGTTCCTAAATCATCTAAAAAACAGAGCTACAGAGCATAGGACACTTCCAATCATGGGAGTATATCTAGGGAAATCTAAAAATTAACAAGACACAAGCACACCACAGTTTAGGGCTACTCTGTTTACAAGAACCTCAACTTCAGTATACCTTAAATATCCCAGGAAAGAGAACAATGGATAAAGAAGATGTGGTACTTATGTACAATGGAATATCTCTTCACCATGAAATCAATGTAATAAGGCTAGTAGAAGGATAAAGAGTGGATTTAGGTCCGATAATACTACTTGAAATAAGTCAAACAGAAAAAGAAACATATCATAAGATATCACTTATAGAGGGAGGGTAAATATGGCTGCACAAGAAATGAATTACAGAACAGAACAGTGTCTCACATTTAGAAAACACACTTATTTCAGCTTAAGGGGAAAGGAGAGGTGGGGTGATGCATAAAACCAGAGTTTGAAATTAGCACAGATACCGTTCAATAAACCAAATAGATATTAGACAAGATCTACACCTTGCTCAATGAACTGGCCTCAACACACCCTATACACCGCAGAGAAATATATCTGAGTAATAAGAATCTTAAAACCCATGTATTGATATATCTCCATAAGGGAATCAAGTGTGTGCAGAGTGGCACAAACACAGCAGTGAAAATGAGCTAAACCCCATTATAGAAATAAATTTTAAAAACAAAACGCAGAAACAATGAAAGAGAGAAAAATTCTTACAAAATTCGCTCAGGGGCTGTGATGCAACCTGGATTGACCACATATAAACCCACAGCTGGATAAGACATAAGGCTGGACACTTGGGGCTGAGAGGATTGATGAGCTTTGGTGAGCAACTGCCAAAAGTTTAATGCAATACTTCATGCTACTCATTCCAAGGGTCCCAACACTCCAGGTTGAAGGGAATCTTCCTACAGCTAAACCATGCTTGGGAAACCCAGCGACTGGTATACCATATGATCGGGAAAGGTTTCTAAAACGCACCTCATTTTTCCTCTCCTGGGGCTCCGGATCGACATTCCAGCCGCTTTACCAAAAATATCCCCACATGGAGAGTCAATGCCTTTAAGTTCTGGTATCGCACAGTCTGCAGTTAGTGCGGAGGATGAATGGGAATAGGGGGAACCAGTGAGAAACTAGCTGTAGCGGTTTCAATGGGCACATGTCACTCTAAATTCACATCAGTAAGAAGAATAAACCAAAGGCACAGCAAGGTGCCCCAGAAGAAGAATAGGGCCTGAAGGAATCCTGTGGTTATGAGGCAAGATCACAAAAATAAGAGCTGAAAAATGGAGCTAAGGGCCACTGCAATTCAAAAACCTGCAGAGTTATAAAGGCCAACTATTTTCAAAAAATATATTGAGGTAAGGCTATGAAGAGGCATTGAAAGCAAGGCAGAATTGCAGGAAAACGATTTCAGGAGGTAGACTGGAATTGCATTTAAAGCATAGGAAAAGAGGCAGAACGTCCACAATGATGCACTTGGCCAAAAAGGGCGTATGCCTTTTTTCCTGAATTTATTCAGGAAAAAAGGCATACGCCCTTTTTGGCCAACCAAGCAAGCTTGCAAAGGAAATCTGCACTACAATGAAGTCTCACTTCCCCCTGGTCAAAAGGGCCATCTGAAAAAAGTGTAAAATCCAGAAAGGCAGGACAGGCCATGGAGAACTGGGAGCCTTGTTATGCTGATGGGCGGGATGTGTATGGTGTTTCCTGAAACATCTAAAAAACAAAGCAACAGAGCCTAGGGCACTTCCACTTATGGTCCTATAGCTTAGGGAAATTAAAATCAAAAAGACACAGCCACCCCAAAATTTGGGACGCCGCTGTTTACAAGAACCTCGTTAACCGTACAAGTTCAATATCAAAGAAAGTGAAAAATGGATAAAGAACTGGTGGTACTTACGTACAATGCAGTATCACTCAGTAATGAAATCTATGTCATCAGGCCCATAGCAGCATAATGAGTGGATTCAGGTACGATGATTCTAACTGAAATAAGACACACAGAAAAAGAAACATCATAAGATATCACTAATACACGGAATGTAAACTTGGCTACACAGGAACTGAATTACAGAACAGAACAGGGTCTCAAATTTAGAAAACCAACTTATGCTTGCTTAAGGGGAAAGGTGAGTTGGGGTGCTGCATAAAACCAGAGATTGAAATGAACACAGATAAAGTTCCTTAAGCCAAATATGGAATAGACAAGAGCTACTCCTTGCTCAACGAAATGGACTCAACACCCCATATTAAACGCCTAAGAATGTACCTGACTAGTAAGTATCTTAAAACCTATGGATTGCTATGTCTCCGAAAGAGAATCAAGCATGTGTACAGGGGCATAAATGCAGCAGTGATAGGATTGGAGAGGTTCAGTGAGCAAATGAAGACCCTTTGAAGTCATATTGCATGGTACCAATTCCACGGGTCTCAACTCTCCAGGTTTAAGGTATTCTTCCTTCAGCTAAAACATGCATGTGGAACCCAGAGTATGATCAACCGTGTGAACGGGAAACATGTTCAAATATGTCTCAGTTTTCCTCCCCTGGTACTCGGGTGCAACATTCCAGACGCTTTACTAACACTCTCCCCACTTGGAGAGTCAGCGCCTTTAACCTCCTGTTTGGCCCAGTTTGCAATTTCTGCGGAAGATGAACAGGAATAGCGAGAACCAATGAGAGACTAGCTGGAGGTGTCTGGACGGGCAAATTTAACTCTCATTTCCCAACAGGAAGAGGAATTAACCAAAGGCTCAGCATGCCGTGCCGGAACCAGATTAGGGCCTGAAGCCATCCTGCGGTGTTGCGGCCAGCTCACAAGAAAGCGAGTTGAAGAAAGGAGCTCAGGGGCACTGTAATTCACAAACCTGCAGAGTTATAAATAACAGCTATCGTCCAAAAATATACTGAAGTAAGGCTGCCAAGAGGACTTGAAAACGGGGCAGAATTGCAGGAAACCGATTTCAGGAGGCAGACTGGAATTGCATTGAAAGCATAGGAAAAGAGGCAGAACGTCCACAATGATGCACTTGGCCAAAAAGGGCGTATGCGTTTTTTCCTGAATATATTCAGGAAAAAACGCATACGCCCTTTTTGGCCAACCAAGCAAGCTTGCAAAGGAAATCTGCACTACAATGAAGTCTCACTTCCCCCCTGTCAAAAGGGCCATCTGAAAAAAGTGTAAAATCCAGAAAGGCAGGACAGGCCATGGAGAACTGGGAGCCTTGTTATGCTGATGGGCGGGATGTAAATTGCCAACAGACACTCGGGAGAAGTGTATGGTGTTTCCTGAAACATCTAAAAAACAAAGCAACAGAGCCTAGGGCACTTCCACTTATGGTCCTATAGCTTAGGGAAATTAAAATCAAAAAGACACAGCCACCCCAAACATTGGGACGCCTCTGTTTACAAGAACCTCGTTTACAGTACAAGTTCAACATCGCAGAAAGTGAAAAATGGATAAAGAAGTTGTGGTATTTACTTACAAAGCAATATCACTCAGCAATGAAATCTATGTCATCAGGCCCTTAGCAGCACAATGAGTGGATTCAGGTATGATGATTCTAACTGAAATAAGTCACACAGAAAAAGAAACATCATAAGATATCACTAATACACAGAATGTAAACTTGGCTACACAGGAACTGAATTACAAAACAGAACAGGGTCTCAAATTTAGAAAACCAACTTATGCTTGCTTAATGGGAAAGGTGAGTTGGGGTGCTGCATAAAACCAGAGATTGAAATGAGCACAGATAAAGTTGCTTAAGCCAAATATGGAATAGAAAAGAGCTACTCCTTGCTCAACGAAATGGACTCAACACCGCATATTAAACGCCTAAGAATGTACCTGACTAGTAAGTATCTTAAAACCTATGGATTGCTATGTCTCCGAAAGAGAATCAAGCATGAGTACAGGGGCATAAACACAGCAGTGATAGGATTGGAGAGGTTCGGTGAGCAAATGAAGACCCTTTGAAGTCATATTGCATGGTACCCATTCCATGGGTCTCAAGTACCCAGGTTTAAGGTATTCTTCCTTCAGCTAAAACATGCATGTGGAACATAGAGTATGATCAACCATGTGATCAGGAGACGTGTTCAAATATGTCTCAGTTTTCGTACCCTGGTACTCGGGTTCAACATTCCAGACGCTTTACTAAAACTCTCCCGACTTGGAGAGTCAGCGCCTTTAACCTCCTGTTTGGCCCAGTTTGCAATTTCTGCGGAAGATGAACAGGAATAGGGAGAACCAATGAGAGACGAGCTGGAGGTGTCTGGACGGGCAAATTTAACTCTCATTTCCCACCAGGAAGAGGAATTAACCAAAGGTTCAGCGTGCCGTGCCGGACCAAGATTAGGGCTTGAAGACATCCTGTGGTGTTGCGGCCAGCTCACAAGAAAGCGAGTTGAAGAAAGGAGCTCAGGGGCACTGTAATTCACAAACCTGCAGAGTTATAAATGACAGCTATCGTCCAAAATTATACTGAAGTAAGGCTGCCAAGAGGACTTGAAAGCGGGGCAGAATTGCAGGAAACCGATTTCAGGAGGTAGACTGGAATTGCATTGAAAGCATAGGAAAAGAGGCAGAACGTCCACAATGATGCACTTGGCCAAAAAGGGCGTATGCGTTTTTTCCTGAATATATTCAGGAAAAAACGCATACGCCCTTTTTGGCCAACCAAGCAAGTTTGCAAAGGAAATCTGCACTACAATGAAGACTCACTTCCCCCTGGTCAAATGGGCCATCTGTAAAAAGTGTAAAATCCAGAAAGGCAGGACAGGCCATGGAGAACTTGGAGCCTTGTTATGCTGATGGGCGGGATGTAAATTGCCAACAGACACTCGGGAGAAGTGTATGGTGTTTCCTGAAACATCTAAAAAACAAAGCAACAGAGACTAGGGCACTTCCACTTATGGTCCTATAGCTTAGGGAAATTAAAATCAAAAAGACACAGCCACCCCAAAGTTTGGGACGCCTCTGTTTACAAGAACCTCGTTTACCGTACAAGTTCAATATCACAGAAAGTGAAAAATGGATACAGAACTTGTGGTACTTACGTACAATGCAGTATCACTCAACAATGAAATCTATGTCATCAGGCCCGTAGCAGCATAATGAGTGGATTCAGGTACGATGATTCTAACTGAAATAAGTCACACCGAAAAAGAAACATCATAAGATATCAGTAATACACGGAATGTAAACTTGGCTACACAGGAACTGAATTCCAAAACAGAACAGGGTCTCAAATTTAGAAAACCAACTTATGCTTGCTTCAGGGGAAAGGTGATTTGGGGTGCTGCATAAAACCAGACATTGAAATGAGCACAGATAAAGTTCCTTAAGCCAAATATGGAATAGACAAGAGCTACTCCTTGCTCAACGAAATGGACTCAACACCCCATATTAAACGCCTAAGAATGTACCTGACTAGTAAGTATCTTAAAACCTATGGATTGCTATATCTCCAAAAGAGAATCAAGCGTGTGTCCAGGGGCATAAATGCAGCAATGATAGGATTGGAGAGGTTCAGTGAGCAAACGAAGACCCTTTGAAGTCATATTGCATGGTACCCATTCCACGGGTCTCAACTCTCCAGGTTTCAGGGATTCTTCCTTCAGCTAAAACATGCATGTGGAACCCAGAGGATTATCCACCGTGTGATCGGGAGAAGTGTTCAAATATGTCTCAGATTTCGTCCCCTGGTACTCGGGTGCAACATTCCAGACGCTTTACTAACACTCTCCCGACTTGGAGAGTCAGTCCCTTTAACCTCCTGTTTGGCCCAGTTTGCAATTTCTGCGGAAGATGAACAGGAATAGGGAGAACCAATGAGAGACTAGCTGGAGGTGTCTGGACGGGCAAATTTAACTCTCATTTCCCACCAGGAAGAGGAATTAACCAAAGGCTCAGCATGTCGTGTCGGAACCAGATTAGGGCCTGAAGCAATCCTGCGGTGTTGCGGCCAGCTCACAAGAAAGCAAGTAGAAGAAAGGAGCTCAGGGGCACTGTAATTCACAAACCTGCAGACTTATAAATGACAGCTATCGTCCAAAAATATACTGAAGTAAGGTTGCCAAGAGGACTTGAAAGCGGGGCAGAATTGCAGGAAACCAATTTCAGGAGGCAGACTGGAATTGCATTGAAAGCACAGGAAAAGAGGCAGAACGTCCACCATGATGCACTTGGCCAAAAAGGGCGTATGCGTTTTTTCCTGAATATATTCAGGAAAAAACGCATACGCCCTTTTTGGCCAACCAAGCAAGCTTGCAAAGGAAATCTGCACTACAATGAAGTCTCACTTCCCCCCGGTCAAAAGGGCCATCTGAGAAAAGTGTAAAATCCAGAAAGGCAGGACAGGCCATGGAGAACTGGGAGCCTTGTTATGCTGATGGGCGGGATGTAAATTGCCAACAGCCACTCGGGAGAAGTGTATGGTGTTTCCTGAAACATCTAAAAAACAAAGCAACAGAGCCTAGGGCACTTCCACTTATGGTCCTATAGCTTAGGGAAATTTAAATCAAAAAGACACAGCCACCCCACAGTTTGGGACAGCTCTGTTTACAAGAACCTCGTTTACGGTACAAGTTCAATATCGCAGAAAGTGAAAAATGGATAAAGAAGTTGTGGTACTTATGTACAATGCAAAATCACTCAGCCATGAAATCTATGTCATCAGGCCCATAGCAGCATAATGAGTGGATTCAGGTATGATGATTCTAACTGAAATATGTCACACAGAAAAAGAAACATCATAAGATATCACTAATACACGGAATGTGAACTTGGCTACACATGAACTGAATTACAAAACAGAACAGGGTCTCAAGTTTAGAAAACCAACTTATGCTTCCTTAAGGGGGAAAGTGAGTTGGGGTGCTGCATAAAACCAGAGTTTGAAATTAGCACAGATACCATTCAATAAGCCAAATATGTAATAGACAAGACCTACCCCTTGCTCAACAAAATGGACTCAACAATGAGGTATCACCTCACACCTGATAGAATGGGCATCATGAGAAAATCTACAAACAAAAATGCTGGAAAGGGTGTGGAGAAAAGGAACCCTCTTCCACTATTGTTGGGAATATAAATTGATACAGTCACTACGGAGAACAATATGGAGTTTCTTAAGAAACTAACAATAGAATTACCATATGATACAGCAATCCCAGTACTGGACATATACCCAGACAAAACCATAAATCAAAACGAGACATTCACCGCAATGTTCATTGCATCACTATTTACAATATCGAGGTAATGGAAGCAACCTAAATGCCCACAGACAGACGAATGCATAAAGCTGTGGTACATATATAAAATGGAATATTACTAAGCCATGAAAAGGAATGAAATTGGGTCATTTGTAGAGACGTCGATGGATCTAGAGACTGTCATACAGAGTGAAGTAAGTCAGAAAGAGAAAAACAAATCTTGTATATTCATGCATATATGTGGAACCTAGAAAAACTGTACAGATTAACCATTTTGCAAGGCATAAATAGAGCAACAGATGTAGACAACAAATGTATGGACAACAAGTGGGGAAAGCTGTTGGGGGGGTGGTGGTGGGAGGAGTTGAGAGACTGGGATTGGCATGTATACATTTATATGTATAAAATAGATAACCAATAAGAACCTGCTGTATAAAAATATAAAATAAAATTCAAAATTAAAAAGAAATAAAATTTAAAAAATAAAACAGAAAAAACAATTATTCCCTTCACATACATGTATTTGTATGAATAAATTATTTCCATGCTTATATCTGTAAATACAAAAAAGAGGAATAAAATCTACCTTGAACCAAAAACGAAAAAGAGAAAAAAAACACAGAACCCACCAGTTCCACAGAGGAAAACCGTATCAGGGCACTTGCTCCAGTTGTAAACAATTCTGAAGTTGGCCAGTGGTGGGGAATCGTCTCCCATTCAGCCAGCAGCCCCCACGCAACAAGCGTCCTCATTGCAAAGCTGGGGCACCGTGCCGAGGCATCTGTGAGTAAACGTGAGCTGAGCCCCAGGCCAGTTGCTGCTGAACTATTCCCACCCGTCCCAGGTAAAACACCTGAATATATACAAGGACTTGAAAGCCTAGAGGAAGGGCCATAGAGCCACACGAGTGACAGCATGCCGGCCGACTTGGTGCCTGCAGGCCAGCCAGGATGGTCCTGGCCCTGGGTGCTCTTCTGGAAGATTTCCATTTCCCTGACTGAGATACCCGTCCTGTCCCTGCCCCTGCTTTTTTCCTTCCTCACCTCTGCCCAGGGAGAAATTCCAGCAGCAGGTATGGGTGACACATCCTCTTCTTTAGCAGGTGGCAGCCTGGCAACTGCTGCAGAAAGTCCAGCAGAGCCCCACTCACACTGGGCCACCCACAAAGCCGTGGCCTCTCACTCCCTCCCACCAGCCCAGCCCCGAGACTGCTGACAGGGCAGAGAAAATGGCGTCAGGCACGGCTGCAGGGGCTCTTGCTGCCTGGAGTGGTATTTATATTGATCTCAACCCAGGCACACCTGGGGAGGGCTGGCCCGCACGGTAAGGCTGCCCAGGTCAGCCAATCATCACCCCTCAGGGGCTCACAGTTGCAGAAAATGGAACTTGCTGAACCGGCCAGGTCCAAGGAACAGGTGTGGGCTCCTGAGAGTCAGGATAGACAAGGGGCTGCAGCTTTGGCTTGTTTTCTAATCATTTTATCTGGCCCATGAGTGGGAGACAACTTCAAGAAAACCCTCTCCTTATGAGAGGAACCCAGGAGTCAGGGAGAGGAGGGGTGGGTGGTGGTTGGAGACAGAGGCCTGGTGCCCCGGGTGCAGTGGAAGTCTCTGGAAGACCAGGTGGAGGGAGGCCGCACAGAGTGACGCCCAGGGTCACAGACCTGTCGCAGCTGCTGTTTGTTAGTTCAAGTCCTGCTCTGAGGTGCTCTGTGCCAGCTCTGAGCGACAGGTGAGCTGGGGGTGCTCTGCAATGAGGGCTATGTGCACGGTTCCTGTGTGCCCAGCCCTGCCATGGTACCTGCAAGGGTAGCTCTGTATCCTGGGAAGGGCCTGACCACGAGAGCCCCGTGGGCTGGGGTGGGGGTGGGGTACCTGCCCAGGTGAGCTCCATATTCTGGGATTGGTCTGACCACGAGAGCCCCATGGGCTGCTGGGGACCTGGTAAAGGATGTCAGGACAGTCAGTGAAGCCACCGAGGATATACCTCCAGTTGCTCCTAATTCCTACACCCTGCTGGTCATTCTACCAACCACCAGGACATGGTATTCTGTATTAGTCTTCAATGATGCCTTCTTTTGTATTCCATTAGTCCCAGAGTCACAAGAAATTTTGGCTTGTGAGTGGCAGGACTCAACATACAACTAAAACAATACTTCCGGGCCGTCTTGCCCCAAGGGTGCAAAAATTCCCACACCATCTTTGGGGAAAGCTTAGCTAAAGACCTAAAAGTTCTACCTCTGGAAAAGGAAACCCTCCTTCAGTACGCAGACGACATTCTGATCGCCAGCCCTACTAAGGAGGCCTCTGAACTACCAAGCCAATAAAGGATAGAAGTTGTCCAAGAAAAAGCTCAAATATCACAGACTGCAGTGACCTGCCTGGGCTTCATTCTCACAGAAGGTCGGAGAAGCCCATCCCAGGAAAGGGAAGAAACCATTTGCAGCCTTACCCCTTTCTAAAACTAGAAGACAGCTTAGGGGTTCCTGGGGAGGCCAGGGTTTGCTGCTTCTGGATCCCTAACTACAGTCTACTAGCTGGGCCTCTATATGAAACACTGAAAGGAAAAGATGATGATCCTTTTGAATAGAATCCAGAAGTGGCCTTTCAAGAATGGAAAGAGCAGTCAATTCAGACCCTTGCCCTGGAACTCCCTAATTTAGCTAAACCCTTTGACCTTTACATTCCCGGTGAAAGGTGAATCGCCATTGGAGAATTAGTGCAAAAACTGGGACCACTTGAAATGGAACAATGCAAGAATGCCATCCAGGTAGGATAAACTACGGTCACCAAGGGGCTTGGCCCACTGCCGCATCTGGCCAAGATACTGGCGGTATCTAAAAACCTGGAAATCAGCAGCCCAAAAGGCCACCTCCTTCCTAAGGGAAAAGGACCCCACGTGGTGATCCTAACCACCAACGATGCCCTGAAGTTGCAGGGTTCGCTCCGTGGGCACACCAACCTCGAGTGAGGAGGCCCTCCAACTCCAACATCCAGAGAGATAACCGGGGGCAACAGGGCACCATGACGACTCGTGTGAACATCACTTGACCTGGAGTTTCTCTCATAAAACAATAAGAGTGTGTCCCAAAAGAGTAGACTACTGCTTGCAGGACTTACTGCACCCAGAGGGGAGCTAATAATCTTGGCGGGGGAACCGTATATCACACTGTCACCATAGAAAAGCCTACAGACACCGTGATGATGGTGGCCAATAAGACCGGCTGGACTCCTGTTTACTTCAAAAGGCTGTTGACTCAGTGGTCATCATGGTCCTTGATCACCACTGACCCTGGACTGTCTGGGAGTTGAGCGGGCAGGGCTCTGACACCTGGTGCTGTTTGTACGTTAATTCAGGGGCCTAATTGAAGAAAGCGCAGACTACTGGTCAGAGCATCTAGGCTGGCAGAAACGGTCAGCCTAAGGTGGCCGAACAAATGTGGGGCGGGGTGAAACCGGCCCCCACAGCGTCTCTGCACATCTCTTTCCTGGACCCTTAAAGGTCATTAGAATCTATAACACTTCCAATGCTGGTGCTCAGGTGGACGAGCAGGGAGGCAGGGGGCCTGGGGACAATCAACGTCACCTGGAGGCTGCTGGGGAGAAGCTCTGACCCTCGCCCCCGGGTATTAGGGCTCCCAACTCAGCACTCAGCAGTTACAGAAGAAGTGTCTGCACCCTCAGCACTCCAAGAATGAGGAACGGGACAAAAGGCAGAGGAGGGGTTTGTCCCCAGCAAAGCCCATTAAAAATCCCTGGGAGATAAAAATAGAATCTGGGCAATAAAGTCAAGTCTAACCTTTTTTATCCTTTGTGCTTTGTCTAATTTCACGTGCTCCTAGGGTCCCGCATGCAGAGGTTCCACACCCGGCACTTCAGACCAGATTTCCTAGTGCAGAATGGCTGGGTCGACACCTCAGCTCCTGGGGCCCAGTGCAGACTCCGCGATATAGAGCCTGAGCTGCAGCCAACCTGGCCCTCGAGAGCTCCGCCCCCTCCCTCCCACTGACTCTGACAGGATCTCTACACAGCAGCCCAGCCCACAGCCCACGGGGTAGTGCATGCTCTCACCTCTCCATTCTCTGATCAAAATATAAAGTTTCCTTTGCTTGTGAACCAAACTCAGTCTCGATCTGTTGGCCCCAATGACACTGGGCAGGGGGACACTTGTTGGGGTCCACTCTGGAGGATCAGTAACAGAAATTGAGACTATTGTAACCTCAATGAACAGATGTGTGAGCCAAACTGTAGTTAACATAGAACAGTGTATAAGGCTCGGGTAAAATAAGATGTTTCTAACACTTCCATTTGATATTTCCATCACTTTATTATAAGCAAGTTCAGTGAAAAGGTTTGTCTTATTTGTCAGGTCAATATTAGAGAAACGAAGTGATTTCTTTCCAAGGATGTACATCTAATAATCTTGGTTAAAGCTTCAATCTTGTTTTAAATGCTTTTCCATTGAAAATGATACCTCTCTTTCAGCTCCCCCATTTCTGAGAAGTATAAAATCTTATAATTTATTATTACCAAAGGGGAAAGGTGGGAGGAGGGATAAATTAACAGTTTGGGATTAACACATACACACTGCTATGTATAAAATAGATCATCAACAAGGAACTACTGTATAGCACAGGGAACTACACTCAACATTTTGCAATAACCTATAAGGGGAAATAATCTGAAAAAGAATAGATATTTTTATTGACATCATCTATCAATGACAGTTAAAGTGTAACCTAAGGGAAGCTGGTGGTGAGTGCTTCTGACCCTGAAGACTTCAATCATCTAAAGTTTGGACTCTGCCTACTTCCCAAGGCCCTTAATGAACATATGTGTAGCCGTAGCTTAAAAAATTCCCCAGTTTGGGTTTCGGGGAGACACTGATTTTGAAAAAGCCCTGGTGTTCTCCTTACATGAATGGGACTCTTCCTACTGCTAAAACATGTCTGTCACACCCAGAGGATGGTATACCGTCTGATCGGGAAGAGTTTGGAAAAGGCATCTCATCTCCTCATCTCCTGGTGCTCGGGTTCACCCCTCCAGCGTCTTTACTAACAGTCTCCCCACTTGGAGATGTCAGCACTGTCAACATCCTGTTGCGTACAGTTTGGAATTTGTCCAGAGGATGAAGCGGAAGGATGAGGAACAATGAGAGACAAGTCCTAGGTGTTCAGACAGGCACATGTCACTCTAATTTCCAATCAGGAAGACGAATTGACCAAAGGCTAGGGTTGCCCATGGAAACAGTATAGGGCTTGAGGAAATCCCGCTGCTTTGTGGCCAGTTCCCATAAACACAAGTTGAACAATGGAACTCAGGGGCAGTAAAATTCACAAAACTGCAGAGTTGAAAATATCCATCACTGAAAAATGTCTTGAGGAAAGTCAGAGAAAAGGACTTGTAAGCAAGGGAGAATGGCAGGAAAGGGATTTGAGGAGGTAGAAAGGACTCGCCATTAAGCACAAGAAAAGGAGCTGAACATTGCCAACATTGCAGTTGGCCAAAAAGGGTGTATGCGTTTTTTTCTGTATATATTCAAGAAAAGGGCATACACTTTTTTAGCCAACCAAACAGGTGGGCACTGGAAGTCAATACTACAAAAGATATCACTTCGCATCAGTCAGAAGAGCCATCCTCATAAAGCGTAAACAACAGAAATGCAGGACAGGGCAAGGAGAAGAGGGAGCCCTGTGAGACTTATAGTGGAAATGTATATTGCCAACGGCCATTCTGGAGAAGTGTATTGTGTTTACTAAAGCATCTAAAAAATGAGCTACAGAGCATAGGGCACTTGCACTCATGGGCGTATATCTTGAGAAAAACAAAAATCGAGAGGACACAGGCACCCCAATGTTTACCCCCTCTCTGTTTAAAAGATCCTCAACTAGGATATAACTTAAATGTCTCTGGAGGGAAAAAATGGGTAGAGATGTGGTACTTAGGTAGAGTGGAATATTATTCAGCCTGGAAATCAATGAAATATGGCCAGTTGTAACAACTCCGGAGGAGTTACGTATGATCTTTCTAAGTGACAGAATTCAAAAAGAAAAAGACACATATCATAAGATATCACTTAAAGGTGGAATCCAAAATGGCTACACATGAAATAAATTACAAAACAAAAACATAGTCAAATATGTAGAAAACACGCATAAGGCTGCTAAACGGGAAAGGTGGGGAGGGGTGAGGCATCACCCAGGAGGTTGAAATTAGCAAAGATACCATTCCAAATACCAAACTGATAATCAACAAGGCCTACACGGTAGCTAAAAGAACTGCACTCAGCACACTCAAGTCACCGGAAAAGAATATATACGACTGGTAAGAATCTGAAAAAGAATTTACTGATGTCTCTCTGTACGTGAATCAAGTGGATGTACAGCAGCAAGAAACAGAGCTTTGAAAATCAGCTGTAACCAATATAGTAATAAATTGAAAAAAATAAATGACAGAGAGACAGAGAAAACCTCTTACAACTTTTCCTCAGGGCCGGTGATGCAACATGGATTGAACACATCTAGACCCACAGCAGGATGAGACATAAGGCTGGAAACTGTTTGCGCTAAGAGAAATGTGAGGTTGGGTGAGGAAATGCACACCCTTTAAAGTAATACTACCTGGTACCCATTCAATGGGTCCCAAATATGCAGGTTCAAGGGATCTTCCTACAGCTAAAACATGCATGGAAAACCCAGAGGACTGTACACCATGTGATCGGGAGATGTGTCTAAAATGCAGCTCATTTATCCTCTCCTGGTGCTCCTGTTCACCATTCCAGCCACGTTACTTAGAATCTCCCCACTTGGAGAATCAGCACATTTCAACTTCTGTTTCACACATTTTGCAAATTGTGAGGAGGATGAACGGGGAACCAATGAGAGAATAGTTGTAGGGGTTTGGACGGGCACATATCACTCTAATTTCCCATTAAGAATAAGAATTGAAAAAAGGCTCAGCCCGCCTCGCCCGAGCCAAAATAGGGCCTGAAGCAATCCTGCGGGTTTGAGGCCAGCTCACAAAAGAGCAACTTAAAAAATGGAGCTCAGGGTCACTGCAATTCACAAACCTGCAGAGTTATAAATGAAAACTAACGTCCAAAAATATGTTGAGGTAAGGCAAAGAAGAGGATCTGAATGCAAGACAGAATTGCAAGAAACAGATTTCAAGAGATAGATTGGACTCGTCTTTAAAGCACATGAAAAGCGGCAGAATTTCGACAATGATGCAGTTGGCCCAAAAGGGCGTATGCGTTTTTTCCTGATTATATCCAGGAAAAAACGCATACGCACTTTATGGGCAACGAAGCAAGCAAGCAATGCAAATGTGCACAACAAAGAAGTCTCATTTCCCACTGGTCAAAAGGGCCATCCTAAAAAATTGTAAAAACCAGAAATGCAGGACAGGCCATGGAGAACAGGGAGCCTTTATACGCTGATGGGCAGTGTGTGAACTGCCGAGAGCCACTCTGGAGAAGTGTATGGTGGTTCCTAAATCATCTAAAAAACAGAGCTACAGAGCATAGGACACTTCCAATCATGGGAGTATATCTAGGGAAATCTAAAAATTAACAAGACACAAGCACACCACAGTTTAGGGCTACTCTGTTTACAAGAACCTCAACTTCAGTATACCTTAAATATCCCAGGAAAGAGAACAATGGATAAAGAAGATGTGGTACTTATGTACAATGGAATATCTCTTCACCATGAAATCAATGTAATAAGGCTAGTAGAAGGATAAAGAGTGGATTTAGGTCCGATAATACTACTTGAAATAAGTCAAACAGAAAAAGAAACATATCATAAGATATCACTTATAGAGGGAGGGTAAATATGGCTGCACAAGAAATGAATTACAGAACAGAACAGTGTCTCACATTTAGAAAACACACTTATTTCAGCTTAAGGGGAAAGGAGAGGTGGGGTGATGCATAAAACCAGAGTTTGAAATTAGCACAGATACCGTTCAATAAACCAAATAGATATTAGACAAGATCTACACCTTGCTCAATGAACTGGCCTCAACACACCCTATACACCGCAGAGAAATATATCTGAGTAATAAGAATCTTAAAACCCATGTATTGATATATCTCCATAAGGGAATCAAGTGTGTGCAGAGTGGCACAAACACAGCAGTGAAAATGAGCTAAACCCCATTATAGAAATAAATTTTAAAAACAAAACGCAGAAACAATGAAAGAGAGAAAAATTCTTACAAAATTCGCTCAGGGGCTGTGATGCAACCTGGATTGACCACATATAAACCCACAGCTGGATAAGACATAAGGCTGGACACTTGGGGCTGAGAGGATTGATGAGCTTTGGTGAGCAACTGCCAAAAGTTTAATGCAATACTTCATGCTACTCATTCCAAGGGTCCCAACACTCCAGGTTGAAGGGAATCTTCCTACAGCTAAACCATGCTTGGGAAACCCAGCGACTGGTATACCATATGATCGGGAAAGGTTTCTAAAACGCACCTCATTTTTCCTCTCCTGGGGCTCTGGATCGACATTCCAGCCGCTTTACCAAAAATATCCCCACATGGAGAGTCAATGCCTTTAAGTTCTGGTATCGCACAGTCTGCAGTTAGTGCGGAGGATGAATGGGAATAGGGGGAACCAGTGAGAAACTAGCTGTAGCGGTTTCAATGGGCACATGTCACTCTAAATTCACATCAGTAAGAAGAATAAACCAAAGGCACAGCAAGGTGCCCCAGAAGAAGAATAGGGCCTGAAGGAATCCTGTGGTTATGAGGCAAGATCACAAAAATAAGAGCTGAAAAATGGAGCTAAGGGCCACTGCAATTCAAAAACTTGCAGAGTTATAAAGGCCAACTATTTTCAAAAAATATATTGAGGTAAGGCTATGAAGAGGCACTGAAAGCAAGGCAGAATTGCAGGAAAACGATTTCAGGAGGTAGACGGGAATTGCATTTAAAGCATAGGAAAAGAGGCAGAACGTCCACAATGATGCACTTGGCCAAAAAGGGCGTATGCCTTTTTTTCCTGAATTTATTCAGAAAAAAAGGCATACGCCCTTTTTGGCCAACCAAGCAAGCTTGCAAAGGAAATCTGCACTACAATGAAGTCTCACTTCCCCCCGGTCAAAAGGGCCATCTGAAAAAAGTGTAAAATCCAGAAAGGCAGGACAGGCCATGGAGAACTGGGAGCCTTGTTATGCTGATGGGCGGGATGTGTATGGTGTTTATTGAAACATCTAAAAAACAAAGCAACAGAGCCTAGGGCACTTCCACTTATGGTCCTATAGCTTAGGGAAATTAAAATCAAAAAGACACAGCCACCCCAAAATTTGGGACGCCTCTGTTTACAAGAACCTCGTTAACCGTACAAGTTCAATATCACAGAAAGTGAAAAATGGATAAAGAACTTGTGGTACTTACGTACAATGCAGTATCACTCAGCAATGAAATCTATGTCATCAGGCCCGCAGCAGCATAATGAGTGGATACAGGTACGATGATTCTAACTGAAATAAGACACACAGAAAAAGAAACATCATAAGATATCAGTAATACACGGAATGTAAACTTGGCTACACAGGAACTGAATTACAGAACAGAACAGGGTCTCAAATTTAGAAAACCAACTTATGCTTGGTTAAGGCTAAAGGTGAGTTGGGGTGCTGCATAAAACCATAGATTGAAATGAGCACAGATAAAGTTCCTTAAGCCAAATATGGAATAGACAAGAGCTACTCCTTGCTCAATGAAATGGACTCAACACCGCATATTAAACGCCTAAGAATGTACCTGACTAGTAAGTATCTTAAAACCTATGGATTGCTATGTCTCCGAAAGAGAATCAAGCATGTGTACAGGGGCATAAACGCAGCAGTGATAGGATTGGAGAGGTTCGGTGAGCAAATGAAGACCCTCTGAAGTCATATTGCATGGTACCCATTCCACGGGTTTCAACTACCCAGGTTTAAGGTATTCTTCCTTCAGCTAAAACATGCATGTGGAACCTAGAGTATGATCAACCATGTGATTGGGAGACGTGTTCAAATATGTCTCAGTTTTCGTACCCTGGTACTCGGGTGCAACATTCCAGACGCTTTACTAACACCCTCCCGACTTGGAGAGTCAGTCCCTTTAACCTCCTGTTTGGCCCAGTTTGCAATTTCTGTGGAAGATGAACAGGAATAGCGAGAACCAATGAGAGACTAGCTGGAGGTGTCTGGACGGGCAAATTTAACTCTCATTTCCCACCAGGAAGAGGAATTAACCAAAGGCTCAGCGTGCCGTGCCGGAACCAGATTAGGGCCTGAAGCCATCCTGCGGTGTTGCGGCCAGGTCACAAGAAAGCGAGTTGAAGAAAGGAGCTCAGGGGCACTGTAATTCACAAACCTGCAGAGTTATAAATGACAGTTATCGTCCAAAAATATACTGAAGTAAGGCTGCCAAGAGGACTTGAAAGCGGGGCAGAATTGCAGGAAACCGATTTCAGGAGGTAGACTGGAATTGCATTGAAAGCATAGGAAAAGAGGCAGAACGTCCACAATGATGCACTTGGCCAAAAAGGGCGTATGCGTTTTTTCCTGAATATATTCAGGAAAAAACGCATACGCCCTTTTTGGCCAACCAAGCAAGCTTGCAAAGGAAATCTGCACTACAATGAAGTCTCACTTCCCCCCGGTCAAAAGGGCCATCTGAAAAAAGTGTAAAATCCAGAAAGGCAGGACAGGCCATGGAGAACTGGGAGCCTTGTTATGCTGATGGGCGGGATGTAAATTGCCAACAGACACTCGGGAGAAGTGTATGGTGTTTCCTGAAACATCTAAAAAACAAAGCAACAGAGCCTAGGGCACTTCCACTTATGGTCCTATAGCTTAGGGAAATTAAAATCAAAAAGACACAGCCACCCCAAAGTTTGGGACGCCTCTGTTTACAAGAACCTCGTTTACCGTACAAGTTCAACATCGCAGAAAGTGAAAAATGGATAAAGAAGTTGTGGTATTTACTTACAAAGCAATATCACTCAGCAATGAAATCTATGTCATCAGGCCCTTAGCAGCACAATGAGTGGATTCAGGTATGATGATTCTAACTGAAATAAGTCACACAGAAAAAGAAACATCATAAGTTATCAGTAATACACGGAATGTAAACTTGGCTACACAGGAACTGAATTACAGAACAGAACAGGGTCTCAAATTTAGAAAACCAACTTATGCTTGCTTAAGGGTAAAGGTGAGTTGGGGTGCTGCATAAAACCAGAGATTGAAATGAGCACAGATAAAGTTCCTTAAGCCAAATATGGAATAGACAAGAGCTACTCCTTGCTCAACGAAATGGACTCAACACCCCATATTAAACGCCTAAGAATGTACCTGACTAGTAAGTATCTTAAAACCTATGGATTGCTATGTCTCCGAAAGAGAATCAAGCATGTGTACAGGGCATAAACGCAGCAGTGATAGGATTGGAGAGGTTCGGTGAGCAAATGAAGACCCTTTGAAGTCATATTGCATGGTACCCATTCCACGGGTTTCAACTACCCAGGTTTAAGGTATTCTTCCTTCAGCTAAAACATGCATGTGGAACCTAGAGTATGATCAACCATGTGATCAGGAGACGTGTTCAAATATGTCTCAGTTTTCGTACCCTGGTACTCGGGTGCAACATTCCAGACGCTTTACTAACACCCTCCCGACTTGGAGAGTCAGTCCCTTTAACCTCCTGTTTGGCCCAGTTTGCAATTTCTGCGGAAGATGAACAGGAATAGCGAGAACCAATGAGAGACTAGCTGGAGGTGTCTGGATGGGCAAATTTAACTCTCATTTCCCACCAGGAAGAGGAATTAACCAAAGGCTCAGCGTGCCGTGCCGGAACCAGATTAGGGCCTGAAGCCATCCTGCGGTGTTGCGGCCAGCTCAAAAGAAAGCGAGTTGAAGAAAGGAGCTCAGGGGCACTGTAATTCACAAACCTGCAGAGTTATAAATGACAGCTATCGTCCAAAAATATACTGAAGTAAGGCTGCCAAGAGGACTTGAAAGCGGGGCAGAATTGCAGGAAACCGATTTCAGGAGGTAGACTGGAATTGCATTGAAAGCATAGGAAAAGAGGCAGAACGTCCACAATGATGCACTTGGCCAAAAAGGGCGTATGCGTTTTTTCCTGAATATATTCAGGAAAAAACGCATACGCCCTTTTTGGCCAACCAAGCAAGCTTGCAAAGGAAATCTGCACTACAATGACGTCTCACTTCCCCCCGGTCAAAAGGGCCATCTGAAAAAAGTGTAAAATCCAGAAAGGCAGGACAGGCCATGGAGAACTGGGAGCCTTGTTATGCTGATGGGCGGGATGTAAATTGCCAACAGACACTCGGGAGAAGTGTATGGTGTTTCCTGAAACATCTAAAAAACAAAGCAACAGAGCCTAGGGCACTTCCACTTATGGTCCTATAGCTTAGGGAAATTAAAATCAAAAAGACACAGCCACCCCAAAGTTTGGGACGCCTCTGTTTACAAGAACCTCGTTTACAGTACAAGTTCAACATCGCAGAAAGTGAAAAATGGATAAAGAAGTTGTGGTATTTACTTACAAAGCAATATCACTCAGCAATGAAATCTATGTCATCAGGCCCTTAGCAGCACAATGAGTGGATTCAGGTATGATGATTCTAACTGAAATAAGTCACACAGAAAAAGAAACATCATAAGATATCAGTAATACACGGAATGTAAACTTGGCTACACAGGAACTGAATTACAGAACAGAACAGGTTCTCAAATTTAGAAAACCAACTTATGCTTGCTTAAGGGGAAAGGTGAGTTGGGGTGCTGCATAAAACCAGAGATTGAAATGAGCACAGATAAAGTTCCTTAAGCCAAATATGGAATAGACAAGAGCTACTCCTTGCTCAACGAAATGGACTCAACACCGCATATTAAATGCCTAAGAATGTACCTGACTAGTAAGTATCTTAAAACCTATGGATTGCTATGTCTCCGAAAGAGAATCAAGCATGTGTACAGGGGCATAAACGCAGCAGTGATAGGATTGGAGAGGTTCGGTGAGCAAATGAAGACCCTTTGAAGTCATATTGCATGGTACCCATTCCACGGGTTTCAACTACCCAGGTTTAAGGTATTCTTCCTTCAGCTAAAACATGCATGTGGAACCTAGAGTATGATCAACCATGTGATCGGGAGACGTGTTCAAATATGTCTCAGTTTTCGTACCCTGGTACTCGGGTGCAACATTCCAGACGCTTTACTAACACCCTCCCGACTTGGAGAGTCAGTCCCTTTAACCTCCTGTTTGGCCCAGTTTGCAATTTCTGCGGAAGATGAACAGGAATAGCGAGAACCAATGAGAGACTAGCTGGAGGTGTCTGGACGGGCAAATTTAACTCTCATTTCCCACCAGGAAGAGGAATTAACCAAAGGCTCAGCGTGCCGTGCCGGATCCAGATTAGGGCCTGAAGACATCCTGCGGTGTTGCGGCCAGATCAAAAGAAAGCGAGTTGAAGAAAGGAGCTCAGGGGCACTGTAATTCACAAACCTGCAGAGTTATAAATGACAGCTATCGTCCAAAAATATACTGAAGTAAGGCTGCCAAGAGGACTTGAAAGCGGGGCAGAATTGCAGGAAACCGATTTCAGGAGGCAGACTGGAATTGCATTGAAAGCATAGGAAAAGAGGCAGAACGTCCACAATGATGCACTTGGCCAAAAAGGGCGTATGCGTTTTTTCCTGAATATATTCAGGAAAAAACGCATACGCCCTTTTTGGCCAACCAAGCAAGCTTGCAAAGGAAATCTGCACTACAATGAAGTCTCACTTCCCCCCGGTCAAAAGGGCCATCTGAAAAAAGTGTAAAATCCAGAAAGGCAGGACAGGCCATGGAGAACTGGGAGCCTTGTTATGCTGATGGGCGGGATGTAAATTGCCAACAGACACTCGGGAGAAGTGTATGGTGTTTCCTGAAACATCTAAAAAACAAAGCAACAGAGCCTAGGGCACTTCCACTTATGGTCCTATAGCTTAGGGAAATTAAAATCAAAAAGACACAGCCACCCCAAAGTTTGGGACGTCTCTGTTTACAAGAACCTCGTTTACAGTACAAGTTCAACATCGCAGAAAGTGAAAAATGGATAAAGAAGTTGTGGTATTTACTTACAAAGCAATATCACTCAGCAATGAAATCTATGTCATCAGGCCCTTAGCAGCACAATGAGTGGATTCAGGTATGATGATTCTAACTGAAATAAGTCACACAGAAAAAGAAACATCATAAGATATCAGGAATACACGGAATGTAAACTTGGCTACACAGGAACTGAATTACAGAACAGAACAGGGTCTCAAATTTAGAAAACCAACTTATGCTTTCTTAAGGGTAAAGGTGAGTTGGGGTGCTGCATAAAACCAGAGATTGAAATGAGCACAGATAAAGTTCCTTAAGCCAAATATGGAATAGACAAGAGCTACCTCTTGCTCAACGAAATGGACTCAACACCGCATATTAAATGCCTAAGAATGTACCTGACTAGTAAGTATCTTAAAACCTATGGATTGCTATGTCTCCGAAAGAGAATCAAGCATGTGTACAGGGGCATAAACGCAGCAGTGATAGGATTGGAGAGGTTCGGTGAGCAAATGAAGACCCTTTGAAGTCATATTGCATGGTACCCATTCCACGGGTTTCAACTACCCAGGTTTAAGGTATTCTTCCTTCAGCTAAAACATGCATGTGGAACCTAGAGTATGATCAACCATGTGATCGGGAGACGTGTTCAAATATGTCTCAGTTTTCGTACCCTGGTACTCGGGTGCAACATTCCAGACGCTTTACTAACACCCTCCCGACTTGGAGAGTCAGTCCCTTTAACCTCCTGTTTGGCCCAGTTTGCAATTTCTGCGGAAGATGAACAGGAATAGCGAGAACCAATGAGAGACTAGCTGGAGGTGTCTGGACGGGCAAATTTAACTCTCATTTCCCACCAGGAAGAGGAATTAACCAAAGGCTCAGCGTGCCGTGCCGGAACCAGATTAGGGCCTGAAGACATCCTGCGGTGTTGCGGCCAGCTCAAAAGAAAGCGAGTTGAAGAAAGGAGCTCAGGGGCACTGTAATTCACAAACCTGCAGAGTTATAAATGACAGCTATCGTCCAAAAATATACTGAAGTAAGGCTGCCAAGAGGACTTGAAAGCGGGGCAGAATTGCAGGAAACCGATTTCAGGAGGTAGACTGGAATTGCATTGAAAGCATAGGAAAAGAGGCAGAACGTCCACAATGATGCACTTGGCCAAAAAGGGCGTATGCGTTTTTTCCTGAATATATTCAGGAAAAAACGCATACGCCCTTTTTGGCCAACCAAGCAAGCTTGCAAAGGAAATCTGCACTACAATGAAGTCTCACTTCCCCCCGGTCAAAAGGGCCATCTGAAAAAAGTGTAAAATCCAGAAAGGCAGGACAGGCCATGGAGAACTGGGAGCCTTGTTATGCTGATGGGCGGGATGTAAATTGCCAACAGACACTCGGGAGAAGTGTATGGTGTTTCCTGAAACATCTAAAAAACAAAGCAACAGAGCCTAGGGCACTTCCACTTATGGTCCTATAGCTTAGGGAAATTAAAATCAAAAAGACACAGCCACCCCAAAGTTTGGGACGCCTCTGTTTACAAGAACCTCGTTTACAGTACAAGTTCAACATCGCAGAAAGTGAAAAATGGATAAAGAAGTTGTGGTATTTACTTACAAAGCAATATCACTCAGCAATGAAATCTATGTCATCAGGCCCTTAGCAGCACAATGAGTGGATTCAGGTATGATGATTCTAACAGAAATAAGTCACACAGAAAAAGAAACATCATAAGATATCAGTAATACACGGAATGTAAACTTGGCTACACAGGAACTGAATTACAGAACAGAACAGGGTCTCAAATTTAGAAAACCAACTTATGCTTGCTTAAGGGGAAAGGGGAGTTGGGGTGCTGCATAAAACCAGAGATTGAAATGAGCACAGATAAAGTTCCTTAAGCCAAATATGGAATAGACAAGAGCTACTCCTTGCTCAACGAAATGGACTCAACACCGCATATTAAACGCCTAAGAATGTACCTGACTAGTAAGTATCTTAAAACCTATGGATTGCTATGTCTCCGAAAGAGAATCAAACATGTGTACAGGGGCATAAACGCAGCAGTGATAGGATTGGAGAGGTTCGGTGAGCAAATGAAGACCCTTTGAAGTCATATTGCATGGTACCCATTCCACGGGTTTCAACTACCCAGGTTTTAGGTATTCTTCCTTCAGCTAAAACATGCATGTGGAACCTAGAGTATGATCAACCATGTGATCGGGAGACGTGTTCAAATATGTCTCAGTTTTCGTACCCTGGTACTCGGGTGCAACATTCCAGACGCTTTACTAACACCCTCCCGACTTGGAGAGTCAGTCCCTTTAACCTCCTGTTTGGCCCAGTTTGCAATTTCTGCGGAAGATGAACAGGAATAGCGAGAACCAATGAGAGACTAGCTGAAGGTGTCTGGACGGGCAAATTTAACTCTCATTTCCCACCAGGAAGAGGAATTAACCAAAGGCTCAGCGTGCCGTGCCGGAACCAGATTAGGGCCTGAAGCCATCCTGCGGTGTTGCGGCCAGATCAAAAGAAAGCGAGTTGAAGAAAGGAGCTCAGGGGCACTGTAATTCACAAACCTGCAGAGTTATAAATGACAGCTATCGTCCAAAAATATACTGAAGTAAGGCTGCCAAGAGGACTTGAAAGCGGGGCAGAATTGCAGGAAACCGATTTCAGGAGGCAGACTGGAATTGCATTGAAAGCATAGGAAAAGAGGCAGAACGTCCACAATGATGCACTTGGCCAAAAAGGGCGTATGCGTTTTTTCCTGAATATATTCAGGAAAAAACGCATACGCCCTTTTTGGCCAACCAAGCAAGCTTGCAAAGGAAATCTGCACTACAATGAAGTCTCACTTCCCCCCGGTCAAAAGGGCCATCTGAAAAAAGTGTAAAATCCAGAAAGGCAGGACAGGCCATGGAGAACTGGGAGCCTTGTTATGCTGATGGGCGGGATGTAAATTGCCAACAGACACTCGGGAGAAGTGTATGGTGTTTCCTGAAACATCTAAAAAACAAAGCAACAGAGCCTAGGGCACTTCCACTTATGGTCCTATAGCTTAGGGAAATTAAAATCAAAAAGACACAGCCACCCCAAAGTTTGGGACGTCTCTGTTTACAAGAACCTCGTTTACAGTACAAGTTCAACATCGCAGAAAGTGAAAAATGGATAAAGAAGTTGTGGTATTTACTTACAAAGCAATATCACTCAGCAATGAAATCTATGTCATCAGGCCCTTAGCAGCACAATGAGTGGATTCAGGTATGATGATTCTAACTGAAATAAGTCACACAGAAAAAGAAACATCATAAGATATCAGGAATACACGGAATGTAAACTTGGCTACACAGGAACTGAATTACAGAACAGAACAGGGTCTCAAATTTAGAAAACCAACTTATGCTTGCTTAAGGGTAAAGGTGAGTTGGGGTGCTGCATAAAACCAGAGATTGAAATGAGCACAGATAAAGTTCCTTAAGCCAAATATGGAATAGACAAGAGCTACCTCTTGCTCAACGAAATGGACTCAACACCGCATATTAAATGCCTAAGAATGTACCTGACTAGTAAGTATCTTAAAACCTATGGATTGCTATGTCTCCGAAAGAGAATCAAGCATGTGTACAGGGGCATAAACGCAGCAGTGATAGGATTGGAGAGGTTCGGTGAGCAAATGAAGACCCTTTGAAGTCATATTGCATGGTACCCATTCCACGGGTTTCAACTACCCAGGTTTAAGGTATTCTTCCTTCAGCTAAAACATGCATGTGGAACCTAGAGTATGATCAACCATGTGATCGGGAGACGTGTTCAAATATGTCTCAGTTTTCGTACCCTGGTACTCGGGTGCAACATTCCAGACGCTTTACTAACACCCTCCCGACTTGGAGAGTCAGTCCCTTTAACCTCCTGTTTGGCCCAGTTTGCAATTTCTGCGGAAGATGAACAGGAATAGCGAGAACCAATGAGAGACTAGCTGGAGGTGTCTGGACGGGCAAATTTAACTCTCATTTCCCACCAGGAAGAGGAATTAACCAAAGGCTCAGCGTGCCGTGCCGGAACCAGATTAGGGCCTGAAGCCATCCTGCGGTGTTGCGGCCAGATCAAAAGAAAGCGAGTTGAAGAAAGGAGCTCAGGGGCACTGTAATTCACAAACCTGCAGAGTTATAAATGACAGCTATCGTCCAAAAATATACTGAAGTAAGGCTGCCAAGAGGACTTGAAAGCGGGGCAGAATTGCAGGAAACCGATTTCAGGAGGTAGACTGGAATTGCATTGAAAGCATAGGAAAAGAGGCAGAACGTCCACAATGATGCACTTGGCCAAAAAGGGCGTATGCGTTTTTTCCTGAATATATTCAGGAAAAAACGCATACGCCCTTTTTGGCCAACCAAGCAAGCTTGCAAAGGAAATCTGCACTACAATGAAGTCTCACTTCCCCCCGGTCAAAAGGGCCATCTGAAAAAAGTGTAAAATCCAGAAAGGCAGGACAGGCCATGGAGAACTGGGAGCCTTGTTATGCTGATGGGCGGGATGTAAATTGCCAACAGACACTCGGGAGAAGTGTATGGTGTTTCCTGAAACATCTAAAAAACAAAGCAACAGAGCCTAGGGCACTTCCACTTATGGTCCTATAGCTTAGGGAAATTAAAATCAAAAAGACACAGCCACCCCAAAGTTTGGGACGCCTCTGTTTACAAGAACCTCGTTTACAGTACAAGTTCAACATCACAGAAAGTGAAAAATGGATAAAGAAGTTGTGGTATTTACTTACAAAGCAATATCACTCAGCAATGAAATCTATGTCATCAGGCCCTTAGCAGCACAATGAGTGGATTCAGGTATGATGATTCTAACTGAAATAAGTCACACAGAAAAAGAAACATCATAAGATATCAGTAATACACGGAATGTAAACTTGGCTACACAGGAACTGAATTACAGAACAGAACAGGGTCTCAAATTTAGAAAACCAACTTATGCTTGCTTAAGGGGAAAGGTGAGTTGGGGTGCTGCATAAAACCAGAGATTGAAATGAGCACAGATAAAGTTCCTTAAGCCAAATATGGAATAGACAAGAGCTACTCCTTGCTCAACGAAATGGACTCAACACCGCATATTAAACGCCTAAGAATGTACCTGACTAGTAAGTATCTTAAAACCTATGGATTGCTATGTCTCCGAAAGAGAATCAAGCATGTGTACAGGGGCATAAACGCAGCAGTGATAGGATTGGAGAGGTTCGGTGAGCAAATGAAGACCCTTTGAAGTCATATTGCATGGTACCCATTCCACGGGTTTCAACTACCCAGGTTTAAGGTATTCTTCCTTCAGCTAAAACATGCATGTGGAACCTAGAGTATGATCAACCATGTGATCGGGAGACGTGTTCAAATATGTCTCAGTTTTCGTACCCTGGTACTCGGGTGCAACATTCCAGACGCTTTACTAACACCCTCCCGACTTGGAGAGTCAGTCCCTTTAACCTCCTGTTTGGCCCAGTTTGCAATTTCTGCGGAAGATGAACAGGAATAGCGAGAACCAATGAGAGACTAGCTGGAGGTGTCTGGACGGGCAAATTTAACTCTCATTTCCCACCAGGAAGAGGAATTAACCAAAGGCTCAGCGTGCCGTGCCGGAACCAGATTAGGGCCTGAAGCCATCCTGCGGTGTTGCGGCCAGCTCAAAAGAAAGCGAGTTGAAGAAAGGAGCTCAGGGGCACTGTAATTCACAAACCTGCAGAGTTATAAATGACAGCTATCGTCCAAAAATATACTGAAGTAAGGCTGCCAAGAGGACTTGAAAGCGGGGCAGAATTGCAGGAAACCGATTTCAGGAGGCAGACTGGAATTGCATTGAAAGCATAGGAAAAGAGGCAGAACGTCCACCATGATGCACTTGGCCAAAAAGGGCGTATGCGTTTTTTCCTGAATATATTCAGGAAAAAACGCATACGCCCTTTTTGGCCAACCAAGCAAGCTTGCAAAGGAAATCTGCACTACAATGAAGTCTCACTACCCCCCGGTCAAAAGGGCCATCTGAAAAAAGTGTAAAATCCAGAAAGGCAGGACAGGCCATGGAGAACTGGGAGCCTTGTTATGCTGATGGGCGGGATGTAAATTGCCAACAGACACTCGGGAGAAGTGTATGGTGTTTCCTGAAACATCTAAAAAACAAAGCAACAGAGCCTAGGGCACTTCCACTTATGGTCCTATAGCTTAGGGAAATTAAAATCAAAAAGACACAGCCACCCCAAAGTTTGGGACGCCTCTGTTTACAAGAACCTCGTTTACCGTACAAGTTCAACATCGCAGAAAGTGAAAAATGGATAAAGAAGTTGTGGTATTTACTTACAAAGCAATATCACTCAGCAATGAAATCTATGTCATCAGGCCCTTAGCAGCACAATGAGTGGATTCAGGTATGATGATTCTAACTGAAATAAGTCACACAGAAAAAGAAACATCATAAGATATCAGTAATACACGGAATGTAAACTTGGCTACACAGGAACTGAATTACAGAACAGAACAGGGTCTCAAATTTAGAAAACCAACTTATGCTTGCTTAAGGGGAAAGGTGAGTTGGGGTGCTGCATAAAACCAGAGATTGAAATGAGCACAGATAAAGTTCCTTAAGCCAAATATGGAATAGACAAGAGCTACTCCTTGCTCAACGAAATGGACTCAACACCGCATATTAAACGCCTAAGAATGTACCTGACTAGTAAGTATCTTAAAACCTATGGATTGCTATGTCTCCGAAAGAGAATCAAGCATGTGTACAGGGGCATAAACGCAGCAGTGATAGGATTGGAGAGGTTCGGTGAGCAAATGAAGACCCTTTGAAGTCATATTGCATGGTACCCATTCCACGGGTTTCAACTACCCAGGTTTAAGGTATTCTTCCTTCAGCTAAAACATGCATGTGGAACCTAGAGTATGATCAACCATGTGATCGGGAGACGTGTTCAAATATGTCTCAGTTTTCGTACCCTGGTACTCGGGTGCAACATTCCAGACGCTTTACTAACACCCTCCCGACTTGGAGAGTCAGTCCCTTTAACCTCCTGTTTGGCCCAGTTTGCAATTTCTGCGGAAGATGAACAGGAATAGCGAGAACCAATGAGAGACTAGCTGGAGGTTTCTGGACGGGCAAATTTAACTCTCATTTCCCACCAGGAAGAGGAATTAACCAAAGGCTCAGCGTGCCGTGCCGGAACCAGATTAGGGCCTGAAGCCATCCTGCGGTGTTGCGGCCAGCTCAAAAGAAAGCGAGTTGAAGAAAGGAGCTCAGGGGCACTGTAATTCACAAACCTGCAGAGTTATAAATGACAGCTATCGTCCAAAAATATACTGAAGTAAGGCTGCCAAGAGGACTTGAAAGCGGGGCAGAATTGCAGGAAACCAATTTCAGGAGGCAGACTGGAATTGCATTGAAAGCACAGGAAAAGAGGCAGAACGTCCACCATGATGCACTTGGCCAAAAAGGGCGTATGCGTTTTTTCCTGAATATATTCAGGAAAAAACGCATACGCCCTTTTTGGCCAACCAAGCAAGCTTGCAAAGGAAATCTGCACTACAATGAAGTCTCACTTCCACCCGGTCAAAAGGGCCATCTGAAAAAAGTGTAAAATCCAGAAAGACAGGACAGGCCATGGAGAACTGGGAGCCTTGTTATGCTGATGGGCGGGATGTAAATTGCCAACAGACACTCGGGAGAAGTGTATGGTGTTTCCTGAAACATCTAAAAAACAAAGCAACAGAGCCTAGGGCACTTCCACTTATGGTCCTATAGCTTAGGGAAATTAAAATCAAAAAGACACAGCCACCCCAAAGTTTGGGACGCCTCTGTTTACAAGAACCTCATTTACCGTACAAGTTCAACATCGCAGAAAGTGAAAAATGGATAAAGAAGTTGTGGTATTTACTTACAAAGCAATATCACTCAGCAATGAAATCTATGTCATCAGGCCCTTAGCAGCGCAATGAGTGGATTCAGGTATGATGATTCTAACTGAAATAAGTCACACAGAAAAAGAAACATCATAAGATATCAGTAATACACGGAATGTAAACTTGGCTACACAGGAACTGAATTACAGAACAGAACAGGGTCTCAAATTTAGAAAACCAACTTATGCTTGCTTAAGGGGAAAGGTGAGTTGGGGTGCTGCATAAAACCAGAGATTGAAATGAACACAGATAAAGTTCCTTAAGCCAAATATGGAATAGACAAGAGCTACTCCTTGCTCAACGAAATGGACTCAACACCGCATATTAAATGCCTAAGAATGTACCTGACTAGTAAGTATCTTAAAACCTATGGATTGCTATGTCTCCGAAAGAGAATCAAGCATGTGTACAGGGGCATAAACGCAGCAGTGATAGGATTGGAGAGGTTCGGTGAGCAAATGAAGACCCTTTGAAGTCATATTGCATGGTACCCATTCCACGGGTTTCAACTACCCAGGTTTAAGGTATTCTTCCTTCAGCTAAAACATGCATGTGGAACCTAGAGTATGATCAACCATGTGATCGGGAGACGTGTTCAAATATGTCTCAGTTTTCGTACCCTGGTACTCGGGTGCAACATTCCAGACGCTTTACTAAAACTCTCCCGACTTGGAGAGTCAGCGCATTTAACCTCCTGTTTGGCCCAGTTTGCAATTTCTGCGGAAGATGAACAGGAATAGGGAGAACCAATGAGAGACGAGCTGGAGGTGTCTGGACGGGCAAATTTAACTCTCATTTCCCACCAGGAAGAGGAATTAACCAAAGGTTCAGCGTGCCGTGCCGGACCCAGATTAGGGCCTGAAGACATCCTGTGGTGTTGCGGCCAGCTCACAAGAAAGCGAGTTGAAGAAAGGAGCTCAGGGGCACTGTAATTCACAAACCTGCAGAGTTATAAATGACAGCTATCGTCCAAAAATATACTGAAGTAAGGCTGCCAAGAGGACTTGAAAGCGGGGCAGAATTGCAGGAAACCGATTTCAGGAGGTAGACTGGAATTGCATTGAAAGCATAGGAAAAGAGGCAGAACGTCCACAATGATGCACTTGGACAAAAAGGGCGTATGCGTTTTTTCCTGAATATATTCAGGAAAAAACGCATACGCACTTTTTGGCCAACCAAGCAAGCTTGCAAAGGAAATCTGCACTACAATGAAGACTCACTTCCCCCTGGTCAAAAGGGCCATCTGAAAAAAGTGTAAAATCCAGAAAGGCAGGACAGGCCATGGAGAACTGGGAGCCTTGTTATGCTGATGGGCGGGATGTAAATTGCCAACAGACACTCGGGAGAAGTGTATGGTGTTTCCTGAAACATCTAAAAAACAAAGCAACAGAGCCTAGGGCACTTCCACTTATGGTCCTATAGCTTAGGGAAATTAAAATCAAAAAGACACAGCCACCCCAAAGTTTGGGACGCCTCTGTTTACAAGAACCTCGTTTACCGTACAAGTTCAATATCACAGAAAGTGAAAAATGGATACAGAACTTGTGGTACATACGTACAATGCAGTATCACTCAGCAATGAAATCTATGTCATCAGGCCCGTAGCAGCATAATGAGTGGATTCAGGTACGATGATTCTAACTGAAATAAGTCAAACCAAAAAAGAAACATCATAAGATATCAGTAATACACGGAATGTAAACTTGGCTACACAGGAACTGAATTCCAAAACAGAACAGGGTCTCAAATTTAGAAAACCAACTTATGCTTGCTTAAGGGTAAAGGTGAGTTGGGGTGCTGCATAAAACCAGAGATTGAAATGAGCACAGATAAAGTTCCTTAAGCCAAATATGGAATAGACAAGAGCTACTCCTTGCTCAACGAAATGGACTCAACACCCAATATTAAACGCCTAAGAATGTACCTGACTAGTAAGTATCTTAAAACCTATGGATTGCTATGTCTCCAAAAGAGAATCAAGCGTGTGTACAGGGGCATAAACGCAGCAGTGATAGGATTGGAGAGGTTCGGTGAGCAAATGAAGACCCTTTGAAGTCATATTGCATGGTACCCATTACACGGGTCTCAACTCTCCAGGTTTAAGGTATTCTTCCTTCAGCTAAAACATGCATGTGGAACCCAGAGTATGATCAACCGTGTGAATGGGAGACGTGTTCAAATATGTCTCAGTTTTCCTCCTCTGGTACTCGGGTGCAACATTCCAGATGCTTTACTAACACTCTCCCGACTTGGGGAGTCAATCCCTTTAACCTCCTGTTTGGCCCAGTTTGCAATTTCTGCGGAAGATGAACAGTAATAGCGAGAACCAATGAGAGACTAGCTGGAGGTGTCTGGACGGGCAAATTTAACTCTCATTCCCACCAGGAAGAGGAATTAACCAAAGGCTCAGCGTGCCGTGCCGGAACAAGATTAGGGCCTGAAGCCATCCTGCGGTGTTGCGGCCAGGTCACAAGAAAGCGAGTTGAAGAAAGGAGCTCAGGGGCACTGTAATTCACAAAACTGCAGAGTTATAAATGACAGCTATCGTCCAAAAATATACTGAAGTAAGGCTGCCAAGAGGACTTGAAAGCGGGGCAGAATTGCAGGAAACCGATTTCAGGAGGTAGACTGGAATTGCATTGAAAGCATAGGAAAAGAGGCAGAACGTCCACAATGATGCACTTGGACAAAAAGGGTGTAGGCGTTTTTTCCTGAACATATTCAGGAAAAAACGCATACGCCCTTTTTGGCCAACCAAGCAAGCTTGCAAAGGAAATCTGCACTACAATGAAGTCTCACTTCCCCCCGGTCAAAAGGGCCATCTGAAAAAAAGTGTAAAATCCAGAAAGGCAGGACAGGCCATGGAGAACTGGGAGCCTTGTTATGCTGATGGGCGGGATGTAAATTGCCAACAGACACTCGGGAGAAGTGTATGGTGTTTCCTGAAACATCTAAAAAACAAAGCAACAGAGCCTAGGGCACTTCCACTTATGGTCCTATAGCTTAGGGAAATTAAAATCAAAAAGACACAGCCACCCCAAAGTTTGGGACGGCTCTGTTTACAAGAACCTCGTTTACGGTACATGTTCAATATCGCAAAGTGCGAAAAATGGATAAAGAAGTTGTGGTACTTACGTACAATGCAATATCACTCAGCAATTAAATCTCTGTCTTCAGACACGTAGAAGCATAATGAGTGGATTCAGGTATGATGATTTTATCTGAAATAAGTCACACAGAAAAAGAAACATCATAAGATATCAGTAATACACGGAATGTAAACTTGGCTACACAGGAACTGAATTCCAAAACAGAACAGGGTCTCAAATTTAGAAAACCAACTTATGCTTGCTTAAGGGGAAAGGGGAGTTGGGGTGCTGCATAAAACCAGAGATTGAAATGAGCACAGATAAAGTTCCTTAATCAAATATGTAATAGACAAGAGCTACTCCTTGCTCAACGAAATGGACTCAACACCCCATATTAAACGCCTAAGAATGTACCTGACTAGCAAGTATCTTAAAATCTATGGATTGCTATGTCTCTGAAAGGGAATCAAGCGTGTGTAGAGGGGCATAAACGCAGCAGTGATAGGATTGGAGAGGTTCGGTGAGCAAATGAAGACCCTTTGAAGTCACATTGCATGGTACCCATTCCACGGGTCTCAACTCTCCAGGTTTAAGGGATTCTTCCTTCAGCTAAAACATCCATGTGGAACCCAGAGTATGATCAACCATGTGATCGGGAGACGTGTTCAAATATGTCTCAGTTTTCATCCCCTGGTACTCGGGTGCAACATTCCAGACGCTTTACTAACACTCTCCCGACTTGGAGAGTCAGTATCTTTATTCTCCTGTTTGGCCCAGTTTGCAATTTCTGTGGAAGATGAACAGGAATAGGGAGAACAAATGAGAGACAAGCTGGAGGTTTCTGGACGGGCAAATTTAACTCTCATTTCCCACCAAGGACAGGAATTAACCAAAGGCTCAGCGTGCCGTGCTGGAACCAGATTAGGGCCTGAAGCAATCCTGCGGTGTTGCGGCCAGCTCACAAGAAAGCGAGATGAAGAACGGAGCTCAGGGGCACAGGAATTCACAAACCTGCAGAGTTATAAATGACAGCTATCGTCCAAAAATATACTGAAGTAAGGCTGCCAAGAGGACTTGAAAGCGGGGCAGAATTGCAGGAAACCGATTTCAGGAGGTAGACTGGAATTGCATTTTAAGCATAGGAAAAGAGGCAGAACGTCCACAATGATGCACTTGGCCAAAAAGGGCGTATGCGTTTTTTCCTGAATCAGGAAAAAACGCATACGCACTTTTTGGCCAACCAAGCAAGCTTGCAAAGGAAATCTGCACTACAATGAAGTCTCACTTCCCCCCGGTCAAAAGGGCCATCTGAGAAATGTGTAAAATCCAGAAAGGCAGGACAGGCCATGGAGAACTGGGAGCCTTGTTATGCTGATGGGCGGGATGTAAATTGCCAACAGCCACTCGGGAGAAGTGTATGGTGTTTCGTGAAACATCTAAAAAGCAAAGCAACAGAGCCTAGGGCACTTCCACTTATGGTCCTATAGCTTAGGGAAATTAAAATCAAAAAGACACAGCCACCCCACAGTTTGTGACAGCTCTGTTTACAAGAACCTCGTTTACGGTACAAGTTCAATATCGCAGAAAGTGAAAAATGGATAAAGAATTTGTGGTACTTATGTACAATGCAAAATCACTCAGCCATGAAATCTATGTCATCAGGCCCGTAGCAGCATAATGAGTGGATTCAGGTATGATGATTCTAACTGAAATAAGTCACACAGAAAAAGAAACATCATAAGATATCACTAATACACGGAATGTGAACTTGGCTACACATGAACTGAATTACAAAACAGAACAGGGTCTCAAGTTTAGAAAACCAACTTATGCTTCCTTAAGGGGGAAAGTGAGTTGGGGTGCTGCATAAAACCAGAGTTTGAAATTAGCACAGATACCATTCAATAAGCCAAATATCTAATAGACAAGACCTACCCCTTGCTCAACAAAATGGACTCAACAATGAGGTATCACCTCACACCTGATAGAATGGGCATCATGAGAAAATCTACAAACAAAAATGCTGGAAAGGGTGTGGAGAAAAGGAACCCCCTTCCACTATTGTTGGGAATATAAATTGATACAGTCACTACGGAGAACAATATGGAGTTTCTTAAGAAACTAACAATAGAATTACCATATGATACAGCAATCCCAGTACTGGACATATACCCAGACAAAACCATAAATCAAAACGAGACATTCACCGCAATGTTCATTGCATCACTATTTACAATATCGAGGTAATGGAAGCAACCTAAATGCCCACAGACAGACGAATGCATAAAGCTGTGGTACATATATAAAATGGAATATTACTAAGCCATGAAAAGGAATGAAATTGGGTCATTTGTAGAGACGTCGATGGATCTAGAGACTGTCATACAGAGTGAAGTAAGTCAGAAAGAGAAAAACAAATCTTGTATATTCATGCATATATGTGGAACCTAGAAAAACTGTACAGATTAACCATTTTGCAAGGCATAAATAGAGCAACAGATGTAGACAACAAATGTATGGACAACAAGGGGGGAAAGCTGTTGGGGGGGTGGTGGTGGGAGGAGTTGAGAGACTGGGATTGGCATGTATACATTTATATGTATAAAATAGATAACCAATAAGAACCTGCTGTATAAAAATATAAAATAAAATTCAAAATTAAAAAGAAATAAAATTTAAAAAATAAAACAGAAAAAACAATTATTCCCTTCACATACATGTATTTATATGAATAAATTATTTCCATGCTTATATCTGTAAATACAAAAAAGAGGAATAAAATCTACCTTGAACCAAAAACGAAAAAGAGAAAAAAAAAACACAGAACCCACCAGTTCCACAGAGGAAAACCGTATCAGGGCACTTGCTCCAGTTGTAAACAATTCTGAAGTTGGCCAGTGGTGGGGAATCGTCTCCCATTCAGCCAGCAGCCCCCACGCAACAAGCGTCCTCATTGCAAAGCTGGGGCACCGTGCCGAGGCATCTGTGAGTAAACGGGAGGTGAGCCCCAGGCCAGTTGCTGCTGAACTATTCCCACCCGTCCCAGGTAAAACACCTGAATATATACAAGGACTTGAAAGCCTAGAGGAAGGGCCATAGAGCCACACGAGTGACAGCATGCCGGCCGACTTGGTGCCTGCAGGCCAGCCAGGATGGTCCTGGCCCTGGGTGCTCTTCTGGAAGATTTCCATTTCCCTGACTGAGATACCCGTCCTGTCCCTGCCCCCACTGCTTTTTTCCTTCCTCACCTCTGCCCAGGGAGAAATTCCAGCAGCAGGTATGGGTGACACATCCTCTTCTTTAGCAGGTGGCAGCCTGGCAACTGCTGCAGAAAGTCCAGCAGAGCCCCACTCACACTGGGCCACCCACAAAGCCGTGGCCTCTCACTCCCTCCCACCAGCCCAGCCCCGAGACTGCTGACAGGGCAGAGAAAATGGCGTCAGGCACGGCTGCAGGGGCTCTTGCTGCCTGGAGTGGTATTTATATTGATCTCAACCCAGGCACACCTGGGGAGGGCTGGCCCGCACGGTAAGGCTGCCCAGGTCAGCCAATCATCACCCCTCAGGGGCTCACAGTTGCAGAAAATGGAACTTGCTGAACCGGCCAGGTCCAAGGAACAGGTGTGGGCTCCTGAGAGTCAGGATAGACAAGGGGCTGCAGCTTTGGCTTGTTTTCTAATCATTTTATCTGGCCCATGAGTGGGAGACAACTTCAAGAAAACCCTCTCCTTATGAGAGGAACCCAGGAGTCAGGGAGAGGAGGGGTGGGTGGTGGTTGGAGACAGAGGCCTGGTGCCCCGGGTGCAGTGGAAGTCTCTGGAAGACCAGGTGGAGGGAGGCCGCACAGAGTGACGCCCAGGGTCACAGACCTGTCGCAGCTGCTGTTTGTTAGTTCAAGTCCTGCTCTGAGGTGCTCTGTGCCAGCTCTGAGCGACAGGTGAGCTGGGGGTGCTCTGCAATGAGGGCTATGTGCACGGTTCCTGTGTGCCCAGCCCTGCCATGGTACCTGCAAGGGTAGCTCTGTATCCTGGGAAGGGCCTGACCACGAGAGCCCCGTGGGCTGGGGTGGGGGTGGGGTACCTGCCCAGGTGAGCTCCATATTCTGGGATTGGTCTGACCACGAGAGCCCCATGGGCTGCTGGGGACCTGGTAAAGGATGTCAGGACAGTCAGTGAAGCCACCGAGGATATACCTCCAGTTGCTCCTAATTCCTACACCCTGCTGGTCATTCTACCAACCACCAGGACATGGTATTCTGTATTAGTCTTCAATGATGCCTTCTTTTGTATTCCATTAGTCCCAGAGTCACAAGAAATTTTGGCTTGTGAGTGGCAGGACTCAACATACAACTAAAACAATACTTCCGGGCCGTCTTGCCCCAAGGGTGCAAAAATTCCCACACCATCTTTGGGGAAAGCTTAGCTAAAGACCTAAAAGTTCTACCTCTGGAAAAGGAAACCCTCCTTCAGTACGCAGACAACATTCTGATCGCCAGCCCTACTAAGGAGGCCTCTGAACTACCAAGCCAATAAAGGATAGAAGTTGTCCAAGAAAAAGCTCAAATATCACAGACTGCGGTGACCTGCCTGGGCTTCATTCTCACAGAAGGTCGGAGAAGCCCATCCCAGGAAAGGGAAGAAACCATTTGCAGCCTTACCCCTTTCTAAAACTAGAAGACAGCTTAGGGGTTCCTGGGGAGGCCAGGGTTTGCTGCTTCTGGATCCCTAACTACAGTCTACTAGCTGGGCCTCTATATGAAACACTGAAAGGAAAAGATGATGATCCTTTTGAATAGAATCCAGAAGTGGCCTTTCAAGAATGGAAAGAGCAGTCAATTCAGACCCTTGCCCTGGAACTCCCTAATTTAGCTAAACCCTTTGACCTTTACATTCCCGGTGAAAGGTGAATCGCCATTGGAGAATTAGTGCAAAAACTGGGACCACTTGAAATGGAACAATGCAAGAATGCCATCCAGGTAGGATAAACTACGGTCACCAAGGGGCTTGGCCCACTGCCGCATCTGGCCAAGATACTGGCAGTATCTAAAAACCTGGAAATCAGCAGCCCAAAAGGCCACCTCCTTCCTAAGGGAAAAGGACCCCACGTGGTGATCCTAACCACCAACGATGCCCTGAAGTTGCAGGGTTCGCTCCGTGGGCACACCGACCTCGAGTGAGGAGGCCCTCCAACTCCAACATCCAGAGAGATAACCAGGGGCAACAGGGCACCATGACGACTCGTGTGAACATCACTTGACCTGGAGTTTCTCTCATAAAACAATAAGAGTGTGTCCCAAAAGAGTAGACTACTGCTTGCAGGACTTACTGCACCCAGAGGGGAGCTAATAATCTTGGCGGGGGAACCGTATATCACACTGTCACCATAGAAAAGCCTACAGACACCGTGATGATGGTGGCCAATAAGACCGGCTGGACTCCTGTTTACTTCAAAAGGCTGTTGACTCAGTGGTCATCATGGTCCTTGATCACCACTGACCCTGGACTGTCTGGGAGTTGAGCGGGCAGGGCTCTGACACCTGGTGCTGTTTGTACGTTAATTCAGGGGCCTAATTGAAGAAAGCGCAGACTACTGGTCAGAGCATCTAGGCTGGCAGAAACGGTCAGCCTAAGGTGGCCGAACAAATGTGGGGCGGGGTGAAACCGGCCCCCACAGCGTCTCTGCACATCTCTTTCCTGGACCCTTAAAGGTCATTAGAATCTATAACACTTCCAATGCTGGTGCTCAGGTGGACGAGCAGGGAGGCAGGGGGCCTGGGGACAATCAACGTCACCTGGAGGCTGCTGGGGAGAAGCTCTGACCCTCGCCCCCGGGTATTAGGGCTCCCAACTCAGCACTCAGCAGTTACAGAAGAAGTGTCTGCACCCTCAGCACTCCAAGAATGAGGAACGGGACAAAAGGCAGAGGAGGGGTTTGTCCCCAGCAAAGCCCATTAAAAATCCCTGGGAGATAAAAATAGAATCTGGGCAATAAAGTCAAGTCTAACCTTTTTTATCCTTTGTGCTTTGTCTAATTTCACGTGCTCCTAGGGTCCCGCATGCAGAGGTTCCACACCCGGCACTTCAGACCAGATTTCCTAGTGCAGAATGGCTGGGTCGACACCTCAGCTCCTGGGGCCCAGTGCAGACTCCGCGATATAGAGCCTGAGCTGCAGCCAACCTGGCCCTCGAGAGCTCCGCCCCCTCCCTCCCACTGACTCTGACAGGATCTCTACACAGCAGCCCAGCCCACAGCCCACGGGGTAGTGCATGCTCTCACCTCTCCATTCTCTGATCAAAATATAAAGTTTCCTTTGCTTGTGAACCAAACTCAGTCTCGATCTGTTGGCCCCAATGACACTGGGCAGGGGGACACTTGTTGGGGTCCACTCTGGAGGATCAGTAACAGAAATTGAGACTATTGTAACCTCAATGAACAGATGTGTGAGCCAAACTGTAGTTAACATAGAACAGTGTATAAGGCTCGGGTAAAATAAGATGTTTCTAACACTTCCATTTGATATTTCCATCACTTTATTATAAGCAAGTTCAGTGAAAAGGTTTGTCTTATTTGTCAGGTCAATATTAGAGAAACGAAGTGATTTCTTTCCAAGGATGTACATCTAATAATCTTGGTTAAAGCTTCAATCTTGTTTTAAATGCTTTTCCATTGAAAATGATACCTCTCTTTCAGCTCCCCCATTTCTGAGAAGTATAAAATCTTATAATTTATTATTACCAAAGGGGAAAGGTGGGAGGAGGGATAAATTAACAGTTTGGGATTAACACATACACACTGCTATGTATAAAATAGATCATCAACAAGGAACTACTGTATAGCACAGGGAACTACACTCAACATTTTGCAATAACCTATAAGGGGAAATAATCTGAAAAAGAATAGATATTTTTATTGACATCATCTATCAATGACAGTTAAAGTGTAACCTAAGGGAAGCTGGTGGTGAGTGCTTCTGACCCTGAAGACTTCAATCATCTAAAGTTTGGACTCTGCCTACTTCCCAAGGCCCTTAATGAACATATGTGTAGCCGTAGCTTAAAAAATTCCCCAGTTTGGGTTTCGGGGAGACACTGATTTTGAAAAAGCCCTGGTGTTCTCCTTACATGAATGGGACTCTTCCTACTGCTAAAACATGTCTGTCACACCCAGAGGATGGTATACCGTCTGATCGGGAAGAGTTTGGAAAAGGCATCTCATCTCCTCATCTCCTGGTGCTCGGGTTCACCCCTCCAGCGTCTTTACTAACAGTCTCCCCACTTGGAGATGTCAGCACTGTCAACATCCTGTTGCGTACAGTTTGGAATTTGTCCAGAGGATGAAGCGGAAGGATGAGGAACAATGAGAGACAAGTCCTAGGTGTTCAGACAGGCACATGTCACTCTAATTTCCAATCAGGAAGACGAATTGACCAAAGGCTAGGGTTGCCCATGGAAACAGTATAGGGCTTGAGGAAATCCCGCTGCTTTGTGGCCAGTTCCCATAAACACAAGTTGAACAATGGAACTCAGGGGCAGTAAAATTCACAAAACTGCAGAGTTGAAAATATCCATCACTGAAAAATGTCTTGAGGAAAGTCAGAGAAAAGGACTTGTAAGCAAGGGAGAATGGCAGGAAAGGGATTTGAGGAGGTAGAAAGGACTCGCCATTAAGCACAAGAAAAGGAGCTGAACATTGCCAACATTGCAGTTGGCCAAAAAGGGTGTATGCGTTTTTTTCTGTATATATTCAAGAAAAGGGCATACACTTTTTTAGCCAACCAAACAGGTGGGCACTGGAAGTCAATACTACAAAAGATATCACTTCGCATCAGTCAGAAGAGCCATCCTCATAAAGCGTAAACAACAGAAATGCAGGACAGGGCAAGGAGAAGAGGGAGCCCTGTGAGACTTATAGTGGAAATGTATATTGCCAACGGCCATTCTGGAGAAGTGTATTGTGTTTACTAAAGCATCTAAAAAATGAGCTACAGAGCATAGGGCACTTGCACTCATGGGCGTATATCTTGAGAAAAACAAAAATCGAGAGGACACAGGCACCCCAATGTTTACCCCCTCTCTGTTTAAAAGATCCTCAACTAGGATATAACTTAAATGTCTCTGGAGGGAAAAAATGGGTAGAGATGTGGTACTTAGGTAGAGTGGAATATTATTCAGCCTGGAAATCAATGAAATATGGCCAGTTGTAACAACTCCGGAGGAGTTACGTATGATCTTTCTAAGTGACAGAATTCAAAAAGAAAAAGACACATATCATAAGATATCACTTAAAGGTGGAATCCAAAATGGCTACACATGAAATAAATTACAAAACAAAAACATAGTCAAATATGTAGAAAACACGCATAAGGCTGCTAAACGGGAAAGGTGGGGAGGGGTGAGGCATCACCCAGGAGGTTGAAATTAGCAAAGATACCATTCCAAATACCAAACTGATAATCAACAAGGCCTACACGGTAGCTAAAAGAACTGCACTCAGCACACTCAAGTCACCGGAAAAGAATATATACGACTGGTAAGAATCTGAAAAAGAATTTACTGATGTCTCTCTGTACGTGAATCAAGTGGATGTACAGCAGCAAGAAACAGAGCTTTGAAAATCAGCTGTAACCAATATAGTAATAAATTGAAAAAAATAAACGACAGAGAGACAGAGAAAACCTCTTACAACTTTTCCTCAGGGCCGGTGATGCAACATGGATTGAACACATCTAGACCCACAGCAGGATGAGACATAAGGCTGGAAACTGTTTGCGCTAAGAGAAATGTGAGGTTGGGTGAGGAAATGCACACCCTTTAAAGTAATACTACCTGGTACCCATTCAATGGGTCCCAAATATGCAGGTTCAAGGGATCTTCCTACAGCTAAAACATGCATGGAAAACCCAGAGGACTGTACACCATGTGATCGGGAGATGTGTCTAAAATGCAGCTCATTTATCCTCTCCTGGTGCTCCTGTTCACCATTCCAGCCACGTTACTTAGAATCTCCCCACTTGGAGAATCAGCACATTTCAACTTCTGTTTCACACATTTTGCAAATTGTGAGGAGGATGAACGGGGAACCAATGAGAGAATAGTTGTAGGGGTTTGGACGGGCACATATCACTCTAATTTCCCATTAAGAATAAGAATTGAAAAAAGGCTCAGCCCGCCTCGCCCGAGCCAAAATAGGGCCTGAAGCAATCCTGCGGGTTTGAGGCCAGCTCACAAAAGAGCAACTTAAAAAATGGAGCTCAGGGTCACTGCAATTCACAAACCTGCAGAGTTATAAATGAAAACTAACGTCCAAAAATATGTTGAGGTAAGGCAAAGAAGAGGATCTGAATGCAAGACAGAATTGCAAGAAACAGATTTCAAGAGATAGATTGGACTCGTCTTTAAAGCACATGAAAAGCGGCAGAATTTCGACAATGATGCAGTTGGCCCAAAAGGGCGTATGCGTTTTTTCCTGATTATATCCAGGAAAAAACGCATACGCACTTTATGGGCAACGAAGCAAGCAAGCAATGCAAATGTGCACAACAAAGAAGTCTCATTTCCCACTGGTCAAAAGGGCCATCCTAAAAAATTGTAAAAACCAGAAATGCAGGACAGGCCATGGAGAACAGGGAGCCTTTATACGCTGATGGGCAGTGTGTGAACTGCCGAGAGCCACTCTGGAGAAGTGTATGGTGGTTCCTAAATCATCTAAAAAACAGAGCTACAGAGCATAGGACACTTCCAATCATGGGAGTATATCTAGGGAAATCTAAAAATTAACAAGACACAAGCACACCACAGTTTAGGGCTACTCTGTTTACAAGAACCTCAACTTCAGTATACCTTAAATATCCCAGGAAAGAGAACAATGGATAAAGAAGATGTGGTACTTATGTACAATGGAATATCTCTTCACCATGAAATCAATGTAATAAGGCTAGTAGAAGGATAAAGAGTGGATTTAGGTCCGATAATACTACTTGAAATAAGTCAAACAGAAAAAGAAACATATCATAAGATATCACTTATAGAGGGAGGGTAAATATGGCTGCACAAGAAATGAATTACAGAACAGAACAGTGTCTCACATTTAGAAAACACACTTATTTCAGCTTAAGGGGAAAGGAGAGGTGGGGTGATGCATAAAACCAGAGTTTGAAATTAGCACAGATACCGTTCAATAAACCAAATAGATATTAGACAAGATCTACACCTTGCTCAATGAACTGGCCTCAACACACCCTATACACCGCAGATAAATATATCTGAGTAATAAGAATCTTAAAACCCATGTATTGATATATCTCCATAAGGGAATCAAGTGTGTGCAGAGTGGCACAAACACAGCAGTGAAAATGAGCTAAACCCCATTATAGAAATAAATTTTAAAAACAAAACGCAGAAACAATGAAAGAGAGAAAAATTCTTACAAAATTCGCTCAGGGGCTGTGATGCAACCTGGATTGACCACATATAAACCCACAGCTGGATAAGACATAAGGCTGGACACTTGGGGCTGAGAGGATTGATGAGCTTTGGTGAGCAACTGCCAAAAGTTTAATGCAATACTTCATGCTACTCATTCCAAGGGTCCCAACACTCCAGGTTGAAGGGAATCTTCCTACAGCTAAACCATGCTTGGGAAACCCAGCGACTGGTATACCATATGATCGGGAAAGGTTTCTAAAACACACCTCATTTTTCCTCTCCTGGGGCTCCGGATCGACATTCCAGCCGCTTTACCAAAAATATCCCCACATGGAGAGTCAATGCCTTTAAGTTCTGGTATCGCACAGTCTGCAGTTAGTGCGGAGGATGAATGGGAATAGGGGGAACCAGTGAGAAACTAGCTGTAGCGGTTTCAATGGGCACATGTCACTCTAAATTCACATCAGTAAGAAGAATAAACCAAAGGCACAGCAAGGTGCCCCAGAAGAAGAATAGGGCCTGAAGGAATCCTGTGGTTATGAGGCAAGATCACAAAAATAAGAGCTGAAAAATGGAGCTAAGGGCCACTGCAATTCAAAAACCTGCAGAGTTATAAAGGCCAACTATTTTCAAAAAATATATTGAGGTAAGGCTATGAAGAGGCATTGAAAGCAAGGCAGAATTGCAGGAAAACGATTTCAGGAGGTAGACTGGAATTGCATTTAAAGCATAGGAAAAGAGGCAGAACGTCCACAATGATGCACTTGGCCAAAAAGGGCGTATGCCTTTTTTCCTGAATTTATTCAGGAAAAAAGGCATACGCCCTTTTTGGCCAACCAAGCAAGCTTGCAAAGGAAATCTGCACTACAATGAAGTCTCACTTCCCCCTGGTCAAAAGGGCCATCTGAAAAAAGTGTAAAATCCAGAAAGGCAGGACAGGCCATGGAGAACTGGGAGCCTTGTTATGCTGATGGGCGGGATGTGTATGGTGTTTCCTGAAACATCTAAAAAACAAAGCAACAGAGCCTAGGGCACTTCCACTTATGGTCCTATAGCTTAGGGAAATTAAAATCAAAAAGACACAGCCACCCCAAAATTTGGGACGCCGCTGTTTACAAGAACCTCGTTAACCGTACAAGTTCAATATCAAAGAAAGTGAAAAATGGATAAAGAACTGGTGGTACTTACGTACAATGCAGTATCACTCAGTAATGAAATCTATGTCATCAGGCCCATAGCAGCATAATGAGTGGATTCAGGTACGATGATTCTAACTGAAATAAGACACACAGAAAAAGAAACATCATAAGATATCACTAATACACGGAATGTAAACTTGGCTACACAGGAACTGAATTACAGAACAGAACAGGGTCTCAAATTTAGAAAACCAACTTATGCTTGCTTAAGGGGAAAGGTGAGTTGGGGTGCTGCATAAAACCAGAGATTGAAATGAGCACAGATAAAGTTCCTTAAGCCAAATATGGAATAGACAAGAGCTACTCCTTGCTCAACGAAATGGACTCAACACCCCATATTAAACGCCTAAGAATGTACTTGACTAGTAAGTATCTTAAAACCTATGGATTGCTATGTCTCCGAAAGAGAATCAAGCATGTGTACCGGGGCATAAACGCAGCAGTGATAGGATTGGAGAGGTTCGGTGAGCAAATGAAGACCCTTTGAAGTCATATTGCATGGTACCCATTCCACGGGTTTCAACTACCCAGGTTTAAGGTATTCTTCCTTCAGCTAAAACATGCATGTGGAACCTAGAGTATGATCAACCATGTGATCGGGAGACGTGTTCAAATATGTCTCAGTTTTCGTACCCTGGTACTCGGGTGCAACATTCCAGACGCTTTACTAACACCCTCCCGACTTGGAGAGTCAGTCCCTTTAACCTCCTGTTTGGCCCAGTTTGCAATTTCTGCGGAAGATGAACAGGAATAGCGAGAACCAATGAGAGACTAGCTGGAGGTGTCTGGACGGGCAAATTTAACTCTCATTTCCCACCAGGAAGAGGAATTAACCAAAGGCTCAGCGTGCCGTGCCGGAACCAGATTAGGGCCTGAAGCCATCCTGCGGTGTTGCGGCCAGCTCAAAAGAAAGCGAGTTGAAGAAAGGAGCTCAGGGGCACTGTAATTCACAAACCTGCAGAGTTATAAATGACAGCTATCGTCCAAAAATATACTGAAGTAAGGCTGCCAAGAGGACTTGAAAGCGGGGTAGAATTGCAGGAAACCGATTTCAGGAGGTAGACTGGAATTGCATTGAAAGCATAGGAAAAGAGGCAGAACGTCCACAATGATGCACTTGGCCAAAAAGGGCGTATGCGTTTTTTCCTGAATATATTCAGGAAAAAACGCATACGCCCTTTTTGGCCAACCAAGCAAGCTTGCAAAGGAAATCTGCACTACAATGAAGTCTCACTTCCCCCCGGTCAAAAGGGCCATCTGAAAAAAGTGTAAAATCCAGAAAGACAGGACAGGCCATGGAGAACTGGGAGCCTTGTTATGCTGATGGGCGGGATGTAAATTGCCAACAGACACTCGGGAGAAGTGTATGGTGTTTCCTGAAACATCTAAAAAACAAAGCAACAGAGCCTAGGGCACTTCCACTTATGGTCCTATAGCTTAGGGAAATTAAAATCAAAAAGACACAGCCACCCCAAAGTTTGGGACGCCTCTGTTTACAAGAACCTCATTTACCGTACAAGTTCAACATCGCAGAAAGTGAAAAATGGATAAAGAAGTTGTGGTATTTACTTACAAAGCAATATCACTCAGCAATGAAATCTATGTCATCAGGCCCTTAGCAGCACAATGAGTGGATTCAGGTATGATGATTCTAACTGAAATAAGTCACACAGAAAAAGAAACATCATAAGATATCAGTAATACACGGAATGTAAACTTGGCTACACAGGAACTGAATTACAGAACAGAACAGGGTCTCAAATTTAGAAAACCAACTTATGCTTGCTTAAGGGGAAAGGTGAGTTGGGGTGCTGCATAAAACCAGAGATTGAAATGAGCACAGATAAAGTTCCTTAAGCCAAATATGGAATAGACAAGAGCTACTCCTTGCTCAACGAAATGGACTCAACACCGCATATTAAATGCCTAAGAATGTACCTGACTAGTAAGTATCTTAAAACCTATGGATTGCTATGTCTCCGAAAGAGAATCAAGCATGTGTACAGGGGCATAAACGCAACAGTGATAGGATTGGAGAGGTTCGGTGAGCAAATGAAGACCCTTTGAAGTCATATTGCATGGTACCCATTCCACGGGTTTCAACTACCCAGGTTTAAGGTATTCTTCCTTCAGCTAAAACATGCATGTGGAACCTAGAGTATGATCAACCATGTGATCGGGAGACGTGTTCAAATATGTCTCAGTTTTCGTACCCTGGTACTCGGGTGCAACATTCCAGACGCTTTACTAACACCCTCCCGACTTGGAGAGTCAGTCCCTTTAACCTCCTGTTTGGCCCAGTTTGCAATTTCTGCAGAAGATGAACAGGAATAGCGAGAACCAATGAGAGACAAGCTGCAGGTGTCTGGACGGGCAAATTTAACTCTCATTTCCCACCAGGAAGAGGAATTAACCAAAGGCTCAGCGTGCCGTGCCGGAACCAGATTAGGGCCTGAAGCCATCCTGCGGTGTTGCGGCCAGCTCAAAAGAAAGCGAGTTGAAGAAAGGAGCTCAGGGGCACTGTAATTCACAAACCTGCAGAGTTATAAATGACAGCTATCGTCCAAAAATATACTGAAGTAAGGCTGCCAAGAGGACTTGAAAGTGGGGCAGAATTGCAGGAAACCGATTTCAGGAGGTAGACTGGAATTGCATTGAAAGCATAGGAAAAGAGGCAGAACGTCCACAATGATGCACTAGGCCAAAAAGGGCGTATGCGTTTTTTCCTGAATATATTCAGGAAAAAACGCATACGCCCTTTTTGGCCAACCAAGCAAGCTTGCAAAGGAAATCTGCACTACAATGAAGTCTCACTTCCCCCCGGTCAAAAGGGCCATCTGAAAAAAGTGTAAAATCCAGAAAGGCAGGACAGGCCATGGAGAACTGGGAGCCTTGTTATGCTGATGGGCGGGATGTAAATTGCCAACAGACACTCGGGAGAAGTGTATGGTGTTTCCTGAAACATCTAAAAAACAAAGCAACAGAGCCTAGGGCACTTCCACTTATGGTCCTATAGCTTAGGGAAATTAAAATCAAAAAGACACAGCCACCCCAAAGTTTGGGACGCCTCTGTTTACAAGAACCTCGTTTACTGTACAAGTTCAACATCGCAGAAAGTGAAAAATGGATAAAGAAGTTGTGGTATTTACTTACAAAGCAATATCACTCAGCAATGAAATCTATGTCATCAGGCCCTTAGCAGCACAATGAGTGGATTCAGGTATGATGATTCTAACTGAAATAAGTCACACAGAAAAAGAAACATCATAAGATATCAGTAATACACGGAATGTAAACTTGGCTACACAGGAACTGAATTACAGAACAGAACAGGGTCTCAAATTTAGAAAACCAACTTATGCTTGCTTAAGGGTAAAGGTGAGTTGGGGTGCTGCATAAAACCAGAGATTGAAATGAGCACAGATAAAGTTCCTTAAGCCAAATATGGAATAGACAAGAGCTACTCCTTGCTCAACAAAATGGACTCAACACCGCATATTAAATGCCTAAGAATGTACCTGACTAGTAAGTATCTTAAAACCTATGGATTGCTATGTCTCCGAAAGAGAATCAAGCATGTGTACAGGGGCATAAACGCAGCAGTGATAGGATTGGAGAGGTTCGGTGAGCAAATGAAGACCCTTTGAAGTCATATTGCATGGTACCCATTCCACGGGTTTCAACTACCCAGGTTTAAGGTATTCTTCCTTCAGCTAAAACATGCATGTGGAACCTAGAGTATGATCAACCATGTGATCGGGAGACGTGTTCAAATATGTCTCAGTTTTCGTACCCTGGTACTCGGGTGCAACATTCCAGACGCTTTACTAACACCCTCCCGACTTGGAGAGTCAGTCCCTTTAACCTCCTGTTTGGCCCAGTTTGCAATTTCTGCGGAAGATGAACAGGAATAGCGAGAACCAATGAGAGACTAGCTGGAGGTGTCTGGACGGGCAAATTTAACTCTCATTTCCCACCAGGAAGAGGAATTAACCAAAGGCTCAGCGTGCCGTGCCGGAACCAGATTAGGGCCTGAAGCCATCCTGCGGTGTTGCGGCCAGCTCAAAAGAAAGCGAGTTGAAGAAAGGAGCTCAGGGTCACTGTAATTCACAAACCTGCAGAGTTATAAATGACAGCTATCGTCCAAAAATATACTGAAGTAAGGCTGCCAAGAGGACTTGAAAGTGGGGCAGAATTGCAGGAAACCGATTTCAGGAGGTAGACTGGAATTGCATTGAAAGCATAGGAAAAGAGGCAGAACGTCCACAATGATGCACTTGGCCAAAAAGGGCGTATGCGTTTTTTCCTGAATATATTCAGGAAAAAACGCATACGCCCTTTTTGGCCAACCAAGCAAGCTTGCAAAGGAAATCTGCACTACAATGAAGTCTCACTTCCCCCCGGTCAAAAGGGCCATCTGAAAAAAGTGTAAAATCCAGAAAGGCAGGACAGGCCATGGAGAACTGGGAGCCTTGTTATGCTGATGGGCAGGATGTAAATTGCCAACAGACACTCGGGAGAAGTGTATGGTGTTTCCTGAAACATCTAAAAAACAAAGCAACAGAGCCTAGGGCACTTCCACTTATGGTCCTATAGCTTAGGGAAATTAAAATCAAAAAGACACAGCCACCCCAAAGTTTGGGACGCCTCTGTTTACAAGAACCTCGTTTACAGTACAAGTTCAACATCGCAGAAAGTGAAAAATGGATAAAGAAGTTGTGGTATTTACTTACAAAGCAATATCCCTCAGCAATGAAATCTATGTCATCAGGCCCTTAGCAGCACAATGAGTGGATTCAGGTATGATGATTCTAACTGAAATAAGTCACACAGAAAAAGAAACATCATAAGATATCAGTAATACACGGAATGTAAACTTGGCTACACAGGAACTGAATTACAGAACAGAACAGGGTCTCAAATTTAGAAAAGCAACTTATGCTTGCTTAAGGGTAAAGGTGAGTTGGGGTGCTGCATAAAACCAGACATTGAAATGAGCACAGATAAAGTTCCTTAAGCCAAATATGGAATAGAAAACAGCTACTCCTTGCTCAACGAAATGGACTCAACACCGCATATTAAACGCCTAAGAATGTACCTGACTAGTAAGTATCTTAAAACCTATGGATTGCTATGTCTCCGAAAGAGAATCAAGCATGAGTACAGGGGCATAAACACAGCAGTGATAGGATTGGAGAGGTTCGGTGAGCAAATGAAGACCCTTTGAAGTCATATTGCATGGTACGCATTCCATGGGTCTCAACTACCCAGGTTTAAGGTATTCTTCCTTCAGCTAAAACATGCATGTGGAACATAGAGTATGATCAACCATGTGATCAGGAGATGTGTTCAAATATGTCTCAGTTTTCGTACCCTGGTACTCGGGTGCAACATTCCAGACGCTTTACTAAAACTCTCCCGACTTGGAGAGTCAGCGCCTTTAACCTCCTGTTTGGCCCAGTTTGCAATTTCTGCGGAAGATGAACAGGAATAGGGAGAACCAATGAGAGACGAGCTGGAGGTGTCTGGACGGGCAAATTTAACTCTCATTTCCCACCAGGAAGAGGAATTAACCAAAGGTTCAGCGTGCCGTGCTGGACCAAGATTAGGGCCTGAAGACATCCTGTGGTGTTGCGGCCAGCTCACAAGAAAGCGAGTTGAAGAAAGGAGCTCAGGGGCACTGTAATTCACAAACCTGCAGAGTTATAAATGACAGCTATCGTCCAAAAATATACTGAAGTAAGGCTGCCAAGAGGACTTGAAAGCGGGGCAGAATTGCAGGAAACCGATTTCAGGAGGTAGACTGGAATTGCATTGAAAGCATAGGAAAAGAGGCAGAACGTCCACAATGATGCACTTGGCCAAAAAGGGCGTATGCGTTTTTTCCTGAATATATTCAGGAAAAAACGCATACGCCCTTTTTGGCCAACCAAGCAAGCTTGCAAAGGAAATCTGCACTACAATGAAGACTCACTTCCCCCTGGTCAAATGGGCCATCTGTAAAAAGTGTAAAATCCAGAAAGGCAGGACAGGCCATGGAGAACTTGGAGCCTTGTTATGCTGATGGGCGGGATGTAAATTGCCAACAGACACTCGGGAGAAGTGTATGGTGTTTCCTGAAACATCTAAAAAACAAAGCAACAGAGCCTAGGGCACTTCCACTTATGGTCCTATAGCTTAGGGAAATTAAAATCAAAAAGACACAGCCACCCCAAAGTTTGGGACGCCTCTGTTTACAAGAACCTCGTTTACTGTACAAGTTCAATATCACAGAAAGTGAAAAATGGATAAAGAACTTGTGGTACTTACGTACAATGCAGTATCACTCAGCAATGAAATCTATGTCATCAGGCCCGTAGCAGCATAATGAGTGGATTCAGGTACGATGATTCTAACTGAAATAAGTCACACCGAAAAAGAAACATCATAAGATATCAGTAATACACGGAATGTAAACTTGGCTACACAGGAACTGAATTCCAAAACAGAACAGGGTCTCAAATTTAGAAAACCAACTTATGCTTGCTTAAGGGGAAAGGTGATTTGGGGTGCTGCATAAAACCAGACATTGAAATGAGCACAGATAAAGTTCCTTAAGCCAAATATGGAAAAGACAAGAGATACTCCTTGCTCAACGAAATGGACTCAACATCCCATAATAAACGCCTAAGAATGTACCTGACTAGTAAGTATCTTAAAACCTATGGATTGCTATGTCTCCAAAAGAGAATCAAGCGTGTGTACAGGGGCATAAACGCAGCAGTGATAGGATTGGAGAGGTTCGGTGAGCAAATGAAGACCCTTTGAAGTCATATTGCATGGTACCCATTACACGGGTCTCAACTCTCCAGGTTTAAGGTATTCTTCCTTCAGCTAAAACATGCATGTGGAACCCAGAGTATGATCAACCGTGTGAACGGGAGACGTGTTCAAATATGTCTCAGTTTTCCTCCCCTGGTACTCGGGTGCAACATTCCAGACGCTTTACTAACACTCTCCCCACTTGGAGAGTCAGCGCCTTTAACCTCCTGTTTGGCCCAGTTTGCAATTTCTGCGGAAGATGAACAGGAATAGGGAGAACCAATGAGAGACGAGCTGGAGGTGTCTGGACGGGCAAATTTAACTCTCATTTCCCACCAGGAAGAGGAATTAACCAAAGGTTCAGCGTGCCGTGCCGGACCCAGATTAGGGCCTGAAGACATCCTGTGGTGTTGCGGCCAGCTCACAAGAAAGCGAGTTGAAGAAAGGAGCTCAGGGGCACTGTAATTCACAAACCTGCAGAGTTATAAATGACAGCTATCGTCCAAAAATATACTGAAGTAAGGCTGCCAAGAGGACTTGAAAGCGGGGCAGAATTGCAGGAAACCGATTTCAGGAGGTAGACTGGAATTGCATTGAAAGCATAGGAAAAGAGGCAGAACGTCCACAATGATGCACTTGGCCAAAAAGGGCGTATGCGTTTTTTCCTGAATATATTCAGGAAAAAACGCATACGCCCTTTTTGGCCAACCAAGCAAGCTTGCAAAGGAAATCTGCACTACAATGAAGTCTCACTTCCCCCCGGTCAAAAGGGCCATCTGAAAAAAGTGTAAAATCCAGAAAGACAGGACAGGCCATGGAGAACTGGGAGCCTTGTTATGCTGATGGGCGGGATGTAAATTGCCAACAGACACTCGGGAGAAGTGTATGGTGTTTCCTGAAACATCTAAAAAACAAAGCAACAGAGCCTAGGGCACTTCCACTTATGGTCCTATAGCTTAGGGAAATTAAAATCAAAAAGACACAGCCACCCCAAAGTTTGGGACGCCTCTGTTTACAAGAACCTCGTTTACCGTACAAGTTCAACATCGCAGAAAGTGAAAAATGGATAAAGAAGTTGTGGTATTTACTTACAAAGCAATATCACTCAGCAATGAAATCTATGTCATCAGGCCCTTAGCAGCACAATGAGTGGATTCAGGTATGATGATTCTAACTGAAATAAGTCACACAGAAAAAGAAACATCATAAGATATCAGTAATACACGGAATGTAAACTTGGCTACACAGGAACTGAATTACAGAACAGAACAGGGTCTCAAATTTAGTAAACCAACTTATGCTTGCTTAAGGGGAAAGGTGAGTTGGGGTGCTGCATAAAACCAGAGATTGAAATGAGCACAGATAAAGTTCCTTAAGCCAAATATGGAATAGACAAGAGCTACTCCTTGCTCAACGAAATGGACTCAACACCGCATATTAAATGCCTAAGAATGTACCTGACTAGTAAGTATCTTAAAACCTATGGATTGCTATGTCTCCGAAAGAGAATCAAGCATGTGTACAGGGGCATAAACGCAGCAGTGATAGGATTGGAGAGGTTCGGTGAGCAAATGAAGACCCTTTGAAGTCATATTGCATGGTACCCATTCCACGGGTTTCAACTACCCAGGTTTAAGGTATTCTTCCTTCAGCTAAAACATGCATGTGGAACCTAGAGTATGATCAACCATGTGATCGGGAGACGTGTTCAAATATGTCTCAGTTTTCGTACCCTGGTACTCGGGTGCAACATTCCAGATGCTTTACTAACACCCTCCCGACTTGGAGAGTCAGTCCCTTTAACCTCCTGTTTGGCCCAGTTTGCAATTTCTGCGGAAGATGAACAGGAATAGCGAGAACCAATGAGAGACTAGCTGGAGGTGTCTGGACGGGCAAATTTAACTCTCATTTCCCACCAGGAAGAGGAATTAACCAAAGGCTCAGCGTGCCGTGCCGGAACCAGATTAGGGCCTGAAGCCATCCTGCGGTGTTGCGGCCAGCTCAAAAGAAAGCGAGTTGAAGAAAGGAGCTCAGGGGCACTGTAATTCACAAACCTGCAGAGTTATAAATGACAGCTATCGTCCAAAAATATACTGAAGTAAGGCTGCCAAGAGGACTTGAAAGCGGGGCAGAATTGCAGGAAACCGATTTCAGGAGGTAGACTGGAATTGCATTGAAAGCATAGGAAAAGAGGCAGAACGTCCACAATGATGCACTTGGCCAAAAAGGGCGTATGCGTTTTTTCCTGAATATATTCAGGAAAAAACGCATACGCCCTTTTTGGCCAACCAAGCAAGCTTGCAAAGGAAATCTGCACTACAATGAAGTCTCACTTCCCCCCGGTCAAAAGGGCCATCTGAAAAAAGTGTAAAATCCAGAAAGGCAGGACAGGCCATGGAGAACTGGGAGCCTTGTTATGCTGATGGGCAGGATGTAAATTGCCAACAGACACTCGGGAGAAGTGTATGGTGTTTCCTGAAACATCTAAAAAACAAAGCAACAGAGCCTAGGGCACTTCCACTTATGGTCCTATAGCTTAGGGAAATTAAAATCAAAAAGACACAGCCACCCCAAAGTTTGGGACGCCTCTGTTTACAAGAACCTCGTTTACAGTACAAGTTCAACATCGCAGAAAGTGAAAAATGGATAAAGAAGTTGTGGTATTTACTTACAAAGCAATATCCCTCAGCAATGAAATCTATGTCATCAGGCCCTTAGCAGCACAATGAGTGGATTCAGGTATGATGATTCTAACTGAAATAAGTCACACAGAAAAAGAAACATCATAAGATATCAGTAATACACGGAATGTAAACTTGGCTACACAGGAACTGAATTACAGAACAGAACAGGGTCTCAAATTTAGAAAAGCAACTTATGCTTGCTTAAGGGTAAAGGTGAGTTGGGGTGCTGCATAAAACCAGACATTGAAATGAGCACAGATAAAGTTCCTTAAGCCAAATATGGAATAGAAAACAGCTACTCCATGCTCAACGAAATGGACTCAACACCGCATATTAAACGCCTAAGAATGTACCTGACTAGTAAGTATCTTAAAACCTATGGATTGCTATGTCTCCGAAAGAGAATCAAGCATGAGTACAGGGGCATAAACACAGCAGTGATAGGATTGGAGAGGTTCGGTGAGCAAATGAAGACCCTTTGAAGTCATATTGCATGGTACGCATTCCATGGGTCTCAACTACCCAGGTTTAAGGTATTCTTCCTTCAGCTAAAACATGCATGTGGAACATAGAGTATGATCAACCATGTGATCAGGAGATGTGTTCAAATATGTCTCAGTTTTCGTACCCTGGTACTCAGGTGCAACATTCCAGACGCTTTACTAAAACTCTCCCGACTTGGAGAGTCAGCGCCTTTAACCTCCTGTTTGGCCCAGTTTGCAATTTCTGCGGAAGATGAACAGGAATAGGGAGAACCAATGAGAGACGAGCTGGAGGTGTCTGGACGGGCAAATTTAACTCTCATTTCCCACCAGGAAGAGGAATTAACCAAAGGTTCAGCGTGCCGTGCCGGACCCAGATTAGGGCCTGAAGACATCCTGTGGTGTTGCGGCCAGCTCACAAGAAAGCGAGTTGAAGAAAGGAGCTCAGGGGCACTGTAATTCACAAACCTGCAGAGTTATAAATGACAGCTATCGTCCAAAAATATACTGAAGTAAGGCTGCCAAGAGGACTTGAAAGCGGGGCAGAATTGCAGGAAACCGATTTCAGGAGGTAGACTGGAATTGCATTGAAAGCATAGGAAAAGAGGCAGAACGTCCACAATGATGCACTTGGCCAAAAAGGGCGTATGCGTTTTTTCCTGAATATATTCAGGAAAAAACGCATACGCCCTTTTTGGCCAACCAAGCAAGCTTGCAAAGGAAATCTGCACTACAATGAAGACTCACTTCCCCCTGGTCAAATGGGCCATCTGTAAAAAGTGTAAAATCCAGAAAGGCAGGACAGGCCATGGAGAACTTGGAGCCTTGTTATGCTGATGGGCGGGATGTAAATTGCCAACAGACACTCGGGAGAAGTGTATGGTGTTTCCTGAAACATCTAAAAAACAAAGCAACAGAGCCTAGGGCACTTCCACTTATGGTCCTATAGCTTAGGGAAATTAAAATCAAAAAGACACAGCCACCCCAAAGTTTGGGACGCCTCTGTTTACAAGAACCTCGTGTACCGTACAAGTTCAACATCGCAGAAAGTGAAAAATGGATAAAGAAGTTGTGGTATTTACTTACAAAGCAATATCACTCAGCAATGAAATCTATGTCATCAGGCCCATAGCAGCATAATGAGTGGATTCAGGTATGATGATTCTAACTGAAATATGTCACACAGAAAAAGAAACATCATAAGATATCACTAATACACGGAATGTGAACTTGGCTACACATGAATTGAATTACAAAACAGAACAGGGTCTCAAGTTTAGAAAACCAACTTATGCTTCCTTAAGGGGGAAAGTGAGTTGGGGTGCTGCATAAAACCAGAGTTTGAAATTAGCACATATACCATTCAATAAGCCAAATATGTAATAGACAAGACCTACCCCTTGCTCAACAAAATGGACTCAACAATGAGGTATCACCTCACACCTGATAGAATGGGCATCATGAGAAAATCTACAAACAAAAATGCTGGAAAGGGTGTGGAGAAAAGGAACCCTCTTCCACTATTGTTGGGAATATAAATTGATACAGTCACTACGGAGAACAATATGGAGTTTCTTAAGAAACTAACAATAGAATTACCATATGATACAGCAATCCCAGTACTGGACATATACCCAGACAAAACCATAAATCAAAACGAGACATTCACCGCAATGTTCATTGCATCACTATTTACAATATCGAGGTAATGGAAGCAACCTAAATGCCCACAGACAGACGAATGCATAAAGCTGTGGTACATATATAAAATGGAATATTACTAAGCCATGAAAAGGAATGAAATTGGGTCATTTGTAGAGACGTCGATGGATCTAGAGACTGTCATACAGAGTGAAGTAAGTCAGAAAGAGAAAAACAAATCTTGTATATTCATGCATATATGTGGAACCTAGAAAAACTGTACAGATTAACCATTTTGCAAGGCATAAATAGAGCAACAGATGTAGACAACAAATGTATGGACAACAAGGGGGGAAGCTGTTGGGGGGGTGGTGGTGGGAGGAGTTGAGAGACTGGGATTGGCATGTATACATTTATATGTATAAAATAGATAACCAATAAGAACCTGCTGTATAAAAATATAAAATAAAATTCAAAATTAAAAAGAAATAAAATTTAAAAAATAAAACAGAAAAAACAATTATTCCCTTCACATACATGTATTTATATGAATAAATTATTTCCATGCTTATATCTGTAAATACAAAAAAGAGGAATAAAATCTACCTTGAAGCAAAAACGAAAAAGAGAAAAAAAACACAGAACCCACCAGTTCCACAGAGGAAAACCGTATCAGGGCACTTGCTCCAGTTGTAAACAATTCTGAAGTTGGCCAGTGGTGGGGAATCGTCTCCCATTCAGCCAGCAGCCCCCACGCAACAAGCGTCCTCATTGCAAAGCTGGGGCACCGTGCCGAGGCATCTGTGAGTAAACGTGAGCTGAGCCCCAGGCCAGTTGCTGCTGAACTATTCCCACCCGTCCCAGGTAAAACACCTGAATATATACAAGGACTTGAAAGCCTAGAGGAAGGGCCATAGAGCCACACGAGTGACAGCATGCCGGCCGACTTGGTGCCTGCAGGCCAGCCAGGATGGTCCTGGCCCTGGGTGCTCTTCTGGAAGATTTCCATTTCCCTGACTGAGATACCCGTCCTGTCCCTGCCCCCACTGCTTTTTTCCTTCCTCACCTCTGCCCAGGGAGAAATTCCAGCAGCAGGTATGGGTGACACATCCTCTTCTTTAGCAGGTGGCAGCCTGGCAACTGCTGCAGAAAGTCCAGCAGAGCCCCACTCACACTGGGCCACCCACAAAGCCGTGGCCTCTCACTCCCTCCCACCAGCCCAGCCCCGAGACTGCTGACAGGGCAGAGAAAATGGCGTCAGGCACGGCTGCAGGGGCTCTTGCTGCCTGGAGTGGTATTTATATTGATCTCAACCCAGGCACACCTGGGGAGGGCTGGCCCGCACGGTAAGGCTGCCCAGGTCAGCCAATCATCACCCCTCAGGGGCTCACAGTTGCAGAAAATGGAACTTGCTGAACCGGCCAGGTCCAAGGAACAGGTGTGGGCTCCTGAGAGTCAGGATAGACAAGGGGCTGCAGCTTTGGCTTGTTTTCTAATCATTTTATCTGGCCCATGAGTGGGAGACAACTTCAAGAAAACCCTCTCCTTATGAGAGGAACCCAGGAGTCAGGGAGAGGAGGGGTGGGTGGTGGTTGGAGACAGAGGCCTGGTGCCCCGGGTGCAGTGGAAGTCTCTGGAAGACCAGGTGGAGGGAGGCCGCACAGAGTGATGCCCAGGGTCACAGACCTGTCGCAGCTGCTGTTTGTTAGTTCAAGTCCTGCTCTGAGGTGCTCTGTGCCAGCTCTGAGCGACAGGTGAGCTGGGGGTGCTCTGCAATGAGGGCTATGTGCACGGTTCCTGTGTGCCCAGCCCTGCCATGGTACCTGCAAGGGTAGCTCTGTATCCTGGGAAGGGCCTGACCACGAGAGCCCCGTGGGCTGGGGTGGGGGTGGGGTACCTGCCCAGGTGAGCTCCATATTCTGGGATTGGTCTGACCACGAGAGCCCCATGGGCTGCTGGGGACCTGGTAAAGGATGTCAGGACAGTCAGTGAAGCCACCGAGGATATACCTCCAGTTGCTCCTAATTCCTACACCCTGCTGGTCATTCTACCAACCACCAGGACATGGTATTCTGTATTAGTCTTCAATGATGCCTTCTTTTGTATTCCATTAGTCCCAGAGTCACAAGAAATTTTGGCTTGTGAGTGGCAGGACTCAACATACAACTAAAACAATACTTCCGGGCCGTCTTGCCCCAAGGGTGCAAAAATTCCCACACCATCTTTGGGGAAAGCTTAGCTAAAGACCTAAAAGTTCTACCTCTGGAAAAGGAAACCCTCCTTCAGTACGCAGACGACATTCTGATCGCCAGCCCTACTAAGGAGGCCTCTGAACTACCAAGCCAATAAAGGATAGAAGTTGTCCAAGAAAAAGCTCAAATATCACAGACTGCGGTGACCTGCCTGGGCTTCATTCTCACAGAAGGTCGGAGAAGCCCATCCCAGGAAAGGGAAGAAACCATTTGCAGCCTTACCCCTTTCTAAAACTAGAAGACAGCTTAGGGGTTCCTGGGGAGGCCAGGGTTTGCTGCTTCTGGATCCCTAACTACAGTCTACTAGCTGGGCCTCTATATGAAACACTGAAAGGAAAAGATGATGATCCTTTTGAATAGAATCCAGAAGTGGCCTTTCAAGAATGGAAAGAGCAGTCAATTCAGACCCTTGCCCTGGAACTCCCTAATTTAGTTAAACCCTTTGACCTTTACATTCCCGGTGAAAGGTGAATCGCCATTGGAGAATTAGTGCAAAAACTGGGACCACTTGAAATGGAACAATGCAAGAATGCCATCCAGGTAGGATAAACTACGGTCACCAAGGGGCTTGGCCCACTGCCGCATCTGGCCAAGATACTGGCGGTATCTAAAAACCTGGAAATCAGCAGCCCAAAAGGCCACCTCCTTCCTAAGGGAAAAGGACCCCACGTGGTGATCCTAACCACCAACGATGCCCTGAAGTTGCAGGGTTCGCTCCGTGGGCACACCGACCTCGAGTGAGGAGGCCCTCCAACTCCAACATCCAGAGAGATAACCGGGGGCAACAGGGCACCATGACGACTCGTGTGAACATCACTTGACCTGGAGTTTCTCTCATAAAACAATAAGAGTGTGTCCCAAAAGAGTAGACTACTGCTTGCAGGACTTACTGCACCCAGAGGGGAGCTAATAATCTTGGCGGGGGAACCGTATATCACACTGTCACCATAGAAAAGCCTACAGACACCGTGATGATGGTGGCCAATAAGACCGGCTGGACTCCTGTTTACTTCAAAAGGCTGTTGACTCAGTGGTCATCATGGTCCTTGATCACCACTGACCCTGGACTGTCTGGGAGTTGAGCGGGCAGGGCTCTGACACCTGGTGCTGTTTGTACGTTAATTCAGGGGCCTAATTGAAGAAAGCGCAGACTACTGGTCAGAGCATCTAGGCTGGCAGAAACGGTCAGCCTAAGGTGGCCGAACAAATGTGGGGCGGGGTGAAACCGGCCCCCACAGCGTCTCTGCACATCTCTTTCCTGGACCCTTAAAGGTCATTAGAATCTATAACACTTCCAATGCTGGTGCTCAGGTGGACGAGCAGGGAGGCAGGGGGCCTGGGGACAATCAACGTCACCTGGAGGCTGCTGGGGAGAAGCTCTGACCCTCGCCCCCGGGTATTAGGGCTCCCAACTCAGCACTCAGCAGTTACAGAAGAAGTGTCTGCACCCTCAGCACTCCAAGAATGAGGAACGGGACAAAAGGCAGAGGAGGGGTTTGTCCCCAGCAAAGCCCATTAAAAATCCCTGGGAGATAAAAATAGAATCTGGGCAATAAAGTCAAGTCTAACCTTTTTTATCCTTTGTGCTTTGTCTAATTTCACGTGCTCCTAGGGTCCCGCATGCAGAGGTTCCACACCCGGCACTTCAGACCAGATTTCCTAGTGCAGAATGGCTGGGTCGACACCTCAGCTCCTGGGGCCCAGTGCAGACTCCGCGATATAGAGCCTGAGCTGCAGCCAACCTGGCCCTCGAGAGCTCCGCCCCCTCCCTCCCACTGACTCTGACAGGATCTCTACACAGCAGCCCAGCCCACAGCCCACGGGGTAGTGCATGCTCTCACCTCTCCATTCTCTGATCAAAATATAAAGTTTCCTTTGCTTGTGAACCAAACTCAGTCTCGATCTGTTGGCCCCAATGACACTGGGCAGGGGGACACTTGTTGGGGTCCACTCTGGAGGATCAGTAACAGAAATTGAGACTATTGTAACCTCAATGAACAGATGTGTGAGCCAAACTGTAGTTAACATAGAACAGTGTATAAGGCTCGGGTAAAATAAGATGTTTCTAACACTTCCATTTGATATTTCCATCACTTTATTATAAGCAAGTTCAGTGAAAAGGTTTGTCTTATTTGTCAGGTCAATATTAGAGAAACGAAGTGATTTCTTTCCAAGGATGTACATCTAATAATCTTGGTTAAAGCTTCAATCTTGTTTTAAATGCTTTTCCATTGAAAATGATACCTCTCTTTCAGCTCCCCCATTTCTGAGAAGTATAAAATCTTATAATTTATTATTACCAAAGGGGAAAGGTGGGAGGAGGGATAAATTAACAGTTTGGGATTAACACATACACACTGCTATGTATAAAATAGATCATCAACAAGGAACTACTGTATAGCACAGGGAACTACACTCAACATTTTGCAATAACCTATAAGGGGAAATAATCTGAAAAAGAATAGATATTTTTATTGACATCATCTATCAATGACAGTTAAAGTGTAACCTAAGGGAAGCTGGTGGTGAGTGCTTCTGACCCTGAAGACTTCAATCATCTAAAGTTTGGACTCTGCCTACTTCCCAAGGCCCTTAATGAACATATGTGTAGCCGTAGCTTAAAAAATTCCCCAGTTTGGGTTTCGGGGAGACACTGATTTTGAAAAAGCCCTGGTGTTCTCCTTACATGAATGGGACTCTTCCTACTGCTAAAACATGTCTGTCACACCCAGAGGATGGTATACCGTCTGATCGGGAAGAGTTTGGAAAAGGCATCTCATCTCCTCATCTCCTGGTGCTCGGGTTCACCCCTCCAGCGTCTTTACTAACAGTCTCCCCACTTGGAGATGTCAGCACTGTCAACATCCTGTTGCGTACAGTTTGGAATTTGTCCAGAGGATGAAGCGGAAGGATGAGGAACAATGAGAGACAAGTCCTAGGTGTTCAGACAGGCACATGTCACTCTAATTTCCAATCAGGAAGACGAATTGACCAAAGGCTAGGGTTGCCCATGGAAACAGTATAGGGCTTGAGGAAATCCCGCTGCTTTGTGGCCAGTTCCCATAAACACAAGTTGAACAATGGAACTCAGGGGCAGTAAAATTCACAAAACTGCAGAGTTGAAAATATCCATCACTGAAAAATGTCTTGAGGAAAGTCAGAGAAAAGGACTTGTAAGCAAGGGAGAATGGCAGGAAAGGGATTTGAGGAGGTAGAAAGGACTCGCCATTAAGCACAAGAAAAGGAGCTGAACATTGCCAACATTGCAGTTGGCCAAAAAGGGTGTATGCGTTTTTTTCTGTATATATTCAAGAAAAGGGCATACACTTTTTTAGCCAACCAAACAGGTGGGCACTGGAAGTCAATACTACAAAAGATATCACTTCGCATCAGTCAGAAGAGCCATCCTCATAAAGCGTAAACAACAGAAATGCAGGACAGGGCAAGGAGAAGAGGGAGCCCTGTGAGACTTATAGTGGAAATGTATATTGCCAACGGCCATTCTGGAGAAGTGTATTGTGTTTACTAAAGCATCTAAAAAATGAGCTACAGAGCATAGGGCACTTGCACTCATGGGCGTATATCTTGAGAAAAACAAAAATCGAGAGGACACAGGCACCCCAATGTTTACCCCCTCTCTGTTTAAAAGATCCTCAACTAGGATATAACTTAAATGTCTCTGGAGGGAAAAAATGGGTAGAGATGTGGTACTTAGGTAGAGTGGAATATTATTCAGCCTGGAAATCAATGAAATATGGCCAGTTGTAACAACTCCGGAGGAGTTACGTATGATCTTTCTAAGTGACAGAATTCAAAAAGAAAAAGACACATATCATAAGATATCACTTAAAGGTGGAATCCAAAATGGCTACACATGAAATAAATTACAAAACAAAAACATAGTCAAATATGTAGAAAACACGCATAAGGCTGCTAAACGGGAAAGGTGGGGAGGGGTGAGGCATCACCCAGGAGGTTGAAATTAGCAAAGATACCATTCCAAATACCAAACTGATAATCAACAAGGCCTACACGGTAGCTAAAAGAACTGCACTCAGCACACTCAAGTCACCGGAAAAGAATATATACGACTGGTAAGAATCTGAAAAAGAATTTACTGATGTCTCTCTGTACGTGAATCAAGTGGATGTACAGCAGCAAGAAACAGAGCTTTGAAAATCAGCTGTAACCAATATAGTAATAAATTGAAAAAAATAAACGACAGAGAGACAGAGAAAACCTCTTACAACTTTTCCTCAGGGCCGGTGATGCAACATGGATTGAACACATCTAGACCCACAGCAGGATGAGACATAAGGCTGGAAACTGTTTGCGCTAAGAGAAATGTGAGGTTGGGTGAGGAAATGCACACCCTTTAAAGTAATACTACCTGGTACCCATTCAATGGGTCCCAAATATGCAGGTTCAAGGGATCTTCCTACAGCTAAAACATGCATGGAAAACCCAGAGGACTGTACACCATGTGATCGGGAGATGTGTCTAAAATGCAGCTCATTTATCCTCTCCTGGTGCTCCTGTTCACCATTCCAGCCACGTTACTTAGAATCTCCCCACTTGGAGAATCAGCACATTTCAACTTCTGTTTCACACATTTTGCAAATTGTGAGGAGGATGAACGGGGAACCAATGAGAGAATAGTTGTAGGGGTTTGGACGGGCACATATCACTCTAATTTCCCATTAAGAATAAGAATTGAAAAAAGGCTCAGCCCGCCTCGCCCGAGCCAAAATAGGGCCTGAAGCAATCCTGCGGGTTTGAGGCCAGCTCACAAAAGAGCAACTTAAAAAATGGAGCTCAGGGTCACTGCAATTCACAAACCTGCAGAGTTATAAATGAAAACTAACGTCCAAAAATATGTTGAGGTAAGGCAAAGAAGAGGATCTGAATGCAAGACAGAATTGCAAGAAACAGATTTCAAGAGATAGATTGGACTCGTCTTTAAAGCACATGAAAAGCGGCAGAATTTCGACAATGATGCAGTTGGCCCAAAAGGGCGTATGCGTTTTTTCCTGATTATATCCAGGAAAAAACGCATACGCACTTTATGGGCAACGAAGCAAGCAAGCAATGCAAATGTGCACAACAAAGAAGTCTCATTTCCCACTGGTCAAAAGGGCCATCCTAAAAAATTGTAAAAACCAGAAATGCAGGACAGGCCATGGAGAACAGGGAGCCTTTATACGCTGATGGGCAGTGTGTGAACTGCCGAGAGCCACTCTGGAGAAGTGTATGGTGGTTCCTAAATCATCTAAAAAACAGAGCTACAGAGCATAGGACACTTCCAATCATGGGAGTATATCTAGGGAAATCTAAAAATTAACAAGACACAAGCACACCACAGTTTAGGGCTACTCTGTTTACAAGAACCTCAACTTCAGTATACCTTAAATATCCCAGGAAAGAGAACAATGGATAAAGAAGATGTGGTACTTATGTACAATGGAATATCTCTTCACCATGAAATCAATGTAATAAGGCTAGTAGAAGGATAAAGAGTGGATTTAGGTCCGATAATACTACTTGAAATAAGTCAAACAGAAAAAGAAACATATCATAAGATATCACTTATAGAGGGAGGGTAAATATGGCTGCACAAGAAATGAATTACAGAACAGAACAGTGTCTCACATTTAGAAAACACACTTATTTCAGCTTAAGGGGAAAGGAGAGGTGGGGTGATGCATAAAACCAGAGTTTGAAATTAGTACAGATACCGTTCAATAAACCAAATAGATATTAGACAAGATCTACACCTTGCTCAATGAACTGGCCTCAACACACCCTATACACCGCAGAGAAATATATCTGAGTAATAAGAATCTTAAAACCCATGTATTGATATATCTCCATAAGGGAATCACGTGTGTGCAGAGTGGCACAAACACAGCAGTGAAAATGAGCTAAACCCCATTATAGAAATAAATTTTAAAAACAAAACGCAGAAACAATGAAAGAGAGAAAAATTCTTACAAAATTCGCTCAGGGGCTGTGATGCAACCTGGATTGACCACATATAAACCCACAGCTGGATAAGACATAAGGCTGGACACTTGGGGCTGAGAGGATTGATGAGCTTTGGTGAGCAACTGCCAAAAGTTTAATGCAATACTTCATGCTACTCATTCCAAGGGTCCCAACACTCCAGGTTGAAGGGAATCTTCCTACAGCTAAACCATGCTTGGGAAACCCAGCGACTGGTATACCATATGATCGGGAAAGGTTTCTAAAACGCACCTCATTTTTCCTCTCCTGGGGCTCCGGATCGACATTCCAGCCGCTTTACCAAAAATATCCCCACATGGAGAGTCAATGCCTTTAAGTTCTGGTATCGCACAGTCTGCAGTTAGTGCGGAGGATGAATGGGAATAGGGGGAACCAGTGAGAAACTAGCTGTAGCGGTTTCAAGGGGCACATGTCACTCTAAATTCACAACAGTAAGAAGAATAAACCAAAGGCACAGCAAGGTGCCCCAGAAGAAGAATAGGGCCTGAAGGAATCCTGTGGTTATGAGGCAAGATCACAAAAATAAGAGCTGAAAAATGGAGCTAAGGGCCACTGCAATTCAAAAACCTGCAGAGTTATAAAGGCCAACTATTTTCAAAAAATATATTGAGGTAAGGCTATGAAGAGGCATTGAAAGCAAGGCAGAATTGCAGGAAAACGATTTCAGGAGGTAGACTGGAATTGCATTTAAAGCATAGGAAAAGAGGCAGAACGTCCACAATGATGCACTTGGCCAAAAAGGGCGTATGCCTTTTTTCCTGAATTTATTCAGGAAAAAAGGCATACGCCCTTTTTGGCCAACCAAGCAAGCTTGCAAAGGAAATCTGCACTACAATGAAGTCTCACTTCCCCCTGGTCAAAAGGGCCATCTGAAAAAAGTGTAAAATCCAGAAAGGCAGGACAGGCCATGGAGAACTGGGAGCCTTGTTATGCTGATGGGCGGGATGTGTATGGTGTTTCCTGAAACATCTAAAAAACAAAGCAACAGAGCCTAGGGCACTTCCACTTATGGTCCTATAGCTTAGGGAAATTAAAATCAAAAAGACACAGCCACCCCAAAATTTGGGACGCCTCAGTTTACAAGAACCTCGTTAACCGTACAAGTTCAATATCAAAGAAAGTGAAAAATGGATAAAGAACTTGTGGTACTTACATACAATGCAGTATCACTCAGCAATGAAATCTATGTCATCAGGCCCATAGCAGCATAATGAGTGGATTCAGGTACGATGATTCTAACTGAAATAAGACACACAGAAAAAGAAACATCATAAGATATCACTAATACACGGAATGTAAACTTGGCTACACAGGAACTGAATTACAGAACAGAACAGGGTCTCAAATTTAGAAAACCAACTTATGCTTGCTTAAGGGGAAAGGTGAGTTGGGGTGCTGCATAAAACCAGAGATTGAAATGAACACAGATAAAGTTCCTTAAGCCAAATATGGAATAGACAAGAGCTACTCCTTGCTCAACGAAATGGACTCAACACCCCATATTAAACGCCTAAGAATGTACCTGACTAGTAAGTATCTTAAAACCTATGGATTGCTATGTCTCCAAAAGAGAATCAAGCATGTGTACAGGGGCATAAACGCAGCAGTGATAGGATTGGAGAGGTTCAGTGAGCAAATGAAGACCCTTTGAAGTCATATTGCATGGTACCAATTCCACGGGTCTCAACTCTCCAGGTTTAAGGTATTCTTCCTTCAGCTAAAACATGCATGTGGAACCCAGAGTATGATCATCCGTGTGAACGGGAAACGTGTTCAAATATGTCTCAGTTTTCGTACCCTGGTACTCGGGTGCAACATTCCAGACGCTTTACTAACACCCTCCCGACTTGGAGAGTCAGTCCCTTTAACCTCCTGTTTGGCCCAGTTTGCAATTTCTGCGGAAGATGAACAGGAATAGTGAGAACCAATGAGAGACTAGCTGGAGGTGTCTGGACGGGCAAATTTAACTCTCATTTCCCACCAGGAAGAGGAATTAACCAAAGGCTCAGCGTGCCGTGCCGGAACCAGATTAGGGCCTGAAGCCATCCTGCGGTGTTGCGGCCAGCTCAAAAGAAAGCGAGTTGAAGAAAGGAGCTCAGGGGCACTGTAATTCACAAACCTGCAGAGTTATAAATGACAGCAATCGTCCAAAAATATACTGAAGTAAGGCTGCCAAGAGGACTTGAAAGCGGGGCAGAATTGCAGGAAACCGATTTCAGGAGGTAGACTGGAATTGCATTGAAAGCATAGGAAAAGAGGCAGAACGTCCACAATGATGCACTTGGCCAAAAAGGGCGTATGCGTTGTTTCCTGAATATATTCAGGAAAAAACGCATACGCCCTTTTTGGCCAACCAAGCAAGCTTGCAAAGGAAATCTGCACTACAATGAAGTCTCACTTCCCCCCGGTCAAAAGGGCCATCTGAAAAAAGTGTAAAATCCAGAAAGGCAGGACAGGCCATGGAGAACTGGGAGCCTTGTTATGCTGATGGGCGGGATGTAAATTGCCAACAGACACTCGGGAGAAGTGTATGGTGTTTCCTGAAACATCTAAAAAACAAAGCAACAGAGCCTAGGGCACTTCCACTTATGGTCCTATAGCTTAGGGAAATTAAAATCAAAAAGACACAGCCACCCCAAAGTTTGGAACGCCTCTGTTTACAAGAACCTCGTTTACAGTACAAGTTCAACATCGCAGAAAGTGAAAAATGGATAAAGAAGTTGTGGTATTTAATTACAAAGCAATATCACTCAGCAATGAAATCTATGTCATCAGGCCCTTAGCAGCACAATGAGTGGATTCAGGTATGATGATTCTAACTGAAATAAGTCACACAGAAAAAGAAACATCATAAGATATCAGTAATACACGGAATGTAAACTTGGCTCCACAGGAACTGAATTACAGAACAGAACAGGGTCTCAAATTTAGAAAACCAACTTATGCTTGCTTAAGGGGAAAGGTGAGTTGGGGTGCTGCATAAAACCAGAGATTGAAATGAGCACAGATAAAGTTCCTTAAGCCAAATATGGAATAGACAAGAGCTACTCCTTGCTCAACGAAATGGACTCAACACCGCATATTAAATGCCTAAGAATGTACCTGACTAGTAAGTATCTTAAAACCTATGGATTGCTATGTCTCCGAAAGAGAATCAAGCATGTGTACAGGGGCATAAACGCAGCAGTGATAGGATTGGAGAGGTTCGGTGAGCAAATGAAGACCCTTTGAAGTCATATTGCATGGTACCCATTCCACGGGTTTCAACTACCCAGGTTTAAGGTATTCTTCCTTCAGCTAAAACATGCATGTGGAACCTAGAGTATGATCAACCATGTGATCGGGAGACGTGTTCAAATATGTCTCAGTTTTCGTACCCTGGTACTCGGGTGCAACATTCCAGACGCTTTACTAACACCCTCCCGACTTGGAGAGTCAGTCCCTTTAACCTCCTGTTTGGCCCAGTTTGCAATTTCTGCGGAAGATGAACAGGAATAGCGAGAACCAATGAGAGACTAGCTGGAGGTGTCTGGACGGGAAAATTTTACTCTCATTTCCCACCAGGAAGAGGAATTAACCAAAGGCTCAGCGTGCCGTGCCGGAACAAGATTAGGGCCTGAAGCCATCCTGCGGTGTTGCGGCCAGCTCAAAAGAAAGCGAGTTGAAGAAAGGAGCTCAGGGGCACTGTAATTCACAAACCTGCAGAGTTATCAATGACAGCTATCGTCCAAAAATATACTGAAGTAAGGCTGCCAAGAGGACTTGAAAGCGGGGCAGAATTGCAGGAAACCGATTTCAGGAGGTAGACTGGAATTGCATTGAAAGCATAGGAAAAGAGGCAGAACGTCCACAATGATGCACTTGGCCAAAAAGGGCGTATGCGTTTTTTCCTGAATATATTCAGGAAAAAACGCATACGCCCTTTTTGGCCAACCAAGCAAGCTTGCAAAGGAAATCTGCACTACAATGAAGTCTCACTTCCCCCCTGTCAAAAGGGCCATCTGAAAAAAGTGTAAAATCCAGAAAGGCAGGACAGGCCATGGAGAACTGGGAGCCTTGTTATGCTGATGGGCGGGATGTAAATTGCCAACAGACACTCGGGAGAAGTGTATGGTGTTTCCTGAAACATCTAAAAAACAAAGCAACAGAGCCTAGGGCACTTCCACTTATGGTCCTATAGCTTAGGGAAATTAAAATCAAAAAGACACAGCCACCCCAAAATTTGGGACGCCTCTGTTTACAAGAACCTCGTTTACCGTACAAGTTCAACATCGCAGAAAGTGAAAAATGGATAAAGAAGTTGTGGTATTTAATTACAAAGCAATATCACTCAGCAATGAAATCTATGTCATCAGGCCCTTAGCAGCACAATGAGTGGATTCAGGTATGATGATTCTAACTGAAATAAGTCACACAGAAAAAGAAACATCATAAGATATCAGTAATACACGGAATGTAAACTTGGCTCCACAGGAACTGAATTACAGAACAGAACAGGGTCTCAAATTTAGAAAACCAACTTATGCTTGCTTAAGGGGAAAGGTGAGTTGGGGTGCTGCATAAAACCAGAGATTGAAATGAGCACAGATAAAGTTCCTTAAGCCAAATATGGAATAGACAAGAGCTACTCCTTGCTCAACGAAATGGACTCAACACCGCATATTAAATGCCTAAGAATGTACCTGACTAGTAAGTATCTTAAAACCTATGGATTGCTATGTCTCCGAAAGAGAATCAAGCATGTGTACAGGGGCATAAACGCAGCAGTGATAGGATTGGAGAGGTTCGGTGAGCAAATGAAGACCCTTTGAAGTCATATTGCATGGTACCCATTCCACGGGTTTCAACTACCCAGGTTTAAGGTATTCTTCCTTCAGCTAAAACATGCATGTGGAACCTAGAGTATGATCAACCATGTGATCGGGAGACGTGTTCAAATATGTCTCAGTTTTCGTACCCTGGTACTCGGGTGCAACATTCCAGACGCTTTACTAACACCCTCCCGACTTGGAGAGTCAGTCCCTTTAACCTCCTGTTTGGCCCAGTTTGCAATTTCTGCGGAAGATGAACAGGAATAGCGAGAACCAATGAGAGACTAGCTGGAGGTGTCTGGACGGGAAAATTTTACTCTCATTTCCCACCAGGAAGAGGAATTAACCAAAGGCTCAGCGTGCCGTGCCGGAACAAGATTAGGGCCTGAAGCCATCCTGCGGTGTTGCGGCCAGCTCAAAAGAAAGCGAGTTGAAGAAAGGAGCTCAGGGGCACTGTAATTCACAAACCTGCAGAGTTATCAATGACAGCTATCGTCCAAAAATATACTGAAGTAAGGCTGCCAAGAGGACTTGAAAGCGGGGCAGAATTGCAGGAAACCGATTTCAGGAGGTAGACTGGAATTGCATTGAAAGCATAGGAAAAGAGGCAGAACGTCCACAATGATGCACTTGGCCAAAAAGGGCGTATGCGTTTTTTCCTGAATATATTCAGGAAAAAACGCATACGCCCTTTTTGGCCAACCAAGCAAGCTTGCAAAGGAAATCTGCACTACAATGAAGTCTCACTTCCCCCCGGTCAAAAGGGCCATCTGAAAAAAGTGTAAAATCCAGAAAGGCAGGACAGGCCATGGAGAACTGGGAGCCTTGTTATGCTGATGGGCGGGATGTAAATTGCCAACAGACACTCGGGAGAAGTGTATGGTGTTTCCTGAAACATCTAAAAAACAAAGCAACAGAGCCTAGGGCACTTCCACTTATGGTCCTATAGCTTAGGGAAATTAAAATCAAAAAGACACAGCCACCCCAAAGTTTGGGACGCCTCTGTTTACAAGAACCTCGTTTACCGTACAAGTTCAACATCGCAGAAAGTGAAAAATGGATAAAGAAGTTGTGGTATTTACTTACAAAGCAATATCACTCAGCAATGAAATCTATGTCATCAGGACCTTAGCAGCACAATGAGTGGATTCAGGTATGATGATTCTAACTGAAATAAGTCACACAGAAAAAGAAACATCATAAGATATCACTAATACACAGAATGTAAACTTGGCTACCCAGGAACTGAATTACAAAACAGAACAGGGTCTCAAATTTAGAAAACCAACTTATGCTTGCTTAATGGGAAAGGTGAGTTGGGGTGCTGCATAAAACCAGAGATTGAAATGAGCACAGATAAATTTGCTTAAGCCAAATATGGAATAGAAAAGAGCTACTCCTTGCTCAACGAAATGGACTCAACACCGCATATTAAACGCCTAAGAATGTACCTGACTAGTAAGTATCTTAAAACCTATGGATTGCTATGTCTCCGAAAGAGAATCAAGCATGAGTACAGGGGCATAAACACAGCAGTGATAGGATTGGAGAGGTTCGGTGAGCAAATGAAGACCCTTTGAAGTCATATTGCATGGTACCCATTCCATGGGTCTCAAGTACCCAGGTTTAAGGTATTCTTCCTTCAGCTAAAACATGCATGTGGAACATAGAGTATGATCAACCATGTGATCAGGAGACGTGTTCAAATATGTCTCAGTTTTCGTACCCTGGTACTCGGGTTCAACATTCCAGACGCTTTACTAAAACTCTCCCGACTTGGAGAGTCAGCGCCTTTAACCTCCTGTTTGGCCCAGTTTGCAATTTCTGCGGAAGATGAACAGGAATAGGGAGAACCAATGAGAGACGAGCTGGAGGTGTCTGGACGGGCAAATTTAACTCTCATTTCCCACCAGGAAGAGGAATTAACCAAAGGTTCAGCGTGCCGTGCCGGACCAAGATTAGGGCCTGAAGACATCCTGTGGTGTTGCGGCCAGGTCACAAGAAAGCGAGTTGAAGAAAGGAGCTCAGGGGCACTGTAATTCACAAACCTGCAGAGTTATAAATGACAGCTATCGTCCAAAAATATACTGAAGTAAGGCTGCCAAGAGGACTTGAAAGCGGGGCAGAATTGCAGGAAACCGATTTCAGGAGGCAGACTGGAATTGCATTGAAAGCACAGGAAAAGAGGCAGAACGTCCACCATGATGCACTTGGCCAAAAAGGGCGTATGCGTTTTTTCCTGAATATATTCAGGAAAAAACGCATACGCCCTTTTTGGCCAACCAAGCAAGCTTGCAAAGGAAATCTGCACTACAATGAAGTCTCACTTCCCCCCGGTCAAAAGGGCCATCTGAAAAAAGTGTAAAATCCAGAAAGGCAGGACAGGCCATGGAGAACTGGGAGCCTTGTTATGCTGATGGGCGGGATGTAAATTGCCAACAGACACTCGGGAGAAGTGTATGGTGTTTCCTGAAACATCTAAAAAACAAAGCAACAGAGCCTAGGGCACTTCCACTTATGGTCCTATAGCTTAGGGAAATTAAAATCAAAAAGACACAGCCACCCCAAAGTTTGGGACGCCTCTGTTTACAAGAACCTCGTTTACCGTACAAGTTCAATATCACAGAAAGTGAAAAATGGATAAAGAACTTGTGGTACTTACGTACAATGCAGTATCACTCAACAATGAAATCTATGTCATTAGGCCCGTAGCAGCATAATGAGTGGATTCAGGTACGATGATTCTAACTGAAATAAGTCACACCGAAAAAGAAACATCATAAGATATCAGTAATACACGGAATGTAAACTTGGCTACACAGGAACTGAATTACAGAACAGAACAGGGTCTCAAATTTAGAAAACCAACTTATGCTTGCTTAAGGGGAAAGGTGAGTTGGGGTGCTGCATAAAACCAGAGATTGAAATGAACACAGATAAAGTTCCTTAAGCCAAATATGGAATAGACAAGAGCTACTCCTTGCTCAACGAAATGGACTCAACACCCCATATTAAATGCCTAAGAATGTACCTGACTAGTAAGTATCTTAAAACCTATGGATTGCTATGTCTCCAAAAGAGAATCAAGCATGTGTACAGGGGCATAAACGCAGCAGTGATAGGATTGGAGAGGTTCGGTGAGCAAATGAAGACCCTTTGAAGTCATATTGCATGGTACCCATTACACGGGTCTCAACTCTCCAGGTTTAAGGTATACTTCCTTCAGCTAACACATGCATGTGGAACCCAGAGTATGATCAACCGTGTGAACGGGAGACGTGTTCAAATATGTCTCAGTTTTCGTACCCTGGTACTCGGGTGCAACATTCCAGACGCTTTACTAAAACTCTCCCGACTTGGAGAGTCAGCGCCTTTAACCTCCTGTTTGGCCCAGTTTGCAATTTCTGCGGAAGATGAACAGGAATAGGGAGAACCAATGAGAGACGAGCTGGAGGTGTCTGGACGGGCAAATTTAACTCTCATTTCCCACCAGGAAGAGGAATTAACCAAAGGTTCAGCGTGCCGTGCCGGAACCAGATTAGGGCCTGAAGACATCCTGTGGTGTTGCGGCCAGCTCACAAGAAAGCGAGTTGAAGAAAGGAGCTCAGGGGCACTGTAATTCACAAACCTGCAGAGTTATAAATGACAGCTATCGTCCAAAAATATACTGAAGTAAGGCTGCCAAGAGGACTTGAAAGCGGGGCAGAATTGCAGGAAACCGATTTCAGGAGGTAGACTGGAATTGCATTGAAAGCATAGGAAAAGAGGCAGAACGTCCACAATGATGCACTTGGCCAAAAAGGGCGTATGCGTTTTTTCCTGAATATATTCAGGAAAAAACGCATACGCACTTTTTGGCCAACTAAGCAAGCTTGCAAAGGAAATCTGCACTACAATGAAGACTCACTTCCCCCTGGTCAAAAGGGCCATCTGAAAAAAGTGTAAAATCCAGAAAGGCAGGACAGGCCATGGAGAACTGGGAGCCTTGTTATGCTGATGGGCGGGATGTAAATTGCCAACAGACACTCGGGAGAAGTGTATGGTGTTTCCTGAAACATCTAAAAAACAAAGCAACAGAGCCTAGGGCACTTCCACTTATGGTCCTATAGCTTAGGGAAATTAAAATCAAAAAGACACAGCCACCCCAAAGTTTGGGACGCCTCTGTTTACAAGAACCTCGTTTACCGTACAAGTTCAATATCACAGAAAGTGAAAAATGGATACAGAACTTGTGGTACATACGTACAATGCAGTATCACTCAGCAATGAAATCTATGTCATCAGGCCCGTAGCAGCATAATGAGTGGATTCAGGTACGATGATTCTAACTGAAATAAGTCAAACCAAAAAAGAAACATCATAAGATATCAGTAATACACGGAATGTAAACTTGGCTACACAGGAACTGAATTCCAAAACAGAACAGGGTCTCAAATTTAGAAAACCAACTTATGCTTGCTTAAGGGTAAAGGTGAGTTGGGGTGCTGCATAAAACCAGAGATTGAAATGAGCACAGATAAAGTTCCTTAAGCCAAATATGGAATAGACAAGAGCTACTCCTTGCTCAACGAAATGGACTCAACACCCAATATTAAACGCCTAAGAATGTACCTGACTAGTAAGTATCTTAAAACCTATGGATTGCTATGTCTCCAAAAGAGAATCAAGCGTGTGTACAGGGGCATAAACGCAGCAGTGATAGGATTGGAGAGGTTCGGTGAGCAAATGAAGACCCTTTGAAGTCATATTGCATGGTACCCATTACACGGGTCTCAACTCTCCAGGTTTAAGGTATTCTTCCTTCAGCTAAAACATGCATGTGGAACCCAGAGTATGATCAACCGTGTGAATGGGAGACGTGTTCAAATATGTCTCAGTTTTCCTCCTCTGGTACTCGGGTGCAACATTCCAGATGCTTTACTAACACTCTCCCGACTTGGGGAGTCAATCCCTTTAACCTCCTGTTTGGCCCAGTTTGCAATTTCTGCGGAAGATGAACAGGAATAGCGAGAACCAATGAGAGACTAGCTGGAGGTGTCTGGACGGGCAAATTTAACTCTCATTCCCACCAGGAAGAGGAATTAACCAAAGGCTCAGCGTGCCGTGCCGGAACCAGATTAGGGCCTGAAGCCATCCTGCGGTGTTGCGGCCAGGTCACAAGAAAGCGAGTTGAAGAAAGGAGCTCAGGGGCACTGTAATTCACAAACCTGCAGAGTTATAAATGACAGCTATCGTCCAAAAATATACTGAAGTAAGGCTGCCAAGAGGACTTGAAAGCGGGGCAGAATTGCAGGAAACCGATTTCAGGAGGTAGACTGGAATTGCATTGAAAGCATAGGAAAAGAGGCAGAACGTCCACAATGATGCACTTGGACAAAAAGGGCGTAGGCGTTTTTTCCTGAACATATTCAGGAAAAAACGCATACGCCCTTTTTGGCCAACCAAGCAAGCTTGCAAAGGAAATCTGCACTACAATGAAGTCTCACTTCCCCCCGGTCAAAAGGGCCATCTGAAAAAAGTGTAAAATCCAGAAAGGCAGGACAGGCCATGGAGAACTGGGAGCCTTGTTATGCTGATGGGCGGGATGTAAATTGCCAACAGCCACTCGGGAGAAGTGTATGGTGTTTCCTGAAACATCTAAAAAACAAAGCAACAGAGCCTAGGGCACTTCCACTTATGGTCCTATAGCTTAGGGAAATTAAAATCAAAAAGACACAGCCACCCCACAGTTTGGGACAGCTCTGTTTACAAGAACCTCGTTTACGGTACAAGTTCAATATCGCAGAAAGTGAAAAATGGATAAAGAAGTTGTGGTACTTATGTACAATGCAAAATCACTCAGCCATGAAATCTATGTCATCAGGCCCATAGCAGCATAATGAGTGGATTCAGGTATGATGATTCTAACTGAAATATGTCACACAGAAAAAGAAACATCATAAGATATCACTAATACACGGAATGTGAACTTGGCTACACATGAACTGAATTACAAAACAGAACAGGGTCTCAAGTTTAGAAAACCAACTTATGCTTCCTTAAGGGGGAAAGTGAGTTGGGGTGCTGCATAAAACCAGAGTTTGAAATTAGCACAGATACCATTCAATAAGCCAAATATGTAATAGACAAGACCTACCCCTTGCTCAACAAAATGGACTCAACAATGAGGTATCACCTCACACCTGATAGAATGGGCATCATGAGAAAATCTACAAACAAAAATGCTGGAAAGGGTGTGGAGAAAAGGAACCCTCTTCCACTATTGTTGGGAATATAAATTGATACAGTCACTACGGAGAACAATATGGAGTTTCTTAAGAAACTAACAATAGAATTACCATATGATACAGCAATCCCAGTACTGGACATATACCCAGACAAAACCATAAATCAAAACGAGACATTCACCGCAATGTTCATTGCATCACTATTTACAATATCGAGGTAATGGAAGCAACCTAAATGCCCACAGACAGACGAATGCATAAAGCTGTGGTACATATATAAAATGGAATATTACTAAGCCATGAAAAGGAATGAAATTGGGTCATTTGTAGAGACGTCGATGGATCTAGAGACTGTCATACAGAGTGAAGTAAGTCAGAAAGAGAAAAACAAATCTTGTATATTCATGCATATATGTGGAACCTAGAAAAACTGTACAGATTAACCATTTTGCAAGGCATAAATAGAGCAACAGATGTAGACAACAAATGTATGGACAACAAGGGGGGAAAGCTGTTGGGGGGGTGGTGGTGGGAGGAGTTGAGAGACTGGGATTGGCATGTATACATTTATATGTATAAAATAGATAACCAATAAGAACCTGCTGTATAAAAATATAAAATAAAATTCAAAATTAAAAAGAAATAAAATTTAAAAAATAAAACAGAAAAAACAATTATTCCCTTCACATACATGTATTTATATGAATAAATTATTTCCATGCTTATATCTGTAAATACAAAAAAGAGGAATAAAATCTACCTTGAACCAAAAACGAAAAAGAGAAAAAAAACACAGAACCCACCAGTTCCACAGAGGAAAACCGTATCAGGGCACTTGCTCCAGTTGTAAACAATTCTGAAGTTGGCCAGTGGTGGGGAATCGTCTCCCATTCAGCCAGCAGCCCCCACGCAACAAGCGTCCTCATTGCAAAGCTGGGGCACCGTGCCGAGGCATCTGTGAGTAAACGTGAGCTGAGCCCCAGGCCAGTTGCTGCTGAACTATTCCCACCCGTCCCAGGTAAAACACCTGAATATATACAAGGACTTGAAAGCCTAGAGGAAGGGCCATAGAGCCACACGAGTGACAGCATGCCGGCCGACTTGGTGCCTGCAGGCCAGCCAGGATGGTCCTGGCCCTGGGTGCTCTTCTGGAAGATTTCCATTTCCCTGACTGAGATACCCGTCCTGTCCCTGCCCCCACTGCTTTTTTCCTTCCTCACCTCTGCCCAGGGAGAAATTCCAGCAGCAGGTATGGGTGACACATCCTCTTCTTTAGCAGGTGGCAGCCTGGCAACTGCTGCAGAAAGTCCAGCAGAGCCCCACTCACACTGGGCCACCCACAAAGCCGTGGCCTCTCACTCCCTCCCACCAGCCCAGCCCCGAGACTGCTGACAGGGCAGAGAAAATGGCGTCAGGCACGGCTGCAGGGGCTCTTGCTGCCTGGAGTGGTATTTATATTGATCTCAACCCAGGCACACCTGGGGAGGGCTGGCCCGCACGGTAAGGCTGCCCAGGTCAGCCAATCATCACCCCTCAGGGGCTCACAGTTGCAGAAAATGGAACTTGCTGAACCGGCCAGGTCCAAGGAACAGGTGTGGGCTCCTGAGAGTCAGGATAGACAAGGGGCTGCAGCTTTGGCTTGTTTTCTAATCATTTTATCTGGCCCATGAGTGGGAGACAACTTCAAGAAAACCCTCTCCTTATGAGAGGAACCCAGGAGTCAGGGAGAGGAGGGGTGGGTGGTGGTTGGAGACAGAGGCCTGGTGCCCCGGGTGCAGTGGAAGTCTCTGGAAGACCAGGTGGAGGGAGGCCGCACAGAGTGATGCCCAGGGTCACAGACCTGTCGCAGCTGCTGTTTGTTAGTTCAAGTCCTGCTCTGAGGTGCTCTGTGCCAGCTCTGAGCGACAGGTGAGCTGGGGGTGCTCTGCAATGAGGGCTATGTGCACGGTTCCTGTGTGCCCAGCCCTGCCATGGTACCTGCAAGGGTAGCTCTGTATCCTGGGAAGGGCCTGACCACGAGAGCCCCGTGGGCTGGGGTGGGGGTGGGGTACCTGCCCAGGTGAGCTCCATATTCTGGGATTGGTCTGACCACGAGAGCCCCATGGGCTGCTGGGGACCTGGTAAAGGATGTCAGGACAGTCAGTGAAGCCACCGAGGATATACCTCCAGTTGCTCCTAATTCCTACACCCTGCTGGTCATTCTACCAACCACCAGGACATGGTATTCTGTATTAGTCTTCAATGATGCCTTCTTTTGTATTCCATTAGTCCCAGAGTCACAAGAAATTTTGGCTTGTGAGTGGCAGGACTCAACATACAACTAAAACAATACTTCCGGGCCGTCTTGCCCCAAGGGTGCAAAAATTCCCACACCATCTTTGGGGAAAGCTTAGCTAAAGACCTAAAAGTTCTACCTCTGGAAAAGGAAACCCTCCTTCAGTACGCAGACGACATTCTGATCGCCAGCCCTACTAAGGAGGCCTCTGAACTACCAAGCCAATAAAGGATAGAAGTTGTCCAAGAAAAAGCTCAAATATCACAGACTGCAGTGACCTGCCTGGGCTTCATTCTCACAGAAGGTCGGAGAAGCCCATCCCAGGAAAGGGAAGAAACCATTTGCAGCCTTACCCCTTTCTAAAACTAGAAGACAGCTTAGGGGTTCCTGGGGAGGCCAGGGTTTGCTGCTTCTGGATCCCTAACTACAGTCTACTAGCTGGGCCTCTATATGAAACACTGAAAGGAAAAGATGATGATCCTTTTGAATAGAATCCAGAAGTGGCCTTTCAAGAATGGAAAGAGCAGTCAATTCAGACCCTTGCCCTGGAACTCCCTAATTTAGCTAAACCCTTTGACCTTTACATTCCCGGTGAAAGGTGAATCGCCATTGGAGAATTAGTGCAAAAACTGGGACCACTTGAAATGGAACAATGCAAGAATGCCATCCAGGTAGGATAAACTACGGTCACCAAGGGGCTTGGCCCACTGCCGCATCTGGCCAAGATACTGGCGGTATCTAAAAACCTGGAAATCAGCAGCCCAAAAGGCCACCTCCTTCCTAAGGGAAAAGGACCCCACGTGGTGATCCTAACCACCAACGATGCCCTGAAGTTGCAGGGTTCGCTCCGTGGGCACACCGACCTCGAGTGAGGAGGCCCTCCAACTCCAACATCCAGAGAGATAACCGGGGGCAACAGGGCACCATGACGACTCGTGTGAACATCACTTGACCTGGAGTTTCTCTCATAAAACAATAAGAGTGTGTCCCAAAAGAGTAGACTACTGCTTGCAGGACTTACTGCACCCAGAGGGGAGCTAATAATCTTGGCGGGGGAACCGTATATCACATTGTCACCATAGAAAAGCCTACAGACACCGTGATGATGGTGGCCAATAAGACTGGCTGGACTCCTGTTTACTTCAAAAGGCTGTTGACTCAGTGGTCATCATGGTCCTTGATCACCACTGACCCTGGACTGTCTGGGAGTTGAGCGGGCAGGGCTCTGACACCTGGTGCTGTTTGTACGTTAATTCAGGGGCCTAATTGAAGAAAACGCAGACTACTGGTCAGAGCATCTAGGCTGGCAGAAACGGTCAGCCTAAGGTGGCCGAACAAATGTGGGGCGGGGTGAAACCGGCCCCCACAGCGTCTCTGCACATCTCTTTCCTGGACCCTTAAAGGTCATTAGAATCTATAACACTTCCAATGCTGGTGCTCAGGTGGACGAGCAGGGAGGCAGGGGGCCTGGGGACAATCAACGTCACCTGGAGGCTGCTGGGGAGAAGCTCTGACCCTCGCCCCCGGGTATTAGGGCTCCCAACTCAGCACTCAGCAGTTACAGAAGAAGTGTCTGCACCCTCAGCACTCCAAGAATGAGGAACGGGACAAAAGGCAGAGGAGGGGTTTGTCCCCAGCAAAGCCCATTAAAAATCCCTGGGAGATAAAAATAGAATCTGGGCAATAAAGTCAAGTCTAACCTTTTTTATCCTTTGTGCTTTGTCTAATTTCACGTGCTCCTAGGGTCCCGCATGCAGAGGTTCCACACCCGGCACTTCAGACCAGATTTCCTAGTGCAGAATGGCTGGGTCGACACCTCAGCTCCTGGGGCCCAGTGCAGACTCCGCGATATAGAGCCTGAGCTGCAGCCAACCTGGCCCTCGAGAGCTCCGCCCCCTCCCTCCCACTGACTCTGACAGGATCTCTACACAGCAGCCCAGCCCACAGCCCACGGGGTAGTGCATGCTCTCACCTCTCCATTCTCTGATCAAAATATAAAGTTTCCTTTGCTTGTGAACCAAACTCAGTCTCGATCTGTTGGCCCCAATGACACTGGGCAGGGGGACACTTGTTGGGGTCCACTCTGGAGGATCAGTAACAGAAATTGAGACTATTGTAACCTCAATGAACAGATGTGTGAGCCAAACTGTAGTTAACATAGAACAGTGTATAAGGCTCGGGTAAAATAAGATGTTTCTAACACTTCCATTTGATATTTCCATCACTTTATTATAAGCAAGTTCAGTGAAAAGGTTTGTCTTATTTGTCAGGTCAATATTAGAGAAACGAAGTGATTTCTTTCCAAGGATGTACATCTAATAATCTTGGTTAAAGCTTCAATCTTGTTTTAAATGCTTTTCCATTGAAAATGATACCTCTCTTTCAGCTCCCCCATTTCTGAGAAGTATAAAATCTTATAATTTATTATTACCAAAGGGGAAAGGTGGGAGGAGGGATAAATTAACAGTTTGGGATTAACACATACACACTGCTATGTATAAAATAGATCATCAACAAGGAACTACTGTATAGCACAGGGAACTACACTCAACATTTTGCAATAACCTATAAGGGGAAATAATCTGAAAAAGAATAGATATTTTTATTGACATCATCTATCAATGACAGTTAAAGTGTAACCTAAGGGAAGCTGGTGGTGAGTGCTTCTGACCCTGAAGACTTCAATCATCTAAAGTTTGGACTCTGCCTACTTCCCAAGGCCCTTAATGAACATATGTGTAGCCGTAGCTTAAAAAATTCCCCAGTTTGGGTTTCGGGGAGACACTGATTTTGAAAAAGCCCTGGTGTTCTCCTTACATGAATGGGACTCTTCCTACTGCTAAAACATGTCTGTCACACCCAGAGGATGGTATACCGTCTGATCGGGAAGAGTTTGGAAAAGGCATCTCATCTCCTCATCTCCTGGTGCTCGGGTTCACCCCTCCAGCGTCTTTACTAACAGTCTCCCCACTTGGAGATGTCAGCACTGTCAACATCCTGTTGCGTACAGTTTGGAATTTGTCCAGAGGATGAAGCGGAAGGATGAGGAACAATGAGAGACAAGTCCTAGGTGTTCAGACAGGCACATGTCACTCTAATTTCCAATCAGGAAGACGAATTGACCAAAGGCTAGGGTTGCCCATGGAAACAGTATAGGGCTTGAGGAAATCCCGCTGCTTTGTGGCCAGTTCCCATAAACACAAGTTGAACAATGGAACTCAGGGGCAGTAAAATTCACAAAACTGCAGAGTTGAAAATATCCATCACTGAAAAATGTCTTGAGGAAAGTCAGAGAAAAGGACTTGTAAGCAAGGGAGAATGGCAGGAAAGGGATTTGAGGAGGTAGAAAGGACTCGCCATTAAGCACAAGAAAAGGAGCTGAACATTGCCAACATTGCAGTTGGCCAAAAAGGGTGTATGCGTTTTTTTCTGTATATATTCAAGAAAAGGGCATACACTTTTTTAGCCAACCAAACAGGTGGGCACTGGAAGTCAATACTACAAAAGATATCACTTCGCATCAGTCAGAAGAGCCATCCTCATAAAGCGTAAACAACAGAAATGCAGGACAGGGCAAGGAGAAGAGGGAGCCCTGTGAGACTTATAGTGGAAATGTATATTGCCAACGGCCATTCTGGAGAAGTGTATTGTGTTTACTAAAGCATCTAAAAAATGAGCTACAGAGCATAGGGCACTTGCACTCATGGGCGTATATCTTGAGAAAAACAAAAATCGAGAGGACACAGGCACCCCAATGTTTACCCCCTCTCTGTTTAAAAGATCCTCAACTAGGATATAACTTAAATGTCTCTGGAGGGAAAAAATGGGTAGAGATGTGGTACTTAGGTAGAGTGGAATATTATTCAGCCTGGAAATCAATGAAATATGGCCAGTTGTAACAACTCCGGAGGAGTTACGTATGATCTTTCTAAGTGACAGAATTCAAAAAGAAAAAGACACATATCATAAGATATCACTTAAAGGTGGAATCCAAAATGGCTACACATGAAATAAATTACAAAACAAAAACATAGTCAAATATGTAGAAAACACGCATAAGGCTGCTAAACGGGAAAGGTGGGGAGGGGTGAGGCATCACCCAGGAGGTTGAAATTAGCAAAGATACCATTCCAAATACCAAACTGATAATCAACAAGGCCTACACGGTAGCTAAAAGAACTGCACTCAGCACACTCAAGTCACCGGAAAAGAATATATACGACTGGTAAGAATCTGAAAAAGAATTTACTGATGTCTCTCTGTACGTGAATCAAGTGGATGTACAGCAGCAAGAAACAGAGCTTTGAAAATCAGCTGTAACCAATATAGTAATAAATTGAAAAAAATAAACGACAGAGAGACAGAGAAAACCTCTTACAACTTTTCCTCAGGGCCGGTGATGCAACATGGATTGAACACATCTAGACCCACAGCAGGATGAGACATAAGGCTGGAAACTGTTTGCGCTAAGAGAAATGTGAGGTTGGGTGAGGAAATGCACACCCTTTAAAGTAATACTACCTGGTACCCATTCAATGGGTCCCAAATATGCAGGTTCAAGGGATCTTCCTACAGCTAAAACATGCATGGAAAACCCAGAGGACTGTACACCATGTGATCGGGAGATGTGTCTAAAATGCAGCTCATTTATCCTCTCCTGGTGCTCCTGTTCACCATTCCAGCCACGTTACTTAGAATCTCCCCACTTGGAGAATCAGCACATTTCAACTTCTGTTTCACACATTTTGCAAATTGTGAGGAGGATGAACGGGGAACCAATGAGAGAATAGTTGTAGGGGTTTGGACGGGCACATATCACTCTAATTTCCCATTAAGAATAAGAATTGAAAAAAGGCTCAGCCCGCCTCGCCCGAGCCAAAATAGGGCCTGAAGCAATCCTGCGGGTTTGAGGCCAGCTCACAAAAGAGCAACTTAAAAAATGGAGCTCAGGGTCACTGCAATTCACAAACCTGCAGAGTTATAAATGAAAACTAACGTCCAAAAATATGTTGAGGTAAGGCAAAGAAGAGGATCTGAATGCAAGACAGAATTGCAAGAAACAGATTTCAAGAGATAGATTGGACTCGTCTTTAAAGCACATGAAAAGCGGCAGAATTTCGACAATGATGCAGTTGGCCCAAAAGGGCGTATGCGTTTTTTCCTGATTATATCCAGGAAAAAACGCATACGCACTTTATGGGCAACGAAGCAAGCAAGCAATGCAAATGTGCACAACAAAGAAGTCTCATTTCCCACTGGTCAAAAGGGCCATCCTAAAAAATTGTAAAAACCAGAAATGCAGGACAGGCCATGGAGAACAGGGAGCCTTTATACGCTGATGGGCAGTGTGTGAACTGCCGAGAGCCACTCTGGAGAAGTGTATGGTGGTTCCTAAATCATCTAAAAAACAGAGCTACAGAGCATAGGACACTTCCAATCATGGGAGTATATCTAGGGAAATCTAAAAATTAACAAGACACAAGCACACCACAGTTTAGGGCTACTCTGTTTACAAGAACCTCAACTTCAGTATACCTTAAATATCCCAGGAAAGAGAACAATGGATAAAGAAGATGTGGTACTTATGTACAATGGAATATCTCTTCACCATGAAATCAATGTAATAAGGCTAGTAGAAGGATAAAGAGTGGATTTAGGTCCGATAATACTACTTGAAATAAGTCAAACAGAAAAAGAAACATATCATAAGATATCACTTATAGAGGGAGGGTAAATATGGCTGCACAAGAAATGAATTACAGAACAGAACAGTGTCTCACATTTAGAAAACACACTTATTTCAGCTTAAGGGGAAAGGAGAGGTGGGGTGATGCATAAAACCAGAGTTTGAAATTAGCACAGATACCGTTCAATAAACCAAATAGATATTAGACAAGATCTACACCTTGCTCAATGAACTGGCCTCAACACACCCTATACACCGCAGAGAAATATATCTGAGTAATAAGAATCTTAAAACCCATGTATTGATATATCTCCATAAGGGAATCAAGTGTGTGCAGAGTGGCACAAACACAGCAGTGAAAATGAGCTAAACCCCATTATAGAAATAAATTTTAAAAACAAAACGCAGAAACAATGAAAGAGAGAAAAATTCTTACAAAATTCGCTCAGGGGCTGTGATGCAACCTGGATTGACCACATATAAACCCACAGCTGGATAAGACATAAGGCTGGACACTTGGGGCTGAGAGGATTGATGAGCTTTGGTGAGCAACTGCCAAAAGTTTAATGCAATACTTCATGCTACTCATTCCAAGGGTCCCAACACTCCAGGTTGAAGGGAATCTTCCTACAGCTAAACCATGCTTGGGAAACCCAGCGACTGGTATACCATATGATCGGGAAAGGTTTCTAAAACGCACCTCATTTTTCCTCTCCTGGGGCTCCGGATCGACATTCCAGCCGCTTTACCAAAAATATCCCCACATGGAGAGTCAATGCCTTTAAGTTCTGGTATCGCACAGTCTGCAGTTAGTGCGGAGGATGAATGGGAATAGGGGGAACCAGTGAGAAACTAGCTGTAGCGGTTTCAATGGGCACATGTCACTCTAAATTCACATCAGTAAGAAGAATAAACCAAAGGCACAGCAAGGTGCCCCAGAAGAAGAATAGGGCCTGAAGGAATCCTGTGGTTATGAGGCAAGATCACAAAAATAAGAGCTGAAAAATGGAGCTAAGGGCCACTGCAATTCAAAAACCTGCAGAGTTATAAAGGCCAACTATTTTCAAAAAATATATTGAGGTAAGGCTATGAAGAGGCATTGAAAGCAAGGCAGAATTGCAGGAAAACGATTTCAGGAGGTAGACTGGAATTGCATTTAAAGCATAGGAAAAGAGGCAGAACGTCCACAATGATGCACTTGGCCAAAAAGGGCGTATGCCTTTTTTCCTGAATTTATTCAGGAAAAAAGGCATACGCCCTTTTTGGCCAACCAAGCAAGCTTGCAAAGGAAATCTGCACTACAATGAAGTCTCACTTCCCCCTGGTCAAAAGGGCCATCTGAAAAAAGTGTAAAATCCAGAAAGGCAGGACAGGCCATGGAGAACTGGGAGCCTTGTTATGCTGATGGGCGGAATGTGTATGGTGTTTCCTGAAACATCTAAAAAACAAAGCAACAGAGCCTAGGGCACTTCCACTTATGGTCCTATAGCTTAGGGAAATTAAAATCAAAAAGACACAGCCACCCCAAAATTTGGGACGCCTCTGTTTACAAGAACCTCGTTAACCGTACAAGTTCAATATCAAAGAAAGTGAAAAATGGATAAAGAACTGGTGGTACTTACGTACAATGCAGTATCACTCAGTAATGAAATCTATGTCATCAGGCCCATAGCAGCATAATGAGTGGATTCAGGTACGATGATTCTAACTGAAATAAGACACACAGAAAAAGAAACATCATAAGATATCACTAATACACGGAATGTAAACTTGGCTACACAGGAACTGAATTACAGAACAGAACAGGGTCTCAAATTTAGAAAACCAACTTATGCTTGCTTAAGGGGAAAGGTGAGTTGGGGTGCTGCATAAAACCAGAGATTGAAATGAACACAGATAAAGTTCCTTAAGCCAAATATGGAATAGACAAGAGCTACTCCTTGCTCAACGAAATGGACTCAACACCCCATATTAAACGCCTAAGAATGTACCTGACTAGTAAGTATCTTAAAACCTATGGATTGCTATGTCTCCAAAAGAGAATCAAGCATGTGTACAGGGGCATAAACGCAGCAGTGATAGGATTGGAGAGGTTCAATGAGCAAATGAAGACCCTTTGAAGTCATATTGCATGGTACCAATTCCACGGGTCTCAACTCTCCAGGTTTAAGGTATTCTTCCTTCAGCTAAAACATGCATGTGGAACCCAGAGTATGATCAACCGTGTGAATGGGAGACGTGTTCAAATATGTCTCAGTTTTCCTCCTCTGGTACTCGGGTGCAACATTCCAGATGCTTTACTAACACTCTCCCGACTTGGGGAGTCAATCCCTTTAACCTCCTGTTTGGCCCAGTTTGCAATTTCTGCGGAAGATGAACAGGAATAGCGAGAACCAATGAGAGACTAGCTGGAGGTGTCTGGACGGGCAAATTTAACTCTCATTCCCACCAGGAAGAGGAATTAACCAAAGGCTCAGCGTGCCGTGCCGGAACCAGATTAGGGCCTGAAGCCATCCTGCGGTGTTGCGGCCAGGTCACAAGAAAGCGAGTTGAAGAAAGGAGCTCAGGGGCACTGTAATTCACAAAACTGCAGAGTTATAAATGACAGCTATCGTCCAAAAATATACTGAAGTAAGGCTGCCAAGAGGACTTGAAAGCGGGGCAGAATTGCAGGAAACCGATTTCAGGAGGTAGACTGGAATTGCATTGAAAGCATAGGAAAAGAGGCAGAACGTCCACAATGATGCACTTGGACAAAAAGGGCGTAGGCGTTTTTTCCTGAACATATTCAGGAAAAAACGCATACGCCCTTTTTGGCCAACCAAGCAAGCTTGCAAAGGAAATCTGCACTACAATGAAGTCTCACTTCCCCCCGGTCAAAAGGGCCATCTGAAAAAAGTGTAAAATCCAGAAAGGCAGGACAGGCCATGGAGAACTGGGAGCCTTGTTATGCTGATGGGCGGGATGTAAATTGCCAACAGACACTCGGGAGAAGTGTATGGTGTTTCCTGAAACATCTAAAAAACAAAGCAACAGAGCCTAGGGCACTTCCACTTATGGTCCTATAGCTTAGGGAAATTAAAATCAAAAAGACACAGCCACCCCAAAGTTTGGGATGGCTCTGTTTACAAGAACCTCTTTTACGGTACATGTTCAATATCGCAAAGTGCGAAAAATGGATAAAGAAGTTGTGGTACTTACGTACAATGCAATATCACTCAGCAATTTAATCTCTGTCTTCAGACACGTAGAAGCATAATGAGTGGATTCAGGTATGATGATTTTATCTGAAATAAGTCACACAGAAAAAGAAACATCATAAGATATCAGTAATACACGGAATGTAAACTTGGCTACACAGGAACTGAATTCCAAAACAGAACAGGGTCTCAAATTTAGAAAACCAACTTATGCTTGCTTAAGGGGAAAGGGGAGTTGGGGTGCTGCATAAAACCAGAGATTGAAATGAGCACAGATAAAGTTCCTTAATCAAATATGTAATAGACAAGAGCTACTCCTTGCTCAACGAAATGGACTCAACACCCCATATTAAACGCCTAAGAATGTACCTGACTAGCAAGTATCTTAAAATCTATGGATTGCTATGTCTCTGAAAGGGAATCAAGCGTGTGTAGAGGGGCATAAACGCAGCAGTGATAGGATTGGAGAGGTTCGGTGAGCAAATGAAGACCCTTTGAAGTCACATTGCATGGTACCCATTCCACGGGTCTCAACTCTCCAGGTTTAAGGGATTCTTCCTTCAGCTAAAACATGCATGTGGAACCCAGAGTATGATCAACCATGTGATCGGGAGACGTGTTCAAATATGTCTCAGTTTTCATCCCCTGGTACTCGGGTGCAACATTCCAGACGCTTTACTAACACTCTCCCGACTTGGAGAGTCAGTATCTTTATTCTCCTGTTTGGCCCAGTTTGCAATTTCTGTGGAAGATGAACAGGAATAGGGAGAACCAATGAGAGACAAGCTGGAGGTTTCTGGACGGGCAAATTTAACTCTCATTTCCCACCAAGGACAGGAATTAACCAAAGGCTCAGCGTGCCGTGCTGGAACCAGATTAGGGCCTGAAGCAATCCTGCGGTGTTGCGGCCAGCTCACAAGAAAGCGAGATGAAGAACGGAGCTCAGGGACACAGGAATTCACAAACCTGCAGAGTTATAAATGACAGCTATCGTCCAAAAATATACTGAAGTAAGGCTGCCAAGAGGACTTGAAAGCGGGGCAGAATTGCAGGAAACCGATTTCAGGAGGTAGACTGGAATTGCATTTTAAGCATAGGAAAAGAGGCAGAACGTCCACAATGATGCACTTGGCCAAAAAGGGCGTATGCGTTTTTTCCTGAATCAGGAAAAAACGCATACGCACTTTTTGGCCAACCAAGCAAGCTTGCAAAGGAAATCTGCACTACAATGAAGTCTCACTTCCCCCCGGTCAAAAGGGCCATCTGAGAAAAGTGTAAAATCCAGAAAGGCAGGACAGGCCATGGAGAACTGGGAGCCTTGTTATGCTGATGGGCGGGATGTAAATTGCCAACAGACACTCGGGAGAAGTGTATGGTGTTTCGTGAAACATCTAAAAAACAAAGCAACAGAGCCTAGGGCACTTCCACTTATGGTCCTATAGCTTAGGGAAATTAAAATCAAAAAGACACAGCCACCCCACAGTTTGTGACAGCTCTGTTTACAAGAACCTCGTTTACGGTACAAGTTCAATATCGCAGAAAGTGAAAAATGGATAAAGAATTTGTGGTACTTATGTACAATGCAAAATCACTCAGCCATGAAATCTATGTCATCAGGCCCGTAGCAGCATAATGAGTGGATTCAGGTATGATGATTCTAACTGAAATATGTCACACAGAAAAAGAAACATCATAAGATATCACTAATACATGGAATGTGACCTTGGCTACACATGAACTGAATTACAAAACAGAACAGGGTCTCAAGTTTAGAAAACCAACTTATGCTTCCTTAAGGGGGAAAGTGAGTTGGGGTGCTGCATAAAACCAGAGTTTGAAATTAGCACAGATACCATTCAATAAGCCAAATATGTAATAGACAAGACCTACCCCTTGCTCAACAAAATGGACTCAACAATGAGGTATCACCTCACACCTGATAGAATGGGCATCATGAGAAAATCTACAAACAAAAATGCTGGAAAGGGTGTGGAGAAAAGGAACCCCCTTCCACTATTGTTGGGAATATAAATTGATACAGTCACTACGGAGAACAATATGGAGTTTCTTAAGAAACTAACAATAGAATTACCATATGATACAGCAATCCCAGTACTGGACATATACCCAGACAAAACCATAAATCAAAACGAGACATTCACCGCAATGTTCATTGCATCACTATTTACAATATCGAGGTAATGGAAGCAACCTAAATGCCCACAGACAGACGAATGCATAAAGCTGTGGTACATATATAAAATGGAATATTACTAAGCCATGAAAAGGAATGAAATTGGGTCATTTGTAGAGACGTCGATGGATCTAGAGACTGTCATACAGAGTGAAGTAAGTCAGAAAGAGAAAAACAAATCTTGTATATTCATGCATATATGTGGAACCTAGAAAAACTGTACAGATTAACCATTTTGCAAGGCATAAATAGAGCAACAGATGTAGACAACAAATGTATGGACAACAAGGGGGGAAAGCTGTTGGGGGGGTGGTGGTGGGAGGAGTTGAGAGACTGGGATTGGCATGTATACATTTATATGTATAAAATAGATAACCAATAAGAACCTGCTGTATAAAAATATAAAATAAAATTCAAAATTAAAAAGAAATAAAATTTAAAAAATAAAACAGAAAAAACAATTATTCCCTTCACATACATGTATTTATATGAATAAATTATTTCCATGCTTATATCTGTAAATACAAAAAAGAGGAATAAAATCTACCTTGAACCAAAAACGAAAAAGAGAAAAAAAAACACAGAACCCACCAGTTCCACAGAGGAAAACCGTATCAGGGCACTTGCTCCAGTTGTAAACAATTCTGAAGTTGGCCAGTGGTGGGGAATCGTCTCCCATTCAGCCAGCAGCCCCCACGCAACAAGCGTCCTCATTGCAAAGCTGGGGCACCGTGCCGAGGCATCTGTGAGTAAACGGGAGGTGAGCCCCAGGCCAGTTGCTGCTGAACTATTCCCACCCATCCCAGGTAAAACACCTGAATATATACAAGGACTTGAAAGCCTAGAGGAAGGGCCATAGAGCCACACGAGTGACAGCATGCCGGCCGACTTGGTGCCTGCAGGCCAGCCAGGATGGTCCTGGCCCTGGGTGCTCTTCTGGAAGATTTCCATTTCCCTGACTGAGATACCCGTCCTGTCCCTGCCCCCACTGCTTTTTTCCTTCCTCACCTCTGCCCAGGGAGAAATTCCAGCAGCAGGTATGGGTGACACATCCTCTTCTTTAGCAGGTGGCAGCCTGGCAACTGCTGCAGAAAGTCCAGCAGAGCCCCACTCACACTGGGCCACCCACAAAGCCGTGGCCTCTCACTCCCTCCCACCAGCCCAGCCCCGAGACTGCTGACAGGGCAGAGAAAATGGCGTCAGGCACGGCTGCAGGGGCTCTTGCTGCCTGGAGTGGTATTTATATTGATCTCAACCCAGGCACACCTGGGGAGGGCTGGCCCGCACGGTAAGGCTGCCCAGGTCAGCCAATCATCACCCCTCAGGGGCTCACAGTTGCAGAAAATGGAACTTGCTGAACCGGCCAGGTCCAAGGAACAGGTGTGGGCTCCTGAGAGTCAGGATAGACAAGGGGCTGCAGCTTTGGCTTGTTTTCTAATCATTTTATCTGGCCCATGAGTGGGAGACAACTTCAAGAAAACCCTCTCCTTATGAGAGGAACCCAGGAGTCAGGGAGAGGAGGGGTGGGTGGTGGTTGGAGACAGAGGCCTGGTGCCCCGGGTGCAGTGGAAGTCTCTGGAAGACCAGGTGGAGGGAGGCCGCACAGAGTGATGCCCAGGGTCACAGACCTGTCGCAGCTGCTGTTTGTTAGTTCAAGTCCTGCTCTGAGGTGCTCTGTGCCAGCTCTGAGCGACAGGTGAGCTGGGGGTGCTCTGCAATGAGGGCTATGTGCATGGTTCCTGTGTGCCCAGCCCTGCCATGGTACCTGCAAGGGTAGCTCTGTATCCTGGGAAGGGCCTGACCACGAGAGCCCCGTGGGCTGGGGTGGGGGTGGGGTACCTGCCCAGGTGAGCTCCATATTCTGGGATTGGTCTGACCACGAGAGCCCCATGGGCTGCTGGGGACCTGGTAAAGGATGTCAGGACAGTCAGTGAAGCCACCGAGGATATACCTCCAGTTGCTCCTAATTCCTACACCCTGCTGGTCATTCTACCAACCACCAGGACATGGTATTCTGTATTAGTCTTCAATGATGCCTTCTTTTGTATTCCATTAGTCCCAGAGTCACAAGAAATTTTGGCTTGTGAGTGGCAGGACTCAACATACAACTAAAACAATACTTCCGGGCCGTCTTGCCCCAAGGGTGCAAAAATTCCCACACCATCTTTGGGGAAAGCTTAGCTAAAGACCTAAAAGTTCTACCTCTGGAAAAGGAAACCCTCCTTCAGTACGCAGACGACATTCTGATCGCCAGCCCTACTAAGGAGGCCTCTGAACTACCAAGCCAATAAAGGATAGAAGTTGTCCAAGAAAAAGCTCAAATATCACAGACTGCGGTGACCTGCCTGGGCTTCATTCTCACAGAAGGTCGGAGAAGCCCATCCCAGGAAAGGGAAGAAACCATTTGCAGCCTTACCCCTTTCTAAAACTAGAAGACAGCTTAGGGGTTCCTGGGGAGGCCAGGGTTTGCTGCTTCTGGATCCCTAACTACAGTCTACTAGCTGGGCCTCTATATGAAACACTGAAAGGAAAAGATGATGATCCTTTTGAATAGAATCCAGAAGTGGCCTTTCAAGAATGGAAAGAGCAGTCAATTCAGACCCTTGCCCTGGAACTCCCTAATTTAGCTAAACCCTTTGACCTTTACATTCCCGGTGAAAGGTGAATCGCCATTGGAGAATTAGTGCAAAAACTGGGACCACTTGAAATGGAACAATGCAAGAATGCCATCCAGGTAGGATAAACTACGGTCACCAAGGGGCTTGGCCCACTGCCGCATCTGGCCAAGATACTGGCGGTATCTAAAAACCTGGAAATCAGCAGCCCAAAAGGCCACCTCCTTCCTAAGGGAAAAGGACCCCACGTGGTGATCCTAACCACCAACGATGCCCTGAAGTTGCAGGGTTCGCTCCGTGGGCACACCGACCTCGAGTGAGGAGGCCCTCCAACTCCAACATCCAGAGAGATAACCGGGGGCAACAGGGCACCATGACGACTCGTGTGAACATCACTTGACCTGGAGTTTCTCTCATAAAACAATAAGAGTGTGTCCCAAAAGAGTAGACTACTGCTTGCAGGACTTACTGCACCCAGAGGGGAGCTAATAATCTTGGTGGGGGAACCGTATATCACACTGTCACCATAGAAAAGCCTACAGACACCGTGATGATGGTGGCCAATAAGACCGGCTGGACTCCTGTTTACTTCAAAAGGCTGTTGACTCAGTGGTCATCATGGTCCTTGATCACCACTGACCCTGGACTGTCTGGGAGTTGAGCGGGCAGGGCTCTGACACCTGGTGCTGTTTGTACGTTAATTCAGGGGCCTAATTGAAGAAAGCGCAGACTACTGGTCAGAGCATCTAGGCTGGCAGAAACGGTCAGCCTAAGGTGGCCGAACAAATGTGGGGCGGGGTGAAACCGGCCCCCACAGCGTCTCTGCACATCTCTTTCCTGGACCCTTAAAGGTCATTAGAATCTATAACACTTCCAATGCTGGTGCTCAGGTGGACGAGCAGGGAGGCAGGGGGCCTGGGGACAATCAACGTCACCTGGAGGCTGCTGGGGAGAAGCTCTGACCCTCGCCCCCGGGTATTAGGGCTCCCAACTCAGCACTCAGCAGTTACAGAAGAAGTGTCTGCACCCTCAGCACTCCAAGAATGAGGAACGGGACAAAAGGCAGAGGAGGGGTTTGTCCCCAGCAAAGCCCATTAAAAATCCCTGGGAGATAAAAATAGAATCTGGGCAATAAAGTCAAGTCTAACCTTTTTTATCCTTTGTGCTTTGTCTAATTTCACGTGCTCCTAGGGTCCCGCATGCAGAGGTTCCACACCCGGCACTTCAGACCAGATTTCCTAGTGCAGAATGGCTGGGTCGACACCTCAGCTCCTGGGGCCCAGTGCAGACTCCGCGATATAGAGCCTGAGCTGCAGCCAACCTGGCCCTCGAGAGCTCCGCCCCCTCCCTCCCACTGACTCTGACAGGATCTCTACACAGCAGCCCAGCCCACAGCCCACGGGGTAGTGCATGCTCTCACCTCTCCATTCTCTGATCAAAATATAAAGTTTCCTTTGCTTGTGAACCAAACTCAGTCTCGATCTGTTGGCCCCAATGACACTGGGCAGGGGGACACTTGTTGGGGTCCACTCTGGAGGATCAGTAACAGAAATTGAGACTATTGTAACCTCAATGAACAGATGTGTGAGCCAAACTGTAGTTAACATAGAACAGTGTATAAGGCTCGGGTAAAATAAGATGTTTCTAACACTTCCATTTGATATTTCCATCACTTTATTATAAGCAAGTTCAGTGAAAAGGTTTGTCTTATTTGTCAGGTCAATATTAGAGAAACGAAGTGATTTCTTTCCAAGGATGTACATCTAATAATCTTGGTTAAAGCTTCAATCTTGTTTTAAATGCTTTTCCATTGAAAATGATACCTCTCTTTCAGCTCCCCCATTTCTGAGAAGTATAAAATCTTATAATTTATTATTACCAAAGGGGAAAGGTGGGAGGAGGGATAAATTAACAGTTTGGGATTAACACATACACACTGCTATGTATAAAATAGATCATCAACAAGGAACTACTGTATAGCACAGGGAACTACACTCAACATTTTGCAATAACCTATAAGGGGAAATAATCTGAAAAAGAATAGATATTTTTATTGACATCATCTATCAATGACAGTTAAAGTGTAACCTAAGGGAAGCTGGTGGTGAGTGCTTCTGACCCTGAAGACTTCAATCATCTAAAGTTTGGACTCTGCCTACTTCCCAAGGCCCTTAATGAACATATGTGTAGCCGTAGCTTAAAAAATTCCCCAGTTTGGGTTTCGGGGAGACACTGATTTTGAAAAAGCCCTGGTGTTCTCCTTACATGAATGGGACTCTTCCTACTGCTAAAACATGTCTGTCACACCCAGAGGATGGTATACCGTCTGATCGGGAAGAGTTTGGAAAAGGCATCTCATCTCCTCATCTCCTGGTGCTCGGGTTCACCCCTCCAGCGTCTTTACTAACAGTCTCCCCACTTGGAGATGTCAGCACTGTCAACATCCTGTTGCGTACAGTTTGGAATTTGTCCAGAGGATGAAGCGGAAGGATGAGGAACAATGAGAGACAAGTCCTAGGTGTTCAGACAGGCACATGTCACTCTAATTTCCAATCAGGAAGACGAATTGACCAAAGGCTAGGGTTGCCCATGGAAACAGTATAGGGCTTGAGGAAATCCCGCTGCTTTGTGGCCAGTTCCCATAAACACAAGTTGAACAATGGAACTCAGGGGCAGTAAAATTCACAAAACTGCAGAGTTGAAAATATCCATCACTGAAAAATGTCTTGAGGAAAGTCAGAGAAAAGGACTTGTAAGCAAGGGAGAATGGCAGGAAAGGGATTTGAGGAGGTAGAAAGGACTCGCCATTAAGCACAAGAAAAGGAGCTGAACATTGCCAACATTGCAGTTGGCCAAAAAGGGTGTATGCGTTTTTTTCTGTATATATTCAAGAAAAGGGCATACACTTTTTTAGCCAACCAAACAGGTGGGCACTGGAAGTCAATACTACAAAAGATATCACTTCGCATCAGTCAGAAGAGCCATCCTCATAAAGCGTAAACAACAGAAATGCAGGACAGGGCAAGGAGAAGAGGGAGCCCTGTGAGACTTATAGTGGAAATGTATATTGCCAACGGCCATTCTGGAGAAGTGTATTGTGTTTACTAAAGCATCTAAAAAATGAGCTACAGAGCATAGGGCACTTGCACTCATGGGCGTATATCTTGAGAAAAACAAAAATCGAGAGGACACAGGCACCCCAATGTTTACCCCCTCTCTGTTTAAAAGATCCTCAACTAGGATATAACTTAAATGTCTCTGGAGGGAAAAAATGGGTAGAGATGTGGTACTTAGGTAGAGTGGAATATTATTCAGCCTGGAAATCAATGAAATATGGCCAGTTGTAACAACTCCGGAGGAGTTACGTATGATCTTTCGAAGTGACAGAATTCAAAAAGAAAAAGACACATATCATAAGATATCACTTAAAGGTGGAATCCAAAATGGCTACACATGAAATAAATTACAAAACAAAAACATAGTCAAATATGTAGAAAACACGCATAAGGCTGCTAAACGGGAAAGGTGGGGAGGGGTGAGGCATCACCCAGGAGGTTGAAATTAGCAAAGATACCATTCCAAATACCAAACTGATAATCAACAAGGCCTACACGGTAGCTAAAAGAACTGCACTCAGCACACTCAAGTCACCGGAAAAGAATATATACGACTGGTAAGAATCTGAAAAAGAATTTACTGATGTCTCTCTGTACGTGAATCAAGTGGATGTACAGCAGCAAGAAACAGAGCTTTGAAAATCAGCTGTAACCAATATAGTAATAAATTGAAAAAAATAAACGACAGAGAGACAGAGAAAACCTCTTACAACTTTTCCTCAGGGCCGGTGATGCAACATGGATTGAACACATCTAGACCCACAGCAGGATGAGACATAAGGCTGGAAACTGTTTGCGCTAAGAGAAATGTGAGGTTGGGTGAGGAAATGCACACCCTTTAAAGTAATACTACCTGGTACCCATTCAATGGGTCCCAAATATGCAGGTTCAAGGGATCTTCCTACAGCTAAAACATGCATGGAAAACCCAGAGGACTGTACACCATGTGATCGGGAGATGTGTCTAAAATGCAGCTCATTTATCCTCTCCTGGTGCTCCTGTTCACCATTCCAGCCACGTTACTTAGAATCTCCCCACTTGGAGAATCAGCACATTTCAACTTCTGTTTCACACATTTTGCAAATTGTGAGGAGGATGAACGGGGAACCAATGAGAGAATAGTTGTAGGGGTTTGGACGGGCACATATCACTCTAATTTCCCATTAAGAATAAGAATTGAAAAAAGGCTCAGCCCGCCTCGCCCGAGCCAAAATAGGGCCTGAAGCAATCCTGCGGGTTTGAGGCCAGCTCACAAAAGAGCAACTTAAAAAATGGAGCTCAGGGTCACTGCAATTCACAAACCTGCAGAGTTATAAATGAAAACTAACGTCCAAAAATATGTTGAGGTAAGGCAAAGAAGAGGATCTGAATGCAAGACAGAATTGCAAGAAACAGATTTCAAGAGATAGATTGGACTCGTCTTTAAAGCACATGAAAAGCGGCAGAATTTCGACAATGATGCAGTTGGCCCAAAAGGGCGTATGCGTTTTTTCCTGATTATATCCAGGAAAAAACGCATACGCACTTTATGGGCAACGAAGCAAGCAAGCAATGCAAATGTGCACAACAAAGAAGTCTCATTTCCCACTGGTCAAAAGGGCCATCCTAAAAAATTGTAAAAACCAGAAATGCAGGACAGGCCATGGAGAACAGGGAGCCTTTATACGCTGATGGGCAGTGTGTGAACTGCCGAGAGCCACTCTGGAGAAGTGTATGGTGGTTCCTAAATCATCTAAAAAACAGAGCTACAGAGCATAGGACACTTCCAATCATGGGAGTATATCTAGGGAAATCTAAAAATTAACAAGACACAAGCACACCACAGTTTAGGGCTACTCTGTTTACAAGAACCTCAACTTCAGTATACCTTAAATATCCCAGGAAAGAGAACAATGGATAAAGAAGATGTGGTACTTATGTACAATGGAATATCTCTTCACCATGAAATCAATGTAATAAGGCTAGTAGAAGGATAAAGAGTGGATTTAGGTCCGATAATACTACTTGAAATAAGTCAAACAGAAAAAGAAACATATCATAAGATATCACTTATAGAGGGAGGGTAAATATGGCTGCACAAGAAATGAATTACAGAACAGAACAGTGTCTCACATTTAGAAAACACACTTATTTCAGCTTAAGGGGAAAGGAGAGGTGGGGTGATGCATAAAACCAGAGTTTGAAATTAGCACAGATACCGTTCAATAAACCAAATAGATATTAGACAAGATCTACACCTTGCTCAATGAACTGGCCTCAACACACCCTATACACCGCAGAGAAATATATCTGAGTAATAAGAATCTTAAAACCCATGTATTGATATATCTCCATAAGGGAATCAAGTGTGTGCAGAGTGGCACAAACACAGCAGTGAAAATGAGCTAAACCCCATTATAGAAATAAATTTTAAAAACAAAACGCAGAAACAATGAAAGAGAGAAAAATTCTTACAAAATTCGCTCAGGGGCTGTGATGCAACCTGGATTGACCACATATAAACCCACAGCTGGATAAGACATAAGGCTGGACACTTGGGGCTGAGAGGATTGATGAGCTTTGGTGAGCAACTGCCAAAAGTTTAATGCAATACTTCATGCTACTCATTCCAAGGGTCCCAACACTCCAGGTTGAAGGGAATCTTCCTACAGCTAAACCATGCTTGGGAAACCCAGCGACTGGTATACCATATGATCGGGAAAGGTTTCTAAAACGCACCTCATTTTTCCTCTCCTGGGGCTCCGGATCGACATTCCAGCCGCTTTACCAAAAATATCCCCACATGGAGAGTCAATGCCTTTAAGTTCTGGTATCGCACAGTCTGCAGTTAGTGCGGAGGATGAATGGGAATAGGGGGAACCAGTGAGAAACTAGCTGTAGCGGTTTCAATGGGCACATGTCACTCTAAATTCACATCAGTAAGAAGAATAAACCAAAGGCACAGCAAGGTGCCCCAGAAGAAGAATAGGGCCTGAAGGAATCCTGTGGTTATGAGGCAAGATCACAAAAATAAGAGCTGAAAAATGGAGCTAAGGGCCACTGCAATTCAAAAACCTGCAGAGTTATAAAGGCCAACTATTTTCAAAAAATATATTGAGGTAAGGCTATGAAGAGGCATTGAAAGCAAGGCAGAATTGCAGGAAAACGATTTCAGGAGGTAGACTGGAATTGCATTTAAAGCATAGGAAAAGAGGCAGAACGTCCACAATGATGCACTTGGCCAAAAAGGGCGTATGCCTTTTTTCCTGAATTTATTCAGGAAAAAAGGCATACGCCCTTTTTGGCCAACCAAGCAAGCTTGCAAAGGAAATCTGCACTACAATGAAGTCTCACTTCCCCCTGGTCAAAAGGGCCATCTGAAAAAAGTGTAAAATCCAGAAAGGCAGGACAGGCCATGGAGAACTGGGAGCCTTGATATGCTGATGGGCGGGATGTGTATGGTGTTTCCTGAAACATCTAAAAAACAAAGCAACAGAGCCTAGGGCACTTCCACTTATGGTCCTATAGCTTAGGGAAATTAAAATCAAAAAGACACAGCCACCCCAAAATTTGGGACGCCTCTGTATACAAGAACCTCGTTAACCGTACAAGTTCAATATCAAAGAAAGTGAAAAATGGATAAAGAACTTGTGGTACTTACGTACAATGCAGTATCACTCAGTAATGAAATCTATGTCATCAGGCCCATAGCAGCATAATGAGTGGATTCAGGTACGATGATTCTAACTGAAATAAGACACACAGAAAAAGAAACATCATAAGATATCACTAATACACGGAATGTAAACTTGGCTACACAGGAACTGAATTACAGAACAGAACAGGGTCTCAAATTTAGAAAACCAACTTATGCTTGCTTAAGGGGAAAGGTGAGTTGGGGTGCTGCATAAAACCAGAGATTGAAATGAACACAGATAAAGTTCCTTAAGCCAAATATGGAATAGACAAGAGCTACTCCTTGCTCAACGAAATGGACTCAACACCCCATATTAAACGCCTAAGAATGTACCTGACTAGTAAGTATCTTAAAACCTATGGATTGCTATGTCTCCGAAAGAGAATCAAGCATGTGTACAGAGGCATAAACGCAGCAGTGATAGGATTGGAGAGGTTCAGTGAGCAAATGAAGACCCTTTGAAGTCATATTGCATGGTACCAATTCCACGGGTCTCAACTACCCAGGTTTAAGGTATTCTTCCTTCAGCTAAAACATGCATGTGGAACCCAGAGTATGATCAACCGTGTGAACGGGAAACATGTTCAAATATGTCTCAGTTTTCCTCCCCTGGTACTCGGGTGCAACATTCCAGACGCTTTACTAACACTCTCCCCACTTGGAGAGTCAGCGCCTTTAACCTCCTGTTTGGCCCAGTTTGCAATTTCTGCGGAAGATGAACAGGAATAGCGAGAACCAATGAGAGACTAGCTGGAGGTGTCTGGACGGGCAAATTTAACTCTCATTTCCCACCAGGAAGAGGAAATAACCAAAGGCTCAGCATGCCGTGCCGGAACCAGATTAGGGCCTGAAGCCATCCTGCGGTGTTGCGGCCAGCTCACAAGAAAGCGAGTTGAAGAAAGGAGCTCAGGGGCACTGTAATTCACAAACCTGCAGAGTTATAAATAACAGCTATCGTCCAAAAATATACTGAAGTAAGGCTGCCAAGAGGACTTGAAAGCGGGGCAGAATTGCAGGAAACCGATTTCAGGAGGTAGACTGGAATTGCATTGAAAGCATAGGAAAAGAGGCAGAACGTCCACAATGATGCACTTGGCCAAAAAGTGCGTATGCGTTTTTTCCTGAATATATTCAGGAATAAACGCATACGCCCTTTTTGGCCAACGAAGCAAGCTTGCAAAGGAAATCTGCACTACAATGAAGTCTCACTTCCCCCCGGTCAAAAGGGCCATCTGAAAAAAGTGTAAAATCCAGAAAGGCAGGACAGGCCATGGAGAACTGGGAGCCTTGTTATGCTGATGGGCGGGATGTAAATTGCCAACAGACACTCGGGAGAAGTGTATGGTGTTTCCTGAAACATCTAAAAAACAAAGCAACAGAGCCTAGGGCACTTCCACTTATGGTCCTATAGCTTAGGGAAATTAAAATCAAAAAGACACAGCCACCCCAAAGTTTGGGACGCCTCTGTTTACAAGAACCTCGTTTACAGTACAAGTTCAACATCGCAGAAAGTGAAAAATGGATAAAGAAGTTGTGGTATTTACTTACAAAGCAATATCACTCAGCAATGAAATCTATGTCATCAGGCCCTTAGCAGCACAATGAGTGGATTCAGGTATGATGATTCTAACTGAAATAAGTCACACAGAAAAAGAAACATCATAAGATATCAGTAATACACGGAATGTAAACTTGGCTACACAGGACCTGAATTACAGAACAGAACAGGGTCTCAAATTTAGAAAACCAACTTATGCTTGCTTAAGGGTAAAGGTGAGTTGGGGTGCTGCATAAAACCAGAGATTGAAATGAGCACAGATAAAGTTCCTTAAGCCAAATATGGAATAGACAAGAGCTACTCCTTGCTCAACGAAATGGACTCAACACCCCATATTAAACGCCTAAGAATGTACCTGACTAGTAAGTATCTTAAAACCTATGGATTGCTATATCTCCAAAAGAGAATCAAGCGTGTGTCCAGGGGCATAAATGCAGCAATGATAGGATTGGAGAGGTTCAGTGAGCAAACGAAGACCCTTTGAAGTCATATTGCATGGTACCCATTCCACGGGTCTCAACTCTCCAGGTTTCAGGGATTCTTCCTTCAGCTAAAACATGCATGTGGAACCCAGAGGATTATCCACCGTGTGATCGGGAGAAGTGTTCAAATATGTGTCAGATTTCGTCCCCTGGTACTCGGGTGCAACATTCCAGACGCTTTACTAACACTCTCCCGACTTGGAGAGTCAGTCCCTTTAACCTCCTGTTTGGCCCAGTTTGCAATTTCTGCGGAAGATGAACAGGAATAGGGAGAACCAATGAGAGACTAGCTGGAGGTGTCTGGACGGGCAAATTTAACTCTCATTTCCCACCAGGAAGAGGAATTAACCAAAGGCTCAGCATGTCATTCCGGAACCAGATTAGGGCCTGAAGCAATCCTGCAGTGTTGCGGCCAGCTCAAAAGAAAGCGAGTTGAAGAAAGGAGCTCAGGGGCACTGTAATTCACAAACCTGCAGACTTATAAATGACAGCTATCGTCCAAAAATATACTGAAATAAGGCTGCCAAGAGGACTTGAAAGCGGGGCAGAATTGCAGGAAACCGATTTCAGGAGGTAGACTGGAATTGCATTGAAAGCATAGGAAAAGAGGGAGAACGTCCACAATGATGCACTTGGACAAAAAGGGCGTATGCGTTTTTTCCTGAATATATTCAGGAAAAAACGCATACGCCCTTTTTGGCCAACCAAGCAAGCTTGCAGAGGAAATCTGCACTACAATGAAGTCTCACTTCCCCCCGGTCAAAAGGGCCATCTGAAAAAAGTGTAAAATCCAGAAAGGCAGGACAGGCCATGGAGAACTGGGAGCCTTGTTATGCTGATGGGCGGGATGTAAATTGCCAACAGACACTCGGGAGAAGTGTATGGTGTTTCCTGAAACATCTAAAAAACAAAGCAACTGAGTGTAGGGCACATTAACTTATGGTCCTATAGATTAGGGAAATTAAAATCAAAAAGACACAGCTACCCCAAAGTTTGGGACGCCTCTGTTTACAAGAACCTCGTTTACAGTACAAGTTCAACATCGCAGAAAGTGAAAAATGGATAAAGAAGTTGTGGTATTTACTTACAAAGCAATATCACTCAGCAATGAAATCTATGTCATCAGGCCCTTCGCAGCACAATGAGTGGATTCAGGTATGATGATTCTAACTGAAATAAGTCACACAGAAAAAGAAACATCATAAGATATCAGTAATACACGGAATGTAAACTTGGCTACACAGGAACTGAATTCCAAAACAGAACAGGTTCTCAAATTTAGAAAACCAACTTATGCTTGCTTAAGGGGAAAGGTGATTTGGGGTGCTGCATAAAACCAGCGATTGAAATGAGCACAGATAAAGTTCCTTAAGCCAAATATGGAATAGACAAGAGCTACTCCTTGCTCAACGAAATGGACTCAACATCCCATATTAAACGCCTAAGAATGTACCTGACTAGTAAGTATCTTAAAACCTATGGATTGCTATGTCTCCAAAAGAGAATCAAGCGTGTGTACAGGGGCATAAAAGCAGCAGTGATAGGATTGGAGATGTTCGGTGAGCAAATGAAGACCCTTTGAAGTCATATTGCATGGTACCCATTACACGGGTCTCAACTCTCCAGGTTTAAGGTATTCTTCCTTCAGCTAAAACATGCATGTGGAACCCAGAGTATGATCAACCGTGTGAACGGGAGACGTGTTCAAATATGTCTCAGTTTTCGTACCCTGGTACTCGGGTGCAACATTCCAGACGCTTTACTAAAACTCTCCCGACTTGGAGAGTCAGCGCATTTAACCTCCTGTTTGGCCCAGTTTGCAATTTCTGCGGAAGATGAACAGGAATAGGGAGAACCAATGAGAGACGAGCTGGAGGTGTCTGGACGGGCAAATTTAACTCTCATTTCCCACCAGGAAGAGGAATTAACCAAAGGTTCAGCGTGCCGTGCCGGACCCAGATTAGGGCCTGAAGACATCCTGTGGTGTTGCGGCCAGCTCACAAGAAAGCGAGTTGAAGAAAGGAGCTCAGGGGCACTGTAATTCACAAACCTGCAGAGTTATAAATGACAGCTATCGTCCAAAAATATACTGAAGTAAGGCTGCCAAGAGGACTTGAAAGCGGGGCAGAATTGCAGGAAACCGATTTCAGGAGGTAGACTGGAATTGCATTGAAAGCATAGGAAAAGAGGCAGAACGTCCATAGTGATGCACTTGGCCAAAAAGGGCGTATGCGTTTTTTCCTGAATATATTCAGGAAAAAACGCATACGCACTTTTTGGCCAACTAAGCAAGCTTGCAAAGGAAATCTGCACTACAATGAAGACTCACTTCCCCCTGGTCAAAAGGGCCATCTGAAAAAAGTGTAAAATCCAGAAAGGCAGGACAGGCCATGGAGAACTGGGAGCCTTGATATGCTGATGGGCGGGATGTGTATGGTGTTTCCTGAAACATCTAAAAAACAAAGCAACAGAGCCTAGGGCACTTCCACTTATGGTCCTATAGCTTAGGGAAATTAAAATCAAAAAGACACAGCCACCCCAAAATTTGGGACGCCTCTGTATACAAGAACCTCGTTAACCGTACAAGTTCAATATCAAAGAAAGTGAAAAATGGATAAAGAACTTGTGGTACTTACGTACAATGCAGTATCACTCAGTAATGAAATCTATGTCATCAGGCCCATAGCAGCATAATGAGTGGATTCAGGTACGATGATTCTAACTGAAATAAGACACACAGAAAAAGAAACATCATAAGATATCACTAATACACGGAATGTAAACTTGGCTACACAGGAACTGAATTACAGAACAGAACAGGGTCTCAAATTTAGAAAACCAACTTATGCTTGCTTAAGGGGAAAGGTGAGTTGGGGTGCTGCATAAAACCAGAGATTGAAATGAACACAGATAAAGTTCCTTAAGCCAAATATGGAATAGACAAGAGCTACTCCTTGCTCAACGAAATGGACTCAACACCCCATATTAAACGCCTAAGAATGTACCTGACTAGTAAGTATCTTAAAACCTATGGATTGCTATGTCTCCGAAAGAGAATCAAGCATGTGTACAGAGGCATAAACGCAGCAGTGATAGGATTGGAGAGGTTCAGTGAGCAAATGAAGACCCTTTGAAGTCATATTGCATGGTACCAATTCCACGGGTCTCAACTACCCAGGTTTAAGGTATTCTTCCTTCAGCTAAAACATGCATGTGGAACCCAGAGTATGATCAACCGTGTGAACGGGAAACATGTTCAAATATGTCTCAGTTTTCCTCCCCTGGTACTCGGGTGCAACATTCCAGACGCTTTACTAACACTCTCCCCACTTGGAGAGTCAGCGCCTTTAACCTCCTGTTTGGCCCAGTTTGCAATTTCTGCGGAAGATGAACAGGAATAGCGAGAACCAATGAGAGACTAGCTGGAGGTGTCTGGACGGGCAAATTTAACTCTCATTTCCCACCAGGAAGAGGAAATAACCAAAGGCTCAGCATGCCGTGCCGGAACCAGATTAGGGCCTGAAGCCATCCTGCGGTGTTGCGGCCAGCTCACAAGAAAGCGAGTTGAAGAAAGGAGCTCAGGGGCACTGTAATTCACAAACCTGCAGAGTTATAAATAACAGCTATCGTCCAAAAATATACTGAAGTAAGGCTGCCAAGAGGACTTGAAAGCGGGGCAGAATTGCAGGAAACCGATTTCAGGAGGTAGACTGGAATTGCATTGAAAGCATAGGAAAAGAGGCAGAACGTCCACAATGATGCACTTGGCCAAAAAGTGCGTATGCGTTTTTTCCTGAATATATTCAGGAAAAAACGCATACGCCCTTTTTGGCCAACGAAGCAAGCTTGCAAAGGAAATCTGCACTACAATGAAGTCTCACTTCCCCCCGGTCAAAAGGGCCATCTGAAAAAAGTGTAAAATCCAGAAAGGCAGGACAGGCCATGGAGAACTGGGAGCCTTGTTATGCTGATGGGCGGGATGTAAATTGCCAACAGACACTCGGGAGAAGTGTATGGTGTTTCCTGAAACATCTAAAAAACAAAGCAACAGAGCCTAGGGCACTTCCACTTATGGTCCTATAGCTTAGGGAAATTAAAATCAAAAAGACACAGCCACCCCAAAGTTTGGGACGCCTCTGTTTACAAGAACCTCGTTTACAGTACAAGTTCAACATCGCAGAAAGTGAAAAATGGATAAAGAAGTTGTGGTATTTACTTACAAAGCAATATCACTCAGCAATGAAATCTATGTCATCAGGCCCTTAGCAGCACAATGAGTGGATTCAGGTATGATGATTCTAACTGAAATAAGTCACACAGAAAAAGAAACATCATAAGATATCAGTAATACACGGAATGTAAACTTGGCTACACAGGACCTGAATTACAGAACAGAACAGGGTCTCAAATTTAGAAAACCAACTTATGCTTGCTTAAGGGTAAAGGTGAGTTGGGGTGCTGCATAAAACCAGAGATTGAAATGAGCACAGATAAAGTTCCTTAAGCCAAATATGGAATAGACAAGAGCTACTCCTTGCTCAACGAAATGGACTCAACACCCCATATTAAACGCCTAAGAATGTACCTGACTAGTAAGTATCTTAAAACCTATGGATTGCTATATCTCCAAAAGAGAATCAAGCGTGTGTCCAGGGGCATAAATGCAGCAATGATAGGATTGGAGAGGTTCAGTGAGCAAACGAAGACCCTTTGAAGTCATATTGCATGGTACCCATTCCACGGGTCTCAACTCTCCAGGTTTCAGGGATTCTTCCTTCAGCTAAAACATGCATGTGGAACCCAGAGGATTATCCACCGTGTGATCGGGAGAAGTGTTCAAATATGTGTCAGATTTCGTCCCCTGGTACTCGGGTGCAACATTCCAGACGCTTTACTAACACTCTCCCGACTTGGAGAGTCAGTCCCTTTAACCTCCTGTTTGGCCCAGTTTGCAATTTCTGCGGAAGATGAACAGGAATAGGGAGAACCAATGAGAGACTAGCTGGAGGTGTCTGGACGGGCAAATTTAACTCTCATTTCCCACCAGGAAGAGGAATTAACCAAAGGCTCAGCATGTCATTCCGGAACCAGATTAGGGCCTGAAGCAATCCTGCAGTGTTGCGGCCAGCTCAAAAGAAAGCGAGTTGAAGAAAGGAGCTCAGGGGCACTGTAATTCACAAACCTGCAGACTTATAAATGACAGCTATCGTCCAAAAATATACTGAAATAAGGCTGCCAAGAGGACTTGAAAGCGGGGCAGAATTGCAGGAAACCGATTTCAGGAGGTAGACTGGAATTGCATTGAAAGCATAGGAAAAGAGGGAGAACGTCCACAATGATGCACTTGGACAAAAAGGGCGTATGCGTTTTTTCCTGAATATATTCAGGAAAAAACGCATACGCCCTTTTTGGCCAACCAAGCAAGCTTGCAGAGGAAATCTGCACTACAATGAAGTCTCACTTCCCCCCGGTCAAAAGGGCCATCTGAAAAAAGTGTAAAATCCAGAAAGGCAGGACAGGCCATGGAGAACTGGGAGCCTTGTTATGCTGATGGGCGGGATGTAAATTGCCAACAGACACTCGGGAGAAGTGTATGGTGTTTCCTGAAACATCTAAAAAACAAAGCAACTGAGTGTAGGGCACATTAACTTATGGTCCTATAGATTAGGGAAATTAAAATCAAAAAGACACAGCTACCCCAAAGTTTGGGACGCCTCTGTTTACAAGAACCTCGTTTACAGTACAAGTTCAACATCGCAGAAAGTGAAAAATGGATAAAGAAGTTGTGGTATTTACTTACAAAGCAATATCACTCAGCAATGAAATCTATGTCATCAGGCCCTTCGCAGCACAATGAGTGGATTCAGGTATGATGATTCTAACTGAAATAAGTCACACAGAAAAAGAAACATCATAAGATATCAGTAATACACGGAATGTAAACTTGGCTACACAGGAACTGAATTCCAAAACAGAACAGGTTCTCAAATTTAGAAAACCAACTTATGCTTGCTTAAGGGGAAAGGTGATTTGGGGTGCTGCATAAAACCAGCGATTGAAATGAGCACAGATAAAGTTCCTTAAGCCAAATATGGAATAGACAAGAGCTACTCCTTGCTCAACGAAATGGACTCAACATCCCATATTAAACGCCTAAGAATGTACCTGACTAGTAAGTATCTTAAAACCTATGGATTGCTATGTCTCCAAAAGAGAATCAAGCGTGTGTACAGGGGCATAAAAGCAGCAGTGATAGGATTGGAGATGTTCGGTGAGCAAATGAAGACCCTTTGAAGTCATATTGCATGGTACCCATTACACGGGTCTCAACTCTCCAGGTTTAAGGTATTCTTCCTTCAGCTAAAACATGCATGTGGAACCCAGAGTATGATCAACCGTGTGAACGGGAGACGTGTTCAAATATGTCTCAGTTTTCGTACCCTGGTACTCGGGTGCAACATTCCAGACGCTTTACTAAAACTCTCCCGACTTGGAGAGTCAGCGCATTTAACCTCCTGTTTGGCCCAGTTTGCAATTTCTGCGGAAGATGAACAGGAATAGGGAGAACCAATGAGAGACGAGCTGGAGGTGTCTGGACGGGCAAATTTAACTCTCATTTCCCACCAGGAAGAGGAATTAACCAAAGGTTCAGCGTGCCGTGCCGGACCCAGATTAGGGCCTGAAGACATCCTGTGGTGTTGCGGCCAGCTCACAAGAAAGCGAGTTGAAGAAAGGAGCTCAGGGGCACTGTAATTCACAAACCTGCAGAGTTATAAATGACAGCTATCGTCCAAAAATATACTGAAGTAAGGCTGCCAAGAGGACTTGAAAGCGGGGCAGAATTGCAGGAAACCGATTTCAGGAGGTAGACTGGAATTGCATTGAAAGCATAGGAAAAGAGGCAGAACGTCCATAGTGATGCACTTGGCCAAAAAGGGCGTATGCGTTTTTTCCTGAATATATTCAGGAAAAAACGCATACGCACTTTTTGGCCAACTAAGCAAGCTTGCAAAGGAAATCTGCACTACAATGAAGACTCACTTCCCCCTGGTCAAAAGGGCCATCTGAAAAAAGTGTAAAATCCAGAAAGGCAGGACAGGCCATGGAGAACTGGGAGCCTTGTTATGCTGATGGGCGGGATGTAAATTGCCAACAGACACTCGGGAGAAGTGTATGGTGTTTCCTGAAACATCTAAAAAACAAAGCAACAGAGCCTAGGGCACTTCCACTTATGGTCCTATAGCTTAGGGAAATTAAAATCAAAAAGACACAGCCACCCCAAAGTTTGGGACGCCTCTGTTTACAAGAACCTCGTTTACCGTACAAGTTCAATATCACAGAAAGTGAAAAATGGATACAGAACTTGTGGTACATACGTACAATGCAGTATCACTCAGCAATGAAATCTATGTCATCAGGCCCGTAGCAGCATAATGAGTGGATTCAGGTACGATGATTCTAACTGAAATAAGTCAAACCAAAAAAGAAACATCATAAGATATCAGTAATACACGGAATGTAAACTTGGCTACACAGGAACTGAATTCCAAAACAGAACAGGGTCTCAAATTTAGAAAACCAACTTATGCTTGCTTAAGGGTAAAGGTGAGTTGGGGTGCTGCATAAAACCAGAGATTGAAATGAGCACAGATAAAGTTCCTTAAGCCAAATATGGAATAGACAAGAGCTACTCCTTGCTCAACGAAATGGACTCAACACCCAATATTAAACGCCTAAGAATGTACCTGACTAGTAAGTATCTTAAAACCTATGGATTGCTATGTCTCCAAAAGAGAATCAAGCGTGTGTACAGGGGCATAAACGCAGCAGTGATAGGATTGGAGAGGTTCGGTGAGCAAATGAAGACCCTTTGAAGTCATATTGCATGGTACCCATTACACGGGTCTCAACTCTCCAGGTTTAAGGTATTCTTCCTTCAGCTAAAACATGCATGTGGAACCCAGAGTATGATCAACCGTGTGAATGGGAGACGTGTTCAAATATGTCTCAGTTTTCCTCCTCTGGTACTCGGGTGCAACATTCCAGATGCTTTACTAACACTCTCCCGACTTGGGGAGTCAATCCCTTTAACCTCCTGTTTGGCCCAGTTTGCAATTTCTGCGGAAGATGAACAGGAATAGCGAGAACCAATGAGAGACTAGCTGGAGGTGTCTGGACGGGCAAATTTAACTCTCATTCCCACCAGGAAGAGGAATTAACCAAAGGCTCAGCGTGCCGTGCCGGAACCAGATTAGGGCCTGAAGCCATCCTGCGGTGTTGCGGCCAGGTCACAAGAAAGCGAGTTGAAGAAAGGAGCTCAGGGGCACTGTAATTCACAAAACTGCAGAGTTATAAATGACAGCTATCGTCCAAAAATATACTGAAGTAAGGCTGCCAAGAGGACTTGAAAGCGGGGCAGAATTGCAGGAAACCGATTTCAGGAGGTAGACTGGAATTGCATTGAAAGCATAGGAAAAGAGGCAGAACGTCCACAGTGATGCACTTGGACAAAAAGGGCGTAGGCGTTTTTTCCTGAACATATTCAGGAAAAAACGCATACGCCCTTTTTGGCCAACCAAGCAAGCTTGCAAAGGAAATCTGCACTACAATGAAGTCTCACTTCCCCCCGGTCAAAAGGGCCATCTGAAAAAAGTGTAAAATCCAGAAAGGCAGGACAGGCCATGGAGAACTGGGAGCCTTGTTATGCTGATGGGCGGGATGTAAATTGCCAACAGACACTCGGGAGAAGTGTATGGTGTTTCCTGAAACATCTAAAAAACAAAGCAACAGAGCCTAGGGCACTTCCACTTATGGTCCTATAGCTTAGGGAAATTAAAATCAAAAAGACACAGCCACCCCAAAGTTTGGGACGCCTCTGTTTACAAGAACCTCGTTTACCGTACAAGTTCAATATCACAGAAAGTGAAAAATGGATACAGAACTTGTGGTACATACGTACAATGCAGTATCACTCAGCAATGAAATCTATGTCATCAGGCCCGTAGCAGCATAATGAGTGGATTCAGGTACGATGATTCTAACTGAAATAAGTCAAACCAAAAAAGAAACATCATAAGATATCAGTAATACACGGAATGTAAACTTGGCTACACAGGAACTGAATTCCAAAACAGAACAGGGTCTCAAATTTAGAAAACCAACTTATGCTTGCTTAAGGGTAAAGGTGAGTTGGGGTGCTGCATAAAACCAGAGATTGAAATGAGCACAGATAAAGTTCCTTAAGCCAAATATGGAATAGACAAGAGCTACTCCTTGCTCAACGAAATGGACTCAACACCCAATATTAAACGCCTAAGAATGTACCTGACTAGTAAGTATCTTAAAACCTATGGATTGCTATGTCTCCAAAAGAGAATCAAGCGTGTGTACAGGGGCATAAACGCAGCAGTGATAGGATTGGAGAGGTTCGGTGAGCAAATGAAGACCCTTTGAAGTCATATTGCATGGTACCCATTACACGGGTCTCAACTCTCCAGGTTTAAGGTATTCTTCCTTCAGCTAAAACATGCATGTGGAACCCAGAGTATGATCAACCGTGTGAATGGGAGACGTGTTCAAATATGTCTCAGTTTTCCTCCTCTGGTACTCGGGTGCAACATTCCAGATGCTTTACTAACACTCTCCCGACTTGGGGAGTCAATCCCTTTAACCTCCTGTTTGGCCCAGTTTGCAATTTCTGCGGAAGATGAACAGGAATAGCGAGAACCAATGAGAGACTAGCTGGAGGTGTCTGGACGGGCAAATTTAACTCTCATTCCCACCAGGAAGAGGAATTAACCAAAGGCTCAGCGTGCCGTGCCGGAACCAGATTAGGGCCTGAAGCCATCCTGCGGTGTTGCGGCCAGGTCACAAGAAAGCGAGTTGAAGAAAGGAGCTCAGGGGCACTGTAATTCACAAAACTGCAGAGTTATAAATGACAGCTATCGTCCAAAAATATACTGAAGTAAGGCTGCCAAGAGGACTTGAAAGCGGGGCAGAATTGCAGGAAACCGATTTCAGGAGGTAGACTGGAATTGCATTGAAAGCATAGGAAAAGAGGCAGAACGTCCACAGTGATGCACTTGGACAAAAAGGGCGTAGGCGTTTTTTCCTGAACATATTCAGGAAAAAACGCATACGCCCTTTTTGGCCAACCAAGCAAGCTTGCAAAGGAAATCTGCACTACAATGAAGTCTCACTTCCCCCCGGTCAAAAGGGCCATCTGAAAAAAGTGTAAAATCCAGAAAGGCAGGACAGGCCATGGAGAACTGGGAGCCTTGTTATGCTGATGGGCGGGATGTAAATTGCCAACAGACACTCAGGAGAAGTGTATGGTGTTTCCTGAAACATCTAAAAAACAAAGCAACAGAGCCTAGGGCACTTCCACTTATGGTCCTATAGCTTAGGGAAATTAAAATCAAAAAGACACAGCCACCCCAAAGTTTGGGACGGCTCTGTTTACAAGAACCTCGTTTACGGTACATGTTCAATATCGCAAAGTGCGAAAAATGGATAAAGAAGTTGTGGTACTTACGTACAATGCAATATCACTCAGCAATTAAATCTCTGTCTTCAGACACGTAGAAGCATAATGAGTGGATTCAGGTATGATGATTTTATCTGAAATAAGTCACACAGAAAAAGAAACATCATAAGATATCAGTAATACACGGAATGTAAACTTGGCTACACAGGAACTGAATTCCAAAACAGAACAGGGTCTCAAATTTAGAAAACCAACTTATGCTTGCTTAAGGGGAAAGGGGAGTTGGGGTGCTGCAAAAAACCAGAGATTGAAATGAGCACAGATAAAGTTCCTTAATCAAATATGTAATAGACAAGAGCTACTCCTTGCTCAACGAAATGGACTCAACACCCCATATTAAACGCCTAAGAATGTACCTGACTAGCAAGTATCTTAAAATCTATGGATTGCTATGTCTCTGAAAGGGAATCAAGCGTGTGTAGAGGGGCATAAACGCAGCAGTGATAGGATTGGAGAGGTTCGGTGAGCAAATGAAGACCCTTTGAAGTCACATTGCATGGTACCCATTCCACGGGTCTCAACTCTCCAGGTTTAAGGGATTCTTCCTTCAGCTAAAACATGCATGTGGAACCCAGAGTATGATCAACCATGTGATCGGGAGACGTGTTCAAATATGTCTCAGTTTTCATCCCCTGGTACTCGGGTGCAACATTCCAGACGCTTTACTAACACCCTCCCGACTTGGAGAGTCAGTATCTTTATTCTCCTGTTTGGCCCAGTTTGCAATTTCTGTGGAAGATGAACAGGAATAGGGAGAACCAATGAGAGACAAGCTGGAGGTTTCTGGACGGGCAAATTTAACTCTCATTTCCCACCAAGGACAGGAATTAACCAAAGGCTCAGCGTGCCGTGCTGCAACCAGATTAGGGCCTGAAGCAATCCTGCGGTGTTGCGGCCAGCTCACAAGAAAGCGAGATGAAGAACGGAGCTCAGGGGCACAGGAATTCACAAACCTGCAGAGTTATAAATGACAGCTATCGTCCAAAAATATACTGAAGTAAGGCTGCCAAGAGGACTTGAAAGCGGGGCAGAATTGCAGGAAACCGATTTCAGGAGGTAGACTGGAATTGCATTTTAAGCATAGGAAAAGAGGCAGAACGTCCACAATGATGCACTTGGCCAAAAAGGGCGTATGCGTTTTTTCCTGAATCAGGAAAAAACGCATACGCACTTTTTGGCCAACCAAGCAAGCTTGCAAAGGAAATCTGCACTACAATGAAGTCTCACTTCCCCCCGGTCAAAAGGGCCATCTGAGAAAAGTGTAAAATCCAGAAAGGCAGGACAGGCCATGGAGAACTGGGAGCCTTGTTATGCTGATGGGCGGGATGTAAATTGCCAACAGCCACTCGGGAGAAGTGTATGGTGTTTCCTGAAACATCTAAAAAACAAAGCAACAGAGCCTAGGGCACTTCCACTTATGGTCCTATAGCTTAGGGAAATTAAAATCAAAAAGACACAGCCACCCCACAGTTTGGGACAGCTCTGTTTACAAGAACCTCGTTTACGGTACAAGTTCAATATCGCAGAAAGTGAAAAATGGATAAAGAAGTTGTGGTACTTATGTACAATGCAAAATCACTCAGCCATGAAATCTATGTCATCAGGCCCATAGCAGCATAATGAGTGGATTCAGGTATGATGATTCTAACTGAAATATGTCACACAGAAAAAGAAACATCATAAGATATCACTAATACACGGAATGTGAACTTGGCTACACATGAACTGAATTACAAAACAGAACAGGGTCTCAAGTTTAGAAAACCAACTTATGCTTCCTTAAGGGGGAAAGTGAGTTGGGGTGCTGCATAAAACCAGAGTTTGAAATTAGCACAGATACCATTCAATAAGCCAAATATGTAATAGACAAGACCTACCCCTTGCTCAACAAAATGGACTCAACAATGAGGTATCACCTCACACCTGATAGAATGGGCATCATGAGAAAATCTACAAACAAAAATGCTGGAAAGGGTGTGGAGAAAAGGAACCCTCTTCCACTATTGTTGGGAATATAAATTGATACAGTCACTACGGAGAACAATATGGAGTTTCTTAAGAAACTAACAATAGAATTACCATATGATACAGCAATCCCAGTACTGGACATATACCCAGACAAAACCATAAATCAAAACGAGACATTCACCGCAATGTTCATTGCATCACTATTTACAATATCGAGGTAATGGAAGCAACCTAAATGCCCACAGACAGACGAATGCATAAAGCTGTGGTACATATATAAAATGGAATATTACTAAGCCATGAAAAGGAATGAAATTGGGTCATTTGTAGAGACGTCGATGGATCTAGAGACTGTCATACAGAGTGAAGTAAGTCAGAAAGAGAAAAACAAATCTTGTATATTCATGCATATATGTGGAACCTAGAAAAACTGTACAGATTAACCATTTTGCAAGGCATAAATAGAGCAACAGATGTAGACAACAAATGTATGGACAACAAAGGGGGAAAGCTGTTGGGGGGGTGGTGGTGGGAGGAGTTGAGAGACTGGGATTGGCATGTATACATTTATATGTATAAAATAGATAACCAATAAGAACCTGCTGTATAAAAATATAAAATAAAATTCAAAATTAAAAAGAAATAAAATTTAAAAAATAAAACAGAAAAAACAATTATTCCCTTCACATACATGTATTTATATGAATAAATTATTTCCATGCTTATATCTGTAAATACAAAAAAGAGGAATAAAATCTACCTTGAACCAAAAACGAAAAAGAGAAAAAAAAACACAGAACCCACCAGTTCCACAGAGGAAAACCGTATCAGGGCACTTGCTCCAGTTGTAAACAATTCTGAAGTTGGCCAGTGGTGGGGAATCGTCTCCCATTCAGCCAGCAGCCCCCACGCAACAAGCGTCCTCATTGCAAAGCTGGGGCACCGTGCCGAGGCATCTGTGAGTAAACGGGAGGTGAGCCCCAGGCCAGTTGCTGCTGAACTATTCCCACCCGTCCCAGGTAAAACACCTGAATATATACAAGGACTTGAAAGCCTAGAGGAAGGGCCATAGAGCCACACGAGTGACAGCATGCCGGCCGACTTGGTGCCTGCAGGCCAGCCAGGATGGTCCTGGCCCTGGGTGCTCTTCTGGAAGATTTCCATTTCCCTGACTGAGATACCCGTCCTGTCCCTGCCCCCACTGCTTTTTTCCTTCCTCACCTCTGCCCAGGGAGAAATTCCAGCAGCAGGTATGGGTGACACATCCTCTTCTTTAGCAGGTGGCAGCCTGGCAACTGCTGCAGAAAGTCCAGCAGAGCCCCACTCACACTGGGCCACCCACAAAGCCGTGGCCTCTCACTCCCTCCCACCAGCCCAGCCCCGAGACTGCTGACAGGGCAGAGAAAATGGCATCAGGCACGGCTGCAGGGGCTCTTGCTGCCTGGAGTGGTATTTATATTGATCTCAACCCAGGCACACCTGGGGAGGGCTGGCCCGCACGGTAAGGCTGCCCAGGTCAGCCAATCATCACCCCTCAGGGGCTCACAGTTGCAGAAAATGGAACTTGCTGAACCGGCCAGGTCCAAGGAACAGGTGTGGGCTCCTGAGAGTCAGGATAGACAAGGGGCTGCAGCTTTGGCTTGTTTTCTAATCATTTTATCTGGCCCATGAGTGGGAGACAACTTCAAGAAAACCCTCTCCTTATGAGAGGAACCCAGGAGTCAGGGAGAGGAGGGGTGGGTGGTGGTTGGAGACAGAGGCCTGGTGCCCCGGGTGCAGTGGAAGTCTCTGGAAGACCAGGTGGAGGGAGGCCGCACAGAGTGATGCCCAGGGTCACAGACCTGTCGCAGCTGCTGTTTGTTAGTTCAAGTCCTGCTCTGAGGTGCTCTGTGCCAGCTCTGAGCGACAGGTGAGCTGGGGGTGCTCTGCAATGAGGGCTATGTGCATGGTTCCTGTGTGCCCAGCCCTGCCATGGTACCTGCAAGGGTAGCTCTGTATCCTGGGAAGGGCCTGACCACGAGAGCCCCGTGGGCTGGGGTGGGGGTGGGGTACCTGCCCAGGTGAGCTCCATATTCTGGGATTGGTCTGACCACGAGAGCCCCATGGGCTGCTGGGGACCTGGTAAAGGATGTCAGGACAGTCAGTGAAGCCACCGAGGATATACCTCCAGTTGCTCCTAATTCCTACACCCTGCTGGTCATTCTACCAACCACCAGGACATGGTATTCTGTATTAGTCTTCAATGATGCCTTCTTTTGTATTCCATTAGTCCCAGAGTCACAAGAAATTTTGGCTTGTGAGTGGCAGGACTCAACATACAACTAAAACAATACTTCCGGGCCGTCTTGCCCCAAGGGTGCAAAAATTCCCACACCATCTTTGGGGAAAGCTTAGCTAAAGACCTAAAAGTTCTACCTCTGGAAAAGGAAACCCTCCTTCAGTACGCAGACGACATTCTGATCGCCAGCCCTACTAAGGAGGCCTCTGAACTACCAAGCCAATAAAGGATAGAAGTTGTCCAAGAAAAAGCTCAAATATCACAGACTGCGGTGACCTGCCTGGGCTTCATTCTCACAGAAGGTCGGAGAAGCCCATCCCAGGAAAGGGAAGAAACCATTTGCAGCCTTACCCCTTTCTAAAACTAGAAGACAGCTTAGGGGTTCCTGGGGAGGCCAGGGTTTGCTGCTTCTGGATCCCTAACTACAGTCTACTAGCTGGGCCTCTATATGAAACACTGAAAGGAAAAGATGATGATCCTTTTGAATAGAATCCAGAAGTGGCCTTTCAAGAATGGAAAGAGCAGTCAATTCAGACCCTTGCCCTGGAACTCCCTAATTTAGCTAAACCCTTTGACCTTTACATTCCCGGTGAAAGGTGAATCGCCATTGGAGAATTAGTGCAAAAACTGGGACCACTTGAAATGGAACAATGCAAGAATGCCATCCAGGTAGGATAAACTACGGTCACCAAGGGGCTTGGCCCACTGCCGCATCTGGCCAAGATACTGGCGGTATCTAAAAACCTGGAAATCAGCAGCCCAAAAGGCCACCTCCTTCCTAAGGGAAAAGGACCCCACGTGGTGATCCTAACCACCAACGATGCCCTGAAGTTGCAGGGTTCGCTCCGTGGGCACACCGACCTCGAGTGAGGAGGCCCTCCAACTCCAACATCCAGAGAGATAACCGGGGGCAACAGGGCACCATGACGACTCGTGTGAACATCACTTGACCTGGAGTTTCTCTCATAAAACAATAAGAGTGTGTCCCAAAAGAGTAGACTACTGCTTGCAGGACTTACTGCACCCAGAGGGGAGCTAATAATCTTGGTGGGGGAACCGTATATCACACTGTCACCATAGAAAAGCCTACAGACACCGTGATGATGGTGGCCAATAAGACCGGCTGGACTCCTGTTTACTTCAAAAGGCTGTTGACTCAGTGGTCATCATGGTCCTTGATCACCACTGACCCTGGACTGTCTGGGAGTTGAGCGGGCAGGGCTCTGACACCTGGTGCTGTTTGTACGTTAATTCAGGGGCCTAATTGAAGAAAGCGCAGACTACTGGTCAGAGCATCTAGGCTGGCAGAAACGGTCAGCCTAAGGTGGCCGAACAAATGTGGGGCGGGGTGAAACCGGCCCCCACAGCGTCTCTGCACATCTCTTTCCTGGACCCTTAAAGGTCATTAGAATCTATAACACTTCCAATGCTGGTGCTCAGGTGGACGAGCAGGGAGGCAGGGGGCCTGGGGACAATCAACGTCACCTGGAGGCTGCTGGGGAGAAGCTCTGACCCTCGCCCCCGGGTATTAGGGCTCCCAACTCAGCACTCAGCAGTTACAGAAGAAGTGTCTGCACCCTCAGCACTCCAAGAATGAGGAACGGGACAAAAGGCAGAGGAGGGGTTTGTCCCCAGCAAAGCCCATTAAAAATCCCTGGGAGATAAAAATAGAATCTGGGCAATAAAGTCAAGTCTAACCTTTTTTATCCTTTGTGCTTTGTCTAATTTCACGTGCTCCTAGGGTCCCGCATGCAGAGGTTCCACACCCGGCACTTCAGACCAGATTTCCTAGTGCAGAATGGCTGGGTCGACACCTCAGCTCCTGGGGCCCAGTGCAGACTCCGCGATATAGAGCCTGAGCTGCAGCCAACCTGGCCCTCGAGAGCTCCGCCCCCTCCCTCCCACTGACTCTGACAGGATCTCTACACAGCAGCCCAGCCCACAGCCCACGGGGTAGTGCATGCTCTCACCTCTCCATTCTCTGATCAAAATATAAAGTTTCCTTTGCTTGTGAACCAAACTCAGTCTCGATCTGTTGGCCCCAATGACACTGGGCAGGGGGACACTTGTTGGGGTCCACTCTGGAGGATCAGTAACAGAAATTGAGACTATTGTAACCTCAATGAACAGATGTGTGAGCCAAACTGTAGTTAACATAGAACAGTGTATAAGGCTCGGGTAAAATAAGATGTTTCTAACACTTCCATTTGATATTTCCATCACTTTATTATAAGCAAGTTCAGTGAAAAGGTTTGTCTTATTTGTCAGGTCAATATTAGAGAAACGAAGTGATTTCTTTCCAAGGATGTACATCTAATAATCTTGGTTAAAGCTTCAATCTTGTTTTAAATGCTTTTCCATTGAAAATGATACCTCTCTTTCAGCTCCCCCATTTCTGAGAAGTATAAAATCTTATAATTTATTATTACCAAAGGGGAAAGGTGGGAGGAGGGATAAATTAACAGTTTGGGATTAACACATACACACTGCTATGTATAAAATAGATCATCAACAAGGAACTACTGTATAGCACAGGGAACTACACTCAACATTTTGCAATAACCTATAAGGGGAAATAATCTGAAAAAGAATAGATATTTTTATTGACATCATCTATCAATGACAGTTAAAGTGTAACCTAAGGGAAGCTGGTGGTGAGTGCTTCTGACCCTGAAGACTTCAATCATCTAAAGTTTGGACTCTGCCTACTTCCCAAGGCCCTTAATGAACATATGTGTAGCCGTAGCTTAAAAAATTCCCCAGTTTGGGTTTCGGGGAGACACTGATTTTGAAAAAGCCCTGGTGTTCTCCTTACATGAATGGGACTCTTCCTACTGCTAAAACATGTCTGTCACACCCAGAGGATGGTATACCGTCTGATCGGGAAGAGTTTGGAAAAGGCATCTCATCTCCTCATCTCCTGGTGCTCGGGTTCACCCCTCCAGCGTCTTTACTAACAGTCTCCCCACTTGGAGATGTCAGCACTGTCAACATCCTGTTGCGTACAGTTTGGAATTTGTCCAGAGGATGAAGCGGAAGGATGAGGAACAATGAGAGACAAGTCCTAGGTGTTCAGACAGGCACATGTCACTCTAATTTCCAATCAGGAAGACGAATTGACCAAAGGCTAGGGTTGCCCATGGAAACAGTATAGGGCTTGAGGAAATCCCGCTGCTTTGTGACCAGTTCCCATAAACACAAGTTGAACAATGGAACTCAGGGGCAGTAAAATTCACAAAACTGCAGAGTTGAAAATATCCATCACTGAAAAATGTCTTGAGGAAAGTCAGAGAAAAGGACTTGTAAGCAAGGGAGAATGGCAGGAAAGGGATTTGAGGAGGTAGAAAGGACTCGCCATTAAGCACAAGAAAAGGAGCTGAACATTGCCAACATTGCAGTTGGCCAAAAAGGGTGTATGCGTTTTTTTCTGTATATATTCAAGAAAAGGGCATACACTTTTTTAGCCAACCAAACAGGTGGGCACTGGAAGTCAATACTACAAAAGATATCACTTCGCATCAGTCAGAAGAGCCATCCTCATAAAACGTAAACAACAGAAATGCAGGACAGGGCAAGGAGAAGAGGGAGCCCTGTGAGACTTATAGTGGAAATGTATATTGCCAACGGCCATTCTGGAGAAGTGTATTGTGTTTACTAAAGCATCTAAAAAATGAGCTACAGAGCATAGGGCACTTGCACTCATGGGCGTATATCTTGAGAAAAACAAAAATCGAGAGGACACAGGCACCCCAATGTTTACCCCCTCTCTGTTTAAAAGATCCTCAACTAGGATATAACTTAAATGTCTCTGGAGGGAAAAAATGGGTAGAGATGTGGTACTTAGGTAGAGTGGAATATTATTCAGCCTGGAAATCAATGAAATATGGCCAGTTGTAACAACTCCGGAGGAGTTACGTATGATCTTTCTAAGTGACAGAATTCAAAAAGAAAAAGACACATATCATAAGATATCACTTAAAGGTGGAATCCAAAATGGCTACACATGAAATAAATTACAAAACAAAAACATAGTCAAATATGTAGAAAACACGCATAAGGCTGCTAAACGGGAAAGGTGGGGAGGGGTGAGGCATCACCCAGGAGGTTGAAATTAGCAAAGATACCATTCCAAATACCAAACTGATAATCAACAAGGCCTACACGGTAGCTAAAAGAACTGCACTCAGCACACTCAAGTCACCGGAAAAGAATATATACGACTGGTAAGAATCTGAAAAAGAATTTACTGATGTCTCTCTGTACGTGAATCAAGTGGATGTACAGCAGCAAGAAACAGAGCTTTGAAAATCAGCTGTAACCAATATAGTAATAAATTGAAAAAAATAAACGACAGAGAGACAGAGAAAACCTCTTACAACTTTTCCTCAGGGCCGGTGATGCAACATGGATTGAACACATCTAGACCCACAGCAGGATGAGACATAAGGCTGGAAACTGTTTGCGCTAAGAGAAATGTGAGGTTGGGTGAGGAAATGCACACCCTTTAAAGTAATACTACCTGGTACCCATTCAATGGGTCCCAAATATGCAGGTTCAAGGGATCTTCCTACAGCTAAAACATGCATGGAAAACCCAGAGGACTGTACACCATGTGATCGGGAGATGTGTCTAAAATGCAGCTCATTTATCCTCTCCTGGTGCTCCTGTTCACCATTCCAGCCACGTTACTTAGAATCTCCCCACTTGGAGAATCAGCACATTTCAACTTCTGTTTCACACATTTTGCAAATTGTGAGGAGGATGAACGGGGAACCAATGAGAGAATAGTTGTAGGGGTTTGGACGGGCACATATCACTCTAATTTCCCATTAAGAATAAGAATTGAAAAAAGGCTCAGCCCGCCTCGCCCGAGCCAAAATAGGGCCTGAAGCAATCCTGCGGGTTTGAGGCCAGCTCACAAAAGAGCAACTTAAAAAATGGAGCTCAGGGTCACTGCAATTCACAAACCTGCAGAGTTATAAATGAAAACTAACGTCCAAAAATATGTTGAGGTAAGGCAAAGAAGAGGATCTGAATGCAAGACAGAATTGCAAGAAACAGATTTCAAGAGATAGATTGGACTCGTCTTTAAAGCACATGAAAAGCGGCAGAATTTCGACAATGATGCAGTTGGCCCAAAAGGGCGTATGCGTTTTTTCCTGATTATATCCAGGAAAAAACGCATACGCACTTTATGGGCAACGAAGCAAGCAAGCAATGCAAATGTGCACAACAAAGAAGTCTCATTTCCCACTGGTCAAAAGGGCCATCCTAAAAAATTGTAAAAACCAGAAATGCAGGACAGGCCATGGAGAACAGGGAGCCTTTATACGCTGATGGGCAGTGTGTGAACTGCCGAGAGCCACTCTGGAGAAGTGTATGGTGGTTCCTAAATCATCTAAAAAACAGAGCTACAGAGCATAGGACACTTCCAATCATGGGAGTATATCTAGGGAAATCTAAAAATTAACAAGACACAAGCACACCACAGTTTAGGGCTACTCTGTTTACAAGAACCTCAACTTCAGTATACCTTAAATATCCCAGGAAAGAGAACAATGGATAAAGAAGATGTGGTACTTATGTACAATGGAATATCTCTTCACCATGAAATCAATGTAATAAGGCTAGTAGAAGGATAAAGAGTGGATTTAGGTCCGATAATACTACTTGAAATAAGTCAAACAGAAAAAGAAACATATCATAAGATATCACTTATAGAGGGAGGGTAAATATGGCTGCACAAGAAATGAATTACAGAACAGAACAGTGTCTCACATTTAGAAAACACACTTATTTCAGCTTAAGGGGAAAGGAGAGGTGGGGTGATGCATAAAACCAGAGTTTGAAATTAGCACAGATACCGTTCAATAAACCAAATAGATATTAGACAAGATCTACACCTTGCTCAATGAACTGGCCTCAACACACCCTATACACCGCAGAGAAATATATCTGAGTAATAAGAATCTTAAAACCCATGTATTGATATATCTCCATAAGGGAATCAAGTGTGTGCAGAGTGGCACAAACACAGCAGTGAAAATGAGCTAAACCCCATTATAGAAATAAATTTTAAAAACAAAACGCAGAAACAATGAAAGAGAGAAAAATTCTTACAAAATTCGCTCAGGGGCTGTGATGCAACCTGGATTGACCACATATAAACCCACAGCTGGATAAGACATAAGGCTGGACACTTGGGGCTGAGAGGATTGATGAGCTTTGGTGAGCAACTGCCAAAAGTTTAATGCAATACTTCATGCTACTCATTCCAAGGGTCCCAACACTCCAGGTTGAAGGGAATCTTCCTACAGCTAAACCATGCTTGGGAAACCCAGCGACTGGTATACCATATGATCGGGAAAGGTTTCTAAAACGCACCTCATTTTTCCTCTCCTGGGGCTCCGGATCGACATTCCAGCCGCTTTACCAAAAATATCCCCACATGGAGAGTCAATGCCTTTAAGTTCTGGTATCGCACAGTCTGCAGTTAGTGCGGAGGATGAATGGGAATAGGGGGAACCAGTGAGAAACTAGCTGTAGCGGTTTCAAGGGGCACATGTCACTCTAAATTCACATCAGTAAGAAGAATAAACCAAAGGCACAGCAAGGTGCCCCAGAAGAAGAATAGGGCCTGAAGGAATCCTGTGGTTATGAGGCAAGATCACAAAAATAAGAGCTGAAAAATGGAGCTAAGGGCCACTGCAATTCAAAAACCTGCAGAGTTATAAAGGCCAACTATTTTCAAAAAATATATTGAGGTAAGGCTATGAAGAGGCATTGAAAGCAAGGCAGAATTGCAGGAAAACGATTTCAGGAGGTAGACTGGAATTGCATTTAAAGCATAGGAAAAGAGGCAGAACGTCCACAATGATGCACTTGGCCAAAAAGGGCGTATGCCTTTTTTCCTGAATTTATTCAGGAAAAAAGGCATACGCCCTTTTTGGCCAACCAAGCAAGCTTGCAAAGGAAATCTGCACTACAATGAAGTCTCACTTCCCCCTGGTCAAAAGGGCCATCTGAAAAAAGTGTAAAATCCAGAAAGGCAGGACAGGCCATGGAGAACTGGGAGCCTTGTTATGCTGATGGGCGGGATGTGTATGGTGTTTCCTGAAACATCTAAAAAACAAAGCAACAGAGCCTAGGGCACTTCCACTTATGGTCCTATAGCTTAGGGAAATTAAAATCAAAAAGACACAGCCACCCCAAAATTTGGGACGCCTCTGTTTACAAGAACCTCGTTAACCGTACAAGTTCAATATCAAAGAAAGTGAAAAATGGATAAAGAACTTGTGGTACTTACGTACAATGCAGTATCACTCAGTAATGAAATCTATGTCATCAGGCCCATAGCAGCATAATGAGTGGATTCAGGTACGATGATTCTAACTGAAATAAGACACACAGAAAAAGAAACATCATAAGATATCACTAATACACGGAATGTAAACTTGGCTACACAGGAACTGAATTACAGAACAGAACAGGGTCTCAAATTTAGAAAACCAACTTATGCTTGCTTAAGGGGAAAGGTGAGTTGGGGTGCTGCATAAAACCAGAGATTGAAATGAACACAGATAAAGTTCCTTAAGCCAAATATGGAATAGACAAGAGCTACTCCTTGCTCAACGAAATGGACTCAACACCCCATATTAAACGCCTAAGAATGTACCTGACTAGTAAGTATCTTAAAACCTATGGATTGCTATGTCTCCGAAAGAGAATCAAGCATGTGTACAGGGGCATAAACGCAGCAGTGATAGGATTGGAGAGGTTCAGTGAGCAAATGAAGACCCTTTGAAGTCATATTGCATGGTACCAATTCCACGGGTCTCAACTCTCCAGGTTTAAGGTATTCTTCCTTCAGCTAAAACATGCATGTGGAACCCAGAGTATGATCAACCGTGTGAACGGGAAACATGTTCAAATATGTCTCAGTTTTCCTCCCCTGGTACTCGGGTGCAACATTCCAGACGCTTTACTAACACTCTGCCCACTTGGAGAGTCAGCGCCTTTAACCTCCTGTTTGGCCCAGTTTGCAATTTCTGCGGAAGATGAACAGGAATAGCGAGAACCAATGAGAGACTAGCTGGAGGTGTCTGGACGGGCAAATTTAACTCTCATTTCCCACCAGGAAGAGGAAATAACCAAAGGCTCAGCATGCCGTGCCGGAACCAGATTAGGGCCTGAAGCCATCCTGCGGTGTTGCGGCCAGCTCACAAGAAAGCGAGTTGAAGAAAGGAGCTCAGGGGCACTGTAATTCACAAACCTGCAGAGTTATAAATAACAGCTATCGTCCAAAAATATACTGAAGTAAGGCTGCCAAGAGGACTTGAAAGCGGGGCAGAATTGCAGGAAACCGATTTCAGGAGGTAGACTGGAATTGCATTGAAAGCATAGGAAAAGAGGCAGAACGTCCACAATGATGCACTTGGCCAAAAAGGGCGTATGCGTTTTTTCCTGAATATATTCAGGAAAAAACGCATACGCACTTTTTGGCCAAGGAAGCAAGCTTGCAAAGGAAATCTGCACTACAATGAAGTCTCACTTCCCCCCGGTCAAAAGGGCCATCTGAAAAAAGTGTAAAATCCAGAAAGGCAGGACAGGCCATGGAGAACTGGGAGCCTTGTTATGCTGATGGGCGGGATGTAAATTGCCAACAGACACTCGGGAGAAGTGTATGGTGTTTCCTGAAACATCTAAAAAACAAAGCAACAGAGCCTAGGGCACTTCCACTTATGGTCCTATAGCTTAGGGAAATTAAAATCAAAAAGACACAGCCACCCCAAAGTTTGGGACGCCTCTGTTTACAAGAACCTCGTTTACCGTACAAGTTCAACATCGCAGAAAGTGAAAAATGGATAAAGAAGTTGTGGTATTTACTTACAAAGCAATATCACTCAGCAATGAAATCTATGTCATCAGGACCTTAGCAGCACAATGAGTGGATTCAGGTATGATGATTCTAACTGAAATAAGTCACACAGAAAAAGAAACATCATAAGATATCACTAATACACAGAATGTAAACTTGGCTACACAGGAACTGAATTACAAAACAGAACACGGTCTCAAATTTAGAAAACCAACTTATGCTTGCTTAATGGGAAAGGTGAGTTGGGGTGCTGCATAAAACCAGAGATTGAAATGAGCACAGATAAAGTTGCTTAAGCCAAATATGGAATAGAAAAGAGCTACTCCTTGCTCAACGAAATGGACTCAACACCGCATATTAAACGCCTAAGAATGTACCTGACTAGTAAGTATCTTAAAACCTATGGATTGCTATGTCTCCAAAAGAGAATCAAGCATGAGTACAGGGGCATAAACACAGCAGTGATAGGATTAGAGAGGTTCGGTGAGCAAATGAAGACCCTTTGAAGTCATATTGCATGGTACCCATTCCACGGGTCTCAAGTACCCAGGTTTAAGGTATTCTTCCTTCAGCTAAAACATGCATGTGGAACCTAGAGTATGATCAACCATGTGATCAGGAGACGTGTTCAAATATGTCTCAGTTTTCGTACCCTGGTACTCGGGTTCAACATTCCAGACGCTTTACTAAAACTCTCCCGACTTGGAGAGTCAGCGCCTTTAACCTCCTGTTTGGCCCAGTTTGCAATTTCTGCGGAAGATGAACAGGAATAGGGAGAACCAATGAGAGACGAGCTGGAGGTGTCTGGACGGGCAAATTTAACTCTCATTTCCCACCAGGAAGAGGAATTAACCAAAGGTTCAGCGTGCCGTGCCGGACCAAGATTAGGGCCTGAAGACATCCTGTGGTGTTGCGGCCAGCTCACAAGAAAGCGAGTTGAAGAAAGGAGCTCAGGGGCACTGTAATTCACAAACCTGCAGAGTTATAAATGACAGCTATCGTCCAAAATTATACTGAAGTAAGGCTGCCAAGAGGACTTGAAAGCGGGGCAGAATTGCAGGAAACCGATTTCAGGAGGTAGACTGGAATTGCATTGAAAGCATAGGAAAAGAGGCAGAACATCCACAATGATGCACTTGGCCAAAAAGGGCGTATGCGTTTTTTCCTGAATATATTCAGGAAAAAACGCATACGCCCTTTTTGGCCAACCAAGCAAGTTTGCAAAGGAAATCTGCACTACAATGAAGACTCACTTCCCCCTGGTCAAATGGGCCATCAGTAAAAAGTGTAAAATCCAGAAAGGCAGGACAGGCCATGGAGAACTTGGAGCCTTGTTATGCTGATGGGCGGGATGTAAATTGCCAACAGACACTCGGGAGAAGTGTATGGTGTTTCCTGAAACATCTAAAAAACAAAGCAACAGAGTCTAGGGCACTTCCACTTATGGTCCTATAGCTTAGGGAAATTAAAATCAAAAAGACACAGCCACCCCAAAGTTTGGGACGCCTCTGTTTACAAGAACCTCGTTTACCGTACAAGTTCAATATCACAGAAAGTGAAAAATGGATAAAGAACTTGTGGTACTTATGTACAATGCAGTATCACTCAACAATGAAATCTATGTCATCAGGCCCGTAGCAGCATAATGAGTGGATTCAGGTACGATGATTCTACCTGAAATAAGTCACACCGAAAAAGAAACATCATAAGATATCAGTAATACACGGAATGTAAACTTGGCTACACAGGAACTGAATTCCAAAACAGAACAGTGTCTCAAATTTAGAAAACCAACTTATGCTTGCTTAAGGGGAAAGGTGATTTGGGGTGCTGCATAAAACCAGACATTGAAATGAGCACAGATAAAGTTCCTTAAGCCAAATATGGAATAGACAAGAGCTACTGCTTGCTCAACGAAATGGACTCAACACCCCATATTAAACGCCTAAGAATGTACCTGACTAGTAAGTATCTTAAAACCTATGGATTGCTATGTCTCCAAAAGAGAATCAAGCATGTGTACAGGGGCATAAACGCAGCAGTGATAGGATTGGAGAGGTTCAGTGAGCAAATGAAGACCCTTTGAAGTCATATTGCATGGTACCCATTCCACGGGTCTCAACTCTCCAGGTTTAAGGTATTCTTCCTTCAGCTAAAACATGCATGTGGAACCCAGAGTATGATCAACCGTGTGAACGGGAGACGTGTTCAAATATGTCTCAGTTTTCGTACCCTGGTACTCGGGTGCAACATTCCAGACGCTTTACTAACACTCTCCCGACTTGGGGAGTCAATCCCTTTAACCTCCTGTTTGGCCCAGTTTGCAATTTCTGCGGAAGATGAACAGGAATAGCGAGAACCAATGAGAGACTAGCTAGAGGTGTCTGGACGGGCAAATTTAACTCTCATTCCCACCAGGAAGAGGAATTAACCAAAGGCTCAGCGTGCCGTGCCGCAACCAGATTAGGGCCTGAAGCCATCCTGCGGTGTTGCGGCCAGGTCACAAGAAAGCGAGTTGAAGAAAGGAGCTCAGGGGCACTGTAATTCACAAAACTGCAGAGTTATAAATGACAGCTATCGTCCAAAAATATACTGAAGTAAGGCTGCCAAGAGGACTTGAAAGCGGGGCAGAATTGCAGGAAACCGATTTCAGGAGGTAGACTGGAATTGCATTGAAAGCATAGGAAAAGAGGCAGAACGTCCACAATGATGCACTTGGCCAAAAAGGGCGTAGGCGTTTTTTCCTGAACATATTCAGGAAAAAACGCATACGCCCTTTTTGGCCAACCAAGCAAGCTTGCAAAGGAAATCTGCACTACAATGAAGTCTCACTTCCCCCCGGTCAAAAGGGCCATCTGAAAAAAGTGTAAAATCCAGAAAGGCAGGACAGGCCATGGAGAACTGGGAGCCTTGTTATGCTGATGGGCGGGATGTAAATTGCCAACAGCCACTCGGGAGAAGTGTATGGTGTTTCCTGAAACATCTAAAAAACAAAGCAACAGAGCCTAGGGCACTTCCACTTATGGTCCTATAGCTTAGGGAAATTAAAATCAAAAAGACACAGCCACCCCAAAGTTTGGGACGCCTCTGTTTACAAGAACCTCGTTTACTGTACAAGTTCAACATTGCAGAAAGTGAAAAATGGATAAAGAAGTTGTGGTATTTACTTACAAAGCAATATCACTCAGCAATGAAATCTATGTCATCAGGCCCTTAGCAGCACAATGAGTGGATTCAGGTATGATGATTCTAACTGAAATAAGTCACACAGAAAAAGAAACATCATAAGATATCAGTAATACACGGAATGTAAACTTGGCTACACAGGAACTGAATTCCAAAACAGAACAGGGTCTCAAATTTAGAAAACCAACTTATGCTTGCTTAAGGGGAAAGGGGAGTTGGGGTGCTGCATAAAACCAGAGATTGAAATGAGCACAGATAAAGTTCCTTAATCAAATATGTAATAGACAAGAGCTACTCCTTGCTCAACGAAATGGACTCAACACCCCATATTAAACGCCTAAGAATGTACCTGACTAGTAAGTATCTTAAAACCTATGGATTGCTATATCTCCAAAAGAGAATCAAGCGTGTGTCCAGGGGCATAAATGCAGCAATGATAGGATTGGAGAGGTTCAGTGAGCAAACGAAGACCCTTTGAAGTCATATTGCATGGTACCCATTCCACGGGTCTCAACTCTCCAGGTTTCAGGGATTCTTCCTTCAGCTAAAACATGCATGTGGAACCCAGAGGATTATCCACCGTGTGATCGGGAGAAGTGTTCAAATATGTCTCAGATTTCATCCCCTGGTACTCGGGTGCAACATTCCAGACGCTTTACTAACACTCTCCCGACTTGGAGAGTCAGTCCCTTTAACCTCCTGTTTGGCCCAGTTTGCAATTTCTGCGGAAGATGAACAGGAATAGGGAGAACCAATGAGAGACTAGCTGGAGGTGTCTGGACGGGCAAATTTAACTCTCATTTCCCACCAGGAAGAGGAATTAACCAAAGGCTCAGCATGTCGTGCCGGAACCAGATTAGGGCCTGAAGCAATCCTGCGGTGTTGCGGCCAGCTCACAAGAAAGCAAGTAGAAGAAAGGAGCTCAGGGGCACTGTAATTCACAAACCTGCAGACTTATAAATGACAGCTATCGTCCAAAAATATACTGAAGTAAGGTTGCCAAGAGGACTTGAAAGCGGGGCAGAATTGCAGGAAACCGATTTCAGGAGGTAGACTGGAATTGCATTGAAAGCATAGGAAAAGAGGGAGAACGTCCACAATGATGCACTTGGCCAAAAAGGGCGTATGCGTTTTTTCCTGAATCAGGAAAAAACGCATACGCACTTTTTGGCCAACCAAGCAAGCTTGCAAAGGAAATCTGCACTACAATGAAGTCTCACTTCCCCCCGGTCAAAAGGGCCATCTGAGAAAAGTGTAAAATCCAGAAAGGCAGGACAGGCCATGGAGAACTGGGAGCCTTGTTATGCTGATGGGCGGGATGTAAATTGCCAACAGCCACTCGGGAGAAGTGTATGGTGTTTCCTGAAACATCTAAAAAACAAAGCAACAGAGCCTAGGGCACTTCCACTTATGGTCCTATAGCTTAGGGAAATTTAAATCAAAAAGACACAGCCACCCCACAGTTTGGGACAGCTCTGTTTACAAGAACCTCGTTTACGGTACAAGTTCAACATCGCAGATAGTGAAAAATGGATAAAGAAGTTGTGGTACTTATGTACAATGCAAAATCACTCAGCCATGAAATCTATGTCATCAGGCCCATAGCAGCATAATGAGTGGATTCAGGTATGATGATTCTAACTGAAATATGTCACACAGAAAAAGAAACATCATAAGATATCACTAATACACGGAATGTGAACTTGGCTACACATGAACTGAATTACAAAACAGAACAGGGTCTCAAGTTTAGAAAACCAACTTATGCTTCCTTAAGGGGGAAAGTGAGTTGGGGTGCTGCATAAAACCAGAGTTTGAAATTAGCACAGATACCATTCAATAAGCCAAATATGTAATAGACAAGACCTACCCCTTGCTCAACAAAATGGACTCAACAATGAGGTATCACCTCACACCTGATAGAATGGGCATCATGAGAAAATCTACAAACAAAAATGCTGGAAAGGGTGTGGAGAAAAGGAACCCTCTTCCACTATTGTTGGGAATATAAATTGATACAGTCACTACGGAGAACAATATGGAGTTTCTTAAGAAACTAACAATAGAATTACCATATGATACAGCAATCCCAGTACTGGACATATACCCAGACAAAACCATAAATCAAAACGAGACATTCACCGCAATGTTCATTGCATCACTATTTACAATATCGAGGTAATGGAAGCAACCTAAATGCCCACAGACAGACGAATGCATAAAGCTGTGGTACATATATAAAATGGAATATTACTAAGCCATGAAAAGGAATGAAATTGGGTCATTTGTAGAGACGTCGATGGATCTAGAGACTGTCATACAGAGTGAAGTAAGTCAGAAAGAGAAAAACAAATCTTGTATATTCATGCATATATGTGGAACCTAGAAAAACTGTACAGATTAACCATTTTGCAAGGCATAAATAGAGCAACAGATGTAGACAACAAATGTATGGACAACAAGGGGGGAAAGCTGTTGGGGGGGTGGTGGTGGGAGGAGTTGAGAGACTGGGATTGGCATGTATACATTTATATGTATAAAATAGATAACCAATAAGAACCTGCTGTATAAAAATATAAAATAAAATTCAAAATTAAAAAGAAATAAAATTTAAAAAATAAAACAGAAAAAACAATTATTCCCTTCACATACATGTATTTGTATGAATAAATTATTTCCATGCTTATATCTGTAAATACAAAAAAGAGGAATAAAATCTACCTTGAACCAAAAACGAAAAAGAGAAAAAAAACACAGAACCCACCAGTTCCACAGAGGAAAACCGTATCAGGGCACTTGCTCCAGTTGTAAACAATTCTGAAGTTGGCCAGTGGTGGGGAATCGTCTCCCATTCAGCCAGCAGCCCCCACGCAACAAGCGTCCTCATTGCAAAGCTGGGGCACCGTGCCGAGGCATCTGTGAGTAAACGTGAGCTGAGCCCCAGGCCAGTTGCTGCTGAACTATTCCCACCCGTCCCAGGTAAAACACCTGAATATATACAAGGACTTGAAAGCCTAGAGGAAGGGCCATAGAGCCACACGAGTGACAGCATGCCGGCCGACTTGGTGCCTGCAGGCCAGCCAGGATGGTCCTGGCCCTGGGTGCTCTTCTGGAAGATTTCCATTTCCCTGACTGAGATACCCGTCCTGTCCCTGCCCCCACTGCTTTTTTCCTTCCTCACCTCTGCCCAGGGAGAAATTCCAGCAGCAGGTATGGGTGACACATCCTCTTCTTTAGCAGGTGGCAGCCTGGCAACTGCTGCAGAAAGTCCAGCAGAGCCCCACTCACACTGGGCCACCCACAAAGCCGTGGCCTCTCACTCCCACCAGCCCAGCCCCGAGACTGCTGACAGGGCAGAGAAAATGGCGTCAGGCACGGCTGCAGGGGCTCTTGCTGCCTGGAGTGGTATTTATATTGATCTCAACCCAGGCACACCTGGGGAGGGCTGGCCCGCACGGTAAGGCTGCCCAGGTCAGCCAATCATCACCCCTCAGGGGCTCACAGTTGCAGAAAATGGAACTTGCTGAACCGGCCAGGTCCAAGGAACAGGTGTGGGCTCCTGAGAGTCAGGATAGACAAGGGGCTGCAGCTTTGGCTTGTTTTCTAATCATTTTATCTGGCCCATGAGTGGGAGACAACTTCAAGAAAACCCTCTCCTTATGAGAGGAACCCAGGAGTCAGGGAGAGGAGGGGTGGGTGGTGGTTGGAGACAGAGGCCTGGTGCCCCGGGTGCAGTGGAAGTCTCTGGAAGACCAGGTGGAGGGAGGCCGCACAGAGTGACGCCCAGGGTCACAGACCTGTCGCAGCTGCTGTTTGTTAGTTCAAGTCCTGCTCTGAGGTGCTCTGTGCCAGCTCTGAGCGACAGGTGAGCTGGGGGTGCTCTGCAATGAGGGCTATGTGCACGGTTCCTGTGTGCCCAGCCCTGCCATGGTACCTGCAAGGGTAGCTCTGTATCCTGGGAAGGGCCTGACCACGAGAGCCCCGTGGGCTGGGGTGGGGGTGGGGTACCTGCCCAGGTGAGCTCCATATTCTGGGATTGGTCTGACCACCAGAGCCCCATGGGCTGCTGGGGACCTGGTAAAGGATGTCAGGACAGTCAGTGAAGCCACCGAGGATATACCTCCAGTTGCTCCTAATTCCTACACCCTGCTGGTCATTCTACCAACCACCAGGACATGGTATTCTGTATTAGTCTTCAATGATGCCTTCTTTTGTATTCCATTAGTCCCAGAGTCACAAGAAATTTTGGCTTGTGAGTGGCAGGACTCAACATACAACTAAAACAATACTTCCGGGCCGTCTTGCCCCAAGGGTGCAAAAATTCCCACACCATCTTTGGGGAAAGCTTAGCTAAAGACCTAAAAGTTCTACCTCTGGAAAAGGAAACCCTCCTTCAGTACGCAGACGACATTCTGATCGCCAGCCCTACTAAGGAGGCCTCTGAACTACCAAGCCAATAAAGGATAGAAGTTGTCCAAGAAAAAGCTCAAATATCACAGACTGCAGTGACCTGCCTGGGCTTCATTCTCACAGAAGGTCGGAGAAGCCCATCCCAGGAAAGGGAAGAAACCATTTGCAGCCTTACCCCTTTCTAAAACTAGAAGACAGCTTAGGGGTTCCTGGGGAGGCCAGGGTTTGCTGCTTCTGGATCCCTAACTACAGTCTACTAGCTGGGCCTCTATATGAAACACTGAAAGGAAAAGATGATGATCCTTTTGAATAGAATCCAGAAGTGGCCTTTCAAGAATGGAAAGAGCAGTCAATTCAGACCCTTGCCCTGGAACTCCCTAATTTAGCTAAACCCTTTGACCTTTACATTCCCGGTGAAAGGTGAATCGCCATTGGAGAATTAGTGCAAAAACTGGGACCACTTGAAATGGAACAATGCAAGAATGCCATCCAGGTAGGATAAACTACGGTCACCAAGGGGCTTGGCCCACTGCCGCATCTGGCCAAGATACTGGCGGTATCTAAAAACCTGGAAATCAGCAGCCCAAAAGGCCACCTCCTTCCTAAGGGAAAAGGACCCCACGTGGTGATCCTAACCACCAACGATGCCCTGAAGTTACAGGGTTCGCTCCGTGGGCACACCAACCTCGAGTGAGGAGGCCCTCCAACTCCAACATCCAGAGAGATAACCGGGGGCAACAGGGCACCATGACGACTCGTGTGAACATCACTTGACCTGGAGTTTCTCTCATAAAACAATAAGAGTGTGTCCCAAAAGAGTAGACTACTGCTTGCAGGACTTACTGCACCCAGAGGGGAGCTAATAATCTTGGCGGGGGAACCGTATATCACACTGTCACCATAGAAAAGCCTACAGACACCGTGATGATGGTGGCCAATAAGACCGGCTGGACTCCTGTTTACTTCAAAAGGCTGTTGACTCAGTGGTCATCATGGTCCTTGATCACCACTGACCCTGGACTGTCTGGGAGTTGAGCGGGCAGGGCTCTGACACCTGGTGCTGTTTGTACGTTAATTCAGGGGCCTAATTGAAGAAAGCGCAGACTACTGGTCAGAGCATCTAGGCTGGCAGAAACGGTCAGCCTAAGGTGGCCGAACAAATGTGGGGCGGGGTGAAACCGGCCCCCACAACGTCTCTGCACATCTCTTTCCTGGACCCTTAAAGGTCATTAGAATCTATAACACTTCCAATGCTGGTGCTCAGGTGGACGAGCAGGGAGGCAGGGGGCCTGGGGACAATCAACGTCACCTGGAGGCTGCTGGGGAGAAGCTCTGACCCTCGCCCCCGGGTATTAGGGCTCCCAACTCAGCACTCAGCAGTTACAGAAGAAGTGTCTGCACCCTCAGCACTCCAAGAATGAGGAACGGGACAAAAGGCAGAGGAGGGGTTTGTCCCCAGCAAAGCCCATTAAAAATCCCTGGGAGATAAAAATAGAATCTGGGCAATAAAGTCAAGTCTAACCTTTTTTATCCTTTGTGCTTTGTCTAATTTCACGTGCTCCTAGGGTCCCGCATGCAGAGGTTCCACACCCGGCACTTCAGACCAGATTTCCTAGTGCAGAATGGCTGGGTCGACACCTCAGCTCCTGGGGCCCAGTGCAGACTCCGCGATATAGAGCCTGAGCTGCAGCCAACCTGGCCCTCGAGAGCTCCGCCCCCTCCCTCCCACTGACTCTGACAGGATCTCTACACAGCAGCCCAGCCCACAGCCCACGGGGTAGTGCATGCTCTCACCTCTCCATTCTCTGATCAAAATATAAAGTTTCCTTTGCTTGTGAACCAAACTCAGTCTCGATCTGTTGGCCCCAATGACACTGGGCAGGGGGACACTTGTTGGGGTCCACTCTGGAGGATCAGTAACAGAAATTGAGACTATTGTAACCTCAATGAACAGATGTGTGAGCCAAACTGTAGTTAACATAGAACAGTGTATAAGGCTCGGGTAAAATAAGATGTTTCTAACACTTCCATTTGATATTTCCATCACTTTATTATAAGCAAGTTCAGTGAAAAGGTTTGTCTTATTTGTCAGGTCAATATTAGAGAAACGAAGTGATTTCTTTCCAAGGATGTACATCTAATAATCTTGGTTAAAGCTTCAATCTTGTTTTAAATGCTTTTCCATTGAAAATGATACCTCTCTTTCAGCTCCCCCATTTCTGAGAAGTATAAAATCTTATAATTTATTATTACCAAAGGGGAAAGGTGGGAGGAGGGATAAATTAACAGTTTGGGATTAACACATACACACTGCTATGTATAAAATAGATCATCAACAAGGAACTACTGTATAGCACAGGGAACTACACTCAACATTTTGCAATAACCTATAAGGGGAAATAATCTGAAAAAGAATAGATATTTTTATTGACATCATCTATCAATGACAGTTAAAGTGTAACCTAAGGGAAGCTGGTGGTGAGTGCTTCTGACCCTGAAGACTTCAATCATCTAAAGTTTGGACTCTGCCTACTTCCCAAGGCCCTTAATGAACATATGTGTAGCCGTAGCTTAAAAAATTCCCCAGTTTGGGTTTCGGGGAGACACTGATTTTGAAAAAGCCCTGGTGTTCTCCTTACATGAATGGGACTCTTCCTACTGCTAAAACATGTCTGTCACACCCAGAGGATGGTATACCGTCTGATCGGGAAGAGTTTGGAAAAGGCATCTCATCTCCTCATCTCCTGGTGCTCGGGTTCACCCCTCCAGCGTCTTTACTAACAGTCTCCCCACTTGGAGATGTCAGCACTGTCAACATCCTGTTGCGTACAGTTTGGAATTTGTCCAGAGGATGAAGCGGAAGGATGAGGAACAATGAGAGACAAGTCCTAGGTGTTCAGACAGGCACATGTCACTCTAATTTCCAATCAGGAAGACGAATTGACCAAAGGCTAGGGTTGCCCATGGAAACAGTATAGGGCTTGAGGAAATCCCGCTGCTTTGTGGCCAGTTCCCATAAACACAAGTTGAACAATGGAACTCAGGGGCAGTAAAATTCACAAAACTGCAGAGTTGAAAATATCCATCACTGAAAAATGTCTTGAGGAAAGTCAGAGAAAAGGACTTGTAAGCAAGGGAGAATGGCAGGAAAGGGATTTGAGGAGGTAGAAAGGACTCGCCATTAAGCACAAGAAAAGGAGCTGAACATTGCCAACATTGCAGTTGGCCAAAAAGGATGTATGCGTTTTTTTCTGTATATATTCAAGAAAAGGGCATACACTTTTTTAGCCAACCAAACAGGTGGGCACTGGAAGTCAATACTACAAAAGATATCACTTCGCATCAGTCAGAAGAGCCATCCTCATAAAGCGTAAACAACAGAAATGCAGGACAGGGCAAGGAGAAGAGGGAGCCCTGTGAGACTTATAGTGGAAATGTATATTGCCAACGGCCATTCTGGAGAAGTGTATTGTGTTTACTAAAGCATCTAAAAAATGAGCTACAGAGCATAGGGCACTTGCACTCATGGGCGTATATCTTGAGAAAAACAAAAATCGAGAGGACACAGGCACCCCAATGTTTACCCCCTCTCTGTTTAAAAGATCCTCAACTAGGATATAACTTAAGTGTCTCTGGAGGGAAAAAATGGGTAGAGATGTGGTACTTAGGTAGAGTGGAATATTATTCAGCCTGGAAATCAATGAAATATGGCCAGTTGTAACAACTCCGGAGGAGTTATGTATGATCTTTCTAAGTGACAGAATTCAAAAAGAAAAAGACACATATCATAAGATATCACTTAAAGGTGGAATCCAAAATGGCTACACATGAAATAAATTACAAAACAAAAACATAGTCAAATATGTAGAAAACACGCATAAGGCTGCTAAACGGGAAAGGTGGGGAGGGGTGAGGCATCACCCAGGAGGTTGAAATTAGCAAAGATACCATTCCAAATACCAAACTGATAATCAACAAGGCCTACACGGTAGCTAAAAGAACTGCACTCAGCACACTCAAGTCACTGGAAAAGAATATATACGACTGGTAAGAATCTGAAAAAGAATTTACTGATGTCTCTCTGTACGTGAATCAAGTGGATGTACAGCAGCAAGAAACAGAGCTTTGAAAATCAGCTGTAACCAATATAGTAATAAATTGAAAAAAATAAACGACAGAGAGACAGAGAAAACCTCTTACAACTTTTCCTCAGGGCCGGTGATGCAACATGGATTGAACACATCTAGACCCACAGCAGGATGAGACATAAGGCTGGAAACTGTTTGCGCTAAGAGAAATGTGAGGTTGGGTGAGGAAATGCACACCCTTTAAAGTAATACTACCTGGTACCCATTCAATGGGTCCCAAATATGCAGGTTCAAGGGATCTTCCTACAGCTAAAACATGCATGGAAAACCCAGAGGACTGTACACCATGTGATCAGGAGATGTGTCTAAAATGCAGCTCATTTATCCTCTCCTGGTGCTCCTGTTCACCATTCCAGCCACGTTACTTAGAATCTCCCCACTTGGAGAATCAGCACATTTCAACTTCTGTTTCACACATTTTGCAAATTGTGAGGAGGATGAACGGGGAACCAATGAGAGAATAGTTGTAGGGGTTTGGACGGGCACATATCACTCTAATTTCCCATTAAGTATAAGAATTGAAAAAAGGCTCAGCCTGCCTCGCCCGAGCCAAAATAGGGCCTGAAGCAATCCTGCGGGTTTGAGGCCAGCTCACAAAAGAGCAACTTAAAAAATGGAGCTCAGGGTCACTGCAATTCACAAACCTGCAGAGTTATAAATGAAAACTAACGTCCAAAAATATGTTGAGGTAAGGCAAAGAAGAGGATCTGAATGCAAGACAGAATTGCAAGAAACAGATTTCAAGAGATAGATTGGACTCGTCTTTAAAGCACATGAAAAGCGGCAGAATTTCGACAATGATGCAGTTGGCCCAAAAGGGCGTATGCGTTTTTTCCTGATTATATCCAGGAAAAAACGCATACGCACTTTATGGGCAACGAAGCAAGCAAGCAATGCAAATGTGCACAACAAAGAAGTCTCATTTCCCACTGGTCAAAAGGGCCATCCTAAAAAATTGTAAAAACCAGAAATGCAGGACAGGCCATGGAGAACAGGGAGCCTTTATACGCTGATGGGCAGTGTGTGAACTGCCGAGAGCCACTCTGGAGAAGTGTATGGTGGTTCCTAAATCATCTAAAAAACAGAGCTACAGAGCATAGGACACTTCCAATCATGGGAGTATATCTAGGGAAATCTAAAAATTAACAAGACACAAGCACACCACAGTTTAGGGCTACTCTGTTTACAAGAACCTCAACTTCAGTATACCTTAAATATCCCAGGAAAGAGAACAATGGATAAAGAAGATGTGGTACTTATGTACAATGGAATATCTCTTCACCATGAAATCAATGTAATAAGGCTAGTAGAAGGATAAAGAGTGGATTTAGGTCCGATAATACTACTTGAAATAAGTCAAACAGAAAAAGAAACATATCATAAGATATCACTTATAGAGGGAGGGTAAATATGGCTGCACAAGAAATGAATTACAGAACAGAACAGTGTCTCACATTTAGAAAACACACTTATTTCAGCTTAAGGGGAAAGGAGAGGTGGGGTGATGCATAAAACCAGAGTTTGAAATTAGCACAGATACCGTTCAATAAACCAAATAGATATTAGACAAGATCTACACCTTGCTCAATGAACTGGCCTCAACACACCCTATACACCGCAGATAAATATATCTGAGTAATAAGAATCTTAAAACCCATGTATTGATATATCTCCATAAGGGAATCAAGTGTGTGCAGAGTGGCACAAACACAGCAGTGAAAATGAGCTAAACCCCATTATAGAAATAAATTTTAAAAACAAAACGCAGAAACAATGAAAGAGAGAAAAATTCTTACAAAATTCGCTCAGGGGCTGTGATGCAACCTGGATTGACCACATATAAACCCACAGCTGGATAAGACATAAGGCTGGACACTTGGGGCTGAGAGGATTGATGAGCTTTGGTGAGCAACTGCCAAAAGTTTAATGCAATACTTCATGCTACTCATTCCAAGGGTCCCAACACTCCAGGTTGAAGGGAATCTTCCTACAGCTAAACCATGCTTGGGAAACCCAGCGACTGGTATACCATATGATCGGGAAAGGTTTCTAAAACGCACCTCATTTTTCCTCTCCTGGGGCTCTGGATCGACATTCCAGCCGCTTTACCAAAAATATCCCCACATGGAGAGTCAATGCCTTTAAGTTCTGGTATCGCACAGTCTGCAGTTAGTGCGGAGGATGAATGGGAATAGGGGGAACCAGTGAGAAACTAGCTGTAGCGGTTTCAATGGGCACATGTCACTCTAAATTCACATCAGTAAGAAGAATAAACCAAAGGCACAGCAAGGTGCCCCAGAAGAAGAATAGGGCCTGAAGGAATCCTGTGGTTATGAGGCAAGATCACAAAAATAAGAGCTGAAAAATGGAGCTAAGGGCCACTGCAATTCAAAAACTTGCAGAGTTATAAAGGCCAACTATTTTCAAAAAATATATTGAGGTAAGGCTATGAAGAGGCACTGAAAGCAAGGCAGAATTGCAGGAAAACGATTTCAGGAGGTAGACGGGAATTGCATTTAAAGCATAGGAAAAGAGGCAGAACGTCCAAAATGATGCACTTGGCCAAAAAGGGCGTATGCCTTTTTTCCTGAATTTATTCAGAAAAAAAGGCATACGCCCTTTTTGGCCAACCAAGCAAGCTTGCAAAGGAAATCTGCACTACAATGAAGTCTCACTTCCCCCCGGTCAAAAGGGCCATCTGAAAAAAGTGTAAAATCCAGAAAGGCAGGACAGGCCATGGAGAACTGGGAGCCTTGTTATGCTGATGGGCGGGATGTGTATGGTGTTTATTGAAACATCTAAAAAACAAAGCAACAGAGCCTAGGGCACTTCCACTTATGGTCCTATAGCTTAGGGAAATTAAAATCAAAAAGACACAGCCACCCCAAAATTTGGGACGCCTCTGTTTACAAGAATCTCGTTAACCGTACAAGTTCAATATCACAGAAAGTGAAAAATGGATAAAGAACTTGTGGTACTTACGTACAATGCAGTATCACTCAGCAATGAAATCTATGTCATCAGGCCCGCAGCAGCATAATGAGTGGATACAGGTACGATGATTCTAACTGAAATAAGACACACAGAAAAAGAAACATCATAAGATATCAGTAATACACAGAATGTAAACTTGGCTACACAGGAACTGAATTACAGAACAGAACAGGGTCTCAAATTTAGAAAACCAACTTATGCTTGGTTAAGGCTAAAGGTGAGTTGGGGTGCTGCATAAAACCATAGATTGAAATGAGCACAGATAAAGTTCCTTAAGCCAAATATGGAATAGACAAGAGCTACTCCTTGCTCAATGAAATGGACTCAACACCGCATATTAAACGCCTAAGAATGTACCTGACTAGTAAGTATCTTAAAACCTATGGATTGCTATGTCTCCGAAAGAGAATCAAGCATGTGTACAGGGGCATAAACGCAGCAGTGATAGGATTGGAGAGGTTCAGTGAGCAAATGAAGACCCTCTGAAGTCATATTGCATGGTACCCATTCCACGGGTTTCAACTACCCAGGTTTAAGGTATTCTTCCTTCAGCTAAAACATGCATGTGGAACCTAGAGTATGATCAACCATGTGATTGGGAGACGTGTTCAAATATGTCTCAGTTTTCGTACCCTGGTACTCGGGTGCAACATTCCAGACGCTTTACTAACACCCTCCCGACTTGGAGAGTCAGTCCCTTTAACCTCCTGTTTGGCCCAGTTTGCAATTTCTGCGGAAGATGAACAGGAATAGCGAGAACCAATGAGAGACTAGCTGGAGGTGTCTGGACGGGCAAATTTAACTCTCATTTCCCACCAGGAAGAGGAATTAACCAAAGGCTCAGCGTGCCGTGCCGGAACCAGATTAGGGCCTGAAGCCATCCTGCGGTGTTGCGGCCAGGTCACAAGAAAGCGAGTTGAAGAAAGGAGCTCAGGGGCACTGTAATTCACAAACCTGCAGAGTTATAAATGACAGTTATCGTCCAAAAATATACTGAAGTAAGGCTGCCAAGAGGACTTGAAAGCGGGGCAGAATTGCAGGAAACCGATTTCAGGAGGTAGACTGGAATTGCATTGAAAGCATAGGAAAAGAGGCAGAACGTCCACAATGATGCACTTGGCCAAAAAGGGCGTAGGCGTTTTTTCCTGAACATATTCAGGAAAAAACGCATACGCCCTTTTTGGCCAACCAAGCAAGCTTGCAAAGGAAATCTGCACTACAATGAAGTCTCACTTCCCCCCGGTCAAAAGGGCCATCTGAAAAAAGTGTAAAATCCAGAAAGGCAGGACAGGCCATGGAGAACTGGGAGCCTTGTTATGCTGATGGGCGGGATGTAAATTGCCAACAGCCACTCGGGAGAAGTGTATGGTGTTTCCTGAAACATCTAAAAAACAAAGCAACAGAGCCTAGGGCACTTCCACTTATGGTCCTATAGCTTAGGGAAATTAAAATCAAAAAGACACAGCCACCCCAAAGTTTGGGACGCCTCTGTTTACAAGAACCTCGTTTACAGTACAAGTTCAACATTGCAGAAAGTGAAAAATGGATAAAGAAGTTGTGGTATTTACTTACAAAGCAATATCACTCAGCAATGAAATCTATGTCATCAGGCCCTTAGCAGCACAATGAGTGGATTCAGGTATGATGATTCTAACTGAAATAAGTCACACAGAAAAAGAAACATCATAAGATATCAGTAATACACGGAATGTAAACTTGGCTACACAGGAACTGAATTACAGAACAGAACAGGGTCTCAAATTTAGAAAACCAACTTATGCTTGCTTAAGGGTAAAGGTGAGTTGGGGTGCTGCATAAAACCAGAGATTGAAATGAGCACAGATAAAGTTCCTTAAGCCAAATATGTAATAGACAAGAGCTACTCCTTGCTCAACGAAATGGACTCAACACCCCATATTAAACGCCTAAGAATGTACCTGACTAGTAAGTATCTTAAAACCTATGGATTGCTATATCTCCAAAAGAGAATCAAGCGTGTGTCCAGGGGCATAAATGCAGCAATGATAGGATTGGAGAGGTTCAGTGAGCAAACGAAGACCCTTTGAAGTCATATTGCATGGTACCCATTCCACGGGTCTCAACTCTCCAGGTTTCAGGGATTCTTCCTTCAGCTAAAACATGCATGTGGAACCCAGAGGATTATCCACCGTGTGATCGGGAGAAGTGTTCAAATATGTCTCAGATTTCATCCCCTGGTACTCGGGTGCAACATTCCAGACGCTTTACTAACACTCTCCCGACTTGGAGAGTCAGTCCCTTTAACCTCCTGTTTGGCCCAGTTTGCAATTTCTGCGGAAGATGAACAGGAATAGGGAGAACCAATGAGAGACTAGCTGGAGGTGTCTGGACGGGCAAATTTAACTCTCATTTCCCACCAGGAAGAGGAATTAACCAAAGGCTCAGCATGTCGTGCCGGAACCAGATTAGGGCCTGAAGCAATCCTGCGGTGTTGCGGCCAGCTCACAAGAAAGCAAGTAGAAGAAAGGAGCTCAGGGGCACTGTAATTCACAAACCTGCAGACTTATAAATGACAGCTATCGTCCAAAAATATACTGAAGTAAGGTTGCCAAGAGGACTTGAAAGCGGGGCAGAATTGCAGGAAACCGATTTCAGGAGGTAGACTGGAATTGCATTGAAAGCATAGGAAAAGAGGGAGAACGTCCACAATGATGCACTTGGCCAAAAAGGGCGTATGCGTTTTTTCCTGAATCAGGAAAAAACGCATACGCACTTTTTGGCCAACCAAGCAAGCTTGCAAAGGAAATCTGCACTACAATGAAGTCTCACTTCCCCCCGGTCAAAAGGGCCATCTGAGAAAAGTGTAAAATCCAGAAAGGCAGGACAGGCCATGGAGAACTGGGAGCCTTGTTATGCTGATGGGCGGGATGTAAATTGCCAACAGCCACTCGGGAGAAGTGTATGGTGTTTCCTGAAACATCTAAAAAACAAAGCAACAGAGCCTAGGGCACTTCCACTTATGGTCCTATAGCTTAGGGAAATTTAAATCAAAAAGACACAGCCACCCCACAGTTTGGGACAGCTCTGTTTACAAGAACCTCGTTTACGGTACAAGTTCAACATCGCAGAAAGTGAAAAATGGATAAAGAAGTTGTGGTACTTATGTACAATGCAAAATCACTCAGCCATGAAATCTATGTCATCAGGCCCATAGCAGCATAATGAGTGGATTCAGGTATGATGATTCTAACTGAAATATGTCACACAGAAAAAGAAACATCATAAGATATCACTAATACACGGAATGTGAACTTGGCTACACATGAACTGAATTACAAAACAGAACAGGGTCTCAAGTTTAGAAAACCAACTTATGCTTCCTTAAGGGGGAAAGTGAGTTGGGGTGCTGCATAAAACCAGAGTTTGAAATTAGCACAGATACCATTCAATAAGCCAAATATGTAATAGACAAGACCTACCCCTTGCTCAACAAAATGGACTCAACAATGAGGTATCACCTCACACCTGATAGAATGGGCATCATGAGAAAATCTACAAACAAAAATGCTGGAAAGGGTGTGGAGAAAAGGAACCCTCTTCCACTATTGTTGGGAATATAAATTGATACAGTCACTACGGAGAACAATATGGAGTTTCTTAAGAAACTAACAATAGAATTACCATATGATACAGCAATCCCAGTACTGGACATATACCCAGACAAAACCATAAATCAAAACGAGACATTCACCGCAATGTTCATTGCATCACTATTTACAATATCGAGGTAATGGAAGCAACCTAAATGCCCACAGACAGACGAATGCATAAAGCTGTGGTACATATATAAAATGGAATATTACTAAGCCATGAAAAGGAATGAAATTGGGTCATTTGTAGAGACGTCGATGGATCTAGAGACTGTCATACAGAGTGAAGTAAGTCAGAAAGAGAAAAACAAATCTTGTATATTCATGCATATATGTGGAACCTAGAAAAACTGTACAGATTAACCATTTTGCAAGGCATAAATAGAGCAACAGATGTAGACAACAAATGTATGGACAACAAGGGGGGAAAGCTGTTGGGGGGGTGGTGGTGGGAGGAGTTGAGAGACTGGGATTGGCATGTATACATTTATATGTATAAAATAGATAACCAATAAGAACCTGCTGTATAAAAATATAAAATAAAATTCAAAATTAAAAAGAAATAAAATTTAAAAAATAAAACAGAAAAAACAATTATTCCCTTCACATACATGTATTTGTATGAATAAATTATTTCCATGCTTATATCTGTAAATACAAAAAAGAGGAATAAAATCTACCTTGAACCAAAAACGAAAAAGAGAAAAAAAACACAGAACCCACCAGTTCCACAGAGGAAAACCGTATCAGGGCACTTGCTCCAGTTGTAAACAATTCTGAAGTTGGCCAGTGGTGGGGAATCGTCTCCCATTCAGCCAGCAGCCCCCACGCAACAAGCGTCCTCATTGCAAAGCTGGGGCACCGTGCCGAGGCATCTGTGAGTAAACGTGAGCTGAGCCCCAGGCCAGTTGCTGCTGAACTATTCCCACCCGTCCCAGGTAAAACACCTGAATATATACAAGGACTTGAAAGCCTAGAGGAAGGGCCATAGAGCCACACGAGTGACAGCATGCCGGCCGACTTGGTGCCTGCAGGCCAGCCAGGATGGTCCTGGCCCTGGGTGCTCTTCTGGAAGATTTCCATTTCCCTGACTGAGATACCCGTCCTGTCCCTGCCCCCACTGCTTTTTTCCTTCCTCACCTCTGCCCAGGGAGAAATTCCAGCAGCAGGTATGGGTGACACATCCTCTTCTTTAGCAGGTGGCAGCCTGGCAACTGCTGCAGAAAGTCCAGCAGAGCCCCACTCACACTGGGCCACCCACAAAGCCGTGGCCTCTCACTCCCTCCCACCAGCCCAGCCCCGAGACTGCTGACAGGGCAGAGAAAATGGCGTCAGGCACGGCTGCAGGGGCTCTTGCTGCCTGGAGTGGTATTTATATTGATCTCAACCCAGGCACACCTGGGGAGGGCTGGCCCGCACGGTAAGGCTGCCCAGGTCAGCCAATCATCACCCCTCAGGGGCTCACAGTTGCAGAAAATGGAACTTGCTGAACCGGCCAGGTCCAAGGAACAGGTGTGGGCTCCTGAGAGTCAGGATAGACAAGGGGCTGCAGCTTTGGCTTGTTTTCTAATCATTTTATCTGGCCCATGAGTGGGAGACAACTTCAAGAAAACCCTCTCCTTATGAGAGGAACCCAGGAGTCAGGGAGAGGAGGGGTGGGTGGTGGTTGGAGACAGAGGCCTGGTGCCCCGGGTGCAGTGGAAGTCTCTGGAAGACCAGGTGGAGGGAGGCCGCACAGAGTGACGCCCAGGGTCACAGACCTGTCGCAGCTGCTGTTTGTTAGTTCAAGTCCTGCTCTGAGGTGCTCTGTGCCAGCTCTGAGCGACAGGTGAGCTGGGGGTGCTCTGCAATGAGGGCTATGTGCACGGTTCCTGTGTGCCCAGCCCTGCCATGGTACCTGCAAGGGTAGCTCTGTATCCTGGGAAGGGCCTGACCACGAGAGCCCCGTGGGCTGGGGTGGGGGTGGGGTACCTGCCCAGGTGAGCTCCATATTCTGGGATTGGTCTGACCACCAGAGCCCCATGGGCTGCTGGGGACCTGGTAAAGGATGTCAGGACAGTCAGTGAAGCCACCGAGGATATACCTCCAGTTGCTCCTAATTCCTACACCCTGCTGGTCATTCTACCAACCACCAGGACATGGTATTCTGTATTAGTCTTCAATGATGCCTTCTTTTGTATTCCATTAGTCCCAGAGTCACAAGAAATTTTGGCTTGTGAGTGGCAGGACTCAACATACAACTAAAACAATACTTCCGGGCCGTCTTGCCCCAAGGGTGCAAAAATTCCCACACCATCTTTGGGGAAAGCTTAGCTAAAGACCTAAAAGTTCTACCTCTGGAAAAGGAAACCCTCCTTCAGTACGCAGACGACATTCTGATCGCCAGCCCTACTAAGGAGGCCTCTGAACTACCAAGCCAATAAAGGATAGAAGTTGTCCAAGAAAAAGCTCAAATATCACAGACTGCAGTGACCTGCCTGGGCTTCATTCTCACAGAAGGTCGGAGAAGCCCATCCCAGGAAAGGGAAGAAACCATTTGCAGCCTTACCCCTTTCTAAAACTAGAAGACAGCTTAGGGGTTCCTGGGGAGGCCAGGGTTTGCTGCTTCTGGATCCCTAACTACAGTCTACTAGCTGGGCCTCTATATGAAACACTGAAAGGAAAAGATGATGATCCTTTTGAATAGAATCCAGAAGTGGCCTTTCAAGAATGGAAAGAGCAGTCAATTCAGACCCTTGCCCTGGAACTCCCTAATTTAGCTAAACCCTTTGACCTTTACATTCCCGGTGAAAGGTGAATCGCCATTGGAGAATTAGTGCAAAAACTGGGACCACTTGAAATGGAACAATGCAAGAATGCCATCCAGGTAGGATAAACTACGGTCACCAAGGGGCTTGGCCCACTGCCGCATCTGGCCAAGATACTGGCGGTATCTAAAAACCTGGAAATCAGCAGCCCAAAAGGCCACCTCCTTCCTAAGGGAAAAGGACCCCACGTGGTGATCCTAACCACCAACGATGCCCTGAAGTTACAGGGTTCGCTCCGTGGGCACACCAACCTCGAGTGAGGAGGCCCTCCAACTCCAACATCCAGAGAGATAACCGGGGGCAACAGGGCACCATGACGACTCGTGTGAACATCACTTGACCTGGAGTTTCTCTCATAAAACAATAAGAGTGTGTCCCAAAAGAGTAGACTACTGCTTGCAGGACTTACTGCACCCAGAGGGGAGCTAATAATCTTGGCGGGGGAACCGTATATCACACTGTCACCATAGAAAAGCCTACAGACACCGTGATGATGGTGGCCAATAAGACCGGCTGGACTCCTGTTTACTTCAAAAGGCTGTTGACTCAGTGGTCATCATGGTCCTTGATCACCACTGACCCTGGACTGTCTGGGAGTTGAGCGGGCAGGGCTCTGACACCTGGTGCTGTTTGTACGTTAATTCAGGGGCCTAATTGAAGAAAGCGCAGACTACTGGTCAGAGCATCTAGGCTGGCAGAAACGGTCAGCCTAAGGTGGCCGAACAAATGTGGGGCGGGGTGAAACCGGCCCCCACAACGTCTCTGCACATCTCTTTCCTGGACCCTTAAAGGTCATTAGAATCTATAACACTTCCAATGCTGGTGCTCAGGTGGACGAGCAGGGAGGCAGGGGGCCTGGGGACAATCAACGTCACCTGGAGGCTGCTGGGGAGAAGCTCTGACCCTCGCCCCCGGGTATTAGGGCTCCCAACTCAGCACTCAGCAGTTACAGAAGAAGTGTCTGCACCCTCAGCACTCCAAGAATGAGGAACGGGACAAAAGGCAGAGGAGGGGTTTGTCCCCAGCAAAGCCCATTAAAAATCCCTGGGAGATAAAAATAGAATCTGGGCAATAAAGTCAAGTCTAACCTTTTTTATCCTTTGTGCTTTGTCTAATTTCACGTGCTCCTAGGGTCCCGCATGCAGAGGTTCCACACCCGGCACTTCAGACCAGATTTCCTAGTGCAGAATGGCTGGGTCGACACCTCAGCTCCTGGGGCCCAGTGCAGACTCCGCGATATAGAGCCTGAGCTGCAGCCAACCTGGCCCTCGAGAGCTCCGCCCCCTCCCTCCCACTGACTCTGACAGGATCTCTACACAGCAGCCCAGCCCACAGCCCACGGGGTAGTGCATGCTCTCACCTCTCCATTCTCTGATCAAAATATAAAGTTTCCTTTGCTTGTGAACCAAACTCAGTCTCGATCTGTTGGCCCCAATGACACTGGGCAGGGGGACACTTGTTGGGGTCCACTCTGGAGGATCAGTAACAGAAATTGAGACTATTGTAACCTCAATGAACAGATGTGTGAGCCAAACTGTAGTTAACATAGAACAGTGTATAAGGCTCGGGTAAAATAAGATGTTTCTAACACTTCCATTTGATATTTCCATCACTTTATTATAAGCAAGTTCAGTGAAAAGGTTTGTCTTATTTGTCAGGTCAATATTAGAGAAACGAAGTGATTTCTTTCCAAGGATGTACATCTAATAATCTTGGTTAAAGCTTCAATCTTGTTTTAAATGCTTTTCCATTGAAAATGATACCTCTCTTTCAGCTCCCCCATTTCTGAGAAGTATAAAATCTTATAATTTATTATTACCAAAGGGGAAAGGTGGGAGGAGGGATAAATTAACAGTTTGGGATTAACACATACACACTGCTATGTATAAAATAGATCATCAACAAGGAACTACTGTATAGCACAGGGAACTACACTCAACATTTTGCAATAACCTATAAGGGGAAATAATCTGAAAAAGAATAGATATTTTTATTGACATCATCTATCAATGACAGTTAAAGTGTAACCTAAGGGAAGCTGGTGGTGAGTGCTTCTGACCCTGAAGACTTCAATCATCTAAAGTTTGGACTCTGCCTACTTCCCAAGGCCCTTAATGAACATATGTGTAGCCGTAGCTTAAAAAATTCCCCAGTTTGGGTTTCGGGGAGACACTGATTTTGAAAAAGCCCTGGTGTTCTCCTTACATGAATGGGACTCTTCCTACTGCTAAAACATGTCTGTCACACCCAGAGGATGGTATACCGTCTGATCGGGAAGAGTTTGGAAAAGGCATCTCATCTCCTCATCTCCTGGTGCTCGGGTTCACCCCTCCAGCGTCTTTACTAACAGTCTCCCCACTTGGAGATGTCAGCACTGTCAACATCCTGTTGCGTACAGTTTGGAATTTGTCCAGAGGATGAAGCGGAAGGATGAGGAACAATGAGAGACAAGTCCTAGGTGTTCAGACAGGCACATGTCACTCTAATTTCCAATCAGGAAGACGAATTGACCAAAGGCTAGGGTTGCCCATGGAAACAGTATAGGGCTTGAGGAAATCCCGCTGCTTTGTGGCCAGTTCCCATAAACACAAGTTGAACAATGGAACTCAGGGGCAGTAAAATTCACGAAACTGCAGAGTTGAAAATATCCATCACTGAAAAATGTCTTGAGGAAAGTCAGAGAAAAGGACTTGTAAGCAAGGGAGAATGGCAGGAAAGGGATTTGAGGAGGTAGAAAGGACTCGCCATTAAGCACAAGAAAAGGAGCTGAACATTGCCAACATTGCAGTTGGCCAAAAAGGATGTATGCGTTTTTTTCTGTATATATTCAAGAAAAGGGCATACACTTTTTTAGCCAACCAAACAGGTGGGCACTGGAAGTCAATACTACAAAAGATATCACTTCGCATCAGTCAGAAGAGCCATCCTCATAAAGCGTAAACAACAGAAATGCAGGACAGGGCAAGGAGAAGAGGGAGCCCTGTGAGACTTATAGTGGAAATGTATATTGCCAACGGCCATTCTGGAGAAGTGTATTGTGTTTACTAAAGCATCTAAAAAATGAGCTACAGAGCATAGGGCACTTGCACTCATGGGCGTATATCTTGAGAAAAACAAAAATCGAGAGGACACAGGCACCCCAATGTTTACCCCCTCTCTGTTTAAAAGATCCTCAACTAGGATATAACTTAAGTGTCTCTGGAGGGAAAAAATGGGTAGAGATGTGGTACTTAGGTAGAGTGGAATATTATTCAGCCTGGAAATCAATGAAATATGGCCAGTTGTAACAACTCCGGAGGAGTTATGTATGATCTTTCTAAGTGACAGAATTCAAAAAGAAAAAGACACATATCATAAGATATCACTTAAAGGTGGAATCCAAAATGGCTACACATGAAATAAATTACAAAACAAAAACATAGTCAAATATGTAGAAAACACGCATAAGGCTGCTAAACGGGAAAGGTGGGGAGGGGTGAGGCATCACCCAGGAGGTTGAAATTAGCAAAGATACCATTCCAAATACCAAACTGATAATCAACAAGGCCTACACGGTAGCTAAAAGAACTGCACTCAGCACACTCAAGTCACCGGAAAAGAATATATACGACTGGTAAGAATCTGAAAAAGAATTTACTGATGTCTCTCTGTACGTGAATCAAGTGGATGTACAGCAGCAAGAAACAGAGCTTTGAAAATCAGCTGTAACCAATATAGTAATAAATTGAAAAAAATAAACGACAGAGAGACAGAGAAAACCTCTTACAACTTTTCCTCAGGGCCGGTGATGCAACATGGATTGAACACATCTAGACCCACAGCAGGATGAGACATAAGGCTGGAAACTGTTTGCGCTAAGAGAAATGTGAGGTTGGGTGAGGAAATGCACACCCTTTAAAGTAATACTACCTGGTACCCATTCAATGGGTCCCAAATATGCAGGTTCAAGGGATCTTCCTACAGCTAAAACATGCATGGAAAACCCAGAGGACTGTACACCATGTGATCAGGAGATGTGTCTAAAATGCAGCTCATTTATCCTCTCCTGGTGCTCCTGTTCACCATTCCAGCCACGTTACTTAGAATCTCCCCACTTGGAGAATCAGCACATTTCAACTTCTGTTTCACACATTTTGCAAATTGTGAGGAGGATGAACGGGGAACCAATGAGAGAATAGTTGTAGGGGTTTGGACGGGCACATATCACTCTAATTTCCCATTAAGTATAAGAATTGAAAAAAGGCTCAGCCTGCCTCGCCCGAGCCAAAATAGGGCCTGAAGCAATCCTGCGGGTTTGAGGCCAGCTCACAAAAGAGCAACTTAAAAAATGGAGCTCAGGGTCACTGCAATTCACAAACCTGCAGAGTTATAAATGAAAACTAACGTCCAAAAATATGTTGAGGTAAGGCAAAGAAGAGGATCTGAATGCAAGACAGAATTGCAAGAAACAGATTTCAAGAGATAGATTGGACTCGTCTTTAAAGCACATGAAAAGCGGCAGAATTTCGACAATGATGCAGTTGGCCCAAAAGGGCGTATGCGTTTTTTCCTGATTATATCCAGGAAAAAACGCATACGCACTTTATGGGCAACGAAGCAAGCAAGCAATGCAAATGTGCACAACAAAGAAGTCTCATTTCCCACTGGTCAAAAGGGCCATCCTAAAAAATTGTAAAAACCAGAAATGCAGGACAGGCCATGGAGAACAGGGAGCCTTTATACGCTGATGGGCAGTGTGTGAACTGCCGAGAGCCACTCTGGAGAAGTGTATGGTGGTTCCTAAATCATCTAAAAAACAGAGCTACAGAGCATAGGACACTTCCAATCATGGGAGTATATCTAGGGAAATCTAAAAATTAACAAGACACAAGCACACCACAGTTTAGGGCTACTCTGTTTACAAGAACCTCAACTTCAGTATACCTTAAATATCCCAGGAAAGAGAACAATGGATAAAGAAGATGTGGTACTTATGTACAATGGAATATCTCTTCACCATGAAATCAATGTAATAAGGCTAGTAGAAGGATAAAGAGTGGATTTAGGTCCGATAATACTACTTGAAATAAGTCAAACAGAAAAAGAAACATATCATAAGATATCACTTATAGAGGGAGGGTAAATATGGCTGCACAAGAAATGAATTACAGAACAGAACAGTGTCTCACATTTAGAAAACACACTTATTTCAGCTTAAGGGGAAAGGAGAGGTGGGGTGATGCATAAAACCAGAGTTTGAAATTAGCACAGATACCGTTCAATAAACCAAATAGATATTAGACAAGATCTACACCTTGCTCAATGAACTGGCCTCAACACACCCTATACACCGCAGATAAATATATCTGAGTAATAAGAATCTTAAAACCCATGTATTGATATATCTCCATAAGGGAATCAAGTGTGTGCAGAGTGGCACAAACACAGCAGTGAAAATGAGCTAAACCCCATTATAGAAATAAATTTTAAAAACAAAACGCAGAAACAATGAAAGAGAGAAAAATTCTTACAAAATTCGCTCAGGGGCTGTGATGCAACCTGGATTGACCACATATAAACCCACAGCTGGATAAGACATAAGGCTGGACACTTGGGGCTGAGAGGATTGATGAGCTTTGGTGAGCAACTGCCAAAAGTTTAATGCAATACTTCATGCTACTCATTCCAAGGGTCCCAACACTCCAGGTTGAAGGGAATCTTCCTACAGCTAAACCATGCTTGGGAAACCCAGCGACTGGTATACCATATGATCGGGAAAGGTTTCTAAAACGCACCTCATTTTTCCTCTCCTGGGGCTCTGGATCGACATTCCAGCCGCTTTACCAAAAATATCCCCACATGGAGAGTCAATGCCTTTAAGTTCTGGTATCGCACAGTCTGCAGTTAGTGCGGAGGATGAATGGGAATAGGGGGAACCAGTGAGAAACTAGCTGTAGCGGTTTCAATGGGCACATGTCACTCTAAATTCACATCAGTAAGAAGAATAAACCAAAGGCACAGCAAGGTGCCCCAGAAGAAGAATAGGGCCTGAAGGAATCCTGTGGTTATGAGGCAAGATCACAAAAATAAGAGCTGAAAAATGGAGCTAAGGGCCACTGCAATTCAAAAACTTGCAGAGTTATAAAGGCCAACTATTTTCAAAAAATATATTGAGGTAAGGCTATGAAGAGGCACTGAAAGCAAGGCAGAATTGCAGGAAAACGATTTCAGGAGGTAGACGGGAATTGCATTTAAAGCATAGGAAAAGAGGCAGAACGTCCACAATGATGCACTTGGCCAAAAAGGGCGTATGCCTTTTTTCCTGAATTTATTCAGAAAAAAAGGCATACGCCCTTTTTGGCCAACCAAGCAAGCTTGCAAAGGAAATCTGCACTACAATGAAGTCTCACTTCCCCCCGGTCAAAAGGGCCATCTGAAAAAAGTGTAAAATCCAGAAAGGCAGGACAGGCCATGGAGAACTGGGAGCCTTGTTATGCTGATGGGCGGGATGTGTATGGTGTTTATTGAAACATCTAAAAAACAAAGCAACAGAGCCTAGGGCACTTCCACTTATGGTCCTATAGCTTAGGGAAATTAAAATCAAAAAGACACAGCCACCCCAAAATTTGGGACGCCTCTGTTTACAAGAATCTCGTTAACCGTACAAGTTCAATATCACAGAAAGTGAAAAATGGATAAAGAACTTGTGGTACTTACGTACAATGCAGTATCACTCAGCAATGAAATCTATGTCATCAGGCCCGCAGCAGCATAATGAGTGGATACAGGTACGATGATTCTAACTGAAATAAGACACACAGAAAAAGAAACATCATAAGATATCAGTAATACACGGAATGTAAACTTGGCTACACAGGAACTGAATTACAGAACAGAACAGGGTCTCAAATTTAGAAAACCAACTTATGCTTGGTTAAGGCTAAAGGTGAGTTGGGGTGCTGCATAAAACCATAGATTGAAATGAGCACAGATAAAGTTCCTTAAGCCAAATATGGAATAGACAAGAGCTACTCCTTGCTCAATGAAATGGACTCAACACCGCATATTAAACGCCTAAGAATGTACCTGACTAGTAAGTATCTTAAAACCTATGGATTGCTATGTCTCCGAAAGAGAATCAAGCATGTGTACAGGGGCATAAACGCAGCAGTGATAGGATTGGAGAGGTTCGGTGAGCAAATGAAGACCCTCTGAAGTCATATTGCATGGTACCCATTCCACGGGTTTCAACTACCCAGGTTTAAGGTATTCTTCCTTCAGCTAAAACATGCATGTGGAACCTAGAGTATGATCAACCATGTGATTGGGAGACGTGTTAAAATATGTCTCAGTTTTCGTACCCTGGTACTCGGGTGCAACATTCCAGACGCTTTACTAACACCCTCCCGACTTGGAGAGTCAGTCCCTTTAACCTCCTGTTTGGCCCAGTTTGCAATTTCTGCGGAAGATGAACAGGAATAGCGAGAACCAATGAGAGACTAGCTGGAGGTGTCTGGACGGGCAAATTTAACTCTCATTTCCCACCAGGAAGAGGAATTAACCAAAGGCTCAGCGTGCCGTGCCGGAACCAGATTAGGGCCTGAAGCCATCCTGCGGTGTTGCGGCCAGGTCACAAGAAAGCGAGTTGAAGAAAGGAGCTCAGGGGCACTGTAATTCACAAACCTGCAGAGTTATAAATGACAGTTATCGTCCAAAAATATACTGAAGTAAGGCTGCCAAGAGGACTTGAAAGCGGGGCAGAATTGCAGGAAACCGATTTCAGGAGGTAGACTGGAATTGCATTGAAAGCATAGGAAAAGAGGCAGAACGTCCACAATGATGCACTTGGCCAAAAAGGGCGTATGCGTTTTTTCCTGAATATATTCAGGAAAAAACGCATACGCCCTTTTTGGCCAACCAAGCAAGCTTGCAAAGGAAATCTGCACTACAATGAAGTCTCACTTCCCCCCGGTCAAAAGGGCCATCTGAAAAAAGTGTAAAATCCAGAAAGGCAGGACAGGCCATGGAGAACTGGGAGCCTTGTTATGCTGATGGGCGGGATGTAAATTGCCAACAGACACTCGGGAGAAGTGTATGGTGTTTCCTGAAACATCTAAAAAACAAAGCAACAGAGCCTAGGGCACTTCCACTTATGGTCCTATAGCTTAGGGAAATTAAAATCAAAAAGACACAGCCACCCCAAAGTTTGGGACGCCTCTGTTTACAAGAACCTCGTTTACAGTACAAGTTCAACATCGCAGAAAGTGAAAAATGGATAAAGAAGTTGTGGTATTTACTTACAAAGCAATATCACTCAGCAATGAAATCTATGTCATCAGGCCCTTAGCAGCACAATGAGTGGATTCAGGTATGATGATTCTAACTGAAATAAGTCACACAGAAAAAGAAACATCATAAGATATCAGTAATACACGGAATGTAAACTTGGCTACACAGGAACTGAATTACAGAACAGAACAGGGTCTCAAATTTAGAAAACCAACTTATGCTTGCTTAAGGGGAAAGGTGAGTTGGGGTGCTGCATAAAACCAGAGATTGAAATGAGCACAGATAAAGTTCCTTAAGCCAAATATGGAATAGACAAGAGCTACTCCTTGCTCAACGAAATGGACTCAACACCGCATATTAAATGCCTAAGAATGTACCTGACTAGTAAGTATCTTAAAACCTATGGATTGCTATGTCTCCGAAAGAGAATCAAGCATGTGTACAGGGGCATAAACGCAGCAGTGATAGGATTGGAGAGGTTCGGTGAGCAAATGAAGACCCTTTGAAGTCATATTGCATGGTACCCATTCCACGGGTTTCAACTACCCAGGTTTAAGGTATTCTTCCTTCAGCTAAAACATGCATGTGGAACCTAGAGTATGATCAACCATGTGATCGGGAGACGTGTTCAAATATGTCTCAGTTTTCGTACCCTGGTACTCGGGTGCAACATTCCAGACGCTTTACTAACACCCTCCCGACTTGGAGAGTCAGTCCCTTTAACCTCCTGTTTGGCCCAGTTTGCAATTTCTGCGGAAGATGAACAGGAATAGCGAGAACCAATGAGAGACTAGCTGGAGGTGTCTGGACGGGCAAATTTAACTCTCATTTCCCACCAGGAAGAGGAATTAACCAAAGGCTCAGCGTGCCGTGCCGGAACCAGATTAGGGCCTGAAGCCATCCTGCGGTGTTGCGGCCAGATCAAAAGAAAGCGAGTTGAAGAAAGGAGCTCAGGGGCACTGTAATTCACAAACCTGCAGAGTTATAAATGACAGCTATCGTCCAAAAATATACTGAAGTAAGGCTGCCAAGAGGACTTGAAAGCGGGGCAGAATTGCAGGAAACCGATTTCAGGAGGCAGACTGGAATTGCATTGAAAGCATAGGAAAAGAGGCAGAACGTCCACAATGATGCACTTGGCCAAAAAGGGCGTATGCGTTTTTTCCTGAATATATTCAGGAAAAAACGCATACGCCCTTTTTGGCCAACCAAGCAAGCTTGCAAAGGAAATCTGCACTACAATGAAGTCTCACTTCCCCCCGGTCAAAAGGGCCATCTGAAAAAAGTGTAAAATCCAGAAAGGCAGGACAGGCCATGGAGAACTGGGAGCCTTGTTATGCTGATGGGCGGGATGTAAATTGCCAACAGACACTCGGGAGAAGTGTATGGTGTTTCCTGAAACATCTAAAAAACAAAGCAACAGAGCCTAGGGCACTTCCACTTATGGTCCTATAGCTTAGGGAAATTAAAATCAAAAAGACACAGCCACCCCAAAGTTTGGGACGTCTCTGTTTACAAGAACCTCGTTTACAGTACAAGTTCAACATCGCAGAAAGTGAAAAATGGATAAAGAAGTTGTGGTATTTACTTACAAAGCAATATCACTCAGCAATGAAATCTATGTCATCAGGCCCTTAGCAGCACAATGAGTGGATTCAGGTATGATGATTCTAACTGAAATAAGTCACACAGAAAAAGAAACATCATAAGATATCAGGAATACACGGAATGTAAACTTGGCTACACAGGAACTGAATTACAGAACAGAACAGGGTCTCAAATTTAGAAAACCAACTTATGCTTTCTTAAGGGTAAAGGTGAGTTGGGGTGCTGCATAAAACCAGAGATTGAAATGAGCACAGATAAAGTTCCTTAAGCCAAATATGGAATAGACAAGAGCTACCTCTTGCTCAACGAAATGGACTCAACACCGCATATTAAATGCCTAAGAATGTACCTGACTAGTAAGTATCTTAAAACCTATGGATTGCTATGTCTCCAAAAGAGAATCAAGCATGTGTACAGGGGCATAAACGCAGCAGTGATAGGATTGGAGAGGTTCGGTGAGCAAATGAAGACCCTTTGAAGTCATATTGCATGGTACCCATTCCACGGGTTTCAACTACCCAGGTTTAAGGTATTCTTCCTTCAGCTAAAACATGCATGTGGAACCTAGAGTATGATCAACCATGTGATCGGGAGACGTGTTCAAATATGTCTCAGTTTTCGTACACTGGTACTCGGGTGCAACATTCCAGACGCTTTACTAACACCCTCCCGACTTGGAGAGTCAGTCCCTTTAACCTCCTGTTTGGCCCAGTTTGCAATTTCTGCGGAAGATGAACAGGAATAGCGAGAACCAATGAGAGACTAGCTGGAGGTGTCTGGACGGGCAAATTTAACTCTCATTTCCCACCAGGAAGAGGAATTAACCAAAGGCTCAGCGTGCCGTGCCGGAACCAGATTAGGGCCTGAAGCCATCCTGCGGTGTTGCGGCCAGCTCAAAAGAAAGCGAGTTGAAGAAAGGAGCTCAGGGGCACTGTAATTCACAAACCTGCAGAGTTATAAATGACAGCTATCGTCCAAAAATATACTGAAGTAAGGCTGCCAAGAGGACTTGAAAGCGGGGCAGAATTGCAGGAAACCGATTTCAGGAGGTAGACTGGAATTGCATTGAAAGCATAGGAAAAGAGGCAGAACGTCCACAATGATGCACTTGGCCAAAAAGGGCGTATGCGTTTTTTCCTGAATATATTCAGGAAAAAACGCATACGCCCTTTTTGGCCAACCAAGCAAGCTTGCAAAGGAAATCTGCACTACAATGAAGTCTCACTTCCCCCCGGTCAAAAGGGCCATCTGAAAAAAGTGTAAAATCCAGAAAGGCAGGACAGGCCATGGAGAACTGGGAGCCTTGTTATGCTGATGGGCGGGATGTAAATTGCCAACAGACACTCGGGAGAAGTGTATGGTGTTTCCTGAAACATCTAAAAAACAAAGCAACAGAGCCTAGGGCACTTCCACTTATGGTCCTATAGCTTAGGGAAATTAAAATCAAAAAGACACAGCCACCCCAAAGTTTGGGACGCCTCTGTTTACAAGAACCTCGTTTACCGTACAAGTTCAACATCACAGAAAGTGAAAAATGGATAAAGAAGTTGTGGTATTTACTTACAAAGCAATATCACTCAGCAATGAAATCTATGTCATCAGGCCCTTAGCAGCACAATGAGTGGATTCAGGTATGATGATTCTAACTGAAATAAGTCACACAGAAAAAGAAACATCATAAGATATCAGTAATACACGGAATGTAAACTTGGCTACACAGGAACTGAATTACAGAACAGAACAGGGTCTCAAATTTAGAAAACCAACTTATGCTTGCTTAAGGGTAAAGGTGAGTTGGGGTGCTGCATAAAACCAGAGATTGAAATGAGCACAGATAAAGTTCCTTAAGCCAAATATGGAATAGACAAGAGCTACTCCTTGCTCAACGAAATGGACTCAACACCGCATATTAAACGCCTAAGAATGTACCTGACTAGTAAGTATCTTAAAACCTATGGATTGCTATGTCTCCGAAAGAGAATCAAGCATGTGTACAGGGGCATAAACGCAGCAGTGATAGGATTGGAGAGGTTCGGTGAGCAAATGAAGACCCTTTGAAGTCATATTGCATGGTACCCATTCCACGGGTTTCAACTACCCAGGTTTAAGGTATTCTTCCTTCAGCTAAAACATGCATGTGGAACCTAGAGTATGATCAACCATGTGATCGGGAGACGTGTTCAAATATGTCTCAGTTTTCGTACCCTGGTACTCGGGTGCAACATTCCAGACGCTTTACTAACACCCTCCCGACTTGGAGAGTCAGTCCCTTTAACCTCCTGTTTGGCCCAGTTTGCAATTTCTGCGGAAGATGAACAGGAATAGCGAGAACCAATGAGAGACTAGCTGGAGGTGTCTGGATGGGCAAATTTAACTCTCATTTCCCACCAGGAAGAGGAATTAACCAAAGGCTCAGCGTGCCGTGCCGGAACCAGATTAGGGCCTGAAGCCATCCTGCGGTGTTGCGGCCAGCTCAAAAGAAAGCGAGTTGAAGAAAGGAGCTCAGGGGCACTGTAATTCACAAACCTGCAGAGTTATAAATGACAGCTATCGTCCAAAAATATACTGAAGTAAGGCTGCCAAGAGGACTTGAAAGTGGGGCAGAATTGCAGGAAACCGATTTCAAGAGGTAGACTGGAATTGCATTGAAAGCATAGGAAAAGAGGCAGAACGTCCACAATGATGCACTTGGCCAAAAAGGGCGTATGCGTTTTTTCCTGAATATATTCAGGAAAAAACGCATACGCCCTTTTTGGCCAACCAAGCAAGCTTGCAAAGGAAATCTGCACTACAATGAAGTCTCACTTCCCCCCGGTCAAAAGGGCCATCTGAAAAAAGTGTAAAATCCAGAAAGGCAGGACAGGCCATGGAGAACTGGGAGCCTTGTTATGCTGATGGGCGGGATGTAAATTGCCAACAGACACTCGGGAGAAGTGTATGGTGTTTCCTGAAACATCTAAAAAACAAAGCAACAGAGCCTAGGGCACTTCCACTTATGGTCCTATAGCTTAGGGAAATTAAAATCAAAAAGACACAGCCACCCCAAAGTTTGGGACGCCTCTGTTTACAAGAACCTCGTTTACCGTACAAGTTCAACATCGCAGAAAGTGAAAAATGGATAAAGAAGTTGTGGTATTTACTTACAAAGCAATATCACTCAGCAATGAAATCTATGTCATCAGGCCCTTAGCAGCACAATGAGTGGATTCAGGTATGATGATTCTAACTGAAATAAGTCACACAGAAAAAGAAACATCATAAGATATCAGTAATACACGGAATGTAAACTTGGCTACACAGGAACTGAATTACAGAACAGAACAGGGTCTCAAATTTAGAAAACCAACTTATGCTTGCTTAAGGGTAAAGGTGAGTTGGGGTGCTGCATAAAACCAGAGATTGAAATGAGCACAGATAAAGTTCCTTAAGCCAAATATGGAATAGACAAGAGCTACTCCTTGCTCAACGAAATGGACTCAACACCGCATATTAAACGCCTAAGAATGTACCTGACTAGTAAGTATCTTAAAACCTATGGATTGCTATGTCTCCGAAAGAGAATCAAGCATGTGTACAGGGGCATAAACGCAGCAGTGATAGGATTGGAGAGGTTCGGTGAGCAAATGAAGACCCTTTGAAGTCATATTGCATGGTACCCATTCCACGGGTTTCAACTACCCAGGTTTAAGGTATTCTTCCTTCAGCTAAAACATGCATGTGGAACCTAGAGTATGATCAACCATGTGATCGGGAGACATGTTCAAATATGTCTCAGTTTTCGTACCCTGGTACTCGGGTGCAACATTCCAGACGCTTTACTAACACCCTCCCGACTTGGAGAGTCAGTCCCTTTAACCTCCTGTTTGGCCCAGTTTGCAATTTCTGCGGAAGATGAACAGGAATAGCGAGAACCAATGAGAGACTAGCTGGAGGTGTCTGGACGGGCAAATTTAACTCTCATTTCCCACCAGGAAGAGGAATTAACCAAAGGCTCAGCGTGCCGTGCCGGAACCAGATTAGGGCCTGAAGCCATCCTGCGGTGTTGCGGCCAGCTCAAAAGAAAGCGAGTTGAAGAAAGGAGCTCAGGGGCACTGTAATTCACAAACCTGCAGAGTTATAAATGACAGCTATCGTCCAAAAATATACTGAAGTAAGGCTGCCAAGAGGACTTGAAAGCGGGGCAGAATTGCAGGAAACCGATTTCAGGAGGTAGACTGGAATTGCATTGAAAGCATAGGAAAAGAGGCAGAACGTCCACAATGATGCACTTGGCCAAAAAGGGCGTATGCGTTTTTTCCTGAATATATTCAGGAAAAAACGCATACGCCCTTTTTGGCCAACCAAGCAAGCTTGCAAAGGAAATCTGCACTACAATGAAGTCTCACTTCCCCCCGGTCAAAAGGGCCATCTGAAAAAAGTGTAAAATCCAGAAAGGCAGGACAGGCCATGGAGAACTGGGAGCCTTGTTATGCTGATGGGCGGGATGTAAATTGCCAACAGACACTCGGGAGAAGTGTATGGTGTTTCCTGAAACATCTAAAAAACAAAGCAACAGAGCCTAGGGCACTTCCACTTATGGTCCTATAGCTTAGGGAAATTAAAATCAAAAAGACACAGCCACCCCAAAGTTTGGGACGCCTCTGTTTACAAGAACCTCGTTTACAGTACAAGTTCAACATCGCAGAAAGTGAAAAATGGATAAAGAAGTTGTGGTATTTACTTACAAAGCAATATCACTCAGCAATGAAATCTATGTCATCAGGCCCTTAGCAGCACAATGAGTGGATTCAGGTATGATGATTCTAACTGAAATAAGTCACACAGAAAAAGAAACATCATAAGATGTCAGTAATACACGGAATGTAAACTTGGCTACACAGGAACTGAATTACAGAACAGAACAGGGTCTCAAATTTAGAAAACCAACTTATGCTTGCTTAAGGGGAAAGGTGAGTTGGGGTGCTGCATAAAACCAGAGATTGAAATGAGCACAGATAAAGTTCCTTAAGCCAAATATGGAATAGACAAGAGCTACTCCTTGCTCAACGAAATGGACTCAACACCGCATATTAAATGCCTAAGAATGTACCTGACTAGTAAGTATCTTAAAACCTATGGATTGCTATGTCTCCGAAAGAGAATCAAGCATGTGTACAGGGGCATAAACGCAGCAGTGATAGGATTGGAGAGGTTCGGTGAGCAAATGAAGACCCTTTGAAGTTATATTGCATGGTACCCATTCCACGGGTTTCAACTACCCAGGTTTAAGGTATTCTTCCTTCAGCTAAAACATGCATGTGGAACCTAGAGTATGATCAACCATGTGATCGGGAGACGTGTTCAAATATGTCTCAGTTTTCGTACCCTGGTACTCGGGTGCAACATTCCAGACGCTTTACTAACACCCTCCCGACTTGGAGAGTCAGTCCCTTTAACCTCCTGTTTGGCCCAGTTTGCAATTTCTGCGGAAGATGAACAGGAATAGCGAGAACCAATGAGAGACTAGCTGGAGGTGTCTGGACGGGCAAATTTAACTCTCATTTCCCACCAGGAAGAGGAATTAACCAAAGGCTCAGCGTGCCGTGCCGGAACCAGATTAGGGCCTGAAGCCATCCTGCGGTGTTGCGGCCAGATCAAAAGAAAGCGAGTTGAAGAAAGGAGCTCAGGGGCACTGTAATTCACAAACCTGCAGAGTTATAAATGACAGCTATCGTCCAAAAATATACTGAAGTAAGGCTGCCAAGAGGACTTGAAAGCGGGGCAGAATTGCAGGAAACCGATTTCAGGAGGTAGACTGGAATTGCATTGAAAGCATAGGAAAAGAGGCAGAACGTCCACAATGATGCACTTGGCCAAAAAGGGCGTATGCGTTTTTTCCTGAATATATTCAGGAAAAAACGCATACGCCCTTTTTGGCCAACCAAGCAAGCTTGCAAAGGAAATCTGCACTACAATGAAGTCTCACTTCCCCCCGGTCAAAAGGGCCATCTGAAAAAAGTGTAAAATCCAGAAAGGCAGGACAGGCCATGGAGAACTGGGAGCCTTGTTATGCTGATGGGCGGGATGTAAATTGCCAACAGACACTCGGGAGAAGTGTATGGTGTTTCCTGAAACATCTAAAAAACAAAGCAACAGAGCCTAGGGCACTTCCACTTATGGTCCTATAGCTTAGGGAAATTAAAATCAAAAAGACACAGCCACCCCAAAGTTTGGGACGCCTCTGTTTACAAGAACCTCGTTTACAGTACAAGTTCAACATCGCAGAAAGTGAAAAATGGATAAAGAAGTTGTGGTATTTACTTACAAAGCAATATCACTCAGCAATGAAATCTATGTCATCAGGCCCTTAGCAGCACAATGAGTGGATTCAGGTATGATGATTCTAACTGAAATAAGTCACACAGAAAAAGAAACATCATAAGATATCAGTAATACACGGAATGTAAACTTGGCTACACAGGAACTGAATTACAGAACAGAACAGGGTCTCAAATTTAGAAAACCAACTTATGCTTGCTTAAGGGGAAAGGTGAGTTGGGGTGCTGCATAAAACCAGAGATTGAAATGAGCACAGATAAAGTTCCTTAAGCCAAATATGGAATAGACAAGAGCTACTCCTTGCTCAACGAAATGGACTCAACACCGCATATTAAATGCCTAAGAATGTACCTGACTAGTAAGTATCTTAAAACCTATGGATTGCTATGTCTCCGAAAGAGAATCAAGCATGTGTACAGGGGCATAAACGCAGCAGTGATAGGATTGGAGAGGTTCGGTGAGCAAATGAAGACCCTTTGAAGTCATATTGCATGGTACCCATTCCACGGGTTTCAACTACCCAGGTTTAAGGTATTCTTCCTTCAGCTAAAACATGCATGTGGAACCTAGAGTATGATCAACCATGTGATCGGGAGACGTGTTCAAATATGTCTCAGTTTTCGTACCCTGGTACTCGGGTGCAACATTCCAGACGCTTTACTAACACCCTCCCGACTTGGAGAGTCAGTCCCTTTAACCTCCTGTTTGGCCCAGTTTGCAATTTCTGCGGAAGATGAACAGGAATAGCGAGAACCAATGAGAGACTAGCTGGAGGTGTCTGGACGGGCAAATTTAACTCTCATTTCCCACCAGGAAGAGGAATTAACCAAAGGCTCAGCGTGCCGTGCCGGAACCAGATTAGGGCCTGAAGCCATCCTGCGGTGTTGCGGCCAGATCAAAAGAAAGCGAGTTGAAGAAAGGAGCTCAGGGGCACTGTAATTCACAAACCTGCAGAGTTATAAATGACAGCTATCGTCCAAAAATATACTGAAGTAAGGCTGCCAAGAGGACTTGAAAGCGGGGCAGAATTGCAGGAAACCGATTTCAGGAGGCAGACTGGAATTGCATTGAAAGCATAGGAAAAGAGGCAGAACGTCCACAATGATGCACTTGGCCAAAAAGGGCGTATGCGTTTTTTCCTGAATATATTCAGGAAAAAACGCATACGCCCTTTTTGGCCAACCAAGCAAGCTTGCAAAGGAAATCTGCACTACAATGAAGTCTCACTTCCCCCCGGTCAAAAGGGCCATCTGAAAAAAGTGTAAAATCCAGAAAGGCAGGACAGGCCATGGAGAACTGGGAGCCTTGTTATGCTGATGGGCGGGATGTAAATTGCCAACAGACACTCGGGAGAAGTGTATGGTGTTTCCTGAAACATCTAAAAAACAAAGCAAAAGAGCCTAGGGCACTTCCACTTATGGTCCTATAGCTTAGGGCAATTAAAATCAAAAAGACACAGCCACCCCAAAGTTTGGGACGTCTCTGTTTACAAGAACCTCGTTTACAGTACAAGTTCAACATCGCAGAAAGTGAAAAATGGATAAAGAAGTTGTGGTATTTACTTACAAAGCAATATCACTCAGCAATGAAATCTATGTCATCAGGCCCTTAGCAGCACAATGAGTGGATTCAGGTATGATGATTCTAACTGAAATAAGTCACACAGAAAAAGAAACATCATAAGATATCAGGAATACACGGAATGTAAACTTGGCTACACAGGAACTGAATTACAGAACAGAACAGGGTCTCAAATTTAGAAAACCAACTTATGCTTTCTTAAGGGTAAAGGTGAGTTGGGGTGCTGCATAAAACCAGAGATTGAAATGAGCACAGATAAAGTTCCTTAAGCCAAATATGGAATAGACAAGAGCTACCTCTTGCTCAACGAAATGGACTCAACACCGCATATTAAATGCCTAAGAATGTACCTGACTAGTAAGTATCTTAAAACCTATGGATTGCTATGTCTCCGAAAGAGAATCAAGCATGTGTACAGGGGCATAAACGCAGCAGTGATAGGATTGGAGAGGTTCGGTGAGCAAATGAAGACCCTTTGAAGTCATATTGCATGGTACCCATTCCACGGGTTTCAACTACCCAGGTTTAAGGTATTCTTCCTTCAGCTAAAACATGCATGTGGAACCTAGAGTATGATCAACCATGTGATCGGGAGACGTGTTCAAATATGTCTCAGTTTTCGTACCCTGGTACTCGGGTGCAACATTCCAGACGCTTTACTAACACCCTCCCGACTTGGAGAGTCAGTCCCTTTAACCTCCTGTTTGGCCCAGTTTGCAATTTCTGCGGAAGATGAACAGGAATAGCGAGAACCAATGAGAGACTAGCTGGAGGTGTCTGGACGGGCAAATTTAACTCTCATTTCCCACCAGGAAGAGGAATTAACCAAAGGCTCAGCGTGCCGTGCCGGAACCAGATTAGGGCCTGAAGCCATCCTGCGGTGTTGCGGCCAGCTCAAAAGAAAGCGAGTTGAAGAAAGGAGCTCAGGGGCACTGTAATTCACAAACCTGCAGAGTTATAAATGACAGCTATCGTCCAAAAATATACTGAAGTAAGGCTGCCAAGAGGACTTGAAAGCGGGGCAGAATTGCAGGAAACCGATTTCAGGAGGCAGACTGGAATTGCATTGAAAGCATAGGAAAAGAGGCAGAACGTCCACAATGATGCACTTGGCCAAAAAGGGCGTATGCGTTTTTTCCTGAATATATTCAGGAAAAAACGCATACGCCCTTTTTGGCCAACCAAGCAAGCTTGCAAAGGAAATCTGCACTACAATGAAGTCTCACTACCCCCCGGTCAAAAGGGCCATCTGAAAAAAGTGTAAAATCCAGAAAGGCAGGACAGGCCATGGAGAACTGGGAGCCTTGTTATGCTGATGGGCGGGATGTAAATTGCCAACAGACACTCGGGAGAAGTGTATGGTGTTTCCTGAAACATCTAAAAAACAAAGCAACAGAGCCTAGGGCACTTCCACTTATGGTCCTATAGCTTAGGGAAATTAAAATCAAAAAGACACAGCCACCCCAAAGTCTGGGACGCCTCTGTTTACAAGAACCTCGTTTACCGTACAAGTTCAACATCGCAGAAAGTGAAAAATGGATAAAGAAGTTGTGGTATTTACTTACAAAGCAATATCACTCAGCAATGAAATCTATGTCATCAGGCCCTTAGCAGCACAATGAGTGGATTCAGGTATGATGATTCTAACTGAAATAAGTCACACAGAAAAAGAAACATCATAAGATATCAGTAATACACGGAATGTAAACTTGGCTACACAGGAACTGAATTACAGAACAGAACAGGGTCTCAAATTTAGAAAACCAACTTATGCTTGCTTAAGGGTAAAGGTGAGTTGGGGTGCTGCATAAAACCAGAGATTGAAATGAGCACAGATAAAGTTCCTTAAGCCAAATATGGAATAGACAAGAGCTACTCCTTGCTCAACGAAATGGACTCAACACCGCATATTAAACGCCTAAGAATGTACCTGACTAGTAAGTATCTTAAAACCTATGGATTGCTATGTCTCCGAAAGAGAATCAAGCATGTGTACAGGGGCATAAACGCAGCAGTGATAGGATTGGAGAGGTTCGGTGAGCAAATGAAGACCCTTTGAAGTCATATTGCATGGTACCCATTCCACGGGTTTCAACTACCCAGGTTTAAGGTATTCTTCCTTCAGCTAAAACATGCATGTGGAACCTAGAGTATGATCAACCATGTGATCGGGAGACGTGTTCAAATATGTCTCAGTTTTCGTACCCTGGTACTCGGGTGCAACATTCCAGACGCTTTACTAACACCCTCCCGACTTGGAGAGTCAGTCCCTTTAACCTCCTGTTTGGCCCAGTTTGCAATTTCTGCGGAAGATGAACAGGAATAGCGAGAACCAATGAGAGACTAGCTGGAGGTGTCTGGACGGGCAAATTTAACTCTCATTTCCCACCAGGAAGAGGAATTAACCAAAGGCTCAGCGTGCCGTGCCGGAACCAGATTAGGGCCTGAAGCCATCCTGCGGTGTTGCGGCCAGCTCAAAAGAAAGCGAGTTGAAGAAAGGAGCTCAGGGGCACTGTAATTCACAAACCTGCAGAGTTATAAATGACAGCTATCGTCCAAAAATATACTGAAGTAAGGCTGCCAAGAGGACTTGAAAGCGGGGCAGAATTGCAGGAAACCGATTTCAGGAGGCAGACTGGAATTGCATTGAAAGCATAGGAAAAGAGGCAGAACGTCCACCATGATGCACTTGGCCAAAAAGGGCGTATGCGTTTTTTCCTGAATATATTCAGGAAAAAACGCATACGCCCTTTTTGGCCAACCAAGCAAGCTTGCAAAGGAAATCTGCACTACAATGAAGTCTCACTTCCCCCCGGTCAAAAGGGCCATCTGAAAAAAGTGTAAAATCCAGAAAGACAGGACAGGCCATGGAGAACTGGGAGCCTTGTTATGCTGATGGGCGGGATGTAAATTGCCAACAGACACTCGGGAGAAGTGTATGGTGTTTCCTGAAACATCTAAAAAACAAAGCAACAGAGCCTAGGGCACTTCCACTTATGGTCCTATAGCTTAGGGAAATTAAAATCAAAAAGACACAGCCACCCCAAAGTTTGGGACGCCTCTGTTTACAAGAACCTCGTTTACAGTACAAGTTCAACATCGCAGAAAGTGAAAAATGGATAAAGAAGTTGTGGTATTTACTTACAAAGCAATATCACTCAGCAATGAAATCTATGTCATCAGGCCCTTAGCAGCACAATGAGTGGATTCAGGTATGATGATTCTAACTGAAATAAGTCACACAGAAAAAGAAACATCATAAGATATCAGTAATACACGGAATGTAAACTTGGCTACACAGGAACTGAATTACAGAACAGAACAGGGTCTCAAATTTAGAAAACCAACTTATGCTTGCTTAAGGGGAAAGGTGAGTTGGGGTGCTGCATAAAACCAGAGATTGAAATGAGCACAGATAAAGTTCCTTAAGCCAAATATGGAATAGACAAGAGCTACTCCTTGCTCAACGAAATGGACTCAACACCGCATATTAAATGCCTAAGAATGTACCTGACTAGTAAGTATCTTAAAACCTATGGATTGCTATGTCTCCGAAAGAGAATCAAGCATGTGTACAGGGGCATAAACGCAGCAGTGATAGGATTGGAGAGGTTCGGTGAGCAAATGAAGACCCTTTGAAGTCATATTGCATGGTACCCATTCCACGGGTTTCAACTACCCAGGTTTAAGGTATTCTTCCTTCAGCTAAAACATGCATGTGGAACCTAGAGTATGATCAACCATGTGATCGGGAGACGTGTTCAAATATGTCTCAGTTTTCGTACCCTGGTACTCGGGTGCAACATTCCAGACGCTTTACTAACACCCTCCCGACTTGGAGAGTCAGTCCCTTTAACCTCCTGTTTGGCCCAGTTTGCAATTTCTGCGGAAGATGAACAGGAATAGCGAGAACCAATGAGAGACTAGCTGGAGGTGTCTGGACGGGCAAATTTAACTCTCATTTCCCACCAGGAAGAGGAATTAACCAAAGGCTCAGCGTGCCGTGCCGGAACCAGATTAGGGCCTGAAGCCATCCTGCGGTGTTGCGGCCAGATCAAAAGAAAGCGAGTTGAAGAAAGGAGCTCAGGGGCACTGTAATTCACAAACCTGCAGAGTTATAAATGACAGCTATCGTCCAAAAATATACTGAAGTAAGGCTGCCAAGAGGACTTGAAAGCGGGGCAGAATTGCAGGAAACCGATTTCAGGAGGTAGACTGGAATTGCATTGAAAGCATAGGAAAAGAGGCAGAACGTCCACCATGATGCACTTGGCCAAAAAGGGCGTATGCGTTTTTTCCTGAATATATTCAGGAAACAACGCATACGCCCTTTTTGGCCAACCAAGCAAGCTTGCAAAGGAAATCTGCACTACAATGAAGTCTCACTTCCCCCCGGTCAAAAGGGCCATCTGAAAAAAGTGTAAAATCCAGAAAGGCAGGACAGGCCATGGAGAACTGGGAGCCTTGTTATGCTGATGGGCGGGATGTAAATTGCCAACAGACACTCGGGAGAAGTGTATGGTGTTTCCTGAAACATCTAAAAAACAAAGCAACAGAGCCTAGGGCACTTCCACTTATGGTCCTATAGCTTAGGGAAATTAAAATCAAAAAGACACAGCCACCCCAAAGTTTGGGACGCCTCTGTTTACAAGAACCTCGTTTACAGTACAAGTTCAACATCGCAGAAAGTGAAAAATGGATAAAGAAGTTGTGGTATTTACTTACAAAGCAATATCACTCAGCAATGAAATCTATGTCATCAGGCCCTTAGCAGCACAATGAGTGGATTCAGGTATGATGATTCTAACTGAAATAAGTCACACAGAAAAAGAAACATCATAAGATATCAGTAATACACGGAATGTAAACTTGGCTACACAGGAACTGAATTACAGAACAGAACAGGGTCTCAAATTTAGAAAACCAACTTATGCTTGCTTAAGGGGAAAGGTGAGTTGGGGTGCTGCATAAAACCAGAGATTGAAATGAGCACAGATAAAGTTCCTTAAGCCAAATATGGAATAGACAAGAGCTACTCCTTGCTCAACGAAATGGACTCAACACCGCATATTAAATGCCTAAGAATGTACCTGACTAGTAAGTATCTTAAAACCTATGGATTGCTATGTCTCCGAAAGAGAATCAAGCATGTGTACAGGGGCATAAACGCAGCAGTGATAGGATTGGAGAGGTTCGGTGAGCAAATGAAGACCCTTTGAAGTCATATTGCATGGTACCCATTCCACGGGTTTCAACTACCCAGGTTTAAGGTATTCTTCCTTCAGCTAAAACATGCATGTGGAACCTAGAGTATGATCAACCATGTGATCGGGAGACGTGTTCAAATATGTCTCAGTTTTCGTACCCTGGTACTCGGGTGCAACATTCCAGACGCTTTACTAACACCCTCCCGACTTGGAGAGTCAGTCCCTTTAACCTCCTGTTTGGCCCAGTTTGCAATTTCTGCGGAAGATGAACAGGAATAGCGAGAACCAATGAGAGACTAGCTGGAGGTGTCTGGACGGGCAAATTTAACTCTCATTTCCCACCAGGAAGAGGAATTAACCAAAGGCTCAGCGTGCCGTGCCGGAACCAGATTAGGGCCTGAAGCCATCCTGCGGTGTTGCGGCCAGCTCAAAAGAAAGCGAGTTGAAGAAAGGAGCTCAGGGGCACTGTAATTCACAAACCTGCAGAGTTATAAATGACAGCTATCGTCCAAAAATATACTGAAGTAAGGCTGCCAAGAGGACTTGAAAGCGGGGCAGAATTGCAGGAAACCGATTTCAGGAGGCAGACTGGAATTGCATTGAAAGCATAGGAAAAGAGGCAGAACGTCCACCATGATGCACTTGGCCAAAAAGGGCGTATGCGTTTTTTCCTGAATATATTCAGGAAAAAACGCATACGCCCTTTTTGGCCAACCAAGCAAGCTTGCAAAGGAAATCTGCACTACAATGAAGTCTCACTTCCCCCCGGTCAAAAGGGCCATCTGAAAAAAGTGTAAAATCCAGAAAGACAGGACAGGCCATGGAGAACTGGGAGCCTTGTTATGCTGATGGGCGGGATGTAAATTGCCAACAGACACTCGGGAGAAGTGTATGGTGTTTCCTGAAACATCTAAAAAACAAAGCAACAGAGCCTAGGGCACTTCCACTTATGGTCCTATAGCTTAGGGAAATTAAAATCAAAAAGACACAGCCACCCCAAAGTTTGGGACGCCTCTGTTTACAAGAACCTCGTTTACAGTACAAGTTCAACATCGCAGAAAGTGAAAAATGGATAAAGAAGTTGTGGTATTTACTTACAAAGCAATATCACTCAGCAATGAAATCTATGTCATCAGGCCCTTAGCAGCACAATGAGTGGATTCAGGTATGATGATTCTAACTGAAATAAGTCACACAGAAAAAGAAACATCATAAGATATCAGTAATACACGGAATGTAAACTTGGCTACACAGGAACTGAATTACAGAACAGAACAGGGTCTCAAATTTAGAAAACCAACTTATGCTTGCTTAAGGGGAAAGGTGAGTTGGGGTGCTGCATAAAACCAGAGATTGAAATGAGCACAGATAAAGTTCCTTAAGCCAAATATGGAATAGACAAGAGCTACTCCTTGCTCAACGAAATGGACTCAACACCGCATATTAAATGCCTAAGAATGTACCTGACTAGTAAGTATCTTAAAACCTATGGATTGCTATGTCTCCGAAAGAGAATCAAGCATGTGTACAGGGGCATAAACGCAGCAGTGATAGGATTGGAGAGGTTCGGTGAGCAAATGAAGACCCTTTGAAGTCATATTGCATGGTACCCATTCCACGGGTTTCAACTACCCAGGTTTAAGGTATTCTTCCTTCAGCTAAAACATGCATGTGGAACCTAGAGTATGATCAACCATGTGATCGGGAGACGTGTTCAAATATGTCTCAGTTTTCGTACCCTGGTACTCGGGTGCAACATTCCAGACGCTTTACTAACACCCTCCCGACTTGGAGAGTCAGTCCCTTTAACCTCCTGTTTGGCCCAGTTTGCAATTTCTGCGGAAGATGAACAGGAATAGCGAGAACCAATGAGAGACTAGCTGGAGGTGTCTGGACGGGCAAATTTAACTCTCATTTCCCACCAGGAAGAGGAATTAACCAAAGGCTCAGCGTGCCGTGCCGGAACCAGATTAGGGCCTGAAGCCATCCTGCGGTGTTGCGGCCAGATCAAAAGAAAGCGAGTTGAAGAAAGGAGCTCAGGGGCACTGTAATTCACAAACCTGCAGAGTTATAAATGACAGCTATCGTCCAAAAATATACTGAAGTAAGGCTGCCAAGAGGACTTGAAAGCGGGGCAGAATTGCAGGAAACCGATTTCAGGAGGTAGACTGGAATTGCATTGAAAGCATAGGAAAAGAAGCAGAACGTCCACAATGATGCACTTGGCCAAAAAGGGCGTATGCGTTTTTTCCTGAATATATTCAGGAAAAAACGCATACGCCCTTTTTGGCCAACCAAGCAAGCTTGCAAAGGAAATCTGCACTACAATGAAGTCTCACTTCCCCCCGGTCAAAAGGGCCATCTGAAAAAAGTGTAAAATCCAGAAAGGCAGGACAGGCCATGGAGAACTGGGAGCCTTGTTATGCTGATGGGCGGGATGTAAATTGCCAACAGACACTCGGGAGAAGTGTATGGTGTTTCCTGAAACATCTAAAAAACAAAGCAACAGAGCCTAGGGCACTTCCACTTATGGTCCTATAGTTTAGGGAAATTAAAATCAAAAAGACACAGCCACCCCAAAGTTTGGGACGCCTCTGTTTACAAGAACCTCGTTTACAGTACAAGTTCAACATCGCAGAAAGTGAAAAATGGATAAAGAAGTTGTGGTATTTACTTACAAAGCAATATCACTCAGCAATGAAATCTATGTCATCAGGCCCTTAGCAGCACAATGAGTGGATTCAGGTATGATGATTCTAACTGAAATAAGTCACACAGAAAAAGAAACATCATAAGATATCAGTAATACACGGAATGTAAACTTGGCTACACAGGAACTGAATTACAGAACAGAACAGGGTCTCAAATTTAGAAAACCAACTTATGCTTGCTTAAGGGGAAAGGTGAGTTGGGGTGCTGCATAAAACCAGAGATTGAAATGAGCACAGATAAAGTTCCTTAAGCCAAATATGGAATAGACAAGAGCTACTCCTTGCTCAACGAAATGGACTCAACACCGCATATTAAATGCCTAAGAATGTACCTGACTAGTAAGTATCTTAAAACCTATGGATTGCTATGTCTCCGAAAGAGAATCAAGCATGTGTACAGGGGCATAAACGCAGCAGTGATAGGATTGGAGAGGTTCGGTGAGCAAATGAAGACCCTTTGAAGTCATATTGCATGGTACCCATTCCACGGGTTTCAACTACCCAGGTTTAAGGTATTCTTCCTTCAGCTAAAACATGCATGTGGAACCTAGAGTATGATCAACCATGTGATCGGGAGACGTGTTCAAATATGTCTCAGTTTTCGTACCCTGGTACTCGGGTGCAACATTCCAGACGCTTTACTAACACCCTCCCGACTTGGAGAGTCAGTCCCTTTAACCTCCTGTTTGGCCCAGTTTGCAATTTCTGCGGAAGATGAACAGGAATAGCGAGAACCAATGAGAGACTAGCTGGAGGTGTCTGGACGGGCAAATTTAACTCTCATTTCCCACCAGGAAGAGGAATTAACCAAAGGCTCAGCGTGCCGTGCCGGAACCAGATTAGGGCCTGAAGCCATCCTGCGGTGTTGCGGCCAGCTCAAAAGAAAGCGAGTTGAAGAAAGGAGCTCAGGGGCACTGTAATTCACAAACCTGCAGAGTTATAAATGACAGCTATCATCCAAAAATATACTGAAGTAAGGCTGCCAAGAGGACTTGAAAGCGGGGCAGAATTGCAGGAAACCGATTTCAGGAGGTAGACTGGAATTGCATTGAAAGCATAGGAAAAGAGGCAGAACGTCCACAATGATGCACTTGGCCAAAAAGGGCGTATGCGTTTTTTCCTGAATATATTCAGGAAAAAACGCATACGCCCTTTTTGGCCAACCAAGCAAGCTTGCAAAGGAAATCTGCACTACAATGAAGTCTCACTTCCCCCCGGTCAAAAGGGCCATCTGAAAAAAGTGTAAAATCCAGAAAGACAGGACAGGCCATGGAGAACTGGGAGCCTTGTTATGCTGATGGGCGGGATGTAAATTGCCAACAGACACTCGGGAGAAGTGTATGGTGTTTCCTGAAACATCTAAAAAACAAAGCAACAGAGCCTAGGGCACTTCCACTTATGGTCCTATAGCTTAGGGAAATTAAAATCAAAAAGACACAGCCACCCCAAAGTTTGGGACGTCTCTGTTTACAAGAACCTCGTTTACAGTACAAGTTCAACATCGCAGAAAGTGAAAAATGGATAAAGAAGTTGTGGTATTTACTTACAAAGCAATATCACTCAGCAATGAAATCTATGTCATCAGGCCCTTAGCAGCACAATGAGTGGATTCAGGTATGATGATTCTAACTGAAATAAGTCACACAGAAAAAGAAACATCATAAGATATCAGGAATACACGGAATGTAAACTTGGCTACACAGGAACTGAATTACAGAACAGAACAGGGTCTCAAATTTAGAAAACCAACTTATGCTTTCTTAAGGGTAAAGGTGAGTTGGGGTGCTGCATAAAACCAGAGATTGAAATGAGCACAGATAAAGTTCCTTAAGCCAAATATGGAATAGACAAGAGCTACCTCTTGCTCAACGAAATGGACTCAACACCGCATATTAAATGCCTAAGAATGTACCTGACTAGTAAGTATCTTAAAACCTATGGATTGCTATGTCTCCGAAAGAGAATCAAGCATGTGTACAGGGGCATAAACGCAGCAGTGATAGGATTGGAGAGGTTCGGTGAGCAAATGAAGACCCTTTGAAGTCATATTGCATGGTACCCATTCCACGGGTTTCAACTACCCAGGTTTAAGGTATTCTTCCTTCAGCTAAAACATGCATGTGGAACCTAGAGTATGATCAACCATGTGATCGGGAGACGTGTTCAAATATGTCTCAGTTTTCGTACCCTGGTACTCGGGTGCAACATTCCAGACGCTTTACTAACACCCTCCCGACTTGGAGAGTCAGTCCCTTTAACCTCCTGTTTGGCCCAGTTTGCAATTTCTGCGGAAGATGAACAGGAATAGCGAGAACCAATGAGAGACTAGCTGGAGGTGTCTGGACGGGCAAATTTAACTCTCATTTCCCACCAGGAAGAGGAATTAACCAAAGGCTCAGCGTGCCGTGCCAGAACCAGATTAGGGCCTGAAGCCATCCTGCGGTGTTGCGGCCAGCTCAAAAGAAAGCGAGTTGAAGAAAGGAGCTCAGGGGCACTGTAATTCACAAACCTGCAGAGTTATAAATGACAGCTATCGTCCAAAAATATACTGAAGTAAGGCTGCCAAGAGGACTTGAAAGCGGGGCAGAATTGCAGGAAACCGATTTCAGGAGGTAGACTGGAATTGCATTGAAAGCATAGGAAAAGAGGCAGAACGTCCACAATGATGCACTTGGCCAAAAAGGGCGTATGTGTTTTTTCCTGAATATATTCAGGAAAAAACGCATACGCCCTTTTTGGCCAACCAAGCAAGCTTGCAAAGGAAATCTGCACTACAATGAAGTCTCACTTCCCCCCGGTCAAAAGGGCCATCTGAAAAAAGTGTAAAATCCAGAAAGGCAGGACAGGCCATGGAGAACTGGGAGCCTTGTTATGCTGATGGGCGGGATGTAAATTGCCAACAGACACTCGGGAGAAGTGTATGGTGTTTCCTGAAACATCTAAAAAACAAAGCAACAGAGCCTAGGGCACTTCCACTTATGGTCCTATAGCTTAGGGAAATTAAAATCAAAAAGACACAGCCACCCCAAAGTTTGGGACGCCTCTGTTTACAAGAACCTCGTTTACAGTACAAGTTCAACATCGCAGAAAGTGAAAAATGGATAAAGAAGTTGTGGTATTTACTTACAAAGCAATATCACTCAGCAATGAAATCTATGTCATCAGGCCCTTAGCAGCACAATGAGTGGATTCAGGTATGATGATTCTAACTGAAATAAGTCACACAGAAAAAGAAACATCATAAGATATCAGTAATACACGGAATGTAAACTTGGCTACACAGGAACTGAATTACAGAACAGAACAGGGTCTCAAATTTAGAAAACCAACTTATGCTTGCTTAAGGGGAAAGGTGAGTTGGGGTGCTGCATAAAACCAGAGATTGAAATGAGCACAGATAAAGTTCCTTAAGCCAAATATGGAATAGACAAGAGCTACTCCTTGCTCAACGAAATGGACTCAACACCGCATATTAAATGCCTAAGAATGTACCTGACTAGTAAGTATCTTAAAACCTATGGATTGCTATGTCTCCGAAAGAGAATCAAGCATGTGTACAGGGGCATAAACGCAGCAGTGATAGGATTGGAGAGGTTCGGTGAGCAAATGAAGACCCTTTGAAGTCATATTGCATGGTACCCATTCCACGGGTTTCAACTACCCAGGTTTAAGGTATTCTTCCTTCAGCTAAAACATGCATGTGGAACCTAGAGTATGATCAACCATGTGATCGGGAGACGTGTTCAAATATGTCTCAGTTTTCGTACCCTGGTACTCGGGTGCAACATTCCAGACGCTTTACTAACACCCTCCCGACTTGGAGAGTCAGTCCCTTTAACCTCCTGTTTGGCCCAGTTTGCAATTTCTGCGGAAGATGAACAGGAATAGCGAGAACCAATGAGAGACTAGCTGGAGGTGTCTGGACGGGCAAATTTAACTCTCATTTCCCACCAGGAAGAGGAATTAACCAAAGGCTCAGCGTGCCGTGCCGGAACCAGATTAGGGCCTGAAGCCATCCTGCGGTGTTGCGGCCAGCTCAAAAGAAAGCGAGTTGAAGAAAGGAGCTCAGGGGCACTGTAATTCACAAACCTGCAGAGTTATAAATGACAGCTATCATCCAAAAATATACTGAAGTAAGGCTGCCAAGAGGACTTGAAAGCGGGGCAGAATTGCAGGAAACCGATTTCAGGAGGTAGACTGGAATTGCATTGAAAGCATAGGAAAAGAGGCAGAACGTCCACAATGATGCACTTGGCCAAAAAGGGCGTATGCGTTTTTTCCTGAATATATTCAGGAAAAAACGCATACGCCCTTTTTGGCCAACCAAGCAAGCTTGCAAAGGAAATCTGCACTACAATGAAGTCTCACTTCCCCCCGGTCAAAAGGGCCATCTGAAAAAAGTGTAAAATCCAGAAAGACAGGACAGGCCATGGAGAACTGGGAGCCTTGTTATGCTGATGGGCAGGATGTAAATTGCCAACAGACACTCGGGAGAAGTGTATGGTGTTTCCTGAAACATCTAAAAAACAAAGCAACAGAGCCTAGGGCACTTCCACTTATGGTCCTATAGTTTAGGGAAATTAAAATCAAAAAGACACAGCCACCCCAAAGTTTGGGACGTCTCTGTTTACAAGAACCTCGTTTACCGTACAAGTTCAACATCGCAGAAAGTGAAAAATGGATAAAGAAGTTGTGGTATTTACTTACAAAGCAATATCACTCAGCAATGAAATCTATGTCATCAGGCCCTTAGCAGCACAATGAGTGGATTCAGGTATGATGATTCTAACTGAAATAAGTCACACAGAAAAAGAAACATCATAAGATATCAGGAATACACGGAATGTAAACTTGGCTACACAGGAACTGAATTACAGAACAGAACAGGGTCTCAAATTTAGAAAACCAACTTATGCTTTCTTAAGGGTAAAGGTGAGTTGGGGTGCTGCATAAAACCAGAGATTGAAATGAGCACAGATAAAGTTCCTTAAGCCAAATATGGAATAGACAAGAGCTACCTCTTGCTCAACGAAATGGACTCAACACCGCATATTAAATGCCTAAGAATGTACCTGACTAGTAAGTATCTTAAAACCTATGGATTGCTATGTCTCCGAAAGAGAATCAAGCATGTGTACAGGGGCATAAACGCAGCAGTGATAGGATTGGAGAGGTTCGGTGAGCAAATGAAGACCCTTTGAAGTCATATTGCATGGTACCCATTCCACGGGTTTCAACTACCCAGGTTTAAGGTATTCTTCCTTCAGCTAAAACATGCATGTGGAACCTAGAGTATGATCAACCATGTGATCGGGAGACGTGTTCAAATATGTCTCAGTTTTCGTACCCTGGTACTCGGGTGCAACATTCCAGACGCTTTACTAACACCCTCCCGACTTGGAGAGTCAGTCCCTTTAACCTCCTGTTTGGCCCAGTTTGCAATTTCTGCGGAAGATGAACAGGAATAGCGAGAACCAATGAGAGACTAGCTGGAGGTGTCTGGACGGGCAAATTTAACTCTCATTTCCCACCAGGAAGAGGAATTAACCAAAGGCTCAGCGTGCCGTGCCGGAACCAGATTAGGGCCTGAAGCCATCCTGCGGTGTTGCGGCCAGCTCAAAAGAAAGCGAGTTGAAGAAAGGAGCTCAGGGGCACTGTAATTCACAAACCTGCAGAGTTATAAATGACAGCTATCGTCCAAAAATATACTGAAGTAAGGCTGCCAAGAGGACTTGAAAGCGGGGCAGAATTGCAGGAAACCGATTTCAGGAGGTAGACTGGAATTGCATTGAAAGCATAGGAAAAGAGGCAGAACGTCCACAATGATGCACTTGGCCAAAAAGGGCGTATGCGTTTTTTCCTGAATATATTCAGGAAAAAACGCATACGCCCTTTTTGGCCAACCAAGCAAGCTTGCAAAGGAAATCTGCACTACAATGAAGTCTCACTTCCCCCCGGTCAAAAGGGCCATCTGAAAAAAGTGTAAAATCCAGAAAGACAGGACAGGCCATGGAGAACTGGGAGCCTTGTTATGCTGATGGGCGGGATGTAAATTGCCAACAGACACTCGGAAGAAGTGTATGGTGTTTCCTGAAACATCTAAAAAACAAAGCAACAGAGCCTAGGGCACTTCCACTTATGGTCCTATAGCTTAGGGAAATTAAAATCAAAAAGACACAGCCACCCCAAAGTTTGGGACGCCTCTGTTTACAAGAACCTCATTTACCGTACAAGTTCAACATCGCAGAAAGTGAAAAATGGATAAAGAAGTTGTGGTATTTACTTACAAAGCAATATCACTCAGCAATGAAATCTATGTCATCAGGCCCTTAGCAGCACAATGAGTGGATTCAGGTATGATGATTCTAACTGAAATAAGTCACACAGAAAAAGAAACATCATAAGATATCAGGAATACACGGAATGTAAACTTGGCTACACAGGAACTGAATTACAGAACAGAACAGGGTCTCAAATTTAGAAAACCAACTTATGCTTTCTTAAGGGTAAAGGTGAGTTGGGGTGCTGCATAAAACCAGAGATTGAAATGAGCACAGATAAAGTTCCTTAAGCCAAATATGGAATAGACAAGAGCTACCTCTTGCTCAACGAAATGGACTCAACACCGCATATTAAATGCCTAAGAATGTACCTGACTAGTAAGTATCTTAAAACCTATGGATTGCTATGTCTCCGAAAGAGAATCAAGCATGTGTACAGGGGCATAAACGCAGCAGTGATAGGATTGGAGAGGTTCGGTGAGCAAATGAAGACCCTTTGAAGTCATATTGCATGGTACCCATTCCACGGGTTTCAACTACCCAGGTTTAAGGTATTCTTCCTTCAGCTAAAACATGCATGTGGAACCTAGAGTATGATCAACCATGTGATCGGGAGACGTGTTCAAATATGTCTCAGTTTTCGTACCCTGGTACTCGGGTGCAACATTCCAGACGCTTTACTAACACCCTCCCGACTTGGAGAGTCAGTCCCTTTAACCTCCTGTTTGGCCCAGTTTGCAATTTCTGCGGAAGATGAACAGGAATAGCGAGAACCAATGAGAGACTAGCTGGAGGTGTCTGGACGGGCAAATTTAACTCTCATTTCCCACCAGGAAGAGGAATTAACCAAAGGCTCAGCGTGCCGTGCCGGAACCAGATTAGGGCCTGAAGCCATCCTGCGGTGTTGCGGCCAGCTCAAAAGAAAGCGAGTTGAAGAAAGGAGCTCAGGGGCACTGTAATTCACAAACCTGCAGAGTTATAAATGACAGCTATCGTCCAAAAATATACTGAAGTAAGGCTGCCAAGAGGACTTGAAAGCGGGGCAGAATTGCAGGAAACCGATTTCAGGAGGCAGACTGGAATTGCATTGAAAGCATAGGAAAAGAGGCAGAACGTCCACAATGATGCACTTGGCCAAAAAGGGCGTATGCGTTTTTTCCTGAATATATTCAGGAAAAAAACGCATACGCCCTTTTAGGCCAACCAAGCAAGCTTGCAAAGGAAATCTGCACTACAATGAAGTCTCACTTCCCCCCGGTCAAAAGGGCCATCTGAAAAAAGTGTAAAATCCAGAAAGACAGGACAGGCCATGGAGAACTGGGAGCCTTGTTATGCTGATGGGCGGGATGTAAATTGCCAACAGACACTCGGGAGAAGTGTATGGTGTTTCCTGAAACATCTAAAAAACAAAGCAACAGAGCCTAGGGCACTTCCACTTATGGTCCTATAGCTTAGGGAAATTAAAATCAAAAAGACACAGCCACCCCAAAGTTTGGGACGCCTCTGTTTACAAGAACCTCGTTTACCGTACAAGTTCAACATCGCAGAAAGTGAAAAATGGATAAAGAAGTTGTGGTATTTACTTACAAAGCAATATCACTCAGCAATGAAATCTATGTCATCAGGCCCTTAGCAGCACAATGAGTGGATTCAGGTATGATGATTCTAACTGAAATAAGTCACACAGAAAAAGAAACATCATAAGATATCAGTAATACACGGAATGTAAACTTGGCTACACAGGAACTGAATTACAGAACAGAACAGGGTCTCAAATTTAGAAAACCAACTTATGCTTGCTTAAGGGGAAAGGTGAGTTGGGGTGCTGCATAAAACCAGAGATTGAAATGAACACAGATAAAGTTCCTTAAGCCAAATATGGAATAGACAAGAGCTACTCCTTGCTCAACGAAATGGACTCAACACCGCATATTAAATGCCTAAGAATGTACCTGACTAGTAAGTATCTTAAAACCTATGGATTGCTATGTCTCCGAAAGAGAATCAAGCATGTGTACAGGGGCATAAACGCAGCAGTGATAGGATTGGAGAGGTTCGGTGAGCAAATGAAGACCCTTTGAAGTCATATTGCATGGTACCCATTCCACGGGTTTCAACTACCCAGGTTTAAGGTATTCTTCCTTCAGCTAAAACATGCATGTGGAACCTAGAGTATGATCAACCATGTGATCGGGAGACGTGTTCAAATATGTCTCAGTTTTCGTACCCTGGTACTCGGGTGCAACATTCCAGACGCTTTACTAACACCCTCCCGACTTGGAGAGTCAGTCCCTTTAACCTCCTGTTTGGCCCAGTTTGCAATTTCTGCGGAAGATGAACAGGAATAGCGAGAACCAATGAGAGACTAGCTGGAGGTGTCTGGACGGGCAAATTTAACTCTCATTTCCCACCAGGAAGAGGAATTAACCAAAGGCTCAGCGTGCCGTGCCGGAACCAGATTAGGGCCTGAAGCCATCCTGCGGTGTTGCGGCCAGCTCAAAAGAAAGCGAGTTGAAGAAAGGAGCTCAGGGGCACTGTAATTCACAAACCTGCAGAGTTATAAATGACAGCTATCGTCCAAAAATATACTGAAGTAAGGCTGCCAAGAGGACTTGAAAGCGGGGCAGAATTGCAGGAAACCGATTTCAGGAGGCAGACTGGAATTGCATTGAAAGCACAGGAAAAGAGGCAGAACGTCCACCATGATGCACTTGGCCAAAAAGGGCGTATGCGTTTTTTCCTGAATATATTCAGGAAAAAACGCATACGCCCTTTTTGGCCAACCAAGCAAGCTTGCAAAGGAAATCTGCACTACAATGAAGTCTCACTTCCCCCCGGTCAAAAGGGCCATCTGAAAAAAGTGTAAAATCCAGAAAGACAGGACAGGCCATGGAGAACTGGGAGCCTTGTTATGCTGATGGGCGGGATGTAAATTGCCAACAGACACTCGGGAGAAGTGTATGGTGTTTCCTGAAACATCTAAAAAACAAAGCAACAGAGCCTAGGGCACTTCCACTTATGGTCCTATAGCTTAGGGAAATTAAAATCAAAAAGACACAGCCACCCCAAAGTTTGGGACGCCTCTGTTTACAAGAACCTCGTTTACCGTACAAGTTCAACATCGCAGAAAGTGAAAAATGGATAAAGAAGTTGTGGTATTTACTTACAAAGCAATATCACTCAGCAATGAAATCTATGTCATCAGGCCCTTAGCAGCACAATGAGTGGATTCAGGTATGATGATTCTAACTGAAATAAGTCACACAGAAAAAGAAACATCATAAGATATCAGTAATACACGGAATGTAAACTTGGCTACACAGGAACTGAATTACAGAACAGAACAGGGTCTCAAATTTAGAAAACCAACTTATGCTTGCTTAAGGGGAAAGGTGAGTTGGGGTGCTGCATAAAACCAGAGATTGAAATGAACACAGATAAAGTTCCTTAAGCCAAATATGGAATAGACAAGAGCTACTCCTTGCTCAACGAAATGGACTCAACACCGCATATTAAATGCCTAAGAATGTACCTGACTAGTAAGTATCTTAAAACCTATGGATTGCTATGTCTCCGAAAGAGAATCAAGCATGTGTACAGGGGCATAAACGCAGCAGTGATAGGATTGGAGAGGTTCGGTGAGCAAATGAAGACCCTTTGAAGTCATATTGCATGGTACCCATTCCACGGGTTTCAACTACCCAGGTTTAAGGTATTCTTCCTTCAGCTAAAACATGCATGTGGAACCTAGAGTATGATCAACCATGTGATCGGGAGACGTGTTCAAATATGTCTCAGTTTTCGTACCCTGGTACTCGGGTGCAACATTCCAGACGCTTTACTAACACCCTCCCGACTTGGAGAGTCAGTCCCTTTAACCTCCTGTTTGGCCCAGTTTGCAATTTCTGTGGAAGATGAACAGGAATAGCGAGAACCAATGAGAGACTAGCTGGAGGTGTCTGGACGGGCAAATTTAACTCTCATTTCCCACCAGGAAGAGGAATTAACCAAAGGCTCAGCGTGCCGTGCCGGAACCAGATTAGGGCCTGAAGCCATCCTGCGGTGTTGCGGCCAGCTCAAAAGAAAGCGAGTTGAAGAAAGGAGCTCAGGGGCACTGTAATTCACAAACCTGCAGAGTTATAAATGACAGCTATCGTCCAAAAATATACTGAAGTAAGGCTGCCAAGAGGACTTGAAAGCGGGGCAGAATTGCAGGAAACCGATTTCAGGAGGCAGACTGGAATTGCATTGAAAGCACAGGAAAAGAGGCAGAACGTCCACCATGATGCACTTGGCCAAAAAGGGCGTATGCGTTTTTTCCTGAATATATTCAGGAAAAAACGCATACGCCCTTTTTGGCCAACCAAGCAAGCTTGCAAAGGAAATCTGCACTACAATGAAGTCTCACTTCCCCCCGGTCAAAAGGGCCATCTGAAAAAAGTGTAAAATCCAGAAAGACAGGACAGGCCATGGAGAACTGGGAGCCTTGTTATGCTGATGGGCGGGATGTAAATTGCCAACAGACACTCGGGAGAAGTGTATGGTGTTTCCTGAAACATCTAAAAAACAAAGCAACAGAGCCTAGGGCACTTCCACTTATGGTCCTATAGCTTAGGGAAATTAAAATCAAAAAGACACAGCCACCCCAAAGTTTGGGACGCCTCTGTTTACAAGAACCTCGTTTACCGTACAAGTTCAACATCGCAGAAAGTGAAAAATGGATAAAGAAGTTGTGGTATTTACTTACAAAGCAATATCACTCAGCAATGAAATCTATGTCATCAGGCCCTTAGCAGCACAATGAGTGGATTCAGGTATGATGATTCTAACTGAAATAAGTCACACAGAAAAAGAAACATCATAAGATATCAGTAATACACGGAATGTAAACTTGGCTACACAGGAACTGAATTACAGAACAGAACAGGGTCTCAAATTTAGAAAACCAACTTATGCTTGCTTAAGGGGAAAGGTGAGTTGGGGTGCTGCATAAAACCAGAGATTGAAATGAACACAGATAAAGTTCCTTAAGCCAAATATGGAATAGACAAGAGCTACTCCTTGCTCAACGAAATGGACTCAACACCGCATATTAAATGCCTAAGAATGTACCTGACTAGTAAGTATCTTAAAACCTATGGATTGCTATGTCTCCGAAAGAGAATCAAGCATGTGTACAGGGGCATAAACGCAGCAGTGATAGGATTGGAGAGGTTCGGTGAGCAAATGAAGACCCTTTGAAGTCATATTGCATGGTACCCATTCCACGGGTTTCAACTACCCAGGTTTAAGGTATTCTTCCTTCAGCTAAAACATGCATGTGGAACCTAGAGTATGATCAACCATGTGATCGGGAGACGTGTTCAAATATGTCTCAGTTTTCGTACCCTGGTACTCGGGTGCAACATTCCAGACGCTTTACTAACACCCTCCCGACTTGGAGAGTCAGTCCCTTTAACCTCCTGTTTGGCCCAGTTTGCAATTTCTGCGGAAGATGAACAGGAATAGCGAGAACCAATGAGAGACTAGCTGGAGGTGTCTGGACGGGCAAATTTAACTCTCATTTCCCACCAGGAAGAGGAATTAACCAAAGGCTCAGCGTGCCGTGCCGGAACCAGATTAGGGCCTGAAGCCATCCTGCGGTGTTGCGGCCAGCTCAAAAGAAAGCGAGTTGAAGAAAGGAGCTCAGGGGCACTGTAATTCACAAACCTGCAGAGTTATAAATGACAGCTATCGTCCAAAAATATACTGAAGTAAGGCTGCCAAGAGGACTTGAAAGCGGGGCAGAATTGCAGGAAACCGATTTCAGGAGGTAGACTGGAATTGCATTGAAAGCATAGGAAAAGAGGCAGAACGTCCACCATGATGCACTTGGCCAAAAAGGGCGTATGCGTTTTTTCCTGAATATATTCAGGAAAAAACGCATACGCCCTTTTTGGCCAACCAAGCAAGCTTGCAAAGGAAATCTGCACTACAATGAAGTCTCACTTCCCCCCGGTCAAAAGGGCCATCTGAAAAAAGTGTAAAATCCAGAAAGACAGGACAGGCCATGGAGAACTGGGAGCCTTGTTATGCTGATGGGCGGGATGTAAATTGCCAACAGACACTCGGGAGAAGTGTATGGTGTTTCCTGAAACATCTAAAAAACAAAGCAACAGAGCCTAGGGCACTTCCACTTATGGTCCTATAGCTTAGGGAAATTAAAATCAAAAAGACACAGCCACCCCAAAGTTTGGGACGCCTCTGTTTACAAGAACCTCGTTTACCGTACAAGTTCAACATCGCAGAAAGTGAAAAATGGATAAAGAAGTTGTGGTATTTACTTACAAAGCAATATCACTCAGCAATGAAATCTATGTCATCAGGCCCTTAGCAGCACAATGAGTGGATTCAGGTATGATGATTCTAACTGAAATAAGTCACACAGAAAAAGAAACATCATAAGATATCAGTAATACACGGAATGTAAACTTGGCTACACAGGAACTGAATTACAGAACAGAACAGGGTCTCAAATTTAGAAAACCAACTTATGCTTGCTTAAGGGTAAAGGTGAGTTGGGGTGCTGCATAAAACCAGAGATTGAAATGAGCACAGATAAAGTTCCTTAAGCCAAATATGGAATAGACAAGAGCTACTCCTTGCTCAACGAAATGGACTCAACACCGCATATTAAATGCCTAAGAATGTACCTGACTAGTAAGTATCTTAAAACCTATGGATTGCTATGTCTCCGAAAGAGAATCAAGCATGTGTACAGGGGCATAAACGCAGCAGTGATAGGATTGGAGAGGTTCGGTGAGCAAATGAAGACCCTTTGAAGTCATATTGCATGGTACCCATTCCACGGGTTTCAACTACCCAGGTTTAAGGTATTCTTCCTTCAGCTAAAACATGCATGTGGAACCTAGAGTATGATCAACCATGTGATCGGGAGACGTGTTCAAATATGTCTCAGTTTTCGTACCCTGGTACTCGGGTGCAACATTCCAGACGCTTTACTAACACCCTCCCGACTTGGAGAGTCAGTCCCTTTAACCTCCTGTTTGGCCCAGTTTGCAATTTCTGCGGAAGATGAACAGGAATAGCGAGAACCAATGAGAGACTAGCTGGAGGTGTCTGGACGGGCAAATTTAACTCTCATTTCCCACCAGGAAGAGGAATTAACCAAAGGCTCAGCGTGCCGTGCCGGAACCAGATTAGGGCCTGAAGCCATCCTGCGGTGTTGCGGCCAGCTCAAAAGAAAGCGAGTTGAAGAAAGGAGCTCAGGGGCACTGTAATTCACAAACCTGCAGAGTTATAAATGACAGCTATCGTCCAAAAATATACTGAAGTAAGGCTGCCAAGAGGACTTGAAAGCGGGGCAGAATTGCAGGAAACCGATTTCAGGAGGTAGACTGGAATTGCATTGAAAGCATAGGAAAAGAGGCAGAACGTCCACAATGATGCACTTGGCCAAAAAGGGCGTATGCGTTTTTTCCTGAATATATTCAGGAAAAAACGCATACGCCCTTTTTGGCCAACCAAGCAAGCTTGCAAAGGAAATCTGCACTACAATGAAGTCTCACTTCCCCCCGGTCAAAAGGGCCATCTGAAAAAAGTGTAAAATCCAGAAAGGCAGGACAGGCCATGGAGAACTGGGAGCCTTGTTATGCTGATGGGCGGGATGTAAATTGCCAACAGACACTCGGGAGAAGTGTATGGTGTTTCCTGAAACATCTAAAAAACAAAGCAACAGAGCCTAGGGCACTTCCACTTATGGTCCTATAACTTAGGGAAATTAAAATCAAAAAGACACAGCCACCCCAAAGTTTGGGACGCCTCTGTTTACAAGAACCTCGTTTACCGTACAAGTTCAACATCGCAGAAAGTGAAAAATGGATAAAGAAGTTGTGGTATTTACTTACAAAGCAATATCACTCAGCAATGAAATCTATGTCATCAGGCCCTTAGCAGCACAATGAGTGGATTCAGGTATGATGATTCTAACTGAAATAAGTCACACAGAAAAAGAAACATCATAAGATATCAGTAATACACGGAATGTAAACTTGGCTACACAGGAACTGAATTACAGAACAGAACAGGGTCTCAAATTTAGAAAACCAACTTATGCTTGCTTAAGGGGAAAGGTGAGTTGGGGTGCTGCATAAAACCAGAGATTGAAATGAGCACAGATAAAGTTCCTTAAGCCAAATATGGAATAGACAAGAGCTACTCCTTGCTCAACGAAATGGACTCAACACCGCATATTAAATGCCTAAGAATGTACCTGACTAGTAAGTATCTTAAAACCTATGGATTGCTATGTCTCCGAAAGAGAATCAAGCATGTGTACAGGGGCATAAACGCAGCAGTGATAGGATTGGAGAGGTTCGGTGAGCAAATGAAGACCCTTTGAAGTCATATTGCATGGTACCCATTCCACGGGTTTCAACTACCCAGGTTTAAGGTATTCTTCCTTCAGCTAAAACATGCATGTGGAACCTAGAGTATGATCAACCATGTGATCGGGAGACGTGTTCAAATATGTCTCAGTTTTCGTACCCTGGTACTCGGGTGCAACATTCCAGACGCTTTACTAACACCCTCCCGACTTGGAGAGTCAGTCCCTTTAACCTCCTGTTTGGCCCAGTTTGCAATTTCTGCGGAAGATGAACAGGAATAGCGAGAACCAATGAGAGACTAGCTGGAGGTGTCTGGACGGGCAAATTTAACTCTCATTTCCCACCAGGAAGAGGAATTAACCAAAGGCTCAGCGTGCCGTGCCGGAACCAGATTAGGGCCTGAAGCCATCCTGCGGTGTTGCGGCCAGCTCAAAAGAAAGCGAGTTGAAGAAAGGAGCTCAGGGGCACTGTAATTCACAAACCTGCAGAGTTATAAATGACAGCTATCGTCCAAAAATATACTGAAGTAAGGCTGCCAAGAGGACTTGAAAGCGGGGCAGAATTGCAGGAAACCGATTTCAGGAGGTAGACTGGAATTGCATTGAAAGCATAGGAAAAGAGGCAGAACGTCCACAATGATGCACTTGGCCAAAAAGGGCGTATGCGTTTTTTCCTGAATATATTCAGGAAAAAACGCATACGCCCTTTTTGGCCAACCAAGCAAGCTTGCAAAGGAAATCTGCACTACAATGAAGTCTCACTTCCCCCCGGTCAAAAGGGCCATCTGAAAAAAGTGTAAAATCCAGAAAGGCAGGACAGGCCATGGAGAACTGGGAGCCTTGTTATGCTGATGGGCGGGATGTAAATTGCCAACAGACACTCGGGAGAAGTGTATGGTGTTTCCTGAAACATCTAAAAAACAAAGCAACAGAGCCTAGGGCACTTCCACTTATGGTCCTATAGCTTAGGGAAATTAAAATCAAAAAGACACAGCCACCCCAAAGTTTGGGACGCCTCTGTTTACAAGAACCTCGTTTACCGTACAAGTTCAACATCGCAGAAAGTGAAAAATGGATAAAGAAGTTGTGGTATTTACTTACAAAGCAATATCACTCAGCAATGAAATCTATGTCATCAGGCCCTTAGCAGCACAATGAGTGGATTCAGGTATGATGATTCTAACTGAAATAAGTCACACAGAAAAAGAAACATCATAAGATATCAGTAATACACGGAATGTAAACTTGGCTACACAGGAACTGAATTACAGAACAGAACAGGGTCTCAAATTTAGAAAACCAACTTATGCTTGCTTAAGGGGAAAGGTGAGTTGGGGTGCTGCATAAAACCAGAGATTGAAATGAGCACAGATAAAGTTCCTTAAGCCAAATATGGAATAGACAAGAGCTACTCCTTGCTCAACGAAATGGACTCAACACCGCATATTAAATGCCTAAGAATGTACCTGACTAGTAAGTATCTTAAAACCTATGGATTGCTATGTCTCCGAAAGAGAATCAAGCATGTGTACAGGGGCATAAACGCAGCAGTGATAGGATTGGAGAGGTTCGGTGAGCAAATGAAGACCCTTTGAAGTCATATTGCATGGTACCCATTCCACGGGTTTCAACTACCCAGGTTTAAGGTATTCTTCCTTCAGCTAAAACATGCATGTGGAACCTAGAGTATGATCAACCATGTGATCGGGAGACGTGTTCAAATATGTCTCAGTTTTCGTACCCTGGTACTCGGGTGCAACATTCCAGACGCTTTACTAACACCCTCCCGACTTGGAGAGTCAGTCCCTTTAACCTCCTGTTTGGCCCAGTTTGCAATTTCTGCGGAAGATGAACAGGAATAGCGAGAACCAATGAGAGACTAGCTGGAGGTGTCTGGACGGGCAAATTTAACTCTCATTTCCCACCAGGAAGAGGAATTAACCAAAGGCTCAGCGTGCCGTGCCGGAACCAGATTAGGGCCTGAAGCCATCCTGCGGTGTTGCGGCCAGCTCAAAAGAAAGCGAGTTGAAGAAAGGAGCTCAGGGGCACTGTAATTCACAAACCTGCAGAGTTATAAATGACAGCTATCGTCCAAAAATATACTGAAGTAAGGCTGCCAAGAGGACTTGAAAGCGGGGCAGAATTGCAGGAAACCGATTTCAGGAGGTAGACTGGAATTGCATTGAAAGCATAGGAAAAGAGGCAGAACGTCCACAATGATGCACTTGGCCAAAAAGGGCGTATGCGTTTTTTCCTGAATATATTCAGGAAAAAACGCATACGCCCTTTTTGGCCAACCAAGCAAGCTTGCAAAGGAAATCTGCACTACAATGAAGTCTCACTTCCCCCCGGTCAAAAGGGCCATCTGAAAAAAGTGTAAAATCCAGAAAGGCAGGACAGGCCATGGAGAACTGGGAGCCTTGTTATGCTGATGGGCGGGATGTAAATTGCCAACAGACACTCGGGAGAAGTGTATGGTGTTTCCTGAAACATCTAAAAAACAAAGCAACAGAGCCTAGGGCACTTCCACTTATGGTCCTATAGCTTAGGGAAATTAAAATCAAAAAGACACAGCCACCCCAAAGTTTGGGACGCCTCTGTTTACAAGAACCTCGTTTACCGTACAAGTTCAACATCGCAGAAAGTGAAAAATGGATAAAGAAGTTGTGGTATTTACTTACAAAGCAATATCACTCAGCAATGAAATCTATGTCATCAGGCCCTTAGCAACACAATGAGTGGATTCAGGTATGATGATTCTAACTGAAATAAGTCACACAGAAAAAGAAACATCATAAGATATCAGTAATACACGGAATGTAAACTTGGCTACACAGGAACTGAATTACAGAACAGAACAGGGTCTCAAATTTAGAAAACCAACTTATGCTTGCTTAAGGGGAAAGGTGAGTTGGGGTGCTGCATAAAACCAGAGATTGAAATGAGCACAGATAAAGTTCCTTAAGCCAAATATGGAATAGACAAGAGCTACTCCTTGCTCAACGAAATGGACTCAACACCGCATATTAAATGCCTAAGAATGTACCTGACTAGTAAGTATCTTAAAACCTATGGATTGCTATGTCTCCGAAAGAGAATCAAGCATGTGTACAGGGGCATAAACGCAGCAGTGATAGGATTGGAGAGGTTCGGTGAGCAAATGAAGACCCTTTGAAGTCATATTGCATGGTACCCATTCCACGGGTTTCAACTACCCAGGTTTAAGGTATTCTTCCTTCAGCTAAAACATGCATGTGGAACCTAGAGTATGATCAACCATGTGATCGGGAGACGTGTTCAAATATGTCTCAGTTTTCGTACCCTGGTACTCGGGTGCAACATTCCAGATGCTTTACTAACACCCTCCCGACTTGGAGAGTCAGTCCCTTTAACCTCCTGTTTGGCCCAGTTTGCAATTTCTGCGGAAGATGAACAGGAATAGCGAGAACCAATGAGAGACTAGCTGGAGGTGTCTGGACGGGCAAATTTAACTCTCATTTCCCACCAGGAAGAGGAATTAACCAAAGGCTCAGCGTGCCGTGCCGGAACCAGATTAGGGCCTGAAGCCATCCTGCGGTGTTGCGGCCAGCTCAAAAGAAAGCGAGTTGAAGAAAGGAGCTCAGGGGCACTGTAATTCACAAACCTGCAGAGTTATAAATGACAGCTATCGTCCAAAAATATACTGAAGTAAGGCTGCCAAGAGGACTTGAAAGCGGGGCAGAATTGCAGGAAACCGATTTCAGGAGGTAGACTGGAATTGCATTGAAAGCATAGGAAAAGAGGCAGAACGTCCACAATGATGCACTTGGCCAAAAAGGGCGTATGCGTTTTTTCCTGAATATATTCAGGAAAAAACGCATACGCCCTTTTTGGCCAACCAAGCAAGCTTGCAAAGGAAATCTGCACTACAATGAAGTCTCACTTCCCCCCGGTCAAAAGGGCCATCTGAAAAAAGTGTAAAATCCAGAAAGACAGGACAGGCCATGGAGAACTGGGAGCCTTGTTATGCTGATGGGCGGGATGTAAATTGCCAACAGACACTCGGGAGAAGTGTATGGTGTTTCCTGAAACATCTAAAAAACAAAGCAACAGAGCCTAGGGCACTTCCACTTATGGTCCTATAGCTTAGGGAAATTAAAATCAAAAAGACACAGCCACCCCAAAGTTTGGGACACCTCTGTTTACAAGAACCTCGTTTACAGTACAAGTTCAACATCGCAGAAAGTGAAAAATGGATAAAGAAGTTGTGGTATTTACTTACAAACAATATCACTCAGCAATGAAATCTATGTCATCAGGCCCTTAGCAGCACAATGAGTGGATTCAGGTATGATGATTCTAACTGAAATAAGTCACACAGAAAAAGAAACATCATAAGATATCAGTAATACACGGAATGTAAACTTGGCTACACAGGAACTGAATTACAGAACAGAACAGGGTCTCAAATTTAGAAAACCAACTTATGCTTGCTTAAGGGTAAAGGTGAGTTGGGGTGCTGCATAAAACCAGAGATTGAAATGAACACAGATAAAGTTCCTTAAGCCAAATATGGAATAGACAAGAGCTACTCCTTGCTCAACGAAATGGACTCAACACCGCATATTAAATGCCTAAGAATGTACCTGACTAGTAAGTATCTTAAAACCTATGGATTGCTATGTCTCCGAAAGAGAATCAAGCATGTGTACAGGGGCATAAACGCAGCAGTGATAGGATTGGAGAGGTTCGGTGAGCAAATGAAGACCCTTTGAAGTCATATTGCATGGTACCCATTCCACGGGTTTCAACTACCCAGGTTTAAGGTATTCTTCCTTCAGCTAAAACATGCATGTGGAACCTAGAGTATGATCAACCATGTGATCGGGAGACGTGTTCAAATATGTCTCAGTTTTCGTACCCTGGTACTCGGGTGCAACATTCCAGACGCTTTACTAACACCCTCCCGACTTGGAGAGTCAGTCCCTTTAACCTCCTGTTTGGCCCAGTTTGCAATTTCTGCGGAAGATGAACAGGAATAGCGAGAACCAATGAGAGACTAGCTGGAGGTGTCTGGACGGGCAAATTTAACTCTCATTTCCCACCAGGAAGAGGAATTAACCAAAGGTTCAGCGTGCCGTGCCGGAACCAGATTAGGGCCTGAAGCCATCCTGCGGTGTTGCGGCCAGCTCAAAAGAAAGCGAGTTGAAGAAAGGAGCTCAGGGGCACTGTAATTCACAAACCTGCAGAGTTATAAATGACAGCTATCGTCCAAAAATATACTGAAGTAAGGCTGCCAAGAGGACTTGAAAGCAGGGCAGAATTGCAGGAAACCGATTTCAGGAGGCAGACTGGAATTGCATTGAAAGCATAGGAAAAGAGGCAGAACGTCCACAATGATGCACTTGGCCAAAAAGGGCGTATGCGTTTTTTCCTGAATATATTCAGGAAAAAACGCATACGCCCTTTTTGGCCAACCAAGCAAGCTTGCAAAGGAAATCTGCACTACAATGAAGTCTCACTTCCCCCCGGTCAAAAGGGCCATCTGAAAAAAGTGTAAAATCCAGAAAGGCAGGACAGGCCATGGAGAACTGGGAGCCTTGTTATGCTGATGGGCGGGATGTAAATTGCCAACAGACACTCGGGAGAAGTGTATGGTGTTTCCTGAAACATCTAAAAAACAAAGCAACAGAGCCTAGGGCACTTCCACTTATGGTCCTATAGCTTAGGGAAATTAAAATCAAAAAGACACAGCCACCCCAAAGTTTGGGACGCCTCTGTTTACAAGAACCTCGTTTACCGTACAAGTTCAACATCGCAGAAAGTGAAAAATGGATAAAGAAGTTGTGGTATTTACTTACAAAGCAATATCACTCAGCAATGAAATCTATGTCATCAGGCCCTTAGCAGCACAATGAGTGGATTCAGGTATGATGATTCTAACTGAAATAAGTCACACAGAAAAAGAAACATCATAAGATATCAGTAATACACGGAATGTAAACTTGGCTACACAGGAACTGAATTACAGAACAGAACAGGGTCTCAAATTTAGAAAACCAACTTATGCTTGCTTAAGGGGAAAGGTGAGTTGGGGTGCTGCATAAAACCAGAGATTGAAATGAGCACAGATAAAGTTCCTTAAGCCAAATATGGAATAGACAAGAGCTACTCCTTGCTCAATGAAATGGACTCAACACCGCATATTAAATGCCTAAGAATGTACCTGACTAGTAAGTATCTTAAAACCTATGGATTGCTATGTCTCCGAAAGAGAATCAAGCATGTGTACAGGGGCATAAACGCAGCAGTGATAGGATTGGAGAGGTTCGGTGAGCAAATGAAGACCCTTTGAAGTCATATTGCATGGTACCCATTCCACGGGTTTCAACTACCCAGGTTTAAGGTATTCTTCCTTCAGCTAAAACATGCATGTGGAACCTAGAGTATGATCAACCATGTGATCGGGAGACGTGTTCAAATATGTCTCAGTTTTCGTACCCTGGTACTCGGGTGCAACATTCCAGACGCTTTACTAACACCCTCCCGACTTGGAGAGTCAGTCCCTTTAACCTCCTGTTTGGCCCAGTTTGCAATTTCTGCGGAAGATGAACAGGAATAGCGAGAACCAATGAGAGACTAGCTGGAGGTGTCTGGACGGGCAAATTTAACTCTCATTTCCCACCAGGAAGAGGAATTAACCAAAGGCTCAGCGTGCCGTGCCGGAACCAGATTAGGGCCTGAAGCCATCCTGCGGTGTTGCGGCCAGCTCAAAAGAAAGTGAGTTGAAGAAAGGAGCTCAGGGGCACTGTAATTCACAAACCTGCAGAGTTATAAATGACAGCTATCGTCCAAAAATATACTGAAGTAAGGCTGCCAAGAGGACTTGAAAGCGGGGCAGAATTGCAGGAAACCGATTTCAGGAGGTAGACTGGAATTGCATTGAAAGCATAGGAAAAGAGGCAGAACGTCCACAATGATGCACTTGGCCAAAAAGGGCGTATGCGTTTTTTCCTGAATATATTCAGGAAAAAACGCATACGCCCTTTTTGGCCAACCAAGCAAGCTTGCAAAGGAAATCTGCACTACAATGAAGTCTCACTTCCCCCCGGTCAAAAGGGCCATCTGAAAAAAGTGTAAAATCCAGAAAGACAGGACAGGCCATGGAGAACTGGGAGCCTTGTTATGCTGATGGGCGGGATGTAAATTGCCAACAGACACTCGGGAGAAGTGTATGGTGTTTCCTGAAACATCTAAAAAACAAAGCAACAGAGCCTAGGGCACTTCCACTTATGGTCCTATAGCTTAGGGAAATTAAAATCAAAAAGACACAGCCACCCCAAAGTTTCGGACACCTCTGTTTACAAGAACCTCGTTTACAGTACAAGTTCAACATCGCAGAAAGTGAAAAATGGATAAAGAAGTTGTGGTATTTACTTACAAAGCAATATCACTCAGCAATGAAATCTATGTCATCAGGCCCTTAGCAGCACAATGAGTGGATTCAGGTATGATGATTCTAACTGAAATAAGTCACACAGAAAAAGAAACATCATAAGATATCAGTAATACACGGAATGTAAACTTGGCTACACAGGAACTGAATTACAGAACAGAACAGGGTCTCAAATTTAGAAAACCAACTTATGCTTGCTTAAGGGGAAAGGTGAGTTGGGGTGCTGCATAAAACCAGAGATTGAAATGAGCACAGATAAAGTTCCTTAAGCCAAATATGGAATAGACAAGAGCTACTCCTTGCTCAACGAAATGGACTCAACACCGCATATTAAATGCCTAAGAATGTACCTGACTAGTAAGTATCTTAAAACCTATGGATTGCTATGTCTCCGAAAGAGAATCAAGCATGTGTACAGGGGCATAAACGCAGCAGTGATAGGATTGGAGAGGTTCGGTGAGCAAATGAAGACCCTTTGAAGTCATATTGCATGGTACCCATTCCACGGGTTTCAACTACCCAGGTTTAAGGTATTCTTCCTTCAGCTAAAACATGCATGTGGAACCTAGAGTATGATCAACCATGTGATCGGGAGACGTGTTCAAATATGTCTCAGTTTTCGTACACTGGTACTCGGGTGCAACATTCCAGACGCTTTACTAACACCCTCCCGACTTGGAGAGTCAGTCCCTTTAACCTCCTGTTTGGCCCAGTTTGCAATTTCTGCGGAAGATGAACAGGAATAGCGAGAACCAATGAGAGACTAGCTGGAGGTGTCTGGACGGGCAAATTTAACTCTCATTTCCCACCAGGAAGAGGAATTAACCAAAGGCTCAGCGTGCCGTGCCGGAACCAGATTAGGGCCTGAAGCCATCCTGCGGTGTTGCGGCCAGCTCAAAAGAAAGCGAGTTGAAGAAAGGAGCTCAGGGGCACTGTAATTCACAAACCTGCAGAGTTATAAATGACAGCTATCGTCCAAAAATATACTGAAGTAAGGCTGCCAAGAGGACTTGAAAGCGGGGCAGAATTGCAGGAAACCGATTTCAGGAGGTAGACTGGAATTGCATTGAAAGCATAGGAAAAGAGGCAGAACGTCCACAATGATGCACTTGGCCAAAAAGGGCGTATGCGTTTTTTCCTGAATATATTCAGGAAAAAACGCATACGCCCTTTTTGGCCAACCAAGCAAGCTTGCAAAGGAAATCTGCACTACAATGAAGTCTCACTTCCCCCCGGTCAAAAGGGCCATCTGAAAAAAGTGTAAAATCCAGAAAGGCAGGACAGGCCATGGAGAACTGGGAGCCTTGTTATGCTGATGGGCGGGATGTAAATTGCCAACAGACACTCGGGAGAAGTGTATGGTGTTTCCTGAAACATCTAAAAAACAAAGCAACAGAGCCTAGGGCACTTCCACTTATGGTCCTATAGCTTAGGGAAATTAAAATCAAAAAGACACAGCCACCCCAAAGTTTGGGACGCCTCTGTTTACAAGAACCTCGTTTACCGTACAAGTTCAACATCGCAGAAAGTGAAAAATGGATAAAGAAGTTGTGGTATTTACTTACAAAGCAATATCACTCAGCAATGAAATCTATGTCATCAGGCCCTTAGCAGCACAATGAGTGGATTCAGGTATGATGATTCTAACTGAAATAAGTCACACAGAAAAAGAAACATCATAAGATATCAGTAATACACGGAATGTAAACTTGGCTACACAGGAACTGAATTACAGAACAGAACAGGGTCTCAAATTTAGAAAACCAACTTATGCTTGCTTAAGGGGAAAGGTGAGTTGGGGTGCTGCATAAAACCAGAGATTGAAATGAGCACAGATAAAGTTCCTTAAGCCAAATATGGAATAGACAAGAGCTACTCCTTGCTCAACGAAATGGACTCAACACCGCATATTAAATGCCTAAGAATGTACCTGACTAGTAAGTATCTTAAAACCTATGGATTGCTATGTCTCCGAAAGAGAATCAAGCATGTGTACAGGGGCATAAACGCAGCAGTGATAGGATTGGAGAGGTTCGGTGAGCAAATGAAGACCCTTTGAAGTCATATTGCATGGTACCCATTCCACGGGTTTCAACTACCCAGGTTTAAGGTATTCTTCCTTCAGCTAAAACATGCATGTGGAACCTAGAGTATGATCAACCATGTGATCGGGAGACGTGTTCAAATATGTCTCAGTTTTCGTACCCTGGTACTCGGGTGCAACATTCCAGACGCTTTACTAACACCCTCCCGACTTGGAGAGTCAGTCCCTTTAACCTCCTGTTTGGCCCAGTTTGCAATTTCTGCGGAAGATGAACAGGAATAGCGAGAACCAATGAGAGACTAGCTGGAGGTGTCTGGACGGGCAAATTTAACTCTCATTTCCCACCAGGAAGAGGAATTAACCAAAGGCTCAGCGTGCCGTGCCGGAACCAGATTAGGGCCTGAAGCCATCCTGCGGTGTTGCGGCCAGCTCAAAAGAAAGCGAGTTGAAGAAAGGAGCTCAGGGGCACTGTAATTCACAAACCTGCAGAGTTATAAATGACAGCTATCGTCCAAAAATATACTGAAGTAAGGCTGCCAAGAGGACTTGAAAGCGGGGCAGAATTGCAGGAAACCGATTTCAGGAGGTAGACTGGAATTGCATTGAAAGCATAGGAAAAGAGGCAGAACGTCCACAATGATGCACTTGGCCAAAAAGGGCGTATGCGTTTTTTCCTGAATATATTCAGGAAAAAACGCATACGCCCTTTTTGGCCAACCAAGCAAGCTTGCAAAGGAAATCTGCACTACAATGAAGTCTCACTTCCCCCCGGTCAAAAGGGCCATCTGAAAAAAGTGTAAAATCCAGAAAGGCAGGACAGGCCATGGAGAACTGGGAGCCTTGTTATGCTGATGGGCGGGATGTAAATTGCTAACAGACACTCGGGAGAAGTGTATGGTGTTTCCTGAAACATCTAAAAAACAAAGCAACAGAGCCTAGGGCACTTCCACTTATGGTCCTATAGCTTAGGGAAATTAAAATCAAAAAGACACAGCCACCCCAAAGTTTGGGACGCCTCTGTTTACAAGAACCTCGTTTACCGTACAAGTTCAACATCGCAGAAAGTGAAAAATGGATAAAGAAGTTGTGGTATTTACTTACAAAGCAATATCACTCAGCAATGAAATCTATGTCATCAGGCCCTTAGCAGCACAATGAGTGGATTCAGGTATGATGATTCTAACTGAAATAAGTCACACAGAAAAAGAAACATCATAAGATATCAGTAATACACGGAATGTAAACTTGGCTACACAGGAACTGAATTACGGAACAGAACAGGGTCTCAAATTTAGAAAACCAACTTATGCTTGCTTAAGGGGAAAGGTGAGTTGGGGTGCTGCATAAAACCAGAGATTGAAATGAGCACAGATAAAGTTCCTTAAGCCAAATATGGAATAGACAAGAGCTACTCCTTGCTCAACGAAATGGACTCAACACCGCATATTAAATGCCTAAGAATGTACCTGACTAGTAAGTATCTTAAAACCTATGGATTGCTATGTCTCCGAAAGAGAATCAAGCATGTGTACAGGGGCATAAACGCAGCAGTGATAGGATTGGAGAGGTTCGGTGAGCAAATGAAGACCCTTTGAAGTCATATTGCATGGTACCCATTCCACGGGTTTCAACTACCCAGGTTTAAGGTATTCTTCCTTCAGCTAAAACATGCATGTGGAACCTAGAGTATGATCAACCATGTGATCGGGAGACGTGTTCAAATATGTCTCAGTTTTCGTACCCTGGTACTCGGGTGCAACATTCCAGACGCTTTACTAACACCCTCCCGACTTGGAGAGTCAGTCCCTTTAACCTCCTGTTTGGCCCAGTTTGCAATTTCTGCGGAAGATGAACAGGAATAGCGAGAACCAATGAGAGACTAGCTGGAGGTGTCTGGACGGGCAAATTTAACTCTCATTTCCCACCAGGAAGAGGAATTAACCAAAGGCTCAGCGTGCCGTGCCGGAACCAGATTAGGGCCTGAAGCCATCCTGCGGTGTTGCGGCCAGCTCAAAAGAAAGCGAGTTGAAGAAAGGAGCTCAGGGGCACTGTAATTCACAAACCTGCAGAGTTATAAATGACAGCTATCGTCCAAAAATATACTGAAGTAAGGCTGCCAAGAGGACTTGAAAGCAGGGCAGAATTGCAGGAAACCGATTTCAGGAGGCAGACTGGAATTGCATTGAAAGCATAGGAAAAGAGGCAGAACGTCCACAATGATGCACTTGGCCAAAAAGGGCGTATGCGTTTTTTCCTGAATATATTCAGGAAAAAACGCATACGCCCTTTTTGGCCAACCAAGCAAACTTGCAAAGGAAATCTGCACTACAATGAAGTCTCACTTCCCCCCGGTCAAAAGGGCCATCTGAAAAAAGTGTAAAATCCAGAAAGGCAGGACAGGCCATGGAGAACTGGGAGCCTTGTTATGCTGATGGGCGGGATGTAAATTGCCAACAGACACTCGGGAGAAGTGTATGGTGTTTCCTGAAACATCTAAAAAACAAAGCAACAGAGCCTAGGGCACTTCCACTTATGGTCCTATAGCTTAGGGAAATTAAAATCAAAAAGACACAGCCACCCCAAAGTTTGGGACGCCTCTGTTTACAAGAACCTCGTTTACAGTACAAGTTCAACATCGCAGAAAGTGAAAAATGGATAAAGAAGTTGTGGTATTTACTTACAAAGCAATATCACTCAGCAATGAAATCTATGTCATCAGGCCCTTAGCAGCACAATGAGTGGATTCAGGTATGATGATTCTAACTGAAATATGTCACACAGAAAAAGAAACATCATAAGATATCACTAATACACGGAATGTAAACTTGGCTACACAGGAACTGAATTACAGAACAGAACAGGGTCTCAAATTTAGAAAACCAACTTATGCTTGCTTAAGGGGAAAGGTGAGTTGGGGTGCTGCATAAAACCAGAGATTGAAATGAGCACAGATAAATTTCCTTAAGCCAAATATGGAATAGACAAGAGCTACTCCTTGCTCAATGAAATGGACTCAACACCGCATATTAAATGCCTAAGAATGTACGTGACTAATAACTATCTTAAAACCTATGGATTGCTATGTCTCCGAAAGAGAATCAAGCATGTGTACAGGGGCATAAACGCAGCAGTGATAGGATTGGAGAGCTTCGGTGAGCAAATGAAGACCCTTTAAAGTCATATTGCATGGTACCCATTACATGGGTTTCAACTACCCAGGTTTAAGGTATTCTTCCTTCAGCTAAAACATGCATGTGGAACCTAGAGTATGATCAACCATGTGATCGGGAGACGTGTTCAAATATGTCTCAGTTTTCGTACCCTGGTACTCGGGTGCAACATTCCAGACGCTTTACTAACACTCTCCCGACTTGGATAGTCAGTCCCTTTAACCTCCTCTTTGGCCCAGTTTGCAATTTCTGCGGAAAATGAACAGGAATAGCGAGAACCAATGAGAGACTAGCTGGAGGTGTCTGGACGGGCAAATTTAACTCTCATTTCTCACCAGGGAGAGGAATTAACCAAAGGCTCAGTGTGCCGTGCCGGAACTAGATTAGGGCCTGAAGCCATCCTGCGTTGTTGTGGCCAGGTCACAAGAAAGCGAGTTGAAGAAAGGAGCTCAGGGGCACTGTAATTCACAAACCTGCAGAGTTATAAATGACAGCTATCGTCCAAAAATATACTGAAGTAAGGCTGCCAAGAGGACTTGAAAGCGGGGCAGAATTGCAGGAAACTGATTTCAGGAGGTAGACTGGAATTGCATTGAAAGCATAGGAAAAGAGGCAGAACGTCCACAATGATGCACTTGGCCAAAAAGGGCGTATGCGTTTTTTCCTGAATATATTCAGGAAAAAACGCATACGCACTTTTTGGCCAACCAAGCAAGCTTGCAAAGGAAATCTGCACTACAATGAAGTCTCACTTCCCCCCGGTCAAAAGGGCCATCTGAAAAAAGTGTAAAATCCAGAAAGGCAGGACAGGCCATGGAGAACTGGGAGCCTTGTTATGCTGATGGGCGGGATGTAAATTGCCAACAGACACTCGGGAGAAGTGTATGGTGTTTCCTGAAACATCTAAAAAACAAAGCAACAGAGCCTAGGGCACTTCCACTTATGGTCCTATAGCTTAGGGAAATTAAAATCAAAAAGACACAGCCACCCCAAAGTTTGGGACGCCTCTGTTTACAAGAACCTCCTTTACCGTACAAGTTCAACATCGCAGAAAGTGAAAAATGGATAAAGAAGTTGTGGTATTTACTTACAAAGCAATATCACTCAGCAATGAAATCTATGTCATCAGGCCCTTAGCAGCACAATGAGTGGATTCAGGTATGATGATTCTAACTGAAATAAGTCACACAGAAAAAGAAACATCATAAGATATCAGTAATACACGGAATGTAAACTTGGCTACACAGGAACTGAATTACAGAACAGAACAGGGTCTCAAATTTAGAAAACCAACTTATGCTTGCTTAAGGGGAAAGGTGAGTTGGGGTGCTGCATAAAACCAGAGATTGAAATGAGCACAGATAAAGTTCCTTAAGCCAAATATGGAATAGACAAGAGCTACTCCTTGCTCAACGAAATGGACTCAACACCGCATATTAAATGCCTAAGAATGTACCTGACTAGTAAGTATCTTAAAACCTATGGATTGCTATGTCTCCAAAAGAGAATCAAGCATGTGTACAGGGGCATAAACGCAGCAGTGATAGGATTGGAGAGGTTCGGTGAGCAAATGAAGACCCTTTGAAGTCATATTGCATGGTACCCATTCCACGGGTTTCAACTACCCAGGTTTAAGGTATTCTTCCTTCAGCTAAAACATGCATGTGGAACCTAGAGTATGATCAACCATGTGATCGGGAGACGTGTTCAAATATGTCTCAGTTTTCGTACCCTGGTACTCGGGTGCAACATTCCAGACGCTTTACTAACACCCTCCCGACTTGGAGAGTCAGTCCCTTTAACCTCCTGTTTGGCCCAGTTTGCAATTTCTGCGGAAGATGAACAGGAATAGCGAGAACCAATGAGAGACTAGCTGGAGGTGTCTGGACGGGCAAATTTAACTCTCATTTCCCACCAGGAAGAGGAATTAACCAAAGGCTCAGCGTGCCGTGCCGGAATCAGATTAGGGCCTGAAGCCATCCTGCGGTGTTGCGGCCAGCTCAAAAGAAAGCGAGTTGAAGAAAGGAGCTCAGGGGCACTGTAATTCACAAACCTGCAGAGTTATAAATGACAGCTATCGTCCAAAAATATACTGAAGTAAGGCTGCCAAGAGGACTTGAAAGCAGGGCAGAATTGCAGGAAACCGATTTCAGGAGGCAGACTGGAATTGCATTGAAAGCATAGGAAAAGAGGCAGAACGTCCACAATGATGCACTTGGCCAAAAAGGGCGTATGCGTTTTTTCCTGAATATATTCAGGAAAAAACGCATACGCCCTTTTTGGCCAACCAAGCAAGCTTGCAAAGGAAATCTGCACTACAATGAAGTCTCACTTCCCCCCGGTCAAAAGGGCCATCTGAAAAAAGTGTAAAATCCAGAAAGGCAGGACAGGCCATGGAGAACTGGGAGCCTTGTTATGCTGATGGGCGGGATGTAAATTGCCAACAGACACTCGGGAGAAGTGTATGGTGTTTCCTGAAACATCTAAAAAACAAAGCAACAGAGCCTAGGGCACTTCCACTTATGGTCCTATAGCTTAGGGAAATTAAAATCAAAAAGACACAGCCACCCCAAAGTTTGGGACGCCTCTGTTTACAAGAACCTCGTTTACCGTACAAGTTCAACATCGCAGAAAGTGAAAAATGGATAAAGAAGTTGTGGTATTTACTTACAAAGCAATATCACTCAGCAATGAAATCTATGTCATCAGGCCCTTAGCAGCACAATGAGTGGATTCAGGTATGATGATTCTAACTGAAATAAGTCACACAGAAAAAGAAACATCATAAGATATCAGTAATACACGGAATGTAAACTTGGCTACACAGGAACTGAATTACAGAACAGAACAGGGTCTCAAATTTAGAAAACCAACTTATGCTTGCTTAAGGGGAAAGGTGAGTTGGGGTGCTGCATAAAACCAGAGATTGAAATGAGCACAGATAAAGTTCCTTAAGCCAAATATGGAATAGACAAGAGCTACTCCTTGCTCAACGAAATGGACTCAACACCGCATATTAAATGCCTAAGAATGTACCTGACTAGTAAGTATCTTAAAACCTATGGATTGCTATGTCTCCGAAAGAGAATCAAGCATGTGTACAGGGGCATAAACGCAGCAGTGATAGGATTGGAGAGGTTCGGTGAGCAAATGAAGACCCTTTGAAGTCATATTGCATGGTACCCATTCCACGGGTTTCAACTACCCAGGTTTAAGGTATTCTTCCTTCAGCTAAAACATGCATGTGGAACCTAGAGTATGATCAACCATGTGATCGGGAGACGTGTTCAAATATGTCTCAGTTTTCGTACCCTGGTACTCGGGTGCAACATTCCAGACGCTTTACTAACACCCTCCCGACTTGGAGAGTCAGTCCCTTTAACCTCCTGTTTGGCCCAGTTTGCAATTTCTGCGGAAGATGAACAGGAATAGCGAGAACCAATGAGAGACTAGCTGGAGGTGTCTGGACGGGCAAATTTAACTCTCATTTCCCACCAGGAAGAGGAATTAACCAAAGGCTCAGCGTGCCGTGCCGGAACCAGATTAGGGCCTGAAGCCATCCTGCGGTGTTGCGGCCAGCTCAAAAGAAAGCGAGTTGAAGAAAGGAGCTCAGGGGCACTGTAATTCACAAACCTGCAGAGTTATAAATGACAGCTATCGTCCAAAAATATACTGAAGTAAGGCTGCCAAGAGGACTTGAAAGCAGGGCAGAATTGCAGGAAACCGATTTCAGGAGGCAGACTGGAATTGCATTGAAAGCATAGGAAAAGAGGCAGAACGTCCACAATGATGCACTTGGCCAAAAAGGGCGTATGCGTTTTTTCCTGAATATATTCAGGAAAAAACGCATACGCCCTTTTTGGCCAACCAAGCAAACTTGCAAAGGAAATCTGCACTACAATGAAGTCTCACTTCCCCCCGGTCAAAAGGGCCATCTGAAAAAAGTGTAAAATCCAGAAAGGCAGGACAGGCCATGGAGAACTGGGAGCCTTGTTATGCTGATGGGCGGGATGTAAATTGCCAACAGACACTCGGGAGAAGTGTATGGTGTTTCCTGAAACATCTAAAAAACAAAGCAACAGAGCCTAGGGCACTTCCACTTATGGTCCTATAGCTTAGGGAAATTAAAATCAAAAAGACACAGCCACCCCAAAGTTTGGGACGCCTCTGTTTACAAGAACCTCGTTTACAGTACAAGTTCAACATCGCAGAAAGTGAAAAATGGATAAAGAAGTTGTGGTATTTACTTACAAAGCAATATCACTCAGCAATGAAATCTATGTCATCAGGCCCTTAGCAGCACAATGAGTGGATTCAGGTATGATGATTCTAACTGAAATATGTCACACAGAAAAAGAAACATCATAAGATATTACTAATACACGGAATGTAAACTTGGCTACACAGGATCTGAATTACAGAACAGAACAGGGTCTCAAATTTAGAAAACCAACTTATGCTTGCTTAAGGGTAAAGGTGAGTTGGGGTGCTGCATAAAACCAGAGATTGAAATGAGCACAGATAAAGTTCCTTAAGCAAAATATGGAATAGACAAGAGCTACTCCTTGCTCAACGAAATGGACTCAACACCACATATTAAACGCCTAAGAATGTACCTGACTAGTAAGTATCTTAAAACCTATGGATTGTTATGTCTCCGAAAGAGAATCAAGCATGTGTACAGGGGCATAAACGCAGCAGTGATAGGATTGGAGAGGTTCGGTGAGCAAATGAAGACCCTTTGAAGTCATATTGCATGGTACCCATTCCACGGGTCTCAACTCTCCAGGTTTAAGGTATTCTTCCTTCAGCTAAAACATGCATGTGGAACCCAGAGCATGATCCACCATGTGAACGGGAGACATGTTCAAATATGTCTCAGTTTTCCTCCCCTGGTACTCGGGTGCAACATTCCAGACGCTTTACTAACACTCTCCCCACTTGGAGAGTCAGCGCCTTTAACATCCTGTTTGGCCCATTTTCCAATTTCTGCGGAAGATGAACAGAAATAGGGAGAACCAATGAGAGACTAGCTGGAGGTGTCTGGACGGGCAAATTTAACTCTCATTTCCCACCAGGAAGAGGAAATAACCAAAGGTTCAGCATGCCATGCCGGAACCAGATTAGGGCCTGAAGCCATCCTGCGGTGTTGCGGCCAGCTCAAAAGAAAGCGAGTTGAAGAAAGGAGCTCAGGGGCACTGTAATTCACAAACCTGCAGAGTTATATATAAATGACAGCTATCGTCCAAAAATATACTGAAGTAAGGCTGCCAAGAGGACTTGAAAGCGGGGCAGAATTGCAGGAAACCGATTTCAGGAGGTAGACTGGAATTGCATTGAAAGCATAGGAAAAGAGGCAGAACGTCCACAATGATGCACTTGGCCAAAAAGGGCGTATGCGTTTTTTCCTGAATATATTCAGGAAAAAACGCATACGCCCTTTTTGGCCAACCAAGCAAGCTTGCAAAGGAAATCTGCACTACAATGAAGTCTCACTTCCCCCCGGTCAAAAGGGCCATCTGAAAAAAGTGTAAAATCCAGAAAGGCAGGACAGGCCATGGAGAACTGGGAGCCTTGTTATGCTGATGGGCGGGATGTAAATTGCCAACAGACACTCGGGAGAAGTGTATGGTGTTTCCTGAAACATCTAAAAAACAAAGCAACAGAGCCTAGGGCACTTCCACTTATGGTCCTATAGCTTAGGGAAATTAAAATCAAAAAGACACAGCCACCCCAAAGTTTGGGACGCCTCTGTTTACAAGAACCTCGTTTACAGTACAAGTTCAACATCGCAGAAAGTGAAAAATGGATAAAGAAGTTGTGGTATTTACTTACAAAGCAATATCACTCAGCAATGAAATCTATGTCATCAGGCCCTTAGCAGCACAATGAGTGGATTCAGGTATGATGATTCTAACTGAAATAAGTCACACAGAAAAAGAAACATCATAAGATATCAGTAATACACGGAATGTAAACTTGGCTACACAGGAACTGAATTACAGAACAGAACAGGGTCTCAAATTTAGAAAACCAACTTATGCTTGCTTAAGGGGAAAGGTGAGTTGGGGTGCTGCATAAAACCAGAGATTGAAATGAGCACAGATAAAGTTCCTTAAGCCAAATATGGAATAGACAAGAGCTACTCCTTGCTCAACGAAATGGACTCAACACCGCATATTAAATGCCTAAGAATGTACCTGACTAGTAAGTATCTTAAAACCTATGGATTGCTATGTCTCCGAAAGAGAATCAAGCATGTGTACAGGGGCATAAACGCAGCAGTGATAGGATTGGAGAGGTTCGGTGAGCAAATGAAGACCCTTTGAAGTCATATTGCATGGTACCCATTCCACGGGTTTCAACTACCCAGGTTTAAGGTATTCTTCCTTCAGCTAAAACATGCATGTGGAACCTAGAGTATGATCAACCATGTGATCGGGAGACGTGTTCAACTATGTCTCAGTTTTCGTACCCTGGTACTCGGGTGCAACATTCCAGACGCTTTACTAACACCCTCCCGACTTGGAGAGTCAGTCCCTTTAACCTCCTGTTTGGCCCAGTTTGCAATTTCTGCGGAAGATGAACAGGAATAGCGAGAACCAATGAGAGACTAGCTGGAGGTGTCTGGACGGGCAAATTTAACTCTCATTTCCCACCAGGAAGAGGAATTAACCAAAGGCTCAGCGTGCCGTGCCGGAACCAGATTAGGGCCTGAAGCCATCCTGCGGTGTTGCGGCCAGCTCAAAAGAAAGCGAGTTGAAGAAAGGAGCTCAGGGGCACTGTAATTCACAAACCTGCAGAGTTATAAATGACAGCTATCGTCCAAAAATATACTGAAGTAAGGCTGCCAAGAGGACTTGAAAGCGGGGCAGAATTGCAGGAAACCGATTTCAGGAGGTAGACTGGAATTGCATTGAAAGCATAGGAAAAGAGGCAGAACGTCCACAATGATGCACTTGGCCAAAAAGGGCGTATGCGTTTTTTCCTGAATATATTCAGGAAAAAACGCATACGCCCTTTTTGGCCAACCAAGCAAGCTTGCAAAGGAAATCTGCACTACAATGAAGTCTCACTTCCCCCCGGTCAAAAGGGCCATCTGAAAAAAGTGTAAAATCCAGAAAGGCAGGACAGGCCATGGAGAACTGGGAGCCTTGTTATGCTGATGGGCGGGATGTAAATTGCCAACAGACACTCGGGAGAAGTGTATGGTGTTTCCTGAAACATCTAAAAAACAAAGCAACAGAGCCTAGGGCACTTCCACTTATGGTCCTATAGCTTAGGGAAATTAAAATCAAAAAGACACAGCCACCCCAAAGTTTGGGACGCCTCTGTTTACAAGAACCTCGTTTACCGTACAAGTTCAACATCGCAGAAAGTGAAAAATGGATAAAGAAGTTGTGGTATTTACTTACAAAGCAATATCACTCAGCAATGAAATCTATGTCATCAGGCCCTTAGCAGCACAATGAGTGGATTCAGGTATGATGATTCTAACTGAAATAAGTCACACAGAAAAAGAAACATCATAAGATATCAGTAATACACGGAATGTAAACTTGGCTACACAGGAACTGAATTACAGAACAGAACAGGGTCTCAAATTTAGAAAACCAACTTATGCTTGCTTAAGGGGAAAGGTGAGTTGGGGTGCTGCATAAAACCAGAGATTGAAATGAGCACAGATAAAGTTCCTTAAGCCAAATATGGAATAGACAAGAGCTACTCCTTGCTCAACGAAATGGACTCAACACCGCATATTAAATGCCTAAGAATGTACCTGACTAGTAAGTATCTTAAAACCTATGGATTGCTATGTCTCCGAAAGAGAATCAAGCATGTGTACAGGGGCATAAACGCAGCAGTGATAGGATTGGAGAGGTTCGGTGAGCAAATGAAGACCCTTTGAAGTCATATTGCATGGTACCCATTCCACGGGTTTCAACTACCCAGGTTTAAGGTATTCTTCCTTCAGCTAAAACATGCATGTGGAACCTAGAGTATGATCAACCATGTGATCGGGAGACGTGTTCAACTATGTCTCAGTTTTCGTACCCTGGTACTCGGGTGCAACATTCCAGACGCTTTACTAACACCCTCCCGACTTGGAGAGTCAGTCCCTTTAACCTCCTGTTTGGCCCAGTTTGCAATTTCTGCGGAAGATGAACAGGAATAGCGAGAACCAATGAGAGACTAGCTGGAGGTGTCTGGACGGGCAAATTTAACTCTCATTTCCCACCAGGAAGAGGAATTAACCAAAGGCTCAGCGTGCCGTGCCGGAACCAGATTAGGGCCTGAAGCCATCCTGCGGTGTTGCGGCCAGCTCAAAAGAAAGCGAGTTGAAGAAAGGAGCTCAGGGGCACTGTAATTCACAAACCTGCAGAGTTATAAATGACAGCTATCGTCCAAAAATATACTGAAGTAAGGCTGCCAAGAGGACTTGAAAGCGGGGCAGAATTGCAGGAAACCGATTTCAGGAGGTAGACTGGAATTGCATTGAAAGCATAGGAAAAGAGGCAGAACGTCCACAATGATGCACTTGGCCAAAAAGGGCGTATGCGTTTTTTCCTGAATATATTCAGGAAAAAACGCATACGCCCTTTTTGGCCAACCAAGCAAGCTTGCAAAGGAAATCTGCACTACAATGAAGTCTCACTTCCCCCCGGTCAAAAGGGCCATCTGAAAAAAGTGTAAAATCCAGAAAGGCAGGACAGGCCATGGAGAACTGGGAGCCTTGTTATGCTGATGGGCGGGATGTAAATTGCCAACAGACACTCGGGAGAAGTGTATGGTGTTTCCTGAAACATCTAAAAAACAAAGCAACAGAGCCTAGGGCACTTCCACTTATGGTCCTATAGCTTAGGGAAATTAAAATCAAAAAGACACAGCCACCCCAAAGTTTGGGACGCCTCTGTTTACAAGAACCTCGTTTACCGTACAAGTTCAACATCGCAGAAAGTGAAAAATGGATAAAGAAGTTGTGGTATTTACTTACAAAGCAATATCACTCAGCAATGAAATCTATGTCATCAGGCCCTTAGCAGCACAATGAGTGGATTCAGGTATGATGATTCTAACTGAAATAAGTCACACAGAAAAAGAAACATCATAAGATATCAGTAATACACGGAATGTAAACTTGGCTACACAGGAACTGAATTACAGAACAGAACAGGGTCTCAAATTTAGAAAACCAACTTATGCTTGCTTAAGGGGAAAGGTGAGTTGGGGTGCTGCATAAAACCAGAGATTGAAATGAGCACAGATAAAGTTCCTTAAGCCAAATATGGAATAGACAAGAGCTACTCCTTGCTCAACGAAATGGACTCAACACCGCATATTAAATGCCTAAGAATGTACCTGACTAGTAAGTATCTTAAAACCTATGGATTGCTATGTCTCCGAAAGAGAATCAAGCATGTGTACAGGGGCATAAACGCAGCAGTGATAGGATTGGAGAGGTTCGGTGAGCAAATGAAGACCCTTTGAAGTCATATTGCATGGTACCCATTCCACGGGTTTCAACTACCCAGGTTTAAGGTATTCTTCCTTCAGCTAAAACATGCATGTGGAACCTAGAGTATGATCAACCATGTGATCGGGAGACGTGTTCAAATATGTCTCAGTTTTCGTACCCTGGTACTCGGGTGCAACATTCCAGACGCTTTACTAACACCCTCCCGACTTGGAGAGTCAGTCCCTTTAACCTCCTGTTTGGCCCAGTTTGCAATTTCTGCGGAAGATGAACAGGAATAGCGAGAACCAATGAGAGACTAGCTGGAGGTGTCTGGACGGGCAAATTTAACTCTCATTTCCCACCAGGAAGAGGAATTAACCAAAGGCTCAGCGTGCCGTGCCGGAACCAGATTAGGGCCTGAAGCCATCCTGCGGTGTTGCGGCCAGCTCAAAAGAAAGCGAGTTGAAGAAAGGAGCTCAGGGGCACTGTAATTCACAAACCTGCAGAGTTATAAATGACAGCTATCGTCCAAAAATATACTGAAGTAAGGCTGCCAAGAGGACTTGAAAGCGGGGCAGAATTGCAGGAAACCGATTTCAGGAGGCAGACTGGAATTGCATTGAAAGCATAGGAAAAGAGGCAGAACGTCCACAATGATGCACTTGGCCAAAAAGGGCGTATGCGTTTTTTCCTGAATATATTCAGGAAAAAACGCATACGCCCTTTTTGGCCAACCAAGCAAGCTTGCAAAGGAAATCTGCACTACAATGAAGTCTCACTTCCCCCCGGTCAAAAGGGCCATCTGAAAAAAGTGTAAAATCCAGAAAGGCAGGACAGGCCATGGAGAACTGGGAGCTTTGTTATGCTGATGGGTGGGATGTAAATTGCCAACAGACACTCGGGAGAAGTGTATGGTGTTTCCTGAAACATCTAAAAAACAAAGCAACAGAGCCTAGGGCACTTCCACTTATGGTCCTATAGCTTAGGGAAATTAAAATCAAAAAGACACAGCCACCCCAAAGTTTGGGACGCCTCTATTTACAAGAACCTCATTTACCGTACAAGTTCAACATCGCAGAAAGTGAAAAATGGATAAAGAAGTTGTGGTATTTACTTACAAAGCAATATCACTCAGCAATGAAATCTATGTCATCAGGCCCTTAGCAGCACAATGAGTGGATTCAGGTATGATGATTCTAACTGAAATAAGTCACACAGAAAAAGAAACATCATAAGATATCAGTAATACACGGAATGTAAACTTGGCTACACAGGAACTGAATTACAGAACAGAACAGGGTCTCAAATTTAGAAAACCAACTTATGCTTGCTTAAGGGTAAAGGTGAGTTGGGGTGCTGCATAAAACCAGAGATTGAAATGAGCACAGATAAAGTTCCTTAAGCCAAATATGGAATAGACAAGAGCTACTCCTTGCTCAACGAAATGGACTCAACACCGCATATTAAATGCCTAAGAATGTACCTGACTAGTAAGTATCTTAAAACCTATGGATTGCTATGTCTCCGAAAGAGAATCAAGCATGTGTACAGGGGCATAAACGCAGCAGTGATAGGATTGGAGAGGTTCGGTGAGCAAATGAAGACCCTTTGAAGTCATATTGCATGGTACCCATTCCACGGGTTTCAACTACCCAGGTTTAAGGTATTCTTCCTTCAGCTAAAACATGCATGTGGAACCTAGAGTATGATCAACCATGTGATCGGGAGACGTGTTCAAATATGTCTCAGTTTTCGTACCCTGGTACTCGGGTGCAACATTCCAGACGCTTTACTAACACCCTCCCGACTTGGAGAGTCAGTCCCTTTAACCTCCTGTTTGGCCCAGTTTGCAATTTCTGCGGAAGATGAACAGGAATAGCGAGAACCAATGAGAGACTAGCTGGAGGTGTCTGGACGGGCAAATTTAACTCTCATTTCCCACCAGGAAGAGGAATTAACCAAAGGCTCAGCGTGCCGTGCCGGAACCAGATTAGGGCCTGAAGCCATCCTGCGGTGTTGCGGCCAGCTCAAAAGAAAGCGAGTTGAAGAAAGGAGCTCAGGGGCACTGTAATTCACAAACCTGCAGAGTTATAAATGACAGCTATCGTCCAAAAATATACTGAAGTAAGGCTGCCAAGAGGACTTGAAAGCGGGGCAGAATTGCAGGAAACCGATTTCAGGAGGTAGACTGGAATTGCATTGAAAGCATAGGAAAAGAGGCAGAACGTCCACAATGATGCACTTGGCCAAAAAGGGCGTATGCGTTTTTTCCTGAATATATTCAGGAAAAAACGCATACGCCCTTTTTGGCCAACCAAGCAAGCTTGCAAAGGAAATCTGCACTACAATGAAGTCTCACTTCCCCCCGGTCAAAAGGGCCATCTGAAAAAAGTGTAAAATCCAGAAAGGCAGGACAGGCCATGGAGAACTGGGAGCCTTGTTATGCTGATGGGCGGGATGTAAATTGCCAACAGACACTCGGGAGAAGTGTATGGTGTTTCCTGAAACATCTAAAAAACAAAGCAACAGAGCCTAGGGCACTTCCACTTATGGTCCTATAGCTTAGGGAAATTAAAATCAAAAAGACACAGCCACCCCAAAGTTTGGGACGCCTCTGTTTACAAGAACCTCGTTTACCGTACAAGTTCAACATCGCAGAAAGTGAAAAATGGATAAAGAAGTTGTGGTATTTACTTACAAAGCAATATCACTCAGCAATGAAATCTATGTCATCAGGCCCTTAGCAGCACAATGAGTGGATTCAGGTATGATGATTCTAACTGAAATAAGTCACACAGAAAAAGAAACATCATAAGATATCAGTAATACACGGAATGTAAACTTGGCTACACAGGAACTGAATTACAGAACAGAACAGGGTCTCAAATTTAGAAAACCAACTTATGCTTGCTTAAGGGGAAAGGTGAGTTGGGGTGCTGCATAAAACCAGAGATTGAAATGAGCACAGATAAAGTTCCTTAAGCCAAATATGGAATAGACAAGAGCTACTCCTTGCTCAACGAAATGGACTCAACACCGCATATTAAATGCCTAAGAATGTACCTGACTAGTAAGTATCTTAAAACCTATGGATTGCTATGTCTCCGAAAGAGAATCAAGCATGTGTACAGGGGCATAAACGCAGCAGTGATAGGATTGGAGAGGTTCGGTGAGCAAATGAAGACCCTTTGAAGTCATATTGCATGGTACCCATTCCACGGGTTTCAACTACCCAGGTTTAAGGTATTCTTCCTTCAGCTAAAACATGCATGTGGAACCTAGAGTATGATCAACCATGTGATCGGGAGACATGTTCAAATATGTCTCAGTTTTCGTACCCTGGTACTCGGGTGCAACATTCCAGACGCTTTACTAACACCCTCCCGACTTGGAGAGTCAGTCCCTTTAACCTCCTGTTTGGCCCAGTTTGCAATTTCTGCGGAAGATGAACAGGAATAGCGAGAACCAATGAGAGACTAGCTGGAGGTGTCTGGACGGGCAAATTTAACTCTCATTTCCCACCAGGAAGAGGAATTAACCAAAGGCTCAGCGTGCCGTGCCGGAACCAGATTAGGGCCTGAAGCCATCCTGCGGTGTTGCGGCCAGCTCAAAAGAAAGCGAGTTGAAGAAAGGAGCTCAGGGGCACTGTAATTCACAAACCTGCAGAGTTATAAATGACAGCTATCGTCCAAAAATATACTGAAGTAAGGCTGCCAAGAGGACTTGAAAGCGGGGCAGAATTGCAGGAAACCGATTTCAGGAGGTAGACTGGAATTGCATTGAAAGCATAGGAAAAGAGGCAGAACGTCCACAATGATGCACTTGGCCAAAAAGGGCGTATGCGTTTTTTCCTGAATATATTCAGGAAAAAACGCATACGCCCTTTTTGGCCAACCAAGCAAGCTTGCAAAGGAAATCTGCACTACAATGAAGTCTCACTTCCCCCCGGTCAAAAGGGCCATCTGAAAAAAGTGTAAAATCCAGAAAGGCAGGACAGGCCATGGAGAACTGGGAGCCTTGTTATGCTGATGGGCGGGATGTAAATTGCCAACAGACACTCGGGAGAAGTGTATGGTGTTTCCTGAAACATCTAAAAAACAAAGCAACAGAGCCTAGGGCACTTCCACTTATGGTCCTATAGCTTAGGGAAATTAAAATCAAAAAGACACAGCCACCCCAAAGTTTGGGACGCCTCTGTTTACAAGAACCTCGTTTACAGTACAAGTTCAACATCGCAGAAAGTGAAAAATGGATAAAGAAGTTGTGGTATTTACTTACAAAGCAATATCACTCAGCAATGAAATCTATGTCATCAGGCCCTTAGCAGCACAATGAGTGGATTCAGGTATGATGATTCTAACTGAAATAAGTCACACAGAAAAAGAAACATCATAAGATGTCAGTAATACACGGAATGTAAACTTGGCTACACAGGAACTGAATTACAGAACAGAACAGGGTCTCAAATTTAGAAAACCAACTTATGCTTGCTTAAGGGGAAAGGTGAGTTGGGGTGCTGCATAAAACCAGAGATTGAAATGAGCACAGATAAAGTTCCTTAAGCCAAATATGGAATAGACAAGAGCTACTCCTTGCTCAACGAAATGGACTCAACACCGCATATTAAATGCCTAAGAATGTACCTGACTAGTAAGTATCTTAAAACCTATGGATTTCTATGTCTCCGAAAGAGAATCAAGCATGTGTACAGGGGCATAAACGCAGCAGTGATAGGATTGGAGAGGTTCGGTGAGCAAATGAAGACCCTTTGAAGTCATATTGCATGGTACCCATTCCACGGGTTTCAACTACCCAGGTTTAAGGTATTCTTCCTTCAGCTAAAACATGCATGTGGAACCTAGAGTATGATCAACCATGTGATCGGGAGACGTGTTCAAATATGTCTCAGTTTTCGTACCCTGGTACTCGGGTGCAACATTCCAGACGCTTTACTAACACCCTCCCGACTTGGAGAGTCAGTCCCTTTAACCTCCTGTTTGGCCCAGTTTGCAATTTCTGCGGAAGATGAACAGGAATAGCGAGAACCAATGAGAGACTAGCTGGAGGTGTCTGGACGGGCAAATTTAACTCTCATTTCCCACCAGGAAGAGGAATTAACCAAAGGCTCAGCGTGCCGTGCCGGAACCAGATTAGGGCCTGAAGCCATCCTGCGGTGTTGCGGCCAGCTCAAAAGAAAGCGAGTTGAAGAAAGGAGCTCAGGGGCACTGTAATTCACAAACCTGCAGAGTTATAAATGACAGCTATCGTCCAAAAATATACTGAAGTAAGGCTGCCAAGAGGACTTGGAAGCGGGGCAGAATTGCAGGAAACCGATTTCAGGAGGTAGACTGGAATTGCATTGAAAGCATAGGAAAAGAGGCAGAACGTCCACAATGATGCACTTGGCCAAAAAGGGCGTATGCGTTTTTTCCTGAATATATTCAGGAAAAAACGCATACGCCCTTTTTGGCCAACCAAGCAAGCTTGCAAAGGAAATCTGCACTACAATGAAGTCTCACTTCCCCCCGGTCAAAAGGGCCATCTGAAAAAAGTGTAAAATCCAGAAAGGCAGGACAGGCCATGGAGAACTGGGAGCCTTGTTATGCTGATGGGCGGGATGTAAATTGCCAACAGACACTCGGGAGAAGTGTATGGTGTTTCCTGAAACATCTAAAAAACAAAGCAACAGAGCCTAGGGCACTTCCACTTATGGTCCTATAGCTTAGGGAAATTAAAATCAAAAAGACACAGCCACCCCAAAGTTTGGGACGCCTCTGTTTACAAGAACCTCGTTTACAGTACAAGTTCAACATCGCAGAAAGTGAAAAATGGATAAAGAAGTTGTGGTATTTACTTACAAAGCAATATCACTCAGCAATGAAATCTATGTCATCAGGCCCTTAGCAGCACAATGAGTGGATTCAGGTATGATGATTCTAACTGAAATAAGTCACACAGAAAAAGAAACATCATAAGATGTCAGTAATACACGGAATGTAAACTTGGCTACACAGGAACTGAATTACAGAACAGAACAGGGTCTCAAATTTAGAAAACCAACTTATGCTTGCTTAAGGGGAAAGGTGAGTTGGGGTGCTGCATAAAACCAGAGATTGAAATGAGCACAGATAAAGTTCCTTAAGCCAAATATGGAATAGACAAGAGCTACTCCTTGCTCAACGAAATGGACTCAACACCGCATATTAAATGCCTAAGAATGTACCTGACTAGTAAGTATCTTAAAACCTATGGATTGCTATGTCTCCGAAAGAGAATCAAGCATGTGTACAGGGGCATAAACGCAGCAGTGATAGGATTGGAGAGGTTCGGTGAGCAAATGAAGACCCTTTGAAGTCATATTGCATGGTACCCATTCCACGGGTTTCAACTACCCAGGTTTAAGGTATTCTTCCTTCAGCTAAAACATGCATGTGGAACCTAGAGTATGATCAACCATGTGATCGGGAGACGTGTTCAAATATGTCTCAGTTTTCGTACCCTGGTACTCGGGTGCAACATTCCAGACGCTTTACTAACACCCTCCCGACTTGGAGAGTCAGTCCCTTTAACCTCCTGTTTGGCCCAGTTTGCAATTTCTGCGGAAGATGAACAGGAATAGCGAGAACCAATGAGAGACTAGCTGGAGGTGTCTGGACGGGCAAATTTAACTCTCATTTCCCACCAGGAAGAGGAATTAACCAAAGGCTCAGCGTGCCGTGCCGGAACCAGATTAGGGCCTGAAGCCATCCTGCGGTGTTGCGGCCAGCTCAAAAGAAAGCGAGTTGAAGAAAGGAGCTCAGGGGCACTGTAATTCACAAACCTGCAGAGTTATAAATGACAGCTATCGTCCAAAAATATACTGAAGTAAGGCTGCCAAGAGGACTTGGAAGCGGGGCAGAATTGCAGGAAACCGATTTCAGGAGGTAGACTGGAATTGCATTGAAAGCATAGGAAAAGAGGCAGAACGTCCACAATGATGCACTTGGCCAAAAAGGGCGTATGCGTTTTTTCCTGAATATATTCAGGAAAAAACGCATACGCCCTTTTTGGCCAACCAAGCAAGCTTGCAAAGGAAATCTGCACTACAATGAAGTCTCACTTCCCCCCGGTCAAAAGGGCCATCTGAAAAAAGTGTAAAATCCAGAAAGGCAGGACAGGCCATGGAGAACTGGGAGCCTTGTTATGCTGATGGGCGGGATGTAAATTGCCAACAGACACTCGGGAGAAGTGTATGGTGTTTCCTGAAACATCTAAAAAACAAAGCAACAGAGCCTAGGGCACTTCCACTTATGGTCCTATAGCTTAGGGAAATTAAAATCAAAAAGACACAGCCACCCCAAAGTTTGGGACGCCTCTGTTTACAAGAACCTCGTTTACAGTACAAGTTCAACATCGCAGAAAGGGAAAAATGGATAAAGAAGTTGTGGTATTTACTTACAAAGCAATATCACTCAGCAATGAAATCTATGTCATCAGGCCCTTAGCAGCACAATGAGTGGATTCAGGTATGATGATTCTAACTGAAATAAGTCACACAGAAAAAGAAACATCATAAGATGTCAGTAATACACGGAATGTAAACTTGGCTACACAGGAACTGAATTACAGAACAGAACAGGGTCTCAAATTTAGAAAACCAACTTATGCTTGCTTAAGGGGAAAGGTGAGTTGGGGTGCTGCATAAAACCAGAGATTGAAATGAGCACAGATAAAGTTCCTTAAGCCAAATATGGAATAGACAAGAGCTACTCCTTGCTCAACGAAATGGACTCAACACCGCATATTAAATGCCTAAGAATGTACCTGACTAGTAAGTATCTTAAAACCTATGGATTGCTATGTCTCCGAAAGAGAATCAAGCATGTGTACAGGGGCATAAACGCAGCAGTGATAGGATTGGAGAGGTTCGGTGAGCAAATGAAGACCCTTTGAAGTCATATTGCATGGTACCCATTCCACGGGTTTCAACTACCCAGGTTTAAGGTATTCTTCCTTCAGCTAAAACATGCATGTGGAACCTAGAGTATGATCAACCATGTGATCGGGAGACGTGTTCAAATATGTCTCAGTTTTCGTACCCTGGTACTCGGGTGCAACATTCCAGACGCTTTACTAACACCCTCCCGACTTGGAGAGTCAGTCCCTTTAACCTCCTGTTTGGCCCAGTTTGCAATTTCTGCGGAAGATGAACAGGAATAGCGAGAACCAATGAGAGACTAGCTGGAGGTGTCTGGACGGGCAAATTTAACTCTCATTTCCCACCAGGAAGAGGAATTAACCAAAGGCTCAGCGTGCCGTGCCGGAACCAGATTAGGGCCTGAAGCCATCCTGCGGTGTTGCGGCCAGCTCAAAAGAAAGCGAGTTGAAGAAAGGAGCTCAGGGGCACTGTAATTCACAAACCTGCAGAGTTATAAATGACAGCTATCGTCCAAAAATATACTGAAGTAAGGCTGCCAAGAGGACTTGGAAGCGGGGCAGAATTGCAGGAAACCGATTTCAGGAGGTAGACTGGAATTGCATTGAAAGCATAGGAAAAGAGGCAGAACGTCCACAATGATGCACTTGGCCAAAAAGGGCGTATGCGTTTTTTCCTGAATATATTCAGGAAAAAACGCATACGCCCTTTTTGGCCAACCAAGCAAGCTTGCAAAGGAAATCTGCACTACAATGAAGTCTCACTTCCCCCCGGTCAAAAGGGCCATCTGAAAAAAGTGTAAAATCCAGAAAGGCAGGACAGGCCATGGAGAACTGGGAGCCTTGTTATGCTGATGGGCGGGATGTAAATTGCCAACAGACACTCGGGAGAAGTGTATGGTGTTTCCTGAAACATCTAAAAAACAAAGCAACAGAGCCTAGGGCACTTCCACTTATGGTCCTATAGCTTAGGGAAATTAAAATCAAAAAGACACAGCCACCCCAAAGTTTGGGACGCCTCTGTTTACAAGAACCTCGTTTACAGTACAAGTTCAACATCGCAGAAAGGGAAAAATGGATAAAGAAGTTGTGGTATTTACTTACAAAGCAATATCACTCAGCAATGAAATCTATGTCATCAGGCCCTTAGCAGCACAATGAGTGGATTCAGGTATGATGATTCTAACTGAAATAAGTCACACAGAAAAAGAAACATCATAAGATGTCAGTAATACACGGAATGTAAACTTGGCTACACAGGAACTGAATTACAGAACAGAACAGGGTCTCAAATTTAGAAAACCAACTTATGCTTGCTTAAGGGGAAAGGTGAGTTGGGGTGCTGCATAAAACCAGAGATTGAAATGAGCACAGATAAAGTTCCTTAAGCCAAATATGGAATAGACAAGAGCTACTCCTTGCTCAACGAAATGGACTCAACACCGCATATTAAATGCCTAAGAATGTACCTGACTAGTAAGTATCTTAAAACCTATGGATTGCTATGTCTCCGAAAGAGAATCAAGCATGTGTACAGGGGCATAAACGCAGCAGTGATAGGATTGGAGAGGTTCGGTGAGCAAATGAAGACCCTTTGAAGTCATATTGCATGGTACCCATTCCACGGGTTTCAACTACCCAGGTTTAAGGTATTCTTCCTTCAGCTAAAACATGCATGTGGAACCTAGAGTATGATCAACCATGTGATCAGGAGACGTGTTCAAATATGTCTCAGTTTTCGTACCCTGGTACTCGGGTGCAACATTCCAGACGCTTTACTAACACCCTCCCGACTTGGAGAGTCAGTCCCTTTAACCTCCTGTTTGGCCCAGTTTGCAATTTCTGCGGAAGATGAACAGGAATAGCGAGAACCAATGAGAGACTAGCTGGAGGTGTCTGGACGGGCAAATTTAACTCTCATTTCCCACCAGGAAGAGGAATTAACCAAAGGCTCAGCGTGCCGTGCCGGAACCAGATTAGGGCCTGAAGCCATCCTGCGGTGTTGCGGCCAGCTCAAAAGAAAGCGAGTTGAAGAAAGGAGCTCAGGGGCACTGTAATTCACAAACCTGCAGAGTTATAAATGACAGCTATCGTCCAAAAATATACTGAAGTAAGGCTGCCAAGAGGACTTGGAAGCGGGGCAGAATTGCAGGAAACCGATTTCAGGAGGTAGACTGGAATTGCATTGAAAGCATAGGAAAAGAGGCAGAACGTCCACAATGATGCACTTGGCCAAAAAGGGCGTATGCGTTTTTTCCTGAATATATTCAGGAAAAAACGCATACGCCCTTTTTGGCCAACCAAGCAAGCTTGCAAAGGAAATCTGCACTACAATGAAGTCTCACTTCCCCCCGGTCAAAAGGGCCATCTGAAAAAAGTGTAAAATCCAGAAAGGCAGGACAGGCCATGGAGAACTGGGAGCCTTGTTATGCTGATGGGCGGGATGTAAATTGCCAACAGACACTCGGGAGAAGTGTATGGTGTTTCCTGAAACATCTAAAAAACAAAGCAACAGAGCCTAGGGCACTTCCACTTATGGTCCTATAGCTTAGGGAAATTAAAATCAAAAAGACACAGCCACCCCAAAGTTTGGGACGCCTCTGTTTACAAGAACCTCGTTTACAGTACAAGTTCAACATCGCAGAAAGTGAAAAATGGATAAAGAAGTTGTGGTATTTACTTACAAAGCAATATCACTCAGCAATGAAATCTATGTCATCAGGCCCTTAGCAGCACAATGAGTGGATTCAGGTATGATGATTCTAACTGAAATAAGTCACACAGAAAAAGAAACATCATAAGATGTCAGTAATACACGGAATGTAAACTTGGCTACACAGGAACTGAATTACAGAACAGAACAGGGTCTCAAATTTAGAAAACCAACTTATGCTTGCTTAAGGGGAAAGGTGAGTTGGGGTGCTGCATAAAACCAGAGATTGAAATGAGCACAGATAAAGTTCCTTAAGCCAAATATGGAATAGACAAGAGCTACTCCTTGCTCAACGAAATGGACTCAACACCGCATATTAAATGCCTAAGAATGTACCTGACTAGTAAGTATCTTAAAACCTATGGATTGCTATGTCTCCGAAAGAGAATCAAGCATGTGTACAGGGGCATAAACGCAGCAGTGATAGGATTGGAGAGGTTCGGTGAGCAAATGAAGACCCTTTGAAGTCATATTGCATGGTACCCATTCCACGGGTTTCAACTACCCAGGTTTAAGGTATTCTTCCTTCAGCTAAAACATGCATGTGGAACCTAGAGTATGATCAACCATGTGATCGGGAGACGTGTTCAAATATGTCTCAGTTTTCGTACCCTGGTACTCGGGTGCAACATTCCAGACGCTTTACTAACACCCTCCCGACTTGGAGAGTCAGTCCCTTTAACCTCCTGTTTGGCCCAGTTTGCAATTTCTGCGGAAGATGAACAGGAATAGCGAGAACCAATGAGAGACTAGCTGGAGGTGTCTGGACGGGCAAATTTAACTCTCATTTCCCACCAGGAAGAGGAATTAACCAAAGGCTCAGCGTGCCGTGCCGGAACCAGATTAGGGCCTGAAGCCATCCTGCGGTGTTGCGGCCAGCTCAAAAGAAAGCGAGTTGAAGAAAGGAGCTCAGGGGCACTGTAATTCACAAACCTGCAGAGTTATAAATGACAGCTATCGTCCAAAAATATACTGAAGTAAGGCTGCCAAGAGGACTTGGAAGCGGGGCAGAATTGCAGGAAACCGATTTCAGGAGGTAGACTGGAATTGCATTGAAAGCATAGGAAAAGAGGCAGAACGTCCACAATGATGCACTTGGCCAAAAAGGGCGTATGCGTTTTTTCCTGAATATATTCAGGAAAAAACGCATACGCCCTTTTTGGCCAACCAAGCAAGCTTGCAAAGGAAATCTGCACTACAATGAAGTCTCACTTCCCCCCGGTCAAAAGGGCCATCTGAAAAAAGTGTAAAATCCAGAAAGGCAGGACAGGCCATGGAGAACTGGGAGCCTTGTTATGCTGATGGGCGGGATGTAAATTGCCAACAGACACTCGGGAGAAGTGTATGGTGTTTCCTGAAACATCTAAAAAACAAAGCAACAGAGCCTAGGGCACTTCCACTTATGGTCCTATAGCTTAGGGAAATTAAAATCAAAAAGACACAGCCACCCCAAAGTTTGGGACGCCTCTGTTTACAAGAACCTCGTTTACAGTACAAGTTCAACATCGCAAAAGGGAAAAATGGATAAAGAAGTTGTGGTATTTACTTACAAAGCAATATCACTCAGCAATGAAATCTATGTCATCAGGCCCTTAGCAGCACAATGAGTGGATTCAGGTATGATGATTCTAACTGAAATAAGTCACACAGAAAAAGAAACATCATAAGATGTCAGTAATACACGGAATGTAAACTTGGCTACACAGGAACTGAATTACAGAACAGAACAGGGTCTCAAATTTAGAAAACCAACTTATGCTTGCTTAAGGGGAAAGGTGAGTTGGGGTGCTGCATAAAACCAGAGATTGAAATGAGCACAGATAAAGTTCCTTAAGCCAAATATGGAATAGACAAGAGCTACTCCTTGCTCAACGAAATGGACTCAACACCGCATATTAAATGCCTAAGAATGTACCTGACTAGTAAGTATCTTAAAACCTATGGATTGCTATGTCTCCGAAAGAGAATCAAGCATGTGTACAGGGGCATAAACGCAGCAGTGATAGGATTGGAGAGGTTCGGTGAGCAAATGAAGACCCTTTGAAGTCATATTGCATGGTACCCATTCCACGGGTTTCAACTACCCAGGTTTAAGGTATTCTTCCTTCAGCTAAAACATGCATGTGGAACCTAGAGTATGATCAACCATGTGATCGGGAGACGTGTTCAAATATGTCTCAGTTTTCATACCCTGGTACTCGGGTGCAACATTCCAGACGCTTTACTAACACCCTCCCGACTTGGAGAGTCAGTCCCTTTAACCTCCTGTTTGGCCCAGTTTGCAATTTCTGCGGAAGATGAACAGGAATAGCGAGAACCAATGAGAGACTAGCTGGAGGTGTCTGGACGGGCAAATTTAACTCTCATTTCCCACCAGGAAGAGGAATTAACCAAAGGCTCAGCGTGCCGTGCCAGAACCAGATTAGGGCCTGAAGCCATCCTGCGGTGTTGCGGCCAGCTCAAAAGAAAGCGAGTTGAAGAAAGGAGCTCAGGGGCACTGTAATTCACAAACCTGCAGAGTTATAAATGACAGCTATCGTCCAAAAATATACTGAAGTAAGGCTGCCAAGAGGACTTGAAAGCGGGGCAGAATTGCAGGAAACCGATTTCAGGAGGCAGACTGGAATTGCATTGAAAGCATAGGAAAAGAGGCAGAACGTCCACAATGATGCACTTGGCCAAAAAGGGCGTATGCGTTTTTTCCTGAATATATTCAGGAAAAAACGCATACGCCCTTTTTGGCCAACCAAGCAAGCTTGCAAAGGAAATCTGCACTACAATGAAGTCTCACTTCCCCCCGGTCAAAAGGGCCATCTGAAAAAAGTGTAAAATCCAGAAAGGCAGGACAGGCCATGGAGAACTGGGAGCCTTGTTATGCTGATGGGCGGGATGTAAATTGCCAACAGACACTCGGGAGAAGTGTATGGTGTTTCCTGAAACATCTAAAAAACAAAGCAACAGAGCCTAGGGCACTTCCACTTATGGTCCTATAGCTTAGGGAAATTAAAATCAAAAAGACACAGCCACCCCAAAGTTTGGGACGCCTCTGTTTACAAGAACCTCGTTTACAGTACAAGTTCAACATCGCAGAAAGTGAAAAATGGATAAAGAAGTTGTGGTATTTACTTACAAAGCAATATCACTCAGCAATGAAATCTATGTCATCAGGCCCTTAGCAGCACAATGAGTGGATTCAGGTATGATGATTCTAACTGAAATAAGTCACACAGAAAAAGAAACATCATAAGATATCAGTAATACACGGAATGTAAACTTGGCTACACAGGAACTGAATTACAGAACAGAACAGGGTCTCAAATTTAGAAAACCAACTTATGCTTGCTTAAGGGGAAAGGTGAGTTGGGGTGCTGCATAAAACCAGAGATTGAAATGAGCACAGATAAAGTTCCTTAAGCCAAATATGGAATAGACAAGAGCTACTCCTTGCTCAACGAAATGGACTCAACACCGCATATTAAATGCCTAAGAATGTACCTGACTAGTAAGTATCTTAAAACCTATGGATTGCTATGTCTCCGAAAGAGAATCAAGCATGTGTACAGGGGCATAAACGCAGCAGTGATAGGATTGGAGAGGTTCGGTGAGCAAATGAAGACCCTTTGAAGTCATATTGCATGGTACCCATTCCACGGGTTTCAACTACCCAGGTTTAAGGTATTCTTCCTTCAGCTAAAACATGCATGTGGAACCTAGAGTATGATCAACCATGTGATCGGGAGACGTGTTCAAATATGTCTCAGTTTTCGTACCCTGGTACTCGGGTGCAACATTCCAGACGCTTTACTAACACCCTCCCGACTTGGAGAGTCAGTCCCTTTAACCTCCTGTTTGGCCCAGTTTGCAATTTCTGCGGAAGATGAACAGGAATAGCGAGAACCAATGAGAGACTAGCTGGAGGTGTCTGGACGGGCAAATTTAACTCTCATTTCCCACCAGGAAGAGGAATTAACCAAAGGCTCAGCGTGCCGTGCCGGAACCAGATTAGGGCCTGAAGCCATCCTGCGGTGTTGCGGCCAGCTCAAAAGAAAGCGAGTTGAAGAAAGGAGCTCAGGGGCACTGTAATTCACAAACCTGCAGAGTTATAAATGACAGCTATCGTCCAAAAATATACTGAAGTAAGGCTGCCAAGAGGACTTGGAAGCGGGGCAGAATTGCAGGAAACCGATTTCAGGAGGTAGACTGGAATTGCATTGAAAGCATAGGAAAAGAGGCAGAACGTCCACAATGATGCACTTGGCCAAAAAGGGCGTATGCGTTTTTTCCTGAATATATTCAGGAAAAAACGCATACGCCCTTTTTGGCCAACCAAGCAAGCTTGCAAAGGAAATCTGCACTACAATGAAGTCTCACTTCCCCCCGGTCAAAAGGGCCATCTGAAAAAAGTGTAAAATCCAGAAAGGCAGGACAGGCCATGGAGAACTGGGAGCCTTGTTATGCTGATGGGCGGGATGTAAATTGCCAACAGACACTCGGGAGAAGTGTATGGTGTTTCCTGAAACATCTAAAAAACAAAGCAACAGAGCCTAGGGCACTTCCACTTATGGTCCTATAGCTTAGGGAAATTAAAATCAAAAAGACACAGCCACCCCAAAGTTTGGGACGCCTCTGTTTACAAGAACCTCGTTTACAGTACAAGTTCAACATCGCAAAAGGGAAAAATGGATAAAGAAGTTGTGGTATTTACTTACAAAGCAATATCACTCAGCAATGAAATCTATGTCATCAGGCCCTTAGCAGCACAATGAGTGGATTCAGGTATGATGATTCTAACTGAAATAAGTCACACAGAAAAAGAAACATCATAAGATATCAGTAATACACGGAATGTAAACTTGGCTACACAGGAACTGAATTACAGAACAGAACAGGGTCTCAAATTTAGAAAAGCAACTTATGCTTGCTTAACGGGAAAGGTGAGTTGGGGTGCTGCATAAAACCAGAGATTGAAATGAGCACAGATAAAGTTCCTTAAGCCAAATATGGAATAGACAAGAGCTACTCCTTGCTCAACGAAATGGACTCAACACCGCATATTAAATGCCTAAGAATGTACCTGACTAGTAAGTATCTTAAAACCTATGGATTGCTATGTCTCCGAAAGAGAATCAAGCATGTGTACAGGGGCATAAACGCAGCAGTGATAGGATTGGAGAGGTTCGGTGAGCAAATGAAGACCCTTTGAAGTCATATTGCATGGTACCCATTCCACGGGTTTCAACTACCCAGGTTTAAGGTATTCTTCCTTCAGCTAAAACATGCATGTGGAACCTAGAGTATGATCAACCATGTGATCGGGAGACGTGTTCAAATATGTCTCAGTTTTCATACCCTGGTACTCGGGTGCAACATTCCAGACGCTTTACTAACACCCTCCCGACTTGGAGAGTCAGTCCCTTTAACCTCCTGTTTGGCCCAGTTTGCAATTTCTGCGGAAGATGAACAGGAATAGCGAGAACCAATGAGAGACTAGCTGGAGGTGTCTGGACGGGCAAATTTAACTCTCATTTCCCACCAGGAAGAGGAATTAACCAAAGGCTCAGCGTGCCGTGCCGGAACCAGATTAGGGCCTGAAGCCATCCTGCGGTGTTGCGGCCAGCTCAAAAGAAAGCGAGTTGAAGAAAGGAGCTCAGGGGCACTGTAATTCACAAACCTGCAGAGTTATAAATGACAGCTATCGTCCAAAAATATACTGAAGTAAGGCTGCCAAGAGGACTTGAAAGCGGGGCAGAATTGCAGGAAACCGATTTCAGGAGGCAGACTGGAATTGCATTGAAAGCATAGGAAAAGAGGCAGAACGTCCACAATGATGCACTTGGCCAAAAAGGGCATATGCGTTTTTTCCTGAATATATTCAGGAAAAAACGCATACGCCCTTTTTGGCCAACCAAGCAAGCTTGCAAAGGAAATCTGCACTACAATGAAGTCTCACTTCCCCCCGGTCAAAAGGGCCATCTGAAAAAAGTGTAAAATCCAGAAAGGCAGGACAGGCCATGGAGAACTGGGAGCCTTGTTATGCTGATGGGCGGGATGTAAATTGCCAACAGACACTCGGGAGAAGTGTATGGTGTTTCCTGAAACATCTAAAAAACAAAGCAACAGAGCCTAGGGCACTTCCACTTATGGTCCTATAGCTTAGGGAAATTAAAATCAAAAAGACACAGCCACCCCAAAGTTTGGGACGCCTCTGTTTACAAGAACCTCGTTTACAGTACAAGTTCAACATCGCAGAAAGTGAAAAATGGATAAAGAAGTTGTGGTATTTACTTACAAAGCAATATCACTCAGCAATGAAATCTATGTCATCAGGCCCTTAGCAGCACAATGAGTGGATTCAGGTATGATGATTCTAACTGAAATAAGTCACACAGAAAAAGAAACATCATAAGATATCAGTAATACACGGAATGTAAACTTGGCTACACAGGAACTGAATTACGGAACAGAACAGGGTCTCAAATTTAGAAAACCAACTTATGCTTGCTTAAGGGGAAAGGTGAGTTGGGGTGCTGCATAAAACCAGAGATTGAAATGAGCACAGATAAAGTTCCTTAAGCCAAATATGGAATAGACAAGAGCTACTCCTTGCTCAACGAAATGGACTCAACACCGCATATTAAATGCCTAAGAATGTACCTGACTAGTAAGTATCTTAAAACCTATGGATTGCTATGTCTCCGAAAGAGAATCAAGCATGTGTACAGGGGCATAAACGCAGCAGTGATAGGATTGGAGAGGTTCGGTGAGCAAATGAAGACCCTTTGAAGTCATATTGCATGGTACCCATTCCACGGGTTTCAACTACCCAGGTTTAAGGTATTCTTCCTTCAGCTAAAACATGCATGTGGAACCTAGAGTATGATCAACCATGTGATCGGGAGACGTGTTCAAATATGTCTCAGTTTTCGTACCCTGGTACTCGGGTGCAACATTCCAGACGCTTTACTAACACCCTCCCGACTTGGAGAGTCAGTCCCTTTAACCTCCTGTTTGGCCCAGTTTGCAATTTCTGCGGAAGATGAACAGGAATAGCGAGAACCAATGAGAGACTAGCTGGAGGTGTCTGGACGGGCAAATTTAACTCTCATTTCCCACCAGGAAGAGGAATTAACCAAAGGCTCAGCGTGCCGTGCCGGAACCAGATTAGGGCCTGAAGCCATCCTGCGGTGTTGCGGCTAGCTCAAAAGAAAGCGAGTTGAAGAAAGGAGCTCAGGGGCACTGTAATTCACAAACCTGCAGAGTTATAAATGACAGCTATCGTCCAAAAATATACTGAAGTAAGGCTGCCAAGAGGACTTGAAAGCGGGGCAGAATTGCAGGAAACCGATTTCAGGAGGTAGACTGGAATTGCATTGAAAGCATAGGAAAAGAGGCAGAACGTACACAATGATGCACTTGGCCAAAAAGGGCGTATGCGTTTTTTCCTGAATATATTCAGGAAAAAACGCATACGCCCTTTTTGGCCAACCAAGCAAGCTTGCAAAGGAAATCTGCACTACAATGAAGTCTCACTTCCCCCCGGTCAAAAGGGCCATCTGAAAAAAGTGTAAAATCCAGAAAGGCAGGACAGGCCATGGAGAACTGGGAGCCTTGTTATGCTGATGGGCGGGATGTAAATTGCCAACAGACACTCGGGAGAAGTGTATGGTGTTTCCTGAAACATCTAAAAAACAAAGCAACAGAGCCTAGGGCACTTCCACTTATGGTCCTATAGCTTAGGGAAATTAAAATCAAAAAGACACAGCCACCCCAAAGTTTGGGACGCCTCTGTTTACAAGAACCTCGTTTACCGTACAAGTTCAACATCGCAGAAAGTGAAAAATGGATAAAGAAGTTGTGGTATTTACTTACAAAGCAATATCACTCAGCAATGAAATCTATGTCATCAGGCCCTTAGCAGCACAATGAGTGGATTCAGGTATGATGATTCTAACTGAAATAAGTCACACAGAAAAAGAAACATCATAAGATATCAGTAATACACGGAATGTAAACTTGGCTACACAGGAACTGAATTACAGAACAGAACAGGGTCTCAAATTTAGAAAACCAACTTATGCTTGCTTAAGGGGAAAGGTGAGTTGGGGTGCTGCATAAAACCAGAGATTGAAATGAGCACAGATAAAGTTCCTTAAGCCAAATATGGAATAGACAAGAGCTACTCCTTGCTCAACGAAATGGACTCAACACCGCATATTAAATGCCTAAGAATGTACCTGACTAGTAAGTATCTTAAAACCTATGGATTTCTATGTCTCCGAAAGAGAATCAAGCATCTGTACAGGGGCATAAACGCAGCAGTGATAGGATTGGAGAGGTTCGGTGAGCAAATGAAGACCCTTTGAAGTCATATTGCATGGTACCCATTCCACGGGTTTCAACTACCCAGGTTTAAGGTATTCTTCCTTCAGCTAAAACATGCATGTGGAACCTAGAGTATGATCAACCATGTGATCGGGAGATGTGTTCAAATATGTCTCAGTTTTCGTACCCTGGTACTCGGGTGCAACATTCCAGACGCTTTACTAACACCCTCCCGACTTGGAGAGTCAGTCCCTTTAACCTCCTGTTTGGCCCAGTTTGCAATTTCTGCGGAAGATGAACAGGAATAGCGAGAACCAATGAGAGACTAGCTGGAGGTGTCTGGACGGGCAAATTTAACTCTCATTTCCCACCAGGAAGAGGAATTAACCAAAGGCTCAGCGTGCCGTGCCGGAACCAGATTAGGGCCTGAAGCCATCCTGCGGTGTTGCGGCCAGCTCAAAAGAAAGCGAGTTGAAGAAAGGAGCTCAGGGGCACTGTAATTCACAAACCTGCAGAGTTATAAATGACAGCTATCGTCCAAAAATATACTGAAGTAAGGCTGCCAAGAGGACTTGAAAGCGGGGCAGAATTGCAGGAAACTGATTTCAGGAGGTAGACTGGAATTGCATTGAAAGCATAGGAAAAGAGGCAGAACGTCCACAATGATGCACTTGGCCAAAAAGGGCGTATGCGTTTTTTCCTGAATATATTCAGGAAAAAACGCATACGCCCTTTTTGGCCAACCAAGCAAGCTTGCAAAGGAAATCTGCACTACAATGAAGTCTCACTTCCCCCCGGTCAAAAGGGCCATCTGAAAAAAGTGTAAAATCCAGAAAGGCAGGACAGGCCATGGAGAACTGGGAGCCTTGTTATGCTGATGGGCGGGATGTAAATTGCCAACAGACACTCGGGAGAAGTGTATGGTGTTTCCTGAAACATCTAAAAAACAAAGCAACAGAGCCTAGGGCACTTCCACTTATGGTCCTATAGCTTAGGGAAATTAAAATCAAAAAGACACAGCCACCCCAAAGTTTGGGACGCCTCTGTTTACAAGAACCTCGTTTACAGTACAAGTTCAACATCGCAGAAAGTGAAAAATGGATAAAGAAGTTGTGGTATTTACTTACAAAGCAATATCACTCAGCAATGAAATCTATGTCATCAGGCCCTTAGCAGCACAATGAGTGGATTCAGGTATGATGATTCTAACTGAAATAAGTCACACAGAAAAAGAAACATCATAAGATATCAGTAATACACGGAATGTAAACTTGGCTACACAGGAACTGAATTACAGAACAGAACAGGGTCTCAAATTTAGAAAACCAACTTATGCTTGCTTAAGGGTAAAGGTGAGTTGGGGTGCTGCATAAAACCAGAGATTGAAATGAGCACAGATAAAGTTCCTTAAGCCAAATATGGAATAGACAAGAGCTACTCCTTGCTCAATGAAATGGACTCAACACCGCATATTAAATGCCTAAGAATGTACCTGACTAGTAAGTATCTTAAAACCTATGGATTGCTATGTCTCCGAAAGAGAATCAAGCATGTGTACAGGGGCATAAACGCAGCAGTGATAGGATTGGAGAGGTTCGGTGAGCAAATGAAGACCCTTTGAAGTCATATTGCATGGTACCCATTCCACGGGTTTCAACTACCCAGGTTTAAGGTATTCTTCCTTCAGCTAAAACATGCATGTGGAACCTAGAGTATGATCAACCATGTGATCGGGAGACGTGTTCAAATATGTCTCAGTTTTCGTACCCTGGTACTCGGGTGCAACATTCCAGACGCTTTACTAACACCCTCCCGACTTGGAGAGTCAGTCCCTTTAACCTCCTGTTTGGCCCAGTTTGCAATTTCTGCGGAAGATGAACAGGAATAGCGAGAACCAATGAGAGACTAGCTGGAGGTGTCTGGACGGGCAAATTTAACTCTCATTTCCCACCAGGAAGAGGAATTAACCAAAGGCTCAGCGTGCCGTGCCGGAACCAGATTAGGGCCTGAAGCCATCCTGCGGTGTTGCGGCCAGCTCAAAAGAAAGCGAGTTGAAGAAAGGAGCTCAGGGGCACTGTAATTCACAAACCTGCAGAGTTATAAATGACAGCTATCGTCCAAAAATATACTGAAGTAAGGCTGCCAAGAGGACTTGAAAGCGGGGCAGAATTGCAGGAAACCGATTTCAGGAGGTAGACTGGAATTGCATTGAAAGCATAGGAAAAGAGGCAGAACGTCCACAATGATGCACTTGGCCAAAAAGGGCGTATGCGTTTTTTCCTGAATATATTCAGGAAAAAACGCATACGCCCTTTTTGGCCAACCAAGCAAGCTTGCAAAGGAAATCTGCACTACAATGAAGTCTCACTTCCCCCCGGTCAAAAGGGCCATCTGAAAAAAGTGTAAAATCCAGAAAGGCAGGACAGGCCATGGAGAACTGGGAGCCTTGTTATGCTGATGGGCGGGATGTAAATTGCCAACAGACACTCGGGAGAAGTGTATGGTGTTTCCTGAAACATCTAAAAAACAAAGCAACAGAGCCTAGGGCACTTCCACTTATGGTCCTATAGCTTAGGGAAATTAAAATCAAAAAGACACAGCCACCCCAAAGTTTGGGACGCCTCTGTTTACAAGAACCTCGTTTACCGTACAAGTTCAACATCGCAGAAAGTGAAAAATGGATAAAGAAGTTGTGGTATTTACTTACAAAGCAATATCACTCAGCAATGAAATCTATGTCATCAGGCCCTTAGCAGCACAATGAGTGGATTCAGGTATGATGATTCTAACTGAAATAAGTCACACAGAAAAAGAAACATCATAAGATATCAGTAATACACGGAATGTAAACTTGGCTACACAGGAACTGAATTACAGAACAGAACAGGGTCTCAAATTTAGAAAACCAACTTATGCTTGCTTAAGGGGAAAGGTGAGTTGGGGTGCTGCATAAAACCAGAGATTGAAATGAGCACAGATAAAGTTCCTTAAGCCAAATATGGAATAGACAAGAGCTACTCCTTGCTCAACGAAATGGACTCAACACCGCATATTAAATGCCTAAGAATGTACCTGACTAGTAAGTATCTTAAAACCTATGGATTGCTATGTCTCCGAAAGAGAATCAAGCATGTGTACAGGGGCATAAACGCAGCAGTGATAGGATTGGAGAGGTTCGGTGAGCAAATGAAGACCCTTTGAAGTCATATTGCATGGTACCCATTCCACGGGTTTCAACTACCCAGGTTTAAGGTATTCTTCCTTCAGCTAAAACATGCATGTGGAACCTAGAGTATGATCAACCATGTGATCGGGAGACGTGTTCAAATATGTCTCAGTTTTCGTACCCTGGTACTCGGGTGCAACATTCCAGACGCTTTACTAACACCCTCCCGACTTGGAGAGTCAGTCCCTTTAACCTCCTGTTTGGCCCAGTTTGCAATTTCTGCGGAAGATGAACAGGAATAGCGAGAACCAATGAGAGACTAGCTGGAGGTGTCTGGACGGGCAAATTTAACTCTCATTTCCCACCAGGAAGAGGAATTAACCAAAGGCTCAGCGTGCCGTGCCGGAACCAGATTAGGGCCTGAAGCCATCCTGCGGTGTTGCGGCCAGCTCAAAAGAAAGCGAGTTGAAGAAAGGAGCTCAGGGGCACTGTAATTCACAAACCTGCAGAGTTATAAATGACAGCTATCGTCCAAAAATATACTGAAGTAAGGCTGCCAAGAGGACTTGAAAGCGGGGCAGAATTGCAGGAAACCGATTTCAGGAGGTAGACTGGAATTGCATTGAAAGCATAGGAAAAGAGGCAGAACATCCACAATGATGCACTTGGCCAAAAAGGGCGTATGCGTTTTTTCCTGAATATATTCAGGAAAAAACGCATACGCTCTTTTTGGCCAACCAAGCAAGCTTGCAAAGGAAATCTGCACTACAATGAAGTCTCACTTCCCCCCGGTCAAAAGGGCCATCTGAAAAAAGTGTAAAATCCAGAAAGGCAGGACAGGCCATGGAGAACTGGGAGCCTTGTTATGCTGATGGGCGGGATGTAAATTGCCAACAGACACTCGGGAGAAGTGTATGGTGTTTCCTGAAACATCTAAAAAACAAAGCAACAGAGCCTAGGGCACTTCCACTTATGGTCCTATAGCTTAGGGAAATTAAAATCAAAAAGACACAGCCACCCCAAAGTTTGGGACGCCTCTGTTTACAAGAACCTCGTTTACAGTACAAGTTCAACATCGCAGAAAGTGAAAAATGGATAAAGAAGTTGTGGTATTTACTTACAAAGCAATATCACTCAGCAATGAAATCTATGTCATCAGGCCCTTAGCAGCACAATGAGTGGATTCAGGTATGATGATTCTAACTGAAATAAGTCACACAGAAAAAGAAACATCATAAGATATCAGTAATACACGGAATGTAAACTTGGCTACACAGGAACTGAATTACAGAACAGAACAGGGTCTCAAATTTAGAAAACCAACTTATGCTTGCTTAAGGGGAAAGGTGAGTTGGGGTGCTGCATAAAACCAGAGATTGAAATGAGCACAGATAAAGTTCCTTAAGCCAAATATGGAATAGACAAGAGCTACTCCTTGCTCAACGAAATGGACTCAACACCGCATATTAAATGCCTAAGAATGTACCTGACTAGTAAGTATCTTAAAACCTATGGATTGCTATGTCTCCGAAAGAGAATCAAGCATGTGTACAGGGGCATAAACGCAGCAGTGATAGGATTGGAGAGGTTCGGTGAGCAAATGAAGACCCTTTGAAGTCATATTGCATGGTACCCATTCCACGGGTTTCAACTACCCAGGTTTAAGGTATTCTTCCTTCAGCTAAAACATGCATGTGGAACCTAGAGTATGATCAACCATGTGATCGGGAGACGTGTTCAAATATGTCTCAGTTTTCGTACCCTGGTACTCGGGTGCAACATTCCAGACGCTTTACTAACACCCTCCCGACTTGGAGAGTCAGTCCCTTTAACCTCCTGTTTGGCCCAGTTTGCAATTTCTGCGGAAGATGAACAGGAATAGCGAGAACCAATGAGAGACTAGCTGGAGGTGTCTGGACGGGCAAATTTAACTCTCATTTCCCACCAGGAAGAGGAATTAACCAAAGGCTCAGCGTGCCGTGCCGGAACCAGATTAGGGCCTGAAGCCATCCTGCGGTGTTGCGGCCAGCTCAAAAGAAAGCGAGTTGAAGAAAGGAGCTCAGGGGCACTGTAATTCACAAACCTGCAGAGTTATAAATGACAGCTATCGTCCAAAAATATACTGAAGTAAGGCTGCCAAGAGGACTTGAAAGCGGGGCAGAATTGCAGGAAACCGATTTCAGGAGGTAAACTGGAATTGCATTGAAAGCATAGGAAAAGAGGCAGAACGTCCACAATGATGCACTTGGCCAAAAAGGGCGTATGCGTTTTTTCCTGAATATATTCAGGAAAAAACGCATACGCCCTTTTTGGCCAACCAAGCAAGCTTGCAAAGGAAATCTGCACTACAATGAAGTCTCACTTCCCCCCGGTCAAAAGGGCCATCTGAAAAAAGTGTAAAATCCAGAAAGGCAGGACAGGCCATGGAGAACTGGGAGCCTTGTTATGCTGATGGGCGGGATGTAAATTGCCAACAGACACTCGGGAGAAGTGTATGGTGTTTCCTGAAACATCTAAAAAACAAAGCAACAGAGCCTAGGGCACTTCCACTTATGGTCCTATAGCTTAGGGAAATTAAAATCAAAAAGACACAGCCACCCCAAAGTTTGGGACGCCTCTGTTTACAAGAACCTCGTTTACCGTACAAGTTCAACATCGCAGAAAGTGAAAAATGGATAAAGAAGTTGTGGTATTTACTTACAAAGCAATATCACTCAGCAATGAAATCTATGTCATCAGGCCCTTAGCAGCACAATGAGTGGATTCAGGTATGATGATTCTAACTGAAATAAGTCACACAGAAAAAGAAACATCATAAGATATCAGTAATACACGGAATGTAAACTTGGCTACACAGGAACTGAATTACAGAACAGAACAGGGTCTCAAATTTAGAAAACCAACTTATGCTTGCTTAAGGGGAAAGGTGAGTTGGGGTGCTGCATAAAACCAGAGATTGAAATGAGCACAGATAAAGTTCCTTAAGCCAAATATGGAATAGACAAGAGCTACTCCTTGCTCAACGAAATGGACTCAACACCGCATATTAAATGCCTAAGAATGTACCTGACTAGTAAGTATCTTAAAACCTATGGATTGCTATGTCTCCGAAAGAGAATCAAGCATGTGTACAGGGGCATAAACGCAGCAGTGATAGGATTGGAGAGGTTCGGTGAGCAAATGAAGACCCTTTGAAGTCATATTGCATGGTACCCATTCCACGGGTTTCAACTACCCAGGTTTAAGGTATTCTTCCTTCAGCTAAAACATGCATGTGGAACCTAGAGTATGATCAACCATGTGATCGGGAGACGTGTTCAAATATGTCTCAGTTTTCGTACCCTGGTACTCGGGTGCAACATTCCAGACGCTTTACTAACACCCTCCCGACTTGGAGAGTCAGTCCCTTTAACCTCCTGTTTGGCCCAGTTTGCAATTTCTGCGGAAGATGAACAGGAATAGCGAGAACCAATGAGAGACTAGCTGGAGGTGTCTGGACGGGCAAATTTAACTCTCATTTCCCACCAGGAAGAGGAATTAACCAAAGGCTCAGCGTGCCGTGCCGGAACCAGATTAGGGCCTGAAGCCATCCTGCGGTGTTGCGGCCAGCTCAAAAGAAAGCGAGTTGAAGAAAGGAGCTCAGGGGCACTGTAATTCACAAACCTGCAGAGTTATAAATGACAGCTATCGTCCAAAAATATACTGAAGTAAGGCTGCCAAGAGGACTTGGAAGCGGGGCAGAATTGCAGGAAACCGATTTCAGGAGGTAGACTGGAATTGCATTGAAAGCATAGGAAAAGAGGCAGAACGTCCACAATGATGCACTTGGCCAAAAAGGGCGTATGCGTTTTTTCCTGAATATATTCAGGAAAAAACGCATACGCCCTTTTTGGCCAACCAAGCAAGCTTGCAAAGGAAATCTGCACTACAATGAAGTCTCACTTCCCCCCGGTCAAAAGGGCCATCTGAAAAAAGTGTAAAATCCAGAAAGGCAGGACAGGCCATGGAGAACTGGGAGCCTTGTTATGCTGATGGGCGGGATGTAAATTGCCAACAGACACTCGGGAGAAGTGTATGGTGTTTCCTGAAACATCTAAAAAACAAAGCAACAGAGCCTAGGGCACTTCCACTTATGGTCCTATAGCTTAGGGAAATTAAAATCAAAAAGACACAGCCACCCCAAAGTTTGGGACGCCTCTGTTTACAAGAACCTCGTTTACAGTACAAGTTCAACATCGCAGAAAGTGAAAAATGGATAAAGAAGTTGTGGTATTTACTTACAAAGCAATATCACTCAGCAATGAAATCTATGTCATCAGGCCCTTAGCAGCACAATGAGTGGATTCAGGTATGATGATTCTAACTGAAATAAGTCTCACAGAAAAAGAAACATCATAAGATGTCAGTAATACACGGAATGTAAACTTGGCTACACAGGAACTGAATTACAGAACAGAACAGGGTCTCAAATTTAGAAAACCAACTTATGCTTGCTTAAGGGGAAAGGTGAGTTGGGGTGCTGCATAAAACCAGAGATTGAAATGAGCACAGATAAAGTTCCTTAAGCCAAATATGGAATAGACAAGAGCTACTCCTTGCTCAACGAAATGGACTCAACACCGCATATTAAATGCCTAAGAATGTACCTGACTAGTAAGTATCTTAAAACCTATGGATTGCTATGTCTCCGAAAGAGAATCAAGCATGTGTACAGGGGCATAAACGCAGCAGTGATAGGATTGGAGAGGTTCGGTGAGCAAATGAAGACCCTTTGAAGTCATATTGCATGGTACCCATTCCACGGGTTTCAACTACCCAGGTTTAAGGTATTCTTCCTTCAGCTAAAACATGCATGTGGAACCTAGAGTATGATCAACCATGTGATCGGGAGACGTGTTCAAATATGTCTCAGTTTTCGTACCCTGGTACTCGGGTGCAACATTCCAGACGCTTTACTAACACCCTCCCGACTTGGAGAGTCAGTCCCTTTAACCTCCTGTTTGGCCCAGTTTGCAATTTCTGCGGAAGATGAACAGGAATAGCGAGAACCAATGAGAGACTAGCTGGAGGTGTCTGGACGGGCAAATTTAACTCTCATTTCCCACCAGGAAGAGGAATTAACCAAAGGCTCAGCGTGCCGTGCCGGAACCAGATTAGGGCCTGAAGCCATCCTGCGGTGTTGCGGCCAGCTCAAAAGAAAGCGAGTTGAAGAAAGGAGCTCAGGGGCACTGTAATTCACAAACCTGCAGAGTTATAAATGACAGCTATCGTCCAAAAATATACTGAAGTAAGGCTGCCAAGAGGACTTGGAAGCGGGGCAGAATTGCAGGAAACCGATTTCAGGAGGTAGACTGGAATTGCATTGAAAGCATAGGAAAAGAGGCAGAACGTCCACAATGATGCACTTGGCCAAAAAGGGCGTATGCATTTTTTCCTGAATATATTCAGGAAAAAACGCATACGCCCTTTTTGGCCAACCAAGCAAGCTTGCAAAGGAAATCTGCACTACAATGAAGTCTCACTTCCCCCCGGTCAAAAGGGCCATCTGAAAAAAGTGTAAAATCCAGAAAGACAGGACAGGCCATGGAGAACTGGGAGCCTTGTTATGCTGATGGGCGGGATGTAAATTGCCAACAGACACTCGGGAGAAGTGTATGGTGTTTCCTGAAACATCTAAAAAACAAAGCAACAGAGCCTAGGGCACTTCCACTTATGGTCCTATAGCTTAGGGAAATTAAAATCAAAAAGACACAGCCACCCCAAAGTTTGGGACGCCTCTGTTTACAAGAACCTCGTTTACAGTACAAGTTCAACATCACAAAAGGGAAAAATGGATAAAGAAGTTGTGGTATTTACTTACAAAGCAATATCACTCAGCAATGAAATCTATGTCATCAGGCCCTTAGCAGCACAATGAGTGGATTCAGGTATGATGATTCTAACTGAAATAAGTCACACAGAAAAAGAAACATCATAAGATATCAGTAATACACGGAATGTAAACTTGGCTACACAGGAACTGAATTACAGAACAGAACAGGGTCTCAAATTTAGAAAACCAACTTATGCTTGCTTAAGGGGAAAGGTGAGTTGGGGTGCTGCATAAAACCAGAGATTGAAATGAGCACAGATAAAGTTCCTTAAGCCAAATATGGAATAGACAAGAGCTACTCCTTGCTCAACGAAATGGACTCAACACCGCATATTAAATGCCTAAGAATGTACCTGACTAGTAAGTATCTTAAAACCTATGGATTGCTATGTCTCCGAAAGAGAATCAAGCATGTGTACAGGGGCATAAACGCAGCAGTGATAGGATTGGAGAGGTTCGGTGAGCAAATGAAGACCCTTTGAAGTCATATTGCATGGTACCCATTCCACGGGTTTCAACTACCCAGGTTTAAGGTATTCTTCCTTCAGCTAAAACATGCATGTGGAACCTAGAGTATGATCAACCATGTGATCGGGAGACGTGTTCAAATATGTCTCAGTTTTCGTACCCTGGTACTCGGGTGCAACATTCCAGACGCTTTACTAACACCCTCCCGACTTGGAGAGTCAGTCCCTTTAACCTCCTGTTTGGCCCAGTTTGCAATTTCTGCGGAAGATGAACAGGAATAGCGAGAACCAATGAGAGACTAGCTGGAGGTGTCTGGACGGGCAAATTTAACTCTCATTTCCCACCAGGAAGAGGAATTAACCAAAGGCTCAGCGTGCCGTGCCGGAACCAGATTAGGGCCTGAAGCCATCCTGCGGTGTTGCGGCCAGCTCAAAAGAAAGCGAGTTGAAGAAAGGAGCTCAGGGGCACTGTAATTCACAAACCTGCAGAGTTATAAATGACAGCTATCGTCCAAAAATATACTGAAGTAAGGCTGCCAAGAGGACTTGGAAGCGGGGCAGAATTGCAGGAAACCGATTTCAGGAGGTAGACTGGAATTGCATTGAAAGCATAGGAAAAGAGGCAGAACGTCCACAATGATGCACTTGGCCAAAAAGGGCGTATGCGTTTTTTCCTGAATATATTCAGGAAAAAACGCATACGCCCTTTTTGGCCAACCAAGCAAGCTTGCAAAGGAAATCTGCACTACAATGAAGTCTCACTTCCCCCCGGTCAAAAGGGCCATCTGAAAAAAGTGTAAAATCCAGAAAGGCAGGACAGGCCATGGAGAACTGGGAGCCTTGTTATGCTGATGGGCGGGATGTAAATTGCCAACAGACACTCGGGAGAAGTGTATGGTGTTTCCTGAAACATCTAAAAAACAAAGCAACAGAGCCTAGGGCACTTCCACTTATGGTCCTATAGCTTAGGGAAATTAAAATCAAAAAGACACAGCCACCCCAAAGTTTGGGACGCCTCTGTTTACAAGAACCTCGTTTACAGTACAAGTTCAACATCGCAAAAGGGAAAAATGGATAAAGAAGTTGTGGTATTTACTTACAAAGCAATATCACTCAGCAATGAAATCTATGTCATCAGGCCCTTAGCAGCACAATGAGTGGATTCAGGTATGATGATTCTAACTGAAATAAGTCACACAGAAAAAGAAACATCATAAGATATCAGTAATACACGGAATGTAAACTTGGCTACACAGGAACTGAATTACAGAACAGAACAGGGTCTCAAATTTAGAAAAGCAACTTATGCTTGCTTAACGGGAAAGGTGAGTTGGGGTGCTGCATAAAACCAGAGATTGAAATGAGCACAGATAAAGTTCCTTAAGCCAAATATGGAATAGACAAGAGCTACTCCTTGCTCAACGAAATGGACTCAACACCGCATATTAAATGCCTAAGAATGTACCTGACTAGTAAGTATCTTAAAACCTATGGATTGCTATGTCTCCGAAAGAGAATCAAGCATGTGTACAGGGGCATAAACGCAGCAGTGATAGGATTGGAGAGGTTCGGTGAGCAAATGAAGACCCTTTGAAGTCATATTGCATGGTACCCATTCCACGGGTTTCAACTACCCAGGTTTAAGGTATTCTTCCTTCAGCTAAAACATGCATGTGGAACCTAGAGTATGATCAACCATGTGATCGGGAGACGTGTTCAAATATGTCTCAGTTTTCGTACCCTGGTACTCGGGTGCAACATTCCAGACGCTTTACTAACACTCTCCCGACTTGGATAGTCAGTCCCTTTAACCTCCTCTTTGGCCCAGTTTGCAATTTCTGCGGAAAATGAACAGGAATAGCGAGAACCAATGAGAGACTAGCTGGAGGTGTCTGGACGGGCAAATTTAACTCTCATTTCTCACCAGGGAGAGGAATTAACCAAAGGCTCAGTGTGCCGTGCCGGAACTAGATTAGGGCCTGAAGCCATCCTGCGTTGTTGTGGCCAGGTCACAAGAAAGCGAGTTGAAGAAAGGAGCTCAGGGGCACTGTAATTCACAAACCTGCAGAGTTATAAATGACAGCTATCGTCCAAAAATATACTGAAGTAAGGCTGCCAAGAGGACTTGAAAGCGGGGCAGAATTGCAGGAAACTGATTTCAGGAGGTAGACTGGAATTGCATTGAAAGCATAGGAAAAGAGGCAGAACGTCCACAATGATGCACTTGGCCAAAAAGGGCGTATGCGTTTTTTCCTGAATATATTCAGGAAAAAACGCATACGCCCTTTTTGGCCAACCAAGCAAGCTTGCAAAGGAAATCTGCACTACAATGAAGTCTCACTTCCCCCCGGTCAAAAGGGCCATCTGAAAAAAGTGTAAAATCCAGAAAGGCAGGACAGGCCATGGAGAACTGGGAGCCTTGTTATGCTGATGGGCGGGATGTAAATTGCCAACAGACACTCGGGAGAAGTGTATGGTGTTTCCTGAAACATCTAAAAAACAAAGCAACAGAGCCTAGGGCACTTCCACTTATGGTCCTATAGCTTAGGGAAATTAAAATCAAAAAGACACAGCCACCCCAAAGTTTGGGACGCCTCTGTTTACAAGAACCTCCTTTACCGTACAAGTTCAACATCGCAGAAAGTGAAAAATGGATAAAGAAGTTGTGGTATTTACTTACAAAGCAATATCACTCAGCAATGAAATCTATGTCATCAGGCCCTTAGCAGCACAATGAGTGGATTCAGGTATGATGATTCTAACTGAAATAAGTCACACAGAAAAAGAAACATCATAAGATATCAGTAATACACGGAATGTAAACTTGGCTACACAGGAACTGAATTACAGAACAGAACAGGGTCTCAAATTTAGAAAACCAACTTATGCTTGCTTAAGGGGAAAGGTGAGTTGGGGTGCTGCATAAAACCAGAGATTGAAATGAGCACAGATAAAGTTCCTTAAGCCAAATATGGAATAGACAAGAGCTACTCCTTGCTCAACGAAATGGACTCAACACCGCATATTAAATGCCTAAGAATGTACCTGACTAGTAAGTATCTTAAAACCTATGGATTGCTATGTCTCCAAAAGAGAATCAAGCATGTGTACAGGGGCATAAACGCAGCAGTGATAGGATTGGAGAGGTTCGGTGAGCAAATGAAGACCCTTTGAAGTCATATTGCATGGTACCCATTCCACGGGTTTCAACTACCCAGGTTTAACGTATTCTTCCTTCAGCTAAAACATGCATGTGGAACCTAGAGTATGATCAACCATGTGATCGGGAGACGTGTTCAAATATGTCTCAGTTTTCGTACCCTGGTACTCGGGTGCAACATTCCAGACGCTTTACTAACACCCTCCCAACTTGGAGAGTCAGTCCCTTTAACCTCCTGTTTGGCCCAGTTTGCAATTTCTGCGGAAGATGAACAGGAATAGCGAGAACCAATGAGAGACTAGCTGGAGGTGTCTGGACGGGCAAATTTAACTCTCATTTCCCACCAGGAAGAGGAATTAACCAAAGGCTCAGCGTGCCGTGCCGGAATCAGATTAGGGCCTGAAGCCATCCTGCGGTGTTGCGGCCAGCTCAAAAGAAAGCGAGTTGAAGAAAGGAGCTCAGGGGCACTGTAATTCACAAACCTGCAGAGTTATAAATGACAGCTATCGTCCAAAAATATACTGAAGTAAGGCTGCCAAGAGGACTTGAAAGCAGGGCAGAATTGCAGGAAACCGATTTCAGGAGGCAGACTGGAATTGCATTGAAAGCATAGGAAAAGAGGCAGAACGTCCACAATGATGCACTTGGCCAAAAAGGGCGTATGCGTTTTTTCCTGAATATATTCAGGAAAAAACGCATACGCCCTTTTTGGCCAACCAAGCAAGCTTGCAAAGGAAATCTGCACTACAATGAAGTCTCACTTCCCCCCGGTCAAAAGGGCCATCTGAAAAAAGTGTAAAATCCAGAAAGGCAGGACAGGCCATGGAGAACTGGGAGCCTTGTTATGCTGATGGGCGGGATGTAAATTGCCAACAGACACTCGGGAGAAGTGTATGGTGTTTCCTGAAACATCTAAAAAACAAAGCAACAGAGCCTAGGGCACTTCCACTTATGGTCCTATAGCTTAGGGAAATTAAAATCAAAAAGACACAGCCACCCCAAAGTTTGGGACGCCTCTGTTTACAAGAACCTCGTTTACAGTACAAGTTCAACATCGCAGAAAGTGAAAAATGGATAAAGAAGTTGTGGTATTTACTTACAAAGCAATATTACTCAGCAATGAAATCTATGTCATCAGGCCCTTAGCAGCACAATGAGTGGATTCAGGTATGATGATTCTAACTGAAATAAGTCACACAGAAAAAGAAACATCATAAGATATCAGTAATACACGGAATGTAAACTTGGCTACACAGGAACTGAATTACAGAACAGAACAGGGTCTCAAATTTAGAAAACCAACTTATGCTTGCTTAAGGGGAAAGGTGAGTTGGGGTGCTGCATAAAACCAGAGATTGAAATGAGCACAGATAAAGTTCCTTAAGCCAAATATGGAATAGACAAGAGCTACTCCTTGCTCAACGAAATGGACTCAACACCGCATATTAAATGCCTAAGAATGTACCTGACTAGTAAGTATCTTAAAACCTATGGATTGCTATGTCTCCGAAAGAGAATCAAGCATGTGTACAGGGGCATAAACGCAGCAGTGATAGGATTGGAGAGGTTCGGTGAGCAAATGAAGACCCTTTGAAGTCATATTGCATGGTACCCATTCCACGGGTTTCAACTACCCAGGTTTAAGGTATTCTTCCTTCAGCTAAAACATGCATGTGGAACCTAGAGTATGATCAACCATGTGATCGGGAGACGTGTTCAAATATGTCTCAGTTTTCGTACCCTGGTACTCGGGTGCAACATTCCAGACGCTTTACTAACACCCTCCCGACTTGGAGAGTCAGTCCCTTTAACCTCCTGTTTGGCCCAGTTTGCAATTTCTGCGGAAGATGAACAGGAATAGCGAGAACCAATGAGAGACTAGCTGGAGGTGTCTGGACGGGCAAATTTAACTCTCATTTCCCACCAGGAAGAGGAATTAACCAAAGGCTCAGCGTGCCGTGCCGGAACCAGATTAGGGCCTGAAGCCATCCTGCGGTGTTGCGGCCAGCTCAAAAGAAAGCGAGTTGAAGAAAGGAGCTCAGGGGCACTGTAATTCACAAACCTGCAGAGTTATAAATGACAGCTATCGTCCAAAAATATACTGAAGTAAGGCTGCCAAGAGGACTTGGAAGCGGGGCAGAATTGCAGGAAACCGATTTCAGGAGGTAGACTGGAATTGCATTGAAAGCATAGGAAAAGAGGCAGAACGTCCACAATGATGCACTTGGCCAAAAAGGGCGTATGCGTTTTTTCCTGAATATATTCAGGAAAAAACGCATACGCCCTTTTTGGCCAACCAAGCAAGCTTGCAAAGGAAATCTGCACTACAATGAAGTCTCACTTCCCCCCGGTCAAAAGGGCCATCTGAAAAAAGTGTAAAATCCAGAAAGGCAGGACAGGCCATGGAGAACTGGGAGCCTTGTTATGCTGATGGGCGGGATGTAAATTGCCAACAGACACTCGGGAGAAGTGTATGGTGTTTCCTGAAACATCTAAAAAACAAAGCAACAGAGCCTAGGGCACTTCCACTTATGGTCCTATAGCTTAGGGAAATTAAAATCAAAAAGACACAGCCACCCCAAAGTTTGGGACGCCTCTGTTTACAAGAACCTCGTTTACAGTACAAGTTCAACATCGCAGAAAGTGAAAAATGGATAAAGAAGTTGTGGTATTTACTTACAAAGCAATATCACTCAGCAATGAAATCTATGTCATCAGGCCCTTAGCAGCACAATGAGTGGATTCAGGTATGATGATTCTAACTGAAATAAGTCACACAGAAAAAGAAACATCATAAGATGTCAGTAATACACGGAATGTAAACTTGGCTACACAGGAACTGAATTACAGAACAGAACAGGGTCTCAAATTTAGAAAACCAACTTATGCTTGCTTAAGGGGAAAGGTGAGTTGGGGTGCTGCATAAAACCAGAGATTGAAATGAGCACAGATAAAGTTCCATAAGCCAAATATGGAATAGACAAGAGCTACTCCTTGCTCAACGAAATGGACTCAACACCGCATATTAAATGCCTAAGAATGTACCTGACTAGTAAGTATCTTAAAACCTATGGATTGCTATGTCTCCGAAAGAGAATCAAGCATGTGTACAGGGGCATAAACGCAGCAGTGATAGGATTGGAGAGGTTCGGTGAGCAAATGAAGACCCTTTGAAGTCATATTGCATGGTACCCATTCCACGGGTTTCAACTACCCAGGTTTAAGGTATTCTTCCTTCAGCTAAAACATGCATGTGGAACCTAGAGTATGATCAACCATGTGATCGGGAGACGTGTTCAAATATGTCTCAGTTTTCGTACCTTGGTACTCGGGTGCAACATTCCAGACGCTTTACTAACACCCTCCCGACTTGGAGAGTCAGTCCCTTTAACCTCCTGTTTGGCCCAGTTTGCAATTTCTGCGGAAGATGAACAGGAATAGCGAGAACCAATGAGAGACTAGCTGGAGGTGTCTGGACGGGCAAATTTAACTCTCATTTCCCACCAGGAAGAGGAATTAACCAAAGGCTCAGCGTGCCGTGCCGGAACCAGATTAGGGCCTGAAGCCATCCTGCGGTGTTGCGGCCAGCTCAAAAGAAAGCGAGTTGAAGAAAGGAGCTCAGGGGCACTGTAATTCACAAACCTGCAGAGTTATAAATGACAGCTATCGTCCAAAAATATACTGAAGTAAGGCTGCCAAGAGGACTTGGAAGCGGGGCAGAATTGCAGGAAACCGATTTCAGGAGGTAGACTGGAATTGCATTGAAAGCATAGGAAAAGAGGCAGAACGTCCACAATGATGCACTTGGCCAAAAAGGGCGTATGCATTTTTTCCTGAATATATTCAGGAAAAAACGCATACGCCCTTTTTGGCCAACCAAGCAAGCTTGCAAAGGAAATCTGCACTACAATGAAGTCTCACTTCCCCCCGGTCAAAAGGGCCATCTGAAAAAAGTGTAAAATCCAGAAAGGCAGGACAGGCCATGGAGAACTGGGAGCCTTGTTATGCTGATGGGCGGGATGTAAATTGCCAACAGACACTCGGGAGAAGTGTATGGTGTTTCCTGAAACATCTAAAAAACAAAGCAACAGAGCCTAGGGCACTTCCACTTATGGTCCTATAGCTTAGGGAAATTAAAATCAAAAAGACACAGCCACCCCAAAGTTTGGGACGCCTCTGTTTACAAGAACCTCGTTTACAGTACAAGTTCAACATCGCAAAAGGGAAAAATGGATAAAGAAGTTGTGGTATTTACTTACAAAGCAATATCACTCAGCAATGAAATCTATGTCATCAGGCCCTTAGCAGCACAATGAGTGGATTCAGGTATGATGATTCTAACTGAAATAAGTCACACAGAAAAAGAAACATCATAAGATATCAGTAATACACGGAATGTAAACTTGGCTACACAGGAACTGAATTACAGAACAGAACAGGGTCTCAAATTTAGAAAAGCAACTTATGCTTGCTTAACGGGAAAGGTGAGTTGGGGTGCTGCATAAAACCAGAGATTGAAATGAGCACAGATAAAGTTCCTTAAGCCAAATATGGAATAGACAAGAGCTACTCCTTGCTCAACGAAATGGACTCAACACCGCATATTAAATGCCTAAGAATGTACCTGACTAGTAAGTATCTTAAAACCTATGGATTGCTATGTCTCCGAAAGAGAATCAAGCATGTGTACAGGGGCATAAACGCAGCAGTGATAGGATTGGAGAGGTTCGGTGAGCAAATGAAGACCCTTTGAAGTCATATTGCATGGTACCCATTCCACGGGTTTCAACTACCCAGGTTTAAGGTATTCTTCCTTCAGCTAAAACATGCATGTGGAACCTAGAGTATGATCAACCATGTGATCGGGAGACGTGTTCAAATATGTCTCAGTTTTCGTACCCTGGTACTCGGGTGCAACATTCCAGACGCTTTACTAACACCCTCCCGACTTGGAGAGTCAGTCCCTTTAACCTCCTGTTTGGCCCAGTTTGCAATTTCTGCGGAAGATGAACAGGAATAGCGAGAACCAATGAGAGACTAGCTGGAGGTGTCTGGACGGGCAAATTTAACTCTCATTTCCCACCAGGAAGAGGAATTAACCAAAGGCTCAGCGTGCCGTGCCGGAACCAGATTAGGGCCTGAAGCCATCCTGCGGTGTTGCGGCCAGCTCAAAAGAAAGCGAGTTGAAGAAAGGAGCTCAGGGGCACTGTAATTCACAAACCTGCAGAGTTATAAATGACAGCTATCGTCCAAAAATATACTGAAGTAAGGCTGCCAAGAGGACTTGAAAGTGGGGCAGAATTGCAGGAAACCGATTTCAGGAGGTAGACTGGAATTGCATTGAAAGCATAGGAAAAGAGGCAGAACGTCCACAATGATGCACTTGGCCAAAAAGGGCGTATGCATTTTTTCCTGAATATATTCAGGAAAAAACGCATACGCCCTTTTTGGCCAACCAAGCAAGCTTGCAAAGGAAATCTGCACTACAATGAAGTCTCACTTCCCCCCGGTCAAAAGGGCCATCTGAAAAAAGTGTAAAATCCAGAAAGGCAGGACAGGCCATGGAGAACTGGGAGCCTTGTTATGCTGATGGGCGGGATGTAAATTGCCAACAGACACTCGGGAGAAGTGTATGGTGTTTCCTGAAACATCTAAAAAACAAAGCAACAGAGCCTAGGGCACTTCCACTTATGGTCCTATAGCTTAGGGAAATTAAAATCAAAAAGACACAGCCACCCCAAAGTTTGGGACGCCTCTGTTTACAAGAACCTCGTTTACAGTACAAGTTCAACATCGCAAAAGGGAAAAATGGATAAAGAAGTTGTGGTATTTACTTACAAAGCAATATCACTCAGCAATGAAATCTATGTCATCAGGCCCTTAGCAGCACAATGAGTGGATTCAGGTATGATGATTCTAACTGAAATAAGTCACACAGAAAAAGAAACATCATAAGATATCAGTAATACACGGAATGTAAACTTGGCTACACAGGAACTGAATTACAGAACAGAACAGGGTCTCAAATTTAGAAAAGCAACTTATGCTTGCTTAACGGGAAAGGTGAGTTGGGGTGCTGCATAAAACCAGAGATTGAAATGAGCACAGATAAAGTTCCTTAAGCCAAATATGGAATAGACAAGAGCTACTCCTTGCTCAACGAAATGGACTCAACACCGCATATTAAATGCCTAAGAATGTACCTGACTAGTAAGTATCTTAAAACCTATGGATTGCTATGTCTCCGAAAGAGAATCAAGCATGTGTACAGGGGCATAAACGCAGCAGTGATAGGATTGGAGAGGTTCGGTGAGCAAATGAAGACCCTTTGAAGTCATATTGCATGGTACCCATTCCACGGGTTTCAACTACCCAGGTTTAAGGTATTCTTCCTTCAGCTAAAACATGCATGTGGAACCTAGAGTATGATCAACCATGTGATCGGGAGACGTGTTCAAATATGTCTCAGTTTTCGTACCCTGGTACTCGGGTGCAACATTCCAGACGCTTTACTAACACTCTCCCGACTTGGATAGTCAGTCCCTTTAACCTCCTCTTTGGCCCAGTTTGCAATTTCTGCGGAAAATGAACAGGAATAGCGAGAACCAATGAGAGACTAGCTGGAGGTGTCTGGACGGGCAAATTTAACTCTCATTTCTCACCAGGGAGAGGAATTAACCAAAGGCTCAGTGTGCCGTGCCGGAACTAGATTAGGGCCTGAAGCCATCCTGCGTTGTTGTGGCCAGGTCACAAGAAAGCGAGTTGAAGAAAGGAGCTCAGGGGCACTGTAATTCACAAACCTGCAGAGTTATAAATGACAGCTATCGTCCAAAAATATACTGAAGTAAGGCTGCCAAGAGGACTTGAAAGCGGGGCAGAATTGCAGGAAACTGATTTCAGGAGGTAGACTGGAATTGCATTGAAAGCATAGGAAAAGAGGCAGAACGTCCACAATGATGCACTTGGCCAAAAAGGGCGTATGCGTTTTTTCCTGAATATATTCAGGAAAAAACGCATACGCCCTTTTTGGCCAACCAAGCAAGCTTGCAAAGGAAATCTGCACTACAATGAAGTCTCACTTCCCCCCGGTCAAAAGGGCCATCTGAAAAAAGTGTAAAATCCAGAAAGGCAGGACAGGCCATGGAGAACTGGGAGCCTTGTTATGCTGATGGGCGGGATGTAAATTGCCAACAGACACTCGGGAGAAGTGTATGGTGTTTCCTGAAACATCTAAAAAACAAAGCAACAGAGCCTAGGGCACTTCCACTTATGGTCCTATAGCTTAGGGAAATTAAAATCAAAAAGACACAGCCACCCCAAAGTTTGGGACGCCTCTGTTTACAAGAACCTCCTTTACCGTACAAGTTCAACATCGCAGAAAGTGAAAAATGTATAAAGAAGTTGTGGTATTTACTTACAAAGCAATATCACTCAGCAATGAAATCTATGTCATCAGGCCCTTAGCAGCACAATGAGTGGATTCAGGTATGATGATTCTAACTGAAATAAGTCACACAGAAAAAGAAACATCATAAGATATCAGTAATACACGGAATGTAAACTTGGCTACACAGGAACTGAATTACAGAACAGAACAGGGTCTCAAATTTAGAAAACCAACTTATGCTTGCTTAAGGGGAAAGGTGAGTTGGGGTGCTGCATAAAACCAGAGATTGAAATGAGCACAGATAAAGTTCCTTAAGCCAAATATGGAATAGACAAGAGCTACTCCTTGCTCAACGAAATGGACTCAACACCGCATATTAAATGCCTAAGAATGTACCTGACTAGTAAGTATCTTAAAACCTATGGATTGCTATGTCTCCAAAAGAGAATCAAGCATGTGTACAGGGGCATAAACGCAGCAGTGATAGGATTGGAGAGGTTCGGTGAGCAAATGAAGACCCTTTGAAGTCATATTGCATGGTACCCATTCCACGGGTTTCAACTACCCAAGTTTAACGTATTCTTCCTTCAGCTAAAACATGCATGTGGAACCTAGAGTATGATCAACCATGTGATCGGGAGACGTGTTCAAATATGTCTCAGTTTTCGTACCCTGGTACTCGGGTGCAACATTCCAGACGCTTTACTAACACCCTCCCGACTTGGAGAGTCAGTCCCTTTAACCTCCTGTTTGGCCCAGTTTGCAATTTCTGCGGAAGATGAACAGGAATAGCGAGAACCAATGAGAGACTAGCTGGAGGTGTCTGGACGGGCAAATTTAACTCTCATTTCCCACCAGGAAGAGGAATTAACCAAAGGCTCAGCGTGCCGTGCCGGAATCAGATTAGGGCCTGAAGCCATCCTGCGGTGTTGCGGCCAGCTCAAAAGAAAGCGAGTTGAAGAAAGGAGCTCAGGGGCACTGTAATTCACAAACCTGCAGAGTTATAAATGACAGCTATCGTCCAAAAATATACTGAAGTAAGGCTGCCAAGAGGACTTGAAAGCAGGGCAGAATTGCAGGAAACCGATTTCAGGAGGCAGACTGGAATTGCATTGAAAGCATAGGAAAAGAGGCAGAACGTCCACAATGATGCACTTGGCCAAAAAGGGCGTATGCGTTTTTTCCTGAATATATTCAGGAAAAAACGCATACGCACTTTTTGGCCAACCAAGCAAGCTTGCAAAGGAAATCTGCACTACAATGAAGTCTCACTTCCCCCCGGTCAAAAGGGCCATCTGAAAAAAGTGTAAAATCCAGAAAGGCAGGACAGGCCATGGAGAACTGGGAGCCTTGTTATGCTGATGGGCGGGATGTAAATTGCCAACAGACACTCGGGAGAAGTGTATGGTGTTTCCTGAAACATCTAAAAAACAAAGCAACAGAGCCTAGGGCACTTCCACTTATGGTCCTATAGCTTAGGGAAATTAAAATCAAAAAGACACAGCCACCCCAAAGTTTAGGACGCCTCTGTTTACAAGAACCTCGTTTACCGTACAAGTTCAACATCGCAGAAAGTGAAAAATGGATAAAGAAGTTGTGGTATTTACTTACAAAGCAATATTACTCAGCAATGAAATCTATGTCATCAGGCCCTTAGCAGCACAATGAGTGGATTCAGGTATGATGATTCTAACTGAAATAAGTCACACAGAAAAAGAAACATCATAAGATATCAGTAATACACGGAATGTAAACTTGGCTACACAGGAACTGAATTACAGAACAGAACAGGGTCTCAAATTTAGAAAACCAACTTATGCTTGCTTAAGGGGAAAGGTGAGTTGGGGTGCTGCATAAAACCAGAGATTGAAATGAGCACAGATAAAGTTCCTTAAGCCAAATATGGAATAGACAAGAGCTACTCCTTGCTCAACGAAATGGACTCAACACCGCATATTAAATGCCTAAGAATGTACCTGACTAGTAAGTATCTTAAAACCTATGGATTGCTATGTCTCCGAAAGAGAATCAAGCATGTGTACAGGGGCATAAACGCAGCAGTGATAGGATTGGAGAGGTTCGGTGAGCAAATGAAGACCCTTTGAAGTCATATTGCATGGTACCCATTCCACGGGTTTCAACTACCCAGGTTTAAGGTATTCTTCCTTCAGCTAAAACATGCATGTGGAACCTAGAGTATGATCAACCATGTGATCGGGAGACGTGTTCAAATATGTCTCAGTTTTCGTACCCTGGTACTCGGGTGCAACATTCCAGATGCTTTACTAACACCCTCCCGACTTGGAGAGTCAGTCCCTTTAACCTCCTGTTTGGCCCAGTTTGCAATTTCTGCGGAAGATGAACAGGAATAGCGAGAACCAATGAGAGACTAGCTGGAGGTGTCTGGACGGGCAAATTTAACTCTCATTTCCCACCAGGAAGAGGAATTAACCAAAGGCTCAGCGTGCCGTGCCGGAATCAGATTAGGGCCTGAAGCCATCCTGCGGTGTTGCGGCCAGCTCAAAAGAAAGCGAGTTGAAGAAAGGAGCTCAGGGGCACTGTAATTCACAAACCTGCAGAGTTATAAATGACAGCTATCGTCCAAAAATATACTGAAGTAAGGCTGCCAAGAGGACTTGAAAGCAGGGCAGAATTGCAGGAAACCGATTTCAGGAGGCAGACTGGAATTGCATTGAAAGCATAGGAAAAGAGGCAGAACGTCCACAATGATGCACTTGGCCAAAAAGGGCGTATGCGTTTTTTCCTGAATATATTCAGGAAAAAACGCATACGCACTTTTTGGCCAACCAAGCAAGCTTGCAAAGGAAATCTGCACTACAATGAAGTCTCACTTCCCCCCGGTCAAAAGGGCCATCTGAAAAAAGTGTAAAATCCAGAAAGGCAGGACAGGCCATGGAGAACTGGGAGCCTTGTTATGCTGATGGGCGGGATGTAAATTGCCAACAGACACTCGGGAGAAGTGTATGGTGTTTCCTGAAACATCTAAAAAACAAAGCAACAGAGCCTAGGGCACTTCCACTTATGGTCCTATAGCTTAGGGAAATTAAAATCAAAAAGACACAGCCACCCCAAAGTTTAGGACGCCTCTGTTTACAAGAACCTCGTTTACCGTACAAGTTCAACATCGCAGAAAGTGAAAAATGGATAAAGAAGTTGTGGTATTTACTTACAAAGCAATATTACTCAGCAATGAAATCTATGTCATCAGGCCCTTAGCAGCACAATGAGTGGATTCAGGTATGATGATTCTAACTGAAATAAGTCACACAGAAAAAGAAACATCATAAGATATCAGTAATACACGGAATGTAAACTTGGCTACACAGGAACTGAATTACAGAACAGAACAGGGTCTCAAATTTAGAAAACCAACTTATGCTTGCTTAAGGGGAAAGGTGAGTTGGGGTGCTGCATAAAACCAGAGATTGAAATGAGCACAGATAAAGTTCCTTAAGCCAAATATGGAATAGACAAGAGCTACTCCTTGCTCAACGAAATGGACTCAACACCGCATATTAAATGCCTAAGAATGTACCTGACTAGTAAGTATCTTAAAACCTATGGATTGCTATGTCTCCGAAAGAGAATCAAGCATGTGTACAGGGGCATAAACGCAGCAGTGATAGGATTGGAGAGGTTCGGTGAGCAAATGAAGACCCTTTGAAGTCATATTGCATGGTACCCATTCCACGGGTTTCAACTACCCAGGTTTAAGGTATTCTTCCTTCAGCTAAAACATGCATGTGGAACCTAGAGTATGATCAACCATGTGATCGGGAGACGTGTTCAAATATGTCTCAGTTTTCGTACCCTGGTACTCGGGTGCAACATTCCAGACGCTTTACTAACACCCTCCCGACTTGGAGAGTCAGTCCCTTTAACCTCCTGTTTGGCCCAGTTTGCAATTTCTGCGGAAGATGAACAGGAATAGCGAGAACCAATGAGAGACTAGCTGGAGGTGTCTGGACGGGCAAATTTAACTCTCATTTCCCACCAGGAAGAGGAATTAACCAAAGGCTCAGCGTGCCGTGCCGGAATCAGATTAGGGCCTGAAGCCATCCTGCGGTGTTGCGGCCAGCTCAAAAGAAAGCGAGTTGAAGAAAGGAGCTCAGGGGCACTGTAATTCACAAACCTGCAGAGTTATAAATGACAGCTATCGTCCAAAAATATACTGAAGTAAGGCTGCCAAGAGGACTTGAAAGCAGGGCAGAATTGCAGGAAACCGATTTCAGGAGGCAGACTGGAATTGCATTGAAAGCATAGGAAAAGAGGCAGAACGTCCACAATGATGCACTTGGCCAAAAAGGGCGTATGCGTTTTTTCCTGAATATATTCAGGAAAAAACGCATACGCCCTTTTTGGCCAACCAAGCAAGCTTGCAAAGGAAATCTGCACTACAATGAAGTCTCACTTCCCCCCGGTCAAAAGGGCCATCTGAAAAAAGTGTAAAATCCAGAAAGGCAGGACAGGCCATGGAGAACTGGGAGCCTTGTTATGCTGATGGGCGGGATGTAAATTGCCAACAGACACTCGGGAGAAGTGTATGGTGTTTCCTGAAACAGCTAAAAAACAAAGCAACAGAGCCTAGGGCACTTCCACTTATGGTCCTATAGCTTAGGGAAATTAAAATCAAAAAGACACAGCCACCCCAAAGTTTGGGACGCCTCTGTTTACAAGAACCTCATTTACCGTACAAGTTCAACATCGCAGAAAGTGAAAAATGGATAAAGAAGTTGTGGTATTTACTTACAAAGCAATATCACTCAGCAATGAAATCTATGTCATCAGGCCCTTAGCAGCACAATGAGTGGATTCAGGTATGATGATTCTAACTGAAATAAGTCACACAGAAAAAGAAACATCATAAGATATCAGTAATACACGGAATGTAAACTTGGCTACACAGGAACTGAATTACAGAACAGAACAGGGTCTCAAATTTAGAAAACCAACTTATGCTTGCTTAAGGGGAAAGGTGAGTTGGGGTGCTGCATAAAACCAGAGATTGAAATGAGCACAGATAAAGTTCCTTAAGCCAAATATGGAATAGACAAGAGCTACTCCTTGCTCAACGAAATGGACTCAACACCGCATATTAAATGCCTAAGAATGTACCTGACTAGTAAGTATCTTAAAACCTATGGATTGCTATGTCTCCAAAAGAGAATCAAGCATGTGTACAGGGGCATAAACGCAGCAGTGATAGGATTGGAGAGGTTCGGTGAGCAAATGAAGACCCTTTGAAGTCATATTGCATGGTACCCATTCCACGGGTTTCAACTACCCAGGTTTAAGGTATTCTTCCTTCAGCTAAAACATGCATGTGGAACCTAGAGTATGATCAACCATGTGATCGGGAGACGTGTTCAAATATGTCTCAGTTTTCGTACCCTGGTACTCGGGTGCAACATTCCAGACGCTTTACTAACACCCTCCCGACTTGGAGAGTCAGGCCCTTTAACCTCCTGTTTGGCCCAGTTTGCAATTTCTGCGGAAAATAAACAGGAATAGCGAGAACCAATGAGAGACTAGCTGGAGGTGTCTGGACGGGCAAATTTAACTCTCATTTCCCACCAGGAAGAGGAATTAACCAAAGGCTCAGCGTGCCGTGCCGGAACCAGATTAGGGCCTGAAGCCATCCTGCGGTGTTGCGGCCAGCTCAAAAGAAAGCGAGTTGAAGAAAGGAGCTCAGGGGCACTGTAATTCACAAACCTGCAGAGTTATAAATGACAGCTATCGTCCAAAAATATACTGAAGTAAGGCTGCCAAGAGGACTTGAAAGCAGGGCAGAATTGCAGGAAACCGATTTCAGGAGGCAGACTGGAATTGCATTGAAAGCATAGGAAAAGAGGCAGAACGTCCACAATGATGCACTTGGCCAAAAAGGGCATATGCGTTTTTTCCTGAATATATTCAGGAAAAAACGCATACGCCCTTTTTGGCCAACCAAGCAAACTTGCAAAGGAAATCTGCACTACAATGAAGTCTCACTTCCCCCCGGTCAAAAGGGCCATCTGAAAAAAGTGTAAAATCCAGAAAGGCAGGACAGGCCATGGAGAACTGGGAGCCTTGTTATGCTGATGGGCGGGATGTAAATTGCCAACAGACACTCGGGAGAAGTGTATGGTGTTTCCTGAAACATCTAAAAAACAAAGCAACAGAGCCTAGGGCACTTCCACTTATGGTCCTATAGCTTAGGGAAATTAAAATCAAAAAGACACAGCCACCCCAAAGTTTGGGACGCCTCTGTTTACAAGAACCTCGTTTACAGTACAAGTTCAACATCGCAGAAAGTGAAAAATGGATAAAGAAGTTGTGGTATTTACTTACAAAGCAATATCACTCAGCAATGAAATCTATGTCATCAGGCCCTTAGCAGCACAATGAGTGGATTCAGGTATGATGATTCTAACTGAAATATGTCACACAGAAAAAGAAACATCATAAGATATCACTAATACACGGAATGTAAACTTGGCTACACAGGAACTGAATTACAGAACAGAACAGGGTCTCAAATTTAGAAAACCAACTTATGCTTGCTTAAGGGTAAAGGTGAGTTGGGGTGCTGCATAAAACCAGAGATTGAAATGAGCACAGATAAAGTTCCTTAAGCAAAATATGGAATAGACAAGAGCTACTCCTTGCTCAACGAAATGGACTCAACACCACATATTAAACGCCTAATAATGTACCTGACTAGTAAGTATCTTAAAACCTATGGATTGTTATGTCTCCGAAAGAGAATCAAGCATGTGTACAGGGGCATAAACGCAGCAGTGATAGGATTGGAGAGGTTCGGTGAGCAAATGAAGACCCTTTGAAGTCATATTGCATGGTACCCATTCCACGGGTCTCAACTCTCCAGGTTTAAGGTATTCTTCCTTCAGCTAAAACATGCATGTGGAACCCAGAGCATGATCCACCATGTGAACGGGAGACATGTTCAAATATGTCTCAGTTTTCCTCCCCTGGTACTCGGGTGCAACATTCCAGACGCTTTACTAACACTCTCCCCACTTGGAGAGTCAGCGCCTTTAACATCCTGTTTGGCCCATTTTCCAATTTCTGCGGAAGATGAACAGAAATAGGGAGAACCAATGAGAGACTAGCTGGAGGTGTCTGGACGGTCAAATTTAACTCTCATTTCCCACCAGGAAGAGGAAATAACCAAAGGTTCAGCATGCCATGCCGGAACCAGATTAGGGCCTGAAGCCATCCTGCGGTGTTGCGGCCAGCTCAAAAGAAAGCGAGTTGAAGAAAGGAGCTCAGGGGCACTGTAATTCACAAACCTGCAGAGTTATATATAAATGACAGCTATCGTCCAAAAATATACTGAAGTAAGGCTGCCAAGAGGACTTGAAAGCGGGGCAGAATTGCAGGAAACCGATTTCAGGAGGTAGACTGGAATTGCATTGAAAGCATAGGAAAAGAGGCAGAACGTCCACAATGATGCACTTGGCCAAAAAGGGCGTATGCGTTTTTTCCTGAATATATTCAGGAAAAAACGCATACGCCCTTTTTGGCCAACCAAGCAAGCTTGCAAAGGAAATCTGCACTACAATGAAGTCTCACTTTCCCCCGGTCAAAAGGGCCATCTGAAAAAAGTGTAAAATCCAGAAAGGCAGGACAGGCCATGGAGAACTGGGAGCCTTGTTATGCTGATGGGCGGGATGTAAATTGCCAACAGACACTCGGGAGAAGTGTATGGTGTTTCCTGAAACATCTAAAAAACAAAGCAACAGAGCCTAGGGCACTTCCACTTATGGTCCTATAGCTTAGGGAAATTAAAATCAAAAAGACACAGCCACCCCAAAGTTTGGGACGCCTCTGTTTACAAGAACCTCGTTTACAGTACAAGTTCAACATCGCAGAAAGTGAAAAATGGATAAAGAAGTTGTGGTATTTACTTACAAAGCAATATCACTCAGCAATGAAATCTATGTCATCAGGCCCTTAGCAGCACAATGAGTGGATTCAGGTATGATGATTCTAACTGAAATAAGTCACACAGAAAAAGAAACATCATAAGATATCAGTAATACACGGAATGTAAACTTGGCTACACAGGAACTGAATTACAGAACAGAACAGGGTCTCAAATTTAGAAAACCAACTTATGCTTGCTTAAGGGTAAAGGTGAGTTGGGGTGCTGCATAAAACCAGAGATTGAAATGAGCACAGATAAAGTTCCTTAAGCCAAATATGGAATAGACAAGAGCTACTCCTTGCTCAACGAAATGGACTCAACACCGCATATTAAATGCCTAAGAATGTACCTGACTAGTAAGTATCTTAAAACCTATGGATTGCTATGTCTCCGAAAGAGAATCAAGCATGTGTACAGGGGCATAAACGCAGCAGTGATAGGATTGGAGAGGTTCGGTGAGCAAATGAAGACCCTTTGAAGTCATATTGCATGGTACCCATTCCACGGGTTTCAACTACCCAGGTTTAAGGTATTCTTCCTTCAGCTAAAACATGCATGTGGAACCTAGAGTATGATCAACCATGTGATCGGGAGACGTGTTCAACTATGTCTCAGTTTTCGTACCCTGGTACTCGGGTGCAACATTCCAGACGCTTTACTAACACCCTCCCGACTTGGAGAGTCAGTCCCTTTAACCTCCTGTTTGGCCCAGTTTGCAATTTCTGCGGAAGATGAACAGGAATAGCGAGAACCAATGAGAGACTAGCTGGAGGTGTCTGGACGGGCAAATTTAACTCTCATTTCCCACCAGGAAGAGGAATTAACCAAAGGCTCAGCGTGCCGTGCCGGAACCAGATTAGGGCCTGAAGCCATCCTGCGGTGTTGCGGCCAGCTCAAAAGAAAGCGAGTTGAAGAAAGGAGCTCAGGGGCACTGTAATTCACAAACCTGCAGAGTTATAAATGACAGCTATCGTCCAAAAATATACTGAAGTAAGGCTGCCAAGAGGACTTGAAAGCGGGGCAGAATTGCAGGAAACCGATTTCAGGAGGTAGACTGGAATTGCATTGAAAGCATAGGAAAAGAGGCAGAACGTCCACAATGATGCACTTGGCCAAAAAGGGCGTATGCGTTTTTTCCTGAATATATTCAGGAAAAAACGCATACGCCCTTTTTGGCCAACCAAGCAAGCTTGCAAAGGAAATCTGCACTACAATGAAGTCTCACTTCCCCCCGGTCAAAAGGGCCATCTGAAAAAAGTGTAAAATCCAGAAAGGCAGGACAGGCCATGGAGAACTGGGAGCCTTGTTATGCTGATGGGCGGGATGTAAATTGCCAACAGACACTCGGGAGAAGTGTATGGTGTTTCCTGAAACATCTAAAAAACAAAGCAACAGAGCCTAGGGCACTTCCACTTATGGTCCTATAGCTTAGGGAAATTAAAATCAAAAAGACACAGCCACCCCAAAGTTTGGGACGCCTCTGTTTACAAGAACCTCGTTTACCGTACAAGTTCAACATCGCAGAAAGTGAAAAATGGATAAAGAAGTTGTGGTATTTACTTACAAAGCAATATCACTCAGCAATGAAATCTATGTCATCAGGCCCTTAGCAGCACAATGAGTGGATTCAGGTATGATGATTCTAACTGAAATAAGTCACACAGAAAAAGAAACATCATAAGATATCAGTAATACACGGAATGTAAACTTGGCTACACAGGAACTGAATTACAGAACAGAACAGGGTCTCAAATTTAGAAAACCAACTTATGCTTGCTTAAGGGGAAAGGTGAGTTGGGGTGCTGCATAAAACCAGAGATTGAAATGAGCACAGATAAAGTTCCTTAAGCCAAATATGGAATAGACAAGAGCTACTCCTTGCTCAACGAAATGGACTCAACACCGCATATTAAATGCCTAAGAATGTACCTGACTAGTAAGTATCTTAAAACCTATGGATTGCTATGTCTCCGAAAGAGAATCAAGCATGTGTACAGGGGCATAAACGCAGCAGTGATAGGATTGGAGAGGTTCGGTGAGCAAATGAAGACCCTTTGAAGTCATATTGCATGGTACCCATTCCACGGGTTTCAACTACCCAGGTTTAAGGTATTCTTCCTTCAGCTAAAACATGCATGTGGAACCTAGAGTATGATCAACCATGTGATCGGGAGACGTGTTCAAATATGTCTCAGTTTTCGTACCCTGGTACTCGGGTGCAACATTCCAGACGCTTTACTAACACCCTCCCGACTTGGAGAGTCAGTCCCTTTAACCTCCTGTTTGGCCCAGTTTGCAATTTCTGCGGAAGATGAACAGGAATAGCGAGAACCAATGAGAGACTAGCTGGAGGTGTCTGGACGGGCAAATTTAACTCTCATTTCCCACCAGGAAGAGGAATTAACCAAAGGCTCAGCGTGCCGTGCCGGAACCAGATTAGGGCCTGAAGCCATCCTGCGGTGTTGCGGCCAGCTCAAAAGAAAGCGAGTTGAAGAAAGGAGCTCAGGGGCACTGTAATTCACAAACCTGCAGAGTTATAAATGACAGCTATCGTCCAAAAATATACTGAAGTAAGGCTGCCAAGAGGACTTGAAAGCGGGGCAGAATTGCAGGAAACCGATTTCAGGAGGCAGACTGGAATTGCATTGAAAGCATAGGAAAAGAGGCAGAACGTCCACAATGATGCACTTGGCCAAAAAGGGCGTATGCGTTTTTTCCTGAATATATTCAGGAAAAAACGCATACGCCCTTTTTGGCCAACCAAGCAAGCTTGCAAAGGAAATCTGCACTACAATGAAGTCTCACTTCCCCCCGGTCAAAAGGGCCATCTGAAAAAAGTGTAAAATCCAGAAAGGCAGGACAGGCCATGGAGAACTGGGAGCCTTGTTATGCTGATGGGTGGGATGTAAATTGCCAACAGACACTCGGGAGAAGTGTATGGTGTTTCCTGAAACATCTAAAAAACAAAGCAACAGAGCCTAGGGCACTTCCACTTATGGTCCTATAGCTTAGGGAAATTAAAATCAAAAAGACACAGCCACCCCAAAGTTTGGGACGCCTCTGTTTACAAGAACCTCATTTACCGTACAAGTTCAACATCGCAGAAAGTGAAAAATGGATAAAGAAGTTGTGGTATTTACTTACAAAGCAATATCACTCAGCAATGAAATCTATGTCATCAGGCCCTTAGCAGCACAATGAGTGGATTCAGGTATGATGATTCTAACTGAAATAAGTCACACAGAAAAAGAAACATCATAAGATATCAGTAATACACGGAATGTAAACTTGGCTACACAGGAACTGAATTACAGAACAGAACAGGGTCTCAAATTTAGAAAACCAACTTATGCTTGCTTAAGGGGAAAGGTGAGTTGGGGTGCTGCATAAAACCAGAGATTGAAATGAGCACAGATAAAGTTCCTTAAGCCAAATATGGAATAGACAAGAGCTACTCCTTGCTCAACGAAATGGACTCAACACCGCATATTAAATGCCTAAGAATGTACCTGACTAGTAAGTATCTTAAAACCTATGGATTGCTATGTCTCCGAAAGAGAATCAAGCATGTGTACAGGGGCATAAACGCAGCAGTGATAGGATTGGAGAGGTTCGGTGAGCAAATGAAGACCCTTTGAAGTCATATTGCATGGTACCCATTCCACGGGTTTCAACTACCCAGGTTTAAGGTATTCTTCCTTCAGCTAAAACATGCATGTGGAACCTAGAGTATGATCAACCATGTGATCGGGAGACGTGTTCAAATATGTCTCAGTTTTCGTACCCTGGTACTCGGGTGCAACATTCCAGACGCTTTACTAACACCCTCCCGACTTGGAGAGTCAGTCCCTTTAACCTCCTGTTTGGCCCAGTTTGCAATTTCTGCGGAAGATGAACAGGAATAGCGAGAACCAATGAGAGACTAGCTGGAGGTGTCTGGACGGGCAAATTTAACTCTCATTTCCCACCAGGAAGAGGAATTAACCAAAGGCTCAGCGTGCCGTGCCGGAACCAGATTAGGGCCTGAAGCCATCCTGCGGTGTTGCGGCCAGCTCAAAAGAAAGCGAGTTGAAGAAAGGAGCTCAGGGGCACTGTAATTCACAAACCTGCAGAGTTATAAATGACAGCTATCGTCCAAAAATATACTGAAGTAAGGCTGCCAAGAGGACTTGAAAGCGGGGCAGAATTGCAGGAAACCGATTTCAGGAGGTAGACTGGAATTGCAGTGAAAGCATAGGAAAAGAGGCAGAACGTCCACAATGATGCACTTGGCCAAAAAGGGCGTATGCGTTTTTTCCTGAATATATTCAGGAAAAAACGCATACGCCCTTTTTGGCCAACCAAGCAAGCTTGCAAAGGAAATCTGCACTACAATGAAGTCTAACTTCCCCCCGGTCAAAAGGGCCATCTGAAAAAAGTGTAAAATCCAGAAAGGCAGGACAGGCCATGGAGAACTGGGAGCCTTGTTATGCTGATGGGCGGGATGTAAATTGCCAACAGACACTCGGGAGAAGTGTATGGTGTTTCCTGAAACATCTAAAAAACAAAGCAACAGAGCCTAGGGCACTTCCACTTATGGTCCTATAGCTTAGGGAAATTAAAATCAAAAAGACACAGCCACCCCAAAGTTTGGGACGCCTCTGTTTACAAGAACCTCGTTTACCGTACAAGTTCAACATCGCAGAAAGTGAAAAATGGATAAAGAAGTTGTGGTATTTACTTACAAAGCAATATCACTCAGCAATGAAATCTATGTCATCAGGCCCTTAGCAGCACAATGAGTGGATTCAGGTATGATGATTCTAACTGAAATAAGTCACACAGAAAAAGAAACATCATAAGATATCAGTAATACACGGAATGTAAACTTGGCTACACAGGAACTGAATTACAGAACAGAACAGGGTCTCAAATTTAGAAAACCAACTTATGCTTGCTTAAGGGGAAAGGTGAGTTGGGGTGCTGCATAAAACCAGAGATTGAAATGAGCACAGATAAAGTTCCTTAAGCCAAATATGGAATAGACAAGAGCTACTCCTTGCTCAACGAAATGGACTCAACACCGCATATTAAATGCCTAAGAATGTACCTGACTAGTAAGTATCTTAAAACCTATGGATTGCTATGTCTCCGAAAGAGAATCAAGCATGTGTACAGGGGCATAAACGCAGCAGTGATAGGATTGGAGAGGTTCGGTGAGCAAATGAAGACCCTTTGAAGTCATATTGCATGGTACCCATTCCACGGGTTTCAACTACCCAGGTTTAAGGTATTCTTCCTTCAGCTAAAACATGCATGTGGAACCTAGAGTATGATCAACCATGTGATCGGGAGACGTGTTCAAATATGTCTCAGTTTTCGTACCCTGGTACTCGGGTGCAACATTCCAGACGCTTTACTAACACCCTCCCGACTTGGAGAGTCAGTCCCTTTAACCTCCTGTTTGGCCCAGTTTGCAATTTCTGCGGAAGATGAACAGGAATAGCGAGAACCAATGAGAGACTAGCTGGAGGTGTCTGGACGGGCAAATTTAACTCTCATTTCCCACCAGGAAGAGGAATTAACCAAAGGCTCAGCGTGCCGTGCCGGAACCAGATTAGGGCCTGAAGCCATCCTGCGGTGTTGCGGCCAGCTCAAAAGAAAGCGAGTTGAAGAAAGGAGCTCAGGGGCACTGTAATTCACAAACCTGCAGAGTTATAAATGACAGCTATCGTCCAAAAATATACTGAAGTAAGGCTGCCAAGAGGACTTGAAAGCGGGGCAGAATTGCAGGAAACCGATTTCAGGAGGTAGACTGGAATTGCAGTGAAAGCATAGGAAAAGAGGCAGAACGTCCACAATGATGCACTTGGCCAAAAAGGGCGTATGCGTTTTTTCCTGAATATATTCAGGAAAAAACGCATACGCCCTTTTTGGCCAACCAAGCAAGCTTGCAAAGGAAATCTGCACTACAATGAAGTCTAACTTCCCCCCGGTCAAAAGGGCCATCTGAAAAAAGTGTAAAATCCAGAAAGGCAGGACAGGCCATGGAGAACTGGGAGCCTTGTTATGCTGATGGGCGGGATGTAAATTGCCAACAGACACTCGGGAGAAGTGTATGGTGTTTCCTGAAACATCTAAAAAACAAAGCAACAGAGCCTAGGGCACTTCCACTTATGGTCCTATAGCTTAGGGAAATTAAAATCAAAAAGACACAGCCACCCCAAAGTTTGGGACGCCTCTGTTTACAAGAACCTCGTTTACCGTACAAGTTCAACATCGCAGAAAGTGAAAAATGGATAAAGAAGTTGTGGTATTTACTTACAAAGCAATATCACTCAGCAATGAAATCTATGTCATCAGGCCCTTAGCAGCACAATGAGTGGATTCAGGTATGATGATTCTAACTGAAATAAGTCACACAGAAAAAGAAACATCATAAGATATCAGTAATACACGGAATGTAAACTTGGCTACACAGGAACTGAATTACAGAACAGAACAGGGTCTCAAATTTAGAAAACCAACTTATGCTTGCTTAAGGGTAAAGGTGAGTTGGGGTGCTGCATAAAACCAGAGATTGAAATGAGCACAGATAAAGTTCCTTAAGCCAAATATGGAATAGACAAGAGCTACTCCTTGCTCAACGAAATGGACTCAACACCGCATATTAAATGCCTAAGAATGTACCTGACTAGTAAGTATCTTAAAACCTATGGATTGCTATGTCTCCGAAAGAGAATCAAGCATGTGTACAGGGGCATAAACGCAGCAGTGATAGGATTGGAGAGGTTCGGTGAGCAAATGAAGACCCTTTGAAGTCATATTGCATGGTACCCATTCCACGGGTTTCAACTACCCAGGTTTAAGGTATTCTTCCTTCAGCTAAAACATGCATGTGGAACCTAGAGTATGATCAACCATGTGATCGGGAGACGTGTTCAAATATGTCTCAGTTTTCGTACCCTGGTACTCGGGTGCAACATTCCAGACGCTTTACTAACACCCTCCCGACTTGGAGAGTCAGTCCCTTTAACCTCCTGTTTGGCCCAGTTTGCAATTTCTGCGGAAGATGAACAGGAATAGCGAGAACCAATGAGAGACTAGCTGGAGGTGTCTGGACGGGCAAATTTAACTCTCATTTCCCACCAGGAAGAGGAATTAACCAAAGGCTCAGCGTGCCGTGCCGGAACCAGATTAGGGCCTGAAGCCATCCTGCGGTGTTGCGGCCAGCTCAAAAGAAAGCGAGTTGAAGAAAGGAGCTCAGGGGCACTGTAATTCACAAACCTGCAGAGTTATAAATGACAGCTATCGTCCAAAAATATACTGAAGTAAGGCTGCCAAGAGGACTTGAAAGCGGGGCAGAATTGCAGGAAACCGATTTCAGGAGGTAGACTGGAATTGCATTGAAAGCATAGGAAAAGAGGCAGAACATCCACAATGATGCACTTGGCCAAAAAGTGCGTATGCGTTTTTTCCTGAATATATTCAGGAAAAAACGCATACGCCCTTTTTGGCCAACCAAGCAAGCTTGCAAAGGAAATCTGCACTACAATGAAGTCTCACTTCCCCCCGGTCAAAAGGGCCATCTGAAAAAAGTGTAAAATCCAGAAAGGCAGGACAGGCCATGGAGAACTGGGAGCCTTGTTATGCTGATGGGCGGGATGTAAATTGCCAACAGACACTCGGGAGAAGTGTATGGTGTTTCCTGAAACATCTAAAAAACAAAGCAACAGAGCCTAGGGCACTTCCACTTATGGTCCTATAGCTTAGGGAAATTAAAATCAAAAAGACACAGCCACCCCAAAGTTTGGGACGCCTCTGTTTACAAGAACCTCGTTTACAGTACAAGTTCAACATCGCAGAAAGTGAAAAATGGATAAAGAAGTTGTGGTATTTACTTACAAAGCAATATCACTCAGCAATGAAATCTATGTCATCAGGCCCTTAGCAGCACAATGAGTGGATTCAGGTATGATGATTCTAACTGAAATAAGTCACACAGAAAAAGAAACATCATAAGATATCAGTAATACACGGAATGTAAACTTGGCTACACAGGAACTGAATTACAGAACAGAACAGGGTCTCAAATTTAGAAAACCAACTTATGCTTGCTTAAGGGGAAAGGTGAGTTGGGGTGCTGCATAAAACCAGAGATTGAAATGAGCACAGATAAAGTTCCTTAAGCCAAATATGGAATAGACAAGAGCTACTCCTTGCTCAACGAAATGGACTCAACACCGCATATTAAATGCCTAAGAATGTACCTGACTAGTAAGTATCTTAAAACCTATGGATTGCTATGTCTCCGAAAGAGAATCAAGCATGTGTACAGGGGCATAAACGCAGCAGTGATAGGATTGGAGAGGTTCGGTGAGCAAATGAAGACCCTTTGAAGTCATATTGCATGGTACCCATTCCACGGGTTTCAACTACCCAGGTTTAAGGTATTCTTCCTTCAGCTAAAACATGCATGTGGAACCTAGAGTATGATCAACCATGTGATCGGGAGACGTGTTCAAATATGTCTCAGTTTTCGTACCCTGGTACTCGGGTGCAACATTCCAGACGCTTTACTAACACCCTCCCGACTTGGAGAGTCAGTCCCTTTAACCTCCTGTTTGGCCCAGTTTGCAATTTCTGCGGAAGATGAACAGGAATAGCGAGAACCAATGAGAGACTAGCTGGAGGTGTCTGGACGGGCAAATTTAACTCTCATTTCCCACCAGGAAGAGGAATTAACCAAAGGCTCAGCGTGCCGTGCCGGAACCAGATTAGGGCCTGAAGCCATCCTGCGGTGTTGCGGCCAGCTCAAAAGAAAGCGAGTTGAAGAAAGGAGCTCAGGGGCACTGTAATTCACAAACCTGCAGAGTTATAAATGACAGCTATCGTCCAAAAATATACTGAAGTAAGGCTGCCAAGAGGACTTGAAAGCGGGGCAGAATTGCAGGAAACCGATTTCAGGAGGTAGACTGGAATTGCATTGAAAGCATAGGAAAAGAGGCAGAACGTCCACAATGATGCACTTGGCCAAAAAGGGCGTATGCGTTTTTTCCTGAATATATTCAGGAAAAAACGCATACGCCCTTTTTGGCCAACCAAGCAAGCTTGCAAAGGAAATCTGCACTACAATGAAGTCTCACTTTCCCCCGGTCAAAAGGGCCATCTGAAAAAAGTGTAAAATCCAGAAAGGCAGGACAGGCCATGGAGAACTGGGAGCCTTGTTATGCTGATGGGCGGGATGTAAATTGCCAACAGACACTCGGGAGAAGTGTATGGTGTTTCCTGAAACATCTAAAAAACAAAGCAACAGAGCCTAGGGCACTTCCACTTATGGTCCTATAGCTTAGGGAAATTAAAATCAAAAAGACACAGCCACCCCAAAGTTTGGGACGCCTCTGTTTACAAGAACCTCGTTTACCGTACAAGTTCAACATCGCAGAAAGTGAAAAATGGATAAAGAAGTTGTGGTATTTACTTACAAAGCAATATCACTCAGCAATGAAATCTATGTCATCAGGCCCTTAGCAGCACAATGAGTGGATTCAGGTATGATGATTCTAACTGAAATAAGTCACACAGAAAAAGAAACATCATAAGATATCAGTAATACACGGAATGTAAACTTGGCTACACAGGAACTGAATTACAGAACAGAACAGGGTCTCAAATTTAGAAAACCAACTTATGCTTGCTTAAGGGGAAAGGTGAGTTGGGGTGCTGCATAAAACCAGAGATTGAAATGAGCACAGATAAAGTTCCTTAAGCCAAATATGGAATAGACAAGAGCTACTCCTTGCTCAACGAAATGGACTCAACACCGCATATTAAATGCCTAAGAATGTACCTGACTAGTAAGTATCTTAAAACCTATGGATTGCTATGTCTCCAAAAGAGAATCAAGCATGTGTACAGGGGCATAAACGCAGCAGTGATAGGATTGGAGAGGTTCGGTGAGCAAATGAAGACCCTTTGAAGTCATATTGCATGGTACCCATTCCACGGGTTTCAACTACCCAGGTTTAAGGTATTCTTCCTTCAGCTAAAACATGCATGTGGAACCTAGAGTATGATCAACCATGTGATCGGGAGACGTGTTCAAATATGTCTCAGTTTTCGTACCCTGGTACTCGGGTGCAACATTCCAGACGCTTTACTAACACCCTCCCGACTTGGAGAGTCAGTCCCTTTAACCTCCTGTTTGGCCCAGTTTGCAATTTCTGCGGAAGATGAACAGGAATAGCGAGAACCAATGAGAGACTAGCTGGAGGTGTCTGGACGGGCAAATTTAACTCTCATTTCCCACCAGGAAGAGGAATTAACCAAAGGCTCAGCGTGCCGTGCCGGAACCAGATTAGGGCCTGAAGCCATCCTGCGGTGTTGCGGCCAGCTCAAAAGAAAGCGAGTTGAAGAAAGGAGCTCAGGGGCACTGTAATTCACAAACCTGCAGAGTTATAAATGACAGCTATCGTCCAAAAATATACTGAAGTAAGGCTGCCAAGAGGACTTGAAAGCGGGGCAGAATTGCAGGAAACCGATTTCAGGAGGTAGACTGGAATTGCATTGAAAGCATAGGAAAAGAGGCAGAACATCCACAATGATGCACTTGGCCAAAAAGGGCGTATGCGTTTTTTCCTGAATATATTCAGGAAAAAACGCATACGCCCTTTTTGGCCAACCAAGCAAACTTGCAAAGGAAATCTGCACTACAATGAAGTCTCACTTCCCCCCGGTCAAAAGGGCCATCTGAAAAAAGTGTAAAATCCAGAAAGGCAGGACAGGCCATGGAGAACTGGGAGCCTTGTTATGCTGATGGGCGGGATGTAAATTGCCAACAGACACTCGGGAGAAGTGTATGGTGTTTCCTGAAACATCTAAAAAACAAAGCAACAGAGCCTAGGGCACTTCCACTTATGGTCCTATAGCTTAGGGAAATTAAAATCAAAAAGACACAGCCACCCCAAAGTTTGGGACGCCTCTGTTTACAAGAACCTCGTTTACAGTACAAGTTCAACATCGCAGAAAGTGAAAAATGGATAAAGAAGTTGTGGTATTTACTTACAAAGCAATATCACTCAGCAATGAAATCTATGTCATCAGGCCCTTAGCAGCACAATGAGTGGATTCAGGTATGATGATTCTAACTGAAATATGTCAAACAGAAAAAGAAACATCATAAGATATCACTAATACACGGAATGTAAACTTGGCTACACAGGAACTGAATTACAGAACAGAACAGGGTCTCAAATTTAGAAAACCAACTTATGCTTGCTTAAGGGTAAAGGTGAGTTGGGGTGCTGCATAAAACCAGAGATTGAAATGAGCACAGATAAAGTTCCTTAAGCAAAATATGGAATAGACAAGAGCTACTCCTTGCTCAACGAAATGGACTCAACACCACATATTAAACGCCTAATAATGTACCTGACTAGTAAGTATCTTAAAACCTATGGATTGTTATGTCTCCGAAAGAGAATCAAGCATGTGTACAGGGGCATAAACGCAGCAGTGATAGGATTGGAGAGGTTCGGTGAGCAAATGAAGACCCTTTGAAGTCATATTGCATGGTACCCATTCCACGGGTCTCAACTCTCCAGGTTTAAGGTATTCTTCCTTCAGCTAAAACATGCATGTGGAACCCAGAGCATGATCCACCATGTGAACGGGAGACATGTTCAAATATGTCTCAGTTTTCCTCCCCTGGTACTCGGGTGCAACATTCCAGACGCTTTACTAACACTCTCCCCACTTGGAGAGTCAGCGCCTTTAACATCCTGTTTGGCCCATTTTCCAATTTCTGCGGAAGATGAACAGAAATAGGGAGAACCAATGAGAGACTAGCTGGAGGTGTCTGGACGGGCAAATTTAACTCTCATTTCCCACCAGGAAGAGGAAATAACCAAAGGTTCAGCATGCCATGCCGGAACCAGATTAGGGCCTGAAGCCATCCTGCGGTGTTGCGGCCAGCTCAAAAGAAAGCGAGTTGAAGAAAGGAGCTCAGGGGCACTGTAATTCACAAACCTGCAGAGTTATATATAAATGACAGCTATCGTCCAAAAATATACTGAAGTAAGGCTGCCAAGAGGACTTGAAAGCGGGGCAGAATTGCAGGAAACCGATTTCAGGAGGTAGACTGGAATTGCATTGAAAGCATAGGAAAAGAGGCAGAACGTCCACAATGATGCACTTGGCCAAAAAGGGCGTATGCGTTTTTTCCTGAATATATTCAGGAAAAAACGCATACGCCCTTTTTGGCCAACCAAGCAAGCTTGCAAAGGAAATCTGCACTACAATGAAGTCTCACTTTCCCCCGGTCAAAAGGGCCATCTGAAAAAAGTGTAAAATCCAGAAAGGCAGGACAGGCCATGGAGAACTGGGAGCCTTGTTATGCTGATGGGCGGGATGTAAATTGCCAACAGACACTCGGGAGAAGTGTATGGTGTTTCCTGAAACATCTAAAAAACAAAGCAACAGAGCCTAGGGCACTTCCACTTATGGTCCTATAGCTTAGGGAAATTAAAATCAAAAAGACACAGCCACCCCAAAGTTTGGGACGCCTCTGTTTACAAGAACCTCGTTTACCGTACAAGTTCAACATCGCAGAAAGTGAAAAATGGATAAAGAAGTTGTGGTATTTACTTACAAAGCAATATCACTCAGCAATGAAATCTATGTCATCAGGCCCTTAGCAGCACAATGAGTGGATTCAGGTATGATGATTCTAACTGAAATAAGTCACACAGAAAAAGAAACATCATAAGATATCAGTAATACACGGAATGTAAACTTGGCTACACAGGAACTGAATTACAGAACAGAACAGGGTCTCAAATTTAGAAAACCAACTTATGCTTGCTTAAGGGTAAAGGTGAGTTGGGGTGCTGCATAAAACCAGAGATTGAAATGAGCACAGATAAAGTTCCTTAAGCCAAATATGGAATAGACAAGAGCTACTCCTTGCTCAACGAAATGGACTCAACACCGCATATTAAATGCCTAAGAATGTACCTGACTAGTAAGTATCTTAAAACCTATGGATTGCTATGTCTCCGAAAGAGAATCAAGCATGTGTACAGGGGCATAAACGCAGCAGTGATAGGATTGGAGAGGTTCGGTGAGCAAATGAAGACCCTTTGAAGTCATATTGCATGGTACCCATTCCACGGGTTTCAACTACCCAGGTTTAAGGTATTCTTCCTTCAGCTAAAACATGCATGTGGAACCTAGAGTATGATCAACCATGTGATCGGGAGACGTGTTCAACTATGTCTCAGTTTTCGTACCCTGGTACTCGGGTGCAACATTCCAGACGCTTTACTAACACCCTCCCGACTTGGAGAGTCAGTCCCTTTAACCTCCTGTTTGGCCCAGTTTGCAATTTCTGCGGAAGATGAACAGGAATAGCGAGAACCAATGAGAGACTAGCTGGAGGTGTCTGGACGGGCAAATTTAACTCTCATTTCCCACCAGGAAGAGGAATTAACCAAAGGCTCAGCGTGCCGTGCCGGAACCAGATTAGGGCCTGAAGCCATCCTGCGGTGTTGCGGCCAGCTCAAAAGAAAGCGAGTTGAAGAAAGGAGCTCAGGGGCACTGTAATTCACAAACCTGCAGAGTTATAAATGACAGCTATCGTCCAAAAATATACTGAAGTAAGGCTGCCAAGAGGACTTGAAAGCGGGGCAGAATTGCAGGAAACCGATTTCAGGAGGTAGACTGGAATTGCATTGAAAGCATAGGAAAAGAGGCAGAACGTCCACAATGATGCACTTGGCCAAAAAGGGCGTATGCGTTTTTTCCTGAATATATTCAGGAAAAAACGCATACGCCCTTTTTGGCCAACCAAGCAAGCTTGCAAAGGAAATCTGCACTACAATGAAGTCTCACTTCCCCCCGGTCAAAAGGGCCATCTGAAAAAAGTGTAAAATCCAGAAAGGCAGGACAGGCCATGGAGAACTGGGAGCCTTGTTATGCTGATGGGCGGGATGTAAATTGCCAACAGACACTCGGGAGAAGTGTATGGTGTTTCCTGAAACATCTAAAAAACAAAGCAACAGAGCCTAGGGCACTTCCACTTATGGTCCTATAGCTTAGGGAAATTAAAATCAAAAAGACACAGCCACCCCAAAGTTTGGGACGCCTCTGTTTACAAGAACCTCGTTTACCGTACAAGTTCAACATCGCAGAAAGTGAAAAATGGATAAAGAAGTTGTGGTATTTACTTACAAAGCAATATCACTCAGCAATGAAATCTATGTCATCAGGCCCTTAGCAGCACAATGAGTGGATTCAGGTATGATGATTCTAACTGAAATAAGTCACACAGAAAAAGAAACATCATAAGATATCAGTAATACACGGAATGTAAACTTGGCTACACAGGAACTGAATTACAGAACAGAACAGGGTCTCAAATTTAGAAAACCAACTTATGCTTGCTTAAGGGGAAAGGTGAGTTGGGGTGCTGCATAAAACCAGAGATTGAAATGAGCACAGATAAAGTTCCTTAAGCCAAATATGGAATAGACAAGAGCTACTCCTTGCTCAACGAAATGGACTCAACACCGCATATTAAATGCCTAAGAATGTACCTGACTAGTAAGTATCTTAAAACCTATGGATTGCTATGTCTCCGAAAGAGAATCAAGCATGTGTACAGGGGCATAAACGCAGCAGTGATAGGATTGGAGAGGTTCGGTGAGCAAATGAAGACCCTTTGAAGTCATATTGCATGGTACCCATTCCACGGGTTTCAACTACCCAGGTTTAAGGTATTCTTCCTTCAGCTAAAACATGCATGTGGAACCTAGAGTATGATCAACCATGTGATCGGGAGACGTGTTCAAATATGTCTCAGTTTTCGTACCCTGGTACTCGGGTGCAACATTCCAGACGCTTTACTAACACCCTCCCGACTTGGAGAGTCAGTCCCTTTAACCTCCTGTTTGGCCCAGTTTGCAATTTCTGCGGAAGATGAACAGGAATAGCGAGAACCAATGAGAGACTAGCTGGAGGTGTCTGGACGGGCAAATTTAACTCTCATTTCCCACCAGGAAGAGGAATTAACCAAAGGCTCAGCGTGCCGTGCCGGAACCAGATTAGGGCCTGAAGCCATCCTGCGGTGTTGCGGCCAGCTCAAAAGAAAGCGAGTTGAAGAAAGGAGCTCAGGGGCACTGTAATTCACAAACCTGCAGAGTTATAAATGACAGCTATCGTCCAAAAATATACTGAAGTAAGGCTGCCAAGAGGACTTGAAAGCGGGGCAGAATTGCAGGAAACCGATTTCAGGAGGCAGACTGGAATTGCATTGAAAGCATAGGAAAAGAGGCAGAACGTCCACAATGATGCACTTGGCCAAAAAGGGCGTATGCGTTTTTTCCTGAATATATTCAGGAAAAAACGCATACGCCCTTTTTGGCCAACCAAGCAAGCTTGCAAAGGAAATCTGCACTACAATGAAGTCTCACTTCCCCCCGGTCAAAAGGGCCATCTGAAAAAAGTGTAAAATCCAGAAAGGCAGGACAGGCCATGGAGAACTGGGAGCCTTGTTATGCTGATGGGTGGGATGTAAATTGCCAACAGACACTCGGGAGAAGTGTATGGTGTTTCCTGAAACATCTAAAAAACAAAGCAACAGAGCCTAGGGCACTTCCACTTATGGTCCTATAGCTTAGGGAAATTAAAATCAAAAAGACACAGCCACCCCAAAGTTTGGGACGCCTCTGTTTACAAGAACCTCATTTACCGTACAAGTTCAACATCGCAGAAAGTGAAAAATGGATAAAGAAGTTGTGGTATTTACTTACAAAGCAATATCACTCAGCAATGAAATCTATGTCATCAGGCCCTTAGCAGCACAATGAGTGGATTCAGGTATGATGATTCTAACTGAAATAAGTCACACAGAAAAAGAAACATCATAAGATATCAGTAATACACGGAATGTAAACTTGGCTACACAGGAACTGAATTACAGAACAGAACAGGGTCTCAAATTTAGAAAACCAACTTATGCTTGCTTAAGGGGAAAGGTGAGTTGGGGTGCTGCATAAAACCAGAGATTGAAATGAGCACAGATAAAGTTCCTTAAGCCAAATATGGAATAGACAAGAGCTACTCCTTGCTCAACGAAATGGACTCAACACCGCATATTAAATGCCTAAGAATGTACCTGACTAGTAAGTATCTTAAAACCTATGGATTGCTATGTCTCCGAAAGAGAATCAAGCATGTGTACAGGGGCATAAACGCAGCAGTGATAGGATTGGAGAGGTTCGGTGAGCAAATGAAGACCCTTTGAAGTCATATTGCATGGTACCCATTCCACGGGTTTCAACTACCCAGGTTTAAGGTATTCTTCCTTCAGCTAAAACATGCATGTGGAACCTAGAGTATGATCAACCATGTGATCGGGAGACGTGTTCAAATATGTCTCAGTTTTCGTACCCTGGTACTCGGGTGCAACATTCCAGACGCTTTACTAACACCCTCCCGACTTGGAGAGTCAGTCCCTTTAACCTCCTGTTTGGCCCAGTTTGCAATTTCTGCGGAAGATGAACAGGAATAGCGAGAACCAATGAGAGACTAGCTGGAGGTGTCTGGACGGGCAAATTTAACTCTCATTTCCCACCAGGAAGAGGAATTAACCAAAGGCTCAGCGTGCCGTGCCGGAACCAGATTAGGGCCTGAAGCCATCCTGCGGTGTTGCGGCCAGCTCAAAAGAAAGCGAGTTGAAGAAAGGAGCTCAGGGGCACTGTAATTCACAAACCTGCAGAGTTATAAATGACAGCTATCGTCCAAAAATATACTGAAGTAAGGCTGCCAAGAGGACTTGAAAGCGGGGCAGAATTGCAGGAAACCGATTTCAGGAGGTAGACTGGAATTGCATTGAAAGCATAGGAAAAGAGGCAGAACGTCCACAATGATGCACTTGGCCAAAAAGGGCGTATGCGTTTTTTCCTGAATATATTCAGGAAAAAACGCATACGCCCTTTTTGGCCAACCAAGCAAGCTTGCAAAGGAAATCTGCACTACAATGAAGTCTAACTTCCCCCCGGTCAAAAGGGCCATCTGAAAAAAGTGTAAAATCCAGAAAGGCAGGACAGGCCATGGAGAACTGGGAGCCTTGTTATGCTGATGGGCGGGATGTAAATTGCCAACAGACACTCGGGAGAAGTGTATGGTGTTTCCTGAAACATCTAAAAAACAAAGCAACAGAGCCTAGGGCACTTCCACTTATGGTCCTATAGCTTAGGGAAATTAAAATCAAAAAGACACAGCCACCCCAAAGTTTGGGACGCCTCTGTTTACAAGAACCTCGTTTACCGTACAAGTTCAACATCGCAGAAAGTGAAAAATGGATAAAGAAGTTGTGGTATTTACTTACAAAGCAATATCACTCAGCAATGAAATCTATGTCATCAGGCCCTTAGCAGCACAATGAGTGGATTCAGGTATGATGATTCTAACTGAAATAAGTCACACAGAAAAAGAAACATCATAAGATATCAGTAATACACGGAATGTAAACTTGGCTACACAGGAACTGAATTACAGAACAGAACAGGGTCTCAAATTTAGAAAACCAACTTATGCTTGCTTAAGGGGAAAGGTGAGTTGGGGTGCTGCATAAAACCAGAGATTGAAATGAGCACAGATAAAGTTCCTTAAGCCAAATATGGAATAGACAAGAGCTACTCCTTGCTCAACGAAATGGACTCAACACCGCATATTAAATGCCTAAGAATGTACCTGACTAGTAAGTATCTTAAAACCTATGGATTGCTATGTCTCCGAAAGAGAATCAAGCATGTGTACAGGGGCATAAACGCAGCAGTGATAGGATTGGAGAGGTTCGGTGAGCAAATGAAGACCCTTTGAAGTCATATTGCATGGTACCCATTCCACGGGTTTCAACTACCCAGGTTTAAGGTATTCTTCCTTCAGCTAAAACATGCATGTGGAACCTAGAGTATGATCAACCATGTGATCGGGAGACGTGTTCAAATATGTCTCAGTTTTCGTACCCTGGTACTCGGGTGCAACATTCCAGACGCTTTACTAACACCCTCCCGACTTGGAGAGTCAGTCCCTTTAACCTCCTGTTTGGCCCAGTTTGCAATTTCTGCGGAAGATGAACAGGAATAGCGAGAACCAATGAGAGACTAGCTGGAGGTGTCTGGACGGGCAAATTTAACTCTCATTTCCCACCAGGAAGAGGAATTAACCAAAGGCTCAGCGTGCCGTGCCGGAACCAGATTAGGGCCTGAAGCCATCCTGCGGTGTTGCGGCCAGCTCAAAAGAAAGCGAGTTGAAGAAAGGAGCTCAGGGGCACTGTAATTCACAAACCTGCAGAGTTATAAATGACAGCTATCGTCCAAAAATATACTGAAGTAAGGCTGCCAAGAGGACTTGAAAGCGGGGCAGAATTGCAGGAAACCGATTTCAGGAGGTAGACTGGAATTGCATTGAAAGCATAGGAAAAGAGGCAGAACATCCACAATGATGCACTTGGCCAAAAAGGGCGTATGCGTTTTTTCCTGAATATATTCAGGAAAAAACGCATACGCCCTTTTTGGCCAACCAAGCAAGCTTGCAAAGGAAATCTGCACTACAATGAAGTCTCACTTCCCCCCGGTCAAAAGGGCCATCTGAAAAAAGTGTAAAATCCAGAAAGGCAGGACAGGCCATGGAGAACTGGGAGCCTTGTTATGCTGATGGGCGGGATGTAAATTGCCAACAGACACTCGGGAGAAGTGTATGGTGTTTCCTGAAACATCTAAAAAACAAAGCAACAGAGCCTAGGGCACTTCCACTTATGGTCCTATAGCTTAGGGAAATTAAAATCAAAAAGACACAGCCACCCCAAAGTTTGGGACGCCTCTGTTTACAAGAACCTCGTTTACAGTACAAGTTCAACATCGCAGAAAGTGAAAAATGGATAAAGAAGTTGTGGTATTTACTTACAAAGCAATATCACTCAGCAATGAAATCTATGTCATCAGGCCCTTAGCAGCACAATGAGTGGATTCAGGTATGATGATTCTAACTGAAATAAGTCACACAGAAAAAGAAACATCATAAGATATCAGTAATACACGGAATGTAAACTTGGCTACACAGGAACTGAATTACAGAACAGAACAGGGTCTCAAATTTAGAAAACCAACTTATGCTTGCTTAAGGGGAAAGGTGAGTTGGGGTGCTGCATAAAACCAGAGATTGAAATGAGCACAGATAAAGTTCCTTAAGCCAAATATGGAATAGACAAGAGCTACTCCTTGCTCAACGAAATGGACTCAACACCGCATATTAAATGCCTAAGAATGTACCTGACTAGTAAGTATCTTAAAACCTATGGATTGCTATGTCTCCGAAAGAGAATCAAGCATGTGTACAGGGGCATAAACGCAGCAGTGATAGGATTGGAGAGGTTCGGTGAGCAAATGAAGACCCTTTGAAGTCATATTGCATGGTACCCATTCCACGGGTTTCAACTACCCAGGTTTAAGGTATTCTTCCTTCAGCTAAAACATGCATGTGGAACCTAGAGTATGATCAACCATGTGATCGGGAGACGTGTTCAAATATGTCTCAGTTTTCGTACCCTGGTACTCGGGTGCAACATTCCAGACGCTTTACTAACACCCTCCCGACTTGGAGAGTCAGTCCCTTTAACCTCCTGTTTGGCCCAGTTTGCAATTTCTGCGGAAGATGAACAGGAATAGCGAGAACCAATGAGAGACTAGCTGGAGGTGTCTGGACGGGCAAATTTAACTCTCATTTCCCACCAGGAAGAGGAATTAACCAAAGGCTCAGCGTGCCGTGCCGGAACCAGATTAGGGCCTGAAGCCATCCTGCGGTGTTGCGGCCAGCTCAAAAGAAAGCGAGTTGAAGAAAGGAGCTCAGGGGCACTGTAATTCACAAACCTGCAGAGTTATAAATGACAGCTATCGTCCAAAAATATACTGAAGTAAGGCTGCCAAGAGGACTTGAAAGCGGGGCAGAATTGCAGGAAACCGATTTCAGGAGGTAGACTGGAATTGCAGTGAAAGCATAGGAAAAGAGGCAGAACGTCCACAATGATGCACTTGGCCAAAAAGGGCGTATGCGTTTTTTCCTGAATATATTCAGGAAAAAACGCATACGCCCTTTTTGGCCAACCAAGCAAGCTTGCAAAGGAAATCTGCACTACAATGAAGTCTCACTTCCCCCCGGTCAAAAGGGCCATCTGAAAAAAGTGTAAAATCCAGAAAGGCAGGACAGGCCATGGAGAACTGGGAGCCTTGTTATGCTGATGGGCGGGATGTAAATTGCCAACAGACACTCGGGAGAAGTGTATGGTGTTTCCTGAAACATCTAAAAAACAAAGCAACAGAGCCTAGGGCACTTCCACTTATGGTCCTATAGCTTAGGGAAATTAAAATCAAAAAGACACAGCCACCCCAAAGTTTGGGACGCCTCTGTTTACAAGAACCTCGTTTACAGTACAAGTTCAACATCGCAGAAAGTGAAAAATGGATAAAGAAGTTGTGGTATTTACTTACAAAGCAATATCACTCAGCAATGAAATCTATGTCATCAGGCCCTTAGCAGCACAATGAGTGGATTCAGGTATGATGATTCTAACTGAAATAAGTCACACAGAAAAAGAAACATCATAAGATATCAGTAATACACGGAATGTAAACTTGGCTACACAGGAACTGAATTACAGAACAGAACAGGGTCTCAAATTTAGAAAACCAACTTATGCTTGCTTAAGGGGAAAGGTGAGTTGGGGTGCTGCATAAAACCAGAGATTGAAATGAGCACAGATAAAGTTCCTTAAGCCAAATATGGAATAGACAAGAGCTACTCCTTGCTCAACGAAATGGACTCAACACCGCATATTAAATGCCTAAGAATGTACCTGACTAGTAAGTATCTTAAAACCTATGGATTTCTATGTCTCCGAAAGAGAATCAAGCATGTGTACAGGGGCATAAACGCAGCAGTGATAGGATTGGAGAGGTTCGGTGAGCAAATGAAGACCCTTTGAAGTCATATTGCATGGTACCCATTCCACGGGTTTCAACTACCCAGGTTTAAGGTATTCTTCCTTCAGCTAAAACATGCATGTGGAACCTAGAGTATGATCAACCATGTGATCAGGAGACGTGTTCAAATATGTCTCAGTTTTCGTACCCTGGTACTCGGGTGCAACATTCCAGACGCTTTACTAACACCCTCCCGACTTGGAGAGTCAGTCCCTTTAACCTCCTGTTTGGCCCAGTTTGCAATTTCTGCGGAAGATGAACAGGAATAGCGAGAACCAATGAGAGACTAGCTGGAGGTGTCTGGACGGGCAAATTTAACTCTCATTTCCCACCAGGAAGAGGAATTAACCAAAGGCTCAGCGTGCCGTGCCGGAACCAGATTAGGGCCTGAAGCCATCCTGCGGTGTTTCGGCCAGCTCAAAAGAAAGCGAGTTGAAGAAAGGAGCTCAGGGGCACTGTAATTCACAAACCTGCAGAGTTATAAATGACAGCTATCGTCCAAAAATATACTGAAGTAAGGCTGCCAAGAGGACTTGGAAGCGGGGCAGAATTGCAGGAAACCGATTTCAGGAGGTAGACTGGAATTGCATTGAAAGCATAGGAAAAGAGGCAGAACGTCCACAATGATGCACTTGGCCAAAAAGGGCGTATGCGTTTTTTCCTGAATATATTCAGGAAAAAACGCATACGCCCTTTTTGGCCAACCAAGCAAGCTTGCAAAGGAAATCTGCACTACAATGAAGTCTCACTTCCCCCCGGTCAAAAGGGCCATCTGAAAAAAGTGTAAAATCCAGAAAGGCAGGACAGGCCATGGAGAACTGGGAGCCTTGTTATGCTGATGGGCGGGATGTAAATTGCCAACAGACACTCGGGAGAAGTGTATGGTGTTTCCTGAAACATCTAAAAAACAAAGCAACAGAGCCTAGGGCACTTCCACTTATGGTCCTATAGCTTAGGGAAATTAAAATCAAAAAGACACAGCCACCCCAAAGTTTGGGACGCCTCTGTTTACAAGAACCTCGTTTACCGTACAAGTTCAACATCGCAGAAAGTGAAAAATGGATAAAGAAGTTGTGGTATTTACTTACAAAGCAATATCACTCAGCAATGAAATCTATGTCATCAGGCCCTTAGCAGCACAATGAGTGGATTCAGGTATGATGATTCTAACTGAAATAAGTCACACAGAAAAAGAAACATCATAAGATGTCAGTAATACACGGAATGTAAACTTGGCTACACAGGAACTGAATTACAGAACAGAACAGGGTCTCAAATTTAGAAAACCAACTTATGCTTGCTTAAGGGGAAAGGTGAGTTGGGGTGCTGCATAAAACCAGAGATTGAAATGAGCACAGATAAAGTTCCTTAAGCCAAATATGGAATAGACAAGAGCTACTCCTTGCTCAACGAAATGGACTCAACACCGCATATTAAATGCCTAAGAATGTACCTGACTAGTAAGTATCTTAAAACCTATGGATTGCTATGTCTCCGAAAGAGAATCAAGCATGTGTACAGGGGCATAAACGCAGCAGTGATAGGATTGGAGAGGTTCGGTGAGCAAATGAAGACCCTTTGAAGTCATATTGCATGGTACCCATTCCACGGGTTTCAACTACCCAGGTTTAAGGTATTCTTCCTTCAGCTAAAACATGCATGTGGAACCTAGAGTATGATCAACCATGTGATCGGGAGACGTGTTCAAATATGTCTCAGTTTTCATACCCTGGTACTCGGGTGCAACATTCCAGACGCTTTACTAACACCCTCCCGACTTGGAGAGTCAGTCCCTTTAACCTCCTGTTTGGCCCAGTTTGCAATTTCTGCGGAAGATGAACAGGAATAGCGAGAACCAATGAGAGACTAGCTGGAGGTGTCTGGACGGGCAAATTTAACTCTCATTTCCCACCAGGAAGAGGAATTAACCAAAGGCTCAGCGTGCCGTGCCGGAACCAGATTAGGGCCTGAAGCCATCCTGCGGTGTTGCGGCCAGCTCAAAAGAAAGCGAGTTGAAGAAAGGAGCTCAGGGGCACTGTAATTCACAAACCTGCAGAGTTATAAATGACAGCTATCGTCCAAAAATATACTGAAGTAAGGCTGCCAAGAGGACTTGAAAGCGGGGCAGAATTGCAGGAAACCGATTTCAGGAGGCAGACTGGAATTGCATTGAAAGCATAGGAAAAGAGGCAGAACGTCCACAATGATGCACTTGGCCAAAAAGGGCGTATGCGTTTTTTCCTGAATATATTCAGGAAAAAACGCATACGCCCTTTTTGGCCAACCAAGCAAGCTTGCAAAGGAAATCTGCACTACAATGAAGTCTCACTTCCCCCCGGTCAAAAGGGCCATCTGAAAAAAGTGTAAAATCCAGAAAGGCAGGACAGGCCATGGAGAACTGGGAGCCTTGTTATGCTGATGGGCGGGATGTAAATTGCCAACAGACACTCGGGAGAAGTGTATGGTGTTTCCTGAAACATCTAAAAAACAAAGCAACAGAGCCTAGGGCACTTCCACTTATGGTCCTATAGCTTAGGGAAATTAAAATCAAAAAGACACAGCCACCCCAAAGTTTGGGACGCCTCTGTTTACAAGAACCTCGTTTACAGTACAAGTTCAACATCGCAGAAAGTGAAAAATGGATAAAGAAGTTGTGGTATTTACTTACAAAGCAATATCACTCAGCAATGAAATCTATGTCATCAGGCCCTTAGCAGCACAATGAGTGGATTCAGGTATGATGATTCTAACTGAAATAAGTCACACAGAAAAAGAAACATCATAAGATATCAGTAATACACGGAATGTAAACTTGGCTACACAGGAACTGAATTACAGAACAGAACAGGGTCTCAAATTTAGAAAACCAACTTATGCTTGCTTAAGGGGAAAGGTGAGTTGGGGTGCTGCATAAAACCAGAGATTGAAATGAGCACAGATAAAGTTCCTTAAGCCAAATATGGAATAGACAAGAGCTACTCCTTGCTCAACGAAATGGACTCAACACCGCATATTAAATGCCTAAGAATGTACCTGACTAGTAAGTATCTTAAAACCTATGGATTGCTATGTCTCCGAAAGAGAATCAAGCATGTGTACAGGGGCATAAACGCAGCAGTGATAGGATTGGAGAGGTTCGGTGAGCAAATGAAGACCCTTTGAAGTCATATTGCATGGTACCCATTCCACGGGTTTCAACTACCCAGGTTTAAGGTATTCTTCCTTCAGCTAAAACATGCATGTGGAACCTAGAGTATGATCAACCATGTGATCAGGAGACGTGTTCAAATATGTCTCAGTTTTCGTACCCTGGTACTCGGGTGCAACATTCCAGACGCTTTACTAACACCCTCCCGACTTGGAGAGTCAGTCCCTTTAACCTCCTGTTTGGCCCAGTTTGCAATTTCTGCGGAAGATGAACAGGAATAGCGAGAACCAATGAGAGACTAGCTGGAAGGTGTCTGGACGGGCAAATTTAACTCTCATTTCCCACCAGGAAGAGGAATTAACCAAAGGCTCAGCGTGCCGTGCCGGAACCAGATTAGGGCCTGAAGCCATCCTGCGGTGTTGCGGCCAGATCAAAAGAAAGCGAGTTGAAGAAAGGAGCTCAGGGGCACTGTAATTCACAAACCTGCAGAGTTATAAATGACAGCTATCGTCCAAAAATATACTGAAGTAAGGCTGCCAAGAGGACTTGAAAGCGGGGCAGAATTGCAGGAAACCGATTTCAGGAGGCAGACTGGAATTGCATTGAAAGCATAGGAAAAGAGGCAGAACGTCCACAATGATGCACTTGGCCAAAAAGGGCGTATGCGTTTTTTCCTGAATATATTCAGGAAAAAACGCATACGCCCTTTTTGGCCAACCAAGCAAGCTTGCAAAGGAAATCTGCACTACAATGAAGTCTCACTTCCCCCCGGTCAAAAGGGCCATCTGAAAAAAGTGTAAAATCCAGAAAGGCAGGACAGGCCATGGAGAACTGGGAGCCTTGTTATGCTGATGGGCGGGATGTAAATTGCCAACAGACACTCGGGAGAAGTGTATGGTGTTTCCTGAAACATCTAAAAAACAAAGCAACAGAGCCTAGGGCACTTCCACTTATGGTCCTATAGCTTAGGGAAATTAAAATCAAAAAGACACAGCCACCCCAAAGTTTGGGATGCCTCTGTTTACAAGAACCTCGTTTACCGTACAAGTTCAACATCGCAGAAAGTGAAAAATGGATAAAGAAGTTGTGGTATTTACTTACAAAGCAATATCACTCAGCAATGAAATCTATGTCATCAGGCCCTTAGCAGCACAATGAGTGGATTCAGGTATGATGATTCTAACTGAAATAAGTCACACAGAAAAAGAAACATCATAAGATATCAGTAATACACGGAATGTAAACTTGGCTACACAGGAACTGAATTACGGAACAGAACAGGGTCTCAAATTTAGAAAACCAACTTATGCTTGCTTAAGGGGAAAGGTGAGTTGGGGTGCTGCATAAAACCAGAGATTGAAATGAGCACAGATAAAGTTCCTTAAGCCAAATATGGAATAGACAAGAGCTACTCCTTGCTCAACGAAATGGACTCAACACCGCATATTAAATGCCTAAGAATGTACCTGACTAGTAAGTATCTTAAAACCTATGGATTGCTATGTCTCCGAAAGAGAATCAAGCATGTGTACAGGGGCATAAACGCAGCAGTGATAGGATTGGAGAGGTTCGGTGAGCAAATGAAGACCCTTTGAAGTCATATTGCATGGTACCCATTCCACGGGTTTCAACTACCCAGGTTTAAGGTATTCTTCCTTCAGCTAAAACATGCATGTGGAACCTAGAGTATGATCAACCATGTGATCGGGAGACGTGTTCAAATATGTCTCAGTTTTCGTACCCTGGTACTCGGGTGCAACATTCCAGACGCTTTACTAACACCCTCCCGACTTGGAGAGTCAGTCCCTTTAACCTCCTGTTTGGCCCAGTTTGCAATTTCTGCGGAAGATGAACAGGAATAGCGAGAACCAATGAGAGACTAGCTGGAGGTGTCTGGACGGGCAAATTTAACTCTCATTTCCCACCAGGAAGAGGAATTAACCAAAGGCTCAGCGTGCCGTGCCGGAACCAGATTAGGGCCTGAAGCCATCCTGCGGTGTTGCGGCCAGCTCAAAAGAAAGCGAGTTGAAGAAAGGAGCTCAGGGGCACTGTAATTCACAAACCTGCAGAGTTATAAATGACAGCTATCGTCCAAAAATATACTGAAGTAAGGCTGCCAAGAGGACTTGGAAGCGGGGCAGAATTGCAGGAAACCGATTTCAGGAGGTAGACTGGAATTGCATTGAAAGCATAGGAAAAGAGGCAGAACGTCCACAATGATGCACTTGGCCAAAAAGGGCGTATGCATTTTTTCCTGAATATATTCAGGAAAAAACGCATACGCCCTTTTTGGCCAACCAAGCAAGCTTGCAAAGGAAATCTGCACTACAATGAAGTCTCACTTCCCCCCGGTCAAAAGGGCCATCTGAAAAAAGTGTAAAATCCAGAAAGGCAGGACAGGCCATGGAGAACTGGGAGCCTTGTTATGCTGATGGGCGGGATGTAAATTGCCAACAGACACTCGGGAGAAGTGTATGGTGTTTCCTGAAACATCTAAAAAACAAAGCAACAGAGCCTAGGGCACTTCCACTTATGGTCCTATAGCTTAGGGAAATTAAAATCAAAAAGACACAGCCACCCCAAAGTTTGGGACGCCTCTGTTTACAAGAACCTCGTTTACAGTACAAGTTCAACATCGCAAAAGGGAAAAATGGATAAAGAAGTTGTGGTATTTACTTACAAAGCAATATCACTCAGCAATGAAATCTATGTCATCAGGCCCTTAGCAGCACAATGAGTGGATTCAGGTATGATGATTCTAACTGAAATAAGTCACACAGAAAAAGAAACATCATAAGATATCAGTAATACACGGAATGTAAACTTGGCTACACAGGAACTGAATTACAGAACAGAACAGGGTCTCAAATTTAGAAAAGCAACTTATGCTTGCTTAACGGGAAAGGTGAGTTGGGGTGCTGCATAAAACCAGAGATTGAAATGAGCACAGATAAAGTTCCTTAAGCCAAATATGGAATAGACAAGAGCTACTCCTTGCTCAACGAAATGGACTCAACACCGCATATTAAATGCCTAAGAATGTACCTGACTAGTAAGTATCTTAAAACCTATGGATTGCTATGTCTCCGAAAGAGAATCAAGCATGTGTACAGGGGCATAAACGCAGCAGTGATAGGATTGGAGAGGTTCAGTGAGCAAATGAAGACCCTTTGAAGTCATATTGCATGGTACCCATTCCACGGGTTTCAACTACCCAGGTTTAAGGTATTCTTCCTTCAGCTAAAACATGCATGTGGAACCTAGAGTATGATCAACCATGTGATCGGGAGACGTGTTCAAATATGTCTCAGTTTTCATACCCTGGTACTCGGGTGCAACATTCCAGACGCTTTACTAACACCCTCCCGACTTGGAGAGTCAGTCCCTTTAACCTCCTGTTTGGCCCAGTTTGCAATTTCTGCGGAAGATGAACAGGAATAGCGAGAACCAATGAGAGACTAGCTGGAGGTGTCTGGACGGGCAAATTTAACTCTCATTTCCCACCAGGAAGAGGAATTAACCAAAGGCTCAGCGTGCCGTGCCGGAACCAGATTAGGGCCTGAAGCCATCCTGCGGTGTTGCGGCCAGCTCAAAAGAAAGCGAGTTGAAGAAAGGAGCTCAGGGGCACTGTAATTCACAAACCTGCAGAGTTATAAATGACAGCTATCGTCCAAAAATATACTGAAGTAAGGCTGCCAAGAGGACTTGAAAGCGGGGCAGAATTGCAGGAAACCGATTTCAGGAGGCAGACTGGAATTGCATTGAAAGCATAGGAAAAGAGGCAGAACGTCCACAATGATGCACTTGGCCAAAAAGGGCGTATGCGTTTTTTCCTGAATATATTCAGGAAAAAACGCATACGCCCTTTTTGGCCAACCAAGCAAGCTTGCAAAGGAAATCTGCACTACAATGAAGTCTCACTTCCCCCCGGTCAAAAGGGCCATCTGAAAAAAGTGTAAAATCCAGAAAGGCAGGACAGGCCATGGAGAACTGGGAGCCTTGTTATGCTGATGGGCGGGATGTAAATTGCCAACAGACACTCGGGAGAAGTGTATGGTGTTTCCTGAAACATCTAAAAAACAAAGCAACAGAGCCTAGGGCACTTCCACTTATGGTCCTATAGCTTAGGGAAATTAAAATCAAAAAGACACAGCCACCCCAAAGTTTGGGACGCCTCTGTTTACAAGAACCTCGTTTACAGTACAAGTTCAACATCGCAGAAAGTGAAAAATGGATAAAGAAGTTGTGGTATTTACTTACAAAGCAATATCACTCAGCAATGAAATCTATGTCATCAGGCCCTTAGCAGCACAATGAGTGGATTCAGGTATGATGATTCTAACTGAAATAAGTCACACAGAAAAAGAAACATCATAAGATATCAGTAATACACGGAATGTAAACTTGGCTACACAGGAACTGAATTACAGAACAGAACAGGGTCTCAAATTTAGAAAACCAACTTATGCTTGCTTAAGGGGAAAGGTGAGTTGGGGTGCTGCATAAAACCAGAGATTGAAATGAGCACAGATAAAGTTCCTTAAGCCAAATATGGAATAGACAAGAGCTACTCCTTGCTCAACGAAATGGACTCAACACCGCATATTAAATGCCTAAGAATGTACCTGACTAGTAAGTATCTTAAAACCTATGGATTGCTATGTCTCCGAAAGAGAATCAAGCATGTGTACAGGGGCATAAACGCAGCAGTGATAGGATTGGAGAGGTTCGGTGAGCAAATGAAGACCCTTTGAAGTCATATTGCATGGTACCCATTCCACGGGTTTCAACTACCCAGGTTTAAGGTATTCTTCCTTCAGCTAAAACATGCATGTGGAACCTAGAGTATGATCAACCATGTGATCAGGAGACGTGTTCAAATATGTCTCAGTTTTCGTACCCTGGTACTCGGGTGCAACATTCCAGACGCTTTACTAACACCCTCCCGACTTGGAGAGTCAGTCCCTTTAACCTCCTGTTTGGCCCAGTTTGCAATTTCTGCGGAAGATGAACAGGAATAGCGAGAACCAATGAGAGACTAGCTGGAAGGTGTCTGGACGGGCAAATTTAACTCTCATTTCCCACCAGGAAGAGGAATTAACCAAAGGCTCAGCGTGCCGTGCCGGAACCAGATTAGGGCCTGAAGCCATCCTGCGGTGTTGCGGCCAGATCAAAAGAAAGCGAGTTGAAGAAAGGAGCTCAGGGGCACTGTAATTCACAAACCTGCAGAGTTATAAATGACAGCTATCGTCCAAAAATATACTGAAGTAAGGCTGCCAAGAGGACTTGAAAGCGGGGCAGAATTGCAGGAAACCGATTTCAGGAGGCAGACTGGAATTGCATTGAAAGCATAGGAAAAGAGGCAGAACGTCCACAATGATGCACTTGGCCAAAAAGGGCGTATGCGTTTTTTCCTGAATATATTCAGGAAAAAACGCATACGCCCTTTTTGGCCAACCAAGCAAGCTTGCAAAGGAAATCTGCACTACAATGAAGTCTCACTTCCCCCCGGTCAAAAGGGCCATCTGAAAAAAGTGTAAAATCCAGAAAGGCAGGACAGGCCATGGAGAACTGGGAGCCTTGTTATGCTGATGGGCGGGATGTAAATTGCCAACAGACACTCGGGAGAAGTGTATGGTGTTTCCTGAAACATCTAAAAAACAAAGCAACAGAGCCTAGGGCACTTCCACTTATGGTCCTATAGCTTAGGGAAATTAAAATCAAAAAGACACAGCCACCCCAAAGTTTGGGATGCCTCTGTTTACAAGAACCTCGTTTACCGTACAAGTTCAACATCGCAGAAAGTGAAAAATGGATAAAGAAGTTGTGGTATTTACTTACAAAGCAATATCACTCAGCAATGAAATCTATGTCATCAGGCCCTTAGCAGCACAATGAGTGGATTCAGGTATGATGATTCTAACTGAAATAAGTCACACAGAAAAAGAAACATCATAAGATATCAGTAATACACGGAATGTAAACTTGGCTACACAGGAACTGAATTACAGAACAGAACAGGGTCTCAAATTTAGAAAACCAACTTATGCTTGCTTAAGGGGAAAGGTGAGTTGGGGTGCTGCATAAAACCAGAGATTGAAATGAGCACAGATAAAGTTCCTTAAGCCAAATATGGAATAGACAAGAGCTACTCCTTGCTCAACGAAATGGACTCAACACCGCATATTAAATGCCTAAGAATGTACCTGACTAGTAAGTATCTTAAAACCTATGGATTGCTATGTCTCCGAAAGAGAATCAAGCATGTGTACAGGGGCATAAACGCAGCAGTGATAGGATTGGAGAGGTTCGGTGAGCAAATGAAGACCCTTTGAAGTCATATTGCATGGTACCCATTCCACGGGTTTCAACTACCCAGGTTTAAGGTATTCTTCCTTCAGCTAAAACATGCATGTGGAACCTAGAGTATGATCAACCATGTGATCAGGAGACGTGTTCAAATATGTCTCAGTTTTCGTACCCTGGTACTCGGGTGCAACATTCCAGACGCTTTACTAACACCCTCCCGACTTGGAGAGTCAGTCCCTTTAACCTCCTGTTTGGCCCAGTTTGCAATTTCTGCGGAAGATGAACAGGAATAGCGAGAACCAATGAGAGACTAGCTGGAAGGTGTCTGGACGGGCAAATTTAACTCTCATTTCCCACCAGGAAGAGGAATTAACCAAAGGCTCAGCGTGCCGTGCCGGAACCAGATTAGGGCCTGAAGCCATCCTGCGGTGTTGCGGCCAGATCAAAAGAAAGCGAGTTGAAGAAAGGAGCTCAGGGGCACTGTAATTCACAAACCTGCAGAGTTATAAATGACAGCTATCGTCCAAAAATATACTGAAGTAAGGCTGCCAAGAGGACTTGAAAGCGGGGCAGAATTGCAGGAAACCGATTTCAGGAGGCAGACTGGAATTGCATTGAAAGCATAGGAAAAGAGGCAGAACGTCCACAATGATGCACTTGGCCAAAAAGGGCGTATGCGTTTTTTCCTGAATATATTCAGGAAAAAACGCATACGCCCTTTTTGGCCAACCAAGCAAGCTTGCAAAGGAAATCTGCACTACAATGAAGTCTCACTTCCCCCCGGTCAAAAGGGCCATCTGAAAAAAGTGTAAAATCCAGAAAGGCAGGACAGGCCATGGAGAACTGGGAGCCTTGTTATGCTGATGGGCGGGATGTAAATTGCCAACAGACACTCGGGAGAAGTGTATGGTGTTTCCTGAAACATCTAAAAAACAAAGCAACAGAGCCTAGGGCACTTCCACTTATGGTCCTATAGCTTAGGGAAATTAAAATCAAAAAGACACAGCCACCCCAAAGTTTGGGATGCCTCTGTTTACAAGAACCTCGTTTACCGTACAAGTTCAACATCGCAGAAAGTGAAAAATGGATAAAGAAGTTGTGGTATTTACTTACAAAGCAATATCACTCAGCAATGAAATCTATGTCATCAGGCCCTTAGCAGCACAATGAGTGGATTCAGGTATGATGATTCTAACTGAAATAAGTCACACAGAAAAAGAAACATCATAAGATATCAGTAATACACGGAATGTAAACTTGGCTACACAGGAACTGAATTACGGAACAGAACAGGGTCTCAAATTTAGAAAACCAACTTATGCTTGCTTAAGGGGAAAGGTGAGTTGGGGTGCTGCATAAAACCAGAGATTGAAATGAGCACAGATAAAGTTCCTTAAGCCAAATATGGAATAGACAAGAGCTACTCCTTGCTCAACGAAATGGACTCAACACCGCATATTAAATGCCTAAGAATGTACCTGACTAGTAAGTATCTTAAAACCTATGGATTGCTATGTCTCCGAAAGAGAATCAAGCATGTGTACAGGGGCATAAACGCAGCAGTGATAGGATTGGAGAGGTTCGGTGAGCAAATGAAGACCCTTTGAAGTCATATTGCATGGTACCCATTCCACGGGTTTCAACTACCCAGGTTTAAGGTATTCTTCCTTCAGCTAAAACATGCATGTGGAACCTAGAGTATGATCAACCATGTGATCGGGAGACGTGTTCAAATATGTCTCAGTTTTCGTACCCTGGTACTCGGGTGCAACATTCCAGACGCTTTACTAACACCCTCCCGACTTGGAGAGTCAGTCCCTTTAACCTCCTGTTTGGCCCAGTTTGCAATTTCTGCGGAAGATGAACAGGAATAGCGAGAACCAATGAGAGACTAGCTGGAGGTGTCTGGACGGGCAAATTTAACTCTCATTTCCCACCAGGAAGAGGAATTAACCAAAGGCTCAGCGTGCCGTGCCGGAACCAGATTAGGGCCTGAAGCCATCCTGCGGTGTTGCGGCCAGCTCAAAAGAAAGCGAGTTGAAGAAAGGAGCTCAGGGGCACTGTAATTCACAAACCTGCAGAGTTATAAATGACAGCTATCGTCCAAAAATATACTGAAGTAAGGCTGCCAAGAGGACTTGGAAGCGGGGCAGAATTGCAGGAAACCGATTTCAGGAGGTAGACTGGAATTGCATTGAAAGCATAGGAAAAGAGGCAGAACGTCCACAATGATGCACTTGGCCAAAAAGGGCGTATGCATTTTTTCCTGAATATATTCAGGAAAAAACGCATACGCCCTTTTTGGCCAACCAAGCAAGCTTGCAAAGGAAATCTGCACTACAATGAAGTCTCACTTCCCCCCGGTCAAAAGGGCCATCTGAAAAAAGTGTAAAATCCAGAAAGGCAGGACAGGCCATGGAGAACTGGGAGCCTTGTTATGCTGATGGGCGGGATGTAAATTGCCAACAGACACTCGGGAGAAGTGTATGGTGTTTCCTGAAACATCTAAAAAACAAAGCAACAGAGCCTAGGGCACTTCCACTTATGGTCCTATAGCTTAGGGAAATTAAAATCAAAAAGACACAGCCACCCCAAAGTTTGGGACGCCTCTGTTTACAAGAACCTCGTTTACAGTACAAGTTCAACATCGCAAAAGGGAAAAATGGATAAAGAAGTTGTGGTATTTACTTACAAAGCAATATCACTCAGCAATGAAATCTATGTCATCAGGCCCTTAGCAGCACAATGAGTGGATTCAGGTATGATGATTCTAACTGAAATAAGTCACACAGAAAAAGAAACATCATAAGATATCAGTAATACACGGAATGTAAACTTGGCTACACAGGAACTGAATTACAGAACAGAACAGGGTCTCAAATTTAGAAAAGCAACTTATGCTTGCTTAACGGGAAAGGTGAGTTGGGGTGCTGCATAAAACCAGAGATTGAAATGAGCACAGATAAAGTTCCTTAAGCCAAATATGGAATAGACAAGAGCTACTCCTTGCTCAACGAAATGGACTCAACACCGCATATTAAATGCCTAAGAATGTACCTGACTAGTAAGTATCTTAAAACCTATGGATTGCTATGTCTCCGAAAGAGAATCAAGCATGTGTACAGGGGCATAAACGCAGCAGTGATAGGATTGGAGAGGTTCAGTGAGCAAATGAAGACCCTTTGAAGTCATATTGCATGGTACCCATTCCACGGGTTTCAACTACCCAGGTTTAAGGTATTCTTCCTTCAGCTAAAACATGCATGTGGAACCTAGAGTATGATCAACCATGTGATCGGGAGACGTGTTCAAATATGTCTCAGTTTTCATACCCTGGTACTCGGGTGCAACATTCCAGACGCTTTACTAACACCCTCCCGACTTGGAGAGTCAGTCCCTTTAACCTCCTGTTTGGCCCAGTTTGCAATTTCTGCGGAAGATGAACAGGAATAGCGAGAACCAATGAGAGACTAGCTGGAGGTGTCTGGACGGGCAAATTTAACTCTCATTTCCCACCAGGAAGAGGAATTAACCAAAGGCTCAGCGTGCCGTGCCGGAACCAGATTAGGGCCTGAAGCCATCCTGCGGTGTTGCGGCCAGCTCAAAAGAAAGCGAGTTGAAGAAAGGAGCTCAGGGGCACTGTAATTCACAAACCTGCAGAGTTATAAATGACAGCTATCGTCCAAAAATATACTGAAGTAAGGCTGCCAAGAGGACTTGAAAGCGGGGCAGAATTGCAGGAAACCGATTTCAGGAGGCAGACTGGAATTGCATTGAAAGCATAGGAAAAGAGGCAGAACGTCCACAATGATGCACTTGGCCAAAAAGGGCGTATGCGTTTTTTCCTGAATATATTCAGGAAAAAACGCATACGCCCTTTTTGGCCAACCAAGCAAGCTTGCAAAGGAAATCTGCACTACAATGAAGTCTCACTTCCCCCCGGTCAAAAGGGCCATCTGAAAAAAGTGTAAAATCCAGAAAGGCAGGACAGGCCATGGAGAACTGGGAGCCTTGTTATGCTGATGGGCGGGATGTAAATTGCCAACAGACACTCGGGAGAAGTGTATGGTGTTTCCTGAAACATCTAAAAAACAAAGCAACAGAGCCTAGGGCACTTCCACTTATGGTCCTATAGCTTAGGGAAATTAAAATCAAAAAGACACAGCCACCCCAAAGTTTGGGACGCCTCTGTTTACAAGAACCTCGTTTACAGTACAAGTTCAACATCGCAGAAAGTGAAAAATGGATAAAGAAGTTGTGGTATTTACTTACAAAGCAATATCACTCAGCAATGAAATCTATGTCATCAGGCCCTTAGCAGCACAATGAGTGGATTCAGGTATGATGATTCTAACTGAAATAAGTCACACAGAAAAAGAAACATCATAAGATATCAGTAATACACGGAATGTAAACTTGGCTACACAGGAACTGAATTACAGAACAGAACAGGGTCTCAAATTTAGAAAACCAACTTATGCTTGCTTAAGGGGAAAGGTGAGTTGGGGTGCTGCATAAAACCAGAGATTGAAATGAGCACAGATAAAGTTCCTTAAGCCAAATATGGAATAGACAAGAGCTACTCCTTGCTCAACGAAATGGACTCAACACCGCATATTAAATGCCTAAGAATGTACCTGACTAGTAAGTATCTTAAAACCTATGGATTGCTATGTCTCTGAAAGAGAATCAAGCATGTGTACAGGGGCATAAACGCAGCAGTGATAGGATTGGAGAGGTTCGGTGAGCAAATGAAGACCCTTTGAAGTCATATTGCATGGTACCCATTCCACGGGTTTCAACTACCCAGGTTTAAGGTATTCTTCCTTCAGCTAAAACATGCATGTGGAACCTAGAGTATGATCAACCATGTGATCGGGAGACGTGTTCAAATATGTCTCAGTTTTCGTACCCTGGTACTCGGGTGCAACATTCCAGACGCTTTACTAACACCCTCCCGACTTGGAGAGTCAGTCCCTTTAACCTCCTGTTTGGCCCAGTTTGCAATTTCTGCGGAAGATGAACAGGAATAGCGAGAACCAATGAGAGACTAGCTGGAGGTGTCTGGACGGGCAAATTTAACTCTCATTTCCCACCAGGAAGAGGAATTAACCAAAGGCTCAGCGTGCCGTGCCGGAACCAGATTAGGGCCTGAAGCCATCCTGCGGTGTTGCGGCTAGCTCAAAAGAAAGCGAGTTGAAGAAAGGAGCTCAGGGGCACTGTAATTCACAAACCTGCAGAGTTATAAATGACAGCTATCGTCCAAAAATATACTGAAGTAAGGCTGCCAAGAGGACTTGAAAGCGGGGCAGAATTGCAGGAAACCGATTTCAGGAGGTAGACTGGAATTGCATTGAAAGCATAGGAAAAGAGGCAGAACGTACACAATGATGCACTTGGCCAAAAAGGGCGTATGCGTTTTTTCCTGAATATATTCAGGAAAAAACGCATACGCCCTTTTTGGCCAACCAAGCAAGCTTGCAAAGGAAATCTGCACTACAATGAAGTCTCACTTCCCCCCGGTCAAAAGGGCCATCTGAAAAAAGTGTAAAATCCAGAAAGGCAGGACAGGCCATGGAGAACTGGGAGCCTTGTTATGCTGATGGGCGGGATGTAAATTGCCAACAGACACTCGGGAGAAGTGTATGGTGTTTCCTGAAACATCTAAAAAACAAAGCAACAGAGCCTAGGGCACTTCCACTTATGGTCCTATAGCTTAGGGAAATTAAAATCAAAAAGACACAGCCACCCCAAAGTTTGGGACGCCTCTGTTTACAAGAACCTCGTTTACAGTACAAGTTCAACATCGCAGAAAGTGAAAAATGGATAAAGAAGTTGTGGTATTTACTTACAAAGCAATATCACTCAGCAATGAAATCTATGTCATCAGGCCCTTAGCAGCACAATGAGTGGATTCAGGTATGATGATTCTAACTGAAATAAGTCACACAGAAAAAGAAACATCATAAGATATCAGTAATACACGGAATGTAAACTTGGCTACACAGGAACTGAATTACAGAACAGAACAGGGTCTCAAATTTAGAAAACCAACTTATGCTTGCTTAAGGGGAAAGGTGAGTTGGGGTGCTGCATAAAACCAGAGATTGAAATGAGCACAGATAAAGTTCCTTAAGCCAAATATGGAATAGACAAGAGCTACTCCTTGCTCAACGAAATGGACTCAACACCGCATATTAAATGCCTAAGAATGTACCTGACTAGTAAGTATCTTAAAACCTATGGATTTCTAAGTCTCCGAAAGAGAATCAAGCATCTGTACAGGGGCATAAACGCAGCAGTGATAGGATTGGAGAGGTTCGGTGAGCAAATGAAGACCCTTTGAAGTCATATTGCATGGTACCCATTCCACGGGTTTCAACTACCCAGGTTTAAGGTATTCTTCCTTCAGCTAAAACATGCATGTGGAACCTAGAGTATGATCAACCATGTGATCGGGAGATGTGTTCAAATATGTCTCAGTTTTCGTACCCTGGTACTCGGGTGCAACATTCCAGACGCTTTACTAACACCCTCCCGACTTGGAGAGTCAGTCCCTTTAACCTCCTGTTTGGCCCAGTTTGCAATTTCTGCGGAAGATGAACAGGAATAGCGAGAACCAATGAGAGACTAGCTGGAGGTGTCTGGACGGGCAAATTTAACTCTCATTTCCCACCAGGAAGAGGAATTAACCAAAGGCTCAGCGTGCCGTGCCGGAACCAGATTAGGGCCTGAAGCCATCCTGCGGTGTTGCGGCCAGCTCAAAAGAAAGCGAGTTGAAGAAAGGAGCTCAGGGGCACTGTAATTCACAAACCTGCAGAGTTATAAATGACAGCTATCGTCCAAAAATATACTGAAGTAAGGCTGCCAAGAGGACTTGAAAGCGGGGCAGAATTGCAGGAAACTGATTTCAGGAGGTAGACTGGAATTGCATTGAAAGCATAGGAAAAGAGGCAGAACGTCCACAATGATGCACTTGGCCAAAAAGGGCGTATGCGTTTTTTCCTGAATATATTCAGGAAAAAACGCATACGCCCTTTTTGGCCAACCAAGCAAGCTTGCAAAGGAAATCTGCACTACAATGAAGTCTCACTTCCCCCCGGTCAAAAGGGCCATCTGAAAAAAGTGTAAAATCCAGAAAGGCAGGACAGGCCATGGAGAACTGGGAGCCTTGTTATGCTGATGGGCGGGATGTAAATTGCCAACAGACACTCGGGAGAAGTGTATGGTGTTTCCTGAAACATCTAAAAAACAAAGCAACAGAGCCTAGGGCACTTCCACTTATGGTCCTATAGCTTAGGGAAATTAAAATCAAAAAGACACAGCCACCCCAAAGTTTGGGACGCCTCTGTTTACAAGAACCTCGTTTACAGTACAAGTTCAACATCGCAGAAAGTGAAAAATGGATAAAGAAGTTGTGGTATTTACTTACAAAGCAATATCACTCAGCAATGAAATCTATGTCATCAGGCCCTTAGCAGCACAATGAGTGGATTCAGGTATGATGATTCTAACTGAAATAAGTCACACAGAAAAAGAAACATCATAAGATATCAGTAATACACGGAATGTAAACTTGGCTACACAGGAACTGAATTACAGAACAGAACAGGGTCTCAAATTTAGAAAACCAACTTATGCTTGCTTAAGGGGAAAGGTGAGTTGGGGTGCTGCATAAAACCAGAGATTGAAATGAGCACAGATAAAGTTCCTTAAGCCAAATATGGAATAGACAAGAGCTACTCCTTGCTCAACGATATGGACTCAACACCGCATATTAAATGCCTAAGAATGTACCTGACTAGTAAGTATCTTAAAACCTATGGATTGCTATGTCTCCGAAAGAGAATCAAGCATGTGTACAGGGGCATAAACGCAGCAGTGATAGGATTGGAGAGGTTCGGTGAGCAAATGAAGACCCTTTGAAGTCATATTGCATGGTACCCATTCCACGGGTTTCAACTACCCAGGTTTAAGGTATTCTTCCTTCAGCTAAAACATGCATGTGGAACCTAGAGTATGATCAACCATGTGATCGGGAGACGTGTTCAAATATGTCTCAGTTTTCGTACCCTGGTACTCGGGTGCAACATTCCAGACGCTTTACTAACACCCTCCCGACTTGGAGAGTCAGTCCCTTTAACCTCCTGTTTGGCCCAGTTTGCAATTTCTGCGGAAGATGAACAGGAATAGCGAGAACCAATGAGAGACTAGCTGGAGGTGTCTGGACGGGCAAATTTAACTCTCATTTCCCACCAGGAAGAGGAATTAACCAAAGGCTCAGCGTGCCGTGCCGGAACCAGATTAGGGCCTGAAGCCATCCTGCGGTGTTGCGGCCAGCTCAAAAGAAAGCGAGTTGAAGAAAGGAGCTCAGGGGCACTGTAATTCACAAACCTGCAGAGTTATAAATGACAGCTATCGTCCAAAAATATACTGAAGTAAGGCTGCCAAGAGGACTTGAAAGCGGGGCAGAATTGCAGGAAACTGATTTCAGGAGGTAGACTGGAATTGCATTGAAAGCATAGGAAAAGAGGCAGAACGTCCACAATGATGCACTTGGCCAAAAAGGGCGTATGCGTTTTTTCCTGAATATATTCAGGAAAAAACGCATACGCCCTTTTTGGCCAACCAAGCAAGCTTGCAAAGGAAATCTGCACTACAATGAAGTCTCACTTCCCCCCGGTCAAAAGGGCCATCTGAAAAAAGTGTAAAATCCAGAAAGGCAGGACAGGCCATGGAGAACTGGGAGCCTTGTTATGCTGATGGGCGGGATGTAAATTGCCAACAGACACTCGGGAGAAGTGTATGGTGTTTCCTGAAACATCTAAAAAACAAAGCAACAGAGCCTAGGGCACTTCCACTTATGGTCCTATAGCTTAGGGAAATTAAAATCAAAAAGACACAGCCACCCCAAAGTTTGGGACGCCTCTGTTTACAAGAACCTCGTTTACCATACAAGTTCAACATCGCAGAAAGTGAAAAATGGATAAAGAAGTTGTGGTATTTACTTACAAAGCAATATCACTCAGCAATGAAATCTATGTCATCAGGCCCTTAGCAGCACAATGAGTGGATTCAGGTATGATGATTCTAACTGAAATAAGTCACACAGAAAAAGAAACATCATAAGATATCAGTAATACACGGAATGTAAACTTGGCTACACAGGAACTGAATTACAGAACAGAACAGGGTCTCAAATTTAGAAAACCAACTTATGCTTGCTTAAGGGGAAAGGTGAGTTGGGGTGCTGCATAAAACCAGAGATTGAAATGAGCACAGATAAAGTTCCTTAAGCCAAATATGGAATAGACAAGAGCTACTCCTTGCTCAACGAAATGGACTCAACCCCGCATATTAAATGCCTAAGAATGTACCTGACTAGTAAGTATCTTAAAACCTATGGATTTCTATGTCTCCGAAAGAGAATCAAGCATGTGTACAGGGGCATAAACGCAGCAGTGATAGGATTGGAGAGGTTCGGTGAGCAAATGAAGACCCTTTGAAGTCATATTGCATGGTACCCATTCCACGGGTTTCAACTACCCAGGTTTAAGGTATTCTTCCTTCAGCTAAAACATGCATGTGGAACCTAGAGTATGATCAACCATGTGATCGGGAGACGTGTTCAAATATGTCTCAGTTTTCGTACCCTGGTACTCGGGTGCAACATTCCAGACGCTTTACTAACACCCTCCCGACTTGGAGAGTCAGTCCCTTTAACCTCCTGTTTGGCCCAGTTTGCAATTTCTGCGGAAGATGAACAGGAATAGCGAGAACCAATGAGAGACTAGCTGGAGGTGTCTGGACGGGCAAATTTAACTCTCATTTCCCACCAGGAAGAGGAATTAACCAAAGGCTCAGCGTGCCGTGCCGGAACCAGATTAGGGCCTGAAGCCATCCTGCGGTGTTGCGGCCAGCTCAAAAGAAAGCGAGTTGAAGAAAGGAGCTCAGGGGCACTGTAATTCACAAACCTGCAGAGTTATAAATGACAGCTATCGTCCAAAAATATACTGAAGTAAGGCTGCCAAGAGGACTTGAAAGCGGGGCAGAATTGCAGGAAACCGATTTCAGGAGGTAGACTGGAATTGCATTGAAAGCATAGGAAAAGAGGCAGAACGTCCACAATGATGCACTTGGCCAAAAAGGGCGTATGCGTTTTTTCCTGAATATATTCAGGAAAAAACGCATACGCCCTTTTTGGCCAACCAAGCAAGCTTGCAAAGGAAATCTGCACTACAATGAAGTCTCACTTCCCCCCGGTCAAAAGGGCCATCTGAAAAAAGTGTAAAATCCAGAAAGGCAGGACAGGCCATGGAGAACTGGGAGCCTTGTTATGCTGATGGGCGGGATGTAAATTGCCAACAGACACTCGGGAGAAGTGTATGGTGTTTCCTGAAACATCTAAAAAACAAAGCAACAGAGCCTAGGGCACTTCCACTTATGGTCCTATAGCTTAGGGAAATTAAAATCAAAAAGACACAGCCACCCCAAAGTTTGGGACGCCTCTGTTTACAAGAACCTCGTTTACCGTACAAGTTCAACATCGCAGAAAGTGAAAAATGGATAAAGAAGTTGTGGTATTTACTTACAAAGCAATATCACTCAGCAATGAAATCTATGTCATCAGGCCCTTAGCAGCACAATGAGTGGATTCAGGTATGATGATTCTAACTGAAATAAGTCACACAGAAAAAGAAACATCATAAGATATCAGTAATACACGGAATGTAAACTTGGCTACACAGGAACTGAATTACAGAACAGAACAGGGTCTCAAATTTAGAAAACCAACTTATGCTTGCTTAAGGGGAAAGGTGAGTTGGGGTGCTGCATAAAACCAGAGATTGAAATGAGCACAGATAAAGTTCCTTAAGCCAAATATGGAATAGACAAGAGCTACTCCTTGCTCAACGAAATGGACTCAACCCCGCATATTAAATGCCTAAGAATGTACCTGACTAGTAAGTATCTTAAAACCTATGGATTGCTATGTCTCCGAAAGAGAATCAAGCATGTGTACAGGGGCATAAACGCAGCAGTGATAGGATTGGAGAGGTTCGGTGAGCAAATGAAGACCCTTTGAAGTCATATTGCATGGTACCCATTCCACGGGTTTCAACTACCCAGGTTTAAGGTATTCTTCCTTCAGCTAAAACATGCATGTGGAACCTAGAGTATGATCAACCATGTGATCGGGAGACGTGTTCAAATATGTCTCAGTTTTCGTACCCTGGTACTCGGGTGCAACATTCCAGACGCTTTACTAACACCCTCCCGACTTGGAGAGTCAGTCCCTTTAACCTCCTGTTTGGCCCAGTTTGCAATTTCTGCGGAAGATGAACAGGAATAGCGAGAACCAATGAGAGACTAGCTGGAGGTGTCTGGACGGGCAAATTTAACTCTCATTTCCCACCAGGAAGAGGAATTAACCAAAGGCTCAGCGTGCCGTGCCGGAACCAGATTAGGGCCTGAAGCCATCCTGCGGTGTTGCGGCCAGCTCAAAAGAAAGCGAGTTGAAGAAAGGAGCTCAGGGGCACTGTAATTCACAAACCTGCAGAGTTATAAATGACAGCTATCGTCCAAAAATATACTGAAGTAAGGCTGCCAAGAGGACTTGAAAGCGGGGCAGAATTGCAGGAAACCGATTTCAGGAGGCAGACTGGAATTGCATTGAAAGCATAGGAAAAGAGGCAGAACGTCCACAATGATGCACTTGGCCAAAAAGGGCGTATGCGTTTTTTCCTGAATATATTCAGGAAAAAACGCATACGCCCTTTTTGGCCAACCAAGCAAGCTTGCAAAGGAAATCTGCACTACAATGAAGTCTCACTTCCCCCCGGTCAAAAGGGCCATCTGAAAAAAGTGTAAAATCCAGAAAGGCAGGACAGGCCATGGAGAACTGGGAGCCTTGTTATGCTGATGGGCGGGATGTAAATTGCCAACAGACACTCGGGAGAAGTGTATGGTGTTTCCTGAAACATCTAAAAAACAAAGCAACAGAGCCTAGGGCACTTCCACTTATGGTCCTATAGCTTAGGGAAATTAAAATCAAAAAGACACAGCCACCCCAAAGTTTGGGACGCCTCTGTTTACAAGAACCTCGTTTACAGTACAAGTTCAACATCGCAGAAAGTGAAAAATGGATAAAGAAGTTGTGGTATTTACTTACAAAGCAATATCACTCAGCAATGAAATCTATGTCATCAGGCCCTTAGCAGCACAATGAGTGGATTCAGGTATGATGATTCTAACTGAAATAAGTCACACAGAAAAAGAAACATCATAAGATATCAGTAATACACGGAATGTAAACTTGGCTACACAGGAACTGAATTACAGAACAGAACAGGGTCTCAAATTTAGAAAACCAACTTATGCTTGCTTAAGGGGAAAGGTGAGTTGGGGTGCTGCATAAAACCAGAGATTGAAATGAGCACAGATAAAGTTCCTTAAGCCAAATATGGAATAGACAAGAGCTACTCCTTGCTCAACGAAATGGACTCAACACCGCATATTAAATGCCTAAGAATGTACCTGACTAGTAAGTATCTTAAAACCTATGGATTGCTATGTCTCCGAAAGAGAATCAAGCATGTGTACAGGGGCATAAACGCAGCAGTGATAGGATTGGAGAGGTTCGGTGAGCAAATGAAGACCCTTTGAAGTCATATTGCATGGTACCCATTCCACGGGTTTCAACTACCCAGGTTTAAGGTATTCTTCCTTCAGCTAAAACATGCATGTGGAACCTAGAGTATGATCAACCATGTGATCGGGAGACGTGTTCAAATATGTCTCAGTTTTCGTACCCTGGTACTCGGGTGCAACATTCCAGACGCTTTACTAACACCCTCCCGACTTGGAGAGTCAGTCCCTTTAACCTCCTGTTTGGCCCAGTTTGCAATTTCTGCGGAAGATGAACAGGAATAGCGAGAACCAATGAGAGACTAGCTGGAGGTGTCTGGACGGGCAAATTTAACTCTCATTTCCCACCAGGAAGAGGAATTAACCAAAGGCTCAGCGTGCCGTGCCGGAACCAGATTAGGGCCTGAAGCCATCCTGCGGTGTTGCGGCCAGCTCAAAAGAAAGCGAGTTGAAGAAAGGAGCTCAGGGGCACTGTAATTCACAAACCTGCAGAGTTATAAATGACAGCTATCGTCCAAAAATATACTGAAGTAAGGCTGCCAAGAGGACTTGAAAGCGGGGCAGAATTGCAGGAAACCGATTTCAGGAGGTAGACTGGAATTGCATTGAAAGCATAGGAAAAGAGGCAGAACGTCCACAATGATGCACTTGGCCAAAAAGGGCGTATGCGTTTTTTCCTGAATATATTCAGGAAAAAACGCATACGCCCTTTTTGGCCAACCAAGCAAGCTTGCAAAGGAAATCTGCACTACAATGAAGTCTCACTTCCCCCCGGTCAAAAGGGCCATCTGAAAAAAGTGTAAAATCCAGAAAGGCAGGACAGGCCATGGAGAACTGGGAGCCTTGTTATGCTGATGGGCGGGATGTAAATTGCCAACAGACACTCGGGAGAAGTGTATGGTGTTTCCTGAAACATCTAAAAAACAAAGCAACAGAGCCTAGGGCACTTCCACTTATGGTCCTATAGCTTAGGGAAATTAAAATCAAAAAGACACAGCCACCCCAAAGTTTGGGATGCCTCTGTTTACAAGAACCTCGTTTACAGTACAAGTTCAACATCGCAGAAAGTGAAAAATGGATAAAGAAGTTGTGGTATTTACTTACAAAGCAATATCACTCAGCAATGAAATCTATGTCATCAGGCCCTTAGCAGCACAATGAGTGGATTCAGGTATGATGATTCTAACTGAAATAAGTCACACAGAAAAAGAAACATCATAAGATATCAGTAATACACGGAATGTAAACTTGGCTACACAGGAACTGAATTACAGAACAGAACAGGGTCTCAAATTTAGAAAACCAACTTATGCTTGCTTAAGGGGAAAGGTGAGTTGGGGTGCTGCATAAAACCAGAGATTGAAATGAGCACAGATAAAGTTCCTTAAGCCAAATATGGAATAGACAAGAGCTACTCCTTGCTCAACGAAATGGACTCAACACCGCATATTAAATGCCTAAGAATGTACCTGACTAGTAAGTATCTTAAAACCTATGGATTGCTATGTCTCCGAAAGAGAATCAAGCATGTGTACAGGGGCATAAACGCAGCAGTGATAGGATTGGAGAGGTTCGGTGAGCAAATGAAGACCCTTTGAAGTCATATTGCATGGTACCCATTCCACGGGTTTCAACTACCCAGGTTTAAGGTATTCTTCCTTCAGCTAAAACATGCATGTGGAACCTAGAGTATGATCAACCATGTGATCAGGAGACGTGTTCAAATATGTCTCAGTTTTCGTACCCTGGTACTCGGGTGCAACATTCCAGACGCTTTACTAACACCCTCCCGACTTGGAGAGTCAGTCCCTTTAACCTCCTGTTTGGCCCAGTTTGCAATTTCTGCGGAAGATGAACAGGAATAGCGAGAACCAATGAGAGACTAGCTGGAGGTGTCTGGACGGGCAAATTTAACTCTCATTTCCCACCAGGAAGAGGAATTAACCAAAGGCTCAGCGTGCCGTGCCGGAACCAGATTAGGGCCTGAAGCCATCCTGCGGTGTTGCGGCCAGCTCAAAAGAAAGCGAGTTGAAGAAAGGAGCTCAGGGGCACTGTAATTCACAAACCTGCAGAGTTATAAATGACAGCTATCGTCCAAAAATATACTGAAGTAAGGCTGCCAAGAGGACTTGGAAGCGGGGCAGAATTGCAGGAAACCGATTTCAGGAGGTAGACTGGAATTGCATTGAAAGCATAGGAAAAGAGGCAGAACGTCCACAATGATGCACTTGGCCAAAAAGGGCGTATGCGTTTTTTCCTGAATATATTCAGGAAAAAACGCATACGCCCTTTTTGGCCAACCAAGCAAGCTTGCAAAGGAAATCTGCACTACAATGAAGTCTCACTTCCCCCCGGTCAAAAGGGCCATCTGAAAAAAGTGTAAAATCCAGAAAGGCAGGACAGGCCATGGAGAACTGGGAGCCTTGTTATGCTGATGGGCGGGATGTAAATTGCCAACAGACACTCGGGAGAAGTGTATGGTGTTTCCTGAAACATCTAAAAAACAAAGCAACAGAGCCTAGGGCACTTCCACTTATGGTCCTATAGCTTAGGGAAATTAAAATCAAAAAGACACAGCCACCCCAAAGTTTGGGACGCCTCTGTTTACAAGAACCTCGTTTACAGTACAAGTTCAACATTGCAGAAAGTGAAAAATGGATAAAGAAGTTGTGGTATTTACTTACAAAGCAATATCACTCAGCAATGAAATCTATGTCATCAGGCCCTTAGCAGCACAATGAGTGGATTCAGGTATGATGATTCTAACTGAAATAAGTCACACAGAAAAAGAAACATCATAAGATATCAGTAATACACGGAATGTAAACTTGGCTACACAGGAACTGAATTACAGAACAGAACAGGGTCTCAAATTTAGAAAAGCAACTTATGCTTGCTTAACGGGAAAGGTGAGTTGGGGTGCTGCATAAAACCAGAGATTGAAATGAGCACAGATAAAGTTCCTTAAGCCAAATATGGAATAGACAAGAGCTACTCCTTGCTCAACGAAATGGACTCAACACCGCATATTAAATGCTTAAGAATGTACCTGACTAGTAAGTATCTTAAAACCTATGGATTGCTATGTCTCCGAAAGAGAATCAAACATGTGTACAGGGGCATAAACGCAGCAGTGATAGGATTGGAGAGGTTCGGTGAGCAAATGAAGACCCTTTGAAGTCATATTGCATGGTACCCATTCCACGGGTTTCAACTACCCAGGTTTAAGGTATTCTTCCTTCAGCTAAAACATGCATGTGGAACCTAGAGTATGATCAACCATGTGATCGGGAGACGTGTTCAAATATGTCTCAGTTTTCATACCCTGGTACTCGGGTGCAACATTCCAGACGCTTTACTAACACCCTCCCGACTTGGAGAGTCAGTCCCTTTAACCTCCTGTTTGGCCCAGTTTGCAATTTCTGCGGAAGATGAACAGGAATAGCGAGAACCAATGAGAGACTAGCTGGAGGTGTCTGGACGGGCAAATTTAACTCTCATTTCCCACCAGGAAGAGGAATTAACCAAAGGCTCAGCGTGCCGTGCCGGAACCAGATTAGGGCCTGAAGCCATCCTGCGGTGTTGCGGCCAGCTCAAAAGAAAGCGAGTTGAAGAAAGGAGCTCAGGGGCACTGTAATTCACAAACCTGCAGAGTTATAAATGACAGCTATCGTCCAAAAATATACTGAAGTAAGGCTGCCAAGAGGACTTGAAAGCGGGGCAGAATTGCAGGAAACCGATTTCAGGAGGCAGACTGGAATTGCATTGAAAGCATAGGAAAAGAGGCAGAACGTCCACAATGATGCACTTGGCCAAAAAGGGCGTATGCGTTTTTTCCTGAATATATTCAGGAAAAAACGCATACGCCCTTTTTGGCCAACCAAGCAAGCTTGCAAAGGAAATCTGCACTACAATGAAGTCTCACTTCCCCCCGGTCAAAAGGGCCATCTGAAAAAAGTGTAAAATCCAGAAAGGCAGGACAGGCCATGGAGAACTGGGAGCCTTGTTATGCTGATGGGCGGGATGTAAATTGCCAACAGACACTCGGGAGAAGTGTATGGTGTTTCCTGAAACATCTAAAAAACAAAGCAACAGAGCCTAGGGCACTTCCACTTATGGTCCTATAGCTTAGGGAAATTAAAATCAAAAAGACACAGCCACCCCAAAGTTTGGGACGCCTCTGTTTACAAGAACCTCGTTTACAGTACAAGTTCAACATCGCAGAAAGTGAAAAATGGATAAAGAAGTTGTGGTATTTACTTACAAAGCAATATCACTCAGCAATGAAATCTATGTCATCAGGCCCTTAGCAGCACAATGAGTGGATTCAGGTATGATGATTCTAACTGAAATAAGTCACACAGAAAAAGAAACATCATAAGATATCAGTAATACACGGAATGTAAACTTGGCTACACAGGAACTGAATTACAGAACAGAACAGGGTCTCAAATTTAGAAAACCAACTTATGCTTGCTTAAGGGGAAAGGTGAGTTGGGGTGCTGCATAAAACCAGAGATTGAAATGAGCACAGATAAAGTTCCTTAAGCCAAATATGGAATAGACAAGAGCTACTCCTTGCTCAACGAAATGGACTCAACACCGCATATTAAATGCCTAAGAATGTACCTGACTAGTAAGTATCTTAAAACCTATGGATTGCTATGTCTCCGAAAGAGAATCAAGCATGTGTACAGGGGCATAAACGCAGCAGTGATAGGATTGGAGAGGTTCGGTGAGCAAATGAAGACCCTTTGAAGTCATATTGCATGGTACCCATTCCACGGGTTTCAACTACCCAGGTTTAAGGTATTCTTCCTTCAGCTAAAACATGCATGTGGAACCTAGAGTATGATCAACCATGTGATCAGGAGACGTGTTCAAATATGTCTCAGTTTTCGTACCCTGGTACTCGGGTGCAACATTCCAGACGCTTTACTAACACCCTCCCGACTTGGAGAGTCAGTCCCTTTAACCTCCTGTTTGGCCCAGTTTGCAATTTCTGCGGAAGATGAACAGGAATAGCGAGAACCAATGAGAGACTAGCTGGAAGGTGTCTGGACGGGCAAATTTAACTCTCATTTCCCACCAGGAAGAGGAATTAACCAAAGGCTCAGCGTGCCGTGCCGGAACCAGATTAGGGCCTGAAGCCATCCTGCGGTGTTGCGGCCAGCTCAAAAGAAAGCGAGTTGAAGAAAGGAGCTCAGGGGCACTGTAATTCACAAACCTGCAGAGTTATAAATGACAGCTATCGTCCAAAAATATACTGAAGTAAGGCTGCCAAGAGGACTTGAAAGCGGGACAGAATTGCAGGAAACCGATTTCAGGAGGCAGACTGGAATTGCATTGAAAGCATAGGAAAAGAGGCAGAACGTCCACAATGATGCACTTGGCCAAAAAGGGCGTATGCGTTTTTTCCTGAATATATTCAGGAAAAAACGCATACGCCCTTTTTGGCCAACCAAGCAAGCTTGCAAAGGAAATCTGCACTACAATGAAGTCTCACTTCCCCCCGGTCAAAAGGGCCATCTGAAAAAAGTGTAAAATCCAGAAAGGCAGGACAGGCCATGGAGAACTGGGAGCCTTGTTATGCTGATGGGCGGGATGTAAATTGCCAACAGACACTCGGGAGAAGTGTATGGTGTTTCCTGAAACATCTAAAAAACAAAGCAACAGAGCCTAGGGCACTTCCACTTATGGTCCTATAGCTTAGGGAAATTAAAATCAAAAAGACACAGCCACCCCAAAGTTTGGGATGCCTCTGTTTACAAGAACCTCGTTTACCGTACAAGTTCAACATCGCAGAAAGTGAAAAATGGATAAAGAAGTTGTGGTATTTACTTACAAAGCAATATCACTCAGCAATGAAATCTATGTCATCAGGCCCTTAGCAGCACAATGAGTGGATTCAGGTATGATGATTCTAACTGAAATAAGTCACACAGAAAAAGAAACATCATAAGATATCAGTAATACACGGAATGTAAACTTGGCTACACAGGAACTGAATTACGGAACAGAACAGGGTCTCAAATTTAGAAAACCAACTTATGCTTGCTTAAGGGGAAAGGTGAGTTGGGGTGCTGCATAAAACCAGAGATTGAAATGAGCACAGATAAAGTTCCTTAAGCCAAATATGGAATAGACAAGAGCTACTCCTTGCTCAACAAAATGGACTCAACACCGCATATTAAATGCCTAAGAATGTACCTGACTAGTAAGTATCTTAAAACCTATGGATTGCTATGTCTCCGAAAGAGAATCAAGCATGTGTACAGGGGCATAAACGCAGCAGTGATAGGATTGGAGAGGTTCGGTGAGCAAATGAAGACCCTTTGAAGTCATATTGCATGGTACCCATTCCACGGGTTTCAACTACCCAGGTTTAAGGTATTCTTCCTTCAGCTAAAACATGCATGTGGAACCTAGAGTATGATCAACCATGTGATCGGGAGACGTGTTCAAATATGTCTCAGTTTTCGTACCCTGGTACTCGGGTGCAACATTCCAGACGCTTTACTAACACCCTCCCGACTTGGAGAGTCAGTCCCTTTAACCTCCTGTTTGGCCCAGTTTGCAATTTCTGCGGAAGATGAACAGGAATAGCGAGAACCAATGAGAGACTAGCTGGAGGTGTCTGGACGGGCAAATTTAACTCTCATTTCCCACCAGGAAGAGGAATTAACCAAAGGCTCAGCGTGCCGTGCTGGAACCAGATTAGGGCCTGAAGCCATCCTGCGGTGTTGCGGCCAGCTCAAAAGAAAGCGAGTTGAAGAAAGGAGCTCAGGGGCACTGTAATTCACAAACCTGCAGAGTTATAAATGACAGCTATCGTCCAAAAATATACTGAAGTAAGGCTGCCAAGAGGACTTGGAAGCGGGGCAGAATTGCAGGAAACCGATTTCAGGAGGTAGACTGGAATTGCATTGAAAGCATAGGAAAAGAGGCAGAACGTCCACAATGATGCACTTGGCCAAAAAGGGCGTATGCATTTTTTCCTGAATATATTCAGGAAAAAACGCATACGCCCTTTTTGGCCAACCAAGCAAGCTTGCAAAGGAAATCTGCACTACAATGAAGTCTCACTTCCCCCCGGTCAAAAGGGCCATCTGAAAAAAGTGTAAAATCCAGAAAGGCAGGACAGGCCATGGAGAACTGGGAGCCTTGTTATGCTGATGGGCGGGATGTAAATTGCCAACAGACACTCGGGAGAAGTGTATGGTGTTTCCTGAAACATCTAAAAAACAAAGCAACAGAGCCTAGGGCACTTCCACTTATGGTCCTATAGCTTAGGGAAATTAAAATCAAAAAGACACAGCCACCCCAAAGTTTGGGACGCCTCTGTTTACAAGAACCTCGTTTACAGTACAAGTTCAACATCGCAAAAGGGAAAAATGGATAAAGAAGTTGTGGTATTTACTTACAAAGCAATATCACTCAGCAATGAAATCTATGTCATCAGGCCCTTAGCAGCACAATGAGTGGATTCAGGTATGATGATTCTAACTGAAATAAGTCACACAGAAAAAGAAACATCATAAGATATCAGTAATACACGGAATGTAAACTTGGCTACACAGGAACTGAATTACAGAACAGAACAGGGTCTCAAATTTAGAAAAGCAACTTATGCTTGCTTAACGGGAAAGGTGAGTTGGGGTGCTGCATAAAACCAGAGATTGAAATGAGCACAGATAAAGTTCCTTAAGCCAAATATGGAATAGACAAGAGCTACTCCTTGCTCAACGAAATGGACTCAACACCGCATATTAAATGCCTAAGAATGTACCTGACTAGTAAGTATCTTAAAACCTATGGATTGCTATGTCTCCGAAAGAGAATCAAGCATGTGTACAGGGGCATAAACGCAGCAGTGATAGGATTGGAGAGGTTCGGTGAGCAAATGAAGACCCTTTGAAGTCATATTGCATGGTACCCATTCCACGGGTTTCAACTACCCAGGTTTAAGGTATTCTTCCTTCAGCTAAAACATGCATGTGGAACCTAGAGTATGATCAACCATGTGATCGGGAGACGTGTTCAAATATGTCTCAGTTTTCATACCCTGGTACTCGGGTGCAACATTCCAGACGCTTTACTAACACCCTCCCGACTTGGAGAGTCAGTCCCTTTAACCTCCTGTTTGGCCCAGTTTGCAATTTCTGCGGAAGATGAACAGGAATAGCGAGAACCAATGAGAGACTAGCTGGAGGTGTCTGGACGGGCAAATTTAACTCTCATTTCCCACCAGGAAGAGGAATTAACCAAAGGCTCAGCGTGCCGTGCCGGAACCAGATTAGGGCCTGAAGCCATCCTGCGGTGTTGCGGCCAGCTCAAAAGAAAGCGAGTTGAAGAAAGGAGCTCAGGGGCACTGTAATTCACAAACCTGCAGAGTTATAAATGACAGCTATCGTCCAAAAATATACTGAAGTAAGGCTGCCAAGAGGACTTGAAAGCGGGGCAGAATTGCAGGAAACCGATTTCAGGAGGCAGACTGGAATTGCATTGAAAGCATAGGAAAAGAGGCAGAACGTCCACAATGATGCACTTGGCCAAAAAGGGCGTATGCGTTTTTTCCTGAATATATTCAGGAAAAAACGCATACGCCCTTTTTGGCCAACCAAGCAAGCTTGCAAAGGAAATCTGCACTACAATGAAGTCTCACTTCCCCCCGGTCAAAAGGGCCATCTGAAAAAAGTGTAAAATCCAGAAAGGCAGGACAGGCCATGGAGAACTGGGAGCCTTGTTATGCTGATGGGCGGGATGTAAATTGCCAACAGACACTCGGGAGAAGTGTATGGTGTTTCCTGAAACATCTAAAAAACAAAGCAACAGAGCCTAGGGCACTTCCACTTATGGTCCTATAGCTTAGGGAAATTAAAATCAAAAAGACACAGCCACCCCAAAGTTTGGGACGCCTCTGTTTACAAGAACCTCGTTTACAGTACAAGTTCAACATCGCAAAAGGGAAAAATGGATAAAGAAGTTGTGGTATTTACTTACAAAGCAATATCACTCAGCAATGAAATCTATGTCATCAGGCCCTTAGCAGCACAATGAGTGGATTCAGGTATGATGATTCTAACTGAAATAAGTCACACAGAAAAAGAAACATCATAAGATATCAGTAATACACGGAATGTAAACTTGGCTACACAGGAACTGAATTACAGAACAGAACAGGGTCTCAAATTTAGAAAAGCAACTTATGCTTGCTTAACGGGAAAGGTGAGTTGGGGTGCTGCATAAAACCAGAGATTGAAATGAGCACAGATAAAGTTCCTTAAGCCAAATATGGAATAGACAAGAGCTACTCCTTGCTCAACGAAATGGACTCAACACCGCATATTAAATGCCTAAGAATGTACCTGACTAGTAAGTATCTTAAAACCTATGGATTGCTATGTCTCCGAAAGAGAATCAAGCATGTGTACAGGGGCATAAACGCAGCAGTGATAGGATTGGAGAGGTTCGGTGAGCAAATGAAGACCCTTTGAAGTCATATTGCATGGTACCCATTCCACGGGTTTCAACTACCCAGGTTTAAGGTATTCTTCCTTCAGCTAAAACATGCATGTGGAACCTAGAGTATGATCAACCATGTGATCGGGAGACGTGTTCAAATATGTCTCAGTTTTCATACCCTGGTACTCGGGTGCAACATTCCAGATGCTTTACTAACACCCTCCCGACTTGGAGAGTCAGTCCCTTTAACCTCCTGTTTGGCCCAGTTTGCAATTTCTGCGGAAGATGAACAGGAATAGCGAGAACCAATGAGAGACTAGCTGGAGGTGTCTGGACGGGCAAATTTAACTCTCATTTCCCACCAGGAAGAGGAATTAACCAAAGGCTCAGCGTGCCGTGCCGGAACCAGATTAGGGCCTGAAGCCATCCTGCGGTGTTGCGGCCAGCTCAAAAGAAAGCGAGTTGAAGAAAGGAGCTCAGGGGCACTGTAATTCACAAACCTGCAGAGTTATAAATGACAGCTATCGTCCAAAAATATACTGAAGTAAGGCTGCCAAGAGGACTTGAAAGCGGGGCAGAATTGCAGGAAACCGATTTCAGGAGGCAGACTGGAATTGCATTGAAAGCATAGGAAAAGAGGCAGAACGTCCACAATGATGCACTTGGCCAAAAAGGGCGTATGCGTTTTTTCCTGAATATATTCAGGAAAAAACGCATACGCCCTTTTTGGCCAACCAAGCAAGCTTGCAAAGGAAATCTGCACTACAATGAAGTCTCACTTCCCCCCGGTCAAAAGGGCCATCTGAAAAAAGTGTAAAATCCAGAAAGGCAGGACAGGCCATGGAGAACTGGGAGCCTTGTTATGCTGATGGGCGGGATGTAAATTGCCAACAGACACTCGGGAGAAGTGTATGGTGTTTCCTGAAACATCTAAAAAACAAAGCAACAGAGCCTAGGGCACTTCCACTTATGGTCCTATAGCTTAGGGAAATTAAAATCAAAAAGACACAGCCACCCCAAAGTTTGGGACGCCTCTGTTTACAAGAACCTCGTTTACAGTACAAGTTCAACATCGCAGAAAGTGAAAAATGGATAAAGAAGTTGTGGTATTTACTTACAAAGCAATATCACTCAGCAATGAAATCTATGTCATCAGGCCCTTAGCAGCACAATGAGTGGATTCAGGTATGATGATTCTAACTGAAATAAGTCACACAGAAAAAGAAACATCATAAGATATCAGTAATACACGGAATGTAAACTTGGCTACACAGGAACTGAATTACGGAACAGAACAGGGTCTCAAATTTAGAAAACCAACTTATGCTTGCTTAAGGGGAAAGGTGAGTTGGGGTGCTGCATAAAACCAGAGATTGAAATGAGCACAGATAAAGTTCCTTAAGCCAAATATGGAATAGACAAGAGCTACTCCTTGCTCAACGAAATGGACTCAACACCGCATATTAAATGCCTAAGAATGTACCTGACTAGTAAGTATCTTAAAACCTATGGATTGCTATGTCTCCGAAAGAGAATCAAGCATGTGTACAGGGGCATAAACGCAGCAGTGATAGGATTGGAGAGGTTCGGTGAGCAAATGAAGACCCTTTGAAGTCATATTGCATGGTACCCATTCCACGGGTTTCAACTACCCAGGTTTAAGGTATTCTTCCTTCAGCTAAAACATGCATGTGGAACCTAGAGTATGATCAACCATGTGATCGGGAGACGTGTTCAAATATGTCTCAGTTTTCGTACCCTGGTACTCGGGTGCAACATTCCAGACGCTTTACTAACACCCTCCCGACTTGGAGAGTCAGTCCCTTTAACCTCCTGTTTGGCCCAGTTTGCAATTTCTGCGGAAGATGAACAGGAATAGCGAGAACCAATGAGAGACTAGCTGGAGGTGTCTGGACGGGCAAATTTAACTCTCATTTCCCACCAGGAAGAGGAATTAACCAAAGGCTCAGCGTGCCGTGCCGGAACCAGATTAGGGCCTGAAGCCATCCTGCGGTGTTGCGGCTAGCTCAAAAGAAAGCGAGTTGAAGAAAGGAGCTCAGGGGCACTGTAATTCACAAACCTGCAGAGTTATAAATGACAGCTATCGTCCAAAAATATACTGAAGTAAGGCTGCCAAGAGGACTTGAAAGCGGGGCAGAATTGCAGGAAACCGATTTCAGGAGGTAGACTGGAATTGCATTGAAAGCATAGGAAAAGAGGCAGAACGTACACAATGATGCACTTGGCCAAAAAGGGCGTATGCGTTTTTTCCTGAATATATTCAGGAAAAAACGCATACGCCCTTTTTGGCCAACCAAGCAAGCTTGCAAAGGAAATCTGCACTACAATGAAGTCTCACTTCCCCCCGGTCAAAAGGGCCATCTGAAAAAAGTGTAAAATCCAGAAAGGCAGGACAGGCCATGGAGAACTGGGAGCCTTGTTATGCTGATGGGCGGGATGTAAATTGCCAACAGACACTCGGGAGAAGTGTATGGTGTTTCCTGAAACATCTAAAAAACAAAGCAACAGAGCCTAGGGCACTTCCACTTATGGTCCTATAGCTTAGGGAAATTAAAATCAAAAAGACACAGCCACCCCAAAGTTTGGGACGCCTCTGTTTACAAGAACCTCGTTTACAGTACAAGTTCAACATCGCAGAAAGTGAAAAATGGATAAAGAAGTTGTGGTATTTACTTACAAAGCAATATCACTCAGCAATGAAATCTATGTCATCAGGCCCTTAGCAGCACAATGAGTGGATTCAGGTATGATGATTCTAACTGAAATAAGTCACACAGAAAAAGAAACATCATAAGATATCAGTAATACACGGAATGTAAACTTGGCTACACAGGAACTGAATTACAGAACAGAACAGGGTCTCAAATTTAGAAAACCAACTTATGCTTGCTTAAGGGGAAAGGTGAGTTGGGGTGCTGCATAAAACCAGAGATTGAAATGAGCACAGATAAAGTTCCTTAAGCCAAATATGGAATAGACAAGAGCTACTCCTTGCTCAACGAAATGGACTCAACACCGCATATTAAATGCCTAAGAATGTACCTGACTAGTAAGTATCTTAAAACCTATGGATTGCTATGTCTCTGAAAGAGAATCAAGCATGTGTACAGGGGCATAAACGCAGCAGTGATAGGATTGGAGAGGTTCGGTGAGCAAATGAAGACCCTTTGAAGTCATATTGCATGGTACCCATTCCACGGGTTTCAACTACCCAGGTTTAAGGTATTCTTCCTTCAGCTAAAACATGCATGTGGAACCTAGAGTATGATCAACCATGTGATCGGGAGATGTGTTCAAATATGTCTCAGTTTTCGTACCCTGGTACTCGGGTGCAACATTCCAGACGCTTTACTAACACCCTCCCGACTTGGAGAGTCAGTCCCTTTAACCTCCTGTTTGGCCCAGTTTGCAATTTCTGCGGAAGATGAACAGGAATAGCGAGAACCAATGAGAGACTAGCTGGAAGGTGTCTGGACGGGCAAATTTAACTCTCATTTCCCACCAGGAAGAGGAATTAACCAAAGGCTCAGTGTGCCGTGCCGGAACCAGATTAGGGCCTGAAGCCATCCTGTGGTGTTGCGGCCAGCTCAAAAGAAAGCGAGTTGAAGAAAGGAGCTCAGGGGCACTGTAATTCACAAACCTGCAGAGTTATAAATGACAGCTATCGTCCAAAAATATACTGAAGTAAGGCTGCCAAGAGGACTTGAAAGCGGGGCAGAATTGCAGGAAACTGATTTCAGGAGGTAGACTGGAATTGCATTGAAAGCATAGGAAAAGAGGCAGAACGTCCACAATGATGCACTTGGCCAAAAAGGGCGTATGCGTTTTTTCCTGAATATATTCAGGAAAAAACGCATACGCCCTTTTTGGCCAACCAAGCAAGCTTGCAAAGGAAATCTGCACTACAATGAAGTCTCACTTCCCCCCGGTCAAAAGGGCCATCTGAAAAAAGTGTAAAATCCAGAAAGGCAGGACAGGCCATGGAGAACTGGGAGCCTTGTTATGCTGATGGGCGGGATGTAAATTGCCAACAGACACTCGGGAGAAGTGTATGGTGTTTCCTGAAACATCTAAAAAACAAAGCAACAGAGCCTAGGGCACTTCCACTTATGGTCCTATAGCTTAGGGAAATTAAAATCAAAAAGACACAGCCACCCCAAAGTTTGGGACGCCTCTGTTTACAAGAACCTCGTTTACCATACAAGTTCAACATCGCAGAAAGTGAAAAATGGATAAAGAAGTTGTGGTATTTACTTACAAAGCAATATCACTCAGCAATGAAATCTATGTCATCAGGCCCTTAGCAGCACAATGAGTGGATTCAGGTATGATGATTCTAACTGAAATAAGTCACACAGAAAAAGAAACATCATAAGATATCAGTAATACACGGAATGTAAACTTGGCTACACAGGAACTGAATTACAGAACAGAACAGGGTCTCAAATTTAGAAAACCAACTTATGCTTGCTTAAGGGGAAAGGTGAGTTGGGGTGCTGCATAAAACCAGAGATTGAAATGAGCACAGATAAAGTTCCTTAAGCCAAATATGGAATAGACAAGAGCTACTCCTTGCTCAACGAAATGGACTCAACACCGCATATTAAATGCCTAAGAATGTACCTGACTAGTAAGTATCTTAAAACCTATGGATTGCTATGTCTCCGAAAGAGAATCAAGCATGTGTACAGGGGCATAAACGCAGCAGTGATAGGATTGGAGAGGTTCGGTGAGCAAATGAAGACCCTTTGAAGTCATATTGCATGGTACCCATTCCACGGGTTTCAACTACCCAGGTTTAAGGTATTCTTCCTTCAGCTAAAACATGCATGTGGAACCTAGAGTATGATCAACCATGTGATCGGGAGACGTGTTCAAATATGTCTCAGTTTTCGTACCCTGGTACTCGGGTGCAACATTCCAGACGCTTTACTAACACCCTCCCGACTTGGAGAGTCAGTCCCTTTAACCTCCTGTTTGGCCCAGTTTGCAATTTCTGCGGAAGATGAACAGGAATAGCGAGAACCAATGAGAGACTAGCTGGAGGTGTCTGGACGGGCAAATTTAACTCTCATTTCCCACCAGGAAGAGGAATTAACCAAAGGCTCAGCGTGCCGTGCCGGAACCAGATTAGGGCCTGAAGCCATCCTGCGGTGTTGCGGCCAGCTCAGCAGAAAGCGAGTTGAAGAAAGGAGCTCAGGGGCACTGTAATTCACAAACCTGCAGAGTTATAAATGACAGCTATCGTCCAAAAATATACTGAAGTAAGGCTGCCAAGAGGACTTGAAAGCGGGGCAGAATTGCAGGAAACCGATTTCAGGAGGCAGACTGGAATTGCATTGAAAGCATAGGAAAAGAGGCAGAACGTCCACAATGATGCACTTGGCCAAAAAGGGCGTATGCGTTTTTTCCTGAATATATTCAGGAAAAAACGCATACGCCCTTTTTGGCCAACCAAGCAAGCTTGCAAAGGAAATCTGCACTACAATGAAGTCTCACTTCCCCCCGGTCAAAAGGGCCATCTGAAAAAAGTGTAAAATCCAGACAGGCAGGACAGGCCATGGAGAACTGGGAGCCTTGTTATGCTGATGGGCGGGATGTAAATTGCCAACAGACACTCGGGAGAAGTGTATGGTGTTTCCTGAAACATCTAAAAAACAAAGCAACAGAGCCTAGGGCACTTCCACTTATGGTCCTATAGCTTAGGGAAATTAAAATCAAAAAGACACAGCCACCCCAAAGTTTGGGACGCCTCTGTTTACAAGAACCTCATTTACAGTACAAGTTCAACATCGCAGAAAGTGAAAAATGGATAAAGAAGTTGTGGTATTTACTTACAAAGCAATATCACTCAGCAATGAAATCTATGTCATCAGGCCCTTAGCAGCACAATGAGTGGATTCAGGTATGATGATTCTAACTGAAATAAGTCACACAGAAAAAGAAACATCATAAGATATCAGTAATACACGGAATGTAAACTTGGCTACACAGGAACTGAATTACAGAACAGAACAGGGTCTCAAATTTAGAAAACCAACTTATGCTTGCTTAAGGGGAAAGGTGAGTTGGGGTGCTGCATAAAACCAGAGATTGAAATGAGCACAGATAAAGTTCCTTAAGCCAAATATGGAATAGACAAGAGCTACTCCTTGCTCAACGAAATGGACTCAACACCGCATATTAAATGCCTAAGAATGTACCTGACTAGTAAGTATCTTAAAACCTATGGATTGCTATGTCTCCGAAAGAGAATCAAGCATGTGTACAGGGGCATAAACGCAGCAGTGATAGGATTGGAGAGGTTCGGTGAGCAAATGAAGACCCTTTGAAGTCATATTGCATGGTACCCATTCCACGGGTTTCAACTACCCAGGTTTAAGGTATTCTTCCTTCAGCTAAAACATGCATGTGGAACCTAGAGTATGATCAACCATGTGATCGGGAGACGTGTTCAAATATGTCTCAGTTTTCGTACCCTGGTACTCGGGTGCAACATTCCAGACGCTTTACTAACACCCTCCCGACTTGGAGAGTCAGTCCCTTTAACCTCCTGTTTGGCCCAGTTTGCAATTTCTGCGGAAGATGAACAGGAATAGCGAGAACCAATGAGAGACTAGCTGGAGGTGTCTGGACGGGCAAATTTAACTCTCATTTCCCACCAGGAAGAGGAATTAACCAAAGGCTCAGCGTGCCGTGCCGGAACCAGATTAGGGCCTGAAGCCATCCTGCGGTGTTGCGGCCAGCTCAGCAGAAAGCGAGTTGAAGAAAGGAGCTCAGGGGCACTGTAATTCACAAACCTGCAGAGTTATAAATGACAGCTATCGTCCAAAAATATACTGAAGTAAGGCTGCCAAGAGGACTTGAAAGCGGGGCAGAATTGCAGGAAACCGATTTCAGGAGGCAGACTGGAATTGCATTGAAAGCATAGGAAAAGAGGCAGAACGTCCACAATGATGCACTTGGCCAAAAAGGGCGTATGCGTTTTTTCCTGAATATATTCAGGAAAAAACGCATACGCCCTTTTTGGCCAACCAAGCAAGCTTGCAAAGGAAATCTGCACTACAATGAAGTCTCACTTCCCCCCGGTCAAAAGGGCCATCTGAAAAAAGTGTAAAATCCAGACAGGCAGGACAGGCCATGGAGAACTGGGAGCCTTGTTATGCTGATGGGCGGGATGTAAATTGCCAACAGACACTCGGGAGAAGTGTATGGTGTTTCCTGAAACATCTAAAAAACAAAGCAACAGAGCCTAGGGCACTTCCACTTATGGTCCTATAGCTTAGGGAAATTAAAATCAAAAAGACACAGCCACCCCAAAGTTTGGGACGCCTCTGTTTACAAGAACCTCGTTTACAGTACAAGTTCAACATCGCAGAAAGTGAAAAATGGATAAAGAAGTTGTGGTATTTACTTACAAAGCAATATCACTCAGCAATGAAATCTATGTCATCAGGCCCTTAGCAGCACAATGAGTGGATTCAGGTATGATGATTCTAACTGAAATAAGTCACACAGAAAAAGAAACATCATAAGATATCAGTAATACACGGAATGTAAACTTGGCTACACAGGAACTGAATTACAGAACAGAACAGGGTCTCAAATTTAGAAAACCAACTTATGCTTGCTTAAGGGTAAAGGTGAGTTGGGGTGCTGCATAAAACCAGAGATTGAAATGAGCACAGATAAAGTTCCTTAAGCCAAATATGGAATAGACAAGAGCTACTCCTTGCTCAACGAAATGGACTCAACACCGCATATTAAATGCCTAAGAATGTACCTGACTAGTAAGTATCTTAAAACCTATGGATTGCTATGTCTCCGAAAGAGAATCAAGCATGTGTACAGGGGCATAAACGCAGCAGTGATAGGATTGGAGAGGTTCGGTGAGCAAATGAAGACCCTTTGAAGTCATATTGCATGGTACCCATTCCACGGGTTTCAACTACCCAGGTTTAAGGTATTCTTCCTTCAGCTAAAACATGCATGTGGAACCTAGAGTATGATCAACCATGTGATCGGGAGACGTGTTCAAATATGTCTCAGTTTTCGTACCCTGGTACTCGGGTGCAACATTCCAGACGCTTTACTAACACCCTCCCGACTTGGAGAGTCAGTCCCTTTAACCTCCTGTTTGGCCCAGTTTGCAATTTCTGCGGAAGATGAAGAGGAATAGTGAGAACCAATGAGAGACTAGCTGGAGGTGTCTGGACGGGCAAATTTAACTCTCATTTCCCACCAGGAAGAGGAATTAACCAAAGGCTCAGCGTGCCGTGCCGGAACCAGATTAGGGCCTGAAGCCATCCTGCGGTGTTGCGGCCAGCTCAAAAGAAAGCGAGTTGAAGAAAGGAGCTCAGGGGCACTGTAATTCACAAACCTGCAGAGTTATAAATGACAGCTATCGTCCAAAAATATACTGAAGTAAGGCTGCCAAGAGGACTTGAAAGCGGGGCAGAATTGCAGGAAACCGATTTCAGGAGGCAGACTGGAATTGCATTGAAAGCATAGGAAAAGAGGCAGAACGTCCACAATGATGCACTTGGCCAAAAAGGGCGTATGCGTTTTTTCCTGAATATATTCAGGAAAAAACGCATACGCCCTTTTTGGCCAACCAAGCAAGCTTGCAAAGGAAATCTGCACTACAATGAAGTCTCACTTCCCCCCGGTCAAAAGGGCCATCTGAAAAAAGTGTAAAATCCAGACAGGCAGGACAGGCCATGGAGAACTGGGAGCCTTGTTATGCTGATGGGCGGGATGTAAATTGCCAACAGACACTCGGGAGAAGTGTATGGTGTTTCCTGAAACATCTAAAAAACAAAGCAACAGAGCCTAGGGCACTTCCACTTATGGTCCTATAGCTTAGGGAAATTAAAATCAAAAAGACACAGCCACCCCAAAGTTTGGGACGCCTCTGTTTACAAGAACCTCGTTTACAGTACAAGTTCAACATCGCAGAAAGTGAAAAATGGATAAAGAAGTTGTGGTATTTACTTACAAAGCAATATCACTCAGCAATGAAATCTATGTCATCAGGACCTTAACAGCACAATGAGTGGATTCAGGTATGATGATTCTAACTGAAATAAGTCACACAGAAAAAGAAACATCATAAGATATCAGTAATACACGGAATGTAAACTTGGCTACACAGGAACTGAATTACAGAACAGAACAGGGTCTCAAATTTAGAAAACCAACTTATGCTTGCTTAAGGGGAAAGGTGAGTTGGGGTGCTGCATAAAACCAGAGATTGAAATGAGCACAGATAAAGTTCCTTAAGCCAAATATGGAATAGACAAGAGCTACTCCTTGCTCAACGAAATGGACTCAACACCGCATATTAAATGCCTAAGAATGTACCTGACTAGTAAGTATCTTAAAACCTATGGATTGCTATGTCTCCGAAAGAGAATCAAGCATGTGTACAGGGGCATAAACGCAGCAGTGATAGGATTGGAGAGGTTCGGTGAGCAAATGAAGACCCTTTGAAGTCATATTGCATGGTACCCATTCCACGGGTTTCAACTACCCAGGTTTAAGGTATTCTTCCTTCAGCTAAAACATGCATGTGGAACCTAGAGTATGATCAACCATGTGATCGGGAGACGTGTTCAAATATGTCTCAGTTTTCGTACCCTGGTACTCGGGTGCAACATTCCAGACGCTTTACTAACACCCTCCCGACTTGGAGAGTCAGTCCCTTTAACCTCCTGTTTGGCCCAGTTTGCAATTTCTGCGGAAGATGAACAGGAATAGCGAGAACCAATGAGAGACTAGCTGGAAGGTGTCTGGACGGGCAAATTTAACTCTCATTTCCCACCAGGAAGAGGAATTAACCAAAGGCTCAGCGTGCCGTGCCGGAACCAGATTAGGGCCTGAAGCCATCCTGCGGTGTTGCAGCCAGCTCAAAAGAAAGCGAGTTGAAGAAAGGAGCTCAGGGGCACTGTAATTCACAAACCTGCAGAGTTATAAATGACAGCTATCGTCCAAAAATATACTGAAGTAAGGCTGCCAAGAGGACTTGAAAGCGGGGCAGAATTGCAGGAAACCGATTTCAGGAGGCAGACTGGAATTGCATTGAAAGCATAGGAAAAGAGGCAGAACGTCCACAATGATGCACTTGGCCAAAAAGGGCGTATGCGTTTTTTCCTGAATATATTCAGGAAAAAACGCATACGCCCTTTTTGGCCAACCAAGCAAGCTTGCAAAGGAAATCTGCACTACAATGAAGTCTCACTTCCCCCCGGTCAAAAGGGCCATCTGAAAAAAGTGTAAAATCCAGAAAGGCAGGACAGGCCATGGAGAACTGGGAGCCTTGTTATGCTGATGGGCGGGATGTAAATTGCCAACAGACACTCGGGAGAAGTGTATGGTGTTTCCTGAAACATCTAAAAAACAAAGCAACAGAGCCTAGGGCACTTCCACTTATGGTCCTATAGCTTAGGGAAATTAAAATCAAAAAGACACAGCCACCCCAAAGTTTGGGACGCCTCTGTTTACAAGAACCTCGTTTACCGTACAAGTTCAACATCGCAGAAAGTGAAAAATGGATAAAGAAGTTGTGGTATTTACTTACAAAGCAATATCACTCAGCAATGAAATCTATGTCATCAGGCCCTTAGCAGCACAATGAGTGGATTCAGGTATGATGATTCTAACTGAAATAAGTCACACAGAAAAAGAAACATCATAAGATATCAGTAATACATGGAATGTAAACTTGGCTACACAGGAACTGAATTACAGAACAGAACAGGGTCTCAAATTTAGAAAACCAACTTATGCTTGCTTAAGGGGAAAGGTGAGTTGGGGTGCTGCATAAAACCAGAGATTGAAATGAGCACAGATAAAGTTCCTTAAGCCAAATATGGAATAGACAAGAGCTACTCCTTGCTCAACGAAATGGACTCAACACCGCATATTAAATGCCTAAGAATGTACCTGACTAGTAAGTATCTTAAAACCTATGGATTTCTATGTCTCCGAAAGAGAATCAAGCATGTGTACAGGGGCATAAACGCAGCAGTGATAGGATTGGAGAGGTTCGGTGAGCAAATGAAGACCCTTTGAAGTCATATTGCATGGTACCCATTCCACGGGTTTCAACTACCCAGGTTTAAGGTATTCTTCCTTCAGCTAAAACATGCATGTGGAACCTAGAGTATGATCAACCATGTGATCAGGAGACGTGTTCAAATATGTCTCAGTTTTCGTACCCTGGTACTCGGGTGCAACATTCCAGACGCTTTACTAACACCCTCCCGACTTGGAGAGTCAGTCCCTTTAACCTCCTGTTTGGCCCAGTTTGCAATTTCTGCGGAAGATGAACAGGAATAGCGAGAACCAATGAGAGACTAGCTGGAAGGTGTCTGGACGGGCAAATTTAACTCTCATTTCCCACCAGGAAGAGGAATTAACCAAAGGCTCAGCGTGCCGTGCCGGAACCAGATTAGGGCCTGAAGCCATCCTGCGGTGTTGCGGCCAGCTCAAAAGAAAGCGAGTTGAAGAAAGGAGCTCAGGGGCACTGTAATTCACAAACCTGCAGAGTTATAAATGACAGCTATCGTCCAAAAATATACTGAAGTAAGGCTGCCAAGAGGACTTGAAAGCGGGGCAGAATTGCAGGAAACCGATTTCAGGAGGCAGACTGGAATTGCATTGAAAGCATAGGAAAAGAGGCAGAACGTCCACAATGATGCACTTGGCCAAAAAGGGCGTATGCGTTTTTTCCTGAATATATTCAGGAAAAAACGCATACGCCCTTTTTGGCCAACCAAGCAAGCTTGCAAAGGAAATCTGCACTACAATGAAGTCTCACTTCCCCCCGGTCAAAAGGGCCATCTGAAAAAAGTGTAAAATCCAGAAAGGCAGGACAGGCCATGGAGAACTGGGAGCCTTGTTATGCTGATGGGCGGGATGTAAATTGCCAACAGACACTCGGGAGAAGTGTATGGTGTTTCCTGAAACATCTAAAAAACAAAGCAACAGAGCCTAGGGCACTTCCACTTATGGTCCTATAGCTTAGGGAAATTAAAATCAAAAAGACACAGCCACCCCAAAGTTTGGGATGCCTCTGTTTACAAGAACCTCGTTTACCGTACAAGTTCAACATCGCAGAAAGTGAAAAATGGATAAAGAAGTTGTGGTATTTACTTACAAAGCAATATCACTCAGCAATGAAATCTATGTCATCAGGCCCTTAGCAGCACAATGAGTGGATTCAGGTATGATGATTCTAACTGAAATAAGTCACACAGAAAAAGAAACATCATAAGATATCAGTAATACACGGAATGTAAACTTGGCTACACAGGAACTGAATTACAGAACAGAACAGGGTCTCAAATTTAGAAAACCAACTTATGCTTGCTTAAGGGGAAAGGTGAGTTGGGGTGCTGCATAAAACCAGAGATTGAAATGAGCACAGATAAAGTTCCTTAAGCCAAATATGGAATAGACAAGAGCTACTCCTTGCTCAACGAAATGGACTCAACACCGCATATTAAATGCCTAAGAATGTACCTGACTAGTAAGTATCTTAAAACCTATGGATTGCTATGTCTCCGAAAGAGAATCAAGCATGTGTACAGGGGCATAAACGCAGCAGTGATAGGATTGGAGAGGTTCGGTGAGCAAATGAAGACCCTTTGAAGTCATATTGCATGGTACCCATTCCACGGGTTTCAACTACCCAGGTTTAAGGTATTCTTCCTTCAGCTAAAACATGCACGTGGAACCTAGAGTATGATCAACCATGTGATCGGGAGACGTGTTCAAATATGTCTCAGTTTTCGTACCCTGGTACTCGGGTGCAACATTCCAGACGCTTTACTAACACCCTCCCGACTTGGAGAGTCAGTCCCTTTAACCTCCTGTTTGGCCCAGTTTGCAATTTCTGCGGAAGATGAACAGGAATAGCGAGAACCAATGAGAGACTAGCTGGAGGTGTCTGGACGGGCAAATTTAACTCTCATTTCCCACCAGAAAGAGGAATTAACCAAAGGCTCAGCGTGCCGTGCCGGAACCAGATTAGGGCCTGAAGCCATCCTGCGGTGTTGCGGCCAGCTCAAAAGAAAGCGAGTTGAAGAAAGGAGCTCAGGGGCACTGTAATTCACAAACCTGCAGAGTTATAAATGACAGCTATCGTCCAAAAATATACTGAAGTAAGGCTGCCAAGAGGACTTGAAAGCGGGGCAGAATTGCAGGAAACCGATTTCAGGAGGTAGACTGGAATTGCATTGAAAGCATAGGAAAAGAGGCAGAACGTCCACAATGATGCACTTGGCCAAAAAGGGCGTATGCGTTTTTTCCTGAATATATTCAGGAAAAAACGCATACGCCCTTTTTGGCCAACCAAGCAAGCTTGCAAAGGAAATCTGCACTACAATGAAGTCTCACTTCCCCCCGGTCAAAAGGGCCATCTGAAAAAAGTGTAAAATCCAGAAAGGCAGGACAGGCCATGGAGAACTGGGAGCCTTGTTATGCTGATGGGCGGGATGTAAATTGCCAACAGACACTCGGGAGAAGTGTATGGTGTTTCCTGAAACATCTAAAAAACAAAGCAACAGAGCCTAGGGCACTTCCACTTATGGTCCTATAGCTTAGGGAAATTAAAATCAAAAAGACACAGCCACCCCAAAGTTTGGGATGCCTCTGTTTACAAGAACCTCGTTTACCGTACAAGTTCAACATCGCAGAAAGTGAAAAATGGATAAAGAAGTTGTGGTATTTACTTACAAAGCAATATCACTCAGCAATGAAATCTATGTCATCAGGCCCTTAGCAGCACAATGAGTGGATTCAGGTATGATGATTCTAACTGAAATAAGTCACACAGAAAAAGAAACATCATAAGATATCAGTAATACACGGAATGTAAACTTGGCTACACAGGAACTGAATTACAGAACAGAACAGGGTCTCAAATTTAGAAAACCAACTTATGCTTGCTTAAGGGGAAAGGTGAGTTGGGGTGCTGCATAAAACCAGAGATTGAAATGAGCACAGATAAAGTTCCTTAAGCCAAATATGGAATAGACAAGAGCTACTCCTTGCTCAACGAAATGGACTCAACACCGCATATTAAATGCCTAAGAATGTACCTGACTAGTAAGTATCTTAAAACCTATGGATTGCTATGTCTCCGAAAGAGAATCAAGCATGTGTACAGGGGCATAAACGCAGCAGTGATAGGATTGGAGAGGTTCGGTGAGCAAATGAAGACCCTTTGAAGTCATATTGCATGGTACCCATTCCACGGGTTTCAACTACCCAGGTTTAAGGTATTCTTCCTTCAGCTAAAACATGCACGTGGAACCTAGAGTATGATCAACCATGTGATCGGGAGACGTGTTCAAATATGTCTCAGTTTTCGTACCCTGGTACTCGGGTGCAACATTCCAGACGCTTTACTAACACCCTCCCGACTTGGAGAGTCAGTCCCTTTAACCTCCTGTTTGGCCCAGTTTGCAATTTCTGCGGAAGATGAACAGGAATAGCGAGAACCAATGAGAGACTAGCTGGAGGTGTCTGGACGGGCAAATTTAACTCTCATTTCCCACCAGGAAGAGGAATTAACCAAAGGCTCAGCGTGCCGTGCCGGAACCACATTAGGGCCTGAAGCCATCCTGCGGTGTTGCGGCCAGCTCAAAAGAAAGCGAGTTGAAGAAAGGAGCTCAGGGGCACTGTAATTCACAAACCTGCAGAGTTATAAATGACAGCTATCGTCCAAAAATATACTGAAGTAAGGCTGCCAAGAGGACTTGAAAGCGGGGCAGAATTGCAGGAAACCGATTTCAGGAGGCAGACTGGAATTGCATTGAAAGCATAGGAAAAGAGGCAGAACGTCCACAATGATGCACTTGGCCAAAAAGGGCGTATGCGTTTTTTCCTGAATATATTCAGGAAAAAACGCATACGCCCTTTTTGGCCAACCAAGCAAGCTTGCAAAGGAAATCTGCACTACAATGAAGTCTCACTTCCCCCCGGTCAAAAGGGCCATCTGAAAAAAGTGTAAAATCCAGAAAGGCAGGACAGGCCATGGAGAACTGGGAGCCTTGTTATGCTGATGGGCGGGATGTAAATTGCCAACAGACACTCGGGAGAAGTGTATGGTGTTTCCTGAAACATCTAAAAAACAAAGCAACAGAGCCTAGGGCACTTCCACTTATGGTCCTATAGCTTAGGGAAATTAAAATCAAAAAGACACAGCCACCCCAAAGTTTGGGACGCCTCTGTTTACAAGAACCTCGTTTACCGTACAAGTTCAACATCGCAGAAAGTGAAAAATGGATAAAGAAGTTGTGGTATTTACTTACAAAGCAATATCACTCAGCAATGAAATCTATGTCATCAGGCCCTTAGCAGCACAATGAGTGGATTCAGGTATGATGATTCTAACTGAAATAAGTCACACAGAAAAAGAAACATCATAAGATATCAGTAATACACGGAATGTAAACTTGGCTACACAGGAACTGAATTACAGAACAGAACAGGGTCTCAAATTTAGAAAACCAACTTATGCTTGCTTAAGGGGAAAGGTGAGTTGGGGTGCTGCATAAAACCAGAGATTGAAATGAGCACAGATAAAGTTCCTTAAGCCAAATATGGAATAGACAAGAGCTACTCCTTGCTCAACGAAATGGACTCAACACCGCATATTAAATGCCTAAGAATGTACCTGACTAGTAAGTATCTTAAAACCTATGGATTGCTATGTCTCCGAAAGAGAATCAAGCATGTGTACAGGGGCATAAACGCAGCAGTGATAGGATTGGAGAGGTTCGGTGAGCAAATGAAGACCCTTTGAAGTCATATTGCATGGTACCCATTCCACGGGTTTCAACTACCCAGGTTTAAGGTATTCTTCCTTCAGCTAAAACATGCATGTGGAACCTAGAGTATGATCAACCATGTGATCAGGAGACGTGTTCAAATATGTCTCAGTTTTCGTACCCTGGTACTCGGGTGCAACATTCCAGACGCTTTACTAACACCCTCCGGACTTGGAGAGTCAGTCCCTTTAACCTCCTGTTTGGCCCAGTTTGCAATTTCTGCGGAAGATGAACAGGAATAGCGAGAACCAATGAGAGACTAGCTGGAAGGTGTCTGGACGGGCAAATTTAACTCTCATTTCCCACCAGGAAGAGGAATTAACCAAAGGCTCAGCGTGCCGTGCCGGAACCAGATTAGGGCCTGAAGCCATCCTGCGGTGTTGCGGCCAGCTCAAAAGAAAGCGAGTTGAAGAAAGGAGCTCAGGGGCACTGTAATTCACAAACCTGCAGAGTTATAAATGACAGCTATCGTCCAAAAATATACTGAAGTAAGGCTGCCAAGAGGACTTGAAAGCGGGGCAGAATTGCAGGAAACCGATTTCAGGAGGCAGACTGGAATTGCATTGAAAGCATAGGAAAAGAGGCAGAACGTCCACAATGATGCACTTGGCCAAAAAGGGCGTATGCGTTTTTTCCTGAATATATTCAGGAAAAAACGCATACGCCCTTTTTGGCCAACCAAGCAAGCTTGCAAAGGAAATCTGCACTACAATGAAGTCTCACTTCCCCCCGGTCAAAAGGGCCATCTGAAAAAAGTGTAAAATCCAGAAAGGCAGGACAGGCCATGGAGAACTGGGAGCCTTGTTATGCTGATGGGCGGGATGTAAATTGCCAACAGACACTCGGGAGAAGTGTATGGTGTTTCCTGAAACATCTAAAAAACAAAGCAACAGAGCCTAGGGCACTTCCACTTATGGTCCTATAGCTTAGGGAAATTAAAATCAAAAAGACACAGCCACCCCAAAGTTTGGGATGCCTCTGTTTACAAAAACCTCGTTTACCGTACAAGTTCAACATCGCAGAAAGTGAAAAATGGATAAAGAAGTTGTGGTATTTACTTACAAAGCAATATCACTCAGCAATGAAATCTATGTCATCAGGCCCTTAGCAGCACAATGAGTGGATTCAGGTATGATGATTCTAACTGAAATAAGTCACACAGAAAAAGAAACATCATAAGATATCAGTAATACACGGAATGTAAACTTGGCTACACAGGAACTGAATTACAGAACAGAACAGGGTCTCAAATTTAGAAAACCAACTTATGCTTGCTTAAGGGGAAAGGTGAGTTGGGGTGCTGCATAAAACCAGAGATTGAAATGAGCACAGATAAAGTTCCTTAAGCCAAATATGGAATAGACAAGAGCTACTCCTTGCTCAACGAAATGGACTCAACACCGCATATTAAATGCCTAAGAATGTACCTGACTAGTAAGTATCTTAAAACCTATGGATTGCTATGTCTCCGAAAGAGAATCAAGCATGTGTACAGGGGCATAAACGCAGCAGTGATAGGATTGGAGAGGTTCGGTGAGCAAATGAAGACCCTTTGAAGTCATATTGCATGGTACCCATTCCACGGGTTTCAACTACCCAGGTTTAAGGTATTCTTCCTTCAGCTAAAACATGCACGTGGAACCTAGAGTATGATCAACCATGTGATCGGGAGACGTGTTCAAATATGTCTCAGTTTTCGTACCCTGGTACTCGGGTGCAACATTCCAGACGCTTTACTAACACCCTCCCGACTTGGAGAGTCAGTCCCTTTAACCTCCTGTTTGGCCCAGTTTGCAATTTCTGCGGAAGATGAACAGGAATAGCGAGAACCAATGAGAGACTAGCTGGAGGTGTCTGGACGGGCAAATTTAACTCTCATTTCCCACCAGAAAGAGGAATTAACCAAAGGCTCAGCGTGCCGTGCCGGAACCAGATTAGGGCCTGAAGCCATCCTGCGGTGTTGCGGCCAGCTCAAAAGAAAGCGAGTGGAAGAAAGGAGCTCAGGGGCACTGTAATTCACAAACCTGCAGAGTTATAAATGACAGCTATCGTCCAAAAATATACTGAAGTAAGGCTGCCAAGAGGACTTGAAAGCGGGGCAGAATTGCAGGAAACCGATTTCAGGAGGTAGACTGGAATTGCATTGAAAGCATAGGAAAAGAGGCAGAACGTCCACAATGATGCACTTGGCCAAAAAGGGCGTATGCGTTTTTTCCTGAATATATTCAGGAAAAAACGCATACGCCCTTTTTGGCCAACCAAGCAAGCTTGCAAAGGAAATCTGCACTACAATGAAGTCTCACTTCCCCCCGGTCAAAAGGGCCATCTGAAAAAAGTGTAAAATCCAGAAAGGCAGGACAGGCCATGGAGAACTGGGAGCCTTGTTATGCTGATGGGCGGGATGTAAATTGCCAACAGACACTCGGGAGAAGTGTATGGTGTTTCCTGAAACATCTAAAAAACAAAGCAACAGAGCCTAGGGCACTTCCACTTATGGTCCTATAGCTTAGGGAAATTAAAATCAAAAAGACACAGCCACCCCAAAGTTTGGGACGCCTCTGTTTACAAGAACCTCGTTTACAGTACAAGTTCAACATCGCAGAAAGTGAAAAATGGATAAAGAAGTTGTGGTATTTACTTACAAAGCAATATCACTCAGCAATGAAATCTATGTCATCAGGCCCTTAGCAGCACAATGAGTGGATTCAGGTATGATGATTCTAACTGAAATAAGTCACACAGAAAAAGAAACATCATAAGATATCAGTAATACACGGAATGTAAACTTGGCTACACAGGAACTGAATTACAGAACAGAACAGGGTCTCAAATTTAGAAAACCAACTTATGCTTGCTTAAGGGTAAAGGTGAGTTGGGGTGCTGCATAAAACCAGAGATTGAAATGAGCACAGATAAAGTTCCTTAAGCCAAATATGGAATAGACAAGAGCTACTCCTTGCTCAACGAAACGGACTCAACACCGCATATTAAATGCCTAAGAATGTACCTGACTAGTAAGTATCTTAAAACCTATGGATTGCTATGTCTCCGAAAGAGAATCAAGCATGTGTACAGGGGCATAAACGCAGCAGTGATAGGATTGGAGAGGTTCGGTGAGCAAATGAAGACCCTTTGAAGTCATATTGCATGGTACCCATTCCACGGGTTTCAACTACCCAGGTTTAAGGTATTCTTCCTTCAGCTAAAACATGCATGTGGAACCTAGAGTATGATCAACCATGTGATCGGGAGACGTGTTCAAATATGTCTCAGTTTTCGTACCCTGGTACTCGGGTGCAACATTCCAGACGCTTTACTAACACCCTCCCGACTTGGAGAGTCAGTCCCTTTAACCTCCTGTTTGGCCCAGTTTGCAATTTCTGCGGAAGATGAACAGGAATAGCGAGAACCAATGAGAGACTAGCTGGAGGTGTCTGGACGGGCAAATTTAACTCTCATTTCCCACCAGGAAGACGAATTAACCAAAGGCTCAGCGTGCCGTGCCGGAACCAGATTAGGGCCTGAAGCCATCCTGCGGTGTTGCGGCCAGCTCAAAAGAAAGCGAGTTGAAGAAAGGAGCTCAGGGGCACTGTAATTCACAAACCTGCAGAGTTATAAATGACAGCTATCGTCCAAAAATATACTGAAGTAAGGCTGCCAAGAGGACTTGAAAGCGGGGCAGAATTGCAGGAAACCGATTTCAGGAGGTAGACTGGAATTGCATTGAAAGCATAGGAAAAGAGGCAGAACGTCCACAATGATGCACTTGGCCAAAAAGGGCGTATGCGTTTTTTCCTGAATATATTCAGGAAAAAACGCATACGCCCTTTTTGGCCAACCAAGCAAGCTTGCAAAGGAAATCTGCACTACAATGAAGTCTCACTTCCCCCCGGTCAAAAGGGCCATCTGAATAAAGTGTAAAATCCAGAAAGGCAGGACAGGCCATGGAGAACTGGGAGCCTTGTTATGCTGATGGGCGGGATGTAAATTGCCAACAGACACTCGGGAGAAGTGTATGGTGTTTCCTGAAACATCTAAAAAACAAAGCAACAGAGCCTAGGGCACTTCCACTTATGGTCCTATAGCTTAGGGAAATTAAAATCAAAAAGACACAGCCACCCCAAAGTTTGGGACGCCTCTGTTTACAAGAACCTCGTTTACAGTACAAGTTCAACATCGCAGAAAGTGAAAAATGGATAAAGAAGTTGTGGTATTTACTTACAAAGCAATATCACTCAGCAATGAAATCTATGTCATCAGGCCCTTAGCAGCACAATGAGTGGATTCAGGTATGATGATTCTAACTGAAATAAGTCACACAGAAAAAGAAACATCATAAGATATCAGTAATACACGGAATGTAAACTTGGCTACACAGGAACTGAATTACAGAACAGAACAGGGTCTCAAATTTAGAAAACCAACTTATGCTTGCTTAAGGGTAAAGGTGAGTTGGGGTGCTGCATAAAACCAGAGATTGAAATGAGCACAGATAAAGTTCCTTAAGCCAAATATGGAATAGACAAGAGCTACTCCTTGCTCAACGAAACGGACTCAACACCGCATATTAAATGCCTAAGAATGTACCTGACTAGTAAGTATCTTAAAACCTATGGATTGCTATGTCTCCGAAAGAGAATCAAGCATGTGTACAGGGGCATAAACGCAGCAGTGATAGGATTGGAGAGGTTCGGTGAGCAAATGAAGACCCTTTGAAGTCATATTGCATGGTACCCATTCCACGGGTTTCAACTACCCAGGTTTAAGGTATTCTTCCTTCAGCTAAAACATGCATGTGGAACCTAGAGTATGATCAACCATGTGATCGGGAGACGTGTTCAAATATGTCTCAGTTTTCGTACCCTGGTACTCGGGTGCAACATTCCAGACGCTTTACTAACACCCTCCCGACTTGGAGAGTCAGTCCCTTTAACCTCCTGTTTGGCCCAGTTTGCAATTTCTGCGGAAGATGAACAGGAATAGCGAGAACCAATGAGAGACTAGCTGGAGGTGTCTGGACGGGCAAATTTAACTCTCATTTCCCACCAGGAAGACGAATTAACCAAAGGCTCAGCGTGCCGTGCCGGAACCAGATTAGGGCCTGAAGCCATCCTGCGGTGTTGCGGCCAGCTCAAAAGAAAGCGAGTTGAAGAAAGGAGCTCAGGGGCACTGTAATTCACAAACCTGCAGAGTTATAAATGACAGCTATCGTCCAAAAATATACTGAAGTAAGGCTGCCAAGAGGACTTGAAAGCGGGGCAGAATTGCAGGAAACCGATTTCAGGAGGTAGACTGGAATTGCATTGAAAGCATAGGAAAAGAGGCAGAACGTCCACAATGATGCACTTGGCCAAAAAGGGCGTATGCGTTTTTTCCTGAATATATTCAGGAAAAAACGCATACGCCCTTTTTGGCCAACCAAGCAAGCTTGCAAAGGAAATCTGCACTACAATGAAGTCTCACTTCCCCCCGGTCAAAAGGGCCATCTGAATAAAGTGTAAAATCCAGAAAGGCAGGACAGGCCATGGAGAACTGGGAGCCTTGTTATGCTGATGGGCGGGATGTAAATTGCCAACAGACACTCGGGAGAAGTGTATGGTGTTTCCTGAAACATCTAAAAAACAAAGCAACAGAGCCTAGGGCACTTCCACTTATGGTCCTATAGCTTAGGGAAATTAAAATCAAAAAGACACAGCCACCCCAAAGTTTGGGACGCCTCTGTTTACAAGAACCTCGTTTACAGTACAAGTTCAACATCGCAGAAAGTGAAAAATGGATAAAGAAGTTGTGGTATTTACTTACAAAGCAATATCACTCAGCAATGAAATCTATGTCATCAGGCCCTTAGCAGCACAATGAGTGGATTCAGGTATGATGATTCTAACTGAAATAAGTCACACAGAAAAAGAAACATCATAAGATATCAGTAATACACGGAATGTAAACTTGGCTACACAGGAACTGAATTACAGAACAGAACAGGGTCTCAAATTTAGAAAACCAACTTATGCTTGCTTAAGGGGAAAGGTGAGTTGGGGTGCTGCATAAAACCAGAGATTGAAATGAGCACAGATAAAGTTCCTTAAGCCAAATATGGAATAGACAAGAGCTACTCCTTGCTCAACGAAATGGACTCAACACCGCATATTAAATGCCTAAGAATGTACCTGACTAGTAAGTATCTTAAAACCTATGGATTGCTATGTCTCCGAAAGAGAATCAAGCATGTGTACAGGGGCATAAACGCAGCAGTGATAGGATTGGAGAGGTTCGGTGAGCAAATGAAGACCCTTTGAAGTCATATTGCATGGTACCCATTCCACGGGTTTCAACTACCCAGGTTTAAGGTATTCTTCCTTCAGCTAAAACATGCATGTGGAACCTAGAGTATGATCAACCATGTGATCGGGAGACGTGTTCAAATATGTCTCAGTTTTCGTACCCTGGTACTCGGGTGCAACATTCCAGACGCTTTACTAACACCCTCCCGACTTGGAGAGTCAGTCCCTTTAACCTCCTGTTTGGCCCAGTTTGCAATTTCTGCGGAAGATGAACAGGAATAGCGAGAACCAATGAGAGACTAGCTGGAGGTGTCTGGACGGGCAAATTTAACTCTCATTTCCCACCAGGAAGAGGAATTAACCAAAGGCTCAGCGTGCCGTGCCGGAACCAGATTAGGGCCTGAAGCCATCCTGCGGTGTTGCGGCCAGCTCAAAAGAAAGCGAGTGGAAGAAAGGAGCTCAGGGGCACTGTAATTCACAAACCTGCAGAGTTATAAATGACAGCTATCGTCCAAAAATATACTGAAGTAAGGCTGCCAAGAGGACTTGAAAGCGGGGCAGAATTGCAGGAAACCGATTTCAGGAGGTAGACTGGAATTGCATTGAAAGCATAGGAAAAGAGGCAGAACGTCCACAATGATGCACTTGGCCAAAAAGGGCGTATGCGTTTTTTCCTGAATATATTCAGGAAAAAACGCATACGCCCTTTTTGGCCAACCAAGCAAGCTTGCAAAGGAAATCTGCACTACAATGAAGTCTCACTTCCCCCCGGTCAAAAGGGCCATCTGAAAAAAGTGTAAAATCCAGAAAGGCAGGACAGGCCATGGAGAACTGGGAGCCTTGTTATGCTGATGGGCGGGATGTAAATTGCCAACAGACACTCGGGAAAAGTGTATGGTGTTTCCTGAAACATCTAAAAAACAAAGCAACAGAGCCTAGGGCACTTCCACTTATGGTCCTATAGCTTAGGGAAATTAAAATCAAAAAGACACAGCCACCCCAAAGTTTGGGACGCCTCTGTTTACAAGAACCTCGTTTACAGTACAAGTTCAACATCGCAGAAAGTGAAAAATGGATAAAGAAGTTGTGGTATTTACTTACAAAGCAATATCACTCAGCAATGAAATCTATGTCATCAGGACCTTAACAGCACAATGAGTGGATTCAGGTATGATGATTCTAACTGAAATAAGTCACACAGAAAAAGAAACATCATAAGATATCAGTAATACACGGAATGTAAACTTGGCTACACAGGAACTGAATTACAGAACAGAACAGGGTCTCAAATTTAGAAAACCAACTTATGCTTGCTTAAGGGTAAAGGTGAGTTGGGGTGCTGCATAAAACCAGAGATTGAAATGAGCACAGATAAAGTTCCTTAAGCCAAATATGGAATAGACAAGAGCTACTCCTTGCTCAACGAAACGGACTCAACACCGCATATTAAATGCCTAAGAATGTACCTGACTAGTAAGTATCTTAAAACCTATGGATTGCTATGTCTCCGAAAGAGAATCAAGCATGTGTACAGGGGCATAAACGCAGCAGTGATAGGATTGGAGAGGTTCGGTGAGCAAATGAAGACCCTTTGAAGTCATATTGCATGGTACCCATTCCACGGGTTTCAACTACCCAGGTTTAAGGTATTCTTCCTTCAGCTAAAACATGCATGTGGAACCTAGAGTATGATCAACCATGTGATCGGGAGACGTGTTCAAATATGTCTCAGTTTTCGTACCCTGGTACTCGGGTGCAACATTCCAGACGCTTTACTAACACCCTCCCGACTTGGAGAGTCAGTCCCTTTAACCTCCTGTTTGGCCCAGTTTGCAATTTCTGCGGAAGATGAACAGGAATAGCGAGAACCAATGAGAGACTAGCTGGAGGTGTCTGGACGGGCAAATTTAACTCTCATTTCCCACCAGGAAGACGAATTAACCAAAGGCTCAGCGTGCCGTGCCGGAACCAGATTAGGGCCTGAAGCCATCCTGCGGTGTTGCGGCCAGCTCAAAAGAAAGCGAGTTGAAGAAAGGAGCTCAGGGGCACTGTAATTCACAAACCTGCAGAGTTATAAATGACAGCTATCGTCCAAAAATATACTGAAGTAAGGCTGCCAAGAGGACTTGAAAGCGGGGCAGAATTGCAGGAAACCGATTTCAGGAGGTAGACTGGAATTGCATTGAAAGCATAGGAAAAGAGGCAGAACGTCCACAATGATGCACTTGGCCAAAAAGGGCGTATGCGTTTTTTCCTGAATATATTCAGGAAAAAACGCATACGCCCTTTTTGGCCAACCAAGCAAGCTTGCAAAGGAAATCTGCACTACAATGAAGTCTCACTTCCCCCCGGTCAAAAGGGCCATCTGAATAAAGTGTAAAATCCAGAAAGGCAGGACAGGCCATGGAGAACTGGGAGCCTTGTTATGCTGATGGGCGGGATGTAAATTGCCAACAGACACTCGGGAGAAGTGTATGGTGTTTCCTGAAACATCTAAAAAACAAAGCAACAGAGCCTAGGGCACTTCCACTTATGGTCCTATAGCTTAGGGAAATTAAAATCAAAAAGACACAGCCACCCCAAAGTTTGGGACGCCTCTGTTTACAAGAACCTCGTTTACAGTACAAGTTCAACATCGCAGAAAGTGAAAAATGGATAAAGAAGTTGTGGTATTTACTTACAAAGCAATATCACTCAGCAATGAAATCTATGTCATCAGGCCCTTAGCAGCACAATGAGTGGATTCAGGTATGATGATTCTAACTGAAATAAGTCACACAGAAAAAGAAACATCATAAGATATCAGTAATACACGGAATGTAAACTTGGCTACACAGGAACTGAATTACAGAACAGAACAGGGTCTCAAATTTAGAAAACCAACTTATGCTTGCTTAAGGGGAAAGGTGAGTTGGGGTGCTGCATAAAACCAGAGATTGAAATGAGCACAGATAAAGTTCCTTAAGCCAAATATGGAATAGACAAGAGCTACTCCTTGCTCAACGAAATGGACTCAACACCGCATATTAAATGCCTAAGAATGTACCTGACTAGTAAGTATCTTAAAACCTATGGATTGCTATGTCTCCGAAAGAGAATCAAGCATGTGTACAGGGGCATAAACGCAGCAGTGATAGGATTGGAGAGGTTCGGTGAGCAAATGAAGACCCTTTGAAGTCATATTGCATGGTACCCATTCCACGGGTTTCAACTACCCAGGTTTAAGGTATTCTTCCTTCAGCTAAAACATGCATGTGGAACCTAGAGTATGATCAACCATGTGATCGGGAGACGTGTTCAAATATGTCTCAGTTTTCGTACCCTGGTACTCGGGTGCAACATTCCAGACGCTTTACTAACACCCTCCCGACTTGGAGAGTCAGTCCCTTTAACCTCCTGTTTGGCCCAGTTTGCAATTTCTGCGGAAGATGAACAGGAATAGCGAGAACCAATGAGAGACTAGCTGGAGGTGTCTGGACGGGCAAATTTAACTCTCATTTCCCACCAGGAAGAGGAATTAACCAAAGGCTCAGCGTGCCGTGCCGGAACCAGATTAGGGCCTGAAGCCATCCTGCGGTGTTGCGGCCAGCTCAAAAGAAAGCGAGTGGAAGAAAGGAGCTCAGGGGCACTGTAATTCACAAACCTGCAGAGTTATAAATGACAGCTATCGTCCAAAAATATACTGAAGTAAGGCTGCCAAGAGGACTTGAAAGCGGGGCAGAATTGCAGGAAACCGATTTCAGGAGGTAGACTGGAATTGCATTGAAAGCATAGGAAAAGAGGCAGAACGTCCACAATGATGCACTTGGCCAAAAAGGGCGTATGCGTTTTTTCCTGAATATATTCAGGAAAAAACGCATACGCCCTTTTTGGCCAACCAAGCAAGCTTGCAAAGGAAATCTGCACTACAATGAAGTCTCACTTCCCCCCGGTCAAAAGGGCCATCTGAAAAAAGTGTAAAATCCAGAAAGGCAGGACAGGCCATGGAGAACTGGGAGCCTTGTTATGCTGATGGGCGGGATGTAAATTGCCAACAGACACTCGGGAAAAGTGTATGGTGTTTCCTGAAACATCTAAAAAACAAAGCAACAGAGCCTAGGGCACTTCCACTTATGGTCCTATAGCTTAGGGAAATTAAAATCAAAAAGACACAGCCACCCCAAAGTTTGGGACGCCTCTGTTTACAAGAACCTCGTTTACAGTACAAGTTCAACATCGCAGAAAGTGAAAAATGGATAAAGAAGTTGTGGTATTTACTTACAAAGCAATATCACTCAGCAATGAAATCTATGTCATCAGGACCTTAACAGCACAATGAGTGGATTCAGGTATGATGATTCTAACTGAAATAAGTCACACAGAAAAAGAAACATCATAAGATATCAGTAATACACGGAATGTAAACTTGGCTACACAGGAACTGAATTACAGAACAGAACAGGGTCTCAAATTTAGAAAACCAACTTATGCTTGCTTAAGGGGAAAGGTGAGTTGGGGTGCTGCATAAAACCAGAGATTGAAATGAGCACAGATAAAGTTCCTTAAGCCAAATATGGAATAGACAAGAGCTACTCCTTGCTCAACGAAACGGACTCAACACCGCATATTAAATGCCTAAGAATGTACCTGACTAGTAAGTATCTTAAAACCTATGGATTGCTATGTCTCCGAAAGAGAATCAAGCATGTGTACAGGGGCATAAACGCAGCAGTGATAGGATTGGAGAGGTTCGGTGAGCAAATGAAGACCCTTTGAAGTCATATTGCATGGTACCCATTCCACGGGTTTCAACTACCCAGGTTTAAGGTATTCTTCCTTCAGCTAAAACATGCATGTGGAACCTAGAGTATGATCAACCATGTGATCGGGAGACGTGTTCAAATATGTCTCAGTTTTCGTACCCTGGTACTCGGGTGCAACATTCCAGACGCTTTACTAACACCCTCCCGACTTGGAGAGTCAGTCCCTTTAACCTCCTGTTTGGCCCAGTTTGCAATTTCTGCGGAAGATGAACAGGAATAGCGAGAACCAATGAGAGACTAGCTGGAGGTGTCTGGACGGGCAAATTTAACTCTCATTTCCCACCAGGAAGAGGAATTAACCAAAGGCTCAGCGTGCCGTGCCGGAACCAGATTAGGGCCTGAAGCCATCCTGCGGTGTTGCGGCCAGCTCAAAAGAAAGCGAGTTGAAGAAAGGAGCTCAGGGGCACTGTAATTCACAAACCTGCAGAGTTATAAATGACAGCTATCGTCCAAAAATATACTGAAGTAAGGCTGCCAAGAGGACTTGAAAGCGGGGCAGAATTGCAGGAAACCGATTTCAGGAGGTAGACTGGAATTGCATTGAAAGCATAGGAAAAGAGGCAGAACGTCCACAATGATGCACTTGGCCAAAAAGGGCGTATGCGTTTTTTCCTGAATATATTCAGGAGAAAACGCATACGCCCTTTTTGGCCAACCAAGCAAGCTTGCAAAGGAAATCTGCACTACAATGAAGTCTCACTTCCCCCCGGTCAAAAGGGCCATCTGAAAAAAGTGTAAAATCCAGAAAGGCAGGACAGGCCATGGAGAACTGGGAGCCTTGTTATGCTGATGGGCGGGATGTAAATTGCCAACAGACACTCGGGAGAAGTGTATGGTGTTTCCTGAAACATCTAAAAAACAAAGCAACAGAGCCTAGGGCACTTCCACTTATGGTCCTATAGCTTAGGGAAATTAAAATCAAAAAGACACAGCCACCCCAAAGTTTGGGACGCCTCTGTTTACAAGAACCTCGTTTACAGTACAAGTTCAACATCGCAGAAAGTGAAAAATGGATAAAGAAGTTGTGGTATTTACTTACAAAGCAATATCACTCAGCAATGAAATCTATGTCATCAGGCCCTTAGCAGCACAATGAGTGGATTCAGGTATGATGATTCTAACTGAAATAAGTCACACAGAAAAAGAAACATCATAAGATATCAGTAATACACGGAATGTAAACTTGGCTACACAGGAACTGAATTACAGAACAGAACAGGGTCTCAAATTTAGAAAACCAACTTATGCTTGCTTAAGGGTAAAGGTGAGTTGGGGTGCTGCATAAAACCAGAGATTGAAATGAGCACAGATAAAGTTCCTTAAGCCAAATATGGAATAGACAAGAGCTACTCCTTGCTCAACGAAACGGACTCAACACCGCATATTAAATGCCTAAGAATGTACCTGACTAGTAAGTATCTTAAAACCTATGGATTGCTATGTCTCCGAAAGAGAATCAAGCATGTGTACAGGGGCATAAACGCAGCAGTGATAGGATTGGAGAGGTTCGGTGAGCAAATGAAGACCCTTTGAAGTCATATTGCATGGTACCCATTCCACGGGTTTCAACTACCCAGGTTTAAGGTATTCTTCCTTCAGCTAAAACATGCATGTGGAACCTAGAGTATGATCAACCATGTGATCGGGAGACGTGTTCAAATATGTCTCAGTTTTCGTACCCTGGTACTCGGGTGCAACATTCCAGACGCTTTACTAACACCCTCCCGACTTGGAGAGTCAGTCCCTTTAACCTCCTGTTTGGCCCAGTTTGCAATTTCTGCGGAAGATGAACAGGAATAGCGAGAACCAATGAGAGACTAGCTGGAGGTGTCTGGATGGGCAAATTTAACTCTCATTTCCCACCAGGAAGAGGAATTAACCAAAGGCTCAGCGTGCCGTGCCGGAACCAGATTAGGGCCTGAAGCCATCCTGCGGTGTTGCGGCCAGCTCAAAAGAAAGCGAGTTGAAGAAAGGAGCTCAGGGGCACTGTAATTCACAAACCTGCAGAGTTATAAATGACAGCTATCGTCCAAAAATATACTGAAGTAAGGCTGCCAAGAGGACTTGAAAGCGGGGCAGAATTGCAGGAAACCGATTTCAGGAGGCAGACTGGAATTGCATTGAAAGCATAGGAAAAGAGGCAGAACGTCCACAATGATGCACTTGGCCAAAAAGGGCGTATGCGTTTTTTCCTGAATATATTCAGGAAAAAACGCATACGCCCTTTTTGGCCAACCAAGCAAGCTTGCAAAGGAAATCTGCACTACAATGAAGTCTCACTTCCCCCCGGTCAAAAGGGCCATCTGAAAAAAGTGTAAAATCCAGAAAGGCAGGACAGGCCATGGAGAACTGGGAGCCTTGTTATGCTGATGGGCGGGATGTAAATTGCCAACAGACACTCGGGAGAAGTGTATGGTGTTTCCTGAAACATCTAAAAAACAAAGCAACAGAGCCTAGGGCACTTCCACTTATGGTCCTATAGCTTAGGGAAATTAAAATCAAAAAGACACAGCCACCCCAAAGTTTGGGACGCCTCTGTTTACAAGAACCTCGTTTACAGTACAAGTTCAACATCGCAGAAAGTGAAAAATGGATAAAGAAGTTGTGGTATTTACTTACAAAGCAATATCACTCAGCAATGAAATCTATGTCATCAGGCCCTTAGCAGCACAATGAGTGGATTCAGGTATGATGATTCTAACTGAAATAAGTCACACAGAAAAAGAAACATCATAAGATATCAGTAATACACGGAATGTAAACTTGGCTACACAGGAACTGAATTACAGAACAGAACAGGGTCTCAAATTTAGAAAACCAACTTATGCTTGCTTAAGGGGAAAGGTGAGTTGGGGTGCTGCATAAAACCAGAGATTGAAATGAGCACAGATAAAGTTCCTTAAGCCAAATATGGAATAGACAAGAGCTACTCCTTGCTCAACGAAATGGACTCAACACCGCATATTAAATGCCTAAGAATGTACCTGACTAGTAAGTATCTTAAAACCTATGGATTGCTATGTCTCCGAAAGAGAATCAAGCATGTGTACAGGGGCATAAACGCAGCAGTGATAGGATTGGAGAGGTTCAGTGAGCAAATGAAGACCCTTTGAAGTCATATTGCATGGTACCCATTCCACGGGTTTCAACTACCCAGGTTTAAGGTATTCTTCCTTCAGCTAAAACATGCATGTGGAACCTAGAGTATGATCAACCATGTGATCGGGAGACGTGTTCAAATATGTCTCAGTTTTCGTACCCTGGTACTCGGGTGCAACATTCCAGACGCTTTACTAACACCCTCCCGACTTGGAGAGTCAGTCCCTTTAACCTCCTGTTTGGCCCAGTTTGCAATTTCTGCGGAAGATGAACAGGAATAGCGAGAACCAATGAGAGACTAGCTGGAGGTGTCTGGACGGGCAAATTTAACTCTCATTTCCCACCAGGAAGAGGAATTAACCAAAGGCTCAGCGTGCCGTGCCGGAACCAGATTAGGGCCTGAAGCCATCCTGCGGTGTTGCGGCCAGCTCAAAAGAAAGCGAGTTGAAGAAAGGAGCTCAGGGGCACTGTAATTCACAAACCTGCAGAGTTATAAATGACAGCTATCGTCCAAAAATATACTGAAGTAAGGCTGCCAAGAGGACTTGAAAGCGGGGCAGAATTGCAGGAAACCGATTTCAGGAGGCAGACTGGAATTGCATTGAAAGCATAGGAAAAGAGGCAGAACGTCCACAATGATGCACTTGGCCAAAAAGGGCGTATGCGTTTTTTCCTGAATATATTCAGGAAAAAACGCATACGCCCTTTTTGGCCAACCAAGCAAGCTTGCAAAGGAAATCTGCACTACAATGAAGTCTCACTTCCCCCCGGTCAAAAGGGCCATCTGAAAAAAGTGTAAAATCCAGAAAGGCAGGACAGGCCATGGAGAACTGGGAGCCTTGTTATGCTGATGGGCGGGATGTAAATTGCCAACAGACACTCGGGAGAAGTGTATGGTGTTTCCTGAAACATCTAAAAAACAAAGCAACAGAGCCTAGGGCACTTCCACTTATGGTCCTATAGCTTAGGGAAATTAAAATCAAAAAGACACAGCCACCCCAAAGTTTGGGACGCCTCTGTTTACAAGAACCTCGTTTACAGTACAAGTTCAACATCGCAGAAAGTGAAAAATGGATAAAGAAGTTGTGGTATTTACTTACAAAGCAATATCACTCAGCAATGAAATCTATGTCATCAGGCCCTTAGCAGCACAATGAGTGGATTCAGGTATGATGATTCTAACTGAAATAAGTCACACAGAAAAAGAAACATCATAAGATATCAGTAATACACGGAATGTAAACTTGGCTACACAGGAACTGAATTACAGAACAGAACAGGGTCTCAAATTTAGAAAACCAACTTATGCTTGCTTAAGGGGAAAGGTGAGTTGGGGTGCTGCATAAAACCAGAGATTGAAATGAGCACAGATAAAGTTCCTTAAGCCAAATATGGAATAGACAAGAGCTACCTCTTGCTCAACGAAATGGACTCAACACCGCATATTAAATGCCTAAGAATGTACCTGACTAGTAAGTATCTTAAAACCTATGGATTGCTATGTCTCCGAAAGAGAATCAAGCATGTGTACAGGGGCATAAACGCAGCAGTGATAGGATTGGAGAGGTTCAGTGAGCAAATGAAGACCCTTTGAAGTCATATTGCATGGTACCCATTCCACGGGTTTCAACTACCCAGGTTTAAGGTATTCTTCCTTCAGCTAAAACATGCATGTGGAACCTAGAGTATGATCAACCATGTGATCGGGAGACGTGTTCAAATATGTCTCAGTTTTCGTACCCTGGTACTCGGGTGCAACATTCCAGACGCTTTACTAACACCCTCCCGACTTGGAGAGTCAGTCCCTTTAACCTCCTGTTTGGCCCAGTTTGCAATTTCTGCGGAAGATGAACAGGAATAGCGAGAACCAATGAGAGACTAGCTGGAGGTGTCTGGACGGGCAAATTTAACTCTCATTTCCCACCAGGAAGAGGAATTAACCAAAGGCTCAGCGTGCCGTGCCGGAACCAGATTAGGGCCTGAAGCCATCCTGCGGTGTTGCGGCCAGCTCAAAAGAAAGCGAGTTGAAGAAAGGAGCTCAGGGGCACTGTAATTCACAAACCTGCAGAGTTATAAATGACAGCTATCGTCCAAAAATATACTGAAGTAAGGCTGCCAAGAGGACTTGAAAGCGGGGCAGAATTGCAGGAAACCGATTTCAGGAGGTAGACTGGAATTGCATTGAAAGCATAGGAAAAGAGGCAGAACGTCCACAATGATGCACTTGGCCAAAAAGGGCGTATGCGTTTTTTCCTGAATATATTCAGGAAAAAACGCATACGCCCTTTTTGGCCAACCAAGCAAGCTTGCAAAGGAAATCTGCACTACAATGAAGTCTCACTTCCCCCCGGTCAAAAGGGCCATCTGAAAAAAGTGTAAAATCCAGAAAGGCAGGACAGGCCATGGAGAACTGGGAGCCTTGTTATGCTGATGGGCGGGATGTAAATTGCCAACAGACACTCGGGAGAAGTGTATGGTGTTTCCTGAAACATCTAAAAAACAAAGCAACAGAGCCTAGGGCACTTCCACTTATGGTCCTATAGCTTAGGGAAATTAAAATCAAAAAGACACAGCCACCCCAAAGTTTGGGACGCCTCTGTTTACAAGAACCTCGTTTACCGTACAAGTTCAACATCGCAGAAAGTGAAAAATGGATAAAGAAGTTGTGGTATTTACTTACAAAGCAATATCACTCAGCAATGAAATCTATGTCATCAGGCCCTTAGCAGCACAATGAGTGGATTCAGGTATGATGATTCTAACTGAAATAAGTCACACAGAAAAAGAAACATCATAAGATATCAGTAATACACGGAATGTAAACTTGGCTACACAGGAACTGAATTACAGAACAGAACAGGGTCTCAAATTTAGAAAACCAACTTATGCTTGCTTCAGGGTAAAGGGGAGTTGGGGTGCTGCATAAAACCAGAGATTGAAATGAGCACAGATAAAGTTCCTTAAGCCAAATATGGAATAGACAAGAGCTACTCCTTGCTCAACGAAATGGACTCAACACCGCATATTAAATGCCTAAGAATGTACCTGACTAGTAAGTATCTTAAAACCTATGGATTGCTATGTCTCCGAAAGAGAATCAAGCATGTGTACAGGGGCATAAACGCAGCAGTGATAGGATTGGAGAGGTTCGGTGAGCAAATGAAGACCCTTTGAAGTCATATTGCATGGTACCCATTCCACGGGTTTCAACTACCCAGGTTTAAGGTATTCTTCCTTCAGCTAAAACATGCATGTGGAACCTAGAGTATGATCAACCATGTGATCGGGAGACGTGTTCAAATATGTCTCAGTTTTCGTACCCTGGTACTCGGGTGCAACATTCCAGACGCTTTACTAACACCCTCCCGACTTGGAGAGTCAGTCCCTTTAACCTCCTGTTTGGCCCAGTTTGCAATTTCTGCGGAAGATGAACAGGAATAGCGAGAACCAATGAGAGACTAGCTGGAGGTGTCTGGACGGGCAAATTTAACTCTCATTTCCCACCAGGAAGAGGAATTAACCAAAGGCTCAGCGTGCCGTGCCGGAACCAGATTAGGGCCTGAAGCCATCCTGCGGTGTTGCGGCCAGCTCAAAAGAAAGCGAATTGAAGAAAGGAGCTCAGGGGCACTGTAATTCACAAACCTGCAGAGTTATAAATGACAGCTATCGTCCAAAAATATACTGAAGTAAGGCTGCCAAGAGGACTTGAAAGTGGGGCAGAATTGCAGGAAACCGATTTCAGAAGGTAGACTGGAATTGCATTGAAAGCATAGGAAAAGAGGCAGAACGTCCACAATGATGCACTTGGCCAAAAAGGACGTATGCGTTTTTTCCTGAATATATTCAGGAAAAAACGCATACGCCCTTTTTGGCCAACCAAGCAAGCTTGCAAAGGAAATCTGCACTACAATGAAGTCTCACTTCCCCCCGGTCAAAAGGGCCATCTGAAAAAAGTGTAAAATCCAGAAAGGCAGGACAGGCCATGGAGAACTGGGAGCCTTGTTATGCTGATGGGCGGGATGTAAATTGCCAACAGACACTCGGGAGAAGTGTATGGTGTTTCCTGAAACATCTAGAAAACAAAGCAACAGAGCCTAGGGCACTTCCACTTATGGTCCTATAGCTTAGGGAAATTAAAATCAAAAAGACACAGGCACCCCAAAGTTTGGGACGCCTCTGTTTACAAGAACCTCGTTTACAGTACAAGTTCAACATCGCAGAAAGTGAAAAATGGATAAAGAAGTTGTGGTATTTACTTACAAAGCAATATCACTCAGCAATGAAATCTATGTCATCAGGCCCTTAGCAGCACAATGAGTGGATTCAGGTATGATGATTCTAACTGAAATAAGTCACACAGAAAAAGAAACATCATAAGATATCAGTAATACACGGAATGTAAACTTGGCTACACAGGAACTGAATTACAGAACAGAACAGGGTCTCAAATTTAGAAAACCAACTTATGCTTGCTTAAGGGGAAAGGTGAGTTGGGGTGCTGCATAAAACCAGAGATTGAAATGAGCACAGATAAAGTTCCTTAAGCCAAATATGGAATAGACAAGAGCTACTCCTTGCTCAACGATATGGACTCAACACCGCATATTAAATGCCTAAGAATGTACCTGACTAGTAAGTATCTTAAAACCTATGGATTGCTATGTCTCCGAAAGAGAATCAAGCATGTGTACAGGGGCATAAACGCAGCAGTGATAGGATTGGAGAGGTTCGGTGAGCAAATGAAGACCCTTTGAAGTCATATTGCATGGTACCCATTCCACGGGTTTCAACTACCCAGGTTTAAGGTATTCTTCCTTCAGCTAAAACATGCATGTGGAACCTAGAGTATGATCAACCATGTGATCGGGAGACGTGTTCAAATATGTCTCAGTTTTCGTACCCTGGTACTCGGGTGCAACATTCCAGACGCTTTACTAACACCCTCCCGACTTGGAGAGTCAGTCCCTTTAACCTCCTGTTTGGCCCAGTTTGCAATTTCTGCGGAAGATGAACAGGAATAGCGAGAACCAATGAGAGACTAGCTGGAGGTGTCTGGATGGGCAAATTTAACTCTCATTTCCCACCAGGAAGAGGAATTAACCAAAGGCTCAGCGTGCCGTGCCGGAACCAGATTAGGGCCTGAAGCCATCCTGCGGTGTTGCGGCCAGCTCAAAAGAAAGCGAGTTGAAGAAAGGAGCTCAGGGGCACTGTAATTCACAAACCTGCAGAGTTATAAATGACAGCTATCGTCCAAAAATATACTGAAGTAAGGCTGCCAAGAGGACTTGAAAGCGGGGCAGAATTGCAGGAAACCGATTTCAGGAGGTAGACTGGAATTGCATTGAAAGCATAGGAAAAGAGGCAGAACGTCCACAATGATGCACTTGGCCAAAAAGGGCGTATGTGTTTTTTCCTGAATATATTCAGGAAAAAACGCATACGCCCTTTTTGGCCAACCAAGCAAGCTTGCAAAGGAAATCTGCACTACAATGAAGTCTCACTTCCCCCCGGTCAAAAGGGCCATCTGAAAAAAGTGTAAAATCCAGAAAGGCAGGACAGGCCATGGAGAACTGGGAGCCTTGTTATGCTGATGGGCGGGATGTAAATTGCCAACAGACACTCGGGAGAAGTGTATGGTGTTTCCTGAAACATCTAAAAAACAAAGCAACAGAGCCTAGGGCACTTCCACTTATGGTCCTATAGCTTAGGGAAATTAAAATCAAAAAGACACAGCCACCCCAAAGTTTGGGACGCCTCTGTTTACAAGAACCTCGTTTACAGTACAAGTTCAACATCGCAGAAAGTGAAAAATGGATAAAGAAGTTGTGGTATTTACTTACAAAGCAATATCACTCAGCAATGAAATCTATGTCATCAGGCCCTTAGCAGCACAATGAGTGGATTCAGGTATGATGATTCTAACTGAAATAAGTCACACAGAAAAAGAAACATCATAAGATATCAGTAATACACGGAATGTAAACTTGGCTACACAGGAACTGAATTACAGAACAGAACAGGGTCTCAAATTTAGAAAACCAACTTATGCTTGCTTAAGGGTAAAGGTGAGTTGGGGTGCTGCATAAAACCAGAGATTGAAATGAGCACAGATAAAGTTCCTTAAGCCAAATATGGAATAGACAAGAGCTACTCCTTGCTCAACGAAATGGACTCAACACCGCATATTAAATGCCTAAGAATGTACCTGACTAGTAAGTATCTTAAAACCTATGGATTGCTATGTCTCCGAAAGAGAATCAAGCATGTGTACAGGGGCATAAACGCAGCAGTGATAGGATTGGAGAGGTTCGGTGAGCAAATGAAGACCCTTTGAAGTCATATTGCATGGTACCCATTCCACGGGTTTCAACTACCCAGGTTTAAGGTATTCTTCCTTCAGCTAAAACATGCATGTGGAACCTAGAGTATGATCAACCATGTGATCGGGAGACGTGTTCAAATATGTCTCAGTTTTCGTACCCTGGTACTCGGGTGCAACATTCCAGATGCTTTACTAACACCCTCCCGACTTGGAGAGTCAGTCCCTTTAACCTCCTGTTTGGCCCAGTTTGCAATTTCTGCGGAAGATGAACAGGAATAGCGAGAACCAATGAGAGACTAGCTGGAGGTGTCTGGACGGGCAAATTTAACTCTCATTTCCCACCAGGAAGAGGAATTAACCAAAGGCTCAGCGTGCCGTGCCGGAACCAGATTAGGGCCTGAAGCCATCCTGCGGTGTTGCGGCCAGCTCAAAAGAAAGCGAGTTGAAGAAAGGAGCTCAGGGGCACTGTAATTCACAAACCTGCAGAGTTATAAATGACAGCTATCGTCCAAAAATATACTGAAGTAAGGCTGCCAAGAGGACTTGAAAGCGGGGCAGAATTGCAGGAAACCGATTTCAGGAGGCAGACTGGAATTGCATTGAAAGCATAGGAAAAGAGGCAGAACGTCCACAATGATGCACTTGGCCAAAAAGGGCGTATGCGTTTTTTCCTGAATATATTCAGGAAAAAACGCATACGCCCTTTTTGGCCAACCAAGCAAGCTTGCAAAGGAAATCTGCACTACAATGAAGTCTCACTTCCCCCCGGTCAAAAGGGCCATCTGAAAAAAGTGTAAAATCCAGAAAGGCAGGACAGGCCATGGAGAACTGGGAGCCTTGTTATGCTGATGGGCGGGATGTAAATTGCCAACAGACACTCGGGAGAAGTGTATGGTGTTTCCTGAAACATCTAAAAAACAAAGCAACAGAGCCTAGGGCACTTCCACTTATGGTCCTATAGCTTAGGGAAATTAAAATCAAAAAGACACAGCCACCCCAAAGTTTGGGACGCCTCTGTTTACAAGAACCTCGTTTACAGTACAAGTTCAACATCGCAGAAAGTGAAAAATGGATAAAGAAGTTGTGGTATTTACTTACAAAGCAATATCACTCAGCAATGAAATCTATGTCATCAGGCCCTTAGCAGCACAATGAGTGGATTCAGGTATGATGATTCTAACTGAAATAAGTCACACAGAAAAAGAAACATCATAAGATATCAGTAATACACGGAATGTAAACTTGGCTACACAGGAACTGAATTACAGAACAGAACAGGGTCTCAAATTTAGAAAACCAACTTATGCTTGCTTAAGGGGAAAGGTGAGTTGGGGTGCTGCATAAAACCAGAGATTGAAATGAGCACAGATAAAGTTCCTTAAGCCAAATATGGAATAGACAAGAGCTACTCCTTGCTCAACGAAATGGACTCAACACCACATATTAAATGCCTAAGAATGTACCTGACTAGTAAGTATCTTAAAACCTATGGATTGCTATGTCTCCGAAAGAGAATCAAGCATGTATACAGGGGCATAAACGCAGCAGTGATAGGATTGGAGAGGTTCGGTGAGCAAATGAAGACCCTTTGAAGTCATATTGCATGGTACCCATTCCACGGGTTTCAACTACCCAGGTTTAAGGTATTCTTCCTTCAGCTAAAACATGCATGTGGAACCTAGAGTATGATCAACCATGTGATCGGGAGACGTGTTCAAATATGTCTCAGTTTTCGTACCCTGGTACTCGGGTGCAACATTCCAGACGCTTTACTAACACCCTCCCGACTTGGAGAGTCAGTCCCTTTAACCTCCTGTTTGGCCCAGTTTGCAATTTCTGCGGAAGATGAACAGGAATAGCGAGAACCAATGAGAGACTAGCTGGAAGGTGTCTGGACGGGCAAATTTAACTCTCATTTCCCACCAGGAAGAGGAATTAACCAAAGGCTCAGCGTGCCGTGCCGGAACCAGATTAGGGCCTGAAGCCATCCTGCGGTGTTGCGGCCAGCTCAAAAGAAAGCGAGTTGAAGAAACGAGCTCAGGGGCACTGTAATTCACAAACCTGCAGAGTTATAAATGACAGCTATCGTCCAAAAATATACTGAAGTAAGGCTGCCAAGAGGACTTGAAAGCGGGGCAGAATTGCAGGAAACCGATTTCAGGAGGCAGACTGGAATTGCATTGAAAGCATAGGAAAAGAGGCAGAACGTCCACAATGATGCACTTGGCCAAAAAGGGCGTATGCGTTTTTTCCTGAATATATTCAGGAAAAAACGCATACGCACTTTTTGGCCAACCAAGCAAGCTTGCAAAGGAAATCTGCACTACAATGAAGTCTCACTTCCCCCCGGTCAAAAGGGCCATCTGAAAAAAGTGTAAAATCCAGAAAGGCAGGACAGGCCATGGAGAACTGGGAGCCTTGTTATGCTGATGGGCGGGATGTAAATTGCCAACAGACACTCGGGAGAAGTGTATGGTGTTTCCTGAAACATCTAAAAAGCAAAGCAACAGAGCCTAGGGCACTTCCACTTATGGTCCTATAGCTTAGGGAAATTAAAATCAAAAAGACACAGCCACCCCAAAGTTTGGGACGCCTCTGTTTACAAAAACCTCGTTTACCGTACAAGTTCAACATCGCAGAAAGTGAAAAATGGATAAAGAAGTTGTGGTATTTACTTACAAAGCAATATCACTCAGCAATGAAATCTATGTCATCAGGCCCTTAGCAGCACAATGAGTGGATTCAGGTATGATGATTCTAACTGAAATAAGTCACACAGAAAAAGAAACATCATAAGATATCAGTAATACACGGAATGTAAACTTGGCTACACAGGAACTGAATTACAGAACAGAACAGGGTCTCAAATTTAGAAAACCAACTTATGCTTGCTTAAGGGGAAAGGTGAGTTGGGGTGCTGCATAAAACCAGAGATTGAAATGAGCACAGATAAAGTTCCTTAAGCCAAATATGGAATAGACAAGAGCTACTCCTTGCTCAACGAAATGGACTCAACACCGCATATTAAATGCCTAAGAATGTACCTGACTAGTAAGTATCTTAAAACCTATGGATTGCTATGTCTCCGAAAGAGAATCAAGCATGTGTACAGGGGCATAAACGCAGCAGTGATAGGATTGGAGAGGTTCGGTGAGCAAATGAAGACCCTTTGAAGTCATATTGCATGGTACCCATTCCACGGGTTTCAACTACCCAGGTTTAAGGTATTCTTCCTTCAGCTAAAACATGCATGTGGAACCTAGAGTATGATCAACCATGTGATCGGGAGACGTGTTCAAATATGTCTCAGTTTTCGTACCCTGGTACTCGGGTGCAACATTCCAGACGCTTTACTAACACCCTCCCGACTTGGAGAGTCAGTCCCTTTAACCTCCTGTTTGGCCCAGTTTGCAATTTCTGCGGAAGATGAACAGGAATAGCGAGAACCAATGAGAGACTAGCTGGAGGTGTCTGGACGGGCAAATTTAACTCTCATTTCCCACCAGGAAGAGGAATTAACCAAAGGCTCAGCGTGCCATGCCGGAACCAGATTAGGGCCTGAAGCCATCCTGCGGTGTTGCGGCCAGCTCAAAAGAAAGCGAGTTGAAGAAAGGAGCTCAGGGGCACTGTAATTCACAAACCTGCAGAGTTATAAATGACAGCTATCGTCCAAAAATATACTGAAGTAAGGCTGCCAAGAGGACTTGAAAGCGGGGCAGAATTGCAGGAAACCGATTTCAGGAGGTAGACTGGAATTGCATTGAAAGCATAGGAAAAGAGGCAGAACGTCCACAATGATGCACTTGGCCAAAAAGGGCGTATGCGTTTTTTCCTGAATATATTCAGGAAAAAACGCATACGCCCTTTTTGGCCAACCAAGCAAGCTTGCAAAGGAAATCTGCACTACAATGAAGTCTCACTTCCCCCCGGTCAAAAGGGCCATCTGAAAAAAGTGTAAAATCCAGAAAGGCAGGACAGGCCATGGAGAACTGGGAGCCTTGTTATGCTGATGGGCGGGATGTAAATTGCCAACAGACACTCGGGAGAAGTGTATGGTGTTTCCTGAAACATCTAAAAAACAAAGCAACAGAGCCTAGGGCACTTCCACTTATGGTCCTATAGCTTAGGGAAATTAAAATCAAAAAGACACAGCCACCCCAAAGTTTGGGACGCCTCTGTTTACAAGAACCTCGTTTACAGTACAAGTTCAACATCGCAGAAAGTGAAAAATGGATAAAGAAGTTGTGGTATTTACTTACAAAGCAATATCACTCAGCAATGAAATCTATGTCATCAGGCCCTTAGCAGCACAATGAGTGGATTCAGGTATGATGATTCTAACTGAAATAAGTCACACAGAAAAAGAAACATCATAAGATATCAGTAATACACGGAATGTAAACTTGGCTACACAGGAACTGAATTACAGAACAGAACAGGGTCTCAAATTTAGAAAACCAACTTATGCTTGCTTAAGGGGAAAGGTGAGTTGGGGTGCTGCATAAAACCAGAGATTGAAATGAGCACAGATAAAGTTCCTTAAGCCAAATATGGAATAGACAAGAGCTACTCCTTGCTCAACGAAATGGACTCAACACCGCATATTAAATGCCTAAGAATGTACCTGACTAGTAAGTATCTTAAAACCTATGGATTGCTATGTCTCCGAAAGAGAATCAAGCGTGTGTACAGGGGCATAAATGCAGCAGTGATAGGATTGGAGAGGTTCGGTGAGCAAATGAAGACCCTTTGAAGTCATATTGCATGGTACCCATTCCACGGGTTTCAACTACCCAGGTTTAAGGTATTCTTCCTTCAGCTAAAACATGCATGTGGAACCTAGAGTATGATCAACCATGTGATCGGGAGACGTGTTCAAATATGTCTCAGTTTTCGTACCCTGGTACTCGGGTGCAACATTCCAGACGCTTTACTAACACCCTCCCGACTTGGAGAGTCAGTCCCTTTAACCTCCTGTTTGGCCCAGTTTGCAATTTCTGCGGAAGATGAACAGGAATAGCGAGAACCAATGAGAGACTAGCTGGAGGTGTCTGGACGGGCAAATTTAACTCTCATTTCCCACCAGGAAGAGGAATTAACCAAAGGCTCAGCGTGCCGTGCCGGAACCAGATTAGGGCCTGAAGCCATCCTGCGGTGTTGCGGCCAGCTCAAAAGAAAGCGAGTTGAAGAAAGGAGCTCAGGGGCACTGTAATTCACAAACCTGCAGAGTTATAAATGACAGCTATCGTCCAAAAATATACTGAAGTAAGGCTGCCAAGAGGACTTGAAAGCGGGGCAGAATTGCAGGAAACCGATTTCAGGAGGTAGACTGGAATTGCATTGAAAGCATAGGAAAAGAGGCAGAACGTCCACAATGATGCACTTGGCCAAAAAGGGCGTATGCGTTTTTTCCTGAATATATTCAGGAAAAAACGCATACGCCCTTTTTGGCCAACCAAGCAAGCTTGCAAAGGAAATCTGCACTACAATGAAGTCTCACTTCCCCCCGGTCAAAAGGGCCATCTGAAAAAAGTGTAAAATCCAGAAAGGCAGGACAGGCCATGGAGAACTGGGAGCCTTGTTATGCTGATGGGCGGGATGTAAATTGCCAACAGACACTCGGGAGAAGTGTATGGTGTTTCCTGAAACATCTAAAAAACAAAGCAACAGAGCCTAGGGCACTTCCACTTATGGTCCTATAGCTTAGGGAAATTAAAATCAAAAAGACACAGCCACCTCAAAGTTTGGGACGCCTCTGTTTACAAGAACCTCGTTTACAGTACAAGTTCAACATCGCAGAAAGTGAAAAATGGATAAAGAAGTTGTGGTATTTACTTACAAAGCAATATCACTCAGCAATGAAATCTATGTCATCAGGCCCTTAGCAGCACAATGAGTGGATTCAGGTATGATGATTCTAACTGAAATAAGTCACACAGAAAAAGAAACATCATAAGATATCAGTAATACACGGAATGTAAACTTGGCTACACAGGAACTGAATTACAGAACAGAACAGGGTCTCAAATTTAGAAAACCAACTTATGCTTGCTTAAGGGGAAAGGTGAGTTGGGGTGCTGCATAAAACCAGAGATTGAAATGAGCACAGATAAAGTTCCTTAAGCCAAATATGAAATAGACAAGAGCTACTCCTTGCTCAACGAAATGGACTCAACACCGCATATTAAACGCCTAATAATGTACCTGACTAGTAAGTATCTTAAAACCTATGGATTGCTATGTCTCTGAAAGAGAATCAAGCATGTGTACAGGGGCATAAACGCAGCAGTGATAGGATTGGAGAGGTTCGCTGAGCAAATGAAGACCCTTTGAAGTCATATTGCATGGTACCCATTCCACGGGTTTCAACTACCCAGGTTTAAGGTATTCTTCCTTCAGCTAAAACATGCATGTGGAACCTAGAGTATGATCAACCATGTGATCGGGAGACGTGTTCAAATATGTCTCAGTTTTCGTACCCTGGTACTCGGGTGCAATATTCCAGACGCTTTACTAACACCCTCCCGACTTGGAGAGTCAGTCCCTTTAACCTCCTGTTTGGCCCAGTTTGCAATTTCTGCGGAAGATGAACAGGAATAGCGAGAACCAATGAGAGACTAGCTGGAGGTGTCTGGACGGGCAAATTTAACTCTCATTTCCCACCAGGAAGAGGAATTAACCAAAGGCTCAGCGTGCCGTACCGGAACCAGATTAGGGCCTGAAGCCATCCTGCGGTGTTGCGGCCAGCTCAAAAGAAAGCGAGTTGAAGAAAGGAGCTCAGGGGCACTGTAATTCACAAACCTGCAGAGTTATAAATGACAGCTATCGTCCAAAAATATACTGAAGTAAGGCTGCCAAGAGGACTTGAAAGCAGGGCAGAATTGCAGGAAACCGATTTCAGAAGGTAGACTGGAATTGCATTGAAAGCATAGGAAAAGAGGCAGAACGTCCACAATGATGCACTTGGCCAAAAAGGGCGTATGCGTTTTTTCCTGAATATATTCAGGAAAAAACGCATACGCCCTTTTTGGCCAACCAAGCAAGCTTGCAAAGGAAATCTGCACTACAATGAAGTCTCACTTCCCCCCGGTCAAAAGGGCCATCTGAAAAAAGTGTAAAATCCAGAAAGGCAGGACAGGCCATGGAGAACTGGGAGCCTTGTTATGCTGATGGGCGGGATGTAAACTGCCAACAGACACTCAGGAGAAGTGTATGGTGTTTCCTGAAACATCTAAAAAACAAAGCAACAGAGCCTAGGGCACTTCCACTTATGGTCCTATAGCTTAGGGAAATTAAAATCAAAAAGACACAGCCACCCCAAAGTTTGGGACGCCTCTGTTTACAAGAACCTCGTTTACAGTACAAGTTCAACATCGCAGAAAGTGAAAAATGGATAAAGAAGTTGTGGTATTTACTTACAAAGCAATATCACTCAGCAATGAAATCTATGTCATCAGGACCTTAGCAGCACAATGAGTGGATTCAGTTATGATGATTCTAACTGAAATAAGTCACACAGAAAAAGAAACATCATAAGATATCAGTAATACACGGAATGTAAACTTGGCTACACAGGAACTGAATTACAGAACAGAACAGGGTCTCAAATTTAGAAAACCAACTTAGCTTGCTTAAGGGGAAAGGTGAGTTGGGGTGCTGCATAAAACCAGAGATTGAAATGAGCACAGATAAAGTTCCTTAAGCCAAATATGGAATAGACAAGAGCTACTCCTTGCTCAACGAAATGGACTCAACACCGCATATTAAATGCCTAAGAATGTACCTGACTAGTAAGTATCTTAAAACCTATGGATTGCTATGTCTCCGAAAGAGAATCAAGCATGTGTACAGGGGCATAAACGCAGCAGTGATAGGATTGGAGAGGTTCGGTGAGCAAATGAAGACCCTTTGAAGTCATATTGCATGGTACCCATTCCACGGGTTTCAACTACCCAGGTTTAAGGTATTCTTCCTTCAGCTAAAACATGCATGTGGAACCTAGAGTATGATCAACCATGCGATCGGGAGACGTGTTCAAATATGTCTCAGTTTTCGTACCCTGGTACTCGGGTGCAACATTCCAGACGCTTTACTAACACCCTCCCGACTTGGAGAGTCAGTCCCTTTAACCTCCTGTTTGGCCCAGTTTGCAATTTCTGCGGAAGATGAACAGGAATAGCGAGAACCAATGAGAGACTAGCTGGAGGTGTCTGGACGGGCAAATTTAACTCTCATTTCCCACCAGGAAGAGGAATTAACCAAAGGCTCAGCATGCAGTGCCGGAACCAGATTAGGGCCTGAAGCCATCCTGCGGTGTTGCGGCCAGCTCAAAAGAAAGCGAGTTGAAGAAAGGAGCTCAGGGGCACTGTAATTCACAAACCTGCATAGTTATAAATGACAGCTATCGTCCAAAAATATACTGAAGTAAGGCTGCCAAGAGGACTTGAAAGCGGGGCAGAATTGCAGGAAACCGATTTCAGGAGGTAGACTGGAATTGCATTGAAAGCATAGGAAAAGAGGCAGAACGTCCACAATGATGCACTTGGCCAAAAAGGGCGTATGCGTTTTTTCCTGAATATATTCAGGAAAAAACGCATACGCCCTTTTTGGCCAACCAAGCAAGCTTGCAAAGGAAATCTGCACTACAATGAAGTCTCACTTCCCCCCGGTCAAAAGGGCCATCTGAAAAAAGTGTAAAATCCAGAAAGGCAGGACAGGCCATGGAGAACTGGGAGCCTTGTTATGCTGATGGGCGGGATGTAAATTGCCAACAGACACTCGGGAGAAGTGTATGGTGTTTCCTGAAACATCTAAAAAACAAAGCAACAGAGCCTAGGGCACTTCCACTTATGGTCCTATAGCTTAGGGAAATTAAAATCAAAAAGACACAGCCACCCCAAAGTTTGGGACGCCTCTGTTTACAAGAACCTCGTTTACAGTACAAGTTCAACATCGCAGAAAGTGAAAAATGGATAAAGAAGTTGTGGTATTTACTTACAAAGCAATATCACTCAGCAATGAAATCTATGTCATCAGGCCCTTAGCAGCACAATGAGTGGATTCAGGTATGATGATTCTAACTGAAATAAGTCACACAGAAAAAGAAACATCATAAGATATCAGTAATACACGGAATGTAAACTTGGCTACACAGGAACTGAATTACAGAACAGAACAGGTTCTCAAATTTAGAAAACCTACTTATGCTTGCTTAAGGGTAAAGGTGAGTTGGGGTGCTGCATAAAACCAGAGATTGAAATGAGCACAGATAAAGTTCCTTAAGCCAAATATGGAATAGACAAGAGCTACTCCTTGCTCAACGAAATGGACTCAACCCCGCATATTAAATGCCTAAGAATGTACCTGACTAGTAAGTATCTTAAAACCTATGGATTGCTATGTCTCCGAAAGAGAATCAAGCATGTGTACAGGGGCATAAACGCAGCAGTGATAGGATTGGAGAGGTTCGGTGAGCAAATGAAGACCCTTTGAAATCATATTGCATGGTACCCATTCCACGGGTTTCAACTACCCAGGTTTAAGGTATTCTTCCTTCAGCTAAAACATGCATGTGGAACCTAGAGTATGATCAACCATGTGATCGGGAGACGTGTTCAAATATGTCTCAGTTTTCGTACCCTGGTACTCGGGTGCAACATTCCAGACGCTTTACTAACACCCTCCCGACTTGGAGAGTCAGTCCCTTTAACCTCCTGTTTGGCCCAGTTTGCAATTTCTGTGGAAGATGAACAGGAATAGCGAGAACCAATGAGAGACTAGCTGGAGGTGTCTGGACGGGCAAATTTAACTCTCATTTCCCACCAGGAAGAGGAATTAACCAAAGGCTCAGCGTGCCGTGCCGGAACCAGATTAGGGCCTGAAGCCATCCTGCGGTGTTGCGGCCAGCTCAAAAGAAAGCGAGTTGAAGAAAGGAGCTCAGGGGCACTGTAATTCACAAACCTGCAGAGTTATAAATGACAGCTATCGTCCAAAAATATACTGAAGTAAGGCTGCCAAGAGGACTTGAAAGCGGGGCAGAATTGCAGGAAACCGATTTCAGGAGGTAGACTGGAATTGCATTGAAAGCATAGGAAAAGAGGCAGAACGTCCACAATGATGCACTTGGCCAAAAAGGGCGTATGCGTTTTTTCCTGAATATATTCAGGAAGAAACGCATACGCCCTTTTTGGCCAACCAAGCAAGCTTGCAAAGGAAATCTGCACTACAATGAAGTCTCACTTCCCCCCGGTCAAAAGGGCCATCTGAAAAAAGTGTAAAATCCAGAAAGGCAGGACAGGCCATGGAGAACTGGGAGCCTTGTTATGCTGATGGGCGGGATGTAAATTGCCAACAGACACTCGGGAGAAGTGTATGGTGTTTCCTGAAACATCTAAAAAACAAAGCAACAGAGCCTAGGGCACTTCCACTTATGGTCCTATAGCTTAGGGAAATTAAAATCAAAAAGACACAGCCACCCCAAAGTTTGGGACGCCTCTGTTTACAAGAACCTCGTTTACAGTACAAGTTCAACATCGCAGAAAGTGAAAAATGGATAAAGAAGTTGTGATATTTACTTACAAAGCAATATCACTCAGCAATGAAATCTATGTCATCTGGCCCTTAGCAGCACAATGAGTGGATTCAGGTATGATGATTCTAACTGAAATAAGTCACACAGAAAAAGAAACATCATAAGATATCAGTAATACACGGAATGTAAACTTGGCTACACAGGAACTGAATTACAGAACAGAACAGGGTCTCAAATTTAGAAAACCAACTTATGCTTGCTTAAGGGGAAAGGTGAGTTGGGGTGCTGCATAAAACCAGAGATTGAAATGAGCACAGATAAAGTTCCTTAAGCCAAATATGGAATAGACAAGAGCTACTCCTTGCTCAACGAAATGGACTCAACACCGCATATTAAATGCCTAAGAATGTACCTGACTAGTAAGTATCTTAAAACCTATGGATTGCTATGTCTCCGAAAGAGAATCAAGCATGTGTACAGGGGCATAAACGCAGCAGTGATAGGATTGGAGAGGTTCAGTGAGCAAATGAAGACCCTTTGAAGTCATATTGCATGGTACCCATTCCACGGGTTTCAACTACCCAGGTTTAAGGTATTCTTCCTTCAGCTAAAACATGCATGTGGAACCTAGAGTATGATCAACCATGTGATCGGGAGACGTGTTCAAATATGTCTCAGTTTTCGTACCCTGGTACTCGGGTGCAACATTCCAGACGCTTTACTAACACCCTCCCGACTTGGAGAGTCAGTCCCTTTAACCTCCTGTTTGGCCCAGTTTGCAATTTCTGCGGAAGATGAACAGGAATAGCGAGAACCAATGAGAGACTAGCTGGAGGTGTCTGGACGGGCAAATTTAACTCTCATTTCCCACCAGGAAGAGGAATTAACCAAAGGCTCAGCGTGCCGTGCCGGAACCAGATTAGGGCCTGAAGTCATCCTGCGGTGTTGCGGCCAGCTCAAAAGAAAGCGAGTTGAAGAAAGGAGCTCAGGGGCACTGTAATTCACAAACCTGCAGAGTTATAAATGACAGCTATCGTCCAAAAATATACTGAAGTAAGGCTGCCAAGAGGACTTGAAAGCGGGGCAGAATTGCAGGAAACCGATTTCAGGAGGTAGACTGGAATTGCATTGAAAGCATAGGAAAAGAGGCAGAACGTCCACAATGATGCACTTGGCCAAAAAGGGCGTATGCGTTTTTTCCTGAATATATTCAGGAAAAAACGCATACGCCCTTTTTGGCCAACCAAGCAAGCTTGCAAAGGAAATCTGCACTACAATGAAGTCTCACTTCCCCCCGGTCAAAAGGGCCATCTGAAAAAAGTGTAAAATCCAGAAAGGCAGGACAGGCCATGGAGAACTGGGAGCCTTGTTATGCTGATGGGCGGGATGTAAATTGCCAACAGACACTCGGGAGAAGTGTATGGTGTTTCCTGAAACATCTAAAAAACAAAGCAACAGAGCCTAGGGCACTTCCACTTATGGTCCTATAGCTTAGGGAAATTAAAATCAAAAGGACACAGCCACCCCAAACATTGGGACGCCTCTGTTTACAAGAACCTCGTTTACAGTACAAGTTCAACATCGCAGAAAGTGAAAAATGGATAAAGAAGTTGTGGTATTTACTTACAAAGCAATATCACTCAGCAATGAAATCTATGTCATCAGGCCCTTAGCAGCACAATGAGTGGATTCAGGTATGATGATTCTAACTGAAATAAGTCACACAGAAAAAGAAACATCATAAGATATCAGTAATACACGGAATGTAAACTTGGCTACACAGGAACTGAATTACAGAACAGAACAGGGTCTCAAATTTAGAAAACCAACTTATGCTTGCTTAAGGGTAAAGGTGAGTTGGGGTGCTGCATAAAACCAGAGATTGAAATGAGCACAGATAAAGTTCCTTAAGCCAAATATGGAATAGACAAGAGCTACTCCTTGCTCAACGAAATGGACTCAACACCGCATATTAAACGCCTAAGAATGTACCTGACTAGTAAGTATCTTAAAACCTATGGATTGCTATGTCTCCGAAAGAGAATCAAGCATGTGTACAGGGACATAAACGCAGCAGTGATAGGATTGGAGAGGTTCGGTGAGCAAATGAAGACCCTTTGAAGTCATATTGCATGGTACCCATTCCACGGGTTTCAACTACCCAGGTTTAAGGTATTCTTCCTTCAGGTAAAACATGCATGTGGAACCTAGAGTATGATCAACCATGTGATCGGGAGACGTGTTCAAATATGTCTCAGTTTTCGTACCCTGGTACTCGGGTGCAACATTCCAGACGCTTTACTAACACCCTCCCGACTTGGAGAGTCAGTCCCTTTAACCTCCTGTTTGGCCCAGTTTGCAATTTCTGCGGAAGATGAACAGGAATAGCGAGAACCAATGAGAGACTAGCTGGAGGTGTCTGGACGGGCAAATTTAACTCTCATTTCCCACCAGGAAGAGGAATTAACCAAAGGCTCAGCGTGCCGTGCCGGAACCAGATTAGGGCCTGAAGCCATCCTGCGGTGTTGCGGCCAGCTCAAAAGAAAGCGAATTGAAGAAAGGAGCTCAGGGGCACTGTAATTCACAAACCTGCAGAGTTATAAATGACAGCTATCGTCCAAAAATATACTGAAGTAAGGCTGCCAAGAGGACTTGAAAGCGGGGCAGAATTGCAGGAAACCGATTTCAGGAGGTAGACTGGAATTGCATTGAAAGCATAGGAAAAGAGGCAGAACGTCCACAATGATGCACTTGGCCAAAAAGGGCGTATGCGTTTTTTCCTGAATATATTCAGGAAAAAACGCATACGCCCTTTTTGGCCAACCAAGCAAGCTTGCAAAGGAAATCTGCACTACAATGAAGTCTCACTTCCCCCCGGTCAAAAGGGCCATCTGAAAAAAGTGTAAAATCCAGAAAGGCAGGACAGGCCATGGAGAACTGGGAGCCTTGTTATGCTGATGGGCGGGATGTAAATTGCCAACAGACACTCGGGAGAAGTGTATGGTGTTTCCTGAAACATCTAAAAAACAAAGCAACAGAGCCTAGGGCACTTCCACTTATGGTCCTATAGCTTAGGGAAATTAAAATCAAAAAGACACAGCCACCCCAAAGTTTGGGACGCCTCTGTTTACAAGAACCTCGTTTACAGTACAAGTTCAACATCGCAGAAAGTGAAAAATGGATAAAGAAGTTGTGGTATTTACTTACAAAGCAATATCACTCAGCAATGAAATCTATGTCATCAGGCCCTTAGCAGCACAATGAGTGGATTCAGGTACGATGATTCTAACTGAAATAAGTCACACAGAAAAAGAAACATCATAAGATATCACTAATACACGGAATGTAAACTTGGCTACACAGGAACTGAATTCCAAAACAGAACAGGGTCTCAAAATTAGAAAACCAACTTATGCTTGCTTAAGGGGAAAGGTGAGTTGGGGTTCTGCATAAAACCAGACATTGAAATGAGCACAGATAAAGTTCCTTAAGCCAAATATGGAATAGCAAGAGCTACTCCTTGCTCAATGAAATGGACTCAACACCCCATATTAAACGCCTAAGAAGGTACCTGACTAGTAAGTATCTTAAAACCTATGGATTGCTATGTCTCCAAAAGAGAATCAAGCATGTGTACAGGGGCATAAACGCAGCAGTGATAGGATTGGAGAGGTTCAGTGAGCAAATGAAGACCCTTTGAAGTCATATTGCATGGTACCCATTCCACGGGTCTCAAATCTCCAGGTTTAAGGTATTCTTCCTTCAGCTAAAACATGCATGTGGAACCCAGAGTATGATCATCCGTGTGAACGGGAGACATGTTCAAATATGTCTCAGTTTTCCTCCGCTGGTACTCGGGTGCAACATTCCAGACGCTTTACTAACACTCTCCGCACTTGGAGAGTCAGCACCTTTAAGCTCCTGTTTGGCCCAGTTTGCAATTTCTGCAGAAGATGAACAGAAATAGGGAGAACCAATGAGAGACTAGCTGGAGGTGTCTGGACGGGCAAATTTAACTCTCATTTCCCACCAGGAAGAGGAAATAACCAAAGGCTCAGCATGCCGTGCCGGAACCAGATTAGGGCCTGAAGCCATCCTGCGGTGTTGCGGCCAGCTCAAAAGAAAGCGAGTTGAAGAAAGGAGCTCAGGGGCACTGTAATTCACAAACCTGCAGAGTTATAAATGACAGCTATCGTCCAAAAATATACTGAAGTAAGGCTGCCAAGAGGACTTGAAAGCGGGGCAGAATTGCAGGAAACCAATTTCAGGAGGTAGACTGGAATTGCATTGAAAGCATAGGAAAAGAGGCAGAACGTCCACAATGATGCACTTGGTCAAAAAGGGCGTATGCGTTTTTTCCTGAATATATTCAGGAAAAAACGCATACGCCCTTTTTGGCCAACCAAGCAAGCTTGCAAAGGAAATCTGCACTACAATGAAGTCTCACTTCCCCCCGGTCAAAAGGGCCATCTGAAAAAAGTGTAAAATCCAGAAAGGCAGGACAGGCCATGGAGAACTGGGAGCCTTGTTATGCTGATGGGCAGGATGTAAATTGCCAACAGACACTCGGGAGAAGTGTATGGTGTTTCCTGAAACATCTAAAAAACAAAGCAACAGAGCCTAGGGCACTTCCACTTATGGTCCTATAGCTTAGGGAAATTAAAATCAAAAAGACACAGCCACCCCAAAGTTTGGGACGCCTCTGTTTACAAGAACCTCGTTTACCATACAAGTTCAACATCGCAGAAAGTGAAAAATGGATAAAGAAGTTGTGGTATTTACTTACAAAGCAATATCACTCAGCAATGAAATCTATGTCATCAGGCCCTTAGCAGCACAATGAGTGGATTCAGGTATGATGATTCTAACTGAAATAAGTCACACAGAAAAAGAAACATCATAAGATATCAGTAATACACGGAATGTAAACTTGGCTACACAGGAACTGAATTACAGAACAGAACAGGGTCTCAAATTTAGAAAACCAACTTATGCTTGCTTAAGGGGAAAGGTGAGTTGGGGTGCTGCATAAAACCAGAGATTGAAATGAGCACAGATAAAGTTCCTTAAGCCAAATATGGAATAGACAAGAGCTACTCCTTGCTCAACGAAATGGACTCAACCCCGCATATTAAATGCCTAAGAATGTACCTGACTAGTAAGTATCTTAAAACCTATGGATTTCTATGTCTCCGAAAGAGAATCAAGCATGTGTACAGGGGCATAAACGCAGCAGTGATAGGATTGGAGAGGTTCGGTGAGCAAATGAAGACCCTTTGAAGTCATATTGCATGGTACCCATTCCACGGGTTTCAACTACCCAGGTTTAAGGTATTCTTCCTTCAGCTAAAACATGCATGTGGAACCTAGAGTATGATCAACCATGTGATCGGGAGACGTGTTCAAATATGTCTCAGTTTTCGTACCCTGGTACTCGGGTGCAACATTCCAGACGCTTTACTAACACCCTCCCGACTTGGAGAGTCAGTCCCTTTAACCTCCTGTTTGGCCCAGTTTGCAATTTCTGCGGAAGATGAACAGGAATAGCGAGAACCAATGAGAGACTAGCTGGAGGTGTCTGGACGGGCAAATTTAACTCTCATTTCCCACCAGGAAGAGGAATTAACCAAAGGCTCAGCGTGCCGTGCCGGAACCAGATTAGGGCCTGAAGCCATCCTGCGGTGTTGCGGCCAGCTCAAAAGAAAGCGAGTTGAAGAAAGGAGCTCAGGGGCACTGTAATTCACAAACCTGCAGAGTTATAAATGACAGCTATCGTCCAAAAATATACTGAAGTAAGGCTGCCAAGAGGACTTGAAAGTGGGGCAGAATTGCAGGAAACCGATTTCAGGAGGTAGACTGGAATTGCATTGAAAGCATAGGAAAAGAGGCAGAACGTCCACAATGATGCACTTGGCCAAAAAGGGCGTATGCGTTTTTTCCTGAATATATTCAGGAAAAAACGCATACGCCCTTTTTGGCCAACCAAGCAAGCTTGCAAAGGAAATCTGCACTACAATGAAGTCTCACTTCCCCCCGGTCAAAAGGGCCATCTGAAAAAAGTGTAAAATCCAGAAAGGCAGGACAGGCCATGGAGAACTGGGAGCCTTGTTATGCTGATGGGCGGGATGTAAATTGCCAACAGACACTCGGGAGAAGTGTATGGTGTTTCCTGAAACATCTAAAAAACAAAGCAACAGAGCCTAGGGCACTTCCACTTATGGTCCTATAGCTTAGGGAAATTAAAATCAAAAAGACACAGCCACCCCAAAGTTTGGGACGCCTCTGTTTACAAGAACCTCGTTTACCGTACAAGTTCAACATCGCAGAAAGTGAAAAATGGATAAAGAAGTTGTGGTATTTACTTACAAAGCAATATCACTCAGCAATGAAATCTATGTCATCAGGCCCTTAGCAGCACAATGAGTGGATTCAGGTATGATGATTCTAACTGAAATAAGTCACACAGAAAAAGAAACATCATAAGATATCAGTAATACACGGAATGTAAACTTGGCTACACAGGAACTGAATTACAGAACAGAACAGGGTCTCAAATTTAGAAAACCAACTTATGCTTGCTTAAGGGTAAAGGTGAGTTGGGGTGTTGCATAAAACCAGAGATTGAAATGAACACAGATAAAGTTCCATAAGCCAAATATGGAATAGACAAGAGCTACTCCTTGCTCAACGAAATGGACTCAACACTGCATATTAAATGCCTAAGAATGTACCTGACTAGTAAGTATCTTAAAACCTATGGATTGCTATGTCTCCGAAAGAGAATCAAGCATGTGTACAGGGGCATAAACGCAGCAGTGATAGGATTGGAGAGGTTCGGTGAGCAAATGAAGACCCTTTGAAGTCATATTGCATGGTACCCATTCCACGGGTTTCAACTACCCAGGTTTAAGGTATTCTTCCTTCAGCTAAAACATGCATGTGGAACCTAGAGTATGATCAACCATGTGATCGGGAGACGTGTTCAAATATGTCTCAGTTTTCGTACCCTGGTACTCGGGTGCAACATTCCAGACGCTTTACTAACACCCTCCCGACTTGGAGAGTCAGTCCCTTTAACCTCCTGTTTGGCCCAGTTTGCAATTTCTGCGGAAGATGAACAGGAATAGCGAGAACCAATGAGAGACTAGCTGGAGGTGTCTGGACGGGCAAATTTAACTCTCATTTCCCACCAGGAAGAGGAATTAACCAAAGGCTCAGCGTGCCGTGCCGGAACCAGATTAGGGCCTGAAGCCATCCTGCGGTGTTGCGGCCAGCTCAAAAGAAAGCGAGTTGAAGAAAGGAGCTCAGGGGCACTGTAATTCACAAACCTGCAGACTTATAAATGACAGCTATCGTCCAAAAATATACTGAAGTAAGGCTGCCAAGAGGACTTGAAAGCGGGGCAGAATTGCAGGAAACCGATTTCAGGAGGCAGACTGGAATTGCATTGAAAGCATAGGAAAAGAGGCAGAACGTCCACAATGATGCACTTGGCCAAAAAGGGCGTATGCGCTTTTTCCTGAATATATTCAGGAAAAAACGCATACGCCCTTTTTGGCCAACCAAGCAAGCTTGCAAAGGAAATCTACACTACAATGAAGTCTCACTTCCCCCCGGTCAAAAGGGCCATCTGAAAAAAGTGTAAAATCCAGAAAGGCAGGACAGGCCATGGAGAACTGGGAGCCTTGTTATGCTGATGGGCGGGATGTAAATTGCCAACAGACACTCGGGAGAAGTGTATGGTGTTTCCTGAAACATCTAAAAAGCAAAGCAACAGAGCCTAGGGCACTTCCACTTATGGTCCTATAGCTTAGGGAAATTAAAATCAAAAAGACACAGCCACCCCAAAGTTTGGGACGCCTCTGTTTACAAGAACCTCGTTTACAGTACAAGTTCAACATCGCAGAAAGTGAAAAATGGATAAAGAAGTTGTGGTATTTACTTACAAAGCAATATCACTCAGCAATGAAATCTATGTCATCAGGCCCTTAGCAGCACAATGAGTGGATTCAGGTATGATGATTCTAACTGAAATAAGTCACACAGAAAAAGAAACATCATAAGATATCAGTAATACACGGAATGTAAACTTGGCTACACAGGAACTGAATTACAGAACAGAACAGGGTCTCAAATTTAGAAAACCAACTTATGCTTGCTTAAGGGTAAAGGTGAGTTGGGGTGCTGCATAAAACCAGAGATTGAAATGAGCACAGATAAAGTTCCTTAAGCCAAATATGGAATAGACAAGAGCTACCTCTTGCTCAACGAAATGGACTCAACACCGCATATTAAATGCCTAAGAATGTACCTGACTAGTAAGTATCTTAAAACCTATGGATTGCTATGTCTCCGAAAGAGAATCAAGCATGTGTACAGGGGCATAAACGCAGCAGTGATAGGATTGGAGAGGTTCGGTGAGCAAATGAAGACCCTTTGAAGTCATATTGCATGGTACCCATTCCACGGGTTTCAACTACCCAGGTTTAAGGTATTCTTCCTTCAGCTAAAACATGCATGTGGAACCTAGAGTATGATCAACCATGTGATCGGGAGACGTGTTCAAATATGTCTCAGTTTTCGTACCCTGGTACTTGGGTGCAACATTCCAGACGCTTTACTAACACCCTCCCGACTTGGAGAGTCAGTCCCTTTAACCTCCTGTTTGGCCCAGTTTGCAATTTCTGTGGAAGATGAACAGGAATAGCGAGAACCAATGAGAGACTAGCTGGAGGTGTCTGGACGGGCAAATTTAACTCTCATTTCCCACCAGGAAGAGGAATTAACCAAAGGCTCAGCGTGCCGTGCCGGAACCAGATTAGGGCCTGAAGCCATCCTGCGGTGTTGCGGCCAGCTCAAAAGAAAGCGAGTTGAAGAAAGGAGCTCAGGGGCACTGTAATTCACAAACCTGCAGAGTTATAAATGACAGCTATCGTCCAAAAATATACTGAAGTAAGGCTGCCAAGAGGACTTGAAAGCGGGGCAGAATTGCAGGAAACCGATTTCAGGAGGTAGACTGGAATTGCAGTGAAAGCATAGGAAAAGAGGCAGAACGTCCACAATGATGCACTTGGCCAAAAAGGGCGTATGCGTTTTTTCCTGAATATATTCAGGAAAAAACGCATACGCCCTTTTTGGCCAACCAAGCAAGCTTGCAAAGGAAATCTGCACTACAATGAAGTCTCACTTCCCCCCGGTCAAAAGGGCCATCTGAAAAAAGTGTAAAATCCAGAAAGGCAGGACAGGCCATGGAGAACTGGGAGCCTTGTTATGCTGATGGGCGGGATGTAAATTGCCAACAGACACTCGGGAGAAGTGTATGGTGTTTCCTGAAACATCTAAAAAACAAAGCAACAGAGCCTAGGGCACTTCCACTTATGGTCCTATAGCTTAGGGAAATTAAAATCAAAAAGACACAGCCACCCCAAAGTTTGGGACGCCTCTGTTTACAAGAACCTCGTTTACAGTACAAGTTCAACATCGCAGAAAGTGAAAAATGGATAAAGAAGTTGTGGTATTTACTTACAAAGCAATATCACTCAGCAATGAAATCTATGTCATCAGGCCCTTAGCAGCACAATGAGTGGATTCAGGTATGATGATTCTAACTGAAATAAGTCACACAGAAAAAGAAACATCATAAGATATCAGTAATACACGGAATGTAAACTTGGCTACACAGGAACTGAATTACAGAACAGAACAGGGTCTCAAATTTAGAAAACCAACTTATGCTTGCTTAAGGGTAAAGGTGAGTTGGGGTGCTGCATAAAACCAGAGATTGAAATGAGCACAGATAAAGTTCCTTAAGCCAAATATGGAATAGACAAGAGCTACCTCTTGCTCAACGAAATGGACTCAACACCGCATATTAAATGCCTAAGAATGTACCTGACTAGTAAGTATCTTAAAACCTATGGATTGCTATGTCTCCGAAAGAGAATCAAGCATGTGTACAGGGGCATAAACGCAGCAGTGATAGGATTGGAGAGGTTCGGTGAGCAAATGAAGACCCTTTGAAGTCATATTGCATGGTACCCATTCCACGGGTTTCAACTACCCAGGTTTAAGGTATTCTTCCTTCAGCTAAAACATGCATGTGGAACCTAGAGTATGATCAACCATGTGATCGGGAGACGTGTTCAAATATGTCTCAGTTTTCGTACCCTGGTACTCGGGTGCAACATTCCAGACGCTTTACTAACACCCTCCCGACTTGGAGAGTCAGTCCCTTTAACCTCCTGTTTGGCCCAGTTTGCAATTTCTGCGGAAGATGAACAGGAATAGCGAGAACCAATGAGAGATTAGCTGGAGGTGTCTGGACGGGCAAATTTAACTCTCATTTCCCACCAGGAAGAGGAATTAACCAAAGGCTCAGCGTGCCGTGCCGGAACCAGATTAGGGCCTGAAGCCATCCTGCGGTGTTGCGGCCAGCTCAAAAGAAAGCGAGTTGAAGAAAGGAGCTCAGGGGCACTGTAATTCACAAACCTGCAGAGTTATAAATGACAGCTATCGTCCGAAAATATACTGAAGTAAGGCTGCCAAGAGGACTTGAAAGCGGGGCAGAATTGCAGGAAACCGATTTCAGGAGGCAGACTGGAATTGCATTGAAAGCATAGGAAAAGAGGCAGAACGTCCACAATGATGCACTTGGCCAAAAAGGGCGTATGCGTTTTTTCCTGAATATATTCAGGAAAAAATGCATACGCCCTTTTTGGCCAACCAAGCAAGCTTGCAAAGGAAATCTGCACTACAATGAAGTCTCACTTCCCCCCAGTCAAAAGGGCCATCTGAAAAAAGTGTAAAATCCAGAAAGGCAGGACAGGCCATGGAGAACTGGGAGCCTTGTTATGCTGATGGGCGGGATGTAAATTGCCAACAGACACTCGGGAGAAGTGTATGGTGTTTCCTGAAACATCTAAAAAACAAAGCAACAGAGCCTAGGGCACTTCCACTTATGGTCCTATAGCTTAGGGAAATTAAAATCAAAAAGACACAGCCACCCCAAAGTTTGGGACGCCTCTGTTTACAAGAACCTCGTTTACAGTACAAGTTCAACATCGCAGAAAGTGAAAAATGGATAAAGAAGTTGTGGTATTTACTTACAAAGCAATATCACTCAGCAATGAAATCTATGTCATCAGGCCCTTAGCAGCACAATGAGTGGATTCAGGTATGATGATTCTAACTGAAATAAGTCACACAGAAAAAGAAACATCATAAGATATCAGTAATACACGGAATGTAAACTTGGCTACACAGGAACTGAATTACAGAACAGAACAGGGTCTCAAATTTAGAAAACCACCTTATGCTTTCTTAAGGGGAAAGGTGAGTTGGGGTGCTGCATAAAACCAGAGATTGAAATGAGCACAGATAAAGTTCCTTAAGCCAAATATGGAATAGACAAGAGCTACCTCTTGCTCAACGAAATGGACTCAACCCCGCATATTAAACGCCTAAGAATGTACCTGACTAGTAAGTATCTTAAAACCTATGGATTGCTATGTCTCCGAAAGAGAATCAAGCATGTGTACAGGGGCATAAACGCAGCAGTGATAGGATTGGAGAGGTTCGGTGAGCAAATGAAGACCCTTTGAAGTCATATTGCATGGTACCCATTCCACGGGTTTCAACTACCCAGGTTTAAGGTATTCTTCCTTCAGCTAAAACATGCATGTGGAACCTAGAGTATGATCAACCATGTGATCGGGAGACGTGTTCAAATATGTCTCAGTTTTCGTACCCTGGTACTCGGGTGCAACATTCCAGACGCTTTACTAACACCCTCCCGACTTGGAGAGTCAGTCCCTTTAACCTCCTGTTTGGCCCAGTTTGCAATTTCTGCAGAAGATGTACAGGAATAGCGAGAACCAATGAGAGACTAGCTGGAGGTGTCTGGACGGGCAAATTTAACTCTCATTTCCCACCAGGAAGAGGAATTAACCAAAGGCTCAGCGTGCTGTGCCGGAACCAGATTAGGGCCTGAAGCCATCCTGCGGTGTTGCGGCCAGCTCAAAAGAAAGCGAGTTGAAGAAAGGAGCTCAGGGGCACTGTAATTCACAAACCTGCAGAGTTATAAATGACAGCTATCGTCCAAAAATATACTGAAGTAAGGCTGCCAAGAGGACTTGAAAGCGGGGCAGAATTGCAGGAAACCGATTTCAGGAGGTAGACTGGAATTGCATTGAAAGCATAGGAAAAGAGGCAGAACGTCCACAATGATGCACTTGGCCAAAAAGGGCGTATGCGTTTTTTCCTGAATATATTCAGGAAGAAACGCATACGCCCTTTTTGGCCAACCAAGCAAGCTTGCAAAGGAAATCTGCACTACAATGAAGTCTCACTTCCCCCCGGTCAAAAGGGCCATCTGAAAAAATTGTAAAATCCAGAAAGACAGGACAGGCCATGGAGAACTGGGAGCCTTGTTATGCTGATGGGCGGGATGTAAATTGCCAACAGACACTCGGGAGAAGTGTATGGTGTTTCCTGAAACATCTAAAAAACAAAGCAACAGAGCCTAGGGCACTTCCACTTATGGTCCTATAGATTAGGGAAATTAAAATCAAAAAGACACAGCCACCCCAAAGTTTGGGACGGCTCTGTTTACAAGAACCTCGTTTACAGTACAAGTTCAACATCGCAGAAAGTGAAAAATGGATAAAGAAGTTGTGGTACTTACGTACAATGCAATATCACTCAGCAATTAAATCTCTGTCTTCAGACACGTAGAAGCATAATGAGTGGATTCAGGTATGATGATTTTATCTGAAATAAGTCACACAGAAAAAGAAACATCATAAGATATCAGTAATACATGGAATGTAAACTTGGCTACACAGGAACTGAATTCCAAAACAGAACAGTGTCTCAAATTTAGAAAACCAACTTATGCTTGCTTAAGGGGAAAGGGGAGTTGGGGTGCTGCATAAAACCAGAGATTGAAATGAGCACAGATAAAGTTCCTTAATCAAATATGTAATAGACAAGAGCTACTCCTTGCTCAACGAAATGGACTCAACACCCCATATTAAACGCCTAAGAATGTACCTGACTAGCAAGTATCTTAAAATCTATGGACCGCTATGTCTCTGAAAGGGAATCAAGCGTGTGTAGAGGGGCATAAACGCAGCAGTGATAGGATTGGAGAGGTTCGGTGAGCAAATGAAGACCCTTTGAAGTCACATTGCATGGTACCCATTCCAAGGGTCTCAACTCTCCAGGTTTAAGGGATTCTTCCTTCAGCTAAAACATGCATGTGGAACCCAGAGTATGATCAACCATGTGATCGGGAGACGTGTTCAAATATGTCTCAGTTTTCGTCCCCTGGTACTCGGGTGCAACATTCCAGACGCTTTACTAACACTCTCCCGACTTGGAGAGTCAGTATCTTTATTCTCCTGTTTGGCCCAGTTTGCAATTTCTGTGGAAGATGAACAGGAATAGGGAGAACCAATGAGAGACAAGCTGGAGGTTTCTGGACGGGCAAATTTAACTCTCATTTCCCACCAAGGACAGGAATTAACCAAAGGCTCAGCGTGCCGTGCTGGAACCAGATTAGGGTCTGAAGCAATCCTGCGGTGTTGCGGCCAGCTCACAAGAAAGCGAGATGAAGAACGGAGCTCAGGGGCACAGGAATTCACAAACCTGCAGAGTTATAAATGACAGCTATCGTCCAAAAATATACTGAAGGAAGGCTGCCAAGAGGACTTGAAAGCGGGGCAGAATTGCAGGAAACCGATTTCAGGAGGTAGACTGGAATTGCATTGAAAGCATAGGAAAAGAGGCAGAACGTCCACAATGATGCACTTGGCCAAAAAGGGCGTATACGTTTTTTCCTGAATCAGGAAAAAACACATACGCACTTTTTGGCCAACCAAGCAAGCTTGCAAAGGAAATCTGCACTACAATGAAGTCTCAATTCCCCCTGGTCAAAAGGGCCATCTGAGAAAAGTGTAAAATCCAGAAAGGCAGGACAGGCCATGGAGAACTGGGAGCCTTGTTATGCTGATGGGCGGGATGTAAATTGCCAACAGCCACTCGGGAGAAGTGTATGGTGTTTCCTGAAACATCTAAAAAACAAAGCAACAGAGCCTAGGGCACTTCCACTTATGGTCCTATAGGTTAGGGAAATTAAAATCAAAAAGACACAGCCACCCCACAGTTTGGGACAGCTCTGTTTACAAGAACCTCTTTTACGGTACAAGTTCAATATCGCAGAAAGTGAAAAATGGATAAAGAAGTTGTGGTACTTATGTACAATGCAAAATCACTCAGCCATGAAATCTATGTCATCAGGCCCGTAGCAGCATAATGAGTGGATTCAGGTATGATGATTCTAACTGAAATATGTCACACAGAAATAGAAACATCATAAGATATCACTAATACATGGAATGTGAACTTGGCTACACATGAACTGAATTACAAAACAGAACAGGGTCTCAAATTTAGAAAACCAACTTATGCTTCCTTAAGGGGGAAAGTGAGTTGGGGTGCTGCATAAAACCAGAGTTTGAAATTAGCACAGATACCATTCAATAAGCCAAATATGTAATAGACAAGACCTACCCCTTGCTCAACAAAATGGACTCAACAATGAGGTATCACCTCACACCTGATAGAATGGGCATCATGAGAAAATCTACAAACAAAAATGCTGGAAAGGGTGTGGAGAAAAGGAACCCTCTTCCACTATTGTTGGGAATATAAATTGATACAGTCACTACGGAGAACAATATGGAGTTTCTTAAGAAACTAACAATAGAATTACCATATGATACAGCAATCCCAGTACTGGACATATACCCAGACAAAACCATAAATCAAAACGAGACATTCACCGCAATGTTCATTGCATCACTATTTACAATATCGAGGTAATGGAAGCAACCTAAATGCCCACAGACAGACGAATGCATAAAGCTGTGGTACATATATAAAATGGAATATTACTAAGCCATGAAAAGGAATGAAATTGGGTCATTTGTAGAGACGTCGATGGATCTAGAGACTGTCATACAGAGTGAAGTAAGTCAGAAAGAGAAAAACAAATCTTGTATATTCATGCATATATGTGGAACCTAGAAAAACTGTACAGATTAACCATTTTGCAAGGCATAAATAGAGCAACAGATGTAGACAACAAATGTATGGACAACAAGGGGGGAAGCTGTTGGGGGGGTGGTGGTGGGAGGAGTTGAGAGACTGGGATTGGCATGTATACATTTATATGTATAAAATAGATAACCAATAAGAACCTGCTGTATAAAAATATAAAATAAAATTCAAAATTAAAAAGAAATAAAATTTAAAAAATAAAACAGAAAAAACAATTATTCCCTTCACATACATGTATTTATATGAATAAATTATTTCCATGCTTATATCTGTAAATACAAAAAAGAGGAATAAAATCTACCTTGAAGCAAAAACGAAAAAGAGAAAAAAAACACAGAACCCACCAGTTCCACAGAGGAAAACCGTATCAGGGCACTTGCTCCAGTTGTAAACAATTCTGAAGTTGGCCAGTGGTGGGGAATCGTCTCCCATTCAGCCAGCAGCCCCCACGCAACAAGCGTCCTCATTGCAAAGCTGGGGCACCGTGCCGAGGCATCTGTGAGTAAACGTGAGCTGAGCCCCAGGCCAGTTGCTGCTGAACTATTCCCACCCGTCCCAGGTAAAACACCTGAATATATACAAGGACTTGAAAGCCTAGAGGAAGGGCCATAGAGCCACACGAGTGACAGCATGCCGGCCGACTTGGTGCCTGCAGGCCAGCCAGGATGGTCCTGGCCCTGGGTGCTCTTCTGGAAGATTTCCATTTCCCTGACTGAGATACCCGTCCTGTCCCTGCCCCCACTGCTTTTTTCCTTCCTCACCTCTGCCCAGGGAGAAATTCCAGCAGCAGGTATGGGTGACACATCCTCTTCTTTAGCAGGTGGCAGCCTGGCAACTGCTGCAGAAAGTCCAGCAGAGCCCCACTCACACTGGGCCACCCACAAAGCCGTGGCCTCTCACTCCCTCCCACCAGCCCAGCCCCGAGACTGCTGACAGGGCAGAGAAAATGGCGTCAGGCACGGCTGCAGGGGCTCTTGCTGCCTGGAGTGGTATTTATATTGATCTCAACCCAGGCACACCTGGGGAGGGCTGGCCCGCACGGTAAGGCTGCCCAGGTCAGCCAATCATCACCCCTCAGGGGCTCACAGTTGCAGAAAATGGAACTTGCTGAACCGGCCAGGTCCAAGGAACAGGTGTGGGCTCCTGAGAGTCAGGATAGACAAGGGGCTGCAGCTTTGGCTTGTTTTCTAATCATTTTATCTGGCCCATGAGTGGGAGACAACTTCAAGAAAACCCTCTCCTTATGAGAGGAACCCAGGAGTCAGGGAGAGGAGGGGTGGGTGGTGGTTGGAGACAGAGGCCTGGTGCCCCGGGTGCAGTGGAAGTCTCTGGAAGACCAGGTGGAGGGAGGCCGCACAGAGTGACGCCCAGGGTCACAGACCTGTCGCAGCTGCTGTTTGTTAGTTCAAGTCCTGCTCTGAGGTGCTCTGTGCCAGCTCTGAGCGACAGGTGAGCTGGGGGTGCTCTGCAATGAGGGCTATGTGCACGGTTCCTGTGTGCCCAGCCCTGCCATGGTACCTGCAAGGGTAGCTCTGTATCCTGGGAAGGGCCTGACCACGAGAGCCCCGTGGGCTGGGGTGGGGGTGGGGTACCTGCCCAGGTGAGCTCCATATTCTGGGATTGGTCTGACCACGAGAGCCCCATGGGCTGCTGGGGACCTGGTAAAGGATGTCAGGACAGTCAGTGAAGCCACCGAGGATATACCTCCAGTTGCTCCTAATTCCTACACCCTGCTGGTCATTCTACCAACCACCAGGACATGGTATTCTGTATTAGTCTTCAATGATGCCTTCTTTTGTATTCCATTAGTCCCAGAGTCACAAGAAATTTTGGCTTGTGAGTGGCAGGACTCAACATACAACTAAAACAATACTTCCGGGCCGTCTTGCCCCAAGGGTGCAAAAATTCCCACACCATCTTTGGGGAAAGCTTAGCTAAAGACCTAAAAGTTCTACCTCTGGAAAAGGAAACCCTCCTTCAGTACGCAGACGACATTCTGATCGCCAGCCCTACTAAGGAGGCCTCTGAACTACCAAGCCAATAAAGGATAGAAGTTGTCCAAGAAAAAGCTCAAATATCACAGACTGCGGTGACCTGCCTGGGCTTCATTCTCACAGAAGGTCGGAGAAGCCCATCCCAGGAAAGGGAAGAAACCATTTTCAGCCTTACCCCTTTCTAAAACTAGAAGACAGCTTAGGGGTTCCTGGGGAGGCCAGGGTTTGCTGCTTCTGGATCCCTAACTACAGTCTACTAGCTGGGCCTCTATATGAAACACTGAAAGGAAAAGATGATGATCCTTTTGAATAGAATCCAGAAGTGGCCTTTCAAGAATGGAAAGAGCAGTCAATTCAGACCCTTGCCCTGGAACTCCCTAATTTAGCTAAACCCTTTGACCTTTACATTCCCGGTGAAAGGTGAATCGCCATTGGAGAATTAGTGCAAAAACTGGGACCACTTGAAATGGAACAATGCAAGAATGCCATCCAGGTAGGATAAACTACGGTCACCAAGGGGCTTGGCCCACTGCCGCATCTGGCCAAGATACTGGCGGTATCTAAAAACCTGGAAATCAGCAGCCCAAAAGGCCACCTCCTTCCTAAGGGAAAAGGACCCCACGTGGTGATCCTAACCACCAACGATGCCCTGAAGTTGCAGGGTTCGCTCCGTGGGCACACCGACCTCGAGTGAGGAGGCTCTCCAACTCCAACATCCAGAGAGATAACCGGGGGCAACAGGGCACCATGACGACTCGTGTGAACATCACTTGACCTGGAGTTTCTCTCATAAAACAATAAGAGTGTGTCCCAAAAGAGTAGACTACTGCTTGCAGGACTTACTGCACCCAGAGGGGAGCTAATAATCTTGGCGGGGGAACCGTATATCACACTGTCACCATAGAAAAGCCTACAGACACCGTGATGATGGTGGCCAATAAGACCGGCTGGACTCCTGTTTACTTCAAAAGGCTGTTGACTCAGTGGTCATCATGGTCCTTGATCACCACTGACCCTGGACTGTCTGGGAGTTGAGCGGGCAGGGCTCTGACACCTGGTGCTGTTTGTACGTTAATTCAGGGGCCTAATTGAAGAAAGCGCAGACTACTGGTCAGAGCATCTAGGCTGGCAGAAACGGTCAGCCTAAGGTGGCCGAACAAATGTGGGGCGGGGTGAAACCGGCCCCCACAGCGTCTCTGCACATCTCTTTCCTGGACCCTTAAAGGTCATTAGAATCTATAACACTTCCAATGCTGGTGCTCAGGTGGACGAGCAGGGAGGCAGGGGGCCTGGGGACAATCAACGTCACCTGGAGGCTGCTGGGGAGAAGCTCTGACCCTCGCCCCCGGGTATTAGGGCTCCCAACTCAGCACACAGCAGTTACAGAAGAAGTGTCTGCACCCTCAGCACTCCAAGAATGAGGAACGGGACAAAAGGCAGAGGAGGGGTTTGTCCCCAGCAAAGCCCATTAAAAATCCCTGGGAGATAAAAATAGAATCTGGGCAATAAAGTCAAGTCTAACCTTTTTTATCCTTTGTGCTTTGTCTAATTTCACGTGCTCCTAGGGTCCCGCATGCAGAGGTTCCACACCCGGCACTTCAGACCAGATTTCCTAGTGCAGAATGGCTGGGTCGACACCTCAGCTCCTGGGGCCCAGTGCAGACTCCGCGATATAGAGCCTGAGCTGCAGCCAACCTGGCCCTCGAGAGCTCCGCCCCCTCCCTCCCACTGACTCTGACAGGATCTCTACACAGCAGCCCAGCCCACAGCCCACGGGGTAGTGCATGCTCTCACCTCTCCATTCTCTGATCAAAATATAAAGTTTCCTTTGCTTGTGAACCAAACTCAGTCTCGATCTGTTGGCCCCAATGACACTGGGCAGGGGGACACTTGTTGGGGTCCACTCTGGAGGATCAGTAACAGAAATTGAGACTATTGTAACCTCAATGAACAGATGTGTGAGCCAAACTGTAGTTAACATAGAACAGTGTATAAGGCTCGGGTAAAATAAGATGTTTCTAACACTTCCATTTGATATTTCCATCACTTTATTATAAGCAAGTTCAGTGAAAAGGTTTGTCTTATTTGTCAGATCAATATTAGAGAAACGAAGTGATTTCTTTCCAAGGATGTACATCTAATAATCTTGGTTAAAGCTTCAATCTTGTTTTAAATGCTTTTCCATTGAAAATGATACCTCTCTTTCAGCTCCCCCATTTCTGAGAAGTATAAAATCTTATAATTTATTATTACCAAAGGGGAAAGGTGGGAGGAGGGATAAATTAACAGTTTGGGATTAACACATACACACTGCTATGTATAAAATAGATCATCAACAAGGAACTACTGTATAGCACAGGGAACTACACTCAACATTTTGCAATAACCTATAAGGGGAAATAATCTGAAAAAGAATAGATATTTTTATTGACATCATCTATCAATGACAGTTAAAGTGTAACCTAAGGGAAGCTGGTGGTGAGTGCTTCTGACCCTGAAGACTTCAATCATCTAAAGTTTGGACTCTGCCTACTTCCCAAGGCCCTTAATGAACATATGTGTAGCCGTAGCTTAAAAAATTCCCCAGTTTGGGTTTCGGGGAGACACTGATTTTGAAAAAGCCCTGGTGTTCTCCTTACATGAATGGGACTCTTCCTACTGCTAAAACATGTCTGTCACACCCAGAGGATGGTATACCGTCTGATCGGGAAGAGTTTGGAAAAGGCATCTCATCTCCTCATCTCCTGGTGCTCGGGTTCACCCCTCCAGCGTCTTTACTAACAGTCTCCCCACTTGGAGATGTCAGCACTGTCAACATCCTGTTGCGTACAGTTTGGAATTTGTCCAGAGGATGAAGCGGAAGGATGAGGAACAATGAGAGACAAGTCCTAGGTGTTCAGACAGGCACATGTCACTCTAATTTCCAATCAGGAAGACGAATTGACCAAAGGCTAGGGTTGCCCATGGAAACAGTATAGGGCTTGAGGAAATCCCGCTGCTTTGTGGCCAGTTCCCATAAACACAAGTTGAACAATGGAACTCAGGGGCAGTAAAATTCACGAAACTGCAGAGTTGAAAATATCCATCACTGAAAAATGTCTTGAGGAAAGTCAGAGAAAAGGACTTGTAAGCAAGGGAGAATGGCAGGAAAGGGATTTGAGGAGGTAGAAAGGACTCGCCATTAAGCACAAGAAAAGGAGCTGAACATTGCCAACATTGCAGTTGGCCAAAAAGGGTGTATGCGTTTTTTTCTGTATATATTCAAGAAAAGGGCATACACTTTTTTAGCCAACCAAACAGGTGGGCACTGGAAGTCAATACTACAAAAGATATCACTTCGCATCAGTCAGAAGAGCCATCCTCATAAAGCGTAAACAACAGAAATGCAGGACAGGGCAAGGAGAAGAGGGAGCCCTGTGAGACTTATAGTGGAAATGTATATTGCCAACGGCCATTCTGGAGAAGTGTATTGTGTTTACTAAAGCATCTAAAAAATGAGCTACAGAGCATAGGGCACTTGCACTCATGGGCGTATATCTTGAGAAAAACAAAAATCGAGAGGACACAGGCACCCCAATGTTTACCCCCTCTCTGTTTAAAAGATCCTCAACTAGGATATAACTTAAGTGTCTCTGGAGGGAAAAAATGGGTAGAGATGTGGTACTTAGGTAGAGTGGAATATTATTCAGCCTGGAAATCAATGAAATATGGCCAGTTGTAACAACTCCGGAGGAGTTATGTATGATCTTTCTAAGTGACAGAATTCAAAAAGAAAAAGACACATATCATAAGATATCACTTAAAGGTGGAATCCAAAATGGCTACACATGAAATAAATTACAAAACAAAAACATAGTCAAATATGTAGAAAACACGCATAAGGCTGCTAAACGGGAAAGGTGGGGAGGGGTGAGGCATCACCCAGGAGGTTGAAATTAGCAAAGATACCATTCCAAATACCAAACTGATAATCAACAAGGCCTACACGGTAGCTAAAAGAACTGCACTCAGCACACTCAAGTCACCGGAAAAGAATATATACGACTGGTAAGAATCTGAAAAAGAATTTACTGATGTCTCTCTGTACGTGAATCAAGTGGATGTACAGCAGCAAGAAACAGAGCTTTGAAAATCAGCTGTAACCAATATAGTAATAAATTGAAAAAAATAAACGACAGAGAGACAGAGAAAACCTCTTACAACTTTTCCTCAGGGCCGGTGATGCAACATGGATTGAACACATCTAGACCCACAGCAGGATGAGACATAAGGCTGGAAACTGTTTGCGCTAAGAGAAATGTGAGGTTGGGTGAGGAAATGCACACCCTTTAAAGTAATACTACCTGGTACCCATTCAATGGGTCCCAAATATGCAGGTTCAAGGGATCTTCCTACAGCTAAAACATGCATGGAAAACCCAGAGGACTGTACACCATGTGATCAGGAGATGTGTCTAAAATGCAGCTCATTTATCCTCTCCTGGTGCTCCTGTTCACCATTCCAGCCACGTTACTTAGAATCTCCCCACTTGGAGAATCAGCACATTTCAACTTCTGTTTCACACATTTTGCAAATTGTGAGGAGGATGAACGGGGAACCAATGAGAGAATAGTTGTAGGGGTTTGGACGGGCACATATCACTCTAATTTCCCATTAAGAATAAGAATTGAAAAAAGGCTCAGCCCGCCTCGCCCGAGCCAAAATAGGGCCTGAAGCAATCCTGCGGGTTTGAGGCCAGCTCACAAAAGAGCAACTTAAAAAATGGAGCTCAGGGTCACTGCAATTCACAAACCTGCAGAGTTATAAATGAAAACTAACGTCCAAAAATATGTTGAGGTAAGGCAAAGAAGAGGATCTGAATGCAAGACAGAATTGCAAGAAACAGATTTCAAGAGATAGATTGGACTCGTCTTTAAAGCACATGAAAAGCGGCAGAATTTCGACAATGATGCAGTTGGCCCAAAAGGGCGTATGCGTTTTTTCCTGATTATATCCAGGAAAAAACGCATACGCACTTTATGGGCAACGAAGCAAGCAAGCAATGCAAATGTGCACAACAAAGAAGTCTCATTTCCCACTGGTCAAAAGGGCCATCCTAAAAAATTGTAAAAACCAGAAATGCAGGACAGGCCATGGAGAACAGGGAGCCTTTATACGCTGATGGGCAGTGTGTGAACTGCCGAGAGCCACTCTGGAGAAGTGTATGGTGGTTCCTAAATCATCTAAAAAACAGAGCTACAGAGCATAGGACACTTCCAATCATGGGAGTATATCTAGGGAAATCTAAAAATTAACAAGACACAAGCACACCACAGTTTAGGGCTACTCTGTTTACAAGAACCTCAACTTCAGTATACCTTAAATATCCCAGGAAAGAGAACAATGGATAAAGAAGATGTGGTACTTATGTACAATGGAATATCTCTTCACCATGAAATCAATGTAATAAGGCTAGTAGAAGGATAAAAAGTGGATTTAGGTCCGATAATACTACTTGAAATAAGTCAAACAGAAAAAGAAACATATCATAAGATATCACTTATAGAGGGAGGGTAAATATGGCTGCACAAGAAATGAATTACAGAACAGAACAGTGTCTCACATTTAGAAAACACACTTATTTCAGCTTAAGGGGAAAGGAGAGGTGGGGTGATGCATAAAACCAGAGTTTGAAATTAGCACAGATACCGTTCAATAAACCAAATAGATATTAGACAAGATCTACACCTTGCTCAATGAACTGGCCTCAACACACCCTATACACCGCAGAGAAATATATCTGAGTAATAAGAATCTTAAAACCCATGTATTGATATATCTCCATAAGGGAATCAAGTGTGTGCAGAGTGGCACAAACACAGCAGTGAAAATGAGCTAAACCCCATTATAGAAATAAATTTTAAAAACAAAACGCAGAAACAATGAAAGAGAGAAAAATTCTTACAAAATTCGCTCAGGGGCTGTGATGCAACCTGGATTGACCACATATAAACCCACAGCTGGATAAGACATAAGGCTGGACACTTGGGGCTGAGAGGATTGATGAGCTTTGGTGAGCAACTGCCAAAAGTTTAATGCAATACTTCATGCTACTCATTCCAAGGGTCCCAACACTCCAGGTTGAAGGGAATCTTCCTACAGCTAAACCATGCTTGGGAAACCCAGCGACTGGTATACCATATGATCGGGAAAGGTTTCTAAAACGCACCTCATTTTTCCTCTCCTGGGGCTCCGGATCGACATTCCAGCCGCTTTACCAAAAATATCCCCACATGGAGAGTCAATGCCTTTAAGTTCTGGTATCGCACAGTCTGCAGTTAGTGCGGAGGATGAATGGGAATAGGGGGAACCAGTGAGAAACTAGCTGTAGCGGTTTCAATGGGCACATGTCACTCTAAATTCACATCAGTAAGAAGAATAAACCAAAGGCACAGCAAGGTGCCCCAGAAGAAGAATAGGGCCTGAAGGAATCCTGTGGTTATGAGGCAAGATCACAAAAATAAGAGCTGATAAATGGAGCTAAGGGCCACTGCAATTCAAAAACTTGCAGAGTTATAAAGGCCAACTATTTTCAAAAAATATATTGAGGTAAGGTTATGAAGAGGCATTGAAAGCAAGGCAGAATTGCACGAAAACGATTTCAGGAGGTAGACGGGAATTGCATTTAAAGCATAGGAAAAGAGGCAGAACGTCCACAATGATGCACTTGGCCAAAAAGGGCGTATGCCTTTTTTCCTGAATTTATTCAGAAAAAAAGGCATACGCCCTTTTTGGCCAACCAAGCAAGCTTGCAAAGGAAATCTGCACTACAATGAAGTCTCACTTCCCGCCGGTCAAAAGGGCCATCTGAAAAAAGTGTAAAATCCAGAAAGGCAGGACAGGCCATGGAGAACTGGGAGCCTTGTTATGCTGATGGGCGGGATGTGTATGGTGTTTCCTGAAACATCTAAAAAACAAAGCAACAGAGCCTAGGGCACTTCCACTTATGGTCCTATAGCTTAGGGAAATTAAAATCAAAAAGACACAGCCACCCCAAAATTTGGGACGCCTCTGTTTACAAGAACCTCGTTAACCGTACAAGTTCAATATCACAGAAAGTGAAAAATGGATAAAGAACTTGTGGTACTTACGTACAATGCAGTATCACTCAGCAATGAAATCTATGTCATCAGGCCCGCAGCAGCATAATGAGTGGATACAGGTACGATGATTCTAACTGAAATAAGACACACAGAAAAAGAAACATCATAAGATATCAGTAATACACGGAATGTAAACTTGGCTACACAGGAACTGAATTACAGAACAGAACAGGGTCTCAAATTTAGAAAACCAACTTATGCTTGGTTAAGGGGAAAGGTGAGTTGGGGTGCTGCATAAAACCATAGATTGAAATGAGCACAGATAAAGTCCCTTAAGCCAAATATGGAATAGACAAGAGCTACTCCTTGCTCAACGAAATGGACTCAACACCGCCTATTAAACGCCTAAGAATGTACCTGACTAGTAAGTATCTTAAAACCTATGGATTGCTATGTCTCCGAAAGAGAATCAAGCATGTGTACAGGGGCATAAACGCAGCAGTGATAGGATTGGAGAGGTTCGGTGAGCAAATGAAGACCCTTTGAAGTCATATTGCATGGTACCCATTCCACGGGTTTCAACTACCCAGGTTTAAGGTATTCTTCCTTCAGCTAAAACATGCATGTGGAACCTAGAGTATGATCAACCATGTGATCAGGAAACGTGTTCAAATATGTCTCAGTTCTCGTACCCTGGTACTCGGGTGCAACATTCCATACGCTTTACTAACACCCTCCCGACTTGGAGAGTCAGTCCCTTTAACCTCCTGTTTGGCCCAGTTTGCAATTTCTGCGGAAGATGAACAGGAATAGCGAGAACCAATGAGAGACTAGCTGGAGGTGTCTGGACGGGCAAATTTAACTCTCATTTCCCACCAGGAAGAGGAATTAACCAAAGGCTCAGCGTGCCGTGCCGGAACCAGATTAGGGCCTGAAGCCATCCTGCGGTGTTGCGGCCAGGTCACAAGAAAGCGAGTTGAAGAAAGGAGCTCAGGGGCACTGTAATTCACAAACCTGCAGAGTTATAAATGACAGCTATCGTCCAAAAATATACTGAAGTAAGGCTGCCAAGAGGACTTGAAAGCGGGGCAGAATTGCAGGAAACCGATTTCAGGAGGTAGACTGGAATTGCAGTGAAAGCATAGGAAAAGAGGCAGAACGTCCACAATGATGCACTTGGCCAAAAAGGGCGTATGCGTTTTTTCCTGAATATATTCAGGAAAAAACGCATACGCCCTTTTTGGCCAACCAAGCAAGCTTGCAAAGGAAATCTGCACTACAATGAAGTCTCACTTCCCCCCGGTCAAAAGGGCCATCTGAAAAAAGTGTAAAATCCAGAAAGGCAGGACAGGCCATGGAGAACTGGGAGCCTTGTTATGCTGATGGGCGGGATGTAAATTGCCAACAGACACTCGGGAGAAGTGTATGGTGTTTCCTGAAACATCTAAAAAACAAAGCAACAGAGCCTAGGGCACTTCCACTTATGGTCCTATAGCTTAGGGAAATTAAAATCAAAAAGACACAGCCACCCCAAAGTTTGGGACGCCTCTGTTTACAAGAACCTCGTTTACCGTACAAGTTCAACATCGCAGAAAGTGAAAAATGGATAAAGAAGTTGTGGTATTTACTTACAAAGCAATATCACTCAGCAATGAAATCTATGTCATCAGGCCCTTAGCAGCACAATGAGTGGATTCAGGTATGATGATTCTAACTGAAATAAGTCACACAGAAAAAGAAACATCATAAGATATCAGTAATACACGGAATGTAAACTTGGCTACACAGGGACTGAATTACAGAACAGAACAGGGTCTCAAATTTAGAAAACCAACTTATGCTTGCTTAAGGGTAAAGGTGAGTTGGGGTGCTGCATAAAACCAGAGATTGAAATGAGCACAGATAAAGTTCCTTAAGCCAAATATGGAATAGACAAGAGCTACTCCTTGCTCAATGAAATGGACTCAACACCGCATATTAAACGCCTAAGAATGTACCTGACTAGTAAGTATCTTAAAACCTATGGATTGCTATGTCTCCGAAAGAGAATCAAGCATGTGTACAGGGGCATAAACGCAGCAGTGATAGGATTGGAGAGGTTCGGTGAGCAAATGAAGACCCTTTGAAGTCATATTGCATGGTACCCATTCCACGGGTTTCAACTACCCAGGTTTAAGGTATTCTTCCTTCAGCTAAAACATGCATGTGGAACCTAGAGTATGATCAACCATGTGATCGGGAGACGTGTTCAAATATGTCTCAGTTTTCGTACCCTGGTACTCGGGTGCAACATTCCAGACGCTTTACTAACACCCTCCCGACTTGGAGAGTCAGTCCCTTTAACCTCCTGTTTGGCCCAGTTTGCAATTTCTGCGGAAGATGAACAGGAATAGCGAGAACCAATGAGAGACTAGCTGGAGGTGTCTGGACGGGCAAATTTAACTCTCATTTCCCACCAGGAAGAGGAATTAACCAAAGGCTCAGCGTGCCGTGCCGGAACCAGATTAGGGCCTGAAGCCATCCTGCGGTGTTGCGGCCAGCTCAAAAGAAAGCGAGTTGAAGAAAGGAGCTCAGGGGCACTGTAATTCACAAACCTGCAGAGTTATAAATGACAGCTATCGTCCAAAAATATACTGAAGTAAGGCTGCCAAGAGGACTTGAAAGCGGGGCAGAATTGCAGGAAACCGATTTCAGGAGGTAGACTGGAATTGCATTGAAAGCATAGGAAAAGAGGCAGAACGTCCACAATGATGCACTTGGCCAAAAAGGGCGTATGCGTTTTTTCCTGAATATATTCAGGAAAAAACGCATACGCCCTTTTTGGCCAACCAAGCAAGCTTGCAAAGGAAATCTGCACTACAATGAAGTCTCACTTCCCCCCGGTCAAAAGGGCCATCTGAAAAAAGTGTAAAATCCAGAAAGGCAGGACAGGCCATGGAGAACTGGGAGCCTTGTTATGCTGATGGGCGGGATGTAAATTGCCAACAGACACTCGGGAGAAGTGTATGGTGTTTCCTGAAACATCTAAAAAACAAAGCAACAGAGCCTAGGGCACTTCCACTTATGGTCCTATAGCTTAGGGAAATTAAAATCAAAAAGACACAGCCACCCCAAAGTTTGGGACGCCTCTGTTTACAAGAACCTCGTTTACCGTACAAGTTCAACATCGCAGAAAGTGAAAAATGGATAAAGAAGTTGTGGTATTTACTTACAAAGCAATATCACTCAGCAATGAAATCTATGTCATCAGGCCCTTAGCAGCACAATGAGTGGATTCAGGTATGATGATTCTAACTGAAATAAGTCACACAGAAAAAGAAACATCATAAGATATCAGTAATACACGGAATGTAAACTTGGCTACACAGGGACTGAATTACAGAACAGAACAGGGTCTCAAATTTAGAAAACCAACTTATGCTTGCTTAAGGGTAAAGGTGAGTTGGGGTGCTGCATAAAACCAGAGATTGAAATGAGCACAGATAAAGTTCCTTAAGCCAAATATGGAATAGACAAGAGCTACTCCTTGCTCAATGAAATGGACTCAACACCGCATATTAAACGCCTAAGAATGTACCTGACTAGTAAGTATCTTAAAACCTATGGATTGCTATGTCTCCGAAAGAGAATCAAGCATGTGTACAGGGGCATAAACGCAGCAGTGATAGGATTGGAGAGGTTCGGTGAGCAAATGAAGACCCTTTGAAGTCATATTGCATGGTACCCATTCCACGGGTTTCAACTACCCAGGTTTAAGGTATTCTTCCTTCAGCTAAAACATGCATGTGGAACCTAGAGTATGATCAACCATGTGATCGGGAGACGTGTTCAAATATGTCTCAGTTTTCGTACCCTGGTACTCGGGTGCAACATTCCAGACGCTTTACTAACACCCTCCCGACTTGGAGAGTCAGTCCCTTTAACCTCCTGTTTGGCCCAGTTTGCAATTTCTGCGGAAGATGAACAGGAATAGCGAGAACCAATGAGAGACTAGCTGGAGGTGTCTGGACGGGCAAATTTAACTCTCATTTCCCACCAGGAAGAGGAATTAACCAAAGGCTCAGCGTGCCGTGCCGGAACCAGATTAGGGCCTGAAGCCATCCTGCGGTGTTGCGGCCAGCTCAAAAGAAAGCGAGTTGAAGAAAGGAGCTCAGGGGCACTGTAATTCACAAACCTGCAGAGTTATAAATGACAGCTATCGTCCAAAAATATACTGAAGTAAGGCTGCCAAGAGGACTTGAAAGCGGGGCAGAATTGCAGGAAACCGATTTCAGGAGGTAGACTGGAATTGCATTGAAAGCATAGGAAAAGAGGCAGAACGTCCACAATGATGCACTTGGCCAAAAAGGGCGTATGCGTTTTTTCCTGAATATATTCAGGAAAAAACGCATACGCCCTTTTTGGCCAACCAAGCAAGCTTGCAAAGGAAATCTGCACTACAATGAAGTCTCACTTCCCCCTGGTCAAAAGGGCCATCTGAGAAAAGTGTAAAATCCAGAAAGGCAGGACAGGCCATGGAGAACTGGGAGCCTTGTTATGCTGATGGGCGGGATGTAAATTGCCAACAGCCACTCGGGAGAAGTGTATGGTGTTTCCTGAAACATCTAAAAAACAAAGCAACAGAGCCTAGGGCACTTCCACTTATGGTCCTATATCTTAGGGAAATTAAAATCAAAAAGACACAGCCACCCCACAGTTTGGGACAGCTCTGTTTACAAGAACCTCGTTTATGGTACAAGTTCAATATCGCAGAAAGTGAAAAATGGATAAAGAAGTTGTGGTACTTATGTACAATGCAAAATCACTCAGCCATGAAATCTATGTCATCAGGCCCGTAGCAGCATAATGAGTGGATTCAGGTATGATGATTCTAACTGAAATATGTCACACAGAAAAAGAAACATCATAAGATATCACTAATACATGGAATGTGAACTTGGCTACACATGAACTGAATTACAAAACAGAACAGGGTCTCAAGTTTAGAAAACCAACTTATGCTTCCTTAAGGGGGAAAGTGAGTTGGGGTGCTGCATAAAACCAGAGTTTGAAATTAGCACAGATACCATTCAATAAGCCAAATATGTAATAGACAAGACCTACCCCTTGCTCAACAAAATGGACTCAACAATGAGGTATCACCTCACACCTGATAGAATGGGCATCATGAGAAAATCTACAAACAAAAATGCTGGAAAAGGTGTGGAGAAAAGGAACCCCCTTCCACTATTGTTGGGAATATAAATTGATACAGTCACTACGGAGAACAATATGGAGTTTCTTAAGAAACTAACAATAGAATTACCATATGATACAGCAATCCCAGTACTGGACATATACCCAGACAAAACCATAAATCAAAACGAGACATTCACCGCAATGTTCATTGCATCACTATTTACAATATCGAGGTAATGGAAGCAACCTAAATGCCCACAGACAGACGAATGCATAAAGCTGTGGTACATATATAAAATGGAATATTACTAAGCCATGAAAAGGAATGAAATTGGGTCATTTGTAGAGACGTCGATGGATCTAGAGACTGTCATACAGAGTGAAGTAAGTCAGAAAGAGAAAAACAAATCTTGTATATTCATGCATATATGTGGAACCTAGAAAAACTGTACAGATTAACCATTTTGCAAGGCATAAATAGAGCAACAGATGTAGACAACAAATGTATGGACAACAAGGGGGGAAAGCTGTTGGGGGGGTGGTGGTGGGAGGAGTTGAGAGACTGGGATTGGCATGTATACATTTATATGTATAAAATAGATAACCAATAAGAACCTGCTGTATAAAAATATAAAATAAAATTCAAAATTAAAAAGAAATAAAATTTAAAAAATAAAACAGAAAAAACAATTATTCCCTTCACATACATGTATTTATATGAATAAATTATTTCCATGCTTATATCTGTAAATACAAAAAAGAGGAATAAAATCTACCTTGAAGCAAAAACGAAAAAGAGAAAAAAAACACAGAACCCACCAGTTCCACAGAGGAAAACCGTATCAGGGCACTTGCTCCAGTTGTAAACAATTCTGAAGTTGGCCAGTGGTGGGGAATCGTCTCCCATTCAGCCAGCAGCCCCCACGCAACAAGCGTCCTCATTGCAAAGCTGGGGCACCGTGCCGAGGCATCTGTGAGTAAACGGGAGGTGAGCCCCAGGCCAGTTGCTGCTGAACTATTCCCACCCGTCCCAGGTAAAACACCTGAATATATACAAGGACTTGAAAGCCTAGAGGAAGGGCCATAGAGCCACACGAGTGACAGCATGCCGGCCGACTTGGTGCCTGCAGGCCAGCCAGGATGGTCCTGGCCCTGGGTGCTCTTCTGGAAGATTTCCATTTCCCTGACTGAGATACCCGTCCTGTCCCTGCCCCCACTGCTTTTTTCCTTCCTCACCTCTGCCCAGGGAGAAATTCCAGCAGCAGGTATGGGTGACACATCCTCTTCTTTAGCAGGTGGCAGCCTGGCAACTGCTGCAGAAAGTCCAGCAGAGCCCCACTCACACTGGGCCACCCACAAAGCCGTGGCCTCTCACTCCCTCCCACCAGCCCAGCCCCGAGACTGCTGACAGGGCAGAGAAAATGGCGTCAGGCACGGCTGCAGGGGCTCTTGCTGCCTGGAGTGGTATTTATATTGATCTCAACCCAGGCACACCTGGGGAGGGCTGGCCCGCACGGTAAGGCTGCCCAGGTCAGCCAATCATCACCCCTCAGGGGCTCACAGTTGCAGAAAATGGAACTTGCTGAACCGGCCAGGTCCAAGGAACAGGTGTGGGCTCCTGAGAGTCAGGATAGACAAGGGGCTGCAGCTTTGGCTTGTTTTCTAATCATTTTATCTGGCCCATGAGTGGGAGACAACTTCAAGAAAACCCTCTCCTTATGAGAGGAACCCAGGAGTCAGGGAGAGGAGGGGTGGGTGGTGGTTGGAGACAGAGGCCTGGTGCCCCGGGTGCAGTGGAAGTCTCTGGAAGACCAGGTGGAGGGAGGCCGCACAGAGTGACGCCCAGGGTCACAGACCTGTCGCAGCTGCTGTTTGTTAGTTCAAGTCCTGCTCTGAGGTGCTCTGTGCCAGCTCTGAGCGACAGGTGAGCTGGGGGTGCTCTGCAATGAGGGCTATGTGCACGGTTCCTGTGTGCCCAGCCCTGCCATGGTACCTGCAAGGGTAGCTCTGTATCCTGGGAAGGGCCTGACCACGAGAGCCCCGTGGGCTGGGGTGGGGGTGGGGTACCTGCCCAGGTGAGCTCCATATTCTGGGATTGGTCTGACCACGAGAGCCCCATGGGCTGCTGGGGACCTGGTAAAGGATGTCAGGACAGTCAGTGAAGCCACCGAGGATATACCTCCAGTTGCTCCTAATTCCTACACCCTGCTGGTCATTCTACCAACCACCAGGACATGGTATTCTGTATTAGTCTTCAATGATGCCTTCTTTTGTATTCCATTAGTCCCAGAGTCACAAGAAATTTTGGCTTGTGAGTGGCAGGACTCAACATACAACTAAAACAATACTTCCGGGCCGTCTTGCCCCAAGGGTGCAAAAATTCCCACACCATCTTTGGGGAAAGCTTAGCTAAAGACCTAAAAGTTCTACCTCTGGAAAAGGAAACCCTCCTTCAGTACGCAGACGACATTCTGATCGCCAGCCCTACTAAGGAGGCCTCTGAACTACCAAGCCAATAAAGGATAGAAGTTGTCCAAGAAAAAGCTCAAATATCACAGACTGCGGTGACCTGCCTGGGCTTCATTCTCACAGAAGGTCGGAGAAGCCCATCCCAGGAAAGGGAAGAAACCATTTGCAGCCTTACCCCTTTCTAAAACTAGAAGACAGCTTAGGGGTTCCTGGGGAGGCCAGGGTTTGCTGCTTCTGGATCCCTAACTACAGTCTACTAGCTGGGCCTCTATATGAAACACTGAAAGGAAAAGATGATGATCCTTTTGAATAGAATCCAGAAGTGGCCTTTCAAGAATGGAAAGAGCAGTCAATTCAGACCCTTGCCCTGGAACTCCCTAATTTAGCTAAACCCTTTGACCTTTACATTCCCGGTGAAAGGTGAATCGCCATTGGAGAATTAGTGCAAAAACTGGGACCACTTGAAATGGAACAATGCAAGAATGCCATCCAGGTAGGATAAACTACGGTCACCAAGGGGCTTGGCCCACTGCCGCATCTGGCCAAGATACTGGCGGTATCTAAAAACCTGGAAATCAGCAGCCCAAAAGGCCACCTCCTTCCTAAGGGAAAAGGACCCCACGTGGTGATCCTAACCACCAACGATGCCCTGAAGTTGCAGGGTTCGCTCCGTGGGCACACCGACCTCGAGTGAGGAGGCCCTCCAACTCCAACATCCAGAGAGATAACCGGGGGCAACAGGGCACCATGACGACTCGTGTGAACATCACTTGACCTGGAGTTTCTCTCATAAAACAATAAGAGTGTGTCCCAAAAGAGTAGACTACTGCTTGCAGGACTTACTGCACCCAGAGGGGAGCTAATAATCTTGGTGGGGGAACCGTATATCACACTGTCACCATAGAAAAGCCTACAGACACCGTGATGATGGTGGCCAATAAGACCGGCTGGACTCCTGTTTACTTCAAAAGGCTGTTGACTCAGTGGTCATCATGGTCCTTGATCACCACTGACCCTGGACTGTCTGGGAGTTGAGCGGGCAGGGCTCTGACACCTGGTGCTGTTTGTACGTTAATTCAGGGGCCTAATTGAAGAAAGCGCAGACTACTGGTCAGAGCATCTAGGCTGGCAGAAATGGTCAGCCTAAGGTGGCCGAACAAATGTGGGGCGGGGTGAAACCGGCCCCCACAGCGTCTCTGCACATCTCTTTCCTGGACCCTTAAAGGTCATTAGAATCTATAACACTTCCAATGCTGGTGCTCAGGTGGACGAGCAGGGAGGCAGGGGGCCTGGGGACAATCAACGTCACCTGGAGGCTGCTGGGGAGAAGCTCTGACCCTCGCCCCCGGGTATTAGGGCTCCCAACTCAGCACTCAGCAGTTACAGAAGAAGTGTCTGCACCCTCAGCACTCCAAGAATGAGGAACGGGACAAAAGGCAGAGGAGGGGTTTGTCCCCAGCAAAGCCCATTAAAAATCCCTGGGAGATAAAAATAGAATCTGGGCAATAAAGTCAAGTCTAACCTTTTTTATCCTTTGTGCTTTGTCTAATTTCACGTGCTCCTAGGGTCCCGCATGCAGAGGTTCCACACCCGGCACTTCAGACCAGATTTCCTAGTGCAGAATGGCTGGGTCGACACCTCAGCTCCTGGGGCCCAGTGCAGACTCCGCGATATAGAGCCTGAGCTGCAGCCAACCTGGCCCTCGAGAGCTCCGCCCCCTCCCTCCCACTGACTCTGACAGGATCTCTACACAGCAGCCCAGCCCACAGCCCACGGGGTAGTGCATGCTCTCACCTCTCCATTCTCTGATCAAAATATAAAGTTTCCTTTGCTTGTGAACCAAACTCAGTCTCGATCTGTTGGCCCCAATGACACTGGGCAGGGGGACACTTGTTGGGGTCCACTCTGGAGGATCAGTAACAGAAATTGAGACTATTGTAACCTCAATGAACAGATGTGTGAGCCAAACTGTAGTTAACATAGAACAGTGTATAAGGCTCGGGTAAAATAAGATGTTTCTAACACTTCCATTTGATATTTCCATCACTTTATTATAAGCAAGTTCAGTGAAAAGGTTTGTCTTATTTGTCAGGTCAATATTAGAGAAACGAAGTGATTTCTTTCCAAGGATGTACATCTAATAATCTTGGTTAAAGCTTCAATCTTGTTTTAAATGCTTTTCCATTGAAAATGATACCTCTCTTTCAGCTCCCCCATTTCTGAGAAGTATAAAATCTTATAATTTATTATTACCAAAGGGGAAAGGTGGGAGGAGGGATAAATTAACAGTTTGGGATTAACACATACACACTGCTATGTATAAAATAGATCATCAACAAGGAACTACTGTATAGCACAGGGAACTACACTCAACATTTTGCAATAACCTATAAGGGGAAATAATCTGAAAAAGAATAGATATTTTTATTGACATCATCTATCAATGACAGTTAAAGTGTAACCTAAGGGAAGCTGGTGGTGAGTGCTTCTGACCCTGAAGACTTCAATCATCTAAAGTTTGGACTCTGCCTACTTCCCAAGGCCCTTAATGAACATATGTGTAGCCGTAGCTTAAAAAATTCCCCAGTTTGGGTTTCGGGGAGACACTGATTTTGAAAAAGCCCTGGTGTTCTCCTTACATGAATGGGACTCTTCCTACTGCTAAAACATGTCTGTCACACCCAGAGGATGGTATACCGTCTGATCGGGAAGAGTTTGGAAAAGGCATCTCATCTCCTCATCTCCTGGTGCTCGGGTTCACCCCTCCAGCGTCTTTACTAACAGTCTCCCCACTTGGAGATGTCAGCACTGTCAACATCCTGTTGCGTACAGTTTGGAATTTGTCCAGAGGATGAAGCGGAAGGATGAGGAACAATGAGAGACAAGTCCTAGGTGTTCAGACAGGCACATGTCACTCTAATTTCCAATCAGGAAGACGAATTGACCAAAGGCTAGGGTTGCCCATGGAAACAGTATAGGGCTTGAGGAAATCCCGCTGCTTTGTGGCCAGTTCCCATAAACACAAGTTGAACAATGGAACTCAGGGGCAGTAAAATTCACGAAACTGCAGAGTTGAAAATATCCATCACTGAAAAATGTCTTGAGGAAAGTCAGAGAAAAGGACTTGTAAGCAAGGGAGAATGGCAGGAAAGGGATTTGAGGAGGTAGAAAGGACTCGCCATTAAGCACAAGAAAAGGAGCTGAACATTGCCAACATTGCAGTTGGCCAAAAAGGGTGTATGCGTTTTTTTCTGTATATATTCAAGAAAAGGGCATACACTTTTTTAGCCAACCAAACAGGTGGGCACTGGAAGTCAATACTACAAAAGATATCACTTCGCATCAGTCAGAAGAGCCATCCTCATAAAGCGTAAACAACAGAAATGCAGGACAGGGCAAGGAGAAGAGGGAGCCCTGTGAGACTTATAGTGGAAATGTATATTGCCAACGGCCATTCTGGAGAAGTGTATTGTGTTTACTAAAGCATCTAAAAAATGAGCTACAGAGCATAGGGCACTTGCACTCATGGGCGTATATCTTGAGAAAAACAAAAATCGAGAGGACACAGGCACCCCAATGTTTACCCCCTCTCTGTTTAAAAGATCCTCAACTAGGATATAACTTAAGTGTCTCTGGAGGGAAAAAATGGGTAGAGATGTGGTACTTAGGTAGAGTGGAATATTATTCAGCCTGGAAATCAATGAAATATGGCCAGTTGTAACAACTCCGGAGGAGTTATGTATGATCTTTCTAAGTGACAGAATTCAAAAAGAAAAAGACACATATCATAAGATATCACTTAAAGGTGGAATCCAAAATGGCTACACATGAAATAAATTACAAAACAAAAACATAGTCAAATATGTAGAAAACACGCATAAGGCTGCTAAACGGGAAAGGTGGGGAGGGGTGAGGCATCACCCAGGAGGTTGAAATTAGCAAAGATACCATTCCAAATACCAAACTGATAATCAACAAGGCCTACACGGTAGCTAAAAGAACTGCACTCAGCACACTCAAGTCACCGGAAAAGAATATATACGACTGGTAAGAATCTGAAAAAGAATTTACTGATGTCTCTCTGTACGTGAATCAAGTGGATGTACAGCAGCAAGAAACAGAGCTTTGAAAATCAGCTGTAACCAATATAGTAATAAATTGAAAAAAATAAACGACAGAGAGACAGAGAAAACCTCTTACAACTTTTCCTCAGGGCCGGTGATGCAACATGGATTGAACACATCTAGACCCACAGCAGGATGAGACATAAGGCTGGAAACTGTTTGCGCTAAGAGAAATGTGAGGTTGGGTGAGGAAATGCACACCCTTTAAAGTAATACTACCTGGTACCCATTCAATGGGTCCCAAATATGCAGGTTCAAGGGATCTTCCTACAGCTAAAACATGCATGGAAAACCCAGAGGACTGTACACCATGTGATCAGGAGATGTGTCTAAAATGCAGCTCATTTATCCTCTCCTGGTGCTCCTGTTCACCATTCCAGCCACGTTACTTAGAATCTCCCCACTTGGAGAATCAGCACATTTCAACTTCTGTTTCACACATTTTGCAAATTGTGAGGAGGATGAACGGGGAACCAATGAGAGAATAGTTGTAGGGGTTTGGACGGGCACATATCACTCTAATTTCCCATTAAGAATAAGAATTGAAAAAAGGCTCAGCCCGCCTCGCCCGAGCCAAAATAGGGCCTGAAGCAATCCTGCGGGTTTGAGGCCAGCTCACAAAAGAGCAACTTAAAAAATGGAGCTCAGGGTCACTGCAATTCACAAACCTGCAGAGTTATAAATGAAAACTAACGTCCAAAAATATGTTGAGGTAAGGCAAAGAAGAGGATCTGAATGCAAGACAGAATTGCAAGAAACAGATTTCAAGAGATAGATTGGACTCGTCTTTAAAGCACATGAAAAGCGGCAGAATTTCGACAATGATGCAGTTGGCCCAAAAGGGCGTATGCGTTTTTTCCTGATTATATCCAGGAAAAAACGCATACGCACTTTATGGGCAACGAAGCAAGCAAGCAATGCAAATGTGCACAACAAAGAAGTCTCATTTCCCACTGGTCAAAAGGGCCATCCTAAAAAATTGTAAAAACCAGAAATGCAGGACAGGCCATGGAGAACAGGGAGCCTTTATACGCTGATGGGCAGTGTGTGAACTGCCGAGAGCCACTCTGGAGAAGTGTATGGTGGTTCCTAAATCATCTAAAAAACAGAGCTACAGAGCATAGGACACTTCCAATCATGGGAGTATATCTAGGGAAATCTAAAAATTAACAAGACACAAGCACACCACAGTTTAGGGCTACTCTGTTTACAAGAACCTCAACTTCAGTATACCTTAAATATCCCAGGAAAGAGAACAATGGATAAAGAAGATGTGGTACTTATGTACAATGGAATATCTCTTCACCATGAAATCAATGTAATAAGGCTAGTAGAAGGATAAAGAGTGGATTTAGGTCCGATAATACTACTTGAAATAAGTCAAACAGAAAAAGAAACATATCATAAGATATCACTTATAGAGGGAGGGTAAATATGGCTGCACAAGAAATGAATTACAGAACAGAACAGTGTCTCACATTTAGAAAACACACTTATTTCAGCTTAAGGGGAAAGGAGAGGTGGGGTGATGCATAAAACCAGAGTTTGAAATTAGCACAGATACCGTTCAATAAACCAAATAGATATTAGACAAGATCTACACCTTGCTCAATGAACTGGCCTCAACACACCCTATACACCGCAGAGAAATATATCTGAGTAATAAGAATCTTAAAACCCATGTATTGATATATCTCCATAAGGGAATCAAGTGTGTGCAGAGTGGCACAAACACAGCAGTGAAAATGAGCTAAACCCCATTATAGAAATAAATTTTAAAAACAAAACGCAGAAACAATGAAAGAGAGAAAAATTCTTACAAAATTCGCTCAGGGGCTGTGATGCAACCTGGATTGACCACATATAAACCCACAGCTGGATAAGACATAAGGCTGGACACTTGGGGCTGAGAGGATTGATGAGCTTTGGTGAGCAACTGCCAAAAGTTTAATGCAATACTTCATGCTACTCATTCCAAGGGTCCCAACACTCCAGGTTGAAGGGAATCTTCCTACAGCTAAACCATGCTTGGGAAACCCAGCGACTGGTATACCATATGATCGGGAAAGGTTTCTAAAACGCACCTCATTTTTCCTCTCCTGGGGCTCCGGATCGACATTCCAGCCGCTTTACCAAAAATATCCCCACATGGAGAGTCAATGCCTTTAAGTTCTGGTATCGCACAGTCTGCAGTTAGTGCGGAGGATGAATGGGAATAGGGGGAACCAGTGAGAAACTAGCTGTAGCGGTTTCAATGGGCACATGTCACTCTAAATTCACATCAGTAAGAAGAATAAACCAAAGGCACAGCAAGGTGCCCCAGAAGAAGAATAGGGCCTGAAGGAATCCTGTGGTTATGAGGCAAGATCACAAAAATAAGAGCTGATAAATGGAGCTAAGGGCCACTGCAATTCAAAAACTTGCAGAGTTATAAAGGCCAACTATTTTCAAAAAATATATTGAGGTAAGGCTATGAAGAGGCATTGAAAGCAAGGCAGAATTGCACGAAAACGATTTCAGGAGGTAGACGGGAATTGCATTTAAAGCATAGGAAAAGAGGCAGAACGTCCACAATGATGCACTTGGCCAAAAAGGGCGTATGCCTTTTTTCCTGAATTTATTCAGAAAAAAAGGCATACGCCCTTTTTGGCCAACCAAGCAAGCTTGCAAAGGAAATCTGCACTACAATGAAGTCTCACTTCCCCCCGGTCAAAAGGGCCATCTGAAAAAAGTGTAAAATCCAGAAAGGCAGGACAGGCCATGGAGAACTGGGAGCCTTGTTATGCTGATGGGCGGGATGTGTATGGTGTTTCCTGAAACATCTAAAAAACAAAGCAACAGAGCCTAGGGCACTTCCACTTATGGTCCTATAGCTTAGGGAAATTAAAATCAAAAAGACACAGCCACCCCAAAATTTGGGACGCCTCTGTTTACAAGAACCTCGTTAACCGTACAAGTTCAATATCACAGAAAGTGAAAAATGGATAAAGAACTTGTGGTACTTACGTACAATGCAGTATCACTCAGCAATGAAATCTATGTCATCAGGCCCGCAGCAGCATAATGAGTGGATACAGGTACGATGATTCTAACTGAAATAAGACACACAGAAAAAGAAACATCATAAGATATCAGTAATACACGGAATGTAAACTTGGCTACACAGGAACTGAATTACAGAACAGAACAGGGTCTCAAATTTAGAAAACCAACTTATGCTTGGTTAAGGGGAAAGGTGAGTTGGGGTGCTGCATAAAACCATAGATTGAAATGAGCACAGATAAAGTCCCTTAAGCCAAATATGGAATAGACAAGAGCTACTCCTTGCTCAACGAAATGGACTCAACACCGCCTATTAAACGCCTAAGAATGTACCTGACTAGTAAGTATCTTAAAACCTATGGATTGCTATGTCTCCGAAAGAGAATCAAGCATGTGTACAGGGGCATAAACGCAGCAGTGATAGGATTGGAGAGGTTCGGTGAGCAAATGAAGACCCTTTGAAGTCATATTGCATGGTACCCATTCCACGGGTTTCAACTACCCAGGTTTAAGGTATTCTTCCTTCAGCTAAAACATGCATGTGGAACCTAGAGTATGATCAACCATGTGATCAGGAAACGTGTTCAAATATGTCTCAGTTCTCGTACCCTGGTACTCGGGTGCAACATTCCAGACGCTTTACTAACACCCTCCCGACTTGGAGAGTCAGTCCCTTTAACCTCCTGTTTGGCCCAGTTTGCAATTTCTGCGGAAGATGAACAGGAATAGCGAGAACCAATGAGAGACTAGCTGGAGGTGTCTGGACGGGCAAATTTAACTCTCATTTCCCACCAGGAAGAGGAATTAACCAAAGGCTCAGCGTGCCGTGCCGGAACCAGATTAGGGCCTGAAGCCATCCTGCGGTGTTGCGGCCAGGTCACAAGAAAGCGAGTTGAAGAAAGGAGCTCAGGGGCACTGTAATTCACAAACCTGCAGAGTTATAAATGACAGCTATCGTCCAAAAATATACTGAAGTAAGGCTGCCAAGAGGACTTGAAAGCGGGGCAGAATTGCAGGAAACCGATTTCAGGAGGTAGACTGGAATTGCAGTGAAAGCATAGGAAAAGAGGCAGAACGTCCACAATGATGCACTTGGCCAAAAAGGGCGTATGCGTTTTTTCCTGAATATATTCAGGAAAAAACGCATACGCCCTTTTTGGCCAACCAAGCAAGCTTGCAAAGGAAATCTGCACTACAATGAAGTCTCACTTCCCCCCGGTCAAAAGGGCCATCTGAAAAAAGTGTAAAATCCAGAAAGGCAGGACAGGCCATGGAGAACTGGGAGCCTTGTTATGCTGATGGGCGGGATGTAAATTGCCAACAGACACTCGGGAGAAGTGTATGGTGTTTCCTGAAACATCTAAAAAACAAAGCAACAGAGCCTAGGGCACTTCCACTTATGGTCCTATAGCTTAGGGAAATTAAAATCAAAAAGACACAGCCACCCCAAAGTTTGGGACGCCTCTGTTTACAAGAACCTCGTTTACCGTACAAGTTCAACATCGCAGAAAGTGAAAAATGGATAAAGAAGTTGTGGTATTTACTTACAAAGCAATATCACTCAGCAATGAAATCTATGTCATCAGGCCCTTAGCAGCACAATGAGTGGATTCAGGTATGATGATTCTAACTGAAATAAGTCACACAGAAAAAGAAACATCATAAGATATCAGTAATACACGGAATGTAAACTTGGCTACACAGGAACTGAATTACAGAACAGAACAGGGTCTAAAATTTAGAAAACCAACTTATGCTTGCTTAAGGGTAAAGGTGAGTTGGGGTGCTGCATAAAACCAGAGATTGAAATGAACACAGATAAAGTTCCTTAAGCCAAATATGGAATAGACAAGAGCTACTCCTTGCTCAATGAAATGGACTCAACACCGCATATTAAACGCCTAAGAATGTACCTGACTAGTAAGTATCTTAAAACCTATGGATTGCTATGTCTCCGAAAGAGAATCAAGCATGTGTACAGGGGCATAAACGCAGCAGTGATAGGATTGGAGAGGTTCGGTGAGCAAATGAAGACCCTTTGAAGTCATATTGCATGGTACCCATTCCACGGGTTTCAACTACCCAGGTTTAAGGTATTCTTCCTTCAGCTAAAACATGCATGTGGAACCTAGAGTATGATCAACCATGTGATCGGGAGACGTGTTCAAATATGTCTCAGTTTTCGTACCCTGGTACTCGGGTGCAACATTCCAGACGCTTTACTAACACCCTCCCGACTTGGAGAGTCAGTCCCTTTAACCTCCTGTTTGGCCCAGTTTGCAATTTCTGCGGAAGATGAACAGGAATAGCGAGAACCAATGAGAGACTAGCTGGAGGTGTCTGGACGGGCAAATTTAACTCTCATTTCCCACCAGGAAGAGGAATTAACCAAAGGCTCAGCGTGCCGTGCCGGAACCAGATTAGGGCCTGAAGCCATCCTGCGGTGTTGCGGCCAGCTCAAAAGAAAGCGAGTTGAAGAAAGGAGCTCAGGGGCACTGTAATTCACAAACCTGCAGAGTTATAAATGACAGCTATCGTCCAAAAATATACTGAAGTAAGGCTGCCAAGAGGACTTGAAAGCGGGGCAGAATTGCAGGAAACCGATTTCAGGAGGTAGACTGGAATTGCAGTGAAAGCATAGGAAAAGAGGCAGAACGTCCACAATGATGCACTTGGCCAAAAAGGGCGTATGCGTTTTTTCCTGAATATATTCAGGAAAAAACGCATACGCCCTTTTTGGCCAACCAAGCAAGCTTGCAAAGGAAATCTGCACTACAATGAAGTCTCACTTCCCCCTGGTCAAAAGGGCCATCTGAGAAAAGTGTAAAATCCAGAAAGGCAGGACAGGCCATGGAGAACTGGGAGCCTTGTTATGCTGATGGGCGGGATGTAAATTGCCAACAGCCACTCGGGAGAAGTGTATGGTGTTTCCTGAAACATCTAAAAAACAAAGCAACAGAGCCTAGGGCACTTCCACTTATGGTCCTATATCTTAGGGAAATTAAAATCAAAAAGACACAGCCACCCCACAGTTTGGGACAGCTCTGTTTACAAGAACCTCGTTTACGGTACAAGTTCAATATCGCAGAAAGTGAAAAATGGATAAAGAAGTTGTGGTACTTATGTACAATGCAAAATCACTCAGCCATGAAATCTATGTCATCAGGCCCGTAGCAGCATAATGAGTGGATTCAGGTATGATGATTCTAACTGAAATATGTCACACAGAAAAAGAAACATCATAAGATATCACTAATACATGGAATGTGAACTTGGCTACACATGAACTGAATTACAAAACAGAACAGGGTCTCAAATTTAGAAAACCAACTTATGCTTCCTTAAGGGGGAAAGTGAGTTGGGGTGCTGCATAAAACCAGAGTTTGAAATTAGCACAGATACCATTCAATAAGCCAAATATGTAATAGACAAGACCTACCCCTTGCTCAACAAAATGGACTCAACAATGAGGTATCACCTCACACCTGATAGAATGGGCATCATGAGAAAATCTACAAACAAAAATGCTGGAAAGGGTGTGGAGAAAAGGAACCCTCTTCCACTATTGTTGGGAATATAAATTGATACAGTCACTACGGAGAACAATATGGAGTTTCTTAAGAAACTAACAATAGAATTACCATATGATACAGCAATCCCAGTACTGGACATATACCCAGACAAAACCATAAATCAAAACGAGACATTCACCGCAATGTTCATTGCATCACTATTTACAATATCGAGGTAATGGAAGCAACCTAAATGCCCACAGACAGACGAATGCATAAAGCTGTGGTACATATATAAAATGGAATATTACTAAGCCATGAAAAGGAATGAAATTGGGTCATTTGTAGAGACGTCGATGGATCTAGAGACTGTCATACAGAGTGAAGTAAGTCAGAAAGAGAAAAACAAATCTTGTATATTCATGCATATATGTGGAACCTAGAAAAACTGTACAGATTAACCATTTTGCAAGGCATAAATAGAGCAACAGATGTAGACAACAAATGTATGGACAACAAGGGGGGAAGCTGTTGGGGGGGTGGTGGTGGGAGGAGTTGAGAGACTGGGATTGGCATGTATACATTTATATGTATAAAATAGATAACCAATAAGAACCTGCTGTATAAAAATATAAAATAAAATTCAAAATTAAAAAGAAATAAAATTTAAAAAATAAAACAGAAAAAACAATTATTCCCTTCACATACATGTATTTATATGAATAAATTATTTCCATGCTTATATCTGTAAATACAAAAAAGAGGAATAAAATCTACCTTGAAGCAAAAACGAAAAAGAGAAAAAAAACACAGAACCCACCAGTTCCACAGAGGAAAACCGTATCAGGGCACTTGCTCCAGTTGTAAACAATTCTGAAGTTGGCCAGTGGTGGGGAATCGTCTCCCATTCAGCCAGCAGCCCCCACGCAACAAGCGTCCTCATTGCAAAGCTGGGGCACCGTGCCGAGGCATCTGTGAGTAAACGTGAGCTGAGCCCCAGGCCAGTTGCTGCTGAACTATTCCCACCCGTCCCAGGTAAAACACCTGAATATATACAAGGACTTGAAAGCCTAGAGGAAGGGCCATAGAGCCACACGAGTGACAGCATGCCGGCCGACTTGGTGCCTGCAGGCCAGCCAGGATGGTCCTGGCCCTGGGTGCTCTTCTGGAAGATTTCCATTTCCCTGACTGAGATACCCGTCCTGTCCCTGCCCCCACTGCTTTTTTCCTTCCTCACCTCTGCCCAGGGAGAAATTCCAGCAGCAGGTATGGGTGACACATCCTCTTCTTTAGCAGGTGGCAGCCTGGCAACTGCTGCAGAAAGTCCAGCAGAGCCCCACTCACACTGGGCCACCCACAAAGCCGTGGCCTCTCACTCCCTCCCACCAGCCCAGCCCCGAGACTGCTGACAGGGCAGAGAAAATGGCGTCAGGCACGGCTGCAGGGGCTCTTGCTGCCTGGAGTGGTATTTATATTGATCTCAACCCAGGCACACCTGGGGAGGGCTGGCCCGCACGGTAAGGCTGCCCAGGTCAGCCAATCATCACCCCTCAGGGGCTCACAGTTGCAGAAAATGGAACTTGCTGAACCGGCCAGGTCCAAGGAACAGGTGTGGGCTCCTGAGAGTCAGGATAGACAAGGGGCTGCAGCTTTGGCTTGTTTTCTAATCATTTTATCTGGCCCATGAGTGGGAGACAACTTCAAGAAAACCCTCTCCTTATGAGAGGAACCCAGGAGTCAGGGAGAGGAGGGGTGGGTGGTGGTTGGAGACAGAGGCCTGGTGCCCCGGGTGCAGTGGAAGTCTCTGGAAGACCAGGTGGAGGGAGGCCGCACAGAGTGACGCCCAGGGTCACAGACCTGTCGCAGCTGCTGTTTGTTAGTTCAAGTCCTGCTCTGAGGTGCTCTGTGCCAGCTCTGAGCGACAGGTGAGCTGGGGGTGCTCTGCAATGAGGGCTATGTGCACGGTTCCTGTGTGCCCAGCCCTGCCATGGTACCTGCAAGGGTAGCTCTGTATCCTGGGAAGGGCCTGACCACGAGAGCCCCGTGGGCTGGGGTGGGGGTGGGGTACCTGCCCAGGTGAGCTCCATATTCTGGGATTGGTCTGACCACGAGAGCCCCATGGGCTGCTGGGGACCTGGTAAAGGATGTCAGGACAGTCAGTGAAGCCACCGAGGATATACCTCCAGTTGCTCCTAATTCCTACACCCTGCTGGTCATTCTACCAACCACCAGGACATGGTATTCTGTATTAGTCTTCAATGATGCCTTCTTTTGTATTCCATTAGTCCCAGAGTCACAAGAAATTTTGGCTTGTGAGTGGCAGGACTCAACATACAACTAAAACAATACTTCCGGGCCGTCTTGCCCCAAGGGTGCAAAAATTCCCACACCATCTTTGGGGAAAGCTTAGCTAAAGACCTAAAAGTTCTACCTCTGGAAAAGGAAACCCTCCTTCAGTACGCAGACGACATTCTGATCGCCAGCCCTACTAAGGAGGCCTCTGAACTACCAAGCCAATAAAGGATAGAAGTTGTCCAAGAAAAAGCTCAAATATCACAGACTGCGGTGACCTGCCTGGGCTTCATTCTCACAGAAGGTCGGAGAAGCCCATCCCAGGAAAGGGAAGAAACCATTTGCAGCCTTACCCCTTTCTAAAACTAGAAGACAGCTTAGGGGTTCCTGGGGAGGCCAGGGTTTGCTGCTTCTGGATCCCTAACTACAGTCTACTAGCTGGGCCTCTATATGAAACACTGAAAGGAAAAGATGATGATCCTTTTGAATAGAATCCAGAAGTGGCCTTTCAAGAATGGAAAGAGCAGTCAATTCAGACCCTTGCCCTGGAACTCCCTAATTTAGCTAAACCCTTTGACCTTTACATTCCCGGTGAAAGGTGAATCGCCATTGGAGAATTAGTGCAAAAACTGGGACCACTTGAAATGGAACAATGCAAGAATGTCATCCAGGTAGGATAAACTACGGTCACCAAGGGGCTTGGCCCACTGCCGCATCTGGCCAAGATACTGGCGGTATCTAAAAACCTGGAAATCAGCAGCCCAAAAGGCCACCTCCTTCCTAAGGGAAAAGGACCCCACGTGGTGATCCTAACCACCAACGATGCCCTGAAGTTGCAGGGTTCGCTCCGTGGGCACACCGACCTCGAGTGAGGAGGCCCTCCAACTCCAACATCCAGAGAGATAACCGGGGGCAACAGGGCACCATGACGACTCGTGTGAACATCACTTGACCTGGAGTTTCTCTCATAAAACAATAAGAGTGTGTCCCAAAAGAGTAGACTACTGCTTGCAGGACTTACTGCACCCAGAGGGGAGCTAATAATCTTGGCGGGGGAACCGTATATCACACTGTCACCATAGAAAAGCCTACAGACACCGTGATGATGGTGGCCAATAAGACCGGCTGGACTCCTGTTTACTTCAAAAGGCTGTTGACTCAGTGGTCATCATGGTCCTTGATCACCACTGACCCTGGACTGTCTGGGAGTTGAGCGGGCAGGGCTCTGACACCTGGTGCTGTTTGTACGTTAATTCAGGGGCCTAATTGAAGAAAGCGCAGACTACTGGTCAGAGCATCTAGGCTGGCAGAAACGGTCAGCCTAAGGTGGCCGAACAAATGTGGGGCGGGGTGAAACCGGCCCCCACAGCGTCTCTGCACATCTCTTTCCTGGACCCTTAAAGGTCATTAGAATCTATAACACTTCCAATGCTGGTGCTCAGGTGGACGAGCAGGGAGGCAGGGGGCCTGGGGACAATCAACGTCACCTGGAGGCTGCTGGGGAGAAGCTCTGACCCTCGCCCCCGGGTATTAGGGCTCCCAACTCAGCACACAGCAGTTACAGAAGAAGTGTCTGCACCCTCAGCACTCCAAGAATGAGGAACGGGACAAAAGGCAGAGGAGGGGTTTGTCCCCAGCAAAGCCCATTAAAAATCCCTGGGAGATAAAAATAGAATCTGGGCAATAAAGTCAAGTCTAACCTTTTTTATCCTTTGTGCTTTGTCTAATTTCACGTGCTCCTAGGGTCCCGCATGCAGAGGTTCCACACCCGGCACTTCAGACCAGATTTCCTAGTGCAGAATGGCTGGGTCGACACCTCAGCTCCTGGGGCCCAGTGCAGACTCCGCGATATAGAGCCTGAGCTGCAGCCAACCTGGCCCTCGAGAGCTCCGCCCCCTCCCTCCCACTGACTCTGACAGGATCTCTACACAGCAGCCCAGCCCACAGCCCACGGGGTAGTGCATGCTCTCACCTCTCCATTCTCTGATCAAAATATAAAGTTTCCTTTGCTTGTGAACCAAACTCAGTCTCGATCTGTTGGCCCCAATGACACTGGGCAGGGGGACACTTGTTGGGGTCCACTCTGGAGGATCAGTAACAGAAATTGAGACTATTGTAACCTCAATGAACAGATGTGTGAGCCAAACTGTAGTTAACATAGAACAGTGTATAAGGCTCGGGTAAAATAAGATGTTTCTAACACTTCCATTTGATATTTCCATCACTTTATTATAAGCAAGTTCAGTGAAAAGGTTTGTCTTATTTGTCAGATCAATATTAGAGAAACGAAGTGATTTCTTTCCAAGGATGTACATCTAATAATCTTGGTTAAAGCTTCAATCTTGTTTTAAATGCTTTTCCATTGAAAATGATACCTCTCTTTCAGCTCCCCCATTTCTGAGAAGTATAAAATCTTATAATTTATTATTACCAAAGGGGAAAGGTGGGAGGAGGGATAAATTAACAGTTTGGGATTAACACATACACACTGCTATGTATAAAATAGATCATCAACAAGGAACTACTGTATAGCACAGGGAACTACACTCAACATTTTGCAATAACCTATAAGGGGAAATAATCTGAAAAAGAATAGATATTTTTATTGACATCATCTATCAATGACAGTTAAAGTGTAACCTAAGGGAAGCTGGTGGTGAGTGCTTCTGACCCTGAAGACTTCAATCATCTAAAGTTTGGACTCTGCCTACTTCCCAAGGCCCTTAATGAACATATGTGTAGCCGTAGCTTAAAAAATTCCCCAGTTTGGGTTTCGGGGAGACACTGATTTTGAAAAAGCCCTGGTGTTCTCCTTACATGAATGGGACTCTTCCTACTGCTAAAACATGTCTGTCACACCCAGAGGATGGTATACCGTCTGATCGGGAAGAGTTTGGAAAAGGCATCTCATCTCCTCATCTCCTGGTGCTCGGGTTCACCCCTCCAGCGTCTTTACTAACAGTCTCCCCACTTGGAGATGTCAGCACTGTCAACATCCTGTTGCGTACAGTTTGGAATTTGTCCAGAGGATGAAGCGGAAGGATGAGGAACAATGAGAGACAAGTCCTAGGTGTTCAGACAGGCACATGTCACTCTAATTTCCAATCAGGAAGACGAATTGACCAAAGGCTAGGGTTGCCCATGGAAACAGTATAGGGCTTGAGGAAATCCCGCTGCTTTGTGGCCAGTTCCCATAAACACAAGTTGAACAATGGAACTCAGGGGCAGTAAAATTCACGAAACTGCAGAGTTGAAAATATCCATCACTGAAAAATGTCTTGAGGAAAGTCAGAGAAAAGGACTTGTAAGCAAGGGAGAATGGCAGGAAAGGGATTTGAGGAGGTAGAAAGGACTCGCCATTAAGCACAAGAAAAGGAGCTGAACATTGCCAACATTGCAGTTGGCCAAAAAGGGTGTATGCGTTTTTTTCTGTATATATTCAAGAAAAGGGCATACACTTTTTTAGCCAACCAAACAGGTGGGCACTGGAAGTCAATACTACAAAAGATATCACTTCGCATCAGTCAGAAGAGCCATCCTCATAAAGCGTAAACAACAGAAATGCAGGACAGGGCAAGGAGAAGAGGGAGCCCTGTGAGACTTATAGTGGAAATGTATATTGCCAACGGCCATTCTGGAGAAGTGTATTGTGTTTACTAAAGCATCTAAAAAATGAGCTACAGAGCATAGGGCACTTGCACTCATGGGCGTATATCTTGAGAAAAACAAAAATCGAGAGGACACAGGCACCCCAATGTTTACCCCCTCTCTGTTTAAAAGATCCTCAACTAGGATATAACTTAAGTGTCTCTGGAGGGAAAAAATGGGTAGAGATGTGGTACTTAGGTAGAGTGGAATATTATTCAGCCTGGAAATCAATGAAATATGGCCAGTTGTAACAACTCCGGAGGAGTTATGTATGATCTTTCTAAGTGACAGAATTCAAAAAGAAAAAGACACATATCATAAGATATCACTTAAAGGTGGAATCCAAAATGGCTACACATGAAATAAATTACAAAACAAAAACATAGTCAAATATGTAGAAAACACGCATAAGGCTGCTAAACGGGAAAGGTGGGGAGGGGTGAGGCATCACCCAGGAGGTTGAAATTAGCAAAGATACCATTCCAAATACCAAACTGATAATCAACAAGGCCTACACGGTAGCTAAAAGAACTGCACTCAGCACACTCAAGTCACCGGAAAAGAATATATACGACTGGTAAGAATCTGAAAAAGAATTTACTGATGTCTCTCTGTACGTGAATCAAGTGGATGTACAGCAGCAAGAAACAGAGCTTTGAAAATCAGCTGTAACCAATATAGTAATAAATTGAAAAAAATAAACGACAGAGAGACAGAGAAAACCTCTTACAACTTTTCCTCAGGGCCGGTGATGCAACATGGATTGAACACATCTAGACCCACAGCAGGATGAGACATAAGGCTGGAAACTGTTTGCGCTAAGAGAAATGTGAGGTTGGGTGAGGAAATGCACACCCTTTAAAGTAATACTACCTGGTACCCATTCAATGGGTCCCAAATATGCAGGTTCAAGGGATCTTCCTACAGCTAAAACATGCATGGAAAACCCAGAGGACTGTACACCATGTGATCAGGAGATGTGTCTAAAATGCAGCTCATTTATCCTCTCCTGGTGCTCCTGTTCACCATTCCAGCCACGTTACTTAGAATCTCCCCACTTGGAGAATCAGCACATTTCAACTTCTGTTTCACACATTTTGCAAATTGTGAGGAGGATGAACGGGGAACCAATGAGAGAATAGTTGTAGGGGTTTGGACGGGCACATATCACTCTAATTTCCCATTAAGAATAAGAATTGAAAAAAGGCTCAGCCCGCCTCGCCCGAGCCAAAATAGGGCCTGAAGCAATCCTGCGGGTTTGAGGCCAGCTCACAAAAGAGCAACTTAAAAAATGGAGCTCAGGGTCACTGCAATTCACAAACCTGCAGAGTTATAAATGAAAACTAACGTCCAAAAATATGTTGAGGTAAGGCAAAGAAGAGGATCTGAATGCAAGACAGAATTGCAAGAAACAGATTTCAAGAGATAGATTGGACTCGTCTTTAAAGCACATGAAAAGCGGCAGAATTTCGACAATGATGCAGTTGGCCCAAAAGGGCGTATGCGTTTTTTCCTGATTATATCCAGGAAAAAACGCATACGCACTTTATGGGCAACGAAGCAAGCAAGCAATGCAAATGTGCACAACAAAGAAGTCTCATTTCCCACTGGTCAAAAGGGCCATCCTAAAAAATTGTAAAAACCAGAAATGCAGGACAGGCCATGGAGAACAGGGAGCCTTTATACGCTGATGGGCAGTGTGTGAACTGCCGAGAGCCACTCTGGAGAAGTGTATGGTGGTTCCTAAATCATCTAAAAAACAGAGCTACAGAGCATAGGACACTTCCAATCATGGGAGTATATCTAGGGAAATCTAAAAATTAACAAGACACAAGCACACCACAGTTTAGGGCTACTCTGTTTACAAGAACCTCAACTTCAGTATACCTTAAATATCCCAGGAAAGAGAACAATGGATAAAGAAGATGTGGTACTTATGTACAATGGAATATCTCTTCACCATGAAATCAATGTAATAAGGCTAGTAGAAGGATAAAGAGTGGATTTAGGTCCGATAATACTACTTGAAATAAGTCAAACAGAAAAAGAAACATATCATAAGATATCACTTATAGAGGGAGGGTAAATATGGCTGCACAAGAAATGAATTACAGAACAGAACAGTGTCTCACATTTAGAAAACACACTTATTTCAGCTTAAGGGGAAAGGAGAGGTGGGGTGATGCATAAAACCAGAGTTTGAAATTAGCACAGATACCGTTCAATAAACCAAATAGATATTAGACAAGATCTACACCTTGCTCAATGAACTGGCCTCAACACACCCTATACACCGCAGAGAAATATATCTGAGTAATAAGAATCTTAAAACCCATGTATTGATATATCTCCATAAGGGAATCAAGTGTGTGCAGAGTGGCACAAACACAGCAGTGAAAATGAGCTAAACCCCATTATAGAAATAAATTTTAAAAACAAAACGCAGAAACAATGAAAGAGAGAAAAATTCTTACAAAATTCGCTCAGGGGCTGTGATGCAACCTGGATTGACCACATATAAACCCACAGCTGGATAAGACATAAGGCTGGACACTTGGGGCTGAGAGGATTGATGAGCTTTGGTGAGCAACTGCCAAAAGTTTAATGCAATACTTCATGCTACTCATTCCAAGGGTCCCAACACTCCAGGTTGAAGGGAATCTTCCTACAGCTAAACCATGCTTGGGAAACCCAGCGACTGGTATACCATATGATCGGGAAAGGTTTCTAAAACGCACCTCATTTTTCCTCTCCTGGGGCTCCGGATCGACATTCCAGCCGCTTTACCAAAAATATCCCCACATGGAGAGTCAATGCCTTTAAGTTCTGGTATCGCACAGTCTGCAGTTAGTGCGGAGGATGAATGGGAATAGGGGGAACCAGTGAGAAACTAGCTGTAGCGGTTTCAATGGGCACATGTCACTCTAAATTCACATCAGTAAGAAGAATAAACCAAAGGCACAGCAAGGTGCCCCAGAAGAAGAATAGGGCCTGAAGGAATCCTGTGGTTATGAGGCAAGATCACAAAAATAAGAGCTGATAAATGGAGCTAAGGGCCACTGCAATTCAAAAACTTGCAGAGTTATAAAGGCCAACTATTTTCAAAAAATATATTGAGGTAAGGCTATGAAGAGGCATTGAAAGCAAGGCAGAATTGCACGAAAACGATTTCAGGAGGTAGACGGGAATTGCATTTAAAGCATAGGAAAAGAGGCAGAACGTCCACAATGATGCACTTGGCCAAAAAGGGCGTATGCCTTTTTTCCTGAATTTATTCAGAAAAAAAGGCATACGCCCTTTTTGGCCAACCAAGCAAGCTTGCAAAGGAAATCTGCACTACAATGAAGTCTCACTTCCCCCCGGTCAAAAGGGCCATCTGAAAAAAGTGTAAAATCCAGAAAGGCAGGACAGGCCATGGAGAACTGGGAGCCTTGTTATGCTGATGGGCGGGATGTGTATGGTGTTTCCTGAAACATCTAAAAAACAAAGCAACAGAGCCTAGGGCACTTCCACTTATGGTCCTATAGCTTAGGGAAATTAAAATCAAAAAGACACAGCCACCCCAAAATTTGGGACGCCTCTGTTTACAAGAACCTCGTTAACCGTACAAGTTCAATATCACAGAAAGTGAAAAATGGATAAAGAACTTGTGGTACTTACGTACAATGCAGTATCACTCAGCAATGAAATCTATGTCATCAGGCCCGCAGCAGCATAATGAGTGGATACAGGTACGATGATTCTAACTGAAATAAGACACACAGAAAAAGAAACATCATAAGATATCAGTAATACACGGAATGTAAACTTGGCTACACAGGAACTGAATTACAGAACAGAACAGGGTCTCAAATTTAGAAAACCAACTTATGCTTGGTTAAGGGGAAAGGTGAGTTGGGGTGCTGCATAAAACCATAGATTGAAATGAGCACAGATAAAGTCCCTTAAGCCAAATATGGAATAGACAAGAGCTACTCCTTGCTCAACGAAATGGACTCAACACCGCCTATTAAACGCCTAAGAATGTACCTGACTAGTAAGTATCTTAAAACCTATGGATTGCTATGTCTCCGAAAGAGAATCAAGCATGTGTACAGGGGCATAAACGCAGCAGTGATAGGATTGGAGAGGTTCGGTGAGCAAATGAAGACCCTTTGAAGTCATATTGCATGGTACCCATTCCACGGGTTTCAACTACCCAGGTTTAAGGTATTCTTCCTTCAGCTAAAACATGCATGTGGAACCTAGAGTATGATCAACCATGTGATCAGGAAACGTGTTCAAATATGTCTCAGTTCTCGTACCCTGGTACTCGGGTGCAACATTCCATACGCTTTACTAACACCCTCCCGACTTGGAGAGTCAGTCCCTTTAACCTCCTGTTTGGCCCAGTTTGCAATTTCTGCGGAAGATGAACAGGAATAGCGAGAACCAATGAGAGACTAGCTGGAGGTGTCTGGACGGGCAAATTTAACTCTCATTTCCCACCAGGAAGAGGAATTAACCAAAGGCTCAGCGTGCCGTGCCGGAACCAGATTAGGGCCTGAAGCCATCCTGCGGTGTTGCGGCCAGGTCACAAGAAAGCGAGTTGAAGAAAGGAGCTCAGGGGCACTGTAATTCACAAACCTGCAGAGTTATAAATGACAGCTATCGTCCAAAAATATACTGAAGTAAGGCTGCCAAGAGGACTTGAAAGCGGGGCAGAATTGCAGGAAACCGATTTCAGGAGGTAGACTGGAATTGCAGTGAAAGCATAGGAAAAGAGGCAGAACGTCCACAATGATGCACTTGGCCAAAAAGGGCGTATGCGTTTTTTCCTGAATATATTCAGGAAAAAACGCATACGCCCTTTTTGGCCAACCAAGCAAGCTTGCAAAGGAAATCTGCACTACAATGAAGTCTCACTTCCCCCCGGTCAAAAGGGCCATCTGAAAAAAGTGTAAAATCCAGAAAGGCAGGACAGGCCATGGAGAACTGGGAGCCTTGTTATGCTGATGGGCGGGATGTAAATTGCCAACAGACACTCGGGAGAAGTGTATGGTGTTTCCTGAAACATCTAAAAAACAAAGCAACAGAGCCTAGGGCACTTCCACTTATGGTCCTATAGCTTAGGGAAATTAAAATCAAAAAGACACAGCCACCCCAAAGTTTGGGACGCCTCTGTTTACAAGAACCTCGTTTACCGTACAAGTTCAACATCGCAGAAAGTGAAAAATGGATAAAGAAGTTGTGGTATTTACTTACAAAGCAATATCACTCAGCAATGAAATCTATGTCATCAGGCCCTTAGCAGCACAATGAGTGGATTCAGGTATGATGATTCTAACTGAAATAAGTCACACAGAAAAAGAAACATCATAAGATATCAGTAATACACGGAATGTAAACTTGGCTACACAGGGACTGAATTACAGAACAGAACAGGGTCTCAAATTTAGAAAACCAACTTATGCTTGCTTAAGGGTAAAGGTGAGTTGGGGTGCTGCATAAAACCAGAGATTGAAATGAGCACAGATAAAGTTCCTTAAGCCAAATATGGAATAGACAAGAGCTACTCCTTGCTCAATGAAATGGACTCAACACCGCATATTAAACGCCTAAGAATGTACCTGACTAGTAAGTATCTTAAAACCTATGGATTGCTATGTCTCCGAAAGAGAATCAAGCATGTGTACAGGGGCATAAACGCAGCAGTGATAGGATTGGAGAGGTTCGGTGAGCAAATGAAGACCCTTTGAAGTCATATTGCATGGTACCCATTCCACGGGTTTCAACTACCCAGGTTTAAGGTATTCTTCCTTCAGCTAAAACATGCATGTGGAACCTAGAGTATGATCAACCATGTGATCGGGAGACGTGTTCAAATATGTCTCAGTTTTCGTACCCTGGTACTCGGGTGCAACATTCCAGACGCTTTACTAACACCCTCCCGACTTGGAGAGTCAGTCCCTTTAACCTCCTGTTTGGCCCAGTTTGCAATTTCTGCGGAAGATGAACAGGAATAGCGAGAACCAATGAGAGACTAGCTGGAGGTGTCTGGACGGGCAAATTTAACTCTCATTTCCCACCAGGAAGAGGAATTAACCAAAGGCTCAGCGTGCCGTGCCGGAACCAGATTAGGGCCTGAAGCCATCCTGCGGTGTTGCGGCCAGCTCAAAAGAAAGCGAGTTGAAGAAAGGAGCTCAGGGGCACTGTAATTCACAAACCTGCAGAGTTATAAATGACAGCTATCGTCCAAAAATATACTGAAGTAAGGCTGCCAAGAGGACTTGAAAGCGGGGCAGAATTGCAGGAAACCGATTTCAGGAGGTAGACTGGAATTGCATTGAAAGCATAGGAAAAGAGGCAGAACGTCCACAATGATGCACTTGGCCAAAAAGGGCGTATGCGTTTTTTCCTGAATATATTCAGGAAAAAACGCATACGCCCTTTTTGGCCAACCAAGCAAGCTTGCAAAGGAAATCTGCACTACAATGAAGTCTCACTTCCCCCCGGTCAAAAGGGCCATCTGAAAAAAGTGTAAAATCCAGAAAGGCAGGACAGGCCATGGAGAACTGGGAGCCTTGTTATGCTGATGGGCGGGATGTAAATTGCCAACAGACACTCGGGAGAAGTGTATGGTGTTTCCTGAAACATCTAAAAAACAAAGCAACAGAGCCTAGGGCACTTCCACTTATGGTCCTATAGCTTAGGGAAATTAAAATCAAAAAGACACAGCCACCCCAAAGTTTGGGACGCCTCTGTTTACAAGAACCTCGTTTACCGTACAAGTTCAACATCGCAGAAAGTGAAAAATGGATAAAGAAGTTGTGGTATTTACTTACAAAGCAATATCACTCAGCAATGAAATCTATGTCATCAGGCCCTTAGCAGCACAATGAGTGGATTCAGGTATGATGATTCTAACTGAAATAAGTCACACAGAAAAAGAAACATCATAAGATATCAGTAATACACGGAATGTAAACTTGGCTACACAGGGACTGAATTACAGAACAGAACAGGGTCTCAAATTTAGAAAACCAACTTATGCTTGCTTAAGGGTAAAGGTGAGTTGGGGTGCTGCATAAAACCAGAGATTGAAATGAGCACAGATAAAGTTCCTTAAGCCAAATATGGAATAGACAAGAGCTACTCCTTGCTCAATGAAATGGACTCAACACCGCATATTAAACGCCTAAGAATGTACCTGACTAGTAAGTATCTTAAAACCTATGGATTGCTATGTCTCCGAAAGAGAATCAAGCATGTGTACAGGGGCATAAACGCAGCAGTGATAGGATTGGAGAGGTTCGGTGAGCAAATGAAGACCCTTTGAAGTCATATTGCATGGTACCCATTCCACGGGTTTCAACTACCCAGGTTTAAGGTATTCTTCCTTCAGCTAAAACATGCATGTGGAACCTAGAGTATGATCAACCATGTGATCGGGAGACGTGTTCAAATATGTCTCAGTTTTCGTACCCTGGTACTCGGGTGCAACATTCCAGACGCTTTACTAACACCCTCCCGACTTGGAGAGTCAGTCCCTTTAACCTCCTGTTTGGCCCAGTTTGCAATTTCTGCGGAAGATGAACAGGAATAGCGAGAACCAATGAGAGACTAGCTGGAGGTGTCTGGACGGGCAAATTTAACTCTCATTTCCCACCAGGAAGAGGAATTAACCAAAGGCTCAGCGTGCCGTGCCGGAACCAGATTAGGGCCTGAAGCCATCCTGCGGTGTTGCGGCCAGCTCAAAAGAAAGCGAGTTGAAGAAAGGAGCTCAGGGGCACTGTAATTCACAAACCTGCAGAGTTATAAATGACAGCTATCGTCCAAAAATATACTGAAGTAAGGCTGCCAAGAGGACTTGAAAGCGGGGCAGAATTGCAGGAAACCGATTTCAGGAGGTAGACTGGAATTGCATTGAAAGCATAGGAAAAGAGGCAGAACGTCCACAATGATGCACTTGGCCAAAAAGGGCGTATGCGTTTTTTCCTGAATATATTCAGGAAAAAACGCATACGCCCTTTTTGGCCAACCAAGCAAGCTTGCAAAGGAAATCTGCACTACAATGAAGTCTCACTTCCCCCTGGTCAAAAGGGCCATCTGAGAAAAGTGTAAAATCCAGAAAGGCAGGACAGGCCATGGAGAACTGGGAGCCTTGTTATGCTGATGGGCGGGATGTAAATTGCCAACAGCCACTCGGGAGAAGTGTATGGTGTTTCCTGAAACATCTAAAAAACAAAGCAACAGAGCCTAGGGCACTTCCACTTATGGTCCTATATCTTAGGGAAATTAAAATCAAAAAGACACAGCCACCCCACAGTTTGGGACAGCTCTGTTTACAAGAACCTCGTTTATGGTACAAGTTCAATATCGCAGAAAGTGAAAAATGGATAAAGAAGTTGTGGTACTTATGTACAATGCAAAATCACTCAGCCATGAAATCTATGTCATCAGGCCCGTAGCAGCATAATGAGTGGATTCAGGTATGATGATTCTAACTGAAATATGTCACACAGAAAAAGAAACATCATAAGATATCACTAATACATGGAATGTGAACTTGGCTACACATGAACTGAATTACAAAACAGAACAGGGTCTCAAGTTTAGAAAACCAACTTATGCTTCCTTAAGGGGGAAAGTGAGTTGGGGTGCTGCATAAAACCAGAGTTTGAAATTAGCACAGATACCATTCAATAAGCCAAATATGTAATAGACAAGACCTACCCCTTGCTCAACAAAATGGACTCAACAATGAGGTATCACCTCACACCTGATAGAATGGGCATCATGAGAAAATCTACAAACAAAAATGCTGGAAAAGGTGTGGAGAAAAGGAACCCCCTTCCACTATTGTTGGGAATATAAATTGATACAGTCACTACGGAGAACAATATGGAGTTTCTTAAGAAACTAACAATAGAATTACCATATGATACAGCAATCCCAGTACTGGACATATACCCAGACAAAACCATAAATCAAAACGAGACATTCACCGCAATGTTCATTGCATCACTATTTACAATATCGAGGTAATGGAAGCAACCTAAATGCCCACAGACAGACGAATGCATAAAGCTGTGGTACATATATAAAATGGAATATTACTAAGCCATGAAAAGGAATGAAATTGGGTCATTTGTAGAGACGTCGATGGATCTAGAGACTGTCATACAGAGTGAAGTAAGTCAGAAAGAGAAAAACAAATCTTGTATATTCATGCATATATGTGGAACCTAGAAAAACTGTACAGATTAACCATTTTGCAAGGCATAAATAGAGCAACAGATGTAGACAACAAATGTATGGACAACAAGGGGGGAAAGCTGTTGGGGGGGTGGTGGTGGGAGGAGTTGAGAGACTGGGATTGGCATGTATACATTTATATGTATAAAATAGATAACCAATAAGAACCTGCTGTATAAAAATATAAAATAAAATTCAAAATTAAAAAGAAATAAAATTTAAAAAATAAAACAGAAAAAACAATTATTCCCTTCACATACATGTATTTATATGAATAAATTATTTCCATGCTTATATCTGTAAATACAAAAAAGAGGAATAAAATCTACCTTGAAGCAAAAACGAAAAAGAGAAAAAAAACACAGAACCCACCAGTTCCACAGAGGAAAACCGTATCAGGGCACTTGCTCCAGTTGTAAACAATTCTGAAGTTGGCCAGTGGTGGGGAATCGTCTCCCATTCAGCCAGCAGCCCCCACGCAACAAGCGTCCTCATTGCAAAGCTGGGGCACCGTGCCGAGGCATCTGTGAGTAAACGGGAGGTGAGCCCCAGGCCAGTTGCTGCTGAACTATTCCCACCCGTCCCAGGTAAAACACCTGAATATATACAAGGACTTGAAAGCCTAGAGGAAGGGCCATAGAGCCACACGAGTGACAGCATGCCGGCCGACTTGGTGCCTGCAGGCCAGCCAGGATGGTCCTGGCCCTGGGTGCTCTTCTGGAAGATTTCCATTTCCCTGACTGAGATACCCGTCCTGTCCCTGCCCCCACTGCTTTTTTCCTTCCTCACCTCTGCCCAGGGAGAAATTCCAGCAGCAGGTATGGGTGACACATCCTCTTCTTTAGCAGGTGGCAGCCTGGCAACTGCTGCAGAAAGTCCAGCAGAGCCCCACTCACACTGGGCCACCCACAAAGCCGTGGCCTCTCACTCCCTCCCACCAGCCCAGCCCCGAGACTGCTGACAGGGCAGAGAAAATGGCGTCAGGCACGGCTGCAGGGGCTCTTGCTGCCTGGAGTGGTATTTATATTGATCTCAACCCAGGCACACCTGGGGAGGGCTGGCCCGCACGGTAAGGCTGCCCAGGTCAGCCAATCATCACCCCTCAGGGGCTCACAGTTGCAGAAAATGGAACTTGCTGAACCGGCCAGGTCCAAGGAACAGGTGTGGGCTCCTGAGAGTCAGGATAGACAAGGGGCTGCAGCTTTGGCTTGTTTTCTAATCATTTTATCTGGCCCATGAGTGGGAGACAACTTCAAGAAAACCCTCTCCTTATGAGAGGAACCCAGGAGTCAGGGAGAGGAGGGGTGGGTGGTGGTTGGAGACAGAGGCCTGGTGCCCCGGGTGCAGTGGAAGTCTCTGGAAGACCAGGTGGAGGGAGGCCGCACAGAGTGACGCCCAGGGTCACAGACCTGTCGCAGCTGCTGTTTGTTAGTTCAAGTCCTGCTCTGAGGTGCTCTGTGCCAGCTCTGAGCGACAGGTGAGCTGGGGGTGCTCTGCAATGAGGGCTATGTGCACGGTTCCTGTGTGCCCAGCCCTGCCATGGTACCTGCAAGGGTAGCTCTGTATCCTGGGAAGGGCCTGACCACGAGAGCCCCGTGGGCTGGGGTGGGGGTGGGGTACCTGCCCAGGTGAGCTCCATATTCTGGGATTGGTCTGACCACGAGAGCCCCATGGGCTGCTGGGGACCTGGTAAAGGATGTCAGGACAGTCAGTGAAGCCACCGAGGATATACCTCCAGTTGCTCCTAATTCCTACACCCTGCTGGTCATTCTACCAACCACCAGGACATGGTATTCTGTATTAGTCTTCAATGATGCCTTCTTTTGTATTCCATTAGTCCCAGAGTCACAAGAAATTTTGGCTTGTGAGTGGCAGGACTCAACATACAACTAAAACAATACTTCCGGGCCGTCTTGCCCCAAGGGTGCAAAAATTCCCACACCATCTTTGGGGAAAGCTTAGCTAAAGACCTAAAAGTTCTACCTCTGGAAAAGGAAACCCTCCTTCAGTACGCAGACGACATTCTGATCGCCAGCCCTACTAAGGAGGCCTCTGAACTACCAAGCCAATAAAGGATAGAAGTTGTCCAAGAAAAAGCTCAAATATCACAGACTGCGGTGACCTGCCTGGGCTTCATTCTCACAGAAGGTCGGAGAAGCCCATCCCAGGAAAGGGAAGAAACCATTTGCAGCCTTACCCCTTTCTAAAACTAGAAGACAGCTTAGGGGTTCCTGGGGAGGCCAGGGTTTGCTGCTTCTGGATCCCTAACTACAGTCTACTAGCTGGGCCTCTATATGAAACACTGAAAGGAAAAGATGATGATCCTTTTGAATAGAATCCAGAAGTGGCCTTTCAAGAATGGAAAGAGCAGTCAATTCAGACCCTTGCCCTGGAACTCCCTAATTTAGCTAAACCCTTTGACCTTTACATTCCCGGTGAAAGGTGAATCGCCATTGGAGAATTAGTGCAAAAACTGGGACCACTTGAAATGGAACAATGCAAGAATGCCATCCAGGTAGGATAAACTACGGTCACCAAGGGGCTTGGCCCACTGCCGCATCTGGCCAAGATACTGGCGGTATCTAAAAACCTGGAAATCAGCAGCCCAAAAGGCCACCTCCTTCCTAAGGGAAAAGGACCCCACGTGGTGATCCTAACCACCAACGATGCCCTGAAGTTGCAGGGTTCGCTCCGTGGGCACACCGACCTCGAGTGAGGAGGCCCTCCAACTCCAACATCCAGAGAGATAACCGGGGGCAACAGGGCACCATGACGACTCGTGTGAACATCACTTGACCTGGAGTTTCTCTCATAAAACAATAAGAGTGTGTCCCAAAAGAGTAGACTACTGCTTGCAGGACTTACTGCACCCAGAGGGGAGCTAATAATCTTGGTGGGGGAACCGTATATCACACTGTCACCATAGAAAAGCCTACAGACACCGTGATGATGGTGGCCAATAAGACCGGCTGGACTCCTGTTTACTTCAAAAGGCTGTTGACTCAGTGGTCATCATGGTCCTTGATCACCACTGACCCTGGACTGTCTGGGAGTTGAGCGGGCAGGGCTCTGACACCTGGTGCTGTTTGTACGTTAATTCAGGGGCCTAATTGAAGAAAGCGCAGACTACTGGTCAGAGCATCTAGGCTGGCAGAAATGGTCAGCCTAAGGTGGCCGAACAAATGTGGGGCGGGGTGAAACCGGCCCCCACAGCGTCTCTGCACATCTCTTTCCTGGACCCTTAAAGGTCATTAGAATCTATAACACTTCCAATGCTGGTGCTCAGGTGGACGAGCAGGGAGGCAGGGGGCCTGGGGACAATCAACGTCACCTGGAGGCTGCTGGGGAGAAGCTCTGACCCTCGCCCCCGGGTATTAGGGCTCCCAACTCAGCACTCAGCAGTTACAGAAGAAGTGTCTGCACCCTCAGCACTCCAAGAATGAGGAACGGGACAAAAGGCAGAGGAGGGGTTTGTCCCCAGCAAAGCCCATTAAAAATCCCTGGGAGATAAAAATAGAATCTGGGCAATAAAGTCAAGTCTAACCTTTTTTATCCTTTGTGCTTTGTCTAATTTCACGTGCTCCTAGGGTCCCGCATGCAGAGGTTCCACACCCGGCACTTCAGACCAGATTTCCTAGTGCAGAATGGCTGGGTCGACACCTCAGCTCCTGGGGCCCAGTGCAGACTCCGCGATATAGAGCCTGAGCTGCAGCCAACCTGGCCCTCGAGAGCTCCGCCCCCTCCCTCCCACTGACTCTGACAGGATCTCTACACAGCAGCCCAGCCCACAGCCCACGGGGTAGTGCATGCTCTCACCTCTCCATTCTCTGATCAAAATATAAAGTTTCCTTTGCTTGTGAACCAAACTCAGTCTCGATCTGTTGGCCCCAATGACACTGGGCAGGGGGACACTTGTTGGGGTCCACTCTGGAGGATCAGTAACAGAAATTGAGACTATTGTAACCTCAATGAACAGATGTGTGAGCCAAACTGTAGTTAACATAGAACAGTGTATAAGGCTCGGGTAAAATAAGATGTTTCTAACACTTCCATTTGATATTTCCATCACTTTATTATAAGCAAGTTCAGTGAAAAGGTTTGTCTTATTTGTCAGGTCAATATTAGAGAAACGAAGTGATTTCTTTCCAAGGATGTACATCTAATAATCTTGGTTAAAGCTTCAATCTTGTTTTAAATGCTTTTCCATTGAAAATGATACCTCTCTTTCAGCTCCCCCATTTCTGAGAAGTATAAAATCTTATAATTTATTATTACCAAAGGGGAAAGGTGGGAGGAGGGATAAATTAACAGTTTGGGATTAACACATACACACTGCTATGTATAAAATAGATCATCAACAAGGAACTACTGTATAGCACAGGGAACTACACTCAACATTTTGCAATAACCTATAAGGGGAAATAATCTGAAAAAGAATAGATATTTTTATTGACATCATCTATCAATGACAGTTAAAGTGTAACCTAAGGGAAGCTGGTGGTGAGTGCTTCTGACCCTGAAGACTTCAATCATCTAAAGTTTGGACTCTGCCTACTTCCCAAGGCCCTTAATGAACATATGTGTAGCCGTAGCTTAAAAAATTCCCCAGTTTGGGTTTCGGGGAGACACTGATTTTGAAAAAGCCCTGGTGTTCTCCTTACATGAATGGGACTCTTCCTACTGCTAAAACATGTCTGTCACACCCAGAGGATGGTATACCGTCTGATCGGGAAGAGTTTGGAAAAGGCATCTCATCTCCTCATCTCCTGGTGCTCGGGTTCACCCCTCCAGCGTCTTTACTAACAGTCTCCCCACTTGGAGATGTCAGCACTGTCAACATCCTGTTGCGTACAGTTTGGAATTTGTCCAGAGGATGAAGCGGAAGGATGAGGAACAATGAGAGACAAGTCCTAGGTGTTCAGACAGGCACATGTCACTCTAATTTCCAATCAGGAAGACGAATTGACCAAAGGCTAGGGTTGCCCATGGAAACAGTATAGGGCTTGAGGAAATCCCGCTGCTTTGTGGCCAGTTCCCATAAACACAAGTTGAACAATGGAACTCAGGGGCAGTAAAATTCACGAAACTGCAGAGTTGAAAATATCCATCACTGAAAAATGTCTTGAGGAAAGTCAGAGAAAAGGACTTGTAAGCAAGGGAGAATGGCAGGAAAGGGATTTGAGGAGGTAGAAAGGACTCGCCATTAAGCACAAGAAAAGGAGCTGAACATTGCCAACATTGCAGTTGGCCAAAAAGGGTGTATGCGTTTTTTTCTGTATATATTCAAGAAAAGGGCATACACTTTTTTAGCCAACCAAACAGGTGGGCACTGGAAGTCAATACTACAAAAGATATCACTTCGCATCAGTCAGAAGAGCCATCCTCATAAAGCGTAAACAACAGAAATGCAGGACAGGGCAAGGAGAAGAGGGAGCCCTGTGAGACTTATAGTGGAAATGTATATTGCCAACGGCCATTCTGGAGAAGTGTATTGTGTTTACTAAAGCATCTAAAAAATGAGCTACAGAGCATAGGGCACTTGCACTCATGGGCGTATATCTTGAGAAAAACAAAAATCGAGAGGACACAGGCACCCCAATGTTTACCCCCTCTCTGTTTAAAAGATCCTCAACTAGGATATAACTTAAGTGTCTCTGGAGGGAAAAAATGGGTAGAGATGTGGTACTTAGGTAGAGTGGAATATTATTCAGCCTGGAAATCAATGAAATATGGCCAGTTGTAACAACTCCGGAGGAGTTATGTATGATCTTTCTAAGTGACAGAATTCAAAAAGAAAAAGACACATATCATAAGATATCACTTAAAGGTGGAATCCAAAATGGCTACACATGAAATAAATTACAAAACAAAAACATAGTCAAATATGTAGAAAACACGCATAAGGCTGCTAAACGGGAAAGGTGGGGAGGGGTGAGGCATCACCCAGGAGGTTGAAATTAGCAAAGATACCATTCCAAATACCAAACTGATAATCAACAAGGCCTACACGGTAGCTAAAAGAACTGCACTCAGCACACTCAAGTCACCGGAAAAGAATATATACGACTGGTAAGAATCTGAAAAAGAATTTACTGATGTCTCTCTGTACGTGAATCAAGTGGATGTACAGCAGCAAGAAACAGAGCTTTGAAAATCAGCTGTAACCAATATAGTAATAAATTGAAAAAAATAAACGACAGAGAGACAGAGAAAACCTCTTACAACTTTTCCTCAGGGCCGGTGATGCAACATGGATTGAACACATCTAGACCCACAGCAGGATGAGACATAAGGCTGGAAACTGTTTGCGCTAAGAGAAATGTGAGGTTGGGTGAGGAAATGCACACCCTTTAAAGTAATACTACCTGGTACCCATTCAATGGGTCCCAAATATGCAGGTTCAAGGGATCTTCCTACAGCTAAAACATGCATGGAAAACCCAGAGGACTGTACACCATGTGATCAGGAGATGTGTCTAAAATGCAGCTCATTTATCCTCTCCTGGTGCTCCTGTTCACCATTCCAGCCACGTTACTTAGAATCTCCCCACTTGGAGAATCAGCACATTTCAACTTCTGTTTCACACATTTTGCAAATTGTGAGGAGGATGAACGGGGAACCAATGAGAGAATAGTTGTAGGGGTTTGGACGGGCACATATCACTCTAATTTCCCATTAAGAATAAGAATTGAAAAAAGGCTCAGCCCGCCTCGCCCGAGCCAAAATAGGGCCTGAAGCAATCCTGCGGGTTTGAGGCCAGCTCACAAAAGAGCAACTTAAAAAATGGAGCTCAGGGTCACTGCAATTCACAAACCTGCAGAGTTATAAATGAAAACTAACGTCCAAAAATATGTTGAGGTAAGGCAAAGAAGAGGATCTGAATGCAAGACAGAATTGCAAGAAACAGATTTCAAGAGATAGATTGGACTCGTCTTTAAAGCACATGAAAAGCGGCAGAATTTCGACAATGATGCAGTTGGCCCAAAAGGGCGTATGCGTTTTTTCCTGATTATATCCAGGAAAAAACGCATACGCACTTTATGGGCAACGAAGCAAGCAAGCAATGCAAATGTGCACAACAAAGAAGTCTCATTTCCCACTGGTCAAAAGGGCCATCCTAAAAAATTGTAAAAACCAGAAATGCAGGACAGGCCATGGAGAACAGGGAGCCTTTATACGCTGATGGGCAGTGTGTGAACTGCCGAGAGCCACTCTGGAGAAGTGTATGGTGGTTCCTAAATCATCTAAAAAACAGAGCTACAGAGCATAGGACACTTCCAATCATGGGAGTATATCTAGGGAAATCTAAAAATTAACAAGACACAAGCACACCACAGTTTAGGGCTACTCTGTTTACAAGAACCTCAACTTCAGTATACCTTAAATATCCCAGGAAAGAGAACAATGGATAAAGAAGATGTGGTACTTATGTACAATGGAATATCTCTTCACCATGAAATCAATGTAATAAGGCTAGTAGAAGGATAAAGAGTGGATTTAGGTCCGATAATACTACTTGAAATAAGTCAAACAGAAAAAGAAACATATCATAAGATATCACTTATAGAGGGAGGGTAAATATGGCTGCACAAGAAATGAATTACAGAACAGAACAGTGTCTCACATTTAGAAAACACACTTATTTCAGCTTAAGGGGAAAGGAGAGGTGGGGTGATGCATAAAACCAGAGTTTGAAATTAGCACAGATACCGTTCAATAAACCAAATAGATATTAGACAAGATCTACACCTTGCTCAATGAACTGGCCTCAACACACCCTATACACCGCAGAGAAATATATCTGAGTAATAAGAATCTTAAAACCCATGTATTGATATATCTCCATAAGGGAATCAAGTGTGTGCAGAGTGGCACAAACACAGCAGTGAAAATGAGCTAAACCCCATTATAGAAATAAATTTTAAAAACAAAACGCAGAAACAATGAAAGAGAGAAAAATTCTTACAAAATTCGCTCAGGGGCTGTGATGCAACCTGGATTGACCACATATAAACCCACAGCTGGATAAGACATAAGGCTGGACACTTGGGGCTGAGAGGATTGATGAGCTTTGGTGAGCAACTGCCAAAAGTTTAATGCAATACTTCATGCTACTCATTCCAAGGGTCCCAACACTCCAGGTTGAAGGGAATCTTCCTACAGCTAAACCATGCTTGGGAAACCCAGCGACTGGTATACCATATGATCGGGAAAGGTTTCTAAAACGCACCTCATTTTTCCTCTCCTGGGGCTCCGGATCGACATTCCAGCCGCTTTACCAAAAATATCCCCACATGGAGAGTCAATGCCTTTAAGTTCTGGTATCGCACAGTCTGCAGTTAGTGCGGAGGATGAATGGGAATAGGGGGAACCAGTGAGAAACTAGCTGTAGCGGTTTCAATGGGCACATGTCACTCTAAATTCACATCAGTAAGAAGAATAAACCAAAGGCACAGCAAGGTGCCCCAGAAGAAGAATAGGGCCTGAAGGAATCCTGTGGTTATGAGGCAAGATCACAAAAATAAGAGCTGATAAATGGAGCTAAGGGCCACTGCAATTCAAAAACTTGCAGAGTTATAAAGGCCAACTATTTTCAAAAAATATATTGAGGTAAGGCTATGAAGAGGCATTGAAAGCAAGGCAGAATTGCACGAAAACGATTTCAGGAGGTAGACGGGAATTGCATTTAAAGCATAGGAAAAGAGGCAGAACGTCCACAATGATGCACTTGGCCAAAAAGGGCGTATGCCTTTTTTCCTGAATTTATTCAGAAAAAAAGGCATACGCCCTTTTTGGCCAACCAAGCAAGCTTGCAAAGGAAATCTGCACTACAATGAAGTCTCACTTCCCGCCGGTCAAAAGGGCCATCTGAAAAAAGTGTAAAATCCAGAAAGGCAGGACAGGCCATGGAGAACTGGGAGCCTTGTTATGCTGATGGGCGGGATGTGTATGGTGTTTCCTGAAACATCTAAAAAACAAAGCAACAGAGCCTAGGGCACTTCCACTTATGGTCCTATAGCTTAGGGAAATTAAAATCAAAAAGACACAGCCACCCCAAAATTTGGGACGCCTCTGTTTACAAGAACCTCGTTAACCGTACAAGTTCAATATCACAGAAAGTGAAAAATGGATAAAGAACTTGTGGTACTTACGTACAATGCAGTATCACTCAGCAATGAAATCTATGTCATCAGGCCCGCAGCAGCATAATGAGTGGATACAGGTACGATGATTCTAACTGAAATAAGACACACAGAAAAAGAAACATCATAAGATATCAGTAATACACGGAATGTAAACTTGGCTACACAGGAACTGAATTACAGAACAGAACAGGGTCTCAAATTTAGAAAACCAACTTATGCTTGGTTAAGGGGAAAGGTGAGTTGGGGTGCTGCATAAAACCATAGATTGAAATGAGCACAGATAAAGTCCCTTAAGCCAAATATGGAATAGACAAGAGCTACTCCTTGCTCAACGAAATGGACTCAACACCGCCTATTAAACGCCTAAGAATGTACCTGACTAGTAAGTATCTTAAAACCTATGGATTGCTATGTCTCCGAAAGAGAATCAAGCATGTGTACAGGGGCATAAACGCAGCAGTGATAGGATTGGAGAGGTTCGGTGAGCAAATGAAGACCCTTTGAAGTCATATTGCATGGTACCCATTCCACGGGTTTCAACTACCCAGGTTTAAGGTATTCTTCCTTCAGCTAAAACATGCATGTGGAACCTAGAGTATGATCAACCATGTGATCAGGAAACGTGTTCAAATATGTCTCAGTTCTCGTACCCTGGTACTCGGGTGCAACATTCCATACGCTTTACTAACACCCTCCCGACTTGGAGAGTCAGTCCCTTTAACCTCCTGTTTGGCCCAGTTTGCAATTTCTGCGGAAGATGAACAGGAATAGCGAGAACCAATGAGAGACTAGCTGGAGGTGTCTGGACGGGCAAATTTAACTCTCATTTCCCACCAGGAAGAGGAATTAACCAAAGGCTCAGCGTGCCGTGCCGGAACCAGATTAGGGCCTGAAGCCATCCTGCGGTGTTGCGGCCAGGTCACAAGAAAGCGAGTTGAAGAAAGGAGCTCAGGGGCACTGTAATTCACAAACCTGCAGAGTTATAAATGACAGCTATCGTCCAAAAATATACTGAAGTAAGGCTGCCAAGAGGACTTGAAAGCGGGGCAGAATTGCAGGAAACCGATTTCAGGAGGTAGACTGGAATTGCAGTGAAAGCATAGGAAAAGAGGCAGAACGTCCACAATGATGCACTTGGCCAAAAAGGGCGTATGCGTTTTTTCCTGAATATATTCAGGAAAAAACGCATACGCCCTTTTTGGCCAACCAAGCAAGCTTGCAAAGGAAATCTGCACTACAATGAAGTCTCACTTCCCCCCGGTCAAAAGGGCCATCTGAAAAAAGTGTAAAATCCAGAAAGGCAGGACAGGCCATGGAGAACTGGGAGCCTTGTTATGCTGATGGGCGGGATGTAAATTGCCAACAGACACTCGGGAGAAGTGTATGGTGTTTCCTGAAACATCTAAAAAACAAAGCAACAGAGCCTAGGGCACTTCCACTTATGGTCCTATAGCTTAGGGAAATTAAAATCAAAAAGACACAGCCACCCCAAAGTTTGGGACGCCTCTGTTTACAAGAACCTCGTTTACCGTACAAGTTCAACATCGCAGAAAGTGAAAAATGGATAAAGAAGTTGTGGTATTTACTTACAAAGCAATATCACTCAGCAATGAAATCTATGTCATCAGGCCCTTAGCAGCACAATGAGTGGATTCAGGTATGATGATTCTAACTGAAATAAGTCACACAGAAAAAGAAACATCATAAGATATCAGTAATACACGGAATGTAAACTTGGCTACACAGGGACTGAATTACAGAACAGAACAGGGTCTCAAATTTAGAAAACCAACTTATGCTTGCTTAAGGGTAAAGGTGAGTTGGGGTGCTGCATAAAACCAGAGATTGAAATGAGCACAGATAAAGTTCCTTAAGCCAAATATGGAATAGACAAGAGCTACTCCTTGCTCAATGAAATGGACTCAACACCGCATATTAAACGCCTAAGAATGTACCTGACTAGTAAGTATCTTAAAACCTATGGATTGCTATGTCTCCGAAAGAGAATCAAGCATGTGTACAGGGGCATAAACGCAGCAGTGATAGGATTGGAGAGGTTCGGTGAGCAAATGAAGACCCTTTGAAGTCATATTGCATGGTACCCATTCCACGGGTTTCAACTACCCAGGTTTAAGGTATTCTTCCTTCAGCTAAAACATGCATGTGGAACCTAGAGTATGATCAACCATGTGATCGGGAGACGTGTTCAAATATGTCTCAGTTTTCGTACCCTGGTACTCGGGTGCAACATTCCAGACGCTTTACTAACACCCTCCCGACTTGGAGAGTCAGTCCCTTTAACCTCCTGTTTGGCCCAGTTTGCAATTTCTGCGGAAGATGAACAGGAATAGCGAGAACCAATGAGAGACTAGCTGGAGGTGTCTGGACGGGCAAATTTAACTCTCATTTCCCACCAGGAAGAGGAATTAACCAAAGGCTCAGCGTGCCGTGCCGGAACCAGATTAGGGCCTGAAGCCATCCTGCGGTGTTGCGGCCAGCTCAAAAGAAAGCGAGTTGAAGAAAGGAGCTCAGGGGCACTGTAATTCACAAACCTGCAGAGTTATAAATGACAGCTATCGTCCAAAAATATACTGAAGTAAGGCTGCCAAGAGGACTTGAAAGCGGGGCAGAATTGCAGGAAACCGATTTCAGGAGGTAGACTGGAATTGCATTGAAAGCATAGGAAAAGAGGCAGAACGTCCACAATGATGCACTTGGCCAAAAAGGGCGTATGCGTTTTTTCCTGAATATATTCAGGAAAAAACGCATACGCCCTTTTTGGCCAACCAAGCAAGCTTGCAAAGGAAATCTGCACTACAATGAAGTCTCACTTCCCCCCGGTCAAAAGGGCCATCTGAAAAAAGTGTAAAATCCAGAAAGGCAGGACAGGCCATGGAGAACTGGGAGCCTTGTTATGCTGATGGGCGGGATGTAAATTGCCAACAGACACTCGGGAGAAGTGTATGGTGTTTCCTGAAACATCTAAAAAACAAAGCAACAGAGCCTAGGGCACTTCCACTTATGGTCCTATAGCTTAGGGAAATTAAAATCAAAAAGACACAGCCACCCCAAAGTTTGGGACGCCTCTGTTTACAAGAACCTCGTTTACCGTACAAGTTCAACATCGCAGAAAGTGAAAAATGGATAAAGAAGTTGTGGTATTTACTTACAAAGCAATATCACTCAGCAATGAAATCTATGTCATCAGGCCCTTAGCAGCACAATGAGTGGATTCAGGTATGATGATTCTAACTGAAATAAGTCACACAGAAAAAGAAACATCATAAGATATCAGTAATACACGGAATGTAAACTTGGCTACACAGGGACTGAATTACAGAACAGAACAGGGTCTCAAATTTAGAAAACCAACTTATGCTTGCTTAAGGGTAAAGGTGAGTTGGGGTGCTGCATAAAACCAGAGATTGAAATGAGCACAGATAAAGTTCCTTAAGCCAAATATGGAATAGACAAGAGCTACTCCTTGCTCAATGAAATGGACTCAACACCGCATATTAAACGCCTAAGAATGTACCTGACTAGTAAGTATCTTAAAACCTATGGATTGCTATGTCTCCGAAAGAGAATCAAGCATGTGTACAGGGGCATAAACGCAGCAGTGATAGGATTGGAGAGGTTCGGTGAGCAAATGAAGACCCTTTGAAGTCATATTGCATGGTACCCATTCCACGGGTTTCAACTACCCAGGTTTAAGGTATTCTTCCTTCAGCTAAAACATGCATGTGGAACCTAGAGTATGATCAACCATGTGATCGGGAGACGTGTTCAAATATGTCTCAGTTTTCGTACCCTGGTACTCGGGTGCAACATTCCAGACGCTTTACTAACACCCTCCCGACTTGGAGAGTCAGTCCCTTTAACCTCCTGTTTGGCCCAGTTTGCAATTTCTGCGGAAGATGAACAGGAATAGCGAGAACCAATGAGAGACTAGCTGGAGGTGTCTGGACGGGCAAATTTAACTCTCATTTCCCACCAGGAAGAGGAATTAACCAAAGGCTCAGCGTGCCGTGCCGGAACCAGATTAGGGCCTGAAGCCATCCTGCGGTGTTGCGGCCAGCTCAAAAGAAAGCGAGTTGAAGAAAGGAGCTCAGGGGCACTGTAATTCACAAACCTGCAGAGTTATAAATGACAGCTATCGTCCAAAAATATACTGAAGTAAGGCTGCCAAGAGGACTTGAAAGCGGGGCAGAATTGCAGGAAACCGATTTCAGGAGGTAGACTGGAATTGCATTGAAAGCATAGGAAAAGAGGCAGAACGTCCACAATGATGCACTTGGCCAAAAAGGGCGTATGCGTTTTTTCCTGAATATATTCAGGAAAAAACGCATACGCCCTTTTTGGCCAACCAAGCAAGCTTGCAAAGGAAATCTGCACTACAATGAAGTCTCACTTCCCCCTGGTCAAAAGGGCCATCTGAGAAAAGTGTAAAATCCAGAAAGGCAGGACAGGCCATGGAGAACTGGGAGCCTTGTTATGCTGATGGGCGGGATGTAAATTGCCAACAGCCACTCGGGAGAAGTGTATGGTGTTTCCTGAAACATCTAAAAAACAAAGCAACAGAGCCTAGGGCACTTCCACTTATGGTCCTATATCTTAGGGAAATTAAAATCAAAAAGACACAGCCACCCCACAGTTTGGGACAGCTCTGTTTACAAGAACCTCGTTTATGGTACAAGTTCAATATCGCAGAAAGTGAAAAATGGATAAAGAAGTTGTGGTACTTATGTACAATGCAAAATCACTCAGCCATGAAATCTATGTCATCAGGCCCGTAGCAGCATAATGAGTGGATTCAGGTATGATGATTCTAACTGAAATATGTCACACAGAAAAAGAAACATCATAAGATATCACTAATACATGGAATGTGAACTTGGCTACACATGAACTGAATTACAAAACAGAACAGGGTCTCAAGTTTAGAAAACCAACTTATGCTTCCTTAAGGGGGAAAGTGAGTTGGGGTGCTGCATAAAACCAGAGTTTGAAATTAGCACAGATACCATTCAATAAGCCAAATATGTAATAGACAAGACCTACCCCTTGCTCAACAAAATGGACTCAACAATGAGGTATCACCTCACACCTGATAGAATGGGCATCATGAGAAAATCTACAAACAAAAATGCTGGAAAAGGTGTGGAGAAAAGGAACCCCCTTCCACTATTGTTGGGAATATAAATTGATACAGTCACTACGGAGAACAATATGGAGTTTCTTAAGAAACTAACAATAGAATTACCATATGATACAGCAATCCCAGTACTGGACATATACCCAGACAAAACCATAAATCAAAACGAGACATTCACCGCAATGTTCATTGCATCACTATTTACAATATCGAGGTAATGGAAGCAACCTAAATGCCCACAGACAGACGAATGCATAAAGCTGTGGTACATATATAAAATGGAATATTACTAAGCCATGAAAAGGAATGAAATTGGGTCATTTGTAGAGACGTCGATGGATCTAGAGACTGTCATACAGAGTGAAGTAAGTCAGAAAGAGAAAAACAAATCTTGTATATTCATGCATATATGTGGAACCTAGAAAAACTGTACAGATTAACCATTTTGCAAGGCATAAATAGAGCAACAGATGTAGACAACAAATGTATGGACAACAAGGGGGGAAAGCTGTTGGGGGGGTGGTGGTGGGAGGAGTTGAGAGACTGGGATTGGCATGTATACATTTATATGTATAAAATAGATAACCAATAAGAACCTGCTGTATAAAAATATAAAATAAAATTCAAAATTAAAAAGAAATAAAATTTAAAAAATAAAACAGAAAAAACAATTATTCCCTTCACATACATGTATTTATATGAATAAATTATTTCCATGCTTATATCTGTAAATACAAAAAAGAGGAATAAAATCTACCTTGAAGCAAAAACGAAAAAGAGAAAAAAAACACAGAACCCACCAGTTCCACAGAGGAAAACCGTATCAGGGCACTTGCTCCAGTTGTAAACAATTCTGAAGTTGGCCAGTGGTGGGGAATCGTCTCCCATTCAGCCAGCAGCCCCCACGCAACAAGCGTCCTCATTGCAAAGCTGGGGCACCGTGCCGAGGCATCTGTGAGTAAACGGGAGGTGAGCCCCAGGCCAGTTGCTGCTGAACTATTCCCACCCGTCCCAGGTAAAACACCTGAATATATACAAGGACTTGAAAGCCTAGAGGAAGGGCCATAGAGCCACACGAGTGACAGCATGCCGGCCGACTTGGTGCCTGCAGGCCAGCCAGGATGGTCCTGGCCCTGGGTGCTCTTCTGGAAGATTTCCATTTCCCTGACTGAGATACCCGTCCTGTCCCTGCCCCCACTGCTTTTTTCCTTCCTCACCTCTGCCCAGGGAGAAATTCCAGCAGCAGGTATGGGTGACACATCCTCTTCTTTAGCAGGTGGCAGCCTGGCAACTGCTGCAGAAAGTCCAGCAGAGCCCCACTCACACTGGGCCACCCACAAAGCCGTGGCCTCTCACTCCCTCCCACCAGCCCAGCCCCGAGACTGCTGACAGGGCAGAGAAAATGGCGTCAGGCACGGCTGCAGGGGCTCTTGCTGCCTGGAGTGGTATTTATATTGATCTCAACCCAGGCACACCTGGGGAGGGCTGGCCCGCACGGTAAGGCTGCCCAGGTCAGCCAATCATCACCCCTCAGGGGCTCACAGTTGCAGAAAATGGAACTTGCTGAACCGGCCAGGTCCAAGGAACAGGTGTGGGCTCCTGAGAGTCAGGATAGACAAGGGGCTGCAGCTTTGGCTTGTTTTCTAATCATTTTATCTGGCCCATGAGTGGGAGACAACTTCAAGAAAACCCTCTCCTTATGAGAGGAACCCAGGAGTCAGGGAGAGGAGGGGTGGGTGGTGGTTGGAGACAGAGGCCTGGTGCCCCGGGTGCAGTGGAAGTCTCTGGAAGACCAGGTGGAGGGAGGCCGCACAGAGTGACGCCCAGGGTCACAGACCTGTCGCAGCTGCTGTTTGTTAGTTCAAGTCCTGCTCTGAGGTGCTCTGTGCCAGCTCTGAGCGACAGGTGAGCTGGGGGTGCTCTGCAATGAGGGCTATGTGCACGGTTCCTGTGTGCCCAGCCCTGCCATGGTACCTGCAAGGGTAGCTCTGTATCCTGGGAAGGGCCTGACCACGAGAGCCCCGTGGGCTGGGGTGGGGGTGGGGTACCTGCCCAGGTGAGCTCCATATTCTGGGATTGGTCTGACCACGAGAGCCCCATGGGCTGCTGGGGACCTGGTAAAGGATGTCAGGACAGTCAGTGAAGCCACCGAGGATATACCTCCAGTTGCTCCTAATTCCTACACCCTGCTGGTCATTCTACCAACCACCAGGACATGGTATTCTGTATTAGTCTTCAATGATGCCTTCTTTTGTATTCCATTAGTCCCAGAGTCACAAGAAATTTTGGCTTGTGAGTGGCAGGACTCAACATACAACTAAAACAATACTTCCGGGCCGTCTTGCCCCAAGGGTGCAAAAATTCCCACACCATCTTTGGGGAAAGCTTAGCTAAAGACCTAAAAGTTCTACCTCTGGAAAAGGAAACCCTCCTTCAGTACGCAGACGACATTCTGATCGCCAGCCCTACTAAGGAGGCCTCTGAACTACCAAGCCAATAAAGGATAGAAGTTGTCCAAGAAAAAGCTCAAATATCACAGACTGCGGTGACCTGCCTGGGCTTCATTCTCACAGAAGGTCGGAGAAGCCCATCCCAGGAAAGGGAAGAAACCATTTGCAGCCTTACCCCTTTCTAAAACTAGAAGACAGCTTAGGGGTTCCTGGGGAGGCCAGGGTTTGCTGCTTCTGGATCCCTAACTACAGTCTACTAGCTGGGCCTCTATATGAAACACTGAAAGGAAAAGATGATGATCCTTTTGAATAGAATCCAGAAGTGGCCTTTCAAGAATGGAAAGAGCAGTCAATTCAGACCCTTGCCCTGGAACTCCCTAATTTAGCTAAACCCTTTGACCTTTACATTCCCGGTGAAAGGTGAATCGCCATTGGAGAATTAGTGCAAAAACTGGGACCACTTGAAATGGAACAATGCAAGAATGCCATCCAGGTAGGATAAACTACGGTCACCAAGGGGCTTGGCCCACTGCCGCATCTGGCCAAGATACTGGCGGTATCTAAAAACCTGGAAATCAGCAGCCCAAAAGGCCACCTCCTTCCTAAGGGAAAAGGACCCCACGTGGTGATCCTAACCACCAACGATGCCCTGAAGTTGCAGGGTTCGCTCCGTGGGCACACCGACCTCGAGTGAGGAGGCCCTCCAACTCCAACATCCAGAGAGATAACCGGGGGCAACAGGGCACCATGACGACTCGTGTGAACATCACTTGACCTGGAGTTTCTCTCATAAAACAATAAGAGTGTGTCCCAAAAGAGTAGACTACTGCTTGCAGGACTTACTGCACCCAGAGGGGAGCTAATAATCTTGGTGGGGGAACCGTATATCACACTGTCACCATAGAAAAGCCTACAGACACCGTGATGATGGTGGCCAATAAGACCGGCTGGACTCCTGTTTACTTCAAAAGGCTGTTGACTCAGTGGTCATCATGGTCCTTGATCACCACTGACGCTGGACTGTCTGGGAGTTGAGCGGGCAGGGCTCTGACACCTGGTGCTGTTTGTACGTTAATTCAGGGGCCTAATTGAAGAAAGCGCAGACTACTGGTCAGAGCATCTAGGCTGGCAGAAATGGTCAGCCTAAGGTGGCCGAACAAATGTGGGGCGGGGTGAAACCGGCCCCCACAGCGTCTCTGCACATCTCTTTCCTGGACCCTTAAAGGTCATTAGAATCTATAACACTTCCAATGCTGGTGCTCAGGTGGACGAGCAGGGAGGCAGGGGGCCTGGGGACAATCAACGTCACCTGGAGGCTGCTGGGGAGAAGCTCTGACCCTCGCCCCCGGGTATTAGGGCTCCCAACTCAGCACTCAGCAGTTACAGAAGAAGTGTCTGCACCCTCAGCACTCCAAGAATGAGGAACGGGACAAAAGGCAGAGGAGGGGTTTGTCCCCAGCAAAGCCCATTAAAAATCCCTGGGAGATAAAAATAGAATCTGGGCAATAAAGTCAAGTCTAACCTTTTTTATCCTTTGTGCTTTGTCTAATTTCACGTGCTCCTAGGGTCCCGCATGCAGAGGTTCCACACCCGGCACTTCAGACCAGATTTCCTAGTGCAGAATGGCTGGGTCGACACCTCAGCTCCTGGGGCCCAGTGCAGACTCCGCGATATAGAGCCTGAGCTGCAGCCAACCTGGCCCTCGAGAGCTCCGCCCCCTCCCTCCCACTGACTCTGACAGGATCTCTACACAGCAGCCCAGCCCACAGCCCACGGGGTAGTGCATGCTCTCACCTCTCCATTCTCTGATCAAAATATAAAGTTTCCTTTGCTTGTGAACCAAACTCAGTCTCGATCTGTTGGCCCCAATGACACTGGGCAGGGGGACACTTGTTGGGGTCCACTCTGGAGGATCAGTAACAGAAATTGAGACTATTGTAACCTCAATGAACAGATGTGTGAGCCAAACTGTAGTTAACATAGAACAGTGTATAAGGCTCGGGTAAAATAAGATGTTTCTAACACTTCCATTTGATATTTCCATCACTTTATTATAAGCAAGTTCAGTGAAAAGGTTTGTCTTATTTGTCAGGTCAATATTAGAGAAACGAAGTGATTTCTTTCCAAGGATGTACATCTAATAATCTTGGTTAAAGCTTCAATCTTGTTTTAAATGCTTTTCCATTGAAAATGATACCTCTCTTTCAGCTCCCCCATTTCTGAGAAGTATAAAATCTTATAATTTATTATTACCAAAGGGGAAAGGTGGGAGGAGGGATAAATTAACAGTTTGGGATTAACACATACACACTGCTATGTATAAAATAGATCATCAACAAGGAACTACTGTATAGCACAGGGAACTACACTCAACATTTTGCAATAACCTATAAGGGGAAATAATCTGAAAAAGAATAGATATTTTTATTGACATCATCTATCAATGACAGTTAAAGTGTAACCTAAGGGAAGCTGGTGGTGAGTGCTTCTGACCCTGAAGACTTCAATCATCTAAAGTTTGGACTCTGCCTACTTCCCAAGGCCCTTAATGAACATATGTGTAGCCGTAGCTTAAAAAATTCCCCAGTTTGGGTTTCGGGGAGACACTGATTTTGAAAAAGCCCTGGTGTTCTCCTTACATGAATGGGACTCTTCCTACTGCTAAAACATGTCTGTCACACCCAGAGGATGGTATACCGTCTGATCGGGAAGAGTTTGGAAAAGGCATCTCATCTCCTCATCTCCTGGTGCTCGGGTTCACCCCTCCAGCGTCTTTACTAACAGTCTCCCCACTTGGAGATGTCAGCACTGTCAACATCCTGTTGCGTACAGTTTGGAATTTGTCCAGAGGATGAAGCGGAAGGATGAGGAACAATGAGAGACAAGTCCTAGGTGTTCAGACAGGCACATGTCACTCTAATTTCCAATCAGGAAGACGAATTGACCAAAGGCTAGGGTTGCCCATGGAAACAGTATAGGGCTTGAGGAAATCCCGCTGCTTTGTGGCCAGTTCCCATAAACACAAGTTGAACAATGGAACTCAGGGGCAGTAAAATTCACGAAACTGCAGAGTTGAAAATATCCATCACTGAAAAATGTCTTGAGGAAAGTCAGAGAAAAGGACTTGTAAGCAAGGGAGAATGGCAGGAAAGGGATTTGAGGAGGTAGAAAGGACTCGCCATTAAGCACAAGAAAAGGAGCTGAACATTGCCAACATTGCAGTTGGCCAAAAAGGGTGTATGCGTTTTTTTCTGTATATATTCAAGAAAAGGGCATACACTTTTTTAGCCAACCAAACAGGTGGGCACTGGAAGTCAATACTACAAAAGATATCACTTCGCATCAGTCAGAAGAGCCATCCTCATAAAGCGTAAACAACAGAAATGCAGGACAGGGCAAGGAGAAGAGGGAGCCCTGTGAGACTTATAGTGGAAATGTATATTGCCAACGGCCATTCTGGAGAAGTGTATTGTGTTTACTAAAGCATCTAAAAAATGAGCTACAGAGCATAGGGCACTTGCACTCATGGGCGTATATCTTGAGAAAAACAAAAATCGAGAGGACACAGGCACCCCAATGTTTACCCCCTCTCTGTTTAAAAGATCCTCAACTAGGATATAACTTAAGTGTCTCTGGAGGGAAAAAATGGGTAGAGATGTGGTACTTAGGTAGAGTGGAATATTATTCAGCCTGGAAATCAATGAAATATGGCCAGTTGTAACAACTCCGGAGGAGTTATGTATGATCTTTCTAAGTGACAGAATTCAAAAAGAAAAAGACACATATCATAAGATATCACTTAAAGGTGGAATCCAAAATGGCTACACATGAAATAAATTACAAAACAAAAACATAGTCAAATATGTAGAAAACACGCATAAGGCTGCTAAACGGGAAAGGTGGGGAGGGGTGAGGCATCACCCAGGAGGTTGAAATTAGCAAAGATACCATTCCAAATACCAAACTGATAATCAACAAGGCCTACACGGTAGCTAAAAGAACTGCACTCAGCACACTCAAGTCACCGGAAAAGAATATATACGACTGGTAAGAATCTGAAAAAGAATTTACTGATGTCTCTCTGTACGTGAATCAAGTGGATGTACAGCAGCAAGAAACAGAGCTTTGAAAATCAGCTGTAACCAATATAGTAATAAATTGAAAAAAATAAACGACAGAGAGACAGAGAAAACCTCTTACAACTTTTCCTCAGGGCCGGTGATGCAACATGGATTGAACACATCTAGACCCACAGCAGGATGAGACATAAGGCTGGAAACTGTTTGCGCTAAGAGAAATGTGAGGTTGGGTGAGGAAATGCACACCCTTTAAAGTAATACTACCTGGTACCCATTCAATGGGTCCCAAATATGCAGGTTCAAGGGATCTTCCTACAGCTAAAACATGCATGGAAAACCCAGAGGACTGTACACCATGTGATCAGGAGATGTGTCTAAAATGCAGCTCATTTATCCTCTCCTGGTGCTCCTGTTCACCATTCCAGCCACGTTACTTAGAATCTCCCCACTTGGAGAATCAGCACATTTCAACTTCTGTTTCACACATTTTGCAAATTGTGAGGAGGATGAACGGGGAACCAATGAGAGAATAGTTGTAGGGGTTTGGACGGGCACATATCACTCTAATTTCCCATTAAGTATAAGAATTGAAAAAAGGCTCAGCCCGCCTCGCCCGAGCCAAAATAGGGCCTGAAGCAATCCTGCGGGTTTGAGGCCAGCTCACAAAAGAGCAACTTAAAAAATGGAGCTCAGGGTCACTGCAATTCACAAACCTGCAGAGTTATAAATGAAAACTAACGTCCAAAAATATGTTGAGGTAAGGCAAAGAAGAGGATCTGAATGCAAGACAGAATTGCAAGAAACAGATTTCAAGAGATAGATTGGACTCGTCTTTAAAGCACATGAAAAGCGGCAGAATTTCGACAATGATGCAGTTGGCCCAAAAGGGCGTATGCGTTTTTTCCTGATTATATCCAGGAAAAAACGCATACGCACTTTATGGGCAACGAAGCAAGCAAGCAATGCAAATGTGCACAACAAAGAAGTCTCATTTCCCACTGGTCAAAAGGGCCATCCTAAAAAATTGTAAAAACCAGAAATGCAGGACAGGCCATGGAGAACAGGGAGCCTTTATACGCTGATGGGCAGTGTGTGAACTGCCGAGAGCCACTCTGGAGAAGTGTATGGTGGTTCCTAAATCATCTAAAAAACAGAGCTACAGAGCATAGGACACTTCCAATCATGGGAGTATATCTAGGGAAATCTAAAAATTAACAAGACACAAGCACACCACAGTTTAGGGCTACTCTGTTTACAAGAACCTCAACTTCAGTATACCTTAAATATCCCAGGAAAGAGAACAATGGATAAAGAAGATGTGGTACTTATGTACAATGGAATATCTCTTCACCATGAAATCAATGTAATAAGGCTAGTAGAAGGATAAAGAGTGGATTTAGGTCCGATAATACTACTTGAAATAAGTCAAACAGAAAAAGAAACATATCATAAGATATCACTTATAGAGGGAGGGTAAATATGGCTGCACAAGAAATGAATTACAGAACAGAACAGTGTCTCACATTTAGAAAACACACTTATTTCAGCTTAAGGGGAAAGGAGAGGTGGGGTGATGCATAAAACCAGAGTTTGAAATTAGCACAGATACCGTTCAATAAACCAAATAGATATTAGACAAGATCTACACCTTGCTCAATGAACTGGCCTCAACACACCCTATACACCGCAGAGAAATATATCTGAGTAATAAGAATCTTAAAACCCATGTATTGATATATCTCCATAAGGGAATCAAGTGTGTGCAGAGTGGCACAAACACAGCAGTGAAAATGAGCTAAACCCCATTATAGAAATAAATTTTAAAAACAAAACGCAGAAACAATGAAAGAGAGAAAAATTCTTACAAAATTCGCTCAGGGGCTGTGATGCAACCTGGATTGACCACATATAAACCCACAGCTGGATAAGACATAAGGCTGGACACTTGGGGCTGAGAGGATTGATGAGCTTTGGTGAGCAACTGCCAAAAGTTTAATGCAATACTTCATGCTACTCATTCCAAGGGTCCCAACACTCCAGGTTGAAGGGAATCTTCCTACAGCTAAACCATGCTTGGGAAACCCAGCGACTGGTATACCATATGATCGGGAAAGGTTTCTAAAACGCACCTCATTTTTCCTCTCCTGGGGCTCCGGATCGACATTCCAGCCGCTTTACCAAAAATATCCCCACATGGAGAGTCAATGCCTTTAAGTTCTGGTATCGCACAGTCTGCAGTTAGTGCGGAGGATGAATGGGAATAGGGGGAACCAGTGAGAAACTAGCTGTAGCGGTTTCAATGGGCACATGTCACTCTAAATTCACATCAGTAAGAAGAATAAACCAAAGGCACAGCAAGGTGCCCCAGAAGAAGAATAGGGCCTGAAGGAATCCTGTGGTTATGAGGCAAGATCACAAAAATAAGAGCTGAAAAATGGAGCTAAGGGCCACTGCAATTCAAAAACTTGCAGAGTTATAAAGGCCAACTATTTTCAAAAAATATATTGAGGTAAGGCTATGAAGAGGCATTGAAAGCAAGGTAGAATTGCACGAAAACGATTTCAGGAGGTAGACGGGAATTGCATTTAAAGCATAGGAAAAGAGGCAGAACGTCCACAATGATGCACTTGGCCAAAAAGGGCGTATGCCTTTTTTCCTGAATTTATTCAGAAAAAAAGGCATACGCCCTTTTTGGCCAACCAAGCAAGCTTGCAAAGGAAATCTGCACTACAATGAAGTCTCACTTCCCCCCGGTCAAAAGGGCCATCTGAAAAAAGTGTAAAATCCAGAAAGGCAGGACAGGCCATGGAGAACTGGGAGCCTTGTTATGCTGATGGGCGGGATGTAAATTGCCAACAGACACTCGGGAGAAGTGTATGGTGTTTCCTGAAACATCTAAAAAACAAAGCAACAGAGCCTAGGGCACTTCCACTTATGGTCCTATAGCTTAGGGAAATTAAAATCAAAAAGACACAGTCACCCCAAACATTGGGACGCCTCTGTTTACAAGAACCTCGTTTACAGTACAAGTTCAACATCGCAGAAAGTGAAAAATGGATAAAGAAGTTGTGGTATTTACTTACAAAGCAATATCACTCAGCAATGAAATCTATGTCATCAGGCCCTTAGCAGCACAATGAGTGGATTCAGGTATGATGATTCTAACTGAAATAAGTCACACAGAAAAAGAAACATCATAAGATATCAGTAATACACGGAATGTAAACTTGGCTACACAGGAACTGAATTACAGAACAGAACAGGGTCTCAAATTTAGAAAACCAACTTATGCTTGCTTAAGGGGAAAGGTGAGTTGGGGTGCTGCATAAAACCAGAGATTGAAATGAGCACAGATAAAGTTCCTTAAGCCAAATATGGAATAGACAAGAGCTACTCCTTGCTCAACGAAATGGACTCAACACCGCATATTAAACGCCTAAGAATGTACCTGACTAGTAAGTATCTTAAAACCTATGGATTGCTATGTCTCCGAAAGAGAATCAAGCATGTGTACAGGGGCATAAACGCAGCAGTGATAGGATTGGAGAGGTTCGGTGAGCAAATGAAGACCCTTTGAAGTCATATTGCATGGTACCCATTCCACGGGTTTCAACTACCCAGGTTTAAGGTATTCTTCCTTCAGCTAAAACATGCATGTGGAACCTAGAGTATGATCAACCATGTGATCGGGAAACGTGTTCAAATATGTCTCAGTTCTCGTACCCTGGTACTCGGGTGCAACATTCCATACGCTTTACTAACACCCTCCCGACTTGGAGAGTCAGTCCCTTTAACCTCCTGTTTGGCCCAGTTTGCAATTTCTGCGGAAGATGAACAGGAATAGCGAGAACCAATGAGAGACTAGCTGGAGGTGTCTGGACGGGCAAATTTAACTCTCATTTCCCACCAGGAAGAGGAATTAACCAAAGGCTCAGCGTGCCGTGCCGGAACCAGATTAGGGCCTGAAGCCATCCTGCGGTGTTGCGGCCAGCTGAAAAGAAAGCGAGTTGAAGAAAGGAGCTCAGGGGCACTGTAATTCACAAACCTGCAGAGTTATAAATGACAGCTATCGTCCAAAAATATACTGAAGTAAGGCTGCCAAGAGGACTTGAAAGCGGGGCAGAATTGCAGGAAACCGATTTCAGGAGGTAGACTGGAATTGCAGTGAAAGCATAGGAAAAGAGGCAGAACGTCCACAATGATGCACTTGGCCAAAAAGGGCGTATGCGTTTTTTCCTGAATATATTCAGGAAAAAACGCATACGCCCTTTTTGGCCAACCAAGCAAGCTTGCAAAGGAAATCTGCACTACAATGAAGTCTCACTTCCCCCCGGTCAAAAGGGCCATCTGAAAAAAGTGTAAAATCCAGAAAGGCAGGACAGGCCATGGAGAACTGGGAGCCTTGTTATGCTGATGGGCGGGATGTAAATTGCCAACAGACACTCGGGAGAAGTGTATGGTGTTTCCTGAAACATCTAAAAAACAAAGCAACAGAGCCTAGGGCACTTCCACTTATGGTCCTATAGCTTAGGGAAATTAAAACCAAAAAGACACAGCCACCCCAAACATTGGGACGCCTCTGTTTACAAGAACCTCGTTTACAGTACAAGTTCAACATCGCAGAAAGTGAAAAATGGATAAAGAAGTTGTGGTATTTACTTACAAAGCAATATCACTCAGCAATGAAATCTATGTCATCAGGCCCTTAGCAGCACAATGAGTGGATTCAGGTATGATGATTCTAACTGAAATAAGTCACACAGAAAAAGAAACATCATAAGATATCAGTAATACACGGAATGTAAACTTGGCTACACAGGAACTGAATTACAGAACAGAACAGGGTCTCAAATTTAGAAAACCAACTTATGCTTGCTTAAGGGGAAAGGTGAGTTGGGGTGCTGCATAAAACCAGAGATTGAAATGAGCACAGATAAAGTTCCTTAAGCCAAATATGGAATAGACAAGAGCTACTCCTTGCTCAACGAAATGGACTCAACACCGCATATTAAACGCCTAAGAATGTACCTGACTAGTAAGTATCTTAAAACCTATGGATTGCTATGTCTCCGAAAGAGAATCAAGCATGTGTACAGGGGCATAAACGCAGCAGTGATAGGATTGGAGAGGTTCGGTGAGCAAATGAAGACCCTTTGAAGTCATATTGCATGGTACCCATTCCACGGGTTTCAACTACCCAGGTTTAAGGTATTCTTCCTTCAGCTAAAACATGCATGTGGAACCTAGAGTATGATCAACCATGTGATCGGGAGACGTGTTCAAATATGTCTCAGTTTTCGTACCCTGGTACTCGGGTGCAACATTCCAGACGCTTTACTAACACCCTCCCGACTTGGAGAGTCAGTCCCTTTAACCTCCTGTTTGGCCCAGTTTGCAATTTCTGCGGAAGATGAACAGGAATAGCGAGAACCAATGAGAGACTAGCTGGAGGTGTCTGGACGGGCAAATTTAACTCTCATTTCCCACCAGGAAGAGGAATTAACCAAAGGCTCAGCGTGCCGTGCCGGAACCAGATTAGGGCCTGAAGCCATCCTGCGGTGTTGCGGCCAGGTCACAAGAAAGCGAGTTGAAGAAAGGAGCTCAGGGGCACTGTAATTCACAAACCTGCAGAGTTATAAATGACAGCTATCGTCCAAAAATATACTGAAGTAAGGCTGCCAAGAGGACTTGAAAGCGGGGCAGAATTGCAGGAAACCGATTTCAGGAGGTAGACTGGAATTGCAGTGAAAGCATAGGAAAAGAGGCAGAACGTCCACAATGATGCACTTGGCCAAAAAGGGCGTATGCGTTTCTTCCTGAATATATTCAGGAAAAAACGCATACGCCCTTTTTGGCCAACCAAGCAAGCTTGCAAAGGAAATCTGCACTACAATGAAGTCTCACTTCCCCCCAGTCAAAAGGGCCATCTGAAAAAAGTGTAAAATCCAGAAAGGCAGGACAGGCCATGGAGAACTGGGAGCCTTGTTATGCTGATGGGCGGGATGTAAATTGCCAACAGACACTCGGGAGAAGTGTATGGTGTTTCCTGAAACATCTAAAAAACAAAGCAACAGAGCCTAGGGCACTTCCACTTATGGTCCTATAGCTTAGGGAAATTAAAATCAAAAAGACACAGCCACCCCAAAGTTTGGGACGCCTCTGTTTACAAGAACCTCGTTTACAGTACAAGTTCAACATCGCAGAAAGTGAAAAATGGATAAAGAAGTTGTGGTATTTACTTACAAAGCAATATCACTCAGCAATGAAATCTATGTCATCAGGCCCTTAGCAGCACAATGAGTGGATTCAGGTATGATGATTCTAACTGAAATAAGTCACACAGAAAAAGAAACATCATAAGATATCAGTAATACACGGAATGTAAACTTGGCTACACAGGAACTGAATTACAGAACAGAACAGGGTCTCAAATTTAGAAAACCAACTTATGCTTGCTTAAGGGTAAAGGTGAGTTGGGGTGCTGCATAAAACCAGAGATTGAAATGAGCACAGATAAAGTTCCTTAAGCCAAATATGGAATAGACAAGAGCTACTCCTTGCTCAACGAAATGGACTCAACACCGCATATTAAACGCCTAAGAATGTACCTGACTAGTAAGTATCTTAAAACCTATGGATTGCTATGTCTCCGAAAGAGAATCAAGCATGTGTACAGGGGCATAAACGCAGCAGTGATAGGATTGGAGAGGTTCGGTGAGCAAATGAAGACCCTTTGAAGTCATATTGCATGGTACCCATTCCAAGGGTTTCAACTACCCAGGTTTAAGGTATTCTTCCTTCAGCTAAAACATGCATGTGGAACCTAGAGTATGATCAACCATGTGATCGGGAGACATGTTCAAATATGTCTCAGTTTTCGTACCCTGGTACTCGGGTGCAACATTCCAGACGCTTTACTAACACCCTCCCGACTTGGAGAGTCAGTCCCTTTAACCTCCTGTTTGGCCCAGTTTGCAATTTCTGCGGAAGATGAACAGGAATAGCGAGAACCAATGAGAGACTAGCTGGAGGTGTCTGGACGGGCAAATTTAACTCTCATTTCCCACCAGGAAGAGGAATTAACCAAAGGCTCAGCGTGCCGTGCCGGAACCAGATTAGGGCCTGAAGCCATCCTGCGGTGTTGCGGCCAGGTCACAAGAAAGCGAGTTGAAGAAAGGAGCTCAGGGGCACTGTAATTCACAAACCTGCAGAGTTATAAATGACAGCTATCGTCCAAAACTATACTGAAGTAAGGCTGCCAAGAGGACTTGAAAGCGGGGCAGAATTGCAGGAAACCGATTTCAGGAGGTAGACTGGAATTGCATTGAAAGCATAGGAAAAGAGGCAGAACGTCCACAATGATGCACTTGGCCAAAAAGTGTGTATGCGTTTTTTCCTGAATATATTCAGGAAAAAACGCATACGCCCTTTTTGGCCAACCAAGCAAGCTTGCAAAGGAAATCTGCACTACAATGAAGTCTCACTTCCCCCCGGTCAAAAGGGCCATCTGAAAAAAGTGTAAAATCCAGAAAGGCAGTACAGGCCATGGAGAACTGGGAGCCTTGTTATGCTGATGGGCGGGATGTAAATTGCCAACAGACACTCGGGAGAAGTGTATGGTGTTTCCTGAAACATCTAAAAAACAAAGCAACAGAGCCTAGGGCACTTCCACTTATGGTCCTATAGCTTAGGGAAATTAAAATCAAAAAGACACAGCCACCCCAAACATTGGGACGCCTCTGTTTACAAGAACCTCGTTTACCGTACAAGTTCAACATCGCAGAAAGTGAAAAATGGATAAAGAAGTTGTGGTATTTACTTACAAAGCAATATCACTCAGCAATGAAATCTATGTCATCAGGCCCTTAGCAGCACAATGAGTGGATTCAGGTATGATGATTCTAACTGAAATAAGTCACACAGAAAAAGAAACATCATAAGATATCAGTAATACACGGAATGTAAACTTGGCTACACAGGAACTGAATTACAGAACAGAACAGGGTCTCAAATTTAGAAAACCAACTTATGCTTGCTTAAGGGGAAAGGTGAGTTGGGGTGCTGCATAAAACCAGAGATTGAAATGAGCACAGATAAAGTTCCTTAAGCCAAATATGGAATAGACAAGAGCTACTCCTTGCTCAACGAAATGGACTCAACACCGCATATTAAACGCCTAAGAATGTACCTGACTAGTAAGTATCTTAAAACCTATGGATTGCTATGTCTCCGAAAGAGAATCAAGCATGTGTACAGGGGCATAAACGCAGCAGTGATAGGATTGGAGAGGTTCGGTGAGCAAATGAAGACCCTTTGAAGTCATATTGCATGGTACCCATTCCACGGGTTTCAACTACCCAGGTTTAAGGTATTCTTCCTTCAGGTAAAACATGCATGTGGAACCTAGAGTATGATCAACCATGTGATCGGGAGACGTGTTCAAATATGTCTCAGTTTTCGTACCCTGGTACTCGGGTGCAACATTCCATACGCTTTACTAACACCCTCCCGACTTGGAGAGTCAGTCCCTTTAACCTCCTGTTTGGCCCAGTTTGCAATTTCTGCGGAAGATGAACAGGAATAGCGAGAACCAATGAGAGACTAGCTGGAGGTGTCTGGACGGGCAAATTTAACTCTCATTTCCCACCAGGAAGAGGAATTAACCAAAGGCTCAGCGTGCCGTGCCGGAACCAGATTAGGGCCTGAAGCCATCCTGCGGTGTTGCGGCGAGGTCACAAGAAAGCGAGTTGAAGAAAGGAGCTCAGGGGCACTGTAATTCACAAACCTGCAGAGTTATAAATGACAGCTATCGTCCAAAACTATACTGAAGTAAGGCTGCCAAGAGGACTTGAAAGCGGGGCAGAATTGCAGGAAACCGATTTCAGGAGGTAGACTGGAATTGCAGTGAAAGCATAGGAAAAGAGGCAGAACGTCCACAATGATGCACTTGGCCAAAAAGGGCGTATGCGTTTTTTCCTGAATATATTCAGGAAAAAACGCATACGCCCTTTTTGGCCAACCAAGCAAGCTTGCAAAGGAAATCTGCACTACAATGAAGTCTCACTTCCCCCCGGTCAAAAGGGCCATCTGAAAAAGGTGTAAAATCCAGAAAGGCAGTACAGGCCATGGAGAACTGGGAGCCTTGTTATGCTGATGGGCGGGATGTAAATTGCCAACAGACACTCGGGAGAAGTGTATGGTGTTTCCTGAAACATCTAAAAAACAAAGCAACAGAGCCTAGGGCACTTCCACTTATGGTCCTATAGCTTAGGGAAATTAAAATCAAAAAGACACAGCCACCCCAAACATTGGGACGCCTCTGTTTACAAGAACCTCGTTTACAGTACAAGTTCAACATCGCAGAAAGTGAAAAATGGATAAAGAAGTTGTGGTATTTACTTACAAAGCAATATCACTCAGCAATGAAATCTATGTCATCAGGCCCTTAGCAGCACAATGAGTGGATTCAGGTATGATGATTCTAACTGAAATAAGTCACACAGAAAAAGAAACATCATAAGATATCAGTAATACACGGAATGTAAACTTGGCTACACAGGAACTGAATTACAGAACAGAACAGGGTCTCAAATTTAGAAAACCAACTTATGCTTGCTTAAGGGGAAAGGTGAGTTGGGGTGCTGCATAAAACCAGAGATTGAAATGAGCACAGATAAAGTTCCTTAAGCCAAATATGGAATAGACAAGAGCTACTCCTTGCTCAACGAAATGGACTCAACACCGCATATTAAACGCCTAAGAATGTACCTGACTAGTAAGTATCTTAAAACCTATGGATTGCTATGTCTCCGAAAGAGAATCAAGCATGTGTACAGGGGCATAAAGGCAGCAGTGATAGGATTGGAGAGGTTCGGTGAGCAAATGAAGACCCTTTGAAGTCATATTGCATGGTACCCATTCCACGGGTTTCAACTACCCAGGTTTAAGGTATTCTTCCTTCAGGTAAAACATGCATGTGGAACCTAGAGTATGATCAACCATGTGATCGGGAGACGTTTTCAAATATGTCTCAGTTTTCGTACCCTGGTACTCGGGTGCAACATTCCAGACGCTTTACTAACACCCTCCCGACTTGGAGAGTCAGTCCCTTTAACCTCCTGTTTGGCCCAGTTTGCAATTTCTGCGGAAGATGAACAGGAATAGCGAGAACCAATGAGAGACTAGCTGGAGGTGTCTGGACGGGCAAATTTAACTCTCATTTCCCACCAGGAAGAGGAATTAACCAAAGGCTCAGCGTGCCGTGCCGGAACCAGATTAGGGCCTGAAGCCATCCTGCGGTGTTGCGGCCAGGTCACAAGAAAGCGAGTTGAAGAAAGGAGCTCAGGGGCACTGTAATTCACAAACCTGCAGAGTTATAAATGACAGCTATCGTCCAAAAATATACTGAAGTAAGGCTGCCAAGAGGACTTGAAAGCGGGGCAGAATTGCAGGAAACCGATTTCAGGAGGTAGACTGGAATTGCATTGAAAGCATAGGAAAAGAGGCAGAACGTCCACAATGATGCACTTGGCCAAAAAGTGTGTATGCGTTTTTTCCTGAATATATTCAGGAAAAAACGCATACGCCCTTTTTGGCCAACCAAGCAAGCTTGCAAAGGAAATCTGCACTACAATGAAGTCTCACTTCCCCCCGGTCAAAAGGGCCATCTGAAAAAAGTGTAAAATCCAGAAAGGCAGTACAGGCCATGGAGAACTGGGAGCCTTGTTATGCTGATGGGCGGGATGTAAATTGCCAACAGACACTCGGGAGAAGTGTATGGTGTTTCCTGAAACATCTAAAAAACAAAGCAACAGAGCCTAGGGCACTTCCACTTATGGTCCTATAGCTTAGGGAAATTAAAATCAAAAAGACACAGCCACCCCAAACATTGGGACGCCTCTGTTTACAAGAACCTCGTTTACAGTACAAGTTCAACATCGCAGAAAGTGAAAAATGGATAAAGAAGTTGTGGTATTTACTTACAAAGCAATATCACTCAGCAATGAAATCTATGTCATCAGGCCCTTAGCAGCACAATGAGTGGATTCAGGTATGATGATTCTAACTGAAATAAGTCACACAGAAAAAGAAACATCATAAGATATCAGTAATACACGGAATGTAAACTTGGCTACACAGGAACTGAATTACAGAACAGAACAGGGTCTCAAATTTAGAAAACCAACTTATGCTTGCTTAAGGGGAAAGGTGAGTTGGGGTGCTGCATAAAACCAGAGATTGAAATGAGCACAGATAAAGTTCCTTAAGCCAAATATGGAATAGACAAGAGCTACTCCTTGCTCAACGAAATGGACTCAACACCGCATATTAAACGCCTAAGAATGTACCTGACTAGTAAGTATCTTAAAACCTATGGATTGCTATGTCTCCGAAAGAGAATCAAGCATGTGTACAGGGGCATAAACGCAGCAGTGATAGGATTGGAGAGGTTCGGTGAGCAAATGAAGACCCTTTGAAGTCATATTGCATGGTACCCATTCCACGGGTTTCAACTACCCAGGTTTAAGGTATTCTTCCTTCAGGTAAAACATGCATGTGGAACCTAGAGTATGATCAACCATGTGATCGGGAGACGTGTTCAAATATGTCTCAGTTTTCGTACCCTGGTACTCGGGTGCAATATTCCATACGCTTTACTAACACCCTCCCGACTTGGAGAGTCAGTCCCTTTAACCTCCTGTTTGGCCCAGTTTGCAATTTCTGCGGAAGATGAACAGGAATAGCGAGAACCAATGAGAGACTAGCTGGAGGTGTCTGGACGGGCAAATTTAACTCTCATTTCCCACCAGGAAGAGGAATTAACCAAAGGCTCAGCGTGCCGTGCCGGAACCAGATTAGGGCCTGAAGCCATCCTGCGGTGTTGCGGCCAGGTCACAAGAAAGCGAGTTGAAGAAAGGAGCTCAGGGGCACTGTAATTCACAAACCTGCAGAGTTATAAATGACAGCTATCGTCCAAAAATATACTGAAGTAAGGCTGCCAAGAGGACTTGAAAGCGGGGCAGAATTGCAGGAAACCGATTTCAGGAGGTAGACTGGAATTGCAGTGAAAGCATAGGAAAAGAGGCAGAACGTCCACAATGATGCACTTGGCCAAAAAGGGCGTATGCGTTTTTTCCTGAATATATTCAGGAAAAAACGCATACGCCCTTTTTGGCCAACCAAGCAAGCTTGCAAAGGAAATCTGCACTACAATGAAGTCTCACTTCCCCCCAGTCAAAAGGGCCATCTGAAAAAAGTGTAAAATCCAGAAAGGCAGGACAGGCCATGGAGAACTGGGAGCCTTGTTATGCTGATGGGCGGGATGTAAATTGCCAACAGACACTCGGGAGAAGTGTATGGTGTTTCCTGAAACATCTAAAAAACAAAGCAACAGAGCCTAGGGCACTTCCACTTATGGTCCTATAGCTTAGGGAAATTAAAATCAAAAAGACACAGCCACCCCAAAGTTTGGGACGCCTCTGTTTACAAGAACCTCGTTTACAGTACAAGTTCAACATCGCAGAAAGTGAAAAATGGATAAAGAAGTTGTGGTATTTACTTACAAAGCAATATCACTCAGCAATGAAATCTATGTCATCAGGCCCTTAGCAGCACAATGAGTGGATTCAGGTATGATGATTCTAACTGAAATAAGTCACACAGAAAAAGAAACATCATAAGATATCAGGAATACACGGAATGTAAACTTGGCTACACAGGAACTGAATTACAGAACAGAACAGGGTCTCAAATTTAGAAAACCAACTTATGCTTGCTTAAGGGTAAAGGTGAGTTGGGGTGCTGCATAAAACCAGAGATTGAAATGAGCACAGATAAAGTTCCTTAAGCCAAATATGGAATAGACAAGAGCTACTCCTTGCTCAACGAAATGGACTCAACACCGCATATTAAATGCCTAAGAATGTACCTGACTAGTAAGTATCTTAAAACCTATGGATTGCTATGTCTCCGAAAGAGAATCAAGCATGTGTACAGGGGCATAAACGCAGCAGTGATAGGATTGGAGAGGTTCGGTGAGCAAATGAAGACCCTTTGAAGTCATATTGCATGGTACCCATTCCACGGGTTTCAACTACCCAGGTTTAAGGTATTCTTCCTTCAGCTAAAACATGCATGTGGAACCTAGAGTATGATCAACCATGTGATCGGGAGACGTGTTCAAATATGTCTCAGTTTTCGTACCCTGGTACTCGGGTGCAACATTCCAGACGCTTTACTAACACCCTCCCGACTTGGAGAGTCAGTCCCTTTAACCTCCTGTTTGGCCCAGTTTGCAATTTCTGCGGAAGATGAACAGGAATAGCGAGAACCAATGAGAGACTAGCTGGAGGTGTCTGGACGGGCAAATTTAACTCTCATTTCCCACCAGGAAGAGGAATTAACCAAAGGCTCAGCGTGCCGTGCCGGAACCAGATTAGGGCCTGAAGCCATCCTGCGGTGTTGCGGCCAGGTCACAAGAAAGCGAGTTGAAGAAAGGAGCTCAGGGGCACTGTAATTCACAAACCTGCAGAGTTATAAATGACAGCTATCGTCCAAAAATATACTGAAGTAAGGCTGCCAAGAGGACTTGAAAGCGGGGCAGAATTGCAGGAAACCGATTTCAGGAGGTAGACTGGAATTGCATTGAAAGCATAGGAAAAGAGGCAGAACGTCCACAATGATGCACTTGGCCAAAAAGGGCGTATGCGTTTTTTCCTGAATATATTCAGGAAAAAACGCATACGCCCTTTTTGGCCAACCAAGCAAGCTTGCAAAGGAAATCTGCACTACAATGAAGTCTCACTTCCCCCCGGTCAAAAGGGCCATCTGAAAAAAGTGTAAAATCCAGAAAGGCAGGACAGGCCATGGAGAACTGGGAGCCTTGTTATGCTGATGGGCGGGATGTAAATTGCCAACAGACACTCGGGAGAAGTGTATGGTGTTTCCTGAAACATCTAAAAAACAAAGCAACAGAGCCTAGGGCACTTCCACTTATGGTCCTATAGCTTAGGGAAATTAAAATCAAAAAGACACAGCCACCCCAAACATTGGGACGCCTCTGTTTACAAGAACCTCGTTTACAGTACAAGTTCAACATCGCAGAAAGTGAAAAATGGATAAAGAAGTTGTGGTATTTACTTACAAAGCAATATCACTCAGCAATGAAATCTATGTCATCAGGCCCTTAGCAGCACAATGAGTGGATTCAGGTATGATGATTCTAACTGAAATAAGTCACACAGAAAAAGAAACATCATAAGATATCAGTAATACACGGAATGTAAACTTGGCTACACAGGAACTGAATTACAGAACAGAACAGGGTCTCAAATTTAGAAAACCAACTTATGCTTGCTTAAGGGTAAAGGTGAGTTGGGGTGCTGCATAAAACCAGAGATTGAAATGAGCACAGATAAAGTTCCTTAAGCCAAATATGGAATAGACAAGAGCTACTCCTTGCTCAACGAAATGGACTCAACACCGCATATTAAACGCCTAAGAATGTACCTGACTAGTAAGTATCTTAAAACCTATGGATTGCTATGTCTCCGAAAGAGAATCAAGCATGTGTACAGGGGCATAAACGCAGCAGTGATAGGATTGGAGAGGTTCGGTGAGCAAATGAAGACCCTTTGAAGTCATATTGCATGGTACCCATTCCACGGGTTTCAACTACCCAGGTTTAAGGTATTCTTCATTCAGGTAAAACATGCATGTGGAACCTAGAGTATGATCAACCATGTGATCGGGAGACGTGTTCAAATATGTCTCAGTTTTCGTACCCTGGTACTCGGGTGCAATATTCCAGACGCTTTACTAACACCCTCCCGACTTGGAGAGTCAGTCCCTTTAACCTCCTGTTTGGCCCAGTTTGCAATTTCTGCGGAAGATGAACAGGAATAGCGAGAACCAATGAGAGACTAGCTGGAGGTGTCTGGACGGGCAAATTTAACTCTCATTTCCCACCAGGAAGAGGAATTAACCAAAGGCTCAGCGTGCCGTGCCGGAACCAGATTAGGGCCTGAAGCCATCCTGCGGTGTTGCGGCGAGGTCACAAGAAAGCGAGTTGAAGAAAGGAGCTCAGGGGCACTGTAATTCACAAACCTGCAGAGTTATAAATGACAGCTATCGTCCAAAAATATACTGAAGTAAGGCTGCCAAGAGGACTTGAAAGCGGGGCAGAATTGCAGGAAACCGATTTCAGGAGGTAGACTGGAATTGCAGTGAAAGCATAGGAAAAGAGGCAGAACGTCCACAATGATGCACTTGGCCAAAAAGGGCGTATGCGTTTTTTCCTGAATATATTCAGGAAAAAACGCATACGCCCTTTTTGGCCAACCAAGCAAGCTTGCAAAGGAAATCTGCACTACAATGAAGTCTCACTTCCCCCCGGTCAAAAGGGCCATCTGAAAAAAGTGTAAAATCCAGAAAGGCAGGACAGGCCATGGAGAACTGGGAGCCTTGTTATGCTGATGGGCGGGATGTAAATTGCCAACAGACACTCGGGAGAAGTGTATGGTGTTTCCTGAAACATCTAAAAAACAAAGCAACAGAGCCTAGGGCACTTCCACTTATGGTCCTATAGCTTAGGGAAATTAAAATCAAAAAGACACAGCCACCCCAAACATTGGGACGCCTCTGTTTACAAGAACCTCGTTTACAGTACAAGTTCAACATCGCAGAAAGTGAAAAATGGATAAAGAAGTTGTGGTATTTACTTACAAAGCAATATCACTCAGCAATGAAATCTATGTCATCAGGCCCTTAGCAGCACAATGAGTGGATTCAGGTATGATGATTCTAACTGAAATAAGTCACACAGAAAAAGAAACATCATAAGATATCAGTAATACACGGAATGTAAACTTGGCTACACAGGAACTGAATTACAGAACAGAACAGGGTCTCAAATTTAGAAAACCAACTTATGCTTGCTTAAGGGGAAAGGTGAGTTGGGGTGCTGCATAAAACCAGAGATTGAAATGAGCACAGATAAAGTTCCTTAAGCCAAATATGGAATAGACAAGAGCTACTCCTTGCTCAACGAAATGGACTCAACACCGCATATTAAACGCCTAAGAATGTACCTGACTAGTAAGTATCTTAAAACCTATGGATTGCTATGTCTCCGAAAGAGAATCAAGCATGTGTACAGGGGCATAAACGCAGCAGTGATAGGATTGGAGAGGTTCGGTGAGCAAATGAAGACCCTTTGAAGTCATATTGCATGGTACCCATTCCACGGGTTTCAACTACCCAGGTTTAAGGTATTCTTCCTTCAGCTAAAACATGCATGTGGAACCTAGAGTATGATCAACCATGTGATCGGGAGACGTGTTCAAATATGTCTCAGTTTTCGTACCCTGGTACTCGGGTGCAACATTCCAGACGCTTTACTAACACCCTCCCGACTTGGAGAGTCAGTCCCTTTAACCTCCTGTTTGGCCCAGTTTGCAATTTCTGCGGAAGATGAACAGGAATAGCGAGAACCAATGAGAGACTAGCTGGAGGTGTCTGGACGGGCAAATTTAACTCTCATTTCCCACCAGGAAAAGAAATTAACCAAAGGCTCAGCGTGCCGTGCCGGAACCAGATTAGGGCCTGAAGCCATCCTGCGGTGTTGCGGCCAGGTCACAAGAAAGCGAGTTGAAGAAAGGAGCTCAGGGGCACTGTAATTCACAAACCTGCAGAGTTATAAATGACAGCTATCGTCCAAAAATATACTGAAGTAAGGCTGCCAAGAGGACTTGAAAGCGGGGCAGAATTGCAGGAAACCGATTTCAGGAGGTAGACTGGAATTGCAGTGAAAGCATAGGAAAAGAGGCAGAACGTCCACAATGATGCACTTGGCCAAAAAGGGCGTATGCGTTTTTTCCTGAATATATTCAGGAAAAAACGCATACGCCCTTTTTGGCCAACCAAGCAAGCTTGCAAAGGAAATCTGCACTACAATGAAGTCTCACTTCCCCCCGGTCAAAAGGGCCATCTGAAAAAAGTGTAAAATCCAGAAAGGCAGGACAGGCCATGGAGAACTGGGAGCCTTGTTATGCTGATGGGCGGGATGTAAATTGCCAACAGACACTCGGGAGAAGTGTATGGTGTTTCCTGAAACATCTAAAAAACAAAGCAACAGAGCCTAGGGCACTTCCACTTATGGTCCTATAGCTTAGGGAAATTAAAATCAAAAAGACACAGCCACCCCAAAGTTTGGGACGCCTCTGTTTACAAGAACCTCGTTTACAGTACAAGTTCAACATCGCAGAAAGTGAAAAATGGATAAAGAAGTTGTGGTATTTACTTACAAAGCAATATCACTCAGCAATGAAATCTATGTCATCAGGCCCTTAGCAGCACAATGAGTGGATTCAGGTATGATGATTCTAACTGAAATAAGTCACACAGAAAAAGAAACATCATAAGATATCAGTAATACACGGAATGTAAACTTGGCTACACAGGAACTGAATTACAGAACAGAACAGGGTCTCAAATTTAGAAAACCAACTTATGCTTGCTTAAGGGTAAAGGTGAGTTGGGGTGCTGCATAAAACCAGAGATTGAAATGAGCACAGATAAAGTTCCTTAAGCCAAATATGGAATAGACAAGAGCTACTCCTTGCTCAACGAAATGGACTCAACACCGCATATTAAACGCCTAAGAATGTACCTGACTAGTAAGTATCTTAAAACCTATGGATTGCTATGTCTCCGAAAGAGAATCAAGCATGTGTACAGGGGCATAAACGCAGCAGTGATAGGATTGGAGAGGTTCGGTGAGCAAATGAAGACCCTTTGAAGTCATATTTCATGGTACCCATTCCACGGGTTTCAACTACCCAGGTTTAAGGTATTCTTCCTTCAGCTAAAACATGCATGTGGAACCTAGAGTATGATCAACCATGTGATCGGGAGACGTGTTCAAATATGTCTCAGTTTTCGTACCCTGGTACTCGGGTGCAACATTCCAGACGCTTTACTAACACCCTCCCGACTTGGAGAGTCAGTCCCTTTAACCTCCTGTTTGGCCCAGTTTGCAATTTCTGCGGAAGATGAACAGGAATAGCGAGAACCAATGAGAGACTAGCTGGAGGTGTCTGGACGGGCAAATTTAACTCTCATTTCCCACCAGGAAGAGGAATTAACCAAAGGCTCAGCGTGCCGTGCCGGAACCAGATTAGGGCCTGAAGCCATCCTGCGGTGTTGCGGCCAGGTCACAAGAAAGCGAGTTGAAGAAAGGAGCTCAGGGGCACTGTAATTCACAAACCTGCAGAGTTATAAATGACAGCTATCGTCCAAAAATATACTGAAGTAAGGCTGCCAAGAGGACTTGAAAGCGGGGCAGAATTGCAGGAAACCGATTTCAGGAGGTAGACTGGAATTGCATTGAAAGCATAGGAAAAGAGGCAGAACGTCCACAATGATGCACTTGGCCAAAAAGGGCGTATGCGTTTTTTCCTGAATATATTCAGGAAAAAACGCATACGCCCTTTTTGGCCAACCAAGCAAGCTTGCAAAGGAAATCTGCACTACAATGAAGTCTCACTTCCCCCCGGTCAAAAGGGCCATCTGAAAAAAGTGTAAAATCCAGAAAGGCAGGACAGGCCATGGAGAACTGGGAGCCTTGTTATGCTGATGGGCAGGATGTAAATTGCCAACAGACACTCGGGAGAAGTGTATGGTGTTTCCTGAAACATCTAAAAAACAAAGCAACAGAGCCTAGGGCACTTCCACTTATGGTCCTATAGCTTAGGGAAATTAAAATCAAAAAGACACAGCCACCCCAAACATTGGGACGCCTCTGTTTACAAGAACCTCGTTTACAGTACAAGTTCAACATCGCAGAAAGTGAAAAATGGATAAAGAAGTTGTGGTATTTACTTACAAAGCAATATCACTCAGCAATGAAATCTATGTCATCAGGCCCTTAGCAGCACAATGAGTGGATTCAGGTATGATGATTCTAACTGAAATAAGTCACACAGAAAAAGAAACATCATAAGATATCAGTAATACACGGAATGTAAACTTGGCTACACAGGAACTGAATTACAGAACAGAACAGGGTCTCAAATTTAGAAAACCAACTTATGCTTGCTTAAGGGGAAAGGTGAGTTGGGGTGCTGTATAAAACCAGAGATTGAAATGAGCACAGATAAAGTTCCTTAAGCCAAATATGGAATAGACAAGAGCTACTCCTTGCTCAACGAAATGGACTCAACACCGCATATTAAACGCCTAAGAATGTACCTGACTAGTAAGTATCTTAAAACCTATGGATTGCTATGTCTCTGAAAGAGAATCAAGCATGTGTACAGGGGCATAAACGCAGCAGTGATAGGATTGGAGAGGTTCGGTGAGCAAATGAAGACCCTTTGAAGTCATATTGCATGGTACCCATTCCACGGGTTTCAACTACCCAGGTTTAAGGTATTCTTCCTTCAGCTAAAACATGCATGTGGAACCTAGAGTATGATCAACCATGTGATCGGGAGACGTGTTCAAATATGTCTCAGTTTTCGTACCCTGGTACTCGGGTGCAACATTCCAGACGCTTTACTAACACCCTCCCGACTTGGAGAGTCAGTCCCTTTAACCTCCTGTTTGGCCCAGTTTGCAATTTCTGCGGAAGATGAACAGGAATAGCGAGAACCAATGAGAGACTAGTTGGAGGTGTCTGGACGGGCAAATTTAACTCTCATTTCCCACCAGGAAGAGGAATTAACCAAAGGCTCAGCGTGCCGTGCCGGAACCAGATTAGGGCCTGAAGCCATCCTGCGGTGTTGCGGCCAGGTCACAAGAAAGCGAGTTGAAGAAAGGAGCTCAGGGGCACTGTAATTCACAAACCTGCAGAGTTATAAATGACAGCTATCGTCCAAAAATATACTGAAGTAAGGCTGCCAAGAGGACTTGAAAGCGGGGCAGAATTGCAGGAAACCGATTTCAGGAGGTAGACTGGAATTGCATTGAAAGCATAGGAAAAGAGGCAGAACGTCCACAATGATGCACTTGGCCAAAAAGGGCGTATGCGTTTTTTCCTGAATATATTCAGGAAAAAACGCATACGCCCTTTTTGGCCAACCAAGCAAGCTTGCAAAGGAAATCTGCACTACAATGAAGTCTCACTTCCCCCCGGTCAAAAGGGCCATCTGAAAAAAGTGTAAAATCCAGAAAGGCAGGACAGGCCATGGAGAACTGGGAGCCTTGTTATGCTGATGGGCGGGATGTAAATTGCCAACAGACACTCGGGAGAAGTGTATGGTGTTTCCTGAAACATCTAAAAAACAAAGCAACAGAGCCTAGGGCACTTCCACTTATGGTCCTATAGCTTAGGGAAATTAAAATCAAAAAGACACAGCCACCCCAAACATTGGGACGCCTCTGTTTACAAGAACCTCGTTTACAGTACAAGTTCAACATCGCAGAAAGTGAAAAATGGATAAAGAAGTTGTGGTATTTACTTACAAAGCAATATCACTCAGCAATGAAATCTATGTCATCAGGCCCTTAGCAGCACAATGAGTGGATTCAGGTATGATGATTCTAACTGAAATAAGTCACACAGAAAAAGAAACATCATAAGATATCAGTAATACATGGAATGTAAACTTGGCTACACAGGAACTGAATTACAGAACAGAACAGGGTCTCAAATTTAGAAAACCAACTTATGCTTGCTTAAGGGGAAAGGTGAGTTGGGGTGCTGCATAAAACCAGAGATTGAAATGAGCACAGATAAAGTTCCTTAAGCCAAATATGGAATAGACAAGAGCTACTCCTTGCTCAACGAAATGGACTCAACACCGCATATTAAACGCCTAAGAATGTACCTGACTAGTAAGTATCTTAAAACCTATGGATTGCTATGTCTCCGAAAGAGAATCAAGCATGTGTACAGGGGCATAAATGCAGCAGTGATAGGATTGGAGAGGTTCGGTGAGCAAATGAAGACCCTTTGAAGTCATATTGCATGGTACCCATTCCACGGGTTTCAACTACCCAGGTTTAAGGTATTCTTCCTTCAGGTAAAACATGCATGTGGAACCTAGAGTATGATCAACCATGTGATCGGGAGACGTGTTCAAATATGTCTCAGTTTTCGTACCCTGGTACTCGGGTGCAACATTCCAGACGCTTTACTAACACCCTCCCGACTTGGAGAGTCAGTCCCTTTAACCTCCTGTTTGGCCCAGTTTGCAATTTCTGCGGAAGATGAACAGGAATAGCGAGAACCAATGAGAGACTAGCTGGAGGTGTCTGGACGGGCAAATTTAACTCTCATTTCCCACCAGGAAGAGGAATTAACCAAAGGCTCAGCGTGCCGTGCCGGAACCAGATTAGGGCCTGAAGCCATCCTGCGGTGTTGCGGCCAGGTCACAAGAAAGCGAGTTGAAGAAAGGAGCTCAGGGGCACTGTAATTCACAAACCTGCAGAGTTATAAATGACAGCTATCGTCCAAAAATATACTGAAGTAAGGCTGCCAAGAGGACTTGAAAGCGGGGCAGAATTGCAGGAAACCGATTTCAGGAGGTAGACTGGAATTGCAGTGAAAGCATAGGAAAAGAGGCAGAACGTCCACAATGATGCACTTGGCCAAAAAGGGCGTATGCGTTTTTTCCTGAATATATTCAGGAAAAAACGCATACGCCCTTTTTGGCCAACCAAGCAAGCTTGCAAAGGAAATCTGCACTACAATGAAGTCTCACTTCCCCCCGGTCAAAAGGGCCATCTGAAAAAAGTGTAAAATCCAGAAAGGCAGGACAGGCCATGGAGAACTGGGAGCCTTGTTATGCTGATGGGCGGGATGTAAATTGCCAACAGACACTCGGGAGAAGTGTATGGTGTTTCCTGAAACATCTAAAAAACAAAGCAACAGAGCCTAGGGCACTTCCACTTATGGTCCTATAGCTTAGGGAAATTAAAATCAAAAAGACACAGCCACCCCAAAGTTTGGGACGCCTCTGTTTACAAGAACCTCGTTTACAGTACAAGTTCAACATCGCAGAAAGTGAAAAATGGATAAAGAAGTTGTGGTATTTACTTACAAAGCAATATCACTCAGCAATGAAATCTATGTCATCAGGCCCTTAGCAGCACAATGAGTGGATTCAGGTATGATGATTCTAACTGAAATAAGTCACACAGAAAAAGAAACATCATAAGATATCAGTAATACACGGAATGTAAACTTGGCTACACAGGAACTGAATTACAGAACAGAACAGGGTCTCAAATTTAGAAAACCAACTTATGCTTGCTTAAGGGTAAAGGTGAGTTGGGGTGCTGCATAAAACCAGAGATTGAAATGAGCACAGATAAAGTTCCTTAAGCCAAATATGGAATAGACAAGAGCTACTCCTTGCTCAACGAAATGGACTCAACACCGCATATTAAATGCCTAAGAATGTACCTGACTAGTAAGTATCTTAAAACCTATGGATTGCTATGTCTCCGAAAGAGAATCAAGCATGTGTACAGGGGCATAAACGCAGCAGTGATAGGATTGGAGAGGTTCGGTGAGCAAATGAAGACCCTTTGAAGTCATATTGCATGGTACCCATTCCACGGGTTTCAACTACCCAGGTTTAAGGTATTCTTCCTTCAGCTAAAACATGCATGTGGAACCTAGAGTATGATCAACCATGTGATCGGGAGACGTGTTCAAATATGTCTCAGTTTTCGTACCCTGGTACTCGGGTGCAACATTCCAGACGCTTTACTAACACCCTCCCGACTTGGAGAGTCAGTCCCTTTAACCTCCTGTTTGGCCCAGTTTGCAATTTCTGCGGAAGATGAACAGGAATAGCGAGAACCAATGAGAGACTAGCTGGAGGTGTCTGGACGGGCAAATTTAACTCTCATTTCCCACCAGGAAGAGGAATTAACCAAAGGCTCAGCGTGCCGTGCCGGAACCAGATTAGGGCCTGAAGCCATCCTGCGGTGTTGCGGCCAGGTCACAAGAAAGCGAGTTGAAGAAAGGAGCTCAGGGGCACTGTAATTCACAAACCTGCAGAGTTATAAATGACAGCTATCGTCCAAAAATATACTGAAGTAAGGCTGCCAAGAGGACTTGAAAGCGGGGCAGAATTGCAGGAAACCGATTTCAGGAGGTAGACTGGAATTGCATTGAAAGCATAGGAAAAGAGGCAGAACGTCCACAATGATGCACTTGGCCAAAAAGTGCGTATGCGTTTTTTCCTGAATATATTCAGGAAAAAACGCATACGCCCTTTTTGGCCAACCAAGCAAGCTTGCAAAGGAAATCTGCACTACAATGAAGTCTCACTTCACCCCGGTCAAAAGGGCCATCTGAAAAAAGTGTAAAATCCAGAAAGGCAGGACAGGCCATGGAGAACTGGGAGCCTTGTTATGCTGATGGGCGGGATGTAAATTGCCAACAGACACTCGGGAGAAGTGTATGGTGTTTCCTGAAACATCTAAAAAACAAAGCAACAGAGCCTAGGGCACTTCCACTTATGGTCCTATAGCTTAGGGAAATTAAAATCAAAAAGACACAGCCACCCCAAACATTGGGACGCCTCTGTTTACAAGAACCTCGTTTACAGTACAAGTTCAACATCGCAGAAAGTGAAAAATGGATAAAGAAGTTGTGGTATTTACTTACAAAGCAATATCACTCAGCAATGAAATCTATGTCATCAGGCCCTTAGCAGCACAATGAGTGGATTCAGGTATGATGATTCTAACTGAAATAAGTCACACAGAAAAAGAAACATCATAAGATATCAGTAATACACGGAATGTAAACTTGGCTACACAGGAACTGAATTACAGAACAGAACAGGGTCTCAAATTTAGAAAACCAACTTATGCTTGCTTAAGGGGAAAGGTGAGTTGGGGTGCTGCATAAAACCAGAGATTGAAATGAGCACAGATAAAGTTCCTTAAGCCAAATATGGAATAGACAAGAGCTACTCCTTGCTCAACGAAATGGACTCAACACCGCATATTAAACGCCTAAGAATGTACCTGACTAGTAAGTATCTTAAAACCTATGGATTGCTATGTCTCCGAAAGAGAATCAAGCATGTGTACAGGGGCATAAACGCAGCAGTGATAGGATTGGAGAGGTTCGGTGAGCAAATGAAGACCCTTTGAAGTCATATTGCATGGTACCCATTCCACGGGTTTCAACTACCCAGGTTTAAGGTATTCTTCCTTCAGGTAAAACATGCATGTGGAACCTAGAGTATGATCAACCATGTGATCGGGAGACGTGTTCAAATATGTCTCAGTTTTCGTACCCTGGTACTCGGGTGCAATATTCCAGACGCTTTACTAACACCCTCCCGACTTGGAGAGTCAGTCCCTTTAACCTCCTGTTTGGCCCAGTTTGCAATTTCTGCGGAAGATGAACAGGAATAGCGAGAACCAATGAGAGACTAGCTGGAGGTGTCTGGACGGGCAAATTTAACTCTCATTTCCCACCAGGAAGAGGAATTAACCAAAGGCTCAGCGTGCCGTGCCGGAACCAGATTAGGGCCTGAAGCCATCCTGCGGTGTTGCGGCCAGGTCACAAGAAAGCGAGTTGAAGAAAGGAGCTCAGGGGCACTGTAATTCACAAACCTGCAGAGTTATAAATGACAGCTATCGTCCAAAAATATACTGAAGTAAGGCTGCCAAGAGGACTTGAAAGCGGGGCAGAATTGCAGGAAACCGATTTCAGGAGGTAGACTGGAATTGCAGTGAAAGCATAGGAAAAGAGGCAGAACGTCCACAATGATGCACTTGGCCAAAAAGGGCGTATGCGTTTTTTCCTGAATATATTCAGGAAAAAACGCATACGCCCTTTTTGGCCAACCAAGCAAGCTTGCAAAGGAAATCTGCACTACAATGAAGTCTCACTTCCCCCCGGTCAAAAGGGCCATCTGAAAAAAGTGTAAAATCCAGAAAGGCAGGACAGGCCATGGAGAACTGGGAGCCTTGTTATGCTGATGGGCGGGATGTAAATTGCCAACAGACACTCGGGAGAAGTGTATGGTGTTTCCTGAAACATCTAAAAAACAAAGCAACAGAGCCTAGGGCACTTCCACTTATGGTCCTATAGCTTAGGGAAATTAAAATCAAAAAGACACAGCCACCCCAAAGTTTGGGACGCCTCTGTTTACAAGAACCTCGTTTACAGTACAAGTTCAACATCGCAGAAAGTGAAAAATGGATAAAGAAGTTGTGGTATTTACTTACAAAGCAATATCACTCAGCAATGAAATCTATGTCATCAGGCCCTTAGCAGCACAATGAGTGGATTCAGGTATGATGATTCTAACTGAAATAAGTCACACAGAAAAAGAAACATCATAAGATATCAGTAATACACGGAATGTAAACTTGGCTACACAGGAACTGAATTACAGAACAGAACAGGGTCTCAAATTTAGAAAACCAACTTATGCTTGCTTAAGGGGAAAGGTGAGTTGGGGTGCTGCATAAAACCAGAGATTGAAATGAGCACAGATAAAGTTCCTTAAGCCAAATATGGAATAGACAAGAGCTACTCCTTGCTCAACGAAATGGACTCAACACCGCATATTAAACGCCTAAGAATGTACCTGACTAGTAAGTATCTTAAAACCTATGGATTGCTATGTCTCCGAAAGAGAATCAAGCATGTGTACAGGGGCATAAACGCAGCAGTGATAGGATTGGAGAGGTTCGGTGAGCAAATGAAGACCCTTTGAAGTCATATTGCATGGTACCCATTCCACGGGTTTCAACTACCCAGGTTTAAGGTATTCTTCCTTCAGCTAAAACATGCATGTGGAACCTAGAGTATGATCAACCATGTGATCGGGAGACGTGTTCAAATATGTCTCAGTTTTCGTACCCTGGTACTCGGGTGCAACATTCCAGACGCTTTACTAACACCCTCCCGACTTGGAGAGTCAGTCCCTTTAACCTCCTGTTTGGCCCAGTTTGCAATTTCTGCGGAAGATGAACAGGAATAGCGAGAACCAATGAGAGACTAGTTGGAGGTGTCTGGACGGGCAAATTTAACTCTCATTTCCCACCAGGAAGAGGAATTAACCAAAGGCTCAGCGTGCCGTGCCGGAACCAGATTAGGGCCTGAAGCCATCCTGCGGTGTTGCGGCCAGGTCACAAGAAAGCGAGTTGAAGAAAGGAGCTCAGGGGCACTGTAATTCACAAACCTGCAGAGTTATAAATGACAGCTATCGTCCAAAAATATACTGAAGTAAGGCTGCCAAGAGGACTTGAAAGCGGGGCAGAATTGCAGGAAACCGATTTCAGGAGGTAGACTGGAATTGCAGTGAAAGCATAGGAAAAGAGGCAGAACGTCCACAATGATGCACTTGGCCAAAAAGGGCGTATGCGTTTTTTCCTGAATATATTCAGGAAAAAACGCATACGCCCTTTTTGGCCAACCAAGCAAGCTTGCAAAGGAAATCTGCACTACAATGAAGTCTCACTTCCCCCCGGTCAAAAGGGCCATCTGAAAAAAGTGTAAAATCCAGAAAGGCAGGACAGGCCATGGAGAACTGGGAGCCTTGTTATGCTGATGGGCGGGATGTAAATTGCCAACAGACACTCGGGAGAAGTGTATGGTGTTTCCTGAAACATCTAAAAAACAAAGCAACAGAGCCTAGGGCACTTCCACTTATGGTCCTATAGCTTAGGGAAATTAAAATCAAAAAGACACAGCCACCCCAAAGTTTGGGACGCCTCTGTTTACAAGAACCTCGTTTACAGTACAAGTTCAACATCGCAGAAAGTGAAAAATGGATAAAGAAGTTGTGGTATTTACTTACAAAGCAATATCACTCAGCAATGAAATCTATGTCATCAGGCCCTTAGCAGCACAATGAGTGGATTCAGGTATGATGATTCTAACTGAAATAAGTCACACAGAAAAAGAAACATCATAAGATATCAGGAATACACGGAATGTAAACTTGGCTACACAGGAACTGAATTACAGAACAGAACAGGGTCTCAAATTTAGAAAACCAACTTATGCTTGCTTAAGGGTAAAGGTGAGTTGGGGTGCTGCATAAAACCAGAGATTGAAATGAGCACAGATAAAGTTCCTTAAGCCAAATATGGAATAGACAAGAGCTACCTCTTGCTCAACGAAATGGACTCAACACCGCATATTAAATGCCTAAGAATGTACCTGACTAGTAAGTATCTTAAAACCTATGGATTGCTATGTCTCCGAAAGAGAATCAAGCATGTGTACAGGGGCATAAACGCAGCAGTGATAGGATTGGAGAGGTTCGGTGAGCAAATGAAGACCCTTTGAAGTCATATTGCATGGTACCCATTCCACGGGTTTCAACTACCCAGGTTTAAGGTATTCTTCCTTCAGCTAAAACATGCATGTGGAACCTAGAGTATGATCAACCATGTGATCGGGAGACGTGTTCAAATATGTCTCAGTTTTCGTACCCTGGTACTCGGGTGCAACATTCCATACGCTTTACTAACACCCTCCCGACTTGGAGAGTCAGTCCCTTTAACCTCCTGTTTGGCCCAGTTTGCAATTTCTGCGGAAGATGAACAGGAATAGCGAGAACCAATGAGAGATTAGCTGGAGGTGTCTGGAAGGGCAAATTTAACTCTCATTTCCCACCAGGAAGAGGAATTAACCAAAGGCTCAGCGTGCCGTGCCGGAACCAGATTAGGGCCTGAAGCCATCCTGCGGTGTTGCGGCCAGCTCAAAAGAAAGCGAGTTGAAGAAAGGAGCTCAGGGGCACTGTAATTCACAAACCTGCAGAGTTATAAATGACAGCTATCGTCCAAAAATATACTGAAGTAAGGCTGCCAAGAGGACTTGAAAGCGGGGCAGAATTGCAGGAAACCGATTTCAGGAGGCAGACTGGAATTGCATTGAAAGCATAGGAAAAGAGGCAGAACGTCCACAATGATGCACTTGGCCAAAAAGGGCGTATGCGTTTTTTCCTGAATATATTCAGGAAAAAATGCATACGCCCTTTTTGGCCAACCAAGCAAGCTTGCAAAGGAAATCTGCACTACAATGAAGTCTCACTTCCCCCCGGTCAAAAGGGCCATCTGAAAAAAGTGTAAAATCCAGAAAGGCAGGACAGGCCATGGAGAACTGGGAGCCTTGTTATGCTGATGGGCGGGATGTAAATTGCCAACAGACACTCGGGAGAAGTGTATGGTGTTTCCTGAAACATCTAAAAAACAAAGCAACAGAGCCTAGGGCACTTCCACTTATGGTCCTATAGCTTAGGGAAATTAAAATCAAAAAGACACAGCCACCCCAAAGTTTGGGACGCCTCTGTTTACAAGAACCTCGTTTACCGTACAAGTTCAACATCGCAGAAAGTGAAAAATGGATAAAGAAGTTGTGGTATTTACTTACAAAGCAATATCACTCAGCAATGAAATCTATGTCATCAGGCCCTTAGCAGCACAATGAGTGGATTCAGGTATGATGATTCTAACTGAAATAAGTCACACAGAAAAAGAAACATCATAAGGTATCAGTAATACACGGAATGTAAACTTGGCTACACAGGAACTGAATTACAGAACAGAACAGGGTCTCAAATTTAGAAAACCAACTTATGCTTGCTTAAGGGGAAAGGTGAGTTGGGGTGCTGCATAAAACCAGAGATTGAAATGAGCACAGATAAAGTTCCTTAAGCCAAATATGGAATAGACAAGAGCTACTCCTTGCTCAACGAAATGGACTCAACACCGCATATTAAATGCCTAAGAATGTACCTGACTAGTAAGTATCTTAAAACCTATGGATTGCTATGTCTCCGAAAGAGAATCAAGCATGTGTACAGGGGCATAAACGCAGCAGTGATAGGATTGGAGAGGTTCGGTGAGCAAATGAAGACCCTTTGAAGTCATATTGCATGGTACCCATTCCACGGGTTTCAACTACCCAGGTTTAAGGTATTCTTCCTTCAGCTAAAACATGCATGTGGAACCTAGAGTATGATCAACCATGTGATCGGGAGACGTGTTCAAATATGTCTCAGTTTTCGTACCCTGGTACTCGGGTGCAACATTCCAGACGCTTTACTAACACCCTCCCGACTTGGAGAGTCAGTCCCTTTAACCTCCTGTTTGGCCCAGTTTGCAATTTCTGCAGAAGATGAACAGGAATAGCGAGAACCAATGAGAGACTAGCTGGAGGTGTCTGGACGGGCAAATTTAACTCTCATTTCCCACCAGGAAGAGGAATTAACCAAAGGCTCAGCATGCCGTGCCGGAACCAGATTAGGGCCTGAAGCCATCCTGCGGTGTTGCGGCCAGCTCAAAAGAAAGCGAGTTGAAGAAAGGAGCTCAGGGGCACTGTAATTCACAAACCTGCAGAGTTATCAATGACAGCTATCGTCCAAAAATATACTGAAGTAAGGCTGCCAAGAGGACTTGAAAGCGGGGCAGAATTGCAGGAAACTGATTTCAGGAGGTAGACTGGAATTGCATTGAAAGCATAGGAAAAGAGGCAGAACGTCCACCATGATGCACTTGGCCAAAAAGGGCGTATGCGTTTTTTCCTGAATATACTCAGGAAAAAACGCATACGCCCTTTTTGGCCAACCAAGCAAGCTTGCAAAGGAAATCTGCACTACAATGAAGTCTCACTTCCCCCCGGTCAAAAGGGCCATCTGAAAAAAGTGTAAAATCCAGAAAGGCAGGACAGGCCATGGAGAACTGGGAGCCTTGTTATGCTGATGGGCGGGATGTAAATTGCCAACAGACACTCGGGAGAAGTGTATGGTGTTTCCTGAAACATCTAAAAAACAAAGCAACAGAGCCTAGGGCACTTCCACTTATGGTCCTATAGCTTAGGGAAATTAAAATCAAAAAGACACAGCCACCCCAAAGTTTGGGACGCCTCTGTTTACAAGAACCTCGTTTACCGTACAAGTTCAACATCGCAGAAAGTGAAAAATGGATAAAGAAGTTGTGGTATTTACTTACAAAGCAATATCACTCAGCAATGAAATCTATGTCATCAGGCCCTTAGCAGCACAATGAGTGGATTCAGGTATGATGATTCTAACTGAAATAAGTCACACAGAAAAAGAAACATCATAAGATATCAGTAATACACGGAATGTAAACTTGGCTACACAGGAACTGAATTACAGAACAGAACAGGGTCTCAAATTTAGAAAACCAACTTATGCTTGCTTAAGGGGAAAGGTGAGTTGGGGTGCTGCATAAAACCAGAGATTGAAATGAGCACAGATAAAGTTCCTTAAGCCAAATATGGAATAGACAAGATCTACTCCTTGCTCAACGAAATGGACTCAACATCGCATATTAAATGCCTAAGAATGTACCTGACTAGTAAGTATCTTAAAACCTATGGATTGCTATGTCTCCGAAAGAGAATCAAGCATGTGTACAGGGGCATAAACGCAGCAGTGATAGGATTGGAGAGGTTCGGTGAGCAAATGAAGACCCTTTGAAGTCATATTGCATGGTACCCATTCCACGGGTTTCAACTACCCAGGTTTAAGGTATTCTTCCTTCAGCTAAAACATGCATGTGGAACCTAGAGTATGATCAACCATGTGATCGGGAGACGTGTTCAAATATGTCTCAGTTTTCGTACCCTGGTACTCGGGTGCAACATTCCAGACGCTTTACTAACACCCTCCCGACTTGGAGAGTCAGTCCCTTTAACCTCCTGTTTGGCCCAGTTTGCAATTTCTGCGGAAGATGAACAGGAATAGCGAGAACCAATGAGAGACTAGCTGGAGGTGTCTGGACGGGCAAATTTAACTCTCATTTCCCACCAGGAAGAGGAATTAACCAAAGGCTCAGCGTGCCGTGCCGGAACCAGATTAGGGCCTGAAGCCATCCTGCGGTGTTGCGGCCAGCTCAAAAGAAAGCGAGTTGAAGAAAGGAGCTCAGGGGCACTGTAATTCACAAACCTGCAGAGTTATCAATGACAGCTATCGTCCAAAAATATACTGAAGTAAGTCTGCCAAGAGGACTTGAAAGCGGGGCAGAATTGCAGGAAACCGATTTCAGGAGGCAGACTGGAATTGCATTGAAAGCATAGGAAAAGAGGCAGAACGTCCACAATGATGCACTTGGCCAAAAAGGGCGTATGCGTTTTTTCCTGAATATATTCAGGAAAAAATGCATACGCCCTTTTTGGCCAACCAAGCAAGCTTGCAAAGGAAATCTGCACTACAATGAAGTCTCACTTCCCCCCGGTCAAAAGGGCCATCTGAAAAAAGTGTAAAATCCAGAAAGGCAGGACAGGCCATGGAGAACTGGGAGCCTTGTTATGCTGATGGGCGGGATGTAAATTGCCAACAGCCACTCGGGAGAAGTGTATGGTGTTTCCTGAAACATCTAAAAAACAAAGCAACAGAGCCTAGGGCACTTCCACTTATGGTCCTATAGCTTAGGGAAATTAAAATCAAAAAGACACAGCCACCCCAAAGTTTGGGACGCCTCTGTTTACAAGAACCTCGTTTACCGTACAAGTTCAACATCGCAGAAAGTGAAAAATGGATAAAGAAGTTGTGGTATTTACTTACAAAGCAATATCACTCAGCAATGAAATCTATGTCATCAGGCCCTTAGCAGCACAATGAGTGGATTCAGGTATGATGATTCTAACTGAAATAAGTCACACAGAAAAAGAAACATCATAAGATATCAGTAATACACGGAATGTAAACTTGGCTACACAGGAACTGAATTACAGAACAGAACAGGGTCTCAAATTTAGAAAACCAACTTATGCTTGCTTAAGGGGAAAGGTGAGTTGGGGTGCTGCATAAAACCAGAGATTGAAATGAGCACAGATAAAGTTCCTTAAGCCAAATATGGAATAGACAAGAGCTACTCCTTGCTCAACGAAATGGACTCAACACCGCATATTAAATGCCTAAGAATGTACCTGACTAGTAAGTATCTTAAAACCTATGGATTGCTATGTCTCCGAAAGAGAATCAAGCATGTGTACAGGGGCATAAACGCAGCAGTGATAGGATTGGAGAGGTTCGGTGAGCAAATGAAGACCCTTTGAAGTCATATTGCATGGTACCCATTCCACGGGTTTCAACTACCCAGGTTTAAGGTATTCTTCCTTCAGCTAAAACATGCATGTGGAACCTAGAGTATGATCAACCATGTGATCGGGAGACGTGTTCAAATATGTCTCAGTTTTCGTACCCTGGTACTCGGGTGCAACATTCCAGACGCTTTACTAACACCCTCCCGACTTGGAGAGTCAGTCCCTTTAACCTCCTGTTTGGCCCAGTTTGCAATTTCTGCAGAAGATGAACAGGAATAGCGAGAACCAATGAGAGACTAGCTGGAGGTGTCTGGACGGGCAAATTTAACTCTCATTTCCCACCAGGAAGAGGAATTAACCAAAGGCTCAGCATGCCCTGCCGGAACCAGATTAGGGCCTGAAGCCATCCTGCGGTGTTGCGGCCAGCTCAAAAGAAAGCGAGTTGAAGAAAGGAGCTCAGGGGCACTGTAATTCACAAACCTGCAGAGTTATCAATGACAGCTATCGTCCAAAAATATACTGAAGTAAGGCTGCCAAGAGGACTTGAAAGCGGGGCAGAATTGCAGGAAACCGATTTCAGGAGGCAGACTGGAATTGCATTGAAAGCATAGGAAAAGAGGCAGAACGTCCACAATGATGCACTTGGCCAAAAAGGGCGTATGCGTTTTTTCCTGAATATATTCAGGAAAAAATGCATACGCCCTTTTTGGCCAACCAAGCAAGCTTGCAAAGGAAATCTGCACTACAATGAAGTCTCACTTCCCCCCGGTCAAAAGGGCCATCTGAAAAAAGTGTAAAATCCAGAAAGGCAGGACAGGCCATGGAGAACTGGGAGCCTTGTTATGCTGATGGGCGGGATGTAAATTGCCAACAGACACTCGGGAGAAGTGTATGGTGTTTCCTGAAACATCTAAAAAACAAAGCAACAGAGCCTAGGGCACTTCCACTTATGGTCCTATAGCTTAGGGAAATTAAAATCAAAAAGACACAGCCACCCCAAAGTTTGGGACGCCTCTGTTTACAAGAACCTCGTTTACCGTACAAGTTCAACATCGCAGAAAGTGAAAAATGGATAAAGAAGTTGTGGTATTTACTTACAAAGCAATATCACTCAGCAATGAAATCTATGTCATCAGGCCCTTAGCAGCACAATGAGTGGATTCAGGTATGATGATTCTAACTGAAATAAGTCACACAGAAAAAGAAACATCATAAGATATCAGTAATACACGGAATGTAAACTTGGCTACACAGGAACTGAATTACAGAACAGAACAGGGTCTCAAATTTAGAAAACCAACTTATGCTTGCTTAAGGGGAAAGGTGAGTTGGGGTGCTGCATAAAACCAGAGATTGAAATGAGCACAGATAAAGTTCCTTAAGCCAAATATGGAATAGACAAGAGCTACTCCTTGCTCAACGAAATGGACTCAACACCGCATATTAAATGCCTAAGAATGTACCTGACTAGTAAGTATCTTAAAACCTATGGATTGCTATGTCTCCGAAAGAGAATCAAGCATGTGTACAGGGGCATAAACGCAGCAGTGATAGGATTGGAGAGGTTCGGTGAGCAAATGAAGACCCTTTGAAGTCATATTGCATGGTACCCATTCCACGGGTTTCAACTACCCAGGTTTAAGGTATTCTTCCTTCAGCTAAAACATGCATGTGGAACCTAGAGTATGATCAACCATGTGATCGGGAGACGTGTTCAAATATGTCTCAGTTTTCGTACCCTGGTACTCGGGTGCAACATTCCAGACGCTTTACTAACACCCTCCCGACTTGGAGAGTCAGTCCCTTTAACCTCCTGTTTGGCCCAGTTTGCAATTTCTGCAGAAGATGAACAGGAATAGCGAGAACCAATGAGAGACTAGCTGGAGGTGTCTGGACGGGCAAATTTAACTCTCATTTCCCACCAGGAAGAGGAATTAACCAAAGGCTCAGCATGCCCTGCCGGAACCAGATTAGGGCCTGAAGCCATCCTGCGGTGTTGCGGCCAGCTCAAAAGAAAGCGAGTTGAAGAAAGGAGCTCAGGGGCACTGTAATTCACAAACCTGCAGAGTTATCAATGACAGCTATCGTCCAAAAATATACTGAAGTAAGGCTGCCAAGAGGACTTGAAAGCGGGGCAGAATTGCAGGAAACTGATTTCAGGAGGTAGACTGGAATTGCAGTGAAAGCATAGGAAAAGAGGCAGAACGTCCACCATGATGCACTTGGCCAAAAAGGGCGTATGCGTTTTTTCCTGAATATATTCAGGAAAAAACGCATACGCCCTTTTTGGCCAACCAAGCAAGCTTGCAAAGGAAATCTGCACTACAATGAAGTCTCACTTCCCCCCGGTCAAAAGGGCCATCTGAAAAAAGTGTAAAATCCAGAAAGACAGGACAGGCCATGGAGAACTGGGAGCCTTGTTATGCTGATGGGCGGGATGTAAATTGCCAACAGACACTCGGGAGAAGTGTATGGTGTTTCCTGAAACATCTAAAAAACAAAGCAACAGAGCCTAGGGCACTTCCACTTATGGTCCTATAGCTTAGGGAAATTAAAATCAAAAAGACACAGCCACCCCAAAGTTTGGGACGCCTCTGTTTACAAGAACCTCGTTTACAGTACAAGTTCAACATCGCAGAAAGTGAAAAATGGATAAAGAAGTTGTGGTATTTACTTACAAAGCAATATCACTCAGCAATGAAATCTATGTCATCAGGCCCTTAGCAGCACAATGAGTGGATTCAGGTATGATGATTCTAACTGAAATAAGTCACACAGAAAAAGAAACATCATAAGGTATCAGTAATACACGGAATGTAAACTTCGCTACACAGGAACTGAATTACAGAACAGAACAGGGTCTCAAATTTAGAAAACCAACTTATACTTGCTTAAGGGTAAAGGTGAGTTGGGGTGCTGCATAAAACCAGAGATTGAAATGAGCACAGATAAAGTTCCTTAAGCCAAATATGGAATAGACAAGAGCTACTCCTTGCTCAACGAAATGGACTCAACACCGCATATTAAAAGCCTAAGAATGTACCTGACTAGTAAGTATCTTAAAACCTATGGATTGCTATGTCTCCGAAAGAGAATCAAGCATGTGTACAGGGGCATAAACGCAGCAGTGATAGGATTGGAGAGGTTCGGTGAGCAAATGAAGACCCTTTGAAGTCATATTGCATGGTACCCATTCCACGGGTTTCAACTACCCAGGTTTAAGGTATTCTTCCTTCAGCTAAAACATGCATGTGGAACCTAGAGTATGATCAACCATGTGATCGGGAGACGTGTTCAAATATGTCTCAGTTTTCGTACCCTGGTACTCGGGTGCAACATTCCAGACGCTTTACTAACACCCTCCCGACTTGGAGAGTCAGTCCCTTTAACCTCCTGTTTGGCCCAGTTTGCAATTTCTGCGGAAGATGAACAGGAATAGCGAGAACCAATGAGAGACTAGCTGGAGGTGTCTGGACGGGCAAATTTAACTCTCATTTCCCACCAGGAAGAGGAATTAACCAAAGGCTCAGCGTGCCGTGCCGGAACCAGATTAGGGCCTGAAGCCATCCTGCAGTGTTGCGGCCAGCTCAAAAGAAAGCGAGTTGAAGAAAGGAGCTCAGGGGCACTGTAATTCACAAACCTGCAGAGTTACAAATGACAGCTATCGTCCAAAAATATACTGAAGTAAGGCTGCCAAGAGGACTTGAAAGCGGGGCAGAATTGCAGGAAACCGATTTCAGGAGGTAGACTGGAATTGCATTGAAAGCATAGGAAAAGAGGCAGAACGTCCACAATGATGCACTTGGCCAAAAAGGGCGTATGCGTTTTTTCCTGAATATATTCAGGAAAAAACGCATACGCCCTTTTTGGCCAACCAAGCAAGCTTGCAAAGGAAATCTGCACTACAATGAAGTCTCACTTCCCCCCGGTCAAAAGGGCCATCTGAAAAAAGTGTAAAATCCAGAAAGGCAGGACAGGCCATGGAGAACTGGGAGCCTTGTTATGCTGATGGGCGGGATGTAAATTGCCAACAGACACTCGGGAGAAGTGTATGGTGTTTCCTGAAACATCTAAAAAACAAAGCAACAGAGCCTAGGGCACTTCCACTTATGGTCCTATAGCTTAGGGAAATTAAAATCAAAAAGACACAGCCACCCCAAAGTTTGGGACGCCTCTGTTTACAAGAACCTCGTGTACAGTACAAGTTCAACATCGCAGAAAGTGAAAAATGGATAAAGAAGTTGTGGTATTTACTTACAAAGCAATATCACTCAGCAATGAAATCTATGTCATCAGGCCCTTAGCAGCACAATGAGTGGATTCAGGTATGATGATTCTAACTGAAATAAGTCACACAGAAAAAGAAACATCATAAGATATCAGTAATACACGGAATGTAAACTTGGCTACACAGGAACTGAATTACAGAACAGAACAGGGTCTCAAATTTAGAAAACCAACTTATGCTTGCTTAAGGGGAAAGGTGAGTTGGGGTGCTGCATAAAACCAGAGATTGAAATGAGCACAGATAAAGTTCCTTAAGCCAAATATGGAATAGACAAGAGCTACTCCTTGCTCAACGAAATGGACTCAACACCGCATATTAAACGCCTAAGAATGTACCTGACTAGTAAGTATCTTAAAACCTATGGATTGCTATGTCTCCGAAAGAGAATCAAGCATGTGTACAGGGGCATAAACGCAGCAGTGATAGGATTGGAGAGGTTCGGTGAGCAAATGAAGACCCTTTGAAGTCATATTGCATGGTACCCATTCCACGGGTTTCAACTACCCAGGTTTAAGGTATTCTTCCTTCAGCTAAAACATGCATGTGGAACCTAGAGTATGATCAACCATGTGATCGGGAGACGTGTTCAAATATGTCTCAGTTTTCGTACCCTGGTACTCGGGTGCAACATTCCAGACGCTTTACTAACACCCTCCCGACTTGGAGAGTCAGTCCCTTTAACCTCCTGTTTGGCCCAGTTTGCAATTTCTGCGGAAGATGAACAGGAATAGCGAGAACCAATGAGAGACTAGCTGGAGGTGTCTGGACGGGCAAATTTAACTCTCATTTCCCACCAGGAAGAGGAATTAACCAAAGGCTCAGCGTGCCGTGCCGGAACCAGATTAGGGCCTGAAGCCATCCTGCGGTGTTGCGGCCAGCTCAAAAGAAAGCGAGTTGAAGAAAGGAGCTCAGGGGCACTGTAATTCACAAACCTGCAGAGTTATCAATGACAGCTATCGTCCAAAAATATACTGAAGTAAGTCTGCCAAGAGGACTTGAAAGCGGGGCAGAATTGCAGGAAACCGATTTCAGGAGGCAGACTGGAATTGCATTGAAAGCATAGGAAAAGAGGCAGAACGTCCACAATGATGCACTTGGCCAAAAAGGGCGTATGCGTTTTTTCCTGAATATATTCAGGAAAAAATGCATACGCCCTTTTTGGCCAACCAAGCAAGCTTGCAAAGGAAATCTGCACTACAATGAAGTCTCACTTCCCCCCGGTCAAAAGGGCCATCTGAAAAAAGTGTAAAATCCAGAAAGGCAGGACAGGCCATGGAGAACTGGGAGCCTTGTTATGCTGATGGGCGGGATGTAAATTGCCAACAGCCACTCGGGAGAAGTGTATGGTGTTTCCTGAAACATCTAAAAAACAAAGCAACAGAGCCTAGGGCACTTCCACTTATGGTCCTATAGCTTAGGGAAATTAAAACCAAAAAGACACAGCCACCCCAAAGTTTGGGACGCCTCTGTTTACAAGAACCTCGTTTACCGTACAAGTTCAACATCGCAGAAAGTGAAAAATGGATAAAGAAGTTGTGGTATTTACTTACAAAGCAATATCACTCAGCAATGAAATCTATGTCATCAGGCCCTTAGCAGCACAATGAGTGGATTCAGGTATGATGATTCTAACTGAAATAAGTCACACAGAAAAAGAAACATCATAAGATATCAGTAATACACGGAATGTAAACTTGGCTACACAGGAACTGAATTACAGAACAGAACAGGGTCTCAAATTTAGAAAACCAACTTATGCTTGCTTAAGGGGAAAGGTGAGTTGGGGTGCTGCATAAAACCAGAGATTGAAATGAGCACAGATAAAGTTCCTTAAGCCAAATATGGAATAGACAAGAGCTACTCCTTGCTCAACGAAATGGACTCAACACCGCATATTAAATGCCTAAGAATGTACCTGACTAGTAAGTATCTTAAAACCTATGGATTGCTATGTCTCCGAAAGAGAATCAAGCATGTGTACAGGGGCATAAACGCAGCAGTGATAGGATTGGAGAGGTTCGGTGAGCAAATGAAGACCCTTTGAAGTCATATTGCATGGTACCCATTCCACGGGTTTCAACTACCCAGGTTTAAGGTATTCTTCCTTCAGCTAAAACATGCATGTGGAACCTAGAGTATGATCAACCATGTGATCGGGAGACGTGTTCAAATATGTCTCAGTTTTCGTACCCTGGTACTCGGGTGCAACATTCCAGACGCTTTACTAACACCCTCCCGACTTGGAGAGTCAGTCCCTTTAACCTCCTGTTTGGCCCAGTTTGCAATTTCTGCAGAAGATGAACAGGAATAGCGAGAACCAATGAGAGACTAGCTGGAGGTGTCTGGACGGGCAAATTTAACTCTCATTTCCCACCAGGAAGAGGAATTAACCAAAGGCTCAGCATGCCCTGCCGGAACCAGATTAGGGCCTGAAGCCATCCTGCGGTGTTGCGGCCAGCTCAAAAGAAAGCGAGTTGAAGAAAGGAGCTCAGGGGCACTGTAATTCACAAACCTGCAGAGTTATCAATGACAGCTATCGTCCAAAAATATACTGAAGTAAGGCTGCCAAGAGGACTTGAAAGCGGGGCAGAATTGCAGGAAACCGATTTCAGGAGGCAGACTGGAATTGCATTGAAAGCATAGGAAAAGAGGCAGAACGTCCACAATGATGCACTTGGCCAAAAAGGGCGTATGCGTTTTTTCCTGAATATATTCAGGAAAAAATGCATACGCCCTTTTTGGCCAACCAAGCAAGCTTGCAAAGGAAATCTGCACTACAATGAAGTCTCACTTCCCCCCGGTCAAAAGGGCCATCTGAAAAAAGTGTAAAATCCAGAAAGGCAGGACAGGCCATGGAGAACTGGGAGCCTTGTTATGCTGATGGGCGGGATGTAAATTGCCAACAGACACTCGGGAGAAGTGTATGGTGTTTCCTGAAACATCTAAAAAACAAAGCAACAGAGCCTAGGGCACTTCCACTTATGGTCCTATAGCTTAGGGAAATTAAAATCAAAAAGACACAGCCACCCCAAAGTTTGGGACGCCTCTGTTTACAAGAACCTCGTTTACCGTACAAGTTCAACATCGCAGAAAGTGAAAAATGGATAAAGAAGTTGTGGTATTTACTTACAAAGCAATATCACTCAGCAATGAAATCTATGTCATCAGGCCCTTAGCAGCACAATGAGTGGATTCAGGTATGATGATTCTAACTGAAATAAGTCACACAGAAAAAGAAACATCATAAGATATCAGTAATACACGGAATGTAAACTTGGCTACACAGGAACTGAATTACAGAACAGAACAGGGTCTCAAATTTAGAAAACCAACTTATGCTTGCTTAAGGGGAAAGGTGAGTTGGGGTGCTGCATAAAACCAGAGATTGAAATGAGCACAGATAAAGTTCCTTAAGCCAAATATGGAATAGACAAGAGCTACTCCTTGCTCAACGAAATGGACTCAACACCGCATATTAAATGCCTAAGAATGTACCTGACTAGTAAGTATCTTAAAACCTATGGATTGCTATGTCTCCGAAAGAGAATCAAGCATGTGTACAGGGGCATAAACGCAGCAGTGATAGGATTGGAGAGGTTCGGTGAGCAAATGAAGACCCTTTGAAGTCATATTGCATGGTACCCATTCCACGGGTTTCAACTACCCAGGTTTAAGGTATTCTTCCTTCAGCTAAAACATGCATGTGGAACCTAGAGTATGATCAACCATGTGATCGGGAGACGTGTTCAAATATGTCTCAGTTTTCGTACCCTGGTACTCGGGTGCAACATTCCAGACGCTTTACTAACACCCTCCCGACTTGGAGAGTCAGTCCCTTTAACCTCCTGTTTGGCCCAGTTTGCAATTTCTGCAGAAGATGAACAGGAATAGCGAGAACCAATGAGAGACTAGCTGGAGGTGTCTGGACGGGCAAATTTAACTCTCATTTCCCACCAGGAAGAGGAATTAACCAAAGGCTCAGCATGCCCTGCCGGAACCAGATTAGGGCCTGAAGCCATCCTGCGGTGTTGCGGCCAGCTCAAAAGAAAGCGAGTTGAAGAAAGGAGCTCAGGGGCACTGTAATTCACAAACCTGCAGAGTTATCAATGACAGCTATCGTCCAAAAATATACTGAAGTAAGGCTGCCAAGAGGACTTGAAAGCGGGGCAGAATTGCAGGAAACTGATTTCAGGAGGTAGACTGGAATTGCAGTGAAAGCATAGGAAAAGAGGCAGAACGTCCACCATGATGCACTTGGCCAAAAAGGGCGTATGCGTTTTTTCCTGAATATATTCAGGAAAAAACGCATACGCCCTTTTTGGCCAACCAAGCAAGCTTGCAAAGGAAATCTGCACTACAATGAAGTCTCACTTCCCCCCGGTCAAAAGGGCCATCTGAAAAAAGTGTAAAATCCAGAAAGACAGGACAGGCCATGGAGAACTGGGAGCCTTGTTATGCTGATGGGCGGGATGTAAATTGCCAACAGACACTCGGGAGAAGTGTATGGTGTTTCCTGAAACATCTAAAAAACAAAGCAACAGAGCCTAGGGCACTTCCACTTATGGTCCTATAGCTTAGGGAAATTAAAATCAAAAAGACACAGCCACCCCAAAGTTTGGGACGCCTCTGTTTACAAGAACCTCGTTTACAGTACAAGTTCAACATCGCAGAAAGTGAAAAATGGATAAAGAAGTTGTGGTATTTACTTACAAAGCAATATCACTCAGCAATGAAATCTATGTCATCAGGCCCTTAGCAGCACAATGAGTGGATTCAGGTATGATGATTCTAACTGAAATAAGTCACACAGAAAAAGAAACATCATAAGGTATCAGTAATACACGGAATGTAAACTTCGCTACACAGGAACTGAATTACAGAACAGAACAGGGTCTCAAATTTAGAAAACCAACTTATACTTGCTTAAGGGTAAAGGTGAGTTGGGGTGCTGCATAAAACCAGAGATTGAAATGAGCACAGATAAAGTTCCTTAAGCCAAATATGGAATAGACAAGAGCTACTCCTTGCTCAACGAAATGGACTCAACACCGCATATTAAAAGCCTAAGAATGTACCTGACTAGTAAGTATCTTAAAACCTATGGATTGCTATGTCTCCGAAAGAGAATCAAGCATGTGTACAGGGGCATAAACGCAGCAGTGATAGGATTGGAGAGGTTCGGTGAGCAAATGAAGACCCTTTGAAGTCATATTGCATGGTACCCATTCCACGGGTTTCAACTACCCAGGTTTAAGGTATTCTTCCTTCAGCTAAAACATGCATGTGGAACCTAGAGTATGATCAACCATGTGATCGGGAGACGTGTTCAAATATGTCTCAGTTTTCGTACCCTGGTACTCGGGTGCAACATTCCAGACGCTTTACTAACACCCTCCCGACTTGGAGAGTCAGTCCCTTTAACCTCCTGTTTGGCCCAGTTTGCAATTTCTGCGGAAGATGAACAGGAATAGCGAGAACCAATGAGAGACTAGCTGGAGGTGTCTGGACGGGCAAATTTAACTCTCATTTCCCACCAGGAAGAGGAATTAACCAAAGGCTCAGCGTGCCGTGCCGGAACCAGATTAGGGCCTGAAGCCATCCTGCGGTGTTGCGGCCAGCTCAAAAGAAAGCGAGTTGAAGAAAGGAGCTCAGGGGCACTGTAATTCACAAACCTGCAGAGTTACAAATGACAGCTATCGTCCAAAAATATACTGAAGTAAGGCTGCCAAGAGGACTTGAAAGCGGGGCAGAATTGCAGGAAACCGATTTCAGGAGGTAGACTGGAATTGCATTGAAAGCATAGGAAAAGAGGCAGAACGTCCACAATGATGCACTTGGCCAAAAAGGGCGTATGCGTTTTTTCCTGAATATATTCAGGAAAAAACGCATACGCCCTTTTTGGCCAACCAAGCAAGCTTGCAAAGGAAATCTGCACTACAATGAAGTCTCACTTCCCCCCGGTCAAAAGGGCCATCTGAAAAAAGTGTAAAATCCAGAAAGGCAGGACAGGCCATGGAGAACTGGGAGCCTTGTTATGCTGATGGGCGGGATGTAAATTGCCAACAGACACTCGGGAGAAGTGTATGGTGTTTCCTGAAACATCTGAAAAACAAAGCAACAGAGCCTAGGGCACTTCCACTTATGGTCCTATAGCTTAGGGAAATTAAAATCAAAAAGACACAGCCACCCCAAAGTTTGGGACGCCTCTGTTTACAAGAACCTCGTTTACAGTACAAGTTCAACATCGCAGAAAGTGAAAAATGGATAAAGAAGTTGTGGTATTTACTTACAAAGCAATATCACTCAGCAATGAAATCTATGTCATCAGGCCCTTAGCAGCACAATGAGTGGATTCAGGTATGATGATTCTAACTGAAATAAGTCACACAGAAAAAGAAACATCATAAGATATCAGTAATACACGGAATGTAAACTTGGCTACACAGGAACTGAATTACAGAACAGAACAGGGTCTCAAATTTAGAAAACCAACTTATGCTTGCTTAAGGGTAAAGGTGAGTTGGGGTGCTGCATAAAACCAGAGATTGAAATGAGCACAGATAAAGTTCCTTAAGCCAAATATGGAATAGACAAGAGCTACTCCTTGCTCAACGAAATGGACTCAACACCGCATATTAAATGCCTAAGAATGTACCTGACTAGTAAGTATCTTAAAACCTATGGATTGCTATGTCTCCGAAAGAGAATCAAGCATGTGTACAGGGGCATAAACGCAGCAGTGATAGGATTGGAGAGGTTCGGTGAGCAAATGAAGACCCTTTGAAGTCATATTGCATGGTACCCATTCCACGGGTTTCAACTACCCAGGTTTAAGGTATTCTTCCTTCAGCTAAAACATGCATGTGGAACCTAGAGTATGATCAACCATGTGATCGGGAGACGTGTTCAAATATGTCTCAGTTTTCGTACCCTGGTACTCGGGTGCAACATTCCAGACGCTTTACTAACACCCTCCCGACTTGGAGAGTCAGTCCCTTTAACCTCCTGTTTGGCCCAGTTTGCAATTTCTGCAGAAGATGAACAGGAATAGCGAGAACCAATGAGAGACTAGCTGGAGGTGTCTGGACGGGCAAATTTAACTCTCATTTCCCACCAGGAAGAGGAATTAACCAAAGGCTCAGCATGCCGTGCCGGAACCAGATTAGGGCCTGAAGCCATCCTGCGGTGTTGCGGCCAGCTCAAAAGAAAGCGAGTTGAAGAAAGGAGCTCAGGGGCACTGTAATTCACAAACCTGCAGAGTTACAAATGACAGCTATCGTCCAAAAATATACTGAAGTAAGGCTGCCAAGAGGACTTGAAAGCGGGGCAGAATTGCAGGAAACCGATTTCAGGAGGTAGACTGGAATTGCATTGAAAGCATAGGAAAAGAGGCAGAACGTCCACAATGATGCACTTGGCCAAAAAGGGCGTATGCGTTTTTTCCTGAATATATTCAGGAAAAAACGCATACGCCCTTTTTGGCCAACCAAGCAAGCTTGCAAAGGAAATCTGCACTACAATGAAGTCTCACTTCCCCCCGGTCAAAAGGGCCATCTGAAAAAAGTGTAAAATCCAGAAAGGCAGGACAGGCCATGGAGAACTGGGAGCCTTGTTATGCTGATGGGCGGGATGTAAATTGCCAACAGACACTCGGGAGAAGTGTATGGTGTTTCCTGAAACATCTAAAAAACAAAGCAACAGAGCCTAGGGCACTTCCACTTATGGTCCTATAGCTTAGGGAAATTAAAATCAAAAAGACACAGCCACCCCAAAGTTTGGGACGCCTCTGTTTACAAGAACCTCGTGTACAGTACAAGTTCAACATCGCAGAAAGTGAAAAATGGATAAAGAAGTTGTGGTATTTACTTACAAAGCAATATCACTCAGCAATGAAATCTATGTCATCAGGCCCTTAGCAGCACAATGAGTGGATTCAGGTATGATGATTCTAACTGAAATAAGTCACACAGAAAAAGAAACATCATAAGATATCAGGAATACACGGAATGTAAACTTGGCTACACAGGAACTGAATTACAGAACAGAACAGGGTCTCAAATTTAGAAAACCAACTTATGCTTGCTTAAGGGTAAAGGTGAGTTGGGGTGCTGCATAAAACCAGAGATTGAAATGAGCACAGATAAAGTTCCTTAAGCCAAATATGGAATAGACAAGAGCTACCTCTTGCTCAACGAAATGGACTCAACACCGCATATTAAATGCCTAAGAATGTACCTGACTAGTAAGTATCTTAAAACCTATGGATTGCTATGTCTCCAAAAGAGAATCAAGCATGTGTACAGGGGCATAAACGCAGCAGTGATAGGATTGGAGAGGTTCGGTGAGCAAATGAAGACCCTTTGAAGTCATATTGCATGGTACCCATTCCACGGGTTTCAACTACCCAGGTTTAAGGTATTCTTCCTTCAGCTAAAACATGCATGTGGAACCTAGAGTATGATCAACCATGTGATCGGGAGACTTGTTCAAATATGTCTCAGTTTTCGTACCCTGGTACTCGGGTGCAACATTCCAGACGCTTTACTAACACCCTCCCGACTTGGAGAGTCAGTCCCTTTAACCTCCTGTTTGGCCCAGTTTGCAATTTCTGCGGAAGATGAACAGGAATAGCGAGAACCAATGAGAGACTAGCTGGAGGTGTCTGGACGGGCAAATTTAACTCTCATTTCCCACCAGGAAGAGGAATTAACCAAAGGCTCAGCGTGCCGTGCCGGAACCAGATTAGGGCCTGAAGCCATCCTGCGGTGTTGCGGCCAGCTCAAAAGAAAGCGAGTTGAAGAAAGGAGCTCAGGGGCACTGTAATTCACAAACCTGCAGAGTTATAAATGACAGCTATCGTCCAAAAATATACTGAAGTAAGGCTGCCAAGAGGACTTGAAAGCAGGGCAGAATTGCAGGAAACCGATTTCAGGAGGTAGACTGGAATTGCATTGAAAGCATAGGAAAAGAGGCAGAACGTCCACAATGATGCACTTGGCCAAAAAGGGCGTATGCGTTTTTTCCTGAATATATTCAGGAAAAAACGCATACGCCCTTTTTGGCCAACCAAGCAAGCTTGCAAAGGAAATCTGCACTACAATGAAGTCTCACTTCCCCCCGGTCAAAAGGGCCATCTGAAAAAAGTGTAAAATCCAGAAAGGCAGGACAGGCCATGGAGAACTGGGAGCCTTGTTATGCTGATGGGCGGGATGTAAATTGCCAACAGACACTCGGGAGAAGTGTATGGTGTTTCCTGAAACATCTGAAAAACAAAGCAACAGAGCCTAGGGCACTTCCACTTATGGTCCTATAGCTTAGGGAAATTAAAATCAAAAAGACACAGCCACCCCAAAGTTTGGGACGCCTCTGTTTACAAGAACCTCGTTTACAGTACAAGTTCAACATCGCAGAAAGTGAAAAATGGATAAAGAAGTTGTGGTATTTACTTACAAAGCAATATCACTCAGCAATGAAATCTATGTCATCAGGCCCTTAGCAGCACAATGAGTGGATTCAGGTATGATGATTCTAACTGAAATAAGTCACACAGAAAAAGAAACATCATAAGATATCAGTAATACACGGAATGTAAACTTGGCTACACAGGAACTGAATTACAGAACAGAACAGGGTCTCAAATTTAGAAAACCAACTTATGCTTGCTTAAGGGGAAAGGTGAGTTGGGGTGCTGCATAAAACCAGAGATTGAAATGAGCACAGATAAAGTTCCTTAAGCCAAATATGGAATAGACAAGAGCTACTCCTTGCTCAACGAAATGGACTCAACACCGCATATTAAATGCCTAAGAATGTACCTGACTAGTAAGTATCTTAAAACCTATGGATTGCTATGTCTCCGAAAGAGAATCAAGCATGTGTACAGGGGCATAAACGCAGCAGTGATAGGATTGGAGAGGTTCGGTGAGCAAATGAAGACCCTTTGAAGTCATATTGCATGGTACCCATTCCACGGGTTTCAACTACCCAGGTTTAAGGTATTCTTCCTTCAGCTAAAACATGCATGTGGAACCTAGAGTATGATCAACCATGTGATCGGGAGACGTGTTCAAATATGTCTCAGTTTTCGTACCCTGGTACTCGGGTGCAACATTCCAGACGCTTTACTAACACCCTCCCGACTTGGAGAGTCAGTCCCTTTAACCTCCTGTTTTGCCCAGTTTGCAATTTCTGCAGAAGATGAACAGGAATAGCGAGAACCAATGAGAGACTAGCTGGAGGTGTCTGGACGGGCAAATTTAACTCTCATTTCCCACCAGGAAGAGGAATTAACCAAAGGCTCAGCATGCCGTGCCGGAACCAGATTAGGGCCTGAAGCCATCCTGCGGTGTTGCGGCCAGCTCAAAAGAAAGCGAGTTGAAGAAAGGAGCTCAGGGGCACTGTAATTCACAAACCTGCAGAGTTATCAATGACAGCTATCGTCCAAAAATATACTGAAGTAAGGCTGCCAAGAGGACTTGAAAGCGGGGCAGAATTGCAGGAAACTGATTTCAGGAGGTAGACTGGAATTGCAGTGAAAGCATAGGAAAAGAGGCAGAACGTCCACCATGATGCACTTGGCCAAAAAGGGCGTATGCGTTTTTTCCTGAATATATTCAGGAAAAAACGCATACGCCCTTTTTGGCCAACCAAGCAAGCTTGCAAAGGAAATCTGCACTACAATGAAGTCTCACTTCCCCCCGGTCAAAAGGGCCATCTGAAAAAAGTGTAAAATCCAGAAAGGCAGGACAGGCCATGGAGAACTGGGAGCCTTGTTATGCTGATGGGCGGGATGTAAATTGCCAACAGACACTCGGGAGAAGTGTATGGTGTTTCCTGAAACATCTAAAAAACAAAGCAACAGAGCCTAGGGCACTTCCACTTATGGTCCTATAGCTTAGGGAAATTAAAATCAAAAAGACACAGCCACCCCAAAGTTTGGGACGCCTCTGTTTACAAGAACCTCGTGTACAGTACAAGTTCAACATCGCAGAAAGTGAAAAATGGATAAAGAAGTTGTGGTATTTACTTACAAAGCAATATCACTCAGCAATGAAATCTATGTCATCAGGCCCTTAGCAGCACAATGAGTGGATTCAGGTATGATGATTCTAACTGAAATAAGTCACACAGAAAAAGAAACATCATAAGATATCAGGAATACACGGAATGTAAACTTGGCTACACAGGAACTGAATTACAGAACAGAACAGGGTCTCAAATTTAGAAAACCAACTTATGCTTGCTTAAGGGTAAAGGTGAGTTGGGGTGCTGCATAAAACCAGAGATTGAAATGAGCACAGATAAAGTTCCTTAAGCCAAATATGGAATAGACAAGAGCTACTCCTTGCTCAACGAAATGGACTCAACACCGCATATTAAATGCCTAAGAATGTACCTGACTAGTAAGTATCTTAAAACCTATGGATTGCTATGTCTCTGAAAGAGAATCAAGCATGTGTACAGGGGCATAAACGCAGCAGTGATAGGATTGGAGAGGTTCGGTGAGCAAATGAAGACCCTTTGAAGTCATATTGCATGGTACCCATTCCACGGGTTTCAACTACCCAGGTTTAAGGTATTCTTCCTTCAGCTAAAACATGCATGTGGAACCTAGAGTATGATCAACCATGTGATCGGGAGACGTGTTCAAATATGTCTCAGTTTTCGTACCCTGGTACTCGGGTGCAACATTCCAGACGCTTTACTAACACCCTCCCGACTTGGAGAGTCAGTCCCTTTAACCTCCTGTTTGGCCCAGTTTGCAATTTCTGCGGAAGGTGAACAGGAATAGCGAGAACCAATGAGAGATTAGCTGGAAGGTGTCTGGACGGGCAAATTTAACTCTCATTTCCCACCAGGAAGAGGAATTAACCAAAGGCTCAGCGTGCCGTGCCGGAACCAGATTAGGGCCTGAAGCCATCCTGCGGTGTTGCGGCCAGCTCAAAAGAAAGCGAGTTGAAGAAAGGAGCTCAGGGGCACTGTAATTCACAAACCTGCAGAGTTATAAATGACAGCTATCGTCCAAAAATATACTGAAGTAAGGCTGCCAAGAGGACTTGAAAGCGGGGCAGAATTGCAGGAAACCGATTTCAGGAGGCAGACTGGAATTGCATTGAAAGCATAGGAAAAGAGGCAGAACGTCCACAATGATGCACTTGGCCAAAAAGGGCATATGCGTTTTTTCCTGAATATATTCAGGAAAAAACGCATACGCCCTTTTTGGCCAACCAAACAAGCTTGCAAAGGAAATCTGCACTACAATGAAGTCTCACTTCCCCCCGGTCAAAAGGGCCATCTGAAAAAAGTGTAAAATCCAGAAAGGCAGGACAGGCCATGGAGAACTGGGAGCCTTGTTATGCTGATGGGCGGGATGTAAATTGCCAACAGACACTCGGGAGAAGTGTATGGTGTTTCCTGAAACATCTAAAAAACAAAGCAACAGAGCCTAGGGCACTTCCACTTATGGTCCTATAGCTTAGGGAAATTAAAATCAAAAAGACACAGCCACCCCAAAGTTTGGGACGCCTCTGTTTACAAGAACCTCGTTTACAGTACAAGTTCAACATCGCAGAAAGTGAAAAATGGATAAAGAAGTTGTGGTATTTACTTACAAAGCAATATCACTCAGCAATGAAATCTATGTCATCAGGCCCTTAGCAGCACAATGAGTGGATTCAGGTATGATGATTCTAACTGAAATAAGTCACACAGAAAAAGAAACATCATAAGATATCAGTAATACACGGAATGTAAACTTGGCTACACAGGAACTGAATTACAGAACAGAACAGGGTCTCAAATTTAGAAAACCAACTTATGCTTGCTTAAGGGTAAAGGTGAGTTGGGGTGCTGCATAAAACCAGAGATTGAAATGAGCACAGATAAAGTTCCTTAAGCCAAATATGGAATAGACAAGAGCTACTCCTTGCTCAACGAAATGGACTCAACACCGCATATTAAATGCCTAAGAATGTACCTGACTAGTAAGTATCTTAAAACCTATGGATTGCTATGTCTCCGAAAGAGAATCAAGCATGTGTACAGGGGCATAAACGCAGCAGTGATAGGATTGGAGAGGTTCGGTGAGCAAATGAAGACCCTTTGAAGTCATATTTCATGGTACCCATTCCACGGGTTTCAACTACCCAGGTTTAAGGTATTCTTCCTTCAGCTAAAACATGCATGTGGAACCTAGAGTATGATCAACCATGTGATCGGGAGACGTGTTCAAATATGTCTCAGTTTTCGTACCCTGGTACTCGGGTGCAACATTCCAGACGCTTTACTAACACCCTCCCGACTTGGAGAGTCAGTCCCTTTAACCTCCTGTTTGGCCCAGTTTGCAATTTCTGCGGAAGATGAACAGGAATAGCGAGAACCAATGAGAGACTAGCTGGAGGTGTCTGGACGGGCAAATTTAACTCTCATTTCCCACCAGGAAGAGGAATTAACCAAAGGCTCAGCCTGCCGTGCCGGAACCAGATTAGGGCCTGAAGCCATCCTGCGGTGTTGCGGCCAGCTCAAAAGAAAGCGAGTTGAAGAAAGGAGCTCAGGGGCACTGTAATTCACAAACCTGCAGAGTTATAAATGACAGCTATCGTCCAAAAATATACTGAAGTAAGGCTGCCAAGAGGACTTGAAAGCGGGGCAGAATTGCAGGAAACCGATTTCAGGAGGTAGACTGGAATTGCATTGAAAGCATAGGAAAAGAGGCAGAACGTCCACAATGATGCACTTGGCCAAAAAGGGCGTATGCGTTTTTTCCTGAATATATTCAGGAAAAAACGCATACGCCCTTTTTGGCCAACCAAACAAGCTTGCAAAGGAAATCTGCACTACAATGAAGTCTCACTTCCCCCCGGTCAAAAGGGCCATCTGAAAAAAGTGTAAAATCCAGAAAGGCAGGACAGGCCATGGAGAACTGGGAGCCTTGTTATGCTGATGGGCGGGATGTAAATTGCCAACAGACACTCGGGAGAAGTGTATGGTGTTTCCTGAAACATCTAAAAAACAAAGCAACAGAGCCTAGGGCACTTCCACTTATGGTCCTATAGCTTAGGGAAATTAAAATCAAAAAGACACAGCCACCCCAAAGTTTGGGACGCCTCTGTTTACAAGAACCTCGTTTACCGTACAAGTTCAACATCGCAGAAAGTGAAAAATGGATAAAGAAGTTGTGGTATTTACTTACAAAGCAATATCACTCAGCAATGAAATCTATGTCATCAGGCCCTTAGCAGCACAATGAGTGGATTCAGGTATGATGATTCTAACTGAAATAAGTCACACAGAAAAAGAAACATCATAAGATATCAGTAATACACGGAATGTAAACTTGGCTACACAGGAACTGAATTACAGAACAGAACAGGGTCTCAAATTTAGAAAACCAACTTATGCTTGCTTAAGGGGAAAGGTGAGTTGGGGTGCTGCATAAAACCAGAGATTGAAATGAGCACAGATAAAGTTCCTTAAGCCAAATATGGAATAGACAAGAGCTACTCCTTGCTCAACGAAATGGACTCAACACCGCATATTAAATGCCTAAGAATGTACCTGACTAGTAAGTATCTTAAAACCTATGGATTGCTATGTCTCCGAAAGAGAATCAAGCATGTGTACAGGGGCATAAACGCAGCAGTGATAGGATTGGAGAGGTTCGGTGAGCAAATGAAGACCCTTTGAAGTCATATTGCATGGTACCCATTCCACGGGTTTCAACTACCCAGGTTTAAGGTATTCTTCCTTCAGCTAAAACATGCATGTGGAACCTAGAGTATGATCAACCATGTGATCGGGAGACGTGTTCAAATATGTCTCAGTTTTCGTACCCTGGTACTCGGGTGCAACATTCCAGACGCTTTACTAACACCCTCCCGACTTGGAGAGTCAGTCCCTTTAACCTCCTGTTTGGCCCAGTTTGCAATTTCTGCGGAAGATGAACAGGAATAGCGAGAACCAATGAGAGACTAGCTGGAGGTGTCTGGACGGGCAAATTTAACTCTCATTTCCCACCAGGAAGAGGAATTAACCAAAGGCTCAGCGTGCCGTGCCGGAACCAGATTAGGGCCTGAAGCCATCCTGCGGTGTTGCGGCCAGCTCAAAAGAAAGCGAGTTGAAGAAAGGAGCTCAGGGGCACTGTAATTCACAAACCTGCAGAGTTATCAATGACAGCTATCGTCCAAAAATATACTGAAGTAAGGCTGCCAAGAGGACTTGAAAGCGGGGCAGAATTGCAGGAAACCGATTTCAGGAGGTAGACTGGAATTGCATTGAAAGCATAGGAAAAGAGGCAGAACGTCCACAATGATGCACTTGGCCAAAAAGGGCGTATGCGTTTTTTCCTGAATATATTCAGGAAAAAACGCATACGCCCTTTTTGGCCAACCAAGCAAGCTTGCAAATGAAATCTGCCCTACAATGAAGTCTCACTTCCCCCCGGTCAAAAGGGCCATCTGAAAAAAGTGTAAAATCCAGAAAGGCAGGACAGGCCATGGAGAACTGGGAGCCTTGTTATGCTGATGGGCGGGATGTAAATTGCCAACAGACACTGGGGAGAAGTGTATGGTGTTTCCTGAAACATCTAAAAAACAAAGCAACAGAGCCTAGGGCACTTCCACTTATGGTCCTATAGCTTAGGGAAATTAAAATCAAAAAGACACAGCCACCCCAAAGTTTGGGACGCCTCTGTTTACAAGAACCTCGTTTACCGTACAAGTTCAACATCGCAGAAAGTGAAAAATGGATAAAGAAGTTGTGGTATTTACTTACGAAGCAATATCACTCAGCAATGAAATCTATGTCATCAGGCCCTTAGCAGCACAATGAGTGGATTCAGGTATGATGATTCTAACTGAAATAAGTCACACAGAAAAAGAAACATCATAAGATATCAGTAATACACGGAATGTAAACTTGGCTACACAGGAACTGAATTACAGAACAGAACAGGGTCTCAAATTTAGAAAACCAACTTATGCTTGCTTAAGGGTAAAGGTGAGTTGGGGTGCTGCATAAAACCAGAGATTGAAATGAGCACAGATAAAGTTCCTTAAGCCAAATATGGAATAGACAAGAGCTACTCCTTGCTCAACGAAATGGACTCAACACCGCATATTAAATGCCTAAGAATGTACCTGACTAGTAAGTATCTTAAAACCTATGGATTGCTATGTCTCCGAAAGAGAATCAAGCATGTGTACAGGGGCATAAACGCAGCAGTGATAGGATTGGAGAGGTTCGGTGAGCAAATGAAGACCCTTTGAAGTCATATTGCATGGTACCCATTCCACGGGTTTCAACTACCCAGGTTTAAGGTATTCTTCCTTCAGCTAAAACATGCATGTGGAACCTAGAGTATGATCAACCATGTGATCGGGAGACGTGTTCAAATATGTCTCAGTTTTCGTACCCTGGTACTCGGGTGCAACATTCCAGACGCTTTACTAACACCCTCCCGACTTGGAGAGTCAGTCCCTTTAACCTCCTGTTTGGCCCAGTTTGCAATTTCTGCGGAAGATGAACAGGAATAGCGAGAACCAATGAGAGACTAGCTGGAGGTGTCTAGACGGGCAAATTTAACTCTCATTTCCCACCAGGAAGAGGAATTAACCAAAGGCTCAGCGTGCCTTGCCGGAACCAGATTAGGGCCTGAAACCATCCTGCGGTGTTGCGGCCAGCTCAAAAGAAAGCGAGTTGAAGAAAGGAGCTCAGGGACACTGTAATTCACAAACCTGCAGAGTTATAAATGACAGCTATCGTCCAAAAATATACTGAAGTAAGGCTGCCAAGAGGACTTGAAAGCGGGGCAGAATTGCAGGAAACCGATTTCAGGAGGTAGACTGGAATTGCATTGAAAGCATAGGAAAAGAGGCAGAACGTCCACAATGATGCACTTGGCCAAAAAGGGCGTATGCGTTTTTTCCTGAATATATTCAGGAAAAAACGCATACGCCCTTTTTGGCCAACCAAGCAAGCTTGCAAAGGAAATCTGCACTACAATGAAGTCTCACTTCCCCCCGGTCAAAAGGGCCATCTGAAAAAAGTGTAAAATCCAGAAAGGCAGGACAGGCCATGGAGAACTGGGAGCCTTGTTATGCTGATGGGCGGGATGTAAATTGCCAACAGACACTCGGGAGAAGTGTATGGTGTTTCCTGAAACATCTAAAAAACAAAGCAACAGAGCCTAGGGCACTTCCACTTATGGTCCTATAGCTTAGGGAAATTAAAATCAAAAAGACACAGCCACCCCAAAGTTTGGGACGCCTCTGTTTACAAGAACCTCGTTTACAGTACAAGTTCAACATCGCAGAAAGTGAAAAATGGATAAAGAAGTTGTGGTATTTACTTACAAAGCAATATCACTCAGCAATGAAATCTATGTCATCAGGCCCTTAGCAGCACAATGAGTGGATTCAGGTATGATGATTCTAACTGAAATAAGTCACACAGAAAAAGAAACATCATAAGATATCAGTAATACACGGAATGTAAACTTGGCTACACAGGAACTGAATTACAGAACAGAACAGGGTCTCAAATTTAGAAAACCAACTTATGCTTGCTTAATGGTAAAGGTGAGTTGGGGTGCTGCATAAAACCAGAGATTGAAATGAGCACAGATAAAGTTCCTTAAGCCAAATATGGAATAGACAAGAGCTACTCCTTGCTCAACGAAATGGACTCAACACCCCATATTAAATGCCTAAGAATGTACCTGACTAGTAAGTATCTTAAAACCTATGGATTGCTATGTCTCCGAAAGAGAATCAAGCATGTGTACAGGGGCATAAACGCAGCAGTGATAGGATTGGAGAGGTTCGGTGAGCAAATGAAGACCCTTTGAAGTCATATTGCATGGTACCCATTCCACGGGTTTCAACTACCCAGGTTTAAGGTATTCTTCCTTCAGCTAAAACATGCATGTGGAACCTAGAGTATGATCAACCATGTGATCGGGAGACGTGTTCAAATATGTCTCAGTTTTCGTACCCTGGTACTCGGGTGCAACATTCCAGACGCTTTACTAACACCCTCCCGACTTGGAGAGTCAGTCCCTTTAACCTCCTGTTTGGCCCAGTTTGCAATTTCTGCGGAAGATGAACAGGAATAGCGAGAACCAATGAGAGACTAGCTGGAAGGTGTCTGGACGGGCAAATTTAACTCTCATTTCCCACCAGGAAGAGGAATTAACCAAAGGCTCAGCGTGCCGTGCCGGAACCAGATTAGGGCCTGAAGCCATCCTGCGGTGTTGCGGCCAGCTCAAAAGAAAGCGAGTTGAAGAAAGGAGCTCAGGGGCACTGTAATTCACAAACCTGCAGAGTTATAAATGACAGCTATCGTCCAAAAATATACTGAAGTAAGGCTGCCAAGAGGACTTGAAAGCGGGGCAGAATTGCAGGAAACCGATTTCAGGAGGTAGACTGGAATTGCATTGAAAGCATAGGAAAAGAGGCAGAACGTCCACAATGATGCACTTGGCCAAAAAGGGCGTATGCGTTTTTTCCTGAATATATTCAGGAAAAAACGCATACGCCCTTTTTGGCCAACCAAGCAAGCTTGCAAAGGAAATCTGCACTACAATGAAGTCTCACTTCCCCCCGGTCAAAAGGGCCATCTGAAAAAATTGTAAAATCCAGAAAGGCAGGACAGGCCATGGAGAACTGGGAGCCTTGTTATGCTGATGGGCGGGATGTAAATTGCCAACAGACACTCGGGAGAAGTGTATGGTGTTTCCTGAAACATCTAAAAAACAAAGCAACAGAGCCTAGGGCACTTCCACTTATGGTCCTATAGCTTAGGGAAATTAAAATCAAAAAGACACAGGCACCCCAAAGTTTGGGACGCCTCTGTTTACAAGAACCTCGTTTACAGTACAAGTTCAACATCGCAGAAAGTGAAAAATGGATAAAGAAGTTGTGGTATTTACTTACAAAGCAATATCACTCAGCAATGAAATCTATGTCATCAGGCCCTTAGCAGCACAATGAGTGGATTCAGGTATGATGATTCTAACTGAAATAAGTCACACAGAAAAAGAAACATCATAAGATATCAGTAATACACAGAATGTAACCCTGGCTACACAGGAACTGAATTACAGAACAGAACAGGGTCTCAAATTTAGAAAACCAACTTATGCTTGCTTAAGGGTAAAGGTGAGTTGGGGTGCTGCATAAAACCAGAGATTGAAATGAGCACAGATAAAGTTCCTTAAGCCAAATATGGAATAGACAAGAGCTACTCCTTGCTCAACGAAATGGACTCAACACCGCATATTAAATGCCTAAGAATGTACCTGACTAGTAAGTATCTTAAAACCTATGGATTGCTATGTCTCTGAAAGAGAATCAAGCATGTGTACAGGGGCATAAACGCAGCAGTGATAGGATTGGAGAGGTTCGGTGAGCAAATGAAGACCCTTTGAAGTCATATTGCATGGTACCCATTCCACGGGTTTCAACTACCCAGGTTTAAGGTATTCTTCCTTCAGCTAAAACATGCATGTGGAACCTAGAGTATGATCAACCATGTGATCGGGAGACGTGTTCAAATATGTCTCAGTTTTCGTACCCTGGTACTCGGGTGCAACATTCCAGACGCTTTACTAACACCCTCCCGACTTGGAGAGTCAGTCCCTTTAACCTCCTGTTTGGCCCAGTTTGCAATTTCTGCGGAAGATGAACAGGAATAGCGAGAACCAATGAGAGACTAGCTGGAGGTGTCTGGACGGGCAAATTTAACTCTCATTTCCCACCAGGAAGAGGAATTAACCAAAGGCTCAGCGTGCCGTGCCGGAACCAGATTAGGGCCTGAAGCCATCCTGCGGTGTTGCGGCCAGCTCAAAAGAAAGCGAGTTGAAGAAAGGAGCTCAGGGGCACTGTAATTCACAAACCTGCAGAGTTATAAATGACAGCTATCGTCCAAAAATATACTGAAGTAAGGCTGCCAAGAGGACTTGAAAGCGGGGCAGAATTGCAGGAAACCGATTTCAGGAGGTAGACTGGAATTGCATTGAAAGCATAGGAAAAGAGGCAGAACGTCCACAATGATGCACTTGGCCAAAAAGGGCGTATGCGTTTTTTCCTGAATATATTCAGGAAAAAACGCATACGCCCTTTTTGGCCAACCAAACAAGCTTGCAAAGGAAATCTGCACTACAATGAAGTCTCACTTCCCCCCGGTCAAAAGGGCCATCTGAAAAAAGTGTAAAATCCAGAAAGGCAGGACAGGCCATGGAGAACTGGGAGCCTTGTTATGCTGATGGGCGGGATGTAAATTGCCAACAGACACTCGGGAGAAGTGTATGGTGTTTCCTGAAACATCTAAAAAACAAAGCAACAGAGCCTAGGGCACTTCCACTTATGGTCCTATAGCTTAGGGAAATTAAAATCAAAAAGACACAGCCACCCCAAAGTTTGGGACGCCTCTGTTTACAAGAACCTCGTTTACCGTACAAGTTCAACATCGCAGAAAGTGAAAAATGGATAAAGAAGTTGTGGTATTTACTTACAAAGCAATATCACTCAGCAATGAAATCTATGTCATCAGGCCCTTAGCAGCACAATGAGTGGATTCAGGTATGATGATTCTAACTGAAATAAGTCACACAGAAAAAGAAACATCATAAGATATCAGTAATACACGGAATGTAAACTTGGCTACACAGGAACTGAATTACAGAACAGAACAGGGTCTCAAATTTAGAAAACCAACTTATGCTTGCTTAAGGGGAAAGGTGAGTTGGGGTGCTGCATAAAACCAGAGATTGAAATGAGCACAGATAAAGTTCCTTAAGCCAAATATGGAATAGACAAGAGCTACTCCTTGCTCAACGAAATGGACTCAACACCGCATATTAAATGCCTAAGAATGTACCTGACTAGTAAGTATCTTAAAACCTATGGATTGCTATGTCTCCGAAAGAGAATCAAGCATGTGTACAGGGGCATAAACGCAGCAGTGATAGGATTGGAGAGGTTCGGTGAGCAAATGAAGACCCTTTGAAGTCATATTGCATGGTACCCATTCCACGGGTTTCAACTACCCAGGTTTAAGGTATTCTTCCTTCAGCTAAAACATGCATGTGGAACCTAGAGTATGATCAACCATGTGATCGGGAGACGTGTTCAAATATGTCTCAGTTTTCGTACCCTGGTACTCGGGTGCAACATTCCAGACGCTTTACTAACACCCTCCCGACTTGGAGAGTCAGTCCCTTTAACCTCCTGTTTGGCCCAGTTTGCAATTTCTGCGGAAGATGAACAGGAATAGCGAGAACCAATGAGAGACTAGCTGGAGGTGTCTGGACGGGCAAATTTAACTCTCATTTCCCACCAGGAAGAGGAATTAACCAAAGGCTCAGCGTGCCGTGCCGGAACCAGATTAGGGCCTGAAGCCATCCTGCGGTGTTGCGGCCAGCTCAAAAGAAAGCGAGTTGAAGAAAGGAGCTCAGGGGCACTGTAATTCACAAACCTGCAGAGTTATAAATGACAGCTATCGTCCAAAAATATACTGAAGTAAGGCTGCCAAGAGGACTTGAAAGCGGGGCAGAATTGCAGGAAACCGATTTCAGGAGGTAGACTGGAATTGCATTGAAAGCATAGGAAAAGAGGCAGAACGTCCACAATGATGCACTTGGCCAAAAAGGGCGTATGCGTTTTTTCCTGAATATATTCAGGAAGAAACGCATACGCCCTTTTTGGCCAACCAAGCAAGCTTGCAAAGGAAATCTGCACTACAATGAAGTCTCACTTCCCCCCGGTCAAAAGGGCCATCTGAAAAAAGTGTAAAATCCAGAAAGGCAGGACAGGCCATGGAGAACTGGGAGCCTTGTTATGCTGATGGGCGGGATGTAAATTGCCAACAGACACTCGGGAGAAGTGTATGGTGTTTCCTGAAACATCTAAAAAACAAAGCAACAGAGCCTAGGGCACTTCCACTTATGGTCCTATAGCTTAGGGAAATTAAAATCAAAAAGACACAGCCACCCCAAAGTTTGGGACGCCTCTGTTTACAAGAACCTCGTTTACCGTACAAGTTCAACATCGCAGAAAGTGAAAAATGGATAAAGAAGTTGTGGTATTTACTTACAAAGCAATATCACTCAGCAATGAAATCTATGTCATCAGGCCCTTAGCAGCACAATGAGTGGATTCAGGTATGATGATTCTAACTGAAATAAGTCACACAGAAAAAGAAACATCATAAGATATCAGTAATACACGGAATGTAAACTTGGCTACACAGGAACTGAATTACAGAACAGAACAGGGTCTCAAATTTAGAAAACCAACTTATGCTTGCTTAAGGGTAAAGGTGAGTTGGGGTGCTGCATAAAACCAGAGATTGAAATGAGCACAGATAAAGTTCCTTAAGCCAAATATGGAATAGACAAGAGCTACTCCTTGCTCAACGAAATGGACTCAACACCGCATATTAAATGCCTAAGAATGTACCTGACTAGTAAGTATCTTAAAACCTATGGATTGCTATGTCTCTGAAAGAGAATCAAGCATGTGTACAGGGGCATAAACGCAGCAGTGATAGGATTGGAGAGGTTCGGTGAGCAAATGAAGACCCTTTGAAGTCATATTGCATGGTACCCATTCCACGGGTTTCAACTACCCAGGTTTAAGGTATTCTTCCTTCAGCTAAAACATGCATGTGGAACCTAGAGTATGATCAACCATGTGATCGGGAGACGTGTTCAAATATGTCTCAGTTTTCGTACCCTGGTACTCGGGTGCAACATTCCAGACGCTTTACTAACACCCTCCCGACTTGGAGAGTCAGTCCCTTTAACCTCCTGTTTGGCCCAGTTTGCAATTTCTGCGGAAGATGAACAGGAATAGCGAGAACCAATGAGAGACTAGCTGGAGGTGTCTGGACGGGCAAATTTAACTCTCATTTCCCACCAGGAAGAGGAATTAACCAAAGGCTCAGCGTGCCGTGCCGGAACCAGATTAGGGCCTGAAGCCATCCTGCGGTGTTGCGGCCAGCTCAAAAGAAAGCGAGTTGAAGAAAGGAGCTCAGGGGCACTGTAATTCACAAACCTGCAGAGTTATAAATGACAGCTATCGTCCAAAAATATACTGAAGTAAGGCTGCCAAGAGGACTTGAAAGCGGGGCAGAATTGCAGGAAACCGATTTCAGGAGGCAGACTGGAATTGCATTGAAAGCATAGGAAAAGAGGCAGAACGTCCACAATGATGCACTTGGCCAAAAAGGGCATATGCGTTTTTTCCTGAATATATTCAGGAAAAAACGCATACGCCCTTTTTGGCCAACCAAGCAAGCTTGCAAAGGAAATCTGCACTACAATGAAGTCTCACTTCCCCCCGGTCAAAAGGGCCATCTGAAAAAAGTGTAAAATCCAGAAAGGCAGGACAGGCCATGGAGAACTGGGAGCCTTGTTATGCTGATGGGCGGGATGTAAATTGCCAACAGACACTCGGGAGAAGTGTATGGTGTTTCCTGAAACATCTAATAAACAAAGCAACAGAGCCTAGGGCACTTCCACTTATGGTCCTATAGCTTAGGGAAATTAAAATCAAAAAGACACAGCCACCCCAAACATTGGGACGCCTCTGTTTACAAGAACCTCGTTTACAGTACAAGTTCAACATCGCAGAAAGTGAAAAATGGATAAAGAAGTTGTGGTATTTACTTACAAAGCAATATCACTCAGCAATGAAATCTATGTCATCAGGCCCTTAGCAGCACAATGAGTGGATTCAGGTATGATGATTCTAACTGAAATAAGTCACACAGAAAAAGAAACATCATAAGATATCAGTAATACACGGAATGTAAACTTGGCTACACAGGAACTGAATTACAGAACAGAACAGGGTCTCAAATTTAGAAAACCAACTTATGCTTGCTTAAGGGGAAAGGTGAGTTGGGGTGCTGCATAAAACCAGAGATTGAAATGAATACAGATAAAGTTCCTTAAGCCAAATATGGAATAGACAAGAGCTACTCCTTGCTCAACGAAATGGACTCAACACCGCATATTAAATGCCTAAGAATGTACCTGACTAGTAAGTATCTTAAAACCTATGGATTGCTATGTCTCCGAAAGAGAATCAAGCATGTGTACAGGGGCATAAACGCAGCAGTGATAGGATTGGAGAGGTTCGGTGAGCAAATGAAGACCCTTTGAAGTCATATTGCATGGTACCCATTCCACGGGTTTCAACTACCCAGGTTTAAGGTATTCTTCCTTCAGCTAAAACATGCATGTGGAACCTAGAGTATGATCAACCATGTGATCGGGAGACGTGTTCAAATATGTCTCAGTTTTCGTACCCTGGTACTCGGGTGCAACATTCCAGACGCTTTACTAACACCCTCCCGACTTGGAGAGTCAGTCCCTTTAACCTCCTGTTTGGCCCAGTTTGCAATTTCTGCGGAAGATGAACAGGAATAGCGAGAACCAATGAGAGACTAGCTGGAGGTGTCTGGACGGGCAAATTTAACTCTCATTTCCCACCAGGAAGAGGAATTAACCAAAGGCTCAGCGTGCCGTGCCGGAACCAGATTAGGGCCTGAAGCCATCCTGCGGTGTTGCGGCCAGCTCAAAAGAAAGCGAGTTGAAGAAAGGAGCTCAGGGGCACTGTAATTCACAAACCTGCAGAGTTATAAATGACAGCTATCGTCCAAAAATATACTGAAGTAAGGCTGCCAAGAGGACTTGAAAGCGGGGCAGAATTGCAGGAAACCGATTTCAGGAGGTAGACTGGAATTGCATTGAAAGCATAGGAAAAGAGGCAGAACGTCCACAATGATGCACTTGGCCAAAAAGGGCGTATGCGTTTTTTCCTGAATATATTCAGGAAAAAACGCATACGCCCTTTTTGGCCAACCAAGCAAGCTTGCAAAGGAAATCTGCACTACAATGAAGTCTCACTTCCCCCCGGTCAAAAGGGCCATCTGAAAAAAGTGTAAAATCCAGAAAGGCAGGACAGGCCATGGAGAACTGGGAGCCTTGTTATGCTGATGGGCGGGATGTAAATTGCCAACAGACACTCGGGAGAAGTGTATGGTGTTTCCTGAAACATCTAAAAAACAAAGCAACAGAGCCTAGGGCACTTCCACTTATGGTCCTATAGCTTAGGGAAATTAAAATCAAAAAGACACAGCCACCCCAAAGTTTGGGACGCCTCTGTTTACAAGAACCTCGTTTACAGTACAAGTTCAACATCGCAGAAAGTGAAAAATGGATAAAGAAGTTGTGGTATTTACTTACAAAGCAATATCACTCAGCAATGAAATCTATGTCATCAGGCCCTTAGCAGCACAATGAGTGGATTCAGGTATGATGATTCTAACTGAAATAAGTCACACAGAAAAAGAAACATCATAAGATATCAGTAATACACGGAATGTAAACTTGGCTACACAGGAACTGAATTACAGAACAGAACAGGGTCTCAAATTTAGAAAACCAACTTATGCTTGCTTAAGGGTAAAGGTGAGTTGGGGTGCTGCATAAAACCAGAGATTGAAATGAGCACAGATAAAGTTCCTTAAGCCAAATATGGAATAGACAAGAGCTACTCCTTGCTCAACGAAATGGACTCAACACCGCATATTAAATGCCTAAGAATGTACCTGACTAGTAAGTATCTTAAAACCTATGGATTGCTATGTCTCCGAAAGAGAATCAAGCATGTGTACAGGGGCATAAACGCAGCAGTGATAGGATTGGAGAGGTTCGGTGAGCAAATGAAGACCCTTTGAAGTCATATTGCATGGTACCCATTCCACGGGTTTCAACTACCCAGGTTTAAGGTATTCTTCCTTCAGCTAAAACATGCATGTGGAACCTAGAGTATGATCAACCATGTGAACGGGAGACGTGTTCAAATATGTCTCAGTTTTCGTATCCTGGTACTCGGGTGCAACATTCCAGACGCTTTACTAACACCCTCCCGACTTGGAGAGTCAGTCCCTTTAACCTCCTGTTTGGCCCAGTTTGCAATTTCTGCGGAAGATGAACAGGAATAGCGAGAACCAATGAGAGACTAGCTGGAGGTGTCTGGACGGGCAAATTTAACTCTCATTTCCCACCAGGAAGAGGAATTAACCAAAGGCTCAGCGTGCCGTGCCAGAACCAGATTAGGGCCTGAAGCCATCCTGCGGTGTTGCGGCCAGCTCAAAAGAAAGCGAGTTGAAGAAATGAGCTCAGGGGCACTGTAATTCACAAACCTGCAGAGTTATAAATGACAGCTATCGTCCAAAAATATACTGAAGTAAGGCTGCCAAGAGGACTTGAAAGCGGGGCAGAATTGCAGGAAACCGATTTCAGGAGGCAGACTGGAATTGCATTGAAAGCATAGGAAAAGAGGCAGAACGTCCACAATGATGCACTTGGCCAAAAAGGGCGTATGCGTTTTTTCCTGAATATATTCAGGAAAAAACGCATACGCCCTTTTTGGCCAACCAAGCAAGCTTGCAAAGGAAATCTGCACTACAATGAAGTCTCACTTCCCCCCGGTCAAAAGGGCCATCTGAAAAAAGTGTAAAATCCAGAAAGGCAGGACAGGCCATGGAGAACTGGGAGCCTTGTTATGCTGATGGGCGGGATGTAAATTGCCAACAGACACTCGGGAGAAGTGTATGGTGTTTCCTGAAACATCTAAAAAACAAAGCAACAGAGCCTAGGGCACTTCCACTTATGGTCCTATAGCTTAGGGAAATTAAAATCAAAAAGACACAGCCACCCCAAAGTTTGGGACGCCTCTGTTTACAAGAACCTCGTTTACAGTACAAGTTCAACATCGCAGAAAGTGAAAAATGGATAAAGAAGTTGTGGTATTTACTTACAAAGCAATATCACTCAGCAATGAAATCTATGTCATCAGGCCCTTAGCAGCACAATGAGTGGATTCAGGTATGATGATTCTAACTGAAATAAGTCACACAGAAAAAGAAACATCATAAGATATCAGTAATACACGGAATGTAAACTTGGCTACACAGGAACTGAATTACAGAACAGAACAGGGTCTCAAATTTAGAAAACCAACTTATGCTTGCTTAAGGGTAAAGGTGAGTTGGGGTGCTGCATAAAACCAGAGATTGAAATGAGCACAGATAAAGTTCCTTAAGCCAAATATGGAATAGACAAGAGCTACTCCTTGCTCAACGAAATGGACTCAACACCGCATATTAAACGCCTAAGAATGTACCTGACTAGTAAGTATCTTAAAACCTATGGATTGCTATGTCTCCGAAAGAGAATCAAGCATGTGTACAGGGGCATAAACGCAGCAGTGATAGGATTGGAGAGGTTCGGTGAGCAAATGAAGACCCTTTGAAGTCATATTGCATGGTACCCATTCCACGGGTTTCAACTACCCAGGTTTAAGGTATTCTTCCTTCAGCTAAAACATGCATGTGGAACCTAGAGTATGATCAACCATGTGATCGGGAGACGTGTTCAAATATGTCTCAGTTTTCGTACCCTGGTACTCGGGTGCAACATTCCAGACGCTTTACTAACACCCTCCCGACTTGGAGAGTCAGTCCCTTTAACCTCCTGTTTGGCCCAGTTTGCAATTTCTGCGGAAGATGAACAGGAATAGCGAGAACCAATGAGAGACTAGCTGGAGGTGTCTAGACGGGCAAATTTAACTCTCATTTCCCACCAGGAAGAGGAATTAACCAAAGGCTCAGCGTGCCGTGCCGGAACCAGATTAGGGCCTGAAGCCATCCTGCGGTGTTGCGGCCAGCTCAAAAGAAAGCGAGTTGAAGAAAGGAGCTCAGGGGCACTGTAATTCACAAACCTGCAGAGTTATAAATGACAGCTATCGTCCAAAAATATACTGAAGTAAGGCTGCCAAGAGGACTTGAAAGCGGGGCAGAATTGCAGGAAACCGATTTCAGGAGGTAGACTGGAATTGCATTGAAAGCATAGGAAAAGAGGCAGAACGTCCACAATGATGCACTTGGCCAAAAAGGGCGTATGCGTTTTTTCCTGAATATATTCAGGAAAAAACGCATACGCCCTTTTTGGCCAACCAAGCAAGCTTGCAAAGGAAATCTGCACTACAATGAAGTCTCACTTCCCCCCGGTCAAAAGGGCCATCTGAAAAAAGTGTAAAATCCAGAAAGGCAGGACAGGCCATGGAGAACTGGGAGCCTTGTTATGCTGATGGGCGGGATGTAAATTGCCAACAGACACTCGGGAGAAGTGTATGGTGTTTCCTGAAACATCTAAAAAACAAAGCAACAGAGCCTAGGGCACTTCCACTTATGGTCCTATAGCTTAGGGAAATTAAAATCAAAAAGACACAGCCACCCCAAAGTTTGGGACGCCTCTGTTTACAAGAACCTCGTTTACAGTACAAGTTCAACATCGCAGAAAGTGAAAAATGGATAAAGAAGTTGTGGTATTTACTTACAAAGCAATATCACTCAGCAATGAAATCTATGTCATCAGGCCCTTAGCAGCACAATGAGTGGATTCAGGTATGATGATTTTATCTGAAATAAGTCACACAGAAAAAGAAACATCATAAGATATCAGTAATACATGGAATGTAAACTTGGCTACATAGGAACTGAATTCCAAAACAGAACAGTGTCTCAAATTTAGAAAACCAACTTATGCTTGCTTAAGGGGAAAGGGGAGTTGGGGTGCTGCATAAAACCAGAGATTGAAATGAGCACAGATAAAGTTCCTTAATCAAATATGTAATAGACAAGAGCTACTCCTTGCTCAACGAAATGGACTCAACACCCCATATTAAACGCCTAAGAATGTACCTGACTAGCAAGTATCTTAAAATCTATGGACTGCTATGTCTCTGAAAGGGAATCAAGCGTGTGTAGAGGGGCATAAACGCAGCAGTGATAGGATTGGAGAGGTTCGGTGAGCAAATGAAGACCCTTTGAAGTCACATTGCATGGTACCCATTCCAAGGGTCTCAACTCTCCAGGTTTAAGGGATTCTTCCTTCAGCTAAAACATGCATGTGGAACCCAGAGTATGATCAACCATGTGATCGGGAGACGTGTTCAAATATGTCTCAGTTTTCGTCCCCTGGTACTCGGGTGCAACATTCCAGACGCTTTACTAACACTCTCCCGACTTGGAGAGTCAGTATCTTTATTCTCCTGTTTGGCCCAGTTTGCAATTTCTGTGGAAGATGAACAGGAATAGGGAGAACCAATGAGAGACAAGCTGGAGGTTTCTGGACGGGCAAATTTAACTCTCATTTCCCACCAAGGACAGGAATTAACCAAAGGCTCAGCGTGCCGTGCTGGAACCAGATTAGGGCCTGAAGCAATCCTGCGGTGTTGCGGCCAGCTCACAAGAAAGCGAGATGAAGAACGGAGCTCAGGGGCACAGGAATTCACAAACCTGCAGAGTTATAAATGACAGCTATCGTCCAAAAATATACTGAAGGAAGGCTGCCAAGAGGACTTGAAAGCGGGGCAGAATTGCAGGAAACCGATTTCAGGAGGTAGACTGGAATTGCATTGAAAGCATAGGAAAAGAGGCAGAACGTCCACAATGATGCACTTGGCCAAAAAGGGCGTATACGTTTTTTCCTGAATCAGGAAAAAACACATACGCACTTTTTGGCCAACCAAGCAAGCTTGCAAAGGAAATCTGCACTACAATGAAGTCTCAATTCCCCCTGGTCAAAAGGGCCATCTGAGAAAAGTGTAAAATCCAGAAAGGCAGGACAGGCCATGGAGAACTGGGAGCCTTGTTATGCTGATGGGCGGGATGTAAATTGCCAACAGACACTCGGGAGAAGTGTATGGTGTTTCCTGAAACATCTAAAAAACAAAGCAACAGAGCCTAGGGCACTTCCACTTATGGTCCTATAGCTTAGGGAAATTAAAATCAAAAAGACACAGCCACCCCACAGTTTGGGACAGCTCTGTTTACAAGAACCTCGTTTACGGTACAAGTTCAATATCGCAGAAAGTGAAAAATGGATAAAGAAGTTGTGGTACTTATGTACAATGCAAAATCACTCAGCCATGAAATCTATGTCATCAGGCCCGTAGCAGCATAATGAGTGGATTCAGGTATGATGATTCTAACTGAAATATGTCACACAGAAAAAGAAACATCATAAGATATCACTAATACATGGAATGTGAACTTGGCTACACATGAACTGAATTACAAAACAGAACAGGGTCTCAAATTTAGAAAACCAACTTATGCTTCCTTAAGGGGGAAAGTGAGTTGGGGTGCTGCATAAAACCAGAGTTTGAAATTAGCACAGATACCATTCAATAAGCCAAATATGTAATAGACAAGACCTACCCCTTGCTCAACAAAATGGACTCAACAATGAGGTATCACCTCACACCTGATAGAATGGGCATCATGAGAAAATCTACAAACAAAAATGCTGGAAAGGGTGTGGAGAAAAGGAACCCTCTTCCACTATTGTTGGGAATATAAATTGATACAGTCACTACGGAGAACAATATGGAGTTTCTTAAGAAACTAACAATAGAATTACCATATGATACAGCAATCCCAGTACTGGACATATACCCAGACAAAACCATAAATCAAAACGAGACATTCACCGCAATGTTCATTGCATCACTATTTACAATATCGAGGTAATGGAAGCAACCTAAATGCCCACAGACAGACGAATGCATAAAGCTGTGGTACATATATAAAATGGAATATTACTAAGCCATGAAAAGGAATGAAATTGGGTCATTTGTAGAGACGTCGATGGATCTAGAGACTGTCATACAGAGTGAAGTAAGTCAGAAAGAGAAAAACAAATCTTGTATATTCATGCATATATGTGGAACCTAGAAAAACTGTACAGATTAACCATTTTGCAAGGCATAAATAGAGCAACAGATGTAGACAACAAATGTATGGACAACAAGGGGGGAAAGCTGTTGGGGGGGTGGTGGTGGGAGGAGTTGAGAGACTGGGATTGGCATGTATACATTTATATGTATAAAATAGATAACCAATAAGAACCTGCTGTATAAAAATATAAAATAAAATTCAAAATTAAAAAGAAATAAAATTTAAAAAATAAAACAGAAAAAACAATTATTCCCTTCACATACATGTATTTATATGAATAAATTATTTCCATGCTTATATCTGTAAATACAAAAAAGAGGAATAAAATCTACCTTGAAGCAAAAACGAAAAAGAGAAAAAAAACACAGAACCCACCAGTTCCACAGAGGAAAACCGTATCAGGGCACTTGCTCCAGTTGTAAACAATTCTGAAGTTGGCCAGTGGTGGGGAATCGTCTCCCATTCAGCCAGCAGCCCCCACGCAACAAGCGTCCTCATTGCAAAGCTGGGGCACCGTGCCGAGGCATCTGTGAGTAAACGGGAGGTGAGCCCCAGGCCAGTTGCTGCTGAACTATTCCCACCCGTCCCAGGTAAAACACCTGAATATATACAAGGACTTGAAAGCCTAGAGGAAGGGCCATAGAGCCACACGAGTGACAGCATGCCGGCCGACTTGGTGCCTGCAGGCCAGCCAGGATGGTCCTGGCCCTGGGTGCTCTTCTGGAAGATTTCCATTTCCCTGACTGAGATACCCGTCCTGTCCCTGCCCCCACTGCTTTTTTCCTTCCTCACCTCTGCCCAGGGAGAAATTCCAGCAGCAGGTATGGGTGACACATCCTCTTCTTTAGCAGGTGGCAGCCTGGCAACTGCTGCAGAAAGTCCAGCAGAGCCCCACTCACACTGGGCCACCCACAAAGCCGTGGCCTCTCACTCCCTCCCACCAGCCCAGCCCCGAGACTGCTGACAGGGCAGAGAAAATGGCGTCAGGCACGGCTGCAGGGGCTCTTGCTGCCTGGAGTGGTATTTATATTGATCTCAACCCAGGCACACCTTGGGAGGGCTGGCCCGCACGGTAAGGCTGCCCAGGTCAGCCAATCATCACCCCTCAGGGGCTCACAGTTGCAGAAAATGGAACTTGCTGAACCGGCCAGGTCCAAGGAACAGGTGTGGGCTCCTGAGAGTCAGGATAGACAAGGGGCTGCAGCTTTGGCTTGTTTTCTAATCATTTTATCTGGCCCATGAGTGGGAGACAACTTCAAGAAAACCCTCTCCTTATGAGAGGAACCCAGGAGTCAGGGAGAGGAGGGGTGGGTGGTGGTTGGAGACAGAGGCCTGGTGCCCCGGGTGCAGTGGAAGTCTCTGGAAGACCAGGTGGAGGGAGGCCGCACAGAGTGACGCCCAGGGTCACAGACCTGTCGCAGCTGCTGTTTGTTAGTTCAAGTCCTGCTCTGAGGTGCTCTGTGCCAGCTCTGAGCGACAGGTGAGCTGGGGGTGCTCTGCAATGAGGGCTATGTGCACGGTTCCTGTGTGCCCAGCCCTGCCATGGTACCTGCAAGGGTAGCTCTGTATCCTGGGAAGGGCCTGACCACGAGAGCCCCGTGGGCTGGGGTGGGGGTGGGGTACCTGCCCAGGTGAGCTCCATATTCTGGGATTGGTCTGACCACGAGAGCCCCATGGGCTGCTGGGGACCTGGTAAAGGATGTCAGGACAGTCAGTGAAGCCACCGAGGATATACCTCCAGTTGCTCCTAATTCCTACACCCTGCTGGTCATTCTACCAACCACCAGGACATGGTATTCTGTATTAGTCTTCAATGATGCCTTCTTTTGTATTCCATTAGTCCCAGAGTCACAAGAAATTTTGGCTTGTGAGTGGCAGGACTCAACATACAACTAAAACAATACTTCCGGGCCGTCTTGCCCCAAGGGTGCAAAAATTCCCACACCATCTTTGGGGAAAGCTTAGCTAAAGACCTAAAAGTTCTACCTCTGGAAAAGGAAACCCTCCTTCAGTACGCAGACGACATTCTGATCGCCAGCCCTACTAAGGAGGCCTCTGAACTACCAAGCCAATAAAGGATAGAAGTTGTCCAAGAAAAAGCTCAAATATCACAGACTGCGGTGACCTGCCTGGGCTTCATTCTCACAGAAGGTCGGAGAAGCCCATCCCAGGAAAGGGAAGAAACCATTTGCAGCCTTACCCCTTTCTAAAACTAGAAGACAGCTTAGGGGTTCCTGGGGAGGCCAGGGTTTGCTGCTTCTGGATCCCTAACTACAGTCTACTAGCTGGGCCTCTATATGAAACACTGAAAGGAAAAGATGATGATCCTTTTGAATAGAATCCAGAAGTGGCCTTTCAAGAATGGAAAGAGCAGTCAATTCAGACCCTTGCCCTGGAACTCCCTAATTTAGCTAAACCCTTTGACCTTTACATTCCCGGTGAAAGGTGAATCGCCATTGGAGAATTAGTGCAAAAACTGGGACCACTTGAAATGGAACAATGCAAGAATGCCATCCAGGTAGGATAAACTACGGTCACCAAGGGGCTTGGCCCACTGCCGCATCTGGCCAAGATACTGGCGGTATCTAAAAACCTGGAAATCAGCAGCCCAAAAGGCCACCTCCTTCCTAAGGGAAAAGGACCCCACGTGGTGATCCTAACCACCAACGATGCCCTGAAGTTGCAGGGTTCGCTCCGTGGGCACACCGACCTCGAGTGAGGAGGCCCTCCAACTCCAACATCCAGAGAGATAACCGGGGGCAACAGGGCACCATGACGACTCGTGTGAACATCACTTGACCTGGAGTTTCTCTCATAAAACAATAAGAGTGTGTCCCAAAAGAGTAGACTACTGCTTGCAGGACTTACTGCACCCAGAGGGGAGCTAATAATCTTGGCGGGGGAACCGTATATCACACTGTCACCATAGAAAAGCCTACAGACACCGTGATGATGGTGGCCAATAAGACCGGCTGGACTCCTGTTTACTTCAAAAGGCTGTTGACTCAGTGGTCATCATGGTCCTTGATCACCACTGACCCTGGACTGTCTGGGAGTTGAGCGGGCAGGGCTCTGACACCTGGTGCTGTTTGTACGTTAATTCAGGGGCCTAATTGAAGAAAGCGCAGACTACTGGTCAGAGCATCTAGGCTGGCAGAAACGGTCAGCCTAAGGTGGCCGAACAAATGTGGGGCGGGGTGAAACCGGCCCCCACAGCGTCTCTGCACATCTCTTTCCTGGACCCTTAAAGGTCATTAGAATCTATAACACTTCCAATGCTGGTGCTCAGGTGGACGAGCAGGGAGGCAGGGGGCCTGGGGACAATCAACGTCACCTGGAGGCTGCTGGGGAGAAGCTCTGACCCTCGCCCCCGGGTATTAGGGCTCCCAACTCAGCACACAGCAGTTACAGAAGAAGTGTCTGCACCCTCAGCACTCCAAGAATGAGGAACGGGACAAAAGGCAGAGGAGGGGTTTGTCCCCAGCAAAGCCCATTAAAAATCCCTGGGAGATAAAAATAGAATCTGGGCAATAAAGTCAAGTCTAACCTTTTTTATCCTTTGTGCTTTGTCTAATTTCACGTGCTCCTAGGGTCCCGCATGCAGAGGTTCCACACCCGGCACTTCAGACCAGATTTCCTAGTGCAGAATGGCTGGGTCGACACCTCAGCTCCTGGGGCCCAGTGCAGACTCCGCGATATAGAGCCTGAGCTGCAGCCAACCTGGCCCTCGAGAGCTCCGCCCCCTCCCTCCCACTGACTCTGACAGGATCTCTACACAGCAGCCCAGCCCACAGCCCACGGGGTAGTGCATGCTCTCACCTCTCCATTCTCTGATCAAAATATAAAGTTTCCTTTGCTTGTGAACCAAACTCAGTCTCGATCTGTTGGCCCCAATGACACTGGGCAGGGGGACACTTGTTGGGGTCCACTCTGGAGGATCAGTAACAGAAATTGAGACTATTGTAACCTCAATGAACAGATGTGTGAGCCAAACTGTAGTTAACATAGAACAGTGTATAAGGCTCGGGTAAAATAAGATGTTTCTAACACTTCCATTTGATATTTCCATCACTTTATTATAAGCAAGTTCAGTGAAAAGGTTTGTCTTATTTGTCAGGTCAATATTAGAGAAACGAAGTGATTTCTTTCCAAGGATGTACATCTAATAATCTTGGTTAAAGCTTCAATCTTGTTTTAAATGCTTTTCCATTGAAAATGATACCTCTCTTTCAGCTCCCCCATTTCTGAGAAGTATAAAATCTTATAATTTATTATTACCAAAGGGGAAAGGTGGGAGGAGGGATAAATTAACAGTTTGGGATTAACACATACACACTGCTATGTATAAAATAGATCATCAACAAGGAACTACTGTATAGCACAGGGAACTACACTCAACATTTTGCAATAACCTATAAGGGGAAATAATCTGAAAAAGAATAGATATTTTTATTGACATCATCTATCAATGACAGTTAAAGTGTAACCTAAGGGAAGCTGGTGGTGAGTGCTTCTGACCCTGAAGACTTCAATCATCTAAAGTTTGGACTCTGCCTACTTCCCAAGGCCCTTAATGAACATATGTGTAGCCGTAGCTTAAAAAATTCCCCAGTTTGGGTTTCGGGGAGACACTGATTTTGAAAAAGCCCTGGTGTTCTCCTTACATGAATGGGACTCTTCCTACTGCTAAAACATGTCTGTCACACCCAGAGGATGGTATACCGTCTGATCGGGAAGAGTTTGGAAAAGGCATCTCATCTCCTCATCTCCTGGTGCTCGGGTTCACCCCTCCAGCGTCTTTACTAACAGTCTCCCCACTTGGAGATGTCAGCACTGTCAACATCCTGTTGCGTACAGTTTGGAATTTGTCCAGAGGATGAAGCGGAAGGATGAGGAACAATGAGAGACAAGTCCTAGGTGTTCAGACAGGCACATGTCACTCTAATTTCCAATCAGGAAGACGAATTGACCAAAGGCTAGGGTTGCCCATGGAAACAGTATAGGGCTTGAGGAAATCCCGCTGCTTTGTGGCCAGTTCCCATAAACACAAGTTGAACAATGGAACTCAGGGGCAGTAAAATTCACGAAACTGCAGAGTTGAAAATATCCATCACTGAAAAATGTCTTGAGGAAAGTCAGAGAAAAGGACTTGTAAGCAAGGGAGAATGGCAGGAAAGGGATTTGAGGAGGTAGAAAGGACTCGCCATTAAGCACAAGAAAAGGAGCTGAACATTGCCAACATTGCAGTTGGCCAAAAAGGGTGTATGCGTTTTTTTCTGTATATATTCAAGAAAAGGGCATACACTTTTTTAGCCAACCAAACAGGTGGGCACTGGAAGTCAATACTACAAAAGATATCACTTCGCATCAGTCAGAAGAGCCATCCTCATAAAGCGTAAACAACAGAAATGCAGGACAGGGCAAGGAGAAGAGGGAGCCCTGTGAGACTTATAGTGGAAATGTATATTGCCAACGGCCATTCTGGAGAAGTGTATTGTGTTTACTAAAGCATCTAAAAAATGAGCTACAGAGCATAGGGCACTTGCACTCATGGGCGTATATCTTGAGAAAAACAAAAATCGAGAGGACACAGGCACCCCAATGTTTACCCCCTCTCTGTTTAAAAGATCCTCAACTAGGATATAACTTAAGTGTCTCTGGAGGGAAAAAATGGGTAGAGATGTGGTACTTAGGTAGAGTGGAATATTATTCAGCCTGGAAATCAATGAAATATGGCCAGTTGTAACAACTCCGGAGGAGTTATGTATGATCTTTCTAAGTGACAGAATTCAAAAAGAAAAAGACACATATCATAAGATATCACTTAAAGGTGGAATCCAAAATGGCTACACATGAAATAAATTACAAAACAAAAACATAGTCAAATATGTAGAAAACACGCATAAGGCTGCTAAACGGGAAAGGTGGGGAGGGGTGAGGCATCACCCAGGAGGTTGAAATTAGCAAAGATACCATTCCAAATACCAAACTGATAATCAACAAGGCCTACACGGTAGCTAAAAGAACTGCACTCAGCACACTCAAGTCACCGGAAAAGAATATATACGACTGGTAAGAATCTGAAAAAGAATTTACTGATGTCTCTCTGTACGTGAATCAAGTGGATGTACAGCAGCAAGAAACAGAGCTTTGAAAATCAGCTGTAACCAATATAGTAATAAATTGAAAAAAATAAACGACAGAGAGACAGAGAAAACCTCTTACAACTTTTCCTCAGGGCCGGTGATGCAACATGGATTGAACACATCTAGACCCACAGCAGGATGAGACATAAGGCTGGAAACTGTTTGCGCTAAGAGAAATGTGAGGTTGGGTGAGGAAATGCACACCCTTTAAAGTAATACTACCTGGTACCCATTCAATGGGTCCCAAATATGCAGGTTCAAGGGATCTTCCTACAGCTAAAACATGCATGGAAAACCCAGAGGACTGTACACCATGTGATCAGGAGATGTGTCTAAAATGCAGCTCATTTATCCTCTCCTGGTGCTCCTGTTCACCATTCCAGCCACGTTACTTAGAATCTCCCCACTTGGAGAATCAGCACATTTCAACTTCTGTTTCACACATTTTGCAAATTGTGAGGAGGATGAACGGGGAACCAATGAGAGAATAGTTGTAGGGGTTTGGACGGGCACATATCACTCTAATTTCCCATTAAGAATAAGAATTGAAAAAAGGCTCAGCCCGCCTCGCCCGAGCCAAAATAGGGCCTGAAGCAATCCTGCGGGTTTGAGGCCAGCTCACAAAAGAGCAACTTAAAAAATGGAGCTCAGGGTCACTGCAATTCACAAACCTGCAGAGTTATAAATGAAAACTAACGTCCAAAAATATGTTGAGGTAAGGCAAAGAAGAGGATCTGAATGCAAGACAGAATTGCAAGAAACAGATTTCAAGAGATAGATTGGACTCGTCTTTAAAGCACATGAAAAGCGGCAGAATTTCGACAATGATGCAGTTGGCCCAAAAGGGCGTATGCGTTTTTTCCTGATTATATCCAGGAAAAAACGCATACGCACTTTATGGGCAACGAAGCAAGCAAGCAATGCAAATGTGCACAACAAAGAAGTCTCATTTCCCACTGGTCAAAAGGGCCATCCTAAAAAATTGTAAAAACCAGAAATGCAGGACAGGCCATGGAGAACAGGGAGCCTTTATACGCTGATGGGCAGTGTGTGAACTGCCGAGAGCCACTCTGGAGAAGTGTATGGTGGTTCCTAAATCATCTAAAAAACAGAGCTACAGAGCATAGGACACTTCCAATCATGGGAGTATATCTAGGGAAATCTAAAAATTAACAAGACACAAGCACACCACAGTTTAGGGCTACTCTGTTTACAAGAACCTCAACTTCAGTATACCTTAAATATCCCAGGAAAGAGAACAATGGATAAAGAAGATGTGGTACTTATGTACAATGGAATATCTCTTCACCATGAAATCAATGTAATAAGGCTAGTAGAAGGATAAAAAGTGGATTTAGGTCCGATAATACTACTTGAAATAAGTCAAACAGAAAAAGAAACATATCATAAGATATCACTTATAGAGGGAGGGTAAATATGGCTGCACAAGAAATGAATTACAGAACAGAACAGTGTCTCACATTTAGAAAACACACTTATTTCAGCTTAAGGGGAAAGGAGAGGTGGGGTGATGCATAAAACCAGAGTTTGAAATTAGCACAGATACCGTTCAATAAACCAAATAGATATTAGACAAGATCTACACCTTGCTCAATGAACTGGCCTCAACACACCCTATACACCGCAGAGAAATATATCTGAGTAATAAGAATCTTAAAACCCATGTATTGATATATCTCCATAAGGGAATCAAGTGTGTGCAGAGTGGCACAAACACAGCAGTGAAAATGAGCTAAACCCCATTATAGAAATAAATTTTAAAAACAAAACGCAGAAACAATGAAAGAGAGAAAAATTCTTACAAAATTCGCTCAGGGGCTGTGATGCAACCTGGATTGACCACATATAAACCCACAGCTGGATAAGACATAAGGCTGGACACTTGGGGCTGAGAGGATTGATGAGCTTTGGTGAGCAACTGCCAAAAGTTTAATGCAATACTTCATGCTACTCATTCCAAGGGTCCCAACACTCCAGGTTGAAGGGAATCTTCCTACAGCTAAACCATGCTTGGGAAACCCAGCGACTGGTATACCATATGATCGGGAAAGGTTTCTAAAACGCACCTCATTTTTCCTCTCCTGGGGCTCCGGATCGACATTCCAGCCGCTTTACCAAAAATATCCCCACATGGAGAGTCAATGCCTTTAAGTTCTGGTATCGCACAGTCTGCAGTTAGTGCGGAGGATGAATGGGAATAGGGGGAACCAGTGAGAAACTAGCTGTAGCGGTTTCAATGGGCACATGTCACTCTAAATTCACATCAGTAAGAAGAATAAACCAAAGGCACAGCAAGGTGCCCCAGAAGAAGAATAGGGCCTGAAGGAATCCTGTGGTTATGAGGCAAGATCACAAAAATAAGAGCTGATAAATGGAGCTAAGGGCCACTGCAATTCAAAAACTTGCAGAGTTATAAAGGCCAACTATTTTCAAAAAATATATTGAGGTAAGGCTATGAAGAGGCATTGAAAGCAAGGCAGAATTGCACGAAAACGATTTCAGGAGGTAGACGGGAATTGCATTTAAAGCATAGGAAAAGAGGCAGAACGTCCACAATGATGCACTTGGCCAAAAAGGGCGTATGCCTTTTTTCCTGAATTTATTCAGAAAAAAAGGCATACGCCCTTTTTGGCCAACCAAGCAAGCTTGCAAAGGAAATCTGCACTACAATGAAGTCTCACTTCCCCCCGGTCAAAAGGGCCATCTGAAAAAAGTGTAAAATCCAGAAAGGCAGGACAGGCCATGGAGAACTGGGAGCCTTGTTATGCTGATGGGCGGGATGTGTATGGTGTTTCCTGAAACATCTAAAAAACAAAGCAACAGAGCCTAGGGCACTTCCACTTATGGTCCTATAGCTTAGGGAAATTAAAATCAAAAAGACACAGCCACCCCAAAATTTGGGACGCCTCTGTTTACAAGAACCTCGTTAACCGTACAAGTTCAATATCACAGAAAGTGAAAAATGGATAAAGAACTTGTGGTACTTACGTACAATGCAGTATCACTCAGCAATGAAATCTATGTCATCAGGCCCGCAGCAGCATAATGAGTGGATACAGGTACGATGATTCTAACTGAAATAAGACACACAGAAAAAGAAACATCATAAGATATCAGTAATACACGGAATGTAAACTTGGCTACACAGGAACTGAATTACAGAACAGAACAGGGTCTCAAATTTAGAAAACCAACTTATGCTTGGTTAAGGGGAAAGGTGAGTTGGGGTGCTGCATAAAACCATAGATTGAAATGAGCACAGATAAAGTCCCTTAAGCCAAATATGGAATAGACAAGAGCTACTCCTTGCTCAACGAAATGGACTCAACACCGCCTATTAAACGCCTAAGAATGTACCTGACTAGTAAGTATCTTAAAACCTATGGATTGCTATGTCTCCGAAAGAGAATCAAGCATGTGTACAGGGGCATAAACGCAGCAGTGATAGGATTGGAGAGGTTCGGTGAGCAAATGAAGACCCTTTGAAGTCATATTGCATGGTACCCATTCCACGGGTTTCAACTACCCAGGTTTAAGGTATTCTTCCTTCAGCTAAAACATGCATGTGGAACCTAGAGTATGATCAACCATGTGATCAGGAAACGTGTTCAAATATGTCTCAGTTCTCGTACCCTGGTACTCGGGTGCAACATTCCATACGCTTTACTAACACCCTCCCGACTTGGAGAGTCAGTCCCTTTAACCTCCTGTTTGGCCCAGTTTGCAATTTCTGCGGAAGATGAACAGGAATAGCGAGAACCAATGAGAGACTAGCTGGAGGTGTCTGGACGGGCAAATTTAACTCTCATTTCCCACCAGGAAGAGGAATTAACCAAAGGCTCAGCGTGCCGTGCCGGAACCAGATTAGGGCCTGAAGCCATCCTGCGGTGTTGCGGCCAGGTCACAAGAAAGCGAGTTGAAGAAAGGAGCTCAGGGGCACTGTAATTCACAAACCTGCAGAGTTATAAATGACAGCTATCGTCCAAAAATATACTGAAGTAAGGCTGCCAAGAGGACTTGAAAGCGGGGCAGAATTGCAGGAAACCGATTTCAGGAGGTAGACTGGAATTGCAGTGAAAGCATAGGAAAAGAGGCAGAACGTCCACAATGATGCACTTGGCCAAAAAGGGCGTATGCGTTTTTTCCTGAATATATTCAGGAAAAAACGCATACGCCCTTTTTGGCCAACCAAGCAAGCTTGCAAAGGAAATCTGCACTACAATGAAGTCTCACTTCCCCCCGGTCAAAAGGGCCATCTGAAAAAAGTGTAAAATCCAGAAAGGCAGGACAGGCCATGGAGAACTGGGAGCCTTGTTATGCTGATGGGCGGGATGTAAATTGCCAACAGACACTCGGGAGAAGTGTATGGTGTTTCCTGAAACATCTAAAAAACAAAGCAACAGAGCCTAGGGCACTTCCACTTATGGTCCTATAGCTTAGGGAAATTAAAATCAAAAAGACACAGCCACCCCAAAGTTTGGGACGCCTCTGTTTACAAGAACCTCGTTTACAGTACAAGTTCAACATCGCAGAAAGTGAAAAATGGATAAAGAAGTTGTGGTATTTACTTACAAAGCAATATCACTCAGCAATGAAATCTATGTCATCAGGCCCTTAGCAGCACAATGAGTGGATTCAGGTATGATGATTCTAACTGAAATAAGTCACACAGAAAAAGAAACATCATAAGATATCAGTAATACACGGAATGTAAACTTGGCTACACAGGGACTGAATTACAGAACAGAACAGGGTCTCAAATTTAGAAAACCAACTTATGCTTGCTTAAGGGTAAAGGTGAGTTGGGGTGCTGCATAAAACCAGAGATTGAAATGAGCACAGATAAAGTTCCTTAAGCCAAATATGGAATAGACAAGAGCTACTCCTTGCTCAATGAAATGGACTCAACACCGCATATTAAATGCCTAAGAATGTACCTGACTAGTAAGTATCTTAAAACCTATGGATTGCTATGTCTCCGAAAGAGAATCAAGCATGTGTACAGGGGCATAAACGCAGCAGTGATAGGATTGGAGAGGTTCGGTGAGCAAATGAAGACCCTTTGAAGTCATATTGCATGGTACCCATTCCACGGGTTTCAACTACCCAGGTTTAAGGTATTCTTCCTTCAGCTAAAACATGCATGTGGAACCTAGAGTATGATCAACCATGTGATCGGGAGACGTGTTCAAATATGTCTCAGTTTTCGTACCCTGGTACTCGGGTGCAACATTCCAGACGCTTTACTAACACTCTCCCGACTTGGAGAGTCAGTGCCTTTAACCTCCTGATTGGCCCTGTTTTCAATTTCAGTGGAAGATGAACAGGAATAGGGAGAACCAATGAGAGACTAGCTGGAGGTGTCTGGACGGGCAAATTTAACTCTCATTTCCCACCAGGAAGAGGAATTAACCAAAGGCTCAGCGTGCCGTGCCGGAACCAGATTAGGGCCTGAAGCCATCCTGCGGTGTTGCGGCCAGCTCAAAAGAAAGCGAGTTGAAGAAAGGAGTTCAGGGGCACTGTAATTCACAAACCTGCAGAGTTATCAATGACAGCTATCGTCCAAAAATATACTAAAGTAAGGCTGCCAAGAGGACTTGAAAGCGGGGCAGAATTGCAGGAAACCGATTTCAGGAGGTAGACTGGAATTGCATTGAAAGCATAGGAAAAGAGGCAGAACGTCCACAATGATGCACTTGGCCAAAAAGGGCATATGCGTTTTTTCCTGAATATATTCAGGAAGAAACGCATACGCCCTTTTTGGCCAACCAAGCAAGCTTGCAAAGGAAATCTGCACTACAATGAAGTCTCACTTCCCCCCGGTCAAAAGGGCCATCTGAAAAAAGTGTAAAATCCAGAAAGGCAGGACAGGCCATGGAGAACTGGGAGCCTTGTTTTGCTGATGGGCGGGATGTAAATTGCCAACAGACACTCGGGAGAAGTGTATGGTGTTTCCTGAAACATCTAAAAAACAAAGCAACAGAGCCTAGGGCACTTCCACTTATGGTCCTATAGCTTAGGGAAATTAAAATCAAAAAGACACAGCCACCCCAAAGTTTGGGACGCCTCTGTTTACAAGAACCTCGTTTACAGTACAAGTTCAACATCGCAGAAAGTGAAAAATGGATAAAGAATTTGTGGTATTTACTTACAAAGCAATATCACGCAGCAATGAAATCTATGTCATCAGGCCCTTAGCAGCACAATGCGTGGATTCAGGTATGACGATTCTAACTGAAATAAGTCACACAGAAAAAGAAACATCATAAGATATCAGTAATACACGGAATGTAAACTTGGCTCCAAAGGAACTGAATTACAGAACAGAACAGGGTCTCAAATTTAGAAAACCAACTTATGCTTGCTTAAGGGGAAAGGTGAGTTGGGGTGCTGCATAAAACCAGAGATTGAAATGAGCACAGATAAAGTTCCTTAAGCCAAATATGGAATAGACAAGAGCTACTCCTTGCTCAACGAAATGGACTCAACACCCCATATTAAGCGCCTAAGAATGTACCTGACTAGTAAGTATCTTAAAACCTATGGATTGCTATATCTCCAAAAGAGAATCAAGCGTGTTTCCAGGGGCATAAATGCAGCAGTGATAGGATTGGAGAGGTTTGGTGAGCAAACAAAGACCCTTTGAAGTCATATTGCATGGTACCCATTCCACGGGTCTCAACTCTCCAGGTTTCAGGGATTCTTCCTTCAGCTAAAACATGCATGTGGAACCTATAGTATGATCAACCATGTGATCGGGAAACGTGTTCAAATATGTCTCAGTTTTCGTACCCTGGTACTCGGGTGCAACATTCCAGACGCTTTACTAACACCCTCCCGACTTGGAGAGTCAGTCCCTTTAACCTCCTGTTTGGCCCAGTTTGCAATTTCTGCGGAAGATGAACAGGAATAGCGAGAACCAATGAGAGACTAGCTGGAGGTGTCTGGACGGGCAAATTTAACTTTCATTTCCCACGAGGAAGAGGAATTAACCAAAGGCTCAGCGTGCCGTGCCGGAACCAGATTAGGGCCTGAAGCCATCCTGAGGTGTTGCGGCCAGCTCACAAGAAAGCGAGTTGAAGAAAGGAGCTCAGGGGCACTGTAATTCACAAAACTGCAGAGTTATAAATGACAGCTATCGTCCAAAAATATACTGAAGTAAGGCTGCCAAGAGGACTTGAAAGCGGGGCAGAATTGCAGGAAACCTATTTCAGGAGGTAGACTGGAATTGCATTGAAAGCATAGGAAAAGAGGCAGAACGTCCACAATGATGCACTTGGCCAAAAAGGGCGTATGCGTTTTTTCCTGAATATATTCAGGAAAAAACGCATACGCCCTTTTTGGCCAACCAAGCAAACTTGCAAAGGAAATCTGCACTACAATGAAGTCTCACTTCCCCCCGGTCAAAAGGGCCATCTGAAAAAAGTGTAAAATCCAGAAAGGCAGGACAGGCCATGGAGAACTAGGAGCCTTGTTATGCTGATGGGCGGGGTGTAAATTGCCAACAGACACTCGGGAGAAGTGTATGGTGTTTCCTGAAACATCTAAAAAACAAAGCAACAGAGCCTAGGGCACTTCCACTTATGTTCCTATAGCTTAGGGAAATTAAAATCAAAAAGACACAGCCACCCCAAAGTTTGGGACGGCTCTGTTTACAAGAACCTCGGTTACGGTACAAGTTCAATATCGCAAAGAGCGAAAAATGGATAAAGAAGTTGTGGTACTTACGTACAATACAATATCACTCAGCAATGAAATCTCTGTCTTCAGACACGTAGAAGCATAATGAGTGGATTCAGGTATGATGATTTTATCTGAAATAAGTCACACAGAAAAAGAAACATCATAAGATATCACTAATACACGGAATGTAAACTTGGGTACACAGGAACTGAATTCCAAAACAGAACAGGGTCTCAAATTTAGAAAACCAACTTATGCTTGCTTAAGGGGAAAGGGGAGTTGGGGTGCTGCATAAAACCAGAGATTGAAATGAGCACAGATAAAGTTCCTTAATCAAATATGTAATAGACAAGAGCTACTCCTTGCTCAACGAAATGGACTCAACACCCCATATTAAACGCCTAAGAATGTACCTGACTAGCAAGTATCTTAAAATCTATGGATTGCTATGTCTCTGAAAGGGAATCAAGCGTGTGTAGAGGTGCATAAACGCAGCAGTGATAGGATTGGAGAGGTTCGGTGAGCAAATGAAGACCCTTTGAAGTCACATTGCATGGTACCCATTCCACGGGTCTCAACTCTCCAGGTTTAAGGGATTCTTCCTTCAGCTAAAACATGCATGTGGAACCGAGAGTATGATCAACCATGTGATCGGGAGACGTGTTCAAATATGTCTCAGTTTTCGTCCCCTGGTACTCGGGTGCAACATTCCAGACGCTTTACTAACACTCTCCCGACTTGGAGAGTCAGTATCTTTATTCTCCTGTTTGGCCCAGTTTGCAATTTCTGTGGAAGATGAACAGGAATAGCGAGAACCAATGAGAGACAAGCTGGAGGTTTCTGGACGGGCAAATTTAACTCTCATTTCCCACCAAGGACAGGAATTAACCAAAGGCTCAGCGTGCCGTGCTGGAACCAGATTAGGGCCTGAAGGAATCCTGCGGTATTGCGGCCAGCTCACAAGAAAGCGAGATGAAGAACGGAGCTCAGGGGCACAGGAATTCACAAACCTGCAGAGTTATAAATGACAGCTATCGTCCAAAAATATACTGAAGTAAGGCTGCCAAGAGGACTTGAAAGCGGGGCAGAATTGCAGGAAACCGATTTCAGGAGGTAGACTGGAATTGCATTTTAAGCATAGGAAAAGAGGCAGAACGTCCACAATGATGCACTTGGCCAAAAAGGGCGTATGCGTTTTTTCCTGAATCAGGAAAAAACGCATACGCCCTTTTTGGCCAACCAAGCAAGCTTGCAAAGGAAATTTGCACTACAATGAAGTCTCACTTCCCCCCGGTCAAAAGGGCCATCTGAGAAAAGTGTAAAATCCAGAAAGGCAGGACAGGCCATGGAGAACTTGGAGCCTTGTTATGCTGATGGGCGGGATGTAAATTGCCAACAGCCACTCGGGAGAAGTTTATGGTGTTTCCTGAAACATCTAAAAAACAAAGCAACAGAGCCTAGGGCACTTCCACTTATGGTCCTATAGCTTAGGGAAATTAAAATCAAAAAGACACAGCCACCCCACAGTTTGGGACAGCTCTGTTTACAAGAACCTCGTTTACGGTATAAGTTCAATATCGCAGAAAGTGAAAAATGGATAAAGAAGTTGTGGTACTTATGTACAATGCAAAATCACTCAGCCATGAAATCTATGTCATCAGGCCCATAGCAGCATAATGAGTGGATTCAGGTATGATGATTCTAACTGAAATATGTCACACAGAAAAAGAAACATCATAAGATATCACTAATACACGGAATGTGAACTTGGCTACACATGAACTGAATTACAAAACAGAACAGGGTCTCAAGTTTAGAAAACCAACTTATGCTTCCTTAAGGGGGAAAGTGAGTTGGGGTGCTGCATAAAACCAGAGTTTGAAATTAGCACAGATACCATTCAATAAGCCAAATATGTAATAGACAAGACCTACCCCTTGCTCAACAAAATGGACTCAACAATGAGGTATCACCTCACACCTGATAGAATGGGCATCATGAGAAAATCTACAAACAAAAATGCTGGAAAGGGTGTGGAGTAAAGGAACCCTCTTCCACTATTGTTGGGAATATAAATTGATACAGTCACTACGGAGAACAATATGGAGTTTCTTAAGAAACTAACAATAGAATTACCATATGATACAGCAATCCCAGTACTGGACATATACCCAGACAATACCATAAATCAAAACGAGACATTCACCGCAATGTTCATTGCATCACTATTTACAATATCGAGGTAATGGAAGCAACCTAAATGCCCACAGACAGACGAATGCATAAAGCTGTGGTACATATATAAAATGGAATATTACTAAGCCATGAAAAGGAATGAAATTGGGTCATTTGTAGAGACGTCGATGGATCTAGAGACTGTCATACAGAGTGAAGTAAGTCAGAAAGAGAAAAACAAATCTTGTATATTCATGCATATATGTGGAACCTAGAAAAACTGTACAGATTAACCATTTTGCAAGGCATAAATAGAGCAACAGATGTAGACAACAAATGTATGGACAACAAGGGGGGAAAGCTGTTGGGGGGGTGGTGGTGGGAGGAGTTGAGAGACTGGGATTGGCATGTATACATTTATATGTATAAAATAGATAACCAATAAGAACCTGCTGTATAAAAATATAAAATAAAATTCAAAATTAAAAAGAAATAAAATTTAAAAAATAAAACAGAAAAAACAATTATTCCCTTCACATACATGTATTTATATGAATAAATTATTTCCATGCTTATATCTGTAAATACAAAAAAGAGGAATAAAATCTACCTTGAACCAAAAACGAAAAAGAGAAAAAAAACACAGAACCCACCAGTTCCACAGAGGAAAACCGTATCAGGGCACTTGCTCCAGTTGTAAACAATTCTGAAGTTGTCCAGTGGTGAGGAATCATCTCCCATTCAGCCAGCAGCCCCCACGCAACAAGCGTCCTCATTGCAAAGCTGGGGCACCGTGCCGAGGCATCTGTGAGTAAACGTGAGCTGAGCCCCAGGCCAGTTGCTGCTGAACTATTCCCACCCGTCCCAGGTAAAACACCTGAATATATACAAGGACTTGAAAGCCTAGAGGAAGGGCCATAGAGCCACACGAGTGACAGCATGCCGGCCGACTTGGTGCCTGCAGGCCAGCCAGGATGGTCCTGGCCCTGGGTGCTCTTCTGGAAGATTTCCATTTCCCTGACTGAGATACCCGTCCTGTCCCTGCCCCCACTGCTTTTTTCCTTCCTCACCTCTGCCCAGGGAGAAATTCCAGCAGCAGGTATGGGTGACACATCCTCTTCTTTAGCAGGTGGCAGCCTGGCAACTGCTGCAGAAAGTCCAGCAGAACCCCACTCACACTGGGCCACCCACAAAGCCGTGGCCTCTCACTCCCTCCCACCAGCCCAGCCCCGAGACTGCTGACAGGGCAGAGAAAATGGCGTCAGGCACGGCTGCAGGGGCTCTTGCTGCCTGGAGTGGTATTTATATTGATCTCAACCCAGGCACACCTGGGGAGGGCTGGCCCGCACGGTAAGGCTGCCCAGGTCAGCCAATCATCACCCCTCAGGGGCTCACAGTTGCAGAAAATGGAACTTGCTGAACCGGCCAGGTCCAAGGAACAGGTGTGGGCTCCTGAGAGTCAGGATAGACAAGGGGCTGCAGCTTTGGCTTGTTTTCTAATCATTTTATCTGGCCCATGAGTGGGAGACAACTTCAAGAAAACCCTCTCCTTATGAGAGGAACCCAGGAGTCAGGGAGAGGAGGGGTGGGTGGTGGTTGGAGACAGAGGCCTGGTGCCCCGGGTGCAGTGGAAGTCTCTGGAAGACCAGGTGGAGGGAGGCCGCACAGAGTGATGCCCAGGGTCACAGACCTGTCGCAGCTGCTGTTTGTTAGTTCAAGTCCTGCTCTGAGGTGCTCTGTGCCAGCTCTGAGCGACAGGTGAGCTGGGGGTGCTCTGCAATGAGGGCTATGTGCACGGTTCCTGTGTGCCCAGCCCTGCCATGGTACCTGCAAGGGTAGCTCTGTATCCTGGGAAGGGCCTGACCACGAGAGCCCCGTGGGCTGGGGTGGGGGTGGGGTACCTGCCCAGGTGAGCTCCATATTCTGGGATTGGTCTGACCACGAGAGCCCCATGGGCTGCTGGGGACCTGGTAAAGGATGTCAGGACAGTCAGTGAAGCCACCGAGGATATACCTCCAGTTGCTCCTAATTCCTACACCCTGCTGGTCATTCTACCAACCACCAGGACATGGTATTCTGTATTAGTCTTCAATGATGCCTTCTTTTGTATTCCATTAGTCCCAGAGTCACAAGAAATTTTGGCTTGTGAGTGGCAGGACTCAACATACAACTAAAACAATACTTCCGGGCCGTCTTGCCCCAAGGGTGCAAAAATTCCCACACCATCTTTGGGGAAAGCTTAGCTAAAGACCTAAAAGTTCTACCTCTGGAAAAGGAAACCCTCCTTCAGTACGCAGACGACATTCTGATCGCCAGCCCTACTAAGGAGGCCTCTGAACTACCAAGCCAATAAAGGATAGAAGTTGTCCAAGAAAAAGCTCAAATATCACAGACTGCGGTGACCTGCCTGGGCTTCATTCTCACAGAAGGTCGGAGAAGCCCATCCCAGGAAAGGGAAGAAACCATTTGCAGCCTTACCCCTTTCTAAAACTAGAAGACAGCTTAGGGGTTCCTGGGGAGGCCAGGGTTTGCTGCTTCTGGATCCCTAACTACAGTCTACTAGCTGGGCCTCTATATGAAACACTGAAAGGAAAAGATGATGATCCTTTTGAATAGAATCCAGAAGTGGCCTTTCAAGAATGGAAAGAGCAGTCAATTCAGACCCTTGCCCTGGAACTCCCTAATTTAGCTAAACCCTTTGACCTTTACATTCCCGGTGAAAGGTGAATCGCCATTGGAGAATTAGTGCAAAAACTGGGACCACTTGAAATGGAACAATGCAAGAATGCCATCCAGGTAGGATAAACTACGGTCACCAAGGGGCTTGGCCCACTGCCGCATCTGGCCAAGATACTGGCGGTATCTAAAAACCTGGAAATCAGCAGCCCAAAAGGCCACCTCCTTCCTAAGGGAAAAGGACCCCACGTGGTGATCCTAACCACCAACGATGCCCTGAAGTTGCAGGGTTCGCTCCGTGGGCACACCGACCTCGAGTGAGGAGGCCCTCCAACTCCAACATCCAGAGAGATAACCGGGGGCAACAGGGCACCATGACGACTCGTGTGAACATCACTTGACCTGGAGTTTCTCTCATAAAACAATAAGAGTGTGTCCCAAAAGAGTAGACTACTGCTTGCAGGACTTACTGCACCCAGAGGGGAGCTAATAATCTTGGCGGGGGAACCGTATATCACACTGTCACCATAGAAAAGCCTACAGACACCGTGATGATGGTGGCCAATAAGACCGGCTGGACTCCTGTTTACTTCAAAAGGCTGTTGACTCAGTGGTCATCATGGTCCTTGATCACCACTGACCCTGGACTGTCTGGGAGTTGAGCGGGCAGGGCTCTGACACCTGGTGCTGTTTGTACGTTAATTCAGGGGCCTAATTGAAGAAAGCGCAGACTACTGGTCAGAGCATCTAGGCTGGCAGAAACGGTCAGCCTAAGGTGGCCGAACAAATGTGGGGCGGGGTGAAACCGGCCCCCACAGCGTCTCTGCACATCTCTTTCCTGGACCCTTAAAGGTCATTAGAATCTATAACACTTCCAATGCTGGTGCTCAGGTGGACGAGCAGGGAGGCAGGGGGCCTGGGGACAATCAACGTCACCTGGAGGCTGCTGGGGAGAAGCTCTGACCCTCGCCCCCGGGTATTAGGGCTCCCAACTCAGCACTCAGCAGTTACAGAAGAAGTGTCTGCACCCTCAGCACTCCAAGAATGAGGAACGGGACAAAAGGCAGAGGAGGGGTTTGTCCCCAGCAAAGCCCATTAAAAATCCCTGGGAGATAAAAATAGAATCTGGGCAATAAAGTCAAGTCTAACCTTTTTTATCCTTTGTGCTTTGTCTAATTTCACGTGCTCCTAGGGTCCCGCATGCAGAGGTTCCACACCCGGCACTTCAGACCAGATTTCCTAGTGCAGAATGGCTGGGTCGACACCTCAGCTCCTGGGGCCCAGTGCAGACTCCGCGATATAGAGCCTGAGCTGCAGCCAACCTGGCCCTCGAGAGCTCCGCCCCCTCCCTCCCACTGACTCTGACAGGATCTCTACACAGCAGCCCAGCCCACAGCCCACGGGGTAGTGCATGCTCTCACCTCTCCATTCTCTGATCAAAATATAAAGTTTCCTTTGCTTGTGAACCAAACTCAGTCTCGATCTGTTGGCCCCAATGACACTGGGCAGGGGGACACTTGTTGGGGTCCACTCTGGAGGATCAGTAACAGAAATTGAGACTATTGTAACCTCAATGAACAGATGTGTGAGCCAAACTGTAGTTAACATAGAACAGTGTATAAGGCTCGGGTAAAATAAGATGTTTCTAACACTTCCATTTGATATTTCCATCACTTTATTATAAGCAAGTTCAGTGAAAAGGTTTGTCTTATTTGTCAGGTCAATATTAGAGAAACGAAGTGATTTCTTTCCAAGGATGTACATCTAATAATCTTGGTTAAAGCTTCAATCTTGTTTTAAATGCTTTTCCATTGAAAATGATACCTCTCTTTCAGCTCCCCCATTTCTGAGAAGTATAAAATCTTATAATTTATTATTACCAAAGGGGAAAGGTGGGAGGAGGGATAAATTAACAGTTTGGGATTAACACATACACACTGCTATGTATAAAATAGATCATCAACAAGGAACTACTGTATAGCACAGGGAACTACACTCAACATTTTGCAATAACCTATAAGGGGAAATAATCTGAAAAAGAATAGATATTTTTATTGACATCATCTATCAATGACAGTTAAAGTGTAACCTAAGGGAAGCTGGTGGTGAGTGCTTCTGACCCTGAAGACTTCAATCATCTAAAGTTTGGACTCTGCCTACTTCCCAAGGCCCTTAATGAACATATGTGTAGCCGTAGCTTAAAAAATTCCCCAGTTTGGGTTTCGGGGAGACACTGATTTTGAAAAAGCCCTGGTGTTCTCCTTACATGAATGGGACTCTTCCTACTGCTAAAACATGTCTGTCACACCCAGAGGATGGTATACCGTCTGATCGGGAAGAGTTTGGAAAAGGCATCTCATCTCCTCATCTCCTGGTGCTCGGGTTCACCCCTCCAGCGTCTTTACTAACAGTCTCCCCACTTGGAGATGTCAGCACTGTCAACATCCTGTTGCGTACAGTTTGGAATTTGTCCAGAGGATGAAGCGGAAGGATGAGGAACAATGAGAGACAAGTCCTAGGTGTTCAGACAGGCACATGTCACTCTAATTTCCAATCAGGAAGACGAATTGACCAAAGGCTAGGGTTGCCCATGGAAACAGTATAGGGCTTGAGGAAATCCCGCTGCTTTGTGGCCAGTTCCCATAAACACAAGTTGAACAATGGAACTCAGGGGCAGTAAAATTCACAAAACTGCAGAGTTGAAAATATCCATCACTGAAAAATGTCTTGAGGAAAGTCAGAGAAAAGGACTTGTAAGCAAGGGAGAATGGCAGGAAAGGGATTTGAGGAGGTAGAAAGGACTCGCCATTAAGCACAAGAAAAGGAGCTGAACATTGCCAACATTGCAGTTGGCCAAAAAGGGTGTATGCGTTTTTTTCTGTATATATTCAAGAAAAGGGCATACACTTTTTTAGCCAACCAAACAGGTGGGCACTGGAAGTCAATACTACAAAAGATATCACTTCGCATCAGTCAGAAGAGCCATCCTCATAAAGCGTAAACAACAGAAATGCAGGACAGGGCAAGGAGAAGAGGGAGCCCTGTGAGACTTATAGTGGAAATGTATATTGCCAACGGCCATTCTGGAGAAGTGTATTGTGTTTACTAAAGCATCTAAAAAATGAGCTACAGAGCATAGGGCACTTGCACTCATGGGCGTATATCTTGAGAAAAACAAAAATCGAGAGGACACAGGCACCCCAATGTTTACCCCCTCTCTGTTTAAAAGATCCTCAACTAGGATATAACTTAAATGTCTCTGGAGGGAAAAAATGGGTAGAGATGTGGTACTTAGGTAGAGTGGAATATTATTCAGCCTGGAAACCAATGAAATATGGCCAGTTGTAACAACTCCGGAGGAGTTACGTATGATCTTTCTAAGTGACAGAATTCAAAAAGAAAAAGACACATATCATAAGATATCACTTAAAGGTGGAATCCAAAATGGCTACACATGAAATAAATACAAAACAAAAACATAGTCAAATATGTAGAAAACACGCATAAGGCTGCTAAACGGGAAAGGTGGGGAGGGGTGAGGCATCACCCAGGAGGTTGAAATTAGCAAAGATACCATTCCAAATACCAAACTGATAATCAACAAGGCCTACACGGTAGCTAAAAGAACTGCACTCAGCACACTCAAGTCACCGGAAAAGAATATATACGACTGGTAAGAATCTGAAAAAGAATTTACTGATGTCTCTCTGTACGTGAATCAAGTGGATGTACAGCAGCAAGAAACAGAGCTTTGAAAATCAACTGTAACCAATATAGTAATAAATTGAAAAAAATAAACGACAGAGAGACAGAGAAAACCTCTTACAACTTTTCCTCAGGGCCGGTGATGCAACATGGATTGAACACATCTAGACCCACAGCAGGATGAGACATAAGGCTGGAAACTGTTTGCGCTAAGAGAAATGTGAGGTTGGGTGAGGAAATGCACACCCTTTAAAGTAATACTACCTGGTACCCATTCAATGGGTCCCAAATATGCAGGTTCAAGGGATCGTCCTACAGCTAAAACATGCATGGAAAACCCAGAGGACTGTACACCATGTGATCGGGAGATGTGTCTAAAATGCAGCTCATTTATCCTCTCCTGGTGCTCCTGTTCACCATTCCAGCCACGTTACTTAGAATCTCCCCACTTGGAGAATCAGCACATTTCAACTTCTGTTTCACACATTTTGCAAATTGTGAGGAGGATGAACGGGGAACCAATGAGAGAATAGTTGTAGGGGTTTGGATGGGCACATATCACTCTAATTTCCCATTAAGAATAAGAATTGAAAAAAGGCTCAGCCCGCCTCGCCCGAGCCAAAATAGGGCCTGAAGCAATCCTGCGGGTTTGAGGCCAGCTCACAAAAGAGCAACTTAAAAAATGGAGCTCAGGGTCACTGCAATTCACAAACCTGCAGAGTTATAAATGAAAACTAACGTCCAAAAATATGTTGAGGTAAGGCAAAGAAGAGGATCTGAATGCAAGACAGAATTGCAAGAAACAGATTTCAAGAGATAGATTGGACTCGTCTTTAAAGCACATGAAAAGCGGCAGAATTTCGACAATGATGCAGTTGGCCCAAAAGGGCGTATGCGTTTTTTCCTGATTATATCCAGGAAAAAACGCATACGCACTTTATGGGCAACGAAGCAAGCAAGCAATGCAAATGTGCACAACAAAGAAGTCTCATTTCCCACTGGTCAAAAGGGCCATCCTAAAAAATTGTAAAAACCAGAAATGCAGGACAGGCCATGGAGAACAGGGAGCCTTTATACGCTGATGGGCAGTGTGTGAACTGCCGAGAGCCACTCTGGAGAAGTGTATGGTGGTTCCTAAATCATCTAAAAAACAGAGCTACAGAGCATAGGACACTTCCAATCATGGGAGTATATCTAGGGAAATCTAAAAATTAACAAGACACAAGCACACCACAGTTTAGGGCTACTCTGTTTACAAGAACCTCAACTTCAGTATACCTTAAATATCCCAGGAAAGAGAACAATGGATAAAGAAGATGTGGTACTTATGTACAATGGAATATCTCTTCACCATGAAATCAATGTAATAAGGCTAGTAGAAGGATAAAGAGTGGATTTAGGTCCGATAATACTACTTGAAATAAGTCAAACAGAAAAAGAAACATATCATAAGATATCACTTATAGAGGGAGGGTAAATATGGCTGCACAAGAAATGAATTACAGAACAGAACAGTGTCTCACATTTAGAAAACACACTTATTTCAGCTTAAGGGGAAAGGAGAGGTGGGGTGATGCATAAAACCAGAGTTTGAAATTAGCACAGATACCGTTCAATAAACCAAATAGATATTAGACAAGATCTACACCTTGCTCAATGAACTGGCCTCAACACACCCTATACACCGCAGAGAAATATATCTGAGTAATAAGAATCTTAAAACCCATGTATTGATATATCTCCATAAGGGAATCAAGTGTGTGCAGAGTGGCACAAACACAGCAGTGAAAATGAGCTAAACCCCATTATAGAAATAAATTTTAAAAACAAAACGCAGAAACAATGAAAGAGAGAAAAATTCTTACAAAATTCGCTCAGGGGCTGTGATGCAACCTGGATTGACCACATATAAACCCACAGCTGGATAAGACATAAGGCTGGACACTTGGGGCTGAGAGGATTGATGAGCTTTGGTGAGCAACTGCCAAAAGTTTAGTGCAATACTTCATGCTACTCATTCCAAGGGTCCCAACACTCCAGGTTGAAGGGAATCTTCCTACAGCTAAACCATGCTTGGGAAACCCAGCGACTGGTATACCATATGATCGGGAAAGGTTTCTAAAACGCACCTCATTTTTCCTCTCCTGGGGCTCCAGATCGACATTCCAGCCGCTTTACCAAAAATATCCCCACATGGAGAGTCAATGCCTTTAAGTTCTGGTATCGCACAGTCTGCAGTTAGTGCGGAGGATGAATGGGAATAGGGGGAACCAGTGAGAAACTAGCTGTAGCGGTTTCAAGGGGCACATGTCACTCTAAATTCACATCAGTAAGAAGAATAAACCAAAGGCACAGCAAGGTGCCCCAGAAGAAGAATAGGGCCTGAAGGAATCCTGTGGTTATGAGGCAAGATCACAAAAATAAGAGCTGAAAAATGGAGCTAAGGGTCACTGCAATTCAAAAACCTGCAGAGTTATAAAGGCCAACTATTTTCAAAAAATATATTGAGGTAAGGCTATGAAGAGGCATTGAAAGCAAGGCAGAATTGCAGGAAAACGATTTCAGGAGGTAGACTGGAATTGCATTTAAAGCATAGGAAAATAGGCAGAACGTCCACAATGATGCACTTGGCCAAAAAGGGTGTATGCCTTTTTTCCTGAATTTATTCAGGAAAAAAGGTATATGCCCTTTTTGGCCAACCAAGCAAGCTTGCAAAGGAAATCTGCACTACAATGAAGTCTCACTTCCCCCCGGTCAAAAGGGCCATCTGAAAAAAGTGTAAAATCCAGAAAGGCAGGACAGGCCATGGAGAACTGGGAGCCTTGTTATGCTGATGGGCGGGATGTGTATGGTGTTTCCTGAAACATCTAAAAAACAAAGCAACAGAGCCTAGGGCACTTCCACTTATGGTCCTATAGCTTAGGGAAATTAAAATCAAAAAGACACAGCCACCCCAAAATTTGGGACGCCTCTGTTTACAAGAACCTCGTTAACCGTACAAGTTCAATATCACAGAAAGTGAAAAATGGATAAAGAACTTGTGGTACCTACGTACAATGCAGTATCACTCAGCAATGAAATCTATGTCATCAGGCCAGCAGCAGCATAATGAGTGGATACAGGTACGATGATTCTAACTGAAATAAGACACACAGAAAAAGAAACATCATAAGATATCACTAATACACGGAATGTAAACTTGGCTACACAGGAACTGAATTACAGAACAGAACAGGGTCTCAAATTTAGAAAACCAACTTATGCTTGCTTAAGGGGAAAGGTGAGTTGGGGTGCTGCATAAAACCAGAGATTGAAATGAACACAGATAAAGTTCCTTAAGCCAAATATGGAATAGACAAGAGCTACTCCTTGCTCAACGAAATGGACTCAACACCCCATATTAAGCGCCTAAGAATGTACCTGACTAGTAAGTATCTTAAAACCTATGGATTGCTATATCTCCAAAAGAGAATCAAGCATGTGTCCAGGGGCATAAATGCAGCAGTGATAGGATTGGAGAGGTTCGGTGAGCAAACAAAGACCCTTTGAAGTCATATTGCATGGTACCCATTCCACGGGTCTCAACTCTCCAGGCTTCAGGGATTCTTCCTTCAGCTAAAACATGCATGTGGAACCTAGAGTATGATCAACCATGTGATCGGGAGACGTGTTCAAATATGTCTCAGTTTTCGTACCCTGGTACTCGGGTGCAACATTCCAGACGCTTTACTAACACTCTCCCGACTTGGAGAGTCAGTCCCTTTAACCTCCTGTTTGGCCCAGTTTGCAATTTCTGCGGAAGATGAACAGGAATAGCGAGAACTAATGAGAGACTAGCTGGAGGTGTCTGGATGGGCAAATTTAACTCTCATTTCCCACCAGGAAGAGGAATTAACCAAAGGCTCAGCGTGCCGTGACGGAAACAGATTAGGGCCTGAAGCCATCCTGCGGTGTTGCGGCCAGCTCAAAACAAAGCGAGTTGAAGAAAGGAGCTCAGGGGCACTGTAATTCACAAACCTGCAGAGTTATAAATGACAGCAATCGTCCAAAAATATACTGAAGTAAGGCTGCCAAGAGGACTTGAAAGCGGGGCAGAATTGCAGGAAACCGATTTCAGGAGGTAGACTGGAATTGCATTGAAAGCATAGGAAAAGAGGCAGAACGTCCACAATGATGCACTTGGCCAAAAAGGGCGTATGCGTTTTTTCCTGAATATATTCAGGAAAAAACGCATACGCCCTTTTTGGCCAACCAAGCAAGCTTGCAAAGGAAATCTGCACTACAATGAAGTCTCACTTCCCCCCGGTCAAAAGGGCCATCTGAAAAAAGTGTAAAATCCAGAAAGGCAGGACAGGCCATGGAGAACTGGGAGCCTTGTTATGCTGATGGGCGGGATGTAAATTGCCAACAGACACTCGGGAGAAGTGTATGGTGTTTCCTGAAACATCTAAAAAACAAAGCAACAGAGCCTAGGGCACTTCCACTTATGGTCCTATAGCTTAGGGAAATTAAAATCAAAAAGACACAGCCACCCCAAAGTTTGGGACGCCTCTGTTTACAAGAACCTCGTTTACAGTACAAGTTCAACATCGCAGAAAGTGAAAAATGGATAAAGAAGTTGTGGTATTTACTTACAAAGCAATATCACTCAGCAATGAAATCTATGTCATCAGGCCCTTAGCAGCACAATGAGTGGATTCAGGTATGATGATTCTAACTGAAATAAGTCACACAGAAAAAGAAACATCATAAGATATCAGTAATACACGGAATGTAAACTTGGCTACACAGGAACTGAATTACAGAACAGAACAGGGTCTCAAATTTAGAAAACCAACTTATGCTTGCATAAGGGCAAAGGTGAGTTGGGATGCTGCATAAAACCAGAGATTGAAATGAGCACAGATAAAGTTCCTTAAGCCAAATATGGAATAGACAAGAGCTACTCCTTGCTCATCGAAATGGACTCAACACCGCATATTAAACGCCTAAGAATGTACCTGACTAGTAAGTATCTTAAAACCTATGGATTGCTATGTCTCCGAAAGAGAATCAAGCATGTGTACAGGGGCATAAACGCAGCAGTGATAGGATTGGAGAGGTTCGGTGAGCAAATGAAGACCCTTTGAAGTCATATTGCATGGTACCCATTCCACGGGTTTCAACTACCCAGGTTTAAGGTATTCTTCCTTCAGCTAAAACATGCATGTGGAACCTAGAGTATGATCAACCATGTGATCGGGAGACGTGTTCCAATATGTCTCAGTTTTCGTCCCCTGGTACTCGGGTGCAACATTCCAGACGCTTTACTAACACTCTCCCGACTTGGAGAGTCAGTGCCTTTAACCTCCTGTTTGGCCCTGTTTTCAATTTCAGTGGAAGATGAACAGGAATAGGGAGAACCAATGAGAGACTAGCTGGAGGTGTCTGGACGGGCATATTTAACTCTCATTTTCCACCAGGAAGAGGAATTAAGCAAAGGCACAGTGTGCCGTGCTGGAACCAGATTAGGGCTTGAAGCAATCCTGCGGTGTTGCGGCCAGGTCACGAGAATGCGAGTTGAAGAAAGGAGCTCAGGGGCACTGTAATTCACAAACCTGCAGAGTTATAAATGACAGCTATCGTCCAAAAATATACTGAAGTAAGGCTGCCAAGAGGACTTGAAAGCGGGGCAGAATTGCAGGAAACCGATTTCAGGAGGTAGACTGGAATTGCATTGAAAGCATAGGAAAAGAGGCAGAACGTCCACAATGATGCACTTGGCCAAAAAGGGCGTATGCGTTTTTTCCTGAATATATTCAGGAAAAAACGCATACGCCCTTTTTGGCCAACCAAGCAAACTTGCAAAGGAAATCTGCACTACAATGAAGTCTCACTTCCCCCCGGTCAAAAGGGCCATCTGAAAAAAGTGTAAAATCCAGAAAGGCAGGACAGGCCATGGAGAACTGGGAGCCTTGTTATGCTGATGGGCGGGATGTAAATTGCCAACAGACACTCGGGAGAAGTGTATGGTGTTTCCTGAAACATCTAAAAAACAAAGCAACAGAGCCTAGGGCACTTCCACTTATGGTCCCATAGCTTAGGGAAATTAAAATCAAAAAGACACAGCCACCCCAAAGTTTGGGATGCCTCTGTTTACAAGAACCTCGTTTACAGTACAAGTTCAACATCGCAGAAAGTGAAAAATGGATAAAGAAGTTGTGGTATTTACTTACAAAGCAATATCACTCAGCAATGAAATCTATGTCATCAGGCCCTTAGCAGCACAATGAGTGGATTCAGGTATGATGATTCTAACTGAAATAAGTCACACAGAAAAAGAAACATCATAAGATATCAGTAATACACGGAATGTAAACTTGGCTACACAGGAACTGAATTACAGAACAGAACAGGGTCTCAAATTTAGAAAACCAACTTATGCTTGCTTAAGGGGAAAGGTGAGTTGGGGTGCTGCATAAAACCAGAGATTGAAATGAGCACAGATAAAGTTCCTTAAGCCAAATATGGAATAGACAAGAGCTACTCCTTGCTCAACGAAATGGACTCAACACCGCATATTAAACGCCTAAGAATGTACCTGACTAGTAAGTATCTTAAAACCTATGGATTGCTATGTCTCCGAAAGAGAATCAAGCATGTGTACAGGGGCATAAACGCAGCAGTGATAGGATTGGAGAGGTTCGGTGAGCAAATGAAGACCCTTTGAAGTCATATTGCATGGTACCCATTCCACGGGTTTCAACTACCCAGGTTTAAGGTATTCTTCCTTCAGCTAAAACATGCATGTGGAACCTAGAGTATGATCAACCATGTGATCGGGAGACGTGTTCCAATATGTCTCAGTTTTCGTCCCCTGGTACTCGGGTGCAACATTCCAGACGCTTTACTAACACCCTCCCGACTTGGAGAGTCAGTCCCTTTAACCTCCTGTTTGGCCCAGTTTGCAATTTCTGCGGAAGATGAACAGGAATAGCGAGAACCAATGAGAGACTAGCTGGAGGTGTCTGGACGGGCAAATTTAACTCTCATTTCCCACCAGGAAGAGGAATTAACCAAAGGCTCAGCGTGCCGTGCCGGAACAAGATTAGGGCCTGAAGCCATCCTGCGGTGTTGCGGCCAGCTCAAAAGAAAGCGAGTTGAAGAAAGGAGTTCAGGGGCACTGTAATTCACAAACCTGCAGAGTTATAAATGACAGCTATCGTCCAAAAATATACTGAAGTAAGGCTGCCAAGAGGACTTGAAAGCGGGGCAGAATTGCAGGAAACCGATTTCAGGAGGTAGACGGGAATTGCATTGAAAGCATAGGAAAAGAGGCAGAACGTCCACAATGATACACTTGGCCAAAAAGGGCATATGCGTTTTTTCCTGAATATATTCAGGAAAAAACGCATACGCCCGTTTTGGCCAACCAAGCAAGCTTGCAAAGGAAATCTGCACTACAATGAAGTCTCACTTCCCCCCGGTCAAAAGGGCCATCTGAAAAAAGTGTAAAATCCAGAAAGGCAGGACAGGCCATGGAGAACTGGGAGCCTTGTTATGCTGATGGGCGGGATGTAAATTGCCAACAGACACTCGGGAGAAGTGTATGGTGTTTCCTGAAACATCTAAAAAACAAAGCAACAGAGCCTAGGGCACTTCCACTTATGGTCCTATAGCTTAGGGAAATTAAAATCAAAAAGACACAGCCACCCCAAAGTTTGGGACGCCTCTGTTTACAAGAACCTCGTTTACAGTACAAGTTCAACATCGCAGAAAGTGAAAAATGGATAAAGAATTTGTGGTATTTACTTACAAAGCAATATCACGCAGCAATGAAATCTATGTCATCAGGCCCTTAGCAGCACAATGAGTGGATTCAGGTATGATGATTCCAACTGAAATAAGTCACACAGAAAAAGAAACATCATAAGATATCAGTAATACACGGAATGTAAACTTGGCTACACAGGAACTGAATTACAGAACAGAACAGGGTCTCAAATTTAGAAAACCAACTTATGCTTGCATAAGGGCAAAGGTGAGTTGGGATGCTGCATAAAACCAGAGATTGAAATGAGCACAGATAAAGTTCCTTAAGCCAAATATGGAATAGACAAGAGCTACTCCTTGCTCAACGAAATGGACTCAACACCGCATATTAAACGCCTAAGAATGTACCTGACTAGTAAGTATCTTAAAACCTATGGATTGCTATGTCTCCGAAAGAGAATCAAGCATGTGTACAGGGGCATAAACGCAGCAGTGATAGGATTGGAGAGGTTCGGTGAGCAAATGAAGACCCTTTGAAGTCATATTGCATGGTACCCATTCCACGGGTTTCAACTACCCAGGTTTAAGGTATTCTTCCTTCAGCTAAAACATGCATGTGGAACCTAGAGTATGATCAACCATGTGATCGGGAGACGTGTTCCAATATGTCTCAGTTTTCGTCCCCTGGTACTCGGGTGCAACATTCCAGACGCTTTACTAACACTCTCCCGACTTGGAGAGTCAGTGCCTTTAACCTCCTGTTTGGCCCTGTTTTCAATTTCAGTGGAAGATGAACAGGAATAGGGAGAACCAATGAGAGACTAGCTGGAGGTGTCTGGACGGGCATATTTAACTCTCATTTTCCACCAGGAAGAGGAATTAAGCAAAGGCACAGTGTGCCGTGCTGGAACCAGATTAGGGCTTGAAGCAATCCTGCGATGTTGCGGCCAGGTCACGACAATGCGAGTTGAAGAAAGGAGCTCAGGGGCACTGTAATTCACAAACCTGCAGAGTTATAAATGACAGCTATCGTCCAAAAATATACTGAAGTAAGGCTGCCAAGAGGACTTGAAAGCGGGGCAGAATTGCAGGAAACCGATTTCAGGAGGTAGACTGGAATTGCATTGAAAGCATAGGAAAAGAGGCAGAACGTCCACAATGATGCACTTGGCCAAAAAGGGCATATGCGTTTTTTCCTGAATATATTCAGGAAAAAACGCATACGCCCTTTTTGGCCAACCAAGCAAACTTGCAAAGGAAATCTGCACTACAATGAAGTCTCACTTCCCCCCGGTCAAAAGGGCCATCTGAAAAAAGTGTAAAATCCAGAAAGGCAGGACAGGCCATGGAGAACTGGGAGCCTTGTTATGCTGATGGGCGGGATGTAAATTGCCAACAGACACTCGGGAGAAGTGTATGGTGTTTCCTGAAACATCTAAAAAACAAAGCAACAGAGCCTAGGGCACTTCCACTTATGGTCCTATAGCTTAGGGAAATTAAAATCAAAAAGACACAGCCACCCCAAAGTTTGGGACGCCTCTGTTTACAAGAACCTCGTTTACAATACAAGTTCAACATCGCAGAAAGTGAAAAATGGATAAAGAATTTGTGGTATTTACTTACAAAGCAATATCACGCAGCAATGAAATCTATGTCATCAGGCCCTTAGCAGCACAATGAGTGGATTCAGGTATGACGATTCTAACTGAAATAAGTCACACAGAAAAAGAAACATCATAAGATATCAGTAATACACGGAATGTAAACTTGGCTCCAAAGGAACTGAATTACAGAACAGAACAGGGTCTCAAATTTAGAAAACCAACTTATGCTTGCTTAAGGGTAAAGGTGAGTTGGGGTGCTGCATAAAACCAGAGATTGAAATGAGCACAGATAAAGTTCCTTAAGCCAAATATGGAATAGACAAGAGCTACTCCTTGCTCAACGAAATGGACTCAACACCCCATATTAAGCGCCTAAGAATGTACCTGACTAGTAAGTATCTTAAAACCTATGGATTGCTATATCTCCAAAAGAGAATCAAGCGTGTTTCCAGGGGCATAAATGCAGCAGTGATAGGATTGGAGAGGTTCGGTGAGCAAACAAAGACCCTTTGAAGTCATATTGCATGGTACCCATTCCACGGGTCTCAACTCTCCAGGTTTCAGGGATTCTTCCTTCAGCTAAAACATGCATGTGGAACCTAGAGTATGATCAACCATGTGATCGGGAAACGTGTTCAAATATGTCTCAGTTTTCGTCCCCTGGTACTCGGGTGCAACATTCCAGACGCTTTACTAACACCCTCCCGACTTGGAGAGTCAGTCCCTTTAACCTCCTGTTTGGCCCAGTTTGCAATTTCTGCGGAAGATGAACAGGAATAGCGAGAACCAATGAGAGACTAGCTGGAGGTGTCTGGACGGGCAAATTTAACTCTCATTTCCCACCAGGAAGAGGAATTAACCAAAGGCTCAGCGTGCCGTTCCGTAACAAGATTAGGGCCTGAAGCCATCCTTCGATGTTGCGGCCAGGTCACAAGAAAGCGAGTTGAAGAAAGGAGTTCAGGGGCACTGTAATTCACAAACCTGCAGAGTTATAAATGACAGCTATCGTCCAAAAATATACTGAAGTAAGGCTGCCAAGAGGAATTGAAAGCGGGGCAGAATTGCAGGAAACTGATTTCAGGAGGTAGACTGGAATTGCATTGAAAGCAGAGGAAAAGAGGCAGAACGTCCACAATGATGCACTTGGCCAAAAAGGGCGTATGCGTTTTTTCCTGAATATATTCAGGAAAAAACGCATACGCCCTTTTTGGCCAACCAAGCAAACTTGCAAAGGAAATCTGCACTACAATGAAGTCTCACTTCCCCCCGGTCAAAAGGGCCATCTGAAAAAAGTGTAAAATCCAGAAAGGCAGGACAGGCCATGGAGAACTGGGAGCCTTGTTATGCTGATGGGCGGGATGTAAATTGCCAACAGACACTCGGGAGAAGTGTATGGTGTTTCCTGAAACATCTAAAAAACAAAGCAACAGAGCCTAGGGCACTTCCACTTATGGTCCTATAGCTTAGGGAAATTAAAATCAAAAAGACACAGCCACCCCAAAGTTTGGGACGCCTCTGTTTACAAGAACCTCGTTTACCGTACAAGTTCAATATCACAGAAAGTGAAAAATGGATAAAGAAGTTGTGGTATTTACTTACAAAGCAATATCACTCAGCAATGAAATCTATGTCATCAGGCCCTTAGCAGCACAATGAGTGGATTCAGGTATGATGATTCTAACTGAAATAAGTCACACAGAAAAAGAAACATCATAAGATATCAGTAATACACGGAATGTAAACTTGGCTACACAGGAACTGAATTACAGAACAGAACAGGGTCTCAAATTTAGAAAACCAACTTATGCTTGCTTAAGGGTAAAGGTGAGTTGGGGTGCTGCATAAAACCAGAGATTGAAATGAGCACAGATAAAGTTCCTTAAGCCAAATATGGAATAGACAAGATCTACTCCTTGCTCAACGAAATGGACTCAACACCGCATATTAAACGCCTAAGAATGTACCTGACTAGTAAGTATCTTAAAACCTATGGATTGCTATGTCTCCGAAAGAGAATCAAGCATGTGTACAGGGGCATAAACGCAGCAGTGATAGGATTGGAGAGGTTCGGTGAGCAAATGAAGACCCTTTGAAGTCATATTGCATGGTACCCATTCCACGGGTTTCAACTACCCAGGTTTAAGGTATTCTTCCTTCAGCTAAAACATGCATGTGGAACCTAGAGTATGATCAACCATGTGATCGGGAGACGTGTTCAAATATGTCTCAGTTTTCGTACCCTGGTACTCGGGTGCAACATTCCAGACGCTTTACTAACACCCTCCCGACTTGGAGAGTCAGTCCCTTTAACCTCCTGTTTGGCCCAGTTTGCAATTTCTGCGGAAGATGAACAGGAATAGCGATAACCAATGAGAAACTAGCTGGAGGTGTCTGGACGGGCAAATTTAACTCTCATTTCCCACCAGGAAGAGGAATTAACCAAAGGCTCAGCGTGCCGTGCCGGAACCAGATTAGGGCCTGAAGCCATCCTGCGGTGTTGCGGCCAGGTCACAAGAAAGCGAGTTGAAGAAAGGAGCTCAGGGGCACTGTAATTCACAAACCTGCAGAGTTATAAATGACAGCTATCGTCCAAAAATATACTGAAGTAAGGCTGCCAAGAGGACTTGAAAGCGGGGCAGAATTGCAGGAAACCGATTTCAGGAGGTAGACTGGAATTGCATTGAAAACACAGTAAAAGAGGCAGAACGTCCACAATGATGTACTTGGCCAAAAAGGACGTATGCGTTTTTTCCTGAATATATTCAGGAAAAAACGAATACGCCCTTTTTGGCCAACCAAGCAAGCTTGCAAAGGAAATCTGCACTACAATGAAGTCTCACTTCCCCCCGGTCAAAAGGGCCATCTGAAAAAAGTGTAAAATCCAGAAAGGCAGGACAGGCCATGGAGAACTGGGAGCCTTGTTATGCTGATGAGCGGGATGTAAATTGCGAACAGCCACTGTGGAGAAGTGTATGGTGTTTCCTGAAACATCTAAAACACAAAGCAACAGAGCCTAGGGCACTTGCACTTATGCTCCTATAGCTTAGGGAAATTAAAATCAAAAAGACACAGCCGCCCCAAAGTTTGGGATGGCTCTGTTTACAAGAACCTCGTTTACAGTACAAGTTCAATATCACAAAGTGCGAAAAATAGATAAAGAAGTTGTGGTACTTACGTACAATGCAATATCACTCAGCAATGAAATCTATGTCATCAGGCCCGTAGCAGCATAATGAGTGGATTCAGGTATGATGATTCTAACTGAAATAAGTCACACAGAAAAAGAAACATCATAAGATATCACTAATACACGGAATGTAAACTTGGCTACACAGGAACTGAATTACAAAACAGAACAGGGTCTCAAATTTAGAAAACCAACTTATGCTTGCTTAAGGGGAAAGGTGAGTTGGTGTGCTGCATAAAACCAGAGATTGAAATGAGCACAGATAAAGTTCCTTAAGCCAAATATGGAATAGACAAGAGCTACTCCTTGCTCAACGAAATGGACTCAACACCCCATATTAAATGCCTAAGAATGTACCTGACTAGTAAGTATCTTAAAATCTATGGATTGCTATGTCTCCGAAAGGGAATCAAGCGTGTGTACAGGGGCATAAACGCAGCAGTGATAGGATTGGAGAAGTTCGGTGAGCAAATGAAGACACTTTGAAGTCATATTGCATGGTACCCATTCCACGGGTCTCAACTCTCCAGGTTTCAGGGATTCTTCCTTCAGCTAAAACATGCATGTAGAACCCAGAGTATGATCAACCATGTGATCGGGAGACTTGTTCTAATATGTCTCAGTTCTCGTCCCCTGGTACTCGGGTGCAACATTCCAGACGCTTTACTAACACTCTCCCGACTTGGAGAGTCAGTGCCTTTAACCTCCTGTTTGGCCCAGTTTGCAATTTCTGTGGAAGATGAACAGGAATAGGGAGAACCAATGAGAGACTAGCTGGAGGTGTCTGGACGGGCAAATTTAACTCTCATTTCCCACCAAGAAGAGGAATTAACCAAAGGCTCAGCGTGCCGTGCCGGAACCAGATTAGGGCCTGAAGCAATCCTACTGTGTTGCGGCCAGCTCACAAGAAAGCGAGTTGAAGAAAGGAGCTCAGGGGCACTGTAATTCACAAACCTGCAGACTTATAAATGACAGCTATTGTCCAAAAATATACTGAGGTAAGGTTGCCAAGAGGACTTGAAAGCGGGGAAGAATTGCAGGAAACCGATTTTAGGAGGTAGACTGGAATTGCATTGAAAGCATAGGAAAAGAGGGAGAACGTCCACAATGATGCACTTGGCCAAAAAGGGCGTATGCGTTTTTTCCTGAATCAGGAAAAAACGCATACGCACTTTTTGGCCAACCAAGCAAGCTTGCAAAGGAAATCTGCACTACAATGAAGTCTCACTTCACCCCGGTCAAAAGGGCCATCTGAAAAAAGTGTAAAATCCAGAAAGGCAGGACAGGCCATGGAGAACTGGGAGCCTTGTTATGCTGATGGGCAGGATGTAAATTGCCAACAGACACTCGGGAGAAGTGTATGGTGTTTCCTGAAACATCTAAAAAACAAAGCAACAGAGCCTAGGGCACTTCCACTTATGGTCCTATAGCTTAGGGAAATTAAAATCAAAAAGACACAGCCACCCCACAGTTTGGGACAGCTCTGTTTACAAGAACCTCGTTTACGGTACAAGTTCAATATCGCAGAAAGTGAAAAATGGATAAAGAATTTGTGGTACTTATGTACAATGCAAAATCACTCAGCCATGAAATCTATGTCATCAGGCCCGTAGCAGCACAATGAGTGGATTCAGGTATGATGATTCTAACTGAAATATGTCAGACAGAAAAAGAAACATCATAAGATATCACTAATACACGGAATTTGAACTTGGCTACACATGAACTGAATTACAAAACAGAACAGGGTCTCAAGTTTAGAAAACCAACTTATGCTTCCTTAAGGGGGAAAGTGAGTTGGGGTGCTGCATAAAACCAGAGTTTGAAATTAGCACAGATACCATTCAATAAGCCAAATATGTAATAGACAAGACCTACCCCTTGCTCAACAAAATGGACTCAACAATGAGGTATCACCTCACACCTGATAGAATGGGCATCATGAGAAAATCTACAAACAAAAATGCTGGAAAGGGTGTGGAGAAAAGGAACCCCCTTCCACTATTGTTGGGAATATAAATTGATACAGTCACTACGGAGAACAATATGGAGTTTCTTAAGAAACTAACAATAGAATTACCATATGATACAGCAATCCCAGTACTGGACATATACCCAGACAAAACCATAAATCAAAACGAGACATTCACCGCAATGTTCATTGCATCACTATTTACAATATCGAGGTAATGGAAGCAACCTAAATGCCCACAGACAGACGAATGCATAAAGCTGTGGTACATATATAAATTGGAATATTACTAAGCCATGAAAAGGAATGAAATTGGGTCATTTGTAGAGACGTCGATGGATCTAGAGACTGTCATACAGAGTGAAGTAAGTCAGAAAGAGAAAAACAAATCTTGTATATTCATGCATATATGTGGAACCTAGAAAAACTGTACAGATTAACCATTTTGCAAGGCATAAATAGAGCAACAGATGTAGACAACAAATGTATGGACCACAAGGGGGGAAAGCTGTTGGGGGGGTGGTGGTGGGAGGAGTTGAGAGACTGGGATTGGCATGTATACATTTATATGTATAAAATAGATAACCAATAAGAACCTGCTGTATAAAAATATAAAATAAAATTCAAAATTAAAAAGAAATAAAATTTAAAAAATAAAACAGAAAAAACAATTATTCCCTTCACATACATGTATTTATATGAATAAATTATTTCCATGCTTATATCTGTAAATACAAAAAAGAGGAATAAAATCTACCTTGAACCAAAAACGAAAAAGAGAAAAAAAACACAGAACCCACCAGTTCCACAGAGGAAAACCGTATCAGGGCACTTGCTCCAGTTGTAAACAATTCTGAAGTTGGCCAGTGGTGGGGAATCGTCTCCCATTCAGCCAGCAGCCCCCACGCAACAAGCGTCCTCATTGCAAAGCTGGGGCACCGTGCCGAGGCATCTGTGAGTAAACGGGAGGTGAGCCCCAGGCCAGTTGCTGCTGAACTATTCCCACCCGTCCCAGGTAAAACACCTGAATATATACAAGGACTTGAAAGCCTAGAGGAAGGGCCATAGAGCCACACGAGTGACAGCATGCCGGCCGACTTGGTGCCTGCAGGCCAGCCAGGATGGTCCTGGCCCTGGGTGCTCTTCTGGAAGATTTCCATTTCCCTGACTGAGATACCCGTCCTGTCCCTGCCCCCACTGCTTTTTTCCTTCCTCACCTCTGCCCAGGGAGAAATTCCAGCAGCAGGTATGGGTGACACATCCTCTTCTTTAGCAGGTGGCAGCCTGGCAACTGCTGCAGAAAGTCCAGCAGAGCCCCACTCACACTGGGCCACCCACAAAGCCGTGGCCTCTCACTCCCTCCCACCAGCCCAGCCCCGAGACTGCTGACAGGGCAGAGAAAATGGCGTCAGGCACGGCTGCAGGGGCTCTTGCTGCCTGGAGTGGTATTTATATTGATCTCAACCCAGGCACACCTGGGGAGGGCTGGCCCGCACGGTAAGGCTGCCCAGGTCAGCCAATCATCACCCCTCAGGGGCTCACAGTTGCAGAAAATGGAACTTGCTGAACCGGCCAGGTCCAAGGAACAGGTGTGGGCTCCTGAGAGTCAGGATAGACAAGGGGCTGCAGCTTTGGCTTGTTTTCTAATCATTTTATCTGGCCCATGAGTGGGAGACAACTTCAAGAAAACCCTCTCCTTATGAGAGGAACCCAGGAGTCAGGGAGAGGAGGGGTGGGTGGTGGTTGGAGACAGAGGCCTGGTGCCCCGGGTGCAGTGGAAGTCTCTGGAAGACCAGGTGGAGGGAGGCCGCACAGAGTGATGCCCAGGGTCACAGACCTGTCGCAGCTGCTGTTTGTTAGTTCAAGTCCTGCTCTGAGGTGCTCTGTGTCAGCTCTGAGCGACAGGTGAGCTGGGGGTGCTCTGCAATGAGGGCTATGTGCACGGTTCCTGTGTGCCCAGCCCTGCCATGGTACCTGCAAGGGTAGCTCTGTATCCTGGGAAGGGCCTGACCACGAGAGCCCCGTGGGCTGGGGTGGGGGTGGGGTACCTGCCCAGGTGAGCTCCATATTCTGGGATTGGTCTGACCACGAGAGCCCCATGGGCTGCTGGGGACCTGGTAAAGGATGTCAGGACAGTCAGTGAAGCCACCGAGGATATACCTCCAGTTGCTCCTAATTCCTACACCCTGCTGGTCATTCTACCAACCACCAGGACATGGTATTCTGTATTAGTCTTCAATGATGCCTTCTTTTGTATTCCATTAGTCCCAGAGTCACAAGAAATTTTGGCTTGTGAGTGGCAGGACTCAACATACAACTAAAACAATACTTCCGGGCCGTCTTGCCCCAAGGGTGCAAAAATTCCCACACCATCTTTGGGGAAAGCTTAGCTAAAGACCTAAAAGTTCTACCTCTGGAAAAGGAAACCCTCCTTCAGTACGCAGACGACATTCTGATCGCCAGCCCTACTAAGGAGGCCTCTGAACTACCAAGCCAATAAAGGATAGAAGTTGTCCAAGAAAAAGCTCAAATATCACAGACTGCGGTGACCTGCCTGGGCTTCATTCTCACAGAAGGTCGGAGAAGCCCATCCCAGGAAAGGGAAGAAACCATTTGCAGCCTTACCCCTTTCTAAAACTAGAAGACAGCTTAGGGGTTCCTGGGGAGGCCAGGGTTTGCTGCTTCTGGATCCCTAACTACAGTCTACTAGCTGGGCCTCTATATGAAACACTGAAAGGAAAAGATGATGATCCTTTTGAATAGAATCCAGAAGTGGCCTTTCAAGAATGGAAAGAGCAGTCAATTCAGACCCTTGCCCTGGAACTCCCTAATTTAGCTAAACCCTTTGACCTTTACATTCCCGGTGAAAGGTGAATCACCATTGGAGAATTAGTGCAAAAACTGGGACCACTTGAAATGGAACAATGCAAGAATGCCATCCAGGTAGGATAAACTACGGTCACCAAGGGGCTTGGCCCACTGCCGCATCTGGCCAAGATACTGGCGGTATCTAAAAACCTGGAAATCAGCAGCCCAAAAGGCCACCTCCTTCCTAAGGGAAAAGGACCCCATGTGGTGATCCTAACCACCAACGATGCCCTGAAGTTGCAGGGTTCGCTCCGTGGGCACACCGACCTCGAGTGAGGAGGCCCTCCAACTCCAACATCCAGAGAGATAACCGGGGGCAACAGGGCACCATGACGACTCGTGTGAACATCACTTGACCTGGAGTTTCTCACATAAAACAATAAGAGTGTGTCCCAAAAGAGTAGACTACTGCTTGCAGGACTTACTGCACCCAGAGGGGAGCTAATAATCTTGGCGGGGGAACCGTATATCACACTGTCACCATAGAAAAGCCTACAGACACCGTGATGATGGTGGCCAATAAGACCGGCTGGACTCCTGTTTACTTCAAAAGGCTGTTGACTCAGTGGTCATCATGGTCCTTGATCACCACTGACCCTGGACTGTCTGGGAGTTGAGCGGGCAGGGCTCTGACACCTGGTGCTGTTTGTACGTTAATTCAGGGGCCTAATTGAAGAAAGCGCAGACTACTGGTCAGAGCATCTAGGCTGGCAGAAACGGTCAGCCTAAGGTGGCCGAACAAATGTGGGGCGGGGTGAAACCGGCCCCCACAGCGTCTCTGCACATCTCTTTCCTGGACCCTTAAAGGTCATTAGAATCTATAACACTTCCAATGCTGGTGCTCAGGTGGACGAGCAGGGAGGCAGGGGGCCTGGGGACAATCAACGTCACCTGGAGGCTGCTGGGGAGAAGCTCTGACCCTCGCCCCCGGGTATTAGGGCTCCCAACTCAGCACTCAGCAGTTACAGAAGAAGTGTCTGCACCCTCAGCACTCCAAGAATGAGGAACGGGACAAAAGGCAGAGGAGGGGTTTGTCCCCAGCAAAGCCCATTAAAAATCCCTGGGAGATAAAAATAGAATCTGGGCAATAAAGTCAAGTCTAACCTTTTTTATCCTTTGTGCTTTGTCTAATTTCACGTGCTCCTAGGGTCCCGCATGCAGAGGTTCCACACCCGGCACTTCAGACCAGATTTCCTAGTGCAGAATGGCTGGGTCGACACCTCAGCTCCTGGGGCCCAGTGCAGACTCCGCGATATAGAGCCTGAGCTGCAGCCAACCTGGCCCTCGAGAGCTCCGCCCCCTCCCTCCCACTGACTCTGACAGGATCTCTACACAGCAGCCCAGCCCACAGCCCACGGGGTAGTGCATGCTCTCACCTCTCCATTCTCTGATCAAAATATAAAGTTTCCTTTGCTTGTGAACCAAACTCAGTCTCGATCTGTTGGCCCCAATGACACTGGGCAGGGGGACACTTGTTGGGGTCCACTCTGGAGGATCAGTAACAGAAATTGAGACTATTGTAACCTCAATGAACAGATGTGTGAGCCAAACTGTAGTTAACATAGAACAGTGTATAAGGCTCGGGTAAAATAAGATGTTTCTAACACTTCCATTTGATATTTCCATCACTTTATTATAAGCAAGTTCAGTGAAAAGGTTTGTCTTATTTGTCAGGTCAATATTAGAGAAACGAAGTGATTTCTTTCCAAGGATGTACATCTAATAATCTTGGTTAAAGCTTCAATCTTGTTTTAAATGCTTTTCCATTGAAAATGATACCTCTCTTTCAGCTCCCCCATTTCTGAGAAGTATAAAATCTTATAATTTATTATTACCAAAGGGGAAAGGTGGGAGGAGGGATAAATTAACAGTTTGGGATTAACACATACACACTGCTATGTATAAAATAGATCATCAACAAGGAACTACTGTATAGCACAGGGAACTACACTCAACATTTTGCAATAACCTATAAGGGGAAATAATCTGAAAAAGAATAGATATTTTTATTGACATCATTTATCAATGACAGTTAAAGTGTAACCTAAGGGAAGCTGGTGGTGAGTGCTTCTGACCCTGAAGACTTCAATCATCTAAAGTTTGGACTCTGCCTACTTCCCAAGGCCCTTAATGAACATATGTGTAGCCGTAGCTTAAAAAATTCCCCAGTTTGGGTTTCGGGGAGACACTGATTTTGAAAAAGCCCTGGTGTTCTCCTTACATGAATGGGACTCTTCCTACTGCTAAAACATGTCTGTCACACCCAGAGGATGGTATACCGTCTGATCGGGAAGAGTTTGGAAAAGGCATCTCATCTCCTCATCTCCTGGTGCTCGGGTTCACCCCTCCAGCGTCTTTACTAACAGTCTCCCCACTTGGAGATGTCAGCACTGTCAACATCCTGTTGCGTACAGTTTGGAATTTGTCCAGAGGATGAAGCGGAAGGATGAGGAACAATGAGAGACAAGTCCTAGGTGTTCAGACAGGCACATGTCACTCTAATTTCCAATCAGGAAGACGAATTGACCAAAGGCTAGGGTTGCCCATGGAAACAGTATAGGGCTTGAGGAAATCCCGTTGCTTTGTGGCCAGTTCCCATAAACACAAGTTGAACAATGGAACTCAGGGGCAGTAAAATTCACAAAACTGCAGAGTTGAAAATATCCATCACTGAAAAATGTCTTGAGGAAAGTCAGAGAAAAGGACTTGTAAGCAAGGGAGAATGGCAGGAAAGGGATTTGAGGAGGTAGAAAGGACTCGCCATTAAGCACAAGAAAAGGAGCTGAACATTGCCAACATTGCAGTTGGCCAAAAAGGGTGTATGCGTTTTTTTCTGTATATATTCAAGAAAAGGGCATACACTTTTTTAGCCAACCAAACAGGTGGGCACTGGAAGTCAATACTACAAAAGATATCACTTCGCATCAGTCAGAAGAGCCATCCTCATAAAGCGTAAACAACAGAAATGCAGGACAGGGCAAGGAGAAGAGGGAGCCCTGTGAGACTTATAGTGGAAATGTATATTGCCAACGGCCATTCTGGAGAAGTGTATTGTGTTTACTAAAGCATCTAAAAAATGAGCTACAGAGCATAGGGCACTTGCACTCATGGGCGTATATCTTGAGAAAAACAAAAATCGAGAGGACACAGGCACCCCAATGTTTACCCCCTCTCTGTTTAAAAGATCCTCAACTAGGATATAACTTAAATGTCTCTGGAGGGAAAAAATGGGTAGAGATGTGGTACTTAGGTAGAGTGGAATATTATTCAGCCTGGAAATCAATGAAATATGGCCAGTTGTAACAACTCCGGAGGAGTTACGTATGATCTTTCTAAGTGACAGAATTCAAAAAGAAAAAGACACATATCATAAGATATCACTTAAAGGTGGAATCCAAAATGGCTACACATGAAATAAATTACAAAACAAAAACATAGTCAAATATGTAGAAAACACGCATAAGGCTGCTAAACGGGAAAGGTGGGGAGGGGTGAGGCATCACCCAGGAGGTTGAAATTAGCAAAGATACCATTCCAAATACCAAACTGATAATCAACAAGGCCTACACGGTAGCTAAAAGAACTGCACTCAGCACACTCAAGTCACCGGAAAAGAATATATACGACTGGTAAGAATCTGAAAAAGAATTTACTGATGTCTCTCTGTACGTGAATCAAGTGGATGTACAGCAGCAAGAAACAGAGCTTTGAAAATCAGCTGTAACCAATATAGTAATAAATTGAAAAAAATAAACGACAGAGAGACAGAGAAAACCTCTTACAACTTTTCCTCAGGGCCGGTGATGCAACATGGATTGAACACATCTAGACCCACAGCAGGATGAGACATAAGGCTGGAAACTGTTTGCGCTAAGAGAAATGTGAGGTTGGGTGAGGAAATGCACACCCTTTAAAGTAATACTACCTGGTACCCATTCAATGGGTCCCAAATATGCAGGTTCAAGGGATCGTCCTACAGCTAAAACATGCATGGAAAACCCAGAGGACTGTACACCATGTGATCGGGAGATGTGTCTAAAATGCAGCTCATTTATCCTCTCCTGGTGCTCCTGTTCACCATTCCAGCCACGTTACTTAGAATCTCCCCACTTGGAGAATCAGCACATTTCAACTTCTGTTTCACACATTTTGCAAATTGTGAGGAGGATGAACGGGGAACCAATGAGAGAATAGTTGTAGGGGTTTGGACGGGCACATATCACTCTAATTTCCCATTAAGCATAAGAATTGAAAAAAGGCTCAGCCCGCCTCACCCGAGCCAAAATAGGGCCTGAAGCAATCCTGCGGGTTTGAGGCCAGCTCACAAAAGAGCAACTTAAAAAATGGAGCTCAGGGTCACTGCAATTCACAAACCTGCAGAGTTATAAATGAAAACTAACGTCCAAAAATATGTTGAGGTAAGGCAAAGAAGAGGATCTGAATGCAAGACAGAATTGCAAGAAACAGATTTCAAGAGATAGATTGGACTCGTCTTTAAAGCACAGGAAAAGCGGCAGAATTTCGACAATGATGCAGTTGGCCCAAAAGGGCGTATGCGTTTTTTCCTGATTATATCCAGGAAAAAACGCATACGCACTTTATGGGCAACGAAGCAAGCAAGCAATGCAAATGTGCACAACAAAGAAGTCTCATTTCCCACTGGTCAAAAGGGCCATCCTAAAAAATTGTAAAAACCAGAAATGCAGGACAGGCCATGGAGAACAGGGAGCCTTTATACGCTGATGGGCAGTGTGTGAACTGCCGAGAGCCACTCTGGAGAAGTGTATGGTGGTTCCTAAATCATCTAAAAAACAGAGCTACAGAGCATAGGACACTTCCAATCATGGGAGTATATCTAGGGAAATCTAAAAATTAACAAGACACAAGCACACCACAGTTTAGGGCTACTCTGTTTACAAGAACCTCAACTTCAGTATACCTTAAATATCCCAGGAAAGAGAACAATGGATAAAGAAGATGTGGTACTTATGTACAATGGAATATCTCTTCACCATGAAATCAATGTAATAAGGCTAGTAGAAGGATAAAGAGTGGATTTAGGTCCGATAATACTACTTGAAATAAGTCAAACAGAAAAAGAAACATATCATAAGATATCACTTATAGAGGGAGGGTAAATATGGCTGCACAAGAAATGAATTACAGAACAGAACAGTGTCTCACATTTAGAAAACACACTTATTTCAGCTTAAGGGGAAAGGAGAGGTGGGGTGATGCATAAAACCAGAGTTTGAAATTAGCACAGATACCGTTCAATAAACCAAATAGATATTAGACAAGATCTACACCTTGCTCAATGAACTGGCCTCAACACACCCTATACACCGCAGAGAAATATATCTGAGTAATAAGAATCTTAAAACCCATGTATTGATATATCTCCATAAGGGAATCAAGTGTGTGCAGAGTGGCACAAACACAGCAGTGAAAATGAGCTAAACCCCATTATAGAAATAAATTTTAAAAACAAAACGCAGAAACAATGAAAGAGAGAAAAATTCTTACAAAATTCGCTCAGGGGCTGTGATGCAACCTGGATTGACCACATATAAACCCACAGCTGGATAAGACATAAGGCTGGACACTTGGGGCTGAGAGGATTGATGAGCTTTGGTGAGCAACTGCCAAAAGTTTAATGCAATACTTCATGCTACTCATTCCAAGGGTCCCAACACTCCAGGTTGAAGGGAATCTTCCTACAGCTAAACCATGCTTGGGAAACCCAGCGACTGGTATACCATATGATCGGGAAAGGTTTCTAAAACGCACCTCATTTTTCCTCTCCTGGGGCTCCGGATCGACATTCCAGCCGCTTTACCAAAAATATCCCCACATGGAGAGTCAATGCCTTTAAGTTCTGGTATCGCACAGTCTGCAGTTAGTGCGGAGGATGAATGGGAATAGGGGGAACCAGTGAGAAACTAGCTGTAGCGGTTTCAATGGGCACATGTCACTCTAAATTCACATCAGTAAGAAGAATAAACCAAAGGCACAGCAAGGTGCCCCAGAAGAAGAATAGGGCCTGAAGGAATCCTGTGGTTATGAGGCAAGATCACAAAAATAAGAGCTGAAAAATGGAGCTAAGGGCCACTGCAATTCAAAAACCTGCAGAGTTATAAAGGCCAACTATTTTCAAAAAATATATTGAGGTAAGGCTATGAAGAGGCATTGAAAGCAAGGCAGAATTGCAGGAAAACGATTTCAGGAGGTAGACTGGAATTGCATTTAAAGCATAGGAAAAGAGGCAGAACGTCCACAATGATTCACTTGGCCAAAAAGGGTGTATGCCTTTTTTCCTGAATTTATTCAGGAAAAAAGGCATACGCCCTTTTTGGCCAACCAAGCAAGCTTGCAAAGGAAATCTGCACTACAATGAAGTCTCACTTCCCCCTGGTCAAAAGGGCCATCTGAAAAAAGTGTAAAATCCAGAAAGGCAGGACAGGCCATGGAGAACTGGGAGCCTTGTTATGCTGATGGGCGGGATGTGTATGGTGTTTCCTGAAACATCTAAAAAACAAAGCAACAGAGCCTAGGACACTTCCACTTATGGTCCTATAGCTTAGGGAAATTAAAATCAAAAAGACACAGCCACCCCAAAATTTGGGATGCCTCTGTTTACAAGAACCTCGTTAACCGTACAAGTTCAATATCACAGAAAGTGAAAAATGGATAAAGAATTTGTGGTACCTACGTACAATGCAGTATCACTCAGCAATGAAATCTATGTCATCAGGCCCGCAGCAGCATAATGAGTGGATACAGGTACGATGATTCTAACTGAAATAAGACACACAGAAAAAGAAACATCATAAGATATCACTAATACACGGAATGTAAACTTGGCTACACAGGAACTGAATTACAGAACAGAACAGGGTCTCAAATTTAGAAAACCAACTTATGCTTGCTTAAGGGGAAAGGTGAGTTGGGGTGCTGCATAAAACCAGAGATTGAAATGAACACAGATAAAGTTCCTTAAGCCAAATATGGAATAGACAAGAGCTACTCCTTGCTCAACGAAATGGACTCAACACCCCATATTAAGCACCTAAGAATGTACCTGACTAGTAAGTATCTTAAAACCTATGGATTGCTATATCTCCAAAAGAGAATCAAGCATGTGTCCAGGGGCATAAATGCAGCAGTGATAGGATTGGAGAGGTTCGGTGAGCAAACAAAGACCCTTTGAAGTCATATTGCATGGTACCCATTCCACGGGTCTCAACTCTCCAGGCTTCAGGGATTCTTCCTTCAGCTAAAACATGCATGTGGAACCTAGAGTATGATCAACCATGTGATCGGGAGACGTGTTCAAATATGTCTCAGTTTTCGTACCCTGGTACTCGGGTGCAACATTCCAGACGCTTTACTAACACTCTCCCGACTTGGAGAGTCAGTCCCTTTAACCTCCTGTTTGGCCCAGTTTGCAATTTCTGCGGAAGATGAACAGGAATAGCGAGAACTAATGAGAGACTAGCTGGAGGTGTCTGGATGGGCAAATTTAACTCTCATTTCCCACCAGGAAGAGGAATTAACCAAAGGCTCAGCGTGCCGTGACGGAACCAGATTAGGGCCTGAAGCCATCCTGCGGTGTTGCGGCCAGCTCAAAAGAAAGCGAGTTGAAGAAAGGAGCTCAGGGGCACTGTAATTCACAAACCTGCAGAGTTATAAATGACAGCAATCGTCCAAAAATATACTGAAGTAAGGCTGCCAAGAGGACTTGAAAGCGGGGCAGAATTGCAGGAAACCGATTTCAGGAGGTAGACTGGAATTGCATTGAAAGCATAGGAAAAGAGGCAGAACGTCCACAATGATGCACTTGGCCAAAAAGGGCGTATGCGTTTTTTCCTGAATATATTCAGGAAAAAACGCATACGCCCTTTTTGGCCAACCAAGCAAGCTTGCAAAGGAAATCTGCACTACAATGAAGTCTCACTTCCCCCCGGTCAAAAGGGCCATCTGAAAAAAGTGTAAAATCCAGAAAGGCAGGACAGGCCATGGAGAACTGGGAGCCTTGTTATGCTGATGGGCGGGATGTAAATTGCCAACAGACACTCGGGAGAAGTGTATGGTGTTTCCTGAAACATCTAAAAAACAAAGCAACAGAGCCTAGGGCACTTCCACTTATGGTCCTATAGCTTAGGGAAATTAAAATCAAAAAGACACAGCCACCCCAAAGTTTGGGACGCCTCTGTTTACAAGAACCTCGTTTACAGTACAAGTTCAACATCGCAGAAAGTGAAAAATGGATAAAGAAGTTGTGGTATTTACTTACAAAGCAATATCACTCAGCAATGAAATCTATGTCATCAGGCCCTTAGCAGCACAATGAGTGGATTCAGGTATGATGATTCTAACTGAAATAAGTCACACAGAAAAAGAAACATCATAAGATATCAGTAATACATGGAATGTAAACTTGGCTACACAGGAACTGAATTACAGAACAGAACAGGGTCTCAAATTTAGAAAACCAACTTATGCTTGCATAAGGGCAAAGGTGAGTTGGGATGCTGCATAAAACCAGAGATAGAAATGAGCACAGATAAAGTTCCTTAAGCCAAATATGGAATAGACAAGAGCTACTCCTTGCTCAACGAAATGGACTCAACACCGCATATTAAACGCCTAAGAGTGTACCTGACTAGTAAGTATCTTAAAACCTATGGATTGCTATGTCTCCGAAAGAGAATCAAGCATGTGTACAGGGGCATAAACGCAGCAGTGATAGGATTGGAGAGGTTCGGTGAGCAAATGAAGACCCTTTGAAGTCATATTGCATGGTACCCATTCCACGGGTTTCAACTACCCAGGTTTAAGGTATTCTTCCTTCAGCTACAACATGCATGTGGAACCTAGAGTATGATCAACCATGTGATCGGGAGACGTGTTCCAATATGTCTCAGTTTTCGTCCCCTGGTACTCGGGTGCAACATTCCAGACGCTTTACTAACACTCTCCCGACTTGGAGAGTCAGTGCCTTTAACCTCCTGTTTGGCCCTGTTTTCAATTTCAGTGGAAGATGAACAGGAATAGGGAGAACCAATGAGAGACTAGCTGGAGGTGTCTGGACGGGCATATTTAACTCTCATTTTCCACCAGGAAGAGGAATTAAGCAAAGGCACAGTGTGCCGTGCTGGAACCAGATTAGGGCTTGAAGCAATCCTGCGATGTTGCGGCCAGGTCACGAGAATGCGAGTTGAAGAAAGGAGCTCAGGGGCACTGTAATTCACAAACCTGCAGAGTTATAAATGACAGCTATCGTCCAAAAATATACTGAAGTAAGGCTGCCAAGAGGACTTGAAAGCGGGGCAGAATTGCAGGAAACCGATTTCAGGAGGTAGACTGGAATTGCATTGAAAGCATAGGAAAAGAGGCAGAACGTCCACAATGATGCACTTGGCCAAAAAGGGCGTATGCGTTTTTTCCTGAATATATTCAGGAAAAAAACGCATACGCCCTTTTTGGCCAACCAAGCAAACTTGCAAAGGAAATCTGCACTACAATGAAGTCTCACTTCCCCCCGGTCAAAAGGGCCATCTGAAAAAAGTGTAAAATCCAGAAAGGCAGGACAGGCCATGGAGAACTGGGAGCCTTGTTATGCTGATGGGCGGGATGTAAATTGCCAACAGACACTCGGGAGAAGTGTATGGTGTTTCCTGAAACATCTAAAAAACAAAGCAACAGAGCCTAGGGCACTTCCACTTATGGTCCTATAGCTTAGGGAAATTAAAATCAAAAAGACACAGCCACCCCAAAGTTTGGGACGCCTCTGTTTACAAGAACCTCGTTTACCGTACAAGTTCAATATCACAGAAAGTGAAAAATGGATAAAGAAGTTGTGGTATTTACTTACAAAGCAATATCACTCAGCAATGAAATCTATGTCATCAGGCCCTTAGCAGCACAATGAGTGGATTCAGGTATGATGATTCTAACTGAAATAAGTCACACAGAAAAAGAAACATCATAAGATATCAGTAATACACGGAATGTAAACTTGGCTACACAGGAACTGAATTACAGAACAGAACAGGGTCTCAAATTTAGAAAACCAACTTATGCTTGCTTAAGGGTAAAGGTGAGTTGGGGTGCTGCATAAAACCAGAGATTGAAATGAGCACAGATAAAGTTCCTTAAGCCAAATATGGAATAGACAAGATCTACTCCTTGCTCAACGAAATGGACTCAACACCGCATATTAAATGCCTAAGAATGTACCTGACTAGTAAGTATCTTAAAACCTATGGATTGCTATGTCTCCGAAAGAGAATCAAGCATGTGTACAGGGGCATAAACGCAGCAGTGATAGGATTGGAGAGGTTCGGTGAGCAAATGAAGACCCTTTGAAGTCATATTGCATGGTACCCATTCCACGGGTTTCAACTACCCAGGTTTAAGGTATTCTTCCTTCAGCTAAAACATGCATGTGGAACCTAGAGTATGATCAACCATGTGATCGGGAGACGTGTTCAAATATGTCTCAGTTTTCGTACCCTGGTACTCGGGTGCAACATTCCAGACGCTTTACTAACACCCTCCCGACTTGGAGAGTCAGTCCCTTTAACCTCCTGTTTGGCCCAGTTTGCAATTTCTGCGGAAGATGAACAGGAATAGCGAGAACCAATGAGAGACTAGCTGGAGGTGTCTGGACGGGCAAATTTAACTCTCATTTCCCACGAGGAAGAGGAATTAACCAAAGGCTCAGCGTGCCGTGCCGGAACCAGATTAGGGCCTGAAGCCATCCTGCGGTGTTGCGGCCAGCTCACAAGAAAGCGAGTTGAAGAAAGGAGCTCAGGGGCACTGTAATTCACAAAACTGCAGAGTTATAAATGACAGCTATCGTCCAAAAATATACTGAAGTAAGGCTGCCAAGAGGACTTGAAAGCGGGGCAGAATTGCAGGAAACCGATTTCAGGAGGTAGACTGGAATTGCATTGAAAGCATAGGAAAAGAGGCAGAACGTCCACAATGATGCACTTGGCCAAAAAGGGCGTATGCGTTTTTTCCTGAATATATTCAGGAAAAAACGCATAGGCCCTTTTTGGCCAACCAAGCAAACTTGCAAAGGAAATATGCACTACAATGAAGTCTCACTTCACCCCGGTCAAAAGGGCCATCTGAAAAAAGTGTAAAATCCAGAAAGGCAGGACAGGCCATGGAAAACTAGGAGCCTTGTTATGCTGATGGGCGGGGTGTAAATTGCCAACAGACACTCGGGAGAAGTGTATGGTGTTTCCTGAAACATCTAAAAAACAAAGCAACAGAGCCTAGGGCACTTCCACTTATGTTCCTATAGCTTAGGGAAATTAAAATCAAAAAGACACAGCCACCCCAAAGTTTGGGACTGCTCTGTTTACACGAACCTCGTTTACGGTACAAGTTCAATATCGCAGAAAGTGAAAAATGGATAAAGAAGTTGTGGTACTTATGTACAATGCAATATCACTCAGCAATGAAATCTATGTCATCAGGCCCGTAGCAGCATAATGAGTGGATTCAGGTATGATGATTCTAACTGAAATAAGTCACACAGAAAAAGAAACATCATAAGATATCACTAATACACGGAATGTAAACTTGGCTACACAGGAACTGAATTACAAAACAGAACAGGGTCTCAAATTTAGAAAACCAACTTATGCTTGCTTAAGGGGAAAGGTGAGTTGGGGTGCTGCATAAAACCAGCGATTGAAATGAGCACAGATAAAGTTCCTTAAGCCAAATATGTAATAGACAAGAGCTACTCCTTGCTCAACGAAATGGACTCAACAACCCATATTACACGCCTAAGAATGTACCTGACTAGTTAGTATCTTAAAACCTATGGATTGCTATGTCTCCAAAAGAGAATGAAGCGTGTGTACAGGGGCATAAACGCAGCAGTGATAGGATTGGAGAGGTTCAGTGAGCAAATGAAGACCTTTTGAAGTCATATTGCATGGTACCCATTCCACGGGTCTCAACTCTCCAGTTTTCAGGGATTCTTCCTTCAGCTAAAACATGCATGTGGAACCCAGAGTATGATCCACCGTGTGATCGGGAGACGTGTTCAAATATGTCTCAGATTTCGTCCCCTGGTACTCGGGTGCAACATTCCAGACGCTTTACTAACACTCTCCCGACTTGGAGAGTCAGTCCCTTTAACCTCCTGTTTGGCCCAGTTTGCAATTTCTGCGGAAGATGAACAGGAATAGCGAGAACCAATGAGAGACTAGCTGGAGGTGTCTGGACGGGCAAATTTAACTCTCATTTCCCACCAGGAAGAGGAATTAACCAAAGGCTCAGTGTGCCGTGCCGGAACCAGATTAGGGCCTGAAGCAATCCTGCGGTGTTGCGGCCAGCTCACAAGAAAGAGAGATGAAGAAAGGAGCTCAGGGACACTGTAATTCACAAACCTGCAGACTTATAAATGACAGCTATCGTCCAAAAATATACTGAAGTAAGGCTGCCAAGAGGACTTGAAAGCGGGGCAGAATTGCAGGAAACCGATTTCAGGAGGTAGACTGGAATTGCATTGAAAACACAGTAAAAGAGGCAGAACGTCCACAATGATGTACTTGGCCAAAAAGGACGTATGCGTTTTTTCCTGAATATATTCAGGAAAAAACGAATATGCCCTTTTTGGCCAACCAAGCAAGCTTGCAAAGGAAATCTGCACTACAATGAAGTCTCACTTCCCCCCGGTCAAAAGGGCCATCTGAAAAAAGTGTAAAATCCAGAAAGGCAGGACAGGCCATGGAGAACTGGGAGCCTTGTTATGCTGATGAGCGGGATGTAAATTGCGAACAGCCACTGTGGAGAAGTGTATGGTGTTTCCTGAAACATCTAAAACACAAAGCAACAGAGCCTAGGGCACTTGAACTTATGCTCCTATAGCTTAGGGAAATTAAAATCAAAAAGACACAGCCGCCCCAAAGTTTGGGATGGCTCTGTTTACAAGAACCTCGTTTACAGTACAAGTTCAATATCACAAAGTGCGAAAAATAGATAAAGAAGTTGTGGTACTTACGTACAATGCAATATCACTCAGCAATGAAATCTATGTCATCAGGCCCGTAGCAGCATAATGAGTGGATTCAGGTATGATGATTCTAACTGAAATAAGTCACACAGAAAAAGAAACATCATAAGATATCACTAATACACGGAATGTAAACTTGGCTACACAGGAACTGAATTACAAAACAGAACAGGGTCTCAAATTTAGAAAACCAACTTATGCTTGCTTAAGGGGAAAGGTGAGTTGGTGTGCTGCATAAAACCAGAGATTGAAATGAGCACAGATAAAGTTCCTTAAGCCAAATATGGAATGGACAAGAGCTACTCCTTGCTCAACGAAATGGACTCAACACCCCATATTAAATGCCTAAGAATGTACCTGACTAGTAAGTATCTTAAAATCTATGGATTGCTATGTCTCCGAAAGGGAATCAAGCGTGTGTACAGGGGCATAAACGCAGCAGTGATAGGATTGGAGAGGTTCGGTGAGCAAATGAACACACTTTGAAGTCATATTGCATGGTACCCATTCCACGGGTCTCAACTCTCCAGGTTTCAGGGATTCTTCCTTCAGCTAAAACATGCATGTGGAACCCAGAGTATGATCAACCATGTGATCGGGAGACTTGTTCTAATATGTCTCAGTTCTCGTCCCCTGGTACTCGGGTGCAACATTCCAGACGCTTTACTAACACTCTCCCGACTTGGAGAGTCAGTGCCTTTAACCTCCTGTTTGGCCCAGATTGCAATTTCTGTGGAAGATGAACAGGAATAGGGAGAACCAATGAGAGACTAGCTGGAGGTGTCTGGACGGGCAAATTTAACTCTCATTTCCCACCAGGAAGAGGAATTAACCAAAGGCTCAGCATGTCGTGCCGGAACCAGATTAGGGCCTGAAGCAATCCTGCGGTGTTGCGGCCAGCTCACAAGAAAGCGAGTTGAAGAAAGGAGCTCAGGGGCACTGTAATTCACAAACCTGCAGACTTATAAATGACAGCTATTGTCCAAAAATATACTGAGGTAAGGTTGCCATGAGGACTTGAAAGCGGGGAAGAATTGCAGGAAACCGATTTTAGGAGGTAGACTGGAATTGCATTGAAAGCATAGGAAAAGAGGCAGAACGTCCACAATGATGCACTTGGCCAAAAAGGGCGTATGCGTTTTTTCCTGAATCAGGAAAAAACGCATACGCACTTTTTGGCCAACCAAGCAAGCTTGCAAAGGAAATCTGCACTACAATGAAGTCTCACTTCCCCCCGGTCAAAAGGGCCATCTGAAAAAAGTGTAAAATCCAGAAAGGCAGGACAGGCCATGGAGAACTGGGAGCCTTGTTATGTTGATGGGCGGGATGTAAATTGCCAACAGACACTCGGGAGAAGTGTATGGTGTTTCCTGAAACATCTAAAAAACAAAGCAACAGAGCCTAGGGCACTTCCACTTATGGTCCTATAGCTTAGGGAAATTAAAATCAAAAAGACACAGCCACCCCACAGTTTGGGACAGCTCTGTTTACAAGAACCTCGTTTACGGTACAAGTTCAATATCGCAGAAAGTGAAAAATGGATAAAGAAGTTGTGGTACTTATGTACAATGCAAAATCACTCAGCCATGAAATCTATGTCATCAGGCCCGTAGCAGCATAATGAGTGGATTCAGGTATGATGATTCTAACTGAAATATGTCACACAGAAAAAGAAACATCATAAGATATCACTAATACACGGAATTTGAACTTGGCTACACATGAACTGAATTACAAAACAGAACAGGGTCTCAAGTTTAGAAAACCAACTTATGCTTCCTTAAGGGGGAAAGTGAGTTGGGGTGCTGCATAAAACCAGAGTTTGAAATTAGCACAGATACCATTCAATAAGCCAAATATGTAATAGACAAGACCTACCCCTTGCTCAACAAAATGGACTCAACAATGAGGTATCACCTCACACCTGATAGAATGGGCATCATGAGAAAATCTACAAACAAAAATGCTGGAAAGGTTGTGGAGAAAAGGAACCCCCTTCCACTATTGTTGGGAATATAAATTGATACAGTCACTACGGAGAACAATATGGAGTTTCTTAAGAAACTAACAATAGAATTACCATATGATACAGCAATCCCAGTACTGGACATATACCCAGACAAAACCATAAATCAAAACGAGACATTCACCGCAATGTTCATTGCATCACTATTTACAATATCGAGGTAATGGAAGCAACCTAAATGCCCACAGACAGACGAATGCATAAAGCTGTGGTACATATATAAAATGGAATATTACTAAGCCATGAAAAGGAATGAAATTGGGTCATTTGTAGAGACGTCGATGGATCTAGAGACTGTCATACAGAGTGAAGTAAGTCAGAAAGAGAAAAACAAATCTTGTATATTCATGCATATATGTGGAACCTAGAAAAACTGTACAGATTAACCATTTTGCAAGGCATAAATAGAGCAACAGATGTAGACAACAAATGTATGGACAACAAGGGGGGAAAGCTGTTGGGGGGGTGGTGGTGGGAGGAGTTGAGAGACTGGGATTGGCATGTATACATTTATATGTATAAAATAGATAACCAATAAGAACCTGCTGTATAAAAATATAAAATAAAATTCAAAATTAAAAAGAAATAAAATTTAAAAAATAAAACAGAAAAAACAATTATTCCCTTCACATACATGTATTTGTATGAATAAATTATTTCCATGCTTATATCTGTAAATACAAAAAAGAGGAATAAAATCTACCTTGAACCAAAAACGAAAAAGAGAAAAAAAACACAGAACCCACCAGTTCCACAGAGGAAAACCGTATCAGGGCACTTGCTCCAGTTGTAAACAATTCTGAAGTTGGCCAGTGGTGGGGAATCGTCTCCCATTCAGCCAGCAGCCCCCACGCAACAAGCGTCCTCATTGCAAAGCTGGGGCACCGTGCCGAGGCATCTGTGAGTAAACGTGAGCTGAGCCCCAGGCCAGTTGCTGCTGAACTATTCCCACCCGTCCCAGGTAAAACACCTGAATATATACAAGGACTTGAAAGCCTAGAGGAAGGGCCATAGAGCCACACGAGTGACAGCATGCCGGCCGACTTGGTGCCTGCAGGCCAGCCAGGATGGTCCTGGCCCTGGGTGCTCTTCTGGAAGATTTCCATTTCCCTGACTGAGATACCCGTCCTGTCCCTGCCCCCACTGCTTTTTTCCTTCCTCACCTCTGCCCAGGGAGAAATTCCAGCAGCAGGTATGGGTGACACATCCTCTTCTTTAGCAGGTGGCAGCCTGGCAACTGCTGCAGAAAGTCCAGCAGAGCCCCACTCACACTGGGCCACCCACAAAGCCGTGGCCTCTCACTCCCTCCCACCAGCCCAGCCCCGAGACTGCTGACAGGGCAGAGAAAATGGCGTCAGGCACGGCTGCAGGGGCTCTTGCTGCCTGGAGTGGTATTTATATTGATCTCAACCCAGGCACACCTGGGGAGGGCTGGCCCGCACGGTAAGGCTGCCCAGGTCAGCCAATCATCACCCCTCAGGGGCTCACAGTTGCAGAAAATGGAACTTGCTGAACCGGCCAGGTCCAAGGAACAGGTGTGGGCTCCTGAGAGTCAGGATAGACAAGGGGCTGCAGCTTTGGCTTGTTTTCTAATCATTTTATCTGGCCCATGAGTGGGAGACAACTTCAAGAAAACCCTCTCCTTATGAGAGGAACCCAGGAGTCAGGGAGAGGAGGGGTGGGTGGTGGTTGGAGACAGAGGCCTGGTGCCCCGGGTGCAGTGGAAGTCTCTGGAAGACCAGGTGGAGGGAGGCCGCACAGAGTGATGCCCAGGGTCACAGACCTGTCGCAGCTGCTGTTTGTTAGTTCAAGTCCTGCTCTGAGGTGCTCTGTGCCAGCTCTGAGCGACAGGTGAGCTGGGGGTGCTCTGCAATGAGGGCTATGTGCACGGTTCCTGTGTGCCCAGCCCTGCCATGGTACCTGCAAGGGTAGCTCTGTATCCTGGGAAGGGCCTGACCACGAGAGCCCCGTGGGCTGGGGTGGGGGTGGGGTACCTGCCCAGGTGAGCTCCATATTCTGGGATTGGTCTGACCACGAGAGCCCCATGGGCTGCTGGGGACCTGGTAAAGGATGTCAGGACAGTCAGTGAAGCCACCGAGGATATACCTCCAGTTGCTCCTAATTCCTACACCCTGCTGGTCATTCTACCAACCACCAGGACATGGTATTCTGTATTAGTCTTCAATGATGCCTTCTTTTGTATTCCATTAGTCCCAGAGTCACAAGAAATTTTGGCTTGTGAGTGGCAGGACTCAACATACAACTAAAACAATACTTCCGGGCCGTCTTGCCCCAAGGGTGCAAAAATTCCCACACCATCTTTGGGGAAAGCTTAGCTAAAGACCTAAAAGTTCTACCTCTGGAAAAGGAAACCCTCCTTCAGTACGCAGACGACATTCTGATCGCCAGCCCTACTAAGGAGGCCTCTGAACTACCAAGCCAATAAAGGATAGAAGTTGTCCAAGAAAAAGCTCAAATATCACAGACTGCGGTGACCTGCCTGGGCTTCATTCTCACAGAAGGTCGGAGAAGCCCATCCCAGGAAAGGGAAGAAACCATTTGCAGCCTTACCCCTTTCTAAAACTAGAAGACAGCTTAGGGGTTCCTGGGGAGGCCAGGGTTTGCTGCTTCTGGATCCCTAACTACAGTCTACTAGCTGGGCCTCTATATGAAACACTGAAAGGAAAAGATGATGATCCTTTTGAATAGAATCCAGAAGTGGCCTTTCAAGAATGGAAAGAGCAGTCAATTCAGACCCTTGCCCTGGAACTCCCTAATTTAGCTAAACCCTTTGACCTTTACATTCCCGGTGAAAGGTGAATCGCCATTGGAGAATTAGTGCAAAAACTGGGACCACTTGAAATGGAACAATGCAAGAATGCCATCCAGGTAGGATAAACTACGGTCACCAAGGGGCTTGGCCCACTGCCGCATCTGGCCAAGATACTGGCGGTATCTAAAAACCTGGAAATCAGCAGCCCAAAAGGCCACCTCCTTCCTAAGGGAAAAGGACCCCACGTGGTGATCCTAACCACCAACGATGCCCTGAAGTTGCAGGGTTCGCTCCGTGGGCACACCGACCTCGAGTGAGGAGGCCCTCCAACTCCAACATCCAGAGAGATAACCGGGGGCAACAGGGCACCATGACGACTCGTGTGAACATCACTTGACCTGGAGTTTCTCTCATAAAACAATAAGAGTGTGTCCCAAAAGAGTAGACTACTGCTTGCAGGACTTACTGCACCCAGAGGGGAGCTAATAATCTTGGCGGGGGAACCGTATATCACACTGTCACCATAGAAAAGCCTACAGACACCGTGATGATGGTGGCCAATAAGACCGGCTGGACTCCTGTTTACTTCAAAAGGCTGTTGACTCAGTGGTCATCATGGTCCTTGATCACCACTGACCCTGGACTGTCTGGGAGTTGAGCGGGCAGGGCTCTGACACCTGGTGCTGTTTGTACGTTAATTCAGGGGCCTAATTGAAGAAAGCGCAGACTACTGGTCAGAGCATCTAGGCTGGCAGAAACGGTCAGCCTAAGGTGGCCGAACAAATGTGGGGCGGGGTGAAACCGGCCCCCACAGCGTCTCTGCACATCTCTTTCCTGGACCCTTAAAGGTCATTAGAATCTATAACACTTCCAATGCTGGTGCTCAGGTGGACGAGCAGGGAGGCAGGGGGCCTGGGGACAATCAACGTCACCTGGAGGCTGTTGGGGAGAAGCTCTGACCCTCGCCCCCGGGTATTAGGGCTCCCAACTCAGCACTCAGCAGTTACAGAAGAAGTGTCTGCACCCTCAGCACTCCAAGAATGAGGAACGGGACAAAAGGCAGAGGAGGGGTTTGTCCCCAGCAAAGCCCATTAAAAATCCCTGGGAGATAAAAATAGAATCTGGGCAATAAAGTCAAGTCTAACCTTTTTTATCCTTTGTGCTTTGTCTAATTTCACGTGCTCCTAGGGTCCCGCATGCAGAGGTTCCACACCCGGCACTTCAGACCAGATTTCCTAGTGCAGAATGGCTGGGTCGACACCTCAGCTCCTGGGGCCCAGTGCAGACTCCGCGATATAGAGCCTGAGCTGCAGCCAACCTGGCCCTCGAGAGCTCCGCCCCCTCCCTCCCACTGACTCTGACAGGATCTCTACACAGCAGCCCAGCCCACAGCCCACGGGGTAGTGCATGCTCTCACCTCTCCATTCTCTGATCAAAATATAAAGTTTCCTTTGCTTGTGAACCAAACTCAGTCTCGATCTGTTGGCCCCAATGACACTGGGCAGGGGGACACTTGTTGGGGTCCACTCTGGAGGATCAGTAACAGAAATTGAGACTATTGTAACCTCAATGAACAGATGTGTGAGCCAAACTGTAGTTAACATAGAACAGTGTATAAGCCTCGGGTAAAATAAGATGTTTCTAACACTTCCATTTGATATTTCCATCACTTTATTATAAGCAAGTTCAGTGAAAAGGTTTGTCTTATTTGTCAGGTCAATATTAGAGAAACGAAGTGATTTCTTTCCAAGGATGTACATCTAATAATCTTGGTTAAAGCTTCAATCTTGTTTTAAATGCTTTTCCATTGAAAATGATACCTCTCTTTCAGCTCCCCCATTTCTGAGAAGTATAAAATCTTATAATTTATTATTACCAAAGGGGAAAGGTGGGAGGAGGGATAAATTAACAGTTTGGGATTAACACATACACACTGCTATGTATAAAATAGATCATCAACAAGGAACTACTGTATAGCACAGGGAACTACACTCAACATTTTGCAATAACCTATAAGGGGAAATAATCTGAAAAAGAATAGATATTTTTATTGACATCATCTATCAATGACAGTTAAAGTGTAACCTAAGGGAAGCTGGTGGTGAGTGCTTCTGACCCTGAAGACTTCAATCATCTAAAGTTTGGACTCTGCCTACTTCCCAAGGCCCTTAATGAACATATGTGTAGCCGTAGCTTAAAAAATTCCCCAGTTTGGGTTTCGGGGAGACACTGATTTTGAAAAAGCCCTGGTGTTCTCCTTACATGAATGGGACTCTTCCTACTGCTAAAACATGTCTGTCACACCCAGAGGATGGTATACCGTCTGATCGGGAAGAGTTTGGAAAAGGCATCTCATCTCCTCATCTCCTGGTGCTCGGGTTCACCCCTCCAGCGTCTTTACTAACAGTCTCCCCACTTGGAGATGTCAGCACTGTCAACATCCTGTTGCGTACAGTTTGGAATTTGTCCAGAGGATGAAGCGGAAGGATGAGGAACAATGAGAGACAAGTCCTAGGTGTTCAGACAGGCACATGTCACTCTAATTTCCAATCAGGAAGACGAATTGACCAAAGGCTAGGGTTGCCCATGGAAACAGTATAGGGCTTGAGGAAATCCCGCTGCTTTGTGGCCAGTTCCCATAAACACAAGTTGAACAATGGAACTCAGGGGCAGTAAAATTCACGAAACTGCAGAGTTGAAAATATCCATCACTGAAAAATGTCTTGAGGAAAGTCAGAGAAAAGGACTTGTAAGCAAGGGAGAATGGCAGGAAAGGGATTTGAGGAGGTAGAAAGGACTCGCCATTAAGCACAAGAAAAGGAGCTGAACATTGCCAACATTGCAGTTGGCCAAAAAGGGTGTATGCGTTTTTTTCTGTATATATTCAAGAAAAGGGCATACACTTTTTTAGCCAACCAAACAGGTGGGCACTGGAAGTCAATACTACAAAAGATATCACTTCGCATCAGTCAGAAGAGCCATCCTCATAAAGCGTAAACAACAGAAATGCAGGACAGGGCAAGGAGAAGAGGGAGCCCTGTGAGACTTATAGTGGAAATGTATATTGCCAACGGCCATTCTGGAGAAGTGTATTGTGTTTACTAAAGCATCTAAAAAATGAGCTACAGAGCATAGGGCACTTGCACTCATGGGCGTATATCTTGAGAAAAACAAAAATCGAGAGGACACAGGCACCCCAATGTTTAACCCCTCTCTGTTTAAAAGATCCTCAACTAGGATATAACTTAAATGTCTCTGGAGGGAAAAAATGGGTAGAGATGTGGTACTTAGGTAGAGTGGAATATTATTCAGCCTGGAAACCAATGAAATATGGCCAGTTGTAACAACTCCGGAGGAGTTACGTATGATCTTTCTAAGTGACAGAATTCAAAAAGAAAAAGACACATATCATAAGATATCACTTAAAGGTGGAATCCAAAATGGCTACACATGAAATAAATTACAAAACAAAAACATAGTCAAATATGTAGAAAACACGCATAAGGCTGCTAAACGGGAAAGGTGGGGAGGGGTGAGGCATCACCCAGGAGGTTGAAATTAGCAAAGATACCATTCCAAATACCAAACTGATAATCAACAAGGCCTACACGGTAGCTAAAAGAACTGCACTCAGCACACTCAAGTCACCGGAAAAGAATATATACGACTGGTAAGAATCTGAAAAAGAATTTACTGATGTCTCTCTGTACGTGAATCAAGTGGATGTACAGCAGCAAGAAACAGAGCTTTGAAAATCAACTGTAACCAATATAGTAATAAATTGAAAAAAATAAACGACAGAGAGACAGAGAAAACCTCTTACAACTTTTCCTCAGGGCCGGTGATGCAACATGGATTGAACACATCTAGACCCACAGCAGGATGAGACATAAGGCTGGAAACTGTTTGCGCTAAGAGAAATGTGAGGTTGGGTGAGGAAATGCACACCCTTTAAAGTAATACTACCTGGTACCCATTCAATGGGTCCCAAATATGCAGGTTCAAGGGATCGTCCTACAGCTAAAACATGCATGGAAAACCCAGAGGACTGTACACCATGTGATCGGGAGATGTGTCTAAAATGCAGCTCATTTATCCTCTCCTGGTGCTCCTGTTCACCATTCCAGCCACGTTACTTAGAATCTCCCCACTTGGAGAATCAGCACATTTCAACTTCTGTTTCACACATTTTGCAAATTGTGAGGAGGATGAACGGGGAACCAATGAGAGAATAGTTGTAGGGGTTTGGACGGGCACATATCACTCTAATTTCCCATTAAGAATAAGAATTGAAAAAAGGCTCAGCCCGCCTCACCCGAGCCAAAATAGGGCCTGAAGCAATCCTGCGGGTTTGAGGCCAGCTCACAAAAGAGCAACTTAAAAAATGGAGCTCAGGGTCACTGCAATTCACAAACCTGCAGAGTTATAAATGAAAACTAACGTCCAAAAATATGTTGAGGTAAGGCAAAGAAGAGGATCTGAATGCAAGACAGAATTGCAAGAAACAGATTTCAAGAGATAGATTGGACTCGTCTTTAAGGCACATGAAAAGCGGCAGAATTTCGACAATGATGCAGTTGGCCCAAAAGGGCGTATGCGTTTTTTCCTGATTATATCCAGGAAAAAACGCATACGCACTTTATGGGCAACGAAGCAAGCAAGCAATGCAAATGTGCACAACAAAGAAGTCTCATTTCCCACTGGTCAAAAGGGCCATCCTAAAAAATTGTAAAAACCAGAAATGCAGGACAGGCCATGGAGAACAGGGAGCCTTTATACGCTGATGGGCAGTGTGTGAACTGCCGAGAGCCACTCTGGAGAAGTGTATGGTGGTTCCTAAATCATCTAAAAAACAGAGCTACAGAGCATAGGACACTTCCAATCATGGGAGTATATCTAGGGAAATCTAAAAATTAACAAGACACAAGCACACCACAGTTTAGGGCTACTCTGTTTACAAGAACCTCAACTTCAGTATACCTTAAATATCCCAGGAAAGAGAACAATGGATAAAGAAGATGTGGTACTTATGTACAATGGAATATCTCTTCACCATGAAATCAATGTAATAAGGCTAGTAGAAGGATAAAGAGTGGATTTAGGTCCGATAATACTACTTGAAATAAGTCAAACAGAAAAAGAAACATATCATAAGATATCACTTATAGAGGGAGGGTAAATATGGCTGCACAAGAAATGAATTACAGAACAGAACAGTGTCTCACATTTAGAAAACACACTTATTTCAGCTTAAGGGGAAAGGAGAGGTGGGGTGATGCATAAAACCAGAGTTTGAAATTAGCACAGATACCGTTCAATAAACCAAATAGATATTAGACAAGATCTACACCTTGCTCAATGAACTGGCCTCAACACACCCTATACACCGCAGAGAAATATATCTGAGTAATAAGAATCTTAAAACCCATGTATTGATATATCTCCATAAGGGAATCAAGTGTGTGCAGAGTGGCACAAACACAGCAGTGAAAATGAGCTAAACCCCATTATAGAAATAAATTTAAAAAACAAAACGCAGAAACAATGAAAGAGAGAAAAATTCTTACAAAATTCGCTCAGGGGCTGTGATGCAACCTGGATTGACCACATATAAACCCACAGCTGGATAAGACATAAGGCTGGACACTTGGGGCTGAGAGGATTGATGAGCTTTGGTGAGCAACTGCCAAAAGTTTAGTGCAATACTTCATGCTACTCATTCCAAGGGTCCCAACACTCCAGGTTGAAGGGAATCTTCCTACAGCTAAACCATGCTTGGGAAACCCAGCGACTGGTATACCATATGATCGGGAAAGGTTTCTAAAACGCACCTCATTTTTCCTCTCCTGGGGCTCCAGATCGACATTCCAGCCGCTTTACCAAAAATATCCCCACATGGAGAGTCAATGCCTTTAAGTTCTGGTATCGCACAGTCTGCAGTTAGTGCGGAGGATGAATGGGAATAGGGGGAACCAGTGAGAAACTAGCTGTAGCGGTTTCAAGGGGCACATGTCACTCTAAATTCACATCAGTAAGAAGAATAAACCAAAGGCACAGCAAGGTGCCCCAGAAGAAGAATAGGGCCTGAAGGAATCCTGTGGTTATGAGGCAAGATCACAAAAATAAGAGCTGAAAAATGGAGCTAAGGGTCACTGCAATTCAAAAACCTGCAGAGTTATAAAGGCCAACTATTTTCAAAAAATATATTGAGGTAAGGCTATGAAGAGGCATTGAAAGCAAGGCAGAATTGCAGGAAAACGATTTCAGGAGGTAGACTGGAATTGCATTTAAAGCATAGGAAAATAGGCAGAACGTCCACAATGATGCACTTGGCCAAAAAGGGCGTATGCCTTTTTTCCTGAATTTATTCAGGAAAAAAGGCATATGCCCTTTTTGGCCAACCAAGCAAGCTTTCAAAGGAAATCTGCACTACAATGAAGTCTCACTTCCCCCCGGTCAAAAGGGCCATCTGAAAAAAGTGTAAAATCCAGAAAGGCAGGACAGGCCATGGAGAACTGGGAGCCTTGTTATGCTGATGGGCGGGATGTGTATGGTGTTTCCTGAAACATCTAAAAAACAAAGCAACAGAGCCTAGGGCACTTCCACTTATGGTCCTATAGCTTAGGGAAATTAAAATCAAAAAGACACAGCCACCCCAAAATTTGGGATGCCTCTGTTTACAAGAACCTCGTTAACCGTACAAGTTCAATATCACAGAAAGTGAAAAATGGATAAAGAACTTCTGGTACTTACGTACAATGCAGTATCACTCAGCAATGAAATCTATGTCATCACGCCCTTAGCAGCATAATGAGTGGATACAGGTACGATGATTCTAACTGAAATAAGACACACAGAAAAAGAAACATCATAAGATATCAGTAATACACGGAATGTAAACTTGGCTACACAGGAACTGAATTACAGAACAGAACAGGGTCTCAAATTTAGAAAACCAACTTATGCTTGCTTAAGGGTAAAGGTGAGTTGGGGTGCTGCATAAAACCAGAGATTGAAATGAGCACAGATAAAGTTCCTTAAGCCAAATATGGAATAGACAAGAGCTACTCCTTGCTCAACGAAATGGACTCAACACCGCATATTAAATGCCTAAGAATGTACCTGACTAGTAAGTATCTTAAAACCTATGGATTGCTATGTCTCCGAAAGAGAATCAAGCATGTGTACAGGGGCATAAACGCAGCAGTGATAGGATTGGAGAGGTTCGGTGAGCAAATGAAGACCCTTTGAAGTCATATTGCATGGTACCCATTCCACGGGTTTCAACTACCCAGGTTTAAGGTATTCTTCCTTCAGCTAAAACATGCATGTGGAACCTAGAGTATGATCAACCATGTGATCGGGAGACGTGTTCAAATATGTCTCAGTTTTCGTACCCTGGTACTCGGGTGCAACATTCCAGACGCTTTACTAACACCCTCCCGACTTGGAGAGTCAGTCCCTTTAACCTCCTGTTTGGCCCAGTTTGCAATTTCTGCGGAAGATGAACAGGAATAGCGAGAACCAATGAGAGACTAGCTGGAGGTGTCTGGACGGGCAAATTTAACTCTCATTTCCCACCAGGAAGAGGAATTAACCAAAGGCTCAGCGTGCCGTGCCGGAACCAGATTAGGGCCTGAAGCCATCCTGCGGTGTTGCGGCCAGCTCAAAAGAAAGCGAGTTGAAGAAAGGAGCTCAGGGGCACTGTAATTCACAAACCTGCAGAGTTATAAATGACAGCTATCGTCCAAAAATATACTGAAGTAAGGCTGCCAAGAGGACTTGAAAGCGGGGCAGAATTGCAGGAAACCGATTTCAGGAGATAGACTGGAATTGCAGTGAAAGCATAGGAAAAGAGGCAGAACGTCCACAATGATGCACTTGGCCAAAAAGGGCGTATGCGTTTTATCCTGAATATATTCAGGAAAAAACGCATACGCCCTTTTTGGCCAACCAAGCAAGCTTGCAAAGGAAATCTGCACTACAATGAAGTCTCACTTCCCCCCGGTCAAAAGGGCCATCTGAAAAAAGTGTAAAATCCAGAAAGGCAGGACAGGCCATGGAGAACTGGGAGCCTTGTTATGCTGATGGGCGGGATGTAAATTGCCAACAGACACTCGGGAGAAGTGTATGGTGTTTCCTGAAACATCTAAAAAACAAAGCAACAGAGCCTAGGGCACTTCCACTTATGGTCCTATAGCTTAGGGAAATTAAAATCAAAAAGACACAGCCACCCCAAAGTTTGGGACGCCTCTGTTTACAAGAACCTCGTTTACAGTACAAGTTCAACATCGCAGAAAGTGAAAAATGGATAAAGAAGTTGTGGTATTTACTTACAAAGCAATATCACTCAGCAATGAAATCTATGTCATCAGGCCCTTAGCAGCACAATGAGTGGATTCAGGTATGATGATTCTAACTGAAATAAGTCACACAGAAAAAGAAACATCATAAGATATCAGTAATACACGGAATGTAAACTTGACTACATAGGAACTGAATTACAGAACAGAACAGGGTCTCAAATTTAGAAAACCAACTTATGCTTGCTTAAGGGGAAAGGTGAGTTGGGGTGCTGCATAAAACCAGAGATTGAAATGAGCACAGATAAAGTTCCTTAAGCCAAATATGGAATAGACAAGAGCTACTCCTTGCTCAACGAAATGGACTCAACACCGCATATTAAATGCCTAAGACTGTACCTGACTAGTAAGTATCTTAAAACCTATGGATTGCTATGTCTCCGAAAGAGAATCAAGCATGTGTACAGGGGCATAAACGCAGCAGTGATAGGATTGGAGAGGTTCGGTGAGCAAATGAAGACCCTTTGAAGTCATATTGCATGGTACCCATTCCACGGGTTTCAACTACCCAGGTTTAAGGTATTCTTCCTTCAGCTAAAACATGCATGTGGAACCTAGAGTATGATCAACCATGTGATCGGGAGACGTGTTCAAATATGTCTCAGTTTTCGTACCCTGGTACTCGGGTGCAACATTCCAGACGCTTTACTAACACCCTCCCGACTTGGAGAGTCAGTCCCTTTAACCTCCTGTTTGGCCCAGTTTGCAATTTCTGCGGAAGATGAACAGGAATAGCGAGAACCAATGAGAGACTAGCTGGAGGTGTCTGGACGGGCAAATTTAACTCTCATTTCCCACCAGGAAGAGGAATTAACCAAAGGCTCAGCGTGCCGTGCCGGAACCAGATTAGGGCCTGAAGCCATCCTGCGGTGTTGCGGCCAGGTCACAAGAAAGCGAGTTGAAGAAAGGAGCTCAGGGGCACTGTAATTCACAAACCTGCAGAGTTATAAATGACAGCTATCGTCCAAAAATATACTGAAGTAAGGCTGCCAAGAGGACTTGAAAGCGGGGCAGAATTGCAGGAAACCGATTTCAGGAGGTAGACTGGAATTGCATTGAAAGCATAGGAAAAGAGGCAGAACGTCCACCATGATGCACTTGGCCAAAAAGGGCGTATGCGTTTTTTCCTGAATATATTCAGGAAAAAACGCATACGCCCTTTTTGGCCAACCAAGCAAGCTTGCAAAGGAAATCTGCACTACAATGAAGTCTCACTTCCCCCCGGTCAAAAGGGCCATCTGAAAAAAGTGTAAAATCCAGAAAGGCAGGACAGGCCATGGAGAACTGGGAGCCTTGTTATGCTGATGGGCGGGATGTAAATTGCCAACAGACACTCGGGAGAAGTGTATGGTGTTTCCTGAAACATCTAAAAAACAAAGCAACAGAGCCTAGGGCACTTCCACTTATGGTCCTATAGCTTAGGGAAATTAAAATCAAAAAGACACAGCCACCCCAAAGTTTGGGACGCCTCTGTTTACAAGAACCTCGTTTACAGTACAAGTTCAACATCGCAGAAAGTGAAAAATGGATAAAGAAGTTGTGGTATTTACTTACAAAGCAATATCACTCAGCAATGAAATCTATGTCATCAGGCCCTTAGCAGCACAATGAGTGGATTCAGGTATGATGATTCTAACTGAAATAAGTCACACAGAAAAAGAAACATCATAAGATATCAGTAATACATGGAATGTAAACTTGGCTACACATATTGCATGGTACCCATTCCACGGGTTTCAACTACCCAGGTTTAAGGTATTCTTCCTTCAGCTAAAACATGCATGTGGAACCTAGAGTATGATCAACCATGTGATCGGAAGACGTGTTCAAATATGTCTCAGTTTTCGTACCCTGGTACTCGGGTGCAACATTCCAGACGCTTTACTAACACCCTCCCGACTTGGAGAGTCAGTCCCTTTAACCTCCTGTTTGGCCCAGTTTGCAATTTCTGCGGAAGATGAACAGGAATAGCGAGAACCAATGAGAGACTAGCTGGAGGTGTCTGGACGGGCAAATTTAACTCTCATTTCCCACCAGGAAGAGGAATTAACCAAAGGCTCAGCGTGCCGTGCCGGAAGCAGATTAGGGCCTGAAGCCATCCTGCGGTGTTGCGGCCAGGTCACAAGAAAGCGAGTTGAAGAAAGGAGCTCAGGGGCACTGTAATTCACAAACCTGCAGACTTATAAATGACAGCTATCGTCCAAAAATATACTGAAGTAAGGCTGCCAAGAGGACTTGAAAGCGGGGCAGAATTGCAGGAAACCGATTTCAGGAGATAGACTGGAATTGCAGTGAAAGCATAGGAAAAGAGGCAGAACGTCCACAATGATGCACTTGGCCAAAAAGGGCGTATGCGTTTTATCCTGAATATATTCAGGAAAAAACGCATACGCCCTTTTTGGCCAACCAAGCAAGCTTGCAAAGGAAATCTGCACTACAATGAAGTCTCACTTCCCCCCGGTCAAAAGGGCCATCTGAAAAAAGTGTAAAATCCAGAAAGGCAGGACAGGCCATGGAGAACTGGGAGCCTTGTTATGCTGATGGGCGGGATGTAAATTGCCAACAGACACTCGGGAGAAGTGTATGGTGTTTCCTGAAACATCTAAAAAACAAAGCAACAGAGCCTAGGGCACTTCCACTTATGGTCCTATAGCTTAGGGAAATTAAAATCAAAAAGACACAGCCACCCCAAAGTTTGGGACGCCTCTGTTTACAAGAACCTCGTTTACAGTACAAGTTCAACATCGCAGAAAGTGAAAAATGGATAAAGAAGTTGTGGTATTTACTTACAAAGCAATATCACTCAGCAATGAAATCTATGTCATCAGGCCCTTAGCAGCACAATGAGTGGATTCAGGTATGATGATTCTAACTGAAATAAGTCACACAGAAAAAGAAACATCATAAGATATCAGTAATACACGGAATGTAAACTTGACTACACAGGAACTGAATTACAGAACAGAACAGGGTCTCAAATTTAGAAAACCAACTTATGCTTGCTTAAGGGGAAAGGTGAGTTGGGGTGCTGCATAAAACCAGAGATTGAAATGAGCACAGATAAAGTTCCTTAAGCCAAATATGGAATAGACAAGAGCTACTCCTTGCTCAACGAAATGGACTCAACACCACATATTAAACGCCTAAGAATGTACCTGACTAGTAAGTATCTTAAAACCTATGGATTGCTATGTCTCCGAAAGAGAATCAAGCATGTGTACAGGGGCATAAACGCAGCAGTGATAGGATTGGAGAGGTTCGGTGAGCAAATGAAGACCCTTTGAAGTCATATTGCATGGTACCCATTCCACGGGTTTCAACTACCCAGGTTTAAGGTATTCTTCCTTCAGCTAAAACATGCATGTGGAACCTAGAGTATGATCAACCATGTGATCGGGAGACATGTTCAAATATGTCTCAGTTTTCGTACCCTGGTACTCGGGTGCAACATTCCAGACGCTTTACTAACACCCTCCCGACTTGGAGAGTCAGTCCCTTTAACCTCCTGTTTGGCCCAGTTTGCAATTTCTGCGGAAGATGAACAGGAATAGCGAGAACCAATGAGAGACTAGCTGGAGGTGTCTGGACGGGCAAATTTAACTCTCATTTCCCACCAGGAAGAGGAATTAACCAAAGGCTCAGCGTGCCGTGCCGGAACCAGATTAGGGCCTGAAGCCATCCTGCGGTGTTGCGGCCAGGTCACAAGAAAGCGAGTTGAAGAAAGGAGCTCAGGGGCACTGTAATTCACAAACCTGCAGAGTTATAAATGACAGCTATCGTCCAAAAATATACTGAAGTAAGGCTGCCAAGAGGACTTGAAAGCGGGGCAGAATTGCAGGAAACCGATTTCAGGAGGTAGACTGGAATTGCATTGAAAGCATAGGAAAAGAGGCAGAACGTCCACCATGATGCACTTGGCCAAAAAGGGCGTATGCGTTTTTTCCTGAATATATTCAGGAAAAAACGCATACGCCCTTTTTGGCCAACCAAGCAAGCTTGCAAAGGAAATCTGCACTACAATGAAGTCTCACTTCCCCCCGGTCAAAAGGGCCATCTGAAAAAAGTGTAAAATCCAGAAAGGCAGGACAGGCCATGGAGAACTGGGAGCCTTGTTATGCTGATGGGCGGGATGTAAATTGCCAACAGACACTCGGGAGAAGTGTATGGTGTTTCCTGAAACATCTAAAAAACAAAGCAACAGAGCCTAGGGCACTTCCACTTATGGTCCTATAGCTTAGGGAAATTAAAATCAAAAAGACACAGCCACCCCAAAGTTTGGGACGCCTCTGTTTACAAGAACCTCGTTTACAGTACAAGTTCAACATCGCAGAAAGTGAAAAATGGATAAAGAAGTTGTGGTATTTACTTACAAAGCAATATCACTCAGCAATGAAATCTATGTCATCAGGCCCTTAGCAGCACAATGAGTGGATTCAGGTATGATGATTCTAACTGAAATAAGTCACACAGAAAAAGAAACATCATAAGATATCAGTAATACATGGAATGTAAACTTGGCTACACATATTGCATGGTACCCATTCCACGGGTTTCAACTACCCAGGTTTAAGGTATTCTTCCTTCAGCTAAAACATGCATGTGGAACCTAGAGTATGATCAACCATGTGATCGGAAGACGTGTTCAAATATGTCTCAGTTTTCGTACCCTGGTACTCGGGTGCAACATTCCAGACGCTTTACTAACACCCTCCCGACTTGGAGAGTCAGTCCCTTTAACCTCCTGTTTGGCCCAGTTTGCAATTTCTGCGGAAGATGAACAGGAATAGCGAGAACCAATGAGAGACTAGCTGGAGGTGTCTGGACGGGCAAATTTAACTCTCATTTCCCACCAGGAAGAGGAATTAACCAAAGGCTCAGCGTGCCGTGCCGGAAGCAGATTAGGGCCTGAAGCCATCCTGCGGTGTTGCGGCCAGGTCACAAGAAAGCGAGTTGAAGAAAGGAGCTCAGGGGCACTGTAATTCACAAACCTGCAGACTTATAAATGACAGCTATCGTCCAAAAATATACTGAAGTAAGGCTGCCAAGAGGACTTGAAAGCGGGGCAGAATTGCAGGAAACCGATTTCAGGAGATAGACTGGAATTGCAGTGAAAGCATAGGAAAAGAGGCAGAACGTCCACAATGATGCACTTGGCCAAAAAGGGCGTATGCGTTTTATCCTGAATATATTCAGGAAAAAACGCATACGCCCTTTTTGGCCAACCAAGCAAGCTTGCAAAGGAAATCTGCACTACAATGAAGTCTCACTTCCCCCCGGTCAAAAGGGCCATCTGAAAAAAGTGTAAAATCCAGAAAGGCAGGACAGGCCATGGAGAACTGGGAGCCTTGTTATGCTGATGGGCGGGATGTAAATTGCCAACAGACACTCGGGAGAAGTGTATGGTGTTTCCTGAAACATCTAAAAAACAAAGCAACAGAGCCTAGGGCACTTCCACTTATGGTCCTATAGCTTAGGGAAATTAAAATCAAAAAGACACAGCCACCCCAAAGTTTGGGACGCCTCTGTTTACAAGAACCTCGTTTACAGTACAAGTTCAACATCGCAGAAAGTGAAAAATGGATAAAGAAGTTGTGGTATTTACTTACAAAGCAATATCACTCAGCAATGAAATCTATGTCATCAGGCCCTTAGCAGCACAATGAGTGGATTCAGGTATGATGATTCTAACTGAAATAAGTCACACAGAAAAAGAAACATCATAAGATATCAGTAATACACGGAATGTAAACTTGACTACACAGGAACTGAATTACAGAACAGAACAGGGTCTCAAATTTAGAAAACCAACTTATGCTTGCTTAAGGGGAAAGGTGAGTTGGGGTGCTGCATAAAACCAGAGATTGAAATGAGCACAGATAAAGTTCCTTAAGCCAAATATGGAATAGACAAGAGCTACTCCTTGCTCAACGAAATGGACTCAACACCACATATTAAACGCCTAAGAATGTACCTGACTAGTAAGTATCTTAAAACCTATGGATTGCTATGTCTCCGAAAGAGAATCAAGCATGTGTACAGGGGCATAAACGCAGCAGTGATAGGATTGGAGAGGTTCGGTGAGCAAATGAAGACCCTTTGAAGTCATATTGCATGGTACCCATTCCACGGGTTTCAACTACCCAGGTTTAAGGTATTCTTCCTTCAGCTAAAACATGCATGTGGAACCTAGAGTATGATCAACCATGTGATCGGGAGACGTGTTCAAATATGTCTCAGTTTTCGTACCCTGGTACTCGGGTGCAACATTCCAGACGCTTTACTAACACCCTCCCGACTTGGAGAGTCAGTCCCTTTAACCTCCTGTTTGGCCCAGTTTGCAATTTCTGCGGAAGATGAACAGGAATAGCGAGAACCAATGAGAGACTAGGTGGAGGTGTGTGGACGGGCAAATTTAACTCTCATTTCCCACCAGGAAGAGGAATTAACCAAAGGCTCAGCGTGCCGTGCCGGAACCAGATTAGGGCCTGAAGCCATCCTGCGGTGTTGCGGCCAGCTCAAAAGAAAGCGAGTTGAAGAAAGGAGCTCAGGGGCACTGTAATTCACAAACCTGCAGAGTTATAAATGACAGCTATCGTCCAAAAATATACTGAAGTAAGGCTGCCAAGAGGACTTGAAAGCGGGGCAGAATTGCAGGAAACCGATTTCAGGAGGTAGACTGGAATTGCATTGAAAGCATAGGAAAAGAGGCAGAACGTCCACCATGATGCACTTGGCCAAAAAGGGCGTATGCGTTGTTTCCTGAATATATTCAGGAAAAAACGCATACGCCCTTTTTGGCCAACCAAGCAAGCTTGCAAAGGAAATCTGCACTACAATGAAGTCTCACTTCCCCCCGGTCAAAAGGGCCATCTGAAAAAAGTGTAAAATCCAGAAAGGCAGGACAGGCCATGGAGAACTGGGAGCCTTGTTATGCTGATGGGCGGGATGTAAATTGCCAACAGACACTCGGGAGAAGTGTATGGTGTTTCCTGAAACATCTAAAAAACAAAGCAACAGAGCCTAGGGCACTTCCACTTATGGTCCTATAGCTTAGGGAAATTAAAATCAAAAAGACACAGCCACCCCAAAGTTTGGGACGCCTCTGTTTACAAGAACCTCGTTTACAGTACAAGTTCAACATCGCAGAAAGTGAAAAATGGATAAAGAAGTTGTGGTATTTACTTACAAAGCAATATCACTCAGCAATGAAATCTATGTCATCAGGCCCTTAGCAGCACAATGAGTGGATTCAGGTATGATGATTCTAACTGAAATAAGTCACACAGAAAAAGAAACATCATAAGATATCAGTAATACATGGAATGTAAACTTGGCTACACATATTGCATGGTACCCATTCCACGGGTTTCAACTACCCAGGTTTAAGGTATTCTTCCTTCAGCTAAAACATGCATGTGGAACCTAGAGTATGATCAACCATGTGATCGGGAGACGTGTTCAAATATGTCTCAGTTTTCGTACCCTGGTACTCGGGTGCAACATTCCAGACGCTTTACTAACACCCTCCCGACTTGGAGAGTCAGTCCCTTTAACCTCCTGTTTGGCCCAGTTTGCAATTTCTGCGGAAGATGAACAGGAATAGCGAGAACCAATGAGAGACTAGCTGGAGGTGTCTGGACGGGCAAATTTAACTCTCATTTCCCACCAGGAAGAGGAATTAACCAAAGGCTCAGCGTGCCGTGCCGGAACCAGATTAGGGCCTGAAGCCATCCTGCGGTGTTGCGGCCAGCTCAAAAGAAAGCGAGTTGAAGAAAGGAGCTCAGGGGCACTGTAATTCACAAACCTGCAGAGTTATAAATGACAGCTATCGTCCAAAAATATACTGAAGTAAGGCTGCCAAGAGGACTTGAAAGCGGGGCAGAATTGCAGGAAACCGATTTCAGGAGGTAGACTGGAATTGCATTGAAAGCATAGGAAAAGAGGCAGAACGTCCACAATGATGCACTTGGCCAAAAAGGGCGTATGCGTTTTATCCTGAATATATTCAGGAAAAAACGCATACGCCCTTTTTGGCCAACCAAGCAAGCTTGCAAAGGAAATCTGCACTACAATGAAGTCTCACTTCCCCCCGGTCAAAAGGGCCATCTGAAAAAAGTGTAAAATCCAGAAAGGCAGGACAGGCCATGGAGAACTGGGAGCCTTGTTATGCTGATGGGCGGGATGTAAATTGCCAACAGACACTCGGGAGAAGTGTATGGTGTTTCCTGAAACATCTAAAAAACAAAGCAACAGAGCCTAGGGCACTTCCACTTATGGTCCTATAGCTTAGGGAAATTAAAATCAAAAAGACACAGCCACCCCAAAGTTTGGGACGCCTCTGTTTACAAGAACCTCGTTTACAGTACAAGTTCAACATCGCAGAAAGTGAAAAATGGATAAAGAAGTTGTGGTATTTACTTACAAAGCAATATCACTCAGCAATGAAATCTATGTCATCAGGCCCTTAGCAGCACAATGAGTGGATTCAGGTATGATGATTCTAACTGAAATAAGTCACACAGAAAAAGAAACATCATAAGATATCAGTAATACACGGAATGTAAACTTGACTACACAGGAACTGAATTACAGAACAGAACAGGGTCTCAAATTTAGAAAACCAACTTATGCTTGCTTAAGGGGAAAGGTGAGTTGGGGTGCTGCATAAAACCAGAGATTGAAATGAACACAGATAAAGTTCCTTAAGCCAAATATGGAATAGACAAGAGCTACTCCTTGCTCAACGAAATGGACTCAACACCACATATTAAACGCCTAAGAATGTACCTGACTAGTAAGTATCTTAAAACCTATGGATTGCTATGTCTCCGAAAGAGAATCAAGCATGTGTACAGGGGCATAAACGCAGCAGTGATAGGATTGGAGAGGTTCGGTGAGCAAATGAAGACCCTTTGAAGTCATATTGCATGGTACCCATTCCACGGGTTTCAACTACCCAGGTTTAAGGTATTCTTCCTTCAGCTAAAACATGCATGTGGAACCTAGAGTATGATCAACCATGTGATCGGGAGACGTGTTCAAATATGTCTCAGTTTTCGTACCCTGGTACTCGGGTGCAACATTCCAGACGCTTTACTAACACCCTCCCGACTTGGAGAGTCAGTCCCTTTAACCTCCTGTTTGGCCCAGTTTGCAATTTCTGCGGAAGATGAACAGGAATAGCGAGAACCAATGAGAGACTAGGTGGAGGTGTGTGGACGGGCAAATTTAACTCTCATTTCCCACCAGGAAGAGGAATTAACCAAAGGCTCAGCGTGCCGTGCCGGAACCAGATTAGGGCCTGAAGCCATCCTGCGGTGTTGCGGCCAGCTCAAAAGAAAGCGAGTTGAAGAAAGGAGCTCAGGGGCACTGTAATTCACAAACCTGCAGAGTTATAAATGACAGCTATCGTCCAAAAATATACTGAAGTAAGGCTGCCAAGAGGACTTGAAAGCGGGGCAGAATTGCAGGAAACCGATTTCAGGAGGTAGACTGGAATTGCATTGAAAGCATAGGAAAAGAGGCAGAACGTCCACCATGATGCACTTGGCCAAAAAGGGCGTATGCGTTGTTTCCTGAATATATTCAGGAAAAAACGCATACGCCCTTTTTGGCCAACCAAGCAAGCTTGCAAAGGAAATCTGCACTACAATGAAGTCTCACTTCCCCCCGGTCAAAAGGGCCATCTGAAAAAAGTGTAAAATCCAGAAAGGCAGGACAGGCCATGGAGAACTGGGAGCCTTGTTATGCTGATGGGCGGGATGTAAATTGCCAACAGACACTCGGGAGAAGTGTATGGTGTTTCCTGAAACATCTAAAAAACAAAGCAACAGAGCCTAGGGCACTTCCACTTATGGTCCTATAGCTTAGGGAAATTAAAATCAAAAAGACACAGCCACCCCAAAGTTTGGGACGCCTCTGTTTACAAGAACCTCGTTTACAGTACAAGTTCAACATCGCAGAAAGTGAAAAATGGATAAAGAAGTTGTGGTATTTACTTACAAAGCAATATCACTCAGCAATGAAATCTATGTCATCAGGCCCTTAGCAGCACAATGAGTGGATTCAGGTATGATGATTCTAACTGAAATAAGTCACACAGAAAAAGAAACATCATAAGATATCAGTAATACATGGAATGTAAACTTGGCTACACATATTGCATGGTACCCATTCCACGGGTTTCAACTACCCAGGTTTAAGGTATTCTTCCTTCAGCTAAAACATGCATGTGGAACCTAGAGTATGATCAACCATGTGATCGGGAGACGTGTTCAAATATGTCTCAGTTTTCGTACCCTGGTACTCGGGTGCAACATTCCAGACGCTTTACTAACACCCTCCCGACTTGGAGAGTCAGTCCCTTTAACCTCCTGTTTGGCCCAGTTTGCAATTTCTGCGGAAGATGAACAGGAATAGCGAGAACCAATGAGAGACTAGCTGGAGGTGTCTGGACGGGCAAATTTAACTCTCATTTCCCACCAGGAAGAGGAATTAACCAAAGGCTCAGCGTGCCGTGCCGGAACCAGATTAGGGCCTGAAGCCATCCTGCGGTGTTGCGGCCAGCTCAAAAGAAAGCGAGTTGAAGAAAGGAGCTCAGGGGCACTGTAATTCACAAACCTGCAGAGTTATAAATGACAGCTATCGTCCAAAAATATACTGAAGTAAGGCTGCCAAGAGGACTTGAAAGCGGGGCAGAATTGCAGGAAACCGATTTCAGGAGGTAGACTGGAATTGCATTGAAAGCATAGGAAAAGAGGCAGAACGTCCACAATGATGCACTTGGCCAAAAAGGGCGTATGCGTTTTTTCCTGAATATATTCAGGAAAAAACGCATACGCCCTTTTTGGCCAACCAAGCAAGCTTGCAAAGGAAATCTGCACTACAATGAAGTCTCACTTCCCCCCGGTCAAAAGGGCCATCTGAAAAAAGTGTAAAATCCAGAAAGGCAGGACAGGCCATGGAGAACTGGGAGCCTTGTTATGCTGATGGGCGGGATGTAAATTGCCAACAGACACTCGGGAGAAGTGTATGGTGTTTCCTGAAACATCTAAAAAACAAAGCAACAGAGCCTAGGGCACTTCCACTTATGGTCCTATAGCTTAGGGAAATTAAAATCAAAAAGACACAGCCACCCCAAAGTTTGGGACGCCTCTGTTTACAAGAACCTCGTTTACAGTACAAGTTCAACATCGCAGAAAGTGAAAAATGGATAAAGAAGTTGTGGTATTTACTTACAAAGCAATATCACTCAGCAATGAAATCTATGTCATCAGGCCCTTAGCAGCACAATGAGTGGATTCAGGTATGATGATTCTAACTGAAATAAGTCACACAGAAAAAGAAACATCATAAGATATCAGTAATACACGGAATGTAAACTTGGCTACACAGGAACTGAATTACAGAACAGAACAGGGTCTCAAATTTAGAAAACCAACTTATGCTTGCTTAAGGGGAAAGGTGAGTTGGGGTGCTGCATAAAACCAGAGATTGAAATGAGCACAGATAAAGTTCCTTAAGCCAAATATGGAATAGACAAGAGCTACTCCTTGCTCAACGAAATGGACTCAACACCGCATATTAAACGCCTAAGAATGTACCTGACTAGTAAGTATCTTAAAACCTATGGATTGCTATGTCTCCGAAAGAGAATCAAGCATGTGTACAGGGGCATAAACGCAGCAGTGATAGGATTGGAGAGGTTCGGTGAGCAAATGAAGACCCTTTGAAGTCATATTGCATGGTACCCATTCCACGGGTTTCAACTACCCAGGTTTAAGGTATTCTTCCTTCAGCTAAAACATGCATGTGGAACCTAGAGTATGATCAACCATGTGATCGGGAGACGTGTTCAAATATGTCTCAGTTTTCGTACCCTGGTACTCGGGTGCAACATTCCAGACGCTTTACTAACACCCTCCCGACTTGGAGAGTCAGTCCCTTTAACCTCCTGTTTGGCCCAGTTTGCAATTTCTGCGGAAGATGAACAGGAATAGCGAGAACCAATGAGAGACTAGCTGGAGGTGTCTGGACGGGCAAATTTAACTCTCATTTCCCACCAGGAAGAGGAATTAACCAAAGGCTCAGCGTGCCGTGCCGGAACCAGATTAGGGCCTGAAGCCATCCTGCGGTGTTGCGGCCAGGTCACAAGAAAGCGAGTTGAAGAAAGGAGCTCAGGGGCACTGTAATTCACAAACCTGCAGAGTTATAAATGACAGCTATCGTCCAAAAATATACTGAAGTAAGGCTGCCAAGAGGACTTGAAAGCGGGGCAGAATTGCAGGAAACCGATTTCAGGAGGTAGACTGGAATTGCATTGAAAGCATAGGAAAAGAGGCAGAACGTCCACCATGATGCACTTGGCCAAAAAGGGCGTATGCGTTTTTTCCTGAATATATTCAGGAAAAAACGCATACGCCCTTTTTGGCCAACCAAGCAAGCTTGCAAAGGAAATCTGCACTACAATGAAGTCTCACTTCCCCCCGGTCAAAAGGGCCATCTGAAAAAAGTGTAAAATCCAGAAAGGCAGGACAGGCCATGGAGAACTGGGAGCCTTGTTATGCTGATGGGCGGGATGTAAATTGCCAACAGACACTCGGAAGAAGTGTATGGTGTTTCCTGAAACATCTAAAAAACAAAGCAACAGAGCCTAGGGCACTTCCACTTATGGTCCTATAGCTTAGGGAAATTAAAATCAAAAAGACACAGCCACCCCAAAGTTTGGGACGCCTCTGTTTACAAGAACCTCGTTTACAGTACAAGTTCAACATCGCAGAAAGTGAAAAATGGATAAAGAAGTTGTGGTATTTACTTACAAAGCAATATCACTCAGCAATGAAATCTATGTCATCAGGCCCTTAGCAGCACAATGAGTGGATTCAGGTATGATGATTCTAACTGAAATAAGTCACACAGAAAAAGAAACATCATAAGATATCAGTAATACACGGAATGTAAACTTGGCTACACAGGAACTGAATTACAGAACAGAACAGGGTCTCAAATTTAGAAAACCAACTTATGCTTGCTTAAGGGGAAAGGTGAGTTGGGGTGCTGCATAAAACCAGAGATTGAAATGAGCACAGATAAAGTTCCTTAAGCCAAATATGGAATAGACAAGAGCTACTCCTTGCTCAACGAAATGGACTCAACACCGCATATTAAATGCCTAAGAATGTACCTGACTAGTAAGTATCTTAAAACCTATGGATTGCTATGTCTCCGAAAGAGAATCAAGCATGTGTACAGGGGCATAAACGCAGCAGTGATAGGATTGGAGAGGTTCGGTGAGCAAATGAAGACCCTTTGAAGTCATATTGCATGGTACCCATTCCACGGGTTTCAACTACCCAGGTTTAAGGTATTCTTCCTTCAGCTAAAACATGCATGTGGAACCTAGAGTATGATCAACCATGTGATCGGGAGACGTGTTCAAATATGTCTCAGTTTTCGTACCCTGGTACTCGGGTGCAACATTCCAGACGCTTTACTAACACCCTCCCGACTTGGAGAGTCAGTCCCTTTAACCTCCTGTTTGGCCCAGTTTGCAATTTCTGCGGAAGATGAACAGGAATAGCGAGAACCAATGAGAGACTAGCTGGAGGTGTCTGGACGGGCAAATTTAACTCTCATTTCCCACCAGGAAGAGGAATTAACCAAAGGCTCAGCGTGCCGTGCCGGAAGCAGATTAGGGCCTGAAGCCATCCTGCGGTGTTGCGGCCAGGTCACAAGAAAGCGAGTTGAAGAAAGGAGCTCAGGGGCACTGTAATTCACAAACCTGCAGAGTTATAAATGACAGCTATCGTCCAAAAATATACTGAAGTAAGGCTGCCAAGAGGACTTGAAAGCGGGGCAGAATTGCAGGAAACCGATTTCAGGAGGTAGACTGGAATTGCATTGAAAGCATAGGAAAAGAGGCAGAACGTCCACCATGATGCACTTGGCCAAAAAGGGCGTATGCGTTTTTTCCTGAATATATTCAGGAAAAAACGCATACGCCCTTTTTGGCCAACCAAGCAAGCTTGCAAAGGAAATCTGCACTACAATGAAGTCTCACTTCCCCCCGGTCAAAAGGGCCATCTGAAAAAAGTGTAAAATCCAGAAAGGCAGGACAGGCCATGGAGAACTGGGAGCCTTGTTATGCTGATGGGCGGGATGTAAATTGCCAACAGACACTCGGGAGAAGTGTATGGTGTTTCCTGAAACATCTAAAAAACAAAGCAACAGAGCCTAGGGCACTTCCACTTATGGTCCTATAGCTTAGGGAAATTAAAATCAAAAAGACACAGCCACCCCAAAGTTTGGGACGCCTCTGTTTACAAGAACCTCGTTTACAGTACAAGTTCAACATCGCAGAAAGTGAAAAATGGATAAAGAAGTTGTGGTATTTACTTACAAAGCAATATCACTCAGCAATGAAATCTATGTCATCAGGCCCTTAGCAGCACAGTGAGTGGATTCAGGTATGATGATTCTAACTGAAATAAGTCACACAGAAAAAGAAACATCATAAGATATCAGTAATACATGGAATGTAAACTTGGCTACACATATTGCATGGTACCCATTCCACGGGTTTCAACTACCCAGGTTTAAGGTATTCTTCCTTCAGCTAAAACATGCATGTGGAACCTAGAGTATGATCAACCATGTGATCGGGAGACGTGTTCAAATATGTCTCAGTTTTCGTACCCTGGTACTCGGGTGCAACATTCCAGACGCTTTACTAACACCCTCCCGACTTGGAGAGTCAGTCCCTTTAACCTCCTGTTTGGCCCAGTTTGCAATTTCTGCGGAAGATGAACAGGAATAGCGAGAACCAATGAGAGACTAGCTGGAGGTGTCTGGACGGGCAAATTTAACTCTCATTTCCCACCAGGAAGAGGAATTAACCAAAGGCTCAGCGTGCCGTGCCGGAACCAGATTAGGGCCTGAAGCCATCCTGCGGTGTTGCGGCCAGCTCAAAAGAAAGCGAGTTGAAGAAAGGAGCTCAGGGGCACTGTAATTCACAAACCTGCAGAGTTATAAATGACAGCTATCGTCCAAAAATATACTGAAGTAAGGCTGCCAAGAGGACTTGAAAGCGGGGCAGAATTGCAGGAAACCGATTTCAGGAGGTAGACTGGAATTGCATTGAAAGCATAGGAAAAGAGGCAGAACGTCCACAATGATGCACTTGGCCATAAAGGGCGTATGCGTTTTTTCCTGAATATATTCAGGAAAAAACGCATACGCCCTTTTTGGCCAACCAAGCAAGCTTGCAAAGGAAATCTGCACTACAATGAAGTCTCACTTCCCCCCGGTCAAAAGGGCCATCTGAAAAAAGTGTAAAATCCAGAAAGGCAGGACAGGCCATGGAGAACTGGGAGCCTTGTTATGCTGATGGGCGGGATGTAAATTGCCAACAGACACTCGGGAGAAGTGTATGGTGTTTCCTGAAACATCTAAAAAACAAAGCAACAGAGCCTAGGGCACTTCCACTTATGGTCCTATAGCTTAGGGAAATTAAAATCAAAAAGACACAGCCACCCCAAAGTTTGGGACGCCTCTGTTTACAAGAACCTCGTTTACAGTACAAGTTCAACATCGCAGAAAGTGAAAAATGGATAAAGAAGTTGTGGTATTTACTTACAAAGCAATATCACTCAGCAATGAAATCTATGTCATCAGGCCCTTAGCAGCACAATGAGTGGATTCAGGTATGATGATTCTAACTGAAATAAGTCACACAGAAAAAGAAACATCATAAGATATCAGTAATACACGGAATGTAAACTTGGCTACACAGGAACTGAATTACAGAACAGAACAGGGTCTCAAATTTAGAAAACCAACTTATGCTTGCTTAAGGGTAAAGGTGAGTTGGGGTGCTGCATAAAACCAGAGATTGAAATGAGCACAGATAAAGTTCCTTAAGCCAAATACGGAATAGACAAGAGCTACTCCTTGCTCAACGAAATGGACTCAACACCGCATATTAAATGCCTAAGAATGTACCTGACTAGTAAGTATCTTAAAACCTATGGATTGCTATGTCTCCGAAAGAGAATCAAGCATGTGTACAGGGGCATAAACGCAGCAGTGATAGGATTGGAGAGGTTCGGTGAGCAAATGAAGACCCTTTGAAGTCATATTGCATGGTACCCATTCCACGGGTTTCAACTACCCAGGTTTAAGGTATTCTTCCTTCAGCTAAAACATGCATGTGGAACCTAGAGTATGATCAACCATGTGATCGGGAGACGTGTTCAAATATGTCTCAGTTTTCGTACCCTGGTACTCGGGTGCAACATTCCAGACGCTTTACTAACACCCTCCCGACTTGGAGAGTCAGTCCCTTTAACCTCCTGTTTGGCCCAGTTTGCAATTTCTGCGGAAGATGAACAGGAATAGCGAGAACCAATGAGAGACTAGCTGGAGGTGTCTGGATGGGCAAATTTAACTCTCATTTCCCACCAGGAAGAGGAATTAACCAAAGGCTCAGCGTGCCGTGCCGGAACCAGATTAGGGCCTGAAGCCATCCTGCGGTGTTGCGGCCAGCTCAAAAGAAAGCGAGTTGAAGAAAGGAGCTCAGGGGCACTGTAATTCACAAACCTGCAGAGTTATAAATGACAGCTATCGTCCAAAAATATACTGAAGTAAGGCTGCCAAGAGGACTTGAAAGCGGGGCAGAATTGCAGGAAACCGATTTCAGGAGGTAGACTGGAATTGCATTGAAAGCATAGGAAAAGAGGCAGAACGTCCACAATGATGCACTTGGCCAAAAAGGGCGTATGCGTTTTTTCCTGAATATATTCAGGAAAAAACGCATACGCCCTTTTTGGCCAACCAAGCAAGCTTGCAAAGGAAATCTGCACTACAATGAAGTCTCACTTCCCCCCGGTCAAAAGGGCCATCTGAAAAAAGTATAAAATCCAGAAAGGCAGGACAGGCCATGGAGAACTGGGAGCCTTGTTATGCTGATGGGCGGGATGTAAATTGCCAACAGACACTCGGAAGAAGTGTATGGTGTTTCCTGAAACATCTAAAAAACAAAGCAACAGAGCCTAGGGCACTTCCACTTATGGTCCTATAGCTTAGGGAAATTAAAATCAAAAAGACACAGCCACCCCAAAGTTTGGGACGCCTCTGTTTACAAGAACCTCGTTTACAGTACAAGTTCAACATCGCAGAAAGTGAAAAATGGATAAAGAAGTTGTGGTATTTACTTACAAAGCAATATCACTCAGCAATGAAATCTATGTCATCAGGCCCTTAGCAGCACAATGAGTGGATTCAGGTATGATGATTCTAACTGAAATAAGTCACACAGAAAAAGAAACATCATAAGATATCAGTAATACACGGAATGTAAACTTGACTACACAGGAACTGAATTACAGAACAGAACAGGGTCTCAAATTTAGAAAACCAACTTATGCTTGCTTAAGGGTAAAGGTGAGTTGGGGTGCTGCATAAAACCAGAGATTGAAATGAGCACAGATAAAGTTCCTTAAGCCAAATATGGAATAGACAAGAGCTACTCCTTGCTCAACGAAATGGACTCAACACCGCATATTAAATGCCTAAGAATGTACCTGACTAGTAAGTATCTTAAAACCTATGGATTGCTATGTCTCCGAAAGAGAATCAAGCATGTGTACAGGGGCATAAACGCAGCAGTGATAGGATTGGAGAGGTTCGGTGAGCAAATGAAGACCCTTTGAAGTCATATTGCATGGTACCCATTCCACGGGTTTCAACTACCCAGGTTTAAGGTATTCTTCCTTCAGCTAAAACATGCATGTGGAACCTAGAGTATGATCAACCATGTGATCGGGAGACCTGTTCAAATATGTCTCAGTTTTCGTACCCTGGTACTCGGGTGCAACATTCCAGACGCTTTACTAACACCCTCCCGACTTGGAGAGTCAGTCCCTTTAACCTCCTGTTTGGCCCAGTTTGCAATTTCTGCGGAAGATGAACAGGAATAGCGAGAACCAATGAGAGACTAGCTGGAGGTGTCTGGACGGGCAAATTTAACTCTCATTTCCCACCAGGAAGAGGAATTAACCAAAGGCTCAGCGTGCCGTGCCGGAACCAGATTAGGGCCTGAAGCCATCCTGCGGTGTTGCGGCCAGCTCAAAAGAAAGCGAGTTGAAGAAAGGAGCTCAGGGGCACTGTAATTCACAAACCTGCAGAGTTATAAATGACAGCTATCGTCCAAAAATATACTGAAGTAAGGCTGCCAAGAGGACTTGAAAGCGGGGCAGAATTGCAGGAAACCGATTTCAGGAGGTAGACTGGAATTGCATTGAAAGCATAGGAAAAGAGGCAGAACGTCCACAATGATGCACTTGGCCAAAAAGGGCGTATGCGTTTTTTCCTGAATATATTCAGGAAAAAACGCATACGCCCTTTTTGGCCAACCAAGCAAGCTTGCAAAGGAAATCTGCACTACAATGAAGTCTCACTTCCCCCCGGTCAAAAGGGCCATCTGAAAAAAGTATAAAATCCAGAAAGGCAGGACAGGCCATGGAGAACTGGGAGCCTTGTTATGCTGATGGGCGGGATGTAAATTGCCAACAGACACTCGGAAGAAGTGTATGGTGTTTCCTGAAACATCTAAAAAACAAAGCAACAGAGCCTAGGGCACTTCCACTTATGGTCCTATAGCTTAGGGAAATTAAAATCAAAAAGACACAGCCACCCCAAAGTTTGGGACGCCTCTGTTTACAAGAACCTCGTTTACAGTACAAGTTCAACATCGCAGAAAGTGAAAAATGGATAAAGAAGTTGTGGTATTTACTTACAAAGCAATATCACTCAGCAATGAAATCTATGTCATCAGGCCCTTAGCAGCACAATGAGTGGATTCAGGTATGATGATTCTAACTGAAATAAGTCACACAGAAAAAGAAACATCATAAGATATCAGTAATACACGGAATGTAAACTTGACTACACAGGAACTGAATTACAGAACAGAACAGGGTCTCAAATTTAGAAAACCAACTTATGCTTGCTTAAGGGTAAAGGTGAGTTGGGGTGCTGCATAAAACCAGAGATTGAAATGAGCACAGATAAAGTTCCTTAAGCCAAATATGGAATAGACAAGAGCTACTCCTTGCTCAACGAAATGGACTCAACACCGCATATTAAATGCCTAAGAATGTACCTGACTAGTAAGTATCTTAAAACCTATGGATTGCTATGTCTCCGAAAGAGAATCAAGCATGTGTACAGGGGCATAAACGCAGCAGTGATAGGATTGGAGAGGTTCGGTGAGCAAATGAAGACCCTTTGAAGTCATATTGCATGGTACCCATTCCACGGGTTTCAACTACCCAGGTTTAAGGTATTCTTCCTTCAGCTAAAACATGCATGTGGAACCTAGAGTATGATCAACCATGTGATCGGGAGACCTGTTCAAATATGTCTCAGTTTTCGTACCCTGGTACTCGGGTGCAACATTCCAGACGCTTTACTAACACCCTCCCGACTTGGAGAGTCAGTCCCTTTAACCTCCTGTTTGGCCCAGTTTGCAATTTCTGCGGAAGATGAACAGGAATAGCGAGAACCAATGAGAGACTAGCTGGAGGTGTCTGGACGGGCAAATTTAACTCTCATTTCCCACCAGGAAGAGGAATTAACCAAAGGCTCAGCGTGCCGTGCCGGAACCAGATTAGGGCCTGAAGCCATCCTGCGGTGTTGCGGCCAGCTCAAAAGAAAGCGAGTTGAAGAAAGGAGCTCAGGGGCACTGTAATTCACAAACCTGCAGAGTTATAAATGACAGCTATCGTCCAAAAATATACTGAAGTAAGGCTGCCAAGAGGACTTGAAAGCGGGGCAGAATTGCAGGAAACTGATTTCAGGAGGTAGACTGGAATTGCATTGAAAGCATAGGAAAAGAGGCAGAACGTCCACCATGATGCACTTGGCCAAAAAGGGCGTATGCGTTTTTTCCTGAATATATTCAGGAAAAAACGCATACACCCTTTTTGGCCAACCAAGCAAACTTGCAAAGGAAATCTGCACTACAATGAAGTCTCACTTCCCCCCGGTCAAAAGGGCCATCTGAAAAAAGTGTAAAATCCAGAAAGGCAGGACAGGCCATGGAGAACTGGGAGCCTTGTTATGCTGATGGGCGGGATGTAAATTGCCAACAGACACTCGGGAGAAGTGTATGGTGTTTCCTGAAACATCTAAAAAACAAAGCAACAGAGCCTAGGGCAATTCCACTTATGGTCCTATAGCTTAGGGAAATTAAAATCAAAAAGACACAGCCACCCCAAAGTTTGGGACGCCTCTGTTTACAAGAACCTCGTTTACCGTACAAGTTCAACATCGCAGAAAGTGAAAAATGGATAAAGAAGTTGTGGTATTTACTTACAAAGCAATATCATTCAGCAATGAAATCTATGTCATCAGGCCCTTAGCAGCACAATGAGTGGATTCAGGTATGATGATTCTAACTGAAATAAGTCACACAGAAAAAGAAACATCATAAGATATCAGTAATACACGGAATGTAAACTTGGCTACACAGGAACTGAATTACAGAACAGAACAGGGTCTCAAATTTAGAAAACCAACTTATGCTTGCTTAAGGGGAAAGGTGAGTTGGGGTGCTGCATAAAACCAGAGATTGAAATGAGCACAGATAAAGTTCCTTAAGCCAAATATGAAATAGACAAGAGCTACTCCTTGCTCAACGAAATGGACTCAACACCGCATATTAAATGCCTAAGAATGTACCTGACTAGTAAGTATCTTAAAACCTATGGATTGCTATGTCTCCGAAAGAGAATCAAGCATGTGTACAGGGTCATAAACGCAGCAGTGATAGGATTGGAGAGGTTCGGTGAGCAAATGAAGACCCTTTGAAGTCATATTGCATGGTACCCATTCCACGGGTTTCAACTACCCAGGTTTAAGGTATTCTTCCTTCAGCTAAAACATGCATGTGGAACCTAGAGTATGATCAACCATGTGATCGGGAGACGTGTTCAAATATGTCTCAGTTTTCGTACCCTGGTACTCGGGTGCAACATTCCAGACGCTTTACTAACACCCTCCCGACTTGGAGAGTCAGTCCCTTTAACCTCCTGTTTGGCCCAGTTTGCAATTTCTGCGGAAGATGAACAGGAATAGCGAGAACCAATGAGAGACTAGCTGGAGGTGTCTGGACGGGCAAATTTAACTCTCATTTCCCACCAGGAAGAGGAATTAACCAAAGGCTCAGCGTGCCGTGCCGGAACCAGATTAGGGCCTGAAGCCATCCTGCGGTGTTGCGGCCAGCTCAAAAGAAAGCGAGTTGAAGAAAGGAGCTCAGGGGCACTGTAATTCACAAACCTGCAGAGTTATAAATGACAGCTATCGTCCAAAAATATAATGAAGTAAGGCTGCCAAGAGGACTTGAAAGCGGGGCAGAATTGCAGGAAACCGATTTCAGGAGGTAGACTGGAATTGCATTGAAAGCATAGGAAAAGAGGCAGAACGTCCACAATGATGCACTTGGCCAAAAAGGGCGTATGCGTTTTTTCCTGAATATATTCAGGAAAAAACGCATACGCCCTTTTTGGCCAACCAAGCAAGCTTGCAAAGGAAATCTGCACTACAATGAAGTCTCACTTCCCCCCGGTCAAAAGGGCCATCTGAAAAAAGTGTAAAATCCAGAAAGGCAGGACAGGCCATGGAGAACTGGGAGCCTTGTTATGCTGATGGGCGGGATGTAAATTGCCAACAGACACTCGGGAGAAGTGTATGGTGTTTCCTGAAACATCTAAAAAACAAAGCAACAGAGCCTAGGGCACTTCCACTTATGGTCCTATAGCTTAGGGAAATTAAAATCAAAAAGACACAGCCACCCCAAAGTTTGGGACGCCTCTGTTTACAAGAACCTCGTTTACCGTACAAGTTCAACATCGCAGAAAGTGAAAAATGGATAAAGAAGTTGTGTTATTTACTTACAAAGCAATATCACTCAGCAATGAAATCTATGTCATCAGGCCCTTAGCAGCACAATGAGTGGATTCAGGTATGATGATTCTAACTGAAATAAGTCACACAGAAAAAGAAACATCATAAGATATCAGTAATACACGGAATGTAAACTTGGCTACACAGGAACTGAATTACAGAACAGAACAGGGTCTCAAATTTAGAAAACCAACTTATGCTTGCTTAAGGGGAAAGGTGAGTTGGGGTGCTGCATAAAACCAGAGATTGAAATGAGCACAGATAAAGTTCCTTAAGCCAAATATGGAATAGACAAGAGCTACTCCTTGCTCAACAAAATGGACTCAACACCGCATATTAAATGCCTAAGAATGTACCTGACTAGTAAGTATCTTAAAACCTATGGATTGCTATGTCTCCGAAAGAGAATCAAGCATGTGTACAGGGGCATAAATGCAGCAGTGATAGGATTGGAGAGGTTCGGTGAGCAAATGAAGACCCTTTGAAGTCATATTGCATGGTACCCATTCCACGGGTTTCAACTACCCAGGTTTAAGGTATTCTTCCTTCAGCTAAAACATGCATGTGGAACCTAGAGTATGATCAACCATGTGATCGGGAGACGTGTTCAAATATGTCTCAGTTTTCGTACCCTGGTACTCGGGTGCAACATTCCAGACGCTTTACTAACACCCTCCCGACTTGGAGAGTCAGTCCCTTTAACCTCCTGTTTGGCCCAGTTTGCAATTTCTGCGGAAGATGAACAGGAATAGCGAGAACCAATGAGAGACTAGCTGGAGGTGTCTGGACGGGCAAATTTAACTCTCATTTCCCACCAGGAAGAGGAATTAACCAAAGGCTCAGCGTGCCGTGCCGGAACCAGATTAGGGCCTGAAGCCATCCTGCGGTGTTGCGGCCAGCTCAAAAGAAAGCGAGTTGAAGAAAGGAGCTCAGGGGCACTGTAATTCACAAACCTGCAGAGTTATAAATGACAGCTATCGTCCAAAAATATAATGAAGTAAGGCTGCCAAGAGGACTTGAAAGCGGGGCAGAATTTCAGGAAACCGATTTCAGGAGGTAGACTGGAATTGCATTGAAAGCATAGGAAAAGAGGCAGAACGTCCACAATGATGCACTTGGCCAAAAAGGGCGTATGCGTTTTTTCCTGAATATATTCAGGAAAAAACGCATACGCCCTTTTTGGCCAACCAAGCAAGCTTGCAAAGGAAATCTGCACTACAATGAAGTCTCACTTCCCCCCGGTCAAAAGGGCCATCTGAAAAAAGTGTAAAATCCAGAAAGGCAGGACAGGCCATGGAGAACTGGGAGCCTTGTTATGCTGATGGGCGGGATGTAAATTGCCAACAGACACTCGGGAGAAGTGTATGGTGTTTCCTGAAACATCTAAAAAACAAAGCAACAGAGCCTAGGGCAATTCCACTTATGGTCCTATAGCTTAGGGAAATTAAAATCAAAAAGACACAGCCACCCCAAAGTTTGGGACGCCTCTGTTTACAAGAACCTCGTTTACCGTACAAGTTCAACATCGCAGAAAGTGAAAAATGGATAAAGAAGTTGTGGTATTTACTTACAAAGCAATATCATTCAGCAATGAAATCTATGTCATCAGGCCCTTAGCAGCACAATGAGTGGATTCAGGTATGATGATTCTAACTGAAATAAGTCACACAGAAAAAGAAACATCATAAGATATCAGTAATACACGGAATGTAAACTTGGCTACACAGGAACTGAATTACAGAACAGAACAGGGTCTCAAATTTAGAAAACCAACTTATGCTTGCTTAAGGGGAAAGGTGAGTTGGGGTGCTGCATAAAACCAGAGATTGAAATGAGCACAGATAAAGTTCCTTAAGCCAAATATGAAATAGACAAGAGCTACTCCTTGCTCAACGAAATGGACTCAACACCGCATATTAAATGCCTAAGAATGTACCTGACTAGTAAGTATCTTAAAACCTATGGATTGCTATGTCTCCGAAAGAGAATCAAGCATGTGTACAGGGTCATAAACGCAGCAGTGATAGGATTGGAGAGGTTCGGTGAGCAAATGAAGACCCTTTGAAGTCATATTGCATGGTACCCATTCCACGGGTTTCAACTACCCAGGTTTAAGGTATTCTTCCTTCAGCTAAAACATGCATGTGGAACCTAGAGTATGATCAACCATGTGATCGGGAGACGTGTTCAAATATGTCTCAGTTTTCGTACCCTGGTACTCGGGTGCAACATTCCAGACGCTTTACTAACACCCTCCCGACTTGGAGAGTCAGTCCCTTTAACCTCCTGTTTGGCCCAGTTTGCAATTTCTGCGGAAGATGAACAGGAATAGCGAGAACCAATGAGAGACTAGCTGGAGGTGTCTGGACGGGCAAATTTAACTCTCATTTCCCACCAGGAAGAGGAATTAACCAAAGGCTCAGCGTGCCGTGCCGGAACCAGATTAGGGCCTGAAGCCATCCTGCGGTGTTGCGGCCAGCTCAAAAGAAAGCGAGTTGAAGAAAGGAGCTCAGGGGCACTGTAATTCACAAACCTGCAGAGTTATAAATGACAGCTATCGTCCAAAAATATAATGAAGTAAGGCTGCCAAGAGGACTTGAAAGCGGGGCAGAATTGCAGGAAACCGATTTCAGGAGGTAGACTGGAATTGCATTGAAAGCATAGGAAAAGAGGCAGAACGTCCACAATGATGCACTTGGCCAAAAAGGGCGTATGCGTTTTTTCCTGAATATATTCAGGAAAAAACGCATACGCCCTTTTTGGCCAACCAAGCAAGCTTGCAAAGGAAATCTGCACTACAATGAAGTCTCACTTCCCCCCGGTCAAAAGGGCCATCTGAAAAAAGTGTAAAATCCAGAAAGGCAGGACAGGCCATGGAGAACTGGGAGCCTTGTTATGCTGATGGGCGGGATGTAAATTGCCAACAGACACTCGGGAGAAGTGTATGGTGTTTCCTGAAACATCTAAAAAACAAAGAAACAGAGCCTAGGGCACTTCCACTTATGGTCCTATAGCTTAGGGAAATTAAAATCAAAAAGACACAGCCACCCCAAAGTTTGGGACGCCTCTGTTTACAAGAACCTCGTTTACCGTACAAGTTCAACATCGCAGAAAGTGAAAAATGGATAAAGAAGTTGTGGTATTTACTTACAAAGCAATATCACTCAGCAATGAAATCTATGTCATCAGGCCCTTAGCAGCACAATGAGTGGATTCAGGTATGATGATTCTAACTGAAATAAGTCACACAGAAAAAGAAACATCATAAGATATCAGTAATACACGGAATGTAAACTTGGCTACACAGGAACTGAATTACAGAACAGAACAGGGTCTCAAATTTAGAAAACCAACTTATGCTTGCTTAAGGGTAAAGGTGAGTTGGGGTGCTGCATAAAACCAGAGATTGAAATGAACACAGATAAAGTTCCTTAAGCCAAATATGGAATAGACAAGAGCTACTCCTTGCTCAACGAAATGGACTCAACACCGCATATTAAATGCCTAAGAATGTACCTGACTAGTAAGTATCTTAAATCCTATGGATTGCTATGTCTCCGAAAGAGAATCAAGCATGTGTACAGGGGCATAAACGCAGCAGTGATAGGATTGGAGAGGTCCGGTGAGCAAATGAAGACCCTTTGAAGTCATATTGCATGGTACCCATTCCACGGGTTTCAACTACCCAGGTTTAAGGTATTCTTCCTTCAGCTAAAACATGCATGTGGAACCTAGAGTATGATCAACCATGTGATCGGGAGACGTGTTCAAATATGTCTCAGTTTTCGTACCCTGGTACTCGGGTGCAACATTCCAGACGCTTTACTAACACCCTCCCGACTTGGAGAGTCAGTCCCTTTAACCTCCTGTTTGGCCCAGTTTGCAATTTCTGCGGAAGATGAACAGGAATAGCGAGAACCAATGAGAGACTAGCTGGAGGTGTCTGGACGGGCAAATTTAACTCTCATTTCCCACCAGGAAGAGGAATTAACCAAAGGCTCAGCGTGCCGTGCCGGAACCAGATTAGGGCCTGAAGCCATCCTGCGGTGTTGCGGCCAGCTCAAAAGAAAGCGAGTTGAAGAAAGGAGCTCAGGGGCACTGTAATTCACAAACCTGCAGAGTTATAAATGACAGCTATCGTCCAAAAATATACTGAAGTAAGGCTGCCAAGAGGACTTGAAAGCGGGGCAGAATTGCAGGAAACCGATTTCAGGAGGTAGACTGGAATTGCATTGAAAGCATAGGAAAAGAGGCAGAACGTCCACAATGATGCACTTGGCCAAAAAGGGCGTATGCGTTTTTTCCTGAATATATTCAGGAAAAAACGCATATGCCCTTTTTGGCCAACCAAGCAAGCTTGCAAAGGAAATCTGCACTACAATGAAGTCTCACTTCCCCCCGGTCAAAAGGGCCATCTGAAAAAAGTGTAAAATCCAGAAAGGCAGGACAGGCCATGGAGAACTGGGAGCCTTGTTATGCTGATGGGCGGGATGTAAATTGCCAACAGACACTCGGGAGAAGTGTATGGTGTTTCCTGAAACATCTAAAAAACAAAGCAACAGAGCCTAGGGCACTTCCACTTATGGTCCTATAGCTTAGGGAAATTAAAATCAAAAAGACACAGCCACCCCAAAGTTTGGGACGCCTCTGTTTACAAGAACCTCGTTTACCGTACAAGTTCAACATCGCAGAAAGTGTAAAATGGATAAAGAAGTTGTGTTATTTACTTACAAAGCAATATCACTCAGCAATGAAATCTATGTCATCAGGCCCTTAGCAGCACAATGAGTGGATTCAGGTATGATGATTCTAACTGAAATAAGTCACACAGTAAAAGAAACATCATAAGATATCAGTAATACACGGAATGTAAACTTGGCTACACAGGAACTGAATTACAGAACAGAACAGGGTCTCAAATTTAGAAAACCAACTTATGCTTGCTTAAGGGGAAAGGTGAGTTGGGGTGCTGCATAAAACCAGAGATTGAAATGAGCACAGATAAAGTTCCTTAAGCCAAATATGGAATAGACAAGAGCTACTCCTTGCTCAACAAAATGGACTCAACACCGCATATTAAATGCCTAAGAATGTACCTGACTAGTAAGTATCTTAAAACCTATGGATTGCTATGTCTCCGAAAGAGAATCAAGCATGTGTACAGGGGCATAAATGCAGCAGTGATAGGATTGGAGAGGTTCGGTGAGCAAATGAAGACCCTTTGAAGTCATATTGCATGGTACCCATTCCACGGGTTTCAACTACCCAGGTTTAAGGTATTCTTCCTTCAGCTAAAACATGCATGTGGAACCTAGAGTATGATCAACCATGTGATCGGGAGACGTGTTCAAATATGTCTCAGTTTTCGTACCCTGGTACTCGGGTGCAACATTCCAGACGCTTTACTAACACCCTCCCGACTTGGAGAGTCAGTCCCTTTAACCTCCTGTTTGGCCCAGTTTGCAATTTCTGCGGAAGATGAACAGGAATAGCGAGAACCAATGAGAGACTAGCTGGAGGTGTCTGGACGGGCAAATTTAACTCTCATTTCCCACCAGGAAGAGGAATTAACCAAAGGCTCAGCGTGCCGTGCCGGAACCAGATTAGGGCCTGAAGCCATCCTGCGGTGTTGCGGCCAGCTCAAAAGAAAGCGAGTTGAAGAAAGGAGCTCAGGGGCACTGTAATTCACAAACCTGCAGAGTTATAAATGACAGCTATCGTCCAAAAATATAATGAAGTAAGGCTGCCAAGAGGACTTGAAAGCGGGGCAGAATTGCAGGAAACCGATTTCAGGAGGTAGACTGGAATTGCATTGAAAGCATAGGAAAAGAGGCAGAACGTCCACAATGATGCACTTGGCCAAAAAGGGCGTATGCGTTTTTTCCTGAATATATTCAGGAAAAAACGCATACGCCCTTTTTGGCCAACCAAGCAAGCTTGCAAAGGAAATCTGCACTACAATGAAGTCTCACTTCCCCCCGGTCAAAAGGGCCATCTGAAAAAAGTGTAAAATCCAGAAAGGCAGGACAGGCCATGGAGAACTGGGAGCCTTGTTATGCTGATGGGCGGGATGTAAATTGCCAACAGACACTCGGGAGAAGTGTATGGTGTTTCCTGAAACATCTAAAAAACAAAGCAACAGAGCCTAGGGCACTTCCACTTATGGTCCTATAGCTTAGGGAAATTAAAATCAAAAAGACACAGCCACCCCAAAGTTTGGGACGCCTCTGTTTACAAGAACCTCGTTTACAGTACAAGTTCAACATCGCGGAAAGTGAAAAATGGATAAAGAAGTTGTGGTATTTACTTACAAAGCAATATCACTCAGCAATGAAATCTATGTCATCAGGCCCTTAGCAGCACAATGAGTGGATTCAGGTATGATGATTCTAACTGAAATAAGTCACACAGAAAAAGAAACATCATAAGATATCAGTAATACACGGAATGTAAACTTGGCTACACAGGAACTGAATTACAGAACAGAACAGGGTCTCAAATTTAGAAAACCAACTTATGCTTGCTTAAGGGGAAAGGTGAGTTGGGGTGCTGCATAAAACCAGAGATTGAAATGAGCACAGATAAAGTTCCTTAAGCCAAATATGGAATAGACAAGAGCTACTCCTTGCTCAACGAAATGGACTCAACACCGCATATTAAATGCCTAAGAATGTACCTGACTAGTAAGTATCTTAAAACCTATGGATTGCTATGTCTCTGAAAGAGAATCAAGCATGTGTACAGGGGCATAAACGCAGCAGTGATAGGATTGGAGAGGTTCGGTGAGCAAATGAAGACCCTTTGAAGTCATATCGCATGGTACCCATTCCACGGGTTTCAACTACCCAGGTTTAAGGTATTCTTCCTTCAGCTAAAACATGCATGTGGAACCTAGAGTATGATCAACCATGTGATCGGGAGACGTGTTCAAATATGTCTCAGTTTTCGTACCCTGGTACTCGGGTGCAACATTCCAGACGCTTTACTAACACCCTCCCGACTTGGAGAGTCAGTCCCTTTAACCTCCTGTTTGGCCCAGTTTGCAATTTCTGCGGAAGATGAACAGGAATAGCGAGAACCAATGAGAGACTAGCTGGAGGTGTCTGGACGGGCAAATTTAACTCTCATTTCCCACGAGGAAGAGGAATTAACCAAAGGCTCAGCGTGCCGTGCCGGAACCAGATTAGGGCCTGAAGCCATCCTGCGGTGTTGCGGCCAGCTCAAAAGAAAGCGAGTTGAAGAAAGGAGCTCAGGGGCACTGTAATTCACAAACCTGCAGAGTTATAAATGACAGCTATCGTCCAAAAATATAATGAAGTAAGGCTGCCAAGAGGACTTGAAAGCGGGGCAGAATTGCAGGAAACCGATTTCAGGAGGTAGACTGGAATTGCATTGAAAGCATAGGAAAAGAGGCAGAACGTCCACAATGATGCACTTGGCCAAAAAGGGCGTATGCGTTTTTTCCTGAATATATTCAGGAAAAAACGCATACGCCCTTTTTGGCCAACCAAGCAAGCTTGCAAAGGAAATCTGCACTACAATGAAGTCTCACTTCCCCCCGGTCAAAAGGGCCATCTGAAAAAAGTGTAAAATCCAGAAAGGCAGGACAGGCCATGGAGAACTGGGAGCCTTGTTATGCTGATGGGCGGGATGTAAATTGCCAACAGACACTCGGGAGAAGTGTATGGTGTTTCCTGAAACATCTAAAAAACAAAGCAACAGAGCCTAGGGCACTTCCACTTATGGTCCTATAGCTTAGGGAAATTAAAATCAAAAAGACACAGCCACCCCAAAGTTTGGGACGCCTCTGTTTACAAGAACCTCGTTTACAGTACAAGTTCAACATCGCAGAAAGTGAAAAATGGATAAAGAAGTTGTGGTATTTACTTACAAAGCAATATCACTCAGCAATGAAATCTATGTCATCAGGCCCTTAGCAGCACAATGAGTGGATTCAGGTATGATGATTCTAACTGAAATAAGTCACACAGAAAAAGAAACATCATAAGATATCAGTAATACACAGAATGTAAACTTGGCTACACAGGAACTGAATTACAGAACAGAACAGGGTCTCAAATTTAGAAAATCAACTTATGCTTGCTTAAGGGGAAAGGTGAGTTGGGGTGCTGCATAAAACCAGAGATTGAAATGAGCACAGATAAAGTTCCTTAAGCCAAATATGGAATAGACAAGAGCTACTCCTTGCTCAACGAAATGGACTCAACACCGCATATTAAACGCCTAAGAATGTACCTGACTAGTAAGTATCTTAAAACCTATGGATTGCTATGTCTCCGAAAGAGAATCAAGCATGTGTACAGGGGCATAAACGCAGCAGTGATAGGATTGGAGAGGTTCGGTGAGCAAATGAAGACCCTTTGAAGTCATATTGCATGGTACCCATTCCACAGGTTTCAACTACCCAGGTTTAAGGTATTCTTCCTTCAGCTAAAACATGCATGTGGAACCTAGAGTATGATCAACCATGTGATCGGGAGACGTGTTCAAATATGTCTCAGTTTTCGTACCCTGGTACTCGGGTGCAACATTCCAGACGCTTTACTAACACCCTCCCGACTTGGAGAGTCAGTCCCTTTAACCTCCTGTTTGGCCCAGTTTGCAATTTCTGCGGAAGATGAACAGGAATAGCGAGAACCAATGAGAGACTAGCTGGAGGTGTCTGGACGGGCAAATTTAACTCTCATTTCCCACCAGGAAGAGGAATTAACCAAAGGCTCAGCGTGCCGTGCCGGAACCAGATTAGGGCCTGAAGCCATCCTGCGGTGTTGCGGCCAGCTCAAAAGAAAGCGAGTTGAAGAAAGGAGCTCAGGGGCACTGTAATTCACAAACTTGCAGAGTTATAAATGACAGCTATCGTCCAAAAATATACTGAAGTAAGGCTGCCAAGAGGACTTGAAAGCGGGGCAGAATTGCAGGAAACCGATTTCAGGAGGCAGACTGGAATTGCATTGAAAGCATAGGAAAAGAGGCAGAACGTCCACAATGATGCACTTGGCCAAAAAGGGCGTATGCGTTTTTTCCTGAATATATTCAGGAAAAAACGCATACGCCCTTTTTGGCCAACCAAGCAAGCTTGCAAAGGAAATCTGCACTACAATGAAGTCTCACTTCCCCCCGGTCAAAAGGGCCATCTGAAAAAAGTGTAAAATCCAGAAAGGCAGGACAGGCCATGGAGAACTGGGAGCCTTGTTATGCTGATGGGCGGGTTGTAAATTGCCAACAGACACTCGGGAGAAGTGTATGGTGTTTCCTGAAACATCTAAAAAACAAAGCAACAGAGCCTAGGGCACTTCCACTTATGGTCCTATAGCTTAGGGAAATTAAAATCAAAAAGACACAGCCACCCCAAAGTTTGGGACGCCTCTGTTTACAAGAACCTCGTTTACAGTACAAGTTCAACATCGCAGAAAGTGAAAAATGGATAAAGAAGTTGTGGTATTTACTTACAAAGCAATATCACTCAGCAATGAAATCTATGTCATCAGGCCCTTAGCAGCACAATGAGTGGATTCAGGTATGATGATTCTAACTGAAATAAGTCACACAGAAAAAGAAACATCATAAGATATCAGTAATACACGGAATGTAAACTTGGCTACACAGGAAATGAATTACAGAACAGAACAGGGTCTCAAATTTAGAAAACCAACTTATGCTTGCTTAAGGGGAAAGGTGAGTTGGGGTGCTGCATAAAACCAGAGATTGAAATGAGCACAGATAAAGTTCCTTAAGCCAAATATGGAATAGACAAGAGCTACTCCTTGCTCAACGAAATGGACTCAACACTGCATATTAAATGCCTAAGAATGTACCTGACTAGTAAGTATCTTAAAACCTATGGATTGCTATGTCTCCGAAAGAGAATCAAGCATGTGTACAGGGGCATAAACGCAGCAGTGATAGGATTGGAGAGGTTCGGTGAGCAAATGAAGACCCTTTGAAGTCATATTGCATGGTACCCATTCCACGGGTTTCAACTACCCAGGTTTAAGGTATTCTTCCTTCAGCTAAAACATGCATGTGGAACCTAGAGTATGATCAACCATGTGATCGGGAGACGTGTTCAAATATGTCTCAGTTTTCGTACCCTGGTACTCGGGTGCAACATTCCAGACGCTTTACTAACACCCTCCCGACTTGGAGAGTCAGTCCCTTTAACCTCCTGTTTGGCCCAGTTTGCAATTTCTGCGGAAGATGAACAGGAATAGCGAGAACCAATGAGAGACTAGCTGGAGGTGTCTGGACGGGCAAATTTAACTCTCATTTCCCACCAGGAAGAGGAATTAACCAAAGGCTCAGCGTGCCGTGCCGGAACCAGATTAGGGCCTGAAGCCATCCTGCGGTGTTGCGGCCAGCTCAAAAGAAAGCGAGTTGAAGAAAGGAGCTCAGGGGCACTGTAATTCACAAACCTGCAGAGTTATAAATGACAGCTATCGTCCAAAAATATACTGAAGTAAGGCTGCCAAGAGGACTTGAAAGCGGGGCAGAATTGCAGGAAACCGATTTCAGGAGGTAGACTGGAATTGCATTGAAAGCATAGGAAAAGAGGCAGAACGTCCACAATGATGCACTTGGCCAAAAAGGGCGTATGCGTTTTTTCCTGAATATATTCAGGAAAAAACGCATACGCCCTTTTTGGCCAACCAAGCAAGCTTGCAAAGGAAATCTGCACTACAATGAAGTCTCACTTCCCCCCGGTCAAAAGGGCCATCTGAAAAAAGTGTAAAATCCAGAAAGGCAGGACAGGCCATGGAGAACTGGGAGCCTTGTTATGCTGATGGGCGGGATGTAAATTGCCAACAGACACTCGGGAGAAGTGTATGGTGTTTCCTGAAACATCTAAAAAACAAAGCAACAGAGCCTAGGGCACTTCCACTTATGGTCCTATAGCCTAGGGAAATTAAAATCAAAAAGACACAGCCACCCCAAAGTTTGGGACGCCTCTGTTTACAAGAACCTCGTTTACAGTACAAGTTCAACATCGCAGAAAGTGAAAAATGGATAAAGAAGTTGTGGTATTTACTTACAAAGCAATATCACTCAGCAATGAAATCTATGTCATCAGGCCCTTAGCAGCACAATGAGTGGATTCAGGTATGATGATTCTAACTGAAATAAGTCACACAGAAAAAGAAACATCATAAGATATCAGTAATACACGGAATGTAAACTTGGCTACACAGGAACTGAATTACAGAACAGAACAGGGTCTCAAATTTAGAAAACCAACTTATGCTTGCTTAAGAGGAAAGGTGAGTTGGGGTGCTGCATAAAACCAGAGATTGAAATGAGCACAGATAAAGTTCCTTAAGCCAAATATGGAATAGACAAGAGCTACTCCTTGCTCAACGAAATGGACTCAACACCGCATATTAAATGCCTAAGAATGTACCTGACTAGTAAGTATCTTAAAACCTATGGATTGCTATGTCTCCGAAAGAGAATCAAGCATGTGTACAGGGGCATAAACGCAGCAGTGATAGGATTGGAGAGGTTCGGTGAGCAAATGAAGACCCTTTGAAGTCATATCGCATGGTACCCATTCCACGGGTTTCAACTACCCAGGTTTAAGGTATTCTTCCTTCAGCTAAAACATGCATGTGGAACCTAGAGTATGATCAACCATGTGATCGGGAGACGTGTTCAAATATGTCTCAGTTTTCGTACCCTGGTACTCGGGTGCAACATTCCAGACGCTTTACTAACACCCTCCCGACTTGGAGAGTCAGTCCCTTTAACCTCCTGTTTGGCCCAGTTTGCAATTTCTGCGGAAGATGAACAGGAATAGCGAGAACCAATGAGAGACTAGCTGGAGGTGTCTGGACGGGCAAATTTAACTCTCATTTCCCACCAGGAAGAGGAATTAACCAAAGGCTCAGCGTGCCGTGCCGGAACCAGATTAGGGCCTGAAGCCATCCTGCGGTGTTGCGGCCAGCTCAAAAGAAAGCGAGTTGAAGAAAGGAGCTCAGGGGCACTGTAATTCACAAACCTGCAGAGTTATAAATGACAGCTATCGTCCAAAAATATACTGAAGTAAGGCTGCCAAGAGGACTTGAAAGCGGGGCAGAATTGCAGGAAACCGATTTCAGGAGGTAGACTGGAATTGCATTGAAAGCATAGGAAAAGAGGCAGAACGTCCACAATGATGCACTTGGCCATAAAGGGCGTATGCGTTTTTTCCTGAATATATTCAGGAAAAAACGCATACGCCCTTTTTGGCCAACCAAGCAAGCTTGCAAAGGAAATCTGCACTACAATGAAGTCTCACTTCCCCCCGGTCAAAAGGGCCATCTGAAAAAAGTGTAAAAGCCAGAAAGGCAGGACAGGCCATGGAGAACTGGGAGCCTTGTTATGCTGATGGGCGGGATGTAAATTGCCAACAGACACTCGGGAGAAGTGTATGGTGTTTCCTGAAACATCTAAAAAACAAAGCAACAGAGCCTAGGGCACTTCCACTTATGGTCCTATAGCTTAGGGAAATTAAAATCAAAAAGACACAGCCACCCCAAAGTTTGGGACGCCTCTGTTTACAAGAACCTCGTTTACAGTACAAGTTCAACATCGCAGAAAGTGAAAAATGGATAAAGAAGTTGTGGTATTTACTTACAAAGCAATATCACTCAGCAATGAAATCTATGTCATCAGGCCCTTAGCAGCACAATGAGTGGATTCAGGTATGATGATTCTAACTGAAATAAGTCACACAGAAAAAGAAACATCATAAGATATCAGTAATACACAGAATGTAAACTTGGCTACACAGGAACTGAATTACAGAACAGAACAGGGTCTCAAATTTAGAAAACCAACTTATGCTTGCTTAAGGGGAAAGGTGAGTTGGGGTGCTGCATAAAACCAGAGATTGAAATGAGCACAGATAAAGTTCCTTAAGCCAAATATGGAATAGACAAGAGCTACTCCTTGCTCAACGAAATGGACTCAACACCGCATATTAAACGCCTAAGAATGTACCTGACTAGTAAGTATCTTAAAACCTATGGATTGCTATGTCTCCGAAAGAGAATCAAGCATGTGTACAGGGGCATAAACGCAGCAGTGATAGGATTGGAGAGGTTCGGTGAGCAAATGAAGACCCTTTGAAGTCATATTGCATGGTACCCATTCCACGGGTTTCAACTACCCAGGTTTAAGGTATTCTTCCTTCAGCTAAAACATGCATGTGGAACCTAGAGTATGATCAACCATGTGATCGGGAGACGTGTTCAAATATGTCTCAGTTTTCGTACCCTGGTACTCGGGTGCAACATTCCAGACGCTTTACTAACACCCTCCCGACTTGGAGAGTCAGTCCCTTTAACCTCCTGTTTGGCCCAGTTTGCAATTTCTGCGGAAGATGAACAGGAATAGCGAGAACCAATGAGAGACTAGCTGGAGGTGTCTGGACGGGCAAATTTAACTCTCATTTCCCACCAGGAAGAGGAATTAACCAAAGGCTCAGCGTGCCGTGCCGGAACCAGATTAGGGCCTGAAGCCATCCTGCGGTGTTGCGGCCAGCTCAAAAGAAAGCGAGTTGAAGAAAGGAGCTCAGGGGCACTGTAATTCACAAACCTGCAGAGTTATAAATGACAGCTATCGTCCAAAAATATAATGAAGTAAGGCTGCCAAGAGGACTTGAAAGCGGGGCAGAATTGCAGGAAACCGATTTCAGGAGGTAGACTGGAATTGCATTGAAAGCATAGGAAAAGAGGCAGAACGTCCACAATGATGCACTTGGCCAAAAAGGGCGTATGCGTTTTTTCCTGAATATATTCAGGAAAAAACGCATACGCCCTTTTTGGCCAACCAAGCAAGCTTGCAAAGGAAATCTGCACTACAATGAAGTCTCACTTCCCCCCGGTCAAAAGGGCCATCTGAAAAAAGTGTAAAATCCAGAAAGGCAGGACAGGCCATGGAGAACTGGGAGCCTTGTTATGCTGATGGGCGGGATGTAAATTGCCAACAGACACTCGGGAGAAGTGTATGGTGTTTCCTGAAACATCTAAAAAACAAAGCAACAGAGCCTAGGGCACTTCCACTTATGGTCCTATAGCTTAGGGAAATTAAAATCAAAAAGACACAGCCACCCCAAAGTTTGGGACGCCTCTGTTTACAAGAACCTCGTTTACAGTACAAGTTCAACATCGCGGAAAGTGAAAAATGGATAAAGAAGTTGTGGTATTTACTTACAAAGCAATATCACTCAGCAATGAAATCTATGTCATCAGGCCCTTAGCAGCACAATGAGTGGATTCAGGTATGATGATTCTAACTGAAATAAGTCACACAGAAAAAGAAACATCATAAGATATCAGTAATACACGGAATGTAAACTTGGCTACACAGGAACTGAATTACAGAACAGAACAGGGTCTCAAATTTAGAAAACCAACTTATGCTTGCTTAAGGGGAAAGGTGAGTTGGGGTGCTGCATAAAACCAGAGATTGAAATGAGCACAGATAAAGTTCCTTAAGCCAAATATGGAATAGACAAGAGCTACTCCTTGCTCAACGAAATGGACTCAACACCGCATATTAAATGCCTAAGAATGTACCTGACTAGTAAGTATCTTAAAACCTATGGATTGCTATGTCTCTGAAAGAGAATCAAGCATGTGTACAGGGGCATAAACGCAGCAGTGATAGGATTGGAGAGGTTCGGTGAGCAAATGAAGACCCTTTGAAGTCATATCGCATGGTACCCATTCCACGGGTTTCAACTACCCAGGTTTAAGGTATTCTTCCTTCAGCTAAAACATGCATGTGGAACCTAGAGTATGATCAACCATGTGATCGGGAGACGTGTTCAAATATGTCTCAGTTTTCGTACCCTGGTACTCGGGTGCAACATTCCAGACGCTTTACTAACACCCTCCCGACTTGGAGAGTCAGTCCCTTTAACCTCCTGTTTGGCCCAGTTTGCAATTTCTGCGGAAGATGAACAGGAATAGCGAGAACCAATGAGAGACTAGCTGGAGGTGTCTGGACGGGCAAATTTAACTCTCATTTCCCACGAGGAAGAGGAATTAACCAAAGGCTCAGCGTGCCGTGCCGGAACCAGATTAGGGCCTGAAGCCATCCTGCGGTGTTGCGGCCAGCTCAAAAGAAAGCGAGTTGAAGAAAGGAGCTCAGGGGCACTGTAATTCACAAACCTGCAGAGTTATAAATGACAGCTATCGTCCAAAAATATAATGAAGTAAGGCTGCCAAGAGGACTTGAAAGCGGGGCAGAATTGCAGGAAACCGATTTCAGGAGGTAGACTGGAATTGCATTGAAAGCATAGGAAAAGAGGCAGAACGTCCACAATGATGCACTTGGCCAAAAAGGGCGTATGCGTTTTTTCCTGAATATATTCAGGAAAAAACGCATACGCCCTTTTTGGCCAACCAAGCAAGCTTGCAAAGGAAATCTGCACTACAATGAAGTCTCACTTCCCCCCGGTCAAAAGGGCCATCTGAAAAAAGTGTAAAATCCAGAAAGGCAGGACAGGCCATGGAGAACTGGGAGCCTTGTTATGCTGATGGGCGGGATGTAAATTGCCAACAGACACTCGGGAGAAGTGTATGGTGTTTCCTGAAACATCTAAAAAACAAAGCAACAGAGCCTAGGGCACTTCCACTTATGGTCCTATAGCTTAGGGAAATTAAAATCAAAAAGACACAGCCACCCCAAAGTTTGGGACGCCTCTGTTTACAAGAACCTCGTTTACAGTACAAGTTCAACATCGCAGAAAGTGAAAAATGGATAAAGAAGTTGTGGTATTTACTTACAAAGCAATATCACTCAGCAATGAAATCTATGTCATCAGGCCCTTAGCAGCACAATGAGTGGATTCAGGTATGATGATTCTAACTGAAATAAGTCACACAGAAAAAGAAACATCATAAGATATCAGTAATACACAGAATGTAAACTTGGCTACACAGGAACTGAATTACAGAACAGAACAGGGTCTCAAATTTAGAAAATCAACTTATGCTTGCTTAAGGGGAAAGGTGAGTTGGGGTGCTGCATAAAACCAGAGATTGAAATGAGCACAGATAAAGTTCCTTAAGCCAAATATGGAATAGACAAGAGCTACTCCTTGCTCAACGAAATGGACTCAACACCGCATATTAAACGCCTAAGAATGTACCTGACTAGTAAGTATCTTAAAACCTATGGATTGCTATGTCTCCGAAAGAGAATCAAGCATGTGTACAGGGGCATAAACGCAGCAGTGATAGGATTGGAGAGGTTCGGTGAGCAAATGAAGACCCTTTGAAGTCATATTGCATGGTACCCATTCCACAGGTTTCAACTACCCAGGTTTAAGGTATTCTTCCTTCAGCTAAAACATGCATGTGGAACCTAGAGTATGATCAACCATGTGATCGGGAGACGTGTTCAAATATGTCTCAGTTTTCGTACCCTGGTACTCGGGTGCAACATTCCAGACGCTTTACTAACACCCTCCCGACTTGGAGAGTCAGTCCCTTTAACCTCCTGTTTGGCCCAGTTTGCAATTTCTGCGGAAGATGAACAGGAATAGCGAGAACCAATGAGAGACTAGCTGGAGGTGTCTGGACGGGCAAATTTAACTCTCATTTCCCACCAGGAAGAGGAATTAACCAAAGGCTCAGCGTGCCGTGCCGGAACCAGATTAGGGCCTGAAGCCATCCTGCGGTGTTGCGGCCAGCTCAAAAGAAAGCGAGTTGAAGAAAGGAGCTCAGGGGCACTGTAATTCACAAACTTGCAGAGTTATAAATGACAGCTATCGTCCAAAAATATACTGAAGTAAGGCTGCCAAGAGGACTTGAAAGCGGGGCAGAATTGCAGGAAACCGATTTCAGGAGGCAGACTGGAATTGCATTGAAAGCATAGGAAAAGAGGCAGAACGTCCACAATGATGCACTTGGCCAAAAAGGGCGTATGCGTTTTTTCCTGAATATATTCAGGAAAAAACGCATACGCCCTTTTTGGCCAACCAAGCAAGCTTGCAAAGGAAATCTGCACTACAATGAAGTCTCACTTCCCCCCGGTCAAAAGGGCCATCTGAAAAAAGTGTAAAATCCAGAAAGGCAGGACAGGCCATGGAGAACTGGGAGCCTTGTTATGCTGATGGGCGGGTTGTAAATTGCCAACAGACACTCGGGAGAAGTGTATGGTGTTTCCTGAAACATCTAAAAAACAAAGCAACAGAGCCTAGGGCACTTCCACTTATGGTCCTATAGCTTAGGGAAATTAAAATCAAAAAGACACAGCCACCCCAAAGTTTGGGACGCCTCTGTTTACAAGAACCTCGTTTACAGTACAAGTTCAACATCGCAGAAAGTGAAAAATGGATAAAGAAGTTGTGGTATTTACTTACAAAGCAATATCACTCAGCAATGAAATCTATGTCATCAGGCCCTTAGCAGCACAATGAGTGGATTCAGGTATGATGATTCTAACTGAAATAAGTCACACAGAAAAAGAAACATCATAAGATATCAGTAATACACGGAATGTAAACTTGGCTACACAGGAAATGAATTACAGAACAGAACAGGGTCTCAAATTTAGAAAACCAACTTATGCTTGCTTAAGGGGAAAGGTGAGTTGGGGTGCTGCATAAAACCAGAGATTGAAATGAGCACAGATAAAGTTCCTTAAGCCAAATATGGAATAGACAAGAGCTACTCCTTGCTCAACGAAATGGACTCAACACTGCATATTAAATGCCTAAGAATGTACCTGACTAGTAAGTATCTTAAAACCTATGGATTGCTATGTCTCCGAAAGAGAATCAAGCATGTGTACAGGGGCATAAACGCAGCAGTGATAGGATTGGAGAGGTTCGGTGAGCAAATGAAGACCCTTTGAAGTCATATTGCATGGTACCCATTCCACGGGTTTCAACTACCCAGGTTTAAGGTATTCTTCCTTCAGCTAAAACATGCATGTGGAACCTAGAGTATGATCAACCATGTGATCGGGAGACGTGTTCAAATATGTCTCAGTTTTCGTACCCTGGTACTCGGGTGCAACATTCCAGACGCTTTACTAACACCCTCCCGACTTGGAGAGTCAGTCCCTTTAACCTCCTGTTTGGCCCAGTTTGCAATTTCTGCGGAAGATGAACAGGAATAGCGAGAACCAATGAGAGACTAGCTGGAGGTGTCTGGACGGGCAAATTTAACTCTCATTTCCCACCAGGAAGAGGAATTAACCAAAGGCTCAGCGTGCCGTGCCGGAACCAGATTAGGGCCTGAAGCCATCCTGCGGTGTTGCGGCCAGCTCAAAAGAAAGCGAGTTGAAGAAAGGAGCTCAGGGGCACTGTAATTCACAAACCTGCAGAGTTATAAATGACAGCTATCGTCCAAAAATATACTGAAGTAAGGCTGCCAAGAGGACTTGAAAGCGGGGCAGAATTGCAGGAAACCGATTTCAGGAGGTAGACTGGAATTGCATTGAAAGCATAGGAAAAGAGGCAGAACGTCCACAATGATGCACTTGGCCAAAAAGGGCGTATGCGTTTTTTCCTGAATATATTCAGGAAAAAACGCATACGCCCTTTTTGGCCAACCAAGCAAGCTTGCAAAGGAAATCTGCACTACAATGAAGTCTCACTTCCCCCCGGTCAAAAGGGCCATCTGAAAAAAGTGTAAAATCCAGAAAGGCAGGACAGGCCATGGAGAACTGGGAGCCTTGTTATGCTGATGGGCGGGATGTAAATTGCCAACAGACACTCGGGAGAAGTGTATGGTGTTTCCTGAAACATCTAAAAAACAAAGCAACAGAGCCTAGGGCACTTCCACTTATGGTCCTATAGCCTAGGGAAATTAAAATCAAAAAGACACAGCCACCCCAAAGTTTGGGACGCCTCTGTTTACAAGAACCTCGTTTACAGTACAAGTTCAACATCGCAGAAAGTGAAAAATGGATAAAGAAGTTGTGGTATTTACTTACAAAGCAATATCACTCAGCAATGAAATCTATGTCATCAGGCCCTTAGCAGCACAATGAGTGGATTCAGGTATGATGATTCTAACTGAAATAAGTCACACAGAAAAAGAAACATCATAAGATATCAGTAATACACGGAATGTAAACTTGGCTACACAGGAACTGAATTACAGAACAGAACAGGGTCTCAAATTTAGAAAACCAACTTATGCTTGCTTAAGGGGAAAGGTGAGTTGGGGTGCTGCATAAAACCAGAGATTGAAATGAGCACAGATAAAGTTCCTTAAGCCAAATATGGAATAGACAAGAGCTACTCCTTGCTCAACAAAATGGACTCAACACCGCATATTAAATGCCTAAGAATGTACCTGACTAGTAAGTATCTTAAAACCTATGGATTGCTATGTCTCCGAAAGAGAATCAAGCATGTGTACAGGGGCATAAACGCAGCAGTGATAGGATTGGAGAGGTTCGGTGAGCAAATGAAGACCCTTTGAAGTCATATTGCATGGTACCCATTCCACGGGTTTCAACTACCCAGGTTTAAGGTATTCTTCCTTCAGCTAAAACATGCATGTGGAACCTAGAGTATGATCAACCATGTGATCGGGAGACGTGTTCAAATATGTCTCAGTTTTCGTACCCTGGTACTCGGGTGCAACATTCCAGACGCTTTACTAACACCCTCCCGACTTGGAGAGTCAGTCCCTTTAACCTCCTGTTTGGCCCAGTTTGCAATTTCTGCGGAAGATGAACAGGAATAGCGAGAACCAATGAGAGACTAGCTGGAGGTGTCTGGACGGGCAAATTTAACTCTCATTTCCCACCAGGAAGAGGAATTAACCAAAGGCTCAGCGTGCCGTGCCGGAACCAGATTAGGGCCTGAAGCCATCCTGCGGTGTTGCGGCCAGCTCAAAAGAAAGCGAGTTGAAGAAAGGAGCTCAGGGGCACTGTAATTCACAAACCTGCAGAGTTATAAATGACAGCTATCGTCCAAAAATATAATGAAGTAAGGCTGCCAAGAGGACTTGAAAGCGGGGCAGAATTTCAGGAAACCGATTTCAGGAGGTAGACTGGAATTGCATTGAAAGCATAGGAAAAGAGGCAGAACGTCCACAATGATGCACTTGGCCAAAAAGGGCGTATGCGTTTTTTCCTGAATATATTCAGGAAAAAACGCATACGCCCTTTTTGGCCAACCAAGCAAGCTTGCAAAGGAAATCTGCACTACAATGAAGTCTCACTTCCCCCCGGTCAAAAGGGCCATCTGAAAAAAGTGTAAAATCCAGAAAGGCAGGACAGGTCATGGAGAACTGGGAGCCTTGTTATGCTGATGGGCGGGATGTAAATTGCCAACAGACACTCGGGAGAAGTGTATGGTGTTTCCTGAAACATCTAAAAAACAAAGCAACAGAGGCTAGGGCACTTCCACTTATGGTCCTATAGCTTAGGGAAATTAAAATCAAAAAGACACAGCCACCCCAAAGTTTGGGACGCCTCTGTTTACAAGAACCTCGTTTACAGTACAAGTTCAACATCGCAGAAAGTGAAAAATGGATAAAGAAGTTGTGGTATTTACTTACAAAGCAATATCACTCAGCAATGAAATCTATGTCATCAGGCCCTTAGCAGCACAATGAGTGGATTCAGGTATGATGATTCTAACTGAAATAAGTCACACAGAAAAAGAAACATCATAAGATATCAGTAATACACGGAATGTAAACTTGGCTACACAGGAACTGAATTACAGAACAGAACAGGGTCTCAAATTTAGAAAACCAACTTATGCTTGCTTAAGAGGAAAGGTGAGTTGGGGTGCTGCATAAAACCAGAGATTGAAATGAGCACAGATAAAGTTCCTTAAGCCAAATATGGAATAGACAAGAGCTACTCCTTGCTCAACGAAATGGACTCAACACCGCATATTAAATGCCTAAGAATGTACCTGACTAGTAAGTATCTTAAAACCTATGGATTGCTATGTCTCCGAAAGAGAATCAAGCATGTGTACAGGGGCATAAACGCAGCAGTGATAGGATTGGAGAGGTTCGGTGAGCAAATGAAGACCCTTTGAAGTCATATCGCATGGTACCCATTCCACGGGTTTCAACTACCCAGGTTTAAGGTATTCTTCCTTCAGCTAAAACATGCATGTGGAACCTAGAGTATGATCAACCATGTGATCGGGAGACGTGTTCAAATATGTCTCAGTTTTCGTACCCTGGTACTCGGGTGCAACATTCCAGACGCTTTACTAACACCCTCCCGACTTGGAGAGTCAGTCCCTTTAACCTCCTGTTTGGCCCAGTTTGCAATTTCTGCGGAAGATGAACAGGAATAGCGAGAACCAATGAGAGACTAGCTGGAGGTGTCTGGACGGGCAAATTTAACTCTCATTTCCCACCAGGAAGAGGAATTAACCAAAGGCTCAGCGTGCCGTGCCGGAACCAGATTAGGGCCTGAAGCCATCCTGCGGTGTTGCGGCCAGCTCAAAAGAAAGCGAGTTGAAGAAAGGAGCTCAGGGGCACTGTAATTCACAAACCTGCAGAGTTATAAATGACAGCTATCGTCCAAAAATATACTGAAGTAAGGCTGCCAAGAGGACTTGAAAGCGGGGCAGAATTGCAGGAAACCGATTTCAGGAGGTAGACTGGAATTGCATTGAAAGCATAGGAAAAGAGGCAGAACGTCCACAATGATGCACTTGGCCATAAAGGGCGTATGCGTTTTTTCCTGAATATATTCAGGAAAAAACGCATACGCCCTTTTTGGCCAACCAAGCAAGCTTGCAAAGGAAATCTGCACTACAATGAAGTCTCACTTCCCCCCGGTCAAAAGGGCCATCTGAAAAAAGTGTAAAAGCCAGAAAGGCAGGACAGGCCATGGAGAACTGGGAGCCTTGTTATGCTGATGGGCGGGATGTAAATTGCCAACAGACACTCGGGAGAAGTGTATGGTGTTTCCTGAAACATCTAAAAAACAAAGCAACAGAGCCTAGGGCACTTCCACTTATGGTCCTATAGCTTAGGGAAATTAAAATCAAAAAGACACAGCCACCCCAAAGTTTGGGACGCCTCTGTTTACAAGAACCTCGTTTACAGTACAAGTTCAACATCGCAGAAAGTGAAAAATGGATAAAGAAGTTGTGGTATTTACTTACAAAGCAATATCACTCAGCAATGAAATCTATGTCATCAGGCCCTTAGCAGCACAATGAGTGGATTCAGGTATGATGATTCTAACTGAAATAAGTCACACAGAAAAAGAAACATCATAAGATATCAGTAATACACAGAATGTAAACTTGGCTACACAGGAACTGAATTACAGAACAGAACAGGGTCTCAAATTTAGAAAACCAACTTATGCTTGCTTAAGGGGAAAGGTGAGTTGGGGTGCTGCATAAAACCAGAGATTGAAATGAGCACAGATAAAGTTCCTTAAGCCAAATATGGAATAGACAAGAGCTACTCCTTGCTCAACGAAATGGACTCAACACCGCATATTAAACGCCTAAGAATGTACCTGACTAGTAAGTATCTTAAAACCTATGGATTGCTATGTCTCCGAAAGAGAATCAAGCATGTGTACAGGGGCATAAACGCAGCAGTGATAGGATTGGAGAGGTTCGGTGAGCAAATGAAGACCCTTTGAAGTCATATTGCATGGTACCCATTCCACGGGTTTCAACTACCCAGGTTTAAGGTATTCTTCCTTCAGCTAAAACATGCATGTGGAACCTAGAGTATGATCAACCATGTGATCGGGAGACGTGTTCAAATATGTCTCAGTTTTCGTACCCTGGTACTCGGGTGCAACATTCCAGACGCTTTACTAACACCCTCCCGACTTGGAGAGTCAGTCCCTTTAACCTCCTGTTTGGCCCAGTTTGCAATTTCTGCGGAAGATGAACAGGAATAGCGAGAACCAATGAGAGACTAGCTGGAGGTGTCTGGACGGGCAAATTTAACTCTCATTTCCCACCAGGAAGAGGAATTAACCAAAGGCTCAGCGTGCCGTGCCGGAACCAGATTAGGGCCTGAAGCCATCCTGCGGTGTTGCGGCCAGCTCAAAAGAAAGCGAGTTGAAGAAAGGAGCTCAGGGGCACTGTAATTCACAAACTTGCAGAGTTATAAATGACAGCTATCGTCCAAAAATATACTGAAGTAAGGCTGCCAAGAGGACTTGAAAGCGGGGCAGAATTGCAGGAAACCGATTTCAGGAGGCAGACTGGAATTGCATTGAAGGCATAGGAAAAGAGGCAGAACGTCCACAATGATGCACTTGGCCAAAAAGGGCGTATGCGTTTTTTCCTGAATATATTCAGGAAAAAACGCATACGCCCTTTTTGGCCAACCAAGCAAGCTTGCAAAGGAAATCTGCACTACAATGAAGTCTCACTTCCCCCCGGTCAAAAGGGCCATCTGAAAAAAGTGTAAAATCCAGAAAGGCAGGACAGGCCATGGAGAACTGGGAGCCTTGTTATGCTGATGGGCGGGATGTAAATTGCCAACAGACACTCGGGAGAAGTGTATGGTGTTTCCTGAAACATCTAAAAAACAAAGCAACAGAGCCTAGGGCACTTCCACTTATGGTCCTATAGCTTAGGGAAATTAAAATCAAAAAGACACAGCCACCCCAAAGTTTGGGATGCCTCTGTTTACAAGAACCTCGTTTACAGTACAAGTTCAACATCGCAGAAAGTGAAAAATGGATAAAGAAGTTGTGGTATTTACTTACAAAGCAATATCACTCAGCAATGAAATCTATGTCATCAGGCCCTTAGCAGCACAATGAGTGGATTCAGGTATGATGATTCTAACTGAAATAAGTCACACAGAAAAAGAAACATCATAAGATATCAGTAATACACGGAATGTAAACTTGGCTACACAGGAAATGAATTACAGAACAGAACAGGGTCTCAAATTTAGAAAACCAACTTATGCTTGCTTAAGGGGAAAGGTGAGTTGGGGTGCTGCATAAAACCAGAGATTGAAATGAGCACAGATAAAGTTCCTTAAGCCAAATATGGAATAGACAAGAGCTACTCCTTGCTCAACGAAATGGACTCAACACTGCATATTAAATGCCTAAGAATGTACCTGACTAGTAAGTATCTTAAAACCTATGGATTGCTATGTCTCCGAAAGAGAATCAAGCATGTGTACAGGGGCATAAACGCAGCAGTGATAGGATTGGAGAGGTTCGGTGAGCAAATGAAGACCCTTTGAAGTCATATTGCATGGTACCCATTCCACGGGTTTCAACTACCCAGGTTTAAGGTATTCTTCCTTCAGCTAAATCATGCATGTGGAACCTAGAGTATGATCAACCATGTGATTGGGAGACGTGTTCAAATATGTCTCAGTTTTCGTACCCTGGTACTCGGGTGCAACATTCCAGACGCTTTACTAACACCCTCCCGACTTGGAGAGTCAGTCCCTTTAACCTCCTGTTTGGCCCAGTTTGCAATTTCTGCGGAAGATGAACAGGAATAGCGAGAACCAATGAGAGACTAGCTGGAGGTGTCTGGACGGGCAAATTTAACTCTCATTTCCCACCAGGAAGAGGAATTAACCAAAGGCTCAGCGTGCCGTGCCGGAACCAGATTAGGGCCTGAAGCCATCCTGCGGTGTTGCGGCCAGCTCAAAAGAAAGCGAGTTGAAGAAAGGAGCTCAGGGGCACTGTAATTCACAAACCTGCAGAGTTATAAATGACAGCTATCGTCCAAAAATATACTGAAGTAAGGCTGCCAAGAGGACTTGAAAGCGGGGCAGAATTGCAGGAAACCGATTTCAGGAGGTAGACTGGAATTGCATTGAAAGCATAGGAAAAGAGGCAGAACGTCCACAATGATGCACTTGGCCAAAAAGGGCGTATGCGTTTTTTCCTGAATATATTCAGGAAAAAACGCATACGCCCTTTTTGGCCAACCAAGCAAGCTTGCAAAGGAAATCTGCACTACAATGAAGTCTCACTTCCCCCCGGTCAAAAGGGCCATCTGAAAAAAGTGTAAAATCCAGAAAGGCAGGACAGGCCATGGAGAACTGGGAGCCTTGTTATGCTGATGGGCGGGATGTAAATTGCCAACAGACACTCGGGAGAAGTGTATGGTGTTTCCTGAAACATCTAAAAAACAAAGCAACAGAGCCTAGGGCACTTCCACTTATGGTCCTATAGCTTAGGGAAATTAAAATCAAAAAGACACAGCCACCCCAAAGTTTGGGACGCCTCTGTTTACAAGAACCTCGTTTACAGTACAAGTTCAACATCGCAGAAAGTGAAAAATGGATAAAGAAGTTGTGGTATTTACTTACAAAGCAATATCACTCAGCAATGAAATCTATGTCATCAGGCCCTTAGCAGCACAATGAGTGGATTCAGGTATGATGATTCTAACTGAAATAAGTCACACAGAAAAAGAAACATCATAAGATATCAGTAATACACGGAATGTAAACTTGGCTACACAGGAACTGAATTACAGAACAGAACAGGGTCTCAAATTTAGAAAACCAACTTATGCTTGCTTAAGGGGAAAGGTGAGTTGGGGTGCTGCATAAAACCAGAGATTGAAATGAGCACAGATAAAGATCCTTAAGCCAAATATGGAATAGACAAGAGCTACCTCTTGCTCAACGAAATGGACTCAACACCGCATATTAAATGCCTAAGAATGTACCTGACTAGTAAGTATCTTAAAACCTATGGATTGCTATGTCTCCGAAAGAGAATCAAGCATGTGTACAGGGGCATAAACGCAGCAGTGATAGGATTGGAGAGGTTCGGTGAGCAAATGAAGACCCTTTGAAGTCATATTGCATGGTACCCATTCCACGGGTTTCAACTACCCAGGTTTAAGGTATTCTTCCTTCAGCTAAATCATGCATGTGGAACCTAGAGTATGATCAACCATGTGATTGGGAGACGTGTTCAAATATGTCTCAGTTTTCGTACCCTGGTACTCGGGTGCAACATTCCAGACGCTTTACTAACACCCTCCCGACTTGGAGAGTCAGTCCCTTTAACCTCCTGTTTGGCCCAGTTTGCAATTTCTGCGGAAGATGAACAGGAATAGCGAGAACCAATGAGAGACTAGCTGGAGGTGTCTGGACGGGCAAATTTAACTCTCATTTCCCACCAGGAAGAGGAATTAACCAAAGGCTCAGCGTGCCGTGCCGGAACCAGATTAGGGCCTGAAGCCATCCTGCGGTGTTGCGGCCAGCTCAAAAGAAAGCGAGTTGAAGAAAGGAGCTCAGGGGCACTGTAATTCACAAACCTGCAGAGTTATAAATGACAGCTATCGTCCAAAAATATACTGAAGTAAGGCTGCCAAGAGGACTTGAAAGCGGGGCAGAATTGCAGGAAACCGATTTCAGGAGGTAGACTGGAATTGCATTGAAAGCATAGGAAAAGAGGCAGAACGTCCACAATGATGCACTTGGCCAAAAAGGGCGTATGCGTTTTTTCCTGAATATATTCAGGAAAAAACGCATACGCCCTTTTTGGCCAACCAAGCAAGCTTGCAAAGGAAATCTGCACTACAATGAAGTCTCACTTCCCCCCGGTCAAAAGGGCCATCTGAAAAAAGTGTAAAATCCAGAAAGGCAGGACAGGCCATGGAGAACTGGGAGCCTTGTTATGCTGATGGGCGGGATGTAAATTGCCAACAGACACTCGGGAGAAGTGTATGGTGTTTCCTGAAACATCTAAAAAACAAAGCAACAGAGCCTAGGGCACTTCCACTTATGGTCCTATAGCTTAGGGAAATTAAAATCAAAAAGACACAGCCACCCCAAAGTTTGGGACGCCTCTGTTTACAAGAACCTCGTTTACAGTACAAGTTCAACATCGCAGAAAGTGAAAAATGGATAAAGAAGTTGTGGTATTTACTTACAAAGCAATATCACTCAGCAATGAAATCTATGTCATCAGGCCCTTAGCAGCACAATGAGTGGATTCAGGTATGATGATTCTAACTGAAATAAGTCACACAGAAAAAGAAACATCATAAGATATCAGTAATACACGGAATGTAAACTTGGCTACACAGGAACTGAATTACAGAACAGAACAGGGTCTCAAATTTAGAAAACCAACTTATGCTTGCTTAAGGGGAAAGGTGAGTTGGGGTGCTGCATAAAACCAGAGATTGAAATGAGCACAGATAAAGATCCTTAAGCCAAATATGGAATAGACAAGAGCTACCTCTTGCTCAACGAAATGGACTCAACACCGCATATTAAATGCCTAAGAATGTACCTGACTAGTAAGTATCTTAAAACCTATGGATTGCTATGTCTCCGAAAGAGAATCAAGCATGTGTACAGGGGCATAAACGCAGCAGTGATAGGATTGGAGAGGTTCGGTGAGCAAATGAAGACCCTTTGAAGTCATATTGCATGGTACCCATTCCACGGGTTTCAACTACCCAGGTTTAAGGTATTCTTCCTTCAGCTAAAACATGCATGTGGAACCTAGAGTATGATCAACCATGTGATCGGGAGACGTGTTCAAATATGTCTCAGTTTTCGTACCCTGGTACTCGGGTGCAACATTCCAGACGCTTTACTAACACCCTCCCGACTTGGAGAGTCAGTCCCTTTAACCTCCTGTTTGGCCCAGTTTGCAATTTCTGCGGAAGATGAACAGGAATAGCGAGAACCAATGAGAGACTAGCTGGAGGTGTCTGGACGGGCAAATTTAACTCTCATTTCCCACCAGGAAGAGGAATTAACCAAAGGCTCAGCGTGACGTGCCGGAACCAGATTAGGGCCTGAAGCCATCCTGCGGTGTTGCGGCCAGGTCACAAGAAAGCGAGTTGAAGAAAGGAGCTCAGGGGCACTGTAATTCACAAACCTGCAGAGTTATAAATGACAGCTATCGTCCAAAAATATACTGAAGTAAGGCTGCCAAGAGGACTTGAAAGCGGGGCAGAATTGCAGGAAACCGATTTCAGGAGGTAGACTGGAATTGCATTGAAAGCATAGGAAAAGAGGCAGAACGTCCACAATGATGCACTTGGCCATAAAGGGCGTATGCGTTTTTTCCTGAATATATTCAGGAAAAAACGCATACGCCCTTTTTGGCCAACCAAGCAAGCTTGCAAAGGAAATCTGCACTACAATGAAGTCTCACTTCCCCCCGGTCAAAAGGGCCATCTGAAAAAAGTGTAAAATCCAGAAAGGCAGGACAGGCCATGGAGAACTGGGAGCCTTGTTATGCTGATGGGCGGGATGTAAATTGCCAACAGACACTCGGGAGAAGTGTATGGTGTTTCCTGAAACATCTAAAAAACAAAGCAACAGAGCCTAGGGCACTTCCACTTATGGTCCTATAGCTTAGGGAAATTAAAATCAAAAAGACACAGCCACCCCAAACATTGGGACGCCTCTGTTTACAAGAACCTCGTTTACAGTACAAGTTCAACATCGCAGAAAGTGAAAAATGGATAAAGAAGTTGTGGTATTTACTTACAAAGCAATATCACTCAGCAATGAAATCTATGTCATCAGGCCCTTAGCAGCACAATGAGTGGATTCAGGTATGATGATTCTAACTGAAATAAGTCACACAGAAAAAGAAACATCATAAGATATCAGTAAGACACGGAATGTAAACTTGGCTACACAGGAACTGAATTACAGAACAGAACAGGGTCTCAAATTTAGAAAACCAACTTATGCTTGCTTAAGGGGAAAGGTGAGTTGGGGTGCTGCATAAAACCAGAGATTGAAATGAGCACAGATAAAGTTCCTTAAGCCAAATATGGAATAGACAAGAGCTACTCCTTGCTCAACGAAATGGACTCAACACCGCATATTAAACGCCTAAGAATGTACCTGACTAGTAAGTATCTTAAAACCTATGGATTGCTATGTCTCTGAAAGAGAATCAAGCATGTGTACAGGGGCATAAACACAGCAGTGATAGGATTGGAGAGGTTCGGTGAGCAAATGAAGACCCTTTGAAGTCATATTGCATGGTACCCATTCCACGGGTTTCAACTACCCAGGTTTAAGGTATTCTTCCTTCAGGTAAAACATGCATGTGGAACCTAGAGTATGATCAACCATGTGATCGGGAGACGTGTTCAAATATGTCTCAGTTTTCGTACCCTGGTACTCGGGTGCAATATTCCAGACGCTTTACTAACACCCTCCCGACTTGGAGAGTCAGTCCCTTTAACCTCCTGTTTGGCCCAGTTTGCAATTTCTGCGGAAGATGAACAGGAATAGCGAGAATCAATGAGAGACTAGCTGGAGGTGTCTGGACGGGCAAATTTAACTCTCATTTCCCACCAGGAAGAGGAATTAACCAAAGGCTCAGCGTGCCGTGCCGGAACCAGATTAGGGCCTGAAGCCATCCTGCGGTGTTGCGGCCAGCTCAAAAGAAAGCGAGTTGAAGAAAGGAGCTCAGGGGCACTGTAATTCACAAACCTGCAGAGTTATAAATGACAGCTATCGTCCAAAAATATACTGAAGTAAGGCTGCCAAGAGGACTTGAAAGCGGGGCAGAATGGCAGGAAACCGATTTCAGGAGGTAGACTGGAATTGCATTGAAAGCATAGGAAAAGAGGCAGAACGTCCACAATGATGCACTTGGCCAAAAAGGGCGTATGCGTTTTTTCCTGAATATATTCAGGAAAAAACGCATACGCCCTTTTTGGCCAACCAAGCAAGCTTGCAAAGGAAATCTGCACTACAATGAAGTCTCAATTCCCCCCGGTCAAAAGGGCCATCTGAAAAAAGTGTAAAATCCAGAAAGACAGGACAGGCCATGGAGAACTGGGAGCCTTGTTATGCTGATGGGCGGGATGTAAATTGCCAACAGACACTCGGGAGAAGTGTATGGTGTTTCCTGAAACATCTAAAAAACAAAGCAACAGAGCCTAGGGCACTTCCACTTATGGTCCTATAGCTTAGGGAAATTAAAATCAAAAAGACACAGCCACCCCAAAGTTTGGGACGCCTCTGTTTACAAGAACCTCGTTTACAGTACAAGTTCAACATCGCAGAAAGTGAAAAATGGATAAAGAAGTTGTGGTATTTACTTACAAAGCAATATCACTCAGCAATGAAATCTATGTCATCAGGCCCTTAGCAGCACAATGAGTGGATTCAGGTATGATGATTCTAACTGAAATAAGTCACACAGAAAAAGAAACATCATAAGATATCAGTAATACACGGAATGTAAACTTGGCTACACAGGAAATGAATTACAGAACAGAACAGGGTCTCAAATTTAGAAAACCAACTTATGCTTGCTTAAGGGGAAAGGTGAGTTGGGGTGCTGCATAAAACCAGAGATTGAAATGAGCACAGATAAAGTTCCTTAAGCCAAATATGGAATAGACAAGAGCTACTCCTTGCTCAACGAAATGGACTCAACACTGCATATTAAATGCCTAAGAATGTACCTGACTAGTAAGTATCTTAAAACCTATGGATTGCTATGTCTCCGAAAGAGAATCAAGCATGTGTACAGGGGCATAAACGCAGCAGTGATAGGATTGGAGAGGTTCGGTGAGCAAATGAAGACCCTTTGAAGTCATATTGCATGGTACCCATTCCACGGGTTTCAACTACCCAGGTTTAAGGTATTCTTCCTTCAGCTAAATCATGCATGTGGAACCTAGAGTATGATCAACCATGTGATCGGGAGACGTGTTCAAATATGTCTCAGTTTTCGTACCCTGGTACTCGGGTGCAACATTCCAGACGCTTTACTAACACCCTCCCGACTTGGAGAGTCAGTCCCTTTAACCTCCTGTTTGGCCCAGTTTGCAATTTCTGCGGAAGATGAACAGGAATAGCGAGAACCAATGAGAGACTAGCTGGAGGTGTCTGGACGGGCAAATTTAACTCTCATTTCCCACCAGGAAGAGGAATTAACCAAAGGCTCAGCGTGCCGTGCCGGAACCAGATTAGGGCCTGAAGCCATCCTGCGGTGTTGCGGCCAGCTCAAAAGAAAGCGAGTTGAAGAAAGGAGCTCAGGGGCACTGTAATTCACAAACCTGCAGAGTTATAAATGACAGCTATCGTCCAAAAATATACTGAAGTAAGGCTGCCAAGAGGACTTGAAAGCGGGGCAGAATTGCAGGAAACCGATTTCAGGAGGTAGACTGGAATTGCATTGAAAGCATAGGAAAAGAGGCAGAACGTCCACAATGATGCACTTGGCCAAAAAGGGCGTATGCGTTTTTTCCTGAATATATTCAGGAAAAAACGCATACGCCCTTTTTGGCCAACCAAGCAAGCTTGCAAAGGAAATCTGCACTACAATGAAGTCTCACTTCCCCCCGGTCAAAAGGGCCATCTGAAAAAAGTGTAAAATCCAGAAAGGCAGGACAGGCCATGGAGAACTGGGAGCCTTGTTATGCTGATGGGCGGGATGTAAATTGCCAACAGACACTCGGGAGAAGTGTATGGTGTTTCCTGAAACATCTAAAAAACAAAGCAACAGAGCCTAGGGCACTTCCACTTATGGTCCTATAGCTTAGGGAAATTAAAATCAAAAAGACACAGCCACCCCAAAGTTTGGGACGCCTCTGTTTACAAGAACCTCGTTTACAGTACAAGTTCAACATCGCAGAAAGTGAAAAATGGATAAAGAAGTTGTGGTATTTACTTACAAAGCAATATCACTCAGCAATGAAATCTATGTCATCAGGCCCTTAGCAGCACAATGAGTGGATTCAGGTATGATGATTCTAACTGAAATAAGTCACACAGAAAAAGAAACATCATAAGATATCAGTAATACACGGAATGTAAACTTGGCTACACAGGAACTGAATTACAGAACAGAACAGGGTCTCAAATTTAGAAAACCAACTTATGCTTGCTTAAGGGGAAAGGTGAGTTGGGGTGCTGCATAAAACCAGAGATTGAAATGAGCACAGATAAAGTTCCTTAAGCCAAATATGGAATAGACAAGAGCTACTCCTTGCTCAATGAAATGGACTCAACACTGCATATTAAATGCCTAAGAATGTACCTGACTAGTAAGTATCTTAAAACCTATGGATTGCTATGTCTCCGAAAGAGAATCAAGCATGTGTACAGGGGCATAAACGCAGCAGTGATAGGATTGGAGAGGTTCGGTGAGCAAATGAAGACCCTTTGAAGTCATATTGCATGGTACCCATTCCACGGGTTTCAACTACCCAGGTTTAAGGTATTCTTCCTTCAGCTAAATCATGCATGTGGAACCTAGAGTATGATCAACCATGTGATTGGGAGACGTGTTCAAATATGTCTCAGTTTTCGTACCCTGGTACTCGGGTGCAACATTCCAGACGCTTTACTAACACCCTCCCGACTTGGAGAGTCAGTCCCTTTAACCTCCTGTTTGGCCCAGTTTGCAATTTCTGCGGAAGATGAACAGGAATAGCGAGAACCAATGAGAGACTAGCTGGAGGTGTCTGGACGGGCAAATTTAACTCTCATTTCCCACCAGGAAGAGGAATTAACCAAAGGCTCAGCGTGCCGTGCCGGAACCAGATTAGGGCCTGAAGCCATCCTGCGGTGTTGCGGCCAGCTCAAAAGAAAGCGAGTTGAAGAAAGGAGCTCAGGGGCACTGTAATTCACAAACCTGCAGAGTTATAAATGACAGCTATCGTCCAAAAATATACTGAAGTAAGGCTGCCAAGAGGACTTGAAAGCGGGGCAGAATTGCAGGAAACCGATTTCAGGAGGTAGACTGGAATTGCATTGAAAGCATAGGAAAAGAGGCAGAACGTCCACAATGATGCACTTGGCCAAAAAGGGCGTATGCGTTTTTTCCTGAATATATTCAGGAAAAAACGCATACGCCCTTTTTGGCCAACCAAGCAAGCTTGCAAAGGAAATCTGCACTACAATGAAGTCTCACTTCCCCCCGGTCAAAAGGGCCATCTGAAAAAAGTGTAAAATCCAGAAAGGCAGGACAGGCCATGGAGAACTGGGAGCCTTGTTATGCTGATGGGCGGGATGTAAATTGCCAACAGACACTCGGGAGAAGTGTATGGTGTTTCCTGAAACATCTAAAAAACAAAGCAACAGAGCCTAGGGCACTTCCACTTATGGTCCTATAGCTTAGGGAAATTAAAATCAAAAAGACACAGCCACCCCAAAGTTTGGGACGCCTCTGTTTACAAGAACCTCGTTTACAGTACAAGTTCAACATCGCAGAAAGTGAAAAATGGATAAAGAAGTTGTGGTATTTACTTACAAAGCAATATCACTCAGCAATGAAATCTATGTCATCAGGCCCTTAGCAGCACAATGAGTGGATTCAGGTATGATGATTCTAACTGAAATAAGTCACACAGAAAAAGAAACATCATAAGATATCAGTAATACACGGAATGTAAACTTGGCTACACAGGAACTGAATTACAGAACAGAACAGGGTCTCAAATTTAGAAAACCAACTTATGCTTGCTTAAGGGGAAAGGTGAGTTGGGGTGCTGCATAAAACCAGAGATTGAAATGAGCACAGATAAAGATCCTTAAGCCAAATATGGAATAGACAAGAGCTACCTCTTGCTCAACGAAATGGACTCAACACCGCATATTAAATGCCTAAGAATGTACCTGACTAGTAAGTATCTTAAAACCTATGGATTGCTATGTCTCCGAAAGAGAATCAAGCATGTGTACAGGGGCATAAAGGCAGCAGTGATAGGATTGGAGAGGTTCGGTGAGCAAATGAAGACCCTTTGAAGTCATATTGCATGGTACCCATTCCACGGGTTTCAACTACCCAGGTTTAAGGTATTCTTCCTTCAGCTAAATCATGCATGTGGAACCTAGAGTATGATCAACCATGTGATTGGGAGACGTGTTCAAATATGTCTCAGTTTTCGTACCCTGGTACTCGGGTGCAACATTCCAGACGCTTTACTAACACCCTCCCGACTTGGAGAGTCAGTCCCTTTAACCTCCTGTTTGGCCCAGTTTGCAATTTCTGCGGAAGATGAACAGGAATAGCGAGAACCAATGAGAGACTAGCTGGAGGTGTCTGGACGGGCAAATTTAACTCTCATTTCCCACCAGGAAGAGGAATTAACCAAAGGCTCAGCGTGCCGTGCCGGAACCAGATTAGGGCCTGAAGCCATCCTGCGGTGTTGCGGCCAGCTCAAAAGAAAGCGAGTTGAAGAAAGGAGCTCAGGGGCACTGTAATTCACAAACCTGCAGAGTTATAAATGACAGCTATCGTCCAAAAATATACTGAAGTAAGGCTGCCAAGAGGACTTGAAAGCGGGGCAGAATTGCAGGAAACCGATTTCAGGAGGTAGACTGGAATTGCATTGAAAGCATAGGAAAAGAGGCAGAACGTCCACAATGATGCACTTGGCCAAAAAGGGCGTATGCGTTTTTTCCTGAATATATTCAGGAAAAAACGCATACGCCCTTTTTGGCCAACCAAGCAAGCTTGCAAAGGAAATCTGCACTACAATGAAGTCTCACTTCCCCCCGGTCAAAAGGGCCATCTGAAAAAAGTGTAAAATCCAGAAAGGCAGGACAGGCCATGGAGAACTGGGAGCCTTGTTATGCTGATGGGCGGGATGTAAATTGCCAACAGACACTCGGGAGAAGTGTATGGTGTTTCCTGAAACATCTAAAAAACAAAGCAACAGAGCCTAGGGCACTTCCACTTATGGTCCTATAGCTTAGGGAAATTAAAATCAAAAAGACACAGCCACCCCAAAGTTTGGGACGCCTCTGTTTACAAGAACCTCGTTTACAGTACAAGTTCAACATCGCAGAAAGTGAAAAATGGATAAAGAAGTTGTGGTATTTACTTACAAAGCAATATCACTCAGCAATGAAATCTATGTCATCAGGCCCTTAGCAGCACAATGAGTGGATTCAGGTATGATGATTCTAACTGAAATAAGTCACACAGAAAAAGAAACATCATAAGATATCAGTAATACACGGAATGTAAACTTGGCTACACAGGAACTGAATTACAGAACAGAACAGGGTCTCAAATTTAGAAAACCAACTTATGCTTGCTTAAGGGGAAAGGTGAGTTGGGGTGCTGCATAAAACCAGAGATTGAAATGAGCACAGATAAAGATCCTTAAGCCAAATATGGAATAGACAAGAGCTACCTCTTGCTCAACGAAATGGACTCAACACCGCATATTAAATGCCTAAGAATGTACCTGACTAGTAAGTATCTTAAAACCTATGGATTGCTATGTCTCCGAAAGAGAATCAAGCATGTGTACAGGGGCATAAACGCAGCAGTGATAGGATTGGAGAGGTTCGGTGAGCAAATGAAGACCCTTTGAAGTCATATTGCATGGTACCCATTCCACGGGTTTCAACTACCCAGGTTTAAGGTATTCTTCCTTCAGCTAAAACATGCATGTGGAACCTAGAGTATGATCAACCATGTGATCGGGAGACGTGTTCAAATATGTCTCAGTTTTCGTACCCTGGTACTCGGGTGCAACATTCCAGACGCTTTACTAACACCCTCCCGACTTGGAGAGTCAGTCCCTTTAACCTCCTGTTTGGCCCAGTTTGCAATTTCTGCGGAAGATGAACAGGAATAGCGAGAACCAATGAGAGACTAGCTGGAGGTGTCTGGACGGGCAAATTTAACTCTCATTTCCCACCAGGAAGAGGAATTAACCAAAGGCTCAGCGTGACGTGCCGGAACCAGATTAGGGCCTGAAGCCATCCTGCGGTGTTGCGGCCAGGTCACAAGAAAGCGAGTTGAAGAAAGGAGCTCAGGGGCACTGTAATTCACAAACCTGCAGAGTTATAAATGACAGCTATCGTCCAAAAATATACTGAAGTAAGGCTGCCAAGAGGACTTGAAAGCGGGGCAGAATTGCAGGAAACCGATTTCAGGAGGTAGACTGGAATTGCATTGAAAGCATAGGAAAAGAGGCAGAACGTCCACAATGATGCACTTGGCCATAAAGGGCGTATGCGTTTTTTCCTGAATATATTCAGGAAAAAACGCATACGCCCTTTTTGGCCAACCAAGCAAGCTTGCAAAGGAAATCTGCACTACAATGAAGTCTCACTTCCCCCCGGTCAAAAGGGCCATCTGAAAAAAGTGTAAAATCCAGAAAGGCAGGACAGGCCATGGAGAACTGGGAGCCTTGTTATGCTGATGGGCGGGATGTAAATTGCCAACAGACACTCGGGAGAAGTGTATGGTGTTTCCTGAAACATCTAAAAAACAAAGCAACAGAGCCTAGGGCACTTCCACTTATGGTCCTATAGCTTAGGGAAATTAAAATCAAAAAGACACAGCCACCCCAAACATTGGGACGCCTCTGTTTACAAGAACCTCGTTTACAGTACAAGTTCAACATCGCAGAAAGTGAAAAATGGATAAAGAAGTTGTGGTATTTACTTACAAAGCAATATCACTCAGCAATGAAATCTATGTCATCAGGCCCTTAGCAGCACAATGAGTGGATTCAGGTATGATGATTCTAACTGAAATAAGTCACACAGAAAAAGAAACATCATAAGATATCAGTAATACACGGAATGTAAACTTGGCTACACAGGAACTGAATTACAGAACAGAACAGGGTCTCAAATTTAGAAAACCAACTTATGCTTGCTTAAGGGGAAAGGTGAGTTGGGGTGCTGCATAAAACCAGAGATTGAAATGAGCACAGATAAAGTTCCTTAAGCCAAATATGGAATAGACAAGAGCTACTCCTTGCTCAACGAAATGGACTCAACACCGCATATTAAACGCCTAAGAATGTACCTGACTAGTAAGTATCTTAAAACCTATGGATTGCTATGTCTCTGAAAGAGAATCAAGCATGTGTACAGGGGCATAAACACAGCAGTGATAGGATTGGAGAGGTTCGGTGAGCAAATGAAGACCCTTTGAAGTCATATTGCATGGTACCCATTCCACGGGTTTCAACTACCCAGGTTTAAGGTATTCTTCCTTCAGGTAAAACATGCATGTGGAACCTAGAGTATGATCAACCATGTGATCGGGAGACGTGTTCAAATATGTCTCAGTTTTCGTACCCTGGTACTCGGGTGCAATATTCCAGACGCTTTACTAACACCCTCCCGACTTGGAGAGTCAGTCCCTTTAACCTCCTGTTTGGCCCAGTTTGCAATTTCTGCGGAAGATGAACAGGAATAGCGAGAATCAATGAGAGACTAGCTGGAGGTGTCTGGACGGGCAAATTTAACTCTCATTTCCCACCAGGAAGAGGAATTAACCAAAGGCTCAGCGTGCCGTGCCGGAACCAGATTAGGGCCTGAAGCCATCCTGCGGTGTTGCGGCCAGCTCAAAAGAAAGCGAGTTGAAGAAAGGAGCTCAGGGGCACTGTAATTCACAAACCTGCAGAGTTATAAATGACAGCTATCGTCCAAAAATATACTGAAGTAAGGCTGCCAAGAGGACTTGAAAGCGGGGCAGAATGGCAGGAAACCGATTTCAGGAGGTAGACTGGAATTGCATTGAAAGCATAGGAAAAGAGGCAGAACGTCCACAATGATGCACTTGGCCAAAAAGGGCGTATGCGTTTTTTCCTGAATATATTCAGGAAAAAACGCATACGCCCTTTTTGGCCAACCAAGCAAGCTTGCAAAGGAAATCTGCACTACAATGAAGTCTCAATTCCCCCCGGTCAAAAGGGCCATCTGAAAAAAGTGTAAAATCCAGAAAGACAGGACAGGCCATGGAGAACTGGGAGCCTTGTTATGCTGATGGGCGGGATGTAAATTGCCAACAGACACTCGGGAGAAGTGTATGGTGTTTCCTGAAACATCTAAAAAACAAAGCAACAGAGCCTAGGGCACTTCCACTTATGGTCCTATAGCTTAGGGAAATTAAAATCAAAAAGACACAGCCACCCCAAAGTTTGGGACGCCTCTGTTTACAAGAACCTCGTTTACAGTACAAGTTCAACATCGCAGAAAGTGAAAAATGGATAAAGAAGTTGTGGTATTTACTTACAAAGCAATATCACTCAGCAATGAAATCTATGTCATCAGGCCCTTAGCAGCACAATGAGTGGATTCAGGTATGATGATTCTAACTGAAATAAGTCACACAGAAAAAGAAACATCATAAGATATCAGTAATACACGGAATGTAAACTTGGCTACACAGGAAATGAATTACAGAACAGAACAGGGTCTCAAATTTAGAAAACCAACTTATGCTTGCTTAAGGGGAAAGGTGAGTTGGGGTGCTGCATAAAACCAGAGATTGAAATGAGCACAGATAAAGTTCCTTAAGCCAAATATGGAATAGACAAGAGCTACTCCTTGCTCAACGAAATGGACTCAACACTGCATATTAAATGCCTAAGAATGTACCTGACTAGTAAGTATCTTAAAACCTATGGATTGCTATGTCTCCGAAAGAGAATCAAGCATGTGTACAGGGGCATAAACGCAGCAGTGATAGGATTGGAGAGGTTCGGTGAGCAAATGAAGACCCTTTGAAGTCATATTGCATGGTACCCATTCCACGGGTTTCAACTACCCAGGTTTAAGGTATTCTTCCTTCAGCTAAATCATGCATGTGGAACCTAGAGTATGATCAACCATGTGATCGGGAGATGTGTTCAAATATGTCTCAGTTTTCGTACCCTGGTACTCGGGTGCAACATTCCAGACGCTTTACTAACACCCTCCCGACTTGGAGAGTCAGTCCCTTTAACCTCCTGTTTGGCCCAGTTTGCAATTTCTGCGGAAGATGAACAGGAATAGCGAGAACCAATGAGAGACTAGCTGGAGGTGTCTGGACGGGCAAATTTAACTCTCATTTCCCACCAGGAAGAGGAATTAACCAAAGGCTCAGCGTGCCGTGCCGGAACCAGATTAGGGCCTGAAGCCATCCTGCGGTGTTGCGGCCAGCTCAAAAGAAAGCGAGTTGAAGAAAGGAGCTCAGGGGCACTGTAATTCACAAACCTGCAGAGTTATAAATGACAGCTATCGTCCAAAAATATACTGAAGTAAGGCTGCCAAGAGGACTTGAAAGCGGGGCAGAATTGCAGGAAACCGATTTCAGGAGGTAGACTGGAATTGCATTGAAAGCATAGGAAAAGAGGCAGAACGTCCACAATGATGCACTTGGCCAAAAAGGGCGTATGCGTTTTTTCCTGAATATATTCAGGAAAAAACGCATACGCCCTTTTTGGCCAACCAAGCAAGCTTGCAAAGGAAATCTGCACTACAATGAAGTCTCACTTCCCCCCGGTCAAAAGGGCCATCTGAAAAAAGTGTAAAATCCAGAAAGGCAGGACAGGCCATGGAGAACTGGGAGCCTTGTTATGCTGATGGGCGGGATGTAAATTGCCAACAGACACTCGGGAGAAGTGTATGGTGTTTCCTGAAACATCTAAAAAACAAAGCAACAGAGCCTAGGGCACTTCCACTTATGGTCCTATAGCTTAGGGAAATTAAAATCAAAAAGACACAGCCACCCCAAAGTTTGGGACGCCTCTGTTTACAAGAACCTCGTTTACAGTACAAGTTCAACATCGCAGAAAGTGAAAAATGGATAAAGAAGTTGTGGTATTTACTTACAAAGCAATATCACTCAGCAATGAAATCTATGTCATCAGGCCCTTAGCAGCACAATGAGTGGATTCAGGTATGATGATTCTAACTGAAATAAGTCACACAGAAAAAGAAACATCATAAGATATCAGTAATACACGGAATGTAAACTTGGCTACACAGGAACTGAATTACAGAACAGAACAGGGTCTCAAATTTAGAAAACCAACTTATGCTTGCTTAAGGGGAAAGGTGAGTTGGGGTGCTGCATAAAACCAGAGATTGAAATGAGCACAGATAAAGATCCTTAAGCCAAATATGGAATAGACAAGAGCTACCTCTTGCTCAACGAAATGGACTCAACACCGCATATTAAATGCCTAAGAATGTACCTGACTAGTAAGTATCTTAAAACCTATGGATTGCTATGTCTCCGAAAGAGAATCAAGCATGTGTACAGGGGCATAAACGCAGCAGTGATAGGATTGGAGAGGTTCGGTGAGCAAATGAAGACCCTTTGAAGTCATATTGCATGGTACCCATTCCACGGGTTTCAACTACCCAGGTTTAAGGTATTCTTCCTTCAGCTAAAACATGCATGTGGAACCTAGAGTATGATCAACCATGTGATCGGGAGACGTGTTCAAATATGTCTCAGTTTTCGTACCCTGGTACTCGGGTGCAACATTCCAGACGCTTTACTAACACCCTCCCGACTTGGAGAGTCAGTCCCTTTAACCTCCTGTTTGGCCCAGTTTGCAATTTCTGCGGAAGATGAACAGGAATAGCGAGAACCAATGAGAGACTAGCTGGAGGTGTCTGGACGGGCAAATTTAACTCTCATTTCCCACCAGGAAGAGGAATTAACCAAAGGCTCAGCGTGACGTGCCGGAACCAGATTAGGGCCTGAAGCCATCCTGCGGTGTTGCGGCCAGCTCAAAAGAAAGCGAGTTGAAGAAAGGAGCTCAGGGGCACTGTAATTCACAAACCTGCAGAGTTATAAATGACAGCTATCGTCCAAAAATATACTGAAGTAAGGCTGCCAAGAGGACTTGAAAGCGGGGCAGAATTGCAGGAAACCGATTTCAGGAGGTAGACTGGAATTGCATTGAAAGCATAGGAAAAGAGGCAGAACGTCCACAATGATGCACTTGGCCATAAAGGGCGTATGCGTTTTTTCCTGAATATATTCAGGAAAAAACGCATACGCCCTTTTTGGCCAACCAAGCAAGCTTGCAAAGGAAATCTGCACTACAATGAAGTCTCACTTCCCACCGGTCAAAAGGGCCATCTGAAAAAAGTGTAAAATCCAGAAAGGCAGGACAGGCCATGGAGAACTGGGAGCCTTGTTATGCTGATGGGCGGGATGTAAATTGCCAACAGACACTCGGGAGAAGTGTATGGTGTTTCCTGAAACATCTAAAAAACAAAGCAACAGAGCCTAGGGCACTTCCACTTATGGTCCTATAGCTTAGGGAAATTAAAATCAAAAAGACACAGCCACCCCAAACATTGGGACGCCTCTGTTTACAAGAACCTCGTTTACAGTACAAGTTCAACATCGCAGAAAGTGAAAAATGGATAAAGAAGTTGTGGTATTTACTTACAAAGCAATATCACTCAGCAATGAAATCTATGTCATCAGGCCCTTAGCAGCACAATGAGTGGATTCAGGTATGATGATTCTAACTGAAATAAGTCACACAGAAAAAGAAACATCATAAGATATCAGTAATACACGGAATGTAAACTTGGCTACACAGGAACTGAATTACAGAACAGAACAGGGTCTCAAATTTAGAAAACCAACTTATGCTTGCTTAAGGGGAAAGGTGAGTTGGGGTGCTGCATAAAACCAGAGATTGAAATGAGCACAGATAAAGTTCCTTAAGCCAAATATGGAATAGACAAGAGCTACTCCTTGCTCAACGAAATGGACTCAACACCGCATATTAAACGCCTAAGAATGTACCTGACTAGTAAGTATCTTAAAACCTATGGATTGCTATGTCTCTGAAAGAGAATCAAGCATGTGTACAGGGGCATAAACACAGCAGTGATAGGATTGGAGAGGTTCGGTGAGCAAATGAAGACCCTTTGAAGTCATATTGCATGGTACCCATTCCACGGGTTTCAACTACCCAGGTTTAAGGTATTCTTCCTTCAGGTAAAACATGCATGTGGAACCTAGAGTATGATCAACCATGTGATCGGGAGACGTGTTCAAATATGTCTCAGTTTTCGTACCCTGGTACTCGGGTGCAATATTCCAGACGCTTTACTAACACCCTCCCGACTTGGAGAGTCAGTCCCTTTAACCTCCTGTTTGGCCCAGTTTGCAATTTCTGCGGAAGATGAACAGGAATAGCGAGAATCAATGAGAGACTAGCTGGAGGTGTCTGGACGGGCAAATTTAACTCTCATTTCCCACCAGGAAGAGGAATTAACCAAAGGCTCAGCGTGCCGTGCCGGAACCAGATTAGGGCCTGAAGCCATCCTGCGGTGTTGCGGCCAGCTCAAAAGAAAGCGAGTTGAAGAAAGGAGCTCAGGGGCACTGTAATTCACAAACCTGCAGAGTTATAAATGACAGCTATCGTCCAAAAATATACTGAAGTAAGGCTGCCAAGAGGACTTGAAAGCGGGGCAGAATGGCAGGAAACCGATTTCAGGAGGTAGACTGGAATTGCATTGAAAGCATAGGAAAAGAGGCAGAACGTCCACAATGATGCACTTGGCCAAAAAGGGCGTATGCGTTTTTTCCTGAATATATTCAGGAAAAAACGCATACGCACTTTTTGGCCAACCAAGCAAGCTTGCAAAGGAAATCTGCACTACAATGAAGTCTCAATTCCCCCCGGTCAAAAGGGCCATCTGAAAAAAGTGTAAAATCCAGAAAGACAGGACAGGCCATGGAGAACTGGGAGCCTTGTTATGCTGATGGGCGGGATGTAAATTGCCAACAGACACTCGGGAGAAGTGTATGGTGTTTCCTGAAACATCTAAAAAACAAAGCAACAGAGCCTAGGGCACTTCCACTTATGGTCCTATAGCTTAGGGAAATTAAAATCAAAAAGACACAGCCACCCCAAAGTTTGGGACGCCTCTGTTTACAAGAACCTCGTTTACAGTACAAGTTCAACATCGCAGAAAGTGAAAAATGGATAAAGAAGTTGTGGTATTTACTTACAAAGCAATATCACTCAGCAATGAAATCTATGTCATCAGGCCCTTAGCAGCACAATGAGTGGATTCAGGTATGATGATTCTAACTGAAATAAGTCACACAGAAAAAGAAACATCATAAGATATCAGTAATACACGGAATGTAAACTTGGCTACACAGGAAATGAATTACAGAACAGAACAGGGTCTCAAATTTAGAAAACCAACTTATGCTTGCTTAAGGGGAAAGGTGAGTTGGGGTGCTGCATAAAACCAGAGATTGAAATGAGCACAGATAAAGTTCCTTAAGCCAAATATGGAATAGACAAGAGCTACTCCTTGCTCAACGAAATGGACTCAACACTGCATATTAAATGCCTAAGAATGTACCTGACTAGTAAGTATCTTAAAACCTATGGATTGCTATGTCTCCGAAAGAGAATCAAGCATGTGTACAGGGGCATAAACGCAGCAGTGATAGGATTGGAGAGGTTCGGTGAGCAAATGAAGACCCTTTGAAGTCATATTGCATGGTACCCATTCCACGGGTTTCAACTACCCAGGTTTAAGGTATTCTTCCTTCAGCTAAATCATGCATGTGGAACCTAGAGTATGATCAACCATGTGATCGGGAGACGTGTTCAAATATGTCTCAGTTTTCGTACCCTGGTACTCGGGTGCAACATTCCAGACGCTTTACTAACACCCTCCCGACTTGGAGAGTCAGTCCCTTTAACCTCCTGTTTGGCCCAGTTTGCAATTTCTGCGGAAGATGAACAGGAATAGCGAGAACCAATGAGAGACTAGCTGGAGGTGTCTGGACGGGCAAATTTAACTCTCATTTCCCACCAGGAAGAGGAATTAACCAAAGGCTCAGCGTGCCGTGCCGGAACCAGATTAGGGCCTGAAGCCATCCTGCGGTGTTGCGGCCAGCTCAAAAGAAAGCGAGTTGAAGAAAGGAGCTCAGGGGCACTGTAATTCACAAACCTGCAGAGTTATAAATGACAGCTATCGTCCAAAAATATACTGAAGTAAGGCTGCCAAGAGGACTTGAAAGCGGGGCAGAATTGCAGGAAACCGATTTCAGGAGGTAGACTGGAATTGCATTGAAAGCATAGGAAAAGAGGCAGAACGTCCACAATGATGCACTTGGCCAAAAAGGGCGTATGCGTTTTTTCCTGAATATATTCAGGAAAAAACGCATACGCCCTTTTTGGCCAACCAAGCAAGCTTGCAAAGGAAATCTGCACTACAATGAAGTCTCACTTCCCCCCGGTCAAAAGGGCCATCTGAAAAAAGTGTAAAATCCAGAAAGGCAGGACAGGCCATGGAGAACTGGGAGCCTTGTTATGCTGATGGGCGGGATGTAAATTGCCAACAGACACTCGGGAGAAGTGTATGGTGTTTCCTGAAACATCTAAAAAACAAAGCAACAGAGCCTAGGGCACTTCCACTTATGGTCCTATAGCTTAGGGAAATTAAAATCAAAAAGACACAGCCACCCCAAACATTGGGACGCCTCTGTTTACAAGAACCTCGTTTACAGTACAAGTTCAACATCGCAGAAAGTGAAAAATGGATAAAGAAGTTGTGGTATTTACTTACAAAGCAATATCACTCAGCAATGAAATCTATGTCATCAGGCCCTTAGCAGCACAATGAGTGGATTCAGGTATGATGATTCTAACTGAAATAAGTCACACAGAAAAAGAAACATCATAAGATATCAGTAATACACGGAATGTAAACTTGGCTACACAGGAACTGAATTACAGAACAGAACAGGGTCTCAAATTTAGAAAACCAACTTATGCTTGCTTAAGGGGAAAGGTGAGTTGGGGTGCTGCATAAAACCAGAGATTGAAATGAGCACAGATAAAGTTCCTTAAGCCAAATATGGAATAGACAAGAGCTACTCCTTGCTCAACGAAATGGACTCAACACCGCATATTAAACGCCTAAGAATGTACCTGACTAGTAAGTATCTTAAAACCTATGGATTGCTATGTCTCTGAAAGAGAATCAAGCATGTGTACAGGGGCATAAACACAGCAGTGATAGGATTGGAGAGGTTCGGTGAGCAAATGAAGACCCTTTGAAGTCATATTGCATGGTACCCATTCCACGGGTTTCAACTACCCAGGTTTAAGGTATTCTTCCTTCAGGTAAAACATGCATGTGGAACCTAGAGTATGATCAACCATGTGATCGGGAGACGTGTTCAAATATGTCTCAGTTTTCGTACCCTGGTACTCGGGTGCAATATTCCAGACGCTTTACTAACACCCTCCCGACTTGGAGAGTCAGTCCCTTTAACCTCCTGTTTGGCCCAGTTTGCAATTTCTGCGGAAGATGAACAGGAATAGCGAGAATCAATGAGAGACTAGCTGGAGGTGTCTGGACGGGCAAATTTAACTCTCATTTCCCACCAGGAAGAGGAATTAACCAAAGGCTCAGCGTGCCGTGCCGGAACCAGATTAGGGCCTGAAGCCATCCTGCGGTGTTGCGGCCAGCTCAAAAGAAAGCGAGTTGAAGAAAGGAGCTCAGGGGCACTGTAATTCACAAACCTGCAGAGTTATAAATGACAGCTATCGTCCAAAAATATACTGAAGTAAGGCTGCCAAGAGGACTTGAAAGCGGGGCAGAATGGCAGGAAACCGATTTCAGGAGGTAGACTGGAATTGCATTGAAAGCATAGGAAAAGAGGCAGAACGTCCACAATGATGCACTTGGCCAAAAAGGGCGTATGCGTTTTTTCCTGAATATATTCAGGAAAAAACGCATACGCCCTTTTTGGCCAACCAAGCAAGCTTGCAAAGGAAATCTGCACTACAATGAAGTCTCAATTCCCCCCGGTCAAAAGGGCCATCTGAAAAAAGTGTAAAATCCAGAAAGACAGGACAGGCCATGGAGAACTGGGAGCCTTGTTATGCTGATGGGCGGGATGTAAATTGCCAACAGACACTCGGGAGAAGTGTATGGTGTTTCCTGAAACATCTAAAAAACAAAGCAACAGAGCCTAGGGCACTTCCACTTATGGTCCTATAGCTTAGGGAAATTAAAATCAAAAAGACACAGCCACCCCAAAGTTTGGGACGTCTCTGTTTACAAGAACCTCGTTTACAGTACAAGTTCAACATCGCAGAAAGTGAAAAATGGATAAAGAAGTTGTGGTATTTACTTACAAAGCAATATCACTCAGCAATGAAATCTATGTCATCAGGCCCTTAGCAGCACAATGAGTGGATTCAGGTATGATGATTCTAACTGAAATAAGTCACACAGAAAAAGAAACATCATAAGATATCAGTAATACACGGAATGTAAACTTGGCTACACAGGAACTGAATTACAGAACAGAACAGGGTCTCAAATTTAGAAAACCAACTTATGCTTGCTTAAGGGGAAAGGTGAGTTGGGGTGCTGCATAAAACCAGAGATTGAAATGAGCACAGATAAAGATCCTTAAGCCAAATATGGAATAGACAAGAGCTACCTCTTGCTCAACGAAATGGACTCAACACCGCATATTAAATGCCTAAGAATGTACCTGACTAGTAAGTATCTTAAAACCTATGGATTGCTATGTCTCTGAAAGAGAATCAAGCATGTGTACAGGGGCATAAACGCAGCAGTGATAGGATTGGAGAGGTTCGGTGAGCAAATGAAGACCCTTTGAAGTCATATTGCATGGTACCCATTCCACGGGTTTCAACTACCCAGGTTTAAGGTATTCTTCCTTCAGCTAAAACATGCATGTGGAACCTAGAGTATGATCAACCATGTGATCGGGAGACGTGTTCAAATATGTCTCAGTTTTCGTACCCTGGTACTCGGGTGCAACATTCCAGACGCTTTACTAACACCCTCCCGACTTGGAGAGTCAGTCCCTTTAACCTCCTGTTTGGCCCAGTTTGCAATTTCTGCGGAAGATGAACAGGAATAGCGAGAACCAATGAGAGACTAGCTGGAGGTGTCTGGACGGGCAAATTTAACTCTCATTTCCCACCAGGAAGAGGAATTAACCAAAGGCTCAGCGTGACGTGCCGGAACCAGATTAGGGCCTGAAGCCATCCTGCGGTGTTGCGGCCAGGTCACAAGAAAGCGAGTTGAAGAAAGGAGCTCAGGGGCACTGTAATTCACAAACCTGCAGAGTTATAAATGACAGCTATCGTCCAAAAATATACTGAAGTAAGGCTGCCAAGAGGACTTGAAAGCGGGGCAGAATTGCAGGAAACCGATTTCAGGAGGTAGACTGGAATTGCATTGAAAGCATAGGAAAAGAGGCAGAACGTCCACAATGATGCACTTGGCCATAAAGGGCGTATGCGTTTTTTCCTGAATATATTCAGGAAAAAACGCATACGCCCTTTTTGGCCAACCAAGCAAGCTTGCAAAGGAAATCTGCACTACAATGAAGTCTCACTTCCCCCCGGTCAAAAGGGCCATCTGAAAAAAGTGTAAAATCCAGAAAGGCAGGACAGGCCATGGAGAACTGGGAGCCTTGTTATGCTGATGGGCGGGATGTAAATTGCCAACAGACACTCGGGAGAAGTGTATGGTGTTTCCTGAAACATCTAAAAAACAAAGCAACAGAGCCTAGGGCACTTCCACTTATGGTCCTATAGCTTAGGGAAATTAAAATCAAAAAGACACAGCCACCCCAAACATTGGGACGCCTCTGTTTACAAGAACCTCGTTTACAGTACAAGTTCAACATCGCAGAAAGTGAAAAATGGATAAAGAAGTTGTGGTATTTACTTACAAAGCAATATCACTCAGCAATGAAATCTATGTCATCAGGCCCTTAGCAGCACAATGAGTGGATTCAGGTATGATGATTCTAACTGAAATAAGTCACACAGAAAAAGAAACATCATAAGATATCAGTAATACATGGAATGTAAACTTGGCTACACAGGAACTGAATTACAGAACAGAACAGGGTCTCAAATTTAGAAAACCAACTTATGCTTGCTTAAGGGGAAAGGTGAGTTGGGGTGCTGCATAAAACCAGAGATTGAAATGAGCACAGATAAAGTTCCTTAAGCCAAATATGGAATAGACAAGAGCTACTCCTTGCTCAACGAAATGGACTCAACACCGCATATTAAACGCCTAAGAATGTACCTGACTAGTAAGTATCTTAAAACCTATGGATTGCTATGTCTCTGAAAGAGAATCAAGCATGTGTACAGGGGCATAAACACAGCAGTGATAGGATTGGAGAGGTTCGGTGAGCAAATGAAGACCCTTTGAAGTCATATTGCATGGTACCCATTCCACGGGTTTCAACTACCCAGGTTTAAGGTATTCTTCCTTCAGGTAAAACATGCATGTGGAACCTAGAGTATGATCAACCATGTGATCGGGAGACGTGTTCAAATATGTCTCAGTTTTCGTACCCTGGTACTCGGGTGCAATATTCCAGACGCTTTACTAACACCCTCCCGACTTGGAGAGTCAGTCCCTTTAACCTCCTGTTTGGCCCAGTTTGCAATTTCTGCGGAAGATGAACAGGAATAGCGAGAATCAATGAGAGACTAGCTGGAGGTGTCTGGACGGGCAAATTTAACTCTCATTTCCCACCAGGAAGAGGAATTAACCAAAGGCTCAGCGTGCCGTGCCGGAACCAGATTAGGGCCTGAAGCCATCCTGCGGTGTTGCGGCCAGCTCAAAAGAAAGCGAGTTGAAGAAAGGAGCTCAGGGGCACTGTAATTCACAAACCTGCAGAGTTATAAATGACAGCTATCGTCCAAAAATATACTGAAGTAAGGCTGCCAAGAGGACTTGAAAGCGGGGCAGAATGGCAGGAAACCGATTTCAGGAGGTAGACTGGAATTGCATTGAAAGCATAGGAAAAGAGGCAGAACGTCCACAATGATGCACTTGGCCAAAAAGGGCGTATGCGTTTTTTCCTGAATATATTCAGGAAAAAACGCATACGCCCTTTTTGGCCAACCAAGCAAGCTTGCAAAGGAAATCTGCACTACAATGAAGTCTCAATTCCCCCCGGTCAAAAGGGCCATCTGAAAAAAGTGTAAAATCCAGAAAGACAGGACAGGCCATGTAGAACTGGGAGCCTTGTTATGCTGATGGGCGGGATGTAAATTGCCAACAGACACTCGGGAGAAGTGTATGGTGTTTCCTGAAACATCTAAAAAACAAAGCAACAGAGCCTAGGGCACTTCCACTTATGGTCCTATAGCTTAGGGAAATTAAAATCAAAAAGACACAGCCACCCCAAAGTTTGGGACGTCTCTGTTTACAAGAACCTCGTTTACAGTACAAGTTCAACATCGCAGAAAGTGAAAAATGGATAAAGAAGTTGTGGTATTTACTTACAAAGCAATATCACTCAGCAATGAAATCTATGTCATCAGGCCCTTAGCAGCACAATGAGTGGATTCAGGTATGATGATTCTAACTGAAATAAGTCACACAGAAAAAGAAACATCATAAGATATCAGTAATACACGGAATGTAAACTTGGCTACACAGGAACTGAATTACAGAACAGAACAGGGTCTCAAATTTAGAAAACCAACTTATGCTTGCTTAAGGGGAAAGGTGAGTTGGGGTGCTGCATAAAACCAGAGATTGAAATGAGCACAGATAAAGTTCCTTAAGCCAAATATGGAATAGACAAGAGCTACTCCTTGCTCAACGAAATGGACTCAACACCGCATATTAAATGCCTAAGAATGTACCTGACTAGTAAGTATCTTAAAACCTATGGATTGCTATGTCTCTGAAAGAGAATCAAGCATGTGTACAGGGGCATAAACGCAGCAGTGATAGGATTGGAGAGGTTCGGTGAGCAAATGAAGACCCTTTGAAGTCATATTGCATGGTACCCATTCCACGGGTTTCAACTACCCAGGTTTAAGGTATTCTTCCTTCAGCTAAAACATGCATGTGGAACCTAGAGTATGATCAACCATGTGATCGGGAGACGTGTTCCAATATGTCTCAGTTTTCGTCCCCTGGTACTCGGGTGCAACATTCCAGACGCTTTACTAACACCCTCCCGACTTGGAGAGTCAGTCCCTTTAACCTCCTGTTTGGCCCAGTTTGCAATTTCTGCGGAAGATGAACAGGAATAGCGAGAACCAATGAGAGACTAGCTGGAGGTGTCTGGATGGGCAAATTTAACTCTCATTTCCCACCAGGAAGAGGAATTAACCAAAGGCTCAGCGTGCCGTGCCGGAACCAGATTAGGGCCTGAAGCCATCCTGCGGTGTTGCGGCCAGGTCACAAGAAAGCGAGTTGAAGAAAGGAGCTCAGGGGCACTGTAATTCACAAACCTGCAGAGTTATAAATGACAGCTATCGTCCAAAAATATACTGAAGTAAGGCTGCCAAGAGGACTTGAAAGCGGGGCAGAATTGCAGGAAACCGATTTCAGGAGGTAGACTGGAATTGCATTGAAAGCATAGGAAAAGAGGCAGAACGTCCACAATGATGCACTTGGCCAAAAAGGGCGTATGCGTTTTTTCCTGAATATATTCAGGAAAAAACGCATACGCCCTTTTTGGCCAACCAAGCAAGCTTGCAAAGGAAATCTGCACTACAATGAAGTCTCACTTCCCCCCGGTCAAAAGGGCCATCTGAAAAAAGTGTAAAATCCAGAAAGGCAGGACAGGCCATGGAGAACTGGGAGCCTTGTTATGCTGATGGGCGGGATGTAAATTGCCAACAGACACTCGGGAGAAGTGTATGGTGTTTCCTGAAACATCTAAAAAACAAAGCAACAGAGCCTAGGGCACTTCCACTTATGGTCCTATAGCTTAGGGAAATTAAAATCAAAAAGACACAGCCACCCCAAACATTGGGACGCCTCTGTTTACAAGAACCTCGTTTACCGTACAAGTTCAACATCGCAGAAAGTGAAAAATGGATAAAGAAGTTGTGGTATTTACTTACAAAGCAATATCACTCAGCAATGAAATCTATGTCATCAGGCCCTTAGCAGCACAATGAGTGTATTCAGGTATGATGATTCTAACTGAAATAAGTCACACAGAAAAAGAAACATCATAAGATATCAGTAATACACGGAATGTAAACTTGGCTACACAGGAACTGAATTACAGAACAGAACAGGGTCTCAAATTTAGAAAACCAACTTATGCTTGCTTAAGGGGAAAGGTGAGTTGGGGTGCTGCATAAAACCAGAGATTGAAATGAGCACAGATAAAGATCCTTAAGCCAAATATGGAATAGACAAGAGCTACCTCTTGCTCAACGAAATGGACTCAACACCGCATATTAAATGCCTAAGAATGTACCTGACTAGTAAGTATCTTAAAACCTATGGATTGCTATGTCTCCGAAAGAGAATCAAGCATGTGTACAGGGGCATAAACGCAGCAGTGATAGGATTGGAGAGGTTCGGTGAGCAAATGAAGACCCTTTGAAGTCATATTGCATGGTACCCATTCCACGGGTTTCAACTACCCAGGTTTAAGGTATTCTTCCTTCAGCTAAAACATGCATGTGGAACCTAGAGTATGATCAACCATGTGATCGGGAGATGTGTTCAAATATGTCTCAGTTTTCGTACCCTGGTACTCGGGTGCAACATTCCAGACGCTTTACTAACACCCTCCCGACTTGGAGAGTCAGTCCCTTTAACCTCCTGTTTGGCCCAGTTTGCAATTTCTGCGGAAGATGAACAGGAATAGCGAGAACCAATGAGAGACTAGCTGGAGGTGTCTGGACGGGCAAATTTAACTCTCATTTCCCACCAGGAAGAGGAATTAACCAAAGGCTCAGCGTGACGTGCCGGAACCAGATTAGGGCCTGAAGCCATCCTGCGGTGTTGCGGCCAGGTCACAAGAAAGCGAGTTGAAGAAAGGAGCTCAGGGGCACTGTAATTCACAAACCTGCAGAGTTATAAATGACAGCTATCGTCCAAAAATATACTGAAGTAAGGCTGCCAAGAGGACTTGAAAGCGGGGCAGAATTGCAGGAAACCGATTTCAGGAGGTAGACTGGAATTGCATTGAAAGCATAGGAAAAGAGGCAGAACGTCCACAATGATGCACTTGGCCATAAAGGGCGTATGCGTTTTTTCCTGAATATATTCAGGAAAAAACGCATACGCCCTTTTTGGCCAACCAAGCAAGCTTGCAAAGGAAATCTGCACTACAATGAAGTCTCACTTCCCCCCGGTCAAAAGGGCCATCTGAAAAAAGTGTAAAATCCAGAAAGGCAGGACAGGCCATGGAGAACTGGGAGCCTTGTTATGCTGATGGGCGGGATGTAAATTGCCAACAGACACTCGGGAGAAGTGTATGGTGTTTCCTGAAACATCTAAAAAACAAAGCAACAGAGCCTAGGGCACTTCCACTTATGGTCCTATAGCTTAGGGAAATTAAAATCAAAAAGACACAGCCACCCCAAACATTGGGACGCCTCTGTTTACAAGAACCTCGTTTACAGTACAAGTTCAACATCGCAGAAAGTGAAAAATGGATAAAGAAGTTGTGGTATTTACTTACAAAGCAATATCACTCAGCAATGAAATCTATGTCATCAGGCCCTTAGCAGCACAATGAGTGGATTCAGGTATGATGATTCTAACTGAAATAAGTCACACAGAAAAAGAAACATCATAAGATATCAGTAATACACGGAATGTAAACTTGGCTACACAGGAACTGAATTACAGAACAGAACAGGGTCTCAAATTTAGAAAACCAACTTATGCTTGCTTAAGGGGAAAGGTGAGTTGGGGTGCTGCATAAAACCAGAGATTGAAATGAGCACAGATAAAGTTCCTTAAGCCAAATATGGAATAGACAAGAGCTACTCCTTGCTCAACGAAATGGACTCAACACCGCATATTAAACGCCTAAGAATGTACCTGACTAGTAAGTATCTTAAAACCTATGGATTGCTATGTCTCTGAAAGAGAATCAAGCATGTGTACAGGGGCATAAACACAGCAGTGATAGGATTGGAGAGGTTCGGTGAGCAAATGAAGACCCTTTGAAGTCATATTGCATGGTACCCATTCCACGGGTTTCAACTACCCAGGTTTAAGGTATTCTTCCTTCAGGTAAAACATGCATGTGGAACCTAGAGTATGATCAACCATGTGATCGGGAGACGTGTTCAAATATGTCTCAGTTTTCGTACCCTGGTACTCGGGTGCAATATTCCAGACGCTTTACTAACACCCTCCCGACTTGGAGAGTCAGTCCCTTTAACCTCCTGTTTGGCCCAGTTTGCAATTTCTGCGGAAGATGAACAGGAATAGCGAGAATCAATGAGAGACTAGCTGGAGGTGTCTGGACGGGCAAATTTAACTCTCATTTCCCACCAGGAAGAGGAATTAACCAAAGGCTCAGCGTGCCGTGCCGGAACCAGATTAGGGCCTGAAGCCATCCTGCGGTGTTGCGGCCAGCTCAAAAGAAAGCGAGTTGAAGAAAGGAGCTCAGGGGCACTGTAATTCACAAACCTGCAGAGTTATAAATGACAGCTATCGTCCAAAAATATACTGAAGTAAGGCTGCCAAGAGGACTTGAAAGCGGGGCAGAATGGCAGGAAACCGATTTCAGGAGGTAGACTGGAATTGCATTGAAAGCATAGGAAAAGAGGCAGAACGTCCACAATGATGCACTTGGCCAAAAAGGGCGTATGCGTTTTTTCCTGAATATATTCAGGAAAAAACGCATACGCCCTTTTTGGCCAACCAAGCAAGCTTGCAAAGGAAATCTGCACTACAATGAAGTCTCAATTCCCCCCGGTCAAAAGGGCCATCTGAAAAAAGTGTAAAATCCAGAAAGACAGGACAGGCCATGGAGAACTGGGAGCCTTGTTATGCTGATGGGCGGGATGTAAATTGCCAACAGACACTCGGGAGAAGTGTATGGTGTTTCCTGAAACATCTAAAAAACAAAGCAACAGAGCCTAGGGCACTTCCACTTATGGTCCTATAGCTTAGGGAAATTAAAATCAAAAAGACACAGCCACCCCAAAGTTTGGGACGTCTCTGTTTACAAGAACCTCGTTTACAGTACAAGTTCAACATCGCAGAAAGTGAAAAATGGATAAAGAAGTTGTGGTATTTACTTACAAAGCAATATCACTCAGCAATGAAATCTATGTCATCAGGCCCTTAGCAGCACAATGAGTGGATTCAGGTATGATGATTCTAACTGAAATAAGTCACACAGAAAAAGAAACATCATAAGATATCAGTAATACACGGAATGTAAACTTGGCTACACAGGAACTGAATTACAGAACAGAACAGGGTCTCAAATTTAGAAAACCAACTTATGCTTGCTTAAGGGGAAAGGTGAGTTGGGGTGCTGCATAAAACCAGAGATTGAAATGAGCACAGATAAAGATCCTTAAGCCAAATATGGAATAGACAAGAGCTACCTCTTGCTCAACGAAATGGACTCAACACCGCATATTAAATGCCTAAGAATGTACCTGACTAGTAAGTATCTTAAAACCTATGGATTGCTATGTCTCCGAAAGAGAATCAAGCATGTGTACAGGGGCATAAACGCAGCAGTGATAGGATTGGAGAGGTTCGGTGAGCAAATGAAGACCCTTTGAAGTCATATTGCATGGTACCCATTCCACGGGTTTCAACTACCCAGGTTTAAGGTATTCTTCCTTCAGCTAAAACATGCATGTGGAACCTAGAGTATGATCAACCATGTGATCGGGAGACGTGTTCAAATATGTCTCAGTTTTCGTACCCTGGTACTCGGGTGCAACATTCCAGACGCTTTACTAACACCCTCCCGACTTGGAGAGTCAGTCCCTTTAACCTCCTGTTTGGCCCAGTTTGCAATTTCTGCGGAAGATGAACAGGAATAGCGAGAACCAATGAGAGACTAGCTGGAGGTGTCTGGACGGGCAAATTTAACTCTCATTTCCCACCAGGAAGAGGAATTAACCAAAGGCTCAGCGTGACGTGCCGGAACCAGATTAGGGCCTGAAGCCATCCTGCGGTGTTGCGGCCAGGTCACAAGAAAGCGAGTTGAAGAAAGGAGCTCAGGGGCACTGTAATTCACAAACCTGCAGAGTTATAAATGACAGCTATCGTCCAAAAATATACTGAAGTAAGGCTGCCAAGAGGACTTGAAAGCGGGGCAGAATTGCAGGAAACCGATTTCAGGAGGTAGACTGGAATTGCATTGAAAGCATAGGAAAAGAGGCAGAACGTCCACAATGATGCACTTGGCCATAAAGGGCGTATGCGTTTTTTCCTGAATATATTCAGGAAAAAACGCATACGCCCTTTTTGGCCAACCAAGCAAGCTTGCAAAGGAAATCTGCACTACAATGAAGTCTCACTTCCCCCCGGTCAAAAGGGCCATCTGAAAAAAGTGTAAAATCCAGAAAGGCAGGACAGGCCATGGAGAACTGGGAGCCTTGTTATGCTGATGGGCGGGATGTAAATTGCCAACAGACACTCGGGAGAAGTGTATGGTGTTTCCTGAAACATCTAAAAAACAAAGCAACAGAGCCTAGGGCACTTCCACTTATGGTCCTATAGCTTAGGGAAATTAAAATCAAAAAGACACAGCCACCCCAAACATTGGGACGCCTCTGTTTACAAGAACCTCGTTTACAGTACAAGTTCAACATCGCAGAAAGTGAAAAATGGATAAAGAAGTTGTGGTATTTACTTACAAAGCAATATCACTCAGCAATGAAATCTATGTCATCAGGCCCTTAGCAGCACAATGAGTGGATTCAGGTATGATGATTCTAACTGAAATAAGTCACACAGAAAAAGAAACATCATAAGATATCAGTAATACACGGAATGTAAACTTGGCTACACAGGAACTGAATTACAGAACAGAACAGGGTCTCAAATTTAGAAAACCAACTTATGCTTGCTTAAGGGGAAAGGTGAGTTGGGGTGCTGCATAAAACCAGAGATTGAAATGAGCACAGATAAAGTTCCTTAAGCCAAATATGGAATAGACAAGAGCTACTCCTTGCTCAACGAAATGGACTCAACACCGCATATTAAACGCCTAAGAATGTACCTGACTAGTAAGTATCTTAAAACCTATGGATTGCTATGTCTCTGAAAGAGAATCAAGCATGTGTACAGGGGCATAAACACAGCAGTGATAGGATTGGAGAGGTTCGGTGAGCAAATGAAGACCCTTTGAAGTCATATTGCATGGTACCCATTCCACGGGTTTCAACTACCCAGGTTTAAGGTATTCTTCCTTCAGGTAAAACATGCATGTGGAACCTAGAGTATGATCAACCATGTGATCGGGAGACGTGTTCAAATATGTCTCAGTTTTCGTACCCTGGTACTCGGGTGCAATATTCCAGACGCTTTACTAACACCCTCCCGACTTGGAGAGTCAGTCCCTTTAACCTCCTGTTTGGCCCAGTTTGCAATTTCTGCGGAAGATGAACAGGAATAGCGAGAATCAATGAGAGACTAGCTGGAGGTGTCTGGACGGGCAAATTTAACTCTCATTTCCCACCAGGAAGAGGAATTAACCAAAGGCTCAGCGTGCCGTGCCGGAACCAGATTAGGGCCTGAAGCCATCCTGCGGTGTTGCGGCCAGCTCAAAAGAAAGCGAGTTGAAGAAAGGAGCTCAGGGGCACTGTAATTCACAAACCTGCAGAGTTATAAATGACAGCTATCGTCCAAAAATATACTGAAGTAAGGCTGCCAAGAGGACTTGAAAGCGGGGCAGAATGGCAGGAAACCGATTTCAGGAGGTAGACTGGAATTGCATTGAAAGCATAGGAAAAGAGGCAGAACGTCCACAATGATGCACTTGGCCAAAAAGGGCGTATGCGTTTTTTCCTGAATATATTCAGGAAAAAACGCATACGCCCTTTTTGGCCAACCAAGCAAGCTTGCAAAGGAAATCTGCACTACAATGAAGTCTCAATTCCCCCCGGTCAAAAGGGCCATCTGAAAAAAGTGTAAAATCCAGAAAGACAGGACAGGCCATGGAGAACTGGGAGCCTTGTTATGCTGATGGGCGGGATGTAAATTGCCAACAGACACTCGGGAGAAGTGTATGGTGTTTCCTGAAACATCTAAAAAACAAAGCAACAGAGCCTAGGGCACTTCCACTTATGGTCCTATAGCTTAGGGAAATTAAAATCAAAAAGACACAGCCACCCCAAAGTTTGGGACGTCTCTGTTTACAAGAACCTCGTTTACAGTACAAGTTCAACATCGCAGAAAGTGAAAAATGGATAAAGAAGTTGTGGTATTTACTTACAAAGCAATATCACTCAGCAATGAAATCTATGTCATCAGGCCCTTAGCAGCACAATGAGTGGATTCAGGTATGATGATTCTAACTGAAATAAGTCACACAGAAAAAGAAACATCATAAGATATCAGTAATACACGGAATGTAAACTTGGCTACACAGGAACTGAATTACAGAACAGAACAGGGTCTCAAATTTAGAAAACCAACTTATGCTTGCTTAAGGGGAAAGGTGAGTTGGGGTGCTGCATAAAACCAGAGATTGAAATGAGCACAGATAAAGTTCCTTAAGCCAAATATGGAATAGACAAGAGCTACTCCTTGCTCAACGAAATGGACTCAACACCGCATATTAAACGCCTAAGAATGTACCTGACTAGTAAGTATCTTAAAACCTATGGATTGCTATGTCTCTGAAAGAGAATCAAGCATGTGTACAGGGGCATAAACACAGCAGTGATAGGATTGGAGAGGTTCGGTGAGCAAATGAAGACCCTTTGAAGTCATATTGCATGGTACCCATTCCACGGGTTTCAACTACCCAGGTTTAAGGTATTCTTCCTTCAGCTAAAACATGCATGTGGAACCTAGAGTATGATCAACCATGTGATCGGGAGACGTGTTCAAATATGTCTCAGTTTTCGTACCCTGGTACTCGGGTGCAACATTCCAGACGCTTTAATAACACCCTCCCGACTTGGAGAGTCAGTCCCTTTAACCTCCTGTTTGGCCCAGTTTGCAATTTCTGCGGAAGATGAACAGGAATAGCGAGAACCAATGAGAGACTAGCTGGAGGTGTCTGGATGGGCAAATTTAACTCTCATTTCCCACCAGGAAGAGGAATTAACCAAAGGCTCAGCGTGCCGTGCCGGAACCAGATTAGGGCCTGAAGCCATCCTGCGGTGTTGCGGCCAGCTCAAAAGAAAGCGAGTTGAAGAAAGGAGCTCAGGGGCACTGTAATTCACAAACCTGCAGAGTTATAAATGACAGCTATCGTCCAAAAATATACTGAAGTAAGGCTGCCAAGAGGACTTGAAAGCGGGGCAGAATTGCAGGAAACCGATTTCAGGAGGTAGACTGGAATTGCATTGAAAGCATAGGAAAAGAGGCAGAACGTCCACAATGATGCACTTGGCCAAAAAGGGCGTATGCGTTTTTTCCTGAATATATTCAGGAAAAAACGCATACGCCCTTTTTGGCCAACCAAGCAAGCTTGCAAAGGAAATCTGCACTACAATGAAGTCTCACTTCCCCCCGGTCAAAAGGGCCATCTGAAAAAAGTGTAAAATCCAGAAAGGCAGGACAGGCCATGGAGAACTGGGAGCCTTGTTATGCTGATGGGCGGGATGTAAATTGCCAACAGACACTCGGGAGAAGTGTATGGTGTTTCCTGAAACATCTAAAAAACAAAGCAACAGAGCCTAGGGCACTTCCACTTATGGTCCTATAGCTTAGGGAAATTAAAATCAAAAAGACACAGCCACCCCAAACATTGGGACGCCTCTGTTTACAAGAACCTCGTTTACCGTACAAGTTCAACATCGCAGAAAGTGAAAAATGGATAAAGAAGTTGTGGTATTTACTTACAAAGCAATATCACTCAGCAATGAAATCTATGTCATCAGGCCCTTAGCAGCACAATGAGTGTATTCAGGTATGATGATTCTAACTGAAATAAGTCACACAGAAAAAGAAACATCATAAGATATCAGTAATACACGGAATGTAAACTTGGCTACATAGGAACTGAATTACAGAACAGAACAGGGTCTCAAATTTAGAAAACCAACTTATGCTTGCTTAAGGGGAAAGGTGAGTTGGGGTGCTGCATAAAACCAGAGATTGAAATGAGCACAGATAAAGTTCCTTAAGCCAAATATGGAATAGACAAGAGCTACTCCTTGCTCAACGAAATGGACTCAACACCGCATATTAAACGCCTAAGAATGTACCTGACTAGTAAGTATCTTAAAACCTATGGATTGCTATGTCTCTGAAAGAGAATCAAGCATGTGTACAGGGGCATAAACACAGAAGTGATAGGATTGGAGAGGTTCGGTGAGCAAATGAAGACCCTTTGAAGTCATATTGCATGGTACCCATTCCACGGGTTTCAACTACCCAGGTTTAAGGTATTCTTCCTTCAGCTAAAACATGCATGTGGAACCTAGAGTATGATCAACCATGTGATCGGGAGACGTGTTCAAATATGTCTCAGTTTTCGTACCCTGGTACTCGGGTGCAACATTCCAGACGCTTTAATAACACCCTCCCGACTTGGAGAGTCAGTCCCTTTAACCTCCTGTTTGGCCCAGTTTGCAATTTCTGCGGAAGATGAACAGGAATAGCGAGAACCAATGAGAGACTAGCTGGAGGTGTCTGGACGGGCAAATTTAACTCTCATTTCCCACCAGGAAGAGGAATTAACCAAAGGCTCAGCGTGCCGTGCCGGAACCAGATTAGGGCCTGAAGCCATCCTGCGGTGTTGCGGCCAGCTCAAAAGAAAGCGAGTTGAAGAAAGGAGCTCAGGGGCACTGTAATTCACAAACCTGCAGAGTTATAAATGACAGCTATCGTCCAAAAATATACTGAAGTAAGGCTGCCAAGAGGACTTGAAAGCGGGGCAGAATTGCAGGAAACCGATTTCAGGAGGTAGACTGGAATTGCATTGAAAGCATAGGAAAAGAGGCAGAACGTCCACAATGATGCACTTGGCCAAAAAGGGCGTATGTGTTTTTTCCTGAATATATTCAGGAAAAAACGCATACGCCCTTTTTGGCCAACCAAGCAAGCTTGCAAAGGAAATCTGCACTACAATGAAGTCTCACTTCCCCCCGGTCAAAAGGGCCATCTGAAAAAAGTGTAAAATCCAGAAAGACAGGACAGGCCATGGAGAACTGGGAGCCTTGTTATGCTGATGGGCGGGATGTAAATTGCCAACAGACACTCGGGAGAAGTGTATGGTGTTTCCTGAAACATCTAAAAAACAAAGCAACAGAGCCTAGGGCACTTCCACTTATGGTCCTATAGCTTAGGGAAATTAAAATCAAAAAGACACAGCCACCCCAAAGTTTGGGACGCCTCTGTTTACAAGAACCTCGTTTACAGTACAAGTTCAACATCGCAGAAAGTGAAAAATGGATAAAGAAGTTGTGGTATTTACTTACAAAGCAATATCACTCAGCAATGAAATCTATGTCATCAGGCCCTTAGCAGCACAATGAGTGGATTCAGGTATGATGATTCTAACTGAAATAAGTCACACAGAAAAAGAAACATCATAAGATATCAGTAATACACGGAATGTAAACTTGGCTACACAGGAACTGAATTACAGAACAGAACAGGGTCTCAAATTTAGAAAACCAACTTATGCTTGCTTAAGGGTAAAGGTGAGTTGGGGTGCTGCATAAAACCAGAGATTGAAATGAGCACAGATAAAGATCCTTAAGCCAAATATGGAATAGACAAGAGCTACCTCTTGCTCAACGAAATGGACTCAACACCGCATATTAAATGCCTAAGAATGTACCTGACTAGTAAGTATCTTAAAACCTATGGATTGCTATGTCTCTGAAAGAGAATCAAGCATGTGTACAGGGGCATAAACGCAGCAGTGATAGGATTGGAGAGGTTCGGTGAGCAAATGAAGACCCTTTGAAGTCATATTGCATGGTACCCATTCCACGGGTTTCAACTACCCAGGTTTAAGGTATTCTTCCTTCAGCTAAAACATGCATGTGGAACCTAGAGTATGATCAACCATGTGATCGGGAGACGTGTTCAAATATGTCTCAGTTTTCGTACCCTGGTACTCGGGTGCAACATTCCAGACGCTTTACTAACACCCTCCCGACTTGGAGAGTCAGTCCCTTTAACCTCCTGTTTGGCCCAGTTTGCAATTTCTGCGGAAGATGAACAGGAATAGCGAGAACCAATGAGAGACTAGCTGGAGGTGTCTGGACGGGCAAATTTAACTCTCATTTCCCACCAGGAAGAGGAATTAACCAAAGGCTCAGCGTGCCGTGCCGGAACCAGATTAGGGCCTGAAGCCATCCTGCGGTGTTGCGGCCAGCTCAAAAGAAAGCGAGTTGAAGAAAGGAGCTCAGGGGCACTGTAATTCACAAACCTGCAGAGTTATAAATGACAGCTATCGTCCAAAAATATACTGAAGTAAGGCTGCCAAGAGGACTTGAAAGCGGGGCAGAATTGCAGGAAACCGATTTCAGGAGGCAGACTGGAATTGCATTGAAAGCATAGGAAAAGAGGCAGAACGTCCACAATGATGCACTTGGCCAAAAAGGGCGTATGCATTTTTTCCTGAATATATTCAGGAAAAAACGCATACGCCCTTTTTGGCCAACCAAGCAAGCTTGCAAAGGAAATCTGCACTACAATGAAGTCTCACTTCCCCCCGGTCAAAAGGGCCATCTGAAAAAAGTGTAAAATCCAGAAAGGCAGGACAGGCCATGGAGAACTGGGAGCCTTGTTATGCTGATGGGCGGGATGTAAATTGCCAACAGACACTCGGGAGAAGTGTATGGTGTTTCCTGAAACATCTAAAAAACAAAGCAACAGAGCCTAGGGCACTTCCACTTATGGTCCTATAGCTTAGGGAAATTAAAATCAAAAAGACACAGCCACCACAAACATTGGGACGCCTCTGTTTACAAGAACCTCGTTTACAGTACAAGTTCAACATCGCAGAAAGTGAAAAATGGATAAAGAATTTGTGGTATTTACTTACAAAGCAATATCACTCAGCAATGAAATCTATGTCATCAGGCCCTTAGCAGCACAATGAGTGGATTCAGGTATGATGATTCTAACTGAAATAAGTCACACAGAAAAAGAAACATCATAAGATATCAGTAATACATGGAATGTAAACTTGGCTACACAGGAACTGAATTACAGAACAGAACAGGGTCTCAAATTTAGAAAACCAACTTATGCTTGCTTAAGGGGAAAGGTGAGTTGGGGTGCTGCATAAAACCAGAGATTGAAATGAGCACAGATAAAGTTCCTTAAGCCAAATATGGAATAGACAAGAGCTACTCCTTGCTCAACGAAATGGACTCAACACCGCATATTAAACGCCTAAGAATGTACCTGACTAGTAAGTATCTTAAAACCTATGGATTGCTATGTCTCTGAAAGAGAATCAAGCATGTGTACAGGGGCATAAACACAGCAGTGATAGGATTGGAGAGGTTCGGTGAGCAAATGAAGACCCTTTGAAGTCATATTGCATGGTACCCATTCCACGGGTTTCAACTACCCAGGTTTAAGGTATTCTTCCTTCAGGTAAAACATGCATGTGGAACCTAGAGTATGATCAACCATGTGATCGGGAGACGTGTTCAAATATGTCTCAGTTTTCGTACCCTGGTACTCGGGTGCAATATTCCAGACGCTTTACTAACACCCTCCCGACTTGGAGAGTCAGTCCCTTTAACCTCCTGTTTGGCCCAGTTTGCAATTTCTGCGGAAGATGAACAGGAATAGCGAGAATCAATGAGAGACTAGCTGGAGGTGTCTGGACGGGCAAATTTAACTCTCATTTCCCACCAGGAAGAGGAATTAACCAAAGGCTCAGCGTGCCGTGCCGGAACCAGATTAGGGCCTGAAGCCATCCTGCGGTGTTGCGGCCAGCTCAAAAGAAAGCGAGTTGAAGAAAGGAGCTCAGGGGCACTGTAATTCACAAACCTGCAGAGTTATAAATGACAGCTATCGTCCAAAAATATACTGAAGTAAGGCTGCCAAGAGGACTTGAAAGCGGGGCAGAATGGCAGGAAACCGATTTCAGGAGGTAGACTGGAATTGCATTGAAAGCATAGGAAAAGAGGCAGAACGTCCACAATGATGCACTTGGCCAAAAAGGGCGTATGCGTTTTTTCCTGAATATATTCAGGAAAAAACGCATACGCCCTTTTTGGCCAACCAAGCAAGCTTGCAAAGGAAATCTGCACTACAATGAAGTCTCAATTCCCCCCGGTCAAAAGGGCCATCTGAAAAAAGTGTAAAATCCAGAAAGACAGGACAGGCCATGGAGAACTGGGAGCCTTGTTATGCTGATGGGCGGGATGTAAATTGCCAACAGACACTCGGGAGAAGTGTATGGTGTTTCCTGAAACATCTAAAAAACAAAGCAACAGAGCCTAGGGCACTTCCACTTATGGTCCTATAGCTTAGGGAAATTAAAATCAAAAAGACACAGCCACCCCAAAGTTTGGGACGTCTCTGTTTACAAGAACCTCGTTTACAGTACAAGTTCAACATCGCAGAAAGTGAAAAATGGATAAAGAAGTTGTGGTATTTACTTACAAAGCAATATCACTCAGCAATGAAATCTATGTCATCAGGCCCTTAGCAGCACAATGAGTGGATTCAGGTATGATGATTCTAACTGAAATAAGTCACACAGAAAAAGAAACATCATAAGATATCAGTAATACACGGAATGTAAACTTGGCTACACAGGAACTGAATTACAGAACAGAACAGGGTCTCAAATTTAGAAAACCAACTTATGCTTGCTTAAGGGGAAAGGTGAGTTGGGGTGCTGCATAAAACCAGAGATTGAAATGAGCACAGATAAAGTTCCTTAAGCCAAATATGGAATAGACAAGAGCTACTCCTTGCTCAACGAAATGGACTCAACACCGCATATTAAATGCCTAAGAATGTACCTGACTAGTAAGTATCTTAAAACCTATGGATTGCTATGTCTCTGAAAGAGAATCAAGCATGTGTACAGGGGCATAAACGCAGCAGTGATAGGATTGGAGAGGTTCGGTGAGCAAATGAAGACCCTTTGAAGTCATATTGCATGGTACCCATTCCACGGGTTTCAACTACCCAGGTTTAAGGTATTCTTCCTTCAGCTAAAACATGCATGTGGAACCTAGAGTATGATCAACCATGTGATCGGGAGACGTGTTCCAATATGTCTCAGTTTTCGTCCCCTGGTACTCGGGTGCAACATTCCAGACGCTTTACTAACACCCTCCCGACTTGGAGAGTCAGTCCCTTTAACCTCCTGTTTGGCCCAGTTTGCAATTTCTGCGGAAGATGAACAGGAATAGCGAGAACCAATGAGAGACTAGCTGGAGGTGTCTGGATGGGCAAATTTAACTCTCATTTCCCACCAGGAAGAGGAATTAACCAAAGGCTCAGCGTGCCGTGCCGGAACCAGATTAGGGCCTGAAGCCATCCTGCGGTGTTGCGGCCAGGTCACAAGAAAGCGAGTTGAAGAAAGGAGCTCAGGGGCACTGTAATTCACAAACCTGCAGAGTTATCAATGACAGCTATCGTCCAAAAATATACTGAAGTAAGGCTGCCAAGAGGACTTGAAAGCGGGGCAGAATTGCAGGAAACCGATTTCAGGAGGTAGACGGGAATTGCATTGAAAGCATAGGAAAAGAGGCAGAACGTCCACAATGATGCACTTGGCCAAAAAGGGCGTATGCGTTTTTTCCTGAATATATTCAGGAAAAAACGCATACGCCCTTTTTGGCCAACCAAGCAAGCTTGCAAAGGAAATCTGCACTACAATGAAGTCTCACTTCCCCCCGGTCAAAAGGGCCATCTGAAAAAAGTGTAAAATCCAGAAAGGCAGGACAGGCCATGGAGAACTGGGAGCCTTGTTATGCTGATGGGCGGGATGTAAATTGCCAACAGACACTCGGGAGAAGTGTATGGTGTTTCCTGAAACATCTAAAAAACAAAGCAACAGAGCCTAGGGCACTTCCACTTATGGTCCTATAGCTTAGGGAAATTAAAATCAAAAAGACACAGCCACCCCAAACATTGGGACGCCTCTGTTTACAAGAACCTCGTTTACCGTACAAGTTCAACATCGCAGAAAGTGAAAAATGGATAAAGAAGTTGTGGTATTTACTTACAAAGCAATATCACTCAGCAATGAAATCTATGTCATCAGGCCCTTAGCAGCACAATGAGTGTATTCAGGTATGATGATTCTAACTGAAATAAGTCACACAGAAAAAGAAACATCATAAGATATCAGTAATACACGGAATGTAAACTTGGCTACACAGGAACTGAATTACAGAACAGAACAGGGTCTCAAATTTAGAAAACCAACTTATGCTTGCTTAAGGGGAAAGGTGAGTTGGGGTGCTGCATAAAACCAGAGATTGAAATGAGCACAGATAAAGATCCTTAAGCCAAATATGGAATAGACAAGAGCTACCTCTTGCTCAACGAAATGGACTCAACACCGCATATTAAATGCCTAAGAATGTACCTGACTAGTAAGTATCTTAAAACCTATGGATTGCTATGTCTCCGAAAGAGAATCAAGCATGTGTACAGGGGCATAAACGCAGCAGTGATAGGATTGGAGAGGTTCGGTGAGCAAATGAAGACCCTTTGAAGTCATATTGCATGGTACCCATTCCACGGGTTTCAACTACCCAGGTTTAAGGTATTCTTCCTTCAGCTAAAACATGCATGTGGAACCTAGAGTATGATCAACCATGTGATCGGGAGATGTGTTCAAATATGTCTCAGTTTTCGTACCCTGGTACTCGGGTGCAACATTCCAGACGCTTTACTAACACCCTCCCGACTTGGAGAGTCAGTCCCTTTAACCTCCTGTTTGGCCCAGTTTGCAATTTCTGCGGAAGATGAACAGGAATAGCGAGAACCAATGAGAGACTAGCTGGAGGTGTCTGGACGGGCAAATTTAACTCTCATTTCCCACCAGGAAGAGGAATTAACCAAAGGCTCAGCGTGACGTGCCGGAACCAGATTAGGGCCTGAAGCCATCCTGCGGTGTTGCGGCCAGGTCACAAGAAAGCGAGTTGAAGAAAGGAGCTCAGGGGCACTGTAATTCACAAACCTGCAGAGTTATAAATGACAGCTATCGTCCAAAAATATACTGAAGTAAGGCTGCCAAGAGGACTTGAAAGCGGGGCAGAATTGCAGGAAACCGATTTCAGGAGGTAGACTGGAATTGCATTGAAAGCATAGGAAAAGAGGCAGAACGTCCACAATGATGCACTTGGCCATAAAGGGCGTATGCGTTTTTTCCTGAATATATTCAGGAAAAAACGCATACGCCCTTTTTGGCCAACCAAGCAAGCTTGCAAAGGAAATCTGCACTACAATGAAGTCTCACTTCCCCCCGGTCAAAAGGGCCATCTGAAAAAAGTGTAAAATCCAGAAAGGCAGGACAGGCCATGGAGAACTGGGAGCCTTGTTATGCTGATGGGCGGGATGTAAATTGCCAACAGACACTCGGGAGAAGTGTATGGTGTTTCCTGAAACATCTAAAAAACAAAGCAACAGAGCCTAGGGCACTTCCACTTATGGTCCTATAGCTTAGGGAAATTAAAATCAAAAAGACACAGCCACCCCAAACATTGGGACGCCTCTGTTTACAAGAACCTCGTTTACAGTACAAGTTCAACATCGCAGAAAGTGAAAAATGGATAAAGAAGTTGTGGTATTTACTTACAAAGCAATATCACTCAGCAATGAAATCTATGTCATCAGGCCCTTAGCAGCACAATGAGTGGATTCAGGTATGATGATTCTAACTGAAATAAGTCACACAGAAAAAGAAACATCATAAGATATCAGTAATACACGGAATGTAAACTTGGCTACACAGGAACTGAATTACAGAACAGAACAGGGTCTCAAATTTAGAAAACCAACTTATGCTTGCTTAAGGGGAAAGGTGAGTTGGGGTGCTGCATAAAACCAGAGATTGAAATGAGCACAGATAAAGTTCCTTAAGCCAAATATGGAATAGACAAGAGCTACTCCTTGCTCAACGAAATGGACTCAACACCGCATATTAAACGCCTAAGAATGTACCTGACTAGTAAGTATCTTAAAACCTATGGATTGCTATGTCTCTGAAAGAGAATCAAGCATGTGTACAGGGGCATAAACACAGCAGTGATAGGATTGGAGAGGTTCGGTGAGCAAATGAAGACCCTTTGAAGTCATATTGCATGGTACCCATTCCACGGGTTTCAACTACCCAGGTTTAAGGTATTCTTCCTTCAGGTAAAACATGCATGTGGAACCTAGAGTATGATCAACCATGTGATCGGGAGACGTGTTCAAATATGTCTCAGTTTTCGTACCCTGGTACTCGGGTGCAATATTCCAGACGCTTTACTAACACCCTCCCGACTTGGAGAGTCAGTCCCTTTAACCTCCTGTTTGGCCCAGTTTGCAATTTCTGCGGAAGATGAACAGGAATAGCGAGAATCAATGAGAGACTAGCTGGAGGTGTCTGGACGGGCAAATTTAACTCTCATTTCCCACCAGGAAGAGGAATTAACCAAAGGCTCAGCGTGCCGTGCCGGAACCAGATTAGGGCCTGAAGCCATCCTGCGGTGTTGCGGCCAGCTCAAAAGAAAGCGAGTTGAAGAAAGGAGCTCAGGGGCACTGTAATTCACAAACCTGCAGAGTTATAAATGACAGCTATCGTCCAAAAATATACTGAAGTAAGGCTGCCAAGAGGACTTGAAAGCGGGGCAGAATGGCAGGAAACCGATTTCAGGAGGTAGACTGGAATTGCATTGAAAGCATAGGAAAAGAGGCAGAACGTCCACAATGATGCACTTGGCCAAAAAGGGCGTATGCGTTTTTTCCTGAATATATTCAGGAAAAAACGCATACGCCCTTTTTGGCCAACCAAGCAAGCTTGCAAAGGAAATCTGCACTACAATGAAGTCTCAATTCCCCCCGGTCAAAAGGGCCATCTGAAAAAAGTGTAAAATCCAGAAAGACAGGACAGGCCATGGAGAACTGGGAGCCTTGTTATGCTGATGGGCGGGATGTAAATTGCCAACAGACACTCGGGAGAAGTGTATGGTGTTTCCTGAAACATCTAAAAAACAAAGCAACAGAGCCTAGGGCACTTCCACTTATGGTCCTATAGCTTAGGGAAATTAAAATCAAAAAGACACAGCCACCCCAAAGTTTGGGACGTCTCTGTTTACAAGAACCTCGTTTACAGTACAAGTTCAACATCGCAGAAAGTGAAAAATGGATAAAGAAGTTGTGGTATTTACTTACAAAGCAATATCACTCAGCAATGAAATCTATGTCATCAGGCCCTTAGCAGCACAATGAGTGGATTCAGGTATGATGATTCTAACTGAAATAAGTCACACAGAAAAAGAAACATCATAAGATATCAGTAATACACGGAATGTAAACTTGGCTACACAGGAACTGAATTACAGAACAGAACAGGGTCTCAAATTTAGAAAACCAACTTATGCTTGCTTAAGGGGAAAGGTGAGTTGGGGTGCTGCATAAAACCAGAGATTGAAATGAGCACAGATAAAGATCCTTAAGCCAAATATGGAATAGACAAGAGCTACCTCTTGCTCAACGAAATGGACTCAACACCGCATATTAAATGCCTAAGAATGTACCTGACTAGTAAGTATCTTAAAACCTATGGATTGCTATGTCTCCGAAAGAGAATCAAGCATGTGTACAGGGGCATAAACGCAGCAGTGATAGGATTGGAGAGGTTCGGTGAGCAAATGAAGACCCTTTGAAGTCATATTGCATGGTACCCATTCCACGGGTTTCAACTACCCAGGTTTAAGGTATTCTTCCTTCAGCTAAAACATGCATGTGGAACCTAGAGTATGATCAACCATGTGATCGGGAGACGTGTTCAAATATGTCTCAGTTTTCGTACCCTGGTACTCGGGTGCAACATTCCAGACGCTTTACTAACACCCTCCCGACTTGGAGAGTCAGTCCCTTTAACCTCCTGTTTGGCCCAGTTTGCAATTTCTGCGGAAGATGAACAGGAATAGCGAGAACCAATGAGAGACTAGCTGGAGGTGTCTGGACGGGCAAATTTAACTCTCATTTCCCACCAGGAAGAGGAATTAACCAAAGGCTCAGCGTGACGTGCCGGAACCAGATTAGGGCCTGAAGCCATCCTGCGGTGTTGCGGCCAGGTCACAAGAAAGCGAGTTGAAGAAAGGAGCTCAGGGGCACTGTAATTCACAAACCTGCAGAGTTATAAATGACAGCTATCGTCCAAAAATATACTGAAGTAAGGCTGCCAAGAGGACTTGAAAGCGGGGCAGAATTGCAGGAAACCGATTTCAGGAGGTAGACTGGAATTGCATTGAAAGCATAGGAAAAGAGGCAGAACGTCCACAATGATGCACTTGGCCATAAAGGGCGTATGCGTTTTTTCCTGAATATATTCAGGAAAAAACGCATACGCCCTTTTTGGCCAACCAAGCAAGCTTGCAAAGGAAATCTGCACTACAATGAAGTCTCACTTCCCCCCGGTCAAAAGGGCCATCTGAAAAAAGTGTAAAATCCAGAAAGGCAGGACAGGCCATGGAGAACTGGGAGCCTTGTTATGCTGATGGGCGGGATGTAAATTGCCAACAGACACTCGGGAGAAGTGTATGGTGTTTCCTGAAACATCTAAAAAACAAAGCAACAGAGCCTAGGGCACTTCCACTTATGGTCCTATAGCTTAGGGAAATTAAAATCAAAAAGACACAGCCACCCCAAACATTGGGACGCCTCTGTTTACAAGAACCTCGTTTACAGTACAAGTTCAACATCGCAGAAAGTGAAAAATGGATAAAGAAGTTGTGGTATTTACTTACAAAGCAATATCACTCAGCAATGAAATCTATGTCATCAGGCCCTTAGCAGCACAATGAGTGGATTCAGGTATGATGATTCTAACTGAAATAAGTCACACAGAAAAAGAAACATCATAAGATATCAGTAATACACGGAATGTAAACTTGGCTACACAGGAACTGAATTACAGAACAGAACAGGGTCTCAAATTTAGAAAACCAACTTATGCTTGCTTAAGGGGAAAGGTGAGTTGGGGTGCTGCATAAAACCAGAGATTGAAATGAGCACAGATAAAGTTCCTTAAGCCAAATATGGAATAGACAAGAGCTACTCCTTGCTCAACGAAATGGACTCAACACCGCATATTAAACGCCTAAGAATGTACCTGACTAGTAAGTATCTTAAAACCTATGGATTGCTATGTCTCTGAAAGAGAATCAAGCATGTGTACAGGGGCATAAACACAGCAGTGATAGGATTGGAGAGGTTCGGTGAGCAAATGAAGACCCTTTGAAGTCATATTGCATGGTACCCATTCCACGGGTTTCAACTACCCAGGTTTAAGGTATTCTTCCTTCAGGTAAAACATGCATGTGGAACCTAGAGTATGATCAACCATGTGATCGGGAGACGTGTTCAAATATGTCTCAGTTTTCGTACCCTGGTACTCGGGTGCAATATTCCAGACGCTTTACTAACACCCTCCCGACTTGGAGAGTCAGTCCCTTTAACCTCCTGTTTGGCCCAGTTTGCAATTTCTGCGGAAGATGAACAGGAATAGCGAGAATCAATGAGAGACTAGCTGGAGGTGTCTGGACGGGCAAATTTAACTCTCATTTCCCACCAGGAAGAGGAATTAACCAAAGGCTCAGCGTGCCGTGCCGGAACCAGATTAGGGCCTGAAGCCATCCTGCGGTGTTGCGGCCAGCTCAAAAGAAAGCGAGTTGAAGAAAGGAGCTCAGGGGCACTGTAATTCACAAACCTGCAGAGTTATAAATGACAGCTATCGTCCAAAAATATACTGAAGTAAGGCTGCCAAGAGGACTTGAAAGCGGGGCAGAATGGCAGGAAACCGATTTCAGGAGGTAGACTGGAATTGCATTGAAAGCATAGGAAAAGAGGCAGAACGTCCACAATGATGCACTTGGCCAAAAAGGGCGTATGCGTTTTTTCCTGAATATATTCAGGAAAAAACGCATACGCCCTTTTTGGCCAACCAAGCAAGCTTGCAAAGGAAATCTGCACTACAATGAAGTCTCAATTCCCCCCGGTCAAAAGGGCCATCTGAAAAAAGTGTAAAATCCAGAAAGACAGGACAGGCCATGGAGAACTGGGAGCCTTGTTATGCTGATGGGCGGGATGTAAATTGCCAACAGACACTCGGGAGAAGTGTATGGTGTTTCCTGAAACATCTAAAAAACAAAGCAACAGAGCCTAGGGCACTTCCACTTATGGTCCTATAGCTTAGGGAAATTAAAATCAAAAAGACACAGCCACCCCAAAGTTTGGGACGTCTCTGTTTACAAGAACCTCGTTTACAGTACAAGTTCAACATCGCAGAAAGTGAAAAATGGATAAAGAAGTTGTGGTATTTACTTACAAAGCAATATCACTCAGCAATGAAATCTATGTCATCAGGCCCTTAGCAGCACAATGAGTGGATTCAGGTATGATGATTCTAACTGAAATAAGTCACACAGAAAAAGAAACATCATAAGATATCAGTAATACACGGAATGTAAACTTGGCTACACAGGAACTGAATTACAGAACAGAACAGGGTCTCAAATTTAGAAAACCAACTTATGCTTGCTTAAGGGGAAAGGTGAGTTGGGGTGCTGCATAAAACCAGAGATTGAAATGAGCACAGATAAAGTTCCTTAAGCCAAATATGGAATAGACAAGAGCTACTCCTTGCTCAACGAAATGGACTCAACACCGCATATTAAACGCCTAAGAATGTACCTGACTAGTAAGTATCTTAAAACCTATGGATTGCTATGTCTCTGAAAGAGAATCAAGCATGTGTACAGGGGCATAAACACAGCAGTGATAGGATTGGAGAGGTTCGGTGAGCAAATGAAGACCCTTTGAAGTCATATTGCATGGTACCCATTCCACGGGTTTCAACTACCCAGGTTTAAGGTATTCTTCCTTCAGCTAAAACATGCATGTGGAACCTAGAGTATGATCAACCATGTGATCGGGAGACGTGTTCAAATATGTCTCAGTTTTCGTACCCTGGTACTCGGGTGCAACATTCCAGACGCTTTAATAACACCCTCCCGACTTGGAGAGTCAGTCCCTTTAACCTCCTGTTTGGCCCAGTTTGCAATTTCTGCGGAAGATGAACAGGAATAGCGAGAACCAATGAGAGACTAGCTGGAGGTGTCTGGATGGGCAAATTTAACTCTCATTTCCCACCAGGAAGAGGAATTAACCAAAGGCTCAGCGTGCCGTGCCGGAACCAGATTAGGGCCTGAAGCCATCCTGCGGTGTTGCGGCCAGCTCAAAAGAAAGCGAGTTGAAGAAAGGAGCTCAGGGGCACTGTAATTCACAAACCTGCAGAGTTATAAATGACAGCTATCGTCCAAAAATATACTGAAGTAAGGCTGCCAAGAGGACTTGAAAGCGGGGCAGAATTGCAGGAAACCGATTTCAGGAGGTAGACTGGAATTGCATTGAAAGCATAGGAAAAGAGGCAGAACGTCCACAATGATGCACTTGGCCAAAAAGGGCGTATGCGTTTTTTCCTGAATATATTCAGGAAAAAACGCATACGCCCTTTTTGGCCAACCAAGCAAGCTTGCAAAGGAAATCTGCACTACAATGAAGTCTCACTTCCCCCCGGTCAAAAGGGCCATCTGAAAAAAGTGTAAAATCCAGAAAGGCAGGACAGGCCATGGAGAACTGGGAGCCTTGTTATGCTGATGGGCGGGATGTAAATTGCCAACAGACACTCGGGAGAAGTGTATGGTGTTTCCTGAAACATCTAAAAAACAAAGCAACAGAGCCTAGGGCACTTCCACTTATGGTCCTATAGCTTAGGGAAATTAAAATCAAAAAGACACAGCCACCCCAAACATTGGGACGCCTCTGTTTACAAGAACCTCGTTTACCGTACAAGTTCAACATCGCAGAAAGTGAAAAATGGATAAAGAAGTTGTGGTATTTACTTACAAAGCAATATCACTCAGCAATGAAATCTATGTCATCAGGCCCTTAGCAGCACAATGAGTGTATTCAGGTATGATGATTCTAACTGAAATAAGTCACACAGAAAAAGAAACATCATAAGATATCAGTAATACACGGAATGTAAACTTGGCTACATAGGAACTGAATTACAGAACAGAACAGGGTCTCAAATTTAGAAAACCAACTTATGCTTGCTTAAGGGGAAAGGTGAGTTGGGGTGCTGCATAAAACCAGAGATTGAAATGAGCACAGATAAAGTTCCTTAAGCCAAATATGGAATAGACAAGAGCTACTCCTTGCTCAACGAAATGGACTCAACACCGCATATTAAACGCCTAAGAATGTACCTGACTAGTAAGTATCTTAAAACCTATGGATTGCTATGTCTCTGAAAGAGAATCAAGCATGTGTACAGGGGCATAAACACAGAAGTGATAGGATTGGAGAGGTTCGGTGAGCAAATGAAGACCCTTTGAAGTCATATTGCATGGTACCCATTCCACGGGTTTCAACTACCCAGGTTTAAGGTATTCTTCCTTCAGCTAAAACATGCATGTGGAACCTAGAGTATGATCAACCATGTGATCGGGAGACGTGTTCAAATATGTCTCAGTTTTCGTACCCTGGTACTCGGGTGCAACATTCCAGACGCTTTAATAACACCCTCCCGACTTGGAGAGTCAGTCCCTTTAACCTCCTGTTTGGCCCAGTTTGCAATTTCTGCGGAAGATGAACAGGAATAGCGAGAACCAATGAGAGACTAGCTGGAGGTGTCTGGACGGGCAAATTTAACTCTCATTTCCCACCAGGAAGAGGAATTAACCAAAGGCTCAGCGTGCCGTGCCGGAACCAGATTAGGGCCTGAAGCCATCCTGCGGTGTTGCGGCCAGCTCAAAAGAAAGCGAGTTGAAGAAAGGAGCTCAGGGGCACTGTAATTCACAAACCTGCAGAGTTATAAATGACAGCTATCGTCCAAAAATATACTGAAGTAAGGCTGCCAAGAGGACTTGAAAGCGGGGCAGAATTGCAGGAAACCGATTTCAGGAGGTAGACTGGAATTGCATTGAAAGCATAGGAAAAGAGGCAGAACGTCCACAATGATGCACTTGGCCAAAAAGGGCGTATGTGTTTTTTCCTGAATATATTCAGGAAAAAACGCATACGCCCTTTTTGGCCAACCAAGCAAGCTTGCAAAGGAAATCTGCACTACAATGAAGTCTCACTTCCCCCCGGTCAAAAGGGCCATCTGAAAAAAGTGTAAAATCCAGAAAGACAGGACAGGCCATGGAGAACTGGGAGCCTTGTTATGCTGATGGGCGGGATGTAAATTGCCAACAGACACTCGGGAGAAGTGTATGGTGTTTCCTGAAACATCTAAAAAACAAAGCAACAGAGCCTAGGGCACTTCCACTTATGGTCCTATAGCTTAGGGAAATTAAAATCAAAAAGACACAGCCACCCCAAAGTTTGGGACGCCTCTGTTTACAAGAACCTCGTTTACAGTACAAGTTCAACATCGCAGAAAGTGAAAAATGGATAAAGAAGTTGTGGTATTTACTTACAAAGCAATATCACTCAGCAATGAAATCTATGTCATCAGGCCCTTAGCAGCACAATGAGTGGATTCAGGTATGATGATTCTAACTGAAATAAGTCACACAGAAAAAGAAACATCATAAGATATCAGTAATACACGGAATGTAAACTTGGCTACACAGGAACTGAATTACAGAACAGAACAGGGTCTCAAATTTAGAAAACCAACTTATGCTTGCTTAAGGGTAAAGGTGAGTTGGGGTGCTGCATAAAACCAGAGATTGAAATGAGCACAGATAAAGATCCTTAAGCCAAATATGGAATAGACAAGAGCTACCTCTTGCTCAACGAAATGGACTCAACACCGCATATTAAATGCCTAAGAATGTACCTGACTAGTAAGTATCTTAAAACCTATGGATTGCTATGTCTCTGAAAGAGAATCAAGCATGTGTACAGGGGCATAAACGCAGCAGTGATAGGATTGGAGAGGTTCGGTGAGCAAATGAAGACCCTTTGAAGTCATATTGCATGGTACCCATTCCACGGGTTTCAACTACCCAGGTTTAAGGTATTCTTCCTTCAGCTAAAACATGCATGTGGAACCTAGAGTATGATCAACCATGTGATCGGGAGACGTGTTCAAATATGTCTCAGTTTTCGTACCCTGGTACTCGGGTGCAACATTCCAGACGCTTTACTAACACCCTCCCGACTTGGAGAGTCAGTCCCTTTAACCTCCTGTTTGGCCCAGTTTGCAATTTCTGCGGAAGATGAACAGGAATAGCGAGAACCAATGAGAGACTAGCTGGAGGTGTCTGGACGGGCAAATTTAACTCTCATTTCCCACCAGGAAGAGGAATTAACCAAAGGCTCAGCGTGCCGTGCCGGAACCAGATTAGGGCCTGAAGCCATCCTGCGGTGTTGCGGCCAGCTCAAAAGAAAGCGAGTTGAAGAAAGGAGCTCAGGGGCACTGTAATTCACAAACCTGCAGAGTTATAAATGACAGCTATCGTCCAAAAATATACTGAAGTAAGGCTGCCAAGAGGACTTGAAAGCGGGGCAGAATTGCAGGAAACCGATTTCAGGAGGCAGACTGGAATTGCATTGAAAGCATAGGAAAAGAGGCAGAACGTCCACAATGATGCACTTGGCCAAAAAGGGCGTATGCATTTTTTCCTGAATATATTCAGGAAAAAACGCATACGCCCTTTTTGGCCAACCAAGCAAGCTTGCAAAGGAAATCTGCACTACAATGAAGTCTCACTTCCCCCCGGTCAAAAGGGCCATCTGAAAAAAGTGTAAAATCCAGAAAGGCAGGACAGGCCATGGAGAACTGGGAGCCTTGTTATGCTGATGGGCGGGATGTAAATTGCCAACAGACACTCGGGAGAAGTGTATGGTGTTTCCTGAAACATCTAAAAAACAAAGCAACAGAGCCTAGGGCACTTCCACTTATGGTCCTATAGCTTAGGGAAATTAAAATCAAAAAGACACAGCCACCACAAACATTGGGACGCCTCTGTTTACAAGAACCTCGTTTACAGTACAAGTTCAACATCGCAGAAAGTGAAAAATGGATAAAGAATTTGTGGTATTTACTTACAAAGCAATATCACTCAGCAATGAAATCTATGTCATCAGGCCCTTAGCAGCACAATGAGTGGATTCAGGTATGATGATTCTAACTGAAATAAGTCACACAGAAAAAGAAACATCATAAGATATCAGTAATACACGGAATGTAAACTTGGCTACACAGGAACTGAATTACAGAACAGAACAGGGTCTCAAATTTAGAAAACCAACTTATGCTTGCTTAAGGGGAAAGTTGAGTTGGGGTGCTGCATAAAACCAGAGATTGAAATGAGCACAGATAAAGTTCCTTAAGCCAAATATGGAATAGACAAGAGCTACTCCTTGCTCAACGAAATGGACTCAACACCGCATATTAAACGCATAAGAATGTACCTGACTAGTAAGTATCTTAAAACCTATGGATTGCTATGTCTCTGAAAGAGAATCAAGCATGTGTACAGGGGCATAAACACAGCAGTGATAGGATTGGAGAGGTTCGGTGAGCAAATGAAGACCCTTTGAAGTCATATTGCATGGTACCCATTCCACGGGTTTCAACTACCCAGGTTTAAGGTATTCTTCCTTCAGGTAAAACATGCATGTGGAACCTAGAGTATGATCAACCATGTGATCGGGAGACGTGTTCAAATATGTCTCAGTTTTCGTACCCTGGTACTCGGGTGCAACATTCCAGACGCTTTACTAACACCCTCCCGACTTGGAGAGTCAGTCCCTTTAACCTCCTGTTTGGCCCAGTTTGCAATTTCTGCGGAAGATGAACAGGAATAGCGAGAACCAATGAGAGACTAGCTGGAGGTGTCTGGACGGGCAAATTTAACTCTCATTTCCCACCAGGAAGAGGAATTAACCAAAGGCTCAGCGTGCCGTGCCGGAACCAGATTAGGGCCTGAAGCCATCCTGCGGTGTTGCGGCCAGCTCAAAAGAAAGCGAGTTGAAGAAAGGAGCTCAGGGGCACTGTAATTCACAAACCTGCAGAGTTATAAATGACAGCTATCGTCCAAAAATATACTGAAGTAAGGCTGCCAAGAGGACTTGAAAGCGGGGCAGAATTGCAGGAAACCGATTTCAGGAGGTAGACTGGAATTGCATTGAAAGCATAGGAAAAGAGGCAGAACGTCCACAATGATGCACTTGGCCAAAAAGGGCGTATGCGTTTTTTCCTGAATATATTCAGGAAAAAACGCATACGCCCTTTTTGGCCAACCAAGCAAGCTTGCAAAGGAAATCTGCACTACAATGAAGTCTCACTTCCCCCCGGTCAAAAGGGCCATCTGAAAAAAGTGTAAAATCCAGAAAGACAGGACAGGCCATGGAGAACTGGGAGCCTTGTTATGCTGATGGGCGGGATGTAAATTGCCAACAGACACTCGGGAGAAGTGTATGGTGTTTCCTGAAACATCTAAAAAACAAAGCAACAGAGCCTAGGGCACTTCCACTTATGGTCCTATAGCTTAGGGAAATTAAAATCAAAAAGACACAGCCACCCCAAACATTGGGACGCCTCTGTTTACAAGAACCTCGTTTACAGTACAAGTTCAACATCGCAGAAAGTGAAAAATGGATAAAGAAGTTGTGGTATTTACTTACAAAGCAATATCACTCAGCAATGAAATCTATGTCATCAGGCCCTTAGCAGCACAATGAGTGGATTCAGGTATGATGATTCTAACTGAAATAAGTCACACAGAAAAAGAAACATCATAAGATATCAGTAATACACGGAATGTAAACTTGGCTACACAGGAACTGAATTACAGAACAGAACAGGGTCTCAAATTTAGAAAACCAACTTATGCTTGCTTAAGGGGAAAGGTGAGTTGGGGTGCTGCATAAAACCAGAGATTGAAATGAGCACAGATAAAGTTCCTTAAGCCAAATATGGAATAGACAAGAGCTACCTCTTGCTCAACGAAATGGACTCAACACCGCATATTAAACGCCTAAGAATGTACCTGACTAGTAAGTATCTTAAAACCTATGGATTGCTATGTCTCCGAAAGAGAATCAAGCATGTGTACAGGGGCATAAACGCAGCAGTGATAGGATTGGAGAGGTTCGGTGAGCAAATGAAGACCCTTTGAAGTCATATTGCATGGTACCCATTCCACGGGTTTCAACTACCCAGGTTTAAGGTATTCTTCCTTCAGCTAAAACATGCATGTGGAACCTAGAGTATGATCAACCATGTGATCGGGAGACGTGTTCCAATATGTCTCAGTTTTCGTCCCCTGGTACTCGGGTGCAACATTCCAGACGCTTTACTAACACCCTCCCGACTTGGAGAGTCAGTCCCTTTAACCTCCTGTTTGGCCCAGTTTGCAATTTCTGCGGAAGATGAACAGGAATAGCGAGAACCAATGAGAGACTAGCTGGAGGTGTCTGGACGGGCAAATTTAACTCTCATTTCCCACCAGGAAGAGGAATTAACCAAAGGCTCAGCGTGCCGTGCCGGAACAAGATTAGGGCCTGAAGCCATCCTGCGGTGTTGCGGCCAGCTCAAAAGAAAGCGAGTTGAAGAAAGGAGTTCAGGGGCACTGTAATTCACAAACCTGCAGAGTTATCAATGACAGCTATCGTCCAAAAATATACTGAAGTAAGGCTGCCAAGAGGACTTGAAAGCGGGGCAGAATTGCAGGAAACCGATTTCAGGAGGTAGACGGGAATTGCATTGAAAGCATAGGAAAAGAGGCAGAACGTCCACAATGATACACTTGGCCAAAAAGGGCATATGCGTTTTTTCCTGAATATATTCAGGAAAAAACGCATACGCCCGTTTTGGCCAACCAAGCAAGCTTGCAAAGGAAATCTGCACTACAATGAAGTCTCACTTCCCCCCGGTCAAAAGGGCCATCTGAAAAAAGTGTAAAATCCAGAAAGGCAGGACAGGCCATGGAGAACTGGGAGCCTTGTTATGCTGATGGGCGGGATGTAAATTGCCAACAGACACTCGGGAGAAGTGTATGGTGTTTCCTGAAACATCTAAAAAACAAAGCAACAGAGCCTAGGGCACTTCCACTTATGGTCCTATAGCTTAGGGAAATTAAAATCAAAAAGACACAGCCACCCCAAAGTTTGAGACGCCTCTGTTTACAAGAACCTCGTTTACAGTACAAGTTCAACATCGCAGAAAGTGAAAAATGGATAAAGAATTTGTGGTATTTACTTACAAAGCAATATCACGCAGCAATGAAATCTATGTCATCAGGCCCTTAGCAGCACAATGAGTGGATTCAGGTATGATGATTCCAACTGAAATAAGTCACACAGAAAAAGAAACATCATAAGATATCAGTAATACACGGAATGTAAACTTGGCTACACAGGAACTGAATTACAGAACAGAACAGGGTCTCAAATTTAGAAAACCAACTTATGCTTGCATAAGGGCAAAGGTGAGTTGGGATGATGCATAAAACCAGAGATTGAAATGAGCACAGATAAAGTTCCTTAAGCCAAATATGGAATAGACAAGAGCTACTCCTTGCTCAACGAAATGGACTCAACACCGCATATTAAACGCCTAAGAATGTACCTGACTAGTAAGTATCTTAAAACCTATGGATTGCTATGTCTCCGAAAGAGAATCAAGCATGTGTACAGGGGCATAAACGCAGCAGTGATAGGATTGGAGAGGTTCGGTGAGCAAATGAAGACCCTTTGAAGTCATATTGCATGGTACCCATTCCACGGGTTTCAACTACCCAGGTTTAAGGTATTCTTCCTTCAGCTAAAACATGCATGTGGAACCTAGAGTATGATCAACCATGTGATCGGGAGACGTGTTCCAATATGTCTCAGTTTTCGTCCCCTGGTACTCGGGTGCAACATTCCAGACGCTTTACTAACACTCTCCCGACTTGGAGAGTCAGTGCCTTTAACCTCCTGTTTGGCCCTGTTTTCAATTTCAGTGGAAGATGAACAGGAATAGGGAGAACCAATGAGAGACTAGCTGGAGGTGTCTGGACGGGCATATTTAACTCTCATTTTCCACCAGGAAGAGGAATTAAGCAAAGGCACAGTGTGCCGTGCTGGAACCAGATTAGGGCTTGAAGCAATCCTGCGATGTTGCGGCCAGGTCACGAGAATGCGAGTTGAAGAAAGGAGCTCAGGGGCACTGTAATTCACAAACCTGCAGAGTTATAAATGACAGCTATCGTCCAAAAATATACTGAAGTAAGGCTGCCAAGAGGACTTGAAAGCGGGGCAGAATTGCAGGAAACCGATTTCAGGAGGTAGACTGGAATTGCATTGAAAGCATAGGAAAAGAGGCAGAACGTCCACAATGATGCACTTGGCCAAAAAGGGCATATGCGTTTTTTCCTGAATATATTCAGGAAAAAACGCATACGCCCTTTTTGGCCAACCAAGCAAACTTGCAAAGGAAATCTGCACTACAATGAAGTCTCACTTCCCCCCGGTCAAAAGGGCCATCTGAAAAAAGTGTAAAATCCAGAAAGGCAGGACAGGCCATGGAGAACTGGGAGCCTTGTTATGCTGATGGGCGGGATGTAAATTGCCAACAGACACTCGGGAGAAGTGTATGGTGTTTCCTGAAACATCTAAAAAACAAAGCAACAGAGCCTAGGGCACTTCCACTTATGGTCCCATAGCTTAGGGAAATTAAAATCAAAAAGACACAGCCACCCCAAAGTTTGGGATGCCTCTGTTTACAAGAACCTCGTTTACAGTACAAGTTCAACATTGCAGAAAGTGAAAAATGGATAAAGAAGTTGTGGTATTTACTTACAAAGCAATATCACTCAGCAATGAAATCTATGTCATCAGGCCCTTAGCAGCACAATGAGTGGATTCAGGTATGATGATTCTAACTGAAATAAGTCACACAGAAAAAGAAACATCATAAGATATCAGTAATACACGGAATGTAAACTTGGCTACACAGGAACTGAATTACAGAACAGAACAGGGTCTCAAATTTAGAAAACCAACTTATGCTTGCTTAAGGGGAAAGGTGAGTTGGGGTGCTGCATAAAACCAGAGATTGAAATGAGCACAGATAAAGTTCCTTAAGCCAAATATGGAATAGACAAGAGCTACCTCTTGCTCAACGAAATGGACTCAACACCGCATATTAAACGCCTAAGAATGTACCTGACTAGTAAGTATCTTAAAACCTATGGATTGCTATGTCTCCGAAAGAGAATCAAGCATGTGTACAGGGGCATAAACGCAGCAGTGATAGGATTGGAGAGGTTCGGTGAGCAAATGAAGACCCTTTGAAGTCATATTGCATGGTACCCATTCCACGGGTTTCAACTACCCAGGTTTAAGGTATTCTTCCTTCAGCTAAAACATGCATGTGGAACCTAGAGTATGATCAACCATGTGATCGGGAGACGTGTTCCAATATGTCTCAGTTTTCGTCCCCTGGTACTCGGGTGCAACATTCCAGACGCTTTACTAACACCCTCCCGACTTGGAGAGTCAGTCCCTTTAACCTCCTGTTTGGCCCAGTTTGCAATTTCTGCGGAAGATGAACAGGAATAGCGAGAACCAATGAGAGACTAGCTGGAGGTGTCTGGACGGGCAAATTTAACTCTCATTTCCCACCAGGAAGAGGAATTAACCAAAGGCTCAGCGTGCCGTGCCGGAACAAGATTAGGGCCTGAAGCCATCCTGCGGTGTTGCGGCCAGCTCAAAAGAAAGCGAGTTGAAGAAAGGAGTTCAGGGGCACTGTAATTCACAAACCTGCAGAGTTATCAATGACAGCTATCGTCCAAAAATATACTGAAGTAAGGCTGCCAAGAGGACTTGAAAGCGGGGCAGAATTGCAGGAAACCGATTTCAGGAGGTAGACGGGAATTGCATTGAAAGCATAGGAAAAGAGGCAGAACGTCCACAATGATACACTTGGCCAAAAAGGGCATATGCGTTTTTTCCTGAATATATTCAGGAAAAAACGCATACGCCCGTTTTGGCCAACCAAGCAAGCTTGCAAAGGAAATCTGCACTACAATGAAGTCTCACTTCCCCCCGGTCAAAAGGGCCATCTGAAAAAAGTGTAAAATCCAGAAAGGCAGGACAGGCCATGGAGAACTGGGAGCCTTGTTATGCTGATGGGCGGGATGTAAATTGCCAACAGACACTCGGGAGAAGTGTATGGTGTTTCCTGAAACATCTAAAAAACAAAGCAACAGAGCCTAGGGCACTTCCACTTATGGTCCTATAGCTTAGGGAAATTAAAATCAAAAAGACACAGCCACCCCAAAGTTTGGGACGCCTCTGTTTACAAGAACCTCGTTTACAGTACAAGTTCAACATCGCAGAAAGTGAAAAATGGATAAAGAATTTGTGGTATTTACTTACAAAGCAATATCACGCAGCAATGAAATCTATGTCATCAGGCCCTTAGCAGCACAATGAGTGGATTCAGGTATGATGATTCCAACTGAAATAAGTCACACAGAAAAAGAAACATCATAAGATATCAGTAATACACGGAATGTAAACTTGGCTACACAGGAACTGAATTACAGAACAGAACAGGGTCTCAAATTTAGAAAACCAACTTATGCTTGCATAAGGGCAAAGGTGAGTTGGGATGATGCATAAAACCAGAGATTGAAATGAGCACAGATAAAGTTCCTTAAGCCAAATATGGAATAGACAAGAGCTACTCCTTGCTCAACGAAATGGACTCAACACCGCATATTAAACGCCTAAGAATGTACCTGACTAGTAAGTATCTTAAAACCTATGGATTGCTATGTCTCCGAAAGAGAATCAAGCATGTGTACAGGGGCATAAACGCAGCAGTGATAGGATTGGAGAGGTTCGGTGAGCAAATGAAGACCCTTTGAAGTCATATTGCATGGTACCCATTCCACGGGTTTCAACTACCCAGGTTTAAGGTATTCTTCCTTCAGCTAAAACATGCATGTGGAACCTAGAGTATGATCAACCATGTGATCGGGAGACGTGTTCCAATATGTCTCAGTTTTCGTCCCCTGGTACTCGGGTGCAACATTCCAGACGCTTTACTAACACTCTCCCGACTTGGAGAGTCAGTGCCTTTAACCTCCTGTTTGGCCCTGTTTTCAATTTCAGTGGAAGATGAACAGGAATAGGGAGAACCAATGAGAGACTAGCTGGAGGTGTCTGGACGGGCATATTTAACTCTCATTTTCCACCAGGAAGAGGAATTAAGCAAAGGCACAGTGTGCCGTGCTGGAACCAGATTAGGGCTTGAAGCAATCCTGCGATGTTGCGGCCAGGTCACGAGAATGCGAGTTGAAGAAAGGAGCTCAGGGGCACTGTAATTCACAAACCTGCAGAGTTATAAATGACAGCTATCGTCCAAAAATATACTGAAGTAAGGCTGCCAAGAGGACTTGAAAGCGGGGCAGAATTGCAGGAAACCGATTTCAGGAGGTAGACTGGAATTGCATTGAAAGCATAGGAAAAGAGGCAGAACGTCCACAATGATGCACTTGGCCAAAAAGGGCATATGCGTTTTTTCCTGAATATATTCAGGAAAAAACGCATACGCCCTTTTTGGCCAACCAAGCAAACTTGCAAAGGAAATCTGCACTACAATGAAGTCTCACTTCCCCCCGGTCAAAAGGGCCATCTGAAAAAAGTGTAAAATCCAGAAAGGCAGGACAGGCCATGGAGAACTGGGAGCCTTGTTATGCTGATGGGCGGGATGTAAATTGCCAACAGACACTCGGGAGAAGTGTATGGTGTTTCCTGAAACATCTAAAAAACAAAGCAACAGAGCCTAGGGCACTTCCACTTATGGTCCCATAGCTTAGGGAAATTAAAATCAAAAAGACACAGCCACCCCAAAGTTTGGGATGCCTCTGTTTACAAGAACCTCGTTTACAGTACAAGTTCAACATTGCAGAAAGTGAAAAATGGATAAAGAAGTTGTGGTATTTACTTACAAAGCAATATCACTCAGCAATGAAATCTATGTCATCAGGCCCTTAGCAGCACAATGAGTGGATTCAGGTATGATGATTCTAACTGAAATAAGTCACACAGAAAAAGAAACATCATAAGATATCAGTAATACACGGAATGTAAACTTGGCTACACAGGAACTGAATTACAGAACAGAACAGGGTCTCAAATTTAGAAAACCAACTTATGCTTGCATAAGGGGAAAGGTGAGTTGGGGTGCTGCATAAAACCAGAGATTGAAATGAGCACAGATAAAGTTCCTTAAGCCAAATATGGAATAGACAAGAGCTACTCCTTGCTCAACGAAATGGACTCAACACCGCATATTAAACGCCTAAGAATGTACCTGACTAGTAAGTATCTTAAAACCTATGGATTGCTATGTCTCCGAAAGAGAATCAAGCATGTGTACAGGGGCATAAACACAGCAGTGATAGGATTGGAGAGGTTCGGTGAGCAAATGAAGACCCTTTGAAGTCATATTGCATGGTACCCATTCCACGGGTTTCAACTACCCAGGTTTAAGGTATTCTTCCTTCAGCTAAAACATGCATGTGGAACCTAGAGTATGATCAACCATGTGATCGGGAGACGTGTTCCAATATGTCTCAGTTTTCGTCCCCTGGTACTCGGGTGCAACATTCCAGACGCTTTACTAACACCCTCCCGACTTGGAGAGTCAGTCCCTTTAACCTCCTGTTTGGCCCAGTTTGCAATTTCTGCGGAAGATGAACAGGAATAGCGAGAACCAATGAGAGACTAGCTGGAGGTGTCTGGACGGGCAAATTTAACTCTCATTTCCCACCAGGAAGAGGAATTAACCAAAGGCTCAGCGTGCCGTGCCGGAACCAGATTAGGGCCTGAAGCCATCCTGCGGTGTTGCGGCCAGCTCAAAAGAAAGCGAGTTGAAGAAAGGAGTTCAGGGGCACTGTAATTCACAAACCTGCAGAGTTATCAATGACAGCTATCGTCCAAAAATATACTGAAGTAAGGCTGCCAAGAGGACTTGAAAGCGGGGCAGAATTGCAGGAAACTGATTTCAGGAGGTAGACGGGAATTGCATTGAAAGCATAGGAAAAGAGGCAGAACGTCCACAATGATACACTTGGCCAAAAAGGGCATATGCGTTTTTTCCTGAATATATTCAGGAAAAAACGCATACGCCCTTTTTGGCCAACCAAGCAAGCTTGCAAAGGAAATCTGCACTACAATGAAGTCTCACTTCCCCCCGGTCAAAAGGGCCATCTGAAAAAAGTGTAAAATCCAGAAAGGCAGGACAGGCCATGGAGAACTGGGAGCCTTGTTATGCTGATGGGCGGGATGTAAATTGCCAACAGACACTCGGGAGAAGTGTATGGTGTTTCCTGAAACATCTAAAAAACAAAGCAACAGAGCCTAGGGCACTTCCACTTATGGTCCTATAGCTTAGGGAAATTAAAATCAAAAAGACACAGCCACCCCAAAGTTTGGGACGCCTCTGTTTACAAGAACCTCGTTTACAGTACAAGTTCAACATCGCAGAAAGTGAAAAATGGATAAAGAATTTGTGGTATTTACTTACAAAGCAATATCACGCAGCAATGAAATCTATGTCATCAGGCCCTTAGCAGCACAATGAGTGGATTCAGGTATGACGATTCTAACTGAAATAAGTCACACAGAAAAAGAAACATCATAAGATATCAGTAATACACGGAATGTAAACTTGGCTCCAAAGGAACTGAATTACAGAACAGAACAGGGTCTCAAATTTAGAAAACCAACTTATGCTTGCTTAAGGGGAAAGGTGAGTTGGGGTGCTGCATAAAACCAGAGATTGAAATGAGCACAGATAAAGTTCCTTAAGCCAAATATGGAATAGACAAGAGCTACTCCTTGCTCAACGAAATGGACTCAACACCCCATATTAAGCGCCTAAGAATGAACCTGACTAGTAAGTATCTTAAAACCTATGGATTGCTATATCTCCAAAAGAGAATCAAGCGTGTTTCCAGGGGCATAAATGCAGCAGTGATAGGATTGGAGAGGTTCGGTGAGCAAACAAAGACCCTTTGAAGTCATATTGCATGGTACCCATTCCACGGGTCTCAACTCTCCAGGTTTCAGGGATTCTTCCTTCAGCTAAAACATGCATGTGGAACCTAGAGTATGATCAACCATGTGATCGGGAAACGTGTTCAAATATGTCTCAGTTTTCGTCCCCTGGTACTCGGGTGCAACATTCCAGACGCTTTACTAACACCCTCCCGACTTGGAGAGTCAGTCCCTTTAACCTCCTGTTTGGCCCAGTTTGCAATTTCTGCGGAAGATGAACAGGAATAGCGAGAACCAATGAGAGACTAGCTGGAGGTGTCTGGACGGGCAAATTTAACTCTCATTTCCCACCAGGAAGAGGAATTAACCAAAGGCTCAGCGTGCCGTTCCGTAACAAGATTAGGGCCTGAAGCCATCCTGCGATGTTGCGGCCAGGTCACAAGAAAGCGAGTTGAAGAAAGGAGTTCAGGGGCACTGTAATTCACAAACCTGCAGAGTTATAAATGACAGCTATCGTCCAAAAATATACTGAAGTAAGGCTGCCAAGAGGAATTGAAAGCGGGGCAGAATTGCAGGAAACTGATTTCAGGAGGTAGACTGGAATTGCATTGAAAGCAGAGGAAAAGAGGCAGAACGTCCACAATGATGCACTTGGCCAAAAAGGGCGTATGCGTTTTTTCCTGAATATATTCAGGAAAAAACGCATACGCCCTTTTTGGCCAACCAAGCAAACTTGCAAAGGAAATCTGCACTACAATGAAGTCTCACTTCCCCCCGGTCAAAAGGGCCATCTGAAAAAAGTGTAAAATCCAGAAAGGCAGGACAGGCCATGGAGAACTGGGAGCCTTGTTATGCTGATGGGCGGGATGTAAATTGCCAACAGACACTCGGGAGAAGTGTATGGTGTTTCCTGAAACATCTAAAAAACAAAGCAACAGAGCCTAGGGCACTTCCACTTATGGTCCTATAGCTTAGGGAAATTAAAATCAAAAAGACACAGCCACCCCAAACATTGGGACGCCTCTGTTTACAAGAACCTCGTTTACAGTACAAGTTCAATATCACAGAAAGTGAAAAATGGATAAAGAAGTTGTGGTATTTACTTACAAAGCAATATCACTCAGCAATGAAATCTATGTCATCAGGCCCTTAGCAGCACAATGAGTGGATTCAGGTATGATGATTCTAACTGAAATAAGTCACACAGAAAAAGAAACATCATAAGATATCAGTAATACACGGAATGTAAACTTGGCTACACAGGAACTGAATTACAGAACAGAACAGGGTCTCAAATTTAGAAAACCAACTTATGCTTGCTTAAGGGTAAAGGTGAGTTGGGGTGCTGCATAAAACCAGAGATTGAAATGAGCACAGATAAAGTTCCTTAAGCCAAATATGGAATAGACAAGATCTACTCCTTGCTCAACGAAATGGACTCAACACCGCATATTAAACGCCTAAGAATGTACCTGACTAGTAAGTATCTTAAAACCTATGGATTGCTATGTCTCCGAAAGAGAATCAAGCATGTGTACAGGGGCATAAACGCAGCAGTGATAGGATTGGAGAGGTTCGGTGAGCAAATGAAGACCCTTTGAAGTCATATTGCATGGTACCCATTCCACGGGTTTCAACTACCCAGGTTTAAGGTATTCTTCCTTCAGCTAAAACATGCATGTGGAACCTAGAGTATGATCAACCATGTGATCGGGAGACGTGTTCAAATATGTCTCAGTTTTCGTACCCTGGTACTCGGGTGCAACATTCCAGACGCTTTACTAACACCCTCCCGACTTGGAGAGTCAGTCCCTTTAACCTCCTGTTTGGCCCAGTTTGCAATTTCTGCGGAAGATGAACAGGAATAGCAAGAACCAATGAGAAACTAGCTGGAGGTGTCTGGACGGGCAAATTTAACTCTCATTTCCCACCAGGAAGAGGAATTAACCAAAGGCTCAGCGTGCCGTGCCGGAACCAGATTAGGGCCTGAAGCCATCCTGCGGTGTTGCGGCCAGCTCACAAGAAAGCGAGTTGAAGAAAGGAGCTCAGGGGCACTGTAATTCACAAAACTGCAGAGTTATAAATGACAGCTATCATCCAAAAATATACTGAAGTAAGGCTGCCAAGAGGACTTGAAAGCGGGACAGAATTGCAGGAAACCGATTTCAGGAGGTAGACTGGAATTGCATTGAAAGCATAGGAAAAGAGGCAGAACGTCCACAATGATGCACTTGGCCAAAAAGGGCGTATGCGTTTTTTCCTGAATATATTCAGGAAAAAACGCATACGCCCTTTTTGGCCAACCAAGCAAACTTGCAAAGGAAATCTGCACTACAATGAAGTCTCACTTCACCCCGGTCAAAAGGGCCATCTGAAAAAAGTGTAAAATCCAGAAAGGCAGGACAGGCCATGGAAAACTAGGAGCCTTGTTATGCTGATGGGCGGGGTGTAAATTGCCAACAGACACTCGGGAGAAGTGTATGGTGTTTCCTGAAACATCTAAAAAACAAAGCAACAGAGCCTAGGGCACTTCCACTTATGTTCCTATAGCTTAGGGAAATTAAAATCAAAAAGACACAGCCACCCCAAAGTTTGGGACTGCTCTGTTTACAAGCACCTCGTTTACGGTACAAGTTCAATATCGCAGAAAGTGAAAAATGGATAAAGAAGTTGTGGTACTTATATACAATGCAATATCACTCAGCAATGAAATCTATGTCATCAGGCCCATAGCAGCATAATGAGTGGATTCAGGTATGATGATTCTAACTGAAATAAGTCACACAGAAAAAGAAACATCATAAGATATCACTAATACACGGAATGTAAACTTGGCTACACAGGAACTGAATTACAAAACAGAACAGGGTCTCAAATTTAGAAAACCAACTTATGCTTGCTTAAGGGGAAAGGTGAGTTGGGGTGCTGCATAAAACCAGCGATTGAAATGAGCACAGATAAAGTTCCTTAAGCCAAATATGTAATAGACAAGAGCTACTCCTTGCTCAACGAAATGGACTCAACAACCCATATTACACGCCTAAGAATGTACCTGACTAGTTAGTATCTTAAAACCTATGGATTGCTATGTCTCCAAAAGAGAATGAAGCGTGTGTACAGGGACATAAACGCAGCAGTGATAGGATTGGAGAGGTTCAGTGAGCTAATGAAGACCTTTTGAAGTCATATTGCATGGTACCCATTCCACGGGTCTCAACTCTCCAGGTTTCAGGGATTCTTCCTTCAGCTAAAACATGCATGTAGAACCCAGAGTATGATCAACCATGTGATCGGGAGACTTGTTCTAATATGTCTCAGTTCTCGTCCCCTGGTACTCGGGTGCAACATTCCAGACGCTTTACTAACACTCTCCCGACTTGGAGAGTCAGTGCCTTTAACCTCCTGTTTGGCCCAGTTTGCAATTTCTGTGGAAGATGAACAGGAATAGGGAGAACCAATGAGAGACTAGCTGGAGGTGTCTGGACGGGCAAATTTAACTCTCATTTCCCACCAGGAAGAGGAATTAACCAAAGGCTCAGCATGTCGTGCCGGAACCAGATTAGGGCCTGAGGCAATCCTGCTGTGTTGCGGCCAGCTCACAAGAAAGCGAGTTGAAGAAAGGAGCTCAGGGGCACTGTAATTCACAAACCTGCAGACTTATAAATGACAGCTATTGTCCAAAAATATACTGAGGTAAGGTTGCCAAGAGGACTTGAAAGCGGGGAAGAATTGCAGGAAACCGATTTTAGGAGGTAGACTGGAATTGCATTGAAAGCATAGGAAAAGAGGGAGAACGTCCACAATGATGCACTTGGCCAAAAAGGGCGTATGCGTTTTTTCCTGAATCAGGAAAAAACGCATACGCACTTTTTGGCCAACCAAGCAAGCTTGCAAAGGAAATCTGCACTACAATGAAGTCTCACTTCCCCCCGGTCAAAAGGGCCATCTGAGAAAAGTGTAAAATCCAGAAAGGCAGGACAGGCCATGGAGAACTGGGAGCCTTGTTATGCTGATGGGCGGGATGTAAATTGCCAACAGCCACTCGGGAGAAGTGTATGGTGTTTCCTGAAACATCTAAAAAACAAAGCAACAGAGCCTAGGGCACTTCCACTTATGGTCCTATAGCTTAGGGAAATTAAAATCAAAAAGACACAGCCACCCCACAGTTTGGGACAGCTCTGTTTACAAGAACCTCGTTTACGGTACAAGTTCAATATCGCAGAAAGTGAAAAATGGATAAAGAAGTTGTGGTACTTATGTACAATGCAAAATCACTCAGCCATGAAATCTATGTCATCAGGCCCGTAGCAGCACAATGAGTGGATTCAGGTATGATGATTCTAACTGAAATATGTCACACAGAAAAAGAAACATCATAAGATATCACTAATACACGGAATTTGAACTTGGCTACACATGAACTGAATTACAAAACAGAACAGGGTCTCAAGTTTAGAAAACCAACTTATGCTTCCTTAAGGGGGAAAGTGAGTTGGGGTGCTGCATAAAACCAGAGTTTGAAATTAGCACAGATACCATTCAATAAGCCAAATATGTAATAGACAAGACCTACCCCTTGCTCAACAAAATGGACTCAACAATGAGGTATCACCTCACACCTGATAGAATGGGCATCATGAGAAAATCTACAAACAAAAATGCTGGAAAGGGTGTGGAGAAAAGGAACCCCCTTCCACTGTTGTTGGGAATATAAATTGATACAGTCACTACGGAGAACAATATGGAGTTTCTTAAGAAACTAACAATAGAATTACCATATGATACAGCAATCCCAGTACTGGACATATACCCAGACAAAACCATAAATCAAAACGAGACATTCACCGCAATGTTCATTGCATCACTATTTACAATATCGAGGTAATGGAAGCAACCTAAATGCCCACAGACAGACGAATGCATAAAGCTGTGGTACATATATAAAATGGAATATTACTAAGCCATGAAAAGGAATGAAATTGGGTCATTTGTAGAGACGTCGATGGATCTAGAGACTGTCATACAGAGTGAAGTAAGTCAGAAAGAGAAAAACAAATCTTGTATATTCATGCATATATGTGGAACCTAGAAAAACTGTACAGATTAACCATTTTGCAAGGCATAAATAGAGCAACAGATGTAGACAACAAATGTATGGACCACAAGGGGGGAAAGCTGTTGGGGGGGTGGTGGTGGGAGGAGTTGAGAGACTGGGATTGGCATGTATACATTTATATGTATAAAATAGATAACCAATAAGAACCTGCTGTATAAAAATATAAAATAAAATTCAAAATTAAAAAGAAATAAAATTTAAAAAATAAAACAGAAAAAACAATTATTCCCTTCACATACATGTATTTATATGAATAAATTATTTCCATGCTTATATCTGTAAATACAAAAAAGAGGAATAAAATCTACCTTGAACCAAAAACGAAAAAGAGAAAAAAAACACAGAACCCACCAGTTCCACAGAGGAAAACCGTATCAGGGCACTTGCTCCAGTTGTAAACAATTCTGAAGTTGGCCAGTGGTGGGGAATCGTCTCCCATTCAGCCAGCAGCCCCCACGCAACAAGCGTCCTCATTGCAAAGCTGGGGCACCGTGCCGAGGCATCTGTGAGTAAACGTGAGCTGAGCCCCAGGCCAGTTGCTGCTGAACTATTCCCACCCGTCCCAGGTAAAACACCTGAATATATACAAGGACTTGAAAGCCTAGAGGAAGGGCCATAGAGCCACACGAGTGACAGCATGCCGGCCGACTTGGTGCCTGCAGGCCAGCCAGGATGGTCCTGGCCCTGGGTGCTCTTCTGGAAGATTTCCATTTCCCTGACTGAGATACCCGTCCTGTCCCTGCCCCCACTGCTTTTTTCCTTCCTCACCTCTGCCCAGGGAGAAATTCCAGCAGCAGGTATGGGTGACACATCCTCTTCTTTAGCAGGTGGCAGCCTGGCAACTGCTGCAGAAAGTCCAGCAGAGCCCCACTCACACTGGGCCACCCACAAAGCCGTGGCCTCTCACTCCCTCCCACCAGCCCAGCCCCGAGACTGCTGACAGGGCAGAGAAAATGGCGTCAGGCAGGGCTGCAGGGGCTCTTGCTGCCTGGAGTGGTATTTATATTGATCTCAACCCAGGCACACCTGGGGAGGGCTGGCCCGCACGGTAAGGCTGCCCAGGTCAGCCAATCATCACCCCTCAGGGGCTCACAGTTGCAGAAAATGGAACTTGCTGAACCGGCCAGGTCCAAGGAACAGGTGTGGGCTCCTGAGAGTCAGGATAGACAAGGGGCTGCAGCTTTGGCTTGTTTTCTAATCATTTTATCTGGCCCATGAGTGGGAGACAACTTCAAGAAAACCCTCTCCTTATGAGAGGAACCCAGGAGTCAGGGAGAGGAGGGGTGGGTGGTGGTTGGAGACAGAGGCCTGGTGCCCCGGGTGCAGTGGAAGTCTCTGGAAGACCAGGTGGAGGGAGGCCGCACAGAGTGATGCCCAGGGTCACAGACCTGTCGCAGCTGCTGTTTGTTAGTTCAAGTCCTGCTCTGAGGTGCTCTGTGTCAGCTCTGAGCGACAGGTGAGCTGGGGGTGCTCTGCAATGAGGGCTATGTGCACGGTTCCTGTGTGCCCAGCCCTGCCATGGTACCTGCAAGGGTAGCTCTGTATCCTGGGAAGGGCCTGACCACGAGAGCCCCGTGGGCTGGGGTGGGGGTGGGGTACCTGCCCAGGTGAGCTCCATATTCTGGGATTGGTCTGACCACGAGAGCCCCATGGGCTGCTGGGGACCTGGTAAAGGATGTCAGGACAGTCAGTGAAGCCACCGAGGATATACCTCCAGTTGCTCCTAATTCCTACACCCTGCTGGTCATTCTACCAACCACCAGGACATGGTATTCTGTATTAGTCTTCAATGATGCCTTCTTTTGTATTCCATTAGTCCCAGAGTCACAAGAAATTTTGGCTTGTGAGTGGCAGGACTCAACATACAACTAAAACAATACTTCCGGGCCGTCTTGCCCCAAGGGTGCAAAAATTCCCACACCATCTTTGGGGAAAGCTTAGCTAAAGACCTAAAAGTTCTACCTCTGGAAAAGGAAACCCTCCTTCAGTACGCAGACGACATTCTGATCGCCAGCCCTACTAAGGAGGCCTCTGAACTACCAAGCCAATAAAGGATAGAAGTTGTCCAAGAAAAAGCTCAAATATCACAGACTGCGGTGACCTGCCTGGGCTTCATTCTCACAGAAGGTCGGAGAAGCCCATCCCAGGAAAGGGAAGAAACCATTTGCAGCCTTACCCCTTTCTAAAACTAGAAGACAGCTTAGGGGTTCCTGGGGAGGCCAGGGTTTGCTGCTTCTGGATCCCTAACTACAGTCTACTAGCTGGGCCTCTATATGAAACACTGAAAGGAAAAGATGATGATCCTTTTGAATAGAATCCAGAAGTGGCCTTTCAAGAATGGAAAGAGCAGTCAATTCAGACCCTTGCCCTGGAACTCCCTAATTTAGCTAAACCCTTTGACCTTTACATTCCCGGTGAAAGGTGAATCGCCATTGGAGAATTAGTGCAAAAACTGGGACCACTTGAAATGGAACAATGCAAGAATGCCATCCAGGTAGGATAAACTACGGTCACCAAGGGGCTTGGCCCACTGCCGCATCTGGCCAAGATACTGGCGGTATCTAAAAACCTGGAAATCAGCAGCCCAAAAGGCCACCTCCTTCCTAAGGGAAAAGGACCCCACGTGGTGATCCTAACCATCAACGATGCCCTGAAGTTGCAGGGTTCGCTCCGTGGGCACACCGACCTCGAGTGAGGAGGCCCTCCAACTCCAACATCCAGAGAGATAACCGGGGGCAACAGGGCACCATGACGACTCGTGTGAACATCACTTGACCTGGAGTTTCTCACATAAAACAATAAGAGTGTGTCCCAAAAGAGTAGACTACTGCTTGCAGGACTTACTGCACCCAGAGGGGAGCTAATAATCTTGGCGGGGGAACCGTATATCACACTGTCACCATAGAAAAGCCTACAGACACCGTGATGATGGTGGCCAATAAGACCGGCTGGACTCCTGTTTACTTCAAAAGGCTGTTGACTCAGTGGTCATCATGGTCCTTGATCACCACTGACCCTGGACTGTCTGGGAGTTGAGCGGGCAGGGCTCTGACACCTGGTGCTGTTTGTACGTTAATTCAGGGGCCTAATTGAAGAAAGCGCAGACTACTGGTCAGAGCATCTAGGCTGGCAGAAACGGTCAGCCTAAGGTGGCCGAACAAATGTGGGGCGGGGTGAAACCGGCCCCCACAGCGTCTCTGCACATCTCTTTCCTGGACCCTTAAAGGTCATTAGAATCTATAACACTTCCAATGCTGGTGCTCAGGTGGACGAGCAGGGAGGCAGGGGGCCTGGGGACAGTCAACGTCACCTGGAGGCTGCTGGGGAGAAGCTCTGACCCTCGCCCCCGGGTATTAGGGCTCCCAACTCAGCACTCAGCAGTTACAGAAGAAGTGTCTGCACCCTCAGCACTCCAAGAATGAGGAACGGGACAAAAGGCAGAGGAGGGGTTTGTCCCCAGCAAAGCCCATTAAAAATCCCTGGGAGATAAAAATAGAATCTGGGCAATAAAGTCAAGTCTAACCTTTTTTATCCTTTGTGCTTTGTCTAATTTCACGTGCTCCTAGGGTCCCGCATGCAGAGGTTCCACACCCGGCACTTCAGACCAGATTTCCTAGTGCAGAATGGCTGGGTCGACACCTCAGCTCCTGGGGCCCAGTGCAGACTCCGCGATATAGAGCCTGAGCTGCAGCCAACCTGGCCCTCGAGAGCTCCGCCCCCTCCCTCCCACTGACTCTGACAGGATCTCTACACAGCAGCCCAGCCCACAGCCCACGGGGTAGTGCATGCTCTCACCTCTCCATTCTCTGATCAAAATATAAAGTTTCCTTTGCTTGTGAACCAAACTCAGTCTCGATCTGTTGGCCCCAATGACACTGGGCAGGGGGACACTTGTTGGGGTCCACTCTGGAGGATCAGTAACAGAAATTGAGACTATTGTAACCTCAATGAACAGATGTGTGAGCCAAACTGTAGTTAACATAGAACAGTGTATAAGGCTCGGGTAAAATAAGATGTTTCTAACACTTCCATTTGATATTTCCATCACTTTATTATAAGCAAGTTCAGTGAAAAGGTTTGTCTTATTTGTCAGGTCAATATTAGAGAAACGAAGTGATTTCTTTCCAAGGATGTACATCTAATAATCTTGGTTAAAGCTTCAATCTTGTTTTAAATGCTTTTCCATTGAAAATGATACCTCTCTTTCAGCTCCCCCATTTCTGAGAAGTATAAAATCTTATAATTTATTATTACCAAAGGGGAAAGGTGGGAGGAGGGATAAATTAACAGTTTGGGATTAACACATACACACTGCTATGTATAAAATAGATCATCAACAAGGAACTACTGTATAGCACAGGGAACTACACTCAACATTTTGCAATAACCTATAAGGGGAAATAATCTGAAAAAGAATAGATATTTTTATTGACATCATCTATCAATGACAGTTAAAGTGTAACCTAAGGGAAGCTGGTGGTGAGTGCTTCTGACCCTGAAGACTTCAATCATCTAAAGTTTGGACTCTGCCTACTTCCCAAGGCCCTTAATGAACATATGTGTAGCCGTAGCTTAAAAAATTCCCCAGTTTGGGTTTCGGGGAGACACTGATTTTGAAAAAGCCCTGGTGTTCTCCTTACATGAATGGGACTCTTCCTACTGCTAAAACATGTCTGTCACACCCAGAGGATGGTATACCGTCTGATCGGGAAGAGTTTGGAAAAGGCATCTCATCTCCTCATCTCCTGGTGCTCGGGTTCACCCCTCCAGCGTCTTTACTAACAGTCTCCCCACTTGGAGATGTCAGCACTGTCAACATCCTGTTGCGTACAGTTTGGAATTTGTCCAGAGGATGAAGCGGAAGGATGAGGAACAATGAGAGACAAGTCCTAGGTGTTCAGACAGGCACATGTCACTCTAATTTCCAATCAGGAAGACGAATTGACCAAAGGCTAGGGTTGCCCATGGAAACAGTATAGGGCTTGAGGAAATCCCGCTGCTTTGTGGCCAGTTCCCATAAACACAAGTTGAACAATGGAACTCAGGGGCAGTAAAATTCACAAAACTGCAGAGTTGAAAATATCCATCACTGAAAAATGTCTTGAGGAAAGTCAGAGAAAAGGACTTGTAAGCAAGGGAGAATGGCAGGAAAGGGATTTGAGGAGGTAGAAAGGACTCGCCATTAAGCACAAGAAAAGGAGCTGAACATTGCCAACATTGCAGTTGGCCAAAAAGGGTGTATGCGTTTTTTTCTGTATATATTCAAGAAAAGGGCATACACTTTTTTAGCCAACCAAACAGGTGGGCACTGGAAGTCAATACTACAAAAGATATCACTTCGCATCAGTCAGAAGAGCCATCCTCATAAAGCGTAAACAACAGAAATGCAGGACAGGGCAAGGAGAAGAGGGAGCCCTGTGAGACTTATAGTGGAAATGTATATTGCCAACGGCCATTCTGGAGAAGTGTATTGTGTTTACTAAAGCATCTAAAAAATGAGCTACAGAGCATAGGGCACTTGCACTCATGGGCGTATATCTTGAGAAAAACAAAAATCGAGAGGACACAGGCACCCCAATGTTTACCCCCTCTCTGTTTAAAAGATCCTCAACTAGGATATAACTTAAATGTCTCTGGAGGGAAAAAATGGGTAGAGATGTGGTACTTAGGTAGAGTGGAATATTATTCAGCCTGGAAATCAATGAAATATGGCCAGTTGTAACAACTCCGGAGGAGTTACGTATGATCTTTCTAAGTGACAGAATTCAAAAAGAAAAAGACACATATCATAAGATATCACTTAAAGGTGGAATCCAAAATGGCTACACATGAAATAAATTACAAAACAAAAACATAGTCAAATATGTAGAAAACACGCATAAGGCTGCTAAACGGGAAAGGTGGGGAGGGGTGAGGCATCACCCAGGAGGTTGAAATTAGCAAAGATACCATTCCAAATACCAAACTGATAATCAACAAGGCCTACACGGTAGCTAAAAGAACTGCACTCAGCACACTCAAGTCACCGGAAAAGAATATATACGACTGGTAAGAATCTGAAAAAGAATTTACTGATGTCTCTCTGTACGTGAATCAAGTGGATGTACAGCAGCAAGAAACAGAGCTTTGAAAATCAGCTGTAACCAATATAGTAATAAATTGAAAAAAATAAACGACAGAGAGACAGAGAAAACCTCTTACAACTTTTCCTCAGGGCCGGTGATGCAACATGGATTGAACACATCTAGACCCACAGCAGGATGAGACATAAGGCTGGAAACTGTTTGCGCTAAGAGAAATGTGAGGTTGGGTGAGGAAATGCACACCCTTTAAAGTAATACTACCTGGTACCCATTCAATGGGTCCCAAATATGCAGGTTCAAGGGATCTTCCTACAGCTAAAACATGCATGGAAAACCCAGAGGACTGTACACCATGTGATCGGGAGATGTGTCTAAAATGCAGCTCATTTATCCTCTCCTGGTGCTCCTGTTCACCATTCCAGCCACGTTACTTAGAATCTCCCCACTTGGAGAATCAGCACATTTCAACTTCTGTTTCACACATTTTGCAAATTGTGAGGAGGATGAACGGGGAACCAATGAGAGAATAGTTGTAGGGGTTTGGACGGGCACATATCACTCTAATTTCCCATTAAGAATAAGAATTGAAAAAAGGCTCAGCCCGCCTCGCCCGAGCCAAAATAGGGCCTGAAGCAATCCTGCGGGTTTGAGGCCAGCTCACAAAAGAGCAACTTAAAAAATGGAGCTCAGGGTCACTGCAATTCACAAACCTGCAGAGTTATAAATGAAAACTAACGTCCAAAAATATGTTGAGGTAAGGCAAAGAAGAGGATCTGAATGCAAGACAGAATTGCAAGAAACAGATTTCAAGAGATAGATTGGACTCGTCTTTAAAGCACATGAAAAGCGGCAGAATTTCGACAATGATGCAGTTGGCCCAAAAGGGCGTATGCGTTTTTTCCTGATTATATCCAGGAAAAAACGCATACGCACTTTATGGGCAACGAAGCAAGCAAGCAATGCAAATGTGCACAACAAAGAAGTCTCATTTCCCACTGGTCAAAAGGGCCATCCTAAAAAATTGTAAAAACCAGAAATGCAGGACAGGCCATGGAGAACAGGGAGCCTTTATACGCTGATGGGCAGTGTGTGAACTGCCGAGAGCCACTCTGGAGAAGTGTATGGTGGTTCCTAAATCATCTAAAAAACAGAGCTACAGAGCATAGGACACTTCCAATCATGGGAGTATATCTAGGGAAATCTAAAAATTAACAAGACACAAGCACACCACAGTTTAGGGCTACTCTGTTTACAAGAACCTCAACTTCAGTATACCTTAAATATCCCAGGAAAGAGAACAATGGATAAAGAAGATGTGGTACTTATGTACAATGGAATATCTCTTCACCATGAAATCAATGTAATAAGGCTAGTAGAAGGATAAAGAGTGGATTTAGGTCCGATAATACTACTTGAAATAAGTCAAACAGAAAAAGAAACATATCATAAGATATCACTTATAGAGGGAGGGTAAATATGGCTGCACAAGAAATGAATTACAGAACAGAACAGTGTCTCACATTTAGAAAACACACTTATTTCAGCTTAAGGGGAAAGGAGAGGTGGGGTGATGCATAAAACCAGAGTTTGAAATTAGCACAGATACCGTTCAATAAACCAAATAGATATTAGACAAGATCTACACCTTGCTCAATGAACTGGCCTCAACACACCCTATACACCGCAGAGAAATATATCTGAGTAATAAGAATCTTAAAACCCATGTATTGATATATCTCCATAAGGGAATCAAGTGTGTGCAGAGTGGCACAAACACAGCAGTGAAAATGAGCTAAACCCCATTATAGAAATAAATTTTAAAAACAAAACGCAGAAACAATGAAAGAGAGAAAAATTCTTACAAAATTCGCTCAGGGGCTGTGATGCAACCTGGATTGACCACATATAAACCCACAGCTGGATAAGACATAAGGCTGGACACTTGGGGCTGAGAGGATTGATGAGCTTTGGTGAGCAACTGCCAAAAGTTTAATGCAATACTTCATGCTACTCATTCCAAGGGTCCCAACACTCCAGGTTGAAGGGAATCTTCCTACAGCTAAACCATGCTTGGGAAACCCAGCGACTGGTATACCATATGATCGGGAAAGGTTTCTAAAACGCACCTCATTTTTCCTCTCCTGGGGCTCCGGATCGACATTCCAGCCGCTTTACCAAAAATATCCCCACATGGAGAGTCAATGCCTTTAAGTTCTGGTATCGCACAGTCTGCAGTTAGTGCGGAGGATGAATGGGAATAGGGGGAACCAGTGAGAAACTAGCTGTAGCGGTTTCAATGGGCACATGTCACTCTAAATTCACATCAGTAAGAAGAATAAACCAAAGGCACAGCAAGGTGCCCCAGAAGAAGAATAGGGCCTGAAGGAATCCTGTGGTTATGAGGCAAGATCACAAAAATAAGAGCTGAAAAATGGAGCTAAGGGCCACTGCAATTCAAAAACCTGCGGAGTTATAAAGGCCAACTATTTTCAAAAAATATATTGAGGTAAGGCTATGAAGAGGCATTGAAAGCAAGGCAGAATTGCAGGAAAACGATTTCAGGAGGTAGACTGGAATTGCATTTAAAGCATAGGAAAAGAGGCAGAACGTCCACAATGATGCACTTGGCCAAAAAGGGCGTATGCCTTTTTTCCTGAATTTATTCAGGAAAAAAGGCATACGCCCTTTTTGGCCAACCAAGCAAGCTTGCAAAGGAAATCTGCACTACAATGAAGTCTCACTTCCCCCTGGTCAAAAGGGCCATCTGAAAAAAGTGTAAAATCCAGAAAGGCAGGACAGGCCATGGAGAACTGGGAGCCTTGTTATGCTGATGGGCGGGATGTGTATGGTGTTTCCTGAAACATCTAAAAAACAAAGCAACAGAGCCTAGGGCACTTCCACTTATGGTCCTATAGCTTAGGGAAATTAAAATCAAAAAGACACAGCCACCCCAAAATTTGGGACGCCGCTGTTTACAAGAACCTCGTTAACCGTACAAGTTCAATATCAAAGAAAGTGAAAAATGGATAAAGAACTGGTGGTACTTACGTACAATGCAGTATCACTCAGTAATGAAATCTATGTCATCAGGCCCATAGCAGCATAATGAGTGGATTCAGGTACGATGATTCTAACTGAAATAAGACACACAGAAAAAGAAACATCATAAGATATCACTAATACACGGAATGTAAACTTGGCTACACAGGAACTGAATTACAGAACAGAACAGGGTCTCAAATTTAGAAAACCAACTTATGCTTGCTTAAGGGGAAAGGTGAGTTGGGGTGCTGCATAAAACCAGAGATTGAAATGAACACAGATAAAGTTCCTTAAGCCAAATATGGAATAGACAAGAGCTACTCCTTGCTCAACGAAATGGACTCAACACCCCATATTAAACGCCTAAGAATGTACCTGACTAGTAAGTATCTTAAAACCTATGGATTGCTATGTCTCCGAAAGAGAATCAAGCATGTGTACAGGGGCATAAACGCAGCAGTGATAGGATTGGAGAGGTTCAGTGAGCAAATGAAGACCCTTTGAAGTCATATTGCATGGTACCAATTCCACGGGTCTCAACTCTCCAGGTTTAAGGTATTCTTCCTTCAGCTAAAACATGCATGTGGAACCCAGAGTATGATCAACCGTGTGAACGGGAAACATGTTCAAATATGTCTCAGTTTTCCTCCCCTGGTACTCGGGTGCAACATTCCAGACGCTTTACTAACACTCTCCCCACTTGGAGAGTCAGCGCCTTTAACCTCCTGTTTGGCCCAGTTTGCAATTTCTGCGGAAGATGAACAGGAATAGCGAGAACCAATGAGAGACTAGCTGGAGGTGTCTGGACGGGCAAATTTAACTCTCATTTCCCACCAGGAAGAGGAATTAACCAAAGGCTCAGCATGCCGTGCCGGAACCAGATTAGGGCCTGAAGCCATCCTGCGGTGTTGCGGCCAGCTCACAAGAAAGCGAGTTGAAGAAAGGAGCTCAGGGGCACTGTAATTCACAAACCTGCAGAGTTATAAATAACAGCTATCGTCCAAAAATATACTGAAGTAAGGCTGCCAAGAGGACTTGAAAACGGGGCAGAATTTCAGGAAACCGATTTCAGGAGGCAGACTGGAATTGCATTGAAAGCATAGGAAAAGAGGCAGAACGTCCACAATGATGCACTTGGCCAAAAAGGGCGTATGCGTTTTTTCCTGAATATATTCAGGAAAAAACGCATACGCCCTTTTTGGCCAACCAAGCAAGCTTGCAAAGGAAATCTGCACTACAATGAAGTCTCACTTCCCCCCTGTCAAAAGGGCCATCTGAAAAAAGTGTAAAATCCAGAAAGGCAGGACAGGCCATGGAGAACTGGGAGCCTTGTTATGCTGATGGGCGGGATGTAAATTGCCAACAGACACTCGGGAGAAGTGTATGGTGTTTCCTGAAACATCTAAAAAACAAAGCAACAGAGCCTAGGGCACTTCCACTTATGGTCCTATAGCTTAGGGAAATTAAAATCAAAAAGACACAGCCACCCCAAAGTTTGGGACGCCTCTGTTTACAAGAACCTCGTTTACCGTACAAGTTCAACATCGCAGAAAGTGAAAAATGGATAAAGAAGTTGTGGTATTTACTTACAAAGCAATATCACTCAGCAATGAAATCTATGTCATCAGGACCTTAGCAGCACAATGAGTGGATTCAGGTATGATGATTCTAACTGAAATAAGTCACACAGAAAAAGAAACATCATAAGATATCACTAATACACAGAATGTAAACTTGGCTACACAGGAACTGAATTACAAAACAGAACAGGGTCACAAATTTAGAAAACCAACTTATGCTTGCTTAATGGGAAAGGTGAGTTGGGGTGCTGCATAAAACCAGAGATTGAAATGAGCACAGATAAAGTTGCTTAAGCCAAATATGGAATAGACAAGAGCTACTCCTTGCTCAACGAAATGGACTCAACACCGCATATTAAACGCCTAAGAATGTACCTGACTAGTAAGTATCTTAAAACCTATGGATTGCTATGTCTCCGAAAGAGAATCAAGCATGAGTACAGGGGCATAAACACAGCAGTGATAGGATTGGAGAGGTTCGGTGAGCAAATGAAGACCCTTTGAAGTCATATTGCATGGTACCCATTCCATGGGTCTCAAGTACCCAGGTTTAAGGTATTCTTCCTTCAGCTAAAACATGCATGTGGAACATAGAGTATGATCAACCATGTGATCAGGAGACGTGTTCAAATATGTCTCAGTTTTCGTACCCTGGTACTCGGGTTCAACATTCCAGACGCTTTACTAAAACTCTCCCGACTTGGAGAGTCAGCGCCTTTAACCTCCTGTTTGGCCCAGTTTGCAATTTCTGCGGAAGATTAACAGGAATAGGGAGAACCAATGAGAGACGAGCTGGAGGTGTCTGGACGGGCAAATTTAACTCTCATTTCCCACCAGGAAGAGGAATTAACCAAAGGTTCAGCGTGCCGTGCCGGACCAAGATTAGGGCCTGAAGACATCCTGTGGTGTTGCGGCCAGCTCACAAGAAAGCGAGTTGAAGAAAGGAGCTCAGGGGCACTGTAATTCACAAACCTGCAGAGTTATAAATGACAGCTATCGTCCAAAATTATACTGAAGTAAGGCTGCCAAGAGGACTTGAAAGCGGGGCAGAATTGCAGGAAACCGATTTCAGGAGGTAGACTGGAATTGCATTGAAAGCATAGGAAAAGAGGGAGAACATCCACAATGATGCACTTGGCCAAAAAGGGCGTATGCGTTTTTTCCTGAATATATTCAGGAAAAAAGGCATACGCACTTTTTGGCCAACCAAGCAAGTTTGCAAAGGAAATCTGCACTACAATGAAGACTCACTTCCCCCTGGTCAAATGGGCCATCAGTAAAAAGTGTAAAATCCAGAAAGGCAGGACAGGCCATGGAGAACTTGGAGCCTTGTTATGCTGATGGGCGGGATGTAAATTGCCAACAGACACTCGGGAGAAGTGTATGGTGTTTCCTGAAACATCTAAAAAACAAAGCAACAGAGTCTAGGGCACTTCCACTTATGGTCCTATAGCTTAGGGAAATTAAAATCAAAAAGACACAGCCACCCCAAAGTTTGGGACGCCTCTGTTTACAAGAACCTCGTTTACCGTACAAGTTCAATATCACAGAAAGTGAAAAATGGATAAAGAACTTGTGGTACTTACGTACAATGCAGTATCACTCAACAATGAAATCTATGTCATCAGGCCCGTAGCAGCATAATGAGTGGATTCAGGTACGATGATTCTAACTAAAATAAGTCACACCGAAAAAGAAACATCATAAGATATCAGTAATACACGGAATGTAAACTTGGCTACACAGGAACTGAATTCCAAAACAGAACAGGGTCTCAAATTTAGAAAACCAACTTATGCTTGCTTCAGGGGAAAGGTGATTTGGGGTGCTGCATAAAACCAGACATTGAAATGAGCACAGATAAAGTTCCTTAAGCCAAATATGGAATAGACAAGAGCTACTGCTTGCTCAACGAAATGGACTCAACACCCCATATTAAACGCCTAAGAATGTACCTGACTAGTAAGTATCTTAAAACCTATGGATTGCTATGTCTCCAAAAGAGAATCAAGCATGTGTACAGGGGCTTAAACGCAGCAGTGATAGGATTGGAGAGGTTCAGTGAGCAAATGAAGACCCTTTGAAGTCATATTGCATGGTACCCATTCCACGGGTCTCAACTCTCCAGGTTTAAGGTATTCTTCCTTCAGCTAAAACATGCATGTGGAACCCAGAGTATGATCAACCGTGTGAACGGGAGACGTGTTCAAATATGTCTCAGTTTTCGTACCCTGGTACTCGGGTGCAACATTCCAGACGCTTTACTAACACTCTCCCGACTTGGGGAGTCAATCCCTTTAACCTCCTGTTTGGCCCAGTTTGCAATTTCTGCGGAAGATGAACAGGAATAGCGAGAACCAATGAGAGACTAGCTAGAGGTGTCTGGACGGGCAAATTTAACTCTCATTCCCACCAGGAAGAGGAATTAACCAAAGGCTCAGCGTGCCGTGCCGGAACCAGATTAGGGCCTGAAGCCATCCTGCGGTGTTGCGGCCAGCTCAAAAGAAAGCGAGTTGAAGAAAGGAGCTCAGGGGCACTGTAATTCACAAACCTGCAGAGTTATAAATGACAGCTATCGTCCAAAAATATACTGAAGTAAGGCTGCCAAGAGGACTTGAAAGCGGGGCAGAATTGCAGGAAACCGATTTCAGGAGGTAGACTGGAATTGCATTGAAAGCATAGGAAAAGAGGCAGAACGTCCACAATGATGCACTTGGCCAAAAAGGGCGTATGCGTTTTTTCCTGAATATATTCAGGAAAAAACGCATACGCCCTTTTTGGCCAACCAAGCAAGCTTGCAAAGGAAATCTGCACTACAATGAAGTCTCACTTCCCCCCGGTCAAAAGGGCCATCTGAAAAAAGTGTAAAATCCAGAAAGGCAGGACAGGCCATGGAGAACTGGGAGCCTTGTTATGCTGATGGGCGGGATGTAAATTGCCAACAGACACTCGGGAGAAGTGTATGGTGTTTCCTGAAACATCTAAAAAACAAAGCAACACAGCCTAGGGCACTTCCACTTATGGTCCTATAGCTTAGGGAAATTTAAATCAAAAAGACACAGCCACCCCACAGTTTGGGACAGCTCTGTTTACAAGAACCTCGTTTACGGTACAAGTTCAATATCGCAGAAAGTGAAAAATGGATAAAGAAGTTGTGGTACTTATGTACAATGCAAAATCACTCAGCCATGAAATCTATGTCATCAGGCCCATAGCAGCATAATGAGTGGATTCAGGTATGATGATTCTAACTGAAATATGTCACACAGAAAAAGAAACATCATAAGATATCACTAATACACGGAATGTGAACTTGGCTACACATGAACTGAATTACAAAACAGAACAGGGTCTCAAGTTTAGAAAACCAACTTATGCTTCCTTAAGGGGGAAAGTGAGTTGGGGTGCTGCATAAAACCAGAGTTTGAAATTAGCACAGATACCATTCAATAAGCCAAATATGTAATAGACAAGACCTACCCCTTGCTCAACAAAATGGACTCAACAATGAGGTATCACCTCACACCTGATAGAATGGGCATCATGAGAAAATCTACAAACAAAAATGCTGGAAAGGGTGTGGAGAAAAGGAACCCTCTTCCACTATTGTTGGGAATATAAATTGATACAGTCACTACGGAGAACAATATGGAGTTTCTTAAGAAACTAACAATAGAATTACCATATGATACAGCAATCCCAGTACTGGACATATACCCAGACAAAACCATAAATCAAAACGAGACATTCACCGCAATGTTCATTGCATCACTATTTACAATATCGAGGTAATGGAAGCAACCTAAATGCCCACAGACAGACGAATGCATAAAGCTGTGGTACATATATAAAATGGAATATTACTAAGCCATGAAAAGGAATGAAATTGGGTCATTTGTAGAGACGTCGATGGATCTAGAGACTGTCATACAGAGTGAAGTAAGTCAGAAAGAGAAAAACAAATCTTGTATATTCATGCATATATGTGGAACCTAGAAAAACTGTACAGATTAACCATTTTGCAAGGCATAAATAGAGCAACAGATGTAGACAACAAATGTATGGACAACAAGGGGGGAAAGCTGTTGGGGGGGTGGTGGTGGGAGGAGTTGAGAGACTGGGATTGGCATGTATACATTTATATGTATAAAATAGATAACCAATAAGAACCTGCTGTATAAAAATATAAAATAAAATTCAAAATTAAAAAGAAATAAAATTTAAAAAATAAAACAGAAAAAACAATTATTCCCTTCACATACATGTATTTGTATGAATAAATTATTTCCATGCTTATATCTGTAAATACAAAAAAGAGGAATAAAATCTACCTTGAACCAAAAACGAAAAAGAGAAAAAAAACACAGAACCCACCAGTTCCACAGAGGAAAACCGTATCAGGGCACTTGCTCCAGTTGTAAACAATTCTGAAGTTGGCCAGTGGTGGGGAATCGTCTCCCATTCAGCCAGCAGCCCCCACGCAACAAGCGTCCTCATTGCAAAGCTGGGGCACCGTGCCGAGGCATCTGTGAGTAAACGTGAGCTGAGCCCCAGGCCAGTTGCTGCTGAACTATTCCCACCCGTCCCAGGTAAAACACCTGAATATATACAAGGACTTGAAAGCCTAGAGGAAGGGCCATAGAGCCACACGAGTGACAGCATGCCGGCCGACTTGGTGCCTGCAGGCCAGCCAGGATGGTCCTGGCCCTGGGTGCTCTTCTGGAAGATTTCCATTTCCCTGACTGAGATACCCGTCCTGTCCCTGCCCCCACTGCTTTTTTCCTTCCTCACCTCTGCCCAGGGAGAAATTCCAGCAGCAGGTATGGGTGACACATCCTCTTCTTTAGCAGGTGGCAGCCTGGCAACTGCTGCAGAAAGTCCAGCAGAGCCCCACTCACACTGGGCCACCCACAAAGCCGTGGCCTCTCACTCCCTCCCACCAGCCCAGCCCCGAGACTGCTGACAGGGCAGAGAAAATGGCGTCAGGCACGGCTGCAGGGGCTCTTGCTGCCTGGAGTGGTATTTATATTGATCTCAACCCAGGCACACCTGGGGAGGGCTGGCCCGCACAGTAAGGCTGCCCAGGTCAGCCAATCATCACCCCTCAGGGGCTCACAGTTGCAGAAAATGGAACTTGCTGAACCGGCCAGGTCCAAGGAACAGGTGTGGGCTCCTGAGAGTCAGGATAGACAAGGGGCTGCAGCTTTGGCTTGTTTTCTAATCATTTTATCTGGCCCATGAGTGGGAGACAACTTCAAGAAAACCCTCTCCTTATGAGAGGAACCCAGGAGTCAGGGAGAGGAGGGGTGGTTGGTGGTTGGAGACAGAGGCCTGGTGCCCCGGGTGCAGTGGAAGTCTCTGGAAGACCAGGTGGAGGGAGGCCGCACAGAGTGACGCCCAGGGTCACAGACCTGTCGCAGCTGCTGTTTGTTAGTTCAAGTCCTGCTCTGAGGTGCTCTGTGCCAGCTCTGAGCGACAGGTGAGCTGGGGGTGCTCTGCAATGAGGGCTATGTGCACGGTTCCTGTGTGCCCAGCCCTGCCATGGTACCTGCAAGGGTAGCTCTGTATCCTGGGAAGGGCCTGACCACGAGAGCCCCGTGGGCTGGGGTGGGGGTGGGGTACCTGCCCAGGTGAGCTCCATATTCTGGGATTGGTCTGACCACGAGAGCCCCATGGGCTGCTGGGGACCTGGTAAAGGATGTCAGGACAGTCAGTGAAGCCACCGAGGATATACCTCCAGTTGCTCCTAATTCCTACACCCTGCTGGTCATTCTACCAACCACCAGGACATGGTATTCTGTATTAGTCTTCAATGATGCCTTCTTTTGTATTCCATTAGTCCCAGAGTCACAAGAAATTTTGGCTTGTGAGTGGCAGGACTCAACATACAACTAAAACAATACTTCCGGGCCGTCTTGCCCCAAGGGTGCAAAAATTCCCACACCATCTTTGGGGAAAGCTTAGCTAAAGACCTAAAAGTTCTACCTCTGGAAAAGGAAACCCTCCTTCAGTACGCAGACGACATTCTGATCGCCAGCCCTACTAAGGAGGCCTCTGAACTACCAAGCCAATAAAGGATAGAAGTTGTCCAAGAAAAAGCTCAAATATCACAGACTGCAGTGACCTGCCTGGGCTTCATTCTCACAGAAGGTCGGAGAAGCCCATCCCAGGAAAGGGAAGAAACCATTTGCAGCCTTACCCCTTTCTAAAACTAGAAGACAGCTTAGGGGTTCCTGGGGAGGCCAGGGTTTGCTGCTTCTGGATCCCTAACTACAGTCTACTAGCTGGGCCTCTATATGAAACACTGAAAGGAAAAGATGATGATCCTTTTGAATAGAATCCAGAAGTGGCCTTTCAAGAATGGAAAGAGCAGTCAATTCAGACCCTTGCCCTGGAACTCCCTAATTTAGCTAAACCCTTTGACCTTTACATTCCCGGTGAAAGGTGAATCGCCATTGGAGAATTAGTGCAAAAACTGGGACCACTTGAAATGGAACAATGCAAGAATGCCATCCAGGTAGGATAAACTACGGTCACCAAGGGGCTTGGCCCACTGCCGCATCTGGCCAAGATACTGGCGGTATCTAAAAACCTGGAAATCAGCAGCCCAAAAGGCCACCTCCTTCCTAAGGGAAAAGGACCCCACGTGGTGATCCTAACCACCAACGATGCCCTGAAGTTGCAGGGTTCGCTCCGTGGGCACACCAACCTCGAGTGAGGAGGCCCTCCAACTCCAACATCCAGAGAGATAACCGGGGCAACAGGGCACCATGACGACTCGTGTGAACATCACTTGACCTGGAGTTTCTCTCATAAAACAATAAGAGTGTGTCCCAAAAGAGTAGACTACTGCTTGCAGGACTTACTGCACCCAGAGGGGAGCTAATAATCTTGGCGGGGGAACCGTATATCACACTGTCACCATAGAAAAGCCTACAGACACCGTGATGATGGTGGCCAATAAGACCGGCTGGACTCCTGTTTACTTCAAAAGGCTGTTGACTCAGTGGTCATCATGGTCCTTGATCACCACTGACCCTGGACTGTCTGGGAGTTGAGCGGGCAGGGCTCTGACACCTGGTGCTGTTTGTACGTTAATTCAGGGGCCTAATTGAAGAAAGCGCAGACTACTGGTCAGAGCATCTAGGCTGGCAGAAACGGTCAGCCTAAGGTGGCCGAACAAATGTGGGGCGGGGTGAAACCGGCCCCCACAGCGTCTCTGCACATCTCTTTCCTGGACCCTTAAAGGTCATTAGAATCTATAACACTTCCAATGCTGGTGCTCAGGTGGACGAGCAGGGAGGCAGGGGGCCTGGGGACAATCAACGTCACCTGGAGGCTGCTGGGGAGAAGCTCTGACCCTCGCCCCCGGGTATTAGGGCTCCCAACTCAGCACTCAGCAGTTACAGAAGAAGTGTCTGCACCCTCAGCACTCCAAGAATGAGGAATGGGACAAAAGGCAGAGGAGGGGTTTGTCCCCAGCAAAGCCCATTAAAAATCCCTGGGAGATAAAAATAGAATCTGGGCAATAAAGTCAAGTCTAACCTTTTTTATCCTTTGTGCTTTGTCTAATTTCACGTGCTCCTAGGGTCCCGCATGCAGAGGTTCCACACCCGGCACTTCAGACCAGATTTCCTAGTGCAGAATGGCTGGGTCGACACCTCAGCTCCTGGGGCCCAGTGCAGACTCCGCGATATAGAGCCTGAGCTGCAGCCAACCTGGCCCTCGAGAGCTCCGCCCCCTCCCTCCCACTGACTCTGACAGGATCTCTACACAGCAGCCCAGCCCACAGCCCACGGGGTAGTGCATGCTCTCACCTCTCCATTCTCTGATCAAAATATAAAGTTTCCTTTGCTTGTGAACCAAACTCAGTCTCGATCTGTTGGCCCCAATGACACTGGGCAGGGGGACACTTGTTGGGGTCCACTCTGGAGGATCAGTAACAGAAATTGAGACTATTGTAACCTCAATGAACAGATGTGTGAGCCAAACTGTAGTTAACATAGAACAGTGTATAAGGCTCGGGTAAAATAAGATGTTTCTAACACTTCCATTTGATATTTCCATCACTTTATTATAAGCAAGTTCAGTGAAAAGGTTTGTCTTATTTGTCAGGTCAATATTAGAGAAACGAAGTGATTTCTTTCCAAGGATGTACATCTAATAATCTTGGTTAAAGCTTCAATCTTGTTTTAAATGCTTTTCCATTGAAAATGATACCTCTCTTTCAGCTCCCCCATTTCTGAGAAGTATAAAATCTTATAATTTATTATTACCAAAGGGGAAAGGTGGGAGGAGGGATAAATTAACAGTTTGGGATTAACACATACACACTGCTATGTATAAAATAGATCATCAACAAGGAACTACTGTATAGCACAGGGAACTACACTCAACATTTTGCAATAACCTATAAGGGGAAATAATCTGAAAAAGAATAGATATTTTTATTGACATCATCTATCAATGACAGTTAAAGTGTAACCTAAGGGAAGCTGGTGGTGAGTGCTTCTGACCCTGAAGACTTCAATCATCTAAAGTTTGGACTCTGCCTACTTCCCAAGGCCCTTAATGAACATATGTGTAGCCGTAGCTTAAAAAATTCCCCAGTTTGGGTTTCGGGGAGACACTGATTTTGAAAAAGCCCTGGTGTTCTCCTTACATGAATGGGACTCTTCCTACTGCTAAAACATGTCTGTCACACCCAGAGGATGGTATACCGTCTGATCGGGAAGAGTTTGGAAAAGGCATCTCATCTCCTCATCTCCTGGTGCTCGGGTTCACCCCTCCAGCGTCTTTACTAACAGTCTCCCCACTTGGAGATGTCAGCACTGTCAACATCCTGTTGCGTACAGTTTGGAATTTGTCCAGAGGATGAAGCGGAAGGATGAGGAACAATGAGAGACAAGTCCTAGGTGTTCAGACAGGCACATGTCACTCTAATTTCCAATCAGGAAGACGAATTGACCAAAGGCTAGGGTTGCCCATGGAAACAGTATAGGGCTTGAGGAAATCCCGCTGCTTTGTGGCCAGTTCCCATAAACACAAGTTGAACAATGGAACTCAGGGGCAGTAAAATTCACGAAACTGCAGAGTTGAAAATATCCATCACTGGAAAATGTCTTGAGGAAAGTCAGAGAAAAGGACTTGTAAGCAAGGGAGAATGGCAGGAAAGGGATTTGAGGAGGTAGAAAGGACTCGCCATTAAGCACAAGAAAAGGAGCTGAACATTGCCAACATTGCAGTTGGCCAAAAAGGATGTATGCGTTTTTTTCTGTATATATTCAAGAAAAGGGCATACACTTTTTTAGCCAACCAAACAGGTGGGCACTGGAAGTCAATACTACAAAAGATATCACTTCGCATCAGTCAGAAGAGCCATCCTCATAAAGCGTAAACAACAGAAATGCAGGACAGGGCAAGGAGAAGAGGGAGCCCTGTGAGACTTATAGTGGAAATGTATATTGCCAACGGCCATTCTGGAGAAGTGTATTGTGTTTACTAAAGCATCTAAAAAATGAGCTACAGAGCATAGGGCACTTGCACTCATGGGCGTATATCTTGAGAAAAACAAAAATCGAGAGGACACAGGCACCCCAATGTTTACCCCCTCTCTGTTTAAAAGATCCTCAACTAGGATATAACTTAAGTGTCTCTGGAGGGAAAAAATGGGTAGAGATGTGGTACTTAGGTAGAGTGGAATATTATTCAGCCTGGAAATCAATGAAATATGGCCAGTTGTAACAACTCCGGAGGAGTTATGTATGATCTTTCTAAGTGACAGAATTCAAAAAGAAAAAGACACATATCATAAGATATCACTTAAAGGTGGAATCCAAAATGGCTACACATGAAATAAATTACAAAACAAAAACATAGTCAAATATGTAGAAAACACGCATAAGGCTGCTAAACGGGAAAGGTGGGGAGGGGTGAGGCATCACCCAGGAGGTTGAAATTAGCAAAGATACCATTCCAAATACCAAACTGATAATCAACAAGGCCTACACGGTAGCTAAAAGAACTGCACTCAGCACACTCAAGTCACCGGAAAAGAATATATACGACTGGTAAGAATCTGAAAAAGAATTTACTGATGTCTCTCTGTACGTGAATCAAGTGGATGTACAGCAGCAAGAAACAGAGCTTTGAAAATCAGCTGTAACCAATATAGTAATAAATTGAAAAAAATAAACGACAGAGAGACAGAGAAAACCTCTTACAACTTTTCCTCAGGGCCGGTGATGCAACATGGATTGAACACATCTAGACCCACAGCAGGATGAGACATAAGGCTGGAAACTGTTTGCGCTAAGAGAAATGTGAGGTTGGGTGAGGAAATGCACACCCTTTAAAGTAATACTACCTGGTACCCATTCAATGGGTCCCAAATATGCAGGTTCAAGGGATCTTCCTACAGCTAAAACATGCATGGAAAACCCAGAGGACTGTACACCATGTGATCAGGAGATGTGTCTAAAATGCAGCTCATTTATCCTCTCCTGGTGCTCCTGTTCACCATTCCAGCCACGTTACTTAGAATCTCCCCACTTGGAGAATCAGCACATTTCAACTTCTGTTTCACACATTTTGCAAATTGTGAGGAGGATGAACGGGGAACCAATGAGAGAATAGTTGTAGGGGTTTGGACGGGCACATATCACTCTAATTTCCCATTAAGTATAAGAATTGAAAAAAGGCTCAGCCCGCCTCGCCCGAGCCAAAATAGGGCCTGAAGCAATCCTGCGGGTTTGAGGCCAGCTCACAAAAGAGCAACTTAAAAAATGGAGCTCAGGGTCACTGCAATTCACAAACCTGCAGAGTTATAAATGAAAACTAACGTCCAAAAATATGTTGAGGTAAGGCAAAGAAGAGGATCTGAATGCAAGACAGAATTGCAAGAAACAGATTTCAAGAGATAGATTGGACTCGTCTTTAAAGCACATGAAAAGCGGCAGAATTTCGACAATGATGCAGTTGGCCCAAAAGGGCGTATGCGTTTTTTCCTGATTATATCCAGGAAAAAACGCATACGCACTTTATGGGCAACGAAGCAAGCAAGCAATGCAAATGTGCACAACAAAGAAGTCTCATTTCCCACTGGTCAAAAGGGCCATCCTAAAAAATTGTAAAAACCAGAAATGCAGGACAGGCCATGGAGAACAGGGAGCCTTTATACGCTGATGGGCAGTGTGTGAACTGCCGAGAGCCACTCTGGAGAAGTGTATGGTGGTTCCTAAATCATCTAAAAAACAGAGCTACAGAGCATAGGACACTTCCAATCATGGGAGTATATCTAGGGAAATCTAAAAATTAACAAGACACAAGCACACCACAGTTTAGGGCTACTCTGTTTACAAGAACCTCAACTTCAGTATACCTTAAATATCCCAGGAAAGAGAACAATGGATAAAGAAGATGTGGTACTTATGTACAATGGAATATCTCTTCACCATGAAATCAATGTAATAAGGCTAGTAGAAGGATAAAGAGTGGATTTAGGTCCGATAATACTACTTGAAATAAGTCAAACAGAAAAAGAAACATATCATAAGATATCACTTATAGAGGGAGGGTAAATATGGCTGCACAAGAAATGAATTACAGAACAGAACAGTGTCTCACATTTAGAAAACACACTTATTTCAGCTTAAGGGGAAAGGAGAGGTGGGGTGATGCATAAAACCAGAGTTTGAAATTAGCACAGATACCGTTCAATAAACCAAATAGATATTAGACAAGATCTACACCTTGCTCAATGAACTGGCCTCAACACACCCTATACACCGCAGAGAAATATATCTGAGTAATAAGAATCTTAAAACCCATGTATTGATATATCTCCATAAGGGAATCAAGTGTGTGCAGAGTGGCACAAACACAGCAGTGAAAATGAGCTAAACCCCATTATAGAAATAAATTTTAAAAACAAAACGCAGAAACAATGAAAGAGAGAAAAATTCTTACAAAATTCGCTCAGGGGCTGTGATGCAACCTGGATTGACCACATATAAACCCACAGCTGGATAAGACATAAGGCTGGACACTTGGGGCTGAGAGGATTGATGAGCTTTGGTGAGCAACTGCCAAAAGTTTAATGCAATACTTCATGCTACTCATTCCAAGGGTCCCAACACTCCAGGTTGAAGGGAATCTTCCTACAGCTAAACCATGCTTGGGAAACCCAGCGACTGGTATACCATATGATCGGGAAAGGTTTCTAAAACGCACCTCATTTTTCCTCTCCTGGGGCTCTGGATCGACATTCCAGCCGCTTTACCAAAAATATCCCCACATGGAGAGTCAATGCCTTTAAGTTCTGGTATCGCACAGTCTGCAGTTAGTGCGGAGGATGAATGGGAATAGGGGGAACCAGTGAGAAACTAGCTGTAGCGGTTTCAATGGGCACATGTCACTCTAAATTCACATCAGTAAGAAGAATAAACCAAAGGCACAGCAAGGTGCCCCAGAAGAAGAATAGGGCCTGAAGGAATCCTGTGGTTATGAGGCAAGATCACAAAAATAAGAGCTGAAAAATGGAGCTAAGGGCCACTGCAATTCAAAAACTTGCAGAGTTATAAAGGCCAACTATTTTCAAAAAATATATTGAGGTAAGGCTATGAAGAGGCACTGAAAGCAAGGCAGAATTGCAGGAAAACGATTTCAGGAGGTAGACGGGAATTGCATTTAAAGCATAGGAAAAGAGGCAGAACGTCCACAATGATGCACTTGGCCAAAAAGGGCGTATGCCTTTTTTCCTGAATTTATTCAGAAAAAAAGGCATACGCCCTTTTTGGCCAACCAAGCAAGCTTGCAAAGGAAATCTGCACTACAATGAAGTCTCACTTCCCCCCGGTCAAAAGGGCCATCTGAAAAAAGTGTAAAATCCAGAAAGGCAGGACAGGCCATGGAGAACTGGGAGCCTTGTTATGCTGATGGGCGGGATGTGTATGGTGTTTATTGAAACATCTAAAAAACAAAGCAACAGAGCCTAGGGCACTTCCACTTATGGTCCTATAGCTTAGGGAAATTAAAATCAAAAAGACACAGCCACCCCAAAATTTGGGACGCCTCTGTTTACAAGAATCTCGTTAACCGTACAAGTTCAATATCACAGAAAGTGAAAAATGGATAAAGAACTTGTGGTACTTACGTACAATGCAGTATCACTCAGCAATGAAATCTATGTCATCAGGCCCGCAGCAGCATAATGAGTGGATACAGGTACGATGATTCTAACTGAAATAAGACACACAGAAAAAGAAACATCATAAGATATCAGTAATACACGGAATGTAAACTTGGCTACACAGGAAATGAATTACAGAACAGAACAGGGTCTCAAATTTAGAAAACCAACTTATGCTTGCTTAAGGGGAAAGGTGAGTTGGGGTGCTGCATAAAACCAGAGATTGAAATGAGCACAGATAAAGTTCCTTAAGCCAAATATGGAATAGACAAGAGCTACTCCTTGCTCAACGAAATGGACTCAACACTGCATATTAAATGCCTAAGAATGTACCTGACTAGTAAGTATCTTAAAACCTATGGATTGCTATGTCTCCGAAAGAGAATCAAGCATGTGTACAGGGGCATAAACGCAGCAGTGATAGGATTGGAGAGGTTCGGTGAGCAAATGAAGACCCTTTGAAGTCATATTGCATGGTACCCATTCCACGGGTTTCAACTACCCAGGTTTAAGGTATTCTTCCTTCAGCTAAATCATGCATGTGGAACCTAGAGTATGATCAACCATGTGATCGGGAGACGTGTTCAAATATGTCTCAGTTTTCGTACCCTGGTACTCGGGTGCAACATTCCAGACGCTTTACTAACACCCTCCCGACTTGGAGAGTCAGTCCCTTTAACCTCCTGTTTGGCCCAGTTTGCAATTTCTGCGGAAGATGAACAGGAATAGCGAGAACCAATGAGAGACTAGCTGGAGGTGTCTGGACGGGCAAATTTAACTCTCATTTCCCACCAGGAAGAGGAATTAACCAAAGGCTCAGCGTGCCGTGCCGGAACCAGATTAGGGCCTGAAGCCATCCTGCGGTGTTGCGGCCAGCTCAAAAGAAAGCGAGTTGAAGAAAGGAGCTCAGGGGCACTGTAATTCACAAACCTGCAGAGTTATAAATGACAGCTATCGTCCAAAAATATACTGAAGTAAGGCTGCCAAGAGGACTTGAAAGCGGGGCAGAATTGCAGGAAACCGATTTCAGGAGGTAGACTGGAATTGCATTGAAAGCATAGGAAAAGAGGCAGAACGTCCACAATGATGCACTTGGCCAAAAAGGGCGTATGCGTTTTTTCCTGAATATATTCAGGAAAAAACGCATACGCCCTTTTTGGCCAACCAAGCAAGCTTGCAAAGGAAATCTGCACTACAATGAAGTCTCACTTCCCCCCGGTCAAAAGGGCCATCTGAAAAAAGTGTAAAATCCAGAAAGGCAGGACAGGCCATGGAGAACTGGGAGCCTTGTTATGCTGATGGGCGGGATGTAAATTGCCAACAGACACTCGGGAGAAGTGTATGGTGTTTCCTGAAACATCTAAAAAACAAAGCAACAGAGCCTAGGGCACTTCCACTTATGGTCCTATAGCTTAGGGAAATTAAAATCAAAAAGACACAGCCACCCCAAAGTTTGGGACGCCTCTGTTTACAAGAACCTCGTTTACAGTACAAGTTCAACATCGCAGAAAGTGAAAAATGGATAAAGAAGTTGTGGTATTTACTTACAAAGCAATATCACTCAGCAATGAAATCTATGTCATCAGGCCCTTAGCAGCACAATGAGTGGATTCAGGTATGATGATTCTAACTGAAATAAGTCACACAGAAAAAGAAACATCATAAGATATCAGTAATACACGGAATGTAAACTTGGCTACACAGGAACTGAATTACAGAACAGAACAGGGTCTCAAATTTAGAAAACCAACTTATGCTTGCTTAAGGGGAAAGGTGAGTTGGGGTGCTGCATAAAACCAGAGATTGAAATGAGCACAGATAAAGATCCTTAAGCCAAATATGGAATAGACAAGAGCTACCTCTTGCTCAACGAAATGGACTCAACACCGCATATTAAATGCCTAAGAATGTACCTGACTAGTAAGTATCTTAAAACCTATGGATTGCTATGTCTCCGAAAGAGAATCAAGCATGTGTACAGGGGCATAAACGCAGCAGTGATAGGATTGGAGAGGTTCGGTGAGCAAATGAAGACCCTTTGAAGTCATATTGCATGGTACCCATTCCACGGGTTTCAACTACCCAGGTTTAAGGTATTCTTCCTTCAGCTAAAACATGCATGTGGAACCTAGAGTATGATCAACCATGTGATCGGGAGACGTGTTCAAATATGTCTCAGTTTTCGTACCCTGGTACTCGGGTGCAACATTCCAGACGCTTTACTAACACCCTCCCGACTTGGAGAGTCAGTCCCTTTAACCTCCTGTTTGGCCCAGTTTGCAATTTCTGCGGAAGATGAACAGGAATAGCGAGAACCAATGAGAGACTAGCTGGAGGTGTCTGGACGGGCAAATTTAACTCTCATTTCCCACCAGGAAGAGGAATTAACCAAAGGCTCAGCGTGACGTGCCGGAACCAGATTAGGGCCTGAAGCCATCCTGCGGTGTTGCGGCCAGGTCACAAGAAAGCGAGTTGAAGAAAGGAGCTCAGGGGCACTGTAATTCACAAACCTGCAGAGTTATAAATGACAGCTATCGTCCAAAAATATACTGAAGTAAGGCTGCCAAGAGGACTTGAAAGCGGGGCAGAATTGCAGGAAACCGATTTCAGGAGGTAGACTGGAATTGCATTGAAAGCATAGGAAAAGAGGCAGAACGTCCACAATGATGCACTTGGCCATAAAGGGCGTATGCGTTTTTTCCTGAATATATTCAGGAAAAAACGCATACGCCCTTTTTGGCCAACCAAGCAAGCTTGCAAAGGAAATCTGCACTACAATGAAGTCTCACTTCCCCCCGGTCAAAAGGGCCATCTGAAAAAAGTGTAAAATCCAGAAAGGCAGGACAGGCCATGGAGAACTGGGAGCCTTGTTATGCTGATGGGCGGGATGTAAATTGCCAACAGACACTCGGGAGAAGTGTATGGTGTTTCCTGAAACATCTAAAAAACAAAGCAACAGAGCCTAGGGCACTTCCACTTATGGTCCTATAGCTTAGGGAAATTAAAATCAAAAAGACACAGCCACCCCAAACATTGGGACGCCTCTGTTTACAAGAACCTCGTTTACAGTACAAGTTCAACATCGCAGAAAGTGAAAAATGGATAAAGAAGTTGTGGTATTTACTTACAAAGCAATATCACTCAGCAATGAAATCTATGTCATCAGGCCCTTAGCAGCACAATGAGTGGATTCAGGTATGATGATTCTAACTGAAATAAGTCACACAGAAAAAGAAACATCATAAGATATCAGTAATACACGGAATGTAAACTTGGCTACACAGGAACTGAATTACAGAACAGAACAGGGTCTCAAATTTAGAAAACCAACTTATGCTTGCTTAAGGGGAAAGGTGAGTTGGGGTGCTGCATAAAACCAGAGATTGAAATGAGCACAGATAAAGTTCCTTAAGCCAAATATGGAATAGACAAGAGCTACTCCTTGCTCAACGAAATGGACTCAACACCGCATATTAAACGCCTAAGAATGTACCTGACTAGTAAGTATCTTAAAACCTATGGATTGCTATGTCTCTGAAAGAGAATCAAGCATGTGTACAGGGGCATAAACACAGCAGTGATAGGATTGGAGAGGTTCGGTGAGCAAATGAAGACCCTTTGAAGTCATATTGCATGGTACCCATTCCACGGGTTTCAACTACCCAGGTTTAAGGTATTCTTCCTTCAGGTAAAACATGCATGTGGAACCTAGAGTATGATCAACCATGTGATCGGGAGACGTGTTCAAATATGTCTCAGTTTTCGTACCCTGGTACTCGGGTGCAATATTCCAGACGCTTTACTAACACCCTCCCGACTTGGAGAGTCAGTCCCTTTAACCTCCTGTTTGGCCCAGTTTGCAATTTCTGCGGAAGATGAACAGGAATAGCGAGAATCAATGAGAGACTAGCTGGAGGTGTCTGGACGGGCAAATTTAACTCTCATTTCCCACCAGGAAGAGGAATTAACCAAAGGCTCAGCGTGCCGTGCCGGAACCAGATTAGGGCCTGAAGCCATCCTGCGGTGTTGCGGCCAGCTCAAAAGAAAGCGAGTTGAAGAAAGGAGCTCAGGGGCACTGTAATTCACAAACCTGCAGAGTTATAAATGACAGCTATCGTCCAAAAATATACTGAAGTAAGGCTGCCAAGAGGACTTGAAAGCGGGGCAGAATGGCAGGAAACCGATTTCAGGAGGTAGACTGGAATTGCATTGAAAGCATAGGAAAAGAGGCAGAACGTCCACAATGATGCACTTGGCCAAAAAGGGCGTATGCGTTTTTTCCTGAATATATTCAGGAAAAAACGCATACGCCCTTTTTGGCCAACCAAGCAAGCTTGCAAAGGAAATCTGCACTACAATGAAGTCTCAATTCCCCCCGGTCAAAAGGGCCATCTGAAAAAAGTGTAAAATCCAGAAAGACAGGACAGGCCATGGAGAACTGGGAGCCTTGTTATGCTGATGGGCGGGATGTAAATTGCCAACAGACACTCGGGAGAAGTGTATGGTGTTTCCTGAAACATCTAAAAAACAAAGCAACAGAGCCTAGGGCACTTCCACTTATGGTCCTATAGCTTAGGGAAATTAAAATCAAAAAGACACAGCCACCCCAAAGTTTGGGACGTCTCTGTTTACAAGAACCTCGTTTACAGTACAAGTTCAACATCGCAGAAAGTGAAAAATGGATAAAGAAGTTGTGGTATTTACTTACAAAGCAATATCACTCAGCAATGAAATCTATGTCATCAGGCCCTTAGCAGCACAATGAGTGGATTCAGGTATGATGATTCTAACTGAAATAAGTCACACAGAAAAAGAAACATCATAAGATATCAGTAATACACGGAATGTAAACTTGGCTACACAGGAACTGAATTACAGAACAGAACAGGGTCTCAAATTTAGAAAACCAACTTATGCTTGCTTAAGGGGAAAGGTGAGTTGGGGTGCTGCATAAAACCAGAGATTGAAATGAGCACAGATAAAGATCCTTAAGCCAAATATGGAATAGACAAGAGCTACCTCTTGCTCAACGAAATGGACTCAACACCGCATATTAAATGCCTAAGAATGTACCTGACTAGTAAGTATCTTAAAACCTATGGATTGCTATGTCTCTGAAAGAGAATCAAGCATGTGTACAGGGGCATAAACGCAGCAGTGATAGGATTGGAGAGGTTCGGTGAGCAAATGAAGACCCTTTGAAGTCATATTGCATGGTACCCATTCCACGGGTTTCAACTACCCAGGTTTAAGGTATTCTTCCTTCAGCTAAAACATGCATGTGGAACCTAGAGTATGATCAACCATGTGATCGGGAGACGTGTTCAAATATGTCTCAGTTTTCGTACCCTGGTACTCGGGTGCAACATTCCAGACGCTTTACTAACACCCTCCCGACTTGGAGAGTCAGTCCCTTTAACCTCCTGTTTGGCCCAGTTTGCAATTTCTGCGGAAGATGAACAGGAATAGCGAGAACCAATGAGAGACTAGCTGGAGGTGTCTGGACGGGCAAATTTAACTCTCATTTCCCACCAGGAAGAGGAATTAACCAAAGGCTCAGCGTGACGTGCCGGAACCAGATTAGGGCCTGAAGCCATCCTGCGGTGTTGCGGCCAGGTCACAAGAAAGCGAGTTGAAGAAAGGAGCTCAGGGGCACTGTAATTCACAAACCTGCAGAGTTATAAATGACAGCTATCGTCCAAAAATATACTGAAGTAAGGCTGCCAAGAGGACTTGAAAGCGGGGCAGAATTGCAGGAAACCGATTTCAGGAGGTAGACTGGAATTGCATTGAAAGCATAGGAAAAGAGGCAGAACGTCCACAATGATGCACTTGGCCATAAAGGGCGTATGCGTTTTTTCCTGAATATATTCAGGAAAAAACGCATACGCCCTTTTTGGCCAACCAAGCAAGCTTGCAAAGGAAATCTGCACTACAATGAAGTCTCACTTCCCCCCGGTCAAAAGGGCCATCTGAAAAAAGTGTAAAATCCAGAAAGGCAGGACAGGCCATGGAGAACTGGGAGCCTTGTTATGCTGATGGGCGGGATGTAAATTGCCAACAGACACTCGGGAGAAGTGTATGGTGTTTCCTGAAACATCTAAAAAACAAAGCAACAGAGCCTAGGGCACTTCCACTTATGGTCCTATAGCTTAGGGAAATTAAAATCAAAAAGACACAGCCACCCCAAACATTGGGACGCCTCTGTTTACAAGAACCTCGTTTACAGTACAAGTTCAACATCGCAGAAAGTGAAAAATGGATAAAGAAGTTGTGGTATTTACTTACAAAGCAATATCACTCAGCAATGAAATCTATGTCATCAGGCCCTTAGCAGCACAATGAGTGGATTCAGGTATGATGATTCTAACTGAAATAAGTCACACAGAAAAAGAAACATCATAAGATATCAGTAATACATGGAATGTAAACTTGGCTACACAGGAACTGAATTACAGAACAGAACAGGGTCTCAAATTTAGAAAACCAACTTATGCTTGCTTAAGGGGAAAGGTGAGTTGGGGTGCTGCATAAAACCAGAGATTGAAATGAGCACAGATAAAGTTCCTTAAGCCAAATATGGAATAGACAAGAGCTACTCCTTGCTCAACGAAATGGACTCAACACCGCATATTAAACGCCTAAGAATGTACCTGACTAGTAAGTATCTTAAAACCTATGGATTGCTATGTCTCTGAAAGAGAATCAAGCATGTGTACAGGGGCATAAACACAGCAGTGATAGGATTGGAGAGGTTCGGTGAGCAAATGAAGACCCTTTGAAGTCATATTGCATGGTACCCATTCCACGGGTTTCAACTACCCAGGTTTAAGGTATTCTTCCTTCAGGTAAAACATGCATGTGGAACCTAGAGTATGATCAACCATGTGATCGGGAGACGTGTTCAAATATGTCTCAGTTTTCGTACCCTGGTACTCGGGTGCAATATTCCAGACGCTTTACTAACACCCTCCCGACTTGGAGAGTCAGTCCCTTTAACCTCCTGTTTGGCCCAGTTTGCAATTTCTGCGGAAGATGAACAGGAATAGCGAGAATCAATGAGAGACTAGCTGGAGGTGTCTGGACGGGCAAATTTAACTCTCATTTCCCACCAGGAAGAGGAATTAACCAAAGGCTCAGCGTGCCGTGCCGGAACCAGATTAGGGCCTGAAGCCATCCTGCGGTGTTGCGGCCAGCTCAAAAGAAAGCGAGTTGAAGAAAGGAGCTCAGGGGCACTGTAATTCACAAACCTGCAGAGTTATAAATGACAGCTATCGTCCAAAAATATACTGAAGTAAGGCTGCCAAGAGGACTTGAAAGCGGGGCAGAATGGCAGGAAACCGATTTCAGGAGGTAGACTGGAATTGCATTGAAAGCATAGGAAAAGAGGCAGAACGTCCACAATGATGCACTTGGCCAAAAAGGGCGTATGCGTTTTTTCCTGAATATATTCAGGAAAAAACGCATACGCCCTTTTTGGCCAACCAAGCAAGCTTGCAAAGGAAATCTGCACTACAATGAAGTCTCAATTCCCCCCGGTCAAAAGGGCCATCTGAAAAAAGTGTAAAATCCAGAAAGACAGGACAGGCCATGTAGAACTGGGAGCCTTGTTATGCTGATGGGCGGGATGTAAATTGCCAACAGACACTCGGGAGAAGTGTATGGTGTTTCCTGAAACATCTAAAAAACAAAGCAACAGAGCCTAGGGCACTTCCACTTATGGTCCTATAGCTTAGGGAAATTAAAATCAAAAAGACACAGCCACCCCAAAGTTTGGGACGTCTCTGTTTACAAGAACCTCGTTTACAGTACAAGTTCAACATCGCAGAAAGTGAAAAATGGATAAAGAAGTTGTGGTATTTACTTACAAAGCAATATCACTCAGCAATGAAATCTATGTCATCAGGCCCTTAGCAGCACAATGAGTGGATTCAGGTATGATGATTCTAACTGAAATAAGTCACACAGAAAAAGAAACATCATAAGATATCAGTAATACACGGAATGTAAACTTGGCTACACAGGAACTGAATTACAGAACAGAACAGGGTCTCAAATTTAGAAAACCAACTTATGCTTGCTTAAGGGGAAAGGTGAGTTGGGGTGCTGCATAAAACCAGAGATTGAAATGAGCACAGATAAAGTTCCTTAAGCCAAATATGGAATAGACAAGAGCTACTCCTTGCTCAACGAAATGGACTCAACACCGCATATTAAATGCCTAAGAATGTACCTGACTAGTAAGTATCTTAAAACCTATGGATTGCTATGTCTCTGAAAGAGAATCAAGCATGTGTACAGGGGCATAAACGCAGCAGTGATAGGATTGGAGAGGTTCGGTGAGCAAATGAAGACCCTTTGAAGTCATATTGCATGGTACCCATTCCACGGGTTTCAACTACCCAGGTTTAAGGTATTCTTCCTTCAGCTAAAACATGCATGTGGAACCTAGAGTATGATCAACCATGTGATCGGGAGACGTGTTCCAATATGTCTCAGTTTTCGTCCCCTGGTACTCGGGTGCAACATTCCAGACGCTTTACTAACACCCTCCCGACTTGGAGAGTCAGTCCCTTTAACCTCCTGTTTGGCCCAGTTTGCAATTTCTGCGGAAGATGAACAGGAATAGCGAGAACCAATGAGAGACTAGCTGGAGGTGTCTGGATGGGCAAATTTAACTCTCATTTCCCACCAGGAAGAGGAATTAACCAAAGGCTCAGCGTGCCGTGCCGGAACCAGATTAGGGCCTGAAGCCATCCTGCGGTGTTGCGGCCAGGTCACAAGAAAGCGAGTTGAAGAAAGGAGCTCAGGGGCACTGTAATTCACAAACCTGCAGAGTTATAAATGACAGCTATCGTCCAAAAATATACTGAAGTAAGGCTGCCAAGAGGACTTGAAAGCGGGGCAGAATTGCAGGAAACCGATTTCAGGAGGTAGACTGGAATTGCATTGAAAGCATAGGAAAAGAGGCAGAACGTCCACAATGATGCACTTGGCCAAAAAGGGCGTATGCGTTTTTTCCTGAATATATTCAGGAAAAAACGCATACGCCCTTTTTGGCCAACCAAGCAAGCTTGCAAAGGAAATCTGCACTACAATGAAGTCTCACTTCCCCCCGGTCAAAAGGGCCATCTGAAAAAAGTGTAAAATCCAGAAAGGCAGGACAGGCCATGGAGAACTGGGAGCCTTGTTATGCTGATGGGCGGGATGTAAATTGCCAACAGACACTCGGGAGAAGTGTATGGTGTTTCCTGAAACATCTAAAAAACAAAGCAACAGAGCCTAGGGCACTTCCACTTATGGTCCTATAGCTTAGGGAAATTAAAATCAAAAAGACACAGCCACCCCAAACATTGGGACGCCTCTGTTTACAAGAACCTCGTTTACCGTACAAGTTCAACATCGCAGAAAGTGAAAAATGGATAAAGAAGTTGTGGTATTTACTTACAAAGCAATATCACTCAGCAATGAAATCTATGTCATCAGGCCCTTAGCAGCACAATGAGTGTATTCAGGTATGATGATTCTAACTGAAATAAGTCACACAGAAAAAGAAACATCATAAGATATCAGTAATACACGGAATGTAAACTTGGCTACACAGGAACTGAATTACAGAACAGAACAGGGTCTCAAATTTAGAAAACCAACTTATGCTTGCTTAAGGGGAAAGGTGAGTTGGGGTGCTGCATAAAACCAGAGATTGAAATGAGCACAGATAAAGATCCTTAAGCCAAATATGGAATAGACAAGAGCTACCTCTTGCTCAACGAAATGGACTCAACACCGCATATTAAATGCCTAAGAATGTACCTGACTAGTAAGTATCTTAAAACCTATGGATTGCTATGTCTCCGAAAGAGAATCAAGCATGTGTACAGGGGCATAAACGCAGCAGTGATAGGATTGGAGAGGTTCGGTGAGCAAATGAAGACCCTTTGAAGTCATATTGCATGGTACCCATTCCACGGGTTTCAACTACCCAGGTTTAAGGTATTCTTCCTTCAGCTAAAACATGCATGTGGAACCTAGAGTATGATCAACCATGTGATCGGGAGACGTGTTCAAATATGTCTCAGTTTTCGTACCCTGGTACTCGGGTGCAACATTCCAGACGCTTTACTAACACCCTCCCGACTTGGAGAGTCAGTCCCTTTAACCTCCTGTTTGGCCCAGTTTGCAATTTCTGCGGAAGATGAACAGGAATAGCGAGAACCAATGAGAGACTAGCTGGAGGTGTCTGGACGGGCAAATTTAACTCTCATTTCCCACCAGGAAGAGGAATTAACCAAAGGCTCAGCGTGACGTGCCGGAACCAGATTAGGGCCTGAAGCCATCCTGCGGTGTTGCGGCCAGGTCACAAGAAAGCGAGTTGAAGAAAGGAGCTCAGGGGCACTGTAATTCACAAACCTGCAGAGTTATAAATGACAGCTATCGTCCAAAAATATACTGAAGTAAGGCTGCCAAGAGGACTTGAAAGCGGGGCAGAATTGCAGGAAACCGATTTCAGGAGGTAGACTGGAATTGCATTGAAAGCATAGGAAAAGAGGCAGAACGTCCACAATGATGCACTTGGCCATAAAGGGCGTATGCGTTTTTTCCTGAATATATTCAGGAAAAAACGCATACGCCCTTTTTGGCCAACCAAGCAAGCTTGCAAAGGAAATCTGCACTACAATGAAGTCTCACTTCCCCCCGGTCAAAAGGGCCATCTGAAAAAAGTGTAAAATCCAGAAAGGCAGGACAGGCCATGGAGAACTGGGAGCCTTGTTATGCTGATGGGCGGGATGTAAATTGCCAACAGACACTCGGGAGAAGTGTATGGTGTTTCCTGAAACATCTAAAAAACAAAGCAACAGAGCCTAGGGCACTTCCACTTATGGTCCTATAGCTTAGGGAAATTAAAATCAAAAAGACACAGCCACCCCAAACATTGGGACGCCTCTGTTTACAAGAACCTCGTTTACAGTACAAGTTCAACATCGCAGAAAGTGAAAAATGGATAAAGAAGTTGTGGTATTTACTTACAAAGCAATATCACTCAGCAATGAAATCTATGTCATCAGGCCCTTAGCAGCACAATGAGTGGATTCAGGTATGATGATTCTAACTGAAATAAGTCACACAGAAAAAGAAACATCATAAGATATCAGTAATACACGGAATGTAAACTTGGCTACACAGGAACTGAATTACAGAACAGAACAGGGTCTCAAATTTAGAAAACCAACTTATGCTTGCTTAAGGGGAAAGGTGAGTTGGGGTGCTGCATAAAACCAGAGATTGAAATGAGCACAGATAAAGTTCCTTAAGCCAAATATGGAATAGACAAGAGCTACTCCTTGCTCAACGAAATGGACTCAACACCGCATATTAAACGCCTAAGAATGTACCTGACTAGTAAGTATCTTAAAACCTATGGATTGCTATGTCTCTGAAAGAGAATCAAGCATGTGTACAGGGGCATAAACACAGCAGTGATAGGATTGGAGAGGTTCGGTGAGCAAATGAAGACCCTTTGAAGTCATATTGCATGGTACCCATTCCACGGGTTTCAACTACCCAGGTTTAAGGTATTCTTCCTTCAGGTAAAACATGCATGTGGAACCTAGAGTATGATCAACCATGTGATCGGGAGACGTGTTCAAATATGTCTCAGTTTTCGTACCCTGGTACTCGGGTGCAATATTCCAGACGCTTTACTAACACCCTCCCGACTTGGAGAGTCAGTCCCTTTAACCTCCTGTTTGGCCCAGTTTGCAATTTCTGCGGAAGATGAACAGGAATAGCGAGAATCAATGAGAGACTAGCTGGAGGTGTCTGGACGGGCAAATTTAACTCTCATTTCCCACCAGGAAGAGGAATTAACCAAAGGCTCAGCGTGCCGTGCCGGAACCAGATTAGGGCCTGAAGCCATCCTGCGGTGTTGCGGCCAGCTCAAAAGAAAGCGAGTTGAAGAAAGGAGCTCAGGGGCACTGTAATTCACAAACCTGCAGAGTTATAAATGACAGCTATCGTCCAAAAATATACTGAAGTAAGGCTGCCAAGAGGACTTGAAAGCGGGGCAGAATGGCAGGAAACCGATTTCAGGAGGTAGACTGGAATTGCATTGAAAGCATAGGAAAAGAGGCAGAACGTCCACAATGATGCACTTGGCCAAAAAGGGCGTATGCGTTTTTTCCTGAATATATTCAGGAAAAAACGCATACGCCCTTTTTGGCCAACCAAGCAAGCTTGCAAAGGAAATCTGCACTACAATGAAGTCTCAATTCCCCCCGGTCAAAAGGGCCATCTGAAAAAAGTGTAAAATCCAGAAAGACAGGACAGGCCATGGAGAACTGGGAGCCTTGTTATGCTGATGGGCGGGATGTAAATTGCCAACAGACACTCGGGAGAAGTGTATGGTGTTTCCTGAAACATCTAAAAAACAAAGCAACAGAGCCTAGGGCACTTCCACTTATGGTCCTATAGCTTAGGGAAATTAAAATCAAAAAGACACAGCCACCCCAAAGTTTGGGACGTCTCTGTTTACAAGAACCTCGTTTACAGTACAAGTTCAACATCGCAGAAAGTGAAAAATGGATAAAGAAGTTGTGGTATTTACTTACAAAGCAATATCACTCAGCAATGAAATCTATGTCATCAGGCCCTTAGCAGCACAATGAGTGGATTCAGGTATGATGATTCTAACTGAAATAAGTCACACAGAAAAAGAAACATCATAAGATATCAGTAATACACGGAATGTAAACTTGGCTACACAGGAACTGAATTACAGAACAGAACAGGGTCTCAAATTTAGAAAACCAACTTATGCTTGCTTAAGGGGAAAGGTGAGTTGGGGTGCTGCATAAAACCAGAGATTGAAATGAGCACAGATAAAGATCCTTAAGCCAAATATGGAATAGACAAGAGCTACCTCTTGCTCAACGAAATGGACTCAACACCGCATATTAAATGCCTAAGAATGTACCTGACTAGTAAGTATCTTAAAACCTATGGATTGCTATGTCTCTGAAAGAGAATCAAGCATGTGTACAGGGGCATAAACGCAGCAGTGATAGGATTGGAGAGGTTCGGTGAGCAAATGAAGACCCTTTGAAGTCATATTGCATGGTACCCATTCCACGGGTTTCAACTACCCAGGTTTAAGGTATTCTTCCTTCAGCTAAAACATGCATGTGGAACCTAGAGTATGATCAACCATGTGATCGGGAGACGTGTTCAAATATGTCTCAGTTTTCGTACCCTGGTACTCGGGTGCAACATTCCAGACGCTTTACTAACACCCTCCCGACTTGGAGAGTCAGTCCCTTTAACCTCCTGTTTGGCCCAGTTTGCAATTTCTGCGGAAGATGAACAGGAATAGCGAGAACCAATGAGAGACTAGCTGGAGGTGTCTGGACGGGCAAATTTAACTCTCATTTCCCACCAGGAAGAGGAATTAACCAAAGGCTCAGCGTGACGTGCCGGAACCAGATTAGGGCCTGAAGCCATCCTGCGGTGTTGCGGCCAGGTCACAAGAAAGCGAGTTGAAGAAAGGAGCTCAGGGGCACTGTAATTCACAAACCTGCAGAGTTATAAATGACAGCTATCGTCCAAAAATATACTGAAGTAAGGCTGCCAAGAGGACTTGAAAGCGGGGCAGAATTGCAGGAAACCGATTTCAGGAGGTAGACTGGAATTGCATTGAAAGCATAGGAAAAGAGGCAGAACGTCCACAATGATGCACTTGGCCATAAAGGGCGTATGCGTTTTTTCCTGAATATATTCAGGAAAAAACGCATACGCCCTTTTTGGCCAACCAAGCAAGCTTGCAAAGGAAATCTGCACTACAATGAAGTCTCACTTCCCCCCGGTCAAAAGGGCCATCTGAAAAAAGTGTAAAATCCAGAAAGGCAGGACAGGCCATGGAGAACTGGGAGCCTTGTTATGCTGATGGGCGGGATGTAAATTGCCAACAGACACTCGGGAGAAGTGTATGGTGTTTCCTGAAACATCTAAAAAACAAAGCAACAGAGCCTAGGGCACTTCCACTTATGGTCCTATAGCTTAGGGAAATTAAAATCAAAAAGACACAGCCACCCCAAACATTGGGACGCCTCTGTTTACAAGAACCTCGTTTACAGTACAAGTTCAACATCGCAGAAAGTGAAAAATGGATAAAGAAGTTGTGGTATTTACTTACAAAGCAATATCACTCAGCAATGAAATCTATGTCATCAGGCCCTTAGCAGCACAATGAGTGGATTCAGGTATGATGATTCTAACTGAAATAAGTCACACAGAAAAAGAAACATCATAAGATATCAGTAATACATGGAATGTAAACTTGGCTACACAGGAACTGAATTACAGAACAGAACAGGGTCTCAAATTTAGAAAACCAACTTATGCTTGCTTAAGGGGAAAGGTGAGTTGGGGTGCTGCATAAAACCAGAGATTGAAATGAGCACAGATAAAGTTCCTTAAGCCAAATATGGAATAGACAAGAGCTACTCCTTGCTCAACGAAATGGACTCAACACCGCATATTAAACGCCTAAGAATGTACCTGACTAGTAAGTATCTTAAAACCTATGGATTGCTATGTCTCTGAAAGAGAATCAAGCATGTGTACAGGGGCATAAACACAGCAGTGATAGGATTGGAGAGGTTCGGTGAGCAAATGAAGACCCTTTGAAGTCATATTGCATGGTACCCATTCCACGGGTTTCAACTACCCAGGTTTAAGGTATTCTTCCTTCAGGTAAAACATGCATGTGGAACCTAGAGTATGATCAACCATGTGATCGGGAGACGTGTTCAAATATGTCTCAGTTTTCGTACCCTGGTACTCGGGTGCAATATTCCAGACGCTTTACTAACACCCTCCCGACTTGGAGAGTCAGTCCCTTTAACCTCCTGTTTGGCCCAGTTTGCAATTTCTGCGGAAGATGAACAGGAATAGCGAGAATCAATGAGAGACTAGCTGGAGGTGTCTGGACGGGCAAATTTAACTCTCATTTCCCACCAGGAAGAGGAATTAACCAAAGGCTCAGCGTGCCGTGCCGGAACCAGATTAGGGCCTGAAGCCATCCTGCGGTGTTGCGGCCAGCTCAAAAGAAAGCGAGTTGAAGAAAGGAGCTCAGGGGCACTGTAATTCACAAACCTGCAGAGTTATAAATGACAGCTATCGTCCAAAAATATACTGAAGTAAGGCTGCCAAGAGGACTTGAAAGCGGGGCAGAATGGCAGGAAACCGATTTCAGGAGGTAGACTGGAATTGCATTGAAAGCATAGGAAAAGAGGCAGAACGTCCACAATGATGCACTTGGCCAAAAAGGGCGTATGCGTTTTTTCCTGAATATATTCAGGAAAAAACGCATACGCCCTTTTTGGCCAACCAAGCAAGCTTGCAAAGGAAATCTGCACTACAATGAAGTCTCAATTCCCCCCGGTCAAAAGGGCCATCTGAAAAAAGTGTAAAATCCAGAAAGACAGGACAGGCCATGTAGAACTGGGAGCCTTGTTATGCTGATGGGCGGGATGTAAATTGCCAACAGACACTCGGGAGAAGTGTATGGTGTTTCCTGAAACATCTAAAAAACAAAGCAACAGAGCCTAGGGCACTTCCACTTATGGTCCTATAGCTTAGGGAAATTAAAATCAAAAAGACACAGCCACCCCAAAGTTTGGGACGTCTCTGTTTACAAGAACCTCGTTTACAGTACAAGTTCAACATCGCAGAAAGTGAAAAATGGATAAAGAAGTTGTGGTATTTACTTACAAAGCAATATCACTCAGCAATGAAATCTATGTCATCAGGCCCTTAGCAGCACAATGAGTGGATTCAGGTATGATGATTCTAACTGAAATAAGTCACACAGAAAAAGAAACATCATAAGATATCAGTAATACACGGAATGTAAACTTGGCTACACAGGAACTGAATTACAGAACAGAACAGGGTCTCAAATTTAGAAAACCAACTTATGCTTGCTTAAGGGGAAAGGTGAGTTGGGGTGCTGCATAAAACCAGAGATTGAAATGAGCACAGATAAAGTTCCTTAAGCCAAATATGGAATAGACAAGAGCTACTCCTTGCTCAACGAAATGGACTCAACACCGCATATTAAATGCCTAAGAATGTACCTGACTAGTAAGTATCTTAAAACCTATGGATTGCTATGTCTCTGAAAGAGAATCAAGCATGTGTACAGGGGCATAAACGCAGCAGTGATAGGATTGGAGAGGTTCGGTGAGCAAATGAAGACCCTTTGAAGTCATATTGCATGGTACCCATTCCACGGGTTTCAACTACCCAGGTTTAAGGTATTCTTCCTTCAGCTAAAACATGCATGTGGAACCTAGAGTATGATCAACCATGTGATCGGGAGACGTGTTCCAATATGTCTCAGTTTTCGTCCCCTGGTACTCGGGTGCAACATTCCAGACGCTTTACTAACACCCTCCCGACTTGGAGAGTCAGTCCCTTTAACCTCCTGTTTGGCCCAGTTTGCAATTTCTGCGGAAGATGAACAGGAATAGCGAGAACCAATGAGAGACTAGCTGGAGGTGTCTGGATGGGCAAATTTAACTCTCATTTCCCACCAGGAAGAGGAATTAACCAAAGGCTCAGCGTGCCGTGCCGGAACCAGATTAGGGCCTGAAGCCATCCTGCGGTGTTGCGGCCAGGTCACAAGAAAGCGAGTTGAAGAAAGGAGCTCAGGGGCACTGTAATTCACAAACCTGCAGAGTTATAAATGACAGCTATCGTCCAAAAATATACTGAAGTAAGGCTGCCAAGAGGACTTGAAAGCGGGGCAGAATTGCAGGAAACCGATTTCAGGAGGTAGACTGGAATTGCATTGAAAGCATAGGAAAAGAGGCAGAACGTCCACAATGATGCACTTGGCCAAAAAGGGCGTATGCGTTTTTTCCTGAATATATTCAGGAAAAAACGCATACGCCCTTTTTGGCCAACCAAGCAAGCTTGCAAAGGAAATCTGCACTACAATGAAGTCTCACTTCCCCCCGGTCAAAAGGGCCATCTGAAAAAAGTGTAAAATCCAGAAAGGCAGGACAGGCCATGGAGAACTGGGAGCCTTGTTATGCTGATGGGCGGGATGTAAATTGCCAACAGACACTCGGGAGAAGTGTATGGTGTTTCCTGAAACATCTAAAAAACAAAGCAACAGAGCCTAGGGCACTTCCACTTATGGTCCTATAGCTTAGGGAAATTAAAATCAAAAAGACACAGCCACCCCAAACATTGGGACGCCTCTGTTTACAAGAACCTCGTTTACCGTACAAGTTCAACATCGCAGAAAGTGAAAAATGGATAAAGAAGTTGTGGTATTTACTTACAAAGCAATATCACTCAGCAATGAAATCTATGTCATCAGGCCCTTAGCAGCACAATGAGTGTATTCAGGTATGATGATTCTAACTGAAATAAGTCACACAGAAAAAGAAACATCATAAGATATCAGTAATACACGGAATGTAAACTTGGCTACACAGGAACTGAATTACAGAACAGAACAGGGTCTCAAATTTAGAAAACCAACTTATGCTTGCTTAAGGGGAAAGGTGAGTTGGGGTGCTGCATAAAACCAGAGATTGAAATGAGCACAGATAAAGATCCTTAAGCCAAATATGGAATAGACAAGAGCTACCTCTTGCTCAACGAAATGGACTCAACACCGCATATTAAATGCCTAAGAATGTACCTGACTAGTAAGTATCTTAAAACCTATGGATTGCTATGTCTCCGAAAGAGAATCAAGCATGTGTACAGGGGCATAAACGCAGCAGTGATAGGATTGGAGAGGTTCGGTGAGCAAATGAAGACCCTTTGAAGTCATATTGCATGGTACCCATTCCACGGGTTTCAACTACCCAGGTTTAAGGTATTCTTCCTTCAGCTAAAACATGCATGTGGAACCTAGAGTATGATCAACCATGTGATCGGGAGACGTGTTCAAATATGTCTCAGTTTTCGTACCCTGGTACTCGGGTGCAACATTCCAGACGCTTTACTAACACCCTCCCGACTTGGAGAGTCAGTCCCTTTAACCTCCTGTTTGGCCCAGTTTGCAATTTCTGCGGAAGATGAACAGGAATAGCGAGAACCAATGAGAGACTAGCTGGAGGTGTCTGGACGGGCAAATTTAACTCTCATTTCCCACCAGGAAGAGGAATTAACCAAAGGCTCAGCGTGACGTGCCGGAACCAGATTAGGGCCTGAAGCCATCCTGCGGTGTTGCGGCCAGGTCACAAGAAAGCGAGTTGAAGAAAGGAGCTCAGGGGCACTGTAATTCACAAACCTGCAGAGTTATAAATGACAGCTATCGTCCAAAAATATACTGAAGTAAGGCTGCCAAGAGGACTTGAAAGCGGGGCAGAATTGCAGGAAACCGATTTCAGGAGGTAGACTGGAATTGCATTGAAAGCATAGGAAAAGAGGCAGAACGTCCACAATGATGCACTTGGCCATAAAGGGCGTATGCGTTTTTTCCTGAATATATTCAGGAAAAAACGCATACGCCCTTTTTGGCCAACCAAGCAAGCTTGCAAAGGAAATCTGCACTACAATGAAGTCTCACTTCCCCCCGGTCAAAAGGGCCATCTGAAAAAAGTGTAAAATCCAGAAAGGCAGGACAGGCCATGGAGAACTGGGAGCCTTGTTATGCTGATGGGCGGGATGTAAATTGCCAACAGACACTCGGGAGAAGTGTATGGTGTTTCCTGAAACATCTAAAAAACAAAGCAACAGAGCCTAGGGCACTTCCACTTATGGTCCTATAGCTTAGGGAAATTAAAATCAAAAAGACACAGCCACCCCAAACATTGGGACGCCTCTGTTTACAAGAACCTCGTTTACAGTACAAGTTCAACATCGCAGAAAGTGAAAAATGGATAAAGAAGTTGTGGTATTTACTTACAAAGCAATATCACTCAGCAATGAAATCTATGTCATCAGGCCCTTAGCAGCACAATGAGTGGATTCAGGTATGATGATTCTAACTGAAATAAGTCACACAGAAAAAGAAACATCATAAGATATCAGTAATACACGGAATGTAAACTTGGCTACACAGGAACTGAATTACAGAACAGAACAGGGTCTCAAATTTAGAAAACCAACTTATGCTTGCTTAAGGGGAAAGGTGAGTTGGGGTGCTGCATAAAACCAGAGATTGAAATGAGCACAGATAAAGTTCCTTAAGCCAAATATGGAATAGACAAGAGCTACTCCTTGCTCAACGAAATGGACTCAACACCGCATATTAAACGCCTAAGAATGTACCTGACTAGTAAGTATCTTAAAACCTATGGATTGCTATGTCTCTGAAAGAGAATCAAGCATGTGTACAGGGGCATAAACACAGCAGTGATAGGATTGGAGAGGTTCGGTGAGCAAATGAAGACCCTTTGAAGTCATATTGCATGGTACCCATTCCACGGGTTTCAACTACCCAGGTTTAAGGTATTCTTCCTTCAGGTAAAACATGCATGTGGAACCTAGAGTATGATCAACCATGTGATCGGGAGACGTGTTCAAATATGTCTCAGTTTTCGTACCCTGGTACTCGGGTGCAATATTCCAGACGCTTTACTAACACCCTCCCGACTTGGAGAGTCAGTCCCTTTAACCTCCTGTTTGGCCCAGTTTGCAATTTCTGCGGAAGATGAACAGGAATAGCGAGAATCAATGAGAGACTAGCTGGAGGTGTCTGGACGGGCAAATTTAACTCTCATTTCCCACCAGGAAGAGGAATTAACCAAAGGCTCAGCGTGCCGTGCCGGAACCAGATTAGGGCCTGAAGCCATCCTGCGGTGTTGCGGCCAGCTCAAAAGAAAGCGAGTTGAAGAAAGGAGCTCAGGGGCACTGTAATTCACAAACCTGCAGAGTTATAAATGACAGCTATCGTCCAAAAATATACTGAAGTAAGGCTGCCAAGAGGACTTGAAAGCGGGGCAGAATGGCAGGAAACCGATTTCAGGAGGTAGACTGGAATTGCATTGAAAGCATAGGAAAAGAGGCAGAACGTCCACAATGATGCACTTGGCCAAAAAGGGCGTATGCGTTTTTTCCTGAATATATTCAGGAAAAAACGCATACGCCCTTTTTGGCCAACCAAGCAAGCTTGCAAAGGAAATCTGCACTACAATGAAGTCTCAATTCCCCCCGGTCAAAAGGGCCATCTGAAAAAAGTGTAAAATCCAGAAAGACAGGACAGGCCATGGAGAACTGGGAGCCTTGTTATGCTGATGGGCGGGATGTAAATTGCCAACAGACACTCGGGAGAAGTGTATGGTGTTTCCTGAAACATCTAAAAAACAAAGCAACAGAGCCTAGGGCACTTCCACTTATGGTCCTATAGCTTAGGGAAATTAAAATCAAAAAGACACAGCCACCCCAAAGTTTGGGACGTCTCTGTTTACAAGAACCTCGTTTACAGTACAAGTTCAACATCGCAGAAAGTGAAAAATGGATAAAGAAGTTGTGGTATTTACTTACAAAGCAATATCACTCAGCAATGAAATCTATGTCATCAGGCCCTTAGCAGCACAATGAGTGGATTCAGGTATGATGATTCTAACTGAAATAAGTCACACAGAAAAAGAAACATCATAAGATATCAGTAATACACGGAATGTAAACTTGGCTACACAGGAACTGAATTACAGAACAGAACAGGGTCTCAAATTTAGAAAACCAACTTATGCTTGCTTAAGGGGAAAGGTGAGTTGGGGTGCTGCATAAAACCAGAGATTGAAATGAGCACAGATAAAGATCCTTAAGCCAAATATGGAATAGACAAGAGCTACCTCTTGCTCAACGAAATGGACTCAACACCGCATATTAAATGCCTAAGAATGTACCTGACTAGTAAGTATCTTAAAACCTATGGATTGCTATGTCTCCGAAAGAGAATCAAGCATGTGTACAGGGGCATAAACGCAGCAGTGATAGGATTGGAGAGGTTCGGTGAGCAAATGAAGACCCTTTGAAGTCATATTGCATGGTACCCATTCCACGGGTTTCAACTACCCAGGTTTAAGGTATTCTTCCTTCAGCTAAAACATGCATGTGGAACCTAGAGTATGATCAACCATGTGATCGGGAGACGTGTTCAAATATGTCTCAGTTTTCGTACCCTGGTACTCGGGTGCAACATTCCAGACGCTTTACTAACACCCTCCCGACTTGGAGAGTCAGTCCCTTTAACCTCCTGTTTGGCCCAGTTTGCAATTTCTGCGGAAGATGAACAGGAATAGCGAGAACCAATGAGAGACTAGCTGGAGGTGTCTGGACGGGCAAATTTAACTCTCATTTCCCACCAGGAAGAGGAATTAACCAAAGGCTCAGCGTGACGTGCCGGAACCAGATTAGGGCCTGAAGCCATCCTGCGGTGTTGCGGCCAGGTCACAAGAAAGCGAGTTGAAGAAAGGAGCTCAGGGGCACTGTAATTCACAAACCTGCAGAGTTATAAATGACAGCTATCGTCCAAAAATATACTGAAGTAAGGCTGCCAAGAGGACTTGAAAGCGGGGCAGAATTGCAGGAAACCGATTTCAGGAGGTAGACTGGAATTGCATTGAAAGCATAGGAAAAGAGGCAGAACGTCCACAATGATGCACTTGGCCATAAAGGGCGTATGCGTTTTTTCCTGAATATATTCAGGAAAAAACGCATACGCCCTTTTTGGCCAACCAAGCAAGCTTGCAAAGGAAATCTGCACTACAATGAAGTCTCACTTCCCCCCGGTCAAAAGGGCCATCTGAAAAAAGTGTAAAATCCAGAAAGGCAGGACAGGCCATGGAGAACTGGGAGCCTTGTTATGCTGATGGGCGGGATGTAAATTGCCAACAGACACTCGGGAGAAGTGTATGGTGTTTCCTGAAACATCTAAAAAACAAAGCAACAGAGCCTAGGGCACTTCCACTTATGGTCCTATAGCTTAGGGAAATTAAAATCAAAAAGACACAGCCACCCCAAACATTGGGACGCCTCTGTTTACAAGAACCTCGTTTACAGTACAAGTTCAACATCGCAGAAAGTGAAAAATGGATAAAGAAGTTGTGGTATTTACTTACAAAGCAATATCACTCAGCAATGAAATCTATGTCATCAGGCCCTTAGCAGCACAATGAGTGGATTCAGGTATGATGATTCTAACTGAAATAAGTCACACAGAAAAAGAAACATCATAAGATATCAGTAATACACGGAATGTAAACTTGGCTACACAGGAACTGAATTACAGAACAGAACAGGGTCTCAAATTTAGAAAACCAACTTATGCTTGCTTAAGGGGAAAGGTGAGTTGGGGTGCTGCATAAAACCAGAGATTGAAATGAGCACAGATAAAGTTCCTTAAGCCAAATATGGAATAGACAAGAGCTACTCCTTGCTCAACGAAATGGACTCAACACCGCATATTAAACGCCTAAGAATGTACCTGACTAGTAAGTATCTTAAAACCTATGGATTGCTATGTCTCTGAAAGAGAATCAAGCATGTGTACAGGGGCATAAACACAGCAGTGATAGGATTGGAGAGGTTCGGTGAGCAAATGAAGACCCTTTGAAGTCATATTGCATGGTACCCATTCCACGGGTTTCAACTACCCAGGTTTAAGGTATTCTTCCTTCAGGTAAAACATGCATGTGGAACCTAGAGTATGATCAACCATGTGATCGGGAGACGTGTTCAAATATGTCTCAGTTTTCGTACCCTGGTACTCGGGTGCAATATTCCAGACGCTTTACTAACACCCTCCCGACTTGGAGAGTCAGTCCCTTTAACCTCCTGTTTGGCCCAGTTTGCAATTTCTGCGGAAGATGAACAGGAATAGCGAGAATCAATGAGAGACTAGCTGGAGGTGTCTGGACGGGCAAATTTAACTCTCATTTCCCACCAGGAAGAGGAATTAACCAAAGGCTCAGCGTGCCGTGCCGGAACCAGATTAGGGCCTGAAGCCATCCTGCGGTGTTGCGGCCAGCTCAAAAGAAAGCGAGTTGAAGAAAGGAGCTCAGGGGCACTGTAATTCACAAACCTGCAGAGTTATAAATGACAGCTATCGTCCAAAAATATACTGAAGTAAGGCTGCCAAGAGGACTTGAAAGCGGGGCAGAATGGCAGGAAACCGATTTCAGGAGGTAGACTGGAATTGCATTGAAAGCATAGGAAAAGAGGCAGAACGTCCACAATGATGCACTTGGCCAAAAAGGGCGTATGCGTTTTTTCCTGAATATATTCAGGAAAAAACGCATACGCCCTTTTTGGCCAACCAAGCAAGCTTGCAAAGGAAATCTGCACTACAATGAAGTCTCAATTCCCCCCGGTCAAAAGGGCCATCTGAAAAAAGTGTAAAATCCAGAAAGACAGGACAGGCCATGGAGAACTGGGAGCCTTGTTATGCTGATGGGCGGGATGTAAATTGCCAACAGACACTCGGGAGAAGTGTATGGTGTTTCCTGAAACATCTAAAAAACAAAGCAACAGAGCCTAGGGCACTTCCACTTATGGTCCTATAGCTTAGGGAAATTAAAATCAAAAAGACACAGCCACCCCAAAGTTTGGGACGTCTCTGTTTACAAGAACCTCGTTTACAGTACAAGTTCAACATCGCAGAAAGTGAAAAATGGATAAAGAAGTTGTGGTATTTACTTACAAAGCAATATCACTCAGCAATGAAATCTATGTCATCAGGCCCTTAGCAGCACAATGAGTGGATTCAGGTATGATGATTCTAACTGAAATAAGTCACACAGAAAAAGAAACATCATAAGATATCAGTAATACACGGAATGTAAACTTGGCTACACAGGAACTGAATTACAGAACAGAACAGGGTCTCAAATTTAGAAAACCAACTTATGCTTGCTTAAGGGGAAAGGTGAGTTGGGGTGCTGCATAAAACCAGAGATTGAAATGAGCACAGATAAAGTTCCTTAAGCCAAATATGGAATAGACAAGAGCTACTCCTTGCTCAACGAAATGGACTCAACACCGCATATTAAACGCCTAAGAATGTACCTGACTAGTAAGTATCTTAAAACCTATGGATTGCTATGTCTCTGAAAGAGAATCAAGCATGTGTACAGGGGCATAAACACAGCAGTGATAGGATTGGAGAGGTTCGGTGAGCAAATGAAGACCCTTTGAAGTCATATTGCATGGTACCCATTCCACGGGTTTCAACTACCCAGGTTTAAGGTATTCTTCCTTCAGGTAAAACATGCATGTGGAACCTAGAGTATGATCAACCATGTGATCGGGAGACGTGTTCAAATATGTCTCAGTTTTCGTACCCTGGTACTCGGGTGCAACATTCCAGACGCTTTAATAACACCCTCCCGACTTGGAGAGTCAGTCCCTTTAACCTCCTGTTTGGCCCAGTTTGCAATTTCTGCGGAAGATGAACAGGAATAGCGAGAACCAATGAGAGACTAGCTGGAGGTGTCTGGATGGGCAAATTTAACTCTCATTTCCCACCAGGAAGAGGAATTAACCAAAGGCTCAGCGTGCCGTGCCGGAACCAGATTAGGGCCTGAAGCCATCCTGCGGTGTTGCGGCCAGCTCAAAAGAAAGCGAGTTGAAGAAAGGAGCTCAGGGGCACTGTAATTCACAAACCTGCAGAGTTATAAATGACAGCTATCGTCCAAAAATATACTGAAGTAAGGCTGCCAAGAGGACTTGAAAGCGGGGCAGAATTGCAGGAAACCGATTTCAGGAGGTAGACTGGAATTGCATTGAAAGCATAGGAAAAGAGGCAGAACGTCCACAATGATGCACTTGGCCAAAAAGGGCGTATGCGTTTTTTCCTGAATATATTCAGGAAAAAACGCATACGCCCTTTTTGGCCAACCAAGCAAGCTTGCAAAGGAAATCTGCACTACAATGAAGTCTCACTTCCCCCCGGTCAAAAGGGCCATCTGAAAAAAGTGTAAAATCCAGAAAGGCAGGACAGGCCATGGAGAACTGGGAGCCTTGTTATGCTGATGGGCGGGATGTAAATTGCCAACAGACACTCGGGAGAAGTGTATGGTGTTTCCTGAAACATCTAAAAAACAAAGCAACAGAGCCTAGGGCACTTCCACTTATGGTCCTATAGCTTAGGGAAATTAAAATCAAAAAGACACAGCCACCCCAAACATTGGGACGCCTCTGTTTACAAGAACCTCGTTTACCGTACAAGTTCAACATCGCAGAAAGTGAAAAATGGATAAAGAAGTTGTGGTATTTACTTACAAAGCAATATCACTCAGCAATGAAATCTATGTCATCAGGCCCTTAGCAGCACAATGAGTGTATTCAGGTATGATGATTCTAACTGAAATAAGTCACACAGAAAAAGAAACATCATAAGATATCAGTAATACACGGAATGTAAACTTGGCTACATAGGAACTGAATTACAGAACAGAACAGGGTCTCAAATTTAGAAAACCAACTTATGCTTGCTTAAGGGGAAAGGTGAGTTGGGGTGCTGCATAAAACCAGAGATTGAAATGAGCACAGATAAAGTTCCTTAAGCCAAATATGGAATAGACAAGAGCTACTCCTTGCTCAACGAAATGGACTCAACACCGCATATTAAACGCCTAAGAATGTACCTGACTAGTAAGTATCTTAAAACCTATGGATTGCTATGTCTCTGAAAGAGAATCAAGCATGTGTACAGGGGCATAAACACAGAAGTGATAGGATTGGAGAGGTTCGGTGAGCAAATGAAGACCCTTTGAAGTCATATTGCATGGTACCCATTCCACGGGTTTCAACTACCCAGGTTTAAGGTATTCTTCCTTCAGCTAAAACATGCATGTGGAACCTAGAGTATGATCAACCATGTGATCGGGAGACGTGTTCAAATATGTCTCAGTTTTCGTACCCTGGTACTCGGGTGCAACATTCCAGACGCTTTAATAACACCCTCCCGACTTGGAGAGTCAGTCCCTTTAACCTCCTGTTTGGCCCAGTTTGCAATTTCTGCGGAAGATGAACAGGAATAGCGAGAACCAATGAGAGACTAGCTGGAGGTGTCTGGACGGGCAAATTTAACTCTCATTTCCCACCAGGAAGAGGAATTAACCAAAGGCTCAGCGTGCCGTGCCGGAACCAGATTAGGGCCTGAAGCCATCCTGCGGTGTTGCGGCCAGCTCAAAAGAAAGCGAGTTGAAGAAAGGAGCTCAGGGGCACTGTAATTCACAAACCTGCAGAGTTATAAATGACAGCTATCGTCCAAAAATATACTGAAGTAAGGCTGCCAAGAGGACTTGAAAGCGGGGCAGAATTGCAGGAAACCGATTTCAGGAGGTAGACTGGAATTGCATTGAAAGCATAGGAAAAGAGGCAGAACGTCCACAATGATGCACTTGGCCAAAAAGGGCGTATGTGTTTTTTCCTGAATATATTCAGGAAAAAACGCATACGCCCTTTTTGGCCAACCAAGCAAGCTTGCAAAGGAAATCTGCACTACAATGAAGTCTCACTTCCCCCCGGTCAAAAGGGCCATCTGAAAAAAGTGTAAAATCCAGAAAGACAGGACAGGCCATGGAGAACTGGGAGCCTTGTTATGCTGATGGGCGGGATGTAAATTGCCAACAGACACTCGGGAGAAGTGTATGGTGTTTCCTGAAACATCTAAAAAACAAAGCAACAGAGCCTAGGGCACTTCCACTTATGGTCCTATAGCTTAGGGAAATTAAAATCAAAAAGACACAGCCACCCCAAAGTTTGGGACGCCTCTGTTTACAAGAACCTCGTTTACAGTACAAGTTCAACATCGCAGAAAGTGAAAAATGGATAAAGAAGTTGTGGTATTTACTTACAAAGCAATATCACTCAGCAATGAAATCTATGTCATCAGGCCCTTAGCAGCACAATGAGTGGATTCAGGTATGATGATTCTAACTGAAATAAGTCACACAGAAAAAGAAACATCATAAGATATCAGTAATACACGGAATGTAAACTTGGCTACACAGGAACTGAATTACAGAACAGAACAGGGTCTCAAATTTAGAAAACCAACTTATGCTTGCTTAAGGGTAAAGGTGAGTTGGGGTGCTGCATAAAACCAGAGATTGAAATGAGCACAGATAAAGATCCTTAAGCCAAATATGGAATAGACAAGAGCTACCTCTTGCTCAACGAAATGGACTCAACACCGCATATTAAATGCCTAAGAATGTACCTGACTAGTAAGTATCTTAAAACCTATGGATTGCTATGTCTCTGAAAGAGAATCAAGCATGTGTACAGGGGCATAAACGCAGCAGTGATAGGATTGGAGAGGTTCGGTGAGCAAATGAAGACCCTTTGAAGTCATATTGCATGGTACCCATTCCACGGGTTTCAACTACCCAGGTTTAAGGTATTCTTCCTTCAGCTAAAACATGCATGTGGAACCTAGAGTATGATCAACCATGTGATCGGGAGACGTGTTCAAATATGTCTCAGTTTTCGTACCCTGGTACTCGGGTGCAACATTCCAGACGCTTTACTAACACCCTCCCGACTTGGAGAGTCAGTCCCTTTAACCTCCTGTTTGGCCCAGTTTGCAATTTCTGCGGAAGATGAACAGGAATAGCGAGAACCAATGAGAGACTAGCTGGAGGTGTCTGGACGGGCAAATTTAACTCTCATTTCCCACCAGGAAGAGGAATTAACCAAAGGCTCAGCGTGCCGTGCCGGAACCAGATTAGGGCCTGAAGCCATCCTGCGGTGTTGCGGCCAGCTCAAAAGAAAGCGAGTTGAAGAAAGGAGCTCAGGGGCACTGTAATTCACAAACCTGCAGAGTTATAAATGACAGCTATCGTCCAAAAATATACTGAAGTAAGGCTGCCAAGAGGACTTGAAAGCGGGGCAGAATTGCAGGAAACCGATTTCAGGAGGCAGACTGGAATTGCATTGAAAGCATAGGAAAAGAGGCAGAACGTCCACAATGATGCACTTGGCCAAAAAGGGCGTATGCATTTTTTCCTGAATATATTCAGGAAAAAACGCATACGCCCTTTTTGGCCAACCAAGCAAGCTTGCAAAGGAAATCTGCACTACAATGAAGTCTCACTTCCCCCCGGTCAAAAGGGCCATCTGAAAAAAGTGTAAAATCCAGAAAGGCAGGACAGGCCATGGAGAACTGGGAGCCTTGTTATGCTGATGGGCGGGATGTAAATTGCCAACAGACACTCGGGAGAAGTGTATGGTGTTTCCTGAAACATCTAAAAAACAAAGCAACAGAGCCTAGGGCACTTCCACTTATGGTCCTATAGCTTAGGGAAATTAAAATCAAAAAGACACAGCCACCACAAACATTGGGACGCCTCTGTTTACAAGAACCTCGTTTACAGTACAAGTTCAACATCGCAGAAAGTGAAAAATGGATAAAGAATTTGTGGTATTTACTTACAAAGCAATATCACTCAGCAATGAAATCTATGTCATCAGGCCCTTAGCAGCACAATGAGTGGATTCAGGTATGATGATTCTAACTGAAATAAGTCACACAGAAAAAGAAACATCATAAGATATCAGTAATACACGGAATGTAAACTTGGCTACACAGGAACTGAATTACAGAACAGAACAGGGTCTCAAATTTAGAAAACCAACTTATGCTTGCTTAAGGGGAAAGTTGAGTTGGGGTGCTGCATAAAACCAGAGATTGAAATGAGCACAGATAAAGTTCCTTAAGCCAAATATGGAATAGACAAGAGCTACTCCTTGCTCAACGAAATGGACTCAACACCGCATATTAAACGCATAAGAATGTACCTGACTAGTAAGTATCTTAAAACCTATGGATTGCTATGTCTCTGAAAGAGAATCAAGCATGTGTACAGGGGCATAAACACAGCAGTGATAGGATTGGAGAGGTTCGGTGAGCAAATGAAGACCCTTTGAAGTCATATTGCATGGTACCCATTCCACGGGTTTCAACTACCCAGGTTTAAGGTATTCTTCCTTCAGGTAAAACATGCATGTGGAACCTAGAGTATGATCAACCATGTGATCGGGAGACGTGTTCAAATATGTCTCAGTTTTCGTACCCTGGTACTCGGGTGCAACATTCCAGACGCTTTACTAACACCCTCCCGACTTGGAGAGTCAGTCCCTTTAACCTCCTGTTTGGCCCAGTTTGCAATTTCTGCGGAAGATGAACAGGAATAGCGAGAACCAATGAGAGACTAGCTGGAGGTGTCTGGACGGGCAAATTTAACTCTCATTTCCCACCAGGAAGAGGAATTAACCAAAGGCTCAGCGTGCCGTGCCGGAACCAGATTAGGGCCTGAAGCCATCCTGCGGTGTTGCGGCCAGCTCAAAAGAAAGCGAGTTGAAGAAAGGAGCTCAGGGGCACTGTAATTCACAAACCTGCAGAGTTATAAATGACAGCTATCGTCCAAAAATATACTGAAGTAAGGCTGCCAAGAGGACTTGAAAGCGGGGCAGAATTGCAGGAAACCGATTTCAGGAGGTAGACTGGAATTGCATTGAAAGCATAGGAAAAGAGGCAGAACGTCCACAATGATGCACTTGGCCAAAAAGGGCGTATGCGTTTTTTCCTGAATATATTCAGGAAAAAACGCATACGCCCTTTTTGGCCAACCAAGCAAGCTTGCAAAGGAAATCTGCACTACAATGAAGTCTCACTTCCCCCCGGTCAAAAGGGCCATCTGAAAAAAGTGTAAAATCCAGAAAGACAGGACAGGCCATGGAGAACTGGGAGCCTTGTTATGCTGATGGGCGGGATGTAAATTGCCAACAGACACTCGGGAGAAGTGTATGGTGTTTCCTGAAACATCTAAAAAACAAAGCAACAGAGCCTAGGGCACTTCCACTTATGGTCCTATAGCTTAGGGAAATTAAAATCAAAAAGACACAGCCACCCCAAACATTGGGACGCCTCTGTTTACAAGAACCTCGTTTACAGTACAAGTTCAACATCGCAGAAAGTGAAAAATGGATAAAGAAGTTGTGGTATTTACTTACAAAGCAATATCACTCAGCAATGAAATCTATGTCATCAGGCCCTTAGCAGCACAATGAGTGGATTCAGGTATGATGATTCTAACTGAAATAAGTCACACAGAAAAAGAAACATCATAAGATATCAGTAATACACGGAATGTAAACTTGGCTACACAGGAACTGAATTACAGAACAGAACAGGGTCTCAAATTTAGAAAACCAACTTATGCTTGCTTAAGGGGAAAGGTGAGTTGGGGTGCTGCATAAAACCAGAGATTGAAATGAGCACAGATAAAGTTCCTTAAGCCAAATATGGAATAGACAAGAGCTACCTCTTGCTCAACGAAATGGACTCAACACCGCATATTAAACGCCTAAGAATGTACCTGACTAGTAAGTATCTTAAAACCTATGGATTGCTATGTCTCCGAAAGAGAATCAAGCATGTGTACAGGGGCATAAACGCAGCAGTGATAGGATTGGAGAGGTTCGGTGAGCAAATGAAGACCCTTTGAAGTCATATTGCATGGTACCCATTCCACGGGTTTCAACTACCCAGGTTTAAGGTATTCTTCCTTCAGCTAAAACATGCATGTGGAACCTAGAGTATGATCAACCATGTGATCGGGAGACGTGTTCCAATATGTCTCAGTTTTCGTCCCCTGGTACTCGGGTGCAACATTCCAGACGCTTTACTAACACCCTCCCGACTTGGAGAGTCAGTCCCTTTAACCTCCTGTTTGGCCCAGTTTGCAATTTCTGCGGAAGATGAACAGGAATAGCGAGAACCAATGAGAGACTAGCTGGAGGTGTCTGGACGGGCAAATTTAACTCTCATTTCCCACCAGGAAGAGGAATTAACCAAAGGCTCAGCGTGCCGTGCCGGAACAAGATTAGGGCCTGAAGCCATCCTGCGGTGTTGCGGCCAGCTCAAAAGAAAGCGAGTTGAAGAAAGGAGTTCAGGGGCACTGTAATTCACAAACCTGCAGAGTTATCAATGACAGCTATCGTCCAAAAATATACTGAAGTAAGGCTGCCAAGAGGACTTGAAAGCGGGGCAGAATTGCAGGAAACCGATTTCAGGAGGTAGACGGGAATTGCATTGAAAGCATAGGAAAAGAGGCAGAACGTCCACAATGATACACTTGGCCAAAAAGGGCATATGCGTTTTTTCCTGAATATATTCAGGAAAAAACGCATACGCCCGTTTTGGCCAACCAAGCAAGCTTGCAAAGGAAATCTGCACTACAATGAAGTCTCACTTCCCCCCGGTCAAAAGGGCCATCTGAAAAAAGTGTAAAATCCAGAAAGGCAGGACAGGCCATGGAGAACTGGGAGCCTTGTTATGCTGATGGGCGGGATGTAAATTGCCAACAGACACTCGGGAGAAGTGTATGGTGTTTCCTGAAACATCTAAAAAACAAAGCAACAGAGCCTAGGGCACTTCCACTTATGGTCCTATAGCTTAGGGAAATTAAAATCAAAAAGACACAGCCACCCCAAAGTTTGGGACGCCTCTGTTTACAAGAACCTCGTTTACAGTACAAGTTCAACATCGCAGAAAGTGAAAAATGGATAAAGAATTTGTGGTATTTACTTACAAAGCAATATCACGCAGCAATGAAATCTATGTCATCAGGCCCTTAGCAGCACAATGAGTGGATTCAGGTATGATGATTCCAACTGAAATAAGTCACACAGAAAAAGAAACATCATAAGATATCAGTAATACACGGAATGTAAACTTGGCTACACAGGAACTGAATTACAGAACAGAACAGGGTCTCAAATTTAGAAAACCAACTTATGCTTGCATAAGGGCAAAGGTGAGTTGGGATGATGCATAAAACCAGAGATTGAAATGAGCACAGATAAAGTTCCTTAAGCCAAATATGGAATAGACAAGAGCTACTCCTTGCTCAACGAAATGGACTCAACACCGCATATTAAACGCCTAAGAATGTACCTGACTAGTAAGTATCTTAAAACCTATGGATTGCTATGTCTCCGAAAGAGAATCAAGCATGTGTACAGGGGCATAAACGCAGCAGTGATAGGATTGGAGAGGTTCGGTGAGCAAATGAAGACCCTTTGAAGTCATATTGCATGGTACCCATTCCACGGGTTTCAACTACCCAGGTTTAAGGTATTCTTCCTTCAGCTAAAACATGCATGTGGAACCTAGAGTATGATCAACCATGTGATCGGGAGACGTGTTCCAATATGTCTCAGTTTTCGTCCCCTGGTACTCGGGTGCAACATTCCAGACGCTTTACTAACACTCTCCCGACTTGGAGAGTCAGTGCCTTTAACCTCCTGTTTGGCCCTGTTTTCAATTTCAGTGGAAGATGAACAGGAATAGGGAGAACCAATGAGAGACTAGCTGGAGGTGTCTGGACGGGCATATTTAACTCTCATTTTCCACCAGGAAGAGGAATTAAGCAAAGGCACAGTGTGCCGTGCTGGAACCAGATTAGGGCTTGAAGCAATCCTGCGATGTTGCGGCCAGGTCACGAGAATGCGAGTTGAAGAAAGGAGCTCAGGGGCACTGTAATTCACAAACCTGCAGAGTTATAAATGACAGCTATCGTCCAAAAATATACTGAAGTAAGGCTGCCAAGAGGACTTGAAAGCGGGGCAGAATTGCAGGAAACCGATTTCAGGAGGTAGACTGGAATTGCATTGAAAGCATAGGAAAAGAGGCAGAACGTCCACAATGATGCACTTGGCCAAAAAGGGCATATGCGTTTTTTCCTGAATATATTCAGGAAAAAACGCATACGCCCTTTTTGGCCAACCAAGCAAACTTGCAAAGGAAATCTGCACTACAATGAAGTCTCACTTCCCCCCGGTCAAAAGGGCCATCTGAAAAAAGTGTAAAATCCAGAAAGGCAGGACAGGCCATGGAGAACTGGGAGCCTTGTTATGCTGATGGGCGGGATGTAAATTGCCAACAGACACTCGGGAGAAGTGTATGGTGTTTCCTGAAACATCTAAAAAACAAAGCAACAGAGCCTAGGGCACTTCCACTTATGGTCCCATAGCTTAGGGAAATTAAAATCAAAAAGACACAGCCACCCCAAAGTTTGGGATGCCTCTGTTTACAAGAACCTCGTTTACAGTACAAGTTCAACATTGCAGAAAGTGAAAAATGGATAAAGAAGTTGTGGTATTTACTTACAAAGCAATATCACTCAGCAATGAAATCTATGTCATCAGGCCCTTAGCAGCACAATGAGTGGATTCAGGTATGATGATTCTAACTGAAATAAGTCACACAGAAAAAGAAACATCATAAGATATCAGTAATACACGGAATGTAAACTTGGCTACACAGGAACTGAATTACAGAACAGAACAGGGTCTCAAATTTAGAAAACCAACTTATGCTTGCTTAAGGGGAAAGGTGAGTTGGGGTGCTGCATAAAACCAGAGATTGAAATGAGCACAGATAAAGTTCCTTAAGCCAAATATGGAATAGACAAGAGCTACCTCTTGCTCAACGAAATGGACTCAACACCGCATATTAAACGCCTAAGAATGTACCTGACTAGTAAGTATCTTAAAACCTATGGATTGCTATGTCTCCGAAAGAGAATCAAGCATGTGTACAGGGGCATAAACGCAGCAGTGATAGGATTGGAGAGGTTCGGTGAGCAAATGAAGACCCTTTGAAGTCATATTGCATGGTACCCATTCCACGGGTTTCAACTACCCAGGTTTAAGGTATTCTTCCTTCAGCTAAAACATGCATGTGGAACCTAGAGTATGATCAACCATGTGATCGGGAGACGTGTTCCAATATGTCTCAGTTTTCGTCCCCTGGTACTCGGGTGCAACATTCCAGACGCTTTACTAACACCCTCCCGACTTGGAGAGTCAGTCCCTTTAACCTCCTGTTTGGCCCAGTTTGCAATTTCTGCGGAAGATGAACAGGAATAGCGAGAACCAATGAGAGACTAGCTGGAGGTGTCTGGACGGGCAAATTTAACTCTCATTTCCCACCAGGAAGAGGAATTAACCAAAGGCTCAGCGTGCCGTGCCGGAACAAGATTAGGGCCTGAAGCCATCCTGCGGTGTTGCGGCCAGCTCAAAAGAAAGCGAGTTGAAGAAAGGAGTTCAGGGGCACTGTAATTCACAAACCTGCAGAGTTATCAATGACAGCTATCGTCCAAAAATATACTGAAGTAAGGCTGCCAAGAGGACTTGAAAGCGGGGCAGAATTGCAGGAAACCGATTTCAGGAGGTAGACGGGAATTGCATTGAAAGCATAGGAAAAGAGGCAGAACGTCCACAATGATACACTTGGCCAAAAAGGGCATATGCGTTTTTTCCTGAATATATTCAGGAAAAAACGCATACGCCCGTTTTGGCCAACCAAGCAAGCTTGCAAAGGAAATCTGCACTACAATGAAGTCTCACTTCCCCCCGGTCAAAAGGGCCATCTGAAAAAAGTGTAAAATCCAGAAAGGCAGGACAGGCCATGGAGAACTGGGAGCCTTGTTATGCTGATGGGCGGGATGTAAATTGCCAACAGACACTCGGGAGAAGTGTATGGTGTTTCCTGAAACATCTAAAAAACAAAGCAACAGAGCCTAGGGCACTTCCACTTATGGTCCTATAGCTTAGGGAAATTAAAATCAAAAAGACACAGCCACCCCAAAGTTTGGGACGCCTCTGTTTACAAGAACCTCGTTTACAGTACAAGTTCAACATCGCAGAAAGTGAAAAATGGATAAAGAATTTGTGGTATTTACTTACAAAGCAATATCACGCAGCAATGAAATCTATGTCATCAGGCCCTTAGCAGCACAATGAGTGGATTCAGGTATGATGATTCCAACTGAAATAAGTCACACAGAAAAAGAAACATCATAAGATATCAGTAATACACGGAATGTAAACTTGGCTACACAGGAACTGAATTACAGAACAGAACAGGGTCTCAAATTTAGAAAACCAACTTATGCTTGCATAAGGGCAAAGGTGAGTTGGGATGATGCATAAAACCAGAGATTGAAATGAGCACAGATAAAGTTCCTTAAGCCAAATATGGAATAGACAAGAGCTACTCCTTGCTCAACGAAATGGACTCAACACCGCATATTAAACGCCTAAGAATGTACCTGACTAGTAAGTATCTTAAAACCTATGGATTGCTATGTCTCCGAAAGAGAATCAAGCATGTGTACAGGGGCATAAACGCAGCAGTGATAGGATTGGAGAGGTTCGGTGAGCAAATGAAGACCCTTTGAAGTCATATTGCATGGTACCCATTCCACGGGTTTCAACTACCCAGGTTTAAGGTATTCTTCCTTCAGCTAAAACATGCATGTGGAACCTAGAGTATGATCAACCATGTGATCGGGAGACGTGTTCCAATATGTCTCAGTTTTCGTCCCCTGGTACTCGGGTGCAACATTCCAGACGCTTTACTAACACTCTCCCGACTTGGAGAGTCAGTGCCTTTAACCTCCTGTTTGGCCCTGTTTTCAATTTCAGTGGAAGATGAACAGGAATAGGGAGAACCAATGAGAGACTAGCTGGAGGTGTCTGGACGGGCATATTTAACTCTCATTTTCCACCAGGAAGAGGAATTAAGCAAAGGCACAGTGTGCCGTGCTGGAACCAGATTAGGGCTTGAAGCAATCCTGCGATGTTGCGGCCAGGTCACGAGAATGCGAGTTGAAGAAAGGAGCTCAGGGGCACTGTAATTCACAAACCTGCAGAGTTATAAATGACAGCTATCGTCCAAAAATATACTGAAGTAAGGCTGCCAAGAGGACTTGAAAGCGGGGCAGAATTGCAGGAAACCGATTTCAGGAGGTAGACTGGAATTGCATTGAAAGCATAGGAAAAGAGGCAGAACGTCCACAATGATGCACTTGGCCAAAAAGGGCATATGCGTTTTTTCCTGAATATATTCAGGAAAAAACGCATACGCCCTTTTTGGCCAACCAAGCAAACTTGCAAAGGAAATCTGCACTACAATGAAGTCTCACTTCCCCCCGGTCAAAAGGGCCATCTGAAAAAAGTGTAAAATCCAGAAAGGCAGGACAGGCCATGGAGAACTGGGAGCCTTGTTATGCTGATGGGCGGGATGTAAATTGCCAACAGACACTCGGGAGAAGTGTATGGTGTTTCCTGAAACATCTAAAAAACAAAGCAACAGAGCCTAGGGCACTTCCACTTATGGTCCCATAGCTTAGGGAAATTAAAATCAAAAAGACACAGCCACCCCAAAGTTTGGGATGCCTCTGTTTACAAGAACCTCGTTTACAGTACAAGTTCAACATTGCAGAAAGTGAAAAATGGATAAAGAAGTTGTGGTATTTACTTACAAAGCAATATCACTCAGCAATGAAATCTATGTCATCAGGCCCTTAGCAGCACAATGAGTGGATTCAGGTATGATGATTCTAACTGAAATAAGTCACACAGAAAAAGAAACATCATAAGATATCAGTAATACACGGAATGTAAACTTGGCTACACAGGAACTGAATTACAGAACAGAACAGGGTCTCAAATTTAGAAAACCAACTTATGCTTGCATAAGGGGAAAGGTGAGTTGGGGTGCTGCATAAAACCAGAGATTGAAATGAGCACAGATAAAGTTCCTTAAGCCAAATATGGAATAGACAAGAGCTACTCCTTGCTCAACGAAATGGACTCAACACCGCATATTAAACGCCTAAGAATGTACCTGACTAGTAAGTATCTTAAAACCTATGGATTGCTATGTCTCCGAAAGAGAATCAAGCATGTGTACAGGGGCATAAACGCAGCAGTGATAGGATTGGAGAGGTTCGGTGAGCAAATGAAGACCCTTTGAAGTCATATTGCATGGTACCCATTCCACGGGTTTCAACTACCCAGGTTTAAGGTATTCTTCCTTCAGCTAAAACATGCATGTGGAACCTAGAGTATGATCAACCATGTGATCGGGAGACGTGTTCCAATATGTCTCAGTTTTCGTCCCCTGGTACTCGGGTGCAACATTCCAGACGCTTTACTAACACCCTCCCGACTTGGAGAGTCAGTCCCTTTAACCTCCTGTTTGGCCCAGTTTGCAATTTCTGCGGAAGATGAACAGGAATAGCGAGAACCAATGAGAGACTAGCTGGAGGTGTCTGGACGGGCAAATTTAACTCTCATTTCCCACCAGGAAGAGGAATTAACCAAAGGCTCAGCGTGCCGTGCCGGAACCAGATTAGGGCCTGAAGCCATCCTGCGGTGTTGCGGCCAGCTCAAAAGAAAGCGAGTTGAAGAAAGGAGTTCAGGGGCACTGTAATTCACAAACCTGCAGAGTTATCAATGACAGCTATCGTCCAAAAATATACTGAAGTAAGGCTGCCAAGAGGACTTGAAAGCGGGGCAGAATTGCAGGAAACTGATTTCAGGAGGTAGACGGGAATTGCATTGAAAGCATAGGAAAAGAGGCAGAACGTCCACAATGATACACTTGGCCAAAAAGGGCATATGCGTTTTTTCCTGAATATATTCAGGAAAAAACGCATACGCCCTTTTTGGCCAACCAAGCAAGCTTGCAAAGGAAATCTGCACTACAATGAAGTCTCACTTCCCCCCGGTCAAAAGGGCCATCTGAAAAAAGTGTAAAATCCAGAAAGGCAGGACAGGCCATGGAGAACTGGGAGCCTTGTTATGCTGATGGGCGGGATGTAAATTGCCAACAGACACTCGGGAGAAGTGTATGGTGTTTCCTGAAACATCTAAAAAACAAAGCAACAGAGCCTAGGGCACTTCCACTTATGGTCCTATAGCTTAGGGAAATTAAAATCAAAAAGACACAGCCACCCCAAAGTTTGGGACGCCTCTGTTTACAAGAACCTCGTTTACAGTACAAGTTCAACATCGCAGAAAGTGAAAAATGGATAAAGAATTTGTGGTATTTACTTACAAAGCAATATCACGCAGCAATGAAATCTATGTCATCAGGCCCTTAGCAGCACAATGAGTGGATTCAGGTATGACGATTCTAACTGAAATAAGTCACACAGAAAAAGAAACATCATAAGATATCAGTAATACACGGAATGTAAACTTGGCTCCAAAGGAACTGAATTACAGAACAGAACAGGGTCTCAAATTTAGACAACCAACTTATGCTTGCTTAAGGGGAAAGGTGAGTTGGGGTGCTGCATAAAACCAGAGATTGAAATGAGCACAGATAAAGTTCCTTAAGCCAAATATGGAATAGACAAGAGCTACTCCTTGCTCAACGAAATGGACTCAACACCCCATATTAAGCGCCTAAGAATGAACCTGACTAGTAAGTATCTTAAAACCTATGGATTGCTATATCTCCAAAAGAGAATCAAGCGTGTTTCCAGGGGCATAAATGCAGCAGTGATAGGATTGGAGAGGTTCGGTGAGCAAACAAAGACCCTTTGAAGTCATATTGCATGGTACCCATTCCACGGGTCTCAACTCTCCAGGTTTCAGGGATTCTTCCTTCAGCTAAAACATGCATGTGGAACCTAGAGTATGATCAACCATGTGATCGGGAAACGTGTTCAAATATGTCTCAGTTTTCGTCCCCTGGTACTCGGGTGCAACATTCCAGACGCTTTACTAACACCCTCCCGACTTGGAGAGTCAGTCCCTTTAACCTCCTGTTTGGCCCAGTTTGCAATTTCTGCGGAAGATGAACAGGAATAGCGAGAACCAATGAGAGACTAGCTGGAGGTGTCTGGACGGGCAAATTTAACTCTCATTTCCCACCAGGAAGAGGAATTAACCAAAGGCTCAGCGTGCCGTTCCGTAACAAGATTAGGGCCTGAAGCCATCCTGCGATGTTGCGGCCAGGTCACAAGAAAGCGAGTTGAAGAAAGGAGTTCAGGGGCACTGTAATTCACAAACCTGCAGAGTTATAAATGACAGCTATCGTCCAAAAATATACTGAAGTAAGGCTGCCAAGAGGAATTGAAAGCGGGGCAGAATTGCAGGAAACTGATTTCAGGAGGTAGACTGGAATTGCATTGAAAGCAGAGGAAAAGAGGCAGAACGTCCACAATGATGCACTTGGCCAAAAAGGGCGTATGCGTTTTTTCCTGAATATATTCAGGAAAAAACGCATACGCCCTTTTTGGCCAACCAAGCAAACTTGCAAAGGAAATCTGCACTACAATGAAGTCTCACTTCCCCCCGGTCAAAAGGGCCATCTGAAAAAAGTGTAAAATCCAGAAAGGCAGGACAGGCCATGGAGAACTGGGAGCCTTGTTATGCTGATGGGCGGGATGTAAATTGCCAACAGACACTCGGGAGAAGTGTATGGTGTTTCCTGAAACATCTAAAAAACAAAGCAACAGAGCCTAGGGCACTTCCACTTATGGTCCTATAGCTTAGGGAAATTAAAATCAAAAAGACACAGCCACCCCAAAGTTTGGGACGCCTCTGTTTACAAGAACCTCGTTTACCGTACAAGTTCAATATCACAGAAAGTGAAAAATGGATAAAGAAGTTGTGGTATTTACTTACAAAGCAATATCACTCAGCAATGAAATCTATGTCATCAGGCCCTTAGCAGCACAATGAGTGGATTCAGGTATGATGATTCTAACTGAAATAAGTCACACAGAAAAAGAAACATCATAAGATATCAGTAATACACGGAATGTAAACTTGGCTACACAGGAACTGAATTACAGAACAGAACAGGGTCTCAAATTTAGAAAACCAACTTATGCTTGCTTAAGGGTAAAGGTGAGTTGGGGTGCTGCATAAAACCAGAGATTGAAATGAGCACAGATAAAGTTCCTTAAGCCAAATATGGAATAGACAAGATCTACTCCTTGCTCAACGAAATGGACTCAACACCGCATATTAAACGCCTAAGAATGTACCTGACTAGTAAGTATCTTAAAACCTATGGATTGCTATGTCTCCGAAAGAGAATCAAGCATGTGTACAGGGGCATAAACGCAGCAGTGATAGGATTGGAGAGGTTCGGTGAGCAAATGAAGACCCTTTGAAGTCATATTGCATGGTACCCATTCCACGGGTTTCAACTACCCAGGTTTAAGGTATTCTTCCTTCAGCTAAAACATGCATGTGGAACCTAGAGTATGATCAACCATGTGATCGGGAGACGTGTTCAAATATGTCTCAGTTTTCGTACCCTGGTACTCGGGTGCAACATTCCAGACGCTTTACTAACACCCTCCCGACTTGGAGAGTCAGTCCCTTTAACCTCCTGTTTGGCCCAGTTTGCAATTTCTGCGGAAGATGAACAGGAATAGCAAGAACCAATGAGAAACTAGCTGGAGGTGTCTGGACGGGCAAATTTAACTCTCATTTCCCACCAGGAAGAGGAATTAACCAAAGGCTCAGCGTGCCGTGCCGGAACCAGATTAGGGCCTGAAGCCATCCTGCGGTGTTGCGGCCAGCTCACAAGAAAGCGAGTTGAAGAAAGGAGCTCAGGGGCACTGTAATTCACAAAACTGCAGAGTTATAAATGACAGCTATCATCCAAAAATATACTGAAGTAAGGCTGCCAAGAGGACTTGAAAGCGGGACAGAATTGCAGGAAACCGATTTCAGGAGGTAGACTGGAATTGCATTGAAAGCATAGGAAAAGAGGCAGAACGTCCACAATGATGCACTTGGCCAAAAAGGGCGTATGCGTTTTTTCCTGAATATATTCAGGAAAAAACGCATACGCCCTTTTTGGCCAACCAAGCAAACTTGCAAAGGAAATCTGCACTACAATGAAGTCTCACTTCACCCCGGTCAAAAGGGCCATCTGAAAAAAGTGTAAAATCCAGAAAGGCAGGACAGGCCATGGAAAACTAGGAGCCTTGTTATGCTGATGGGCGGGGTGTAAATTGCCAACAGACACTCGGGAGAAGTGTATGGTGTTTCCTGAAACATCTAAAAAACAAAGCAACAGAGCCTAGGGCACTTCCACTTATGTTCCTATAGCTTAGGGAAATTAAAATCAAAAAGACACAGCCACCCCAAAGTTTGGGACTGCTCTGTTTACAAGCACCTCGTTTACGGTACAAGTTCAATATCGCAGAAAGTGAAAAATGGATAAAGAAGTTGTGGTACTTATATACAATGCAATATCACTCAGCAATGAAATCTATGTCATCAGGCCCATAGCAGCATAATGAGTGGATTCAGGTATGATGATTCTAACTGAAATAAGTCACACAGAAAAAGAAACATCATAAGATATCACTAATACACGGAATGTAAACTTGGCTACACAGGAACTGAATTACAAAACAGAACAGGGTCTCAAATTTAGAAAACCAACTTATGCTTGCTTAAGGGGAAAGGTGAGTTGGGGTGCTGCATAAAACCAGCGATTGAAATGAGCACAGATAAAGTTCCTTAAGCCAAATATGTAATAGACAAGAGCTACTCCTTGCTCAACGAAATGGACTCAACAACCCATATTACACGCCTAAGAATGTACCTGACTAGTTAGTATCTTAAAACCTATGGATTGCTATGTCTCCAAAAGAGAATGAAGCGTGTGTACAGGGACATAAACGCAGCAGTGATAGGATTGGAGAGGTTCAGTGAGCTAATGAAGACCTTTTGAAGTCATATTGCATGGTACCCATTCCACGGGTCTCAACTCTCCAGTTTTCAGGGATTCTTCCTTCAGCTAAAACATGCATGTGGAACCCAGAGTATGATCCACCGTGTGATCGGGAGACGTGTTCAAATATGTCTCAGATTTCGTCCCCTGGTACTCGGGTGCAACATTCCAGACGCTTTACTAACACTCTCCCGACTTGGAGAGTCAGTCCCTTTAACCTCCTGTTTGGCCCAGTTTGCAATTTCTGCGGAAGATGAACAGGAATAGCGAGAACCAATGAGAGACTAGCTGGAGGTGTCTGGACGGGCAAATTTAACTCTCATTTCCCACCAGGAAGAGGAATTAACCAAAGGCTCAGTGTGCCGTGCCGGAACCAGATTAGGGCCTGAAGCAATCCTGCGGTGTTGCGGCCAGCTCACAAGAAAGAGAGATGAAGAAAGGAGCTCAGGGACACTGTAATTCACAAACCTGCAGACTTATAAATGACAGCTATCGTCCAAAAATATACTGAAGTAAGGCTGCCAAGAGGACTTGAAAGCGGGGCAGAATTGCAGGAAACCGATTTCAGGAGGTAGACTGGAATTGCATTGAAAACACAGTAAAAGAGGCAGAACGTCCACAATGATGTACTTGGCCAAAAAGGACGTATGCGTTTTTTCCTGAATATATTCAGGAAAAAACGAATACGCCCTTTTTGGCCAACCAAGCAAGCTTGCAAAGGAAATCTGCACTACAATGAAGTCTCACTTCCCCCCGGTCAAAAGGGCCATCTGAAAAAAGTGTAAAATCCAGAAAGGCAGGACAGGCCATGGAGAACTGGGAGCCTTGTTATGCTGATGAGCGGGATGTAAATTGCGAACAGCCACTGTGGAGAAGTGTATGGTGTTTCCTGAAACATCTAAAACACAAAGCAACAGAGCCTAGGGCACTTGCACTTATGCTCCTATAGCTTAGGGAAATTAAAATAAAAAAGACACAGCCGCCCCAAAGTTTGGGATGGCTCTGTTTACAAGAACCTCCTTTACAGTACAAGTTCAATATCACAAAGTGCGAAAAATAGATAAAGAAGTTGTGGTACTTACGTACAATGCAATATCACTCAGCAATGAAATCTATGTCATCAGGCCCGTAGCAGCATAATGAGTGGATTCAGGTATGATGATTCTAACTGAAATAAGTCACACAGAAAAAGAAACATCATAAGATATCACTAATACACGGAATGTAAACTTGGCTACACAGGAACTGAATTACAAAACAGAACAGGGTCTCAAATTTAGAAAACCAACTTATGCTTGCTTAAGGGGAAAGGTGAGTTGGTGTGCTGCATAAAACCAGAGATTGAAATGAGCACAGATAAAGTTCCTTAAGCCAAATATGGAATAGACAAGAGCTACTCCTTGCTCAACGAAATGGACTCAACACCCCATATTAAATGCCTAAGAATGTACCTGACTAGTAAGTATCTTAAAATCTATGGATTGCTATGTCTCCGAAAGGGAATCAAGCGTGTGTACAGGGGCATAAACGCAGCAGTGATAGGATTGGAGAAGTTCGGTGAGCAAATGAAGACACTTTGAAGTCATATTGCATGGTACCCATTCCACGGGTCTCAACTCTCCAGGTTTCAGGGATTCTTCCTTCAGCTAAAACATGCATGTAGAACCCAGAGTATGATCAACCATGTGATCGGGAGACTTGTTCTAATATGTCTCAGTTCTCGTCCCCTGGTACTCGGGTGCAACATTCCAGACGCTTTACTAACACTCTCCCGACTTGGAGAGTCAGTGCCTTTAACCTCCTGTTTGGCCCAGTTTGCAATTTCTGTGGAAGATGAACAGGAATAGGGAGAACCAATGAGAGACTAGCTGGAGGTGTCTGGACGGGCAAATTTAACTCTCATTTCCCACCAGGAAGAGGAATTAACCAAAGGCTCAGCATGTCGTGCCGGAACCAGATTAGGGCCTGAAGCAATCCTGCTGTGTTGCGGCCAGCTCACAAGAAAGCGAGTTGAAGAAAGGAGCTCAGGGGCACTGTAATTCACAAACCTGCAGACTTATAAATGACAGCTATTGTCCAAAAATATACTGAGGTAAGGTTGCCAAGAGGACTTGAAAGCGGGGAAGAATTGCAGGAAACCGATTTTAGGAGGTAGACTGGAATTGCATTGAAAGCATAGGAAAAGAGGGAGAACGTCCACAATGATGCACTTGGCCAAAAAGGGCGTATGCGTTTTTTCCTGAATCAGGAAAAAACGCATACGCACTTTTTGGCCAACCAAGCAAGCTTGCAAAGGAAATCTGCACTACAATGAAGTCTCACTTCCCCCCGGTCAAAAGGGCCATCTGAGAAAAGTGTAAAATCCAGAAAGGCAGGACAGGCCATGGAGAACTGGGAGCCTTGTTATGCTGATGGGCGGGATGTAAATTGCCAACAGCCACTCGGGAGAAGTGTATGGTGTTTCCTGAAACATCTAAAAAACAAAGCAACAGAGCCTAGGGCACTTCCACTTATGGTCCTATAGCTTAGGGAAATTAAAATCAAAAAGACACAGCCACCCCACAGTTTGGGACAGCTCTGTTTACAAGAACCTCGTTTACGGTACAAGTTCAATATCGCAGAAAGTGAAAAATGGATAAAGAAGTTGTGGTACTTATGTACAATGCAAAATCACTCAGCCATGAAATCTATGTCATCAGGCCCGTAGCAGCACAATGAGTGGATTCAGGTATGATGATTCTAACTGAAATATGTCACACAGAAAAAGAAACATCATAAGATATCACTAATACACGGAATTTGAACTTGGCTACACATGAACTGAATTACAAAACAGAACAGGGTCTCAAGTTTAGAAAACCAACTTATGCTTCCTTAAGGGGGAAAGTGAGTTGGGGTGCTGCATAAAACCAGAGTTTGAAATTAGCACAGATACCATTCAATAAGCCAAATATGTAATAGACAAGACCTACCCCTTGCTCAACAAAATGGACTCAACAATGAGGTATCACCTCACACCTGATAGAATGGGCATCATGAGAAAATCTACAAACAAAAATGCTGGAAAGGGTGTGGAGAAAAGGAACCCCCTTCCACTGTTGTTGGGAATATAAATTGATACAGTCACTACGGAGAACAATATGGAGTTTCTTAAGAAACTAACAATAGAATTACCATATGATACAGCAATCCCAGTACTGGACATATACCCAGACAAAACCATAAATCAAAACGAGACATTCACCGCAATGTTCATTGCATCACTATTTACAATATCGAGGTAATGGAAGCAACCTAAATGCCCACAGACAGACGAATGCATAAAGCTGTGGTACATATATAAAATGGAATATTACTAAGCCATGAAAAGGAATGAAATTGGGTCATTTGTAGAGACGTCGATGGATCTAGAGACTGTCATACAGAGTGAAGTAAGTCAGAAAGAGAAAAACAAATCTTGTATATTCATGCATATATGTGGAACCTAGAAAAACTGTACAGATTAACCATTTTGCAAGGCATAAATAGAGCAACAGATGTAGACAACAAATGTATGGACCACAAGGGGGGAAAGCTGTTGGGGGGGTGGTGGTGGGAGGAGTTGAGAGACTGGGATTGGCATGTATACATTTATATGTATAAAATAGATAACCAATAAGAACCTGCTGTATAAAAATATAAAATAAAATTCAAAATTAAAAAGAAATAAAATTTAAAAAATAAAACAGAAAAAACAATTATTCCCTTCACATACATGTATTTATATGAATAAATTATTTCCATGCTTATATCTGTAAATACAAAAAAGAGGAATAAAATCTACCTTGAACCAAAAACGAAAAAGAGAAAAAAAACACAGAACCCACCAGTTCCACAGAGGAAAACCGTATCAGGGCACTTGCTCCAGTTGTAAACAATTCTGAAGTTGGCCAGTGGTGGGGAATCGTCTCCCATTCAGCCAGCAGCCCCCACGCAACAAGCGTCCTCATTGCAAAGCTGGGGCACCGTGCCGAGGCATCTGTGAGTAAACGTGAGCTGAGCCCCAGGCCAGTTGCTGCTGAACTATTCCCACCCGTCCCAGGTAAAACACCTGAATATATACAAGGACTTGAAAGCCTAGAGGAAGGGCCATAGAGCCACACGAGTGACAGCATGCCGGCCGACTTGGTGCCTGCAGGCCAGCCAGGATGGTCCTGGCCCTGGGTGCTCTTCTGGAAGATTTCCATTTCCCTGACTGAGATACCCGTCCTGTCCCTGCCCCCACTGCTTTTTTCCTTCCTCACCTCTGCCCAGGGAGAAATTCCAGCAGCAGGTATGGGTGACACATCCTCTTCTTTAGCAGGTGGCAGCCTGGCAACTGCTGCAGAAAGTCCAGCAGAGCCCCACTCACACTGGGCCACCCACAAAGCCGTGGCCTCTCACTCCCTCCCACCAGCCCAGCCCCGAGACTGCTGACAGGGCAGAGAAAATGGCGTCAGGCACGGCTGCAGGGGCTCTTGCTGCCTGGAGTGGTATTTATATTGATCTCAACCCAGGCACACCTGGGGAGGGCTGGCCCGCACGGTAAGGCTGCCCAGGTCAGCCAATCATCACCCCTCAGGGGCTCACAGTTGCAGAAAATGGAACTTGCTGAACCGGCCAGGTCCAAGGAACAGGTGTGGGCTCCTGAGAGTCAGGATAGACAAGGGGCTGCAGCTTTGGCTTGTTTTCTAATCATTTTATCTGGCCCATGAGTGGGAGACAACTTCAAGAAAACCCTCTCCTTATGAGAGGAACCCAGGAGTCAGGGAGAGGAGGGGTGGGTGGTGGTTGGAGACAGAGGCCTGGTGCCCCGGGTGCAGTGGAAGTCTCTGGAAGACCAGGTGGAGGGAGGCCGCACAGAGTGATGCCCAGGGTCACAGACCTGTCGCAGCTGCTGTTTGTTAGTTCAAGTCCTGCTCTGAGGTGCTCTGTGTCAGCTCTGAGCGACAGGTGAGCTGGGGGTGCTCTGCAATGAGGGCTATGTGCACGGTTCCTGTGTGCCCAGCCCTGCCATGGTACCTGCAAGGGTAGCTCTGTATCCTGGGAAGGGCCTGACCACGAGAGCCCCGTGGGCTGGGGTGGGGGTGGGGTACCTGCCCAGGTGAGCTCCATATTCTGGGATTGGTCTGACCACGAGAGCCCCATGGGCTGCTGGGGACCTGGTAAAGGATGTCAGGACAGTCAGTGAAGCCACCGAGGATATACCTCCAGTTGCTCCTAATTCCTACACCCTGCTGGTCATTCTACCAACCACCAGGACATGGTATTCTGTATTAGTCTTCAATGATGCCTTCTTTTGTATTCCATTAGTCCCAGAGTCACAAGAAATTTTGGCTTGTGAGTGGCAGGACTCAACATACAACTAAAACAATACTTCCGGGCCGTCTTGCCCCAAGGGTGCAAAAATTCCCACACCATCTTTGGGGAAAGCTTAGCTAAAGACCTAAAAGTTCTACCTCTGGAAAAGGAAACCCTCCTTCAGTACGCAGACGACATTCTGATCGCCAGCCCTACTAAGGAGGCCTCTGAACTACCAAGCCAATAAAGGATAGAAGTTGTCCAAGAAAAAGCTCAAATATCACAGACTGCGGTGACCTGCCTGGGCTTCATTCTCACAGAAGGTCGGAGAAGCCCATCCCAGGAAAGGGAAGAAACCATTTGCAGCCTTACCCCTTTCTAAAACTAGAAGACAGCTTAGGGGTTCCTGGGGAGGCCAGGGTTTGCTGCTTCTGGATCCCTAACTACAGTCTACTAGCTGGGCCTCTATATGAAACACTGAAAGGAAAAGATGATGATCCTTTTGAATAGAATCCAGAAGTGGCCTTTCAAGAATGGAAAGAGCAGTCAATTCAGACCCTTGCCCTGGAACTCCCTAATTTAGCTAAACCCTTTGACCTTTACATTCCCGGTGAAAGGTGAATCGCCATTGGAGAATTAGTGCAAAAACTGGGACCACTTGAAATGGAACAATGCAAGAATGCCATCCAGGTAGGATAAACTACGGTCACCAAGGGGCTTGGCCCACTGCCGCATCTGGCCAAGATACTGGCGGTATCTAAAAACCTGGAAATCAGCAGCCCAAAAGGCCACCTCCTTCCTAAGGGAAAAGGACCCCACGTGGTGATCCTAACCACCAACGATGCCCTGAAGTTGCAGGGTTCGCTCCGTGGGCACACCGACCTCGAGTGAGGAGGCCCTCCAACTCCAACATCCAGAGAGATAACCGGGGGCAACAGGGCACCATGACGACTCGTGTGAACATCACTTGACCTGGAGTTTCTCTCATAAAACAATAAGAGTGTGTCCCAAAAGAGTAGACTACTGCTTGCAGGACTTACTGCACCCAGAGGGGAGCTAATAATCTTGGCGGGGGAACCGTATATCACACTGTCACCATAGAAAAGCCTACAGACACCGTGATGATGGTGGCCAATAAGACCGGCTGGACTCCTGTTTACTTCAAAAGGCTGTTGACTCAGTGGTCATCATGGTCCTTGATCACCACTGACCCTGGACTGTCTGGGAGTTGAGCGGGCAGGGCTCTGACACCTGGTGCTGTTTGTACGTTAATTCAGGGGCCTAATTGAAGAAAGCGCAGACTACTGGTCAGAGCATCTAGGCTGGCAGAAACGGTCAGCCTAAGGTGGCCGAACAAATGTGGGGCGGGGTGAAACCGGCCCCCACAGCGTCTCTGCACATCTCTTTCCTGGACCCTTAAAGGTCATTAGAATCTATAACACTTCCAATGCTGGTGCTCAGGTGGACGAGCAGGGAGGCAGGGGGCCTGGGGACAGTCAACGTCACCTGGAGGCTGCTGGGGAGAAGCTCTGACCCTCGCCCCCGGGTATTAGGGCTCCCAACTCAGCACTCAGCAGTTACAGAAGAAGTGTCTGCACCCTCAGCACTCCAAGAATGAGGAACGGGACAAAAGGCAGAGGAGGGGTTTGTCCCCAGCAAAGCCCATTAAAAATCCCTGGGAGATAAAAATAGAATCTGGGCAATAAAGTCAAGTCTAACCTTTTTTATCCTTTGTGCTTTGTCTAATTTCACGTGCTCCTAGGGTCCCGCATGCAGAGGTTCCACACCCGGCACTTCAGACCAGATTTCCTAGTGCAGAATGGCTGGGTCGACACCTCAGCTCCTGGGGCCCAGTGCAGACTCCGCGATATAGAGCCTGAGCTGCAGCCAACCTGGCCCTCGAGAGCTCCGCCCCCTCCCTCCCACTGACTCTGACAGGATCTCTACACAGCAGCCCAGCCCACAGCCCACGGGGTAGTGCATGCTCTCACCTCTCCATTCTCTGATCAAAATATAAAGTTTCCTTTGCTTGTGAACCAAACTCAGTCTCGATCTGTTGGCCCCAATGACACTGGGCAGGGGGACACTTGTTGGGGTCCACTCTGGAGGATCAGTAACAGAAATTGAGACTATTGTAACCTCAATGAACAGATGTGTGAGCCAAACTGTAGTTAACATAGAACAGTGTATAAGGCTCGGGTAAAATAAGATGTTTCTAACACTTCCATTTGATATTTCCATCACTTTATTATAAGCAAGTTCAGTGAAAAGGTTTGTCTTATTTGTCAGGTCAATATTAGAGAAACGAAGTGATTTCTTTCCAAGGATGTACATCTAATAATCTTGGTTAAAGCTTCAATCTTGTTTTAAATGCTTTTCCATTGAAAATGATACCTCTCTTTCAGCTCCCCCATTTCTGAGAAGTATAAAATCTTATAATTTATTATTACCAAAGGGGAAAGGTGGGAGGAGGGATAAATTAACAGTTTGGGATTAACACATACACACTGCTATGTATAAAATAGATCATCAACAAGGAACTACTGTATAGCACAGGGAACTACACTCAACATTTTGCAATAACCTATAAGGGGAAATAATCTGAAAAAGAATAGATATTTTTATTGACATCATCTATCAATGACAGTTAAAGTGTAACCTAAGGGAAGCTGGTGGTGAGTGCTTCTGACCCTGAAGACTTCAATCATCTAAAGTTTGGACTCTGCCTACTTCCCAAGGCCCTTAATGAACATATGTGTAGCCGTAGCTTAAAAAATTCCCCAGTTTGGGTTTCGGGGAGACACTGATTTTGAAAAAGCCCTGGTGTTCTCCTTACATGAATGGGACTCTTCCTACTGCTAAAACATGTCTGTCACACCCAGAGGATGGTATACCGTCTGATCGGGAAGAGTTTGGAAAAGGCATCTCATCTCCTCATCTCCTGGTGCTCGGGTTCACCCCTCCAGCGTCTTTACTAACAGTCTCCCCACTTGGAGATGTCAGCACTGTCAACATCCTGTTGCGTACAGTTTGGAATTTGTCCAGAGGATGAAGCGGAAGGATGAGGAACAATGAGAGACAAGTCCTAGGTGTTCAGACAGGCACATGTCACTCTAATTTCCAATCAGGAAGACGAATTGACCAAAGGCTAGGGTTGCCCATGGAAACAGTATAGGGCTTGAGGAAATCCCGCTGCTTTGTGGCCAGTTCCCATAAACACAAGTTGAACAATGGAACTCAGGGGCAGTAAAATTCACAAAACTGCAGAGTTGAAAATATCCATCACTGAAAAATGTCTTGAGGAAAGTCAGAGAAAAGGACTTGTAAGCAAGGGAGAATGGCAGGAAAGGGATTTGAGGAGGTAGAAAGGACTCGCCATTAAGCACAAGAAAAGGAGCTGAACATTGCCAACATTGCAGTTGGCCAAAAAGGGTGTATGCGTTTTTTTCTGTATATATTCAAGAAAAGGGCATACACTTTTTTAGCCAACCAAACAGGTGGGCACTGGAAGTCAATACTACAAAAGATATCACTTCGCATCAGTCAGAAGAGCCATCCTCATAAAGCGTAAACAACAGAAATGCAGGACAGGGCAAGGAGAAGAGGGAGCCCTGTGAGACTTATAGTGGAAATGTATATTGCCAACGGCCATTCTGGAGAAGTGTATTGTGTTTACTAAAGCATCTAAAAAATGAGCTACAGAGCATAGGGCACTTGCACTCATGGGCGTATATCTTGAGAAAAACAAAAATCGAGAGGACACAGGCACCCCAATGTTTACCCCCTCTCTGTTTAAAAGATCCTCAACTAGGATATAACTTAAATGTCTCTGGAGGGAAAAAATGGGTAGAGATGTGGTACTTAGGTAGAGTGGAATATTATTCAGCCTGGAAATCAATGAAATATGGCCAGTTGTAACAACTCCGGAGGAGTTACGTATGATCTTTCTAAGTGACAGAATTCAAAAAGAAAAAGACACATATCATAAGATATCACTTAAAGGTGGAATCCAAAATGGCTACACATGAAATAAATTACAAAACAAAAACATAGTCAAATATGTAGAAAACACGCATAAGGCTGCTAAACGGGAAAGGTGGGGAGGGGTGAGGCATCACCCAGGAGGTTGAAATTAGCAAAGATACCATTCCAAATACCAAACTGATAATCAACAAGGCCTACACGGTAGCTAAAAGAACTGCACTCAGCACACTCAAGTCACCGGAAAAGAATATATACGACTGGTAAGAATCTGAAAAAGAATTTACTGATGTCTCTCTGTACGTGAATCAAGTGGATGTACAGCAGCAAGAAACAGAGCTTTGAAAATCAGCTGTAACCAATATAGTAATAAATTGAAAAAAATAAACGACAGAGAGACAGAGAAAACCTCTTACAACTTTTCCTCAGGGCCGGTGATGCAACATGGATTGAACACATCTAGACCCACAGCAGGATGAGACATAAGGCTGGAAACTGTTTGCGCTAAGAGAAATGTGAGGTTGGGTGAGGAAATGCACAC